>NC_135266.1:70836388-73336388 GCF_051311805.1 Agelaius phoeniceus
TGGAGGTATTGCTGGAAATGCAACCAGGGGTAAAGGAGACCAGCACTTTGGGCAAGTCAAGGAGGGAGAGCATCCAGTCTGCCTGGTTTGGCCAGTTTGCACTGTGAGCTTTGAAGGCACTTGGAGCAGCTCCTTGGGGTTCACAAAGTGGCAAGTTGTCCATGTAGGCTGACACATGCCCACACAAATACACTGCACCACAGAAAGGATGGATTCCCAAAGGGACAGTGCACAGCCCAGGAAGTCTTCAAAGGGATCTGAGCCCAGCCATGGAACATTCATGTGTCCAGATAGGATTATGGATGATGACACCAACCCATGGAACAACCTACAACTGGACCAATAATGCAGCACCACGCAGAGATAAAACAACTAAAGTTCATTAATTCATTGGTGAAGAGGGCTTGCCAGTCATTGTGAGTTAGTCTGGACTACTTGATACAACTGAAAAAATAAATGAATCTCTCCTTGAAGAGACTCTCTTGGGCTAAGTCCTTATACAGGCCCATATATAAATATCTTTATATTTAAATACCAGCTGCTCCCTGCTTTATGCTCAAATCTTAGCGGAGCTGTTGATGAAATGAAATGTGTGAGGAAATCTCAGAAGTGGCAACTGGAACACTGAGAACTGCTGTGTCTTTAGTGGCACTTGGGCAGGTAGGAGCTTGCTCATAAATGGGAAATTCTACTACCCAGAATGTGCTGTAAGGGCATCTTTTCACTGGAAGCTAGGATGTTATTCTTCCTCCCTGCAGGTGCACCGATTGTAGATTTAGAGAGGGAGCTGACCAAGGGGATCTTCAAATCTCAGTGGAAAAGTGTGACATATCCACCTGAAAGTATATGCCTGCAAACACCACTCTGCTTTCCAGATTGCTCAGATTATAGATGAGCAACACAAAAGCATTTTTTAGGATCAGCTGCTGACTTCAGTTCCACACACTTGTGATGCTACCATGTGAACAGAGTTTCTGCCCTGATCAGCTCTCCCAGGGGATTGCTCCACAGCAGCTCTGAGCAGCCTGGAGCTTGCAGCAGAGGGGCCATACAGCTCTTCAGCTCTCTCTCCAGCTGATTGAGGCTCTAGTGCCTATCTCAGCCCCATCAATCATTCTACTGCATTTACTGAACCATCCAGAACTTGTGAGATAAAGCACTGTACAAATTCTGCTTCAGGAAAAGAGGTGGTTCAGCAAGGAATGAGAACTTTCCCACTGATGAGTTTGCAGAGACTGTAAAAGACTTGGCTACACTTCAGAATCAAAGACACCAGAGAAGTTATTTTCTAATTAGTAAATCACATGCTAGCATCTGGTCCCTGACAGCACTTAAATTATCTTCAGGAATGGGTTTATATGTGTGGGGTAGATCCTTTTCCCTCTTTTCTTAGGTCAGGGTTTGCTTTGTTCCTCATATTTCCCATGAGCTACTTCCAAGGATACCTTATGGTGGCTGATGAGAAACAGGGATGAATACTCAATTACCACTTTTGCTGAGAATCTTTCACCGCTACACGCTGTCCAGTGGCTCTTTGGTGCCACTGCCTCTGATTTCCTTTAGCTATTTAGAGTTATTTAGGTGCAGTTGCATAAATTAAGTTGTTACATCTAAGGAACTTAGTTCAGTGAGCAGCTACTCTCCAGGGGTTTCCCTGGCTCCCTCCTGGTATTGAGAATGCCTCCAGCTGCACTGGGGCTGATCTTTCTAGACTGCCTCAGTTGTGATGGTTTCCAGGGCTTGATTCAGCCAGTCTCACCAGGATTAGTCCTACAGCAGGAGATAACTCTTATCATTCAGAGCTTGCTCCTCTGCTCCAACTCTGAACAGGGATTCTGCTCAAGCAGCTGCAGTACATCTTCTGTGCAGGTCCTGCAGCTGGTGGGAGAATTCCCATCCTTATATTGATACCATAAATTAAGGACTTGCACCATGTGAGTGGTTCAGACAGGTCTTTGCAGATCACCTCAAGTAACAAGAGATGAAGCAGGACATTAGGATGTGACATCTCAAGTCCACACAAGCACAGAGAAGAGCCCAATTTACAGCAGGGAAGGCCTCAGGCAATGTCAGACAGGTTTGGTGCAGCACCAAAGAGCTCACACACTTCATGTCATATGAAGGGTTATCCTTCTGTGCCCTGTGCTTTGAAACTGTGGGATTGAAAAACCAAGAGAGACAGACAGCAAGCTGGGTTTTGTGTTGGTCCCTGTGGCGGGAACCAGTTTGACTCAGCTGCCCTGTGATTCTCCTTAAAGCCCAGATCAGCAGTGATAAATAGTGCAAAAAGGGGAGCTCCTCTGACTAATGCTGTAAGATCAGCTGGCCCTTACAATTGGCCACACAACTCTTCAAAAAAAGTTCATTTTTGAGTATGTGGAGTAAAGACAATTTTTAGTCTCAAAGTTACAACACCACAGCCATCTAGGAAATTAATTAGTTTATTTTGTGTGGTAGGACAGTGTTGCCTTGTTGTTGGCTTTGTCTGGGAAAGCATTTTCTGTTTGCAGAGGTAAAAGAGGAGGTTTGGAGTCAAGTCTGGTAGCTCAGCTTGGATAAACAATTTCTAGGAGTGTATTTTGGTAAATGAGGTGGCTCATCAGAGCCTGGATTGTTTCAGCCCTGAGTTTTTGGGTTAGGAAAAAAACTCTGTAACCTCTAAGTCATTAGTGTGATTCTTTTGTAGTGATAGATAGCTTTTCTGCTATCCAGGGAAGGATGGCTGAGTTAAAACCAGGGAAATGCTTTCTTGCTTTGCTTGGCAAGAAATCATGTATTGAGTAGACAATACAAGGTGCTGACCAGCAGCCTGAGTTCTTGATCCTACAGTCCCACAGAGAGTGCACACAGAACAGCCCTGCTGCCTTCTCCAGTATCCATACTTCTGTGAGAGGGCAGCAGTTCACCAGTTTAAAAGCACAATTTTCATCACCTCCAAATATAAGTTCTGCATGTTATAACTGCACTGGTGGGACAGCAGCTCTGCCCAGAGTACATGGTAAATTCCAGTGGTGTTGACAGCATCTCCCAACTCAGATTGGTGTTCGCTTGAATATCCTCAGTGACCTGAAGTTGTGTGTCGGAGTCGCTCATTGTTTATTTTTAAATGGTCTCCTGATATATGAGTCCATTTCTTGTATCTCTGACTCTCCAGAGGACGGAGGGGGTGATGAGCTTTGGACCACTGAGTTGCTTTAGCAATCCAAATAAAAACAAAGGTTGGGACCTCATTCGTATGAAGCGGATCCAGCTCTAGTTACCATGACACCATGACAATCAACTTGTTTACTGCTTCAAGGTACAGTCTAAACATTCTTGGCATGTCATTTGCATAGCAATATCCAGAATGCTTTGTGTCACTCTACTGTATTAGGGCTCTGCAAATGCATTGAAAGGTTTCTTTACATGTATGCTTAACTAAAGAGAAAGAAAGGAAGAGAAAGGAGAAGGGAGCTTTACTTTTGGTAGCATGTTTCATACAAAGTGTAATCTAAACTGTGTGCAAAATTAAACATAAGAGCTGGACACATGACCCCCATATGTTCTGGCGAAAGAGGGAGGGGGGTAATTATTCAGCAGAGGGTGGAAAACAACTGAGAATATCTAGGACTCATTTTGGCAGAGTATTTAAGCATGTGCTTAACTTTAAACAGGTGATTGACTGAAATGCAGGGAGAAAAAATAAAAAGATGCAGGGAAGTGAGAAAACTTAGATTAGTAGAAGAAAAGGAAATAATGTCAGGGAGCCAGCTCAGCTGTGTGAGCTGGCAGCACTGCAGAAGGGCCAGGGTGGGTGTGTTGGCTGGGAATAGCTGGTGGGTTGGAAGGGTGCATGGAGAGCTGTGCCAGGACACCGTGTACAGGGAAGCCTGTGTGGTGGTGAATGAGGCACCCAGGTGTCACCTGGCATAAACTGATGTGGTTCCTCTGCTTGCTCACCACTGCTGACAACCTGGGGGTTGGCTTCAACAGTTGTGCAAGCAGGGCTGGGAGTGAAACAGAGCCCCAAAATGTCTCTGAAAGGATGAGGCCTGGGGACAAGAGAGGAACTGGGGCAAGAATTGTGATCAATGGTAGTGAATGGCCAAAAGTATGCAGAGCTGGAGCTGGAGTCAGCCAGGGAGATGGAAATCTTACCAGTTAGTGCAGGCAGGAGTATGAGGGGGTAGTGGTAGGGAGGCTGAAAGCCTAGGAGGTGATGCAACAGCAGAACAGGTTTTTGATGTGCTGGAGCAGCTTGTATCTAGGTTGTGACAGGGTAAGTCAGCTCTGCAAGGGGCCAGGGTAGGGCTCAGAACTGTTTCACTGCAGTCACAGGCATCTAGGTAGAAGGCATGAGGTCCAGCAGGTTTGACAATGGCAATACTCCAGCTGTCTTGTCTTCCCTCTTGTGCCCATTGCACATCTAGGCTCTAGCACTGGTCATTCTCAAAAGAGCATCTTGATGGCCAGGAGCTGAGGACAGGAGTTTCCCACATCACCAGCTTTCATTTACCTTCCCCCTAGTACAGTGTGGTGTCCTCCCAGTTCAGGCACCAAAGAAAAATCAGTTGACACGGTGGCATCAAAGATAAGTATCTCTTGTGGATTCAGTGAATCTCTCAGAGTCTGGTCAACTCAGAGATCAAAGCTGGTTTTCTCTAGAGGAGAGAATTGATGGAGAGGCATGTTACACATTTCTGTGTCTGCTGTAATGAATGATCTGCAATCCTGTACACTGTTCCTAGCTGAGACTGTGGGGATAGACTCAGGAGGCAGTCCACACCAGATGTGGACAGCTTGCTCAGCAGGATAGCCTTTACAGATCAGGCATCTCCCTGCTACCTCCAGTAGAACACCAGCAAAGAGACAAACCTGCTCTGAAGGAGCCCTGCCTAGTGTGAAGGTCTGAGTAAGACAGCTCCCAGGAGTGTATTTGTGTCACTCCTCAGGGAGCAGCCTCTGCCTCATTCAGTCCATGTATCTCCTTTGCATCACCTGCCTTGCAGAGACCTTTTCTCCCCAGAGTTACTGATCCCCATGACTTCCTCTGGGTTTACATCACCAAGTGCAAAAAGACTGTGACTTTAAAGAAAACTTAACATATGTACATGTATTTTACCATTCTATGCTTCATGTTTTACCATATTATGCTTAATCCTTCTGCTCTGCCTTGCACACTACAAGCCACCTGAACACCTGCACATTTTTCAGGTCTGTATGGATTATCTAGTGTTATTTGGTACTTAGCTGAGGCTTGCTTGAAAAGGGGGTTCTTTAAAAAAAAAAAAAAAAGAAAAGGTGTAATCCAGGGCACTGCACACTTTTGTAATCTACCCTGAGCAGGATCAGTCAAGTACAGGCAGTTAGCCCCCCACACAGGATATTTAAATATTTTAAAATAAAACTAAATCCAGATGTATTTGCAGCCACAGCTACCGTGTATTCTCTCCAATAATCTGGCTGTGTCTGTCTTCTGTGTTTATGCTTTCTGGTGTAAATTCACTTGTGGAGAACCATTTGAGGTGCCTAGATGCATGCCTAGTCCTATTTTAGATGTACCAGGGTACCTGACATCCTCATCAGACTGGCAGAAGTGACCTTTCAGCTGCAGACCCCTCTGGAGCAGTGACTGAAGCCATCCAGACCAGATACTCCCACCCAAGATCTAACATACTAGTACACACCTATGTTCAAGCATGGGAGCCACTGCCCATCCAGCTGCAAAGTGCATAAAATAATGTATTTGTAGTCCGTGGCTGATGGTAACATATTTAATATGTTATTTAGCTAACATAGCTAAACATATTTGCTAACATTTTCATATTTGGAAACCCAAGGCTGAGGAAAAGAACAGACAAAGATCTGACAGGAGTTACTGTCTCCAAGGCACATTTTGGGTTCATGCTAACATCCTATTGATGTGTTTTCTCCAATTTGGTCTTTATAGACTGATAGCAAATCTGTGACAAAAATGTACTCTTTTCCTGGTGTTCTTTCTTGGAAACAAGCCCAACAGAAAATGCCAAGGAGGAAAGGGCAAGTTGTAGCAGAATAAGAAAGGGGATATAGCAAACTTAACAATGAAGACTTTTTCCTGGTTATGATAATTGCTGCTTCCTTTTTTAATTAGCTATTTAATTTGGTTTTATTTATATGTGCTGGGTACATATGGGTTATATAAAATAGAGTATATAGAGTAGTTCCAGAGCAATCAGCTGTCCAGCACCAGGCAGCCATTCCTGTAGAGCTACAGCCATATTAAGCATCAGGCCCAGCCATTTGCTGTCATCATCAGTGTCAGTATCCTAGGAGATGTCCTGATCTTGCATAATTACATCCTGATAAATGAGTACTTTGTGCTCATAGCAAAAACACTTTCAAAATTAATGTAATTGAGAGAGAGCTACTGTTGATGTACCTGTCTCCAAATCATTTGGAATATCATGCAAAACTGTTTTATTTAGGATCTTTTTTTAATACCTGCCTGTATTTTAACGTAATCACATTCATAGACCAAATTATATTGTCCTTAGAGAATCAAATTTCAGAGCTGCCCTCAGGAACCTAAAGATTAAAAATTAATCCTTGTTATCCCAGTAAATTAATAGGTAAGGTTCATTCTAAGTAAACAAGAGTGATAGAAAAACACCCAGTTACCCACAGCGTAATGCAATTCCAAAGCAGCAAGTCCATTTACCCCAAACACTATCCCAAACCCATGGGGCCAGCTCAGAGCTGACACTGTGTAAATACATTAACTGCAGATAAACCAAATTGTGTAATTCCTGAATTAATAATGTGGTTAAGAGTAACAACATTTAAAATACCAATGCATGTTTTCAACTGTAAACCTATTTGATGCAGCCTTTATGTGGAACCAAATGAGGCTGAGAGATAAAAATAAAAATCACATTAATGTAAAAGCCAAATAATAAAAAAAGCAAAATTAATACTAAGTAGATGTAAGTACACAGGTAATTAATGTTGAAAAGGTTCTTCATTCCAAACCTTTGGGTTTTTTCCCAGGTATCCATATCAGGTTCACAATTTGTGCCTGTGAAAAGAGAGTGGTTGCATATGTGATGGGATGGGCTGTAGGACACCAAAATTCAGCAATGCCAGTGTGTGGAAAAGAGAGCCCAGCATAATCTTTTGTCCTCCTTCCCCTGCCAGGACAGTCACTTTTGCTTGGGGATACAGTCCTTACAGCCTTCATAGCATCCAAAGAGCGTCCTCTCTGCATGCTAGGGCAGAAGTAATTCAATTTTAAGACAGAAATATGATCAAAAAAGTATATGCTGGAAAATATTCAAACCCACTTTGTGCACTTATAAATCTGATTCCTGTTGGAATCAGGTGAGACTGGGCATTTTAGATGCTAAAATGCGTAAGTAACTTTCAGAAACCTGCTGTCAAAATGGCTAGAGATAGAAAGTTGAAAATTGGCATGTTATGACATTCGCTTTAGCAGAGGTGCCCGCGCTCTTCCCACAGCAAAATGACTTTAATTTGCCCAACCTCAGAGTCCTTGAAAATGACACTCTGAGCATTTGCTGTAATGATTTCTCACTAAATTAGAAAAATGCCCAACTAAGGAGGGATTATCTCTGCATGTGGATGTGGCATAATGACTGTCAAGTGCACTGAGAGCCCCACTGGGCTTTGCAAGGTACACAGGGTCTGCAGCAGAGGCCAGCATGCATCGGAGAATATTAATACTGTCTTGTTGGGGCCATCCATTGTGATACTCCACTGCTGTTCAGACAAAATTATACCATATGAGGGAATTCTCTTTGCTACTTTACATATATGAGGTACATTTTAGAGCTGAGGATTGTTCCAAATTGTCTGGCTGACAAACTCAGTCCATAAAGGATGCGGTCACATGTGTGCCTACACTCACTGTAATGTGTGCACTGGCTGGGGTAGCATCACTACAAAATTCTTCCTTGCAGCCCACATCTGCTGTGCCTGCAGTGAGGATGTGATAGTGAACTTGATTCTGCACACCCATAAAGTTTTCCAGCTGCTCTCACCAGCTCTGGTTCCTCAGGACAAAATGTGTTTGTCCACAAGGTACTGTTTGTCTGCCAGGCACCCTGCTGCCCAGGTTTCACAGTGAGCAAGGAGCAAGCTGTGTGGGCAATGCCACTGCCTCATCATCCCTATCACAGTGGTGAGAAACTCTCCCTGCCTGCCTCAAAACAGGGGTGTGAAGAGGCACATTTTGTACAACAGAACTTGTGCCATGGAGGAACGGAGACATGGTGGGAATGTGCTGGCAGACAAGGATGTTGAGAGCTTCAGCAGTGCTACCACAGTACCACTCCAGCAGCAACAGTCACACACTCAGTGCTGGTGTTCCTTGCATGTCACTGCCAGCCAGCTGGCTCAGTCCCCTGCTGCTGAACAGGCACAAGGGGCACACACACGCGCCTCTACGGGTGCCACTGACTTCAGTGCCAGTCCTCTGTAAGAGGATGCCAGACCCCTTGCTGAACCTACATTAGACTGTTTCTGCCTCTGTTTTGCAATGACTTTTCAAAACAAGCCTGGTAAACATGAGCAGGATGGGAGGTGAGTGCTGGAAAATCTACAGGGCCCTGCTGTGCAAATTAAGGTCCTCTGAGGGGTCTTTTCTGTTGAAACTGGTCCACTGGGGAAGAACGGGCACGCAGGGAACATTATGGGGCTAAGCACCAGGCAAGACTGTGACTGAGTGACTGACTCTTGTATCAAGGCCAGATTTTAGTCTCAAACCTGCCAAATTCACCCCCAACAGTCAAGGGAAAAGGAACAAGAAAGATGCTGCCCATGGGTTGTTGTAACTACAAGCTTGCCCTGCTATCCCATCTCAGCTGGGTAATGTGAGAAGCCAGCAGAGGAGGAAGCCAAGACGGAGAGGTAAGAGGTCTAAGGGTCCCAGGAGTAAGTAGATGAAGGAAGGCCACCAAGGAGCCTGAACATTTTGTCCATTTGCCTCAATCTTGATAATGCAGCTACCTAGTGTCAGCAAATCCTTGCAACTTCCAGACAGGGGAACACAAATCAGCCCAGACCAGCAGGGTGAGAGTACTGCTTTGTGCCTGTCCTGCACTGTCATGTCTAATGGTTCCCTTGCACTTCACATCATCCTGAGTGTCCTGAGAGGTCCACAGAGTGCCATGGGCTGCAGGGTCGCACTTTCCACTCATCCGTGGGGTGGAGCTGCAGGAACCATAGATCTCCCAGACCCACAGCTCTACAAGGTGTCTTGGGAAGGATGGAGGGTGACAGGTTTGTTTTATGGACAGGACTTGATGTTGTCCCAGCAGTGGGACTTTTACCTGCTTCGCCTTTACCCTGGTGCCCAGGGATCCCAAACCCACAGCTTCCCACACCAACTTCAGCCTGTGTGCGGAGCAGCATTGACCTTCTCCACAGGGATTTCCCATGAGGGACAACATCCCCCTGCCTCTTCCTGGTGCATGTTTTGTACATGCTCTGGGATGAAAACTGGGTCCCATCCTGGTGCGGGCAGGAACCTACGGTAGCCTAGGGACCCAAGCACATTCCGCGGATCGCAGGGCATGAATCCCGCCGTGCCAGGCGGTGCAGCTCTGCAGACTCGCGGGGAGAGTCGAGGCATCGGCTGCGGGTGCAGGGACGGCCGCTGCACCCACTGAATTGGTCCCCGTGAGCCCGAACGGAGCGGGAGTCCCGGCACAAGGGGCTTTTCCCTGCACCAACGGAGCGGCGGCCGGAGTGCCGGGCTCTGAGGGTCCCGCACCCGAGGAGGTTGATGCCAGTCCAGCCCTGCGCCACCGCTTGTGGCACCCCCGGGGCCGCGGGACCTCTCGGCTGCTTCCGACGGGGCTCCCCGCTAGCCAGCGGGACGAGTCACCGCGCAACGGGAAACAGCGGCAAAGCGCTGCCGGGAGCGGGGCTGGCGGGACCCGGTAGCCGTGAGGGAGGGAGCCCCAGCAGGGTCGGTCCCGGCCCCGGCCGCAGCCCTGGAGGGTTAGCGGGAGGCTGGGACAGCCCTTCCTATCTGGCAGCCGTGGACACCGGGACAGAGGAGCCGAGTGCCGGTGGCAGCCAGGTGTTCATATGGCCCTACAGCCGCGGGCAGGCTTGTGGCTGGGATGGCGACGAAAGGTGCTCAGCCCAGCCTCTCCCCGGCCCGGTCTTTAGCTCCGCGGGGGAGGACCGAGAGAGCCCCCGGGGTTCTCTCAGAAGGCGGGGGTCCCAAGCACCCCGTACCTTCAGCTCGACACGGAGAAAGGAGGACTCCCCGTCATCTGCGCTCGCCGGAGCGGGCGGGTCCCGGTGCCAAGCCGCGGCGGAGAGGGTTGGAGAGCGATGGTGCTCCCAGCGCACGCCCGCGGACGCCGAGGGGCTGCTTTCTACGCGGAGAGAAGGAAATAAACCACCAACGAGCTTTTATTTTTATCATAATCATTATTATCATCGCCATCATCGTTTCTCTGCACATAAATAAATAAATAAATATCTCCCGCGGGGAGGGAGTGGGACGGAACGGTACAACCAGAGTTGTGCGCTCGGCAGCAACGAAATCAAAGCAAAACAATTTTGTAAAGGGGAAAAAAAAATAGGGAAGAAAAAAAATAGGGAAGATAGTAACCCAAACAGCCTTCAACCCTCCCCATCCGTCCGCCCGGTTTTGGGCACCGCCGAGTTACTGGAGGGAGCCCGGGACAGCATCCCTCCAGGCGGGCGCAGCGCCCGTGCCGCGCAGCATCCGCGCACTCCGCGCCCGTGTGGGAGCGCGGGGAGGTCTGCGAGGAGCTTCCCGGGCCCGGGGATGCGCCTGCGGGGAGACAAGTGAGAGAGCACTATGGGGGGACGCCTGGGGTCCTAGGGAGAGTTTATTTACACCAGGGTGCCGGGACACCCGTCCCCGTGGGTCGGGGGTCTAGAAAGGCGAGAAAGTCCTTCGTAAATTACACAAATTATACAAAACAGTATAAAATCCTTCGGCTGCATGTCAGCACCGGGGCAGGCAGGACTCCCTCCCCTGCTTTCGCCACAGTTCCTGCGGAGCCAGGGTGGGTGTGCGAGTGGTTAGGGGGTGACTGCGAGACCTCTGTCATCCTTCCCCGAGGAGGACGGAGACATGCGCAAGTCCTCGTCGTCCTCCGAGCACTTAGTGGTGGAAAGGGACGAGCATTTACAGCTGTGGCCGCCCCCCCCGCCCCGGTGGGAGCTACTTTTGCCTTCTTTCTTGTGCTTGACCCGTCGGTTCTGGAACCAGATCTTCACCTGCTTCTCGGAGAGGTTCAGGTAGGTGGCGATCTCGATTCGCCGCAGTCGGGAGAGGTACATGTTGGAGGCGAACTCCCTCTCCAGCTCCAGGAGCTGCGTGCTGGTGAATGCGGTGCGCATCCGCTTGCTACTGGGCAGCTGGCTGGACGTGCTGTCTGGGAATGGAGAGGACCGTCAGGACCGCCCGGACCCTCCGCCGCCCGCCCCGCACCGCCGGGCATTCGCCGCTCCCCGCTGAGCCCTCCTTGCCGCCCACCCTGCGGGGCCGCAGCCCCCTCCTCGTCCCCGGGGGGCCTGAGACCCAGCAAAAGACTGTCAGGCTGGAGTCCGAGCCCACAAGGGCTCCGCGGCCGCCTCTCCTTCCCCGTCCGCGCAGCCTGGCTCGGAGGCTCGGCGGGCAGCAGGGGCCATCCCCAGCGCAGAGTCCGGGGCACCGGCAGAGAGAGGAGCCGGCACTCCCCGTCCGGGCAGGCATCCCCCTCCCCAGGTGTCTCCGGCGGGGTGCCCCGGGGTCCCCATCGCCTCCCCGCAGTGCCCACCGCTGCCATGCAGGCATGCACCCCCGCTCGCCGCCCCTGCCCGCCTTACCCACGGAGATGCAGTGGAACTGCCGCGGGTCGGGCAGCGGGTAGGCGCCCTGGTAGAGCGCCGGTGCGTGCCCGACGCTGACGGCGGAGACGGAGTGCTGCTGGCGGGCCAGGGGCGAGTGGCAGTACTGGGAGCCGAAGGGAGGGAAGGAAGCCTTGATGAGGGGGATAGCGGGCGGCGGCGGGTGCAGCTGGGAGGCGGTGACACAGAGCGGGCAGACGCAGAGCAGCCCGGCCTTGCGAGCGTGGCAGGCTCCAGCCGGCAGCCCGGGCAGCGGGTGCGAGGGGTGCACGGCGTAGGGGAAGAGCGGCGGCGGAGGACTGCCCTCCCCCTTCTTCTCGCCCGCCTCCCGCAGCACCAGCGAGTCCACCAGGAAGGAGCGCGGCATTGCCCCGCGCAGCCCCGCGCAGCGCCCCGCGCAGCGCCCGCCCGGCGCCGCTGGCCAGCCCGAGTGGTGCTGAACGGCGCCCGCCGCCCGCTTTAAATAGCGCCCGCGCCATGTGATGGCGGCGCCGGGCGCTCAATGGGCTTTCTGTGGCTCTTCTCTTGGCATTCACGCCGCACGCTCCCTCATTATTTCCCTTGTTAACTAAATGAACTGCATAATGTACTCTATTCTTGTCGACCCCACCCACGCCGTAGCAGGCGGCCTCTCCCCTCCTCTCCCTTTGGCGGGGTTATTTTCTCATTCTCTCGCGATTTAATATTCTTTTCTTTCTCTTTATCGCTCTCCTTCGCTTTCAGCCCAGCTTTCAGCCCGCTCCCACTTGTTTATTTTGCCGGCTGCAGCCGCGGTCTCCGCCGGCGCAGCTTCCCTGCCAGCCCCCGGTGCCTTTCCCACCTGTGGCACCAGGTCGGCCCCCCGGTGCCGACGGCCTCTCTCTCTCCCCTCGCCTCTGGGATGTCTCGTCCCTACTGCCTCGCCCGCCGCCTTCCCCATCCCCGCGTCTTTGTTCCCAGCCTGAGTCCGGGACCCGCCACTTATCACTGTGGCCGCCGTCGGGCGAAGCCCCCGGCCGCAGAGATGTGCCAGCCGGCGCTCCACCGGCAAGGACATCCGCCGGGCCTCTGCGTGGGCGTGGGCGCCCGGGCACAGCTCACGGGTGCGGAGAGCCACACGCATCCCGCCTGCGCTGGTGCGGGTACAGAAAACCCGATCCGCACATAGCGCTCCGTGCCGGCGGCACCCGCGGAGGCAGAAGAGGCGCTCGGCAGGCACATTCCGCGTGTCTTTACCCCTGGCCCCCGTGCCCGGTCCCAGCGGTAACACCTGCCATCGCTCCGTGGCACCGTGGCACCCACGTGCGGCCGCCCCGACCCCGGCCACCAGCAAACCGCGCCAGCCCGAGCCCGCATCGCCGCGCACAAGCGCGCCGGGGAGTCCCCGGGGCTGCGGGGGCCACAGGCAAGCGGCTTGCTTTTTCCCGAACGATGAGATTTAACTTGAGCGCCGCGGCCGTGTCTGGGTGTCGCAGCACAGGGACCTGCTGAGTTCACAGCGGTCCCCAAACGGAGCGCGCATCCCTCGGAGCTCAGGCGCACCGGCGCTGCCCCGTGCAGCCGCTCCCGAGCCGCGCTCCTCGGAGCTCGTTGGTTTAGTAGGTGAATAAGGAATGCTAACAAATAAGAAAAAGAAATAATTCGTGGGGATACGTGTTCTACCCCGGTTTTCCCGTTTAATATACGGGCAATAAAAAGACAAACGCACCCTCCGACCCCTGTCAAAACGTGGGGAGATTGGTCCCTACAGTAACCTCCCCGCCTCGAAACCAAACGGAGTTTTTGAAAGGAGGGGAAAAAAGGGGGAAAGGAAGAAAAAGCCTTGAAAGTGGTGTACTCCGTGTCTCAGGGCTGTGCAGAAGTTGTTTTGCCCGTGGTTACATTTCTTATAGTAATCCACGGGTGTTTTGCCGAGAGAGACTATTGATGCCCGAGCCTAAAAGTGTACTGATGTGCACAAATGAACGGCGAAAAATTACAGAGCGAAGAAAAACGAATGTTAATAAAAACTCAGTCCCGCGATGATATAGAAAGGATTCCTAAGTGTCCTTTCCCTGAAAGTGTTAATAGGGTTTGGATTTTTCTTTTCGATTTTTGAGGAAAGGTATTTTAAAACATTTTCCGCCGGAGCCGGGTCCCGGGAAGAGGCATTTTTTCCCCGCTGAGAAGTGGCTCGCCACCGGGGGTGGAGGATTCAGCCTTATTCCGAGGGATTCCCGCTGCCCAGGGGCTGAACCCCGGGGCTCCGAGCCGCAGGAAGGCAAAGGGTTAACAGCTTCTGAATGCACACCAAGCCCAAAGCTACTGGGAAAGAATATCCAAAAAAATAACCAGTTTTTTTTTCCAGCCGCTGGACCTTATTGAATGTCATTGAAGAAAGTTTTGAATGCCAGATAAAGAGAGGCGAATTAAAGTGTGTGACAGCAGAGGATAAGCAAACACAAAGAGAACTCTGTCACACTTTGGGCAAAATCCGTGGGCTTTTTACCAAGCCTCTTCGCTATGATTGAATTAAGTAATAGGAAAACATTTTCTTTCAGTTTAGAGCCATTAGACAAAAACTTCAAAGCGAATAACACTTTTTAATGTGCAGCTCAACAATGGAATCTGTTTTGTGCTGAAATGTTTAAATGGTTTGTTGTGCAACTGTGGGCTGAAATAACCTAGACTGCAGCAAAATAGCATCCTTCAGGCCGTTTTATGAGGGCTTGAAACTAGCACAGACCTTTAATCCCAGCACTTTAAACTAGCTCCCCTCCCCGTCTTTTTGCGCCCCCCTCTTTTTTGGGGTTTTGTTGTTGTTGTTTTTTTTTTTTAATAGAGGAAATTCTCCTCGTATATTTGCTCTCTCGGAACGATCGCCGCTGAACGAAAAGGGCTCCGAGAGAGGGGGAAAGAGACCCGCCGGCGGGGTCCGCGCTGCAGGCGGCTCGGGGGCCGCGGGGGGAGCCCCTCCCGGAGCTGCCGCTGCTCCTGGGGCGGGGGCCCCGGCCCCGGGGGGGTCCTGCCGGGACAGGGTCCCCGGCGGCAGCGGGAAGTGCCGGCGCTTGGGCTCCGCACGGAGAGAATGGCCGGGGGTAGCTGCTACCCCCGCACCACACCCCCGGGAAGGGCATGGGGACAGGGAAGCGTCAGGGTGAGCATCAGCTGGGGGACCCTGAGAGAGGGGAACGTCAGGGATAGCTGAGGGGATGCAGGAGAGAGAGGGCAACAGCGCTGGCACTGACTGAGCCGTGCCTGTCCCCCTGGGGATGGGTGACCTGCGACACGGCTGCCGCCGAGGGGACAAGGTGTCACACTGCCGCTGCCTGGGGGCGGCTGTGCCATCGGTGAAAGGAGCTCCCTCTTCGTTTGGAGGGACCAGCCATCATCGCCTTTTGTGATGAGGCCCTGACCGTCCGCGGTGCTCGCCGCTTCTCTCCCAGGGTAGGAGGTGCCACGCACCATCAATCCCTAAGTACGACACGGAGAGGTGCTTTAGTTTGGGAGCTGTGGGGACGGGAGGATGAAATCCCGCTGGAATGGGAAGGAATTGCTATTTCCAAGGAGACCACGTCCTTGGTAGCTGAGCAGGGCTGACGATTTGTGAGTGACTGTAATATTCTCCAGCCTGTCCCGAGAAATCATTTTCCAACGTAATTATTTTCCAATTTTCCAATACTTAGCAAAATGTAAATCAAAGCCAATACTGAGCCACAAGGCACATGCCATGGGAAGGATTGTCCAAGGAATGTGCTTATACACTGGACAAACACACCCAGGAGCAAACCTGTGAGATACCTGTGAATCTCTTCAATTAACCTGATCACTGAATGATTCTGAGTTTGAGTAACCTGGTTTTGGTTTGCTTGGTTTACTTCTGCTGCCAGTGATCCACAATAACAGGGATTCCAGAAACATAAGCTGTGTTTGTGTTTCATTTCAGTTTTTCCAAAATAAAGGCTAAACCACAGGGGGTTTTGTCATGTGAGTTTTTCTTTATCTCTTGTCTGTTCAATCAACTCCTCTCAAATTTATAATTGTAGAATTTATGTAGCCTGTCAGCAAAGGGGGCTTTAAAAAAGGAGAGTCTATTTACAAGGACAAATATTGCTAGCATGAAGGAGAATGAGTTTAAACTGGAAGTGGAGAGATTTAGAATATTTGTTAGGTAGAAATTCAGAAGGTAGTGAGTGAGACATTGGAACAGGTTGTCCAGAAAAGTTGTGGATGTCCTGTCCCTGGAAGTGCTCTAGGCCAGGCTGTAATGGGACCCTGAGAACCTGGGTCTCATTCCATGTTTCTGTGACCCAGTCCTGCCACATTTCCATGTGTTTCATCCAGTTTCATCTGTTTTCCATCACAATTTATCAAGATGATAGCTTATCTTGCCAGTAAAACCTGTGCCACAGGACCAAATCAAAGCTGCTTGTTTCTGTAACATTTATTTTCTCTTTCCACAGCAGATACCTAGGGTAGAGATTTGCCGTTTAGATCTTCTTCAGTCCCATTGGTTCCTAACAGGATTGGTTTATAAGGAAATCTTGTACTCATCTTCTAAGATGACAATTTGTTGATTTGACCTTTCACTGAGGAGGCCATTCCAAAGATGTAGCTGGACATAAATAATAACAAAGTAACAAGAAAAGTGGGAATATGCAAAACCAAACAATTTAAAATAACCTTTTGCTTTTATAGTGAGACCACAGTTTAAATTGCTGGTGACCTTGTAGGACAAAAGTACTCAAAGGATGGAGAAGTGCCTGAGAGTAATGAAGACAAGGAATTGCAAAAGAGGAGTTGGATATTAGTTTTGCAGATGCTGTTAAAATACAAAATTGTTAGAAATACCATCCTTCAACCTCAGAATCCACCCTATTTCCCAACCCTTTTTTATTGCCATCTTGTCCTTTCTCCAAACTTCTCACCTCTATGTATTTCAAGTCCTCTACAAACTGAAAGCTTTAGAGGTTGTCAGACTGCTCTTTGAGAGCATCCAAGGGGAAATTCCGTCATCTTGTACGGTAAGAAGCTGTATCACATCTGTTGTTTATATGAAGCATTTGAACAGTTTCCTGTAGCTGATATACTTCTTTTTAATCACATTAACGTGATTAAAAAGCAGGTTTTTTCTATAATTTAAAAGAGAATATCAGAGAGCTGAGGATACTAGAGCCAATAAAGCCACTGAAGAACAAGCTCCCAGGTGGAGTTCCCCAACACATAGAAGGCATTTCCTGGATGCTTTTGCAATGCTGCTGCACAGCCATGTGCAGAAATGCATCACTGGTGCTGCCAAAGGAGGAGTATGGAAAATGGGACAGGGTGTGCTGCTCTGGATCAGGTGCTGGGAGGTTGAACCTGGTGAGTGCAAGGGTTGTGAGCAAAGAGGGAGGTTTGCTTACCTGCTCCAGGGTTTTCTGTGTGCTAGTGGCATGGTGACAGAGCCTGAAAGTTGCAGAACTGTGTAGCCTGGTCCTTCTCTGATGCTGACCAATACATGTTCCTCAAATGTTTATCATGCATGAACACGAAATGCTTATCCTAAATGTTTGCTCAGCTTGTGCGAAGCAGACCTCACCAAAGTATGTTAATTCCTTTAACTTGCCAGTCCTCACAGTAGGCTGAGAAAATGAGCACGCTACACTGACAAAGTAATTTTCTTATTTTCATTACATTTTTGAGGACTTTAACACCCCTTTTCAACACAGTAGAGTATCCAGAACATATTAGGTTACTTATGTTTGTGTCTGCATATCTGGATATGAATCTAATTATATATGTTTATATTTATATTTATTTATATTATATATGTTTATATTTATATTTACATATATTTATATACAGACATCTCAAGTGTGTATGGTGGATGTTGATAGCCCTACAACCATACTGTGGCAATTATATGAGAAATAATTTCCTGGAAACAGAGCCATTTGTTGACCTCCTTATATTTGCATGCTAATCTTCTAGTTTACAGCAGATTGTTTCTTAGAGACACAAAACTACTGGTTAACACAAGTTAACAAAAATAGTATCAGGGATATCTAAGCCAGTACATGACAAACATATGTGATGGCACTGCCTTTTTTTTTGTATTTCAAATGCAAGTAAAGCCTGTGATTTTCTTTCTTCTGCTTGTTTGTTTTGGTAAGCATAGTGACCTAACACTAAACAAAGTTTGGTTTTGTAGTTGTTACAGGCTGTCCTGGATTAGTAACAGACCTGGGAAGTTTCCTGATCAAAATGTGAATGTCACAAATCTGACTTCAGGCCCTTTTGCTGTTAGACCTTCATCTTCCACATTTGGAGAGGGATGTCAAAGACTCTCCTGTCCTATGTGCCCGTGTACCTGGTGTGTAGAATCCCAGCTGAGCTACTGCTGGGGATGTGCATGAGCAAACAGGCTCAAGGTTTCTGTTGAAAGAGCTCAATTTTTATCTTTAGTCCCTCCCACCATGGGCTAAGGTGGTTCCTTCCACTGTGGTCCAGCAATACTGTCCACCACATCATCCCAAGCAGAGCAGTCTTATATTTTGGGAAAATAGTCCAAAGCTGCATGCTTTGATATAAAAAAGAAGAACCCAAAGTATGGGCCTTATGCCAGTGAAGTTCAATAGGAAGGCAGCATACTCCAAAATACTAGCTGGATTTCTTGGACTTCTGGAATCCCTCAGGCTTGTCAGACCCTTGAACTTCAACTCTTGAAGTTTGTGAGAATACTTAATCATGAAAGGATAAATTCATGTCTGTATAAATGCTGGTCCCCAGCCATTGAAAATATTCTTTCTCCACTATGAGAAACAAAGGAATCTTAGCCAAATTTTATTCTTTGTGTAGTTGTGCTGTGGCTACATAAACTCTCCTCAGCGTGTTACCTGCCACTGCACCTATTACAGACATACAGGGAATGCATTGTTTTAAGAAGAGGGAATCCACAGAAGAGCTGGTCATTGTTGGCTCCCTTTGTACTCAGTGGGAAGAAACAGGTACCTGAACAGAGGGATTCATTTGACTTATTGCAGAAACCCTCAGAGTTAAAAAAATACAAATATCCCATCAGAAGTGCTTACCTGGTGCTATAAAGGGTCCCTAAATGCCTGCCCCAAATGCATGTGTAAGGGGAGGGTTATGGGTGCTGTGTCTCTGTCCTGCTCTGCCTCAGCTGTTGCCTTTTCTCATGGATGCAGGCTGTGACTCTTTGGAGCACTGAACTCTCCAGAAACCACAGAGCAGCACAGCGTGAGCTGTGTGGAGCCCCTCTACTCCCACTTTTGAATCACTGAATCTGACAATGAATCATTGTTTTTCTGACACCTCTTGCAGCTTGTATAGACGAGGTCAGAGCCTTTTAACTCTACTTCTGTCCCAGAGTATGGAAACTAATTAGAACCCTGTGTGGGTTTGGTGTTCCTGTCCCAGGAGACCAGATTGATCCATTAGATTTTAGGCAGGCATTCCCCTTTACTCTGTATTTTCTAACTTTTCCCTCTAGTTTTTCAACTCCGCTCCTTTCTTGGATGCTGTCCTTACTTTTCCTTCTCTTCTTCAGAGTGTCTGTAATTTTTTCCATCACCATCTTCCCTTGTTGTCTCTCTTCTCTTCTCTTCTCTTCTCTTCTCTTCTCTTCTCTTCTCTTCTCTTCTCTTCTCTTCTCTTCTCTTCTCTTCTCTTCTCTTCTCTTCTCTTCTCTTCTCTTCTCTTCTCTTCTCTTCTCTTCTCTTCTCTTCTCTTCTCTTTTCTCTTCAGCCAGATCAGTCTCTCAGTAAATGGAACACGTCTTCTAATAGCTTTTCATCCAGAAGTGTGAGAGAAAAGTTTTGAGTATGAAGTCTTCCAATTATCTCCTCCAAAAGATAAAATTAGAAGAGTTGATAGAGTCTTCTCCAAATTTTCACATTGCCCAGATGCAGGGCTAGGGAAAAAAAAAACAAAACAACAAAAAAACCCCAAACCAACAAAACCCCAAACAGATGAGGAGACTCTGCTGTCTTGGTCACAGGCACATAAAAAGCAGTAGGTTAAGCTTGCCAGAAAGAACCGGCTGTGGGAAAAGGAACATGGCAATCAGGAAAGAGAAGGGGATAAATTCAGAAATTTCAGTAGATATCAGGAGACTAATTGTTTTCAGAGGTAAACAAATATTTAGATCCAATCTTCAGCACCAACTGGAAAAGCTCAGCAATTGCACAAATTGTCCATTCTTCTCAAGAGATTTTAATCAAACTTCCCCTTGTTCTCTTTTGAGAGATAAGATGTTCTGCACCAATAAAAAACAGACTGAAGTGTGCCTGCCATGATTTTCCATCTCACTTGTCCTATGGACACTCTCTGTCTTTTATTTCATCAAATCCCTTCCAGCAGTATAAACAACCTCACATCAGGGAAACTCCTTCACCCTTCAGAAAGCAAGGTCCTTTTTTATCACTGGTGGTTTCAAAACTACATCTTCCTTTCTGGAGCTGAGGCAGAGAAGGAAGGCTCCTGCTTCTGTGTTGCTGCCTGCATCAGCAAGGCTTCTCTGCTTCTTCATAGAGCAATATGATTTAGATCAATGATAAAAATCTCCCTTTTGAGGGAAGAGACCTTCAGAGGGAATTACTGCAGTGGTGTCATGGGATAGGCAAAAAGAGCATGAGAGTACATGTGGGTTGTGCCTGTCTGTTCAGGACCTGTCTGTGGCTGAGATGCCCCTTTGAGACATGTGTTTGCAATCTAAGTTAGATGCCAAAAATACTTTGCAGGCATGACAAAAAATCCCATGTAAAACCTGCCCAGAATTAAGCTGAACATCCAGTGAAGGGTTCTACTACAGAGTCAAAATCATGACAAGTGTTTCCCACTCTCCGAAAACCAAAGAAATCACAATGATGCCAGTAAAACCTTTAAAAAATGATTATCCAAACCACAAATACACACACATAAATGCAATCTCGAGTCTGAAAATCACCACTGTGGCCTCCATGAAGCCTTCCAGCATGCAGAATTTGATTCAGCTGTTTGTTAGGACAGGTTATTTGTCAGGAATCAAAACAACACTGTAATGCCCTTCTGAGACCAGCTCATCCTGCAGACCCTGGGTCACTCCAGTGTGACTCATCACAGGTCCTGTCACATTTCTGTCAGTGCTTGGAAATGCTGTGTGAGGGTTAAAGAACACTTTCTTGTATGTTTGGCTCATATTTCACCTGGTTGTATCAGCCTGGGCTTGTTCAACCCAGGCAGTGTGGACAAAGCAGTACAAGTCCAACATTCCTTGTACATGTCCAGCATTCCTCGTACATGTCCCTTTAGTGGCCCCTTCAGTTATGCTTGGAAGTGAGAAATGGGGGAAATCATCTCTGCTGCAGCTCCCATGAGATGAGGGGAAAGCAGCCAAGATGTGGAAGTGCACAAGGGGAAGAGCTCTACCTCCTCCAGCTCCAACAAATATTATTTTTACTGTTTAAAATTTTATGGTACATGTGAGGGAATAATCAAGAATTAAATAAAAATGTATAAAATGTTATGATAAAAATGAGGGAATAATCAAGAGAAATTTTCCCTTAGTTGTGGAAAAATGAGAGTCCCCAGCAGACTCTCACAGAATAGCTTAGGAGAGAGAGGCACATAATTTATTAGAATGAAAAACTAACAAAGGACAACAACCAAAGAAACCAGCCCTTTCATTGAACATCTTTTTAAAATGTTGCCATTTATGATGCATATCCCATTTGCTTTTTATTTCTTGGATCAACATATCCATACCTGCTCTGCCACTCTTCCCCTCTGTTGTTTCACATCCTCTCCTAGGCAGCAGGGCATGGTGGATGGCTCCTGACCTTTAGCCACCTCTCAGCATCCTAACAGGACCAGTGCTGAGAGACTGTGGGCCCTTACAAGTGAAAAACTACTACCTCTGTGCTTCCTTGCCTCAAATTAAACTTTATTTCTTAAGTATTATTATATCTTTAGGTTCCTGGTCAGATATGTTTTGAAGTCAGTGGAAGAACTGCCATTGCCTCCAATGAATACCTATCACCTTGCAATACTTTCCAGGGGTTTATTGTCGTTCCCTCTTCTAGGAACATGTTTTGTGCTGTTCTTCACACCAGCTGAATAAAAACATTCAGCAGTCTCTGATCCTCCTCCCACTTCATGGTGCATCTTGACAAACCTCTATTTCCCATTCTGACACCAGGGAGCACAGTCCAGCCACCCTCTCCACATCCCACAAGTGCCAACAGCAGCAGCAGAAGTTGCTGAGCTGTGCTCAAACTTCAGGGGGGCCTTCAAGACTAGATACATCCTGTGTGATTAAATCCAAGGTAGGAGCTAATGTCAGGCAATACATCTTGCTTATTTTTGTGTTTGTATTAGTGTTTTTATAGGGAGCACTATTTCAATTATCTTGGAACAACCCCCTGGCCATCTCCTCAGGCTTGGTTGACTGAATAGTTTAAGTACATGTGAGTAGGGAGCCTTCTGGAAAAGAACAAAAAGGGAAGCTTTGCCAAGAGGGACATGAAGTGAGCACAACCTGTTAAATGCGGCCATGAGGACCTGAACCAGCTACTGGGTTCTCAAGAAACAGCAAAGCAGAGGCACAGTGGATGCATTGTCTCCAAATCATGTTCAGAGGATGGCCTCTTATCTGAAAATTAACATAGAAGAAGGTGTTGCAGAGACTTCAGGCTACACACCTGCCCCTGCTATGCTGCAATGCTGCTGGGGTGGGTGCAGCCCCAGAAGACAAATGTCACTCATCCATGGGGACAAGCACATTCTCTCCATAGCCACACCTTCCAAATTCACCATGCTGAGCTTGTGGCTGTTTCTAAATTACTGAGTGGATGGAAAGCTGAGCTGCAATGGAAAAGCAACACATCTAAAACCTAAATACTGTTTAATCTAATCCTAATAACTGTCTGTGCTTTGACCACTTTGCTGTAAAGATGACAAGGATCTGGGTCTCTAAACCCATCTTTCTCTGCTAGGACATCACTGACAGCCATGGATGAGACTTGCACAATGCTCATTTCAGTTCTGGAACAGAGGAAGCCACAATAGGTGTATGGCCTGTCCCCATCTACCTGCACAGTTGTGTTTATCTCCTGGTAGCTCACTTTTATGAAGATTCATGTCCAAAAAAGAATGTAAAGCAGAGTACACCTAGCTCACTGATACATGCTTTGGCTTCTCTGGGAGGAAAAATGCCCTGCACAATGCAATGTTTCTGCCAGCACAGGAGGCTGAGACCCAAAGAGAGAATAATAAGGTGCCTGAGTCATGTTTGTTAACTCCTCATGCATTAGAGAACTGTGTCCCCAGAAGCAGGAAAGCCCTAAAGAACAAAGGTGTTAGAGCCCAGAAACCAGCACAATCTCAGTTTCACCTTATGCAGTACAATACAGCCACATTACTGCATAGAGCTGGTGATAAAAACAGTGGTATTTTTAATGTTTGGTAGCACTAGGAGTAGGACAAGGCTCTGAATTTACAGGTTTTACATTGGCTGATATTTTACAGACTTTTTTCTTAGTATCATTAGAATAGAATAAACTTGTGGCAGATAAGGACATAAGTGCAATACAAATTATTAATATAATTAATAAAAGGATATTTGTCTTTCCATGGCAGAAGATGAAAACCAGACACAAACATATTCTTGAACTTCTTTTCTGCATATGTCTCAAAGGTCCCTTTGTCCACTTTCTAGATTGCTCACAGAAATGCCTTTCTCAAGCAGTGACTATTCATGGTTTCACAATGGACATGGAGGTCACTATTGGAATCAAAAAATTAAAACCTCCAAATTTTTCTTTTGCCATTAACTTCTAATATGGGACAAAAAAAGGCTTTATTTCCTTCAATAATAGATAAGGGTCAAAGGCTACACATTAAAATCCCCTCCATTAGGCACAGTCAATTGAATTTTGAAGTTGGGTTTTTTATTCTGGAGTCTTGGTTGGGAGCTAAATATAAGAAGAAGTCACATTTCCTGGAAAAAAAAAAAGCCTGAGGACAAAGGGACCTGCTGATGAGTGTTCACACAACTGCAGGCTATGGCAGCACTGCAGCCCAGGTTCTGACTCTCAGCTCTGAGGAGGCAGTGATGGATGATGGCCCAGTGTGAAGGCTGAGCAGTGATAAATGAGGCAGCCACGCTGAGCACACTCAGGGTAGCAGGGTAGTTTTACAACACATCATAAAACAACACTGGCTGCTGCTTTGATGGACAAAACTCATGGAGACTGGAGAGGAAATATCAGCTGTCTGTGACAAGCTGGGAAGGTCTGGCTGGCAACCGAATGCAAACAAGAGCACCTTTGATGGTGCTTCTCCTGGGAGAGCCAGAGCAGCCATTCTGCAGGAAAAGACAGTTCATTTTCTCTGTGGATTGCCATCCTTAGAGGGGCTGTAGGTCAAGATTGCTGAGCAACACAGGAGGCAAAACCTCTGAGTTATTTTGAGCCTTGGTCTCAGATACATAGGTATGGTGGGACATTTGGGACCTTGCTCCTGGATTTTGGAAAGAGACAGATGCCAAAACTTGGTGGTGAAATTTCAGAGGTTAACTGAGTGAGTTCATGATTTCATCAGTCCTTTGAGTGGACTTTCCTCACTGCAGATAGATGCCCTCAGGCCTGGGAGAGAAGAGAATGGCCAGCTTATGCACCTACACTTGTAGGGGACCTGTCTCTGTGACCTGCAGCTCTGCAAGAGCTCCAGCCAGCCTCATTTCTCTGGGACCCCATCCCAAAACTCTGTCAGCCACATGTCAGAGTCACACCCTGCCCCTGAGCAGTGACTGAACCACCCTGCAGTTTCATTACCCCAAGGCTGAAACTGTCCTGCACGTGCCTCACTCTCCACAGGTGAACACCTGCTGTTGAGAGCACACATGACCCAGCCATGTCTGTGGACTCACTCTGATGCATTTGGGGAGGAGAAGCAGCTGGAGAATGGTCTGGGCTAGGGTCAGGCAGGAGGGGATGGCTGGGAGGAGTGCACTGAGCCAGCAGTGTAGCCTGGGCAGGACTGGACATGTGATGGAGATGTGAGAACCTCGGCCTGGCACAGGAGATAGCAAGAGGCACCTCAAGAGTCTGGGTCAGGGAATGGAACTGTGAAGAAGCCTGTCACAGAAACCTCATCACTGGCATGTCAGAATAGCTGAAAAGAGGCACAAAAAGAGAAAAAATGTGGGGAAAATGGGTGAAGTAGAAATTGTGGTGCTAAGGAGATAATGGGATGAGGATGGTCAGAAGGAATCAGATAGGGGCAGGAGACTATTAACATCACACCACAGAATGGAATTTCTGCTCCTTCATTGTGCCTAGGAGCACACAGATGGCAAAGATGCCACAAGCTCTGAGCTTGGCCTGATACCCTGGGGTCTCATGCACATCCTGCAGAGCGTTCTCTGTGCAAAGCAAAGGAGAAAGAAGCACTTCAGACCCATGAGCTGCTAAATTGCAATTCAGTGCAAATGTTGCCCTGCGGCTGCCAAAGCTGAATGCAGAGGAATAAGAAACTTGGATTCAATCCCAGGCAAGGCATGTTTGGTCTGATGCAAACAAACATGTTTGTATTGATGTGGACCTCAAAACACAGCAGGAAACAAAACCAGTCCCCAAGCACGAGGGGACTTTCATCCCACATGATTCAGACCAAGATGTAAGAAATGTCAATGGGGCATTTACAGTGGCAGCTTTGCAAGGCTATGGGACCTCAGAGGTACAGCTGTGGGCCACTGCCTGCCCCCTGCTCTGCACCCATCCTGCTGCAGGCCTCTTGACCTGCTCCTCTGCTTAACTCTGCAGTGTCCCACATCAAGCTGGATGTTTTCCCCCCTGAATCCTCAAAGAGGATTTGGCTTTGAGGTTTTCTTTTCTTTTTAACTTGTGTTTGGAGAGGCATTATGGTCTTTTGTTGTATGATGCCTTTTGATCTGTGCTGCTGCAGTGAAGTCTGTACCTGCAAACTCCTTTCTTTGTGTTAGTTCAGTTTTCCTGACAAGACAGTGTCTTTGCAGGTTGAGGATCCCATTCAGGTTCAGAATAAGGATAGACATCACTTCTGCATCTCATCTCAAAGATAAACAATGTGGACAGTTCCATATCTCAGAGAATAATGTGATTGTAATACTAAACCTCAACTTGTTTCTGGTGCTTTCTACCCAACAGCAGCCACCTTTTCAAACTCTCCTCTGCAATTTGGACAACATGCAATATGATGTTATGTCTGCTTCTTAGCTCAAGCTGAAAACTTCATATAACCCAGGACTGTACAATCAGGACTGAGAAAAAATGGAAAGCAAGAGATATAGGGCACCATATCTACCAAACATGGTAAATGATAAAGCTCACTGGTTTTTTTTTGCTGCCGTCCCATTTTCCCATTTGCTGTACTGATCTGGCAAAAAGTAACCCAGGTGAGAACTTTCTGTCACACTGCAGACTCCTTACACAGAACTATTTTCCCAACTCTGTGTCCCCAAGTCTTTTCCCTGCCTGCTCCTTTTCATGTGGTCCCTCCTTTCTGTCACCTTAGACACAAGGTGTGTGTTTGTAGCTACTCTGATCTTCAGCTGCAGGGAAAGTCCATACTCCAACTATCATTCAGCCTCTGAATTAAGCTTACTTTTTTCTCCACTTCCCTGTCTTTACTCTTTACTTTCTCTTCCCTGCTCTGGTCTAAAAAAAATTTAAAAATTATATTTGGCTTTTGTTACATAAACAAATAAATGACACACAAAAGAAAAAAAGCACAACTATTACGACTTTCACCTTTTCAAGTGAACCAGTCCCCAACTCCAATATTCTGTTGGTTATTGAATCTGGATGGAAACTCTTGAAGACAATTTTCTGTCATATAGACATCTTTATCAAAACCAAAATGTGTCCAAGGAAGATAACAAGCAAGAAAAATTTTCATTTAGAACTTCCAGTGTGCTATCCTGTTTTTATTATTCCTTAGTATGGAATAATGGGTATTGTAAAATATTCCATTTTGATAAGGTTAAAACATAATAGTTTGACACTTTTATTCATTATGATGTTACTGTAGCACACATGTTTTATCATTACCTAACTTTTTATTTCAATGCTTTCTCTTTATTAAAGTTAAATGAATTGTTATATGAAAAGGTACTGAACTACCAAAGCAAAATCTTTTTGATGAAACTTTCCTAATAAAACACCAAAATGTTTGAACTCATCTGCTTTCAACAAGGCCTTGTGCACTGGTGACACGCTCACTACAGCTCAAGGTGTTGGTTTTGATTTATTGATAATAATTCCTCATTAAATTTTGTTGAAATGGGATGTACATTTAAAGCGAACAAGGGTGTTCATGACTAAATGTGTTTAAACTCTTGATTTCAGGCAAGCCTTAGCTGTGTTCTGTCACTGATGAGGCTGAACTGATATGTAGAAAGGAGATGTTTCCAGGATCGTGCAAAGCTGAGACACGAGTGGCTGAAACACATCATTCTCCCTCTGCTCTGCCACATGTTCCTCTTCTTGTCTTTCAAGTAGAAGCCTGTAGAGTAAAATCCTTGTTTACATGCCCCTATACAAAGAGCCTGCTTGTACAACACATCTGAGGGAGAATACATTTCAGTGTTTTCCATTAATCCTGCAAACATTTACCTGGACCGACAGGAAAGCCAAGCACTGAGGCGTTTGTTGGATTGGTGTCTACCACCTCACATGGAGTGGTGGAATAGTGGCAACAATTAACTAAGCCAGATTATCAAAGAATAGAATCAAAACTCTGTGGAAAATAATAGAACATTTCTGAATTCAGTAGGGTTGTGAGAAAGATCCAAAATGTTATTTTGGTGTTCATAACAGTTTGGAGCTCAGTGGGAAACATCAATGTACTCTGAACTTTAAAAAACTAATTTCCCTGCCCATTGTGAAGCATTGTGTATTGCTTCTCAGATCAAGACAACATTTGTACAAGTCTGACTGTGTAAAGCAAAGTGAACTCATTAGCTGTTGAGATGGAAAGTCTAGGGAGGAGCCATAGGTAAACTGCTGTTGAATTTCTTCTTCATAGGATAATCAAACAGAGATCACCTTTCAATATTCTCTGCTCCATGTGGTTTTTGGAGTAGAGATGATGCAAGATTTTCCCCTTTATTTTCCTCACAGCAGTGATGCCTTATTCACTGACTTCACCTTTTAGCCCTGCACAGGTATAAATCATTTGATGAGACACTCACAGATCTGTAACCTCTTCTTCTGACTTAATTCAGAGTGTTGATCTCTGACTGACTCTCTACATTTGCTCACCTGTATCTGCCTCGGCACAGAGGAAGCTGAAAAAGCTGGTTACAATAACAAAAATACCCCTATATCCCCTCCTTTCCACAGCAATCATAAAATATCTCATGAGAGACTTGGCACTCTTGTGAAAATTCCACTGTTTACTTTTTCCAGTCCAGCTACCACAAGCAGAAATGATTAAAACTGAGACTTTCACTCTAGGGGTGCACTGGTGTCAGGGCTGGACCCTCCCTGACTGCTGTTCATACTCTGGGAGCCCTGTAAGACATTTTTTAGTCTTTACTGCGCAGTGCCTGTAGACTCAAACTGTAGGGAGAGCATGAAAATTTGGCTATTCCTTTCCAAAAATCTGAAGAAGTAGCTTCTACTTCTTTCCACGCCTCCTAGAAACAGTCTATCCACCTTAGTTACAGCCTGGCCCTCAAACTTTACAGCAGAGAAGATGCGCTGCCCACCAGAGCTGTCCACCCTGGAGCTTTAGCAGCAGTACCTGGTCTCTGTGGCTGCTGTCCTTCAGCAGGGATGCTAGTTATGGCACGAAAGGGAAAGGTGAAAGGATCATAGCCATCACTGCACTCATTTCCACCAGACTTTGGTTCCGTTTTCTTTAGCATAGAGTCGTGGAAAGACACGAAATACTAGACAGAGGGAAGGTGTATTTCTCTCCATTGTCCAGCTGTGACTATCAGAGCACTATAAATCGCTGAAGACGTTGCCTTCGTGAATCTTACATTCTTCCCCTTGCTGATGGATGTGAGGATATGTATAATACCCCATTGTCTGCCATCCTACATGATACAGGCACTTGCTCTCTACTGTACTTTGGCTGGTTTGTCTCCTCGTGTGTGAGTGTATTATACACATTGCCACCACCAGAATGAGACTTGTCTATGCTCTCTACATTTTTAACTACAGAAGTGTTAAAATGTTTGGGGCTCATTTTTTGGGATATTTTTATTGGAACTTAAACTTGTGAATCTAGCATTTTTGGAGAAAGCTCAGATTGTTAAGGAATCAGCAGGACACATCACCAAGCTACAATAGGTTCACTTTCATGTGGATGCTGTAGCAGGCAAGCCTTCATGGAAAAACTCTGAATGTGAATTTAGCTAGTTTTGGATAAAGACGCCTTTCAGCGTCAATAAACACCATGAATGCAGCCACGGTAGAGTTACAACTTAATGAGATGAGGGGAAGTGCACAGGGTCAGGCCTCATCTCCCGGCCTCTGTCATGCTAATCAGCTGGGCAGCCTGCAGCTGAAAAACTGCTGGAATTTTTATTTGCATTTCATTTAGTTGGAAGGAAATTGACCCAGATGGTCCACAAAGGCAATAGAAGGCTGGCAAGCAGTCTAGTGCTGCACACTTTTCCGAGGGGCTGCACTTGTCCGCCCGTCCCTCTTGGAGCCCAAAACATAAAAGATTAAAACAGCGTAAGGGAATTGATTTCATGATTTTTAGATAATTTCCCTAAGATTTCAGAAAAGACCTAAAAAACCTAATTTAATCAGCCAAGAGCTCAATAGTAATTAAAGGGAAGAAAAACTGAGATAATGAAAGAGGTGGTGGGGATTTTTGCTGTTGCTGGTGGGAACCTTTCTTAATTAGAAAAAGTCTAAAATCTAAATGATGTTAATGACGACAAGCATGAACATTTATTGCAAAGACACTGTATTCTTGGTCAGTTCTGATGATTGATTGCCAAATCTGATAAACTTCCTTAGAAAAACCTAAAATAATTTGCTACGCATTTGTGCAAGCTGAGTATTTCCATGTGCTTGCTCAAATGAAGTGTATTGGTTATTCCTTTCGCCAAAACTTATATATTTGCACAAGTGTTGTTTGATTCTACACCATCTGCTCATGGTTTCACCTATTTTGCCTTGAAAGCTTAGGTAAAGCTCTGACAAAAATAAGGACACTTCAGATTCCACCTCATTTTTCACTGAATTTTTAGAGATTGCAACATTTCAGAGCAAGTGCAGCAACCTCATGGACCTGATGGCATATCCACTTAATTGGAAGATATGAAGCACAACTGTAATCATATTATATAAAGCATTTCCTAAGGGCAAACCTTCAGAGGGAAATTGTCATGACACCCCAGGAGTGCATGAAGCTGGAGGAAGTGTCTGGGGATCCTTTATCTTCTACCACTGTACCAGTGAAGGTTCTGCCCTTCACCTCCACCCTTCCCTGGAAGGGGGGAACTGACCAATCTTCCATTTCTACCAGCATTACTCCAGTCCAGGTGAAGCTTCAGTCTTTGTGGATAGTTTGGCGGCCCCAGTCTGCAGCATGCTAGCCCCTGTTGTCTGGATATTTATTGAATATGACTAAACAAGTTTTCCCAGTGCAAGTCCTGGGGTACACCACCAAGGTGACCCAAACATACCACCTGCTTCCTGCTACACTGAGACAGAGACCTGGCCTTTGTCTTCCAAGGAATCAGTGACTCAGCCATGAGTTGTCTTGAGGATTGCTCCTTCCCATGTTTAAGACAGACACACTTCAGCTTTGATTTTATAAAGCTCACACAAAGAACTTGTCCCCGGTCCTCTATGCAAAGCAGATTGGGATAATTTCCATTTCCAGCCCAATTAATAGTCCCAAACTGCTCCTAATGTCCCTGTTAACATTTCAGTAGCAAAGAAACAATGGAAGAATGATAGGAGGTCATTAGCTCCTTTTCTTGATCTGGTAGTGGTCCCTCTAGTAACCTAGGGCAATTTCTAGGACAAATATTTATAAGGGAGATGTGGTTCTGAGGGCCAAATAACCAAGATGGAACACCCTGAAATCATACCTAAGAACCATAAGGCAGCATGCACAGCCACTGTCCACACTGAAAGAGTTTCAGGCAATGTAAGTCCTTAAATTATCTCTGAAGAGATCAGTACTTTCCATGTGGCTTCCAACACCACATCTTGCCCTCCACTGTAGGAGGGAGGTGTCTCAGGGACTGAGCACACTGCATAGGAGTCGTGTTGACAAGCAAGTTAACACTTTTATTTGCACACATCCTCCTATGTACTTACGAGCTGGGAGGTAATAGGAGAAAATGTGAAGGCCTGAAGTATTCAGATGATGCACACTAAACCTTGAATCACACGAGAAGCTTCTTAAAAACACTTAAAACAGCTCTTCCCAATGAGGGGGGCAGTGGCTTCACCACAGGATGCTCCCCTGGAAGTAGCAGTGGGCTCAGCAAAGTGAAAGACTTAGGAAGATCAGGTCAGACATTCAACATCACTTGGACAAACTGACTCACAGATATTGCTGCTTCTGCCTCCTCAGGAGCCTTCTCAGTGCAGAAATCCAACTTTGCAAGTGAGTAGGGAGTCAGTGCTAGAACTGAGTGGGGCAGGTCCTGGTGCACAAGCTACATTTTGACTGGTGCCTGAAATCCAGATTTAAAACCAAAATTGCCTTCTTTTCATAGCAGCAAGGAGGGAGAAAAAAAGTCCAAGGTAAAGGCAGAGCTTTTAAATTGCAACTAAAACCACTGCTGACCCAGAGCTGTCCCATCTGCAGTGTGTGTGACATGCTCACCACCGAGCTGCCTGTTCCAGGTTTCATTGTTGCAGGAAACCATCACTCACTGTCTGGGGTAGCTGTGGGTGCACATGGACTGAGCTCACTGCACCACACGTGAGGGCAATGGCAGGCTGGGCATCAGGAGCCACACTCATGAGCCCTGAAGGATGCCTACAGGGCAGTGTTGACTGAGCTTGTTCTCTGCCCCATCTTGCTCATGAAGCTCATGTTGAAGGAGTTTGGATGAAGAAATGTAGAAATTGAAGCTAAAATTTAATAAAGAAAAAAAAAAACAAAACCAAAAACCATCTGTGAAAAACTGCAATTTCTTTAGAAATTATTCATTATGGTTAAAGAGCCTTGCTATCTCACCTTGGCACATGTTTCAGCAGCTATCACTAAAAAGGGTTACCAGAACAGAAGCCATTGCTGCTGGAGAAAATGGAAATATTAATTTCAATTAAGCTAAAATAGAACTAATAGATATCAGATAAACTAAACACAATTCTGGGATTGATGAGTCCAGTTGTCTCTCACTGCAAGACTCTGAACCCTGCTGGTTTCTAAGGATGTTTCAAGGCATTTCAGTATCCTTACCACACTTTCCTTAAAGATTGCAAAAGCAAATTTGTTGTTTCTGCTGGAATCCTAAGAAGGTCTCTGGCAAAACAGGGAATGTTTACTCAAATATCTAGCAAGGAGAGCTACAGACTGAGCTGGGCTCTGACTAACTCTCCCTCCCTGCTCAGCAGCGATTCATGCCGCACCAGGGCTCAGCCTGGGGCCTGCACACCTGTGAAGGTGCAGGCAAAATAGAGAGCCCACTTTAGACAATAATAATGACAGCAAGCCCAGAAAGGTGGTAGACAAGGAAAGAACTGGAGTTGCTCTATTGTATGTTGCTGTGTTGTATGATTTTCTGATAATATTTTTCAAACCTATCAAGAGCTGCAGCAAAGGAGCAGAATGCTCTTGCTGCCCATACAGGACAAGAAATAACCAACTCAGGTGCAGTGTAGGGGTTCCCATGAGACACTTGGAACACTTGCTAGCAGTGTGAGCAGTGAGGGACTGGAGCTGCCCTGGAGAGGTGTGTGCTGTCCAACAGCTTGTGGAATACCCCATGTGACAGATAAGGGTGATCATGTCTTATGGTGATGGTTTGTACTAGAAGACTGCTTGAAAACCCCTCCAGCCTTATTTTTGTAACCTTTCAGACTGAATCTGCTTTGGTGACTTCAGCTCTCTGGATATCTTTGGTTTTATTCTGTAGAGTCACCTCACACCCTATGTAAGGGTGTCTGCAAGGATTCATTCCTCTAAAAACAAAATAGTGTCAACCATAGGTCTCTGGTATGTGGGAACAACTCAGCTGAATGCATTAGGTTTGCAATGTCTTGCCCCAAGTCTGAATTTGATTTTTGTGAACTCAATAGAAAAGGTGTTATAGAATTGATAAAGAGAAATAATTTCAAAAAAGCTAAATTATTTTAATGGAAGAAAAATCACGTTAAACAGCTCTGAAGTTACACTTAAAATTCAACAGGAAGTTAATTCATTAGTAAAGCCACTCAAGCTTGACTAATAAGAGTCTGAGCCAGGAAACCTAGTGATTTAAAGTAAACCCTTAGCTGCTTGCATAACTCGATGCATATGATGCCAGCTGCAGAAATTGCCATTTCAAACCTCGCTCTGGGTTGGCACAAAGGGAACAAATAGCTCTCAGCTGCAGGTGAAGCCTACCAGACCTTTCTCCTCAATCTTTGTATAGTGTCAGTTCTTCTTAAAAAACAGCCATTAAATTATCGCCATTGTCTTGGGGGAATGGTGATTGATGCCTCTGCTTTTATGCTAACTCAGCTTGTCTCTCTGCTCTAAATGGCCTTGTCTTTGCCATGTGTGTTGGTAGCACATCATTAGGGTTTGGTACTGGCTCCCAGCTCGGCAAACAAGGCTGTCAGATGACGAGGCCGTGCAGGATTAACACAACTCTCCTCAACTCTTCGGTGCAGAAGGCTACAGGCTCCCACCTGATGGGGCTCAGGCAGAGCATTTTGCAGGGAGTGTCCTTTCCCCGTGAATGTTAAGGTGACAAGGTAAAATACCAAGGCTTTGTGCTCCTGTGGTATCAACTGGGCGTCATCCCAGCTGCTACCTGGGAGGATGTGCACGGCAGAGTGGGAGCTGCAGGAGCTCCCACAATGGCAGCGGAGACAAACCCAACCATTTCGGAGTCAAACCCAACCATTTTGGGTGTTTATGTTGGCATTCAAGTGCAGTTGCTCTGTAGTTGTGCTGGAAATGTGAGCTGCTCCCAGGTGTGCTGGTGCCCTGCAGAGGATGGCTGTGCTTGTGCACAGCTGATGCTGCTGGTGAAAGTACAGCCATACACCTGCAGAGAAGAGCTGAACAGAGAAGGGAGAACAAGGAGAAAGAGAAAGCTCTAGAGGTCTGTAAGGACAAAAAGCCTGAAGTGCAAACACTGGTACAAGCCCCCAGCAAGCACAGAGGTACTGGTGGCTGTCCCTGTGCTCCCAGGTGCTTTGTGCCATGCTGGATTCCCCAGGAAGCTCGGCGTGGTTCCAGAGGTGACCCTGACATTCCTGCAGGCAGAGCAGAGGTTGGCTGCCATGGTCAAGAATAACCTCCCTGCCACACCCCTGTGCTAGGACTGGCACTGGGACTGAGCTGGGAGTCTGGCCTGCCAGCACTGCACTTCTGCATGAAGAGTTTTCAGTCTGAGCTATGATTTCAGCTCAAGTAAGTTGTTTTGCTGTGTCTTCCTACAAAGCAAGAGTAACTGTGGTACACTCACCAGGTGACTTCTGAGAGCAAATTTCTGTGGAGCTGTGGGATGTCTTGACAAGGAGATTAGGGGGGCAGGGAGGAGTGTTTGAGGATACTTTTATTTTGTGAAAAATCTTTCTCCTAAGACTATAAATCTTGCAATAAAAGAGCCAGGCTTTACACCTCTCTGGTCCCACGTGTAGCATCACCCTTCACTCACTGGTCCTGTTCATCCCTTACCCATTTTGATTGCAAGTTCTTCAAGTAGCAAAAGTTTCTTGCAACATATCTGAATCAGCATAACATGCCTCCAGTGCTGACTGCAGTTCATCAGAATAAAATGAGCCTTAAATGCTTTATTTTTTCCTTTCTGCTCCTCAAACTGCCATAGTTTGAATTAGCTGCAATCTTCACAGTTCATAGGCTTCAAACTTCCAAGTAAAGACAGCAAGTATTAAAATAAAGAGGACACATCAAAATTGTTACTTAAATTGATAAAAAAACGTAGCCTATCAGTTGCACATTCTACCTGGGACGTGTGTGAGGCTTGCCCACGTTTCTGTTCTTCAGAGACGTGCAGCCTGAGCTCAGGGGTTGTTACCAGGGCTCATATTTTTAAGCAGTCTGACTCAGGAGGCAGTCTATGTGTGCTGCAGCCACCGGAGCATCCAGTAGGTGTCACATGGACAAAATCTCTCCCTCTGTGAACCTTGTTTGAGCCAAAGCTACCCACAGGACTAGTGGAACTAGGACTACTACTAGTGAGATTACTATGGTGTTCAAGACATAAAACAACCCTCTACACAGTGCATAACGTAGTTTCCATTGATCTCATTTTGTATCCTTTTTCATTTTCTTTTTAGGAAGAAGAGAGATTGAAAACCTTATTTCTTTTGTGCATTGGCTATTGGGTGCAGCTCAGATCTCTGCATCACAAGAAGGGTGTGGTAAAGTCAGAAGACCAAAAGAGACAATGAAAATGACTCTGGGGTGAAGCAGCCAATTTAGGTGGAGACACTAAAGAGGGTCCTTGGTTTAGAGGGGAGAGGGCTGAGGGGTTATGTACAAAGTTCACCAAACCACAAATGTAATTGGGGAACTGCTGTTCAGTCAATCCCTTAATCCCAGAGAGTGCTCAGGGAAACTTGGGGAGATCAGTTTAAAACAGAGATCAGTGCATGGCTGGTAGCAAGTATTTGGAAATTGTGTCCGTGGGAGGCTGCAAAGCTGAGTAGTACCAGCAGGTTCCCAACTGGATTAGACACACCTGGGAACAGCAAGCTCTTCAGCTGAGATTCAGGATCTGTGCAGGTACCTCCCACTAACATCCCATCACCTCTGGGGGTTCCACAGCAAGTGACAAAAACCCTGTGCTCTCCCTCACAGGAGCTCCTACTGCCTGCAACAAAGGAGGAGTAGGTGGGTGGATGAGGGATGACCCTGACCCTGACCAGAGCACTCTGCCCTGACCCACTAGGGTGTGCATCAAGTTCACCTTTGGCAGTTTTCTTCCCCAAAGGGTTCTTGCTCTCCCCAGGGCTCAAGGAAAGCTCTCACTGCAAAGGGGACCACCTTGGACTGGCAGGAAAGGGGAGCATGCCATGGACTAGAAGGTTCTCATATCTCTCAATGTGGTCCTGGAGCTACTTTTATTCTGCTCTGGTGGTCAGAAACTATATTCCTTTAATAGAAACATTGTTTTAGAGTGACCCTGTTTACAGTCAACTCCAAACAGCTTTTTGCAAATGTTTTCCCAAATACAAAATAATCAGACTTCTTTGGTGGCATTCAATTCCTTCTTCATCTCATTCCTTTCCAAAAATGTGAGGACAATATGGTTTCTTAGGATATTCATGGACACAGAGTCTGGCAAACATGTTCCTCCATGAAGAGTCACAGTAGGAGGGATCATCTGGTAAATCTTCAAAGCTCCAGGAATTGCCCAATTGGACATGAGAAAATAGTGTCTCTAAGTTACCAGCTATGACCCAGTCACAAAATAAAAAAAAAAAATCTTGGAAATGTGCAAAGCAATAGACAAGGAATCTGCAGACAATCCAGAGACTGCCCAGTGCTGAGCAGAACGCTATGGGGGAATAATTAAGGCAAACAAAATCCTTCTACAGATAATTTTGCAACAAGAAAATGTCAAATAAACCAGCTTTGTTCAGGACTCCTGTTCTAGATATTGGGATCTTCATTTTGTACAAAATCAAAATAATAGAAAATAATGGCTCAAAGGGCTGTTTTAGATTTGGTTTGGTGGGTTTTTCCCTTAAGTTTGCAATTGGTTCTTTTGAATGAACATTATGCCCTTGGAAGATTTCTGGGAACTACAGAATTCAATCAAAAGCTATAGAAACCTTCCTTCATACCTCCAATTTTCCAGCTAGCCTATCTGTAAGATGATGTCCAGCCATTAGCTAATTCCAAAGACTTTCCATTTCTTGTTTCTGCTTCTTCCTTTCATCTTTGTGGTGATGAGATACATAAAATCATAATTCTGTGAACTTAGAAGTAGAAGCAGAACCTACACATACAGACCTACAGCTACAGGAAGGGGATTTAACCTGCTCCTGGACTTTCTTTTGAACACTTAAACTCATCAGCGATCCCATATGATCTGCTGTGTTTACTGAGTTCATTCATTTTATGGACTAGAGCACTGGTTTTGCATCAGCTCGGAGCTGGATGCCTTCTGCTGGAAGCTCCTGAGAAAGCATTTTAACTTCTTCAAAGCTCCTGAGAGAATTGGGACTCCATGGGACCATGAAGACCTCTGGCTGTTCAGAGGGAAAGAGGAAAAATGGTGGGTGTTGGGATGGCCAAAGTTTGGCTGAGCAGGAATCCAAACACAGCACAGGCTAACATCTCTCTGCTCTTTCCTTTTGCTGCCTTCCTCCTCTTCCCCCTCTTTTTATACTCGGAAGATATGTCCCTCATCTCCAAAGGCACCAACCCCCTCAGCCTTTAAGGTGAGTGGGGACCCTCTTGGTGAGGAGCTGTTTTCCCCAGTCCATGGGCCTGGTGCCCTGTCTGTGAGAGCCCTGGAAAAGCCAGGTTTCTCCACTAGGTTATCTTGGTTTACTCCGATTGGATTATGGGGACTCCTGCCCTGCCATGGCTGCTCCTCTGTTCTACTTTGTGTTCACAGGGCTGAGCCTTCAGTCACATAACCTAATACCTCTAGGCAGCTGAATCTCCCTCCTAATGCCAGTCATGAAAACAATTTGTTTCTGGAAGGTTGTGCCACCAAATACTTGGATCTTGCATGATAACTTTTATTGACATTATAAAACTGCACATCTTCTTAAGGCAAGTTGTTTTTGAAGATCTGTGTGGCCTGTCATTTGACTAAAGTTCACTCATGTTTGTAATTTATTTTTATTTCACTCCACTCTTCCCTTTGTAAATAAACCATGAACCTCTGCCAGGCAAGCAAGGTGACCGGTCCAATCCAGACTCACAATGGCATTCCAGGGGAAAGACAGGGACATTGGCTTCTGCTCTTGTCCCCATCCCCTGCCTCTGGACTGCCCCTGCCATTTTACAGTCAGTCTCCCCCTTCTCAAACCCACAACACCAACTGGGTCAGCCACATGCAGAAACATCTCTGGGTCCTTCTTACTAGGGCTGAGTGAACCTCCAGGTTTTTGTTTGATGTCTGAGTCCATGTTGCAGCCTAAACTGAGACTTAAACCTATGCTTATTCTCTAAAGGCCTTAGGTTTTATGCTGTGTTTCCAGGCAGACTAAACGCTAGTTGCAAAATTTGATCTCCAAATGTAGAAGGTTTATTTCCTGGTAGAGTAAAAGCTGATCACTTCTTTCTCCCCAATAATGTGGTTGACCCTGAGCATGTCAAGAGTCTAACATAAAGCAACAAATCTCATCCCCCTGCTAAAGAGATTTAAATATTATTTATCTACCACTGAACTTTGCTATGCCCTGTTGAACAGATGACTGGGGGCAAGAAAAAATGGCCAGTGGGACTGTCTGCAAGCTTCAACTTTTTTTGTCCTCATTTAAGAGAGGGAAACCACTGATGAATTCCATCAAAGCTCTTGAAAAAACTGGACAAAACTGCCACTCCAGCTATAGCCCACACTTCAAATGGCCGTGAGATGGCCTTTTCTGTATGTTACATAGTTCAAGGAGGCAGTGAAGTGCTCAGTGGAAGATTTTGTATGGGAACTTTAACTTCCCATTCCATTTGACTTTTGGTCTTTAAAATACAGGTCAAATCAATGAATTTAATGAAGGCCGTGGAACACAAAGGCTTTGCCTTGCATTTTGACCTAGATAAAGGAGAGTCAGTCCAGGTCAAAAGGCTTTAGCAGCACTTTAAGTGGTTAGTACACAAATGTGACAGAGTGTTTAGACTCTCAGAGACTTGCAAGACCCAGTGACAAGCCGTTAAAAGTATTTGAAATAGCTGCTTGAATGAACTTTGATAAGGTACCGCTATTGTCTTCCATTGTCTCTTTCTTTTCATACCAAAACACCCCCAAAAGAACAAGAGTCAATGAATGTATAATGCAGTCCCACTTTTACTGGATTTGGGGCTTCTTTGGGCCCTTTGGACTTTTTTTGTGAACGGTTTATGCCATTTTCATTCATTTCCTCACATTAAGCCTTTCTCAGAGGCCAGTGATTAATGTGACATGTCAGTAAGAGCTTTTAAAGTGCAATGATACTTTCAGAAGCTATAACATGTCAATCGAATCTAAGATTAAGAACAAATTAGGAATAAATTTACTCTCAGTGAACCTTCTTGAGGGATGGAGCTACCCTGTGGGAAGATAGTGGTGGCACTTTCCAGCTCTTACCTCTCAGATCCAGACATCTGAGGCACAGCTAGTTCAGAGCAGCAGACCTGTATGTTAAATTCTGGATTCATACCTTTCCCCTTTTTGTTGGGATTAAACAACTTGGTGAGACCATCAGGCACTTAACACACATTCACACACTCCGTGCCGGCATCTAAGTTAGGTGTTTGAAATCAGCTTGTTGGTAAAGTTAAGTTTCCATCATCAAAAATAAGTATATTTCAATGGTAGAAAGTGTACTGACAGAAAGCACTGGATCTGCCAGATCTGCCAGAAAGCAAATCTCCATTTAAATATGTAATTATTCTTCATTACCAGAAAGCATTTGTCCAAAGAAAACTGGTAAAATGTGTAACAGTTCATTATGCAGGACCAAATTTGTCTAGAAAGACCAAAATCCTAGTTAATTTGTGCAAGGCAGAAAGGTTCAGTTTTGTTTTGCTTTTCAATTTTGTTGTAAAAAGTCTGCTTCTTGAAAGCTTTCCAGGCCAGAGATCAGGTTCCCCCTTTATAATAGGAGCTATTAATGCCTGAAATGGGCCACTCTAAAGAACCACATGTCCGTTTCACATGGTTTGATAGCTCCAAGATTTTGCTCACTGTGCTTTTGGGACTTTTCTCAGTATTCTCTATAGTGAGATTTTTATTGTATTTTACTCTTTTGTCTGGTTTTTGTGTTAGAAATTTTTCCCTTATTCATTGACCAGCAACTTTCTGTCACCCATCTTTGACTTTTCTTCTTACATCTGCATTAAAGCTGTCATTTACTTATGCTTTTTCCCCTCTCTCCATATTTGGCAGCAAAAGCCTTCATCAGCTTTTATCCCTTTTTGTTCACATTATGACATAACCTGCACAAAGTGGCACAGCTCCCCAATTCTTGTATATAAAATTTGCAACATTTTTTGAGACGGGTCAATGCCCATTTTTGGGATCCTTTTCTTTATCTGAGTACCGTGTTAAAACTTTTTGCAGATGTGAGCTATTCAGGAGCAGCCTGCGGCTGCATGCAGAGATGGGGAAAAGAAGAAAAGGCCTTCCTATTTTGTGATTGCCATAGTAACTCAAACATTGCCAGGGTGTTTGTCGGTTTGGTAGGGCACAGCCAGGGAATTTTATTTCCTGTGCAATCAAGCCCTCTACTGGAGATCATGGCTTGTATGACACAGGGTTACAGAGAGGACAGTGGGCTTGTTAGGCCTGGGATTAAGCATTTCACTTTAAAATAATACCCATTTGTATCCATTTTGTTCAACATAACAACAGCTGCTGGCCTTGAGATGACAGGCTTGCCTTTTTAACCGGAGTCTTGTATGACATTTATGAATGAGACAGAGTCCATTCATTTTCACTTTGGATTCACACTGGTTATTTTTGGTTTTTTTGATTCTTCCTTTCTATAGCCGTGTGGTCATAGTCAACATTGTTCCTGCAATTACATTTGTGGTTTATGAGAGGGCAAAATCTAGCCTTATTCAGGGTGTCAAACTGTCACTTTCATCTGGGGGAAACAGGTTAAAAAAGAAAGAAGTGAAGAAAGCATTTTATGTCAGTATAGTGCAAGCATTCTATTAAACCAATGATACAGATGGAGAAAGAAACCTTCAGATGTAGATATTCTTCAGATCTGTACAGGAACCACAGACTGCAGGCAGAAAAGGTTTCTGTCTCCTTTCCGGGTCCTCAGAAGGACTTGTTGCTCCAAGAACTTCCCAAGTTTCCAGACTGTGACAGACACCACTACTCCCTGCATGCTGTGCTTTGCATGCACCTGCCCATGCCACTCTTTACACCATAGCAGACCATTAAAAAAGCTCTCGCCCTCCTCCCCTCCTCCCTTTCCTCCCTCCCCTCCCTCTTACTCACCTCCCTTCCCTCCCTCCCCTTTTCTCTCTCTCCCCCTCTCCCTCCCTCCCCCATAGTGAGCTTCAAATTTTTTATTCCTGAATCATAAGAGAGGTTCCAAACTAGGTAGGACCACAAAGTTTCCGTCAGTGCTGGTGACTGAGGGAACAAAGAGGAAAACCACTTTGATGACACCAGAGGGGCTACAGTCTGACTTAGACAGATTAAGCACTTGCTTGAGCTGATGTAGAATGAATAACAAAGAAAAGAGTGTACATTAAGATGATGGAGTGGCTGATCTTCTTATGCCTCTATTTTCCATGAACTACCTGCTTTCAGATTGAAAAGCTGAAGATTAATATTCAGCTATTCCCCTGAAGCAAAGAGGATTGTAGCTCATTGCTACTTCTTTAAATATGCTTAAAAACCTGGATCCAGATCACTCAGTCCACAGTACCTTAGAAGCCTGACCATGGACATTACCCATTAACCCATGGAAGATCTTCCTCAAGGCCAGCTTTCCTCTGCATCAGTCTGCTCCACTTTCTGCACTGAGGTGGCAAAGCTAACATGGGGATTCCTGAAGAGGCTGCCCAACATGTGCACCCCTGCTGATGTGCTGCCCACCTATGGGGCTGCAGTCCATGGATGGGGCTGGAGTCCATGACCTGCCCTCTGAGCGCCCACGGCTCACAAACCAATACTGTAACCACCTGTAACTAATCACACACAACAAGGCAGAACATCTGGAAACACCACCTCTTGGACTGAGAGCAAGACCCATCTATACTACAACCCCAATTCTGCCCTGAGACCAATCCAGTGATCTCAAAAAGGCTCATATGCATATCTTCCTTCCCAGAGGAAGACTTTCTTCATTAGCATAAAGCTGTCTGCATTCTGTGCTCTTGTGGCCTCTCTATTTTGCCAATAAATCAAATTTCCCATTTAATCTTTTTCTTCCTCCAAGCCTAAAAAACAATCCCACTGAGAGAGCCACCATTAGTAAAACAAAAATCTTTATGCTAGCATAATTGATGATCATTGTATTCTTTAAATGTTTTCCCATTTCCACTACCAGGAATTCTTCTGGTCCCATTACAGTACAAAATATTAGGGAGTTGGCATGCTTTTATGGTGTCCATTACCTACAACAGTGAAATCAGTCACACTGTTGCCAGTAAGCAGTTGAACCAGTAACAAATCATCACAGTGTGATGCTTGGAGATACTCATAACTCCTTGGACATATTTTCAAGTCTTCTTGACATGGTCCTGGTCAACGAGCTTTAGGTGGCCCTGCTTGAGGAGGTGGTTTGGACCAAGTGACCTCCAGAGATGCCTTCCAACTTCACCACCTCTGTGATGCTAGGTTGAATGCTGAGTGTCATAATAATGCTAAAAAACTCTTTATGATATTGATGAACCAATGTCAACAGCCTTCAGAAAGGAAAGGTAGCAAAAATAAGCAAAGGATATTGAACTTTAAGGATAAAATAGACTACAAAACAGCTTCACTTCAAACTTGCACCAGCATAAATTCACAGTAACTCTTTGGTTTATGGATTTGCACAGATAAAAAAAAGAAATACAAACCAAGTCCTGTAGTTCTTAGGGTGTCTTAAAGGTAAGTTAAGTACAGCAATACATGAAAAACCATTGTTGTGGAAAACTTCACTTGGAAGCCATTTCACACCTTGCCTAGTTACATTATTTGCAGAAGAATTTAACTGCTCTTTTTCCCCCCCCAAGATGCTTAATTTATAAGCTTTACAAGCCCAAGCAATTCAGAATATTGTATCTTTATTCAGCTGTTTCCATCGTGGTCAGACCTATAAACACAGCTTTGGTTTGGTGGGATCATGGTCGTTCTTGCAAGGGAGTTGTGACTCACTAGGCAGCAACTTTGCCCTTCTTACAGCGTAGGAATTAGGATGGTAGAGGTACACATTTGCCTTTAGGTTAGAAATACTAAACTTCAGGGAGTGGTGACCTCTGAAATAGAGAGGTTATATGCCTTTTATATGAATTCCCAGATTTACTCTCCCAAATTTACCTACATAAAATACCTACTCAATTCCAGAAGTTAATGATAGGAAAAGCTTAATGAAATAGCACAACACATGGTGTAATCTGGTTCTAGGAAGAACACTGATGTGTCTCAGAGTTTGTTTGCAAGGTGTGCACATCTTTCTCACTACAGTTGTCACATTAAGATTGTTATATAACAGCTAAAATACACCTCTGAACTGGGAAAATCAGTAGACTGCTATAGTAGCTCAGATATTTTGAACTTAGCAGAGCTTAGAAGCTACTTCCATGTTTTTATCCTTTGCAGAGAGAAGCTTGCTGAGGGATTTAACTAAACCTCAGTACAATTCTTCTCCGTGTTATTGCTTCACCAAGTACTTTAACATGATATAAGCACAATGAAAGCCAAATAAAACCTGCAGCCAATTCATCCTCAGCAAGGTACAAAGTGTACAGCTCCATTGCTGCTGCTGATGGAAAAGGATGCACAGAGCAGATGCCTAATGGCACAGGAGAGAGGAAGAGAGCCTGTGCTAGCCATGGCACAGCTGTAGTTGGCTGTGGCCCTGGAAGGGTTAAATGCTTTGTGGTGAGGTACGACAAACTTCACTTAAACTCAATTCTGTGGCCAGTCCGATTGTTTTGACACCTGCACTATGTGAGGGATGGCATGGTCTCCTTTGTGGTGCATAATGACACATCTTCATTATTGTTCTAATACTCTGAAAAAAAAAAAATCCCTAATCTTTCTGTGGTGCCAGTGACTGTAACAATGCCGGGACGTTTTATTTTCCTCCTTGCTCTCTCTTTCCCTTAGCCCACTATTGTTGCCATAGCCACGATGGTGCAGTACTGCTGGTTCGGGGAAGTTTCTGTACTGTACCGCCCTGAGCTTATTGTTTAAATCTGTATTATTCAACTGTTCTGAAGATTTACATTTTTAATGGCTCATTTATGTAATCCCATAAATAAAGTAGCAGAAAAGCATCCCACACAAATGAGTGAATTGGGGTTTGAAAAAAGCTGCTGAAGCAGGTCACTCAGGGTCTCAGCTGCGGGGCCTTGATTGGTATCAGCGATATAACCACTGTGGCAATGGACTTAAGACCACCCAGTCAGCCCCAAAATGGTGCATTACCAGGGAATAGTGGAATAGTGCTATAGTTCAATCTCCCCTATTTAACAGGGAGCAGAGTTCTGCTGCAAAAACCATTTCAGGCTCAGGCTCATTTACCTTATAGCTTTGACAGCTGCACCTCTCCCGCCTTAAAGTTTAGATGATTAGCTTTTCCCTCCTTGCAGCTGATGGTGATACGTTTTTTTCTTAGCCAGTATATTCCTGAAGGCTGATAAATTCCCTCTGAAGAGCCTGTGAATTCAAGCACCTGTCTGAAGAATTTGTTTTACAAACTGAGCACTGAGATGGAGATACATTCTAACAATTCTAAGCTTCTGTCCAGTGCTCCCCTTGCTGGCTCCCTCCCAAAACACACAAATCCTTCATGAACTATAAACTCTCTGAGTAGGGCAAGTCTATTTAATTAGTTGTGCTAATAAAAAGATGGGGATGATATTTTGTTTCTGGTCAGTTCTCACCCTTGAAAGTTGATTTTTGGTTGTTAACTCATAGAGCAGCCTCGGGGCTGCTGTGCATTTGGGGTGCTCTGCCTTGGGGCATCCACTGTAGCTCCCGCAGCATCCTGCTCTCCAGGACAGGTACCAGCAGCCAGCTGCATGGCTGGCACCTTGCACCCTTACGCTACTGGGCTGAGTCAGTAGGAGAAACCCACCTAATCCCAGGCTTGTGGCCCTGGCACAGCTTTGGGTGCACCAAAGCCCCACCACAGAGGGTGCCCTGCTCAGCAGGGGCAGCTTGCCTGGGGCAGCCTCATTTAGGGTGCTGTAGCCAGGCAGATGTGAGGTGGCATTCCAGGGGCTGAAGGATGAACTGATGTCACTGCAGAGAGCTGGTCCTCAGCACATGTCCTCATCACTGGGACAGCCTGGGCTTCAGGGGTGCTCACATCACAGCAAGACTGGGTAGCTGGGGCAGGGGGACAAGCCTGACAGATGGAAAATGGACTGGCACTCCTTGTCACCCCAAAAGCTCTCCTGGGGATCCCAGTTGGCACAACACATTTGGAGAACAGTTTGCTCTCCTATATCCCCTCCAAGTGGACACCCCTACATCCACAGCAGGGAAGCTTGGCAGAGGCATGAGCTGAGACCCTGCCACGGGGAGCACCTACCCCTAGGGCCTGCCATTGCCCACCTCCCAGATGGTACCAACAGGTAACAGTGGGCACCACCCTTCCCCCGGCAGCCAGGCCCCGTCCTCACCGTGCTGCTCCCACACATTCCCTCCTCCAGGAGAGCTATGGGAGCGCACGGCTGTGAACACAATGCCATCCATCCTCCTGGTTCTTCCCAGGGCATTCAGGACAAGTGCCAGCCCAGGCACCAGCTGGAGGACAGACAAGCATCACACAGAGCTGCAGTGACGTGACCTTGTGTCCAGCACCCCACCTGCAATACCTGGCCTGCTGAGACACACCAACGCTTCCCTACACGCACACAAGCATTCCAAATGCAAAGAACAAGGTGTTTTCCCTAATTCCACAGCAAAGCAGCTCTTCACAGAGGTGTATGTCTGCAGGAAGCTCTACTGGCAGATAAACTGCAGCGATCCACAGGCGAGGGGCAGACAGACAATAGCCCTTCCTCAGTTTACCTGCTGGATCTTGTTCTGCCTGGCTGCATGGAGCGGAGTAAAAGGAAGCTGCTCGGAGGCAGGGAGCAGGCAGCAACACAAAGGCAGGGAGAATACCAGCCAGTCCAAAGGAACAGTGGGGAAGCTGGTAATTGGGCCATGTGTGTTTGGCTTTCGCCAGGCTAGCAGGTTTGTTTTTCCCAGGCTGAGCCTAGACTGAAAGAGAAACGAAATTATTAAAGAACTCAACCTAGAAAGGATAAAAAAAAGGAAAAAAAATGTTAGCAGCAACGGCTGGAGGTGAATCTCAAGTAATGGGAGTGCGGTGGGGGCTCACCATTCCTTTCCAAGGGCATAGATGCCTGGGAAAATATTTTCAATGGGCAAAGAAAAATGAAGTTTAGATAAAATTCATTCCAGTTGACTTTTATTGCTAGTTTAACTCAGTTCTTTGCTGGGAGCTTACTCCTGCTACAGAAAGGTAGAGCTGTGCCTTCCTGGTCCCTTTCTTGTCACAAGAAATTTCCTGCAGAGATCGGAGTCTAAATGAGACCTGTTGATGAGGCAGATGCAGAGGCACCCTCAGGGATTCCCCCACAGTGGGGCTGATCCTCAATCCTTTTGCCAGGCAGACACTGCAAGGAGCTGTGCATCTACCTGCAGGTCTGCAGCACTTCAGGACATGTGGACATGCAGGCAGGACATGTGCAGAACTTCCCTGATTCACACCAGCTGTGGGTTTACTCATTGACACAGCACCAGCCACTTCCCTAGGAGCCTGTGCTTTCTCACAGACATTTATTTAACTAGACTGACTCAGGTGCTTGCCATGAAAGAGGTCTTTCCAGTAGCCATGCCCCACACAGCATCTTGCTGGAGTCCTCAGGGAGGGAGGTGGAGAGCCAGAACATGGGAAACTTCACCTTCCTCTCCGTGGGGTATCCCTCAGCTTAGTAAATGGACACTAGGAGAGAAAGAAGGGGGTAACACTCAAACTGTTCCAGACAAAGCATATTCTGTTCTCCAGGGACTCGGCAAGGGCCTGATCTGCATGGAGGGGTTCAGAGAGGTACTGACCATGCAGCAGTACCATACTGCCTGGAGGAGCAAGGGCAGGTAGAGAAAACCCCATTTGAATATAATATACAGAATCAAGACAAGGTAACAGCTCATGTAGGGCCTTGGTTTTCCTTCATGTGTTATACTCCTTTCTTAATACTATTATTATTTGACTTAAAAAACAGTTCATTACCAGCAACTGTCAGTTGTTGCTTGTCTTGATGGATTAGTTGCTTGATGGCATTTTTCTTTGAGAATTTTTAAATGACAAGCATTAGGCAAACTTTCATCCCTCATGTGGTCCTTTAAGAGACACGGGCAATTCTTTACCAGGAAAAGCTGGAAAATTCAGAAGACAGAGTCTCAAGCAGAGCAGAATGCCCACTCAAGTTTCCCAAACCCAGACTTTGGTTGTAGTTACACAATTGATATTGAGATGAGTGGTCATATTGCTGCTGCAGCACCTTCTGCAGGCAAAAAAATTAAGGCTTTCTTTTAATCGAAGCTATGTGCTCTTTAACATTTACTCTTGATTATTTCCTATTGACAGTCACTAAAGCAAAGTGTATATTAATGCAGACAGGAGTTTCATTCATAAATGGTGAGCTACAACAGGATTATTTGTAAGTGCAAAGATCACTCACATGAATAAAGATTTGGTGGATCAGTGACTCCACTGGTAAAATAACTAAAATCCTTCTTCAAACACAATCCAGATATGTTTTCTTGCTACTTATCCAAACAAGTCTGCTTTTGTGTTGTTCCAGCTTAATTAACTAAAGGCACATAATTATTAGTGAGCGCTTCGACAGGACAGGAGAGGAAACATGCTTCTTGGTGATCAACTTGCAGCCACAACAAAAAAGAACCCAAACCAGCTCTGTGCAGGAAAAGCAACCCCCTCCTGCTACATTATTCCATTGATCTACAAACATTTACATCTCCTTTGTTAACTAGTTTTCTGTAGAAATTTCATGATCACTAAGGAACAGTCTTTCAACTGCACCTCAAGAAACTTCTGGTTTAGAGTGATGCAGTCTAAAAAAGAGGCTGTGTTTTTGCCCTTAAGTTGTGTTATACATGAAATCTCTCAGGCTTTTCTTGGACGTTCAAGATTCATTGTAAATAATTCAAATTGGATTTACAAAAGAGAGGAGGCTGTACAATGAATGCAAGTACTGCATGTTACTATCTCTCTGACAGTCAAAACTAACAAAAGCATTTCATGAAGGCTACATAAAGTGTTTTCTCCTCTTTCACATTGTTTTGTGATCTACATTCAGTACCAGATTGACGAGAATCAACATTTGGAGGATTTCTATCTAACATAATAATAAAGTCTAAAGAACAAACTGTTCTGGCTATGGCAAGAGAATAGTCTCACCTGAATAAACTTTATCCACAGAAGGTGCACTGAAACAAAACATAGACAACACTGGTAGCTCACAATTAACAAGGAACACCTGTGAAGTACTGCTACAGCAACACTAAGGTAAGGTGCCCTCCCTTCCCATGGGAGTAACTAGGGAAGCTGAGACCAAGAACATACTATTTATTTACATATTTATTTAAGGACAAGGAACTTTTACAAGTAACAAGTGCACAGCAGTTAGCAACACATTTGAAAAACTCATGTACAACTCTTAAATTTCAGGGTTAAATCCTATCTTAGGTAGCCTTATAAACCTGATTCTGGGGCTGCACAATATGAGCAACTGCAGACAAAATACAAAACTGGCTTTGTGCACCCAAATTCTTATTAAAAAATCACTGTGCTCCCTTCCAAGTTTACCCATTCCGTGATTCTATAAAGAGTTGCCTAAAGAACAGTTAATGAGCAGTGGAGGATTTTGTTTTTATTAAGTACACTTACAAAAGCATTAAAAGATGGAATTAACCAATGCAAGATGAATAATTTGTGTGTATTCTGTAAGTCAGAAAAATGTGGAATTTAATCTGAGCCTACCACCACCACCACTGATGAAAAGCTTTCTCCAGTTATCAGTGCAGGTCATGTCAGATCCTTTAGCTGAGCAGTATCCAAGCATTATCAGCAATCCAGACTAATTTTGAGAGCACGCTTTAATCAGTTTCCTTACCTGAAAGCCTGGCATAAATTAATACAGCGTCAACAACAGCCCTTATCCCAAAGTGGTGTTTGAAGGCCTGAGAGTTGAAATCTCTCAGGACAGTATATACCAGCACAAGCCAGACCAGCAAGAATTCACAAAAATTTGTTCTGTGGAATATCTCCAGTCCAAATTCTGACCAATGGTGAGATGAATTCTCTGCTTCAAAGTCACATCCATCCAGCAGTGTCACTGCAGCAGAACTCAGCCAGTGTTATAGCTGCTGTCCTTCCAAAATGGATTATTAAGGAGTGCACAAGAGTGATTGTACTCAGCAAAATAAGGACTGCAACCATCTGCTTATTTACACTGAAGACAGTCCTTGTATTCTCCAAAGATACTACCTTTTCATTGATCCCACTTAAATAACTGTAAATTTTGTGAAAGGCCAAGAGTTCTAATTTAGTGCCGTGGGTCTTGCAGGGAAATAGAGGACCTGTACATAACTCCCCTGGGGAAATGTCGAAGTAGCCCACTTCATTGGATATGCTGACCGTGCCAGTCTCCAGCGGGCTCAGCGCCAGTGTTTCTACCTTCCCGCGACTCAGAAGAGCAATTCCCAGTTCATGCAGCAGAATCCAGCAGAGCAGCCCCCGCTTTGTCCCTCGGGAGCCCTGGAGAGGCAGGCCGGTGCCGCGGCGAGGCGCGCACTCGCCTATAGGTGGCGCTCTTGCCCTGACTCACCGCGGACGGGCCGCGGAGCCCCCGTCCCGCACAGAGGCGCTTCTCGGGTAAGAAACCCATTAAATGCATTAATTCCGCAGGGCACTCTCAATGAACGTTCTCCATTTTATTGTCAACACACTCCAAAACAAACCTATGTTGAAAACAATTACTTCTGAGAACAGTAAAATACAAAATATTTCACGTAGAAGTTTGTTAATGTAACACAAGCAGAAGTGAGACATAGAAGATGCCAATGGGTATCATTTGTGCTCATGGTCACACGTTTAAGAACTGTACCACTACAGAATTGTCACATAGGCTTGGAAAGTGAGCATTTGACAGTTTAAGCATCACCTCTGTATTTCTAGTATTACATATTTACTTGGAAACTTTCTAGCAGTAGACAGAAAAGATGAAAATTTTGTCTTCAGGGTTTGTTTTGAAAGCACCATGACAACAGACTGTTCCAACTACTTCCTTACAGAGGGAAGTCTAAACAGAGACAATTATTGCAGTTGCAGCTTTTTAGGGGTAATGTTTATTGTTATCTATGATAGATTTGTGAATATACATTAACAAGCAAAATCAGTATTTCCCAGCAGTCTCTCCTGGAAAGCAAAACCAGCATTGCCCAATTTTAATTTGTTCTTTTTATATTAAAGACAGCAATCTCTTATATTCTATACAAAATGCATATGCTTGGCCAGGCACTGACCAGCTTTCCCTTCTTCTAGATTCTAACCCAAATAAGCAAAACTTCTTTATTGGTTAGCAGCAAAGAAGTTCTGCAAACTTCACACAATAAATAGAATTCTGCTTGATTTAAATTTATTTCCAAAAGGGTGACATGACTAAATGATTTGTATTAGACAGTGACATATGTATCACACTCCATCACCAAGACCCTAGGCTTAGTCAGAAGGGGAGAGAGGAATAAAGGGAATGTCTGTTCTAAAACAACTGAAAGTTTTATGTTGTACTTTGCTTTTCTCTTAAAGGTCCCAAAGAAAAGTTTCTAAAGCTACCTCAAGGTTACTTCTCACACAGGCAACTTGGTTCAAAACTCAAGTTTGAACATCAACTCTTCTTGAAAAACTGAGACACCTCTGCTTTCCTATAGTCAATGACATTCCTGACTTGTAACAACAAGTACTTGTCACTCTCCTCTCCTCATCGCTTGCTTGATCGCTTTTCATGTTTATCCTTGGTGTGCTGGTTCCTGCTTTGGTGCCTTGGAGGAGAGTAGCTGACCCTCCTTCTGGACTGAAAGCTGGGTGTATACGGGTGGATTCTGCGTTTCTTTGGTTTTTCTTCTTTCCTGCTTTTGTTTGGCTCAGACTCCTTATCATCTTCCTTTTGCTCTCGCTCTTGGTCTTGCTCTTTTTGAGATGGCAACGTGTTTTTGATGGTATTAATAAGAAATCTTTTATTTGTACCAGCAAGAGGACATTTCAACCTGTAAAGACATGTAAAAGTGATCAAAAGAGAAGGTAAAAACATCCCAAAACAAGTCTGCGATTTTAACTTCAGTGATTTTAAGACAGGTTTGTGATTTTGGCTTTCCTTGCATGCCACCTAGTGTAAACTCTCAGTACAGAAAAATAAGTTCCAGATCATCACCATTCTTTTGTCTTACTCTTCATGGGAAGAAAATAGTTTTACTTCAAAATCCACACGATTTTCTCAAGGTAGTGTGTGTAGGGGGGAAGCAAAGGATGTCAATGTATTTTAAGGTTGATGGTTCCTAACTTAGGAATTCAGAAATCAAACATTTAGTAACATACTCTAAGTCAAATCAGAATGGCTTACAGAGATCATGATCTTCTAAAGTCAGCATTATCTAGTGAACTGCAATATTCAGAAAGTAAGATACACATGCATGAAGAACCCAAATAGCTGTACCATAAACATATACATGAGACATAACAATTTAAACTTATACTTAGCAACCACCAAAGTGCTTTATTTCTTTTTCTTAAACAGTAAAGATACTTGTTCAACTATTTTCTGCTTCTTTTTTACTTTCTCCTCTCGCAGCTTAACACTTTTGCACATAATTTATCAGCTAGTTTTAGGAAACAAGTATTGTAAATGTCATTTATCTTGTTGGTATCAATTATACTCTACTTATTCCCAATTCATCATCTCTTAAAGAATGGAATAAGGAAAAAAATTTGAATATGTTCCTACAGAAAGCAGAAATCACTCTGAAGACTTTGTTTATAGTTGGACTGACTGTGGTGTTTGTCTTTACAGTTTTGAGACAAGTTACAGGATTCCTTTTAAAAAATCAGAGCTGTTAGAGATCACAGCAACTTACTGAATCAGCCACAGAGTCATGGAATCCTAACACCACAATGATAAGATCATCTATTCTACTTGAATATTTGTGTAAGTGTAGAAATGATACCCTAACTACTCAAAAATCTTTGACACCTCTAAACCATCAGAACTATCAGAACAACAAGCAAACTACAACAAAGATCACGTATGATCATTTAGCATACTTCATGACTTAACGTGGAATTTACCATGGTGCTCTGCTTCAGGTCTACATACTTAGTGTTCCTGATAATTGTTCTTTTGCTAAATCCTTCAAGAACTTACGAGAGCAATTTTAGAAGTATACAGCCACGCTGTTTTATTTCAACTAGGCATTTTCTGATAGAAAATTCTACTGCATAGAATTTTAGAATTTCCTAAACTTTCTTCATATAAATCTACACTGTTTTTCTCAAATCCTGGTATTAAATAAATAAGATCTTTAATCTAGTATATCTCTTTTGTAAATTAGGTAAATAAATGTCAGTAGAACAGGGTTTCTATTTGAATCTACACCAAATGATGAACATGGTGCTGAACAAGTCATGGCACAGGTTACACTCAAGACATAACAGAAACCAGCCAACATTCAAGTCCTTTCTATGTATTATGAGGGCATTAAACTATTGTACCTCAACATTTCCTACCAAGGAGGGCAGCCTTCTCTAGGCTGCATCCAGGCAAAATCTATTTCACATTTGTTCTTCCTCTTGCTTTTTCTTAAGAGCTAATGCACTGATTTAAGCACTAATATATAGTGCTAGAATGAGACAGTCAATTTGCCCTAAATAAATCCATCTGGCTGAAGCATTTATTTCTTTTTGACACTAAGAGTGCTGCCTGAGCTATACTAAGAATGAAAATTGATGAGAAATGCAGGACTTGAGAGTCAGCTAAGAGATGCCATTAGTTTACCATCATACTGTGATTAAAGTGAGCCACCAGGCTTTCATGGAGCAGCAGTAAGTCATGGCACTGAAGAAAAGCATTAGTTCTTAGTTTTATTGACTTCAGACTTCAACAAAGCAAATGCTGCCTTTAAATCTTAAAGCAAACAAGATGTATGGTGTGTGCTATATTACACACACACACACACACACACACACAGACATGTTCACAAATAGCCATGGTATATATGGAATTCTGAAGGTTAAAAGTTAACTTTGATATCTTTGAGATCATCTCTAATGGTGAGGAAATTTCCATCTCTGAAGACCATGCTTGGGTTTGCTGTAGGGCCTGATCCTGCAGTGCTCAATTCGCAAACAGGTTTGCCCTCAGGTGAGTTCTGAAGGGCTGGGAGGCAATCTCAGCCTGGGCATGGTGGAACACAATACTGCTGTGACCAGCAAACAGTGCCACAGAACTGATTTGAGAAGCTTTGCTTTTAAACAAACAAACCAACCAACCAGCAAAAACCAAACAAGTTAAAAGAACATTAAAGTTCTGAAGTGAAATATGCCCCAAGCAGGGCTGCAGGCATGTGTGAGACAAGGACACAAATTGCAGTGCTAGAGCCTTCCTGTCGATCACACTCCAGTTCTGTAGCAGTCTTCACCCATTGTGAGGTTCACTTTTTGCTCGGCATGCTCCAAAATCTAGACCAAGCTATTCTCTCAGACAGAATCTTGCCTCCCTCCACAAATAAATCTCACACCACTCAAAATCTCTCCACTATGTAATAACCAAGACAATGCAACACATTGCAATGCAACACAATGCATTTTTCTCAAAAGGCAATGATATTGCCTTTTGAGAAAAAATTAAATCTTTCATTGTTAATGTAGGTCAAATATTAACCCTATTTTTGACCCTTTAAGTCCACTTCTGTGCAGTAACACAGAATTTCCAACCAGTGCTGTCATCCAGTGCAGCAGTGCAGTTCAGCACAGAAATATACTATACAAGTTCTTAACAGTAAAAACATGCTGACACCCTTTAAGACACATGAGCACAATGCCATGTGCCAGTCTTGTCTCTGCTGAGTAACTGGACACACCAAACAGGATTGGCACAGTCAGCCTAATCACACAGAGTAAAGACCATCTTTCCAAGAAAAAAAGTTCACTATGGATGAACTGACAAGTTCATTGCTACCATATCCAAACTGCCATGGAAAATATAGTATTTCAATAGAAGAGTGACTGAAGGGGGAGGGGAAACAGCTAGAGGTTGTTTTGCCAAACCAAGTAATCTATGTTGTTACCCTGTTATGGGGGACCTTACAAAAGAGGATGCCTCAGAGGATACTGAAAGTTTTGAAATATGGTCTTGGCAGCCAGGTACAGCTGGCAGGACTTTGTAGGATCATAGAATCTGGTTTGGAAGGGACCTTAAAGATTATCAAGCTCCAACCCCTTTCACTAGACCAGGTTGCTCAGAGGTCCATCCAACCTGGTCTTAAACACTTCCAGAGATGAGGCATCCAGAGCTTCTCTGGGCAATCTGTTCCAGTGACAGCTTGAGTTAGGATGTGCCCTGATTACAAGATTTAAACGTATTTTTTTCAATCTCTATCTGTACCCTGTTTCTCCTCCTCCTCCTCATATTCAAATGAAAGCTGAGGGGAATCTATTGCAGTGTTCCTGCACACAAAACCCATTCAAAGACAAGATGCAACACAGCACTTCACAGTTTCAGTAGCATCATCATTTTGTATTCTGCTGTACTTCTAACAGATTTGGTATTGAACAGAAAGCTATCTACAGGAATGAAAGCAATTTTAGGATTGCTTTGCAAAAAATAGACTTTAAAATAATGTAATGCTTCCAAATTTTTTTAATTGTAATTTTATCTGCTCTTACAATGCAGAGCTGAACAAACCATCCAAAAATATAATGCTTTCCAGTTCTTACTTTACATAAGCTTTTCAAATAAGATGAGAAGCTACATTCAATTTAGCTTTGGCTCATGTTATCAGCATCTTCGAAGATCAGACCTATACATTGGAAAATAAGGCATCTAGAAATTTTTTCACACAGTAACTTTTGTGGCATTTTAACTGCCTTTCTTAGTTAAAGCAGAACAACTGCTTAAAATGGGACCTAACTTCACTGCTATAAAGAAAGTCATGAATTATGTACATAGAACCAAGAGAAACACTTCAAAGAAGCTGAATGTTTGGCTTTATTTTAACTAGAAACAATGGAAACTCCCAAATACCCTATTTCATCTATGTCCAATAGCCTCTGATGAAACAAATTTATCTAAGCATTTCAAATGTTCTTAGATTATTTGTCCAAAACTCCTCACCCTGGATCCAACTGATCCTTCAAATGTTAGCTTCCAGACAACTGCTCTGCTGTCTTTTCTCATCTCAGAAGTTCCAGCATCACAGCATCATCACTAGGATTCAACCACAGATTCTGCTCTGTTCTGATTAACATTTCCAGGATTAAGACACCTTCAGAAGAGGGTTCTTCCTTACCCTTCTCTCACACATTTCCTTCTTTGTTATTAGCTGTACTAATGCTTGAGCCAGACACATTAGCAGCAGGATCTACATCATGTGTTATCATAAGGATCCAGGAGACCCCCTGCTCCCCAACAAGAATCACCACAGCCACAGAGTACGTACAAAAGGAACACTGCAGGAACTAGAAATACCGCATTGCTGAAGGAAATCTACAAATAAGAACATCCAGCATTTCTTGGATTCATTCACCATGGACCTACATACTGCCTATCTGAGCAGTCCTGAGAGTATGGAGGCCAGTGAGCTGAGATTCTTAACCAACTAAGAGATCATGCAGCCCTCCAGCAATACTCACAGTTGCTCCATGTCCAGAGAGCCTCAAATAATTTCCCTTCCCGAACAAACTCTTGGCCAATATCACTGCCAACCTCCCTGCTGGCTACTTGTGCCAAACAGGGACAAGCCTTTCTTCCATTAGCCTCTAAGGTCACAGCACCTGCCGCTGTCATCCACATTAAACTTGTAAGACAATGTAAAACCAGCAACACATTCTCAAGCTAGAAGAAATACTAATGATACTGCCCTGTATTTCAAGGCTCAGTCTTTGTACGAGAGACTGGGCTGCAGGTTGATGGCTTTGTGCATTTTTTTGTACCTGTCAGCTAAGCTGGTTTGGATACTTGTATTTTAGGCTCCAGCAACCATCACCTGTCTCAAATGATGAGACAGCAAAAGGTTAGGGAGGGATTCTTGGGCAACTTTTTCAAACAGCGTACCTGAGCTATGGAGAACTAATCACTCTAGACAGTAACAGAGCAATGGCTTGAACCTGAGAGCAGTCCCAAAACAGTGCTGAGAGGCTTGCTGGCTTGCTGAAGGTTTTGCTGCCATCAATATTCACCAGGAGACACTACTCCTTTGTAATGGTATGCACAACATAGTCACCCCACCCAGAAATGCCACTTCTCCACATACCTCCCTTTGACCAACTTCTGTAAATGCCACTGACTCCAGAAATGTATTTCCCAGTATTCAACAGCTGCTGGAGAGCAACATAAACTGGAATCAGTCAAGTATAAGCAGTAGTAGCCTCTGCTTCTCCTTACCCAAACACAGATGGCAGAACAAATCTTTTCTTCATAGGTTGAGCTGCTGCAACTTTCCAGTGCCAATGCAGGACTGATGGCCTTACACTAGATGTCTCCAGGGTGTGTGCATCTCTTCTCCAGGACTCCTCTGACAAAGGGATGAGGAATCCCAGAAGTCCTCATGAAACACACCTGTAAGCATTTTGAGTTTGGCAAGGAAGGAAGGTTTTGTGTTTCACCTATTAGCACTGTGCTTTTAGACAAGTTGGTGATGACCTTGTCTTTGCTTCCATCAGTTATGATTTCCTCAATCTGGCCTACTAGTAACATTTTCATGAACTAACTGTTCTGCTCATTTCATTCCCAGAACTCTGAGCAGAAGTTACTTTCTTCTCAGTAGTTTACACTTTGCAAGGTTACATGTCAGTCCTGGGTATAATCTCTGAAGTCCTTCAGGATCAGTAACACTTGACAGTATTTTGCTGGAGTGTGATATTCAACTGAGCATAGTTAACTTTTCTTCCAAATATCTTACCCATTATATCTCCCATATGTTTATGCAATACCTAGCTGTTGGGCCAGTTCAGAAGCACCAGAACTGCATAACAGGGCATAAAAAATATTGAAGAGGTGAAGCAGTGGCAGCTTCTGTTCTGTCTGTTGTGCCTGCAGAACTGGACAGCAAAGACTTATTGCCTTAGAGGGGCTTTATACTTTCCTTACAGCCACACACTAGCTTATGCCAAACCCTACAGCAGTAGATTTGTCACAAAAGGGATTACTACCAGTCTCTCTAAGGACAGATTCAGTGAGATAAAAATCCCTGAAGATGCATTACATACAAAGAAATCATCTCTAAGAATATGATCTCTTGAGATGCAGAAGAAGTACCTTGAAGAAGGTACTACTGAGCATATTCAGAAACGAAGATATTCACCAAATCATTTCCTAGGCACTGGGTATGGGCCCCTGATGGACACAGGGCACTGCAGGGATGGATCCTTGGTTTGACCCAGTACAGCTGCTCACATGTACCTCTGCAGTGGAAAGTACTTCAACAGCCTCAGTTCAGGGTATCACCATGCCAATCCCTATGTCAAGAGTCTTCTTCTGCCTGAAGCTGTCTTGACAGTCCTTTCCTCCTACAACTTTAGCAGAACCCTGACCTAGCCAGACACCATTAATCTGAACCTGCTCTGAACAACAGGTCACCCTTGCCTATCCCATTCCCTGGCAGGCCTTGGACATCAGATTTTAGCAAACTGCATTCTGAGCTGATCATCACAGCCAGCTGAACAGGACCACTATCCTCTTACAAACAAGGAATAAGAAGGAGCCACATTCAGGAGCAGATGCCCATACACTCTCCTGGCAGGTATTCCAGACTGCGCAAGTGGCAGCAAAATTGTACAGGGGCACCTGAGTATCTCCCTGCAGAAATCTTTAGTTTCCATATCTGGAATCAACTTGCAAATTCAGAGTTAACTGGATGCATACATCACTTCATGGTGCTAACTGTGTGCACTGGGTTACCTGGCCACATGGCTAGGCTGACAGGGTCAAAGCACGGTGGATCAGTACAGCTACAGCCACTCTGGGGGATTAAACCAATTAAGCTATTTTAACAGAAAAGGTATAAACTGCATCCCTAGAAGAAATACTGAGTAAAACATACAGAAAATCCCAAATCTGTCTGAAAACATAAAGGAGTAACTGGTTTTTTTTTTCAGCAAGACACTATATCAATCTCTTCAGAGCTATTAAAACAAACAGACAACTGAGCTGAGACCTTAATGAACAGTGCAGGCTTATCTCTTTGTACTGTTGATGGAGGAACACAAACCTTATCTACAAGTGCATTTAGTGCACTCAACTGGTGCACTGCTTATGTGAACGTCCCTAGATCCAATGGTTCTTATTAAAGTAATATGCATTATTTTATGATGAATGACCCTCCTCAACATCTTATTACTTCTCTAACTACAATTACATGCATTACATTCTGTGTCAATCTAGCTGTAAAATCTGGAATACTGCATTGAAGAATTAATGTTGTATTTCATTTAAGATTTAAATACTGTGATTTTTCCCAGTTACCATACAAATTAGCCCCTGGGTTTTAGGTTTTTTTAGTAATACAAAGTAACCCTCTTCCAAAACTGTATTATACTTTTGAGTTCATTGAGTTCATTTTTGACTACAATTTACATATTAATTGTCTAGTAAATTATAGTTTATTGTTTTATTAATATAAGGCTTTAGTTTTCTTTATTAGGTTATGAATTCTTTTCACTTAAAACAGAGTAAGTACATGCACAAAGACTTGTGAGATTCCAACCCAAACTTTGCAATTCATCTACTATAAGAACATATTCCAAATTTTCCAATTGCTTTGTCTTCAACACATTCTGACAAACAATTTCCCACAGACAGAATTTACCTGAACTTCTTTCTTATTTAGATTGGAATTTTTGCCCAAATATGTAGATGAGGACAAATTATTTAAACATGAAACACATAAAAAGGTAGAGACTTCTGTCACACATTAAAGACAAGATTTATTTTTTGGCATCAGAATTCATCTCCTCCTGGCACAACTTACCAACCCATAGCTCCCATTGTTTCAGCTCTGGTTCTCCCACGTTTTGCCTCTTTAAGTAACTCTTCCACAGCCTTCCTAAGTAAGAGAAAAATGAAAAGGTCACCACTTGTGGAACACAAGAACTTGCCACTTTATGCACTTAAGCAAATAAAACAGATAGCTTTATTCACTGTAGTGAATTAAGCAATAAAGAAGCTACCAAAATCACCTTGACTTTTAAGATAATTTCGAATTCCTATGCACCAAGATTAAAAGAAACATTCTGAAATATTAAAACCAACTAAAGGTGTTGCAAATACAAAAACTGTAACACTCAATGAAAAACAGGGCTTGGGGTACTTCAGATCACTTTTAAGCATACTTCTGCCTGTGAGGACAAACTGGGTCCTATCATACCACAGGCACTCATGGAAAAGGAGCATCTCTCAGGTAAGCCATTCTGTTGGAGACACCTTCTCCAAAAAGCCAAGTTCAGCATCAGCAACCTCACCAGCTACTGGTGCCTTCCCAGGTAAGAGAAGCAACGGGTGTGGGATGGCTGCTTGCAAGAACACCAAAATATGGGTGCAAAACACCGGCTGTAGCACTGGAATATGAGAGATGTTGCATACACAGGTCTTCATGAAATTACAGCAAATTTTGTTTTTTCTCCAGACCCAGAATTTGCTATCTGAGCATCCTGAGCTAGGTTACAGCGATCATGGTAGGAACACAAGGCTTTTATAGAAGCTTGTCCTGAGCCTTCAAACAGCAATGTCAGACAAAGGTGAGGAAGGAGGGGAAGAAAGTGTCTGACTTTTAATTACCAGTTACTGAACTTGGTGATTCTCTTTTTAAGAAACCTGACTGAAAGATTAAAAGCCTGTCATTATTATTGTACTATAAAATCTGTAACAATCTCTAATTGAAATGAGAAACCAAATAATCTGAGCTACTAAGCACTAATAAAGCCCACACATAGGTATTTTAAACAGCTATGATTCAGTTTTAGGGAAAACATCATAAAAAATTTATATGGTGAGACCAATTCTATTAACTTAGGCAGGAATTACATGCCTTTAAGTATTTGAGACTTTTTTTTGTTCTATCAAAGCTCAGACTGACTTGGCATCCACCTTAGCAGCCTTCTAGTTCCACACCTTCATTATCAACCTTTGTTTCCTAATACTGTTCTTTCAACATTGCCCTTATTCACTGCAGCTTTACAAAGCCCTTTCAGCTTGCACAGACAAATGAAATGCAATGCCCATGTCCTCTCTGAAATAATGTTTCCACTCACTGAACTTATATCCTCTACACAAGTAAGCCAAAAGCTACGCAAACAAGTTTTTAAAATTTGCTTTTATAGGCCTCGTGGGACTCCACATTCCTCACTCTCTTCATTTTTACAGCTTGGTTACAATACAAACAGTTCCATGGCTGCCAGCTTCAATTCTAAAGGCAGCAGCATGAGCAAAGGGAATGCAGCATGTAACTTTCACATGAGAACCATCCAAACACTGGGAGACTGATAGGAGAGAAAATTAGGGACAGGGGCACATTTAAAGAACTCTGTTATCATTCTGACATGTTTTATAGCAAGCACCACTTAAAACTTGCTGTGATAACTATTTTTGGGCAATCAAGTTGCAGAATTGCAGTAACATGAAGGTACAAGCAGTGATATTTTTATCTTCAAGAGTATGGTACAAGACCTATTTACATTTCTGAGGGATTAGAGTTTTTCCTCTCTCTGTATTCCAAGGTTACAGGCAAAGCTCCCATTGCATATATCTTAATAACCAGCACCGTAAATGCATGTGTCCAAATAATAGAATAATTCCTAGTCAGGCAAAATGAGAAGTATTTCCTATTCCTCACTCAGGGGAAGAGCTTCATAATTTTTTTCCAAAAGGTCAAATGGATAGACTGAAAAAATGAATAACTGGGAATAAAGAGGTATGTCTGATAGTTATAGGCAATGAAAACACCATGTTATTACAGAGACCACCCATGGTTTGTGATTACAGATGACTGTCAGGAGAAGACAGATGATGCTGGATCTGACAGCCGAGAGGCCAGAGAGCCACAGCTCCATGTGCAGGTCCAACCAGCAGCAAGGCTGAAAACCAGCTCCCAGGAGCAGATGTACACACTGCTGGCCACATCCATCACAGATGGACACACAGTTTGCTCAGACCGACAGGTTCATCCTGCTTCTCTCTCCAGCTGGATGTGGGAGGCCCCAAATCTTCAGCCCAACTGCACTGCCCGTACAGACCATCACACAGGGCTGACTGGGACACCCTGGTCCCCAGTACCCAACCCCACTTCAGTCTTGCCTGTAGAGACACACCAGCACACATACACATCTCACCCCTAACCCTACAGTCTCTTCAGCAGCTGGGCAGGACTCCCTGGTGTCCCAACAGCTAGCTCCTCCTGTCTCTTGGAGATGCAAGCTCATGCTCCAGCTCTCTCCTTACTCATCCACTTACCAGCTATTCCAGCTTGATCTCCACCAACAGCCACACAGTCCCTCATACACCCATACTTGCTCCAGTACTACAGCACAGATAAACACACGCTCCCCAATCCCATTTCAGGGGCTAACACTTGGTTTACTCACTCCATGAAATGTCCCCAGTTGCCAGCACCCAGGCCTCCAGCCCAGGCCCAAGCCCAGCTGCTGGCATCCAAACCTTCACATGTTCCAGTAGCTGGCATCATGGACATATGGTCTCTCCAACCCACAGTCTGACTGTAGCTGCTAGCACTAGGATGTACACCCTCTCCCCTCAAACAGTCCTTCACCCAAGACAGAGTTAGAAAGGAATTTAACAGGAAGACAGGACAGACTGCAATGATTAGGCACGGGGCATGGCCAGACAAGAGGACCAACCAGCAGCCTATACACACATGACCAGAACTTTTTATTCCCTTGTTCCTTTATTTTCCCACTCTCACTTCTCCCCACATCACTAGAACGTCCTGCTTTCCCTGTCTTTGGTTTCTCCCCTACACATCCCACATCGCAAACTAGTGACTGAAGACACTGACGGTATTATTTAAAATTAAATCTCATGAGCTGGTCCTATCTGCTCACCCTTACTAAGAAAACTGATGAAAATGAAAGTCAGGAATAAAACCTAGGGCACAACTACAAGAGGAAGAATGAAAAGAAGCACAATATGCCACAAGCTTCCTGACATTTGCTCAAAGTCAAAGACATCCCACATTGGGGATGTGAATGCTCTAATTCTTTGCTGATCAGGTTTTGTACCTATTTAAGTATTCTACTTGCCAAGTCTTGTGAGTGCTATTTGCAGCACATTTCTGTGCTGATACTCTCATCAGCCTGAGTAGTGAACGTAGCACTCCATTTCAAACATCAATCTTAGCTTGCAGACCACTTTTTTTTTTTTTTTTTCACCAGGGGTAAGGAATACTGAATCCTGACACTTGACTTTAACTGTAAAAATCAATATTAAGAACCATTAATTTTCTCCAAGGCACAAAGCTTGCTTGTTAAAAAGTGTAGCTGGGGTGCCCATGCAGCAAAATATTAGATTATTGATTCTCAACTCAACTACAGGCCTCTTGTTACAGAATTATAGCATTCTTTGTGATTCAGAGCAGCATCTCCTTAGGAAACAATCCCAAGTAAATGATGCTCTAAATAAGCTTGGCAGGTACTTCTAATAAAGTATGATATCCAAGGCTGTGAAATATTTTTAGCTATTGAAAGACAGAATGGATTATGGAAGGATATGGACACAGAGTATAACAAAGCCACTTCCTCTGTATTTGAAGAGAAATGATGCATCTTCTGTGCTTCAAACACACCAAACCACAATGACAATATTTTAGGAAGCAGAGGGGGAAGAAATATTTCATTTTTTAGATAGGAATGAAAATGGTGATCTCCATAATATCTGAGTGTATATTTAGTTGAAATACACTGGGAAAGTCACTTACAGGTGCTTGCAGAGGAAACAAACTGAACAGCTCCTATTAGCTAATTCACAACTTCTTCCACCTCCTTCTTGTCTCATAACTTCAAATACCATTAATCATATGTTAACATAATTTAGAATTTTCTTAAGAATCACATGGAACCTTAAGGCTCGGGGTCTTCACTGATGTACCAGCAAGTTCACAGGCGAAAATCTCAGTTCATACTTCCATCAAAGGTTATTGGGTAAGATGGAGCAGAAGAAGTAGTTCAGTAGAATGTAGCAAATATTACTGTTTTACACATCTGTGGTATTTACAGCTTTTAGAGTTTTAAAAGCCACAGAATGCAACACTCACACGGAAACTTAAAAGTTAGTATTCAGCTTCTAGGAAAACCTCACTTCATATTAAAGTGAGGAAAACATCAAAAGCAAGATCAAGTGAGAGTCAGACACAGTAAAATTGAAAAATAATATCAGGCAATCTGGCAGTAAGGATAAAATAAAAGAAGCTAGATGAAGAGACTTCTCCCTAGATAGTAACAAAAATATAGGGCAACTGACTTAACAGATCACTTTTTGGAATACTGGGACACAAAATTAATTTCTGACCTGAAAGTGCACAAAAATACTACACTTCTTTTTCCCTCATGGTAAATTAAATAAAAACCACATGTATAAAAACCTTAAGTTTTTATTTAAGACCTGTGCATTGCAAGACAAGCCTGAATTCAGAGACAGACTACTAAAAATATTCCACATAAACCCATTTTTAAATGCTAAAAATCCACCTAAAGTAGTTAACACTGTGGCTACAGAACAGAAACGCTATTATTTGTGTGTTAACCCATATTATAAACTCATATTATAAAACCCTTAAAATTTATAAGCCTAAACTACCATTGCTACACTACTCACAGGAGAATATGATCAGTAAGTTATTGAATATGAATCTAAGGCATAATGTCTGCAACCCAAAGGACAAAGAAAGGTCTGTGTTAGACTGGAAGGGCTCTGTACTGAAGACTGCACAGGGAAGCATTACTTGGAGTGAGTAATGCCAAAGCACACCCTCTAAATGCACAGAGCACAAGCTCAATTCAGGGTGCTACTACCAAATTGAGCTGGTATGAAAATTTAAGGTATGAAAAAGTAACTAATGATAGGTGGATCCAGGACAGGAAGAGCTAATTGTCAAGTGCACTACATTGTAGCTGTAATGTGTTTGGGGCCAACTAAACACCCTCTGAGGTGCACAGTGACACGGACTGGTGACAGCAAACAGCTAAACCCTACTGTGTCACTTTGTTAAGTGACACTGAGCTTCATCCTCATTATCTACCACGGGGCCACAGAACAGGAGTAGCAATTCCCAACTTGGACTGAGCCTTCGAAGAAGGGTAAAACTTGGAATGCAGTTCCTGGGAAGAAGAGCATTAGTCAGGAGGTGACTGTGGAGGAGTCAGCTACAGCTGGTGAGGTCAGCTATGCCCTGAACTGCCCAGAGAACGCCAGGTCCCCAGCATGGCAACAGCAACCAGAAGTCAGCATGGAAGAACAGCGGCATAGTTTCAACTCGCCATGAATGAAAAAGGTTTAACTTTGGAATGGCACCAGTACAAATAACATTCATGCATATACAGAAAGAAGCTTTAATTATTAAACTGATGATCTGAGAGCAGAAGTAGCTCAGCAAGAATTAAAAGCCTCTTAGAAAGCATTAAGCTCTCTAGCCCTTCCACTGTCTCAGTACTATTGCTTTTGGCACATTTCAAATACCTGCTAGATTTAAACAGAAAAAAGTTATTTTCAGTAAGCATTCCCAGATATGGTTTCCTAAAAGTTAAAGGAGAGAACCATGAGGAGAGAACAGTTCAGTAAGCCTCTGGTCATCACTTCACTGTAACAGTTGTTTTAAACAGACATAAGGAAAGTGAACAACCCAGAAATAAGCTTGCAAAAAAACCCCAAAAACAAAAACATCCCATCACACAAATAGGACTATTCTGCAAAACATTTGTGAGATAAACACCAAAAGTCTATTCCTAAAACAAAAGCAAGAGAGGCCTACTTTGAGTATCGAAATATAGAAATCAATGTTTTATTCCTCAGTGTTTGCTTGGGAGCACGGCAACTCAAAACATGCAGCAAGACGAATCCACTGGTCCCAGCGAAATGCCAAGCAGAAAACAATTTTATTTTTTGACAAAATAACTGCCAAGCATTTTGTATTTTTTGATACAAAAATACAATTCTACCAACTGGTCAACGGGCACATATCCAGCACTGAAAAATGAAATTCCTAACAACATGAGGTGTTCTGGGACTTTTATAATTTATTTTACCAAGTACACAACAAGATCAAATTGTAATAAGGAGTGCACCACCCAAGACCCTCCAATCTTGATTCTAAGCGACATCAGCACGCAGCCGAAGTTCAGTTCGGAAGACACGGCAGAAGCAGCTCCAGGCCGCGCACCGTGACCGCACACGCACAGCAGGGGCTGGCTGGGGACAGCGGGGAGAAGCCGGCGGAGCTCGGGGCCCGCTCTGCGGCGCGGTCGGGCCGGAGGAGCCCCAGCCCGGCGCTGCCCGGGCCTCGCGGCGCGGGAGGCGCTGCCCGGGCCTGAGCAGCGCAGCAGCCCCGCAGAGGCCGCTCGCTCTCGGGACCGCTCCCCCCGCTGTCGCTCATCCCTCACCTCTCCAGCTCCGGGTCCTCCTCCATGGCTGCCCCACCGTACCCCGCTGCGGCTCCTCAGGGGCAGGCCGGCGCCATCATCCGCTGTCGGCCGGGCGGGGCGGGGCAGCGGGGCGGGCGTAGGGGCCGGCGAGGACCCCGGCGGGAGGAGCCGGGGCGGTGCGAGCCGGGCCTCGCCACACCCCGCGGGGCACCTGCGGCACCGGTGGTCGCGCCCCCGCCAAAAGGAGAGGGGGGCGGAGGGCTCCCTAGCGGGCAGGGTCCCCGCGTACCTAAACAGGGCGGGGGAAGCAGGCGCGGGGCGGTGACTGAGTGTCGGGAGGGCGGGAGCGCCGCTGGGGCTCTTAGTCACGGAACCGCCCGGGGTTTGTTCCTCGGGCACGGCCGTAGGGCTCGCGCAGGCAGGGACAGGTTCGCGGGCAGTCCCGGGCGAGCAGCGCCCCACCCGGCCCCTCCTCCGCGCCAGCCCCGCCCGCGCTCCCCACCGCTCCGGGCTCCGCACAGCCGATCAGGCGAGCGGCGGGGACACCCCGGCCCGGGGCTCCGCCGCGTCCCGCCCCGGCCCCTCTGCCATAGGCTGCGGTTCGCCCGGCCCCGCGCCTGGGGCCGCCGCCGGAGTGGCGGAGCGCCGCTGTCACTTGGGCCGCGCCGCTGCCCGGGGCGGAGGCGGGAGCACCGGCCCGGCCCGGCCCGGCGAGACACGTTCTGCAAGTGCTGCTGCCCGGAGTTTGCTTCCCTTAAGGTGGGGCGGGCGCAGCTGGCGCGGCTGAGGAGGAGAGCGCTGCGCGGAGCCGGCGCGGTGAGTAACTTCCCTGCCCCGCGCGGTGCGGGCGGCTCAGCCCCGCTCAGCCTCCCTCGGTGGCAGCGGCGCGGGGGTCCCCGCGGGGGCGGCGGCGCCGGGCTGAGCCGCTCTGCGCGGGCAACAAGTACGGGAGCGGGGCCGGGCCCCGGAGCCGCCGTGCGGGGCTGAGGTGGGAGCTTGGGAGCAGCGTCCCCGCCCTGGAGCCCCCGGCTCGGCGGCGGGGCTGAGCTCGGCGGCGCCTGCCCCTGCAGCGCGGCTCTGCGAGGCTGAGCTGTGGGCTCGGCGGCTGGAGACCCACTCGGAAAGCGCCTGGTTCTGGGTCCCCCGATGCACCGATGCTGCTCTCGTGTGGCTTCATTAAAGACGCTCTTTTCTGGAAAGGAGTCAGATTACTGCGTGCGGGGGAGGCAGAGGAACAGCTGCGAGCGAACCCCTGCTGCAGGAGCGGGTTTCAGGTTGTGTGTTTTACAGCTGCGCCAGAGGAACTCGGGGCTGGCTGCGAAATGCCGCTGGAGCCCGTGTGGTTCGCAGCTATTTCCAAACGTTCAGTCTAGCCCTCGGAGCTCTGAGCCACGCTCCCTGGTTTCTCCCATCAATTGTTCGCTCTTAGCACTGAAATGTGGTTAGAAAACTTTTAGCCTTATATACTCCTAACAAGGCGTACTTTAAAATTATCATGGCACTTGACGGAATCGTACTCGGTCAGCTAACGGAGAAAACCGTTCCTGGGGCTCTGGTAGGGCTCAATCTGGTAGTCTCTGGTGACTTTTCTTACCGTGTTCATAATGCATAGTGCTGATTGCTTACTTCTCTAGAAATCTATTAAGTACTTCTGAGCTTCCTTTAATTCCTCTTTTAATTACATGATTTAGGGGTTTGGGTTTTGTTTGTGTGCAGAGTAAAAAATGTCTGTGAAGGATTAGTTTTGGACTACATTTGATAGTCTCTGGAAATAAATTTCCAATCATAAATACTTTTGGACTTCTGTTGAAAATAGGAACTGGTCTGAGCTGCACTCACTTTAAATAAACGCTTTGAATTCCTGATTTTATTTTTTTATTCCTCTACCCACTTCTTCTGGCTTTGTAATGCTTTATTCTAAGCTGCAATCCAGCAGCAGATCAAGGAGGCTTAGGAAGAAACATCAGATGGTTTTGGTTAGTGTCCCTACCACTTGGAAAATAAACATGTTAGTACCATATGCTGCCCCGACTTTATTAAAACAAATTTCCTCAAAATGGAAACAAGTTGTACCAGTGTACTTGCTAGAACTGTAAGACCTAATAGGAGTCCTTTATAATTACTCTTTTTTTTTCTAATTATCAGATCACTGAGTAAGAAATCCTCTCCCCTGAACACAGTACAATATAAAATTACTAACTCCAGAGTCAGCAGGCTGCAAAGAGCACTATTGTACCCAAGTAGATTTTTTTAAATAAAAAAGGTTGTAATATTATGTTTTAAAGTGCTTGTACTGTTACAATTCTAAAATGTATGGATATTAAAACTCATAATTTTGCCATGCATTTTCAGTAATGAATTTCTGACTGTACTCACCCTTTACTTTGCTTGGTGACTTCAGCAAGAGGGAGCCCAGGGCCTTGGACTCGGGTCTGAGATTTGCAAAGGTAGTATCTTTTCCTAACACTGCACCTGAATTTTCTGTTACCAAAACAACAAAAAATGTGACAGTTTAGGGACAAAACTTTGCAAGAGGAATGTAAGCCGGTGATTGGGTGGAAAAATACTGTTCTCTTGAGATGGGTTAAAAAATAAGTTTACTAAAACCTGTCCTGCTTTGACATTGCAACATTTGGCATTTGTTTGTTGTGCGCTCCCACGGAAGCACTGATTACCTCAGTGAAAGTTTTTTTTTGTAAGCCTTTACCCATACTGAGTGGTCTCAATCTTTGTATATATTTATGGGCCTACATTACTAAAAAAGAGCAGAAGTTTGTTAGCTACTAGTTAAAACTGTATATCTGCAAATATGCCAAAATATCCTCCTCTTCTTTCACCTCCTTTTTCTGTACTTCTAAAAAATGTTAACATATTTGAAAGCAACTGGGAAGAAGTTATACCAACAATATTGAAGTGAAATGTATAAAGACATAATGTGTATTAGATAATTAATATAAATTATTGCCTTGCATCAGCAAAATGTTGCTTGTTTAAAGAGCTACTAGACACGAACAGCTGTAACTAATAAGAAAACATCATTCATTTGGTGTTAAAATGCTCCCTGGTGTAAAAGGCAACAGGGGAAACTGGTTGCCTATTTGACATGCCAGTGGCTTGTCTCTGATATTTGAAAATTCTTTGTTGATTTTGTTGGCAAAAGCATTTTTAATGTGACACCATTGAATTACATGCTATTTAATTGCTTTATTAGGTCAGTGGAGTTTGTCCTTTAGAAGTTGTAGTGCCTTTTGAAGAAGAAAATGCTTTTAAATGTTAGTATTAAGTTATATAATTGATAGGTATAGGTTTCTATGGAGCAATAAAAATTAATAATATTGTGGGTTTTTTTGTTCTAATTCTGTAGATATTTGTGCTTGCATATGCTTAATTTTAAACTTCCAGGTATTTCTTTTGGAATGACAGGGTCTGCTCTTAGGCCTAATGATAAGCCTACATGTAAATGTTTTTGAGGTTGAGATTTATGTTTGCAAAATTCATGGGCTGACGCTGTCGTGTGTTTTCATACTGCCTGCTCTGTATCCTGCATGAGATAGCGTAGGTGGCTGAGGGGACTGCTCTGCACCTTGGCATGTGTGGAGATGCCCCCAGCCCTGCTGTTGTGTTACAGGGCATATCAGTGCTGTACCCGAGCTGGCTTCATCCTTGCAATGTGCTCTGCAGTACTACAGACGTATCTTTTATTTCTTTGGTGGTACCAGAGATGTCAGTCCTTTATGTTCCCATAGAGAGTTATTTCAGCGGATGTCAGTTTAGCAAGTAATTTGCGGGCTGGAACAGGAGTGGAATGTCTTGCAGAGTCTCTCCTGCTGAGCTCTCTGTTAGGTGGTGAACACAAAAGCCAAAGTGTGCAGCTGTTTGATATAAAGTCAGATAACTTGTGAGCATAAAGATTTCAAATTGTTTTGCATTTTTTTCATTCAAATAGTGGGAACTATTTTTGACATGGAAACATGGGGTAACATAGCTCAATATTTGCAGTCTCATTTTTGCTTCAAGTAAGCAAGTTGATATTGCTCTGGAGTTGTGGCATGTTGTTAAGAATGTCTAGAATTTTCTTATTGTCATAACAATAAACCAGATTAAATAGGGTAGGAAAATAATTATTAGATTATAAATTAGTCAGATCAATGTTATATGGAAGGTAATTTTACCCAGGAGGAGTTGGTTCATTTTGGGCTGGAGTGATAGATGTTCTATTTTACCTGGCTGTTTTTCTTTTGTTCCACAGAGAGGAATCATTGAGTCATCACAGAATGGTTTGAGTAGGAAGGGACCTTACAGATCATGTAGTTTCAATCTCCCTAGGAAGGAACACCTGCCACTAGACCAGGTTCCTCAAAGCCTCGTTTTGATCTTTGAATATTAACCAGCTTTTTTGGGCTCCTCTTCCCTTGAGGACATTATCCCGTGATGCTCAACCAAACAGATCCCTGGAGAGGCCAGTCTGCTTTTCTGGAGCCCAGGGTGCTGAGCCTGCTGTGCTCACTGCCTTAAGGTCCTCAAATGCCACCATTCCAGTGTCACTGCAGCCGAGGCTCCCCACTAGTTTCACATTCTGTACCAGACCCTCTTTGTTGGTGAGAACAAGGTTCAGCATAGACCCTCTTCTTGTTGGCTCTTCTGTTATTTGGAAGAGGAAGTGTTTTTGTATTTAATTGGAGAGATTTGACACATTTAACCACTTTTGATGGATTATACAAAGTTTTTCAGAAGAACCCTTGTTGTAGAACAAAATGCAATTTGCTTAAGTAGTATATCCAATATATGAACTAATCCAGTTTTAAAATGGTGTAAATGGTAGTAATAAGTAGTTCTAGATAATGAAACAGAAGGAACTATGACTTATTCATCCTTTTTCTAGCAATAGAGCACAATGAAAAGTGATCCATGTTAAAGGAGAACCCATAAGTGTCTGGGCAAAGGGAGGCACCCAGTAGTTGCAGAACGGCAAACCAGGACCTTTGGGTTGTGTTGCCTGGAGTGGTGTAGTGCTGTCAGATATTATTCTGCACAGTGGGGAAAAATGAGCTACATGCTTCCTGCTTCTGCTTTGTACATTCCTTGCAGTGGAAGTGATTTTGAAGTGCAATACAGGCTGTGTTCCCCAGCCCCCAAGATCGCACCACCGCTGCGTGTTCCCATGACCTTCTCCAAAGAGGTTGCACAAGCCCAGTGGAACATGTCAGGATGCCTGTGTTCTATGTTCCCAGGGGCTGGCTCTTTAGAAGACATTTGGGAGAAGGCACAGTTTATTATTGGGTTCAAGTCAGTGTTCTTAAATGCTGACTTTTTATTGACTCTTGCAGTTGTACTTGTTGTGTAGATTTTTGTTACGTTCTTCACATGCAATTTTTGCTTGAATCTGAGCTCTCTGCCGCAGACAACCCTCTCTTACTGCAGTATCATTGTCAAAAGCTGTGACCTCAAAAGACCAAAGAATACCTGTGATGGAGGATTTTAAGCTCTTATCTTCCTGTGGCCTTCTTTGTTCTTCAAATTGGTGCTAATCCTTGTTTCAGAGTTCATAGATAGGAAGAAGAAAGCTGATACAGCAGGGGTTTTTTTGCACAACAGAAGAAAATTGAAATTCAACCAAAGCTGATGGAGGCTGACTTGTGTGCTGTACTTCCAAAATCAGTTTGTGGAAAGTGATTTTCTGTGATTGCTGTCTTGTGCTAGGACAAACTGTTGTGTTCTGCCACAGAAATGTCATGTTTGCTCTGAAAGGCTTTGAAAGGACCAACCCAGGAGGCTTTTATTATTATACAAAGCAATGTTTCAGAACCCAGGTGTTGTGATTTTTCTGGACATTGAGTTTTGGTTGGCATTCCCAAACAAGATCTTAATTTAAAAAAGCAAACAAAAAAAGCTTGGCTTGGTATCAGTGAGCCACCTTTGTTGGTGGATTTTACTTTGTCATGAAGTGAAAGCACTTTTGTCTACATACCTCATAGTCCCTAGATGAAATGAGCTGTGTCATAGTGGCAGTAGAATGGAGCCTGTGGTGAGGGTTTCTGTGGCTGTGGCCATGTCATCCAAATAATTCCTCTAATTGCCCAGCAAAACCAAAACACCAAGAAGAAAGCCAATAACCCCTACAAGGCTCTTAAACTGACCACATCCTGACTTCAGCACTGCCATCAGTAACAGCCTGCATAGAACAGCACGTTCAAAGTCCATCTTAGGGCCAAGTAGCCTCCATCTAGAGCAAGTCACATTTCAAGAAGCAAGCTGGAGACCTTAATGTCTGGATGTGCCTCATGGAGAGTGCACTGAATATCTGTGATAGATTAAATACTTAAGTATGTATCTTATTAAGTTGCCTCTACATGTTTGGAGGTTAAAAGTTACAGAAAATACCCAAACCAGTTACCACTATTGCTGTTTCATGCAGAGGAGGAGTCTTTATTGTTAATTCCAAGTTCATGCATTTATTTACCAATGGCCCACCCTTCTTTGTCTTCTTCCCTCTTCTTACTTGATCTATTGTCCTGGCCCATGTCATTTTCTCTTGCGTTGCTTTTTTTTAAATCGTGTTGTTTAACACTTGTTTATAACCAGAATGAATTAACTGTGAGTGAAAGCTGGTCAATGCATCACAAGACCATATAGATTCTAATGTGTTGTGTAAGCATTCTGATCATGTTGGAGAGTTTGCCATGAACCCTGTCCTGATCGAAGAGCTCTGAGTACCCTTGGCACAGTGCATGTGCACCCCAGGGGCTGCCCCAACTCTGAACTGAAGTAACTTGTTTTTTAAACTTCTCGAAAAACATTTTCAGTCAAGCTTTTTCCGGAGCAGGTTGATGAGGGTTTCCTTCTGTCTGGCCTCTTTTTCCTGTTTTTATGTCTTGTTGGTTCTAGAGCAGTTTTCCCAGCCTTTTATTGTTATTGACAGAAGCTAATGAAGGCTCACCCAGTTCCTGCCTTTATGTTAATTAAAAATTAGTACCAGTCAATTCCTGGTCTATTTTTACAATTAGTCCGTCGCTGAACTGTCATTTCTGCTTCAAATGAAGATTGAAGGTTTAAAATTCACAGGGTTTCCTGCCTAGTGTTAAACTAGCATTGAATGCCTTCAGATTTTGGGTTTGCTTCCTAACTATTTTAATCCCTTTTAGACATAAAAGGTAAGGCTAGGCTCATTCAGATTGGATTAGGCTAAAAATACTTGTGGATCTGCCATGCATTTCTTGCAAATGTCTTAAAACCGTGTATAAGTTAGGTCTCTACATACGCGTAAGAAAGCTTCATAAGAATTCAGTGACAGCTCCCAAATATTTCTTTTTTTGAAATCACCAATAAAAAAGGTATCTTTCTACTTTGTCTGGCAAAGTAACTACTCTTCATTCCTGCTATCAGGGGGTTTGCTCAGCATGTCTGTTCAGCACTGATACTTTTATATTCTGTAGCTGGAAGGGACATTAACTGAATTGGACTTGACCACATGCACAGCAGCAAATATACCTATCGTAGTGTATTTGTACAGTGTTGGAATGATCCTGCATAAAAAATCTATAAGGATTTAGTTGTGAGGAGGGCTTTTTTCCCCACTTTGAAATCCATTTTGACTGTAGCTGCTGACTTTCTATTGAATGTGGCTCTACTGCTTTTTTGCAGGGAAAATAACTTTGCGGTGAGGCAAAAGTGAAGGTGATTCAGTGGTGGTAAAAAGGAGAATCAGCAGCACAGCTTGTCTGAGCACTTGACCTGAGCTGTCTTGCCGTGTAAGCAGAAAAAGAGAATCTGTGGGAAAATTAACACTAAAGTGAGTGGTAACACAAGATTTTGGGTTACTGGAGTGTGAAATGAAAACTGTTAACAGTCCTTTCTTCTGCAGTAAGGGATGTGTGCCATTGACCAGAGAAATGCTGTAGAAGTGTAATGCTTTGTTAACTCATATTTTGAAAAGTTTGGAAAGCTGTGAAGCCAGGAAATGTTCTGAGGTGTTGTGCTGTTACGAAGTTGAAGATACTTGACTAGGAAATTTTGAGTACAGCTTGACTTGCTTCTTTGCCTTCTACAAACAATCACATGGGAGCTTCACAACAGGTGAAGCCTTTAAGTAAGCTTCAAGTTCAGTGAAGGCAACTTATTTCACACAGTGATGTCACCATTGTGCTGAGATTTTTATTTTTGCCTCAGATTGTCAAAGAGGAGAGAGTTATGTTTTAGCTGACACTGACTTTGAGGATAAAGAGCATGGTTTGTTCTAAAGTGTTCTTATAGGCGAGTCTGTCTATACCCGAAAACCTGCAAAGCAGGTTAAGTTGATAGGCAGGAGAGAAGGGACTTCACTACAATGCACCCATATGTGTTAGGAGCAATTGCTATCCTACATATATAATTTTTCAGGTGATGTATCACATGTAAAGTCCTATTTTGCCATCCCTGTAGCTTGACTGTACAATTGAATCCACAGCAGTGACTCCATAGGGCTCTTTATGGGCATGAGAGTCCTTTTGCCTGCTTCTGCTCCCAAGGAAGTCACTGAATTCAGCACAGTTATGATGATGTTACAACAGAGCATCCCTGATGGGCTTTCTTTGCTAAGGCTCAATCTAATAGCTGCTTGTGCAGATCTGGTTAACATTTTGCTTGTCATTGAACTTCACGTGCGTGTGTATATATAAAATTTCTGTATGTGAAGAAGTAAAACAGCACAAAAAGGGAAAAAACAAGGGAAAGAACTGTGCTTTCTCTTTTCCTTCTTTCTTTTCAGATCTTAGAAATCCTGCCAGATTTAGCTCTAACATTAATTATTTTTATGGAAGAATGGAAAAGAAATACAAATTATTGATGCATGCAAAGCCATGACATTAGTGAAAGACATTATAGGAATATGATCTAGGATGTTTTTACCAATTTAATTATTGTTCTGTTCTGTAGTTTTTACTCTTTAGTTGTGAAGTATATAGTCTTCTGATGCTGTTAGCAGTTACAGCAGTGAGGAACTTCAGTCATGTACTGTTTAAATAGGAGAGCAGTACTGTTAATTGTCAGCACTGATTATAGAAAATGTCAGGAACAGTTCATGGGTTTCATTGTGGGGATTTTCATATAAATTGCCACACCAAAACTTCAGAACACAGTAAATGGGTGATGGAAAAAGAGTAACCTTTGTAAGATAAGAGGAGTTATTTTCTTAATTTTCCAGCTGATGAGTAAACATGAAAGGAAAGACCAAATTGCTTTTGCTCTCATGGTATATTTTTCTTACTTCACATGTTGTTCTGTCCTTTTTTAATATTAAACTTAGTTTTTTGACATAAAATTATCCTGCTTCTCAAATTTGACATAAATTGGAAGCAATTAATAAGTGAAATAATCAAGCAATCATTTAATCAGAGTTAAAACTGTGTGTAAATATATTTACATATTTATCTATAAAATTGCATTTAAGTATAATGATAACAGTCTTTATTAGAAAAAGTGCTCTGATTTAACATGAATTGACAAGGATTAGGATTTAATAATGAATTAATTACTGTTTCCTGTTTGAGGGGGAATATATTTTCCCCAAAGATTCTGCTTTTAGTATACCATCTTTTTCCCCAGATGTTCTCAAATACATTCTGCATTGTTTTAAAACAACTCTAATCTTTAATACGATTATCTGTAAATTTCCATTGTTTACTGAGGGATTTTTTCAGATTATCAAATCATTTTATATACAAATCCTCCTTTCCTTGGTGCATAGCGTAACTCTCTGTTGCATGCCCAAGGCAATGCCCCAAATGAAACCAACTGACATCAATTATTGATGATGATTGATTACTCTGCCTGCTGGGAAGTGAAATCAAGTCTCAATTCAGGATTTGTTTCAAACACAGGGCAATGAGAGCAGGTGCCGGGAGACACTGGAGCGTGTGCATTGATTTGCAGTGTAAGCATAGGCAGGTGACTTATGAGTACATGGGATTGGGAAGGGGAAATGGTTACAGCCAGAGTTGTCATTGCTTCTGAAGAACTTGGGTGGTGTGTTTTCCTGGTACCAACACACCAGAATGAGAGGAGCTTTTCTTTCTCATCATGGTGGTCATGTTGCATTACACTGGAGCATGTGATAGCTCTTAACAGGAGGGGAGAGCCCCTCTGTCCCTCTTCATCCCACCTAAATATGGCCTGATTGGATTTGCTCTGACTCCATCAGGCTTCACAAGTTGTAACTGTACTCCCTATTTCTCATGCACCAATAACTGTCTTTCAGTGGGGTTTCCTATGTGTGAAATCAAGTAACTTAACAATGAAAGATACTTAGGCATCCTTTATGTCACTCCTTTTGTGTCTGTCCTTTGTGTGGGATTGAGTTGCAGGGGGAAAAAAGCTTTAGAATAGAAACCAGCAACTGAGTTACAGCATAGGTTCAGGAGAAGTGAGGGAAAATTGAAATGCAGTGGATAAGCTAAAGCATGGCATTTCTTAGTTTTATAAATTACCTCCATGTAATTGTAGGCATCTTTTTAATGCAACATTTGCAGCAATTACATCATTAGTAAAATCCTTATTGCTTGTGACGTTTAGAAGGAGCTGGAAATACTGCCTGAGCTACAAGACAGCTTAGAGACAGCTGAAAACTGTATTATGCTTTAGGGGAAAATAAGTCTGATTGGTTTGTTTCCTGGAGGACAAAGTAATGAGTGAGGATTTGGGTCCAGCCAGATTTCCCCCATTACAACTTCTTTCCAATGGGCCTGCCTGGGTTCCCCTGTAAATCATTCACTCTTGCATGTTGTTTTGGTAAGCTGTTTCCAGGCTTTCAGAACAAAAGATGGGAAATACACATTGTTTTCAAAACCCAGCATGGAATTTCTTGGGACAGAGCAAGCTGTGCAGAAACATAAGCATTTTTCATATTTGAGGTTGTCAGAATCTGTTGTAGGAACAAAGGTCAGATATCAATACAAGAGTCTGATATTTCCCCATCAGGACTACCCCTCCATTTTTGGATTCAGGAGTTCCAACTCCAAATGTTCGGCAGGAATCAGAAGTAAGTGAAAAAGGATGCATCTTCGAAGGACAAAGCAGTGCAGTGAGAGCTTCCCTTGTTGGCAAAAGCCTGAGTAAGCAGGTGGGGCTGGCAGCGTGCCCTGGAGGTTAATGCAGTCAGTCATCAAGCTGGAGGGGAAGGTGAAGCCCTCACTTCTGCCCAGCTTCTCAAGAAAGGTCCTCTGAGCAGGCTTCTGCTGCTGCCTCCCATTTCTTCACCTTGGGTGCTGGGAGAAAGAGATGGTAGTTAGGACCGAGACAGTGCAAGGCTAAAAAAAGCCCACCCAAAAATCAATGTATATAGTATTGATGGCATTTAGAACAGTGTTGGTTTCTTTCTTTGGTGAGCTCCAAGCAGCAGCAGGGCCAGCGTTTCCTTTCTTTTGCAGCTGAGCTGCCCCAGTGGGCTCAGAGGCTGCTGTCTGCCCACCCATCCACTCCAGCTGCCTGTTGTGCTGGCTGGGGTTTTATGGTGCTGCTGAGGCTATTCCTGGATGACAAATCTGTATTAGAGAAATATTTTTTTAGTGCTAATGCAGAAGCGGTCTAGCTGAGCACAGACAGCAGTCTTGTTAATTTTCCAGGCTGTTGCTATCTTACTCTCAGCCATCCCTAGACAGCCTCACCATTTTATGGTTCCTCTCTAATGGCATGAGCCAGGATGTCATAATATTCAAAATCAAATGTACCAGAAAATATAATAAATTAGAGTTGGGCTAGCAGAGTAATTGAAGAATAAACTGAATTTAAACCGAACGGGATTGTGTTATGAACTGATTGCTATTCACAAAATGCACCAGAGGAGTGTGACTTCATGTAGATTTACTATTGATGGCAGCATTTCCTAGATGGCTATTGGCAATAAAGAAATGAAAACGGTGTGAACTTTTGGGTTAGTACCAGAACATAACAATGCAGTAAAGGAAAAGTACTGTTCTCGTTACACTGCAAAGTGATTCTGGAAGAAAGATTTTCCTGTGTTTTATTTATTTATTTAAGATGTTTATGTGTATTTAGAAATCCTTGAGTTTATAAAAAGGGAATACAGGAGTTGGCATGGAAATAACTGATTTTTTTCCCAACTCTTAATGTAATTCTTCTGTAAGAAACTACTTAGGAAATGTAGCAGTAGAGTGGATTCCTCCTCTCAGTTCTGAAAATTGAGTTTAAGGACATTTGATGTCCTTAAGGAATTTTAAAGTTGTTTGCCCAGACAGTTTTACAGCAGATAGAAAATTCTACTCAAAGAAAAATACACAGACTATTTTCTATTTCACTAAACCAGGTAATGTACATACATAAGACATTTTAAAAATAACCCTTCAGCTGTGATGCTGGTAGAGGCATAGAGAGATGGCATAAGATCTGGATTTGTGAGCTACAAGTTATCTGAGCTGAGCCCTGTGTTCTTCTGTTCTCTTGAAATGTGAAATGAGATAGAGCTAGTGAAAGGCACCCTGAGGGTTGCTTGTACAGCCAGAAGCCATGGGAAAGCCTGTGCAAATGGAAGCAGTCAGCAGCAGGTACTTGCTAAAACATAGCAAGTGCTGTCTGAGCTGCTGGGTTGAGGAATCTGCGTGGGTTGTGCGAGAGCCAGCCCTGTGCTGAGCAGGCCTGTTGATGTTGAGGTAGTCAAACTGCTGGTGTGCAGAGAAACTGAAAAACCACGCTGGACAATACTTTATTTTCTATTTATTCTTACTTTGAGAACACAAAAGAAATTTTGCAAGGATGAGATTTTTGGGAGCAATGATCCAAGCTCAAGGCAAGACTCGTCTGCTTTCACAATTGTGTGCTGTGATGGAATACCAGCAAATAGAAGGGCTGTTCAGTGGTAGAAATTGAACAAGCCTACAAGCCTTTGGTGGCAGTGGGGACAGATGGGGAAAAAAGCAATATTACTGCCCCAAAAGAATTAATTTTGCAATAATTAATGGTATGATTTGTTTAATTGAGCTCTTCTAAGTTTAAAGGTTTAAGTTGTGTTTAAATGTGAAATGGTATTGTTTATTTTCATTATTCTTGTAAAATTTAAATAAGGTTCTCTACCAGGAATGGTAATGAAATCAATTTGATTTTTAAACTAATACTACAGAATGGTAAAAAAATAGCAGCTCTTGTGAGCTAAATACTTGAATATATACAGTAAGGTTTAGCATTATTAAACTAATTCAAAACACTGTTAAATCCCTTGATTTAAATTACTTCACTGTGCCATGACCTGATGGAATTAGAAATTAATCTAGAAGATGCAATTAATAGACTACTTACATCTCTCATGTAATACTTAAACTTAATTATTTTTCTGTGTGTATTTTGATCGCTTAATAAGTTGTTTCCTTGCATCCATCCCATATCCCATAGAAGTAGGCTGAGTGATCACCCCAGGAGGGAGCATGGACAGCTACTGTCTCTCCTTTTGGGCTGACTGGGGAAATAGTTAGGGCCAGTTTCATAAACAAGCTGCCAACAACCTTGGCTCTCTCTTCAAACTTGTGTAGGAGAGAACTTGGGAGAATGCTGTTATAAAGGAAAAAATAATCTTCCTAACAGTAGGGGGGAAATCGGAAGCATTTAACCCACTTAAAAAGAAACAGGCAGTACAGGAATTCCTACAGGAAGGTTTTGAGGAAGGTAGCCTTCAAGATCTGGTATTTCTGCTTGCTGCAATGGGAAGTTCTGATATTTTGTGAAAAATTAAGAGCTCTTTTGTGTTAGGACTCCCTGTTACTTGCCAAGTGGAAAGTAACAGGGAGTCCTAACATACCAGGTGACTTTTGGTGAGTTAATAAAACACTGCTTATCTTTGAGAGCTTTCCCCAGTGGAACACTTGTAACAAGTGTTGTCTGATTAAGGTTTTTTCTGGCTGTGCTCAGTCCCTTTCCTAATGCTTCTTACTTTGTTAACTTAGCACATGGAATCTGTGTACTATGGGTGAGCTCTTACTGCAGGTAAGACCACTGGAGAAACTTTGAGTGCAGTTGTTAGGGAGAAATATGATAGGTAAATGGAGTTCTTTCAGAGACTTGTGGAGCATGATTTTCTTTCAAAATATGCTGGTGGCATGGAATAAAGTCATTATTTCTGATAAAGTTCATTTCAGTAGTAAATATTAGAAACAACTCAGTTTGAGCAGTCCAGATTGTTTTGGAAGCTGTAGGCAGTTGAATGATGTATTAGAATTCAAGCAGTATATTTTTGTAACATTTAGAAGCAGAAAATCTAAACCACTTTCAGAGGGTGAATGCATCCTGGAAACATGCAGCAGTTACCATGATTAACCATTGGAAAACACTGTTGTGCTCAATCTTGTAGTAATGTGACCAAAGGTCCTTTGAGAACCAAAAGGAATAGTAACAAGGAACCCAAAGTGCTGTTGCTGGGGCATGGGGCACAGGCAGTACCTGGGACTTGCCAGTTTCTGATGTGAATGCTTTCAGGTAACATGTGAAAGCTGGAAGGACTTGGAAAAAAGTTTAGAAAAAATATTAGAGGATGCTTTATGGTATTTATTTAAGAACTCTTCTTTCCTCATCTGATTAGTAAGTAAACCACAGTGCATAAATGTAATGGAAGCTTTCATAATTTAAAAAAGATGTTTATATATCTGGTGGCATCACTGATGGGCAGCTAATCCAGTTAGGTGTGGTTGGTGACAGTTTGCTACAGACTGAGTAAATACCATAAATACCTAATGATGGGAAACTCAGGAACTGTCAACATGACCAGCTAATACCACTAAGTAAAGATTTCACTCTTGGATCCAGAATTGCAGAAGTGTGTATTTAATGTGTACACGTGACCTAATCACTTCAGGTAGTTCCATTGTGCAGTGATGCTGTTGGGATCAACATTTAATGCCACAATCTCTGTTGAGGAATGCTTTTTCTGTATTAGGTGGGCAGGGAGACAATGTTATGTAAAGTCATTGATGTCATTGCATGGTGGCTGATAAAGTGGACAGGTGGGATGAGAGATCTGAGACTGATGTGCAAGACATCCATCCTTGTACACCCTGCTGCTGGGGTGGTGTTGGACTGCTCAGGATCATTGTAGGTGTGTTGTTAAATGCTTTAGGGATAGCCTTTTAAAAATCCGGCAAGTCAGCTTTGCCACGGACACTTCTATGCCTGAAGAATCTTTTCAGTCTGTTATTTTAAGTTATGCATGCCCCAAAGCAAGTATAAGTCTTAAAATCAGAAAATACCAGGGTGGAAGGCACCTCAAGGATCATCTTGTCCAACCTTTCTTGACAGAAGCACAGGCTAGACAAGGTGGTGCAGCACCTTCTCCAGATGCATTTTGAAAGTGTCCAGCATTTGGGAATCCATCATTTCCCTGGGGAAATTATTCCAAGGGCTGATTATTCTCATTGTGAAAAACATTCCTTTTTTGTCCAATCAGAGTCTTCACAGAGATAACTTGTACCCATAAGCCCTCATATTTTCCATGTCTCCTTGTAGAATTGGAGTCTTCAGCTTCTTTGTAGCCACCCTCTAAATACTGGAACATGTTGATAAAGTCTCCCCTAAGCCTTTCCTCAAGGCTGAACAAACCCAGTTCTCTCAGCCTCTCCTCATATGGCAGACTTTCCAGTCCTTTGATCATCTTTCCCCTCTCTGGGCCTTCTCCAGTTTCTCCGTATCTCTTTTAAGCGCTTCTAAGTGTGTCCATTAGATAGGGAGATGAACAGCTCATAAATTCAGATGTTGCTCTATTTCATGTTCAGTCAAATAGACTTTGATGGTTTTAATGTAGCAGCACAAAGGCATTTTGAGTTTTGTGAATGCGAAAAGGAATATTAATTCCAGCTTTATCCCTGAAAAGTTCAATGAAAAAACCAGGGAAGAGCCTTTCACATGTTTCACTGTGTTCTTTTCCTACCTTGGTAAGAGCTGATTCTCTTTTTCATTTACAAAGAATGTAGTAGCTGAAAAGAAACTTTCTTCATGTGAAAGAAAAGAAAGAAAATGAGAAAATGAGTCTAGAAGATCGTCAGCAGAAATATTTCATGGGGTTCACAGAGGGTCTCTTTGTACAAAAATGGGAGAACTACAGATACAAACTAAGTCCCTGAATGAGGCAATAGTTTGTTTGAAATGGCATACCAGTAAAATTCTTTTTTTTTTTCCTCTCACCTCTTCCACATTTCTAAATAGGGCGTAGAAAAAGCCCATCAGAAAAGTTCATAAAGGTTAAAACCAATGATTGTCAGCGACTTAGAGATTATTGGGTAAAGGCATTAAATAAGTGAGGTATACAGTGACTGTTTTGGGGGCATTATGTTGTTCTGTTGCACCTTACAAAGTTAAAATGTCATTAGTTAAAAATGTGTTTCCTCATATTTATGCACAACATAGACCAGCACAATTGCTCAGCTAAACAAACAGGACATTTTCAATTATAAGGTGCCATTACCTTTGTGTGTTCTTGTCATTTATGAAATCAGTGGGTGGTTAATTAAATTGCTCCTTTGGACTCTCCTGAAGGCTGTGTATTAATTATATTTTAGTGGTGGTGTGCACATTTCTCAACTTTTTAATGAGGGTAAAAGTTGTTTACCTCTTCCTTTGTGAATGCTTTTTTTTTTTTTTAGGTAGGTATAATATGGGGTTTTGTGATAGGTTTTTCTTTCTTTCCCATAAATCTCATTATTCAGCTGCTCTTTGCAATCATGTGGCATGCCTGAGTTTAAATGAAATCTTAAAATGTTAAATTTCATGTTGCAAAGTACAGCTAAAGCTGCGGAGTCTGCGTGTTGAACTCCACGTTGTTGGAGGGAACAGGTTCAACATTCAGGAGAGCAGGCTCCCTTCAGCCACTCAGGTCTTTTGAATGCAGTTCTGGGGCTCACACCCAGAATTCTTGTTCAGCCCGTTGGCTGAGCAGGCAGATTTTGGCTGTCCTCCTCCTTTCCTCCGTAGAAGGAGCAGCACTGATGCTTGTGAGTTCAGAGGGAGGCTTGTGGTGGCAGTGCTGGGTTGGGGAGCAGCTGTTGTGTGGCAGGGTAAAGGCTGTGCTTACACCCCCTTCCTTTGCTGTGTGGTGTTTCACCATGCTGTTCCATACAGCTGAGATCTGCGCGAGAAAAATCGTGCTGTCTTAGCAAATGCCATTTCCAGCTATGACTTCAATCAATGACACATGTGCTGAAGGAAGCCCATGTAGGTGTAGTGCTGGTGTGCTCACAGAGGAACACAGTAGCTGGGATTGGTTTGTGTTGGTTCTTCAGCTGAAATGGAGCATTACAAGTAGGTGTAAAAACCCAAAGAAAATACCGCTAGCCTAGCATAACTATCATTGACATTGTCATTTTAAGGCTGTTGGAAATGTCTCTAGCAGAGGTCAAAAGTTTTCTTAGTGCTATGTCTTTGAAATACCATCACAGGTTTTATCTCGTGGGAAGGAGCAGAATGGGCCTCATTTCTGACTGGACAATTTATTTAACTGGTCTGATGGTCTCACCAGGGGTGATGTCTCATCTAGGCCATGCAGCTCTTCCATGAAGCAGAACAGGACATCAGTCCTCTTCATTATGCTGTTTATCCAAGCCTGTTTGTTTAAAGCCACACCAAGCCAAGAAGAGGCAGGAAAAACAGATTTGTTGCTTTTTCATAGGGATGATTTACTTTGCAGTGATATTTTCTCAAGTGGAGGATATTATAAAGGCCACCCTGAAGTCTTCTGAAGTATTCCCTGAGACCTCGAACTGAACCCTGTGCTGCTGGAGAATGCTTTTCTACTGCTCATTTATCATGGTGTTTGTAGATTTGGAGGGTTTTTTCATCCACTTCATGGAACTAAGTGAAGGAAGAGGACAGTCTTGAGGGATAATGGTGGTTATCACATTTAGCCGGTCGTTGGCTCTCCTGTGTGTAATTTGTCTGGTATAAGGGAAAAATAATACTAAAGTATTCAATTTGTAAGTGGAGTTACTAGACTTTATAAAAGCTGCTCTGGAAGATAGTTGTAGTTTGTGGCTCTGCAAATAAGCATGATTTTATAGTATTCAAAAAGCCAGAAACTTAGTTACTTTGAAAGAAAACCATAATAATATTTCCCCTCCTTTTTTAATCAACAAGAGTAAAGTGATTTCAGGGTGTAAAATGGACTTTCTGTGTTGAGTACACCTCTAGTATTGAGATACTGAATTATATATGGAAATTGAGACTTTGTCAGAAAGTATGTGCAGTTTTGAAAACAGTCTCAGTATTCCACTTTAAATTTTTTCTTTAAAAAAGCAAAATTTTCTGAAATAGAAGAGTGGAAGAAAGAAGAAGGATGTTACGTAATCCACTTGGTTGTTTTTCTTGCAAACATTTTGTTGCTTTACATAATATTTATAGCATAGAGAACGACAGGGACTCGAAATGTCCCATCTGTGTTGTAAAGCCGCTGTACACGCAGAGTTACTGTAAGGATTCCTGCACAGGTCATCCCTGTGTTCTGTGGGGTGTGCTTACAAAACTGTGAGGTGCTACGGGGAGTAGCAAGGTTTCATTATGCATGCACAAGAAATGGCTGGCGACATTTTAGCCTGCAGTTAATTTTAATGTTAAGTTTAGGTTTTGAAAAGGACACGGTGTAAGAGAGTTTCTGCAGAACTTCTACACTGGCTCCTGCTCCGGTTAATATTTGCTGAGCCACGGCTGTTAGGGCTTCACTCATATTCGTGTGAGGTTAGGTGATTAATTTACTGCTTTAAGGAAATCAAACCCTGAGAGCTGCTTAGTGGCTTTAGGAGGAACTGGTCCTGTTTTAATTACCCATTGGTGAATTAATTTGTGTATACCAGCATGCCGACAGCCTTTTTCTTTGGAGTTCCCTGTTACCATGTGATATCCCCTCCTCCAAGAGATGAACAGTATATTCTTCTTTTCCTGTTGGCAGGTGTTCTGTGTTGCCTCTGCTGGGATGGAAGGCTAAGAAATGTAGACTGAAAAGGTGATTCTGAAGGGAAGGGGCTGTTGTGCTCTGTGTTGCAGGTTTTGTAACAGATCCTGGGTTCCGGCTGCCAAGGAATTGTACCGGGGTGTTTCTGGGGCTCTGCTCGGCATTTTAAGGATGCTCCTCTTCAGAGGCTAGGTGCCAAGTCCTTAACTGCAGGTTAGACCCTGTGATGGGAATTACAAACAAGAAATGAGGGGGATGCTTTTGATTCGGCTTGTTTCAAATGCATAGGCTATTCATACATGAAGTAGAAAGTGAGTCTCTTTTAAATTAGCTGGTTTGTGCTTTTTCTTTATTTTTTTTAATTTCTTTTTCCTAGGCTTTTTCCTAAATTATGTGGTTCTCTGTTTTTTGTTTTTTGTTTTGTTTTTTTTTAACAGGCTGGTGCTTTGCAAAATGCTGCGGTCAGGAATCTAGATTTCACTTGACTAAATACAAAGGCTCTTTCTGGTGATTTGTATGTATGTGAATTTGTAAAGATTAAAAAAAATTTAGCTATGCACAGTAAAATTCAATTTTAAAAACACATTTCATGCATTATGTGAGATAATACAAAGATAAAGAGTATCTTTGTAGTCAGAATGTGAGAAGAAGTGAAATAAAATGAAACATTTATGCAGATACAAGCAGAGGTCTGTGTACCTTCTGCTTGAAATTAAACCAATGTCCTCCTTTCTCATGGCTATTTGTATTATTTATAATTGCATGAGATGTGTATTGAGAGGGTGGCTGGGAAATAAGCTCTTAAATGTAAAAGCTCTTTGGTCTCCTAGGATACCTATGTAGTAATAGTTGTACAGTTATCCATAAGGTTTTCCACTGGGCATTCTAGAAACCCTCTAAACTTCCAGGTAGCCTTTATTAACCACCTTGCAAAAAAAAGGTTGCTCATTTTGCTAGGCAGCGTGCAGAACATGCAAACTTTAAGTAACACAAGTCCTTTGATTAAGACTTTTTTAAAAATTAGGAAGTGATGACATGCTTCTGAAAAACAGAATGAGAAAGTGAAGATCATTCAGGCATTTGCTCCTTCTATTTTCACTAAATCTGTTTGCCTTCAGGGTTTGTTGATGTATACGAATTTTGAAAAAACTTCACTTAATGTTTTCAAGTGGAAATGTTTGTCTGAAAGAATAACTCCCATTTTGCTGTTTTTCTAGGATTTGAGGAGGGGAAGGAAGGGAAGAGAAAAAAGGGGGGAGCAATTAGGGTGTCAGGTCTGGCTGTCAAGCATTGTTTTTTTTAATTGAAGATGGGAAATTGTTGGAGAGGTTCAGTCATTTTGTTGGTGATTTTTCTTACCCCAAGCATACTGTGTATCAACGTTAAACCTAGTTATTTGGGATAAGGTTTTATAGCAACTTCATTGCACACTTTGGCCCCCAGTTTTCCACTAACTAGGAATCTCTAAGCCAAAGCACCCCCTTGGTTGCATTTGAAAGTTTGAAGGGCATCAGGAGGCCAGTGGAAAACAGGGGTCACCAGCCAGCCAGACCCTCAGTAGATGTGCTGTTCTCCAAATCTCTCATCTAGAAAAAACCACACCTTTTATTATATATAGGAAAGCTGCAGTGATTTATTTTCATGTACTCAGTGGAAACAAGAGAGTCTTTGTAAACCCTTTCTGGTTTAGATTCCATTTAGTAATAAGGTTTGGCTAAAGCTAAAGCAACAGAACATGCTTTAACAGCAAAGTATCAGTTCACAATTTAACTTTATTGAAACTTAATATTCAGTTAAACTGGTCTGTGTGGACAAGCACTAAATCTGAGTTCATACATTTCTAGTCCTGAAGTTTACGAAGGAGAATGTATGCAAATTACTCCTTTCAGCCAAAGTATGGTATATTATTGAGTAGCTTTCCAGTGTAACTTCTTGGTTCCATGAGCAGTTTTATCTTTTCCATCTTAAAATTCTTCAGCTAGCATGGCCTTTTCACAACTCTGTCATCCCTATATCTTTTATTTACAGTGTCATGTTGCCTGGGATATTATCTATTGTTTCTGTGTTCTTATCCCATATGGCTGATATTAAAAGGCAGTGCTGCTTGTAGTTGAGTCTCCTGCTCTTAAACCAAGTTGTCTCCTGTGAATGAAACTCTCATCATGTTCTTGCCTGGACTTCTGCTTTTCACATTGCACACAGAAAGGACAGGGTAAAGGCTTTTAATTACTGCGTTTGGCCTCCTCTTGGTTCATTAAATTGAAATTACTAGCTTTTTCACTCTGAAAATCAGTGGAAATCAAGGCTGTTCTCTTACTGCAGTGTTAAACAGTTCTTCACTGATGTGTGAAAAGTTGGGTTTCTGACCCAAATGTCTGTGTCTGGGTGGAAACTGGTAACTGTGGAGCAAGCTATTGTTTGCTTTACACTAGACCCTGTTCCTCTGAGTCACTGCACCACTCTGAGCTTGATGGTAAGTTTGAGTTACTTCTTAAAAGCTCTGGATTTTACAAACAGGAAGTTTGCAGGTGAACTTCTGAGTAACTCATTGAATCTTTGTTGCTGCTGATAGGAGCAAAAAAGCTTGGAAGTCTGCTATTTCCAAATAACCAGTTGCATGCTAGGTCTGTTGTGTGAAGATATCCTGGCCTTATGACCACAGCAGCTACTGCTCCTGCCTCTGTACGAAGAGTAGGCAGGTGTCTACAGCCCCTCTGGTCCTTGTGTTGCATTTCTGGCATCCTACAGTCTTTGTGCAAGCACTTCTCCCTTTTTGAGGAAACGAAATATGTCCCATGGGAATGTGCATCCTTATCTTGGAGACACCCTAATACTTTGGGATCGGTTGCACAGCTCCCAGTGGAGCAGGAGTGTTGTCTGGGGTGGTTTCTAGCTTTTGGACAATGTAGCAATGAAAAAAAAAGTTATAAAGTTTTAAAAAAGTTTTAAAAAATGTTTCATGTAAGTATCTGGCATAAAACATGTGAAAGTGTTTAGTATGAGTTGGGAGTTTAAAAAAAAGTATGGAAATAAAAGGTGGTTTGAATTTTTTATGTCTGTGAACCTAGCCTAACTTGTTGAGAAGTGCTTGGTTTGGGAAAATGAGCATTGTGGTTAGGGAGTGCAAAGAAGATGGATACTCCAGAGGGTGAGTCGTCTGCCTTTTAAAGACCTTTTTCCAAAAGCACTGCTAATGAAGTAATATCCTTCAAAGCAAGACTGGTATTTTAAAAGCTAGCTCTTAAGGGTTGAATACATAGAATAAATGAGGAAGCAAAAATTGTATCATCCCCCACAGATGCAAAATTTCAGCCTGCTGAGAAGAGATTGGACAGGGAGGAGGAGGAGAAGGTTGGCTCCTTCCCGATGTAGCATGTTTTTGTCAGTCTCTGTTGCTGCATCCATTTTGACTGTGGGTACAGAAAAGTGGTGCCTGAAGTTAGGAATCTGAACTCTTCAGCACACCGCTCCTTTACCACTGTCTTCCCAAAACGTGGTGACTTGGAATTCCTTGCTGATGTGAGTAAATGTCCTGTATGTATTGTACAAATTCATTGTTAACTATCTTAAGAAGTGAAATGCATTTTTCTTTCATAATTTCATGTCTTTGTTTTTTTTAACAACTTGGGGTTTGTTTGCCAGATGAGCGTAGCAGTTGGAGTCCTGATGCCTCCCCACCCTAGCAGACTTCTGAGCTTTGCCCCTTTTTGCTTGTAGCCTTCTGTGAGGACTTAACTCTCTTTTATTGAGCAATTTTATTCTAGTTTATTTCTTGATTTATAGTTCTATTAATGTATCTCTTCTGTATAATCTCTGCATATCGCTATCAGTTTGATGCTTTACACAGATGCTGCCAATTACCTGATTTTAGTGTCATTTTTTTTTCTTTAGTTTTAATTTTTGCTACTCACTTAGAAGATAATGATTTTAATTTTTTGCCTTTCTTTAGGAATATTACCTTTTCTTAAAGAGAGCAAGACTACTGAGGACAACGGACAGAAATGCTGTTACAGCAGCTCAGCTTTCCCTCTTCCACATTATTCATTCTGCAGAGGGGAGTTAGGAGATTGCTGTTTAACAGTTAGCCCCTGTCACTTGTGTGAGTACATGGCAGGGCCTGCTGGCCTGCTGTGTGTGCACTGCTATGCAGCTTGGCTAAGATTTCTCACTTGAATCTTAAAGAACCGTTTTTCAATAGTGTTACCACTGAGGTAGTTTCTTTCTGAGGGCACTCACAGGAGTCAGAGAACGAGCTAAATCAGCCAAACTTTGCACCTCAGGCAGGTAGAGAGATGCACCATAGAAGCTTTCCTATGTAATAGCTAGTGAAATTCTATTTTTTTATGTGTGGGTATATATATATATAACATGCAGTCAGCCAAGCTAATAGGGAATATGAAACAAAAAGCTGGCAAACATGGTTAAGGAGTAGAGAAGTGTTTTTAGAAAAAATATCTGTTTTTTTCATTCAATAACTGTTGTCTCTACTCTTTCTTGGTGGCTGTGTAATTACAAGGGCTGAAGTGGAGAATATATGATTCCTACAGCAGGACTAAAAACAAATGCAGTCTTTGCTTCCGTATTACTTGTGTCTGTCAAATATGTATAACCAGACTGGATTTTACATAGTCAACTCAATGTCCACTTCCTTTTCTGAATCCTGTCTGGAGGCCTCAGATCAAGCAGTAGTCTGCTCTGTATGTAAAGACCGGTTTACATACAAAGTATTTAAATGGGCTTTATTTAAGATAATATTTGTATATATTAAGACTACAACTTCTAGATCTAACATGTTCTTATTATGTAAATTTTGCTGATGTGTGGAGCCATTTATTTTCAGTATCTACACAGAGTACATCTGTTGCAGTATAACAGGTAGCCTAATTGGAAGGTCTCAGTGTAAAGGTTTTAATTTATGAAAAGCATCCTACAAAATAATATGAGGATATTTTGCACAAGTCATGTTCTGCCTTTTTTATGTCCCCAAAGCTGGGTCAGGCAGCTGGCTCTGAAAAGAATCTTTTTACACGTATCAGAAAGAAAGTTTCTCCTGGAAATTAACTGGAAATCAAGTTATGTACAGCAGCAAAGTGAAATGTCTTCAGCAGACTCAATAGGGAGAGGCACAGCCATCATCCTGAAGTGTTAAGAATCAAATTGTCTTTATTGTGCAGTTAATTCAAGTGTCGGCTAGTGCATGGCATCCTAACATAATTCCCAGGCGCCAATAGAGACTGCTCAGCCAGGGCAGTGAATGAGTCACCTGCTTGCCACGGGGTGGCCAGTGCCAGTCCAGCTTTCCCTGATCCTGGTTGTGCTGGGCTGCAGACCAAGTGGGGCAGTTGTGGTGGTGAGTCGGTCGCTCTGCGGGCAATACCCCTGCTCATGGGCAAGTTGTAGTTAGGCCTGTGTGTAGGTAGCCTGAGTTAAATACTCTGACTATGGGCTCAAGAAGGCTCTTATTTTCCTCTTTCCTTTGAGAGTTCTGATGTGATGATACTTGTTTTATTTCATTAGGTAGAAAATAAGCAGTCTCTAGGCAGGGCAGACCGGTTTAAGGGGTTGCCTTAGCTCACCAAGTGATGTTCCTTAGCTGCTGGGGTTTGGCAGGTTGAGGCTGAAAATTGAGGCTGAAAGCTCCAGACCAAGTCTAGACCATTATCTGGGCTCTTTCTGCTGTACTTTTAAGTTTCTTTCTCTGGCCATGGGTTGTCATGGGTTCCTTGCAGGCCATGGTCACTCACTCCTGCAGAGGACTCTGCCTCCTTTCCTGCAGGAGGAGGACATTGTGTAGCTTATCATTTATCTGAGCTGTCTCTAAACCGTGTCCTCTTGGCTCTTTCTTGCGCAGATCTTAGAAATGCTTGGTTTCAAAGAGATCGGAGGTTTTTGTTAGCTTAGGAGGTAGCTTCATTTTTTTCACCCTATGTCTAAGCTAAAAAACTGCTTAGTAACAGCATAGTTTACCTTTGAAAATAGCTTTCCCCATCACTCAAGTTGTGATTGATGGGGGAAACCAGCTGTAACCAGTTACGCAAGGTGGCATATGCCTGAAGGAAGAGATGGGATGGTGTTTCTCTCTGAAAATAGTTAAGTCCTACAATTTAACTATTCAGAAAGTTCTTTTATCCTTTCCACCCCTCCACCTCCAGCTTCTCTCTGTCATCAAAGCCATTTCATTATTAATCCCAGTGCTGTCTCCCTGAATTTCCTCCATGCACACCCGTAGGGATGGGGCTGGTTATAAAGAAGTGCGGGAAAATGGAACACAGGTCTTGGATTCCTTTATTTCCTTTGAATCGCTACTGCTCCTTAAAATTTGAATTAATCAAATCAAATTCTCTCTGTACATATCCAGGAATGAGCTACGTTTAATCTAGTTAAGTGTATTCTGTTCATCCACAAAAGTCCCTGTTTCAGGGCAAAGTGCATAGGGGAGGGCTTTCCAGAAGGTTTAGCATCTTGATGGACAGCTTTCTGCTGCCTTCATCTCTCCCAGCAGAAAGGGTGGCACATATGGCAAGGGCTGGTGGACAGATTGCACGGCAGAAAATATCCATGGCGGATAAGCAAATGTTTTACTCTTTCTTGCTCTTCTCCTCTGCTCCATCAGTGAGAAGAAAGCCTCACTAATTGTCTCCTTGTCTTTTTGACCGTTGGGGTACTTTTTTCACTTCCACTGAATATAAAAGCCCACCTGTTACAGCAGCAGTAATTAAATATTGCTTTCCTTATTCTTTTTGTGCTAGGAAGGAAATTTGTCTTCGGGTCTCCTGGCAGGTAAGTCTGTGTTTTTTCACTTCTATTTAATTATGTTTCTTTCTATTTACTTTTTCACTGCTGAAAAAATCCAGAAACAAGTTTAGGTACTTGTAAGTTTCTTCTAGGTTTTTTTAATACACTTAGGCCTAAAACCTGCTCTGTTGTTGAGAGTCCTGGGAGCATCTTAAACTCCCCAGGTGCTTGTCCTGTGTTGTTCCTAGCATGGGGTGATTTTCTGACACAAAGTGGGGTTAGCCCCCAAAAACAGGCACTTCACTTTCCACTTAACAGAACATTTAGTGTACGTACAGAAAGTAGATCTTGCAAATTGTAAAGGGAGCTCCTACCTTTTGTCTTACGAAACATGATGGCAGGGAAAGGCAAATACTTGAGCAACACTTTTATAGGGTGGGTAGCAGTGCCTGCTGAAGAGACGGTGCAAGTTCAAGTTCTTTGATGGGGTTTGTGCTCTCTGCCGACCAGGACATCTGACTAGCCATCCAAACCTGGGTGGCTCTGATCTAGCTTGGCTTGTGTGTCATATTTCCTCCTTTTTCTGCGTTGCTCTTGTTCAGTAGGACTATGCAAAATTTAGTCTGTAGATGTGTAGCTGTGTCTTTGTTAGAGATTCATACTTGTCTCCTTTTCTTTTATGCTGAGATGATTTATTGGATATAGCTCTGTATTTTCTGTAAAGAATGGGTATTTCATTGTAGGAACCTCCATAGAGTCACAGTCTTTATCTTTCCTGTCTCATTTGAGACCAATTTGACGAAAGTAAAGCTATTTTAATCTCCTGGTCCCAAAATAGAAGCCGTTCCATTTGTGCCATAGAAGATGGCTGCAGCAGGATTTTTGCCTGTTCGAGCAAAACCTTTTGCCCACTTGTTTTATCTCTGGGCACCGAGTCCCTCTTTCATCCTGTCATCCCCTGATGTCGAGCAGCCCTGGCTTTTTGGTGGTGGTTTTGGGAGATGGGTGTCATCCGTCATCTTTCCTAAGGACGGTCAGTCTTGAGCTGCCCCTCGGTTTCCCCATTCCAGACATCCCTTTGGTAGCTCAGATCCCCTGGACCTCTGCAGGCGGCTGTGGGGCAGAGAGGGGAGGGCAGGCGGTGCTTCAGTGGTGCCCCTGCCTGGCAGCGTCTCACCCCCCTGTGCAGCAGGGACCCTGAACGCTGTGATGGTAATTAAAGCCTGTAGCCCCCAGTTGCCACGGAAACGCAGCACTCCACAAATACAAAACACAACTTGCGGTCCTGTTAATTTTCCTAAATGCTCCTTATTTGTCAGATTTAAGCAGGGTTTCATGTCGCATCCTTGAAAAATGCTGGACTGTGAAAATACCCAGCAAGGGAGTGCGTGTGCACTTTTTTTTTGAGGAATTGCATATAAAAACCCTCACCCCTGGGGCAGGGAAGGACAATCATCACCTGCGACCTGTTGCCTTTGCAGTGATGGTGCCACATCAGACCTGGTATAAGGATGACTCCTTGTCTGGGAGGGCATTCCTTTGATGGAACAAAAAGACTAACACAGAGGCAAAAAATAATCTCTGGAGAGATGGTTTTACTGCAAGCCCAGCGTTGCCTGGTTGTGGTTTAGTGGAACAAAGTCACCATTCAGGTGCAATATTATTTAGTTTGACTATAAAAATTCCAGTCATTCTGCTGAACAACTTGAAAACATGGAAGAGGTTGCTCATCAGCACAAAAAATAGGTGTGTTGGGCAATTGGCATGTGGGGCTGCAGCGATAGCAGAAATTGCTGTGCCCTGTCCATCTCTTGTAGATTTTTGACTCGGAGCTGCCAGGTACCATGTTTTGTCAAAACTTTAATTTGTTTGCATTTCCAAAAGAGGAGGAGTCTAACAGGATTATTGCCTCATAAACTTGGACAGGGATTGAATCAGGGTTTGGTGTTTGAAGGCAGTGCAGCCTTTGGATATCAGTATAATTTATGTGGATATTGTAAAGTCAATACATGTTGCTAGTACTGCTTCACTTGTTTGCTATATGGCTTTAATATTAAAGCAGAGATTGTATCTAATGAGCTAGGTCATGCTTATTGGGAGATGGGAAATAACAATTTCCCCTATGGTGATGTTTGCTAGCTATTTATTCTCGTTATGTTTTTTTATTAATTTCTTCTGTCTTTTATACTTTCACTTAAGCTAGGGTCTGCTTTGAGAACAGTTACAAGTCATCAGCCTGATGCTGTAATTCCTGTGAAGAATACTGCAGTGGGAACTAAGAACTAATGTTTAATTAATGTTATGATGTGGTTTTAAGCAATGGGTTTAACCACTGTCTAGTTTTTCTTTCCTGGGGCTTATGTCAAACACTCCTGACTGCTCAGAGATCCTGTTCACAGCCATGGCATTTGAATAAAGCAGGGGAATTTGAAAATTATGAGACCCTTCTTAGCTAGCTTAGGCAATCAGGGACTATTGTCCATAGAGAACAGATTGTGGAAATCCTGTGACATTTTAAAATTAAGCCAACCTTTCGTGAAATCCAAGATGGATGACTGTGCTGTTGTTCAGAGTTATTGATTAGCGTGTGTTACATATTACCCCTCAAGGTCAAATCGGCCAGGCCAGGACTGCCTGAATTTAGGGCCTCATCAAATCTTCTGAATAGCTGTTACAATTTTTTCCATATGCTCCCTTGCCACACTGGAGAGGAATAATGAAGGGTTATATACTGAGGTGTTCCTATGATGCCAGCTGGTAGCAAAATTTTGGGATCTCATCTCCTCTGAGATGAAGAGAAGAAGCAACTAATGCCCAGTGGCCTTTAATCAAAGGGAAAATACAGGTGGACAGTTTTTCACTTGCAGCTGGTTTAAATTACACAGAAGAAATTAATCATTGATTCAGTGGTTAGATAGATCTCAGTGCAAATGCATCCCCCTGGTTAGAGAGTTCTTAGGTGCAGAACTGAGATTTGCATCCCAGCCATTTTGGGATACAGAGACCATAGAGTCCTCCAAAGGAACAGGGGTGTCATTCATCTCAGGGGTGTTCTTTTGACATTTGCTTTTGCTTGAGAAAATTGCATAGACAGTAGTAAACAAAATAAAAAAATGGGATGTATTAAAGTTGATTTTAAAAGATATTAATTGTTAAGATGGATATTTTGCATAGTTGCTTACTTCTGGGGTATACTTGGGTTTTTGGTAAAATTTGAAGAGTCAGTTAATGGGCTGCAAATCTCTAGGATTTTAATAAGATAATTTAGAAATAGATTGCTTAAATCTGAGAGCATTAATTGCAAAATACATGTTACCATTAACTTCAAACTGGAACTAGTGTTAACTATTTGTGACTCACGTAAAGACAACTACAGTTAAAAGGTTAACTTACTGCTACAGTTCCAGTTTGCTTGTGGTTTTCTTTTTTTTTATAATAGCACCCATTCAGACAGAAGGAATAAATATTACGAAATCTGATGTAGGTATAAAGCCTGACATCTAATGCTTTTGTAAAAATGTGTTGAGCTTCTCCAGAGAATGTTCATTGCATCAATAAATCAGAACTAGAGGAGACCTAAGGATAAGGCAGTCTTTTTCAGTCTAAAATCACTTTTGTGCCGACTCCACTAAAAAAACTAAAATAAAAATTTGCACATAAAATTTGCAGTTTGGTGTCCAGTCTTGCCCAGTTCCCAAGTGGATTGTAATTTAAAACTGAAAGCAGGGCACCACCTGCACTATTTGACTGTTTTAATGAAGTCCTGGGAAAATTATTTTCTAGTGAATTATATGACTTGAATAACAGGCCTGGCTGGCTCTTTTACCCACTTCATATTTTTTATAATTCTGGTTATTTTTCCTGTTTGCAGCTTTCCTGGGCTGTTATCATCCTGTGGAGCTGGTGATCTGCTGTGATAGGAGACAGAGAAAATAATATAAGGGATGCAGAAAGAGGGTTGAAGTAGGGTATTATAAATGGCAGTGCTCTGGTATTGTGGATTTCAGGGATATAGTACTTTACATCAGGGAAATTTAGAACTGACCTGTCATCCCAGCTGTTGCTCAGACCACAAACTCTGTGTTTGTGAACTTTGTAAATAAACTGACATTTTGCACTGGGAACAGATGGTAAAATGTCTTGAGATCATAATTATGATCAATAAAAATTGTGGTGATTGTTTCCTCAGTCATGGAATGGGCTTGCCCCAAGTACAGCACAGCAGTGTGAAAGTAAAGAAATCTTGATTTTTTTAAATTTCTTTTTTTTTTTTTTTCAGGTGGTTCTGGTGTCTTTATTTTTAGGTATTTATTTTTGTTGGTTTAGGGTTTTCATTGTGATGGCATGATTTCTTCTGAATCTTCATTCTGTAATGCACTATCTCTTTCTTCCACAGCTCTGCTGGCAGAGAGGTGTGGAAGGGTGGTCACATTAGCTGCAGAAGAGGTGGTGGGCATAGTTTATATGGCATTTATTGATGATTTAAGTTACCAGGGCAGTGGCAGCACTGAGGCAATGTCAGCTGCCACCAGGAAGAGGCTGTCTCTGGCCCTCTGCAGCAAAGCACAGCCCCGGGTTTGTCTCTGCACCAGCAGCATTCAGACCCTGGGATGGGTGAGCCATAGGAACAGGTGTGTCTGCTCACCTCCTGCAGTGGTGGCAATAGAGTGACTGCCTGTGTCAAGCTCTTGTGATTACAGTAAACAGAGCCTGTCTCTGGGTATACCTTTCCTAAGAGAGAAGGCTTGTGATTGTAATTTTTTACGTGGCAGTGAATGCCTGGTTACTCTTCTCTGGTTTTACATTTTATTCAAAATCTAAAGGAACTTGTTAAAATTTTTAACACAAAAAAGGATTAATTACAACCTCCTGAAAGAGAGGTGCAGATTTCTTTGACCATAGCCAGTTATAGATGTCAAACTATCTCATGGGTATATTTACTGTATGGCACTGACTCATGCTCTGTCACAGACTGCCATGTGAGTTACATGGACTTCAAGGGATAGAAATTCTAGAAGCCTTCAAGGAGGTCAATTTGGGATGGTCACACTTAGGATTCCTGACTGGATCTCAATTACAGTAGTGCACAGAATGATGTTGGGTTTTTCTATAGCCTCAGTGATGGTCTTCAACATGCTCATAGTGGGAAGTGGAGGGGCAAGTACCAATATCCACAGTCCTCATGACCAGTGACAGGACTCAAGGAAACAGCATGAAGCGGAGGCAGGGGATGTTTAGGTTGGATATCAGGAAAAGGTTTCTCACCCAGAGGATGGTTGAGCACTACAATGGTATCCTCAGGGAAATGATCACAGCACCAAGGCTTACAGAGTTCAAGAAGGCTTTGGGCAAATGCTCTCAGGCACATGGTGTGACTCTTGGGGTGTCCTGTGCAGGGCCTGGAGTTGAACTTGATGATCCTGATGGATCCCTTCCAACTCAGAATATTTTGTAATTCTGCATATCAGGACTTGGTTCTTTCTTGGGTTTTTGGTTGGTTGGAGAAGGAGGAAGAGTCCTGGTTGTAGTCAGTAGTAGGTACAGGTCTACAGTTTGGGCAGCACACGTACAGTGGTGTTTGCTGCCTGTTCTGTGTGTCACTTTGCTCTGCAGGACCTGTTGGTGTTGCAGGTACCCCCAAGTTCAATACAACTCGTGCTATGTATTCTTCCCCTGCCTTGACTGACAAAATAATTTGGTAAAGTCACAATTCAGTGCTGTGTTTTTCTAGAACATTTATCTGGTTTATTTTGCATTACATAAAGACCAGCCATTAGATGGGCCTCATCCCTTCTGCGTTAATCCAGCAGCACGAATGCAGCGAGAGAGCGCTCTGGTTTGAGCACGAGGGCCCCGTGCGCTGCTCTCCTTATCTGCTCTCCAATCTTTGAGCTCTTACATAATATATTTACGACTGTTTTTTGACTAATCTCTTTTGGGGTCTCATTTTGCATTCTTAGTCTCCAGCAACAAAGAGCTGCTATGCTCTTCCCATGTGAAATCCTTTCCAGAAGGTGCACATTATCTACTACAAGACAGGGCAACGATGAGCATCAATTTCCATGGCAGAATAGAAGCCTGGATTACAAATTACTATTTAATCCTTTTTACGTCAAAGGATATAATAATCCTTGTAAAATGTGCTCTAAGTCTTGTGCTTGGCTGTGTGAGGTTAAGGAGCAAAAATCAAAATGGGGAATCTCGTAAAAAGTAAGACATGAGGAAATGCGTGTGTTCGACATGAACTTTAGAATATGGTTAGAAGTATATTTCAGCAGTCAGAAATACAGATGATGGGCTGATACCTAGACTGCTAGTTTTGATTTTTCTCTATCTTTTCTACTACTTTGCTACAAAACAGTCTCTGTCGTGAGCGTTGCTTGCTGAATTGCACTAAAGAATTTAGGTACAAAGTAAGCATTGTTCTAATTTGATTTTTTTTATCCTCCCACAAGTAAGAACATTTAGCAAAACTAACAAATATGGAGGTGCCTTAAGACTGTGAGAAAATCTGTTTTATTTTCTAAATCATCATGCTATGTGCATCAAGCAGTGTGATTCTGTAAGGGAGAAAAGGGTAAATAAGGTTGGGAGGGATAAGGATTTAGTGTTTGAAATTGCAGACTGATGGCTGCACAACTTCCTGCCCAAGCAGCTATTTTAAGAGGGGCAAAGTTTAATAACATGAAAAGTTTAGAAAATAAATCCTGTGGTGACAGACCTAGAGTCTTTTCTTGCTACACTGAGTGTGTTATAACTTTATTAGGTAAAAAGCAAAACAAGTAAGTTGTTTGAAACCAGTAGTTTCATATGATTAGTTTATTCCATATTTTTATTACTGGCCTCTGTACTAAATCAGATGGGGCATACTGGATAGAATCTGTCCTTCTTACTGTGTAGCAATCTGCAGAGGAAACCTAGAAATAAGGTTTGCAATATTTGCAATATTACTAATGGAATGAACTGGGCTAAGCTGTTTGCTGTTATTTTCAGTGCTGTGTATTTAGAACATTACTAATAACCTAATAATCTGTATAGTCAAAATCCAGAAAACAGAGTAGGACCAGATTAAAAATGTTATCTCATACTAAAGAACACAATTATTTGATCATATAACCATCGTTTCACAATAGGGTATTTTTGTGCCAAATGCTAATTGCACGCTTCTAGTGTAACAATGCATTATGTGGTGTCCTTGCTGTCACAAAATGGTCATCTTGCAGGTGAAGACACTGCACTGCACCAGCTCTTATGAAGCCATAAAATGTTTGTGTTATAAAAGGATTCGTATTTGTAGATTTTTCGTTGTTCTTTTCTTTGACAAACTTACAGAAAACAGGAATATTCCCCTCATCTATCTTGGTGTTGTATTTTGGTAAATCCAGAAGTCTAATGTTTTGAAGAGAACTTCCATATTTCCTGCAAAATGAATAATTTCTATTTCTTTGTTTGTTGCAGAAAATGACTAAAGAGCATATATAAGTAACCCTGGAAGAAGTTGCTGCTCTGTGAGCTTTACATGAGCATCCCCATCCTATGAGAAGGAAGAGGAGAAGGATCCGTCAGCCTTCTTAGCTGTAAAATGGGGACTGCAGGTGACGACATGGCTGCAGTGGAGCAGAATGCCTCTTTGAACCCTCTGTGCTTTGAGTGTGGCCAGCAGCACTGGACAAGGGAGAACCATCTCTACAACTACCAGAACGAAGTGGATGATGACTTGGTCTGCCACATTTGCCTTCAGCCCTTGTTGCAGCCGTTGGACACTCCCTGTGGACACACTTTCTGCTACAAGTGCCTAAGGAACTTTCTGCAGGAGAAGGATTTCTGCCCACTGGATCGAAAAAGACTCCATTTTAAACTCTGCAAGAAATCCAGCATCCTTGTTCATAAACTGTTAGACAAGCTTTCTGTTTTGTGCCCCTTCTCTTCTGTGTGTCAGGAAGTGATGCAGCGATGTGACCTGGCGGCACATCTTAAAAACAGGTGAGCGCTGCAGGTGCTTGTGTTGCATTTTCCCTACATGCTTGTTTGTGGTCAGTTTGTGTAGCAGTAGAGATTGTGGGCAGGAAGAGTGGGAGAGAGTTGGTGGTGGCTTTTAAATTCACAGCAGAAGACCCTAGAAAATGGTCAGTCTGTAGCTGTGCACAGGCAATGCACTGGATTACCCCTTTTTTGTGCATCACACCAGAAAATAGTGAAGACTGCTTGGTGGCAGCCATGGGGACAATGATGTGGATCATTAGAGGTCTGAAGAAAATTATTTCTCAAAAAAATAAAATACTGTGGCGGTTGATTACAGTAGGGGGAAAAAGGCTGAGGGAGTGGGAAAATTAGAAATGTGCAAACTGTCTGCAGTAGGAACAAAGAAGATCGAGTTCAGATTTTAGGGGAAAAAGCTTTATAATGGTCAGGCACCGGCATGGCGTGGTTAGGGAGCAGTTGTCCAGTCCTCATTTTTAGAAGTGTTTATGAAAACGTTAAACAAACTTTCATCAGGAACAGTTACATCAGAATTGATTCTGCTTTGAGGTAGGCAGATGGACATGGTATCTCTCAGGACTTACAGACCTTCTCTGCCTGCCCTCAGTCCAGTCCAGGGACACTGGTGACCACCCAGACAGGTTCATTTGAGAGGTGCATGGACCTGCTCCATGGGCGTGTTTCCAAGTCTTGGTCTTTGTACCTTTGGAGACTCTTGCAGACCATCTTTGCATGGAGAGTGGTGTTGCAGAGGAGATTGGGAGCATGTGTGTGGTGCAGGTGTGCCTGCAGGCAAGTGCTCTGCCAAGAAGGGGAAAAGGACAGAGACCACCTGCCTTGGCAACTATTTGTTCACACTCATATTTCCAGTGTGCCCTCTTCCTTTTTCCACACATCCTGAAGGCTTCTGGGGATTCAGAGGCTGGGAGGACATGCAGAACATGCCGCAGCCCTGTGGACTGTGGTGAGCATGGAGCTGCCTGGCTGTGTTTGGTTGTGGTAGTATGGTGTCCATGTCAGGAAGGTACAGGGGCTAATTAGGAGCCTTTCTCTCTAGGTTTTTATCTTTTTTTTTAAATTCTCCACATAGCTTCCATGTTAGTTTAAGCACTTGCTTGTTTGCTTGTGGCAAGTAGTTTCTGATCTATACGATGACTTGAGGGTGTTGAGGAGGCCTAAATGTTTTATGATTCTGTTTTAATAAAAGGCAAAGTTTAACTGATTCAATTTTAATAAAAGGCAAAATGCTATCAAGACTACTGCTAAGTATCTGATTCATCTTCTGCTTTCCCACTGTCATATCCCTCACCTCTTCAGTCCTTTTTCCTTAGCTGACGTAGTTTTGAGTGATATTATACCTGTTTAGAATGGGGTCATGCAATTTATTTGTACATAGAACACTATGTATGTACTTTCAAAGTATACAAAAAATATCCATTTACTTCATGCACAAGGTTATTATGGAATTCAAGTGAGCTGAGTCACAAGCTTTTTCTGTTTGTCGGCTGGAAAAAGCTTTCAGTTGCAGAAGGCTGCTCATTTTCAATTCCTTCTGTTGTCTTGGTTATCTTGGCTGATACACATTTTGAATATATGGTGATTTACAGTTTTCAATTAAGTTTATTTGCAAACATCTGAACCACCTATAAATTACCATTGCTGGCATAAATGATGGCAGCAACTGCATAGTTTGAATTTAATTCTATATGGATCAGTGAATCCAGTAAACTTCTACTACTGATCATTACATTTAGGAAAGAAATACAAAATTCAGTATTGTTTTAATTGTTGGCTTTGATTAATATAAACCAGTCTCAAAAAGCCTTTACATGAGATGGTTTGTGTTTCTGAAGAAAGCAGTATGGTTGGTTAATTTTCACTGTCTAAAAACCTTCACTCTTGGGTTTTCCAGTGGTTTTTTATTAGCTTCATTTGAGCATAAAAGCTGGAAGAAAATGTCGTTGTATCCACCAGGTGCCTCAGAGTGTAAGGAGAATTACTGTAAGATGCTCCCACAAGGAGATGAGAGGCATCAGACACAAACCTGATTACTTCACAGTCACTAATTGCACTCCAGGATACCTCATTGCACAAAGAAAATATTCTTGATTTCTCAAACTCTTGAGTTTCATTACATTCCCTTGCAAACTTGGTTTTTAAAGTTAAACAGTGCATGTAATAGGATTTAAAGGGAAGAACCATATGAGTCATGTTTTTCAGTCACTTGGTATAGAAAATTTGCTAGTGTTTGGTAGAGTAAGTGTCAGTTTCATTCCTTGGAGTTGTTTAAGGAAAGACTGGATGTGGCACTCAATGCCATGGTCTAGTTGACATGGTGATGTTTTGTCATGGTTTAGACTCCATGGTCTCAAAAGTTTCTTCCAACCTAGTTAATGCTGTGTTTCTGTGATTTCTAAATATCAAAGGTACATTTATGAGAAGAAAATCTGACAAAAAGTTAATGAGATTTTCTGTGTATGATTTTAATTGAGTTAATTCTTTTGGGTTATTCAGAGGTGAAAGAAGTCTATTGTATTATAATGAGAGGGTTGAGTATTGTATTTATTGCTTTTTAGTTGGGCTTTATCTGTTGCCTCCAGTATTTCCCTATGGTAGCTTAAGTTACCAATTTGGATGAAGACATTTTTCCAACTGGGTAACATTGCAGATAATTTTATGTCAAATTAAGTTTGACCTTTATATAGGATTGCATTTTTTTGAAATTGAAGAAACAATTGAGCTATTCACTGGGTGTCGCTCAGCATGCTTAATATATGGATTTAGAGTAACAAAATCCATGGGAAGACAAGTTGTAAATATACAGAGCTTCATCATTCAAAATCGTGGCAATCCCAGTTATTTTGGTGTTTATGACAGTGCTGGTGAGCCCTGTTCTTCCCACCCTCCCCCATGTTAGCTGCAGGCACTGTCCCTGCCTGGCACTTCAGAGCACCAGAAGTGAAGAGAATCTATGGGATTTAACCCTCTTTTGAATAAGTGGATAGGCAACAAATTCATAGTCTTTCACATGCCATATGGACTCTAGCCATTGCTGGAAAGGTAAACAATCTCTCTCTGGTTGTTCTGAAGCCGCTTGACTCCTTGTAAGCTTCTCACATTGTTGGGTGGGAGAGAGAATTATGCAACAAAACCACTCTTATTTTGGCTTAGCCTTCTCTGATTCCCAAACCTAGATAACTCCTGGTGCCTCACTTTCCCCACTTTATTTTTTTTTCCTTTCTTTTTTTTTTTTCCTGTCAAAAGAGAAACTAAGACCCAGACACTTGACTTTCCAAAGCCACACCGGGTTTTACTTCGAATTGCAGCTGTAAATCTTACCAAAATTACTGCTTAAGGTCACTTTGCTGGCAAAGTTTTATGAGCAATAGCAAAGGCACTTGGATTGCTTCTTTGCTTAAATACAGCTCCTGCTTGGGAAATGATTTAGTGCAGCTGGTTTGAGGTTATTTAGTGTGTTTGCTTTTATCAAACCATTAAACTGGGCAGAAGCTGATCGCGTAGGTTACAATGAATTCTTTCTTTTCAGTAGTCAGTGAGCAAATGTGTTTTTCAAGCTCCTACTGTTATTTTGCAGAAATACCCTGTAAACTACATCTTAATTTTGTATGAAAGCTCTTTTTATCAGCAGAGAGGGATTGCTGCTAGTGTTCCAAGAAGTCAGCTTTTAAATGAGAAATCCAGCAGACTTGGCTGTAAAAAAAACAACAAAAACCCACCAAACAAAAAGATCCATTTTTCTTCTCTCTCTGATATGAATTAAGAAAAATTGAAGGTAAAAGCTATACTTTGTCACCATCCAGAACTGAGCAGAAGCTGGTACTGAAGAAGGTAGAGGAAGAAGCTGAATATAAGCAGAAGCTGATTTCACATCGCTAGAATAACTGCCCTTCAGTCTTCCCATTAAGTAATATCACTGTGTTGCTTCAGCTGGGTAGTTGTACTATCACAGAGTAGTTGGAGTTTGAATCTTACTCTTGAGCATCTTGATTCATGAAAGAAATTAAAGAATTTCTAAAAATTCTTAAAACAGTCCTCCCTTTGTTTTTGCTCCTAGGCAAGATGTTCTGGCTTTATAGGTAGGTATGACATACCATTTCTCTAAGTTTGAATTCAGCCCTTATTTATGCAATTTGTTTTATGAGATTGTTTTTATGAGTAAAGGAATCCTATCTTTAAAGTTTGTTTCGATCACGAGATGCTCATCTTTGTCCATAACGTGTTACAAGGTTTAGTCCAAAATGCTCTTTATCCCACATATTTGGTGTTAGTGAAATTGTGCACCTCTGGAGATGTACTGGCACTTAACTGCTGTATGGTTTTGCTGTTTGGGAGTAATACATTCTTACTGCCAACAAAAATCTTATGTTGCAAGTGGAAAGAAAAAATCTCCATATAGATGTGCTTGAGTACCAATACAAGGCTATGCTGTTTGGTAGGTGGCATGACCTAGGAGCTGGCATCCCATGAATTAATGTCTCCACTAGACTGCTACTTTCCTGGCAATGCAGTTGCACTGTACTAGACTGAAATTCACAGTTCAGTAATTAACAATTACTGGTTAATTTGGGGGAAATCTGTGGGGTTTTGCCCTTTTTTGCCTCATAACAGTGCTGCACAAAAGGGATTCCACTGAACTGAGTAGGTGTGCTGTTTAGATTTCTTGGTACTAGCTTTTGAAATGATAATTAAACATCATTGGCCAAAATAAACCTCAAATCTATTTGTATTTTGTGTGATGACTTTCATCAGCTGCCAGGTAATGATGGGAGAATGTGCTGTGTGAGGGAGGGTGGAGGAGGACCTGGCTGTGGTTTAGGAGGCTTTGACAGAAATAGGACACTTCCAGGGATGAGTTTTGTGCTGTCCTGGTTTGACACAGCTTAAAAAAGCCCCAAACTCTTAAGGTGTGCTTTGCCACCTCATGCAGGTCCTTTGGGCTCCTCTGGCCTCGTGAGATGGCTGAGTCAGAGTCAGCAACAGCGCAGTGGTTTGTAGGAGATACCTAAGGAAGTGTCTGGCTCACAGAAGTAGTCCAGTAAGGCTGGACTCTGCTGTCAGGCTCAGAGGGATTGGAGCATGGTTCTGTGACAGTGTTGGTTTTCAGCTGTTCATTTACCTCTTTGCTGAGAAATCACCACTTCTATAGCACAGCAGTTCAGGGACAGCAAGGACACACAGCTTGGGGTGGTTTTGTCCTAAATTCTGGAGAATCACTGTGGGAGAGCATGTCTTTTAGAGCTCCCAGCAGACAAAAGGTTTTCTCTGCAAGAGCATTTACCCTTTGCTGTGTTGATGCAGAAGTGAGTGATGTTGGAGATTGTTCCTTTTTTTTTCCCCTATTGCCAGCATTAAGATTTGAGGGACCATGAGGCTAATCCATCAAGTTAAAGTGTATTAGAAATACTGAGGGAAGTGATAGCATCTTTCCTTTTCTTGATCTCTTGGGACCGTTGTTTTGAGGTTTGCATTGCAAAATGATAAATGATAGAAACTTCTGCCGATTTTCACATGTAATTGTGTGTCTCTGGCCACCAAACAGATATATTGGCTGATCTGTCCCACTATACCAGTGGTTTTCTGTAGTAAATACTATCTGGGCAAAGACAAGAAATAGGGTTGTGTTCCATCATTAAAATAAGAGAAATGTTTTCACAAAGCAAAACCTTTCAAAAAATTTTCATCTTTCGTGCTTACACTTTCTTAACTTTGAAGAAGAAAATGACCAGCAGTTGCTTTGGGAAAAGCCCCAAGGAATTATTTCTGAAATGCATCATGTCATAATATGAACTGTCTCTAATGTATGTTTTTGTGCATATTTCAGAGCATATTTGGGTTACCTTTTTCTACTCTTCTAAACACAGAGAACACAAAGGGGGACATGAGACAAGGGAGGACACATGGAGAACTCCTCTGGGGGAGGCCTTATAGCCTTTAGATACCTTTCAGTATCTAAAAGGGATATGAGAGCTGGAGAGGGATTTTTTTTTTTGTAAGGGCATGTAGTGATAGGTTAAGGGAAATAGCTTTAAACAGAAAATGGGTAGATCTAGGTTAAATAATAGGATAAAATTCTGTACCATAAAGGTGGTGAGGCACTGGAAGAAATTTCCTGAAAAAGCTGTGGATGCCCCATCACTAAAAGTGTTCAAGGCCAGGCAGGATGGGGCCCTGAGCAACCTGGTCTAGTAGAAGGTGTTCCCTGCCCATGGCATGGGGTTTAAACTAGATGATCTCTAAGATCCCTTCCAACCACTACCACTCTATCATTCTATGTATATCACTTAAAAAAATATATTTTTTTCATATATATATATATATATCTAATGTTATGTATGTATAACATGGCTGGGGGTCACAAAAGCTTTATCAAAACTTAAAAACTTAAAAATCCATGCTGAAGCAATCTAACCATATAATTACCAAATTACTTTTACAGAATGTCAGAACAGAATTGTGATTCTCAAAACATTCTTCTTTAATAAGTTAGAATGTCATTAGGCTTCTGCTGTCTTTTACTCTGTTATTTCTTCTCTTGCAAGAATAATTTCTTCTTTTGTTATAACAACCTGCAGAGTTCCCAAATGCTGAATCCTTCTAAGAATGTGGTTCCTTTTTTTCTGACACTGCTACAGTATGAGCATTTTTGGGTGATCAGCAGCTTCAGAAGCAGGAACTTTAAGGATATCAAATACTATAAGACGTGATTTATCAGACACTGGCAAAACTGTCACAGAGGCAGATGTAAGATTGGTCCACGTCTAATTATGTGCACATAAATGCAAGATGATTCAATAAATGAAGGCTTTCCATAATTTTGCAACATTGCAGCCCTTTTTTTGCAATGAACTATTGTAGGCTTTTAAACATAAGCAAAAAAAAAATACTGCATTAACAGTAATGGAAACTTAAAAAACTGTAGTGAAAAGCATCAAATACTGTTGCATAAGGGAAACAAAAATCGCACCTCCTATGTCAGAAGTCAGAAAGAAAAAACAGGAGACAGGATGGAGATGAGAACACCTTCTATTGGCCCAAGAGACAAGTGATGAACAGAGCTGTTACTTTTGCTAAACCTCTCATACAGGCTCCTAGAGAAGCAGAATTTTATTTCGGTATTATAGCACTTAGATTGCAATTTAGGGAAAATTTTCATCTCTTTCCTCCTTTGAATAAGCCCAGGAAAATATGATGCTTACTTCTTTTGGCTTACTAAGGGGAAAGAAGATGGTTTCAGTAGGTCTCCAGTTATGTCTTGGAACAGGGCTTCTCTTATGTAGATTTTTTTGACCATCTTTCCAGCAAGTTATTGTCCAGAAACTAAAATGTACAGAATCCACCTTTTAGTGGAAGTTGTCCTTGTCCATGGCAGAGGGCTTGGAACTAGATGATCTTTAAGGCCCTTTCCAACACAAACCATTTTGTGATAACAAAATAAGGCCACATTCAGAAGGTGTTACAGCACATTGAGTTCATGGCCAAAAAACTACCTAGTAGAAGTTTTGTGAAGAAAGCAGTATTGGGGTTTTGTCCACTAAAACATATTTTGGCATTAAAATTCAGTGTGTTTAATATTTTTTTAATGCTGCATTTAAAGCTATGGCTTTGGAGATGACTGATTTAACCTAATGAAATACTTGGGCATTTTGTGCTACAAACAGGGCTGCAGGCTTGAAGCATGATATCAGTGTTGTCTTTACAGGTGTCCTGGGGCTTCTCATCGGAGACTTGCTCTGGAGAGAAGGAAAACGAGCAAGGTGCAAGCAGAAGCAGAGGGTGAGAGTGGTGTGGGAGGGCCGGAGCAGCCCAGCAGTTTATCTCCAGACGCTGATCAGGGAATAGTGCCAGCTGAGCCAAGCTTTACCTCGCCCGCCCTGCCCGCCTGGACAGACGAGCCCGGCATCGACAATCCGCCTTTTGAGGAGAACACAGCAGCAGACAGTATGTTATCACTTACCTTCTCAAGGCTCTTTTTATCAGATGTGGAAACATTTGTGGTGTCAGAGCTTGTCTCTTACCAACTGTGAATGTGCATCTTCATCTTTGACTCTTTTCTTTTGCAATTTCTGGAGAAATATTAGTGTATTTTGATTATGTGCAAGTTTACAACTGGGATAAAGTCACAGGAAGGAAAGAAATATCTCCGAGTGTGTGCCAGCTACCGTGGTGCTGTATCATCATTTATTGTGTCAGGGTGTAGTAGTTTATTCGTTCTGGCCTCACAAGTGAGATGGAAGGAGTGTAGTTTCTGTAAAATTACAAAAGTTATTTTCTAAGATGAGATTTGTTTTTTCCCCCAACTGGATCAGCAGCCTTCTCCCACACACAGTGCTGTTATGCTCAAGCAAAAAGGCAGCTGAGTTGCTCCTGCATTTGTCTGCACTGAATGAGCAGTAACACCTTTAGCATCTGGGATTTTGTAGAGGAAGTGCTGAGCCTTACCACAGAGAAAGGTGGTCCTGTCCCCTTTCTTCTCCTCTATATTTGCCATCCTTTAGCATTCTCCTTTTTCCTCTTTAGTTGTCTCCATGTTTGCTTCAGAAATGGGCTCCTTCAGTTGACCCAGTAACTCAATAGCAGCTCCTCATGCAATTGCAAGACAAGGAGGTTATTATGGACTAACCCTTAAAATACGTTTTTATTGTCACCCTGCTTTTTTAAGATTTTCTAACCCTTCTGATGTTGACATTCTTGTAACAAACTTTCTCACACACTTTCTGTAAATAACTCACTGTTTTGCATTCTTTTATGGAGGAGGAGAAATTTGATGGGCTGTTGGTTTGTCCAGTGTCATTGGAGAGGTGGCACTGTCACCCTCCAATCCACTGTCACTTTTGGAAAACTATAAATGTTGGAATCAGAAAATAAACTTCCCTTTTTTCTTCACCTGGAGAGCAGCGGTGTGCACTTGTGTTCTTTTGTGCCCTATAGTGACACATTTTTATCATTATCACCAAATGCAAATCCCCAGGTGACCCAATGAAGGACATGAAGTTGATTTTAAAGGATGGGATCCAAAGGGTTGAGAGTATCCTATTCCAATCCAAATGACTCCATTTCGGGAAGCATGGATGCTACTAAGTAACCAGCTGCTTTCTAACAAGCTAGGGGTTTCAACAAGTAGTGGAACTGATCCATTTGCACTGGTTTAGTTTTTTTGTTAAACTGCTGCTTTGTGGCCTGTGTACATTATATTTTGATGATTTGTTTTATTGGAAGTGAATGAAGTAGAAAAGATATTAATTGTCTTTCTTTTTAAAAATAATTGGCAGCAAATCAACAGCCACCTACCTTGCCTGAAGGAGAGATCACTACTATTGAAATTCATCGGTCCAATCCTTATATTGAATTAGGAATTAGCATAGTGGGTGGCAATGAAACACCTTTGATCAACATTGTCATTCAAGAGGTTTATCGAGATGGGATCATTGCCAGAGATGGAAGACTTCTTGCTGGAGACCAAATACTTCAAGTATGGAACCTAATTACATATTCTGTCTGCTTGCTTTCTGTTCACTCCTTGCAGAATTGTTGTTAAAATGAGATGGAAGATTTTCCTTGTCAGACTATGTTGTGTCAATGTTAGCTTTGCAATTATCAGTTGGAAAGCAAATTAATATTCAGAGCAGAGCCTGTTGTTCTAGCACTTTTGGCTGTCATGCTTTATGTTGTTTGTCGGACCAGTCCTTGGAATTATCTTTCCTCTCTGGCATCTGTTGTCAACATTTAAAATACAAGTTTATTTTTCTGTTTTTAAATGTTGTGGGACTTGGTCTTTATTTCAACTTTACTCATGCATTCCAAAGGAGCTCAAGGTTATTTCTGGCTAGCAAGTTAGCGTAACTCGTCCTATGTAAGAAGCAATTTGTGGATTTCATCTAAACTGTTATTTTAATGTTGCCTTCCAAAAGCTGAGGCAGTTGACCAGCATCTTTCAGTATGTATAAAAGACTCAGTGTTAGGCTTTAATGGAAGGATTTAAGCAAGATGCTATAAGCATTTAAAGAAAAAAATGAACAAAATGTAAGTTTGTTTTGATTGTGTATTTTTGTTTTGGTTTTGAGTAATTAACCACAGACAATAGAAAAAAATCAAGTTCTATTAATTTTGAAGTTTTAGTTTTTATATTAGGGGAAGGGGTTGTTTATACGACACTAAAGTAACTGAGTGCTACATAAACAGAACAGTCACCCAGCTTCTATTTTTAATCCTTCCACCTGAAATAAATATATTATCATCAATTCAAAGTTACTTCAGTAGAAATGTTTGCTTTTGATCTGGCAGCCTAAGATCAGCCCAAATGTAATTGTAAGCCTTCATTTCACTGTTTTGAAATCAAGCTGATAGAAGTAGCTTAAATACAGTAGTTACCCTTGGAATAAAATTAGTTTGCACTTCAGAAAATAAAGTCCCTTTTGAGAAATGTGCCTTTTTCCGCTCTTGGAGTGTAAGCATAGTGGCTGGCCAAGAAAACAACCCAAGAGCTTTCCAAGATGTTTCCTTTTCAACAAGTAATTGCAGACACTGATTGAATGCTGCCTCATTTATTTTTATGCTAAGGGCTCTACTTGTTTGACAGAATAGGGAGCTTGAGTTCCAATGAAGCTTTGGAAATTCCTGCTGTTTGGGCAGGTGTCAGTTACAGTTTCCAAAGCCATAAATGGCAGTGAATTGACTGTAAATAGGAATTTACTAGCTGCAGTGAGTCTTCCCCTATCAACAGCCTGGAAGTGGGGCTGTCAGATGCTAAGTGGGTGTCCATGAGAGTCCTTCTCTCATGCCAAGGGAGAGATACAGAGGGTAAAACCTAAATTTTCAGGGGAGATGGAATATCTTTATTTATTTGAATTTGCCTGTGCAGGTGCTGAGTTGTTGTATTAAAATGATCAGGTCCAATCTCTGCCATCTGTAATTAGGTGCACTTAGGTGCAGCTCAGCATGTACACTTTGGTGGGATATTTCTGAAAATGTCTTCCAGGGCTTTTATGAGCTGTAAAGGTCTAAAAGAAAGAGCCAGAAAGGACTGTGAGATGAAACTCAGCATTTTCTTGCCCAGTCAAACAAGAAGTATTACCCTTTTAAGAGCTGTGGGAACAGCATTTAGTAACAGCTACATAAAAGCTTCGTGTTGTCTGCAAGGTGCAGATAGGTGCCTAACAATTTCAAAGTGCTCTACAAATTGTGTCTTTTTTGTGCTGGACTGTGACTGTAATTCATGTGATGCATGTCCTAATGAGAATCTCTTTCCCCAAGAAGTGCCAAGACTGTTTTGTTCTGAAATTTTAAACTGCCTTATAGAAAGAAGAATTACATTTTATTGCATATATTCTTCTGTGCCCTTTGAGTGCTCACATATTTTATGCATTTACTTTAGCTAGCTACAGTTAAAAATAAAAATGGATTTAATTTAAGGGCTCTGATGGATGGGCCCTAGTGGTTTTTGTGGGAGGCAGCTCTAAGTGTTATTTCTCCTAGTTATGCTTCTTTTTTCCCTCTGCCCAAGGTTACAGCCTGTCTGAGGGCAGTAGCAGAGCAGGACACCACCGTGGTTCTGTCTGAGCTCATGGTGCTGCCAGCAGCAGTGGCTTTGTGCTGGATTTTGGGCTGGAGGTGTCTCAGGGCGGGTGCAGTCCTCCTTCACCATCAGAAACTACCACAGCCAAGTGGTTCAGCACAGGCTTCTGGGAGCCCCTCAGCTCGGATGTGTGATGTGAATGTGGCAGCTGCTGTACATAGATTGCTTTGTATATTTTTATAATTTTTATATTACTATTAGATGGTGAGAAGCTGCATGTTTGGTTTTACTTACTCAGGTTGCAGTGGGGACTATTAAAAGGCTTAGGTAAGGCACATCAATCAGTATAGACCGTTTGGTGATAGCTTCTGTCTGGGGCAGGGGTTCCTCCACCAAGGCTAAGGATGAAATTCTAATGGTAACTTTGAATCCTTTCTTACAAAAGAAGACAAACACAGCTTTCATGCTGAATTTTTGTCATACTCCTCTTCTCTACCAAATCTCATTGTACTGTCAGTTCTTATTTTTACAGTGCAAGAAATGACTGAAGCTTACTGATCTCTGTATGAGTGGGCTGTATAACAAACACAGTTCTTAGTTTTAGGTAGAGAAAGTTTAATCTGTTTTTCATTTACAACTGAATTTTGGGTGATACAGGTTATAAGTCTGAAGCTCTGGCCTACTTGAAATCTGTGGAAAATCTAAGTTCATGCTAAGACTTGAGAATTAGTACAACTACTTTTTTTTACTGTGTTAATGAACCAAATTCATTATTCTTGACTTCAGTTTTTTTAAAATGTTTTTTCACATTATGAAAGTACTGCATATTGTAAGACACAAGCTTCCTTCAGAGATTTGGATCCATTCTTTTTATAGCTATTATTTTGCAGTTTTAAGTGATGCTGGGCTTGACATTGAAAGCACATACCATGTTCTTGTCCGGGAAAACAAACAATGTAAAGAAGACAAGTGTAGGAGACGAGGAGAGCAAAAACCATGGCCTGTGATGGCAGAGGGCATTCACTACTGGGGACATGTTGTCACCTTTTTGGGAGAAGGCCTAAAATACTGCTAGGGGAAGCTTAAATAGGGTATTAGGAAAGATCTCTTCACAAAAGGGTTGTTAAGCACTGGAGCAGGCTGCCCAGGGAAGTGGTGGAGTCACCATCCCTGGAGATGTTTAAAAGGCATGTAGATGTGGAACTTGGAGACACGGTTTAGTGGTGGAGTTGGCAGTGCTGGGTTAACACTTGGGCTTGATGATGTTGAGGATCTTTCCCAACCTAAAAAGAAGTTTGTAGATTGAACATGCAATGTGAGTTTGCAGGAAAGACTGGAAGATAAGAGAGGAAGCCTAGTGAAGTCAGACATGTAGGTTGCTCCAAGGCTGATTTTGCAGTGAGTGAATTTACTTTGGAAAGGACTTAACTAAACGTGCAAAAACATCATTGTGACTTCTTTTGCTGTCGTTGGCAGGTGAACAGCTTTGACATAAGCAACGTGTCCCACAACCACGCGCGGGCCGTGCTGTCGCAGCCGTGCTCGGTGCTGCAGCTGACGGTGCTGCGGGAGCGGCGGTTCGGCAGCCGCGCGCACGGCCACGCCGACGCGCCGGGCTCCGCGCGCGAGGACAGCTTCCAGGTGACCCTGCACAAGCGCGACTCCAGCGAGCAGCTCGGCATCAAGCTGGTGCGCAGGACCGACGAGCCGGGGGTGTTCATCCTCGACCTCCTGGAAGGGGGCTTGGCTGCTCAGGACGGCAGGCTCTGCAGCAATGACCGTGTGCTGGCCATCAATGGGCACGACCTGAAGCACGGCACGCCGGAGCTCGCTGCTCAGGTCATACAGGTAACTCGCTTTCCCTGCCTGAGCCCTTAGCTTGGCTGTATTTCTAGAGTCTGTTCCCAGGCAGAACAGCTTGTGTGAGGCCTAAAAGCCTGTGTCAATGTAATTTACAGTGATTTATGTTTTGAAAATAAGAGTGAAGAACAGCACCTGCTTTGGCACCTACCAGATGAACTTCACCTCCTCAGAAGTGAAAAATGCGTTAGTCTTCCCTGGAATGCAGCCTGAAGGTTAGAAGACAGCTTGTGTAGCAAGGAGAATAGCCTATTGTAGCATACTGCTTAGCAGGGGAGAAGAAAAAAAAGAGGATTATTATTATTCTATTTATGTATGTATTGTATTTTAATCTCTCAGTAAGCTCTATAGAAGTGGGCTTTGTTTTTTATTGATTTGCCTGTGCATGGAATTGAGTTAAAACAAGAAAGTAATTTGTCAGACGTTAGAGTCAACAGGTAGCAGCTGGAAAGTCAAATAGAGGTTTTCCATGAGTTCTACATGGTATAAAAAATTTTCTGAGTGTTCAGAAAAGGGCTATTTCCAATGTCTGGTTATGTCCTGGACACAAATACTACCCAAAGCTTGTTGCAGTGTGACATATGACCCATCTGTGTGGCCACAGGAAAACCTTTACTCCATGCCTTTCTCCCAGTCTGTAAGGAAACAGATGCAGCACTTTGCTATTTCCTGCTGATGGGAGGTTGGTGAAAATAGCTTTGTTTTTAGGAAAGTTGGAATATACCAGTAGTATGTTCCTGCAGTCTAGTGCAGTCACCTTTGCTTAAAGCACCACACAGACAACTCTGATACAAAGGAGTAGTAAATACTTGTTTCAGGAATCATTTCAAGTGTTTTCCTTGCAGTGAAATTAAAATAACAATGATCTTGGGAATTGTATTTTCAGTTCCCCAACTTTTGTATACAGTGATTGGAATTTAGCACTAGGTAACTTTTACCTTTTGAGGTGTGGCTTTGCAGCAATAAAAAGAGCTGATGTTTTATTAACATCTAATAAATGGGTCTCCCAGTATTCCCCAAAATCCAGAATACTATGGTTATGCTCATGGATAACATCTTTCTTGCAGTTATCTTTGGGAAGTACCAGAGACGTTCAGAGCTTTTGATCAAAAGCTGCAGATCTTGGAGCTATCACATAGGCATTTCATCCATTTGCTGTGTGTTGCTGGAGTTCACAGAGGCTGCAACTGGAACGGGATGAATTTTAATGTTCGGAGCTTTGTAACACACAGTGAGAAATGGTCCTTTTGACAAAGGATTTTTAGCTGATGTAAAGACAACATCTGAGGTGAAGGAGGAATGTTAATTTTCCCTCCATTTTGGGCGGAATTGCAATATGAAGCAAGTAAAGTAGTGTGCAGTCTAAAAAGGAACCGGAAAACAAGGTCTGCTGTTGTCTTGTTTCACATTCTGTCATATGTTTTCCTCCCTTTCTAATAATCAGTATCCTCTCAAACTTGATGACATTTGATGACCTAATGTATTCAACAGGCAAGCGGGGAGAGAGTGAACTTGATCATCTCTAGACCCCTGAAGTCACAGACAGTCAGCATTATCCGAGACACCGGGACTCACAACAGCAGCTCACACCAACACCAGTCCCAGCAGCTGTTTCACAGCAGACCTAACTCACATAAGGTTGGTGCTTCTCCTTCTAAAAGGAAAAAATACTGGTTTACTCATGTGCTGGTGTGGGTAGCAAGGCAAAGCTAGAAAAAAGGGTTATATTATATTTTTTTATCGAATTAATAAAAAAATGATGATAACTCCCAAGTTCTCAAGTCCCTGCATCATGTGTGGAGTAGGAACAAAAGATGCACAACAGGTTTTCAGTATGTTTTTGGATTTGCTGACTACAGTGAAAGAAGCAAGTTCCGTGAGTTCATACAGCTGTAGTTGTTAGACCTTGTCTAAGACACTGGCTGGTACTCCTGCATGAGAAGGGCTGTCATTCAAGACTGTTTTACTTTTTGTTGCTCTGTGCTGGCTGCAGCCAGGAAAGATGTGAGGTGCCCACTATCCAGCTTATAAAGAGCATGTTGCAGGGATGTGTCATCTCCTTCATGAGTCACCAGCCCTGGCTGCAAGGCTGCTGAGTCTCAAGTAGGGAGAGAAAGGCAAAATGAAGAGACTTTCATGAAGCTAGTACTCTTTGGAAGAAATGCTAAAATAGAGCCTGTGCTCGAGATGTCCTTGTAATTAGAAAAATGCAACTTCTCACTCTTAAGAAGTTGACTTTGTGAAATAATGGTGATATTGACCATGTCAACAAATCCACCTTTCCACCTGTCCACTCTATTTGCTTTACTATGTAGCATCATATACTTCTGTTGAGATAACTAACATGTGTTGATAGGATTTTCTTTTAAAAGTGGGGATCATTTCAGAAGAGAACAAATGAGGCTCTAGGAAGGTTGTTTTCCTCCTGAGGGATAAAGGTGAGGCTCCTGAATACCGTGGCTACAGCACTGGGCCATACCCACACAGTGATTAGTTTGTTGATGTCAGAGCTTGAGGCAAGTTTGCATGTGCCAGCATGAGCTGTGCTCTTACCACAATTGATCCAAAGTTGGATGAGTGGATTTCCCTCACAGATCACTGCCATTTGTGGGCTCTTTTAAAACTGGAAGTCCCATGTAACAGTAAGTGAATGTTTCTCGTATTTTGTATCATTTATCTTTCTCTCATTAACCTTCAGTTGGCTTTGAAGCCTTGTGGCTTTAAATATGTTTGTATGATTGTGTGGCAGCAGCCAGTCCTGAAGCCAGAGAAATGAACTGTCTTTATAAGCTGTGATGTGTTCACATATAGCTACTTCCATCATTAATGTGTATGTGAGGAGCAGAGCCAGTCAGGAGCACGTGGCATTGGAGGTCAAAGACAATGTTGTCGTTTTCCAAGAGAAGGCAGGAGAGTATATACATATATACATTTTGAAGAATATCCCAGGTTATTTCTTTCATTATTTTGGATTCCTTGCAAGTATTCTGTCAATTTAAGATGCTACTACAGGTGTATGTGCAGTGGTTTGAATCTTTTACTTAATAACCTGAGGGAAAGGCTTTGGCAAATAAAATTTACTTTGATTTAGATTTAGATCTTTTTTTATTGAGCAGAACTGAATACAGGCTGAACTTCATCATTCAGTTGTTGGAAAATTTAATATAGGATCTCTTCTTGTTTCAAGCTTGAGTCTTCATTATAATCATTAGGGAGGCTGCCCAAGGTACCCATTACAAGCCATTAGCATCAATTGGCCTTAGTTTGTGCTCTGGGAGGTTCTACATACCAGCTGCAAAAGAGAACATGATGTATAAGGGCTTTAAAGAGTCTCTTACTGTCATCATGAAAACACGTTTCCATTTCTTAAGAGCTTCTTTGTAGTTCTGTGGCATATTGTACTGACAAATGAAGTAATGCTGATGTTCACCAAGACTTTAAAAGATGTTTATCTGGCTTGTCTCCAGACTTTTGACCATATGGTTTTGTAGTACAGTCCTAAAATTTAGCCTCTTCCAGTGTAGGATATAAAGAAAAACTAGAGTGGGATTTCAAGATAGGCCTTTATAAGCTTTCTATCTGTGTTCAAGTATCTACATCCAGGGGGTTTTTGTTGGTGAATTGGGGTCTTTTTTGGAGGAGTCAGGGATTTGACCGGGAAGAAATCCAGCCAAAGCTGCTTTCTGCTACTTAGTCATTTTAAACTGTTCCATTAAAGTGCCAAAGTGTGGCTTTGGGGTGTTGTTATTTAGTTGATTTGTTCTGGTTTTCAGTTTTGGTTTGCTTGGTTTTTCTTCCTTAGTTTTAACAATGTTATTTATCCTTATTGAACAGGATCTCTCCCAATGTGTTACATGCCAAGAAAAGCACATTACTGTGAAAAAAGAGCCACATGAATCTCTGGGAATGACAGTGGCAGGAGGCAGAGGCAGCAAAAGTGGTGAACTGCCCATCTTTGTGACAAGTGTGCAGCCTCACGGGTGCTTGGCGAGAGACGGCAGGATTAAACGAGGTGGGGTTTGCCTTCCCTGGTGGCAGGGCTGCCTCTGGTTTCTTTTGATCTCTGAAATCAGGTGGTTTCAAAAAATCTTCTCACAGATGTAGGAAAATGCTTATGGATGCTTTTCTTCATGATTTAATAATGGAGTACAGTATTTGGTGTTGCACTTTCACCTTTCATGGGAAGGGGATGTTTACAGCTTGATAGCAGGGGAAGTGGATAAGATCAGGAAATGTATGGTTAAATTCTTTAAAGCTGATGGTATTCCCCTGAGCTGAGGGTCTGCTTGATGCAGACACATCCTGTTTTCATGTGTGATTTAGTGGGTTGTACTATATCTCTGTCCAAGGAATCTCTGCTCCCTGGTATAATACCTGAACAGCAGAGAAGCTCTGATGACAGACTACAGCTGACCCACACGAAATTTGCCCCAGAAGCTTCATCAGTGTTAATCCTGGTTCCCAAAAGCTTTCTTATCCCCTGGGACATCATGAGTGTGCTGGTCTTTGGGGGCGCTGCAACACCTGTCCTTGTTCCCTGGCTTTATAAAAGAGAATGAGGAGGCAGAGGTTAGGCTCAGCATAGATGAAGGCAGTCCTGCATAATGGATAGCAAAGCATTTGATGATTAAAATGTATTATGTCATATGTGAATCAGAGACTGTCTATGGGATCTCTGTGATTCACAGTTCACAGAATTACAGAATGTTTCAGGAAAGAAATTTAGGGAAAAAACTTCACAGATTGTACATTTAAAAGAACAGTGTGGGAGCATCCTTCTATGTTTCTGAGAAAGGGAGATTTACACCCACACACCAGCAGGTATGCTTTCTTTTTCTGTACTACTATGAAAAACACACTTGATAGAACAATCACTATTGTTCTTTCATTGTGTAACATTAAAGTAGCCACAGAAGCTACTGGGAGGAAAAACCTTTCAAAAACTGAGCCTCATACCAAATGTGACCCAGGTGTTTGCACTTTTGATCTGTTTTTTCTGGCTTTCATTGGTGAGACATTGTGTGAAAAAGGAGTCTGCCACTGGATAGTTAATAACATTGTTGTTTACATCCTGGGGCTTCTTAAAAAACATAAAACTAAAATTGTGGAAATCTTTTTCTGGCTTTGATATTTTCCAGATTAGCTTTGTAGAGGTACTTCTTTTCTTTCTTTGAATTAACCGAGTTTTGTACCAGACTTTCCAGTAGTTTTTGAATTCCATTTTCTTCTCCCAAGTAACAAGTTATTAAAAACAGATGAATTAAAGCACTCTGTGGAACCTCACCAGTCTACAATAATTGGGAACTTTGAGATGCCTGCATTGTTCCTGCCATCATTCTTCCTTCACTTTTAAAGTTAGGGTGAACTCAAGATCCTCATCTGGAAACAGTTGTGTCATGGCATCTGCAGTAGCAGTTGCAGCCAAGCTGATGAGGTACTTAAGTAATTTCTATTTCAGATTTTCAGGGCATTATACATAGAGGCCACAGTATTTGGTGTGTATGTGGAAATGAATTACACTGATCCAATTTGATACAAGCTCAATACATTAAAGTTTCAAACTGACAATATAAAGGCTTCAGAGCCCCCAGTCTGTTAGTTCAGACTGTCTCAGGTCCAAAGATGGACTGAAACTATGGAATGAGACCCTGGCCTGGGAGGTGCTGTGGGTGGGCAGGACTGTCAGACTGATGTGCTCTCTCTCGCGGCTTTGTACAGGTGATGTGCTGCTGAACATTAACGGGATTGATCTCACCAACCTGAGTCACAGCGAGGCCGTGGCCATGCTGAAGGCTAGTGCTGCCTCTTCAGTAGTTGCCCTGAAAGCCCTGGAAGTCCAGATTGTAGAGGAACAGCCCCAGGCTGATGAGGAACAATTGAGTACCATCAGTGAAAATGAATACGATGCCAGCTGGTCACCATCCTGGGTCATGTGGCTGGGACTTCCAAGGTACAGAATTAATTGATTAAGTACTTATTTAGGTGCTTCAAGCTAAGTCCTGCAAGAGACATAAAGAAGCAGAGACCTGCATAGTTGCAGCACATCTGCTCTTATTTCTACCTCTCCATCTCAACTGTATTCAGTTGGCAGTGTGCTTAGAAAGTGGGCTGTGAACAGGAGCAATGTTTCCTTAGGAAACTCAAAGATGAATAAACTGGTTTTATCCCTTCACAAACCATAGTAACTACCAATGGTGGAGTCTTCTGTTCAGAGAGAATTAATATTTTTTTATTGTTTTATTGTACTGTGACTTTCTGTAGAGTATCTAAAATCAGAGAAATTACTAATAAAACCACCAAGTATATATCCATCTGTCTCTTTGCTAATCTGCTACCTAAGTTCATGAGGCCAAATACTTAACTTCAGAGTATTGCATCAGATTTTGGCCATTCTGACAGACTCTTGACATGTCCTGGGCCAAGACTGTAGCTGTGTAACTATAGGCTCACATTGGGGTTTGTTTGTTTTTTTTCAAGAATCCACTACCATCTCTGCCAAACATAAAAACTCTTAGAGATTTGCAGCAAGCTCCCTCCCCTTAACTACTCTGCAATCTGCTGGACATCACTTCATTTGTACTCCTCACTCTCTCGAGGCTGCAGCTATAATCTCATTCCGGTGTCACTTGTTATCAAGAAGAGTTCCTTCTGCAGCTAGTAGAGTTGTTAACTTTGGCTAGGGCATGCAGGTTTATTCCTTTCCCTCTGATGGATTTACCAGATCTGTACTTCAAGTGTAAAATCACAGCACGAACCAGACAGACTGGGAGCAGAATGCAGCTGAAGATAACACAGCCATGCATTGGCCCTCCAGAGGTTTCACTTTTTTTGAGTTTAACTGTCAATTAATTTATCTTCTAATTAAGTATTAATGAGTAATCTCAATAAATGGCTCTCAGTTTTGGTAAATATACTTCTTTTTCATGCTTTAGCAGCAGTTTATTTCCTATGTAGTGGTTTATTTCTTTCATGCAACAGATGCCATGTGTGCTCCTAACATTATGCTATGCATTTTGCTTTAAAGCAGTGACAAACAACTGTAAAGAACTTGGTCTCTTCTTACTGAAAAGTTAATTTCTATGTCTGTTTATTTTTTAAGTTACAGTCATTGCCAACTTCACTGGTGAGAATTAATTTTCACTAGGGCTGATTCTAACATATAGTTAGTGAAGTGTGATCTGAATTATTTACATTCTGTGTAATAAAATGGTTAGTCATTTATATTTTCATTACTCATGATGAATCAGTACAGAGGTAATGAAGATCGTGCATGGGTTTTTAACTTTTACTTAAAGTAGTAAAAGCTTAAATTGGCTAGGGGTGGAAGACAAATGCTTTGCATTTTTGACTTGCAGACTGAACACATCAGATATTGATTTTCCACCCACATTGTTGCCACCTGTGGAATCCATAAAATGCAGTTCTGTTACTGTCAGTTTGAAGAGTTGACTGTGTTTAAGTAATTATTCTAGCACTGCATTACTTCTTTTAAAGCACTTTTCTGTCTCAAGATTGTGGGGTTTTTTTGGTAATTGGTTTGAATATTGCAAAATTACTTTGGGAACAGAGGTCTAATCACCATCCCTCCCCTTCTCTGCCACACTCAGCTCAGTGGTAATGATGAGATAGCAGGTGTTGTGCCTACTGTAGAACCATACATGGCTTTTTCTCTTGCTGTCCTGTGCTTCCATTCCGCAGCTGCCTGCACAGCTGCCATGACGTGGTGCTGCGGCGGAGCAATCTGGGGAGCTGGGGCTTCAGCATCGTCGGGGGCTACGAGGAGAACCACACTAACCAGCCTTTCTTCATTAAAACCATTGTTCTGGGAACTCCTGCCTACTTCGATGGGAGATTAAAGTAAGCCAAAGTAGCAATGGGAGAAATAATAAAAATAGCAATAAAATCAACAATAATGAACCACTTTTAAATAGTTATGTGCAACTAATTGCTTAAGGAAATGCATCTTGGGCTGCTGGACCATGCAACCTGGTAGTGCATTTCCCTCCCTAATGAGTGGGATGCAGGGAGGTAACAGGGTATTTCTCTTGGGGAAGGGGCATCTCAGAGGAGATGGCATCTCCTGTGATCTTCCCCAGCTGTGCTGCTGATGTCACCTGCCATCTCCCTGTTGAACTCCACTTTAGGCCAAGAGAATGTATACTGTATATGTGCAGAACTAGCTAGTTTTTGTCTTCCTATAAAACAGCTAAAAGTTAGAGCTTCATTTCTGCAAAGTGGGCAAAACTGCTTTCTGCTTTCACATAGCCTTCTGAAGCCACTGGAAACTGATACTGAAGATGGGTGCTGCTGCTTTAATAGAAGGGAAAGAAAGCAGATGATAAAGACTTCTGAAAAGATTGTTAAGGACCCAAGTCCCCATGGCATTACCCTGTCGTTAGTTGGCAGGAAACTCACTGATAAATGAAGCAAGTTCAGCAGAAGCCCCTGAGATGGTGGAGCTGGAGCGCTTGCCCCACAAGGAGAAGGCTTCAGGGGCAGCCAGCAGACCTTTCCAGTTCCAACCTGCACATTGTCAAGGAGACAGGGCCCAGTGGTGCAGGGTGAAAGGATGAGTGACAACAGGAACAACTTGAACTGAAAAGCTTGAGGTTGGGTATGAGGAGAAACTATTTCCCCATGAGTATGGTCAGGAAATGGTGTAAGTTGTATGGTCTCTGCCCTTGGAGGTTTCTGTGACTACTGGGTAAAGCCCTGAGAGTCCTGGTCAGAGCTTACAGCTGACCTTGCTTGCAGTAGAAGGTTGGGCTGTAGAGTTCCTGAGGTCCCTTCTGACCTTAAAGATTGTATGATTTTACTTACATGTTACATTTGGATGCAGCTCCCAGGTTTAGTATCCAGATATATATCTTAGCCTCATGTAGGATTAGTTCAGAACTAGGACTTAAAATTCCCATTAATGATTGTTCTCTTGTTCATAAACTTGATTTTTTGTGAAGGTGGTAGTCAAGAATATACAACTTGAAGTTTCATGGCATGGTTTTTACATGCAGATTTTCTTACAAAGTGACTTAAGAAAAGAATGTACTTATGCCTAGAGCCTTGACAGTAATTGATTTTTCAGTTCAGTGACTAAATAAATAAATGAAAAAATAACTTGGCTGAACATAAAATTACTTTTTTTTTTAAACTGTGGAACAGTTTGGATTAAATTAAAGATCTCAGTTCAACTCAAATAATTTCAGATTAGTGACTTAATAACTAGAAGTCTTTACACAAATGGAAGTTCAAGCATCATTCCTAAGAAGAGTGGAAGAATCATCATGGTGACATTTACCCCCTTGTAACCTATGGAAAATATGCTCTTGTGTGATAATGTGACGTAGTGCTCTCTTTTCAAATGTCTGTTCTACTGAAAATACAGACTTAAAAATGGGCCATCTACAAGGGAGAGCCCCTTCGAACCTGCACCTGGAGTTACCGTGGGACAGGTCTCTTCTAAAGCTGTTCTGTTTTGTTTAAATTATCTAAATGTTAGGCTGGAGAGGAAGGGAATAAATAACTTCACAGTTCAATAGTTTAGACAGTTTTCTGCTTACATGATCTGTCTGGTGTGATTTTATAGAAGGCAAAATGGCTTCCTTGGAAAGGCTGTGGGAGTGAGATGTCATTCAGTGAACTGTAGCACTTTGGTTTGGGTGATGGGGTTCCTTGGTTCAGGAGAGGACTTTTGAGTGCACATTTGACTGGTGTTGATAACTATGCTCTCTCTTCCTCTGCTCTGACCTAGGGAAAGCTCAGGAGAGCATCTTTTTGCCCCCCATTTTGGTGCCTTCAATACTTGAGAGGATCAGTTTCAGGAAAAGTCCTGTTTGATCTCCAAGTCACATTTGACTAGTCTGGGGAATGTCACACACTCAAGTTGCAAAGCAGAGGTGTCTAGAGAAGGAACATGCTCAATACAGAAATAAATTTGGTGCATTTTTGAAGTTTTTATTGAGGTTCTAAAAACCAGAACTTAACCCTTTGAGGTAATTTTTCTCAGGGCCAGCAAATGGCACCTTCACAAGTTCTGTTACCCAATCCAAAACGCAGGGATGCTGCAATTGAACCATCTGCTGAGGGACATTTCAAGCCAAATGGTTATATTTGACAAAATCATAAGCCACTGAAAACAAGGTTCTTAGTTGGAATGTGGTTGGTTGGTAACCATAATATCTTTACTTACACCTCCTACAGCAAAGGCATGTTTGGTGTAAATGTGTTATAATCCACACAAACAAACAGAAATGCTTCTGTCATGCACATGCTATCTCATCTTCTCTTGACTCCATTAGGTCTTCCCAAATATCTCTTCTCATGCTTCTGTACAAGTCAGCTCTTAATGCAGAACTATCTTGGTATTAGCATGGAAATAGAATGATTTGGGAATTTCCCAGATGAGTTTCAGATTAATCCTAGAATAGTTGGAAGTTGAAAGGGACCTTTTAAAAGTTATCTTGTCCAACACTCCTGCAATGAGCCAGGGCATCTTTCAGTGGTAGGACAGACTTCAAATTGAACTGCTTTGGGAATTCTAGTTACTCTTTCCAGCCTGATGCAAAGGGGGAAAGTACATACCTCCTACCACCCCAGCAGTGAAGTGCTGTTTGTTGGTGTGTGCTAATTACTGCAGAGCAGGTCTCGTAATGTGTTCTTCTTTCTTGTTGTGTTTTTTAGGTGTGGTGATATGATTGTTGCTGTAAACGGACTATCCACGGTTGGAATGAGTCATTCTGCACTCGTTCCCATGCTGAAGGAGCAGAGGAACAAAGTGACTTTAACTGTGATTTGCTGGCCTGGAAGCCTCATATAGAGTTGTGAATCACTTTGGTTCAAGTGGCATCTTTTTCTAGATAGCTGGCACAAAAATCTCCTCTATCTTTTTTTTCCCCTATTGATACAGCTGGTTTAAAGCCGGGCCAAAACTGCTGTATTCTTTTTTTACAGGCCTCTCAGACTTACTCTACCTGTTCTGCCATCCTGAAGTAGCTATTCCTGTTTGCTATGTCTATTGCTGACACAAATGCAGATATATTTGAGCTCACAGAGAAACCCCCACTCCACTCTGGCTGTCATTGAGCTTTTCCCATCAGGCTTGTAGGGTCTGCAGAAGAACTTAGCTGTTCCTTGGGTTTCTCTGCAAAGTCCTCAAGTTGTGTTGTGATATATAAATGTAACATTCATGTGCCCTCTCTTCCTGGCAAAGAGAACATGTGTCAGTACCAGAATGACACATCTGTCTGCTGCTGTGAACCAAAACCTATTTCCAAAGGTTACATCTCTTCATTTTGTTAACCTTTCTGGTTTGATCCCCCATATTTTGGACTGATTCAAGTATTCCATCTTACTCATCACAAATTACTTGGTCCCCCAAATTTTTCTTACTAGGCATCAATGTTCATAGAAAAGTAGGAAAAAAGCCTGATATCACTAGAATTTTTATAAAGTGCAATAATTGGACTCTTTGTTAGGAAACTTTAATATATTACAGAGTTTGTACCCTACACAAGAAATACGGAAGTAATTCCCGTTGCAATGCTGGCAAGGATTCATGTGCCCAAGGTCTCCTTTGAGTGAATGGCTTGCAGTGTTAGACTTTACTTTACAAATGAATGTTTTGCTATGTCAGAGAATTTTGATGAACATTTTTATGGAATCATTTTTACCGTTTCTATTGTAGTTGTCAGCTCTCTTTATTCAAGTGTGGAAACAATACTTTGACTAGTACTTTCTAAATGAGAGAATTATTTCCAGGGAAAAAAGCAAGCTATTAAGAAACCATATGTTATGGTTTACAGGTGAGCAGGCTAGAAGGAAAGCTCTTTGATTTCAAGTCCAACTGCAAAGTAAGCTGCAAAGTTCACTCTTACTGTCACCTCTTGACAAATGTGCAAATGCCTTGATATCAAATGCTGAAAAGAGCTCTTTTGCATTTCAGGATATTTTTTTTCCCTTTAGAGAGCACCTGCTATTAAGTTGTCAGTAATACAGTTTGACTTGGATTGTATTTAATATTTTTACAAACCAACCTGTAACTTCTAGACTTTGCCTTTCCATGATTTTTGCAGGCTAAGCACCCACTTGTTTAAGAAAAGAGGGGTGGAGCACAGAAAGAAATGTGCTGACCTGGAGCTAACCCTGTGTGTTGTCAGTGTTCTCAATATTTGAAAAGAGCTTCATTTATAAACCAGGTTCCCAACCTGAACTGATTTTATGAATGACCTCTGTATTGTATTATTAATTACCAGAGAATGTATTTGAGAGTCACAGCATATTTCAATTGTGAAGCATGAACTTTATTTTCAAACTTAGCTGGTGTAATATCAGGGCATATTATCGCATGTCATCAATTCCAGTAGCTTTGTTTTCAAAAGAAATAAAGTTACTGTTTTGCAAAAAAAAAAAAAAAAAGAAAAAAAAGGAAAAAAAAAGAAAAAAAGTTTAAAATCTCATATGGTTTTATTCCTCTCTGTAATGTATACTATTGGTTTAATTTCATAATATTAAAATACAAAAGAATGTCCTCTCCAGTATATTACTGTAGTGAGAATCCTTGTTTCTGAAGCAAACACCAAATTTATTTGATACTCTAACTGATTAAGAACCAGTTTTCTCCCATTCCCAGATGGTGTTTAACTGTATGCTTTGCCCTTATGCAGACTTTTTTGTGAAGTACATCTTAGTGTGTAGGCTTTAGGGAAGTTTTTGACATATGTACTAGATTTAGTGGTTTTTATTTTAAAAATTACACTTTTCATTCAAAATACTGAAAAAATATTTTTAGAATTTTTTTTTTCCTTTTATATGTTAAATGTAGCAAAAGCATGGGTTAGCTTAAGCTGTGCAGTTTTGTTTCTGTGTGCTGTAGCTTTTGATCAGAATATCTAAGCGATAAAACTTCAGAATAAACTCACTTCCTGAATCATCTTTCCCCTTTCTCTTGTAGCAGCATAGTTGGGTTTGGTTTTCTGTGCCTTCTGTTTTAAATTATTTCAATATTATTTTTTTCCAAATATTGCTATCTAATTGTATGGTATTAATGAAGGATGAATGAAAATAAAAGTTCATTCTACACATTGTAATAACTCAGAAGTGTCATCTCACTCTTTGCAAAAGATACGGGGAGCTCGGTGCAGACTTGGTTTAAAGATAATTTTTTCTCTCCTGTGATTTATCATAAATTACAGTTAGTGAATGTACCATAAGGGTCTGAGGGTATGCTCATCCTGCCAGGGTGACACACCAGCTGTTTAACCATTAATCCCAGCACTGAGAAGTGTTTCTAAAGTGGAGGTAAGATCTGTGCTTTATGGTACTTTGCCACAAGTAGCGTTTCCTCTTTCCCCCTCCAGGGCAGCTGGTACTGATCAGCTGGAGGATGTTTTCACAGCAGAGACTTGATGCAAGGAGACAGTCTTGCTGGAAACATCAGTTCTACAGCTGAAACTTGAGCCTCCTGGTTATCAGTTCCCATCTCCATCTCCTGCAGGCAAGGATGCTCTATCCTTAGATGTCTGCAATGCTAGAATGAGTCTAAAAACAATTTCTCAGTGATTTGCAGTAAAGATGCCCAGACTCTGTATTGCTGCTCCTTGCAGTAGTTAAGAACTTGAGCTGAGTTCCTTTAAAAGAGAACGATGCCTGTGTACAGAAATGCAGAAGAAACCTGCCACATCTGCCAGTAGATTATGAGGTCTGGTGTTTCTTGTAAGGTAGGAGCCATACCATCAGAGTTTTGGTTTTACAGACAGATAATTGAGTTCATTGCTGCAGGGGGAGCATGCACAGAGCTTGTGTAAGGTGGTGGACTTGGTCATCTGTGTGCTGGCACTTCATGGAAGGAACACCTTTTCCAAACAACCCTGGGGATCCTCAGTTAAGAATGTAAAAGAGCTTATTCTGTATCACAGCATGCCAGTAAAGTGAAATTTAGAAAGCTTGTTTGCCATGCTAAACTTTCTCCTTACAGTCATGAACAACTGAGGGGAAAATCAATTCCACAGAAGAATGCAAAATATATAGTAAGAATATATTTTAAAATTCTGTAATAGATCCAAGGTGGATATGATGAAAATCTGAGCTTGGTTCTCAGAATGTGACCCAGACAACATCAGAAGGAAGGGAAATTCCTTTTTTGAAAAAAGGAACTTGACCATTTACTTCTGAGGCAATTTTAATGGCTCATAAGCATGCAGTAACAAACTAAGGTAGGAGATCCTGATGACTTAAAAGGTATGTGCATGCCAGGCAGGACAAGGGAAAAGGTGGTGTAATGCCAAGGAAGGTCAGTGAACATCCTCATCCCAGCTGTCTCAGGCAGCTTCTAGGTGAGCGAGCTTACCTAAAAAGTGGTTCTTTGTAGACCTTGTCACACCTGAAATAAATCTGTCTTGCTAGTGAAGAACAATTCTTAAATTACATGTTGCTCAGAGGATGAGAAGGTTTTAGACTTTATACTTCTGGGACAATTCAAATAACATTATATGGATAAGAAATCTTATTCTTAACTAAATGTTGATGTTGCCCTTCTGTTTGTTGCCATACCTCACATGGCTGAGTCTCCTGAATATCAGCAGAGTATGGATGCAACACCCATGTCAGTGATGCATTGCAGCTGACACACTGGAGATGAAATCCCTTCTGTAGAGTCATACAGGAAACTCAGAAATCAAATCAGCTCAAGAGTCTGGTTACAGACAGCCTGCTCAGTGTCAGCTGTGGCATCCACTGGGCCTGGAGCTGATTAGAAGGAGAAGGAATATGGTTGGGTTTGGGGGTTGTTTTTGTTGTTAAGCTATGCTGGTAAAGGCTGGGTTGTAAGCACAGCCAAACAAACAGCATGCTCCTCAGTGGGGAAAGCCAAGTTTGTGTGCACAAGGAGGGATGAGGGCCAAGTGCTCCCATCACAAGCTGGGGAGGAATTGGGCATGAAATGGAAGGGCAGAGTCTGCTCTGTGACTGTAAAGGGCAAATGCCACATCTAGGAGGGGCTGCCCCTCTTTGTTCTCCTTCACAAGTAGTAGCCTTGACTTCCAGACCTTTCCTACCCTGGCTTAGCCACAGCAACCAGGTGTAGAGACCCTGTTACAGACCATGGCTGATGTTTAGAGAGAAGATAGCTTTGAGGCCACTTTGCAGCCTGCTGTGTGGAGAATGCCAGCTTCACCTCCATGGCAGCTGGTGGCCCTGGTGGTGACTCAGTTTTGGGGGGCCTTAGAGGGAGGTGCTCTGCAGAACAACCATCCCCGGCTTCTAAAATGCAGGGGTTGATACAAACACATCAGGAGCACTCTCTAACTTAGCTATGCTTGCTAACCCTATGGATCCATAGCACACAGAATAACCTCTGCTGAGTAGGGGGCTCATGTGCCAAATCTCTTTTTACCCCAAAGCATAGTACATGGTGATGCAAAATCACCAGGCAGCAACACCAAAAATGCCTTTGTTCTGCCCATCAGCAGGCAGCTATTGAGCCTTAGGGCAAGCCTGGGCTTCTGGTTCCACATCCCTTTCTCAGTGAACAGCTCCACTAAAGCCAAACAAGCCGGGTTTGCAGTTTGGACACAGCTTTGTAGGGTAAGGAATTAAGTACACAATTAAGGAATCAATTTGGTATTTTGTATGATCTGGAACAAACCAAAGTGCTGGTTGCTTTGCTCCCAGGTTTTGCTATAAAGTGATTGTGGAAAGCTACAGAAGAGAAGCCTTTTAATCAGATTAGAATAGATAAAGAGTATAACCCCTTGGTTATACAATTGAGCTTTCTAATCATATTAAACTTTAATTCCGGCATCAGTGCCATATTGGAACAACAATAGCAAAAAGCTGTAAGCATAAAATATTACAGATCCTTAAACATATTACAAAATGTCATCCACTAAAGTTAAAAAATGCTATCGTGTTTGGGGAAATGTGCCAGCTGAAAAAAAAAAACAACACCCGCGAGGCTGAAGTCCTGTGTACATGTGCAGATTAAATGCAGCACAGCAGAGGCAAGGCTTGACCTTTTTGTTTCTTACATTTCTATTAATTAAATTGCTTCCCAAGCAGCTACTTCTGTTGTGGCTATTACCCACCTTAGCCCTCATCTACCAAGGTTCTAAGTACACTTAACTCTTTTTCCAATCAGTTAAAGTGTCCCCTGTTGCAGGATGCAGCAAGAGGTGGCTCCTCTTTACTGGCGAAACCCCTGGAAAGAAACATCTTCAGCTCCCTTGCCCCTCCACTGCTGCAGCCAGTGCTCAGCATCCAGCAGTGCTAAAAGCCAGAGAGGACTGAAGCCAAGAGCCAAAGGGAAGGGATGTTAATGCATTTCAAATGCCTGATTTAAGTGGGTTGATTTTCTGGTATCTCTGTGTTCCTACAGATCTGAATTTCCTCTGTGAATCAGGTTTGTGAGTACAAAGGACCTGCTTGGAGTCATGGTCTTGCACTGAACCTCTGCCCGTGGCTGCGAGTCCTGCCAGGACTCCTCCGGGCCGCAGCCGCCTTGAGGAGTCCTGGCAGATGATTGTGGCCGTGCCTCCTTGAGCAAAACAGCCAAGCAATAATTCAAAACTGAAGGTTTTCCTTTCTTCTTCCCTCCAGCTGGAGTCGCCTCTTCCCCTCGACATGCCGGAGGTGCTGTGCGGTTTGTTTTGATCGAGCAGAGTCAGGGTGCCAAAGACCTCAAATTTCAACCAGGTGGTCCCTTCTGGCTGTGGTGTGAGTGTGGCTGGCAGGGCTGGCAGCTTGGCCCGGGGTGGTGGCTGAGAGGGCAGTCAGGACAGGCCAGGAGCCACCATGCCACTGCAGCCCTCCTCCCATCCTTTGGAGCTGGTCAGGGATCCTGGGTTAGCTCTCTAGACACAGCAGGTTTTCTCCTGTTTTCAGCCCAGGATGAAAACCACACCAGCCCATCTGTGGCTTTCACCTTGGTGTGAAATTTCATTCTGCTGAATATTTTGCACCTCACAGAGTCTTTCTCATCCTTAAACCAAATAGCATTTAGCTTCAGATATTTCTTCCCAAACTTTCCACCATTTTTTCTGGCCCTTTTGCATATTTCCTGACCACTGTCCCTCTGCAGCCCCTACAACTGCTGCCTCCCTTCGACATCCCCTGGCTGATTCTCTACAACTGCCTCAAGTGCTGTTTTTTCCACGGCATCTTCCAGCCCCTAATGCCTCCTCCAGGCTCCCAGGGTATCTCTGCCTCATCCTCTGATACATAGCACACAGGGAGGTGTAAAGGCTGCTTTGAGCTGGGGGTTCAGAGTGGCACCAGGACAACTGCTGGATTTTCTGTTCCCCATCCAAAGTAAGACTGGGACCCACCACAGCTGGTTCTTGGAGAGGTCCCTCGCCTCTGGTGCCCACCCCAGCACCCCACACACCAATGGGCCCAGGCTGGTGGGCAGGGCCCACTCTCTAACAGCCTGGGAAGTTTGGCTCTTTGTGTTTCTTTGTCATTGGTGCCCTGGTAATTATGCACCTTATGAAGTTATCTGATGTAATCATACCCTTCTAAAAATGCCTCGGATTAAAAGCTTTTCCTGGGTCTTTAGGTGATGGGCCTGCAATTACAGAAAATGAACTGCATTTTAGCGTTCCATTGAAATTAATAACAGTGGTTCTCCAGTTGACTCTGTGAGTAGTTAATGGAACAAACGGGATGCTCCACTACAATGAGGGTTTTAAAGCTATTTGAGAGATTCTCTGTTTCAAATAGGAAAATAATTCTCACAATGCAAAATCATTTTGTGTTTGCATCTTTGAGAAATAATGGCTCTGTGTAGCTTCGAGATGCAACTATTTATCAATAATTGTTTCAATGTGCTCTTCCATCCTTTGCTGCACTGGAAAAGAATGACCTGCAGAGAACTCTGGAAAAAGAAAAACAAGTCAAGGAATTAATGATGCAGAAAGAAGCTCTAGCCTGGGCTGAGCTCCGTGAGGGGGTTTTGCCATAAACCTTGAAAAAGAGATTTGTGTGAGTTCGTGCAAGACAGAACAACAAATATTCTGAGACTTGCTGAATTTCAGTTACTCCATCTCCAACTCGGCTCAGTTAAACTCAGCCTCTGAGAGCTGGCAAGTTTTGGAGTGCTGTGGTGGGTTGCAGCCCATAGCAGGGAGAGAGGAACCAGCCCCTCTCCTACATCCCAGTTAACCTGCCCCGTAGGCAAGGGCAAAATAGCTCACATATCTTCTGCTGCATCAGCTTCCTTTCATAGATTCTTGCTGACAGAGTCAAGGTGTGTTCAGTGCATCCTTCTCCAGGGGGCTGGAAAAGCAAGTGATCCCTCTGTCCCCAGTGCCTTTTTCATATGAATGGGTGGAGGATGGACCAGGATCCAGCTCTGCACCTCTCACAATGAAACCAGTCTCACTGTTCCTCTGCCCTGGGGACACAGGAGTTCCAGAGCAGGTTCAGACGTTCTTCCCATGGAGCAGATGTGCTGCAGAGCCACCTTGTCTTTACAGACACTATTTCAGTGTCCCCAGGTTTATCTCCCATCCACTGAACACCTTTGCACCATGATCCTGCAGCAGAGAAGGCACTGAGTGGCACGAGCAGTTCCCTGGGATTGACACCAGGGCTGGCTCCCTGATCCTGGTTCCTTTGGCAAGGCAAGAAGAGCCCTGAGCATTCCCACCTCCTGCCCATGCAGTCCTTCCCTTGGGCTGTCCTCCCAGGGTGCAGGCTTGCTCCTTGCTCCCACATGCTGTATCCTGCCAGGAGCTGCTCATCTGTCAGTAGTGCCAGTTTTACTGCCTTTTCCCTGGATGATGGCATCACCCATGTAAGTTTTACTACCTTCCCTGACATCAAAGTAGTTCTGTTTCCAGGGCAAGTGTCTCAGCTGTCCAAAACAACCTGAACTGCAATCTAAAGAAACTCTGTTTTGCATGGAGTTTTGGAGTTCCTTGAATGAAACCTTTTTTTTTCCTCTCTCCTAAAGTATCTGCCAGAAATCCAGTCATTTACCTGCCTCCTCAGGAAGGGTGAGAGGCACCAATTTCCAGCAACATCCCGAAATCTCTGGCCTGGGCCCAGAACCACTTGTAACAGCAGTTCTTGCACAAGAACAGGTTTTGGCAATGTTTTGCTTTCCCAGCCAGGCTGGATGTGATCAAGAATGAGGGTGTGTAATCAACCAAAACCTCAGGACATGACACTGTAGGTAGTTTTCTAGCATGTTTATAGATATTTTCATGGCCTATATGTTACTTATTACCCATATATTACAATTACCCAAATAACCAACTAAAACTACCTATATGGTATAGGTTACATGTGATATAGGATAATTACCTAAAGGTTTGCAGCTTGTGGGTGGCCTGGTGGGCAAGACTGAGCTTTGCTTGTTTGTTCTCCTTCCAGACCTGCAGCTCCTCAAGGCACAGCTCTGCTTCCTTACACAGCTGTAAATCAGCCTAAGCTAGGTTAAAAAAGCCACCCACAGACAGCTTTCCTTTTTTTCCTTCTCTCCTAATTCACCTTTCCCTCACTGTTTGTACAGCCTACTTTTCTGGAGGACCAAGATCTATCTGGGAAGGCCAGACCCCAGCACCCTGGACCAGAACTGCTGCTGTGAGTACAGCCAGGACAGGTGGGGCACCCCCAGCACAGGCTTTGAAGGCATCCAGCAGCAATGCTTCTGTCTACACTTATTTGATTTTATGTCTGTGTCTCATTATCTTTGTTGGCAAGGAAGGCACAGGGAGGTTTTTCATCAGGAGTGGAGTCAATCAAGAAGCACCACAGAAACATCTTTTGGCAGCTGCTGCTTCTGCAATCCCATCTTCCATGAGGCAGAGGAAATCTTGCCTAATCTAATGAAGTCTGATGTGTTTGCTTTTAGAAAATCCTTCCTTTATTGCTGTGATTGGTTAATTCTGTTAGCAAATACATCAACTACACCGCCATCTTTGTCTGTGTGTGTCACAGTCTCGTGTGCCACACAACCACACTGCACCTGGGTTATCAACAGCAGGTCTCTGTGATGACTGTGCCTTAATTTGGCACAAGAAGCCACAGCTCCTCAGCTACTGCTGGTGGCCATGGCTGGGGCACTCAAATACCTGTTCTTGGAGATATAATGACACAAAAAACTCACTCCCTAAACAAACTCCTCTGTGCAGAGCTCCAAAGCAAATCAGCCTTTGCACACATGTGCTAAAGTGCTGGAAGAGGAGGTTTAATGCTGCCAGTCCCCTGCTCAGAGCCACTCTGGTGACTGGCCCCACAGCCACGCTGGTGCCACAGCCCAGTGCTGGTGGCCTTGTGGCCACGGGCTGCCCCAGGACTGGCAGGGTCTTCCTGGGCACCAGCCACAGCTCCTTCTCAGGGACTCCAGGAGTCAGGGTGAATGAGAGGTGAGGCTCAGGCTCATCCTTTGGTTGTTATTTTCCAAATGGGAGGCAGATGGACATCTTCCTTGGATAAGGGAAAATGCCTTGTCAGCCCTACCCTTCAGAAGCTGCATTGCTCTCCCCCTGTCTCCCATTCCAGGAGATGCTCACCTGGGCTAAGAGTGTTTGATTACCAATCCTATGGTTCTGATGCTGGAAATGGGAAACCTATCTACTTTATCTTGGGGTGGAAGGCTGAGCATAGAGATGCATCTTTGTGATGCAAATGTCCCCTTTGTTTAGCGTTATTTTTCATTGTGGAACAGATAAAAGCTAAGCAGGGAGCAAGGAGCAAACCTGGCATGTTGTGACAGGCACTTGCAAACAACAGACAAAATGTGCCAATTCCAGCTTCAGCCAGGTGTGTCTGACTGTCACTTGCTGAGTCTTCGGAAGATTTGAGCAGCAGATATTTTAATTATAAATGCTCAGCCAAGTCAATACATTTCTCAGTACAGAAGCAGTGACACACACAAAAAAAAGATTTTCTTAAAATTCAGCAACATCTGCAAAATTCAAAAATAAGATAAGCGCATCTTAAAAATAAAGTAAATTCAAACTCATATATATAAACCAGGAAGAGCAGTATAAGCCTATAGGGAGACTCCAGGTAAGCTTCAGCCCAAACCTGGAAAGATACATAAGCCTTGGAAGCCTGGAAAAACTTCCCATTGTGTAATTGTGCTGTACTCCCATACCTAGAAGTAAAACAGAGCTGTGCAATCTTTGGGCTACCCAGGACCTTCATGATGGGGAAGAACTGCAGCAGATGAACCCACCCCCAGTCCAGGAGTGAGGCACAAGAACAGGGATGCTTTGCCCGGGCACAGGAATCTGTCATGCTGACACCCAATGTTTATACCAGGGAGCTTGGGCTCCCTTTCTCCTTCATGAAGGGAAACTGGCACTTTGAGGTGCTGTTCATCCCAGCCCAGTGTAGTTGTCTAAAACAAATCAGATGACTCACGCTGCGGGCACAGCTTCTCTTCCCCCCTCTCTTGAAGGGGAGTGAGGATGGGCAGAGCAGCTTTTGCACAACAGTGTCCAAAGCTCAGTGAGAGGGATCCTGCCATAGACAGCAGGGGTTTTCCAAGTTAGTCAGGTGTAAAGCCCCTGAGAGGGGCTGCTTTGAGAGCAGCCAGGAAAGCGTGCCCTCTGACTGATGAGGGGCTTAGCTGAGCCCTAAACCCTGATGTGTGGGGCCCTCATCACACTGTCACAACCAGGCAGCCCTGCTGGGATGTGGGCTTAGAGGGCAGACATTTACATCAGCCAGAAGCAGCGTGATCTTAAACACAAAAATAATGCATTGGTTTGACTGTTGTGGTAATTGATGGCTTCTCAGGGCCACATGTTGCCTGCTGTACCTAAACTGAAGAAATGTCAACTCCCCCCTTGAAGATACTTAGAAGCTGGCTGGGCATGGCTCTAGAGAACTGGCTTGGGGTTCTGGGCTAAATGACCTCCAGAGGTCCTTTCCCACCTCAAACCTTCTGTGATCCTATGAAATAAAATAATTTCATTATTAAAAATAGTACAGAAATTAAGAATGTTCTCAATCAAGCTTTTCTTGAAAGACAATTGAGGTTTTCAAAAACACTTCCATCAATCGGGAGCACTTCATGTTTGAGATTTCATGAAAATACACTTCCATGGAAGCCTGCCAAGATCCACAGCTCACTGAGCACTTTCCAGCAGAAAGGATCATCCTCCTCCCACCTGGCTGGACAGGGGGACATCACCACCCCTGCTCAGCAGGGCGGCAGCACCAGGGCACGATCCTCTCCCTGCCCTCCCTGCCTGCCCCTGCTCCTGCCCAGGATGGGGCCATGGCCCTGGTGCCAGGGGTCCCTGCAGGGCCACCCCAGGGCGGCCAGCTGCACCTCTCACTCCTCCTGGTCGGGTTTTCACACACACCACAGACACCCTGTGAGATGGGCACAGCAAAACCTCCTCCCTTCCTCTCCTTCCATGGCTCTGCACCTGCAGGGGAAGGGGATATTGATATTGTTTACAGACAAAGGTAAAAAAGAAAGAAAAGGAGCAAGAGCAAAATAATTCTTCCCCTATGGAAAGCTCTTCTGTTTGTTCAGATCATTACCGTATCAGCAAACCCACATAAAAGTACTGTTAATTTTAATACTTTCCCAAGACTAATTAGGTTTAAATTGGGTAGAAAATATTGTGCAAATAACTAGCCATGCATAAAATCCTCGGTGAAGTTTAATCAGGAGGAGTAGAAAACAGGGAAAATAGTTTTTATTAATGCATTTATACCATCTTAGAATTTCCCTGAATTGTGTTTTACCTTGGCTATAAAAATGAAAACATTTAAATTTCTTTAAAATTACATTTGACTTAATTACAGCCAATCCCTAATACCAGCAAACAACCCATTTTGCCTACTTTTCAGCATAAATAGCCACCAGCCTCATCATTTCATAAAGAGTTGTTTTCCTACATGATGTTCTCTATGTGCAGAATGTTAATAGCTACTATAGCTGAATATGAATAGGCTTTGTAGCTCCACTTGAAATATAGAAAAATGGCCCAGACATTAAAAAAGATAAAAGGGAAAAGGGCAGTAATGAATTTAGAGGAAAATGAACATTAATGGTACTAGCATTACCTCATGTTCCACATAACAAATTATTGGAAATCTGTCAAGCACACCAAATTATCTACTCATCTGCTGTTGTGGGGCCCTTTGGAGCCATCCAAAACCAGCAAAAGCAAGACAATTTAAGCTAATTTTACTATTTATAACAATAGAACAGACCATTAAGATAAATTAATGTCATTATCAAGTTTCTATGAAAATGACAAATACCGCTATTTCAAGCAGCTTTAGAAGCTGTTGACTATAATGAAATCTGCTGTACAGGTACTAAAAAGAAACACTCCAAGTAATTATTTTCTAGTAGCTTGTTTGTTTCCTTCACATTCATTTACTTTCACCACAATTAGTTCTGTACACAATATATGGTAACTAAACAGTCAACACTACGCAGCATTAGGACTAATTAGACAATTATGATGTAGTTTTCAGCCTTTTAGGTCCTAAAGAGAGCCAGGAGTAAACATTTTAGAGGCAAAAATAGCGGCACCACATCGATTTGCGGGTTTGGAGTTTGAAGGAATACAAAGCAATGCGAGAAATAAAGCCAGGTAAAATGCTTTACACAAAACAGCCTGAATTGAGATGGTTATTAAATGATCTAATTGCTGAGGCTCCCAGCACGAGGCTGGACGTGGCCAACAGGAACAGCCGGGGTGAGGATGCTGGAGCAGGCCAGCTCCGGGTGGGCTGTGGAGCCTGGGGTGAGAGCAGTGCCAGGGCAGTGCTGGCAGCTGACCAACAGCAGAGGGACACCAGCTGTGGATGGTGGGTGGAAAAAAAAGCACATCCTGGGAAGATTTACATGTGTTCTTTCAAAACTTCCTCAACGTGGTAACTCCATGTATTTCACATGTAGCACTCCATCCCTTCAAACCTCCAGCACCACTGCACTGGACAAAGAGTCCTACAAAAAGTATGTAAAAAAATGTAAAAAGGAATGTATTTTCTTACTGCCAGTACTGACTGTCTGCTTCAGAGGATAAAGAAGGCAGAAGCTCATGGTGCCTCCTTCTCTACCACTCACGATTTCCTGGACAAGGCTAGGAAGGATCCATATGTAGTGCAAACACAGCACAGATGCCACTTGGTACATGAACAGATCCCAGCCAAAATATCCACGTTCAGCTGGATATTATTATCAGCATTAACCAAGCACATTGGAGGTAGCCATGGAGGGCATCATGCTTTCCCTGGCCAGCCTTGAGTCTTTTTCCCCACTTCACTCACACAGAGGGCAAAAATAGGATGAGGAAGCTTAGCATCCCTCTTTGAACTCCTTTTCACTTTCCCCATCTCTGTAGCTGCCAAGCTTTTATCTGCTCTGTGTGTGCCACTTCATGCCAGCGACATAATGAAATAATTTGCATATTTGCACATAATTTCCAGGGAACCATCTCCAGCTTTGAAGCCCCTGTACAGCTGGGTTGTGGGGCCAGAGTGAGTTGCAGGGATTGCTTCCCTGGTGCAAGGCCTGGGCAACAAAGCTCTGCCCTCATCCCTGCCTGGGGACAAGTTGCACCAGGAGCCTCCTTCTTGCTCCAAACACAGCAAGAGGTTGGGCTGGGCCTCCCCAGACTGCTGTGGTGCAAGCCACAGTCCTCATTCTCAGCTCCCTGCTGCAAGGGTAATGCTCCACAGGGCAGACCACACGTGGGGCAAGCTGTGCCACAGAACTCCCAAGAGCCTGAGGACAGGGTTCCCTGCTCCCAGGGCCACAATGTCATCTCCAGCCCAGGAACTGGTGAGGAAGGCACCAAAACCAGTTCTTCTGCTGACAAGAAGACCCCTCCATTCTCCTTTTCCTCCTGGCTGTTCCCTGTCCTGCATCTGGCAACACCACCATGACTCTGAGATATCTTGAGTGCTTATCAGTTCTGTGCTAATGATAATGAAAGGTAATTAGTCTATAAAAGCATTATCACAACATTCATTGTTATTTATGACATTTTTATTAGTACTATCAGTCAGGGATTTTATGAAGCAGAGGTTTTATTTTTCCTTAATTAGACATCTATGAGAGAATATCAAATCTGACAGTCCATTTAGGAATTTATCACAGAATAAAGAGGCTCCAGCTGAAAGCCAGCTTTGGTTTATATGACCAGTTTTGCACTGGATTTAACAGAAGCTGCATCTATCTGCAAATTTGACTCAATGTCCCTGTGATGGACTATGCATCCATCTGTTTGGGGAAGGCTGAACCATCCACCCTGCTTCTGAAGGCTGGAGATGCTTAGGTTGTGTGGGCATGCAAGGGCAAAAGTCTTGGGAGTTCCCGCAACAGGATATTTTCTAATGCTTTTTTGTACAGTAACTGCCTACATGAGTCCTTAGAAAAGTGCTTAAAACCTTCCTAAAGCTCTCCCAGGAGCAGCTGGAGGCCAGCAGCCATCACACAGCAGGGGCTCAGCGAGCTCAGTCACTCAGAAGGATGCCTGAGCCCCTGGGACCTTCACTTTGGTTTCTGTCTTGTCACAGTCTTTGACCCTTGTCCTTTGCCCTGCATTTTTCATTACCTGGACAGATACTTGCATTGCTCCACCTCAGAAACATGCTAAAAGGATTTAAAATTCAGCACCTGAAAGGAGTGGTGACCTGGCTGCTGGTCCCTCATGCAGCAGCTGTCAGCAGCAGCACAGGACCCTCAGCAGGGTGGGGTGGCTTGGACAGGGGACAGCAGGGGCTGGCAGTCCCTCTGGTGACCAGGAGAGCAGCACCTTTCCAAGGGGCTCAGGAACAGCTGCAGCGCACAGGACAGCCAAGCTGGACTTCTCAGTCTGCCAAGCCCTACAAAGAAAAGGATTTTGAAGCCTGGAACTCGATGCAGAGCAGTAGTGAAGGGCAGGACAGCAAGACCGTTCTGAGCAGGGATGAGGAATTCAGGGAAAAACAAGAAAACGTGTCCCTTGTGTGCCTAAATAAATGGTCTCTGCATAGCCAAAGCAGCTGAAAGGGGTATTTTAACTGTGCACATTGATCATTGTATCCACTTCTCACCTCTGCAATTCTGGAAGGTGCTCAATATTTAAGAAGTTACAGTAAAAAACAAAGCAAAACAAACTAAACATTTCAATACTTGGATAAAACACCACTGTGAAAAACATGAAGTGCTTTTAAAGGATAGTGAGGACTGACCTTGCTACAATTTGTATGAACTTTTGTTCGGGGAGAAAATAGCAGTGGCGAAGGAACAGACAGAGAGGAGAAAGCCTTTGCAAAAACGGAGGAATGAAGCTGCAGCCACACAAATTCAGCCTGGAAGTGGAGCACAAACCTCCACCAGCCAGGGTGCTTAACCATTAACTCTGAGTTGGCTGTTGCCAGCTCAGGGCTGGGTGCCTGTACTCCCACACAAGTCCCCGGGTGCAGACAGAGGTGAGCAAACACAGTGTGATAGGCTGTGATAGACAGGCAGTCTGCCCAAGCGATTTGAGGCTCCTCTCTGCCCTTAAACACTGCGGGGTTGTGAGAAGCATCCGCAGGCTCAAGAGCTGCAGCTCACCTGGGCACTCACTGAAAATACACACCAGAAAGGGCTGTGATGGAGATACCACAACAGCCACACATTTGACGATTTTTCCAGAATTTCACCTCTGTAAATCAAATACACCCTGGGAAGTTTCTGAGAAAGCAGGATTTTCTTTTGTGTGTGGTCCTCTGCAAGCACAGGATTGTGGCGGAGGCAGGAAGGGAGAGATTAACCACAGGAGCCAGTTCCGTGCTTAGATACCAACTCCCCTTGTTCCACTACAAACAGATGGAGCCCCACAGACACCCACACTCATCCTCGCCTCCGACGGAGGTCAGCGCGGCTCTGGCAGGCGGGGATGCTGCGCCTGCCGTCGGTGCGGAGCAGCCCCAGCCGGAGAGCGTCAGATGCCCGACAGGGACCAGCCCCAGTCTCGCACCTCAGCTGCGCTGCCAGGCGCCTGGGGCTGCTCTCTCCTCACCGAGCCTGCTCTGCACTCTCTTTGTGCAATAGTGATAAAAATTAACTCTTCTTCTGCAGCCACAGACCCAAGCAGGGAAACGAATATTCTTCTCCGATCCTTCATCCTGCCTCTTGACAAAACTGCATTTATATCTGTGTTGAAGAAAGGGACACAGACAGACGATGGAAAAAGCTGCAGGAGCACTGGTGAGGATACAGAGAAAGACAAAAGAGAGCTTTTCCCTGTTTCTCCATGCTTTAGTAGGAGATGCAGGACACCATGGCTGGCTTTTCCCTCCTGCCTCTGCTTTTGCTTGTACAAAATCCAGAAAGTCCCAGTTCATTTGGCAAGTCCCTCTGCCATGACATAATTACAGAAAATTATCAGCAGATTTCCTGTCCATCAAGCTGAGACTTTGCAACAGGTCCAGCCTGAATAACCCAGAAAACCATGTGGTCACTGGTTTATGTTGTTCTGGGTTTTTCTGAGTTTGTGTTTAAGCTTTCCCTCTACACCCCAAAAGCACAGCCTGGATAGAGACAAAGAAATCTCCTCCTCCCACTACCACAAGTATTTTTTCTTTCCCCCTGCTTATAGCTGATGCAAGCATGCCAAGATCAAGGGAACGAGATGGTGTCAAAGTCTGCAGGCAGCCTGGCACAAGCCACTCCAAGGCATGGGCTAGCACAGTAATTTAAGCAGCAGTGAAATAAAATCCAAAGTCATCAATGTGCACCTTACTGAAAATGGAAGTTTGTGAGCACAGAGACAATACAGGAGTGTACTAGCAAGCCAAAGAGCATCAAACTGGTCCTATTGCATAGTTACAGTCAGGTGAGTTTCATCAGAACTCTCCATTTTAAGGAGCAGATGGATTTCAAGGACTTTTCCATTCAAAGAGAGCAGGCAGCAGGAACCTGGTGCAGAGCTGACAACCAGCTCACCGCGGTGCTCAGCAACCTGCAGACGTGACGCTAATAGCTGCTCATTACATCTTTCTCCAGGCTGGATGCAGACACTCAGCCTCTTGTGCAGGAAAATGATCCACAGTACAGGCTGTACTAGGGGAAAAGCTCTAGTCTTCTTAATTGCTCCTCTCTAAGCATCTCTCCGTCTTCCAGGAGAAATTAACCACCATTCTGTTCTGAAGATGGACAAAAGTGTGTTCCCTTCCATAAACCAACAAAAGATTACAACTACTGAACACAGTTTCTCCCCAGATGAATGGATCACCTGGCAGCAATTGCTGTCCCTGCACTGATGGAGCTTTTTAATCCCAGCAATGTTCCTGCTCCCTCCTGAGAAGGCTGCAGAGCTGGGTCTAGAGGCTGCAACCCACATTTGCTGCCCCTGTGAGCAGGTGACCTTGGAGAGGCTTTGCCATGGAGTGTATTTCATGCCCAGTGGATGACAGTGGATTGCCTTCTCCCTCACACCCTCTGCATGCAGGCAGTGCCAGGCTGTCCAAGCCTCTCTGTGGTTCCCTGCTACCATCAGGAGCTTCTGTGCCTTCGATGGCCAAGCCATGCCTGGGATGTCCCAGTACCTCACCCGCATTAGATGCCACTGGACTCTGCTGCCCTCAGAGCTGGAAATGCTCTCAGAAGGATCCACCTGGATGTTCTTGGCCTGAGAGGAATTTGGGGGACAACACAATCTCTGTGATTTATAGCCAGCTTGGAACAAACTGCTTTAAACTGAAAAATTATATGGTTCAAGAGGGTTTCGGAGCAGTGTTGGGTGACATGGGGATTATTTGACTTGCTTCAGCAAGTTAAGGAAAGGAACTGGCACAAGAGTTGTCTGGAGAAGAATTTTTCTGATGTGCCTTCCTGTGGGGAGATGAGCAGCTCCTGCCATGCCTGAGGGGACCCTGCCCTGCCTGCTTCAGGGCTGCAGGAGGGACCTGCCATCCCTACCCCTGCAGGGCTCTGCTGGCACACAGGCCAAGACACAGGGCTCAGGGGCACCCATAGGTGTCAGCTTCCACAGCTTATCCATGTGTGTGCCTGAGCCCATGGGCAGGGCTGGAGCACCAACTTGTTCTGCCCACAGTGAGGAGAGGAAAGGCACACACACACACACACACACACACACACACACACACACAGAAAGCAGACATGGAAACCTGCTAAGCAGCCTTGTCTTGTGTGTTTGGGCTCCAGAGTAGGGATGGAGGCACAAGAATACCCTGGAGGTATCACAAGTCCAAACATTCCTGATACCAGTGCTGCATGGGGGATTCTGGTGTCTCCATGTGAGACATGGTAGGGCCTTGGAAACATGGGAAGCACAGAATATTCCTGGGCTGTACACATTCCAAATGTATTTGTATTGTGTACATTTCTAATTGTCACTAACAAGACAGTCAACCCATATTTCTTCCCGAATCCATCTTCAGCATTTGCTTTGTTCCTGGTCTGCCCACCAATTGTGCCAGCAGAGTCATTTGTGCAACACAGGGTGAGCAGGAGCACTGTACTTACTTGGATGACAAATAACCCACCTTTTTGCAAAGTCATTTTTCAGCTGTTTGCCTCAGCAGTCGTGAAGCTGCTTGTGCCAGTAGAGCACAGGTGGTAGCATGGTGGGTGGGCATGAAAGGGCAGGGAAAGGAGACCAGAGCAGTGGCTGATGAGAACTGTCTCCACATGAGGCTGCAGCTCTGTGGCAAGCAGCAGTGCATCTCTGCCCCCTCATTCCTGCAGCACATTCCTTTGCCCACCTGGTACCCTGTTACATCATGGATCTGCAGCAACCATTCTGCAGCCACACTGTGAATTGAGTTGGTGCTTTTGGCCTCGCCTCTAAAAAAAGAAACTCTGAAAAATATTTATTTTTAAATGGGATCAGCTTTTTAGTCACGATTCCCAGCACAGACGTAGGTTTCCCACTCAATTCAATGGGTGGTGTGACATAGCCTGGGCTGGAACAAGGGAAATGCAATTTACAGCAGCTGCTGAGACTGCTTCATAGAGTAACACCATTGAGCACTCCAAGTCAGGACCAAAGTGGGATGTGTGGGTCCACAAAAGACTTCACAACAATAATCACAACATTCTTCAACACCCCCACACCCCTTTAAGCTTAGCAAGTGCAATCTGCTGAATGGCTAATGATGTAAGCCTTCTAAAAGGAGTCTGTGTTTCTTTTAAGATTGGTGTGATAAAAACAAAGGAAGCAGGAGATGTACATTGTCACACTTCATGACGGGGACTGAAGAGATAAACATGAAATATAAATTATTTTGTGATATTGTGGTCCCTGAACTTTATCTCAAAAATCAAGTCCTATTAATAATAAAGCTTAATAAATAAATTAATATAAGAAATGAGGTTTAACCAATAAATCTTACCAGCTCCAAGTTGGACCTGCTGCTGACCAGGGCTGAGCCCATCAGACACAGCAGTAACACCTCTGTGATAACCTATTTGAGAAGGAAAATGTTATTTCGCAGAAGCAATGGCAGCCAGAGAAGAAAGGAATAAAAATATGTAAGAGAAACAGCTCTGCTGACACCAAGGTCAGTGAAGAAAGAGGCAGAGGAGGTGCTCCAGGTGCCAGCACTGAAATTCCCCCGCAGCCTGTGGTGCAGACCATGGTGAGGCAGCTGTGCCCTTGTGTCCATGGAGAATCGGAGAAGAGCTGATGCTCTTTCCTCAGTGAGCCTGTCTGCTCACTGCTTAACTGCTGTGCCCTTTCAGTTAAGAAATAAATCCTCTTCTCCACTACCAGGTGTACCTCCAGGGTGATGAACTACACCCTGGAGCCTCAGTCCCAGCTGGGCAGCTCGCGGCGCTCTCAGACAGAGCATTTTGCACAGCACCTTTGCACTGGTCTGAAGGACACAAGTCATGACTAAATCATGAAATGGCAGCTTGAATTAAACATCAATTCACTTCCTTACAGCCCATTAATAGCCAGCCATCTCCAATTGCAATAATTTGTGGTAATAAATGACAATTAATATCAGATTTGACTGGGACAAAGATAATTTTCTATCTAAAATGAGGGACATGAAATGAATTGTTATGCAGGTGCTGCTCAAAGATATTATTTGGGTTGCTCATGGGACCACCACAGGCTATCTTTGGTCAGGACAGTTATGGGAGATCTTGACACATGAAATATTCAGAGTTGCTGTGGATGTAGTCTATGGATTTTGCACTGACTGCTGAAAAGTAATTTAAAACGTGAATCTTAGGGCTTTCTTCATCCAGAGTCTGAAACACTGCAAGGACTGAGATTTTCTGGCTGCCTGGGAGAACATCCTGTCTCCATGGAGCATCTTTACATCCAAAGAGTTGCCTTAGATATTTCCCCACTTGCTTTCATCTTACCTCAGGTACAACAAGGCCAGTAGGAACTTTGCTCCACCCACCTTCATAAGTACTGTTCCCTCTGGGCACAAGGAACTTTGTGCTGTTACCTTTTATTTTTTCTTTCTTTTCTCCAAAAAGCTCCCACTCAGGTCACTCATGAAGAATCTTACAGAAGCTGGGCTGTCACAAAAGACCCTCCTATGAGGATTAATGACTAATCTGAAGTGGTTAAAAGATGTGAAACAAAAGGTGAAAAAGATGAGACAGTTTTTCACAGTGAAGGCAATAACCACTGGGGAGCCGTGCTGGCCAAGATTTTCATAAGTGATTTGGACAAGGGGTGAACAGTGAGGTGACAAAGTTTGCTGATGTTGCAAAATTGCCTGGGAGTAACAATGACAACTGGGTATGAAGAGCTGCAGATGGATTTTATGCTGTGCAGTGACTTTGAGGATAAAACAGGAGATGAAATCCAACACTGAAAAATGCCAAGTAATGTGTATGAGGGAAAACAATCCTAACTATGGATGCTCAGTGATGGGCTCTAAATTAGGTATTATCACCAGGGAAGAGATCTTTGAACAGCTCTCTGAAATAACAGCTCATTACTCAGTGGTGGTCAAGAAGGTAAATATGATATCAGGAGTTATCAGGAAGCAAAGAGACAGCAAAACAGAGAACACCATTATGCTCAGTATGGATGTACTCAGACCCTGGATATTCTATCAGTTCTGTCTCACTACCCTAAAAGCATGTGCTAGAGCTGAGAAATGATGAGATAAGGATATGAAAGCTATGGAATTACTTTTATGGGAAGTGACTACAAATAGGAGAACACTGAAATGTACAAAAAAAAAAAAAGAAAACTGACATTGATAAATTATTAATAAATTATTAATAAATTTATTAATAACATTGAGAAAACAAAATAGAATGGCTATTTGCTGCTTCTCAAAGAACATGTTTTGAAAGGAACAGAAAAATACTTAAATTTCACAACTGCCACAAGATATGAGATACATAAAGGCACAGACGAGTTGTAAAAGGGAAAAAATACAAATAGCATATGAAAAAAATCAAACTCTATTTAAAAAAATAAGAAGGCAATGCAACTTTTAGCTCAAGAAAATAGAAGTGCACATTTCCATAAACAGGAGTGGATATGTAAGTACAAACGTGTATGTGAATGCACATGAACACAACTATTCCAAAGCCAGAAGGGTACAGCAAGGAGGAAACACCACATACTGTCAGTACATCCTTCTGTAAACATCCACCCTGACCACTGTCAGGGCCCTCTCTCTCCCAGGACTCATTCCCATGTCCCTCCTGGTCCTTTCAGGATCACTGTCACAGATGTCAAGCACCGTTCTCTGCCCTTGGGTCTCTCACTGGAATTGATTCTTCTCATACAACTTCTTCCTGGGACACTGGCAGCTGTCTTGAGCATTTAGCAAGAGAAGGTGCTTGTGACCACCTTTGTTCACAGAACAGCATCTGTGCATTAATAAGAAGGGTGTGGTAAAAAAGAAAAAAATCCACAATTTATTTATTTGCTAATTATTCCTGCCAGAAGAAAACTAAATTACAAAATCCTGAATTCTGCTGAGATCTGACAGGTAAGAATCGTTTTTCGTTTGGAATCTTGTGTGACAAAATTAAGTCAATAAATACCATGTTTACAGAGGAGCTCGGAACAAAGGATCTACCAAACACCTGGAGGAGGGTCCAATTCTCCTTGGACCTGCAAGGGCAGGACTGATGCTTGCAAAGAAATGTTTTAGTGTATGTCACACTCTTGGCTTCTGTTACAGCCAAAGTGAGCATCCTGTTGCTCTATTCCTTTTATGACACAAAATAAACCTTGTGACTGGGAGGTGCAGGCTGGCAGGAAAAACATGTGAGACTGCTCTAATGACACTGCACGTTCATTCCTTCCTCATGATTCAATGGACAGGTCTGGAAAAGGTGAACCTAAAAAAGGACATCGCATTTCCATACTATTGAGGAATGAATAATGCATTGGAAAGCAAGTATAAGCATCATTTCTCTTCTAATCAGTATCTGCTGGTTTGACCCGGGCTGGGTGCCAGGTGTCCACCAAAGCTGCTCTGTCATCACCCTTCTCAGCTGGCAAGGGGAGAGAACATATAACAAAAGAATTATGGGTTGAGATAAGGGCAGGGAGAGATCACTCACTAGTGACTGTCAGGGGCAAAACAGGCTCAGCTAGAGGCGGGGGAGGGAAATAATTTATCACCAATCAAGTGAGAGTGAGATAAGAAATAAACACAAATCTTCAAACACCTTCCCCTGACCCCTCTCTTCTTTATAGGCCTAACCTTAGTCCTGATATTCTCTACCTCCTCCCTGCAGGTGGCTCAGGGAGCTGGGCAACGGGGGCTGCAGCCAATTCACGTTGTCTCTGCTGCTGCTGCTTCCCCTCAGGGGGAGTACTCCTCCAACTCTTCCCCTGCTCCAGCGTGGGATCCCTCCCACTGCAGACAGCTCTCCATGAACTCCTCCAGTGTGAGTCCTTCCCACAAGCTGCAGTTCTTCACAAACTGCTCCAGCATGGGCGTTTCCACAGGGTACAATCCTTCAGGAACAAGCTGCTCCAGCATGGGTCCCCTGTGGGGTCACAGCTCTTGCCAACAAACCTGCTCCAGCACAGACTTCCCACAGGTCCCAGCCTTCTCTGGGACACCCACCTGCTCGGGCGTGGGGCCCTCCATGGGCTGCAGGTGCATCTCTGTGCCACAACAATCTTCACCACTGGCTGCAGGGGAATCTTTTCTCTGGTGCCTGGAGCACCTTCTGTCTTTCCTTCTTCACTGGCCTGGGTGTCTGCAGAGCTGTTCTGCTTCCCTGGTGGCTGTTTACTTCTGCCCAACATCTTTTTTCTCTCTTCTTAACTGTGCTATCCCAGAGGCACTGCAGCCATCCCTGATGGGTGTCAGGTGTGCCTTGGAGCTGGCTGCCATTGGCTCTGATGGACGTTGGAGAAGTTTTGGCAGCTTCTCATAGACCACTCCTGTGGGCCCCCACCACCACAACCTCGCCATGCGAACCCAACACAGTATCATGAAGCACATTACTCATTAACCACTTTTCCCCAGACACTTGGTGAATTAAGTAGCTCTAGGCTGGGCCCCTGTCAGGGTGGGCCATGCCATCTGCATTTAGAAAATTGTCCATACATTTAGGAAAGTGAAATTCACCCATTAATTAGTCCTGTCAGCATTTTCCCTGGAAACTGTCATTAGCACACTGAGCTAATTACTACAACTAACAGCACTAGTGGGTGTGTGTATGTGCAGGGTGGGGAGGACGAAAGGTTATTCTAACTAAATAATGGAAAGGACACCTCATTCTTACATTTACATTAAAATCTAAATTCAGAATAACAGCAGAATGAGATAAACCTGCCATTTTATTTACCTTCCATACTGGAATCTTTTCTTGTGTGGAAAAAAATATTCAAAGCATGGCAGAAATCTTCTGAAGATGGTAAAGCTGAAGGAACAAGAGTCTTCTAGTTATCCATTCCTACATAACTCTGTGATATTAAAGTGTATTTTGACCTAAGAAAAGGAAACTGAATTTGTGTAATACTACTCATTTTTGATACCACAGCAAGGCTGCTCAGGTCCTTTTCTACAGATGTGCTTGCTCAGGATATTTTCCTACTTGCTTGTGTGAAGACCCTGGCTGGATAGGAGGACTTGAACGTACCACAGAGATATCTTGATCTGCCCAGTTCCTCCTGAGAGGTGAGCCAGGGGTGAATGTGGTAAGGTCTTGGTGTGACAGAACCAATCAGCAGCATTAACACCAACCTTTTCCATTGAGGTGTGCATTAAAAGATTTTCCTTGTGTGTCCCAGGTTAGGAGCAGCTGTGCAGTCAGGGAGCTGTGGCTCAGTTGATGGACAGGCTTTTTTGATGCCATGGCAGCTGTGTATCCCTGTGATGAAGGTCACTGTATGAACATCAAGTGAAACACAGTGAAAACTCCTTGGGGAGCCTGCTGGCTAACCCAACAAGGCAACAGGTGAAAGGGGAAATGGCAATATAGAGAAATTAAATTTCTTTTAAAGGTCTTGGGGTAAGAGGAGGCAAATACTAAATCCAGGAATCTTCTCATTGAATCAGTGTCATGGTTTTGTCTGGGACAGAGTCCATTTTCTTAGTGTCTGGTACAACCCTGTGTTTCAGATTCAGTGTGAGAATAATGTTGGTAACACAGTGATGTTTTGGTTGTTGCTAAGTAGTGCTCACCCTAAGTCAAGGACTTCTCAGTGTCACATGCTGTGCCACTGAAAAGCTGCACAAGAAGCCAGTGGAGAGAACTGCCAGGAGAGCTGACCTGAGCAGGCCAAAGAGCTATTCCATACCATGGAGCATCATACTCAGTATATTAACTGGGGAGTGGGGTTGACTGCAGCTCAGGGACAGGCTGGGCATCAGCCAGTGGGTGGTGAGCAGTTGTGTTGTGCATCACTTGGGTTTTATCACCCTCTCTCCCTCTCCTTTCTATTATTAATAGAATTAGCATTGTCATTATATTTTGTTTTGTTTCAATTATTAAACTGTCCTTATCTTAGCCCACGAGTTCTATTTTCTTTTTTTTCCTGACTCCTCTCCCCATCCCACAGGTGAAGAGTGTGTGTGTGGGAAGGGGAGAGGGTGTGTGTGAAGTGAGTGAGCAGGTGCGTGGTGCTCAGCTGCCAGCTGGGGTTAAATCACAACAGACACCTTGCCAGCACACACCATTGCCCACCCTAAGCATCTCACAATTTTTTCCTTTTTTTAGAAATTCACCTTATGCTGCACGTGGATACAAAGGAAAAAGAATTTTAACATCTCCTCTCCATCACACTCTTGTGGTGTAAATGCAAGCACAGCTTAACTGCCTACAACTCTTCCACACAGCCTTCCACCTGCAAAACGGGAGCAGTTGGGAGGGGAATGGCAATAGTCAGATCATTCACAGCAAAATACAGCTGGCAGCTGGGCACATTATCCAGCTGACAGGCCCAGGACATGCATAGGAGAACACCACAGCCATACCCACATGCGTGGGTTTTCCAGAGTCACATAACGAAAGACGGTGGGATCTGAAAGCATTTGGTAAAAGTGAACATTTAGGGACCCAAATGTCAGAACTGATGTGTGTGCTGGAACTAGGTCAAGCTCCACTGAGAGAAGAATAACTGGTGGTCATACTATCCATGGATTGCATCCTCAAGAGAGAAGAGTAACTCTGGTCATACTATCCATGGATTACACAAGTGTCAGAATTGAGGATCCTCTTTTCTCAAGACACTGCAGAGCACAGCACACATTTGTAAGTGAGAGACTGTATAAGGTCACTGTAAAAAACATTCACCCCAATCAAACATCATTTGCTTTTACTAATTTCACTGTAGTACAGTCCTTGTAACTGTAACTATCCAAAGCCCTAAGATAGTTATCTTAGAGCAGGATCTGTGCTAAGATCTGTGCAGGTACATGTCAATGAGCACCTCGGCAGTCCCAGCTCTTCAGCACTCTCCTGCACACATAACCTTTCTCAAGCCTTTTATTCTTTCAAAGTCAATAAGACAGTTCCTATATGTAAAGCAATTCTAACACACAGAATCAGACCTTAAATAATGCTTTGTTAGCCCAAAAGCATTTTCTATTTAATAAAGACTAGAAAAAAGTGCTTCTTTTTCAATGAAACAAAAATACTTTAAATAAAATCAGGTCTCTGACCTCAAATAGGGAACTGGATTACTTAAACTTGCTAGGATTTTCACTTGCACTTCCTTGCCTTCTAATACTGACAAATTTCAGCTGTATTCCTCCAGCAACAAATTGATTCTCCTGTGGCTAAAATAATTGTATAAATAGGGTTGCTAATCTTTCAGCTCCTTTCAGCTGATTAATACCAAGTTGTAGGGATGGTGAGTTCAGCTTGTACTTGTGTAATAATATCTATTAACTTCTGCCCCCAATCTCTATGTGAAGATACTCCAGCAGAGAAGTAACATGAAATAAGCACAAGGTGCAAAACAATTCTGGTGTTGAAAAATTAAAAGAAGAAAAAATTAAGGAAGAACTTAATCTGTGTCATTCATGCCAGATGGCTGCTTATTTAAGTAATCAAGTTAAGCAAGATGTATTTAGGACTATCTTGTTTAATTTGATTATTTAACTGAATAAACTGCCTGTAAGGCAGTGGGGTTTTGCACATATAATCAGGTCACATTCTACTCTGGTTCATATTTGCTGATTTTTATATGGTTAGTTCATAATTTCTCTATGTAGCCAAACTGTTTTGCTTGCATGAGGAATGTTTTAGATCAGATGAGAATTACTCCGAGGCACCAACTGATATTATGTTAATGCCTAGCAGATTAATGCTCCAGCAAATTTGCATATAATGAACACAGATCACAACCCTTTGCTGAAGTGCACATCCCAATGTGCCTGCCCCAGATAATGGGCCCTTTTCCTATCAACAGGGAACTGGGAAGGGAGGAGAAGCAGGTTCTTTAATTCCTCTTTTATGCATTCAACAAATCTACCACTGTAACTGCAGAGGTATCGAGTAGTTGCTGCTACAGGAGTGATTATGCAAATGACATTATGCAACTCTAGTGACTGAACTAACAACACCCTAGGACTCTACATTTGCTCAGTCTACAGCAGATATTTCCAACCCATATAGTCTTCAACAAAGACAAGTGCTTATATGGTCAATAAACAATGATGTTCTGCCCTTTTTCCTGGCAAACCTTGTGAGCAGTTATTATCTAGGGGTTGTCCAAAAATTTTCCACTGAAACTGTTTTTATGGAAAACTTCAAGTTAAAACTGAATAGCTTTTCTCTTTTTTTTACTGAAAGGATGTGTCCTTTCTGCGGAATATTGTCCCTCTTCTGTCCCAGTGAATTGTGTCCCAAACAAAGCACATTTCCATGGGGATATGCTATTCTGAATATTCAGAGAAACTCAGAGCAGAGATCCTTTGAGCTGAGTGGGTTGACTCACCACAGGGTGGTCAAGAACTGGAATAGGTTTTCTAGGGAGGTGGTTGGTGCCCCAAGCCCCCCAGTGATCAAGAGGCATTTGGACAATGCCCCTAAAAACATTCTTTAACTTTTGGTCAGCCCTGAAAGAGGTCAGGTAGTTGGACTGGATGATTGCTGTATGTCACTTTCAGCTTAAATTTTTCTATTTCTCTTTTTTCTGTTTCTATTTCTATTTTATTCTTTTCAGGGCTCAGCTTGACTACTGAGGCATAATTTACTGAAATTAGTAATTGGTGTACTTAATGAAATTTAGTTCAGCTAGAAAACCCAGCCTGCAGAGGGCAATGAAAGCATGAAGAGCCTCAGGGCCCTTCCATATCAAATCACTTGGCTCTACACTTTGACAAAATATGTTCAAGACTAAAAGATCAGTAGCTTTGTCCACTGTACAAAAAGATACTGATTGCCAGCCACAAGCTAATTATTTAATTTCATTGACTACATCCAAATTTTGAAATTCTGTATGCTTTTTCTGTTTCTCCTGCAGTCAGTTTGTGGATGTGGGAATGTGGAAAACTAGGTTCACATACCTAGCCTGGAGCAATGAGAGATCACAAATTTTGACATGAAGCAAAAACTTGAACCTGTCTTTTGCTCCTCTTGAGCAAAGCCTTTGGCTCCAAGAAGATGCTATATTATATACTATATTTAATTTTATCAGAAATACACCAAAGGATCTATGATCAATACAATTAAAACAAAATAAAATACAGTGGGACAGCCTCTCTATATTTATTCAGACACTTCTTATCTTTTCTTGATATAAATCACTTTGCTTGGCTCATGACTGAGGGGTGTTTTAAATAATTAGAAGAAACTGTTTACCTTTTAGGGCATCAGTTAATTATACTTCAAGCTCACAAATTACAGTTGTTTTTCATTATCCACATATGGAACTATAAAAGCAAAGCAAATGCTACTGTTATAACACAGCATTCCTCTCCAAAGTTTACAAAAGCAGGGTGAGCTAATGGAAAAAGAACCACTAAATAAAGCACCAACTGGCCTGGTTTCTAGGCTTGCTTTTAACTTTTTCCCTTTTTTGGCCATTTCAGATACTGTGATTTCTCCCCCTTTATTTTTAACCAGACATGAAATAGCTAACAAGAACTCTTATCTTTTTCAGAGACCTGTTGAAACACGTTGGTTCAGATTAATGAGATTTGCATCTTAAGAAAATTATTCCAGCTCTGTTGCTCTATTTCCTCGTAAATAAGCAGACAAACAAGAAACTTCAGTTTCTCTATGTATGCTCATGCCCTTACTTGTTAGAGCCAGACACTAAATTTGTATTACACTGAACACAGGGAAACATTATACCACTGCAGATTAATAAATTCAGATTTTTTTAAAGATAGTGTTGTGGTCAATAATACAGAACTTCTTGTTAGCATATTTTGCAGAATAATTTTCCTTCTACAAATTTAAACAGAATAAATGTATGTGAGCCTTTACAGCATGAATAAATGCTCAGTCCTTCTAACACCATCTACATTTGATGGTTACTTGGTCTTCACTGAATATGGGAATAATTTGCTTGATTTCTGAGTACAATTATGTGTTCTGATGCAGAGCTAATTTCTGAATTCCTTATAAAAACAATTACCTCCCGCTGTTCTTTAAAGAAAAAATTATGACTCATTTCTGTGGCTCCATCATCCATGTTTAATTTATGTAAATAACTTATGCTCTGATACCATGTAAGCATCACGGGCATATGAATCCAAATAAATATATAAACTGATTGGAATGCAGAGTTGTCTCAGCACAACTGAAGTGCTTGAAAATTATTAACAAGTCTTCAATGTTCTATTCAAAACCAGATTATTTTCTTATATTGAAGTGGACTGAGCTTGTAGGACTGTAATTGTTTCTAAGAAAATGTATACATAAGGGTCTCCACCCTTCAATTAGAATGTAAAAGTAGAATCACTGAAGTCCTGCTGATTCCTGAACTGATTCACAGATAAGTAAGGTTTTTTTTTCACCCAAGTTGAGGTCATAGCCCAAAATTCTTAGTATACCATTGGAGCAGAGGACTCCCTTGAGGTCCCTTCCAACCCAAATCATTCTACAATTCTGCACTTCTATCAAAAAGTACTAAATTGTCTTTGACAGCCCTTTCTCCTGAAGCCAAAAACTTGTTCTTATAATCCTGCATTATGTGGAGGGGAGGCAGAGGGGAAAGGGGAGAGAGAGTACCAAAGTTAAACATGAGGTGATGCACTGTGGGATCTGGAACCACAACTGTACAAACTCTGGGATCAGACAATTTATACAGGATGCTGAAAGCTGACACAGCTGTGAGAGATTTGCTGTAGATGCTGTCTGAGAGCACACCTGATATAAAGACAAAAGACAAATTTTCACTGTAGGAAAATGTGAAACACAAAACTCTGGATGATGAATTTCCCTATGGATCTCATGGAAAAATCCAGTCTGAATTCTGGTTGGAACAGAAGGAGATGCAAGAGCAGATATGGATTATTGATACGTGTGCTTTGTTGCTGAAGGATATAATCTTTTTTCCCAAGAGCATAGTAGTGGTTTTTATATGATGTTGCCATCTTGGACCAGGTAGAGCGGCCCATACAAGGGAAGTTGAACTTAAAGAACATATCCAATTTTGCTGAGATCACATTGTAGAGCCAGTTATACTGGCACTGGACCCCATCATTATGGGGATAAAATAGAGTAGATTTCAGAGGTACTGTGTAATTAACTCTGAAGGAGGCTTTGTCCCTAGTCTCAGGCACATGAACTGCACCTCCACAAAAGAGCAAAATTAAGGAAAACCTATCAAAAAAGAGTAAGATATATAGCAGCATGCTGGTTTATAATTCACTTTGAAGAAAATTAGGCACTGTGAAATACTGAAATTACCGCTGAGATTTCAGGAACAAAAAATATGTTACCAATAATCAGGAAGTATGAAATACTATAAATCATTGTTTTCTGACAACCCAGGGATCAGAATTTATGTTTTTTCTTGTTCAAGATGCTACAGAAAAAGCAGGCAGCTGGGCAGCAGGCAGGAACACTCAGTCTTTTGAAGGACTTTTATTTTATTAAGGTTGTCAGTGAAACCCTGAGATAACAGGAGAGACCTAGTGAAGTGCTCAGTGCAGGATTTCTTTACGGTTCACTCAGACAATAGCAGTGCCTAACCTGAGAGCACAGCTGCATTCTGATAGCCATGGTCCAGGTGTATAATTAGGGAAAGACACTGCAAGGAAAAAGGGAGAGAGATTCTAAGTGAGCAAAAAGATGAGAGGAGAAGCACAGGGATGAACAGACTTGTCCAAGGTCACAGGGCACGTCAGCACTGCAGACAAAACTCACATCTCCTGACTCACAATCCAAGAATCACCCAGACAACAGAAGCATGAGACAAAAGATGTAGCTGAACTTTAGGCTGTGTGAATCCAGGGCTCTCTGGGCTGCTCTAACTCTCCTTCTTTGCTGCTCCATCATTAAAAGCAAGCTATGATCACTGACTTGTAACAAACAAATAACCTTGCTTCCATGTCTGCAGCCATCACCCTCACAACTTACTTTGCAATTCTCCTCCCCAAGCTTCCACTCAGCCTGGATTGTTTGATGCCTGCTGCTTTTGTGAAGCTTTTGAAATTAATGCTTTAAAGCCTGTAAGAGCAGCTCAGAAGAAAAAAAAAAAAGAAGACAGTTTTACATTTTTAAAAAGATGCTCTTATTCTCCTCACAGCTGAGTTTTTGGTGGCAGCTTGTGAGCAGAATAGTAAGTGGGAGTTTTTGTTGTGTTTTTCCAGGCCAGTCTGTCTGGGCTGTGGAGATCCATACTTTTCTCATTTGTTTTTCCCTGCAGTTAGGCCTTTCAAAGTCACCTCTTCAGCAGAGGCTGCCCCTGTGTGGACCAAAGAGAGGGGGTACACAGTGCTCAACTGGTTGAGCTGGATTGTGCCACTTTCCCCATCTTTGGGGACAGAGAAGGCCCTGTATTTCTCCAGCTCCCTCTTCCCCTTCTCTGGTCCTTAGCCAGTCAAGAGTCTGTACACCTGCCTGTACACCATACCAGTGCAAATGTTTCTGTTTGTGATCTACACAGACTTTCTCCAGATGTGCTAGCTGTTCCTTAGGGAAGAATTAATTCTACACCAACAAAAGAGCTCATACTAACCTATTCCAAACAGAACTCTCCCAGAAAAGTCAAAGAGATCACATGCACCAAAAGGCATAATCCAATCCTCTGGAGAGCAAAATCAACTCTTGGTTCTACAGCTGGGAACCCACCCTAGTCTGAGTTAACACCAAGTGGATTGGGAATTTCAAGTCTTCATCATACTGATAACAACACCACAAATCAGATGAAATACCTCCTGTGAGCAAATGGGCACTGACATAACTGATACTTGAATTGTTGAGGCTTGTCTTGTCAGTTCCCAGCCTTCTACAGCAGACCTACAGTACCAAATACCAAGATTATAGATCCAAATCACCCCAGCACATTCCCTACACCTTACAATTGCTATCAAAATGCTCTGGCTCCTTCTCCCATCTCAAAATCCCCCTCAGCCTTACACATCACCCATGCAGCCCCTGAGCAGCTGGCAAGGCAACAGATGACATGGACTGTAGCTGATCATGGCATCATGGAATTATGGAGTGGTTTGGGTGGGAAGAGACCTCAAAGATAATTTAGTTCCAACCCCTCTGCAAAGGTAGGGATGCTACCCACTAAATTGTGTTGCTCAAGGCACCATGCAACCTGGTCTTGAACACATCCAGGGATGAGGCATCCACAACTTCTCTGGGCAACCTATGCCAGTGCCTCGCTACCCTCTTGAGTAAAGAAATTCTTCCTAACATCTATTCTAAATCTCTTCTTTAAGTTGAAACCATTCCCTATGGCCTGTGTCTATCTGCCAGTGTAAAAAGTAAATTTTCCTCTTTTTTACAAGCCCCCTTTAAGTACTAAAAGGCCACAATCATGTCTGATAACACCTGTATGCTACCTGGGCAGCCCACACACATTTACAGCCTGGTCAGCTGGATGAACCCTTCTGCCAGAACTAGACACCTGTTTGAAGGTCTCTCCATGGTTTTCACAAAACTTGATAGAAATACATATAGTAATATAAATGTACAATATCTTTGAGGCTCCTATTTCTTTGCCAAACTGGGCTGAAATGTCCAAGCAATTAAAACTGCTGAGGGAACTTGCAGAGAGACAGATGGATAGGGAGACAGGATGATCACATAAGCTTTTTTTTTCCCCTTGAGGAAAACACATTAAAAAGAAAAAAGAAACCTACCCAAATGCATTGTTTGTACTTATGAATTGTTATCAGACTTAATTAATTTTTTATTTCAGTTCTTTCTCTGTATCAAGATAAAATAAAGAAAAAAATTAGTGATTTTGTTAATTTTGATTTTAAAAAAATGGCAGAAGATGATCTGTACAAAAGTGTACAAAAGTGTAAAAAAATGCTACTGAACCTTTTAAAAATTATTTTTCTTCAATAATTTTCAGAAAGACTTAAACTTTCCTCATTTTGCATTCCAAGAATTTAAGTGAGAACCTAACACTGTGCTACACTGAACGCATTTTCTAGTTTCTGCTTCTTCACTAAAGTGGGAGAAAAAAAAAAAAAACACAAAAAACCCAGCATTGTACATTATAGACTAAAATATCTTCAAGAGAGATGATGAAGACTGTTGATAAAGGCATTTGACTTTGATCATCTTTAGAGTGCGATAAAAAAAATGTAAGATTACCTTGGGAAAAAATACATATGAAATCAGGCAGATTCTAAGGCTTCTGATAAAACACCACTCTTGGCAAGCTACACTGGAGAGAGAAAAAAAAAGGCAGTTCCTCTGTCCGTAATGTGTATTTTTTTTTAACATTTACAAATTATTTTTGACTTAGCCATGCAGGGAGCCTACTTTCAACCCTCAATTTGAAAATCATGGAGGCTTTATAAAGTCTTCCACCTGCATCTCTTTTTTGCATCACAGTTCTTTATCCTCTAAAGGATGAAAACCCTGGCATATAAAAACTTTGTTAAGCTGTCACTATCAATAGAGTAAAAAAAAATAATGGTTGACAAAGAAGAAACAAATTGCATCTTCGAATAAGTTTCCTTCATGCTCTTGTTAAAAGCTATAACCTCTGATGTTAACTAAATTTAACCCTTTCTGACCCTTGCGGTGGCCCTTAACCTTTTCTTTATTCTGCTTCCTGTGGCTGCTGAAGAAAACTGGCCCAGTCATTGGAAAAGAGCTCTCTGTTGCACACAAAGCCCCAGCCTGGCTGCTAGTCTGTCAGGAGGGATAGAATAGACGGGGAGGTCAGCACCTGTGCTGAGAAGCAGGTGACAGGGAACTGCTTGGACCATTCTAGGGCAAGTTGTAATAGTTTCTACCCTTTAAATATCGCACTGTAGTTTCGGGTATTCAAGGCAGCGAAGTTCACATTTTCTTTGTGAATGCAGACTTTAAACAAATTAATCTATTGCTGTTCAACTGACTGTAAAATTAGTAGATTTACTGTTGCAAAAAAAAAAAAAAAGAAAAAAAGAAAAAAAAAAGAAGAGAGCTTTCACTTCCACTTTAATAAGGTCACGGATGTGTCCTAGGCTGCCAACAAAAGCAGCTTTTAAAATCTTCGCAGCTGAACCCAACAACTTGCAAAGGCTGTAGAACAATGTCTTCAATGTACAGTGAAAACTCCTCTCCCTACAGTCAAGATGTAAAACTAGACAGTTAGAAAACTTTCTATACTGTGAACTTTTAACTCTAATTGCATCTCACCCCAGGGACCCACAGGCTTGCTCTATGATTAACATTTTAACAAATTCAGTCAGCCTTGCTTTTCAGGGAGCAAAATTGGTTCTTTGCCTGGGTTCAGTAATTCAGCCCAAGCAATTTAATGGCCGAGCATGCATCTTCAAAAGATTTGTTTTAATTCCCTCAACAGGGGTAGATTTCAGAAATCAAGCAAAACTTTATCTGCTTCAACTATATTTGTATATTCTGTGCAGGACATCAGTTAGCAGTGATCACTTACCACTCACTACAACGAAATTTTGGGGTTTGCTTTAATCTTTGCTGTCTCTTGCTAGAATAAAAATAGAGAAGTTTGTGTAGGAAGCAACTTTCAAATGCTGTGGATGGAAAAGGAGTAAATGAGCTCCTGCAGATCCAGAAATTTGGACCTACTACACACCCAGAATTTCTGTATACTTTAAATACATGTTTACTCTGACGTGTTCTCTGCCATATGGCAATGCTCAGCTCAGCACAAGGCAGGTTTTCATCTGAGTTACGTGCAAAGTCTTTCATAAACACTAACGGGAAAGGAACACTAAGGAGTGTACAGGGGAGGCTACAGCCCCTCTCTGAACCAGGGGTCTGCAGGAACACACAGCCACGATTATAACCAGCAGGAAGATGGAGGGGGGCCATGCCAGCTGCCAGCAGGACTGGGGAGTGGGGAGGAGTAAGAGACTAAGAGACTCTTTCCAAGTCTTCCCCAAAGCTTCCCTGCTGGATCGCCCTGTGAAGGAGGAAATTATACAGAAAAAGTAGGAAAACAGAAGTGCACAGGGTAAGCAGCCCTCCAGATGCTCAGTACTTTTGTAAGCACAAGTGTGCAGGAGACTAATCGCAGATTAGTAAGAGTGAAAAACCTGCTGTCCTAGGGCTAGTGCTCCATGTCCAAGGGTCCCAGGCATTGCATAAACCCAAAAATATCAGTAATAAACTCCTGATGATCTCATTTGGCACTTGAAATTTTTTTTACCAGATATTCGTATGCACAGCTTCAGTTTAGGAAGCAGCAAGACATTCACCATGGACTGAGGAAAGACCAGTCCCCTCCACCCAGAGCCTGCAGGTATGAGCTCCTTGCAGGTGTAAGGCACTTCAGCAGCTTGCTTCCTGCTGCCACAAAATGAGTGATGAAGTCTGAATGACAGTAAACCATAGCCTCGGGTCTCCAGGGTGAACACACACTGTCATCCAGCTAAGGGCATCCTCACTCTCTGCTGGGCATTAGAAATTGCTCACTGCACCCATCATGAACAGCTTTGGGGGGAGATTTTGAGTGGGGACTATGCTGGTGCTGGGTTGATGGCTAAACTAGATGATCTTGAAGGTGTCTTCCAACTTGGATGATTCTGTGATTCTTTGATTTTGAAAATAACCCAAAACACAGAAGGATTGGAACCAGTTTCCAGCATCCACAGGGAATACTGAAACCATCCCCCAGTTGTAACAACCAGATCAGTTGTTAATGTGGAAGAAGTTTCTCAGTAGCATCTTGAGCCTCACAGTAATTACTAACACTAATAACTTCCACACTAGCAAATCCCTGCACTGCTCATGTACGAGGACCAGAAATCTCTCCATCCACCCATCCTTTCCCTTCTCATATATTTGCATTTAAAATTAGCTGGGGAATGAAATGTCTACAGTTTGGCACAAGGTCTAGCAGAACAGGCCTTAATATGGCACAAAAAATAACAAAGTGAAAACAACAACTTTGTAAGTAAATGTCAAATTTTAAAAAAGAGGGGGGGAAAAGGCAGATGAAGATTAAAGATTTAAAAAGCAAATAAATGACTGAGTGTACTGCCAGGGGTGGGCAGAAGATGATGTGCATCAGGCAAAGTAGAAGGAAGAAAGTTATTAACTGCACCTATTATGATAGTGTCTTTCAAATAATTAAGACTGCAGTCTCACTGTGGCAGGCACATATAAAAACAGGGCCCCAGGACAATTACAGTGTAAACAGACATGAGACAAAGAACAAGGAGAAAGATTATAATGAACTCCCAGAAAGATCACATTAATTGAGGACAAACTCCATTAGAAGGCTGCACTACTTCTTGGCACACTATATTTAATTAGAAAGGCTTGAAGTAAAAGAAGCATCAGGTTTAAACTTAACAAAATTAAACAATGGGAAGAGAGAAGAGAGAAGGAATGCTTTCATGCAGGTAGTTTTTATCTCTAGTGAAGAGGATTATTAGCTTTATTGCTGCTACTAACACTGCTGGAAATTACCTGTCTTGTGGGGATGGTTCTCGGAGTGGCAATAGTCACTAACTGCAAGGGGGCTGCTGACACGCTCTCTTCTAATGCATATTGCAGAGCTGATGATGAAAAAATATCTCTCCAGGCCTCAGCTCTGCCAAAATTTCCCTTCATGCTTATTCAAATTCCACACTTGATTTCCAGACCATGAAAGGAGCAGTAAAAATCTTTTTTGTTTCACCTTTTCTTATTGTGGAATATTTCACTCTCCACAACTGGATACTGTAGAATTTCAATAATTTATGTTTCAATAGCATCAAACTGAGATCCAGTTTTCTTAGGCATTCTACTGATGTGATGGTAATCCCTGCTCCCAAAGAGCTTAAAACTCTAAAAGCAAAGAGCCTGAGTGAAATAAAAAAAAAAAAAAAAAAAAAAAAAAAAAAAAAAAAGCACAAAAGAGTAGGATGGAAAAATTCAGCTCTATTTGCATATAATAGGAGAAGCTACAGTTGTGATTCAGGGTCTTAACACAGCTCACCATCTACTTGGCTAATTCTGTTATTGGCATTTTTCCAAACTCATTACTGCCAGCGAGGACTTTTAATGAGGATAAGGTTATATGAATGAACTTCATATTGTGAACTGATTTAGTGAAGTTTTCTGGGTTTGCACACAATTACCACTTGATGTCTTCCATGGAGAACATGAAACAATGACAGACCTTTTTTTACATGTATGTATCACAATGACAAAACAAAACCAGCAAGCACATGAAACTGAATCGTTCTAAGAACACAGCTTTCAACACAAAATCATAAAGGTCAGGTTTTCATTGCATTTCTTCTTCCTGAACAGAAGAGGGGGAGAGGAAAGAAGGGTCACTTAGCTGTGGCCTAAAGCATATAAGATAAAAAGTTCTGATTATTTTTAGGCAGGAAAGACCGCTGCTTCCCATAGCTCCATTTTGTACTAAATTCTAAACACAAGCACACGTTCAGTATGAGTGTCGCTCCAGCTCCTGCCCGGATGGTTACAGAGCATCCCTCGATAGGCACGAAACCCTGGGCTCCGGAGAGGTCCTCCACAAACTCCAGTGCTGTTCAGTGGCTGATGCTCAGCGTGCTCCTTACAGCTGGGGACACGACGCTTGCACATGAATTTCAGCTTCTCTTTCAAAGGCTCCTGTCTCCAAATTTGACGGAGGAGCTCGTAAACCCGAGGCAGAGCCTCTCCTACCAAAGAAGGTAACAAATCCAAGCACCCGAGACGCCTTCGGTCTGACTCACGCCGCTGCAGAGCCGCACACGCTGCTGACCCCTGCAGCCTCGGCTGTGCCGTGCGCTGCCCGCACCCCGCTCACGGAGCCCCTGATGGGGACAGGGACACGGGGCCAGCTGTGTCACACAGCCCGGGGCTGGGCTGCATCCCCCTCTGGGGTCACCAGCTCGGGAAGGACACGGACCTGCTGGAGCGAGTCCAGAGCAGGGACACAAAGATGCTCTGAGGGCTGGAGCGCCTCTCCTATGGAGACAGACCTGGGGCTGCTCCGTCTGGAGAAGGCTGCGGGGAAACATCACAGCAGCCTTCCCGTGCCTAATGGGGGCCTGTAAGAAACATGGGAACAGACTTTCTGGCAGGGCCTGTAGTGACAGGACAACGAGTTATGGTTTTAAACTAAGAGGGTAGATCTAGACTAGAGGTAAGGAATAAGTTTTTACAGGGAAGGTAAAGAAACATTGCCACAGGTTGCTCAGAGGGATGGTGGATGCTTCATACCAGGAAACATTCAAAGTCAGGACTCACGGGGCTCTGAGCAACCTGATTAAGTTGAAGACGTTCCTGCTCTCCTGCTTCTGCTTATTGCAGACGGATTAGAGAAGTTGAGCTTTAAAAATCCTTTCCAACCCAAACCCAAATTCTATGATTCTATGCCTCAAAAGACCCACACAAAGTGCTCAGCACCCACACAATCCCCGCTGGCAGCACCAAGGGGCCCTGCAGGGACGGCCCCAGGGCACAGTGCGGAGCCTGTCCCCGCTGCGGCCCTCACACCCACGGCAGCGCAGCAAAGGCACAGCGGGAACCCACAGAGCCACGCAGGGAAACAGCAGGTCCCAACAACCGCACAAAGGGAACGGGGCATGCCAGGTGTGTCGGCCTGGAAACGCAGGAGCACGCAGGCACATACGGACACAGGGACACACGGACCGCGCTCGCACGGCCGCTCCCACCCCGCGCGCTCCCGCGGGCGCGCAGCAGCGGAGGCGCGCTCGCGCCCACGGGCACGCGCGGGGCGGGAGCGAGAGGTGGAGGCGCGTGAGGAGGAAGAGGAAGAGGAGGAGCAGGAGGAAAAGGAAAGGGGAGAGGCGGGGCGTGCCGCAACTTCCCGGCGGCTCGGGCCGGTCCCTCGGCTGCTTCGGCGGGCCGGGGCCGGCGGTTCGGCTCGGTTCGGCTCCATTCGGCCCGTCCCGGCCGGCAGGTAAGAGGGGGTCACAGGGAGCCACAGGCACGCGCAGTGACCTCCGCGACACGCCTAGCCGGGAAGGCGGACACGACAGGGCACGGTCACACACCCACGTACAGCCCTTCTTCCCTGTTTACAGGAGGGACACCCACGGGATGCCGCCCCCCTCCCGTGACTGCTGCCCGGCATGGGAAGCGCGGCGGCTCCCGCGGTTCCCGGTGTGCCCGGAGCTGCCGCTCCTTAGAGCTCCCACCCAGCGGAGTCAGGCGGCCTTGCCAACGCAAGGACGAGCGAAACGCACAAGGCGAAACACACGTGTCTTTGCTGTGTTAGGCAAAGAAAAACCCTTCCATAAAAAAGGAGTTGTTTTCTTTCAGACAGCTAAGGCTAGATTTATTAGATTTAAATAGCGTCAGAGAATGAAGGGGGATACCAACAACACCATGTGTTTAGCAGAGCAAGGTCATCATTTCCTTAAAACAAGCTGCTGTTCCATTGCTGAGATACTGTTACTTAATTTTAGAAATCAGTAGCTCTCAAGGGCAAGCCAGGTTCTTCTGAATAGAAAATGAATTTAATCATATCATTCAGTATGGAGCAGTGATGTCCAGATTGCAGACCAAGTCTGCAGTGCATCATCCAGAGCTGCTTTATGAAGCCATTAAAAAAAATAAGGACATCATGGCTTTTTTGTGGCTGCACTGATGATACACAAAGATACTTGGGTGTTGACAGTGGGTGTTCAGTCATAGGGCTGTTGTCACAGCCAGACAAAAAGCTGTTTTAGAGGGGTCTGGACAGGACAGAGGCAGAGCCCAGGGCAGGAAGGAAAGGTAGCTCTACCAGCTGGTTTTAGGCTGCTGTGAAAATCATGTTACTTCTCTTCTGTGCCCTGTGGCTAGTTTGAGCTCTGGATCTAGGTAGCACACAGCTGTTATCAGACTGCCCTGTTCATGAACTCCTCTGGCTCCTTCTTCAAGCAGTTTGCATGGACATTGTCCCTGCTGCTGAGGCATGATATCCATCCCAGGCTCCAGACTGTCCCCTTTTCAGACTGTTTATTCACAGACAAGTCATTTTACTTGTTCCTGTGCCAACACTGCTTAGAATTATAAATAGCTTTTTATCCTTGCTGATGGTTTACACCTTTTCCATGTGTATGTATGCACATGGATGCATGTTTACACCATGTCATATATGTGTGCGTATATATGTGTATGCATGCATGTATTTATAGAGCAGAGTCACATTCCCTCCTGGGCAAAAAAGGTCTCACTCTTGCCAACTCCTCTGGTATGACATGTGTTTGGTTTCCTGCATCATCCTTGGCTTTTCCTGCAATTGCTGCCTTTTAAACAAAAAATAGGAAAACTGCAGAGAGTACTCACAGTTTGCTCTTTATTTCCCAAGTTTTTTGCAGCTGTTAGAAAATGGACAATTTCTGAAGGTCTGAACAAAATGCAAATAATGGGGAGCTGCAGCAAAATTGCCAGGGGGATTTCATGAACCGGGGAAGAATGGGAAAAAAAAAATCCGGTGGAAGAAATGTCTCAAAGATGAGTTTCAGTAGTCTTCAAGCACGGGTATATTTGGAAGCATGTTTGAAAGTTTATAGCTTTGTGAGTACCGTGTCAGGATAGATGCCTGTAATTATTTAGATTAAAATTTGAAAGTGAGAAGAAAGGAACTAGAAGTATTGCATTCTTTAAAGGAGTTCAGGCTCAGATTTTAAGATACAGAAGGTAACATCAACTCATACATTTTGCTCATTTGTCAGATTGTCTCTCTGGGTTAAATCCCTTTGTTACTGTAAAATGACTGTTGATTGATGATTCTGTATGGTAGTACCATGTATCATTTTAAAAGAGTAGTTACAAACACTAGGGTTTATTGAACTGGAGTCAAGTCTTTCTAATGTAACTAGAAGAATCTGACTGATGGGGTAACTTGTTTTTTCTTCTTCCTCAGAATGACTGCCTTGTGCACAATGAAATATTTATGTCAAGCGGCCAGAAATGAGAGCAGATATGCAAAAAGGTTCTTTGGTACTCTTCTGCCACAGACAGCACAAAAGTGGCTCTTTTCTCCATTCTGGATAGTGGTACCTGACCCTAGGAAGTCAGCTGTGTTTGGGCTTACTCAACCATATTGTACAGATGAAAAATCTCATGCACAACCAAAAAGTAAAGCAGCATTTGGAAGCGTTGGGCGAAGAATTCCCTATCGTATTTTGCATGTAATCAACCAGGATGGGGAGAGCTTAGGAAACATGCACCGAGCAGAGGCACTCAGACTTATGGATCAGCATGGCCTGAAACTGGTTCTGCTTCATGAGAACGTAGAACCTCCAGTTTACAGACTAATGACTGGGCAGCAGATTCATGAAGAGCAGCTTAGACGTGCAGAGAAGAAAAAAGCAAGTCCAAAGCAAGGTATGTGCACTGTAAACACTACAATGCTGAGGACTTTGAAAAATGCTGCATTAAAAGTGGTTTCAACAGATTAAATCCTCTTACTTGTATTTGTGTAAATCCAAAGCAATGTCACTGCAGTCCATGCTTTTAAGGATTTACAGTGGTGAAAATAAAATTTTGGATTAGTCCAGTCTTCCACAGAGAAGCCTTCTATTGCCCTCTTAGGATTTGCTATTTTGGCATCTGCTGACTTGTTAAAAAAATATCTTTATGTGAGTGAATATAACTAGGCTCTGGTTCCATGAGACTCACTGAATTTCTGTTCTTTTACTAAGGCATAGAGTGACAGGCAGTTTTTATAAACTAAGGACCAGATATACTAATATAATTATATAGTTTGTCACCAGTAGTCATGAAACACTCTCTTCCTCATTTGCTGCTAGGAAGACAAAGTCTGGAGCCCTTTCTTGTACAGAGTAAGAGAAATTTTTCAGTATTTAACACTTTTCAGTTTGTTTTTTTTTTCTTAGTACCACCTGCTCCAGCAGTTTAACAAACTGAGCTTGGCAAAGAGGTTTTAGAAAAGGCACGTGACCTTGTATCCTCTCATATCCTCAGGCTAACGATGATAGCTATGCTTTGGGTAGAGTCCTGATTTTAGAGGAGAACATTATTGTGATAGTGAGTTGCTCTGTTCAAGAAACCACAAAAATATTATTCAGATGGTAACTACTTTAGAGAAACTTGAAGGAGGAAGATACTGTAGATTTCATCATATATATATTATGTTCAAATATATTACAAGGCATTGTCGTACTTCCAGTTGAATATTGCACTCACCATTCAATAAAATGGGCTTGAGATGAAGAGCTGTCTAACGTCAGCGCTTTTACCTTCAGCTGTCCTATGTGCAGAACACAGGAATTTGCACACTAAGTCCTTAATTCCAGATGCAATGCTTACCTGTTTGTTAGACCCACATTGTGGATCATGTGAACAAGACTGTAATTAAAAATACCTTAAGCCTTCTGACCCTGAGAGATTTTCCCTGTGTGCCTCAAACATGCACTCAGTCTCCCATTTGCAGCAGTGAGTGTGAGAGCTTCAAGTTGCCACCCTCTCAGGTGAGTGGTGCATGCTGAGACAGTGAGATCAGGATGCTCTGAGAAAGCAGGGAGGAGGGAGTCAAGCAGACAAAGCACCATAAGCTGATAAAAGAGAGCAACTAGTACAGGTTTGTCAAATGTTAAGCCAACAGACTTTCAGTTCTGTTTTAAACAGGGGTGGTGCAAAAGGAGTTATCCTTTTCTTCAGCTATTGCCAAGAACGACCTAGAGACCAAGACTAAACAGATAGCACAGTGGATTGAAAAGAGACACCATGTTAAAGTTACCATCCGGCAAGCCAAAGGCAGCAGTACAGACATGGTAAGTGCAGTCCTGGGAAGTGGGACCAGTCAATGTCATTTAACAGCTGCAGCTGTATTGATCTTCCTTATTGAGTACTGCCACAGTTTTTGGTATCTCGGTGGAGATCTAGGCCCCTCTTCAAACACTGGTGAAGAAAAGTAGTCCCAGAGAGACAGTTCAAATACCATGCTTCCTTAACAATCCAGCTGCAGTACTAGCTTGGAGAGCAGAGTCTAAGCAGCTCCTACTCCTATGCAGCACCACCCTGTTAATGGGGCCAGTGAAATTTTCTGATCTATGCCTTTAGCCAGCTCACCTGTTCTGAAAACTTTACTTTTTTTTTAAAAAAAAAAAGTCTGTATTTTAGCTGTATTATTTCACCAACAGTTCTTCTGGAGCTGCATTTATGCAACTTTGGCTAAGGTTAGTTGTCCATTCCTACATGAAAAACTATTGGAATGGTGTTCCAAGACTAGCAAAATGAACATCACTAAAAATGTTAAGCAGCTTATGGTAACTTCCCAGTATAATTGCAGGGCCTTGAGACTTCCTGTCATTCGCAAAAATGGGGTTTTAATAAATATTCTGTGTAAGACTATTTTTTTCTTCTAGTGAATTAGGTGTTCTTGACGATTGTCTCAACTAAATTGCTGGAGAAAATTTTGACAGCATTTCATCCAAAAAAACCAATACTTTTTATAGGAAGCCAAATTCACAGGGAAAGAGTAACAGGAAGAACTGATGATGGGAGGGAACAGAACATTTCACGTCATAGTCCTGATTTACAGTGTCCTTGAAGGCTTAGTAATGAGGTTAGGAATTCGGTGTGTTACATGAATGCACTGTTACTCAGTTCAGTACTACCAGGTCCTGCTTACCTGAGGACAATACTACCCCTTAAGAAAAAAGCCTCATATAATAATATATCTGAATCTAGAGGAAGAGGAGGGTGCAGAGGAGTCAGATGGAGACCACTCTAATGGACACCCTTAAAGAGCAAAACACTGTGAGTCAGCACTGCAGCCTAAATGTTAGGAAATGGCTGAATCCCCTCTAGTGACTTGCCTAAACCTGCTTATGAGTAAAGTACAGTTAGGAAAGGACAAGCTCAAGTGTTCAAACTAGGACTAGGAACTAGCTTGGTTCAGCTAATAGCTAAACTAAGCAGATCATGTTATTACAGAGCAGCTTGAAATATTTTTCTACCTGTATCTGTGCATTCATTTAGTTCCATTTTTCTCCTCCTTTTTAGTTCATGCTTTTTGATCAAATTTTGGAGACTGTGTCTGAGAAAGCAACTTACCTTTCCAAGCCAAAAGTTGCTAGAGAAGGAGTGAGTACCTGTGTTTTCAGGCACATGTCTGATAAAGAGTTGAAAGAGCACCAGAAGATGGAAATCAAGAAAAACAATACAGTAAAGAAAGATAAAAATGAAGACTTGAAGTCAAATGAGTTGCATCAATGACTTTCTGAAGCGGTGTAAACAATATATATTTATTTAAAAATAAAATTTAAAAAAATTAACTTTAGATAAAGTTATTGTTGAGCTTTGCATTGGTCATTCCATGAAGAACACTGTCTCGGTTAACCTTTGCTACAGAGTCTGAATTTCAACAGCTGGTATTCCATTTTCTACGAGCTTATCTGCTGTCTTGCTTTCCATCACAACCTCATCCTTTCCTGGCTGTGTTTTGGGAGGAATGTAGCCACTGAGACGAGAGGCTAAGCTCCTCTTGGGACGAGAACGCTTTGCCTGGCAGAAATAGATCCAGAATTAGTAAACTTAGTATATCTGTGGAGCAAAAACTACTATTGTAGTGTGGGAAAAAATAAAGTAGAGGCCAGGACTGCATTAGCTAAAGGAGCTTCATAAATTAAGAATCTCATAAATTACCAACATATTTGACCTGTTTTCCTGCTTGAAGTCACATTATAAAACAGGTAAAGTTTTCCCTCCTCTGCAGTGACAGGGTAGTGGTGAGACTTTCCAAGAGTGTAACTTACTTTCAAGTTCAGCTTTCTTTTTTCAGGATCATGTACAACTGCATGTCTTGCTAGGCTCTGCTACAGTTACATAGAGCAGGAGGGAAAAAAAAAAAGTTTATAATTTCATATAATGGGATTCAGAAAAGAACAGTTAAAAAAAAAACATACCTTCATTGCAAACACTTTTCCACAGCCTGGATAATCACAAGAGAATGGTTTTTTCTCCTCATGAAAAGAGAGGATATGGCTTTGAAGGTTAAATAAAGTTGTGTACGTTCTTCCACATCCTTCTCTGGGGCAGCGGCAGACTTCCCTCTCCACAGCATGTGTCTTTTGATGCTGCTTGAGGTAATCCTTCCGTTTAAAAGTTTTGTTACATTCACTGCAGACTATTGGCTCTAAGTGGGAGAAAGAAAAGCAGAGTATAAATAAACAACTTCTTACAGCAGCTCAGAATCAAACCCTGGTGGTCTATTAGAACAGTGCTAAAATCAACACAAAATGCTAGCAACTTAGAGACTTCAGGAGGATAATGCAGTAGGAATTATCCAGATCTGAAATCCTACATAAAACAGATTTGTGTTAACTGAATCACAAACCTAAGTTAGAATACTGAGCAGCATTTTCATCAAAGGTCTATCTGGAGTGACAGCTACTTCACCAATAAAGTTAGTAGACAAGTTTGGAAGACTCTGACAAGCTGATGAAATGAGTACAGCAAGGACTCCAGATTAGAAGTTGGTTTCCTATTTGTATCATAAGTTTACTAATGTATTTGGAATTTACCTGCATGACTGACTTTATTATGTTTCAGAAGCTCTGTCCAAGTTTTTCCGATATATGAGCAGTTTTCCTTCTTGCATGCATAGCCTGTTGGATGGAACAGATGTTTACAATCCCAGAGGGTATGGCAAACAGTCCAGAGTTTTACAAGGGGGAACACTTCCAGCATTTGAAAATTAAAAGCCAGTTATTCCTTATCTCTTCCCGTATTGCACAGGAGTGGGATAAGAGACAATAAACAATCAACACAAATTAGAACAAAAGAAAATCCTAGCAATTTTATGTAAGAAATCTTACATCACTGACACCAGTTGTCCAGAGAGGCTGTGGAAGCCCAAGCCCTGGAACCATTCAACACCACTGGACGTGGTCCTCAACAACTGGTCTAACTGTCCCCACCTTGAGGAGGGAGCTAGACAAGGTGGCTGATCCTTTCTGACCTAAATGATTTTGTAAAACTCTCTCCTTGCTTCAGTAAAGCTACTTCCTCCCAGCCATACACTTTCTCTCAAATAGATGAGAATAACTAGTAATATATATTACTTCTATATAAATATTTGTGCTGCATATTATGAAGAAATACTGACCATACAGTAGTATTCCAGAGTCTAAAGAGATTCTACCATTCTATCAGGCAGGAACCACAGAAAGTCAACACTATTTAAATCCCAGGACTGGAACGCTCAAAAACCTACGAACAAGTCCTTGTCTTAAGAACAGGGAATCACAGCACAAATCACAGCCTTCTGGGTACTCTTCCTAGTCTGTTGGGTTTATTTGATTTGGTTTTGGTTTTTTCCTATCACTGGAAAGCTGGTTATCTGTCAGTGAAAGAATGGATAGGAGGGCAGCAGGATTAGCTCAAATATACATGGCCACATTCTGATGATTTCAATTAAAAGCCTCTCACATAGGTTCATTAATAACTAAAAATACACATGGTTCTGCCAAGGCTCCATAGGAAATTTGTGGCAGAATTGGCAACTGATCCTAAGCTCTGGACATCTAGGCTAATGCCTTTACTACCAGCCCATCTCCAAAAGATGGATTATCTGCAAGGAAACACCTCAGGAGAAGAAATAACTGAAGTAATCCTGAGCTCTGCTCAGACTGCCACAAACACACATAACTGAACACTGCAATGCCCTGCAGTTATATCCCGCTTTATGATTCAAAATGGGTGTCTTGTCTTGTCTGGATCACTAGGCCCAGAACACTTTGAGATGGTCATGCATCCGTGCATACTCTGCACTGGAAGCAGTTCTTCTTCCTTTGCTGAAACATAACCTTAAAAAGAAAAAAAGTTTTACCTTCATGTATCTTCTCATGCCGCTTCAGTCGACTTGGAGTAGAGAAACACTTTCCACATCCTTCTTTATTACATCTAGGTACAAAATAGCAGTAGTTTCATTTCTTTCACTGTATCTACCTACTTTCTGTTAAATCAAGAACAATTAAAATTAACAAAATAATTCAAGTTTCCCTTCACCTACAATCTGTGTGTGTCCCTCCACCTTGTAAAAGTAAATTCCATAATAGTTTTTCAATAGACTTGGATGACTTTGAGAGTTAGAACAATAGTATCATTTCCAAATATACAGCAAGTTGAGCTTTAGCTGAAGAGTCAAGCCTTGTATCATCTCCACACAGCAGGCTCTTCAAACATAGAAGGACAGAAAGTGGAAGGTTTAAGTGGCTTGTGCAGAACCAGCAGAGCACCGACATTTTTGGCTGTCATCCAACCATAGTAGTGCATTTCACTGAAGTGGAAGAACACTCATGTTAAGTGTGACCCACCTGCAAGAAATACAAGACTGAACTTTCCTTTTAGCAGATCTATAGTCACGTGTTACCCAAATGGAGCCGCAATGCACAGTTTCCAAGATTAGTGTCCAAGTCCGTCCTCTTTTTCTACATACTACTCACTACTCAATGTCAGGTCACTGCTTCTTACTGGGAAATAAAGGTAGCTGCATTTTTCATTACTGTGCAAGTTCTTATGGCTGTATGTCAAACTATGAACTAAAATCTGCGGGGTGGGGGAGTGTTGTGTTATTTTTAATAAAACTGCTGGAATGCTGAAGTTACAGAGCACCAAGATTGTCGCTCAAAACTGAGCAAAGGACTAGTACAAGAAATATACTTGCAGCCCTGACTACAGACTGATTTCTTTATTTTACTGCCACATCAGTGAAAAGGCTGAGAAAATGCACCTATTTTCATCTACAGTGTTTAAGTGTTAAAGTTCAGTATTAAAATTATCCACGTACTTGAAGGGAGGTTCATTGGTGTGGTGACATTGATGAACTTTAAGTTGTTGATGCTTCTTGAAAGACTTGTTACAGCCTTCAAAGTCACACTATTGAGGAAATTAAGTTTTGATTAGAGGCTAAATAATGACTGTTCAGTTCACGTCTTTGCTGAAATCCCAGTTATGGTATTTGAACTTACAGAAGTACCACATAATAGCAATTTGAAGTATTTCACCAGATACACAAGAAAGAGCTTGTTTAGCCTCCACTCTACAGTGCAAAGGTAATTACTCACCACATATTGCTTTTGCTGATTCTGATGCTTGCGCTCAATGTGCTTCTTCATGTTTGATTTTGTTCCAAATCTCTCACTGCACCCATCAGTTGTGCACCTGCAAATGATCTGCATTTTCAATTACTGCTGTCAATGACTTGCTCCCTAGGCAGATTAAGAAGTCGCCGTACAAGAACAACACACAGAAGAATTACTGAAACTCACAACTCAAATACAGAAGTTTGCTTTGAAGACATTCTTTAAAAGCCAGAGACTAAGTTAGCTTTTTAATAATGTATTCTTGGGGGAGATCTGCCCATTCCTTTAAGCACTTGTTACAGATCACTGCCGGAGCAGGGGGTTTGATGCCACCCCGTGTACACACAGTTATGGCAGCGCCCATGACACCAAAGGCATGCATGCTCTCTACCACTGCCCTGTTTTAACTTCCTTTCCTCACAAAAACCGCACTTCAGCTTAAGAAGTAAAAACTTGGGCCTTACTCGAACGGCTTTTCCCCGGTGTGCGTGAGGAGGTGTCGGGCGCGGTGGAAGTCCCTCGTGAACCCTTTGCCGCAGCCTTCATAATCGCAAACATACGGCCTCTGAAAGAGAGGAGCAGTCGCAGGGGCAAACCCACCCCCTCGGGGAGGCCATCCTGCCGTCAGCGGGATGCCCCGGCCGCGCCCGGCCCAGCCACACCGCGCAGCCCCTGGGTGTGGGGCACCTCCGAGCAGGTGAAGCGGCCTGCCCGGTGCCCCGCGGGGTCCCAGCGCGGCGCCCACGCCTCGCTCACACAGACCCCTCCTTCCCTCCCAGCCGGCGCGGCTCACCTCGCCCGTGTGCCGGCAGAGGTGGGCGGACAGCCGCCAGGCCTTGTTGAAGGCGGCGTCGCAGCCGGGGAAGGAGCAGATGTAGGAAGGGACGAGGGGCCCGCTCCCGCCGCTCCCGTCCCCGCCGCCGTCCCCCCGCGCGCCGGCCATGCCGCAGGGCACGTGACCGCGCGGGTGGGCGGGGCGGTGGCGGCGCGTGCTCGGTGGGGCGGGCGCGCGCGGGGCCGAGGGCCGGGCTCGGTGCCTCAGGGGGTCTGGGGGCGCTGCGGGCCCCGAGCGGCAGCGGCAGAGCTCTTCCTGTGGCTGTGTGCCGGGAGTCCCCGCACAGGATCACAGCATGTCCTGAGGTGGAAGCGACTCGCAAGCATCATCGAGTCCAGCTCCTGGCCCTGCACAACTCCGTCCCCAAGAGTCACACCATGGGTATGAGAGCGTTGTCCCAATGCTCCTTGAACTGTCAGGCTGGTGCTGTGGCCACTTCCCTGGGGAGCCTGTTCCAGTGCCCAGCCACCCTCTGGGTGAAGAACCATTTCCTAATATCCAACCTAAAGTTCCCCTGACACAATTCAGGCCATTCCTTCAGGTCCTGTCACTGGCACCACAGAAAAACAGATCAGTGCCTGCCCCTCTCTTCCCCTCATGAGGAAGCTGTAACTGCAATGAGCTCCTCCCGCAGTCTCCTCCAGGCTGAACAGGCTGAAGAGCAGCTCCTCACACGGCTTCCCCTCCACACCTTCACCATCCTTGTTGACCTCCTTTGGATGTTCTGTAACAGTTTAATGTCTTTCTTACATTGTGGCGCCCAGAACTGCCCCCAGCCCTGGAGGTGAGGCCGCCCCAGAGCAGAGCAGGACAATTCCCTCCCTTGCCCAGCTGGCCATGCTGTGCCTGATGCCCCCCAGGACACAGGTGGCCCTCCTGGCTCATGTTCAACTTATCATTGACCAGGACTCTCAGTCCTGTTCCATGGCACTACTTTCCAGCATCTCCTTTCCCAGACTGTGTGAGCATCCAGGGCTGCCCTGTCCCAGGTGCAGAATTCAGCACATGGCAGAAGAGATCTGGCCACACAGAGATACACATGTCTAATTCTGTGTTCCTTGCCACACATAACACTCTCCTGCAGTTTTAGTGACATAGGGGCTCTGCTGCCACCCTGAAAAGCATTTCATGGCTTTTGCAAAAGGCAAAAGTCCTGGAACAAAGGCTCTCTGAGCCTGAGATTTGGATTGGGTCCCTGCCTTGCCTGAGGTTGAATCTGCATAATGCTGGTCAGCCTCTGGTCCAGACCAGGGGAATCTCATGGACTCTGACATCAGCCTCTGCTGCATGCTGCTTACCACCTGCCCCAAAATTGAGGTGTTTTCAGCCTGGGTTGTTTGGGATCCTGTGGCAGATGACCTTCACCCTGGCCTGCTGTGTCCCCAGGCCACCTGAGGGTACAGCTAGAGGAAGAGGACATGAGGCTAAGGTGAGCTGAGTGTCTGTGATATCTTGCCAAGCACATTCCTGGTACAGACTTGGAGCTGAGGGAGCTGGGGTTGTTCAGTCTGGGGAAAAAGAGGCTCAGGGGGGACATTATAGCTCTCTACAACTGCCTGAAAGGAGTTTGTAGCCAGGTAGGGGTAGGCCTCTCTCTTCTCCCAGATAACAAGGGACAGGACGAATTGTGCCATGGGAGATTAGAATGTATATTAGGAAAAATTTTTTGGGAAATGGTTGTCAGGCATTGGAACAGGTTGCCCAGGGAGATAGATGGTTGAGTCACCATCCCTGAAGGTATTTAAAGGATGTGCAGATGTGGTACTTGGGGACGTAGTTTAAAGGTAGACTTGGCAGTGCCAGATTACTGGTTGGACTCTATGATCTTAAGGGTCTTTTACAACCTAAATGATTCTATGAACACATCATCTGCTCTGTTTTGCTCTATTTGAGTTGTCACACAAGCTTTATTTTAGGTGACATCCTCCATCTGCTGCAATGCTCCCCACAGAGTGAGTGTTAGGAACAGGGTAAGAAAGCTGGAATATGACTGTGACAAGGGAACCATCCTGTGGAGAAAAAAATTCCCAATCCTTCTTCCTTGTTTGTGTCCTCAGAGCTGTAAAGCCTGAGCAGATGGCGGTGCTGGAGCAGGCTGGTGAACTGGGGGAGGAAAGACGGGGGAATAAGGGTCAGGAATCTAGTGTAGGGGGAGTGGAGGAGGGAAGGGATGCATGAAGTCAGGTGGCAGGAGTGCCAAAGGATGGGGAACCTAATGGCTGCACATTGCAGGGAGGGAAGATGCTGGGCAGAGGGAGGAGTTCATGCCAGCCCGGAGCAGATCCCCATGGCCCCGAGGGATCTCTCTTATCTCGCTCATCTGTAGCAGGATTAAGAGGAGAGCTGAATCAGTCAAACCATCAAGAAGCAATGGCAAGAAATCAGCTCCTTGTCAGCGGGGAAGTCAGTCTTGAAAGTCTGAAAAGATCTCAGCTTCTAACAAATACTAACCAAAATACATGAAAGAAAATGTTGCTGTGGTTTTGGTTGTTCGGGTTCTTTTTGGTCTGGGAATTGCAATAAAAAACCAACCAGAAAGTTAGAAAAGAAGTTATTAATGTTCCTTTTTTTGAGAACATTTTTTCCTTTCCTGTGAAAACATGATATTGCTTCAGGCTGCTCTAAAACAGGTGAAGAAATAGGATGCAAGGCAGAAAACTTCGGAAATCTTGCTATTGGCTATACAGAAAACAAACATTCTTCACATTGGATTTTGTGCTATGCAATGCCAGTTTGAGATTTTAGCAGTCCTCTGGGAATTTTGATCCAGTTTTGGAAATATATAGATGGTGGGTGACTCAAGGCCAGAGGGCTTCTTGTTGTGTTGTATTTTTGATGTCTCCTGACTTGACTGTGAGAGGGAGTATTTTGAGGAGTCCTCTAGGAGAGCTAGAGCTAGAAAGAGAGTGGGTTGCCTTTCAGATTTGCTGTTATAATTTTCTACTGTAGGAGGTGAAAGGTAAACCTGCTAAGAGGTAGACATATGCAATGGAGAAAAATTAAATCTGAAGATAAACATTTCCAGAGCAAGGTCCACACTGCAGCTGATAAATTTTAATAATCTGTAAACTGAAAGGGAGCAAAAACTCAGAAAAATGAGGCAGCTGATTCCCTGAGGGAAAAAAACAACACAGAACTCCTTCCCACACATGTAAAACCACCACAGGATAGTAAATCCCTTGGACTCTGAAATTATTTATTTAAGCTACGAGGATGTACTCAGAATTAAGTATCAATCAGGGAAAGACTTCACACAGTGCTGTGAATACTCATATCCCGCTGAAGAACTGCTGGGTGAATGGGCCACATATCATTTTCTAACAAAGGCTGTTTCATTTTCCCATCCCACCCTTCTGCTATAAGTAGTGATATTTACCTCATCTCCTAGGTAAGTTGCTTCTCTTTGTGCAGCACAGTTGAAGTCAAAAGATCTTATGTTTATGAGCATTACACAGAAGTTATTTGAATGTATATTAAAATTAAGATAGATATGTTTAAATGTGCATCCAGAGTAGCTCTGTCATTGCAGAAATTATTCCCCTACATGAGAAACTTTGGAAATGGAAAGATTACTTTTTTCTCTAGACTTGTTGCAAGCTGAATATTGTTTGCTTGAGGCACCAAATCTAGAGGTCTCTTGGCGTGGTCCAGTGGCAGTGGGATGCAGAGAGACTGTGATTTAAGAATGACACTAACTACTATTTATGTGTTCTGAGATGGTCCCAAGTTTTTAGGCCCTGACTGCATTGGTGGTTCAACAATCCTGCAATAAGACCAGACACATGTCTAAAAAATAAAAGGCCTTTCTACTTTCCAGAGTAAGGGGGAAAATTGTGATGAAGTTAGCAAGAGTTGTCAGGAAACTTCCTGCAGTTTTTGGACAAGTGCCTCAGTTATGCATGGTGAACTGTCATGTGTAAGGTAGGACAGAAGTAAAACATAGCAAAGAAGAAATTTTAGCTTATTTTATAGAGGGGAATCTACAAATGTGGATGAAAAAAGCAGGGGTTGGAAGAAGGGTCCTGGTGGATGATTATCCATACTAAGAAGGATCAGCCCAGGCACAATGGAAGTACTTCCTTTGTCTACTGTGTTACTGCCATAATCTTTTCTGCCAGTTTGCCCTGCTCCAGTCTACCTGCAAGGTTGTATGGACCCCAACTCTCTTTTCCTCGTCACAACAATAATTTTATTTTTTTCCTTCACCAAGTGTGGACTTGGTCTTCCTTTTTTCCTAAATCACAAGCCTGCCACACAGCCAAGGGACCGTAGAATGAAGTACATGTGAATTATGCAACCTGGATGCCAGAGGTGAACTGCAGGCAGGATAATGTTTTCTTCATGGCTCTGTTACTGAATTATAGCTGGCTTGTAATGGTGCCAGTGTCCTCAGGAGCCCTTTCTAGGGATTTCTGGGAATCACAAAAACATGTTAGGAAGAGGATGGAGTTAATCAGTTGGGCTTTCCTGCTGCTATATTCAGCCCAGCAAGCCGCCTCTGACAGATGTTTCTGCTTTTAGGCCACAAGGAATGTTATTGACTGGCTTTCCCTGTGTTCAAGAAGCATGTAAAGCTATCAAAGGCTTGTTTTCCATAAGAGCATTTTCTTGTCAGGTGATGTTTTTCTATCTCAGTCACAATGGATTTTAATGAATTTCTCAATAGACTGATTCCCTGAAGAGAAGAAACAGAGGAAATCTGCATTAGTTGATTTTTCCTCCTGTCTCTGGGAAACATGGGATGTAAGCAATGGTGAAGTTGTACAGCAGAGCTGTGGGGAGCAGCACACAGAGCCCTCTGCTGCCCATCAACCCTCCTGTTGACTATCCTGACCCACTTAGTTTGAATAAAATTTTCTGTATGTCATAAAAAGCAAATTAAAGCCAAGTCCCAGGTGTTCCTTACAGAGTTTGAGGCCAGTCAGTTCATAGTGCTGCCTGGGTCCTGGATCTCTACCAATATCCTATGACTTTCATGAAAAGAAGGGAAAAACCTGACTCCCTAATCTCATTCTCCATGAGCTCTTTCTGAGTGGGATGGGGGAAAGGAGGACTTGGGCACAGCCTCTCCATGGGCTGTGTGATAATGGAGGGTCCCTCTTCTGAAAAACAGCTCTTTTCACCCCATTCCTGCATTCACCCTGGAGGATTTGTTTACCCATACGTTCAGCTCACCCAGCCATTGGACAGGATAAGACAAGACCAGGTTTAAACAGAATGGCCCCAGTTTTTGTTTTCCCCATGGTAGTCCCCTGAAGTGAGTAGAGATACTCCTCAGTTGCCCAGCTCAGCTCTGGGAAGGAGCTGCCTGCTGGAAGGACATTGTGCCAAGCAGTAGGACAGAAGGCAATGGGCAGAAACTGATGCACAGGAAGTTCAGATGAACATAAGGAAGAACTTCTTTACTGTGCAGTGATTGCACACTGGAACAGAATGCCCACAGATGTTGTGGAGTCTCCTTCAGTGAAGATATTCAAGAAGAGTCTGGATGCAATCCTATGCCATGAGCACTGGGATGGCCCTACCTGAGCAGGGAGTTTGGTCCAGATCACCCCCTGTGGTCCCTTCCAGCCTGACCCATTCAGTGATTCTGTGATTGATGGGGTTATACTGACAGCACAGGCAGTTTTCAGAAGGGACATAACACCCAGCATTATGTCTGCTCTCAAATGGTGCCTCTCCTAACTATTTGTGCTTGTAGCACTGGCCTCTCAAGGCATCACATAATGTGGGTCAATAAGGACTGCTGTTATCCATCTGACCAAAACTGCAGGTGCAAAATCATGCCTGCAGCTATCTGAGGCCATAGAAGCAAGGCATCCTCTGAAGCTGCCACTCAGTAGCTCAGTGAGCCCTTCCTCTCCCAGCCAAACCCCATGGGATGCTTCTGTTGAATGTGGTCTATTCACTAGGACGAAGGAGAAACCTTCCTTTCCTGGCAGCAGTGCCTAGGAGGGTTGGTTTCTTTTGTGGACCATAACTATTGTTACAATTGCTGCTTCATCAGACAGAATTATTGGTCTGTCAGTAATGTGTTAGACAGCAACACTAGTCTCAAATGCCTGTTAATTATCTAAATAAGCAAATTTGCTTCCTTTCCCACCGTGGTCACTCATGTCCTGCATCATTTGTGCAGCTGAAGCTGTGATCCTTCAAATACCCCTGCAAATAGTTGTTATTACAAGGGTTGTGCCCTCAAAGCACAGAGGCTACTGATATGAGGGGGAGATGCTGGACTAGTTCCTCAGGGCCTGATCCAAATCCTTTTGAAATCGGTGGAAAAATGCTCGCAGTCTTTCATGGCTTTGGATTATATCATAAGATAGTAACTTTTTCCAGGCAGGAATTTTGCTTCAAACATCACTTGAAAACACTTGAGAGATCTGGCAGTTGATAAAATACTCAGCCTTGAGCCAATACAGCCAGTGAAAGCCCTGAATACATTGGTGGTTTTTGCAACATAAGAGTATTTTTCCTGGGGAAGGCAATAATCTGATCTGCTTGCTTGTCCACAGTCAGACCTGAAAATCTCTAAGTAGCTTTTCAGTTACTCTATACATCCAAAACACGAAAATGTGGTTGTCAGTGTAATGGTTTGGGGCAGCAGATGTCCACAGGGCTTTAGTGCATGTCCTCTGCCTACTGCACAGTCAGAGTTCAGTGTCCCCTTATTTAAATGCCAACACTCTGCTCCAACAGGCAGAGCTGCCTGCCTGCTCCACCTACAGAAGCCAAAATCCCAGAAGAGTGTTGTACTACCATCATGGGTTAAAAAATGGGATGGCTTCCTTGCAATGCTCTGTTTCCCGCTGCCTTCCAATGCCTCAGACCTTCTTCCAGGCTGCTGTGTGTGGGCTGTGGCAGTGAGCTCCCTGTCCTTGAACAAGAGCACCTTCAGAAGGTAAATTTGTGCCTTGAAGCCACAGTCCCCCAGAGAATACCGTGCAGAAGCAGGTCAGGGGCTGTGTGGGACAGGATGGCTGTTGCTGACATGGGGGCAGCAACCCTTGGGCAGGGGCCAGGTGACCCCAGGGGTGGCTGGTGGCGCACAAGGTACCTGGAAAGCCTCATCCCACCAGTTTACATCATCTCAGGAGCATGCTGGGAGGCAGCTCCTCTTTGTCTCCCACCTCATGAAGGATTGAAGTTCCTGTCCCTCCACCAGCCTGCACCTGAGTTAAATGCCCAGCAGCTTCTTAAATTCCTACCTTTTTGGTTTAAATCTGCACAGCAAAGCTGCTGGAGGACTCTGAGATGAGGAAATAACAGAACTTCTCCACAAGGGTACCATTTCATACAAATCTCAAAGTTTTCTTGCAACAGTATTCATTTTACTCAGGGAAGTTACCAAGGACATAATGAAAACCATCATCAAAGCCCAGGTGAATTTTTCCTCCTCCCAGAGATTTCCCATCCCATATGTGGCTGATGACCTGCAAGCACACAGCTGTAGGGCTGCAGATCTGAGGCTGTAAAATGAAAACACTGTGCATTTAGTGAAAGGAGATAGGGCCATCTAGTGACAAGAGAAACTTGCGTTTTTCATTCCGTTCATTCCGTTCTTCATTGCGTCCTTCCTTTCACAAGCCTATGAAAACCTGTTCTGGCCACCAAGACTGGCACAGCAGTCCCTCACCCAGGGATGTGCATGGCTGAGCCTCATGAGGTTCACACCGCTGGAGCTTTGCATGGTCCTCAGCAAAGCTTTTGCGAGCAGAGGTGACAGTGCCAAGCAGAAAGGCTGCTTGGATTTCTGACAAGGTTTGGGTTTGGGAAGAGCCCCATGGGCAGCACAGGGGGCCAGGAGCAGGCAGAGCTTGACCCGGCATCGACAGTGGGAAATAGGGCTCTTGTGTTTGTTGGGAGATGGTTTCCCCAAGATTTTTTTTTTTTGTTTCAACTGCTGTAGGCAATCAAGGAAAAATTCAGGACAGGGAAGATGTTTCTTAGGAAAAAACAAACAAACCAAACCAAACCCAAACCCCCCCCCCCAAAAAACCCACAACAAACAAAGAACCTCCCCCCCCTCAAAAAAAAAAAACCAAAACAACAACGAAAAAACCCCCACTTTGTTTCAAAATATGCATGAATTTTATTTCTTAAAAATAATAAAGAGATTCTAGAAATTGTGGAAATTGTGTCCTTTTAAAGTAAGAAAGTACTCATGCATGGCATTCCCTCTGACCTAAACAAGTCTTCCATAATATCATTAACATACTGAAAAAATTTATTTCTCGTCAAAGAAAGCATTGTTTTTTCTTATTCCTTTTACTTCTCTCTTTGTTTAGCACGTTCCTCCTTTCCTCTGAAGAATTCACACTACTCATCTTGTTATCAGTTTAGCTAATTACATTACTGCACTTCCCAGCAAATTAAGATCTAAAGCCTGCTGGTTTACAGTAAACTCCACAAAGAAAGGGATAATGAGGTTACTTTGCAGGTTTTGTTCCTTGGGTAATTTCCATACAGTTAGTTTATAAAGTAGGAGATAAGGTAGCTGCCATAGCTTTTATGTTACCCTTCCCAAGCATAGCCCAGGTCTCCCAGCACTTCTGGGAAGGAAGGGATTCTCCTGCTGGAGACCCTGTGGTGAGGCCATTTTCCCCAGGGCAGAGAGAGAGACACCATATGTGTGCTGAAAGCAGAGCCAAAACAGGGATCATTTGTATGCCTTAGGCTGTATCCATGCTGCTCAGAGATGGACCCCTGAGCAAAGTGGTTCTGTTCCAACCACAAAGCCCTCAAGCCCAGGTCTTCTACTTACGCCGTGAGATTTCCCCATGAACAAAATACAGGGTTGTCACCATTGTGCTGGAAGCAGAAACCGCTTCCAAGCTCCTGAAATGGATGAGGGATACATGGTAGCCCATCAGAGTACGAGGATGGAGGTACCTGTGGGAGTGTGGCATGACATTGTCTGAAGATGTGGGGCTGGGACCACCACACCAGGCCTGCACTGAACCAGCACCAAACCTAGCTTGGGGCAAGTAGGGACAGACTAAGCTGTACCAAGCTCTGCTGGGAGAGGAAAGGACCTGAACTCCATTTTTGTGGGGAACTTCCAACTGCAAAATTTGTTTGACTCAGAATGGAAAGAAACCCAACATCATCGGAACCACAAAACACCCCAAAGCAATCTGTTCAGGATCAATCTACTTGTTTGGATTATCCTCTGATTTCTGCTTTTCTTTTGAAAATAAAGGCCAAAATTTTGCTTTTGTTGTTCCCACAGAAAGGTTACTTTCTATCAGATAGCAGGTTTTTGGACATTTTCTGCTTAGTGGTTTGTTCATACCTGCAGTCCCAGTCAGAAACTCAGCATTAACATTCTGGTTATTTCACACATCCCTAATTAAGCTGAGGTGGCATTTGAGTGGATGTAATAAGAGTGAAGGGCATGGAAGGAGAACAAGGACAATGCAGTCATCAAAGAAAGAAAAATGCTTTTGTGTAGGCTTACAATTTAAACCAAGAATTCCCTACAATTATTACCTGATTGCGGTCGATCTCTATCACATTTTGCTTTGATTGTTTTATGTGTTCCTCTTCCCAGATCCTCTCAGGTCCCTTTGGCTATTTGTGAGGAAAAATGCACCCACATGTTGTGCTTATTCATAAGTCTGCATACTGAAGTCTGGGGCAAGAGGCAGTGCTACATGCTCATCCAGCCCTTGGCATCTCCCAGTAGGGATTCCAGTCTTTCACTGGGCCATTACAAACACAGAACAAGTGCCTCAGCAGTGCATGGTTCTCCCTTACCCTCTCATCTGAAGGTGTTACTCTGGTCATGGTTAATCAATTGTGAGCCTGGGAGTGACAAATCAGTTCAGTCAAGTCACTTTAATCACTTCAGAGCCAGGTCCAAAGACTGTAGCTGTCTCACAGTGCTACCTGTGACACTTAGTCAGGCTCAACATTAAATTAAAAGGCCTAATTCTGAATGTATTGAAAGAGAAAGCTCTCTGTGAAGATGTAGTCCACCAGACACCCCAGGTGCTGGAAGCTGGGCAAATATGTACTGTGCTTTCTGGAAAGGACTCCAAACAAAAGAGTTTTCTGTTGAAAAGTTTCCATATCTCAATCACAGTAAACAGAAAAATACAAAGCTCTTCTTCACTTCGTATCAAGCTGGCAAAACCAAATACTTTTCACCATTGTACTTCATATCTGTTAGTAATTCTGTGACTGCAACTGACTTGGATGGTAAGTCACCAACCAGATTTACTAATCAGGCTCTCTGTCTCTCTACTTTGACCTCTATTTTCCCTGCCCACCTAAAAGAAGTTGCTGTGCTCCATAGCAAGCAGCTGCCATGCCTCTGATGGGTGTCTTAAATAGATCATCTGCCTGAGAGGAAACTGCCTTTCCCTGCTGTAGCAGATTTTGGGGAGTAGAGGACTGAATCATTCAGCTCATGCTCTTGGGAGAAGTCTTCTTACCTCTTTAAGAGAACTAGCTCTCTTTACAGATTTTAATTAGCACAACTGGACCACATCATTTTCCTCTTATATCTCTCCTGTTGTCCATGCTGCCCCTCAGTCCTGCCTACTGTCTTTCCTTGTGCCATCCCTGGAAGTGTTCAAGGCCAAGTTGGATGGGAGTTTGAATGACCTGATCTTGTGGATGGTGGGGGGGGTGGAATTGATGATTTTTAAGGTCTCTTCCAACCCAGGCCATTCTAAGGTTCTATGTTTCAATGATCCAAAACCACACACAGCGATGCTACTTGGGTGCCCATTGGACCAATGCTCTCTGCAGCTCCAGTGTCAAGTGACAAACACCTGCTGAGCCATGTGCTGCCCAGGAGGGGCAGGGAGGGATGGCATCAGGACAGGGAGAGCTGCAATCAGCTTGAGTATGGTTTGCAGGCAGAAGGACAGATTGCATCAGTTAGCTAATGATAAGCAGGGGGGTCAGCTGAATCACTGGGCATTCACACCGAGGCACATTTACAGCTTTGCCTTACTCAGAAGGTGCCGTGTCCTGTACATGTGCACAGTGATGGGTTGCAGTGTTTGCAGTTGCCCTTATGAAAGTCCCTATTGGTTGAGTTTGCTTGTTTTCTGTGCTTTGGTCCATTGGTTTGCCACCAGCTTGCAGCTCTACCTCCCACATGAAACGGTCCTGCTAAATAGATGCCCTGTCCCTACGGAGAGGGATGAAACAGCAAGGTTTTGGAGCCCAGCAGACTCTCTTTTTCAAAAATTTTCTTAGCAGAGTCATCTGTTTTCAAGGAAGAAAATTATGAATTATCCCACACTCCTGGGATCTGAGTTGATGACCATGCCACTGAGCCCAGCAAAGCCATACCAGTACAAGCCAGTTTATGCAAAAAAGTCTCTACAGGCTCCAACAATGGGCTCTACACTTGTCCCCCCTCCCACACGCAACTTCTGAAACTTGTAGGTGATTTCACTGAGGTTTTATGACAACAACAAGGGAAAAAAGCCTTGGGAACTAACATTGCTCAGCAAGACACAGCCTGCAGCATGCTTTTTATGGCCAAGAACTCTCAGCGTTCCTGGCTTCATTTCCTTAGTGCTCACAGCATTCCCCCTTTATAGCAGGGCTGTGCCCCACCTCAACATGCAAGGCCACATCCTAGGCTCAGTCAAATCACTGGGGGAGCAGAGAGCTGGGATTCAAAAGCCTACGTGAGCTAAAACAAGGCTAATCTGGGCAAGCTAATAACTGAGAGCTTGCTCTTACAGCCAGCATTGTCAAGGCACAAAGCCCTGCCTAGTCAGAGCACAAGTGACTTTGAGTGGCTGGTGGGAAGGGCTCCATCAGTGTGAGGCTGGGACCATGGTCAAACAGAGACACCACAGTCTCAATGGCTTTCAGTGCTGGAGGTGTTGTGCTCCAGACCAGTTTGGCTACCTCTGCCCAGTCCTGCCCTGTGTGGTACCCTCCTTGGAGCCATTGCAAAGGTACAGCCAGCAGATGCAAGAAAAACTGCTGTCACTGGTATCCCTAGTGTCAGGTTTCCTGGGCTGGTGGCCAGGGGTTTTCCTTATCAGTAGGTACTTTATCATGTAGCACTTCTGCTCACATCAAAAGGAAGGAAATAGAGAAATACGTTCTCAAATAAAGGGATTTGTTCCTAAAAAGTCAATAAAGCTGGTAGAGGACCTAATGGCAGGGTCTGACCTGCAAAGCATGTGATGAGAAGAGTTGGTCATGAAAGTACAGCATTTTGGAGGATGAGGTAAGACCCTACAGATCTGGAAATAATGCAAAGATCTTTGGAAACCAGGAACAAACATTAGAGTTTATTTTCTCCCAAGGCAGTTGAATGTAACAAAGCTCACATTAAGTACAACTGTGTTGCTGGCAGGAGGAGTCTGATGCTTTCTGCAGTGTCCCTTCCCCTTCCAGCCAGTCTCCACTGTTGTCTCACTTCAGCTGCATGGGCTAGGGGGACTCTTGCCTTCACTACTCGCATGGTTAGGTAAATCCCAGAGGATGCCCACTGTCCGTGTCAGAAGAAATCTGGATGGAGCATACCTGAAATCTGAGAGATGAGATTGCTGTGGCTGAGCCTGCCTTCCCCTGAGCAGGGATTTCTGTGAGTCATAGCATTTTTTTTACTCCAGCCTTTACTGAACTTGGCTGTTCCCCAGTTATTTTAGCCCAGATTGTTTTAACAAATGAGGTTTGGCTTTTGCAGACATGCTGTCTATCCCATGAGGTTTTTACCTTGCTCATTCACAGGCAAAGAAAGTACCATTTGTTGTACGAGCATATGAGACAAGCAGCAGCTTGTAGTTTCATTATTAATTATTTACCAAAGAAACCTATCCCATTTGGGAATTTTATATTTTCCCAGGGTAATGAATGGACACTCGTGACAAGAGAATGCAGGAATGATGTTGGTATTCCCAGCTGTTGGACAAAAAGGTATCCATTGCTACAAAATCATTAGAAAATACTTGTCTATGCAAGGAACCTGGTCATAACCCTTTTTGAGATGTTGCCATGCAGAATTGCACTCTGCAGGAAATCAGTCTGGCAGGTACGGTAACCCTGAAAACACTGCCCACATGGTGGCAATTCAGCTCTGAATTATAACAAGCTGGACTCTATCTGGACATTTAAAAATTAACCATGCACTCGCAACTTGAGCCTGTCCTGCTTGGGATTTAAGTTCATAGCTAACTTGGTAAGAGTGAGTCAATCCAGTGAAACCCTCCTTAGCTCTGTTATGCTGCAAACCCACAGGGCAGCTGGAAATATTTGTGTTTGAGTATAAAAGGAGGTGCACAAGCTCCTCAATGATCTCATGCTGCCAAGCTTTCCCGTTTCTTCTGTTTGCATTGAGACAGAAGGACATTGTGCTCAGTGTCAGTCTTGGTCCCTTGGATGACAGTGGGAGTATGGTGGGTGCAGCTGGGATGAGCTGCATTTCTCTGCAGGCATCTCAGTACACAGCTACTTTTTGCACAATATTTTTGGCATAAGAATTCTTGGGAAATATCTTTGTTTCTGTCACAGGAGCACAGAGGAACCAGAGTCAGCCATATCTTTCACTGCTGTAAATAGTCATAAGCTCATATCACCACCTGAGATACAAATTTCCTCCTGTACACTCACCTTAACTCTTGTCACCCTGTGGGAGCTCACATCAGAGAGTAAAACCAGGCAGCCTGAGGCAGAAGCATCATGTAACCAAGAGTCCTCTGGCTGCTATTAGGATAACATAGCAATTTGCCATCTTCCTTTTCCTCTCTTGCCTGTAATTATGCTTCAGTCACTGGTCATCTGTTCTCTTCAGACCTATAATCCAGCAACCTTTCCGGTCCTGTCACCTACAAGTACTTATTTGTTTGCACAGTTAGGAAGGTTTAGGCTTCTTTTTTTGCTCTTTTGGGAAGACACAAACTGCAGCTGTCAATGTAACACTGATAATGTGCCTCACTTAGAAAAAAATCAATAGGTGCTGTGTTAACCATATGGGCATGACAGTAAACATGCTCTGAAAGCTCCAGGAAATGTTAAATGCAAGCAGAGCTGCAATGGGGAAGGCAGCAGGGTAGCCATGACTCCGTGCAGGCAGAGATTCCCCTTCATGTTGTGCACGTAGTGATGCCCATCTCTGACATATTTAACAAGATATAAAGTTGTAGTGTCCTGTATGGTCACTAAATTGTCTTCTGTAAGCAACTATGCGTATTTGACTTAGGCACCTTTCTAGCAGAGTGGAAAGCGTTTGTAAGGAACCATAAAAAGTCATTACATATGCAGAACAATTGAACCTCCTCAGCATCTGTGGTAGGAAACACATCTGTCTTCTGTCCCTTTCTTTCCTAAATGTCTCCCTGAATCAACTTTTATGGGAGGGTCGTAAATATCCCTTTCTATTCGAATCCAGGAGTTAACAATACCCCCTGTGACCATAAACACAAGATGTTTCATTGAGGAAAGAGGTGCACTCAAGTAAGCAGAGATCTTTGTGACAGTTGCTGCCAGTATGGTCCCCATGCACCGCTAATCACATTAGTGGGAGAGCACGGAGGTGGCCAGCAGACAGCAAAAGAAAGAGGGAGAGAAAAGCAAGACTAATCTTGTTAAAAGGGAAGCAAAGATAGACGCTACTTTTACACAGAAGCTTATAACGTCCCCATTTTCCCAGGGCTGGAATCACCTGGATGCTCTCTGAGCAGCGTGGCTGCTGCTGCTGCTGCTGCTGCTGTTGTGGAAACAAACAGCTCCACATCTCTTGTGCTACGCAGGGCTGGTTTTTCTTACAGCTCTTTGCCATCCATGGTCTCTTGGTTTCTGCACAGGCAACCTTGAATCCTTCTTGAAGTAGAGGTTTACTTGCATCCAGATGATTTTAAAAGCAGTACAGCTGGTTTTAATTCCCTGCATGGGATCCTTTTCTACCAGAGGAGGACCCACAATCTTCAACAGATAAAACAAATCCCTGATCTAAAAAATTCATGTGTTTTCTCATTCTCCTCTGGTGAGGCAATATCAGATGTTCGAAGGTGTCTTCTTCCTGAAGTCTTTTGCTCTTTGGTTGCATGAGGGTGATGGACAGATCCCAAATATGCACTTTTCTTACTTAAGAGGCACAAAACACCCCCCAAACTGAGAGCTCAGGATTAGGCAAGCAGCCACTAAATGGCCTCCAGCAGTGCCCCCAGTAGGGTTTCATCCTTTAGCTCACAACCTTTCCATGCTGTGATGCAGATATGTTGTTTCAGGGCTGAGGTGCTCTCTGTTCCCTCCCTTCTCCCACATGTGGTGGAGAGGGGGTGCAGGAGGAGAGGTGCTCCTGACCAGGCACACTCACGGAAGCGTAGGCACCAGAACATGCATTAATCTACACTCACAGCTCAGGATGCTGTGACAATATGTTGAGGCTCTTCAGCCAACTGGGAGCCCAGAGCCCACAGCACACAGGCCAGTGAGCTCCCAATTCAACTAAGAAAGACTAAGCTTTGGAAAAAGATTTTCATCTTTTGGGGAACCAGAGCCTGGAGAGGCAGCACCTGTCAGAGGCATGTCAGGGTAACTCTCCAAGTACTGGAGGGCTGATGGGTACAGCCTTTCTGAGTATTTCTCCAGAAAAACAGTCCCTTCTCCCACCACCCATGACTGTGTACCTAGCAGAATTGTGTTAGCAGACCCCCTCCCTTTCCCTGTTAGAAGGGAAAGCAGCACCTTGATATCTGAAAGGAGCCTTAACCCGTTTTTTTGCTCAGCCTGTTTATTCAGTATCGTACTACAGAGCTGAGGGTGGATAAACAAAGTTCTTGCGTCAGTGGTTGTGATGTCTGCTGCTACAAGTGCTGGTGCCTTGCCAATTAATCAAATGGAACAGAGGGGGAGAACCTGACAGATGGGCAGGAGAAATCCTTGATGGAAAATCTGACTTGTTGTTGCATGGGGTGGAAGTGGCAGGAGGGTGCAAAAAAAGAACAAACAAGTGGAAATCTAGAAGCAAGGACAGTGATGATGGCTTCACAGCTGAGAAGGCATGCTCAGTCTGGTGGGGATCAGCCACTTGTTGCCTTGATATTTCATCAAGACCCTAAATACCAAATGCAAAACAGAGACCCCTTTGGCATTAAGGAAATTATTTGGCTATGGGTTAGGGGTGGCTAAATGAGCGGGGAAGTGGCTGCTGTCAGTGTCCTGGGGCACTTGAGCTCCCCTTGCCATCAGAGCTGGGCCTTTCAGAAGGGGCAGAAGCACTGGTCAGGAGTGGAGCCCCTGGGGAGAGATGGGCTGCAGGAAGAGGAGAGGCTATGAAGGAAAAGCTTTAGGAATGCTTTCAATAACGTTTGGGAAAGATGGCTGGACTGGGGACACCGTTCTGGGGAGCAGTGTCTGTGCAATGCAGAGACCCCTGCAATGAAGAAGTGCCCAGGCAGACACAACATTTCTGAGCATCAGACAACAGGACCTCTTGGTACCCAGTTAACTGAGGGGAACCTGAAATCCTTGCTCTCCCAAGAGATGGATGTTTTGTTCATTTCCCAGTCCTAGGAGTGGATCAGTGAGACCAGGAGCCTCCAACCCTGCTTCTCCACTCTTCTTTCTGCTCCCTTCTCTTCCTGCAGGGACAATGCTGCACCCCAAATTGGGTGGAATCAGGGGTAGCTTCCCTAGCCCCTGCAGCCCCTCCTACCTCACATGATCTTGACATTGACCATTTAATCATGGCTGGGTGAGGGCCTGGGACCCACACAGAACAGGGAACCAGGAGCTGTGAGGGGAACAAAAGGCAGCAGAGAGAATAAAGGAGATGGGGCTACAGATGCCAGGAGACAGAACAAGGAGATGCCTGAAAGGAGGAGGAAGAACAGCCAAAAAAGATGCTGGGAAGCTTGTCTGGGTACTGCACAAAGTCAGCATTTATTCCTGTGCAAGCTTCTTGCAGGCTGCAGGGAACATCCTGGATGTGCAAATACCCAAATGCATACTGCATTTCAACTGCAAAGGCAACAGGCAGCTGAACCCACACCCTACTCACCTCTTCTCTAGGGGCATGCCTGGATTACTATTACTATTATGATAATTATTGCTGTTTGTAATAGTAGTACTTCTAATAATAATATTACCATTATTATTATTATTGTTGTTGTTGTTGTTGTTGTTGTTGTTGTTTCCTGATTTTCCCAGGAATATGGACTTTTGCCTCATGCTGGCAAGAAAATAATCTGTGGTTTGTCTTAAAAAGAAAACACCTTCCTTTTTGTTTTGATGATGTCTGTCCTACAATTCGTTCATCCCCTTGGCTAAGACAGCATATTGATCCTCCCCCTGGGCTCTGACCCCTCCATGCCTTCTCTGTTTACAGAGTTATCTTTAGCATTCCTACCTCCTCCTCACTGCTCAGGGGCAGCAAACATTTCAGGTAAAATTGATCCAGTGGATACAAGGAAAGACGTCATAAAGGAACCCGGGGCAAGAGGCCATTCGTGGCCTCTCTGCCATCACATGAGCCTGCTGTGGGTCAGTTCAGCATTAACTGGCTCCTGAGGTGGGTTCTCATAAAAAGCAGTACTGAGTGGCTCTCCCAGTGCAAACTGGGGTGTTAGTACAATTATCAGCATTGCTTTTGTGCAATGAACTGGACAAACCCTAATTCCACCTTTCTCCTGAGACATGCTCACAGGTTTTGAAGGCTAGACAAATGATGGAGACCACCCAGCCTGACCTGCATTGCACAGCTCAGAGCCTCTTACCCTTAGTTACAGCTTCAGCCCCCTGGTTTTATGCAAGTGCACAAGTTCCACTTTTACAAGTGGAACAGGACTCTTTTAGTGTTTGTCAACACCTTCACCAGACCTGCCTCCAGCTATGCAAGGGCTACTCAAAACAAATGAACTTTGCTTGGGGACATTCTGTATCCTTTCCAGCTTGTAACCATGGGTACAAAATGGGTATATTAAAGCAACTGCTTTCAGGTCCAGTCCCTCTCATTGTTCCCTGGTCCTCTAGACCATGTTCAGATGGTTGCAGATCAATACAAGCCATACTTGAAACCCATCACTTCTCTCAGGGAAATTACTTTGGGCTACAGTGTCAAGCTCCTATGTAGGTACCCTGCCTGTCCTCCTGAAATGTCACATTTTCACATGCAGAGTGGCCTACACTCAGCCACAGGCGTGAGGTGGTGCATGACTTCCCACTCAAAGGAAGGGGAATGTTTAACCTTCAGGCATAGCCCTGCTTAGCATGGTGTTACCCAATTCCTCACATGACTCCTTTGCCTGCCTTTCCCCAAGGTGTGTGTTGTGTGTTGGATCATAACTCCAGCTGTGCTGTGCTCACAGGAAGTGGTGGGGAGTGTGGGAGGGAGAAGGACCCACAGTGCCCCTCAAATCACAGGCAGTGGCCTCAATCCCTGTGCAAACAAGTGAACCTGCCAGAACAGTATAAACCTGTAAACTGACAAAAGTAAAAAAAAAATTTAAAAAAAGAGAGAGAGAAAAAAAAAGCATAAACAATTCCACATGCCCAAAAGTCATGTTGTGGTCACTCTAGGTGATGGTAGCTTCAGGCACCATTAAGTGAGGACTCCATTCCCAGGAGCTGGGGGCAGCTATTTACTCTCCAGGTCTCAGTCCTCAGAGGCACTTGAGTGGCACGCAGCTGCTGCAGGTAGACTGGCAGGAAAGCTGCTCACTAGGTTGAGGTCTGCTGGAGTATCTCAAGGGCTCTTTGCTTGCTGGTTATTCTAGGCAAGCTCATCTTGATTGACCTTCAATTCTGCAAAGAAGAAAATTCATCTGATGAATTTGGATTTATAGGAGTTTTCCCTTCACTCTAGTTCTATGTGGATTTTTATAAGTCTGCTTATATGTACAGTTTTTGCTACTGTCAATTGTATCAGAGGAAACCTGTTTTCTAAGGTGTTGCCCTGTGTGGGAAAGTCTGTGATAGGTGGTTGTGATTTCTCCCAGGGAAAGGCCAAAGCAGCTTAAAAAGTGTCTTGGTGGGGCCAAGCTACCTTGATGCACCCCACAGCCATCTCCAGCTTTTGAGTACTTTTGGAGCCTTGGTAATGAAAACTGCAGGAGTGCCATTCCTTGGGGGGTAGTGGGGACTGATAGGGGTGATGTCCTGACTGACATGGGGACCCAAATATATAAGGGAGATATGACTGATTGAGTATTATTTGATAAATATACCAGAGTACCCCAACTCCAAAACTTTATCATCCCTATAAAGTGACGTCCCTGATCATACATAACTTAACAGAATTTGTTTGTCCACAACTTCTCAGGTTAACATCTCAAATGCAGCCCAAAACAGGCTGTTACCCCCAACAGGGCATAGAACAAGGAATACTCAGGTAATTCTGCAATACAATTCTCTTGACTAACTTAAAGTAAAAAAAAAAAAAAAAAAGAAAAAAAAGCTAAAACAAAACCTAATGGTCAACACAGGAACTGGGATGTCTGAGGGAACAGGACATCTGTTGGTGTTCCTTATGCCATTCTCCAGCCTGCAGGCTTTACTTTTCTTCGTAGTTCATGCTTTTCCAGCACTTCTGAGATTTCTCACTGCTTATTTGGTCTTTCTGGTTGTATTTGAAGACACACGTCCATTAAAATAACAATTTCTACTTTGCATTTGCAATCAGAGCTAATAAAAATCCTCTGTTTGCATACCTTGCTCCTATTTTTCATCTCTCTAATGCTCAAACAGAAGCTTTAATGTATTAACCATGTGCTGAGAGGAGAAGGCAGCTGCCACATTGGCCAGCTTCAATAAGTCTCCATTTTATCTTGCCTTCCTGGGTAGATCAATATAGTCAAAGTGTCTTGCAAAGTACTCCAAGTGTCCTGTTCCAGTCTGAAATACTGCTGGCATTTTGACTTGAATGGCTCTCAAAGGTTTGGGGCTCATAGGAAAAAAAATTGAGAACGACTGGGTGCTTCTTTGAGGCTACTGTATTTACCCTGTGCTGCTGAAACCAGATGTTCTGGGGTGACAGTATGGGTCTGCTTGCTCTGCTCCATGGCCAGAGAGGATGGTGTGCAGTGTGCTGGGCTCAGCTCGATCTCCCTGGGCTCAGCTCTCTAGCCCAGAAGTCTGACCTTGCAGGTGTCTGCTGAATTTACTGCTTAATTGTTTCAGTGGCTGAATTGCAGGAAAAAAAGCTTTGTCTTTAGAGCTCCTATAGCCAAGACCAGTGAGAGCTACAGCAGTTTTGATGGACCGGAGGGCCAAAGGCAGGCTGGACACCACAAGACATCACAGATGCCATGCTGTATTCCAGCTCACAGAAAGTCAATGGGAGAAAACAACTTATGGTAAAGGTCTAATCTCCAGGCCCATGAGAACAATTGCCCTGCAATAAAAAGGCTTCATTCTGTACTGCTACAACTAAAGAAACTTTTGGGAATGAACCTCCATGGTTTTGGGACGAGACCCAGACTTATAGTGTTTATTTTATTGCTGTCTTTGGGCCAATATTTACCAGTGCTTATTAGTTGTTTGAAAGGAAATTAATTGTATAAAAGTCACGTTGCCTTTCAGACTCTAATGTGCTTGGGCAAGTCACTTATCTCTTCTATGATCCCTGCATGCATCAAGCATCTGACAGAGCACACAGGGAATGAAGCCATTGCATCTCTGAGGCAAAGCTCACTGTGGATCTGGCTCCTTGAACTGCCACATGCCTTCACTTCCAGAAAAGTGGTTTGGTGGTCCATGAAGGACACTCAGACCATGTCAGGAAGTCCTGCCTCCACAGTATCTAAAAGTTAGGAGCCTAATTTCAAACCAAAGTATAAATCCATGGGCTAATACTTATTAGCTAGTGAAAAAACTCTACAATTTCCTCAAAGGAGATTCTAGTGAGGTAGCTGTTGGTCTCTTTTCCACATAACAACAGATAGGATAAGTGGAAATGGCCTCAAGTTGTGCCAGGGGAGATCTAGACTGGATATTGGGAAAAATCTCTTCCCCTAAAGTGTTGTCAAGCCCTGGAATGGGCTGCCTAGGGAAGTGGTGGAGTCACTGTCCCTGAGGTATTTAAAAGCCGTGTAGAGGTGGCACTTGGGGACAGGTTTAGTGGTGGAGTTGGCAATGCTGAATTGGACTTGGTGATCTTAGAAGTCTTTTCCAATCTAAGTGTTTATGTGATAGTCACTGCAGGCTGCTACCATTTCATTCACCTTTCAGATGACAACATTCAGGACCTAATTTTTCAAGCTCTTCTATAAAAGAAATCAGGCACTACTTTATTTCTCTTGTTACACAGGAAAGCAAACAGACACAGTGCTGTATTTAGAATAGATTTGTGGTTTTTCTCTTTAAACCAGCAGACCTGAGAATGCTGGAAGTTGCTATGTGGATATGTCAGATTTTGGAAGGAAGAGGGTGATAAATGTTAAGTTTCTCTATTTTTAGCCTTCATCCTAAAGACTGAAACCCCTCAGTCATGTCTGTCTCTTTTTGGCACCAACTGTAAGTTTTTAGACAGGAATTACTTTGGAAGTTTAAAAACTTTAAACTTTGGAAGTAAGATAGGGCAAATTTATGCATGGCAACTGCAATTCTTTACCTACTGAAAACCCAGGAAAGTTTTTCCCACTTTCCAAAAGCTACATGGTAAATATACCACACTTATTTACTGCTATAGATCAACAGATGAGCTTGAATATTGCCCTTGTGGTGTTTCTGAAACATCCTTTGATAGCTAGTCACTCTCTATAAATGATGTCATAAAAACCCAAGAAATTAATAAAAAATAGTCATATTTCTGATACTTTCTGTCTTTACACTTACATGAAAAAAAATTGCATTTGTCTGGTCATTAAAGTTCTTTACTGGACTAAAATGATTCTGTGTTAACATTCACAATTCAGAGTTATGAAATTTCCCTTTACTAGGAAAAATGTAATCTTTCTCTTTTTTTTTCTTTTTTTTTCAAAAATAAGTGAAAAAATATTAATTTCCTTTCCATTCTAGATGCAGATCCTATTCCTTCTTAATTTGAAACCTTGTGGTAGACATCTTAAGATTTTTGCAGCTGTGCTGTAAGTTAACACCAATGCACGGCTTCCATATATTCTTTTGAATGCTACCTATGCCCTTGTGAACAACAGACTTTGAACTTTGCCTGTTGCTGTTGTGAAGGATTTCTTCATGAAGACCTCATCTTCCATTGCTTTTATTCTTGCAGTTAGTAAATAATATTACCATCAATTATATTTATGTGTTATTGAGCCACTTGCTGTACAGGCACCTAACAAGAGACGTGCCCTGCCCATGTGCATTAGACAACCAAGATTACTTGGTAAATATAATTTTCCTAAAGATCATGCAAACAGTTCATGTTTCCACATTGCACTTCCCTAGTTTGCCATTCTCCTTTTCTGGTTCCATTGGTTTATCTTAATACAATTCTAGGCTAATGTGACTGTCCTCACATTCTCCCAGCTTTCTCCACCATTGATTATCATGATGAACTGAGTTGCTGCATTGAAGCAAATCCCAGGCTGATAAGCAGCAATAGCATGTTAAGCAGGTTTCATGCTTCTTTCACAGATTGCTTGATTCAGCTGATACAGCCCTAAACTACAATTGGCTCCATTTCCCTCCCATGGTCATTTGACTTTAATGTCTCTCTGGTGCTCGGTCTGCGTAGTCAGAATGCAGTGATAATAACAACAGACAAAATCTCTCTTAATGTTGAACTCAAGCTTCCTTGAAAAGGCACCAAGATGTGTAGCAAATTTTACTTCATCGAGTGGATTGTTACATGTCTTGCACAGAAGTGTATTAATTGGAAGTGCACCAATTCAGAGTTTCCCAGCTGAGATAACCTTTCAGTACAGCAAGAGATGTCACACAAACTTTATGCAATCTCACTGTGCTGCTTCAAAAACATCCTTTGACAGATTTAGATATGTGGATCAGAGTGAGTCCTTGCTAAAACACTCCAGCCCTGAGGGGGTCCCAGGTAAGTCTGAGCTGCAAGCTACAAGCCTCTACAAGTAATTGACCTGTGTGGAAAGCCAGCTGGATCACCTGCAGATGTTAGTCGTGGTAGGACACACTTGCCCACGGGGAACTGGATTGAAGTTACTCAGTTTTCATCAGATAGCAAAAATTATCCCTCTTTATTGACCCCAGATGAGCCATGACTTCCCAGTGTGAAATGGCTCTGGATACCAGCTGGATCTCATTGAATAGGAGTAATGTCACCACTGGTTTCCTCCTGGCATTGGATGATCAGTGCAGACAGAAAGCCTTTGTCATTCTGCCCTCAGTACAGGGCAGAATGAGCTCAGTCCAACTCTTAACACTGCAGCTCTTAGCACAGCATCACAGACCACAGCCCTTACCTGCGAACTGTCTGCATCCAGATCTGTAATGAGCACCATATCCTCATCTCTCAATGAGTCCTGGTCAGAGGAGGTGTCCTCGGATAGCCTTGGCCAATTAAAAACAGTCCAGAAAATCCAGATTAATACTGTTGGACCTGGACATGACTGTGGAATTAGCTGAGGGCCTGAATCACTAATGTAACAGCTTTGTGCCTGACTGCTTTCAAGGAGATAGGAATGTGTCCCCAGACCAGGATAAGCTCAGAACAGCCCTTCAAGATATTGGCAATGAAGTAAAATACCATTCCTCAAACTCTTTTAGTGCATGGTTGATGTGCAAGAGTCTTTACTCATTCAATATCTGCTTAAATGACTGCAGATAGTATCAAGCCAGCTGGGAGGGTGGAGTTGCTGCAGGCACTTTACGGGAAGAGAGCCATGTCTTGCCTTCATCCCCTCTGAAGTTTAAAGGCAGCTTCAGTGAGCCCTCCAGCTAAAAGGCAGTGGAGATCTCCTGTGACAGGAAATTCAGAGCAAAGAAAACAATGCATTCTGGGGAGATTGCTTGGGTACTGACTGGATGGTGTGGCAGACTTAAAATTGTAGAATCACAGGATATGCTGAGTTGGAAGGGACCCATCAGCAGTTGAGTCCAGCTCCTGGCCCTGCACAGGACACCCCAAGAATCACACCATATGTCTGAGAGCATTGTCCAAATGCTTCCTGAACTCTGTCAGGCTTGGTGAAGACCTCCTGCATCTGCCTGAAACCTGGATCTGTGCTTGAAGATCTCCCCAAGCACTCATCTGCCATGACACCTGCTGTAAGAGAAACCAACCTTAGTTGCAATAGGCATGAAAATGGGGATACTGTAATAAACTGCATTCTTATTTTAGGCAACATCTTTGCTACGACAAAGGCTAAGTTTTTAAATACAGTTTAAAGAAACGCTGCGACCTGGCCTGAGCATCTGGAAGGTCTGGTTGGGTCAGAATAGCACAGGTGTGTAAGTTTGTAACTGTATCTGCCCTTGAGAGCAGAAACAGTCAGTGTGGACCTCTTTAGGACTAGGAAGATGAGAGTGAGATCCTCAGATGGCTACCTATATCCCAGACTTTGTAAGAAACAGGTTCCAACACATGCTCTGAATTTGGGATGCTCACAGTACATGATATGAAGCTCTGCTTAGTATTCCAGCTTTTGTTCACCTCAAAACTGAAATATTCTGTTTGAGTAGCAGTTTGAAAAATGGAGGAAACCAGTGGCTGGATAATTTACTTGATGGCAAAGCTAGAGTGATTCTTCCCAGAGGTGTACAGAACAGCAGTCCTTGACCTTGGTGGAAAGGAGGAGAAGGCCTTCTCTGGGAGCCCCAATGTGTATCTCAGGATGTATCAGATGGTGAAAAACCCCCAAAGTAGTTTTCTTTGCCCTCTTCACTCTTCTGTATCTTTGTCCATATATCCACATATATCCATGAAATTTTTTTCTCTTCAGGAGCCGTATGAGGACAATACTTCTCTGGAACCAGCAACACTCTCTGGTGACTCATCCCATTCCATTAGATCCAAATGGTCAATATGTTCCTAAAAGGTTATATCTCAGCTGAAGCCCAAGCAGACATGGATGGGACTGGAAAGCCAGTTTGAGAACCAGGAGTGCAGGCTCCTGTGTGTGCATCAAGAACCATGGGAGCAATGGGGAACCCAGCACACACCAACATGCCAGCATTCCCATGCCTCCCTCGCTCACACTGACACTTCCACATGAAAGATCCATGCTCAAGTTGAAAGATCCATGCTCAAGTTGATTTCTCCTGGACACCAGAACTCTGTCTTGCCCAGAGCCTTGGCTCCATCTTACAGCTCTGTAACAGAGGTCCACAAGTTCTGGAAGTCACCAATTCGTCAGTGTGCCACAGACAACTTTGGCTCAGCAGAGCCCAGGAGTCCAGACTGCTTCACAACCTCCTAGAAAAGCTGGCAGCATCTCACAGTCAGATCTGATGGATGTGTGCCCAACATAATTGAAATTAGTGTATTTCTTGAATATTCTGGCTCCTGCAGATTGATGTTCAAGCCTGGAAATCCCTGTCTCTGCGGAACTTGCAGCCTGCCCTGACTCTGCCCTCAGTCCTGCTTTCTGGCATCAGGACAGCCCCTGCACAGTTCCCTGCACCTCCACCATCCCAGCAGGCACCACTGCTTTGGTGTTTTCCACAGACCATGATTCCACCTGAGTGGCCATCAATGCTGTCATGCATGTGGGAGGCATGTGGGACACGTTTTCTGTTGAGTATTGACAGGAGGTGGTGACCTTTGTGTTTGTGCTGCTGGGGATACATAGGGAGTGTCAGCACTGTGTTATTGAAGAGCTTTCACTGCAGGAAGAGTTAATAATGCCTGCTTCTTTCCCTCACACTCCTGCAGGACTCGGTCAAGCCCAGCACCGTGATTGATGGTGTGAGCAAAGCCTTGTTGGCGCCGTCTCAAAGGCAGGTGCCTATTAATGAAAGGAGAAGACAAGGATGAAGGTATCTTGCAGGACTTACAAGTCCCCTATCAGCACTGGGCAGTCAGAGTGAGTGGCTTGTTCAGGGGGTGTATTTGCTGACAAAAGTCTGTGCAAACAAGGACCTTGAGAGAACGCACAGGGAACAGCTGCGCTGTATCTGGGAAAGGTGAATGCCGTTTGCAGAGCAAACTCGCTCTAATTCAGGCAAATAGTGTTACAAGCAATGCAGCTGGAAAGAAAACATGTTTACTGGGATGTTAACATGACTCCTATCAAGTGCAGGGAAATGGGGAAAATGCCTGTGTCTGTGAAACTGCCGCCTGAAGCAAATAATTCCTGCCAGGAAAACCCTTTCACAAAAGCATCTTGCCTTGGCTGAACAGTCTCAATAGCTGGGGAGAAAAGGTGTTCAGCATGTTGCAGGATTCGGCCTTCACAGGCCCCCTCCAAGCACCAGCTCAGTGGTTATTTGCAAAAATATTCTTGCTTCAGGTTTTGAGTGCAGGTTGGAGCTGCCCCCACTGTTGCACTGCAGAGGCAAGGGGTGCTGAACACTTCCCAGGAATCAGCATCTTTTAGGGGGCTGGCACTAAGCATCCCCATGCTGAGCACCTCAAACCACCTTTCCAGAAAAATTTCAAAAAAGATGCTGCTGAGCACCTCTTTTCACCCTTCCAGAAAAGTTTCTCCCTTCTCATCTCCAGGACCACTGACACCACCCTCAGCACCTCAGAGGGAAAAGATGCACATGCCTTCAGGAAAGCAGGAAAAGCTGCAAAATTTGGGGATAGAGCCCCACCTCGTGGAAACGACCTCAGGCCCTGCTTACCAGAGGCTTTTGTGGGTTGGCTTGTGAGCCCCAGCATGACCTCATGGCTCACATCCTGCCTGCTGCTACATTAATTAGTCTAATAAGAGGTTTTATCTCAGTGTCAGTCACAGTCACACCATGCACACCACAGGCATGGGGTGGTGCCTGGGTCTTCATCCCCATAGCTCAAGATATTCTGTGCAGCCCACATGAATAGTAATGATATTTGTGTTACTATTGAAAAGAAAAAAGGTTTTATTCTTTACACTGGGTTTCTGATTTAGAGACCTGGTTGAAGGCCAGGCTGAGAATCTTCCATTGAAGCAAAGAAATCAAATGGCCTTTTAAGTGGTCCCAAGCCATGGAAAGGCACCAGACAGAGGAACCCCCAAGGACCAAGGGGTTGCCTACAGCCAGCTCAGCTGCCAGGAGAGCATTGGCTGGGGGAGCTGCTCAGCAAGCAAAGAAGGTGTAGCCCAGGAAAGGCTGCAAGTCAGCAGCTCCTTGAACCCTGTATTTGTTGGGTTTCAGGATCTAGAAATGGCCCTCTCCTTATTTCCCCACCTGTACTCAGGGAAGGTGGTCTCTACCCACATTTTTCATACATAAAGTGGGATAGTGAGAAGAGTTCATTTTCCTCCACCTCCTGAAAGTCCCCTGGGAAAGTCCTGTGGCACTGAACCAAAGGGTACCATGCTTTGAAATAACTATGCAGTGATGATCACATCTCTCAGTGCTTGGCTAAATTAATTTTTTCCCAAAATAATTTTTTTTAATCCTCTGTTTCAGTACCCAAATTCCTGTAAACCACAGAGGTGACTTTAAAAGCCCATGACTCGTCACACTAAAGCACAGAGCTCCTCAGCACACAAAAAGTCAGAGCCACTGGTATATCTGATGATGTTCTCCGGGCTGGGAGTTCCCAATGTTTTGCTCAGGAATCATTATTAGTTGATAACATGTGAGAGTTACTTAGACAGCCAAGCTCCCCACCAGCACCAGACACTGGTGTGAGGCAGGAGGTGCTCAGCCAAAGCAGTTGCCTTCTGCCAGAGCAGAGAAGCAGCAGCAAAACCCTGGTCTGTGCTCAAATGCCCTACTGATAATCAGATCAAGTTTTAAGCCTGACTATTTCTTAACCTTTTGCAGTAAAAATGCAGGGACTGTGCAGTGTCAGTATGCCTGGAATTAATGAGACTCTTGGATACAGGGTTTGGGGTTTTGATTCAGATGTTTTATAGAAAGCCTGAACAAGCACAGTGCTAATTAATGATTAAGCTGGCATCAATCTGCATTCAATTGATTTTTAGAGGGGAAAAAGCAAGCTGGAATCTTCATTTCCATGACACACAGGTCTCACACCTGTCATGTCACACCTTTACAGAGAAGTGACAGGGGCTGGCAGTCTGGACCTGCCACGCTGGGGAGCACAAGACCCTCAGCACACAGGACTGCAGCAGGGGACACTCTGTCAGGGACATCCCCAGCCCAGAAACGGTGACAGGAGGAGATGGAGATGGTGATGAAGAGGAGGTGATGGTGGAGACCGGCTCTCCAGGGTCCCAGCACCCTGCTTGGGGCAGGTGTCCCTGTGCCCAGCAGAGCTGACAGTAACATCTCCTCCCTTCAGGGCTCACCCCTTGCACAGACACCAGCAGTGGAGGCAGAAGTTTGGATGCTGTCCCCGTGTCCGGTATGGCTCACAGGAGTTTCCCAGCTCAGGATGCCCATGATGCCCTCTGAACACCCCTGCACCGTCCATGGGCTGGATTTGAGGTAAACCTTCCTCTCAGGCCTCCTTGCCTGCCTTGGCTGCCGCCTGCAGTGGGAAGGCGGCTCTCTGGGTTAATGCGGAGTGGGGTTTGCCCGCTGGTGCCTGGCGCATGGGTGACATCTACCGGCCATGCCTTCATTCTCGTTTTATGCTTTTACGACTAAAAAACCTGTGCCAAGGAAAGTGACACTGGAGGCTGTGTGCTGTTTGAACTGCTCGTTTAACTGTGCCAGGGTCAAAGCCGATAGATTACTTTTATAACTGTGTGAAGGCTGTGTGTCTCATGCCACGGACCTTGTCTGGGGTTTGAAAAACAGCTGGGAATTCAAATGGAGCAATGCAAAGCTGTAGGAAATCTTGAGACATGAATGGAGGTTATCCCCCTGTAGTTTATTCCCCTGCAATTAAGATTAGATTTTGGATCTATTTCTTATATTGAAAATTCACAACCAGTTCAGAGCACAACTAAAAATATGAAGTAATATTAGTGAAGTTTTCTTTACAGAAAATTGCTGCCACTTATTTGAGGATTTGTTTTAGAATGGCAAAATAATGGTCATTTCTCTAATATTTTTTACCTTTTGAAGAGTATAAGGTAAAATTAGGAAAAAGCACCTGCCTAGCTGTGATCAAAACCTAGAATAATAACTAATCCAACACATATTTTCAAAAATTAAATACTTGTGTAATTTTTAGAATAAATATTTCCAGGCTGGTGACTTTTGTTCTGTTGGTATTGGATGAAATATTATAGTTAAGCTCCAGGTTATAACACTTGGATCCATGCTCAACAAACTGCCCTGACTGGATACAACTCACCAAGTGCCTGGCTGTGGGCACAGCCAGAAATCTGGAGCTGGAGCATTGTTGCTCCACATCCTGGCTCTTGCACGAGGCTGAACCTTGCAAATTCTTATCAATGCAGCCATAAAGAAAAAAAGTTGTAAATACACTACTCAAAGTGTCAAATTCAAAGGTGAATAGAAAATAAACAACCCTCATACTTTCAAATACTGTGATTTTTAAGCTTTTTATTATTTTGTCACCTGGCATATAATTTGTGAGTGTTTAGGTAAGGTGAGGCAGTGGTAGAGATGGTACAAGCAGTACCTTGGCATTCCCACAGTGTAATAGCACCCACAGCCACTGCAATATCTGCAGCACCATAAATGTTAATCCAACTTGTCCTCTTTCCTCATGTTATTTCTTCACACCTTTAGTCAGCTCCTAAAGCACAAGACTGGCACAGGGGCACCAAACTGCAGAGAAGCCTTGGGTGTTCTCAAGGATGAAAGCCTGGACATGAGCCAACAGGGCTTGTAGCCCAGAAGGCAAACCACATCCTGGGCTGCATCCAAAGCAGTGTGGCCAGCAAGAGGGGATTCTGCACCTCCACTCTGCCCTCATGAGACCCCCCTTGGGGTATTGTGTCCAGCTCTGGGGTTCTCAGCACAGGAAAGATGTGGAGCTGTTGGAGTGAGTCCAGAGGAGGACACCAAGGAGGATCAGAGAGCTGGATCAGAGCGCCTCTCTTGTGAAGACAAGTTGAGAGAGCTGGGGTTGTTCAGCCTGGAGAAAAAAAAGGATCCAGGCAGACCTTATAGCACTTTCCAGTACCTGAAGGGGTCTTATAAAAAGGAGGGAGAGGAACTTTTTGTATGGGCAGATACAAGGGGCAATGGTTTTAATCTGAAACAGGGCAGGTTTAGATTAGATATTAGGAAGAAATTCTTTACTCTGAGGGTGGTGTAGCCCTGGAACAGGCTGTTCAGAGAAGGTGTGGATGCCCCACCCCTGGAAGTTTTTAAGGCCAGGTTGGGTGGAGTTCTGAGCAACCTGTCTAGTGAATGGCATCCTTGCCCATGGCATCCATGGGATGTTGGAGCTAGATGATCTTAAAGATGCCTTCCAATCCAAACCATTCTATGATTCTCATTCTGTGGTGGGAAACTGGTTCAGGCTGGGAGAGGGAAGCACCTGTTCCAGTCTCCAAGGCCACCAGTTCTTCCCCTACAATGTCCCAGTCCTCCTGTGCACTGACTGAACATCTCCAGGTACCATCCTGGGGTTCTGCTCTCTGCTTTGATCACTGGGGAAATTCTGTCCATGACCAGTTCCTGAAGAATCTGCTGTGACCTGAAAGCCTGGCCTTATGTATGTGCTGTGTTGAATCCGATTTTCTAAAAGCTGCTTGATAATTTGTCTGAGGTCAGCCAATGAGGTGCTTTTCAGATACCCACAGAGACTAAATAATTTTTTCCCTGTGAAGAAGGGTTCAGGTTTATTTGGTATTACCTACCTTTTCTAGATCAATGTTCTTCCTATTTTTTTTTAAATTCCTGTTTTATATCCACTTCTTTGGATTTCATTATTCAGCCCTTCATGGGCATGTGAATAAATAGGCCCATAAATTTTTCCTGTCTCCCATACTCCTTCTGAGTAACCTCATCTCAGTCCTCCTTGATTATATATCTTCTGCAGATCAATAGATATCACCTCCTGCTGTTAATAAATTGCCTTTATTACTTCATTTATATATTTTCTAATCTAAATCTCTCCTGATTAGCTCCATTTGATCACTGAGAAAACTTCCCCATGCTCCAGAGCAGGGTGTTAGTTCATCCATTAGTCACTGCTTCCCCAGCAGTCAGCCCCAAAGATTGGAAGACTATAAGCAAGCACAGTATATTTCATGTGTGATGGAAATGACTAATACTATGTTTCATTTTGTGAATTATAAAATAAACTCCTTCTGGAGATACAAGAATGCAAATCATGCAGAAAATTATTTGTTCAGATTGTCAACCATGTGGAAGAAGAGTATTTATCAACTTTAATGTCTGATCTCCAATAATAGACTGGATGAAATTTAATGCAGCCCATCTTGTGGTGCTCTTTTGGATAAAATCTGTAAAGAAAGCTCCTATAATGAAAACTCCTGCATGTCAACATCCTGCACTTTTATTTTTTAAGAACATGATTTAGCAGATGTCCTTTGGCAAAATTCTCTCTTAAATGTTCTGCTCACCTACCCCCAGCTGACATCTTCCAACCCTTTAATGGTACCTCACAATTATTGCTTTTGAAGCCCTTAGAATTTACAGCTGTATAAATGTCAGTGCTGTTCTGTAAAAATGTCAGTTATGTGAAAATCTTGGAAAGCTGCCCAGCTATGATACTGCCAGGAATTTGGATATAAGTGCAACATGACTGGTTTGGATTCGAAAGAGACTAGAGCAAGTTTTTTTTGATCGATAGTTCCTAATAATCATGCTCTGAGTGTCGGAATAGAGTTTACTGTGGTTTAGATTTATCCATTCCTGCAGAGGAAGAAATTGCTCTGGCAGCTTCTCCATAAACCACATTGTTTGGGATGCCACCAGGTGGTGCCAGCAAATCAGGGAAACAAGAGCCGGACAGACTCGGGGAAATCAGCCTGGATCTGAGGATGAGACAGCTCCCAGGACCTCTTCTTTCTGTTTCTAGTCGGGAACTTCAATCCCAATCCCTTCCAGCTGCTCTTAAAATATTTTTCATGTTTTTGTGTCACACTTCAGAAGCCTATTTTAAGACTCAGCTCAGGATGCTGTAGGGCAGTTGGCATGCCCTCAAAAAAGTCCTTTTTATAAAAAGACAAGCACTACTGTTGTTTTTCCTAGTTCCTAACAACTGTTTAAAATCAAATGACGTGGAAAATCTAGTGATCTTTATGTCTTAATCTTTCATGCCTCATTTCTTTTGGATTAATATTTGACTGTGACTATTTTTGTTACTTAGTCATTGCAAAAATCAAAGCAAATTCCAGTGCTTCTTTTAAGAAATCAGTCATTCTAAGCTGTGTACCAGACTCTTTCTTCTGAGTTCATATTGCTCACATCCTGTTAAGCTATTGTCAGGATATTTCCCATCTTTGAGTCTGGATGTAAAATTAAGTCCTGCTCGAATTTAAATGGCATGGAAAACTCACATGGAGTTTTGTGAGGAAGCCCAGAGATCCATTATAGCCAGAGAGCTGTAATGGTGCTCTTTCCATGGGGTGGTAACAGGGCCAGGGAAATACCCTATAGCCCCATCATTTCACACAAGCTGGGCAAAAGGATGGGGTACATAGGTTGTTTCTCAGCCTTTGCTCATACAGGCAGAAGTAAAAAGAACATTGTAGTGGATCTTATCCCCTCTAATCACCCTTCATTATACCATATCTACATACTGCATCCAGTTTTGTATTCCCCAATACAGGAAAAATAAGATGGGGATGATGGAGAGAATTCAGCAGAGGTCATCAAGACATATTCCTGGATGTGAGTAGAATGAATTACCTTTAAGTGCTTTTCTCTCTCCTCTGATTACAGAGGGAGCCTAAGTACCTAAAATTAGGCTACATGGATCTCCTATGAGGTGAATTTCTGAAAGTTGTAGGAGGGTCTGGACCAGAAGGACTGAAAGCCTGATTTTCTTGAGTGTTCAGCAGCTGCTCCAGCAACTGATTTGCTGTGAGTGTCTGGTTTGCCAGGCCTTTTGAATTGGTTCCACCTGTGCAAATGTTAACCTTTAGCCGAGCTTTCATCACAGGTTACTCACTGAATGCATGTAAAACCTCTACATCTACACCACCATCTTTCAGGTGATCCAATCATCATTTCAACACTAATTTTTGCATTGACCCAAGAAGAATAAGTCCATATCATCAGCTGAGTCAGCTTTTATGGGTAACAGACTCCATAGACCAGAAGCATCCTACGGACTTGTGTGTAGCCCTAAGAGAGAAATGGGTGTGATCAGCAATTCCTGCTCTGTGATCTGCATTTGAGTGCCTTGCCAATTGATGCTGTGATGCTGAGGTAGCCATGGAAGTCATTACCTCCTGCTCCCAGGGTTCAGCCCCCTAATCCACTCTCGTTTTCAAAGGTGGAAGCTGAAGATGCTTGGCAGCGCAGGAAATGAGGCCTCTTGCGCAAGTCTGTAAATGCAGCCATAGATGTCGAGATGACATAAAGAAGAAAACAGATACAGCTGTCTCTTACATGTCTGCTGCCTTATAGACTGCTGAAACTATTATTGCACAGAGCTCTTGTCGGACACAATTTAAATGGTAACAGCTGTAGCAGAAAAAAACATCCTAGTGTCTTCCTCACTGCATCTGCAAGACACCGTAAGGTAGAACACAAATTTAAAATATTATTTTTATCTCAAAGTCACAAGATATATGGTGAAACTCTACCTCTCCTTAAAAAAGTGGATATTCTTGGAAGGTCAAATTGTTAGAAAGCTGTTTGCATTATTTAGTCATCTCAAGATGATTTCAAAATTTTTAAATAATACAAAGAAATTGCACTTTTTTCTTTTATTCTTCTTAGTTTGCCATTCCTGCAAGAGTTCTGTGCCAACAGAGCATACAGTCTCTGTGCATGCAGTCTCCTTCTGTAACAGTGACATTTAGGCACAGCTATTTAAGAACTCAGTGTAAGAGACTCTGCTACAGGTTGTATTTGATAACAGAAGAGGTGCCAGGGAGTCTGTGACCTTTAGTGCAATAAAACAGTGGGATAACAAGGATCAAAATTTAAATCCTGAGGACCCACAACAAGCATGGCTGATGCTGAGCCCTTGAAGGAAAGGCATCTTTGGAGCTGTCTGTCATAGCCTGCTTGATATGTCACATTAGCATCTTTTCCATGCTGACCCCACTGAAATGTCACAGCTCATTTATTTCATCCCAAGCATCCAGTGCCAGTGCTCGTGGCACAAGGTTGCATTAGCCCTGAAAGATTTCCTGTGCATTGGCCTGAAGACAGAAGACAAATAGGGGTGCTCTGTGCTCAAGCTTGGTCAGTCAAATTGACCTTTCAGAGCAGCCTTACATGGATCTATCCCAGGTTTTCAGCACCATAATCTGAGGGAAGTTTTTTGCTTGTGTTGCAGAGAAGCATGCTCTCCTCCAAGAGGGATGGCAGATGTGTGTGTGGGAAGAAACCTCAACTAGTCCCTGCAGGAGGAATAATAAAATCATAGAATCATTTAGGTTGGAAAAGACCTCTCAGATCATCATGTCCGACCATTAACCCAGCACTGCCAGGTCCACCACTGAACTGCCCCCAAGTGCCACATCTACACATCTTTTAAACACCTCCAGGGCTGGCTACTCCACCACTTCCCTGGGCAGCCTGTTCTAATGCCTGACCATCCTTTCAGGAAAGAAATTTATCCGAAGGAAAAGAAGGTCCTTTCCATAGGGACAAGGAAAGCAAACTATGTAGGGAGTTCTGTCACCTTCTTCACAGAGTGTAAGACTTCCTCAGATCTTGCCTCTATCATCAACATTTGTTTCCATGCTTGCATGTGTCAGTGTTTATCAGAAACAGCACACTCACCTCCATAGGCAATGGGAGAAGAGGCATGTCCCAGAAGACAGATACATGTCAACATACTACTTCTCACTGGTGGTCAATGCTACTGCATGACCATGGCATAAGAACCTACACAGAAGAGAGTAAAACTTTTCCAAGTCTTACATTAATGTCGTTTTCTGGAGAAAAAAAAATAGTAATTTTATAGAGAAAGCTTTAGAAGCAATTAATATGTAGATGAACCGATAGCCAAATTATCCTTGTAAACCTTGGCGTACAGTTCTCAATACAGGGCAATAAAACCTGGGAAACAGGAGCTCAGTGTCCTTCAGCAAAAACCAAACAAAACCTTCCTTAGTCATTTTAGAAAGCTGAATAGCACTGGATAAATATATTTTCCTCCTTCAAAAGGCAGGTCACAACAGCCTTAATTATCAGAGGGACAGAATGGAAACAACATAAAAATAAATCCTTTGAAAGTTTGCTCTCGTTACCACATTTGGCATATTTAAGCATAAACACCATCTGTGTTTATCAAGAAACACAGCAATAGCTGCCGTCCGATCCCACAGTGACACCAGTGTTTACGGAGATTTACAGTAAGGGCACAGGCAAGGCTTCCACAGAAACTGAGCTTCCCTGAAAGGATTTGCTCAGTCTCCAGCTGCTCACGTAGATGAAGGCACTTTTGCCAAGAGAAGCATCATCACAGAAGGAAAGCAAAACCTCAGATCTCTTAGGGAAGTTTCTTCTGGCAACCCCAAGGAGGCAAATAGCAGCAAAAGTTGCTCACAGCGAGGGATGAAGCTATAAAACACATGTTGTGCTTTTAGCATTGTACCTACCAGGGCGGGAGGAGGAGCATCTGCGGCTCTGGGGTCAGATCACTGCTCTGCCCCCCTCGCTGGCAGAATGGGCCCTTCCTGCCCCTCTGCCTTTGCAGCAGGCTGGGAATGCTGGAGGGGACTCTCCCTGGCAGACCAGCCCCCAGGCAGGGAGGGAGTGGTTTGTGACCTGACTGGGCGCTTACTCTTGCACCAGTCTCCCTCATCCAACCCTGGTGCAACAAGAGATCCGGGGGGGTTGTAGGCAAACAGGTGCCAGTGGGAACAATTCCTCTACAGATGCTGTGGTAGCTTGCACTGCCAGCCACCTGTGCCCATGGGTTTGGACCCTGGGTTATGTTTATTTGGGCTCTCCTTGATCCTACAGCATCCTTCTGTGCAGAAGCAATAGCAGAGGGAAAAACAAGGACAAGAGCAGAAGCAAAACATGCCCTGCCTAAAGCCAGGATGCAATGTTGCCAAGGGGCAATGGTGGCTTCATCACAACCTGGACACTGTTGTCTAGCTCAGCACAGGCTTTTGGAATCCTCCCACCAGGACCAAACTGTCCCATGGGTATGGATCCAGACAGCTGATCAGCAACAACCAGCAACATATCCTCTGTGAACGTGAAGCCCTGAGCTGTCTGAAACACAAAGGCACAGGAAACGACAGGCCTGCCTTCACTGCAGGCTGTGGCACCAGTCTTTGCTTCTCCTTTGCTGACACACAAGATTTAGGCAGACTGCTCATACTAAAATCCCAGTGTGCTTTATCTTCACCATGCAAAAGAGCTGTGTGAATAAATGTCAACTATTTTTAGATGATAGAATTATGTGAATACATAACAAGCTCTTTTACTCTGAAACATTAGAAGAAAAATACACGGACATCCAAAGTACATCACCTAAATCTGAACAGCCTGGAACAGCATCTGATTTCCACTGCTCTAGTATCATTTGCCCAAAACCAGTTAAGAAGACTGATACCAATATTTTCAGCATAATTTGGCTCTTCCTTCTTGTAGAGGTGGCATTGAGTGGCCTGATTGTGATAGAGATACAGTGACTGATGCAAAGGCAATCCAATTAAAATTAAAACAAATTAAAAATCCACAGTATTGATGTTATTTTTTTTTTAATTCCAGCCTGATGGCTTTATGAGAAGCAGAACAGTGAAAGTTAGCAAAAACTGCAGGCAGCAGTTTCACTGCCTAAACTCTTTCACCAATATGTCCATAGTATTTAATTTGAATTTTCCTTTTCTTAATTTTCTCTCATTTACCCTAATTACATTGTCAGTGTGCTTGCCTGAGTAATTTTTTTCTATCAGCAGTGTTTACTCTCCTCAGATATTTACAGACTGCTTTTACATCTGCCCAAACACATGTGTTATACATCAGAAAAACCTTATTCTGCTTTATGATTTTACTTTAGAAGTTGATCACTCTGGTCTTCTCCTGAAATTGTGGCTTTGCTCTGGATTCTGTCATCCCACCTAGACGGTGGTCTCAGTTCTCAGTGTACACTCCTAGAGGCTTTGAAGGCAGCAAGGAAGACCTACACGGTAAACACCCGGTCCCAGACAGAGAAGCAATTTTCAACCTGTGCTTAACTCTAAGAACACAAGAAATCCTACTTGCTTTACTGAGATTACACATGCCCTTAAAATAAAACCTTGCTCAGCTGCTGTGCTGGAGTGGGACCAGAGGGTTCTGTTCTACATCAAGCCCATTAAAAAAGGTCTTTTCACCCATTTCTCCATGACAAAATGCATGTGTGTGAGTAGAGTTCAGGGTATGTTCTCTTGCAAGTATTTGATTTGCTGCCCACTGTCACTTCAGTGTCTCTGGATGTGCTCTTGTACCTGTGTTTCTCCTCCCTGAACATTTGGGGCTTATGTATCTTTCCTGAACAACTTCATGTTCCTCCAAGCCAAGACACATTCTTGTTATTTTTTTGTCTGGCTTAAAAAGACCATTTGAACAAGTGGAGGGATGAAGAGGGTTTTGGTGATGTGTTTGCCTTGAGAAAACATGACTTACGGTGGGAATGTAGGTGGAGTGGTTTCCTGGTGGATTTCTGCTGAGTTGATGGATTATTTCGTGCCAGCTCCAAGACTTTTATCAGTGGCTGTGGTGGTCCTAATGTACCAGTCTCATAGAACTTCCCTGGTATCTGTGAAGACATTGGTCCTTTTCTCCTGCTTCCCCATGCTGACATGCCCAGCATCTCTTTTTCTCCTGTACATAGCCATTTATTTTTGTGAAAATAGTGAGACACATTAGCTTATGTCAGTCAAAATTTGATAGTGCAGGAATAAGGAGGAACACCTGTGCACATGCTTTTCTGCCTAAACCATGGCATAGCAAGAGCTTCATTTGTGTAGCAAGCTTGGCTAAAAGAAGACTTGCTTGAGGAAACAAGGAGTTATCCCAGATGAGTTATGGAGAGTTGTACCATGCTAATCACATTCTCATTCCTTTTCAGCTAACAACTGACAAAATCAGGGAGATCTGCAATGCTGAATGGCTTTAAAGACAGATCTGCTTTACTTAGATGTCCAAGTATGGGCCTCAGTCTGTAATGCCACTCCTACAGATCTTGTAGCTGAAGCTCTCCAGGTCTGGCTGCACACTGCACTGGTAAGGCAGACAGATGCTGGTGACTGCTTCAAATAGAACAAGTTTGAAGATGTGACATCTGTGGTGTGAGGGAAAAACAGTATCAGCATATTGGAGCTGCAGGGGACCACGTGAGCAGTTGCTACATGCACCAGAGGCCTCATCTGTGATACTCAGACAGTGAAATGGCCATGAGCACAGCTCAGAGAGCTGGAAGATGTGTGGGGTAAGAGTGAAGGGCATCCAGCAGCCCTATGGTGAAAAATGGTGTGTGCCAATGGATCTGCCATCCTGCCCAGCTACAGAGGGCATGAGCAGCCATAGCTCTACTCATGATGAGGACACCCAGGCCTGGCACTGCCAGCACTGGTGGAGCAATTAACTTGACACACCCATACACAGCAAGTCTCACCTCCAAGGTGATGGTAGACCTGGACTCTTCTGTCTGTCAGGCTTATTTTTTCATGAGGTGAGATCTCACAAATCTTGTGTTGTTGACACCAAGGAAATTTTCTGCTGGGATGCCTGATTGCTCCTTTTGGTTCTTCTGTTGACCTAGAACAGATTGTAGAGCAACCAAGTGTGAGGGTAGTGCAGAGGGATGAACCCCATTGACTGCTACTGTACACGTGCAGTGAACATATCCATGGCAGTGTGCATTTGTTTGGATAACTGCCTGCACCTACAGCTCAGGTGTAGATCCATACAGTCCATTGCACTTGTATGTGCACTGAGTCTCTTGGGAGCTGAACAGTGCCCAGGTGTTTGCTGCACCAAAGGCTGGCTGCTGGGCATAAAAACTGTGCCAGGGGTGTGCTAAGTATTCCACCAGCACAGCTGCAGGCCAATGGTGGAGGCCCAAGTCCTGTCCCTTCATAGTTTGTCTGCATAGGTGTATCCAGAGACCAAAAGGGGGCCCAGAAGAAGAGCAAGGCAAGGACAATCTCTGGCAGAAGTGACGGTGTAAGAGCTGAGCTGTAGCTGGAGTAACAAGCCAAGCCACCACACCACACAGCTGAGTTGCCTAAAGAGGTGAGCCCTGACCTCTGCAGAGCCAGCAGGAGGTGTCAGGTTAGAAGGGACAGGCAGAGGGGGAACAGCTAGAGGGGGAACAACCATGCACACCAGGCTGGAAGGACCTCCCATGCACCTGGGGGCTGGATGGGCCATTTCTTTAAGAAAAATCATCCTCTGGCTCAGAGCCCAGACTCTCAAATCTGCTGTGAATGAAGCTGCCCTCTTTCAGCACTGCACATACCTTTCATATTTCTTTCCCTCAAGGAACTGTTTTGTGATGATTAATGAATTATGAAGGCCACCTTTTGAGTCTTCAGCTCTTGCAGAACTTGAAAGAAAACAAAATCCGGAAAAGTTTGAGCTAAAAGTGTCATGGCAAATGCATCCATTTTACTTTATTTATGATTATGTTCACAATGGACTTATTTAGTACGTTCTTTAAATAAACAGAACTTGAGACTGTTTGTGAAATACTGGGATTTTCTGCCTTAAAACATCTGCTGCCTATTTCTTAAGGACCATTTGGGTAACACTAGAGCACATACAGATATGCATCTATTTCCTGGAAATTGCTTAAGCATACTTCAAAAATGTAGAAATCTGCGCCTTTACCACCCAAGAAAACCTAAAACTAAAATGAATGAGACTGGGCAGTCTCTAGCCGAGAGAAATTCAATAAATCTACCCTGCACATGAACTGTGTTGGTATGTGAGATTGGAAAGCTTACTGGCAGGGGACAGGGAAGCTGACTGTAAGTGTGTATAACTCAGACTAATAATTTATCATGCTGCATAAAGCAACCTGGCTATTTGAGCACTGTGCTTTTTCTAATGGTGTGCCTATTGAATAAACATCTGGACTTGCATCTTCTTCCACAGCTGATGATGCTCTGGATGAGAACTTCCTTTTGAGTATCCATATCATTATATGGTTGATAATTTATATCCTTGGGGAATCTTCTTTTAGATGCCAAATACAAAGAGGCAGATGTTAGCAACATCTGCAGGATAAGCTTTTAATGAGATGTGTTCTTGACAAAAATCTTCACGATGTTTGATGTCTCACCCCCTCTCTGTCTGTAAGAGTCCGACTGCACAATGACATCCAGTGGTTATATAGACAGTGTTAGAGCTTCTCCAGTCTGGCTGCTTCTTGGCTTTCCTTTTTGTAACTCTCTTGTCTCTAATCAAAAGGAAGTCAGAAAATTAAGTCAGATTCAGCCTTCAAAGTCCAGCTGCTGCAGAGTGCTCCACAGCATTTCTTGCAGCTTCCTACCTTCCTTGCTCCTCAGCCCATCACAGCCTCTATGTTCCTCTGAAAAACGGCATGTCCTGCCCAAGTTTGCTTGAGCCACACTGAACTCACTTGAAGGATGCAGCTGAGACTGTAAGAAGCCCCTCTGAGCATTTGCTAAGCTGCTGTCACATGGGGTGTAGATATCCCATCCCGTTCATTTGTAGTGCAGATTGCTCTTCTGTTCTAGAAGAAAACAGAAGTCCAGTTTCCAGTGCATGCTGTTAACATGGCTAGACTGCACAATTGTTGCAGACAGTGTGATGAAACTCATTGTCTATGTCTGTTATGCTGATTGTTGGTCTCTCCAGCAGATGAACAGGGAGCATATAAGCTTGTGAGTTTTGGATGAAAGCTGCCCTAGACTACTATTTCCCCCTTCCAGAACTACCACACCTCATCAAAGACTAATCTTGCTCTAGACCTGGGAAAAAGAAGAGGGAAAAAACCATATGGGTTTTAACATAATGTGGTGCATCCTCTGGCTTGCAAGGGAGGCTTGAGAAACAGACCAGAATTTTTTACGACAAGAATGAAAGGACCCTTTCTGGTCTGGACCCTAAATGATAGCCGTGTGATCCCAGCAATAAACAATCACCCTAATCACAATTCTTTAGGACATGTGACTTTATCTTCAGAGCTCACAGGTCATCTTCATGGCAGAAGGGTGAATTGGTTCCTGGCTGCTCACATCTGTTCCCTGCACTCAGCTCAGGAGCTGTTCAGAGGACTTACTCTCTCAAGCCTTTGCATAGCCCCCTTCCAATCTGATGCTTGAAGGTTTTTCAGAGCATGTGTGCAAAAGCTAAATTGATAGCCAGATTCTTTTACATTTATCTGGGGATGTACAAAAACACTATCACAACCCCTAAAGGATCATCTTAATTATTTAAAAATGCACAAATTCAAAGCACATGAAATCTAAACTGCTTCTTTTTACTTAGTGATTTTGATCTCAGGTCCATCGTTCCCCTGGTCTTACCCTGCTCTTAACCAATCGGTTGAGACACATCAGACAGCTTCCTTGCCATTTCTAAAGAAACATCTTTATGCCAAACTCTTATTCCTGCAGATGAAGGATTTGTCACTTTCTCAGCTGGCTAGCCACAAATGCAAGCTCACAACAACTGGTTTTACACTAGTGATTGACAACACATTTATTTATTCCTAACTAGCAATGTCTCCATAGCTGTCCTGTCAGCTGTGTCTGCCAAGATGGTGCACATTGCATGGCCTCACTGCTGCCGAGCTGCATCAGAGTGAAGCCACCTTGACCTCTGGACATCACTCCAAACATTCCGTATCCTGGAACAGCTGTAGCGACTCGCACATGTCTCTTGAAAGATCACCAGTCTGGATCCTGGGTTGTCTGGATTTGTTATCAGTGAAAATGCACTGATCCTGCTGACATTTCTCTAGTTCCTGTGTGGCTGAAAGGGAGGCTCAATCTGGGCATGACAGCATGCTTGATTGTTAATATTAAATATGGTGTCTCTGGGCCTTGGAGCTTCTTACGCTATTCAGGACAGTTATTAAATTCTCCACCAAGACATCTGAGGAGTGTTTTAATTTTAGGAAGAGTGTCAGTCTTGAGCAGGCAAGAATTAGCCATTCATGCTCCCTTACTATGGAGGGCATGGAAGAAGGAAGGAAAAACTTGGCAGGAGCATTGTTTGCCTTGGCTTGCTGAGAGCAAAAGGATGGTGTGATCTAGGATATGTCACTTGGAGAAAGTCCTTCTGGTCAGAGCTTTATCAAGAGAAGCAAGGATCCTTCCTCAGATCACTCTCATCTTAAATACACATTAGAGGAATCCTGCAGCAATTCTCATGTAGAATTGCAGGCTATCAGGTAAGAGGGTTTGCTATATCATACAGGAGTCATTAGAAGAGAGAAAACTTTCTTGCTTGAGGGATTCAGCAGCCTCCCACCTTGAAAATTCAATTTTTTTGGCAACAGCAACTGCCAGCTGATATTATTTCTCTCCCACCTGTGAAGAGAAAATAATAGCTCTGTCTTAGGTGTATGATTTTGATGGAAGTTGTGGTTAAGAATAGAAATGATGCTGAGATGCCAGAGTCTTGGCACCTCTGGGGTGCAGAGCAATGGGTCTTTCAGCTCTGCGTACACCAGCAGTGGGGTGGGCAGTGCTCCCCTCCTCAGGCAGGCCTGGCCCATCGCCTCGCTCCTTGGACCAACTTTGACAACAAAGCAGCTCTGTGTCCTGTGTGGGTGTCAAGGTGCACAGAGTGCTGGGGAGTTCTAGACTGGTGAGAAAGCAGGCTCTGTACAACTGCTGACCTTGCCAAAAAAAACCCTTACACAAATCTTCAAATGAAGATCAAATATAATCTCTTGATGATAAAATTTCACAGGAATTAATCACGTTCATCTGGATTTATGGAGTAGGAAGCTTTTGCTCTGTTCTGATTCAGTTAAATAATGATCTGTACCAGCTGCTGTAAACTGGGTGAGTTCACTTCTTTGATTCAGTTATGCCTACGCATTTTGGAGTCAGCATCCCCCTCCTGCATGGAGCTATCTTCAGAAAGCTTTGCCCTCCCATAGGGTTGGGAGAGCTGGTCTGCTGGCAGCAGTGGGGCCATGCTGTCCCACAGCCCACCTTTTGTGAGGGCACCACCTCCCACGTGGCTCACTGTGCATGGATGAAGCACACAAAACCAGAGGCAAAAGCCACAGTTTGCAGTGAATTCCCCTTAAACTTTGTCTTTGCTCTGATGGTTTCAAAACCTGCATAATATTTCAGATGCTGATGTGCTGCGTCACCTCCTCACAGGTGTTCAAGGTTGTCCCCCCATCCCCCTCAGCTGCTTACCTTGCCAGGAGATCTGCCATCTCCCACCATGTCCTGGGGCACTGAGCACCTTGAGGGAAGGGACTGTGCCTCTGCACCATCAGTGAGATGGGGGCTGTGTCAAGAGCTCCCAGTCAGGCTGCTGGGGCTTGTGTAGGCTCAGCTCATACCCCTGTCTCTGCACTGTCAGTATGGGGGCCTGGGGATGGAGGTAGGGTGTCTCTCTGTTGGTTTTAGCTTCTATCAGCAGAATATCTCTTTTCAAGATGTCATTCTGTTCTGATTTTTCTAGTCACTTAGCGATGGTCTCAGTCCTCCTGCAGTCTGAAGGGCTAATGGATAGTTACTCCTTTCAAGAATGACATGTACCTTCCTGAGGCATCTTTCACCTTTGGAGATATTCCCTTTAGACAGAGATGACTCTTCCTTGCTTCTAAAGAGAGAGAACCCCTCAGAGGAAGGTCTGTAGTGATAGATATTGCAGAGCCTGGGTGTGGAGCAGACAGAACAGTCATAGACAGAGGTCATTTCAATTTTCTAGGTGGGCTAAACTATCCAGACAGGACAATGAAGTTACTGCTCTCAGGGCCTGCCTATTTTAGGCCTTTATGCCTAGGTCTCTGTGACATGTACTAACAGTAAAATGTTGCACTTCACAAGCATTTCTGCCAGACTCACTGACAACACAGCAGCAGCTGGAAGGGGTGCTGGTGATTTCCACTGTGCTTTCCAGTTAGGAGCTGGGACATCTTTCATAGACCTTCAAGGAGAAGAAATGTAGCAATGAATAGATTTAGGTTCTGGCCTTCTTTTGTTCCTAATTGGAACAGCTCCTGTCCTAATTATAATCATTTGCCATGTGATTTTAAAGCAATCATGAATTGACTGTAATGCATGCAGATTACTGATCTCTCATGCACAAAATTAATTTACTCTGCCAGCAATTTCAGACTGAACTTCAGCTGGTGACTCACAGCTTTGCGTAAATGATTCTACAGAAAACCAGTGAAATAGTAAACGTTCAATACACATTTTTCTTTAACAGAATCTTCATTATTACTCCTTAAAAGGAAGTTTTGCCAATGAAAAAGAAAACACTCCCATGCAAACACAGGCAATTTAACTGGATACTTTTTATGAGGTAGGAGATTGTTTTATAACTGATGTATTTATTATGATTACACTTAATTACAGAAAAAAAAAGGAAAAAAAAAAAGAAAATCACATGGGCAGAGAAAAGCTGAGAGCAAAACCTTAGCAGGTTCCTTGTCCAAGAGTCACTGGGTCGTCTCTGCAGGTGCTGCATGAGAACTGCCACAGGTTTAGTAACAGTGGCTGGAGGATGCAGCCCAGGAGGAGAAGCTATAAAACACAGAATGGTCCTTAAAAGATAGAGGCCCTTCCAAAACCACAGGCTGCTTATGAAACAGGCCAGTTCAGTCAAACCAATGGACATTCCTGCTTTGCAATCAATAATATACACTTAAGTCTGATGAAATAGTTGAAAACTGCATGGAATTCATGGAATCTTAGAAAGGTTTGGACTGGAAGGGACCTTAAAAAGCACCTAGATGTCCTTCCCAAATCTTGGTCAACTTTACTAAATTATTCAAAACCATTTCAGACAAGACTGCCAGGGACCCATCTCAAATTATTCCATGTACCACCACTAGCATAGTGGCTCTCCAATGTCAGGGAAGCAGCAGATCCACTATATATGCACAAAGGCCATTTGTCAGGAACTTCTGGATGTTTAGAAGATTGGGAAGCTAACCTGGGAACTCAGGAGATCTCTGCCCAAGGAATCAGCCAGCCATCTGAATAAATAGGTATCGATAGCTTGCCATAGGAACCTTACAGCTGGTCACACTGTCGGCAGAGGGAACTGATTCCAAACCCTCAGTTCCAGCTAAAGTTGTGCCAAGAAGTTCAGGCTGCAGAATTAGATCAGTCAATTCCTTAGCCTTTGTCATTGCCTGCCCAATATTCCCTTCAGAAGATTGTGATGATAAATTTACTACAGTTTCATAAAATATCACATGCAATTGCTTGCTCATGAACTACATTGTGACTCTTCTACAGCAGAGACCATTACCCAGCAGGAAAAGAGTAATTCACAGCATCATTTCTGGGAGGGCAACCCAGAACCCTGTATATGACAATATTGTATAGACAGTCAATTGTCTATACAGTACTTCTGAACACCAGGCTTGTCCTTCTTTTACTTACTGATAACAGCCACAGTATCTGAGGCTTAATTCACATCAAGGTAAAATCCTGCTGGTTCCAGCGAAGGCCAACCCAGGCCCACAGTGATGAAAGAGTGTTGGAGACCAAGTGTTCAGCTGCCTCACGAGTGGGAGTTATTAGCAAACAATGAATTAGTTCTCTATTATCTTTTATATAGGTCTTGCAGCAGTGCACTCAGGGAGAGGAAACATAAGAGCCACTTGGAAAGGAACAACAGTACTACAGAGTGAATGAAGCCTTTATCACACAGCAGTCCAACAAAAGCAGGATTCCATGGCTGTGGCAGAGGAGTAGCAGCTCAGTAGCACTGCAGCCCTACAGGTATATATACCTCCAGGTCATCACATAAGCTGAGGTGTCACAGGATCCAGTGCAGATAATTGAAGGGGACCATTAGGGAGACAAAGCATAGGACAACTCTTTGTTCCACAGATCTGCAAATACTTCACATCAGCAAACAGGTCAAAATATCCTGGGCACCTCTGGTTTTTGTGTCCTGAGTGTGTGCACTCGCTGTCCCAGGCTTGAGCAGGGACCATGGGCAAGGGCTTGACCTTAAATACAGTCCTTGGCTAGAGGTGAGTTGATAACCAGGGTCCTCACGCTCACCCCACAAATGTCCCCAGAACGAAGCAGAGCTATACAGTCCTCATTTGTCTGGAAAAGAGAGGGAGGCAAGTGTACAGTGCAGGCAAGTTGCTGGGAAATACCTGCAGAAGCACTGCTGGCCAAAAGGTGGTTGAGTATGATGCTGCTGGGGACTGCAAATACTGGTTTTACTGAGTCAAATGGAATTTGGTGGGACTTGCCCACTAGACAGAAAGTCCTGGAGACTAGATCCAGGCATTACTGTACTTACCCCACATATTTGGTGGTATCCATTCCAAAGGCAGTTGTGGCCAATGTGACTATAATTTCACATTATCTTAGCTCTCTTCATTTTCTGCCATCTTTCTAACAGCTCTAGCTCAGGAGAAGCTAAGAAGGACAGAAACCAACCCAGGGAGTATAGAAGTTCAGGCAATTAACACAGCAAATATGTTTTCTGTCTCTCTATCTATCCATCCATTCATGCATTTATCCATCCATCCCTTCCTTCTCAGGTACAGTCTACAGAGAAGGGCATGGTTGAATTGGGTCAGTCAGGAGATGGGACAGGTGGTAATCTGGGATTTCCCTTGTCTTCTAACTTTTATCTTGGCAGAAGTTGAACCTCAGTGGTACTTTTACTCAAGTCCAAGAGAGCCTTACTTGACTTTACCAGGCTGTCCAGTAAGAACTTGCTACCTTTGTCTAAGACACAGATGTCTTTGCTGGCCAGGGGCCACACTTGTTTATGTAAAAAACACCTAAGTGGACTAAAGGTATAAGAACAAGCAGTCTTTAAATGATGTACCAGCTTTACTGAGTGGAAGAGACCCAGAGAGACAGCTCAAGTACTGAATCCCCCAAGCAGTTGTCCACACTCTGAGCTCATGCCCTGACTCCAATACGGATGTCTTCAGCTATCTCTTTTCAAGAGAAATCTTGTACAAGAAGGACTGGCCCTGAGCATTGTGGACACTCAGAGCAGGAGGCTGGGGTATGTCTCCAGCAGTATTTAGTCTCCAGAATAACTCATCCAGTCTCCACTGTGTTTAGCTGTGTGGACAAAGCTGTGCAGAATCTGGGTGGTCAGCGTATGGATGGCTGATCTATCCTCAAGTCATGAGCATATCCTTAGACTTCAACAGCAAAAATGGGAGTGAGAAGTAAGGAAGTAACGAAGTTATTAATGATCCTGGAAATTGAATAGAGTTGAAAGCCCATACAGGAATCAAGAAGTAAAAATAGAGGTGAGGCTACCTGCATAAAAGTTTGAGAAGCTGTGATTCAGGGAACTCCTAACTGGGAATAACCAGGTTCTCTCGGCTGAAAGCAAATATATTGCTCTCTGGGGAGAAATGTGCAGTGTTTCCAATCTCTGACCCCTGAGTAGATTTTGTCAAGCCAAAGGCAACTTGAATGCACTCCTTCTCCATTGAGAACAAAAAGTGACATGAGAATCTGATGGTGGCAACTTCTCTAAAATCCCTGATTGGATCTTAATATATAGTCATATAACAATTCCTTCAGAGACATTCAACAGCTGGTTGATTTGGTTGTGCTTCACTGCCCAAAATGTGAAACTGGAAATGGTAAAGCCTAATTCAAAGTCTTCTTCCTTGATGTTCAGGCAACATGTGTTCCCTAGAAATTGGGAGTTTAAAGGATTTTGGAAAGTTCACCTCCCAAAAGGCAGTAAGACCCAGAGGAACATCTCTTCTGCATGGAAAAGCCTTCCTCCTCCTTCTTCATGGCTGCTTATGGTTTTTTTTTCCTCTCCATTCTTTTAGTACCTACAAACAAGAACATAGTGATGCTTTGCCTACCTCTTCAGGCTCCTTCGGATGACTCAGAACCACTCTGTGCAATTTTGTGACTTAAAAGATAAAGAGGGAAGGGCAAAGCTCGGCCACTTGTTACTGTACTTAAAGCTGTAATTGTGTGTAAGTACTTGCAAATATCAAGGCCATCTTTGGAGACAATGATGTGTAATGGCTCTTCCAGCTATATCCCTTTTTCCAGTGGGACATAATGGCTAAATCAATGCAAAGTGTCATGAATTTCTTTTTTCTGTTCTCCCTGGGGCTGTTCTTTCCAGTTACGTACGTTCAGCTTTGAACTCTAGAAAAATCAATGAAGATTTAGTTGTTCTCAAAAACCCCAAGCTAAAAATTGAAAGCATTTTCTGTCATCTTGGTGTGGAATTTGTAATCCCTCTCCCCCTCAAGTACCCTTTGGAGCATGTGACTCAGCAAGCTTTTGTTAAATAAACAGTAGCATAAAAACAAGTTTTTACTGAAATGGTTTTTTCCTCAAATCTCATTCTTAAACATAATCAGTGAAATTTTATTAGTAGTACTGTCATAAAAGAAACACTACCACTTTGCTGTTCCTGAAAAATAAAGGGAGTTTTTACTCCCAACAAAAGAAATTAAAGAAATTGACTTCTGTATCCATGCTTTGACATTTTCCTTGTGTCAAACCCTGGTTTTCAGTTTACTTCTACACAATAGAAATGCTCATGGTGCAGTTAGCCAATGTCTGCAAGAAGACAAGGCATAGCTATGAAACTGTATGGAGGAATAATCTGAAAATAATAAAAAAATGAGCCAGCACACTAAGCACAAACTAAAATATTTCTATGTTTATAGAAAAATAAATCTTTACAGAAGACATATTTGCAATAAAACTTTCATTTCAGCACTTAGACCTTCACAGTGGCTCTTGCTTCCAGTACAACTTCCCTGCTTTAGGAAAATCAGATACCACAACCAGTAAAATAATGCCTTACCTCTCAAGCCCCCTTTAGAAGCAGTAGTTTCATACCCTGAGATATAATTATGTTCTTACTACAGAAAAAAACTACAATTTTCAGGAATGATGCAACACCATCAGAGCATCTCTCTGCAAAGTGTATCGGGGTCTTTGGAGCTAAAGGCATGGCACCCAGAAAGGTTTGGCACCACAGCTCACAGGCAGACTGTTCAATAAGGCAGTGGGAACACTGAGCAATCCAGGGCAAACAAAGCAATTCATTACCATTTCAGAAAGTTCTTGGTTCTGATTTTAGCAGCTCAAATACCAAAGCTGCCTGGATATTGGAAAGTCAAAGCATCTGCTTAGGAGCATCAGGATTTCAACAGGTAAAAGTTGTGAAAAGCACTTTCAAGGCACCTCTTGGCCCATTCCTCTGATTTATATATTTCCTAGTATTTGTATTCTTCCTATGGGTTGTGTGGAAGTTTGAGAGTTTTGCTTTGCAAACAGAAGCAGATTCAACAGCCAAGCTCAACCAGTTGCTAGCACTTCTTCTGAGGAAGGAAAGAAGCCAAATCCTCCAGCAGCATGGGGGTGTATCAGCACACCAGCTGGGTTACTGCTGACACTGCCAAGCAGGCAGGATGCAGAACCAGGCACAGCCATTCTGGTGCTGATTCTGTGCCCCAAGCACCCTCATTTCCCCCAGTAATGAGGTTAGTGTTGGCGTTGAGTTTATTTGGGTCTGATAGGAAGAATGTGTAACTCCATTTTGGGGGGGGGAAAAACCCAAGCTCTTTATCTGCAGCTGCTCAGTAACTGATGTCATCAAGACTGTTTCATTGCTTTAAGTTGAAAATTTTTTTGTCAAGCATCTTCCCCAATTCTTATGTAAGAACAGACTACACGGGGTGGAGAATGCCAGGAACCGACGTACGCTTACATCTGTGGTCACATCATCATAACTCTTGGGAGCAGAGGACAAAAAAGGGGAGCTTGAGAACTGAAAAGGCTTCTTGTAATGCCACTCATCAAACATGATGTCCTTGCAGGCCGTTTGTGGGGAGCAGGTAAGCCAGGAAATGAAGCTGGAGGGTATTCAGTGTTTGGCTCTATAACAAAGCAAAATAGCCCATGACATTTTGTTCTGGTTTATCTCATTCTCTCTCCCATCTTCTCTGCCTCAGCCAAGCATCACCAGCCACACTGCAGGAATCATCTGGCACTTTTCTTAAAAGCCACAATCCAGCTCCAACTTGACTGGTGTCTTCAGAGTAATCTGAGAGAAGTTAAACCAGAAAATGAGATTCTCTCCTCATTTGACCAGCAGAAATTTCTGGAGAGCAAACTGCAGAAACCCAGGCATATCAGAGGTGCTCTGAGGAACAGGTCAAGCACACAGGAGTTTCAAACTTGGTGTTTGAGATTGTCTAACACAAATGAGATTTCTGAAGGAAGAAATAAATCTTGGCCAGCACTCAAGACTGTACTGGGAAGTGTGTGGAGAAGAGCACAAAGGCTTGAGTGAACCTGGTCCTTTCCAAGCCTTGGTGTCCTAGATGGGCAGGTGTAGAGGATGTCCCTGTGGATGCATACAAAATGCTTCTGTCTTCCAGAAGGCTCCTGTAGGATGCCCTGGTGAGACTCCTTCCCTCTGAAAGAGCACGAGAGGTCTGTGTAGCAGGGGATGACAGCACCTCCTTTCCACCTGGCTGGACCATCCATCACCCATTCATGCCACTGCAGCAGAGACAAATCCAGTTGCTAACCCAGCAGCTCCCCCATTCATCTCCTTCTGCAGGGGAAAAAAACATCCACACCAACTATGCAGCAAAACCCACCACCACCCCAATAGCTCATATTTGGGAATGTTGGGAGGATAGGGTACCCTGCTCTGCCTGGGCTGGAGAGGTGATGTCCTGTCTCTTGGCAAAAACAAGAGCAGGAAGAAGAGGCAGCACCCCAGCAAGGGGTGCAGGGACAGGGCTGGGGATGGGGACAGGGAGGGGCAGGGAGTACAGTCTGTGTGGTTCTGCACCCCACCACAGAGGACCAGGGATTGTCCCAGTGCCTCTGCTTGATCAGGAGCTCAGCAGAAAATGTTACATATACAAAACTCAGCAGAGGTTTAACACCACATTGTACACACAAAATCAGTACATGCTAACAAAATGAGACTATATGTTTATTATATGCTGGAAAACAGGAAAAAACAGTACTTACAAAAGACCCTGTAACTTTCTTTTGTGCTCAGCTTGAGCTGCCTCATGCTGGTTTCTGTGAGGTTGGGGATAGACAGCAAGATCCCCACACTGGGCCACCACACCCTGCCATAGTAGAAGCTCTTGCTCAGGTGCGCTGAGGTTCCTGGGCTCAGTGTTTACCTGTGCACAGGGGGAAATAAGACTCAGGAAGACTTTTCTGAGCATTATAAATTTCTGCTGGAGATGAATGCTACCAGGCCTGGAGTAAGAGCCTCCCATGGTTGTTCACATATCACTGATGCCTATAAGCACTTGTTGAGCTAATTTCAGGAAATAGAACTAATGCCATATCCCACCCTCTCTGGAGGCTGATTTCACTGAGTCAGGGCTAAGCTGTGTCAGTAGCTCCTCCTTGGTGGGATCTGCCCCAGGCAGCAGCCCCCAGCTAAGGCTTGTGCACGAGGCTTCTGCTTCCTGCACTCTTCCCCCCTCAGCTGTGTGCTTTGGCTCTCCCAGCTGAGCACAACCCTCTGCCCCACGCTGATGGACAGTAACAAGGGCCTGGTTCAAATTAGAGCTGTTGATAGTAGCAACTTGCTCAAGTCTTCAAGCACAGCCCCAGGGAGATTAAACAAAGTTGTCAAAGTCCCCAGTGAACAACATTTCCAACAAGTATAAGGGATAAATCAATCAAATTTCCTCAATCCTGGAGGAAGAGGGCAACAGCAGAGCAAGCAGATGACGTACAGTAACCAGCATTTCCTTTCCCAAAGCACACCAACCCCTGTCTGGAACTCTCAAGAGCTGCAGCTCCCAGGTTTCCATGACTCAATGATTTTGGCTGACACAACTTTCCTCAGCTCACTCCAATGGATTGCATTACCATTTTCCTAAAGTACAGAAAAGCTGGAGAAGGGAGAAAAATCACCACAAACCACACTTTATCTTTCCTAATTCTGTCTCCACATTAGTAGATTGATTTAAAAATCATACAATTTAAAAGATAAGCATTGGAGCTCAGGATGTTCTCTAATTTTCTGAACCTTTGGGTCACATTAGATCATAGCCCATCACTTTTCTTTTAGTGTGTGAAGGTCAGAAATTTGCATTGAATGACAGGAGAGATTTGTCTCCAGGAGACAAGGGTTTTAAAGTAAAAGTCAAACCACAGGACTTGTGCTGTAAAAGCAAAAATTTATAACATTAGAAATAATTTAGAAAAATTGGTAAGAAAATCTAGCCTGCCTTTGCTTTCTGGTGAGGAAAGTGACATTTTCTTGGGAGTAGCAGCAAAGAATGAATCCATCTTTATTTTTCAGACAGGAGAAGCTGTCTGTAGTTGTTAGTAATAAAATCTTCTCTCAGACTACCTGCTTGTGGATAGATTATATAGAGTTTTTCAGGAGAAGAAAAGGAACGTAAGAAATAGAAAAAAATATAAGCTATAAAAGTCTTCCAAGCTTCCATTTGCTTTGGGAAATCTTTCATTATGGCCTTTGATACCACAGAGTGCATCTTAGAACTAAAATTGGTGTTGACAATCTTCAAGAGGCTTTCTGAGGCTTCCCCATTTTAAATGTTGTTCAAATAATATAAACTATTACAGCAGTTGTGCTGTGCTGCTTGAATGCACACTGTTATATGTACAATACTTGCCCCCCAAAACAGACATCAACTTCCTTACTCCCACCTTTTGCAGTGTGCAAAACACCATCCCAGAACTACATCCCACCTTGCTTGCAGTTTTGCAGCAAATTCTGAGTGTTCACTGGGAACTAAAACAGAGCAGTGAACATCCATGGGTTAAAATTTTTATAAACCACTTTTGGAGAGCTCTCAAACTGCACATTGCACTAGGCGCATCAAGGAATAGGCTGATTTCATTCGGTAATGCAGAAGATTGGTGGTGGTTTTGCTTTTGTAGCATCTTGTTTTAGCTAACTGGAGGAGAGATTTGTGACTTGGGATGTCTGTGAATGTCCTTAACTGTGGCTCCCGTGGGGTAAACCTGACCTGCAGGAGGGCTGGGGAAGAGTGCATGTGATTAGATATCACTGTTTTTTTTCTGGAAATGCACATGCTGAAGTGAGGAGCTTCAGCCCAGGTTTGACTGAAGTTTTTAGTCAAGACAAGGGTGGGCAGCACAGGCAGGAACAGCTCCTGCCCTTGCAGGGGTGGGAGCCCTTGGAGCCTGGCCTGGGGAGCAAAGCTGCACCCTGAGCACCAGGGCTTTCCTCTCCAGTGAGCACAGAGCCGTGCATTCCACACTAGATAGTGACTGATGAGTGGTCCAACCTTTCCATGGCATGCTGCTGAGATGGAGATGGAGAAAGTGCCCTGACCACAGGGCCACAGGGCACAGCTGTGTTGCTTTCTGACATGGGGAGGACAAAAGGGAGTTCCTGCTGAGAGTGGAAATCATGACAATTATAGCAGATTTCTGCTAGTATTTGATGAGTGATTCTCTAAATTAAGTAATCTAAAATGCTCCCTGGCAATGTTCAAGCCACTGCTGATGGACATGCTTGAGAGCATGGGCTCCCTGCTAGATGGGAGCTGCCCCAACAGACCAAGGGATCTTTCCAGTTCCATCTCACCCAGAAGTATTCCCAGTGCTGGTGGCAGGGAGCCATGCAGCAAGGAGACTTGTTCTGGTTTACATTTCCAGCTCCCTTTCAAGACCAGCAGCCCTACCTACACATTCCCTGCATTTCCCTGGGTCCTCCAGGAAGGTGGGCAGCCCTCAGCCCTGTTCTCCAGGGGAGGAGAGCAGCCCCTTTCCCCAAAGAGCTCGTGGGCTCACAAGCACCCACTAGCATGGCTCCACTGCTTCCAAACCATAGAGAGATGGAGCTCCTACTAATGAAGGAATGAAATGCATTTTTCTAGACCAGAAAATGAGAGACTCAGAGAGAGCCCTTGAGGGCCTGGTCATGTGGAGAAAGGAAATGAAATGGGCAGAGACTCACAGCTGAACAAAGCAAGATGGTACATTGAAGAGCCAAATGTGACCAAAAAGTGGGGCTGAGCAGGGCTTAGGAATTCATCCAGCATTTCCAGACCCAGTGCAGGAGTACCTAACCCCACTGCCCTCCTCTTTCTTTTTAAAAATTCTGAAAGGTGAGATTTTATGGGATTGATGTGCTCATTTTCCAGACCTAACTGCCGAGACTCTTAAAAATTATGTTCAAATTTCTGGCCTAAATCCCTGTGCAGCAGCTTATATCCATTATTTGCTGTCTTCTCTACAGCTGACAGGAAGGAGACAAGACAAGCCCCATGGAGACAGAGCTGAACTGTCAAAATGCCTGGGGGCAGGAGGGCTCCTCAGCACTAAGCCTGTGCTTCTCAGAAGTTAGGTGAGATCTGAGCTGGTGCCATGGACCCAAAGTGCAAACAAGTGGGGGATTACGGTCTGGATGTGGGATGCCAAGGGGGAATGCTTGTGACCTGACACCCTAAATCCAGCTGAAAGCCTGGGAGATCAGAGAAGAGTAACAGTGGCCCAGGGAGTACGAAAATGACAGCTTAGGAGCAAACTATCCCCTTGTGCAGCATTTTGTCTGAACAAGTGTCTTCTCAACTAACTGACATGTTAAATATATTTGTTTAACTTCTTTAGAAAAAACATTATCTAATTTGTTTTCCATCGGGATATACTGGGGAGCAACTGCCATTTTGAGAACCACTTTAAAAAAAGAGCAGAAACACTACAAGATAAAGCATCTACATAAGGTGCAAGCCCACCATTGCTCCAGGGGTCACAGAGCCAGTGTGCTAAAATAAAAGATAACAACAACTGGAAGCATGGGCAGGCAACTGAAAGGAGCCAGTAAGCACTGATCATTCACTCTGGGATGAAACCAGAAAGGACAAAGCTTGGCTGGATCTTAGACTGCCTGGCACAAGAAGAAATGTGAAGGATGGATGCTACACGTGTCTTAGCAGCAAAAGCAAATGTGGAGAAATTGTGAGTCCATCAACAAACGTGTGAGCCAAGCCACTGACAAGATGATAAGCAAAAAGACTAAAGCATTTAACACTTTTTTTTTGCATACATTTCATTGGCAAGGCTTACTCCCACACCTTACATATCCAGCATGATTTGACAAGAAGGGGAAGAGATGAAGGTCTGCCTTGAGAAGCTGTAAGTTTTGGGATTCAGGTGAGCAGGTGGGATTCACCTGAGGGTGCTGATGTGACCTCATGGCTGCTGTCCATCATCAGAAACTCCCAGTGGTCAGAAACAGCTCTGACAGCTGGAAATCCTCCTGCAGCATTTTCATGCAAAATCTGAGCAAACATGAATTGGATGAACAAATTGTTTGATGGATTGAAAATTAGCTGGACCAAAAATTAGCTGGACCATTAGGTCAAAGAATAATAATCAATGTTGTGATGGGCCATCTGGCAGCCAGTAATGAACAGAGGACCCCAGGGAATGACACAGGAGTTGATATTGTTCAATATTTTCATCAGTCACCAGGCTGATGACACAGAGGGCACTTTCAGCACATATACAGATGGTAATAGATTAGAAGTAATGACAGCCATCTCCATTTGGTAGAGCTGGCAGAGGCAGTCCAGAGGGACCTTGAGAAACTTGGGATGTGTGACAATAGAAATCCCATGGAGTTTAACCAGAGCAGTGCAAACCCTTTGCTTTGGTGTAGGACAGCATCCTACACAACAGCCATGCAGGAAAGGACCTGGGCTTTGCTGTAAGGCTTCAGCACAATTGAAGGGTAGGTATTGCTCCCTTTTTACTCACTGCTAGTAAATCTGCCCCAGAAGTGTTGTCCCATTCGGGGACAACAGTTCAGTAGTTCATTAAGGAACTGGAGAAATTCCATAGGATGGTCAGTGGCCTAGAGCACATCAGCCACAAAGAGATGCTGAGGGACATGAATTTGGGTAGTCTGGCAAAGAGGTGGCTTAGGAGAGGTCTAAAATCAGTCAGAATCTGCATGAAGGGAAATGACAAAGATAATGGGAGCAAATTCTCTACATTAGTGGCAAGCTATAGAAAAAAATCCTGATCTTCACCGAGGTGAACAGGTTTGTCTCTTCAGGGGCCTGAAGGAGGGTCACTGAGTGGACCCCTGTGGTGGAATTCTGCCCACCTACTCCAGCCTATCTCTTCTGTGGGTGGTCCCAGCCAGCTCCCTCCAAGCACAGCCCTTGGAACAGCTCATTCCCACAGGTTGTCTCCCAAAAGACTGCATGGATGGGGTGGTGTTAGGTCCTGCCACACAGCCTTTAACAGAACCCTCTTGGGCATTGCACTCTAAAATGCCTCTGTGAGCCTCATGCAAGAAAACACAAAGCCTGTTTTGCATGCTTAAAGTACCACTCTTATGGGCTCAAACACAGCTCTCAAATAATTTGGGGGAATTTTGAGCTGCAGGGGGAAAGAAAAAAAAGGAAAAAACCATAATTTAAAAAATATTTTTATCATTTTTTAATATTACTTGAGTATCCCAGAGGGCCCAGAAGAGTCCCAAGACTGAATATTATTCCATGTAGACCTTCCTAATCTAGGGGCAATCAGCTTTAACAGAGTGGGTATGGACCAATTCCACTGGATGTCAGGACTGGGATTCAGTCTCCAGCTCTCTTTGATATGGAAGCATAGGCACAACCGTGGAGACTTTCAGGCAGTTGCCAGGAGGAACTTCCCCAGTGTGTAAGTCATGTTTGCCAGCTCAGCTCCCTGCTGGGAGGGTGCTGAAGATCAGGAAGGGCACAAGCAGTGGGAGGAGCCCATTGTGTTGCCTCCAGGTAAGCAAGAAGCTTTTATAATTACCAGATTTCCCATCATACAACACACAGGCACGTGCCTGGGTGGTGTGTCTGGAAGCAGAACTGACATCTCCTTACCTCTCTTCTGCTCTGTCCACATGAGGGTGGACCCCTGAAATTCCCAGCTTCCTCCTGTGTTTTTCCTTCACTATGCAAGAGGACAATGCAGCCAGCAAGACAGCTCACTGCCTTGGTTAAAATAACTCAGTTCTGCTTAATGTCTTTCTTTTATTTCACCAGCTTCATATTTGAAGGTCTCATTAAGACAGACAAACAGATTATAATGCCTTCTAAGCAAGCTTGATCAGAAATCCCTGAAACAATCAAAAGCCCAGGAAAACAATTCATTGCATTTGATGTATCAGTTCTTGGAACTGCAGCTATATTAGGGAATACATCTTTGCTCACTCACATTAAGCTAATTGAATGCATATTTATTGTGCACTGTTCTTCATCATCCAGGCAAAATCAAAGAAGCCTGTTTCACTAGCGAGATGGTAATTTTGCATAAGGAATATGGACAGATTTACATCAGGCTATTAATGCTATTCCATTATTCAACACCAGAGCTAAAATTAGGAGTCACCTCAACAACCAGATGCATATTTTATCTTCAAGGTAAGAGCTTGAATTAGCACAGACCTCTGCCTCCTGCCTATAAACCCTAATTCTAGACAGGCTCTTCTACAGCAGGATCATTGGCATGAGAGAGGCACATGAGACTCAGGCTAACACTTATGTTTGCATCTTCCTGTTTAAATACTGAAGGGTTACCAGAAGTCACACTCCATCTGCATTCATTTGCTATGTGCTGAAAAAACATGAGCATCCAGATATGACATTTTATGAACATTTTTTAATAGCAAATCACTTAGTGGTACCTGTTTGAAGGAAATGGAGGCCACCTGCACCTGACTGAGCTCACTCCAGAAGCATCAGTGCTTTCCCAAAGCCTTCCTTAAAATAATACAGCATCTTTCCCCCTCCTGAGTGGCTGAGGGATGGGGAGCCCCCAGCACAGAGCAGGTGCTGTAGCTCATCTGCACATTGTACTAACAGCCAAAGCCTTGTTGTGCAACAGCCACAAACCTGCCCATTAGGAGGCTTTTTAATTGGCCATATGTGAGCAGCACTTGGGCAGATGTAAAAATTCCCTCCTAACTAATGCTGTGTTTAAGTATCTTTAATCTGCAGGGACATTGCCTCTTGAGTGGGATACTGGGCACCTTGAATGCAATAAACCCAAGCAGAGCTCTCTGGTTTAGCCTCTACATGCTGTCTGAGACACAAGGCATAAGAGAAAGGGTAAAAAACATCATAATTTTGATACAAATTCTCAAATGCTCCTCCCGTCTGTACTGATGGAGTGTCTACTTATGTCTAAAGCCCAGGCCAGATCTTTCCCAGCTCAGTCCAGAGGCTCAGAGATGGTGAAGAGTGAAAAGTCTGGACTGTGGACTTATCTCCTCATTGCTGGGGAGCACAGACCAAGGTGCCCCCACGACGCAGGGTGGTTTCTCCCCGTGGAGGAGCAAAATGATCCATCTCAGGCATATCCCCTTTCTGTGGGCTGTGGTGCATGCTTTACTCAGAAGCTGCTGAGGAGTCTCAGTTGAGCTGAGGGCAGTCTCCCCAGCCATGGGCATGAACTTCTTGGGGGCTGGGGGCAGCTGCCCTCCTTGCTGGCCCTGGGCACGCTGGGGTGACAGCCAGCCCTTTTCTTTCTCAGCATCTGAGTGCAACCAATGAATTTTCAACCAAATCAGACTAATTGCATCCATATTTATTGCCTGCTGTTTTCTTACAGGAAGGCAACACCTCCTTATCTGCTTCAGATCCTGAGGGGCTGCCAATACCACGCTGCTGTCGCTATGGTTTCTTCATGTTCTCTGCACTCCTCAGGTTTCTGCCAGATCTGTCTCCCAGGGTTAAAAGAGACGTTTGGACTTTTAATACCAGAAAGAAATGGTGGCATTGGGAGGTCTGCTTGCTGAGCGTGCTTCAGATCAAATCATCAAGCTCTTAAAGGCTTGTGGAAAGGTTCAGGCTCTGAGCCCCAAACCACAGGCACATTACTTTTCTGGCTTGGGGATTTGTTTGCAGGAGTGGAAGGAAGTACCAGCTGCAGGACAGGAGTCTGTAATTCACCTCACTGCCTCGGCTAGGGGAGAGTGTAGTCCCCTCTGCTCTGAGCTGCTCCCAGAAACAACATTTGTTGATATTGGCTTAACCACCCCAAGGGATAAAATTACTAGGAAATGTTTACAAGGGCCATTTGAAACCTGAGAAGAGGATGTTTTTAGTAATGCAGAAAGAGCCAAATACCTTAGAAGAGAAATATTCCAGCTTTAAGAATTAATTACTGCTTCCCAGTAAGGCAGGCTGACAAATAAGCTTGCGCAATTTCCCGGACAGACACATTTTAATGGAAATATTGTGCACAGGTCAAGAGCAAAATAGAGTTGCTGAACCATGACCCCACAAGCTTGGGTACATGGGTGCCTCTGCCCAAACACTTGCCCAGCAAAGCCCAAAGGGCAGAGCATGGGGCTGAAGCCACCTCTACACAGCAGCTCACACCATGAGGGTCCCTCATGAGGATTGCTCCAAGGGCTTGTTGTTTTCTGTCACAAAGGAAAAACATGATTAACAAACAACCAAGCACATTTTTCAAAATAGCAGCTATGATATCTATGAAGCTCTGTAATCATTATGCAAAATTCACTATGTAGCTTTTCAGTTGTAAATCAAGTATCACAGGGCATTGAAATGAAAGCTCAATCTCTATATCTCAATTTTTCTTTTGGTAGTGTGGGAAGATAGTATATAGCTGATTATGCTCCACAGTATACACTGGCATAACAAGTCACAATATACATTTATTATTCTTTCAGTCAAAAGCATCAAGCATTGAATGTAGTAAGAAAATTTCATGAACCAATTCCCTCAAAACCATTTTCAATAAAAAGTCTTTGCTTTCTCCCTCTTCTTAGATAGGCAAAATGAGGAGTGGTGGAAGAGCAAGCCTGAGAATCAATAGGGAAATCTGAATTGTCATTAATTACCCCAGATGCAATCTGACCTGCTGTTTTGTGAGTTCTACTCATAACAAGGTTTTCAGGGATGTCACTGAAGGTACCTCAGGGACACAACTTTTTGGAGTGTTGCCTACAGTTTAGTGCAGTGACCCAACAACGGCATCATCCTCAAAGATATTACTCCTAGAAAGACAACAGACTTCAGATCCTCACTTCAGGAGAAACTGAAGAGATCCTGCTGCCCTCCTGATGTGAATCACCAGTGCTCATGTGCCAAGTGCAACTGCCATAAAAGGTCACCTCTGCCTAAAGGACTTCATTCAGAATCTATTCAGACCTTCCATTCAGCAAAAGCTAATGAAGTCCCACAGGAATAAAATCATTTTACAGGAGATCCATGCGTGGCATGCAGATTTGTTTCCAGTCATCCATCCATCCATCCATCCATCCATCCATCCATATCTCTATCACTTTTTCACTTTTGCTCCCTGACTGAAGCTTGAACCCAACTCTTGCCCACGGTGTGAACACAGTCCTTGTTCACAGTCTGCCTTGTTCACAATCCTTCCTACAAACAAACCACAGAAAACAGCATGAACCTGCAGCATTGACCATTTCAAGTGCTGAGAGGCAAGCCCCCATCAAGAGACAGTGAGGAAGCATCCTGGGTCGAGGTGCTCGAGTGGGGCAGAAAATAAAGGGGACATCCATAAAGCTTTTTGAAGAAAACACCCCTATCTCTGTCTAGGGATGTGCAGCTGCTGAGTTGAAGTGCACAGAACAGGTTGATGGCAGCTGCTATTTTAAAATTCATGAAGCCTTAAAGCATTACTGGATGATTTCAGAGCTTGGAGATAAGTAGACAAAATAGTCCAACAGGGGGGAGATGCTGATGTAGTAGCAGCCATAATAGTGTGTGATGCTGCACACATCCCTGCTTCTGAAAACCCACTCATCCATCTTGTCAGGGAAAATTGCTGTGATTCTGTTTCATAGCGGAGGTGGTGGGAGGAAAGAGACAGATGCATATTTTCCTCTGATCAAGGAGAAAAGGCCAGGCTATACACCACTTACCCTCCTGAAGCCACCCTGCCCCCTCTGTGAAGGGCTTAAAAACTGGGGATGGCAAGTATTCAGTAGGAAAGGCATAAGTGGACATGGCCCCAGAGAAAGAAGGCTTTGGAGCTGCTCTGCTAGTACTTGTGAGATGCTTTGCCCTCCCTGCCCTGGTGGGCCCTCTTTGCTCAGGACTTTGCTCCAGCTTTACAGGACTGAAGAAAATGCTGGGCTAAAATGTGCTGGGAGCCAGCAGGTTCTTCCTGTGCTTTACTTGCCAGCTCAGGCTTGAAAACTTCTGGGTTAGAGTAGATCTGTGCCAGCCAGGGGAAGTTCAGACAAACAGCATAAATGCCTAATTTATGTACCTCTACCCAAAAGTGTTACCCAGCGTGGGCCAAAGCAGCTGCTGCCTTAAGTTGGAGGCATATCAGAGCAGCCATCCCTTCCTGCCACAGACACACCCTAATCATCCAGATTCCCCATATATCCCTGAGGAGGGGATCATCCTACTCCACACATGTGGCTGAAGCAGCCCAGCAGCATGAGAATCATGGGATGGAGACAGGAGATTTTGCACCTTTGACCTGAGTATGGGTGCCTATGTAGCAAGAGCCACCTCTAGCTTTTTCCCATGAGAGAGAGATGAGGAAAATTTATCATCCTGCTCCTGCCCATCCCTACCCTTGAGTGCCCACTGGTTCTCACACAAATTCCTGTACCTGAGTGAGGACCCAAGCTCCTGCTTTGCCAGGGGCAGTGGGAGGCACCTAAGTCAGTGCCCAGTGTGATTTTTCACCTGGCCATTGAAGACTATGGTAAGATGCAGACTTGTCCAATCACATTACCTGACCCTTTAGCATATTTTGTACCATGTGTATACATCTTTAGCAACTTGCTTGGTGAAACTCTGTACTGGATACATGAGTAGGAAATAATTTCCAAAAGCTGCAGGTTAAAAAAAACAACTGAAACTCTACCAGAGTGGTATTTTCTCTTGGAAACAATTTGTTATCCTGGTTTCAAGATGGTGACATGTTCCACAAATGTCCCACTTGTGACTTTTCAATTCCTCTTCAAATTTCCCCATGGACACATGGTCCATGTGGTGAGTTCAAGTCTGCCAGGGACATGATCATTCTCACCAACCCCATCATCCTGCTCTCCTCAAGCCCAGAATCCTGGGCCTGGCAGAGCAACTCCCACAGTGAAGAAATATTTAACATGTGTTAAGTATTGTATTAACATGTTTAAGCAGTATTTGGTTTGTCCAGGCTGTCACTGTGCTTTTGACATGAATTAGCTCCAAGAGTTTTGGCCCCAGCTTGCAGTCCCAGTTTCAGTCTGTCCCTGCAGTTCTGGGAATCAGCTCTCCTGTGCCCTTTGGCTGGGCAGCACAGGGCCTCCAGGGAGGAGACATACAGGTGACATGCCTGGGCTGAAGAGGTGCACATAGCCCTGGGTGGGGAACAGTGCTGCTGGCACCGCACGCCCCTGCCCAGACCCTCTGGTGCCTCTGCACAGAGCATCATCTTGAACATGCTCAGTCCCCCTTCCCTCAATTAACACCATCAGGAAGACTCAGATGCAAATAAAGAGTGAAGGTGGCCCAGGAAGCTTCAAGGCCCAGGGATCAGAAACAACAGGGACTGCCCACTAAGTGCAAGGCACAGCACCTACCTGCCTTTCCTAACACAAGGAAAGAAGGAAGTGGTCTTTTGACTTACCTATTTTATTTTATAAAATAAACCTTACTGGACTTGCACTTGAGTAAGGACAGCGAGTTTCCCCTGTACAGATTAATCTACTTCCACACTTTCTACTCAGCATGGAGTAGTTTTATTGCTCACATACATAATTCAGAAGCATACTGAAAAGGCAAAACCTACATTCCATGCTCAGACATCCAGCAAATAGTTAATAAAACCCATTCTAGTATGGTTTAGAGTTTATGTGAAGTAAGAGTAAAGCCTGACCTGTTTCCAATAGCTACAAAATTACTCCAGGGAAGATAAAGGTGTGATTCCTTTTAGATGTAGCTATTTTCTATCCAAGGAAAAAGGCCTACGCATCAGTCCTTCCTATCATACATCTCCAGAGAAAGCAACAGCCAACCCACACACTCCTCTGCTGTGGATTGCTCAGCACTTTGTTCCACAGCAATCTGTAGGAGAAACTCAACCCTCCTGTTAAATGCTTGGGGCTCAAATTTTTAATTCTGTAGAACAGATCTCTAAGGTGCATGAGAAATTTGAGCTCATTCCTAACAGCCTATCAGCATTCAGGCTATTACAGGTGCAAGCAAAACAGCAGCTTTGAGGGAGAAAACAGTTCTGTTATAACCAGAATTCTTACAGACACTTTTGTACTTTCATGTTTAATGAAGGGATCTTTCTTTTATCTCCTACAAAGTTTTCCACCAAGGGCTTTCCAAGCATTGTATAAAGGCGGGTAATGATTTACATCATTAACACTCCCATTTTACAAACAGGAAATTGAAGCCTCCAGAGAAAATCATATGAATAGCTAAATACAGAAAATCCAAGTCCCCCCAAAAAAGAAATGGAATCAAAGCCTCCTGGCAAAAGTCCCCTTTCCAACTACCTTTATTTAGTTGCTGTGCAGCTTTTTTTTCCTTTTTTTTTTTCCTTTAGAAATAACCCAAGCAGTCAAATGAGAGAACAGCAAGGATATTGCAAGATTTAACATACTTACTTCTACACTGCTGGCATTAGTACAAAAATAAAGATTTTTATTAACTAGTTTACAAAAATAAATTCTATTGAGTCCCAGAGGATGTCAATGGGAGGTTTACTTGACTTTGGAAGATAAAGCCTGTTTGAAACGTCTCTTTAGATCTTGCATGTTGGGAGATTTGGGCCGAGGGATGATGGATGACCGCCTCCTGTCCGTGCTGCTGGCATGCTGTAGCTTGCTGACCTCCTTGCAAAGGTACTGGAAGACATCACAGACACCTTGGGAGTCCTCACTGGTGGAGATTTCCAAGAACAGGCTGCCCAGTTCATCTGCCAGCTGTAGTCCCTCCTTTGCCTGTACTTGCCTGGCGTGGAGGAGGTCTGCTTTGTTCCCCACAATAATGATGGGAGTCCTGGCATCGGGGTGCACCTTGCGAATGTGCTGGTAGAGAGGCTGGACAGACTGGTAGCTGCTGTAGTCTGTGATGGAGTAGACCAGCAGGAAGCCCTCTGCCCACTTCACACACCGGGACAGGGAGTCCAGCACCTGCACACAGTCCTCCTGCACCTGCAGTACAACAGAGAGCACAGATTCGGCATTGGGTCATGAGAGTATGAAGACCAAGCACAGCACCATCAAACGGGTCCAAAGGGAAGCCTGAGCTCTGTCTCAGGTGATCAAGTCTCGGCATGCAGGAAATTTGGGCTCAAAAGCTGAGCCTTTGGGTAGCAGAGGAGAACCGATTGATCCAAAACATCTCCGTACCTGAATGCATCCCGGCGTGTCTTGGATCTGCACGGCAACGTGGTCCCCGTCCAGATGTACGAGCCGGGAGTAGAGGTTGCCTGTGGAGCAGAGAGCCGTGAGCCCGGACGGATGCGGGGCCCCGCCGCGCCCGGCCCCGCCGCGCCCCGCCCGCCTCACCTGTGTTGGGCTCGTAGTCGCCGATGAAGCGCTTGGTCAGGAACCGCACGATCATGGCTGAAACACAGAGCGCCGCGTTAGATGGGACGGACGGACGGGGGAAGAGGACGGGCAGGGGAAGAGGACGGGCATCCCCGCACTCACCGCTCTTGCCGACGCCGCGGGCACCCAGCACGGCCAGGCGGACCTGGGCGCCAGGCGGCCCCGGAGGGCACTCGGCGATGGGCGCCAGCAGGAAGGGCTGGGACATGCTCGGCAGGCGCATGGGACAGGCGGCTCGGCGGCCGGAGGGCTCGCACGGCTCCGCTCGGTTCGGTGGAGCCGAGCGGATTTTAAAGGCCCCGGCGGCGGCTCCGCCCTGGGGCCGCCCCGCTGCCGCTGCACCGCCCCCCGCCGTACCGCCCTCTCCGCTCGATTTACCCACCCGGCTCCTACCTCTCCCTCTTTCTCCCACCCTCCCCACTGCCAGGGCGCGGAGTGGTCCGGGCAGGCACAGCCCAGGGGTCTGGCGGACAGCCTCGGCAGGCTGTGCAACCTGCGTCCCACGGCAGGGGCGAGCATCCTGCCGGGCATCCCCCCCGCCCGAGGAAGACAGGCAAATGCACCACCCTCTCAGCAGTGAGGGACTCCAGTCTTGAAAGAAAGGAAATGATTATTTTACCTCATACTATTTTGTTTCTATACCCGAACATATCCTTCTACAGCCAATGTTGAAAACTCAGCTTGTGGATCAAACAACAGCCAGCCCTGAAACCTAAGTGGTCTTGATTGGGCCCTTTGGGCTTTTGAAGTAGAAAAGTTTTGGAGAAGAATGGTACTCCCAATCAGGCCAGTCCTATTTAAGGACAGCCTCAGACCTGCAAGCAGCTGTGCAGATGTTTCAGTCTCCACAAACCATTGCCCTGGCTCCTGCTTCTGCTCTGTGCTGCCCTGCAACTGTGTGAGTACTTAAAAAATAAATAATCCATTCAGAGGCTGCTTTCATTTTTATCAGGGAGATAGCACATGCCAGCAGGATACAACATGGAAAAGGACAGTGGATGGTACTCAAATGGACTGATCTCATGGCACAGAGGGATGGAGTCCCGTGAGAGCTGCAGATGGCTTGGACAGCCCAACAGACCCTGGATGTTCACACACAGGCAGCTGAGTTAAGACAATCCTAATTACATCAGTTAAAGTAGTACCTGCAGAAAAGCATAGTGGAAGAAGCACTGTTGATTATTTGTGCTACTTTAGTGCCCAAGAACCCTTATGGGTTTCTTTTCACTTCCAAAAACTATTGCCCCTGAAGTTTCTACTTTACTCCCATTCAGGCCAGCAAGATCTTTTCTTTTGGGAAAGAAGACTTCTCTTGTATCACTAAAAGCTTTTGGTTTCCAGAGGTTCCCGCTATGGTCACCTCCCCCTAGTGTCGGGGCATCGCTTGTCTTTGGCCTCACTCACAGAGCCAGCAGCAGCTATTTTTATACACTTCTTTACAAAAGAGCTATCAGAGTACATTCAGTGTGCCCCTGAAAGAATGCTACTGAAACAAGTCCGTTCCAAGCAGAAGATTCCCAGGTGCTGAGCTGTGAAAGCAGCATTGAACAACTGTCCTCAAACCTTGAAGGAGCTGCCTCTTTCTCCTGTACAACTCGAGCTGCCTTGCCTGCTGCTGGGAGCACCCCCAAAGAGAAAGTGGGGGTGGTCAAGCACAGAGATAATGTTGCCCAAGCCCAGGCAGGACACCCTGTGAAGGAATTAATGTGCAGGGTGTGATGGACTGTGTCTCTATCAACACCTACCCAGGTACAACAGGAGCAGCTCAGTAAATTGAAGCATTTGGGGCCCAGATTAGCTGTCCCCATGCTGCAGACTAAGCACCCCTGGCATGTGTGAGGCTCCAGGCTATTCCAAGGGGCCTTTCTCTGATCTGCAGGCCCGACTTGGAAGTGCCAGGCTGTACTTTTTTAACCTCCTCTGTAGATGGCCAATCCCACTATCCCTATGGCCCATCACGATCCCCTTTCCCTACAGTGCCAGGTATGCCATACTGCTGCCTGACACATCCCCCTGGCAACACTCAACAGCAGTACTTTTGGGGGGAGAGTAGGTGGCTTGTTCCTGTGATGGTGGCATGGAGAACATCCTGAGAACATCTGGAGCTTCTTTTTTTATTATTTTTCTGAGTTCCTAAGCTGTATGGGTGCTGCTGGTGGGAGCAATGTTCCTACCCCATGCAGCCTCTGTACGGCTCCTCCTCCCACTTCCCAGTCCTGCCTTTTCACTGACCCTCCCTGCCTGATACTGCCTACACAGTGCTCAGGAAACCTCAAATCCTGCTGTTGCCAATAGGCTAAAAAAGATGAAGCTGACAGCTCAGAAGGCAGTTTCCTTGCCGCTTCTCTCGGAGATAACAGGAGATTTTGCCAGGGGTAAAGGTTTGTGGCTGTAAAGGAGCCTCAGAACAGGACTGCAGAGAACTGGTTACAGCTCATGGGTTTAGTGTGTAAAACCCTTCCAGAGCAAGTCAAAATTGGTGACTCCAAACCCTGTAAGGAACATGCTTCCTGTTTCAGCTCAGGACTGGAGATGTCTCTACAGGCAGTTCTTCAGCTTTTCCCAATTCACAGATCTCCCTCTTTCGTCAGGATTGTGCAAAAACAGGGCAGCCAAACACACAGGAAGCAAACTTCAGCAGCTGAGATCAGGTACTGAGATCTGTTAAGTGTCTGGGCTGTGAAACTTCAGATGAGTGTGGAAAACCCCCACTTCACTAAGTGCAACAAACAGGCTACACCTTCGTTTATTTGTCCTCTTTCCAAACATTAAAAACAAACAAACAAAAAAGGTTATTTTCTTCCTGTACAAACCCAGATTCATTTTCAGTCATTTCTGGGAATCCTGACCAAGAAAACCTTCCCAGCCTCACTTCCCAGCCCAGAGGGCTTCCAAATATGCATTTACAACCAACTACCATTGGCATAGTGACCTTAAAAACACTTTTTCTAAATGAATTGAATAGTGTTGCAATGCAGTGTCTCTGGGAGCACAGTTCTTAAACAAGACCACTGTAATGCTGCCCAGTCTTAGTATTCCAATTTGTTTAAAGTAAGTTCAAAAAGTTTAGAACTGTGCCCCACTTATGATGTTAATAATTTCATCATGCTGCTACAGCTAATCCGCCGTGATTTTGACAAGTGAGTACTAACCGAACATAGAACCAAAATAGCCTAGACATGCATGCATGAGAAGCAAATTTAAAATGCCATCACCAGTCTGTATCCAATAGCCTCCCACTTAATTCCTACAAAGCCTAGTGGAAAATGATGCTTATCTTGTAGGGCAAATACCACTTTTAAATGGCTGTGGAAACTGACAAGCTAAAGAACTTGATAAAGCACACAAATCTTGCTGCTCCAAGAAAAGCCCCTTGACCATAAAAGCCAAGTGCATATGGTGCACAGCTCTACTGTCACGGAGCAGCCTGCTAAGGGGCATGCTCCTCCAAGTCACTTCCAAAGTCATTCCACATGTACAGCCTGCTGCATCTTCTGAGATGGGAGCTTAAGAGGACTTCAAACATAGCAATCTGCTCACTGGAACTTGGAAACTCCAGCCCATCCAACCTAAAGCCCTTCACCCTTAGATACCAGCCCAAGCCAGACTCTGAATTCAAGGTCTGAAACCTACATTCCATGGGAATGGGAACACCCACCATTGAGAGTTAGGTAAAAGCAAACCTCATCTCTGTGTTCCCTACTCCCACGCTTACAAGCTGCCCTGCAATTCACTGTTCAGCAATGCTCAGCAGTGAACACCTACAAACAGCTTGAGATCACTTGCTGCTCTAGTACTTCTGTCTACACGTAGACATTGGTTTTACATCACTTACTGAAGGTAGCTGAGCAATGCCTGACATGACATTTCAAGGTAAACTATTATTTATTTACCTGTAACTACAAAACAAGCCTGAGACTGTGCGTTTTCAAGGCTAACCAAGCAGGTTCCCTTCAGCAGTCTCTAGAAGGTTACACACTGCTTCAAGCAAAGCTCACTAAACCAGCACTGGTTAGTAAACAGTCAGCTGAAGATCTTCTTCCATTTAAGAACTGCACAGGTGGCAGTGGGCTTTTGTGAGACATGAGTAAATCTGGGATGAGAGGAATTCACTGCAACATTCAACAGGCATGCAATAAACATATAAAATGAAAGTGTTTAGTAGCTATACCAGCCAATTAAAATGTTAAAAATCAAAATACAAAGGCTGGCAGTTCTGGAATGAAAACCTTGTTTCTAAACTACCACTATTTTGTAAGAAGGCTTATTGGCATGGGGATGCTGTAAACATTATTTTGCAAGTTACACTGGTGGAAGAACAAAATTTGCCTAGACATTTCCCTAGAAGTTGTTTTCAAAAATGGTTTCAACAATTCCTCAGTATTCATGAGGCCCCTTAGCCAAAACCTTGCATGAATGAAATCTGAAACACCTTATCTCTTTTCCTACCAAAGAAAAACAAAAAACCCAAGCCTTTAAGTGGCACTGGGTGATTCTTGATTCAAGTTCTTAGTCTGCTGGTGAAACAGTCCATGGCCTCTCATAATAGCTCATGATCATTACTAAGCACTAGCAAGTTTCAGTGTTCCTAGCATTTATCATCTATAGAAATGATGAAATTCGTCAGCAAAAGCTGCAGATGATTGAAATGACTAAGCATCATGGTAAATGCAAGCTAAATAAATAAACTTCAATAAAAGAAGGTTTCTAAAGCATCTGTTCAAACACAAAAGCCCCAAACCCAACTAAATGAATCAGCCACAATCACATACACTTGTCCAAAACCATATCTTTAGTTTATTTTTTAAACATACATTATGCCATGAATTCATAAGGAATTGGCTCCAGCAGCTCTGGATCCTTGCCATTAGTTCTCACGAAGTGTGCTTCTCTTGGTGGAGCAGGCTGTAAACAGAAAAATAAAAAATGAAAACTCATGACATTACAGCTCAAAAGCATTTTTTCAGAAAATAACAATTTGTCAACCATTTAGTGCCTTATTATGTAAACATTACAGTGATTTTACCATTCCTAGTCTCATAAATTTCATTCAAAGAGTAGCAGTAAGAAAATGATCTGCCAGAAAATGTTGCTCTTGCTGCTAAAGGTGCTTTACTCTCTCTGCAGCTCACCAACCCAATGAACACAGAGTGATGCATCCCTGCAGCTCCAGAAGCAATAGCCATTACCTCTTCTCTGAAGTCTGGTTATTAATTCTTTCCTTCAAGGCTCACATTAGAACCTGTTGCAACTGAAAATTCACCAAAACCAAAGACTCTACTGACCCTAAAACCATCCAGAGCTGCTGCTGCAGACAAGCAACAACAGAGGAAGTAGCCAAGCCTTTGTTCAGAGCTACAACTACAATTTTCATCTGGCACAGAACAGTGCTCAGGCACCAAACATCCCAGACAGCCCAAATGCCCATGCACTGCATGAGGCCACTACTTCAAGAATGCAGTCATCTCCTGCTCAAGGACTGTGACCTCAACAGAAACATTACCTGACGTTTCAGTTGAACCCAAATGCCTTTTTCTTTTGCTTCCTTTTTCTTCCTTTCATTTTCCTTCACACGCTGCAGAAAGCTGTCTCTGCTCTTGGAATGTTTAATATGCTCTATACGCACATTAATTCTCTTGGCCAGAATCTTGCCCCTAAGAAAGGCAAGCAGTTTTTAATCTTCACTTGAAAAAACGTCACATTAAATCAAGACTTACAGACCTTACAGAACTAACTCCATAAGTTCAATTACAGATCATTTTTGGGCAATACGTCAAAACACAGCTGCAGATGCATCAGATATAACTTACGTATAACTAAAAGCTTATTATTATATAACAAGGTCATATATAACAATGTGCTGACAATTTCAGATTAAAATTGTGGAGAATACATAGTTTTAGCCTCTTAGCATACAAACAAGTAATTTTATAACAAATGCACAGCAACCAGGCTCCTGGAACCAAAAAAAAAACCCCCAACTTGTCTTTTTTTGACTCAATTGTACATAATTCAGCTGGATACACCTACATACTAGTATTTAAAAAGGGCTTTGATGCCAGCACACTGGCTGTGTGAAGCCCTGCTAGGTAATGTGACTTTAGGTGTTAAGAGAAACAAAAAATGTTTCCTCTGACAGGATCCAAGTCAAATGAGCATCATTTGCTTGGGTTATAAAAAGGAAATACACTTTACCCACCTTGAATGACCAATCAAGACAAGAACTGTCTAACTGGTAAAGTGAAAGGAGGGTGCAATCACAGTTCAACTTTCTCAAATACCAAGTTTCAATACATAGAATTTCATTACTTACTTAACCTGCTTGTTAACAATAATGCCCACAGCGTGCTGAGTAACATTATACACCCTTCCAGTCTTGCCATGGTAACACTTGTGGGGCATGCCTTTTTGAACAGTACCCATGCCCTGTTAAGAAACAAAAAGAAAAGGGGAAAAAAAAAAAGGAGTGGGAGGGAAAAAAGGGTTTTTCTTTAAGAAGTAACTTAAAGTATACATTTCAAATTATTTGAGATTTATTACAAAATATTCCCATTTTACCCCAAAGCTGGAATTTATTGCCATGCATTTTGCATCTGAAGACTACCAAATTTTGCTACATCAGTTCTGGTAGCTTTCAGTGTCGGTGAAATGACAGATCACTTTGCTTCCAAGACAAGCAAGCAATCACAAGAGACATTCATCATCAAGCTCCAGCGCGTGAGGAAGTGTCAATTCTGAACAATACATTCTCCAAGTTAAACAACAAACCAGCAAAATTAAACTCCACCTTCCGTGTGACTGCTACAAGAACATGGCATTCCAAATGAAACCAAAGGATTCAACCAAATAGGAATCCTTGATGAAAGGCTTTCACATTCACTGCAACCCAGTTATGAAAGTACAGTTGACTTAAAAAAAGTCATAATATATGCCAAGTGATGGGAAATGCTGCTTCACTTTCCCCCCCTTTATTAATATATATGATGTATCCTCCCATTTATTTCTTGATTTTTAGTTTTAGTATAGCTTTGCAATCACTTATGAACCACCCCACCACAAATCATGGCTCATAACAGAGTATCAACTAAGTGGCAGCTGAGGCTCCTAGGAAAGCTGTGCCAGTAGCCAGCTCAAATATTGGCTATGGCATACTTCCCTTTTGCAGCTGAACACACCAAAACAAAGCACACCCATATTATATGTATCTACAAAACCCCACATACACCAGCATGTGACACTGGCTCAGTAGCACTGTCATTCCAATACTGCTCCCTAAGTGAGCAGCAGGCACTTGTGTTGGCACATGTGACCCAAACAACAAGAGCCCACCCCAAGGAGCTGGAGACTGTTCAGGACCACACTGCTTCAGCTTTTAGTCACACAGCACTGCAGAAAGTACCTTGATATCAACTATGTCACCCTTCTTGTAGATCCGCATATAGGTAGCCAGAGGGACCACTCCTGTTAAGAGATACAAATTTGGATACTTAGGAAGCCTGGAATTTCACACACATTAAAAGGATGAGGGACACAGATCATGCATATGATACAGTTTTCCTAAATACCTCAAAAATCAAACCACGCTTTTTTTAAAGCGGTAATTACACACTTCACACACTTCAAATTTTTAAAATGCCCAGCTAAAGAAAAATCAGATTTGTTTTCCTAATGCCAAGATTGAAGAGACATTAAACTATTTAATATATCAATATAAATGCAACTGCTTATTGATCAGAGGAAAAACCCCTCTATGTTTTAATTAACTGCTGAAATACTTTCCTCACCTTCAAATTAATTTTCAAGCACTGACAGATTTAGCACTGTGGCTACTGTGAAACAACCAGAATACCAAAGCATTTGTAGTAAGAGCTCAGAGCTCTGTGTATGGTTCTACAGTTTTTAGCCCAAGTTGTCAGAAATCCCTTGGCACAAGCCCTTGTTTCACAGCCCATCCCCAGGGAGTGCAGCTGTCCATCAGGGCAGTCAGTGGATGCAGCGCTGGTACTGCCAGGGACACTCACCATGCTTACGGAAGGGCCTGGAGAACATGTAACGCGTTCCCCTCCTCTTTCCCTTTGTGTTCGTCATTTTGGCTGGTTACTGTAAAAAATTAAGGCAAATTATTCACAACTATCAGTTCACTCACCACAAAGCTGACGGAATTCTCAAGTATTTCAGATTAATGGACTCTTTAAGCCTATTCAGAATGACACTGCTTCAGTTCAAGCAATTAGGCATCCAAAGAAATCAGAGCTTATAGGACCACAACTTAACTCAGGTTAGAATGGATGCCAGCAAGGTACTCAGTTTAACTCCTGCTTACAGCAAGGTCTACTGAGGTCAAGCCAAGCTACTCAAGAACTTTTTACACTCAGGTCTTGAAACTTGACTGGAGAAAGTTCTTGAGTAGGATCAAAGAATATACAGCATTAGAAGATACCCGCAAAGACCAACTCTGTCGAGAACACCTGAAGAGTCACAGAATGTAACTGAGAGCATTGTTCAGAAGATTATTGAACTCTCTAGGGCTGGTGCTGTGACCAGCTTCCCCAGGGAGCCCGTTCCAGTGCCCAACCACCCTTGGGGTGAAAAACCAAACCCTGATACCCAACTTAAAACCTTCCCTGACACATCTTCATGCCACTTCCTCGGGTCCCATCTCTGGTCACCACAAGGACCAGTGACTGCCCCTCCACTTCCACTCATGCAGTAGCAATGAGGAGCAGCTGCTCCTTGTATTACTTTCCCCCAAGACCTTACTGCATAGCCTTCCTAGGGAGCATATTTGGAGGCCTGGCTATTACCATTAACATTATTCCCCTTATATCCAGTCTGAGCTTCTCCAGCTTCAGCTGGTTATTCCATGCTTCCACAGGCCCTTGCCAGGCACCAGGATACATCCGCTCGCTGTGAGATGTCCCTCGATGACACCTGACCCTGTCCCGTTCCCTAAGCCCCTCCTTACAAGGCACCCATAAGGCAGGATCCCCACCACAACATTCACAGGAAGGCTCACATGCTCCGCAGGCCTACGCGGCCATCCCGGCATTGTCGGCCCCGAGGAGCCGCCCCTGTGCCGCCTTCCCTGCCCCGACATCCCGCCGGGGTGGCCGGGCCCGCCGCCACGTGCTGCAGCGCTGCTGCTCCGCACCAGCACCCGCCGCGGGCCTCGGCGGCCCCTGCCTCCATCAGCAGCCCCATTCCTCCCACCCTCAGCACCCTCAGCACCCCCCTCCCGCCCGCCCCCCGCAATCCGCCCGGCACCGCAACCCGCGGCCTCCTCGCTCCCCCACTCCCCGCCCTAGGAAGGCCGTGGTGCTCCCATCAGAGCCGGCGGTCCCCCGCCCGCCCCCGCCGGCAGCAGGAGCCCTCCGGCCGCGTCCCCGCTCCGTGTCCCCGCCAGCCCGCATCCCCAGCGCGTCCCGCGGAGCGGCGGAGGAGCGCGGGCGCTCACCGTGCGTGCGCACAAAATGGCGCCCCGGCTCCAAAGGAAGGGGGCGGTGCCGCGCCCGCCCTTAACAGCGGGGCCTCGGCGGGGCTGCCCGTGCCGCGCCTGACGGGAAGGGGACGGCCTGAGGGGCAGCGAGCCCCGAGATGGTGATCCCGAAAAACGGCAGCGGCACATGGCTGATCCTGCGGCTAAAGCAGGGAGTAACGCCGCGGGTTTTAGGGCTGTGCATGTGTTTTCATGGCAACGGGCAGAAAGCGATGCACAGGAAGTTCCAGCTGAACGTGAGGAAGAGCTTGTTTCCTGTGCGGTGACCGCGCACTGGAACAGAACGCCCAGAGAGGTTGTGGAGCCTCCCTCACTGGAGATATTAAAGAACTGTCCGGACGCAATCCTGCGCCGTGTGCTGGGGCAGTCTGGACCAGATGCCCCTTCCAGCCTGAGGCACCCTGTGACTCTTTGAGATGGGGGTGGGAGAGGTCTGGCAGCGCGGGTGTCGGGAGCAGGCAAGACGAGCGAGATGTCTGTCAGGGATCCCGAGGAGCGAGTCCTGCGGTGAGCAGCTGGCCCGCCATCCTTGAGGAAACAAGTTTGGAAATGTAGAACATAAGCAGCCAGCAGGGTGTTTTACGACATGAAAGTAGTGCGCCAGCATTTAAATTGGCCGGCGCTGCTGTGTGTCAGTCACGGCTGCCCGACCGGAGATCCCGCATTCCGGGGCAGGGAAGCGGGCTGGGAGAAGCATGCTAACAACCAGATGCGAAGAGGCTGCGCAGGTTTGGGTTTTCTTAGTATTGTAATGAGGTTTTTCGTAGTATGATGCCATAATCTTCAGTTTGTATGGCAGAGATTTCCACCAGATAAATAAAGCCCGGACTCTCCACGAAGAGCCCTTCCAGTGCCACAGGTTGCATGGGCTGCGAGAAGGAAGGGAGTGGTGAGCAGGTTCCCGAGCCGGCAGTGACTCGCTCTGTTTGTGCATCTCCGGTATCGGAGGAGACGGGAATCACCTTGGGAATCACTGGTTGCAGTGAGTCAAGAGAGGGCCTCCTTCCCCCAGGCTAAACATGCAGGGACGGTTCAAAACTTGTCTCTGTTGAGGAGTTGCCCTACTGCAAAATTCTTGTTTTGAATGAACGAAGCACTTATTTAATTTAGGGGAGGAATGATTACTTATAGTGGGGTATAAAATCCTTCTTGATCCTCTGACTAACCTCACGGTTCTACTGATATTGTCTTGCAAAACTCAAGCCTTTTCAATCATCACTTTGAAGCAAGTTTATGGATCACAAGAATAAATATAGAGGATTAAATTCACTATCATGTTCTGCTTGCAGAGCTGCCTGGCAGGACGTGTTCTAACAGACAGGCCCTGTCTCCACATGAAACCTCTTGGAGTAAAGTGTTATATTTAGAAAAATGTGTCTGTACTCCATCCCTTCACCATGAAAAATCTAGAATTTACAGCACCTGATATCTATGCAGAGAAAAATCTATATAATTTAATATGCATTCAGCCTACATACCATGAAACTTTTCCAAGCATGAGGATCATTACAAGCCTGAACAGCTCTTTGGTGAGAAAGTGCATTGACAACAGATTTCAGAGAGGATATCAAGCAAAGTAAAGACGGGAAGCCAAATCCTAAAAGGCATTATTGGGTAAAGGAAGCTAGGCATTTGCAGTGAGTGAGCTGAATGCCTTAATCTTACCAGTGATTTACATGGAGGACATATCTCCACATCCACCTGGAAGGAACAGGGAAGAAACACCACGTGTTCAAACCCATGTCCACAAACAGAACACGTATGGAAACACGTATGGAAAGTGTCATTCATAAGGGAGTGGTAACTGGGAACTTACTTGAACTCTGCTCTGTTTGTGGCCAAGTAACACATTGAGAATTTGCTACATATTTTTTCCTGAATAAATCACATGAGAGGTTGATTCAAATTTCTGTAATGTTTTTTATTCATAAATTTACCTGTATTAGCACATTCCCAGGATCCTTCTTTAGCTCCATGTTTCAAAGAAACAGTCATGTTTCACAGTTTGTCTCCATTGAATCATTCCCTAGGCATGCTGAGTCTGATCCAGAAATCCATCTTATCTACCAGCGTTTGATACATGGTTTCCCAAAACTGAGACCTGATGAGCAATTAAAGACTGCAAAGCCTTTGCATATTGCTCATAAAAAGATTTCTTAATAATGGCCGTCTGCAGCAGATAAAGGTGCACAATTTGTGGGGTGAGGTCTGGTCTGGAAGCTGGAGCTAGGAGCCAAGCAGATGTGGGGGAGACCTGCAGCTCTGCATTCCAGACTGCATGTGCTCCCCTTCCTGCCCTGCCCTGCCCTCTCATAAGCCCAGCCTAAACTGCTTTTCCCTGATCAAACCGCAAGTTGTAGGATGTAGACTCCAATTTCTCCTAGGCTGTAGGCAAGCACCACATCTGGTTCTGCTCCAGAAACACCAGGTACTCAAGATGGTGAACACAAGTAGCAGCAATCCACAGCTTAACACAAAGATCCAAAACACCGTGAAGGTCCCAGACTGGTGCTCCACCCATTGACGTACTTCGAAAATCTTTCTGCACCATGGTAAACTGTTTCCTTCCCACTTTGCCTGGTGTGGAGGTAGAGCAAGACAGGGAAAACAGCTTCAGTGGGAGCCAATTCAAAAGTTGCTGGAGAAGGGAGCTTGAAAGGGAGGGCTCATTAGAAGCCAGAGGAGTGGAGAGTACATAAACATCACTTTGTTTTTTTCAGAGTGGAAAGTACCATGCCAAGCCCCAACCGCTTTCAGTCCCCAAGTTCCCACAGTCAGGATTCTGGTGTCTTCTCTGGGAGAGCCCTATTCTCTTCTGACATTTCTCTGAAGCATCTGTGTGGATGATGGCTCTCTGTAAAGAAAAAATGTACTGTGATGATTCTGCACATGGGGTTGCCAGGAATCCTTCACTGAAATTTTAATGCACAGTGGGATCTGGCTTGCTCCTATGCTTAGTGGACCAAGTGATACACACAGAGATCCTGAGTGTGACATTCCGTTTGTGTTGGGTTATTCAGCAGGTGTGTGGAAGGAATTTAAATTAATGAGGGTTTGTAAAGGGCTTTGAGGTGACAAATGAAAAATATTCCCCTTCACTAAGGTGTAGGTTTCCTGTGTCTCACAAAATGCATTCATTACATGAAAAGAAAAAAAAGATAGCTGATTAGGACTGGAGTAAAATTTTAACAGAAATAACTGAGAATAAGTGTTAAAGAGGATCAAAATCTGCAGTTCCTTTTGTGATAATGTTGCAAAACCAAGATCCTAAATTGAAAATCAAGATTGTGAATTTAATTGGTTACCCCATCCACAGAAGTGCAGCACCTACTCTGTGCTTTTGATTGAAAAGTTACTGACCAAAGTAATCTGCCACCTCCTCAGCTGACCCAGTTATTTCATTGTTCACTCTTTCCAAAAGGATCGTGTTATATGGCATCTCAGAGTCATGCTTCTGTCCCCTTTTATGGTCTCTTCAGCTCCCCCATGATTCTAGCCCTAACAACCAACCTTTTTATTTCTGTAGTTAGTTCATCCTTTATCCACAAATCCCCTTCTGTAAATGCAAGCTTGAGCCTAGTTCCATGGGAGTTAAAATCAATCAAATTAGTGTCTAATCAACCAACCTCCTTCCAAAAATGACAGTGCAGACAAACTTCTTCAAAGGACTCACTGTGGAATTGCAGAAGTGCCAGTATAGGTGGATATACTTAGCTGCATTGCCAGTGAGGCATATTGTGGGGAAAGGAATGGGAAAAATTACAGCCTTTGAGAGAAATAAAAAGGCAAAAACTCTATAGACCAAGAATTGTGATGGGGCTCAGCATGTCACACATGGGTGGAAGTTTTCATTACACTTATGATACTTACAAATTTGTTGCAAATTCAAAGTGTTCCTCGATGCAGGAGGATTGACACCAGAGTGAAACAAATGGCCTTTATTCCATCATTATCTACACTGCAGCATGAAATCTGAAATACTGAACAAGTTCCGTCATTCCACTGCTTATTTGATTAGTATGGCATTCTACCCATACAGAAATCATCAGGAACTTACAAGGAAGCAGTTTTGTAACTGGGAACATCTTCTTACAGGTATCAATTAATATAAGACATTTATCAGACTTCATTTCATAAGCAATTAACGTCCTTTCTTTCCTTACTAACAGAGCAACTTCTCAATCAACTAGTTTTATTATTCGATGTATCCATTACTCAGTTATTCAACTGGTATCATCATTCAGTGTTTTCTCAAACTTCTTGTGTTTCCACATTTTTGTCTCTCTGTAACCTCTCCTGGGTCCAAACCAGTCACCCAGGAACAAGCAACTCCTTATACTGTCACCATCAGCTTCACTGTAGATTTACTTGTTTGGCTAAAGGTGATTAGCCACTCCTACACTGATACAGCTGATAATTACAGAAAATTCCACTCCTTTGTCATGGAGGAACTCAGCTGCTGCCAGCAGCAAATCTGCATAAGGTGGGGATTTTTGTGGGGATTTTCTTTTGGTAATGTACGGGATATAAATATACAATTAATATTCAAATATATTTTTAAAAATCCGATCTTTCACAATCCAACCTTTAGCCATTTTCTAGCCCTCTTGGGAGTTACTACATACAGTTGAAGAACTGGCTTAATGATTAGGGTGCTATTTTCTCTTCCTTTATGTCTGATCTTATGCGTACTTCAAGCTGGAAGAACAATGCTTGCCCTTTTTCTGTAATTATTTGCACAGAATATCTCCTGTACACTTTAATTTTACCAAAGTAAATTCTCCATTCTCCTGAAGCCTCCACATACTTAGCAGGCTCTGTGCATTTTCTCCCATTCCCACACACCTCTCTTGATTATCAGTGATCCAATTTATACACAACAGTCCCAGTTAACTTGCTTACTGTGAACCCATTACTTCTGAGATACTTTCTGCTGTGTACTGAGGATGATCACAATCATCAACAAAACAAAGGTGCTGTAGTTTAAAAAGGTCTGATGGATGTAACAGCACAAAGTAAAAATGTGGGTGGAATAATTGTCTCGTCTATAAATACTCTATGGCATTCTATTAGCAAATTGGCATCTGAAGTAGCCATTTGCATTTCTCATTAATTGTTCTGATTACAGCTATTAGCATAATTGTTTTTAATTACTTATGAAATGGCAAAGAACCTTGCTGGAATGAAGGGCTATATAAAATATTGCTAGTTTCATTTCAGGTAAAGAAATGTTGTCTACTTAGTGTTAGCTGAACTCAAGTAAGCACAAATTTAAATTTCTCTTCCAGCTATGCCAGGTTAAATTTGCTTTTCTGTATGAATGCCTAAAGACAAAGTAGGCTTTTTATGATTTTAATAGTGCTACAAAATGCTGTTTTTAATAATGCATGAAGTAACCAGAGTTATTGCAAACTCATTGTAACAATCTTTCAGTAAACATTATTGTCTTGACTCTAGATTTAAATATTTGGATGCCAAAAGAAACTCCTATCCTGCTTCCATAGTATCTTCTTGAAAGAAAAAGAAGGAAGGATCACATCCAGAATCTACAGGAGTAAGAAGCCCACTGTTATCTGCATTAGAGTGCTTCACATGTGTTTATAATTCCACTTAAGTGTTCTTTCCTAGGTGCTTTAGCAGAGTTTGGATCTGTGGTCAGAAAATGTTGGCCTTCACTGAGGGATTTCCTTTCTGCCTCCTTTCCGAAGTGGGAAATGGTCTGTAGCTTCTGCAGTCTTACACATGCCAGTATCTTAAATGATGAACCTGAGACAAGAGTCCTTGACATCACAAGGTATAAATGCCTTAAAACAGTTGTATTTTTAAAAAGTACATGTGCATTTATTTTCACCCTCTTTTGAACATTTTCAGTCCTGCCATCATTTTCCAGCTTTCTAGCTGATTGAGCCATAAACTTGTTATAATAAGATGAATTTCTCAAGTAATCCTCATCACCTGATCCCAGGAACTGTGGTTGCAAGGGAGCTATCAAATATCACAAGGCTTGCAATAAAATAATGAGAGTTGGCTACACTCTGACAACCCCTGTCAGTGAGACAACAATAGCTGCTCTGAACAAAAACTGCAGCCAGAAAAGAACAAATTAATGGTCAGTCAAGGAGAAGTGAAACAGAGAATTAGCAAAGGATAAACTTGACCAAACTTTGACCAACCGAGGATAAACTAGACCAACTTTCCCGTCTTTGTAACAGGAATAGTAGGACATATATATGGAGCAGGGTTATTGTTAAGGATCAATTAATTGGTATTTGGGAAATGCTGTGGAGTCCTTCATGGAATATGCAAAATGTGAGATAATCAGCATATGGGCTGCTCCAAGGTAGCTGCAACTTATTCAAGGGAAAGAGTCGCATGAAGGGACATAACAAGGAAAAATTCCCAGAGGGCGAATGGCAATAAGTGCTGCAGGGAGAGAGAAGGAAATGAAATTGCAGGGCAAATGGAAGGAGGAAATGAGACCATATGGGACAAAGAGGTGATGCTTGGATTACTGCAGTATAAAGACACAGGGCACAAACTGCAGGAAATGAAGCTTTATTAGTTCTGCTGCTCTTGCAATAACTTGCAGTTGATTGGTGGGTTTGGATTTTTTCTTTGTTTGTTTTTTTTTTTTTTCCTTTTCTGATTGTTTGTGGGGTTTTATTTAGCTTTGTTTTTAGAAAAAACTAAGTATAACCAGAAAAAAACAAATATAACCAGATGGGAGTATTTAACTGACCATCTGCAAGTACAGAGGGGAACTGTGGGTTCTCCAGGGTATCAATCTTGCAAGAGAAGAAATCAAAATTATTCTACTTCTGTACTGCTGACAAAGAGAGCATTGTTTGAGAACTGATTGCAACAAGGACTTGAACAATAGCTTTAGATCAACGGAAGCACAAAATATTGCTGTGACATATGTTTCATTAAAACAAAAGTAATTCACCATCCGTTAGTGTCATGAAAGACACGGGCCATTAACAGTAAATGCTCTTTAACAAATTTATTATCTCCACAAAGCAGTTTCCAGTATTTTTTTTCTACCTCTTATTGGATATTATTTCCTACTGCATATCTATCTCCATGCTGGTTTACATATTCCTCCTTAGCCTCCCTTGTATCTTGGTACTGCAGAGAGCTGATGAGTGGGGGAGATGGTAAGGATACAAAGTCTTCACCTGGAGGCTGCCTGTTGTCAGATGGTGCGTCACTGTTGTTATTCCGTGACAGCTAATCTTGCTTTTGGGAAACTGCTGCGCAGATCACAAAAATAAAACCTTGCTGACTGCAACGGGAAGCGTTGCTTGGTATTCTGGTAGGGAACACAGAGACTGAGGAAGCATCTTGTACCTCTTACCTCTAACAATGGATTTTCCAAGTTAGCGTTAGACACTGTCACTGACTCAAGAAGTTTCAGATTAAGGAGAAACTGGAGTTACTGAAACAGTGGCATCTCAAGTGCCTGGATCAAGGATCAAAGCCATTAATTTTTAAAAAGTTTCCATTTTGAAAGCATTTCATTACAATATTAACCCCCCCCTTTTTTAAACATACTTGTAGCCCTATTTATTCAAAAGATTATGTTCAGAACAGTGTAAAAAAGCACGCAGTTATTATTTTTGTGCCTAGCCCACATCCTTTTATATCAAGATCACCGAGACCCAAGCTATGCACACTTCTCTTGCAGAATACAATAACATCATTCAAAAGAGTTACCATTTTATAAATGGACTCTTTTTCCACAAATTATAACTTTATTTCCAGTTAGAATGCCACCTTTTTTTAGAAGTCTGAAGACTCAACAGTGTCTTTAGATTTCTAACCAGAGTTTAGAAATCTACTGTTATTTTCAACACAACTATATTCTTACATTTTACAGTCCATTGGAAATCTCTCTTAACTGACGTATAGTTTATATTTGTAGAAATTTTTATTCAGTTTAGTAGCATAACATTTTTTACTTTCCCTTAGCTTCTCAGATGCTGGTTATCCTTTGTATAGCAGATTAATTGTTTGCCAGCTATACATATATGGCAAGATGCCCAGTATCAGCTGAGCTGTGAAAATCAAAGTATGAAAATATCTCTGTGTGTGAACTCAGCAAGAAACAAATATTAACCTCTGCTTAAAAAGAAAAAAATAAAACAAACCAAACCCACCAAACCAAAAACCAACAAAAAACCAAGAGAACTCAACACCTTTACTGAGGAAATCTTTGATCTTCTAAAATGAATGTAAGGGGAAAAGTTATCATGAGCAAATTTTACCCTGTCAGAGAACTCTTGCCTCATCTATTTCCTTAAAAGATTTGGTCTAATAAGGATTATTTCTCACACCTCTTTGTAAAATATTATGTAAAATATTATGATAAAAGATGCTAATAAATAAAAAATATTTATGTATTTTATAATTATACATCATAATTTGTACATTTTATATACTTTCCTATGATAACAGTTTGTTTATATCTTCCTAATGATTACAACTAAGACAGGTCATGCTTTTGACACTATGAATAAAATGCATAATTTGCCTAACTACTTGCTCAGATCCTCCTATAACCAGGGAGTTTACCACCACCCCTGTCATGGCTGCCAGAGAGCATGTACAACTGTTATGGAAATAGTTGTATTTTCTGAAAATGTACCTTCAATGTAATTTATAAAAAAATTTACTAATCCAGACGTTTCACTGTCAGTCAGTACAAGATGGTTTGATAACATTATTTTCTAAATATATTTCCTGTTGTCTCTTCAGTTCCCCAGAGGGATCCAATTTCAGTTTTCATAATGTGTTAAGATTCCAGTTCTGTATAATTTATGCAGCAGCAGGTTTTCTTGGAATTATGAGATATGGGTTGGGGAAAATTTCCTTTGTGTCTTACTCTCTACTGCCTCACAGCACAAATCCTGGAACACCCATTGTCCACAAAGTGAGGTGCATTTCCATAGCAAGGCTGGTTAATCTGTCCTGAGAATGGTGGATGACCTTCACTGGAATATGTGTCAATAAAAATATAGATGGTGAATTCAGATGGCGTTTTTGCAAGGACAAAACTGCCTCTCCTCCACCCCCACTATTACGTCTGGATCCAAATTTAAGAGTTTCCAGAACAAGTGGAGAATCTACAGAATCATAGAGCCATTTAGGTTGGAAAAAGACCCTTAAAATCAAATCCAGGCATTTACCCAGCATTGCCAAGTCCACACTAGCCCCTGTCCCTAACTGCCATATACACACAACCTGTTCTGGCCTCAGATCTGACTGTGCTAGGAGCAGGAGGCTGGACTGAAGACCCCCAGAGGCCCTGTCCAACCTGAATTATCCTATTACAGTATGCTCTTGCAGTCACTCTGTACACAAGTCCAACAACAGGTGTGCTATGTCTGCATGCAGGTAATGCATCAATACCCAGACCAGCTGGTGGTTTGACTGGCTAGTGGAAGGGTAAATAGACTTGTGGGACCAATTCTGTTGTCAAGCAACATTAATGAATACCTGACATGCCCCAAATTCAGCAGAACCATCTATAGTCCCAGATGGGTGATACAGGCACAAACACACCTGTACCATGCCTACTCTTCAGTTTCTGAAGCCAACCTACCCACACACCCTAGAGTGAGCTGGGTGCTTGCCAAACCACAAGATTATGAAACAAGGAGAGGCACAGGTTAAGCAGCAGCAGTTTACCCTTGTTATGTTTTCTCTTTGCTCCCCTGTATCTCTGTACACTTGCAATGTAAGTTCTTCAGAAGATAGAATGGGGTTTTCTCTTAGTGTCTCACATATTGACTGAGAAGGCCAAGTGCTGTGGCCTCTGACTTGTATTCTTAGATGTTGTGGCAGTACAAATGCTACGCAATAACCACAACTTCATGCTCTGAGAGATTTTCAGGGCAGGGAAATAATTCTATCTGTTCAACTGATGTACCTCTGTAAAAAAAGAATCCAGTCTTTAGTGAAGCCCTTAGGAGGTAGTGTAGGTGCCATTTCTCTTGGCAGCATATTCCAACCATTAATGTCTCCCACTGTTAAAAAATGTGTGCCATTTATAATTAAAACTTGTTTCATTTCAGCTTATAGGTATTTTTCATATTATGCCTCTCACTCTGCAAGATTAAAGATCACTGTAGACACCTTCCAGTCTTTTTGAAAAGTCAAGCAGTTTGTGCTCTTTAAGTCTCTCGATATAAAGAATTTTCTCCTGCCTCAAATAATTTCTCAGCACTCTTTTGACAACAAAGACACCAGAGGCTAGTGCAGTATTACCACAAAAATCTGTTCAATGCCATATCTGACGGGAAAATAATGTCTCTTCCTGATTGCCACATCCCTGGCTCCCTTGTTATATAGGCAAGAATTCACTTATTTGCTTATACCATAGCATTAGACTGGCCCCTGGCCACTCTAAATTTCTTTTCAGTCACTGCTGTGCACACCAAAGCCCCCCATCTCCTGCAGATGTGACCTGCTCACTGTATTTTTAAGTGACTCTACTTGAGAATATATTGAAATATAATGTATCTGAATGGGATGAATTTACCAAACAATGCAGATCCTACGATGATCCCAGAATAAATTTAATTTCTCATTTAGCTACTCTTTCTATCTTGACAGCATATTAATTTTGCTTTCTCAGTGCTGAAAATACTAATGCCTCTATTTGTTTTTCCTGCTGTTAGGAGCCCAGTACTCTCCTGCCAGGCTTCCTGAGTAACTTTACCCTTCAGTGCTGCTGTTCATGGCATCCCATCTACCAGTTTCCTGAATAAACTTGCCTGATCCTCCAAATCCAGGATTGATAATCTCTTCCACTCCTTCCTCAGCCTGCACAGGATCATGTACTCCACTCCTCAGTCACTACAACCCAGGCTTTGATAACCAAGGGATTGATTACTACATCCCTAGATTCTCCTTGGTAGTGAAGAGCAGATCCAGCTGCCAAACACTTCTGGGTGGCTCAGCCACAATTAAGAAGTTATCCTTGATGCCTTCCAGAAATCTCCTTGATTGCTTGCATCCTAATGTATTATACTTGCAGCAGATATCAGACAGGCTAAAATTATCCCCAAACCCATGATTTGTGATCAAGAAACTTCCTTCTTTCTTATTACAGTTCTCCTCAGCAGATTGGTGGCCAGTTGGCAAAGATGCTCTGGTTGCCCTTTGTCAGGCAGCCATACAAGACATGGCTGGTATCTTTTCTTAGGCCAGGTCGGTTACTGTGCTGAACTATACGAATTACAGTCATTCTGTTTTCAAAACACTGTAGCCTCAAGCATACACAAACACATCCACAGTCCTGGTCTACCTACCCTGTTTTTCCTTGGTTCACCAAGTATACTTCATTTTTGAATAATTCCATTAGCCCCAAAGGGCTTGGTGATGACAATTACGGGATGATTTTCAATTCTATTCCTCACTTCCTCATATTTTACTCTAGTTTAATGGTTGATCATACAGAAAGTGTTTCTGTATTTCCCCTCATTCTGTGTGGTGTGAGTTCAGTTTGCTTATAACACAGCAACTCAGTTTACACAGAACAAAATCAGTCTCTCTGTATATTATTAATTTAGCATCTTCCCAGCTGCTCTTAGTCTCTGACCACAATTATCCTTACCTGCCAGATAGAGGCCAGCACAGCCATACATTCTCCATGCTTTTTGAAAAGTAATCCAACAATAACTGAAATAATTCCAAAATAACTGAATTTTTGCCTTGGAACTAGAGACAGAAAGAACACTTCACAACAAGTATATTTTACCTCCTTTCTCTAATTTATGGGCAGGAAGAAACTTCTAGGCAATCTCTGATTTTCCAGTTGAGTGCCTTTCAAAATTTCCTGCAGTATTCTCTGGCCTGAACGGTTCCACTTGATGCCACATAATTGGTTCCAAACTGAATTATCTCCCAGATAACGGTATCAGCCTCTGCAACAGTGCAATTGCTTTTTGTGCTTTTCTGCTTCAGGGAGACAGCACGCTGCCTTATTTTTTTCATGTCATGTTCTGAAATTTGGTCTGCTGTGGATGATAGAGGAGTATCTGTTGTGGTGGGTCTGATTAATACTGTAAGGGATTGTTTTGGAGATGTTTCTGGCAGCAAATGTATTTCAGTAGATGAACTGTTGGATATCTGAAGGTTTGACACGTCTATCCTCTAAATACCCATTCTTGCTTTTTTCCCTCAAAAATGGCCAATCCACTACTTTTGTTTCTATTCTTTCTCATTCCCCGGATGCTGTCCTCCCCCATGGTTTCTGTGGCAACAGTTTCAGAATGTATTCATCCAAGAGGTGTTCATTTTCTCAGCTACTATACTTTTGAAATATACAATTCGAGATGACAGGTATCTCATAAAATGGTTTTATGTGATATAAAACCATTTTCAGGATATTTCAGGTTGCAGTAGAGTTCATTTATAATACTTTCTAAAGTCATATTCTTTATGTTTCAGCTGAAGGAAAATTTACTATTCCATTAACTTAGTTGCTAAAGAGCAATTACTTCTGAAGATCGTAGAAATTGTAATGATTTAATGTTATAGATATTAAAACACTTTACAGTGAATAAATGTATTTATGATCAAGACTTTGTGTGCATTGACATTGCTCTTAATGCATCTTGATCTACTAGATTTTTCCTATGTATGAAAAAAGACAGGGTGGCAGATATCTTGGCTAGCTTTGTGCTTCTTTAGTGCAGGTATCAACATCTTGAACAAGTCATCCAGATTTCTTCTTAAAATCTGCAGACAAACAACATGGTTAAGCTCTTTCTCAAGTAGGTCCCTCAGTTACCTGGTATGACTACTCTGCACATCAGCTTTATTTTCCCACATGTCTGAGGCTGGCACACTGTGGTCCCTTCTAGCCAGACCCTATTCTGTGGTCAGATATTGGAATAGGTTGCCCAGGGAGGCGCTGGAGTCGCTATCCCTGGATGTGTTTTAAGAGCCTCTCGACCGGGCGTTGGGCGATGTGGTTTAGGGGTCACAGTGCTGGGTGGGCGGTTGGACTGAACATCTGAGGGATCTCTTCCAACCTTGACGATTCAATGTCTCCGTACAAACTCTGGTGCCGCTGACGGATCTGCCGGCTCCGTCCGTGCCTCCCGCGGCGGCCGAGCCCGACCGGCCCTGGCGGGGCGGGGCGGGGCGGAGGAGGGGCGGAGGGGCGGGCGGGAGCCGGGCGCTGACCCGGCGGGAGGCGGGGCCGCGCCGGGCGGGATCGCTGGGAGCCGGCGGGCGCGGGGAGGCGGCGGGAGGGAGCGGGGCTGCGCGGCGGCGGAGGGAGCGGCGCGCCCGGCCGCGGGGGCCCCGCGCCGGCGGGGGCGGGGGGCTGCCCCCGCCGCCTGCCTGCCTGCCTGCCTGCCTGCCTGCCTGCCTGCCTGCCTGCCTGCCTGCCTTCACTGCCTCCCTTCCTCCCTTCCTTCCCTTCCCCTCCTGCTCCCGCCCGGCCCGGCTCCGCTCGGCTCGGCGCTGTGATTGGGCGGAAGATGGCGCTGGGCGGATGGAAATCCTAATGACAGTCTCCAAAATCGCCTCCATCTGTACCATGGTGAGCGCGGGGCCGGGGCTGTGCCGGCTGCCCGGGCTGGGGGTGCCGGGCCGGGCTGCGGAGGAGGCCGGGCGGAGGCGCGGGGCGGGAGCGCTGCCGTGGGAGGCGGCCGGGAGCGGAGCGGGGTTAATCGGCTTTGGGAGACTCAGCCTGGATGCGGGCGCCGAGCGGGTCGAAGCCGGGTCCCGGCTGCGGACGGGGCTGGAGCGCGGGGAGACCGAGCGCAGCCTTCCCAAAGTGTCCCGAGAGCGGGGGCAGCGCCCCGGGGCACCGCCGCCGCTCCGGGGCTGCCCATTGCAGGCGTGTGGGGGTTACAGTCGGGCTTCTGGAAGCGCCCTCCTTTTCCCGGCACACTCCGTAGCGTCCCTGCTCTCCCTCCGAGTGCTGCGCTCCTGAGCTGGGGCTGGAATCGCCCATCCGCGGGCGGTGCTCCCCGGGCTACCCGGACACGTGCGGGCATCCCAGCCCGGCCGTGTGATCTGCGCATCGACCCAGGTCCCGATAGGAGGCTTCTCCCTGGGATTGCTTTCTCATTACTCTCTCTCTCGTGGTGAATTAGAGCCATAAGCAGAAGCACAGATGTGATAAAGCTCTCTCGGGTAGTTTTAAAGAGGGGTTGGGAGCTCAGTACATTTGCTGATGGAGGAGTGATGAATTTAAGGAAGGAAATATCCCTTAGTCAGTAGAAGTTAGTGCTTGTAATGGAAGAGATGTGCTGATGGTTCATAGCAGAAGTTCTTACATTTGTGCTCTCTTCTACCTATTCCATGGCCATGTGAAAGTTCTTGTTACCAAATATGTTTCCACGGGGGAAGGGAAAAGATGAATAAGGGGAAGAACATGCTCTGTCATCTACTCTGTTAATTTGCTCCCATTATTATGTCTCATCAAACAGTGGGAAATGCTTACGTTTCATATTATTGGAAACTGATTTATGGTTTTCATAAATCGTGCTGCAAAGAGGCTTGAATGTCTCAAACGGATATTTTAGAGGTGGCCTGTGAGACTTTTGAGTGAATATCTGTAGGCCCATAGGATGGGATTGCTCAGGTAGTGTTTAGTCACTGGAATAATGGGGGTTTTTTGACATGGGAGATTGACATATTTTAGTTTGGAATTGGAAGAGTCTGACTTCTTGAATTTATCAGCTGTATATTTATCAGGTGTCATACTGACGTCTTGATGTGGCCAGATTGGTAGGACATGTACTATGTGCTTCAGGAGTTTCCATTCTCTGAAGGCAGGTTTTAGGTTGTTGAGGAATCAGTGATTGTTCCCTGAGCTGGGGAGATCTTTTATTGCAATTCTAGCTGACATCTTTTCACCCAGAGCTGGCTGCTGGCCTTTGTGTCAGCATAAATTCAGTGCTGGCCTCTTGATTTGGGTCAAGTGTGAGACCTCACTGCTCTGCTTCTGGACTGCATACAAACCATAGCTCTGGACAGGCAGATAGTTTAAGGTTATTCTGTGTGTATGTTTATTAGAAATTATGTTATGTCACTCAGATTTAGGTCAATCCTGAAAGAAAATTTTCAACCAAAGATCTTCTTATTACTGACTGAAGTGTCTGTATCCATAAAGCTGAAATTCTGATGGCAATTAAATACTATCTGTCCAATCACTGTCATGTGCACTGAGGTGGATAAACTCCAGGCATAAGATTTTTGCTGGGCCTTTTTGATCCATAAGCTTTAATAATACTGTGATATGGGACACCTAGCATAGGATACCATCTGTAAAAACTTTTCAGCAGTTAATATAAGACAGTGCTTAAAAGTATATCCGTAAAGTTAGTGTGAAGGAGCACGTGGTATTTACTGTGGTGTTGTTCAGAACCATGTGGTTGAGGGGAGACAGATCTTTTTGACTCTAACAAGAGTCAAATACTTACGTTTAAGCATATGTTTTACAAAATTGAAGAGGATTATAATTGCTGAGTAATACTATTTTTTTTCTGGCAATGCTTCTTTGTGTAAATGCACTTTGATAAAGTGCCAGACAAGTACCTAAGAATTCTTACAAGTTTTTCTTGCCTTTTCCCATGCCTGTTACAAGAACTCTCAGACTGTTCTGTGTCTTCTTGTGAAGAAAAAAGTTCTTGTTAGTACAAAACCAGTAACAGGCAATTTTTGTCAAGAGACAGTTTGTGCCTACACATACCTAGCATGCATATACACTTACAGTCTGTAACAGAGCAGTCTAGAACTGTATTGAAGAAACTCGTCCATTGCAGTTCTGCTTTTCATGACTTCTTTTTTTTTAATCCAAATTCAAGTTTAGCTTCTGCTGACTCATTTGCATTTTATGTGTCTTACCACTGTTGTTCAAGCCCCGTATATTATAAAGTAGTATATTATGTTTTATAGTATGGGCAGGTTGTGTGAAGAGTGATAACCAGTGTGTTTAGTTTATCTGTGGTACCTTTTGGGGATGATCTTCCAAGAGGACATCCTGTCTGTGTTGTTTGCTACCTTTGTATATGATGCATTAGTTCATTGATCAAACACCTCAGTGTTCCTTCCAATGTTAACAGAGCTCTTTCTACAGTAATGTGTCCTAGTGTTGTATTGCCTTTCAGCTTCCTTAAAATTCTTTGCTGTATATCACCATTCACATGCTTCCTTGTGCTGTAGTAAGTCTTAATTACAAGGCTGGAGATTCTGGAAAAGCTCTGAAAACACCTTTGCCCTTGAGTGCTTTAGCCACTGTTCTTGTTGCAAAATGGATGAGGTTAAAATTGTGGGGTCTGCTTTTTTAAATTATTTTTAAAGTCTTTGCAGTAAAAGTAGAACTTGGTCTTTACCCTCATCCATGAGTAAAACTGCAGTCAAAGCCTTACTTGACTGAACTGTATGGGATTTTTATGCATGGCTGAGGAGGGATAAAGTAACCTAGGCTAACTGCAATGAAGATGTGCCCCATGCTATACTCACAGATTGCATCTAGTACTTCTGCTTCTGTTGTCTAGAATCCAGGAAACGCTTGCTAGCAGTTAAAAGGCATCAAGTCTTTGAGTAGCTGAAGCAGAGAGAAGATAGAAATTACATTTGTAGCTGACAAGCTATGAAAAGCCTCTAAGATGCCAGTTTCAGACATCCACAAGGAACTTGAAATGGCAGTAGTGCTTGTTTTCAGTGTTTCTTCTACAAAGTGGTTGATGATGTTGGCACAACCTGAAAAAGTGTGATAATATTTTAAAACTATGCTAATCTAGAAGCTGTAACATTAGACATCAAAATCTTCTTCATGTTTTGGGTGTTTGTCTCTGTAGTCTCTGTATTCCCTTCTCTGTCTGCCATCTCAGCATCTTGCATGCAGGGTCTGTCACTGAATGTCTTCAGTGATTGTTTCAGCCCCCCAGCACTGACATCAAATAACATAGTTGGTGGTTAGGTGTTGATTGTGTGATGTAACACTGTGTTCTGCGGGAGAACCTCTGCTTATCTTACAATGCAAATTTTTGTTCTGTTTTTGAGAGGACTAAGACCTGTGGAGTCACTCCTGAATGGCTGGCTATTGTCCTTTTCCTGCCTGCCTCCCCTCGAGGGGCACTGTCACCAGCACACTTATGTCCATTTCAGTCACATTTCACAAGGGTGAAGATGTTTCAGAGGTACTAGAGTTGAAACAAGCATGTGTGAGAAAAGCATCTTTAGAGGAAACAGACCCTGGAAGTTTCCAGCTGAGGGAAGGCTGAAGTTCACCTACCTTGAGTGTCATAGCAGAGAGGCTTTATAAAAACTCCCAGATGCAGGAACATTTTCTAGCTAACTGTGAGAGAGGTGTGCATTTATGGGCTTTCTTACTGCTTCAGGAATTGTTTGTTTACAGTAGGGTTTCAAACCTGATTGTGAAATCTGCACGTAATGTAAATTGATGTTTGCCAGAGTCTGCAGCCAGCCAGCAATGGCTATGATGTACTCAGTCCTGTCCCTCTAATTGCACTGTCTCCTCTAGAGCACAGATTATAATACTTAAACATTAATTGATGATCAGTTAACAGATTCCACGGGAAAGTATACAGAGGGCCCATGCTGGAAGAAAGGAGAATTGAATTACAGCAAAGAAAGAAAAGTTATGGGAAAACAGCTTCAAAATGGGAGGTGATGGGAAAAAAAAAAAAAGAAACAGCAGAGAAGGAAAGGACTAAAGTAACACAGAGGAAACCACAGTATTGTGGTGTTTCTTTATCCAGCTGGCTGGCTTGCTCGTGTAGCACAGTTGGCAAGAAGGAACATGTGCTGTGTCTCAGCCACTGCATTTCACTCTGGCACCATGACCTGGATCTGCTGTGCTCTGGGCACCGGAGTGTTCAGACACGTGTCTGCTGTGGTGGCTCTGCTGCAAGCCCAGGAGTTTTTGGAGAAGTATTTGTAAGGCAGTTGGGGTAGGAGCTTGCACCGCAGTGAGGAAATCCACTCGTCTGTTGGAGTTCTTATCAGGAGACACTTGGATGATAAACATGACACTAAAGTTCAAGCATTTGTCATCATCATTTTTCTAGCTGTAACATGCTACAATAAAAGATGAATATTTATATTTGGTCTTTTTAATACTGGGTTTGTGGCACTGTTTAGTATAATAATTAATTTAGACAAATTTGTTTTCAATTTTCATCAAAATAGGAATTTGACTCTAATATAAAACAATTGTCAAATATGAAACGCAAAGAAAAAATTCTCAGTTACCCAGTTGTAAAGCAGTATTTAGACCAGCACAGGGAATTATTTAGTTGACATATTACTTACTTGGGTGATTTATGCAAGTGTTCCATTTTCTTTTTACTTACACACGTGTGTATATTCATCTTGCATGTTCTAAGCACAAGGAAAAATGAAATATGAATTTGGACTCTGGTCTTGGCAGCAGAATTTTTAGCTGTGTCAATGGGAACAACTGATCCTGTTACTAGACAAGGCTTGAATATTTAGATCGGTCAGTTATGTAGTCTTTGTATTTACTTTTTACATTCCTAATGCAACTAATTTGCATTAAAACTTCTGGGAATGATTCTGTAAAAATGTGGCAAAAGGGGCTTTTCTATTCAAATTTCTTGAGGGGAAGAGGTGTATAAAAGCCCTGTGTAAGGGCTAACTTTTGTTTTCATGGCTTAGGAATATTGTCAAAGTAAAATGCTTTTAACAAATGGTTTGTTTCAGTAAGATCTATCTGATCTTTCAGTTGAGGGAAAAAAAGAATCTAGTTATTTTCTGTAGTGTAAAATCAGAAGGTTGTATTAACGTAAGTAGACCAGAATAGGAAAACATTTTTTACCATCTTTTATAAACTCAAATTCTTTTTATGATTCCATGAAAATGGGAAGTTATAAAAGCAATATATTTGTTTTCTGAAAGTGGAATTATGTAAGTAATAAAAGCATGTGAAACACACCACAGGATGCAGTTTATCAAAAACAACTATTGAGCAAATGTGTTTTCCCCACTCACCCTGCATTTGGGTAGTTAGGTGAATCTAATTTTTCTGAAATATTAACTTGTCTTTGACTTCAGTACTCAAAAGGATACACCATCATACGCTTCTCATGTACAACCAAATGCTGCTATATGTAGTTGCCTGAAGGAAAATACATTGTGAATGTTCAGTGGGGCTCCAATAGATGGGTTTAGTAGACATACCAAATGTGAAGAGAAATTAATTTTGTGCTTTAGTATAATTTTCCTTACCCAGGCAGAAGTGTTTTTACTTCATACTCAGAAAATCTTTTGTCTTAGCTGCACATGATAAGAGTATATAGGACTATGTCTTAGACTGATTAATAAAATAACACTATTTGGAAGTATTTAAAAAACATTAACTGAAACTGTCCAAATATTTAATGTATTAATAATGCATATTCTTTTGCAAAGAAATGAACAACAAGGATTATTGAATCCCATTCATATTTCACTGCTACTTCTTGACTAGAAACAGTATCAAAAGAATTGTGTTTCAGTTTTGGTTGCCAGTGAAGCAACAAATATAAGCTGATTTAAGATAGCTGTTCTCTTTGCTCTTAGTCCTGATTCATGTGAATACACAGAAATGTATGCATTCACATATTCTGATTAAATGTAACTGGAAGAGTAGAATTCTGCATTTCTTCTTTAGCAGAGAATTCCTGTCACAGTGCATTGGGCTGTGAAATTCTGTATATCTTCACTTGTTGCATAGACAAGGAAGAATCTTTCTAATCAGAAAAAAAAAGTGAAAGCACTAATGAGTGCTTCTGTAGTGAGATTTATTTTTGCAAATTATAAATAATTCCATTAATTTTACATTTGTTCAGGAACATTGCAATTCCTGATTACTGGGTTTTCCTTTTACTTGTAATGCCCTTTTGTCACTAGAAAGAGTGATAGTTCTGTGTTCTGTGGCGGTATGGTTCATTCACCTATAGCCAAGGTCATGTTTAAAAAATTTATCTTAGATATACCTGTGCAACATGGTTTATTTATTTGAGTCACCTTTAATCAGTGTTGTTCTTGCTTCTTGAGTGGGGTGGAGAGCATTGCAGGGAAGGATCTAGCATGGTGCACGTGTGAAGGGAGAAATGGATCTTCAGGGTGCTGGTGACAAATGTAAGTTTTCAGAAAAGAAAATTGTTTTAAAGGTGAAATTCTGATTTTACTCAGAAAATGTACAGCTTAGTTAAAGTAGAGGGTAAAGGTGTTAAACATCTGAAAAGGTGACCCACCAAGCTATCAAGTGATCTTTATTCTAGAAAGGGATGGATCAGACCCCCCTATCCAAGGCCAATAAGGTATGTAAGCTTCCAAGCACCTTAGGCTGGTTATGAATCAAGGCTTTGTAAGGGAAATTCTGCCTGCTCGGTTGGATGCTAATGACCAGGTAGGACACTTGAAAACTGCAATTGTTTGCCTGCTTGCTGACATGTTTTGAGACAGTATTTTTAATGTAGGGTGGCATCCCAATTTACCACACTTTGGTTTGCATTTTGGGAGCAGTCTTAGAGTTCACAAATTAGATGACTTTTGGAGGAAACTACATCAGACAACACAGATCAGCTGCAGCTGGTGTTCAGTCACAAAACCAGCCTGTAACTAATCTGGCAAGAATGCTCTGAAGCCCAAGGTGTGTATGTCAGATCCTAAGCACCAACTGATTTGTTTTACAGATTGGCTCCAGTTATCTTATCCCTGTGTCAGCTGTTGGTGTGTCTCAGAAGGACTAGTTCAACATGAAACACCACAACAGTGTGGCCTCTGAGGCTGTGAGAAATGGCAGTCATAAATGGCATTTAATTATACTGTTTCAGCAAGTGAAAAACTAAACAAATAAAACAACGCATCTGCATTTGTCTGTGCTTTTTGTTTTTCTGCCCTTTTCCATGAAATGTATGGCATCAGTGAGCTTTTTAATTTATTTTAGAAATTTGGGATGATGTATATTTGTAAAACATGAAAATCAGGAAAATACAACCATACACATTTCAAAGATAATACACATTCCTATTCCACTGTTTTTCCTGGGCTTTGATTCCACTAAACTGAAATAAAACCCTCATCTAGTTAGTGTTAAATATGTTGATTTATACAAAACTCAAGGTCTTGAAAAAAAAAAAGTTCAGAACCTTAATTAAGGGACTTCTGTGGCAAACACAGATTCTTATCCCTTCATTAAGAAATTAGCATTTAAAGCAAATGTTATAAATCCAATAGTACAGCTTTTTTCTTTCCTTTGATGGAGGAGATAAAGCAATTTATGTTCAACTGATTTGAACATGATTAAATAAAGGTTACATTACTTGTCATTTTGAAGGATGAAATCTGTAGTAGTTCAGTTTTACACCTAACTTTCATTAGGTTTGTGAAGGTTTTTGTGTAACTATTGATAATTTTAAGTAACAAATAAAAAGCAAATCTTGAGTTCATATTTTGTTCTTGTAAACACAACTTAGTTGCAGAACTTTCCACATTTAAAGCTGTTTTTCATCTACCATAAGAAATGAGTGTTTTCTCTGCCTGTAGTATTGTGTCTGTGCTGGAAGGGGGTCAATGTAAGGCAGTGCTTGGTTGTGCAGCTATACAGCTTTTACACTGATGCTATGCAAAAAGTGGTAAATCCCAGAACTGCAGCAATATTGTCATCATCTTGAACTTCTGAACTTCTTGCTTCTCATTTCTAGATAATGACCATGTGTGCTTCCCCTCAGAAGAGCAAGGGAAATTGGAGGTGGATGTGCTGTCCAAACTTGATGATGTTCCTTTCTGTCCCCTGTGTAATACCAAAGCCAGGTTGCAGTGTGGAGAGTGAACACCTGTTGTATCTGTTGTTAAGTGAGCCCCTCAAAAAAGAGTTTTATTGGGGGATTTTCCCTGGGGATCCCAGTTAGGTGGCAGAGGAATAAATTCTCTACTCCACAGCATACAGCACAGCCTGAAATTTCCCAAGTCTGGTTCCCAAGTCCAGTAACTCCAACTTGGCTGACAAAAAGAGAGGCACCCCAACTTCTGCCCTAAACCTCCTCATGTCCAAGAAATGATACAGTACCATAATAGTTGGTGCTGCTGCAGTGCTCCCCCCCCTGCATCTGTTTTTGCATAATGGAATAGTCAGCTGGGACTGATAGTGTGGACTGTAATCATGACTGGGAAACACTTTGAAGCAAGGGATGATTAGGTTTTAAAATAGCTTTTATGGGTCAGTTGTGAACACACATTTTAGTGTACTCTTGCTGTGTTTCTGCTCTTTGCAACCAGTACACTGTGCACAGTATCAATGATTACTTTGGAGGGAGAGATAGCATCCTTTATGACAGACAAAAAGGGAGCTGTAAAGGGTAATCTGAGTAGCTCGGGGAGTTTTACACTGTTGTAAAACATCCGTGCTGGTTTGTAATAACATTCATAAACAACTGCATTTAAACATAGATGATGCCATGCTTTGAAGTCATGTGAAAGTCTGAGCCTTGAATGAAGCTTCTTTGAGTAATCAGAAAACCGTGACAGTCTGGTGCTATCTCAGCATGTCTTTCTTATTGCCAAGTCGGATCTTTATTGTGCTGCAAAACTAAATACAGTGTTCAGGTCAGTGTTTGTGTTGTTGCACAAACACAAACATCAATGTCTATAGCATAATATTTACCTTTCAAAGATGGAGTTAAGTAGCTACTCCACCCTAGCTTTGAAAAGAGAAAATTTCCTTAAACCTGCTCTTATATTTAGTTTTAAAGAGGTAGAGATTTTAACAATAGTGTAAAAGTCCCCCACAGTTCCTTCCTTTTCATAGTTTATTTTTAATACTCACCTTGCTGGAGCTTGTGGGTGCTTTTAAATAAGGCTGCAAAACTTAATATTCGGAGTCTCAAAGTGCTTTAATCTTAAATGAAGGTTTATACCCCTTTTCCGCACCACTATAATCTCCATTTGAAAACACCTTCTCAAGTAATAAGCCCTGCAGCTAAATCCTCAGGAAAGGAGAGGCTTTATCAAACTGGGTAATTGGAGGGGATGTGACTGATGACAGCAGCTAGGGCTGTGCTATGAATGGAGCAGAACTGTGTTGTGTCAAGCGTGGAATTTTCCTGGCTTTTGCCATATTCTGGTTAAAGCTGTTACTCCTCATGGGCCTTTGAGCACATGCTTCCAGTTTCAGAACTGCTAAGGTAGTTTGTGTAAAGTTTTGCAGTACCATGCCACATCATAATTCCATTTTAATGGTATACATTTTAACACAGTTCTAATATTCATTCTGTTTCACTTCTCCCTGTCTGTAATTAATCTGTGCAATCCTGTGTGCTGTTTTTGGTGCAGTCCATGATTTTGATGTCATTTAGTTGTTGTAATATGCCATGTAATGGCTATTTGCTATATCTTTGGTGTAAAAAATGAACTAGTTGGGATGGAGTTGCACCCGGTTTTAAGGTTCTTTGCTGTGTATTATGCTCTGTTTTAGCTGCACTTAGACCTGCTGGAATATTCATGCTCATGTATTAGTCTCACTGGGGACATATATAAACAGATATAAATATATAGATACCATTCTTGTTGAGTGCAAAAAGTTGTATACATTTCCATTTCTCTAAAAGCAATCAGTGTAAGAGCTTATCCAAAGCTACGGGTTTTTTCTCTGAATTTTCCAGCATACAAGTTTTTCTGTCTCTAAATAAAAAAATAAAACAATGCTTTTCTTTGAAACACAGTGTTTACTGCACCAGTTCAGTCAACAGGCACAGAGTAACCAAAGTCACATTCTCTGACTTCTTTTTGAGGATCAGACCAAACAGGTTTTTTGGGCAAAGGCTGCAGCATTTGTAATGCACACCAGCACTAGCTATACTGCATTTTCTTTTAGCTTTACAAAGTTCAAGGCATTTAGCAAAGCACTTTGCACAACTTATAATTCCAGTGTAAGTGAAGCAGACCAGTCTCTTTGCTTCCTGTGAACAATCTGCATCTCTTAACTTTTTCTGGAATGTGCTTTATAGTATGAAAATTATGAAATGATGCTTGTTAGAAGGAGCTGACCAGTTGGCCTTGTATGACCTGCTTTGTATCCTGTATTAGTGCAAGTGTTACTAAAGTAATTTGACTCTGGAAATAATAAGTAAAGAATGTTGAAACAGTGTAATTGCATGAAAATACATAAAAAGTGTATAACTTTGAGGTGCTTTAGAATAGCACATATTTGGAAACATCTCTAAGGTAATTTTTAGTTGTAATCAGGTGTTTTCGCAGAGCTTTTTAATGGATGGTTAGTTGGTTTTGTTTATCCTCGCTGAAAAACTTTTTTCTTCATCTGCTTTCACTGTTGCCACACTAATATTTTGCTGCTTTTGGTTTTTTCCTAGGGCGCCAATGCCTCAGCTTTGGAGAAAGAGATTGGTCCGGAACAATTTCCAGTCAATGAGCACTACTTTGGTTTGGTTAATGTGAGTCTCAGACTAGAACTTACTGCTTTGGAAGGACAGGGATGGGTTGGTTAAACAAGACTGGGATGAGTCAATACTTAAAATTCTGAAAGATATAATCATCGAATATTCATACTATTGAAATGTGTTTCAGTATTTTGTGTATTTGTTGAAATATGCTACTGAATTGTTGAAATGGGCTCTCTATTGAATACTTTTGTTTTATTAGTTGTTGGGTAATTTTTACATCACTTTCATGTTATTAAAATGTGTAAGTCTTAAAGAAGACTATTTAAAATATGTAGCTTATTGTTCATAATATGCAAATAAAGTAAAATAAATACATTAAAAGAAAAAAAAATCTTGTGAAAGACTATGATGCTATGAAGTATTTATATCTGCTATTTATATTAAGATTAAAAAAAACACAGCCCAAAGAGGAAAGCAGAAAAAATATATTGGATTGCTTGAATCAATAATTATTTTTAAGGAATGATTTAAACTTCAGTTTCTGATATTACTGATGAAAAGTGTATCTTGTTAGAAATTGAATTACACTGATGTGAAATATTAAATTAACTGGGCTTCAAAAACGGCATAGTTAAAACAGCTTGATTTAACCAGAGCTATTGTCTTGCTTTTCTCAATGGAACTGATTATTTAAATGTTGTCCTGGTACTGTAACATGTCTCTACCTCCAGGTGCTTAGCACTGACCTGGTTTGAGAGTCTGCAGTCTGAGCATGCACTGTGGAGTCAGTAAACACTGACAAGCTGACTTCCATGCATCTCAAAACACCATCTCTTAAATTCAAGTGATTTCTTTCCTTTCTCATGAAAGCTGAAACCCCCTCCAAATGCCACATTACTTCTCTCAAAGAGGAAATGCAGCAGTTTCCCTGTTAATGCCTGTCAGTTCTGCAGCTGAGCTGAGCCTTTCCATTTTTCCAGTGACAGGATTTCTCAAATCTATTACGCTGTTGACAGATAAACTGTTTTCCTAATTTCTTGTCTAAGTCCAGAGAGGATTTAAGACTTAACAGTGAAATTGTATTGTACACCTAATCTTAAAGTTTTACATAGTTTGTACCCTTAGGAGAAGGTTCAGTAAAGGACAACCTTTCTAATATGTCATGAAGATCAACAAATTCTGGCTTTTTGTACTCAGGGGGGAGTAGAAATTTGAGTGGGTATCTGTCATTGCACTCATTTAGGAGGCAGGCAGCTACAATATATCAGAGTGCTTTTAATTTTCTACTACAGGAATGTTGCTTATTTTAGCTTCAAACAATAAAATTTTATGGGCTAAAATTCTTTGAATTGTAACAAATAATAAAATGGGATCTCATTACATTTATGGCATGCTGGTGCTGGTTTTCAGGTACAGTGGTTGGCAAAGGAAATTCAGTGATGTTGATGCCTGAATGGTTTTCAGGTCTGTTCTGCAGGTTGTGTTTACTAGCACAGCACATACACACTATACATGTGTAATAAACTTGCAGCATGTAAATCTGCCAGGAAAAGTGAAATTAACTACCTATGGCCAATGACTAGAAAGAATGACAGAGATAATGAAAGAAATACTAGATAATTAGATAATAAATTAGTACTATTAGATTGAGAAGTGATAGAAATCACAGTTTTTGCCTTCATTGATTTCCCTAATTTATTTGTAGCAATTACAGGAAGTGAATCTCCTAGAGGCTTATTAACATTTACTGCTAAGTTTTTCTAATTTGTTTATTGATTTTGTTTGTCCTAACTTTCTCCAGGGTAATGGGTAAAAGGGAAATTATGTGGAAGTCAGTAGGTTTCTTCTAATTATGTGACAGGTGGCCATTTGAGCTGTCTGGAATACAGAAAAGCATTTTAGATAAAGATGACAATCCTGAAATAGAGATCTGTCAATTTATCCAGTGGTAACATAAAAGAGGAGGAGGCAAAAGCACTGTCTTACCTCTGTTCCAGCTTTGTGGTAGAGTCTAAGGATTGTTCAGAGGATGTGCTGAAAGAGCAGTTTGAGAGGTAAAAGACTTAAGAAAGGGCAATTATGGGAAACATATGGAAGACCAGATGGTTTATGGGAATAGAAAATTCAGCTTATACTTGAAGGGACATTATCATTCGCTAAATCAGCAGGAAATATCTAAGATGTGTAGTAAGATGAAAGCATTAGGAGTGTGATGTCCCATGCATCTGGATAACCAGGAGCATCAAGGCTGCTTATCACTCTTCTTTCCCTCTTCAGTGCAGTAATGCAGACTGTTCAAATCTATGTGCTTCACAAATTATATCAATCATTTCATCCAGTGAGGATGAAATAAGATTTTTAATCTCAGAGAGCTGCTCTGGAAACTCTTCAGCAGTTTACCAGATTCCTAGAGCAGAAGGTTTGGTTATTCAGTCTCTTGCAGTGGATCCATGTGTTTTGGAGAAATCCTGTTCACTGGAATGGATCACTGCAAGAATAAAAAGTTGTTAGAGCTGCCAGTGAATCAGAGCTGGGAGGAACCCCAGAGCTGCTCAGTGTTCCAAACAGATCTAAGTTCTTCTAAATCTCTTTGTTAAATGGAGTTCAACAGCCACATTTCTTCCCAGTTGTACGTGCATCAGAAGAGTAAGCTCTAAGACTGTAAGTGTTCATGGGTGTACAGTGGTTTTGTTGCACAGTGTTTTTGTTTTGCCTACTGTCTCGTTTTTCCATGTAGGTTGGGGTGTTGTAACTCTGCTTTCAGAATTTAAATGAGAACAAGAAAAGGGGTATGTGTGTGAAACATAGTGAATGCAGTATTTTAGAGAAAGGAAACAAGAAGAGCAGAATGAACTGATACAAAGGAAAAATGTGGGTTTTTTTACATCTCTTAGTCATGCACAGCATGAGATGGTCGCAACAAGGTCTTTTTTGCATTTTCTACTGCTGTTCTGAGGCAGGCTGGACGAGCATGGAGTCCCACAGTGCAGTGCTTGCACTCCCAGGTGTTGTGGCTCTGGGGCAGTGCTGGCTGGGGTGAGGAAGAGGAGGAGGAAGGTGTCTCTTGGCAGCCCAGCCCAGTGCTGAGGGTCCAGGATTAGAAAGCAGAGTGTGAGTGGGTGGTGGGAGCATGGGGAGGCTAGACCCAGGTGTTGGGTGTTTCTCTAAAGATGGGAACTGAAGTAACACTGGTGGTAGGAGCAGCATTTGTTCATTTAGCAAATTGAGTAGTTGTGTAGTCTAGAAACCTCCCAACCATTTTTCACTTGTTGCTCAGTACCGGTACAGCCTTTGAATTTTTTTTCATGATTGGAAGCATTTATTTTAAAAATATTTTGAGTTTTGAAGTGATAAAGACTGATGCTTTAGAGATAAAACAAATGTGAACTAATTAAATTTTCTTCAGGGTTTGCTTTCAAACATTCTCCTGTTGCCTGCTGTGTTTCTGAATCTGGTTGGAGAAGGCCTTTTATGAACTTAATCTGGTTGCTTTCATTTCATACAGGCATGTAGGGTAACATACATTCATATTAAATTAATCTGAATTTTGTTCTGTGTTCTGAGGTCTTCATATTTTGTCTGTCTCTCACCACATGGTTGCCATTCTAATTAATTTATCATCAGACTGCTCCTTTTTAAAACTGGAATCTTATGAAAATTCTAAATTGCTTGCTTTTCATCTTTTAACACTTGCTGTAGAAATTTTAGCAGTTTTCCAGTTTGATTAAATTTTAAGAACTTTCTTAACACTTTAATGACTTTAATGTAGCTCTCTTTTTCTGGCTGTTTCTAATTATAAACTCCTAAACAGCTTACAATATTAAATGTTTTGACTGAAGCTACTGTGTGATTTCATCAGCTTCCTTTAAGGTAAAAAGACCCAGTTTGTCTCTTAAGTTCATTGACTTATTTGCAGATTTGGACCACAAAGAAGCTAATAAAAGCATTTTCCTAGCTTAAATCAAGAAAAATAATGGATGTTAAATTCATCACTTTTTAATATGGATACCTTAATGGCATCTTAATATTTTTTTAAATATGCTTCTTACTTATTCCTTGTCTTGGTTGTTTAGAAAGTAGTTCTTTGTATTTCATTTCTTTAAAATAGAGGAAAGTAATTAATTTTTAGGTTTTGTAATTAAATTGCATGGTCCTCTTGTTTGTCTTAACTGTGAGAGAGCAAAAAGTAGTTACTTCCCTGTTATTCCTAAGATGTGGAAGCTTTTAGTTCTTTTTCTCTATTGAAGGAACATGCTCTAAAAAGTCTTTGCTATATAATTCTCCCCATCACAACGATAAACTCTCAGAATTTGCTACCTAGATGTGCTGCTGTCTCTGTATAACATAAATCTGAATGTTATTTCCACATTTTGCAGAATGTGTGCAATAGGTGCATGCTTCAATTTGCAGGTTGTGTGACTGCAGCTGAAGGGTTGGATTACTTGCTGAGGGCCTTGTAAAGATTTTTCCCACACTTTCAGTGTTGGATAATAGGTTCCACTGGAGGAGGGCAGCTTAAAATTAGGATGGCTTTATCCACTGATGGCTCACCATGCCTTCAGAGGAGTGGTGGGGATGTTTGCAGTGCTGGGGTGAGCTGCAGACAGTGTCAGTGACCTCAGGTGCCTAAAGGAGTCTGAGGAAGGGAACATCTGGAGTGTCCCACCTGGGGTGACCTGGTACAAAGTGGGTTATGGACACTTTTCTTGCTGATCCTGCTTTCCTCTTTCAGTCCAGTGGCCTGTCTCCTTCAAAGTATGCACATCCCAGTTGTGTTCTCTTTTCCCTGCAATCTTGATTTCAAGCTACCAACTGCCATAGCTCGGAATCCTAAGCAGGCCATCTATGTCACATTGGCATTCAGGAGTTTCCTTAAACAAATCTTGTCACCCTGGAACAAGAACTGAAAATGTAGGAGCTGGTTAAAGTAGTTATTTTGGACTTCGATGGCAGCTATTAAGATTTGGAGAATCTAATTCCTGAAGTGTGTGAGGCACTCTCCATTTTCAGCTGAATTTCTTTGCAGTACAAGGTCATGCTGTGCATGTTCATTGCTGTTGTGACTGATGTGTGGCAGACAGATATTTTTACCTGAGCTTATTTTGGGAGTTGTGACATTGGGGGTATTTTTTGAACATTTTGACCCAAATACATAGAAAATATTACCAATAAGTTAAATTTTAGGTGAGACAAAATTAAATAGTATTGTTCAAATTAGCCTAGGTGTTTCATGCACTTACATACAGTGTACTTGGTAATCCTTTGTGCAACATCAGTATGTTTTCTACCTTAAAGTCAGGAAGAAATGACTTGCAGAAAGGTGACCTCTGCTTATGCACTCTCTTACAGCTTGGAATTATTTTTGTCTCTCTACAGTAATGCAATGCAATGCAAACTCACAGATCTCTCTCTTATTTTGTAGTTTGGGAACACGTGCTACTGCAATTCAGTTCTCCAGGCACTTTATTTTTGTCGACCATTTCGAGACAAAGTCTTAGCCTACAAGAGTCAGCCAAGAAAAAAAGAGAATCTGCTTACATGCTTAGCTGATCTCTTCCACAGTATAGCCACCCAGAAGAAAAAAGTTGGAGTAATACCTCCCAAGAAATTTATAACAAGATTACGAAAAGAAAATGGTAACTTTTTTTTTCTTTATCTTGTGTAACAATTATAGCAATTATGATTTGATTCTGAAGCTGGGACAGTGTATGCCAGCTAAATGCCTATGTATTTGTGCTCTGTAGAGTGCCTATATAGAAAGTGCTCTTGGTGCTGTAGTATAAACAAGAGGTGGCCCCAGGGTAAGGGTGTAACCCTGGAGCAGTTTTGAGAGGGAATCATTGTTTCTGTCTCTTCAACTAGAGCTAAAGTCTATTGTCATATTGTCACTATCTGCTTATGAAATTGCTTGCTAGTTTTGTTTCTCTGGAAGTTTAATATTTGTAATCAAAATTCACTGTTAAACCTTTGTTCTTTGTTTTAAAAAAAAAAAATTTGAATGGATGAATCAGTCTCCCAAATTGAGTCTATAGAAAGATTTGCCCATAAGAATCTAGATTAAAGCCCCCCACCTTTTTAAATTGACCTAGAATTTATACAATAAGTAACTTGACCTTCTTTTAAAACCACTAAGTAGTTTTGGCAAATTGTTTTTTGAACGTCATCATTATCCTAAATATCAAGAAATTTCTAGGGATTTTTCACATTTCTTGTTTCTTATCTGCAGGGCTAATTATGTCAGAAAGTTCTAGAAAATTATTTGATGTTAAAATATAAATGAAGCCTTGTAATCTACTACTCAATTTGGACACATTTTTGTAAAAATGCAACATTTTTTCCTTAAGGAGTAATTACTATATTTAAATAAACAGTATGAGATACCATACTTAATGCTGCTGCAATAGATGTGTTCATACTGTTGCAGTCTATTCCAAGACCATGAATACAGATTGAAAAAACATGTAAATGATGACTATCTCTGTAGTAAAAACAAGAGATAAAATATTATGATGACATTCCTAGTTTGACATGGTTCTTCCAGCAAATGCACTCCATGAGCTGTAATGATGTTGTTAAAAAAAAGCTCTTGGGTACTGTACAATAACTTGCCTGTGCAGAGCAGAAAACTCATTCCCTTCTTTGGCACGTATCCTCGGGTGAGTGTGCTTGTGTTTGATACATTTACAGAAACAGTTCATTATAACAAATGCAGAGAATCATTCCAATGGAAAGCAGAAAGCAAACCACAGGAGCCATTGAGTTCATTACAGAAAGTGTTCTTTGTAGTGTGTAATTATGTCATGCCACTAAAATTCTACACAGAGCAAGGCAATTGGAAAACCTACAGTAGAGAGATCAGATGTAGAAGTTCAACCCTTGTATTTTTGGGCCTCTTTTAATGATGATACTCTCACCTTTTGTACAAATAAATAGATACATTCAGGCTGCAATTTCATGGGTATCATATATGCTATTAAGTGCTTATTGTAAGGGTTTATAATTTTGAGCCTTAAAGAAGAGTTAGTTTAGGAACCAGGTAGGTGTGCAACACCAGTCTAGAGTTTCTTCAGTCAGTATCCAGCTATATCAGGGTGATAACTGAGGAGACAGTCTTAATGTATTCCAGACTCCAAAGCTGCTGCTCCATCTTTATTTGCAATGTCTGAATACAGCATGGATATTTTGTACATCTCTGAACTGGAGAGGAGCTTTTCACTAGGGCGTGTAGTGACAGGACAAGGGGGAATGGCTTTAAACTGCAAGAGGCCAGGTTTAGATGAGAGATTAGGAAGAAATTATCAACACTGATAATGGTGAGGCATTGGAGTAGGTTGCCCAGAGAAGCTGTGGGTGCCCCATCCCTGGAAGTGTTCACGGCCAGGTTGGATGGGGCTCTGAGCAACCTGGTCTTGTTGGAAGGTATGCTTGTCCAGAGCAGGGGAGCTGGAACTCAATAATCTTTAAGATCCCTTCTAACCCAAGCAATTCTATGTTTCTCTATTAATGACCTTAAAGTTTATTTGCTTGGGAAGCAGCTGCTGGCTTGAAGACAGCTGGAGGTGTACTGTTACATTTGCATAAAGTTATTCTAATTGTAAAATGAGCAATCTGTAGCTTTCACTTTGCTCTAGTTAATGCTTATTACTGACTGGGCACAAAGCCCTGACCTGTGGTATTACACTGTGAAGAACCTCTGAAGTCTTTTACCTCAAGAGACTTGCAGCTCTTGCCCTGCCTTGATTTACTTGATTAAGTAAAGACCTTGCAATTGGCTAGATTGAACTCACTTGTCTCAAAAATAGTGTAGTAGTTCATTAAATAAACTACATGGTTCCTACTCTTGCCTGGCCTATTGCACTACTTAACCTCTCCAAATGACCTAGATTAGCCTCAAGGTTTCCCTACTTAGCTAATAACCTTAGACCTTTTTTTTCTATTTGAAGTTTATTCCTGGATGCCATCAGGTGAATGACTGTAAAGCTTCCCTACAGTGCCTGTTAGCATTTCAAAATCTGAATTTCACTGAGTATCTTTTTCATTCATCTATCCACTCCTGTACACTGAAGGCCTGTCTCTTAGAACATTCTTGGACTGCCAGCAAAGTGAAATAATTGAACATTAAAAGATTTGCATGAGACAAGCTGGGGATATAGAATGCTTTTTAAATAGGCAGGTAAATTTCCTCTTAGCAATTCATGGTCAGAGAGAAAAGAAGTGACTATTACTGAATCTGTGTTATCCAAGACATTGACCTAAGCTTGGCAGTGATAGCATAGCCCCTTCTAGGAGATCCAGTGGCATCTGGAGGCTGGGCAGAATGACCTGTACCAGTTCTGGCAGCACCCCACATTCACCTGTGTTTAGGCCATTGAATTGTGCCCTGGTTTTCTTGCAGTATGGTTCAGTTTTCAGGTAATTCCAATCAGCTGAGTGATTTCTGTCAGTGCAAGCTGACTTGCTGTCCCCTCTTCCCACCCCCTATTTTTTTGGCTTAGTTTATCAAGTAGGCATTTTGGGTTGGTGTTGTATTGCCGTGAATGATTCAAGATGGGAAAGAAAGGACTGGTTTTGAAATCTGACTCTCTTAAAAACCCTTCTGTAGCACAGCACTAACTGATCAGTTAGTAAGCCTTGTGTTTTATCTCACAGAACTGTTTGATAACTACATGCAGCAGGATGCACACGAGTTCCTGAACTACCTTTTGAACACCATCGCGGACATCTTGCAAGAGGAGAGGAAGCAGGAGAAGCAGAACGGGCGCCTGCCCAATGGCAACGTGGACAGTGAGAGCAACAGCCCCCCAGACCCCACCTGGGTGCACGAGATCTTCCAGGGAACGTTAACTAATGAAACCAGGTGTCTGACCTGTGAAACTGTAAGTTCTCATGGGCTTTGGAAACACCAACGCTGCCACGTTCAGAGCTGCAAGCTTCACGGTTCATTTCTCCCAGCAGACCAGGATATTAATTTCTTTCTTCAGTGATCTTTATAGTTGGGTCTTTTCTTTGTTAGTAAGAACATTCCAGCAGCCGGTGCATGAATTGTAGGAAGAGACATTTGATCAATATTAGGAAAATGCCCAGTTGGATTTTTTGCCAGTGTGATCATAATCACCTTCAAAATTTAGATCAGAAAATTCTAAAGTAGTGTATTCTTAAACGGAGTAAACTCTGTGATTTAAGGGTATGAGGTTCTTCTCAAATGTAATGTCTAAATAAGTTAGTGTTGTGCTTACTGATACATCTCATAATTAAGTATTATGAATCAGTTTCCATGGATTCCTAGTTTTTAAATTTAAAGCCGTTGAAATCAAGATACTAATGGTTGGCTTTTGGCACTTTGGTAGTAGAGTGGGATTCTCAAAAAACATACCTTCATGTTCATGAAAAGTAATCCTTCCCTAAGTATCTGTCCACAGGAATTCTTCTAATACTACACCCTGAGAAATAAACTCTTTCTCTGAGTATGCTATACTAAAATATTTTTGAGAAGTTCTACAATAAGAGAAAGAATGTATTTCATAAAAACTTAAAATTGGATTTTACCAGCTTGAGAAAGAGTAAAAGCAGCACAATTTTAAAATTACAGTAATTCTGTCATGGTCTATTCCTTAGAGATTGTAAAAAGTTAAATGGCTGTGGTTTTTGTATAACTTAACGCCAATTTTCTTTAACTTAATTAAATAATGCAGATATGTCAGCATGACGTTGGAAGGCAAGAATTAATCAAATCTGTATATTTCTCATGTAATTTTCTCAGTCTTCTGGAAATACCCATCTCTTTTATTTCCAAGAAAAGAGCTTCATAATGTCATGTATAATGTAACTGCAGACTATGAGTAATTTAGGTGCTTCTTCCACGTTACCATATTTTTTCTAGCAGATTTCCTCTCCCTAATAAGTATTTCTTGGCAACTGTCAATTGTTTCTCTTCTACTTCTTGAGCTGTTCTTTTTTTTTTTTTTTCCTTGAAACATGAGTTTAGCCTGAGTCTTTTGACACAACTGGCATCATTACCTTTCCTCACTGTGGCATTATGAATTACTGCTGTCAGGATTTTGATCTAGGCATCATCCTTAATGCAATTTTAAAACACTGATATGCTCTTTGCCAGCATATTTTATTAGTTATCAGGTCTGTCACAATTTTGAGAATTCTACTAACACTGCTTAGTTGTTTTTTTCTATTAGCTGTAGCTAATAGAAATATTCAGCTATTGCTGAACAATATAATAATCAAAGTAATCTGGAAACTATTTTATCAGTTTCTGTCATTTTTGTATGTCAGCTTGTGTCTAAAACACAGTGACCTGGAAATGAGCACTTAGAAGCACATTTGGACACATTAAATGGGCAATATTACTGTGAATAGTGTCTTATTTTAAAAATACTGAGTATATATGATTGTTTTGATGCTTATTAGGAGCTGTTGGCATTTAGATTCTTTCTGTGTTTAGAAATATAAGCTAAAATGTTAGGAGGACTTGGAAATAGCTCATGTACAAGATTACAAGCAGTAGTGGATGAATTTCTGCTTCTTAATGACAAGACAATAGCCCTAGTACATTTTTAATTTAAATTGGAAATTTATTGCATATTTAAATATAAAGCAAAACATATATATCTTTGCTGAAAGTGACAGTCATTATCTTCTAATGGGACAAACCTCCTCAATGTTCCTAAAATGAGCAAAATTTTATTCTGATTTTGGTTGTCCTGGTTGTGGAAAAGAGCATCCTGCCAGATGCACTGTTTCATTAGCCCATCTTAAAGATAAAAACTGAACTATCTGAAGATGCATCCTCAGTTTAAGTATGGACAGTGGAGTATAAGGAACGTAGATATGATTCTTTAATAAAGATTTGTGTTGTGAATCAAGCCAATTTATTAAATGAATATGTTACAAAAGGATTGTAAGTTGTTTTTACATGTTTTTAATGTGGTTTCTCTGTATAATGCTTTTGCCCTTCCTTGATAGAGGCAGAATCATGAAGTCAATGTAAATTTTAGGGCTAATTTATAGCAACTATCTAGAAGTTAATTGGTTTTATGGATTTCTCTCATAGTTCAAGGATGGATAGCAGTAAACCAAAAAGTATTATAATTGGCTCCATTAAGATTACATTTCAAAGAACTAAATGTGGCCAGTACTTCTACAGAGAAATATAGGAAATTGTCAAAACCACCACATCAGTCTCCAGATGATGGTCTTGCTTTTGGGTTCAAATGATTCTACAAGGCATAAAATTCTTTGGTTCAGTTCTGCTTTGGACTGAGAGAAGGCAATAAGTAAAATCCCAGTGTTCTCTCTTATATGAGTCCTACAGAGCCTTTAGCTCTGCTCGATTTTCATTTCTCTTTTTTTTTTTTTAACCAAGATAAGTCACACACTTTCTTTCAGCTTCTTTTAAAACTGCTTTCTGTTTTAGCACACGTGGCAATCTATAGCTGCAAGAGCTCTTTTGCCAGTGAGCAGATTCACATTGCCAGTGAAATCCCCAAGTGTAAGAAATAATGGATTCTGTGAGTTTCAGCCTTCTGAGCTTTGTGTTCTGTGCAGCTTTGGTCATCAGAGAGTACAGCTGAGCTGTGTGGGTGCAGATGATGTCCTTGACGTGGGAACAGCACACCATCCTCTTCAGCCAGAGCTCTGGAACATCCAGAGTCCTCACTATTACTCAGATGTTCCTGTTAGGGACACTCAGACAGCTTTTTGAACACCTCAGGGCTCGATCCTGCAAGTGCTGAGGTTTTCTGATCATACCCATCATTTTTTTCATTCTATAGATGATTGAAATATTGATTGTAATCTGAGAATTGTAGTGATGCGTATTTGAAACAGAACCTTTACAAAAAGTGTGGGGGGGAGACTTGTAAGACTCCAGAGTGGCTTTTAATTTTTTTTTAATTAAAACTGTATGAGTTCATGTTAGAAAAATCTGTTCAAATACTAAGGCTCAAAGAATCTTAAAAATTAAGAATAGCAATTTATAAATCACCAACATAAATGGAAAAAATTCCACTTGGCTATTCTTGCAATGAAACCTTTAGTGGTTCCTCATGGTCCTAAGTGCACAGTGGACTGTCTAACCTGAGTGAGGTGTTTTAAGCCCATATTATCACAGAGAATGGAAATTGTCCTTTTGCAAACTTCTGTTTTCAGTACCAATCTCTTTTTAACAAAGTAGAGCACATCCCTTCCCTCCTCTCCATTGCCCTTACAGCTTTTGTGTGGGATAAAGCTGCCTGTGAAATCTGTATTGTTTCATGTAATTTTCTTTGATTAGACCAAAAGAGGAAGAATTATCTAATTGCATGTCTGAATAACACTGATCACATGACTCCCTAATTCCAGCTGTCCTAGCTGAAGACTGCAGCAGCAGAGTATTTTCTAGAACTGATTTTTTTTTTTCCTGAGCCATTCCTAATCCCCAGTTACAGTGATTTCCACCAGAGTTCTTAGTATTATAAATGCAGGTCTGATAATTCCAAGAGTGATTTGCAAGGGGATATTTTGAAGAACTGACCACACAACTAAACCTTAATACATCCCTGAATACAGGGAATGTGCAGCACACTGAAAGCGCAGGTGACTTTTTTTTCCCCCACTCTAAACATTCTGGAAGTTTTCCATATGTGTTCTGTGATCTCTCTAAAAGTACAAACATTATACTTGAGCATCTGAATATTGCAGTAGAAATTATGTGTACTGACTTAGTGGTGTTTTTTGACATGCACACTTACTCTTGGAAAGACTAGGGACAGAACAGTGGGAGCCCAGTTTTCTCACAGGTATTAACAGAAGCTTTCAACTTAATTTCCTGGGTGTTTGGATTTGCCTTGTGTTTTTAATGCTCAAATATGGTTGTCTTGACCATCTGCCTTTTTCTTTTTTTATCCATGTACGCTGCCCTTAGGAGCTGTGTGTTTCTCATCGCTTGATTATTAGAAAACAAATTTCCACTTCTTCTTTTTTTTTTCCCCTTCTGAGCTGAAAAGGGAACATAAATGTCATATGTTTAAAAGACTCAGCTTACATTATTTCCCTGTACCTATTTCACTTTTCCTGCATTCAGTCAAGAAACTGCAGCCAGGTATCTTTTCTAAAAGCATTTACTTCTGTATCTAGGCAGAGACCATTGTCATGAGTGACATTGAGAATATTTAGATACAGAGAGGACACACTAGCAGGCAAAAGTTAAGGTTGCACATAACTGGTTTTTAAAACTTCAATAGCATAGTTGGTTTTCAGGGCAGCTGTGGATTTTTTCATCATTTGTCAGGGTTTGTGGTGGAATTTATTTTCTGCTTCTAGAATGTTCTGTTTTACTTTCTTGTTGCTCTTACATTTTTGTGAGAATTGGCTGCTATTCTGCCTCTGTCAGACCAAGCTCCAAGCTCTCATTTGCCAAATTTACTGTCTGCTGCTCCTTTAAGAGTATGAGTCTAGTCTGGAAGAGGCTTCAAAATAATCATGCTGTTTATTGGGTACACTGTGACATGCAAATACATAACTTTCAGTTCAAGGGAGTCAGAGAAGAACAGAAGTGAGAGCTCTAAGCAGAAAAGTCACAGTGATTCTGTTATTGTGAAAAATCTGAGGTGTAGAAGAAACTTGGCATTAATATAATTCATCTGAAATCACAGCATAGTGACAGCTGGCATTACATACACCCAGAGACTCACACACACTTCACCTTTCCTGAAAAAAAAAGAGAAAATACAGCAAATCTCTGAAATAGAAAGGCCGCTTGCCAATTTTTTTAAAAGGATATTATAGGGTAAAAGATGCATTCTGTCAATAGAAAGTGGTACTGAAAAACAGAGGTAAATTAGTATTATTTGTCTTAACTATGTTCTATTGGGTCTTCTTTTCATGCAGGTAAGCAGCAAGGATGAAGACTTCCTAGACCTTTCAGTTGACGTGGAGCAGAATACTTCAATCACTCACTGTTTAAGGTAGGCACAAAAATCCAAATTTTTGTGATTTGCCTTTACCTGTTACCCAGAAAGCAGGAAATAAGCTGCCAGTTCTATCTTATGTAGATTGAAGTGTATTAAGTTTTGTTGATATTGTACATTATAAGGATATTTCATATTAAAAAATCAGTGTTTACAGCTTTGTCTTTTTTACTCAGGGGTTTCAGCAACACAGAAACTCTGTGCAGTGAATACAAGTATTACTGTGAAGAGTGTCGCAGTAAGCAAGAAGCACATAAAAGGTACAGCACAGTTGGGGAAGGAGACAAATAATCAGTGAAAATACTCTGGTACTGCTTTTGTGTGTGTGTGTGTGTAAAGGAGGGAACACCCTTTTCCCCTTAGTTTTTCTACTGTTCTTCCACTTAAAAGTAACTTGCCTTCATTGCTCTTGCTAGAATTCAATGTGTCTCTTTCCATGAGTAGAGAGAATCCATGTAAAGGACTCCTTTGATCATTATTTATTTTACAAATGAGAAAATGAATAGTCTTAAGACCAAAGAAAAGTTAAAAAGCCAAGTCAAAACAAGCTCTCGGGGACTAATAAAAAATAATTGGCAATGATGAAGTCATTGATTGCATGTGACTTCTTAAAATCAGTTTTGTTTTGAAAATGAAATAATTTCTCCAGTTGCTGAAACATTCAGTTTGATAGCACTTTTTGTAACTATTGTTGTTGACTGAGTTTCTGATTTCTTGAATGCGTTTGATTAGTTGTGCTAAACTGCTCGACAGAGCTCCTGAAAATCATCAGAAGCTCTGTGGAAGCCTGAAAACCATGATGTTTGTTTAAGACCAATTCTTGTCTGCCTAATAATTCTAGTCTTGTTTACACCTTTGAAAAACCTGTCAATTTGTGTACTGTGTGGTTATTTATTATCTGATAAAGTATTTGGCTGAAGGAGTGGGAGCTCTGACATGCTTTACTGGTTATGCCACTGCTGCTGGTTATTTGGTTTACCATGGATTGCACACACAGCTTTTGCATATCTCATCTGCCAAGTCTGCCTTCACACATTGCCTCAGCTTACTAATTGGTGTCTGGTAGAGGTTGTGAATCCAGGCCTGGCCTGTTTTCTGTTGCCTGAGCTCTTTTTCTGTGTGGGAGGTAATGTGAGCCATGACCAATATAAATTGGGTTGGCATAAACCTGTACTGTAGGCACTTCCATGGCAAAACACAGCTTTGATTGCTTATGTTTTGGGTTTCACGTGGGGTGTAGGCTCAGTTTCACTGCAGTCATACTTTTCTTCCATCTCTATACAACAGTTTATATCTGTGATGGGGACTACTCAGCTCGCAAAGAAGGTGTACCAAATTTCTTCACCACTGAAAGAGCTCCAATTACTAAACACAGTTACATTGTAAGGAGAGGACTTAGTTTTGAAAAGAGAGCAGAAATTGTAGCCATAATATAATAAAAATGTAACTCACCCTAAAAAATAGTTGCTCCTGTCATCTTTCTGCCCTGCTCCAGCTGTTTTCATTTCCTGGTTCCCTTGTGGGCAGGTGAGTTATCAAGGAATTTGTCCACAGTCCCCTATCTTTTGAAAATGGGCTGTCTTTTACAAATTTCCTGACATTCTGAAAGTGTGGCCTTAATAGACACGTCTGAAACCTGGGCTGTATTGCAGAGACTTTTGAGCTGTCTTTTGGGGCTGAAAGTTTGAAAAGGCAGCACTGTGCTGGTCTAAGGCACTTGGCTGTGCCAAGAAGCAGAGAGCTCTGGTTTGGTGGTTCTATTAGCATGGGCAGATTCATTGCCCAAAGATTTGGAAATCTGTGATGCTGCCAGGCCAGCTATGGTTGGCTGAGGAGGATTTGTAGGCACTGATGTGAGACATCAGTACCTCATGCTAGGGAAAGGGGCTATTGAGCCCTCAGTAGAACTAGGTCACTTTCTGGCTTTGACTGCTGTAAAACATTGCTGCAACATTTGTACCAAATTTCTGTGCCAGAGCTCAGCCTTATCTTGTTTGGATAGCAGGAGGTAGGTGCATAACAGTGGGCTATTTGTGTCCCTTGGAAATTTTAAAATGAATGGCTTGGAAATGAATGGCTAGGAAAACTTGGGAGTAATACTTATGTGACAAAGTGGTGTAACAAAACTTATTTTAAAGAGCATGTTTGACTTGGCTGGTTTACTAGGAAATTCAGCTAGAACAGGACCTCTGAACTAGCTCTGTTGCAATACCTGCCCTGTACATCAAGTGGGATCTGGCTTTTGCTTTTGGAAAGCTATGGGTAAACTTAAACTTAAAAATTGATAAACTTAAAAATTTAATTCTGTGCTATGTGATCTTTATGTGTAAATTATTATGTGAGCTCATCACAGCTGTTTTTATGTAGTACATCTTACTGTTTCAAATACATTTTCAGTTCTCTCTCTTTCAGTTAAAAATCTTCCTTTAGTTTAGCAACACAATATACTTTTAAACAGCTGATTGTTTTGGTTTCTTTTAATGCTTGCAAAGGTTTTTAAAGACTTCATTAAAACAAATTTCTTGGTTGTTGATGCCTACTGAATGTTTAGGTTGAATATTGGAAATACTGCAGGGTTTTTTTGGGTTTGTTCTTTTTTTCAGGATGAAAGTAAAAAAGCTGCCTATGATTTTAGCTCTCCATTTGAAGAGATTTAAGTACATGGATCAGCTGCATCGGTACACAAAACTCTCTTATAGAGTAGTTTTTCCTTTAGAGCTTCGTTTATTTAACACCTCAGGAGATGCCACCAATCCTGACAGAATGTATGACCTTGTTGCTGTGGTAGTTCATTGTGGAAGGTAATTACTCTGCTATAAACAAGGGATTTTTTTATAAACATAACTGTGCTTAAAAGAACAACACAAAGCCCCCAGTGTCATATAAATCAAATAAAGACCTCTTAAAAAGAAACTTTTTTAGGAAAAAAAGTGTTGCGGGGAAAAGCTATCAGTCCTGACAGAAATTATGGCCTTGTTGCTTTGAGAGATCTTGTGAAACATGGTGACTGTATTTCACATTACAGATCTTTATATGAACTTAACTGTGTTTTAAAAAAAACAACACAAACCACACATTATCATATAATAATATTTAAAAACAGTTTCTAAGGAAAACAGCTTTCTTAGGAAGGAAAGCATTATAGAAAGATTAATTTATAAAGCATTTCCTTTAGGGTGTGGTTTTTTCCTTAAGGCTTGAGCAACATTTTCTGAAATATATCCATATATTATGAGTTTTGTTGATTACTTTGTTTCACTGCTTTCAAAATAGGACTGTTAGATTTGTATTTGATTTTGCTATATTCAACAAATGTTCTTGTGGCTTCAAGGCTTAAAACCAGCTTGTTCTACAAACTGCTTATTGAGTGGATAAAAGCCTTAAGTTGAAAACTTGAAAATTAAGATTTGACATCTAGAATCACAGAATAATTTATATTGTAAGGTCAAATACTAAAACTCAAAGCAGGGTAACTTTGACATTAGATTAGGTTGTACTGGTCACAGTTTCATAGCTAGGAATCCTAATTTCGCTTTCTATTTGGACAATTTGCTCCACTTACTCAGTCTTCTCACAATGACTAAAGAGTAGACTTAAGATAAATAGATCTCAAATTGGACGATTTTGGAAAAAAAGCCTTTGTGCCGTAGTTTTCTGGGACAGTCTTGTTCTGGATTATGGGGGAAAGTCTTTCTGGCCATTCTGACCATTTCTGCTTTCTTGGGGACTTTGCCATTCTCGGGGCCATGGGCAGGAAGGAGATGCCCATGCTGTTTTCATGGCGGTCTGGTGCACAGATATCTCCCTCAGGGATGGCACCTTCCCTCCCTGACCTGGGCACAAAAGCCATGGGAGTGCTGCTGGCCAGCTGTGGCAGTTCCAGAGCTGCTTCAACTCGGCTGTGCACTTTCAGTTGTAAGGTTCAGCTGTTTCAGAAATTGTGCTGTTTCCTTACTTGAAACCTGATGACAAATAAGGCACTCCTAAAGTTCTGGTGGGTTGTTTTTTCTGGCATAGTCGTGGAGAAATTTCTTGTCTGCCAAAACTAAAGAGGCTAAGCATTGTGACAGTTTTAATTTGGAGCCCTTCTCATTGCTGAGCTTCTTGAGACTCCTAAACTGCCCATTTAATTCAGTTTCTGTTTACAGTGGACCAGATAAAGAGACTGGAGATGAGTAGCAGCTCTACAGGCTTTTTCTTTCTGAAGATCAGAAATAGTTTGGGATCTGTTCTGTCTCTATGAAATATCAGAATGCTTTATTGATTTCACTTCTCTGTCTCTGTTTAAGATTTCATTTATATTGTCAGTGCCTGTGCTGCTCATTTCTTATTTGAAATTGTAATACTTTTTTTAGCATAATAAGTAAGACTGTATTGTGAGGATGATGTAAGTAGAGAGTAAAAAAAAAAAAAAGACAAGACACATCCAAACAGAAATTGTAGTGGTAGCCATTTTAATTATTGTTAAGTGCTGCTTTTCTACAAGAAAAATAATTAAAGGGAATGCATCTCCACATATATGTAAGTTATGGTTTATGTTCTTTCCCCATTTTATTTTACAGTGGCCCTAACAGAGGACATTATATTGCAATAGTGAAGAGTCATGATTTTTGGTTGCTTTTTGATGATGATATTGTTGAGGTAAGCCTAACCAGAGCACATGCACCTCTCTTGTGGATCTGATTATTTAAAGTAGAATGACTGGTGTGCTGATGAAAAGAGGCCTCAACCCCAGTCCAAATGGGCAATAATTGTGTGTGCAGAGCTGTGCCTTACAATTTGACTGTACAATGCTTTGAATTCCATTTAGGTTTTTAAAAAGAAACTCTTTTGTTCATGACCACTGTCTTTCACCATTGTTTAATGAACTGTTCTGTGGCAAGACAAATAATGATATAGATAAATTGGGTTTTAGTTTACAATACATAGGAACTTAATGCAATACTTACAGCAACACTTAAGAATTTATATATAAAACATACATAGCTGCTACCCTCTGTGCAGTTGATGGCTGAGGAAAAGCTGAAACATAACAAGTTGAAGAATTATTTGGATTTTATTGTGTTATGTAATTATGTGAAAGTTAATTTGGTTTTACAATAACTTTTAGAGTGGAACCTAATTTTATGTGTATATTATGCAAGACATTCCTACTTCAATTTTTTTGTGTTTTTACATCCAGAAAATTGATGCACAAGCTATTGAAGAATTCTACGGGTTGACATCAGACATCTCAAAGAACTCTGAGTCTGGTTACATCCTCTTCTATCAGTCCCGGGACTGAGGGGGAGCTGTGGTGAAGAGAGATTCTTGTGTCTCACATCTTCTCTGTCCTGGAGTGGAGCAAGCACTGAAGAGAAGGAAAGCAGGGAGCTCTAGGGGCAATAGCACAGTTTGCACACAACTAAGAAAAGAGTTTGGGGTTCTTAAAATGTTTATATCATTTTCATTTTATTTGCTCAGGTATCATGCTGACTACACATCTCCACTGCATCCCATAAAAGCAAAAAGAGAGATACCAGCCACTCTTGCAGGAGCTTTCCTTTGGGGAATGCCATCTCTGTGGCCCTAGTTCAAAGCCCATTGAAGCCTTCCATGGACTTCAGTGACCTTTGAATCAGGTTTGGTGCAGTTAGGAACATTAGAAATCTGTATTTTATACAGACTTTGTGTAGAAAAGGTAAAGGATTCCCTGTGAAGTTAGTTTCCTGTGCTTAGGTTTGAAAGAATGAGGTTTGGAAGGTTAACATGTAAGCAAGAGGTTATGTCTGGGCCCAACTCAATTGCCTTCTTGATGGAAGTGGTTTAACTGATGGTGTAAAGTGGTGTCAGGGAGGCAAGGATGCTTTGCTTCTCTGGAGAAGCTTACATTATTTATAACGTGTGATCGGGAACAATCAGTCAAGGTTATGGCTTTTCATCTCCGTACGGGGAAAGATTTGGTTTGTAATAGTTTATTTTTTATTTATAAATTATTGTAACTTAGGATCTTGTGTATTGTCCTTTATTCTAACAAGTATTGGAAATTTTATATATTCATTTGAATTTAAACTAATTATGTTTAAATATTAAAGGAGAGACAATAAAAATTACAAAAGCGATGCCTACAATATCTGAAAAATTTTTAACGCAGAAGAAAGATTTCCTTCTGGAGGAACTGGTATCTAACTCAGGTACTTTATTTAATAAAATCAAAATAGACTCTTCCCATTAACAGGTGAAAAAAGTGATGTAGAAGACTTAAATCCTAAGAAAACATTGGTGCAGTGGTGGTATACCAGTCTTTGTAGTTTTTTGATGATTTGTTGATGGTTCATACTCCAGGCAAATTAGAATGATTTGGATTGAAGTAAATAATTTTAAGAATATTATTTCCTCTCCTAAAACCAGATCTGTTAAACATTAAATTAAGTCTGTTAAACATTAAATTAAGTCTGAGTAATAAGAAGAAATAGGTTTGGAATTTCATGAGACTGAAGGTACCACATTCTTCTGAAAGTAATAATATTTAAGTCCTGTATACTGGAAATTTTTGAAACTAAGTAGTTTACTTTGCTTTAGGCTTATGAAACAGCGTTAAGAATTAAATCTTGGCAAAACACCTGATCTGTAAGAAATGTGAACTATTTGACATTCTTCACTTAGGAGTACATTTTCTGACAGTAGCTGAATGTAATTTCTGGAAGGTCATTGGATGTGCATTCCAGATTATGGCAATCAGGTCTTGGATGCCCTTGTCACTCCCTTGTCAGCTAGTGATTTTTACATTACTGTAATTTTCTAAGGTTATTTTATTGATACTGTTACAACTTTTAAAAAGAATGTCTCCTGTCTGCTGCTATAACTGACTATTTACTTACCTGTATCTTTTAGCTCAGGAAATGACTTCACCTATTCACTCAGTTGAACAAATCTTTAACAGGGTCACTAAATAAATTGGGCTATTTAGCAACTGTCATACTATAACAAATCGCTTTTGTAAGATGCAGAGTTTCTAACGCCTTGGTTTGGCTAGAATTCTTTTATAGAAGATTATGTATCATGATTAAACTACCAGCATTTTAAAGTAAAGGCTAAATATTCTGGGAGGTGCAGAAAAATATGATTGGATTTTTCTGAAAGGATTCAAATAATGTTAACATCTATTTTTGGCTTTCAATAGAAAAAGGTTTAAGGGGTAAATCAGTTGAATAATGGTGCATGTTAGAAGGATGAAGTCCTTTGCATACTAAAGGTACAGTATTGCAAAAGAACTGTCATATTACCTTTTGCTAATTTGTTTGGGGTTTTTTTTCATTTTTTTTCCTTTTTTTTTTGTTTTTTTTTCTTTTGTTTTAAAGTAGTTGAAAGCTGAGGCTAGTTGATAAATGTTTTATACTTTAACAAAATTAAAAACATTTTTGTTGTTTCACTGGTTTTACTCCTGCTATGTATTTTTATAAGATACTGACTTTTATTTTGTATAGGGGTTTTGAGATAGTATTCCAAATTATATATTTCATTTTTCCTTTAGCGCAGCTGAAATAATTATAAGTTCTTCATTAAACTAATGTCAGAAACTGCAACTTAAAACAGAATTAAAAGAGACAGAAATACGAAATATAACTGATTGGTATGTAAAACATTATAGGATTTTTTCTTGACTGTAATACAGTGAGGAGTGTGGGAAAGTTGTCAGTTGTTGTAAATGGTGGAATTTATTTGCTGTGTACCTATGTAAATGTCAATTGGGATTGCAGTCCCTTATTTTGTATATTGGAGCAAAAAACTTCTATTAAATAAAGTTATGTTCTCTAAAGATACATACTGTATCCTTTGTGGAGCCCAGATGGTCAGTCAGCTGCCTTTTGTACTTTATAATGTTTTCAAACAAAAAATCTATGTGGAACTTGCTGTATGAGGCCAACTGCCCTGAGCCCTGGGCAGAGAGGTGTGTTTAAATACTGCATTAAGTATCTTAGTTTGTTGTTAGGGAAGTCATAGGGTGGCAGCTGTGTTTGGGGTGGTGTGCTTCTCTAGCAGTAGTTTTTGGTAAGTCCCTGCTCTCTGAGCCAGAAGAGAAGGGAGTTTTAAATACTTTTCTTCCTGGACTTCTTCTCCCTTAAAAGCAAATTTGTACCTTGCCACAAAATATGTGTCCGAGTTACTCAAGGGATTTCTTGGGTCGCCACCTTGTGGGAGGGAAAACAGAAGGAAATAAAAACTGGAGAATTTACATCATTGACATGTGAGAGACTGACAAAGGAGAGGAGTCCAGCTGACAAATACAAGCTGTAGGTGGTTACAGTATCCATGGATCATCTGGGATCTTTCTTCACTTGGAATCCACTCTTCTTCTGTAATGCAAGTAAATAAACATGAGGTTTCACAAACAGCTCAGACCCTGCCATATTTGTAGTTGTGATGACTGTATCTGTAGCCTTCCATTGCCCAGAAATGGTGACTTTTAGGTGTTGGGGTACATGTATGAATGGTTAAACTGAGGTGTGTTTTCAGAATTCAGGTGGGATTCAGGTTCTGGTAGCACATAGGGATTTGGGGCCACTTCAGATCCCCGCAGCACACTCTGTGCCAGCTGCATAGGGCTGACAGATTAATGTAGGATCTACAGATTTGAATCCCTCTGGACTGAAGCTGGGTAGGACATCCTAACTTGTTCCCTGTGGAAAAGGATGGTGGTTGGGTGGTTTGCATCTGTGGGTTTGGTTTTTTGTTTTCATTTTGTCGTTGGTTTGGGGTTTTTAAAAGTTGTCTGAGAGCAGTTTCTTGAAATTGTATTCATAGATGAAACCACCTCTTTGGATACCTTTGTCTTTAAAATAAGAAAACGTTTCAGTGCATGTTAATTACCTGTGGGCTGCAGTATTACACTGACAGTACCTTTATGATTTTTCTAAAAGTTTAAACAGTGCAGATATTGATTGTTTGCTTCCAAAGAGTAGCTGTACTTCGTAAGGTTTCCAGTTTTCCCCCACATTCATCTGAGTTGATCTTAAGTTTTTGTGTCTTGGAAATTCAGGGTTTTTTTCCCCTCTTGACAATGCAATATGCGCTATTAATGGTTTTGGTCTTACAAGGCTTCAAAGTCCTCTAACCTCTCACAGCATAATGTGAGATGTATAATACATTAATTTCTTTACCTGTGAGCCTCCAAGAACTCAATTATTACTGAATTAATATTCTGCATAATCTGTATTCAAGGGTGGTTCACTTTGCAGCAGCTTTGCCACTGATTGATTGCTATAAATGAACTGTGCAATTCAACTACCATGCAAACAAACACAAGCTTCATAAATACAGAGATCCCTGAAATCCATTGTTTCCTGTTTTAATGATAGAGTGTGGTGAGGCAGTAATGAACTTTCTTTGGTATTTGTTAAAATATATTCTTTGGGGAACTTCTCTACTTCTATAAGAATGTGTTGGATGTATAGGGAAAATTTTAGATATCACCAGTTTTGAAATTAACAGAGTAATATCTTTGGCTTTCTTAATAAAAGTACAAATGAATTCTATTCTTTCTGTCTCTCTAGTGGCTTGTGATTGCTGCCTGCATAAGAGATTGTAAGGGCTCAGAAGAGGGTAAGGTACTTTGTACTCGGGTCATTGTTATAGAATCCATGTTGGCATCATTAGGGAACTCTAATTACAGAAGGACCATCAGTCATGTCCTTGATCTGCATTCTGTAGGTTATATAATCCAGGAGAGAGAATGCACAGCAGGAATCCATCTGGAAGTAGAGAGACATAGCTTTACAATTATTTACTGACACAACAGATATGAAAGCAGCATTCCCCCAAAAGACAAAATATTGTATTTAGTGCAGATTTCTGGTGTTTGGAGAATTTAGGGGATGCTCAAAACATCCTGCTGTTCTTGACTTTTTCATGCCTTTGTGTGTGTGTTTAATTTGCTGTTTGAAATTTCTGTCTGAACACAGATATTTAAGGTTGATATGATTGTATTAATGAGTGCTCCTCCAGAAACAATTTATGCATATATGGAGTGTAATATTTTAGTGGTCTGATCTACAAAGATTTTCTGACTCTTCATTAGGACCCATTTGTGTATTTTCTGTAACTGATTTTAGGAAAAAAATAGTGAAGGTCTCAGAATATTTCATTAGTTGTATTATTAAGTGATTCAATATATAGGGATGCCTCTGCTCTTGAGTTCATCAGCTGAATTTGAGTGTCATTGGGTCATAGCACAATGTGATGTGCATCAGCTGCTTTGAGGTGTGATTGTTATGTGCTTCAACTCAGTTTCACTGAGTGTTGCTTTGTTGCAGTGACTGCCTTGATCAGCTCTTACAAGATGTGCTAACAGCATTCAGCTGGAGTTGCCTATTTCCAAGCTTGCACGTTTATTTGGCTTTCTGGAGGCTTGTTATCCCAATGCTGTGTCACATCCATCTTCTCTGCATCTTCCATGTCAAGGAAGATTGCCAATACACAGCCTCAGACAATGTTTGGTAAATCACTGAGTTGTATGTCAGAGATGAGATATAAAGTATTTGCACTGACAATATCTGGTGCTTTCTGTTTTCTAAATTGTCATGTCTCTGGGGTGAAAGTACTCCTCAATATAAAAAAGAAAATTGGAATCATGGGATTGAACAAATGCAACCTTGGTGTACCCCTTTCCTCCTCTTTTTAAGGAGACTATGGAAGGCATGCAGTGTTTCTCCCTAAGATTGCTACATAATCAAAAAAACATATTTGAAAAATGAAATATTTGTTTTACAGAAGATGCCTTTTAAGTTGTTTTTGAGCTTTTTTTGGGGTTGCATGGCAAGGCAATGTTACACAGGGGTCATCAGAAGCAGGGTATGAAGACCTGTTAGGAGCTAGATGCCAAAGAGATGTCACTGTAATTGCTAGTCCCAGTCTAACATGACCCAAATTTTGCAGAACAGCCACCAAGAAACTTCAGTGAATATTGGGAGAAAAACTGCATTAATCAGGACTGTACTTGCTGCATATGCAATACTCTGAGACTCTCTTCCATTGTTTTTTTTTTTCCTAAAAGAAAGACAAACCATTTTAAATGTACAATTTCAATATTTATAGGCTGTGTATTCGCTCTTTTTTGGGTTGTTTTTTTTGGCGGGCGTGTTGTTTGTTTATTTTTCATTCTGATAACTTTTCCTTTATTGGAGAGTATTAAAGGGAGATACTACAAGTTGAGATCAGCAGGTGTGTTCCACAAATATATCACAACACCAATTAGCCTTTTTTTTTTCCTGTATTTTGCATGTAGAATTATTCATCATTCACCAAAGGAGAAAAGAGACAAAAATTACTACAGGTCCTAAGTTGTCTTTTGTCTTTATTCATTATTGGATTGTGTACAAGTCAATATATATTTGTGGGGGTAAAAAAAAAATTGAAAAATAACTTGTCCATTTAAAAAAAGTAAATGCATGATAATTTTGTGTTTCATTGAGTAAAGAAATTTTTTTGAGACTATGAAGCAGTGAAGTGCTGCTTTTGGACAAATATGGTAAATTTAAAAAATAATAGTAAAAAATAATAATAAAATTTAAAAAATAATAAAAAATAATACCAAAAGCTTGTTAATAAGGATTGCAGTGAGAGGAAAAAAGCCCCAGAGCCTTGAAATCTCTAAAGCCAGTGACAGGCTGGCTGATGGGGCAGTCTGTATTACACCAGCTATCAGCCTGCATTGTGAATCTGTGTGTCCAAAACTGGCATCTCCTGGTGGTTTTGCTGTACGTCAGGTACATCTGCACACATCAGGAGACACAGCTGTGTGTTCAGCTGGAAACTTCCATAGGGAGTAGTAGTGGCAGCACAGCAATGTTAGTCTCCAAGTGCACAAATGCCAGCTTCCATTTTGGAAACAGAGAAGGAGGAACGTGAGACCGCAGCTGCCAAGTGTCCCCTTCACAAAAAGATAAATCTCGGATTTATATGGGGATGCTGAGTCCTAAGTACTCCAGTCCCACTTCAGTGTTTTCCATCAAGAAAATGTGCTTCAAACAGCTGCCACACATCTCAGGAGGTCTGGCCTGCCTGGCACTTGTCCTGCTATGTTCTAGTCTTGCAGCCACCTACGTGAAGGGCGATAAAAATTCCATCTTATAAAACACTCCTTGCAAAATTAGTGGTAAGCCTGGACAGAAAGCTGCCCAAACTGGTTGCCTGCTCTTCCTCTTGTGTGCAACAGGCATAGCAGCTTCAAGGGCTTAGCACATGCTCAGTGGTTTTCATAGCTTGTTCTAACTTGCTCAGTTTGGTGGTTTTAACTGAGGGGCATTTTAGCATCTGCTTGTGGAAATTATCTCGTTGAACCATGATCTGAATCCAATTTCCATTTCTGGCTGGGCATGCATATCAAACATTTCCTGATGTTCTGTGCCTGTTTACCTAAGTACTAAGAGCAGAAATGTGGGGTTTTTTTGTTTGGTTCCCTCAAGGTTTGGGTAAGATTGTAGGGGTCAACATGCAGGAAGGTTACAAAAATCCAGTTAATCACTAATTTTAATAGGAGTTACACATTTTAAAAATTTTTGTTGATGAGGAAAACAGATCATGTTTTAAAAAAAGGCATGCTTCATGTGGAAGCAAGGAGTGATAAAAGTTTGTGGCCTTGAATATCTGAGAGAACAAACCTTTTCAAGTGCTCCCTAAGAGTATCTGGACCCTCAAAAAACAACATTTCTCTCTGAGCATTATATGATATGCTGATTCAGTGCAGATCTTACCTTTTCTGGTGAAATGAAAAGCGATGAAGTATTTTTCCTATTCTGCAGGCAAGGTCTACAGTAATTTTGGGGGGTTGAGGTGTTTTTCATTAAAAATCATTTTGATGTTTTGTGATTAATGATTTACTGGAATCCTTCTTACAGATGATTAAATTTGGTGAATTAAGGTTCTAAGTCACCTTGTATCAAGGCTGGTTTCCCCATTGTTGCTGTTATTTTTTAAATTATATTAAGGAAGATGTGAAGATCAGAATTCAGCTGTCACATTAATGTACCATTTATTTGGCTGATTGCTCTGTTGTGGATGTCTAGATAATTATATGTAAATCACTGACTTCTTGCTAATGGCCAACTTGAGGGGTTTTTTCCACAAATCTGTCAGTTCTTGAATGTTTCTCCTAAAGTGTGAAGGGGAATTAAAAAAACGTTTTGACATATTCATGCAAATGTAGGCTGAATGTAGAGGTGCAAATGCTTAAAGTGTGGTATCTAAACGTGGCTGTTTTCAAACTGCTGCTTTTGAATGGGGAATCAGGCTACGTATTTAAAAACAAAAACTGATGAAATGTAAGTGCCTGAAACTAATCATTGCAATATGATTTAAAATCCTGCTTGTCTTCTGAATATTTTTTCAGTGTCAACAGTAAAAGTCCCCTGAAATGAAAAGGAGCTGCATAATCCCAGTGTCTTTGAAAAGGTCATTACAATGTGGGTGCCTAATATGGAGTTGGAAGCTTAACTTTTTATACAGAGTTGGCAATTTTGGCCTGACTTATTAATAGAAATTTTCCGTAGTTTTACATAAGGTAATGAACTCCTTTTGTGCCTGGTAATGAAAAAAAAATTGCATTAAAAAATCCTTGTTTTCTTAAAATCACTGGAGCTAGAAATAGCAATGGTCAAAGCATTAGGGGTGTCCTAAGTGTGGCATATTTAAACCTGTGTGAGCAAGGGTTTGTGTTTATGGATGATTAATACTATTCATACAAAAGACTAGCATCAGCAGTGAAGCTTTCACATGTTATGTGTGAAAAAGCAGTTCAATTTTAAAGAGGCTTTTGAAAGCAGTCTTTGCTCATAACTTTACTGTGCTCAGTTAATTGAACTATTCTTTCTCGTTCAGATACCATTTGGGGCTTGGAAAAAACATTTACAGTAAATTTGGATGCTTTTATAAATTCAAGTGAATAAGTTTCAGCCTAAAACTGAGTGAAGTATGCAGGCAAACATAGTTTTAATTATTTCATTCACATGTCAGTAATAGCTTACTTATCCCATATAGAATTTTAAATCTTCAATACTCAATTAATAAGCCTTGGAAAATTGTGCTTAGTCTGTTTTCTTATACTGTTGACCTGAAGGTTTTTTGTTTTGAGAAGAACAGCCTCCTGATAGAATATGTTATAAACTAATCGACAAAGTTATTTAATATATATATATGCCATTCTGTGAAACAGTTTGTATAGCTTTCATAAAGTACTGGAATAAACCTTGATGATGATAATGTTGACTAATAAAGTGCAATTCCAAGCTAAAGAATGGCCAGCTGACTGGAGGGTTTGGATTTTTTGTTTTGTAAGTCATCCTTTGGTTGCTGGATGTATACATGTGCCCATCCCTATGCCTCTGCTGTGCCCTGAGATGAAAACCTAAAACTGATTTCCCTGTTGCTGGATTAGAACTGATAAACCATGAGGAATAGTGGCCACTGTGGATAATAGAAACAGCCATTACTGTTGCCTCATATTGCTGAAGAGCAAGGCAGACTGAAACGCTGTGGTTGTGGCTGAGAAGAGCAGTGGTCCCACCAGGATACCCTGGGACCTGGGCTCCAGGACTGGCTCTGGCTGTTTTGTGGAAGGACAAACATTGCACTCTGCTGCAGAATTCATACACATTAAACCAGTCCTGCCAAGGACTAAATACTCGATGTCATCAGGAATTTTGCTGATGACTAACAGTGTATCAGGGATTTTTTTGCTTTAGAGTGCTGTTGTGAGGAAATGCAATTGCATTCATGTCATTAATACACGCTTTTAAAAGCAGGGCTGCAAGAGCAGCTTTCTGAGAAAAGGGAATCTGGTTCTGTTGAAACATGTTTCTCTTTCCACATCAAAATAAAACCCAGCAATTTGCTTGGGCAAACAATGGGACTGGAGAGGGAGCATAGGAGGAGTTCCAGCTTGTTGAGCGTGCAGTGGCCACCTCCCAAGCCACGCTTGTCACAGCAAACACAGCACCCAGCACACTGAGCCCTGTGCTAGCTTCCAGCAGGACACTGGCTCAGATCCACTGTGCTCTTCCTGCTCTTCAGAGCACCAACAGAACGTGTCTCAACTTCCTCAGAGCCCATCCATCTCTCCCTGAGTCTTGGTGGATTGGAGATCACCAAACCACCAAGGGCCAGGGTAAAATCCATTAGTGGCGTGTGGCCTTTTCCAAAGAGGGTCCGCTCCTGTTCTATTTGTGCACTTGTGTCTTCAGAGCTATGACTGGGTAGGAATTTCCCAGCAAAGAAAACTTTGCTAGAAATTGATGATTTGTGGAAATTGAAGTGTTTTGTGGGAACATGATTCACCAGTTTTTGGTGAAACAGCTGCAGAGTGAAGACAGTGATCCATTCACTTGCCTGCCAACTCATTGGATGGGCTTATGGGGAGTCCAGATTTCAGGAGCACTACAGGGTAGTCATGAGGGTTTCAGACAACATAAGTACTTGAGTCTGCTGTGATTGTTTAAGTTCTCCACAAGATACAGTGACTTCAGATGAAACATTTGATAAGCCTGATAACATGCACACACTAAGAGGCTGGATCGAGACTGCCTTCCTCCCTTTGCTACCTTTGCATGCTTGGCTGGATTTCACTGAAAGACAACAGGGAGAAGCACAGGTGGTTTATTGTGCTGATAATTTATCACTATCTAGAAGAACTGAAAACTTTGGATATGTACAGGAAACTCATTTGAGCTCATAGAGCAAGAAATAGGGTGGTTAGCTTCAGAAGACTTTGGTATTAAAAAAAATATGAGATAGCAAGGGAGTTTCACAGAGACTTTTGAAGAAAATAGGTGACCTTGGAGTGATCTTTTGACTCCCCAGGCTGAAGGGGATTGTTTCCCACTTAACCCTCTTTTTTCATGTCTGCCCATGGCAAGTTTTTGGAATTATCTTTCAATGCCACCCCCTTGTTTGCTTCTCACTGTAATGAATTAAAATTGGTTAGAGAAAGAGCAGGAGCTATTCCCTCCCCAAATCTGTGTTCAAACAGCGTCTCTGGTCATGCCAGGTTGTTCAGGGCTTTGTCCATTTTGGTCTTGAAAATGCCCAAGGCAGAGATGGTACAGCCTCTCTGAGCATCCTGTGTCACTGCTTGACTGTGCTCGCTGTGAAAGTTTCTCCTTGCAAGTCTGAACTTCTCCCTCTTCAATTTATGACAATGATCAATCATCCTCCCACTGTGTATCACAGAGAATAGCCTGGTTTTCATCTTCTGTGTTTTAAAATCAAAGACCTATTGTTATTTAATGTGACCCCTTGTGTATCACAGAGCTGTAAATTCCATCCTGCTGCTCCTGGGGGACCCTCTAAGTGGTAAATGTCTCCTCATTTAAGGCGCCTCTTGCTGGCTTTCTTACAAGGCTACTTGGGGCAGCTCAGTACCCTTCTGTTCATCTGCCTTCAGAATTTTTGTGTGACCTTGTATATGGTTGGCTTGAACCAGTGATTTCCTCCCCCTGCCATGACTCATCTCTTCTTCCCTGTGTTTGCCCTCACCTCACTCTCCCTGACTGTCCAAGTCTCTTTGTTTGTGTGTAAGTCTCACGTTCCACAGGACCTGCTCCCCACCTGTGGATGCTGCCTCTCAGAGCTGATGTCTGCACCCACGATTCTGCTTTCTGTTCCTCCTCTGTCTTCCTCAGCCTCAACTCCCAGCCTAGCTCATCCCACCAGCTCCAGCCCTGCTCTCCTCTTACTCTCTTCCCCCTCCTCTGGGGTAGATCTGAGATTTGGCTCCTTTGCATTCCTGGGCTCAGCAGCAGGATGTTTCTGCTGCACATTCAAAGCTAACCCCCAACCCCAGAATTTAATTTGTGACTCATGAGTTCTGCCTTTGAGAGCTGCAGATTCACAGGCTGCAGGCACTCCATGTCACATGAGGTAACCTTCACCAGGGACCAGGCCATGCTGCTTGCCAGAGGGGACATTACCACTTACTGTGTTTTCAGCCTGGAAACCCCTGTGCAGTGCTTCTGTTGTACCATACAAAGCTACACATTGCAGTTTTGAGATCTCCTGCCTGTCAGAGGTCTGCTCCTCATCTCTATCTGCACTTTGGCTTGGGCAGCCATGCCAGCTTCATTTTCCTAGCAAAGTCACAATAACTTTTTCTTCCTCTCCATTTATGAGTAACATGGGGGCTCTGCTTAAGATTCAGTAATTTGTAAGCTAAAAGCATTGGAAAGATGACTTCACTTCATGATCTTCTTCTTAAGAAAAATTATCCTTGGAATACCTGTAAATTATCTGAAGTACTGTGTCTGCTGCTAATAAATATCCTATTTATTCTCATTTTCTACTTTTGAATTTGCACTGCTTGTATCCATTTATATCTCCCAGTGAGTTGCTGTGTTATCCTGAAACTGTAGGAGGGTCAGGCTATTTCCACCAGTTCATACAGCCTCAGTTCAGTGGGGCTGGGTCCCTACATGCCGGAGAAGGTAAACCACAGCAATAATTATCTGTGGCAGGAGACATTAATTACACAGGGTTCCTGATTCTCAGCTGCATGTAATGCATTGCCATTTTAATTTCCTGTCCTGCACAGCAGACACCTTGGGCTTTCCTGCTGCTGTGGTTAAGCCACAGTGGTGGAGCTGGGGCCATGAGGGGGTCCCAGGGAGGCAGCAGTGGGGTGCAGTGCTCCAGCTGCCCTGCTGTGACCCCCAGCCTCAGGACAGGGCAGCTTGCCCAAACTGGTTCACCTTGAAACCCAGCAGCTGCCAGGTAAGGCAAGAAGGAAACGCTGAGATAAAACTGTGTTACAGCAGCTTTCCTGCCCTCAGCTGTCTTCCTTCTCCTGGATCTAACAGCAAGCCCAGAACTCCTCAGTTCTGCAATGACAAACCAAGCTTGCAGGGATGATTTCTGCCTAGCCAAGAGCACGTGGCAGCCCTGAGAATTTCTGGTTTTCTGTCCACAAGTAATGAGTGGCTGCAGGACAGACTCCTGAGAAGTGATGGGGAGCAAGTTGTCAACCATCCATCCAAACAACAGCCCAGTTTGATACACTGGTTTTCAATGAAGAGAAATGGAGTTTACCCAGCCCCTTGCTGAGCAGAGGATGCTGCTGCTCCTGCCTTTGGTGGCAGCTTCTTCCCCAGCTGCTGCTCCAGTGGCTCCCCCAGCACAGCTACACCAACCCCCGGGGGGGTATGGCTCCCCAGCACCCCCTTCCCTTTTCCTTGTCAGTGTATGAGCTCTTGTGCCCCCAGGGGAGGTGAGCAGCTTGGCAGCAGCACCAAAGCCCTCAGACACAAACTCTGGGGGAAGTGTTTTATAAACATCGCACTATTTTTTTACAAAATGTAGTGAGTCTGTAATCAGGAGTAATGAGAGAAGGTGCAGTTCCAGCATTGCTGCTAATTAGGCACTAAAAATCTGAGCACAGTTGTCAGCACCTCTATCTCCAGTGGTAATTCAAAACGTGGTATTCCTCCCCTTCCAATTCCCCCCGATGAATAACTAAAGTGACATTCAGTTATAATCACAAAAAGTTATGGCAAAACCTTTTCCCTTTAAGCTGTTGCACATCCAACAGTCTCTGGCAAAGTCAAGAGGGCTCATTCCAATTATTGAGACACAAAAATATATTGCTATCTTTTTTATAAACAGTTAGAGAAAATTGCACTTGTTATTTCCCCACAGCCGATGGCAGTAGTGCTGCTTCCTCGCTTGGCTGGAATCCAGCCCCAGCCTGAGCCTGCCATGGCTTGTTTGGGAAATCAGCTCCTGAGCTGTAATTTGTCCCTCCAGCTGGTGCCTGAGCAGTGCTACTGAGGGGATGTGCTAATTACTTTGTATTAATTCAAGCAGAGACAAGCAAACTGCACTTTCTAATTTGTAGGTGGAATGAAGATGTTGGACATTGGTCCTGTCTTTAACAGCCTCTCGTGCACACATCCAAGCCATGATCATTCCAGCTTCTCCAGGAGAATGCCTTTCTGAGGTCCAGACAGACAACATCCACAGCCTCTCCCTCATCTACTAAGCTTGTCACAGAAGAAGATGAGGTTGATTGAGCACAACCTGCCTTTTGCAAACCCATGCTGGCTGGGTGTGGTCCCCTCATTGTCCTGCACGTGCTGCATGGTGTCACCAACCTGCTCCGTGACCTTTTCTGGCACCAAGGACAGGCTGACAGGCCTGTAGTTCCCTGAATCCTTCTTCCTGCCCTTCTTAGAGATGGGCATCACATTTTCTGACCTTCAGTCAACTGGAACATCCCCACTGAGCTAGGACTGCTAGTAAACCATAGAACTGTAGAATGGATTGGGTTGGAAAGCACCATAAACATCAACTAGTTTTAACCTCCCCGCCATGGGTAGGGACATCTTCCACTACACTAGATTCCTCCAAACTTCATCCAGCCTGGTCTTGAACACTTTTGAGGGTGGAGCATCCACAGTTTTTCTGGGGCAACCTGTTCCAGAGCCTTATTGTTGCCATCTTATTGCAGGGGTTCCATACTGTTGACTCCTTATCACAAAAGTTCCATACCTTCTTGGTGTTTCTCATGGGCAGCTCCACAGAGCACTGACTCTTTCTCCTTCACAAAGCAGCCAACTGACTCCAGTTCCCTTCTCAACCAGCCACCCCATTCTTTTATAGCATCTTCTCATTGGTTACAGCTGTGGCCTGGTAAAGTCAGGCCTGTTCCTAATCTTTGATAATTGGCCCAGCTGCAACTCCTTAGGGGTAAGATTACTTTCTACACTATCTTTATTTTCTTATATTCTATCCCCCTACACCTTATCGCTCTCACAGTAAAGAATTCCTTCCTAATATTTAATTTAAACCTATTCTCTGATGGAAAGTGGCTTGATGAACACTTGAGCCAGGTCTCTTGGTACTCTTGGATGAATCCTCTCCAGCCCCATAGACTTGTGTCTAAATGGTGTAGCAGGTGAGGATAACTAAACATTTCCCTTTGGAATCTGAGGGCTTCACTCTGCTCCTCATCCCTGTCTTCCATCTCAGGGGTGAGCGCTGTAAACTCCTTTAGGCAGGCCATGTTGCAAAGGCTGCAGGCTGTATTTATTGCTCAGATCTTGCAGGAAGAGAAAGTGACTGCTTTTCTTTAGAAAATCCTCACTTTTCTAGATCGCTCCCTTGTCTTTCGAAAATCCCTAAATAGAATTTAGTATAAAAACCCTGATAGTTGGCATTCCTGTTCCTAGTAACAGGTTGCATTAGCTGGGACATCCAAGGGAGTGTGGCTGTTCATCATCCTTGCTCGTGGTTCCCCTGTGCACTGCCAGGGGCTCAGGACCCTCTCCCCTTGTGGCTTCTGCTGCCAACAATGCCCTGGGGCAGAAGGACATTTCCCAAAGCTTTGAAGGCTGGGAAACTGGAGGTGAAGTTGTTTACTTCTTCACCTGACATTTCCATAGAAGTGACAATGAAATCCAGCAGTGGCATACAGCTGGCAGGAGGTGCTGAACCTGGAGTCTGGTGAGACAAGCTGATGGGTCACTTTAGCTTCAGAGAGGAGTGGGTTTGTGCTCTCAGCCCCCAGAGATGTGCTGGGCTCCAGCTGCTGCCCCAGGGGGTCCCACAGGATCCTCTCCTCATCCTCCACACCCAGTGACTCCTTGATGCAAGGCAGATTTCCTCATCTGAGAGCCCATGCTGTGGAAAAGCCTTCCCCCAGTTTTGTGCCTTACCCACAGCCTTCCCCCTGTGCTCTTTCTCCAGCAACTTCTGAACCAAACCCATGCCTGACTCAGGAGTCTCAAAGGTCATTGTTAGGTTAATGCACAAACACCAGAGCATAATGTCCAAAAAGGAGACAGAGGAGTCCTTTAACTTTATTCAAATAAAGGGAGAGGCCATGGGGCATTCCCCTGGGGTCTCTCAATTTTTTGGAGGACGCAGCCTCCCTTTTTATCCCAATTTCCCAGCTGCATTTCCCTTCTCTCTTTCCCCATTGGCTGAGGTACTTGAGAGGTTCCTGATACACCTGATACTGAAGATTTCCCTCTAATGTATAACCCTCCCTTCTAATTTTTAATTGATATGGAATTTAGGGGTTTTTCTTCCCCATTGTTTCTTTCATCTTTCAATGTCTAATTTAATTTATCAGCAAACTTAAAGTTTATTTGCAAAGGCAAATATCTTTTTCCATTCATCAATCAGTGGAATCCTTCCCATTGTTTCTTTTACCTCCCAGTGCTAGTTTTATCTACCAGCAGACCCACAGCTTGTTTGTAAAGACAAATCCACTATTCTTCTCATCATCAAGTTTCTCCAAGCTTCATGCATGATGCTGGATGGGTAAAGGAGGAGACCCAAATAATTATTTCCACTAGTTGTCTCTTTTAAACTTTTCATAACAGGTTTTCTTGAGGTATTTTCATTCTTGAGGAGTGAAAACCATCTCTGAGAGCTGAAGAGGAAAAAAATAAGCTCCCTGCCAAGTGTCAGTGACTTTACCCAAATCCCAGGGGCGTCTCCTTCACACCATTGCCCTCCCAAGCTTCTCAGAGTTCAGGTTTTTATAACAGCACTGCTCCTGTACCAAGGGGACCATGTATTTTTGTAGGCTGAATCTCATTTTTTTTCCATCTTAGTTTGTATTTTTAAAATTATTCTTCTTCCAATATCTCTATCAAAACACACACCAGGACTCATTTTTCCGAACTATTTATAGTCCTTCACTACATTTGAAGTTTCCTTTAGGGAAGCTTGGCACAAGGAGGCTGGCCAGGGGTGGGGCAGGGTTAAGTCATGGCAGAATGTTTTAATTCCACGGATGACAGGAAAGTATTAACCCCAGTATCAGTGCCTTAGTTCTGGTCAATGTGCTTTGCAGCGCTTACCTGGCATGTAACTCTCTTAAGAAACATCCTAAACTAGGGCATATTTTTGGTATAAGCAAAAATACCCCAGGAGTTTGCCAGTGCCTCTGCTGTGGCCGCTGTCCTTGAAATTTAAAGAGAGCTGTGCAGGGAGCATCCTGCCCGCCCCGGGGCTGTGCTGCCCTGCTCCAGCTCCGCACAAAGCCAGAGCCGGCTCAGCCGAATCCTCCGAATCCTCGGCAGCGTTTGCATTTCTGTAGGTGCTCGTCTAAGCCCTTAAATAGCCCTTGCTGCTTTGAGGCTAGACACAGGTACTGAAGTCCCGCAAATATTTCAGCTGTCATCAAAGGCAAGAAAGAACTTGAGTAGGCAGCGGCTTATTTTTAGAGCTGATGATACACCCATGGAAAAGGTTTTGTGGTTGTGTTGTGAATATCCTTCCACTTAATAAGAATTATTCACCCACTCTGTCACGGTTTGCTTGTCTGGAGTAGGCAGCGACTTGGAGTTTCAGTCACAAATCCTCACTCTCAGTTTCTGAGGATCTCTCCCAGCAAGGTCTGCTGCAGCCATGTTGGGGACAGAGCTGGTGTCAGCCCTCCAGTGTGTCTGACAAGGCAGGGAAGACAAGTCTGTCATCTTGCTGTTATCAGCAGCAAGGAGGGCACCTGGTGAGCAGAGTGTGGGGACTGGGGCTCTTCCCCTCTCCCCAGGCAGCTGAGGGTTGCATGCTGCTTGCTGTCAGGAAAACACTCCATCCCTCTCTTCTTTAACCCTGGAAATTATAACCTCTTCTTCTGGCAAGTGCTTCTAGAAAATCTCTGGGCAGCAAGGTGAGAGCGTCCCTAGCAGAGAGGCACACTGGCATCATGATGGCTCAGGTCCATGTGGTTAACCAGTCTCTTGGATAATTAATGGATGTTTTTGAGACTGGTAGATCCTAAAGATGATTCTATTATTCAAGGTAGTAATACTAGAGGGAAGGTGGGAAGAGGCCTCTGGGCTGTGATGAGCAGTGGGTGTACATGGAGCTGCAATGAGCAGGGGGTGTATGGGTAGCACAGCAGCTGCCAGCCGTGTTTTCCCACGTTAGTTAGAGCCTCTCTGAGAATCAGGTTGCTCTGAAAATGCTAAAACCTGCTTGCAAGCAGTCCTAACAGTGATACTGAAACTTGAACAGAGATCAGCTTGATCTGGAATGAGATTAAAAGTCCCTGGGTTTGGATATGAAGAAGGCCTCCATCTCCAAGTCCCTTGCTCTCTGCAGCATTTTCTGCTGACTTGCTCAATGCAGCTCTCTCTCAGATGGCAAGACTCTGGTTTTTAAGTTGTTTGCCTGCTCTGTCTATGCTACCATGTGGAGTATTTTATTCCAGTGGAGGATTAGAGATAGAAAGGGAGAGATGCTGCAAGTCTGCATTGCAAGTGCCTCAGTCACTTAGCAGACCTTTCAGTGAATTCCTCTCACCTCACATGAAACATTCTTATTTCAGGTATGTAATTAAAGAATGAGAGGCCTGGCAGTGCAGCCGTGAGCCCCTGTGGGGGGGCAGGAGGTGCTGCCTGCAGCCACAGAAGCCCTGAGGAGCTCAATGCTGGGCAGCTGGGGACAGCCATGGGTGGATCTCTTTGGCATCTTCCCCCTGCAGAGCCCCAGCTACCCAGGATTCAGTAGCCAAGCTCTCATCTGGACAAGGATGTTCATGCCCCCAGCAGACAGGGCAGTGCTAACGTGCCCTTCTGGGAGGTCAACCAGAATTTCCCCAAAGACACAGCCAGACCCAGCCTGGGTCCTGAAACAGCACATTTATTTTAAGACAAGTAAAAGATTCAGTAAGACCTACAGGAAGGTTTCTGAAAGGCTTTTTATTTTTTTAAATCCAAGTCTATAGGAAGCAAAGATGTTACATTGCAACACTCGCACTGGGCTGTTTGATTTAGTAGGTCAGGTTGAGCACAAATGTAATTTCATTTGATTTAGTAGGTCAGGTTGAGCAAAAATGTAATTTTGTCTGTCCCTCCTCTGCCTGCTGTCCTCGGATATAGGCCAACTTCCTTTTAGATACAGTCTAATGGTAAAAGATCTGATTTCCAAGGGCCCAACCTAGCTGTGCCACCTGCTGCCTCCAGCAAAGTTCAGGAGCTCCTGGGTGTGTGAAGAACCAGAGTGCCAGCACATTGCACACACAGCCTTTTCCCTGCAGGTCTGCAAGGGCCTGGAATCAGCTGTGATGTGAGATCCACACAGAAGCAAAGGTTCATCCAGTTCAGTGATTGGTTCAGGGCTGTCCTTTGTTCTCCTCCTCTGCCTGTGGTGCTGCACTAAAGGGTATGAAAGGTGTAGGAGTGCTCATCCATGTGCGGCTGCTTGGAATGGGAGTGGGAAGGGAAGGAGCAGCTGGCTCTGCTGGTGTGGGTGCTGTGAGAGGCAGCCGTGGGCCTTTGGGGTTATTTCTGGTGGGGATTGCAGAATAACTTGGAGAAACAGCATGTGAGCACTAGGGCCTGTCTGCTCAGTACACGTGCTTGCTGGGCTCCCTTAATCACCTCTCTTGTGTCTTTTCCATGAAAGGCTGTTGGGAGATTGGAGAGGCTCTTCTTGGGAAAAAACTGCAACTGGCAAGAGGAAAGAGAGAAGAGGGGCATTAAAACGTGACCTCACAGGTGGAATATCCTTCTACATCCAGAGGAGCAGCAGAGCAGCAGGAAGACAGGAGGTCTTCTTGCTAGCTCTCTACAGAGCCCTTCAGCACCCCCTGCCTCTCTAGGGGAGTGACTTCAGCAGCCCTGACTCAGAACCGAGTGTTTGCTTCTCCAAGTCAAGAGATAAACACGAAGGGTTTTGTTGATGTTGTCCACAAGGGGAGTATGGACAGCACAGCAAGAATGGGACAATAATTCTTGCTACACAAATTTGCTGCTGGATCAGGGTTGGAGATTTTACAGGGTGCCAGAGGGGTGCAAAAACATCCATGCTCTGGCCTAGGAGGGTGGGGGCTCTGGCAAGCCAGACACAGCTCATGTGTGAGAATTTAGGACATCCCTGTGGCTGTCCTGGATTGCCAGAACCCCTGCCAGGGGGTTCAGAGACCCTGGCACAGAGACCAAGACACCTGTGATTTTGATTATGACCCCTGGAGCAAATTACCAACCTTATATGAGGATCTGCAAGCCATGAAATTATAAGTAGAATAATAATTAGTTTGTCATGGGGTAAAAAATAGATTTTTTGGGGGGTTTTTAGAATGGGGGTTTGAGGGGCAAGATGGCGGGATCTGGGTGTGTCCAGCCTTTCTCCTTCTTCTTCTTCTTGGCCTCCATCTTCTGCTGTGATGCTGGCACTTTTGGATTGGTTTAGAATAGAAGCTCACTGTCTAACATAGGTGATAGGAAAACAATTGTAAACATTGTATACATAGTTTTTAGTAGAAAGACATAACACTGCCCCGGGGGCAGGCAGAGTGCCTGGACTGTCTTGCTCAGCAGACCTCGGCAGGCCAGGAGAAAGAATTTTATAGATAAGAAACAATAAACAACGTTGAGACCGAGAAATGAAGAGCTCTGACTCCTTCTTCAACCACTGGGCTGGGAAAAGAGACTCTCTGATGTTTCTCGGGGTCACTCTGACCAGCTAAAGCCCCGAGACTCGTGGACAGACAAAGCTTTTTTGCTGCAAGACTTTTGCCAAGCAGCTGTGCTTCTCCTGTCCACCTGACTAGCAACATGCTCCTGTCTGGCTCCCTTTCACAGAATCACAGAATATTCTGAGTTGGAGGGCACCCCTGAGGATCATTGAGTCTAAATGTAAAAGTGCATGGCCCATATGAAGATCAAACTTGCAACCTTGGCATTATTAACACCATGCTCCCAACAACTGAGCTGATCTCAGGGTCTTTCTTCCCACCAACTCCTGTGGGGTCCTGACCTGCCTGTTGGGATTGCATTAGTTCAGCCATAAATACAATAGCACTGCTATTTATTTCAATTAACCTGTTTTCTGAATCAGAGCAATCCAGCCAGCAGTCACACACAGAAAGTGGCTCAACATATTTTTTTCAGGGGCTAATGCTGCCAGCTGAGGTCCCACAGGAACCTGGGATCCAAGTGCTCAGATGCCTGGGCTTGCTCCTTCCCAGGTCCTGTGTCCACTGCAGACGCTTCCTGCCACGCAGCTGAGTCAGCATGTCAGTGCCATCAGCTCTGGGACAGCTATGAAGTAAAGCTCTTTGCAGTAGTATCACTGTCTTCTTTTGCAATCTGTAGTGTTCAGGATAGCACCCACTCAGCTCCTGGGCTGAAAATGGAGTGACAGTAGATAGGATCATAGAATGGATTGGTTGAAAGCTCACTTAGTCCAGGACAGGCTACACCTCCCACTAGACCAAGTTAATTAAAGCCATATCCAGCCTGGCCATGAACACTTCCAGGGATGGGGCATCCACAGCATCTCTGGGCAAGCTGAACCAGTGCTTCACCACCCTCACAGTACAGAATTTCTTCTTAACATCCAATTTAAACCTCTCCTCTTTCAGTTTAAAACCAATCCCCTTGTCCTGTCACTGCAGGCTGTTGTAAAGCATTACGTTGCCGTCGCCATCTGCTGTGTGTGGTATGTGGGTACGGGGCTGTGGTCCTTCTTGTGCACTCCCCAAAATCTGTCCCTGCCTGCAGCTCAGGTGGGGAAGGACCAGGAGGTGGTGGCTGGGAGCTGTGGCAGCTCCTGCCTGTACTCCCCCCGTGGGTGCAGGATGGCTGCTGGGGTGTCAGGAATATGTCTTGTGCCTACAGACGTGGTGAGAACCTGCAATCTTGTTGCTTTTATCCTCAACAAATCCTATGTAGGTGGAACCAATTATATATAATGTACTTCAGCTTCCTAAATGCAAAGCATAGGAGGCTAAAATGTGCCCCAGACTGACGTCAGGAGTATTTCAAGTGTATAGCTGAAGGCAGTAGCCCTTTGATATCTGTCTATTAGTATCTGTTTTGCTGATGTCATGGGTAGCTTTTTCTTCCATTCATCTGTTTAGAGGGTTTTTTTAACTGTGTTTTAAGTAATCATTTTCACCAGCAGAATGAAAGAGAATTAGCTAAGCCCAGGATGGGAGTGCATGTAGCTGTTGCAAGAATATGATGCCATGGAAAATACTCCCTTGAGCTTCCTGGGTTCAGAAATAAGCTCAGAGTCACATTCTGTGGAGGTGCAGAGCACATCACACACAAGCCAGTGGACTTCAAACTGTGCATGTGTCTCAACTCTTGGGGATTCAGGTGATGGTTTTATTTTCATAAGCACATCTATTCAGTAAGAAATGGTTTCTCAGTAGCTCTGGAAATCCAAGGGCTGGCTCAAAACTGTGCAGGCAAATAAATCCATTTCTGTTTCAGGCAGCAGGGAGGGGGCAGTGTGGGGGACATGTGGGGGCACATATTGGAGGGGGTTGAGGATGGAGAATAGCCTTCAGGGGGCAAGGGCTGGGCTTTTTAGGGGGTGTTGGTTGGGCTTTTCACCCCAAACCTTCTTCTACATCATCTCCTTGGGGAAGGGAACACCTCCCATTAGGGTCTCACAGGTCCTGGGAGTCAGAGCCACCCTCATGGCCATGCTGCTGCCTCCCTCAGCCCCCGTGGAGAAGGTAAGGGATGCACAAGGAGTCAGGGAATGGAGCCCCTACAGGTAAACAGATACAAAGATTCTCCACAGGTAGTCAGACCTGAGAAGGGTGTTACATGCAGACTTTCCCTAAGTCCCAGACCTTAGGCAGACAAAGACGAGTCCCTGGGATTGCATGACAGTCTATTGGAAGATGTACACTTCTCACTCATATGGAAAATACTTCTAATTCATACAAGGAAAGAGATTTATTTATGAGATGCTGGGCTTATTTAGCACACTCAGTAACCAGCCATCTCCTTTTCACCAGTCAAGGTTTTCCAGCAGTTCAGGCTGTCCCCAGTGCCTGCATCTTTAACTGTTACTGATGTTTCCACTGCGTGGGGAAAAAGATGGTGAAAAATAATAAGGTTTATCTGTCTTCAGAAAAGGCCACATTTTCAGTAGCCACTGACAGCCTTTACATTTAGTCTGTAGCATCTGCTAGCACTGTATTTGTAGTAATGCTTCACACTGTGGATTTGGTATAAACAGTGGCTTTACATAAGCTGCTTCTTCAGAAAACTCATATCAGGCAGCTAATAAAGTGTAATTAGTAACCTGGGCCTTTCGTGATGTTGCTTTAAACAGATTGTTCTCTGTGGATGGTAACTGTCAGTCTGTTCTCTGTATCATTTCCTTGAAAGCTCTCACAAGTACCTCTGCCCTCCTGATAAGGGCACTGCTCAGGGAGTTGGGAAATGAAGAGAGAACCTGAGCACAGAGGCAATTAGTTGAAAGTACATCTTGTCCCTTGAAAAGCTGGCCCTGTTAAAGAGAACTCAGCCCACCACACTCAGGCCTGAAAGAAAACACCCTGAGAGGTCATTTGGGAAAAACTGTTACTCAAAAACAACATGTACCAAATCCACTCAAGGTAAAGGACATTCAGGTTCCTGACAAGATCAGCAGCCATCGTCCTGAGGGCCGTCTATACCAACAGCTCTTGGAAACCCCTGTTCCTCCTGTGCCTCTCAATCCTTTTCACTATTCCCCAGCCACCATGCACTGCCATAGTCACTGCCCATCTCAGATATTGAGGAAGCTGGAAGAAGTGCTCACTGAGCCACTTTCATGGAATCACATGAAGTCACAGAATGGTTTGGGTTAGAAGGAGGAGGTGGGGGCAACAGCAAACTAAGGCCTAGAAGCTGGGCAAAGCTTCATGGGGTTCAAAAGCATCATGAGAACTCCAAATATCAGCCAGCAGCCTTGGGGAATACAGGCATTTCTCCAGAGGCACGTCCTCTGAAGCCACTAATGCTCAAAACTGTTGTAGTTCTCCTTATTTCATGCTTGCAAGTGGAGCAGAGTGATTTTGGCTCAGTCTGTTCCAAGTCCACCTGAATCTCATACCTACCCTGGAAAAGTCAACACAGAGTTAAAGCTGATAAATTTAGACAAAAAATAAACTCCTCAGTTGCAGCAAATGTCTACACAGTAGGGAAAGTCCCTAAGCCTTGGACTATCCTGAGCTGGGGAGCATCTCTCCATAAGTGAACAGGTAGGAGATATGTAAACTGCACTGATGCAGATGGAGCAATGCCACTCTGCCCTGTCTCCTTGGCTGTGCTGCATTTGCAGAAGAATCCAGACACAGGCTTGCACTAGGTTTATTTTCTTTCTGTTGTTTCTTTCTCAGTCACACCCAGAAAATGCAGCTCCTCTGACTGGTAAGAGCCTCCACAAAGCACACCACGTTTGGTGTTCAATGCAGGCACATCCATCCCTCGGCCTTGCTTCAGTCATCACTACACATGAAAGCTGGCAGGGGACAAAGCAGTGATGAGCAAGGCAGCAGAAAGATCAGTGGAGCAGGGATGCTGTGGCAGGGATGCTGTGGCCTGAGAACCTTGTTAGTCAGAGTCATGCTGGAGTGACTCAACTTAGGAAAATGTGCTTTTTTGATTACTTAATAAAACATCCTTTATTTGTTAGGTTTTTTCGATTTAAACAATTGCTAGAACTGATTCGTTGCTAGTGGATATCAAGGAACTGGAATGTGATGGTACAAGCTTATCTAGCAGACTTGTAGCTGCCACTTCAAAACATGCTCCATGTGGTGTCACGTGTATGTTAGGCTTTCATTTATGCCATCCCTGTGATTTTGGTGGCTTTAAAATTTTGCCAAGTGGGTATGATTGAATGGAGTGTTGCCATGCAGGTAGCCTGCCTTGAGCTCCTGTTAGTAACAGAACTGTGATGTGTCTGCTGTTTCTGAGAACTAAATTAGGTGGAAATGTTTTGCAGATCACTGTTTTATACATTGCAGGACATAACAGCAGAGGTTCTGGTCTCAAAACACCACCACATGACATGAATGCTTTTGAAATGTATCAGCCTCTGCTTTCTCAGATCTCATGTGCTCCCCAGAGACTTCTGCAGATCCAGCCTCTCTGCAGATGCTTTACACCAGCTCTGGGCCTGCTGTTCCCTGTGCACTGCCTGCCCTCCACATTGGCCATCTCCAGGGGACACTGACCCATTGCTTCCTCCACAGGGCAATGCCAGAGCAGGGCTTTCTCAGCAATAATTTATTTCAGCTCCTGGGTGCCATGGACCAGAGGCCAGAAAGCCTCTCAGCCCTCTGCTTTTGATACTTCTCCCACTGGCACAGAGAGGCAAGGAGGGAAAGGAAGTATCTTTGCTCGAATGCCAAACAGAAATAAGTTCATTCAAGGATTAGAGGTATGGGGGGAGGAGGAGCAGGGCCTGAGGAGACAGACAGACTGGAGACAGCAGGGGCAGAAAGGGTCACGCTACCTTAGAGGGGATAGGCTGATGGAGAACAGCCTGTAACCAGCACAGCACACCCCTTTCCTGAAACCTGGAACAGGAGCCAGCACTGGCAGTTCTCCACATTCCTGGGCAACCAGCAACATCTCTGCCCTCAGCCAGCAGTCAGGATACATGGACACTGGCACAGGGGTGTCCCTGTGGGTCCTGCAGCAGCTTGTTGGCCACAGATCCTCACAGTCAGCCTCAGGAAAGCTTGTGTGAGTCTCCTGGGCTTCAGCAGAGGGGAATTACTGCTCATAGATGCTCTGGAAAGGGAAAGAAGGGAGAGAGGAAGGAGCAGGCTGTACACACCATTGTGTTACAAGACCTATGACAAAGTAGACATTGCTGAGAACACTGAGAGCACCTGGGAAATGCCACCACACATGCAACCTCCTCTCCATTCCTCAGAGAGAAGGAACAACCCTTTCTTGTTTCATTCCTCATTTGAGTAACCCCATGCTTTAACTGGCAAATCTGAGTGGGTCCAGGAGCAGAGTCCTACAGCACATCCCCTCCTGCTGCAGCTGCCAAGCTCCTCACCCTTTCTGTAAGTCATTCAAATCATCAGCTTGGGTCTGCTCGTCCAGGAAGGCTCTGTCCCAGGCTCTCACTTCTCACATCACTCTTCAGATTCTGATTCCTCAGTGTATCAATTTTAAGTCCACTTACTCTCAGGCTTTTCAAAGTTTTCAAAGTACATCATGTACGACAGAAAGGGCAATCTCTATGCTAATAGGCAACTCCCCAAAGAAGTACAAACCTGACAGTCAGAGTATTTCTTTGATTGGTCATTCTCCTATTGGCTGCATTTGTAACACTGAATGTTTTTAGAGATATTGCTGTATGTCAGCTGGAGTTATTGCATCAGACTGAACTCAAACAGCAGCAGTCTATTGCCAATATTGAAAGTCCACACTGACTGAGACCTATGAGCCTACTACTTTTTGTTCTTGTTTTGCTTAAACTTTAGCCCAAATCATCTTAAAGAAAACAAGAAATGCATTTGAGAGGTCTATATCTGCTGAGCTTTCTGGAAGATGGATTAGTGAATTTATTTGCCATATAAAATGTAACTAAATAAAGCTATAAGAATGTTCACTAAGAATAATTCAGCACTGGCAGAAAGACAGATTATAACATCTATGTGCCTTCTCTTCAACAAGGTTTTACAATTTTAAAGGAAAGGACACACAGTCCCTGAGAATTAAAAAACGGGTGCTCTCAATCACTCCCACTTGCAGTTGTGTTGGTCTAATTCTGTGCTGGTGCAGCCTAGATGGGTGCATGGGGACCTGTGTCCTGGGGAGGAGAAGAGTATCTCAACACTTACAGACCATACCAATGCCCTGGCACTTTGTTTTGCCTAAGAAGTACCACAGAGCATAAAGTTTTTGGGTGGAAGAGGAGGGATAAACTACCAACAACAGCCACTCGCTTCGCCCCCATGCCTTAGGAAATCCCTCTTCAATAATTCCAGCTCTTGGCCTTCCTGCATCTTTCCCACGCCCACCCAGCCTTCGCCCCACCCCATGATTTCAGGAAACATTTTATGCCCCCCCCTTATGACCATATTTTCCTAATTCCTTTTTTTCCCTGTCTTCCTCACTCTTCTCCCTTTGGGCAAATTGTAACCATGATGTCCCGGACATCCCAGCCCTTCCCCAGCGCCTTGGCTGCTCTGGCTGTCCTTCAAGCATGCCATGGCCACAGTCAACTCCCATCCCCACCACCCACCACCCAGCTGGGCAAACAACAGCAAGAAGTCCCGTACGCCCTCCGTAGCAGGTTTATCCATAGATGAAGGCGATGCGGGAGCTGCCGCACCTTTGATGGGAGCGCGGTGTCCGCCTGGCCCGGGCAGGTTTCGCTCGGTGTCGCAGCGCCACCTGATGGGACAGGGCGGCTCCTGCTGCTGCTGCTGCTGCTGCCCGGTGTCACCTCCCGGTGCCCTCGGCTCCTCCCGGTCAGCGGAGCACGGCTGAGCCCCGCCCGGACACGCTTTGCGGGTGCCGTGCATTAACCCCGGTGGGCAACCAAGCCCTGCACAGCTGCTTCCTCAATCCTCCCTGGATGTGCAAAATCCGGTCCCCATTGCTGCCCAAGCAGTCATTAACCTCTCCTACTCCCTCAAGCCTGAAAAGGGTTGGAAATCCTGAAAAACCTTGGAAAGCAATGTCTGTGCTTGCTTGCAGAACATGCACAATGATTCCTTCGGTGGAGGATTAGCACGGAAATAGCAATAATGCACCCAAAAGGTGTTAACGAAGTTCACACCACAGAAAAATTGACTGAAGTCACATCCTGCACAGTCCTGGAGAAGACTTCTTGGAGAGTCGTAAGATTTCTATCCCCTCTGCTTCCCATCTTGCTGTCAGTATGCAGCACATTTGCACTCAGAGGCAAATTAAAGTCCCCACCGGCAGAGCTGCTGCAGATCTGCTCCACTGTTCACACCAGTGCCTATTGCACCTCACCACCTCCCATTTCCAGTAGAACAGACATGCCTCATTTCCCCTGAGGTTGTGTAAAACTTTAAAACTTCTGCTGTACACCCCATTAGAAGTCAGGCCGATCAAATGGAGGGACAAGCTCAGGACATGGGGAAGGGCTCACAAATTGTGGATTCTAACCTTGTCCCTGCCACACCTTTACATCACCCCCATTTTTTCTGCCTGCAAAAGGGTAAGAGCACGGGAGCCCTTTTTGTCTGCAATCTAATGAAGAAAAACAGCTTTAGGCTGTGTAGAGGCCTGGTCTGCAGCTCTACAGGGAGGCCTAAATATTTTGTGGAGACCTGTGCTTGTGGGTTCCTCTTTAAGCAGCAGATGTGTGACCTGCGGGTGAGCAGTGCGTGCCACACCTCTGGCCTCAGCAGCCCCTGCCACTCTGCCTCCCCTGCCTGCTGCACACACAAATGTGCCACTGGAAAAGTTATGAGCTTTTTATTGTCACTTGTGGAGCGAGATACTGAGCCATCGAAGTGCTTATTCATTTCTGGTTATCTGATTGTCGTCATGTTTCTGAACTGCCCGTTGAAGGTAAGAGATAAACCACAGCCAGCCTCAGACTGAGAGGCGCCTGTGACATAGCCAGGTTTTTTTCACCTGGGGATGATATATTATTTATTGACTCACACAGGGTCACCTGGAAATTCTTCATGCAGGGAATTGAAAGGGAAGAGTAAATACTAAAACCAAAGGCTGTCAGGACCTCCTTTTGCCAGTGGGATGGGGTTTTTTTCTGCTTGGTGGCTCTGCTTTTTAGAGGGAAGGGAAACTCCTGTGCCCCCTGTCACTCCAAGAAGAACAAATGCAGCATGGAGAAACACAGGCAGCTGTTTATTTATTTCTCAAAGAATTCTGTCTCCCTGTTTTCATAACCTTCCTCTTTTTACACCAGCTTAGAAGTGCTAAACTACTTGAAGGAGTGAACTGCAGGGATCAGCTCAGGGATGGTGGGGAGATCCAACATTACTTCCAAAGGAGATCCAGCAGGAGAGAACGTTGCTGTCCTGTAGATTTCCCAGGTTTGCTCTCTAAAAACTAATCCAAATCCATCCCATGAAACAGCATTTGCACTGTAAAATGAAAAAAAAAGGTTTTTCCGAGGCTCAGGGGAGTGGTGTATGCACAGAGCATTCTAAGATAACAATTTTCTGAACAAATCTTTGATGTTAGTCTTTCAGCACATAATTTCAATGGGAGGCAGGAGAGACATCCATCTGCTAAAGGGAATATTTGCCTCTTCCATTCTGCATGCAGCTTTGCTGTTGCTATGGTCACATATTGTTATAATTGTCTTTTATTAAGGAGATTCTCCCTTAAAGAGTTTTCTACCCAATGCATCCTGCCAGCTCTCTGGTTCATGAATACATGTTTACCTATTTAGCCTGCCCAATGATGGCATTTTTAAGGCCTCAGGGTATTTGGTTTCCAAGCACTAAGAGAATTACTAGAGAAGTTCCCAGCATGATCATGATTTCCTGAAGTCAAAGTCAAATAGAAAGAGGTGGCATCAGATATTTTTATGTCCCTTTATGGAAAAAAAAAAAAAAAAGAGAAGATTTTTGCTTTTTATCAATCAGAGATCAAGAATAATAGGCTGAAATAGATTAATTAGTGTAATTTGCTTGGACAGAATGGCTTGCCTGCCTTCTGACAGAACTTTCTCTCCCCTGTTTTTCAATGGCCTGCAGTTGACATACATATGGATTCTACAATTGCCCTGCAGTCATCACTGTGCTGGGGAAAGTGTCTTATTTTCAAAAGTAAATTGCTCTGCAGCAAAGCCTCGCTGTGCACCAGGCTGGGTGTGAGCAGTGAGGCCTGGGCCCTCTGCACAGGAACCACAGGAGTTTGTGACATCTCCATCCCTGTCACTTGTGCCAGTGCCTCACCACTCTCACAGTTAATAATTTCTTCCTTGTATCTGGCCTGAATCTCCCTCTTTTAGTTTAAAACTGTTACCCATCGTCCTATAAATGACCCCATGGATGATATCTAATTGGAGCAGACCCATATTGGCTTTTCTTCACTTGCCCTCCAAGATGGGAAGTTTATTGTTGGTAACTACTTATTTCCTTCTTTGGTCTGAGCACACAGAGAGGTTGAGCTGGCAATGTCCCCTCCATGCTGAGTGTAAAATGTTGGCTGAGTTCAGTCTGACCTGGCAGAGGGACAGAGCTTTCAAAGAAAATCGTGTCTGTATAAATGTCATGAAAGTGCATATAGCCAGACAGAGACAAGGACCCTTCTCAGCAACTTTTCTGAGCAAAAGCTGTATCTGAGCTTATGGCTTGTCAGACACTGAGGAACCAGCACAAGTGAGAGCTCTTGTGAACCCTCCAGACAAAAGCAGAGCTGGAGCCAGGCTTATTGCCATTGATGCTGGAGTCAGTCACAAGGCAAGTCTGTAGGCAAGCAGGCTGTGGGAGGCACAGGGCTGAGCACAGCAGCTCCAAATCTGTCCCACAACCACTTTGCCTCCTCTGCTGGGTTTACCCCAGCTCAGACAGGGTGAAACACAGCACACTGGTCCAGAGGAACAGAAAGCAGCAAGTGTACTTGTAGAAACCCTGTAGCAAGGCAATGCTGCTGCTGGCTCTGCTGGACATGAGTGCTGCTGGGTGGTCAGCATTGAACAGTGGGACTGTGGAGCCAGGACCAGGGGCCAGGCTCAAGAGGCTTTAATGGTTAGGAGTTTGGAGCTCAGAGGGTAAAATGCTACTGTGTTGCCGACGTTTTGGTGCTGTTGTAAGGACTTGCTTGCTTTCAGGGAAAATGGGAAAGAAGGAAAGGGAAAAACAGGTGGTCAAGTGGCAAAGATGAAATGGCATAGTAAGAAACTCACCCTTTGTTTTCCTGAGGTGAAGAAGTGGAAGGGCAGGTTGAAGGGGTTGCATTCCTCCTCCTAATCCTCAGCATCCCTGAGTTCAAGGAGCACTGCCAGACCCTTGGCAGCAGAGCAGCTCCAAGAGTGCATCTCAGTCCCCTGTTCAACTGTGTGATTATTTGCAATTAGCTGTGTGTAAATCCAGCAGCTGGAGTATGATGGGAGTTACCTGATCCAGCTCTGGAGCAGTTCTCAAAGTATTGGGAAGAGCTAGTCACTAAACTAGGATGGCACAAGGATGATGGTGAGGTCATAGGAGCAGCCTTACCAGGCCAGCCCAGCACCCTGTCCCCAGCAAGTGGCTGAAGAGAGATGGTTATTTTAGTCTTGTTGAAGTTGTGTTGATGCCCATCGCTGGTGGAAAAAAACAACAGAAGTGGTTCAAGGGAAAATAGAAGAACCAAGCAAGTATATTGAGACATTTCAAAAATATCTGTTCTATTGCACAGTGATCTATGGCTCAGGGACCTAAGACACCTCAGTGGATTTCATCTCCTTGAGGATGTCCAAACCATATGTGAACCCATGCACATTTACCTTACATCCATGAAGTCCCCTCACAGGGAACATCACAGATCTAAACACTGTGCAACTCCATAAATTCTGCACTGCATAAAAATTAATCTCATTTTGTTTTCCTTGAAATTGCAGCCTGCTGGTTTTGTGTGAGTTGCTCCCATGTTAGAAAAGGCTGATGGGTGGTTTCTTCACCTTCTTCCTGTTGTTTGTAATTTATAACCTGCCAGAATAATTTCCTGTCTTTTGGGGAGCTAAAGAGTTCTCTCTGTTTTTTTTTTCCCCATACACAGAAGACTTTCTGTACTTTTGTTCACCTTTGTCAGCTTTCTCCATATCTTTCCAGCCATAAAGTAATGTGCCTTGTCACCTGTCAATAGCACTGTGTAAATGCTAAGTAAGGCCAACATGTGCCAATCATTAAGCTCAAGGGAAATCTTTGGAGGTGTTTGTATCCCACTGAGGTGGATTCAGAGCAAACAGACACAAGTGGGGACCAGAGTGTGGCAGGTGGAAAATCTGCAGCACCAGAGACTGAGCAAATTCTCATACCTACAGAAACACAACGTTCTCAAACAGCTGATAACAAATGCAAATTTCTGTGTACTGAACACAGGACACTGCCTGCTGAATCCTTGGGAGGGAGATGCCTGAAATGTTGGAAAGGCTGGACATATCCTTAGAGTAACAAACCACACTTCTGGGTCTCCCTTGAACCAAGCAATGGACACAGCCTGAGTCAAAGACTTAAGCCACTCTGCAGTATCCAGCTGTGTGCAGTGAAATGCAAAGAGTCTGGGCTGGCAGGCACAGGACAATGCAACATTTAAGTGTTTGTCTTAAATTCACAGAGGGACTGGGTGAGTCCTTACATGGGAAAGTCTCCAGATATGTGGGGTCCGGTGTTCATTTAATGTGGCAGCCTGGATCCTAACATCAGGTCCCCCTAAATTCTTAGCACAGTCCTTGGAATAGTGACCTTCTTCTTTAATATCCATCACTGAAACATATAGCTATGAAAACTGACACAAATCATAGCCCCTTTTTTTCCTTCCTAAAGCTAGAGGGGACATCTGCTGCTCAGGCTGGTTTTGCATACCCCTTGTGCTGGTGACTCCAGAATTAATGAACTACAGACAAAGTCCTCTAATAATTTCCCTGAATTTTCCTGCCCAGCTCTGTGGCTAGCACACACCTTGAGGATGGAGAAATGAGTTCAGTCCCTGCCTCAACAAGTTTCAATCCACATCTGCATCTTGCCAGAAGAGGTCTGTGTTGCCTGCTGTGCAGGTAGTCAGTGTACATAAGAAGGGAGAAGAATGAAAAATACAGTTCTAGGTCACCTGAGCATTTTAGAGGGGAAAGAGTCTTCTTTAGGTGATGCCTTTTCTGCCCTAAAATCTCAAGCCAAAAAAGATTAAAATTATAAAAAAGCAGTTACCGTTTATTGAAGGTCCTTCAGGTGCACTTATAGCAGAGTGCCCCCATGACAAAGGGCTTTGGCAATTTATCATAATTGACAACAATCCCCAGTTAGAAGTACTTAATGAATTCATTCCCCTCTTGGTTTAGCCCCCTGCTGAAGCCTTCCACCTTGCTTCTAGCCCCACACTGTTTATGTCTAAACACATAGAAAAGTGACATGGCCTTGGTTCACAGAAGAAGCAAGATTAGAATAGGATTCCAGGAATGTAAACTATATAACTAATACATAGTTATATAGTTAACTATATAAATAATATAGTTAACTATATAATTAGTTAACTATATATAATTATATAGTTAACTATATAAATAATAGTCTACAGAGCTACAAATATGTGAAAAATACATAGAAAATAAAAATCTTCTGGCATCATAGGAGTGACTTTTCTGACCTGTTGCAGACATCTGCACTAGGCAGAGCCCAGCTGTACTGCAGGTGAGACTGCTTCCCTTCATGCATCTGCAGGAGGAGCACCACAACACAGATCAGCTAAACCCACAACTGTGTGGTTGTGTCTCTATGTGATGAATATCGAGGCTTAGTGACAAAAGTGAAGGCTCTGTTGCCTTGAAAATGTGTTGCTAAGAAGAGGCTGAAAAGTGTGAAATACAGGCAGCAGAGGAAAACACAAGCAGTGCTGTGGAAGGAAGGAAGAGGCTGTTACTCATAGCTCATCAGATACTGCAAGGTATAAAACCTGGCTTCCAGGAAGATCCCAGAGCCATTTTTATTTGAAGAGTAGGAACATTTATAGAGCTCTACATATTTTAGTGAGCCATGTAAACACTAGCTAATTAATCTAAGTAACAGCATAAAGCATGTTAAACCATTTATTTCCTCAGAGATAAACCAGTCAGCAGAATTTAAAAAACAAATCAGATCCCTAGTAGAATGGTTATCTAAAAGGGGAAATGTTTACACTATTTAATTTATTTCTCCAGAATAAAGAAATTTTCTGATATTCCTGCAACAGATGAGCACAGAATAAAAGGAAAGTCATTTGGAAAGCATGTTTTTCCCTCCAGTGTTACACCCACATCAGCCCTTGATTTCAGAAGCATTGTTTTTCATCAGCTGGTGAAAGCACCTGGAAAGCTGGAGTCCTAATTCCAGTGATTGCTCCTTCAGCTCTGATCTTCCTCTTTCATATGCACAAAAAAGAAGACTTTAACAATGTGCATAAAATATTCTGATGCTGAAATTGGGTTCAGCTGCTTTCCTGCTCCCCCCACTCGCCGTGCTTAAGCTAAATGAAGTGGTCTCTCCCAGAGCTGAATTCACCCAAGTCCCCAATCATTGTCTAAGACCTGGGCATTTATTTTCCTTGCAGCCTTCCAGTCTCTCTCCTGAGCTCATGAGCAAGAGCACAAACCAGAGCTGGCTGTGTTAACTGCGGGCCACATCTCCCACTGCTTCTGCAAACCCACACCTGGCCTCTGGCAGCACCTTACATAGCTGAATAAAGGTTTTGAGGATGTAGCCATATAAACTAATGTAAATACTACATAAAAAAATAATCTTCATTGTGGAGGAGGAAGTAATGCAACTTTATGAGTGGGAAGGTCAAGGAGTGTTATCTGCTATTACCTGTGAGCTTTGTAGTCTCCATTCACATTTGATCCATTTGCTTTTCTATTGACACTGGCTTGGGATAGAGGAAACTCAAGCTAAAATCAGATTGCCTGTCAAGATCCTGACAAAGGAAGGAAAGGGCCCTTGATTACAAGGGACCTGACCTGGCATTCCTCATGGAGCTCCCTGTCCCTTGGCAGGGCTTGCTGCCCTTTAGCTGGCTGCTCCAGGTGCTTCAGGCTGGCAGCAGGTGTCCGCTGTAACTTGCAGACTGGCTGTCATCACCATGCTTGGAAAATTTCTACTGCAAAAAGTTTCAGAAGAGAGTTCATCATGAATGACAGCATTGTCCTTGCTGGGTCCTCTTGGTCCCCTCAACCAAAGCATGACCAGTGTTTTTCTTCGTTCAAACAGTTGTCCATCTAACAGTAAAACACATTTATACACCACTATAGATCCATTACATGAGTATATAGATACATGCAGACACACTCCAGATTATACACCAGGAGTGACCTGCTTACATAGTACAGTTGGAATTTTTTTTTAAACAGCTGTTTTTCAAAAAATTATTATAAGGTGCTTTGTAAACCATGGGGAAAAAAAATCCTACAATCTATAATTCTAAAAAATAACAAGTAGAAATTAAGAAGAAGGGCAAAATTTGCACAGGATACACAGATAATTTTAAAGATATTTTGCTTTGGAATGTAGCAATTTAACAGCACTGCTGAGTTGAAGGACATTTACTGGCACAGAACAAAACATTCCTGATTATATTCTGTCTCTTCAGGTCAGTTTTGCAGATTTTTCTCTCAGGAGGTCTGAAAATTTTCGTTACAGAAGTTATAGGAAGACTAAACCTGTCCCTTGTAATTATTTCCACTCTTTGTTTAAAATGCTGCAGCAGGGAATTCTCTGCCAGTGCAGAGAGGAAAACACAAGAGACAATCAGGAATACTGGGCCATAGTAAGGACTGATGAACAGCCCACTAGGAGAGAGGCTTTGCCCCTGCAATGAGTTTTCTGGGCTCAGGACAGATAAACCCATTGACGCAGGCTCGTGTGTGCCTGCACACACACAGAGCCAGCCAAAGCCTCAGGGACTTTTGCCACCCTGCTGTTAATCATTATCCAAGCAGAGCCGTACTCTTTGAGATCTCTGACCTGTTTTGCAGCCCTGGAGGGGTTTATTGTAGGCAGCACAGCCTTGGCCAGTGTTTGGATTGGGTGCTGACAGGCAGCCAGCTGGCCCCGGTTCAGAGCCCGCGATACAGAGCCTTGCACGGCCGCGCATTTGTACTCCTTGGGAAAAGGGAGCAGCTCCTGCTTCCATCGGCCAAGGGGGAGTGGGCAGTTCCAGGGACACAGGTGAGCAGGAAGCAGCCAGGTGAATTTCCCTTGGGTGATAATGAGGCCATGTGGATGTGGTATCTGCAAGAACGTGGATTCAGGACTGAAAAGCAGTCAGGTCACTGGGGATGGTGCAAGGAGAGGCCCTGCCTTGAGTGAACTGTGCCAAACACAAGAAGTCTCCACAGCCCCAAATCTTACAAGATTCATGCACACAGAACAGATTTCTCCCACAGGTCTTTAAGTAATTAATTTTTTTTTCAGGTCTTTGGAAGCTCTTCCTCAGTTTTTATGACTTGCTGAAGCCTTGAACTTCAGCAAGAACTTCATTCAAGCTTGAATTTATTCAAGAATTCAAGTGTTGTTCTATTCATGCTCTCCTAAATTGTAGATAATTTAAAACAAAGAGGAGTCAGAACCATTTTGTCAAACATTTTGATTAGCCAGTATTCTGCTGAATCCTGTATGTCATTTCTTGATGGTGAATCTCAGGGTATGTGTCTGCTTCCAATCTCATGAAAGTGTCACATTAAAAAAATCCATAAAGAAATGGCATTAGGAATGTAAACCCAGTAACCTTGCCACTGAAAATACAATAGATACTCTTCAAAGATCCTCTCCAAACCAAACCATCCTATGGGTCTGTGACTCTACAGTAAGTGCATGATCATGCAGTCACTCAGGGAAGTAAGAGGGCATAAATGAAGGAAATGGTTCCTTCTTTTCAGTACCAGAAACTCATTAAAATCTCCTGCAATTCTAAGGAATGGCACCAGCCACATTATGTGGGAGACAGATCAATGGAGTTTCTCTGGTTCAGGAGGCTAAGCCCTTGCAGAAAAGTGTGCTGCAATCAGGATGGAATCCTTCTTTCTTCAGAACATGGAAAGGTGTGACTTTCATAGGAGCAGGAAAGGGATGTATTGATTTTTCTTTTTGGCACGTGTGGAAGACCAGTACAATTTTGAGCCTCCTCTGTTGGCTTGCTAGTTCAAATCCCTGCACTTTGCAGAAATGACAGTTCTGGAACTCGACACTAATGGGACAAGGAAGGCTGCATACTATTGACAAAAGTCTTTTCATTACTTACAGCCAGCTCACTGGGTGTATAATCCCAAAATCCTTTGAAATTTTGGGGACTGAATTACTTTGGATGCATGTATCTGTTGTCTTCTTCAGCCTTACTCAGGAGTTTGCAATGAGCAAATTTTACTCATTAGGGATAAAGATCATAATTAACTTGTAGTTCTACTCCATTTTACCAACTACATCATAGGCAGTAATCTTTAAGGTATTTTATATATATATATATATATATATATATATATATAGTTCAGCAAAGGGCTATTTTTGTGCAGTCAATAAGGTATAAAGGCAGTGCCCAGGAAAGAACAGTTTAGGCCAATTAGGAGTTGTTTTATGAATGCAAGAACAAAGCTTGCTTCCAGCAGCTCTCTGCTCTGTGGCTTCTCTGGTGCCTAAGAAAAAGCAGCCTGTGTCCAGTGGGGACACAAAGGTTACAAAACCTTCCCCCAAGCTGTCCCTGGAGCTGTCTTTAGATCTTGAAGAAAGAGTTTCTTGATGAGTGGGATGAGGCTGTTAGTGTGCCCAAAGGTGTTGACTGCCATACACTCTCTGTGTTGTGTTTTTGGGCTGTTCCTGAAGGCTAGAAGATGATTTACACTGTGCTGGACATCTGGGGGTATAGGTGAAGTAGGTTTGCTCTTCCCTTGATACAGATCTGTGAGAAGGCAATGATGCAACTGATGACATTTGTTAGCAGAGGGCATAGTGCAGAAGAATACAGATGAAAAGTATAGAAGTGGAAGAGTTAGGAAGAGAGTAAAAGAAACAGGAAAGGATAAGGGTTAACTTTGGTAGCAGTTTTCTTAGAATTGGGATGGAGAGAAGAGCTGAAAAGAACAGAGAAGTGAAGAACAGTCAGCAGTCTCCAGTTGTCTGATTTATAGGGCCCATATAAACCCTCAGTCACACAGCACTTTGGTTTTCCAGAAGTCCCAAGCCATGGTGCAGCAGACACTCATGCTGTGGCTGCACAGGCTCATGCAGGATGCCTCGTGTGCCTGCTCTAGGGTGCAGCCCTCTGGAGAGCTCTGCAGGCCCGGCACTGTCAGCACCACCCTTTGTCTTGTGGTCAGAAGACAAACTGCAGGTGTGTCCAGTCCAGGATTTGTACCTATTTAAATTAAGTTTTCCAAACCTCTTGCTCTGTGTGCAGATCTTTGTGCATGTGTTGTCACTCAGGTACACAGAATTTTTCATGCAGGTAGTTTAATATGATGTTGTCTTCCCACATCCTAATTATCTCCCCCGTGGAGGTCCCTGGTTGGAGCAGTGTAATTGGGAGCAGGAGGCTCTGGTCCTTCTCATTACTTTAACTGATTCAAATCCTTTCAAAGAGCAAGCCCTGGAACAGCAGTTTCATGACCTACAGTCACCTTCAGTGCCGAGGCTCACTGAAAGGCCACCCACGCAGGGTTTGGGCAGTAGTGTGCACAAAGTGACACCCGAGCTGCTGCATTTTCCATGAGCTGCCACACAACAGAGTGAGTGCCCATATTCCTCTGAGTGGTGCTACATGAAATGCCAACACTTAAAGCACCTTTGTATTTCTGTAGAATAACACAACCTGAAACAGGAGCAGAGCAAGTTCACACAATCCAGAGGTACCACAACGTGAGGGTAGTTGATCAATCAACTGACTAATTGCATCTGACTGCAGCAAGGAGAGATTCCTCTGTCCTGTGTTTGCTTGCAATGAAGCGAGAAAGAGAACTGGGTTGCCCAAATGGCCTGGGGAACAGGCTACCCAAGGCAATCAGTTGCTTCACTCAGTCACCCTCGCTGATGATGGGAAAATACAAAGTGCCCCCTGGTAGCCCTGGAACCTTCAGCTGTGAGGCTGCCTGCAAAGAAATGCTCAGGATAACAAGCATTTTAGATTTTTGATATATTTCTAAAATGTAACTGCTATTTTATCACCTAATCAAGCTGTATAGTAGTATTTTATTGCCAAATCTGAAATTTATTATGGCTGCTTTGTGGTTATACACCAGTGTTGAATTAGTGCTTTATTACTATAAGCAACTGATAACACCTACCCAATTAAGGTATCTTTGTATCTATCTCTATTTGGAACTGTTCCGACACCAAGTTCTTGTCATTACTGAACAATTATTATTATTAGTGACTGAAACAGGACTAAATTAACAGCTAGACAAGTTGTGATTGCACCACTAAACTCCTAAGTAGTTTGATTAGTAAATAATACAGTAATACCAATTAAACATAACAGCTGCTTATCTCATGGAGATTATAAAATAAATATATAGCTGTAAATATATCTTGTTATGCTACAGTATAGTTTGCATGATTTAAAATACTTTTAAGAAATAATTAAGCTTTCTAAGAAGTCAGGCACCAGAAAAAAACAGTGGTCTGTATCTAAACATTGTGAATACATCATCACAAAAAACCACAAGCAAGTAAAAGGAAAATATAAGACAGGTAATTTATGAGATATTATTTTGTGATACTAAGTTCTAAGTAGTATTTCATGTTCTGTTTTGTGTCTTTACAAAATACTACAATCAAAGATGGCAGAATTTGCATGAAAATTGTGGCTTTATGGCAGAAGGATTTGATCTTGCTGTTAACCAGGTCTTTGAGTTGCAAAAATAGGCTGTATTTTGACATAGACCTTCCTGTGCTTTCAGAAAATCAAGGATTTGAATCCTCTGTGTAACAAGACTGCAATACCTGCTCCTGGCTGCAGTTTCCTTTTCCAACTGCACCCCCCAAGGCCAAAATTGTTCCAAAGAACAGGAATTACCCCAATGAGTGGTGGAATGGTCCATAGAGTGGCACAGCTCCTTAACTTGTAGCTCAGGAAGATCATGGAGCTGTGGACACCGTGCTGCTGAGAGGTGCTCCATGCTGCTGAAGGAAGCAGAAATCACTGCACAGCCCTGGAGCATGGCCCTGTTCTTGAGGTTTGGGTGTCTCAGGAGGACATTGGAGGTGCGTCATTTTCTATTTTTTGTTAGGGATTTAGTCTTCTGGGAAAAAATGTCAAGGAGCCCAGAGAAGATACAAGGCAGATCAATTTGATTTTCTTATAAAGGAAGTAAGGAAGAGGCAGAGACTGTGACATGAGTCATAGTTGCAGTAACTGGGGAAGGTGGGAACAGAATGTGGGTTTCATTATTTCAGTTAAAATGTTCTTCTATTTTTTCCTTCCTCACTTATAATTTTATTCAGTCCTTCTCCTCCTCCCATATTCTCCCCCCTCCCCTAGGATTGACAAGTGGGAAAGGCAGATGATGAAGGCCAATATCTGCCACTAAAATTCAGCAGGCAGCAGGGCTGGTGAAAATTCCCTGCTCCCAGCATTTATGGCAGGGTGCAATCAGTGGCTTGTGTTTGCTATTTGAACAAAGGAGCTTTGGAGTTAGAGGGAAGGTCTTCCCCAAGAAGCTGCTGACTCCTGAAACCTGATGTCCTGTTCCTTATCAGGCTGGTTTATGACAGGTTTCATAAATGTTTTATGAGACCCTGATGACTGCATGGCTAAGCTGGGTGGTGGCAGCTGCCTCCAACTTTGTAAGTTATTGACAAAGGATCAAAGACCAGATTTACCACCCTGATAAGATCAGATGGATAAGAATCCTGAACTGTCTTTTTTCCTATTTCCTGCATGAACAAACACGTTGCAGGATTTATTGACAGAGGCTCAATGCTGAAGACCTTGTTCAGACAAAATTCCTGCCAATTTCTACACCCCTTCCCCTAGGCTTAGTGAAATTCCAAGAAATGAGCAGTAAAGTTTGAGATCCTTGTCTCACCACAAAGTGGTTTTTGACTGAAAACCCTTCTTGCAAGAGTCCCTGGATAGGGGGACCTTAAAGGGATCATTGGTCTTGATGGAGAAAGGTTGATGGGAACCACCATGCATTGCCAATTTCCCAATTGTTTGAAAGCTCTGGTGCACAAGGCCTCCTGCCACATGTGGCAGGGCTCTATCTCACTTCCATCTGCAGTCCTCCAGGATGGGATCTGCTGACCACCAGCTGAGACCAGTGGATGCAGCAACTGGGAGCATGGGCTGCATGACAGAGGCCAGCCAAGCCTGTCACACACAAAACATCTGAATTTCATGCATTTGAGTTTAGCACATCTGACTTTACAACAGCCAAACCCCTGGGAAGGTCCTGGGGTTGATCTTAGCCAGGGGTTGAAGTAGTGCTTGTCCTACAAAAGATGTCTCTCCTAGGCATGTCTGCCAGCACCTCCTGCACCAGGAGCACTGTCAGCCCAGCTGGGCACTGTGGCCCCAGAACCTAAAGGCTGCAAGGTGAGAGGGCTACTCAGCATGGTCAGAAGCACATTACACCTCCCAGATTTAGGGTGTCAGAGGTGCTAGCAAGCTAAATAAAGGGGGTGAGAAGGCAGGACTGCAGTGTGTTTCAAACAGAACTGCAGGTCCTAAGAGTTGACTGCTGTTACTATTTTTTTGTTGTAAACATTCTAGGCAATTGTCAAAAAAATGTATGTCTCTTTTCCAAGCCTGGGAAGAGAAATATTTTTAGTTTCTTGTCAGGAGATTATTTCATTATTAGTCGAAAAACTTTTTGAGACAGCTAAAAATAAGATACTGTGGAAACACTGGGCTCAGTCATTCTGTGTTTGTTGATTTTTTTTAAATGCAGGAGCAGAACAACTCAACTGTCTTTGAATGACACAGGGCATGCCTGTGCCATGACGTTTGTTTTCCAGGAAGCCTGACTACTGACTCTAAAAATGTTCAATAACAGGGCTTAGTGAGACTAAAGTATCACAGAAATTGCCTTCAGAGCCACATTGACCAGCAGAAGAGATGGGTCATAGAATTTACTTGCCCACAGCACTTAAATACAGGCAAGAGTACCAAATAAAGAGAGGTGACGTGGGATTGAAATTCTGATCACCAACTGCTCAGAGCCAGAGGCTGCCTTAAATGGGATTCTTCACTGCCAGACACACCCTGCCTGAGACAGACTGGTGTTCCTCTATCTGGAGAGCAGGGAAACACTATCTGAACTCACTAGGAAAGATTTAGATGTTCTCATTCTGCTGTGTCTGACAACAGTTGGCTAAACTGGGGATTCTCCCAGGCTTGAAACGTGCAATTTGCTGGGAGCTGCTGTCTGGTTTGAGTGCTACATTTTCTTCAGTCTCACTGAAAACGAAGTCTAAAAAAAGTGCAAGTTTAAGCATTTTGCTTCTGTCCCTGATGCCAGAAGCTTGCTTCTCTAGAACTCAAAGGAAGATACTTATTTAAAAGGTAGAGCTAATTGACCATGAGGTAGCCTGTCAAGTGGGAATGGCTGTGTTTACTCCACTATTTGTGAAAGTATAAGTAACTCCACAAAGATATGGAGAGCAAAAATCAAGCCTAGGGACCTGAAGTACCTGAAGGACTTTTTTTTAAAAATAAACCATTCATGGAAAACGAATATATATAAAATCTGTCATGTTTTTGCTGGACTTGATAAGAACAAATACTATGTTATACTACAGGTCTAGTAATACACCACCAAATAACAGAACGTGGAAGAGCAGCTGCTGGTGACTAAGAAAAGAGCTGAGAAAATTACAAAGAAGAAGAAAATCTTGTTTGAAACATTTGATGTTGCTCACAACTCATCTCTAGACAATGTTGATCACTGCCAGCAGGGCAGGATGACAGGCAGCAGAGCCACCACAGAGGCAGCAGCACCGACTTTTATAGCGAGCACGGGCAGGTGGACACGGATCTTTATCTTCTTCCAATTTGTTTTCTAAACATTATCAACTCAGATTGCCCTTCACAAATTTCACTCCAAAACTTCAGAGTAATTGGCTTTTACAATGCAGTAAAGAAAGATATTAACTGGTTTGGGGATTGACTAGACAACCATTCACATCACTCTTTTATCAATATTGCCATAATTTGACACTTTTGAATGGAGGAGGATTGTAAAGCGCCTGCAGACCCTGTAAAACATGTTAAATGGAGATTAGTCTTACTGCTTAGTTTAAGCCTAGTAAAAGATAATAAAATTGACTGATGCAGCTGTAAATCTCACTTTTATCAAATCCTGGCTCTCTCTGTCCTTATGATTTTACAGCATCATTAATGCTGTTGTGACAATATCATTAATCTCCTCCTGCTGTTCAGAGAATGAAAGGCAACCAGCAAACACTATAAAAATCTGCTCTCTTCACTAGTATTATCTTTTCTCCCTTCTTGGCTCTCATACAGCTTAGACACATAATTCATTCATGAGGTGATTTCATAAGCTGAAAATTAATTGTAGATACACGATATAGTTTCTGTGGTTTGTGAAATAGCATTATTATTATAGTACATTATATGGAATTTGTAAAGTGGCTTTATTAGTTTTGGGGGTTTAGAGGATTTTGTTTTTTGTCAAGCAAAAGAGATTAGAAATAATTCCTCAGTGTTCTTTAGAGTTTTGTTTCAGCCCTTTTTTTATGCAAGTCTTTGTAACAACACAAAAGATCATCAGGCCTACAAATGAGGTACACTGCTGTTTTGGAAACCCTGGGAACTCCACCATAAATCATTAGGTTTTATTTTCCCTCAATTTATTAGACAGGGAAGATTGACTTTTTTCTGCTTCTGCTTTCCTAGTGAGGGCTGGGCTTGGGGAGGAGGTGAACAGCCTGTATGGGGAGCCTGAAGGATAACAAGACCATGTAAGCCATTCCAGTGTAGTAACTGGAGCTGTTCAGCCTGCAGTAGGCTTTGCACATCCCTCCCTGGTGCAGTGGCTGCTGGGGATGTCACTCACCCCCTTCTTGTTCTGCCAGAACTAAGGCACCTCTGCCCAAGGCACCTCTGCTTCTCACAGTGTCTATTCTGCCCACTGCTGTACCTCAACATCTCCACAAAATGATTCCATCTTTCTTTTCTCTGTGTCCATCTCCTCTTTATGATTGCATATGAGCTGTACAGCCTGAATAATATGGCCTTTTAATTTCCAAAGTACTTTTCTTTCCAGGGGAAGGACACTTGCCTTCCCAAGGTGTAACTGTGGATGCTGGGTCACGCACCTTGAGTTGATCAGGGCGCACAGAATCCCCTCTCTTGGTATGAGGTGGACAAAATAATCCCACCTCAAACAGGAGGAGACTTTAGATAAGTGAAGTTCAGATAACCACACTGTCTGTTTTCCCCAAGGTCAGCTGGCTCAGCAGGGCTTTATCCATATTGTTTTACCCAGGATATCTACCTGCAACCCAGGATTAAATCCTTTCAAAGCCAGATTTCTACTTGGGCACTTCACTTTAGGTGGTGGATTTCACATGACTGAAACCTTGTGGAATCCTCCTGGGGAAAAAAAAAAAACCAAACAGCAACTCTCCAACAATCTGAATGCTGTTAGGGTCTCAGCAGGCTGCTTTCTCTGACTGTCTGTATTTTCCTGGTTAACTCAAGGTTTAAGGCTGTCCCTTAGGCCTAATGTAAAACCAGAATCGTGCTGTACTTAGCTAAAGTCAATGGAACAAATTGACTACTTTAGCTCACTGTTTATGAGGGGGAGAGTTTATGTAAAAAATATTTCAGAGTTCATAATCTGGCATTTAAGTTACAGTTAAGCCTAAATATAGTGCTTTAATCATCAGCAGCTATAATTTCACTCCAGTATTTCTTTAAACTCTTTGGTTTGAAAGTCCAAAAGATAAGAAGTACTTCTCAGTAATGCAAATAGACAGAGAGCATGGAATTCACCCAGAGACTGTTTCTCCAGCCTGGGCTGTGCTTACCTTTTCAGCTCTCAGATAACTGGGAGGAAAAAATTCCATCTCAGCTCTTTCAAACCCTTGAGGTGGCCAAGGCTTGCCCCTCTGCAAAGATCTAGGGCAAACCACACTCTTCTCTATCAGCCCTGTAGATAAACAGCCATGGTGGTTTAGGGGTGACCCCTAAGTTCTGCAAAAGGAGGTGAGGAGGGTACAATGCTATGGGATAAAGGAGTGGTGGGAATAAAATCATAGATAGTTTTTGGTATGATATGTGTTAAGGTTGAGCTAGCCTTATAAAAGACTAGCTCATAGCTAGTCTTTTATAGCTCAGTAGCTTTATATAAAAGAACTGGTGCAGCATCACCTTGAGTCCTGTGTGCAGCTCTGGACACCACAATATAAGAAGAGGGTGTCCAAAGGAGGGCAATGAGGGTGGTGGAGGGTCTGGAGGGGAAGCTGCATGAGGAGCTGCTGAGGTCATTTGGTGTGTTCAGCCTGAGAAGGGGAGTCTGAGGGGAGATCTCATTGCAGTCTGCAGCTTCCTCCTGAGGGCAAGAGAAGGGGCAGGGACCAATTTTTTTACTCTCATGAGCAGTGACAGGACTTGAGAAAACTGCCCAAAGTTGAGTATGGGGAGGTTTAGATTGGATATTAGGAAAAGGTTCTTCACCCAGGGGATGGTTGGGCACTGGCACAGGCTCCCCAGGGAAGTTGTCACAAGCACCAGCCTGACAGAGCTCAAGAGCCATTTAGACAATGCTCTCAGGCACATGCTGTGACTCTTGGGGTGTCCTGTATATAGCCAGGAGTTGGCCTCAATGATTCTGATGGACCCTATGGGTAACATAGAGTGAGTCCTGTCCATCGAAGAAATTAATCAGAAAAGAGAAACCTGTGTGAGCAAAATACAAGGATGACTGTGCACGAGTCCCGGGTTTGGTATGGGCAGCTCACTACTTCCTGCTGCCTGTCAGGGATTTGGTCACAAAGAGAGGCCCTGATTTCTGTTCCCTTGGGCAGGGTGGGAAGGGCCATCATGTGGGGGCAGGTCAGCAGGGCAGGAGAAGGGTTTTTCCAAGCTGTGGGTGGCCTCTCACTGCTCAGAGCTGTCCCCCAAAGCCTGGGGAAACCCTTCAGCAGGGCACCATGCCTGGCTTGTTCCAGGGCACCATGACCTGAAAAGCTCTCTTAGGCAGGTCAGCAGGTGCAGGTGCTTAGGAGTCCAAGGGCAGAGTTTTGCCAAAGTTCACTCCTTTATGGCACACAAAGTTCTGCCGCCGCAGCCGGGCGGCTCCGCTGCACCCAAGAGCAAGGCCTGGGCTGTCCTAGCTCCAGGTGGAGCATTTGTGCCCAAGCCAAACATAGTGTTTTTCAAAACCTGCTATTAAACAAGCTCCCAGATGCATCCCTGGGTCTGCCAAATGGCACTGTCAATGCTCAGTGTCACAGTGGTGCAGCAGCTGGAGGGGCTCCAACATTTGATCCCAAACTAATGGCACAGATTATCTGGAAACAGAAATAGCAGAAGATACTGTGTGTTGCTACTCTTCAATAAAAGATGCACATGATTTGGTTCTAGTTATATTTAGTTCAAGTTGCTTCCTAACGCTTAGCATTTGAAAGAGATGTCAACAATTTTCACTTTCTTTAAATGAAGGGTGATAGGCCTTTATAGCAGAGTATAAAGATATCAGCTGGGAAATCTATGGCCATCAATGGCTTTAGTTTTCTCCCTTTATCTATTGGTATAGCCCTAATTTGACACTTGCCTGTTGAGGAAGCTTGTAAAGCAACTGCCGACCCTGTTAAATTTAGATTAGTCTTACAGGTCACTTAAAGCCAGTAAAGTGATAATTATATCCACTCTTGAGCTGTAAACTCCAGAGTACCTGGAATTAGCTCTATTTCTGCCACTGGCAATGCAGCTTCATTAGAATTTATACTGTCCCCTGCTGCAGGGACCCTCCAAACATGGAAGGGAGGGGAGTATCTATCTGATACCACACTGCCCAGATCCTGCAGCCTCCTCTGGCCCATGCAGCCCTGTGAAACACTGCTAGGTGCTTCTGAACCTTGGCACAAGGCTGATATGACGACGTTTATCTCTAAATTCAAACCAGAGGTTACAATGTGGGTCAAAATCATTCAGTTTATCAGAGAGAAAAGATAGCCCTGCCCTGCTGTTGGGGCAGACAATAAATAATTTTGTGTTGTCCTTTCTTGGCTTCTACTTTGAAACAGCATTAGTTATTTAGGAACTGATGCTCTCAGACTTTGGCTGAGGTTTTTTTGTGTCTCTGCTGAGCTTTGCAGGAAAGAGCCCAAATGCCCCATTGCTTTCGCCATCTATGAGCCAAATGTGCCACAACCCAATGGGGACAGCAGAGGGTGGACTAGCCCTGGATAAGAAGAGGAACTGGAAGAAAGCATGGCAGTCTGTCCTTCCCTCATAATGACCAATTTCTTGGGTCATTTCATTCCGTGTCTGTATCCCTGGCATCCACACATGGATTAGGAAACACGGAGGAAGACAGTCTCCCCTCAGTAGAACCTTCCTATGTGTTGCTTGGTTTGGAAGAGTGCCTGCCACTGCTTCTTTCTTTGGTAGGGGAAGGGATCTAAAATACCCCAAAACTGCTTTCACATGTATCAAAAGGAAAGAATTGCACATCAAAAAAGTCGTGCAGAGGAGAACAGGTTTCAGGTTTGATCACTGTGACTCCACCGAAGGCTTATGATGAAAAAAGTTTTGAAACACATTCACTGTACTTTGTTATCTCAGTTGAAGTTTTGTCTGATTTTTTTTTAATTTCAAAACATTTGGGCAAGCACTGGATCATATTTTCTGAGAAGGTACTGCAGACACTTGTCTGTCCTTAGTCTTTCCCCTTCATCTACGACTAACAATGTCTGCTAGAGCAGGAGACAGGTGGAGTTCAGCGCTGAATACAAATTACCATTTACTACCTAAATTTATTGAGAAAGTGGCTGAGTAATGCCCACTTTTGGTTTGATGCCAGCTTGGTGGGAATGTCCTTTGTTACATCCCTGCCCTCCTGGATGTGAGAGGATGAGATAACTTTGTCCCAAAGGAGCTACATGGGAGGAGCAGTTCAATTTTCAATGAAGCTCCCTAAATTTATCAGCCTGCCTCTCTGCTGTAAGTCTCTAGGCTCCCCTTAGAGGCAGTGCTGTGGTCAGGGGAGCAGTGCTGCCAACCACAAAGCTGCCTGGCCAGTCCAAGGAATCCCTGAGCACAGCAGGCTGCACTGACAAGATCTCTTGTGTGCTGCATGCTCAGTGTGCAAATGGATGCCCGAACATGTCTGTCTTGACCTTGGACCAAATTCTTTCATGCAAAAAAAAAGGATATAATTCATGCAAGTGATAGTCAACATAAAAAAACTTCTGGAGCCTGCTGCTGCTAGTGAATGCTTTGCAAAGCAGCAGTCCCTGATGTGAGGCAGCAGGAGAGAGATGCACTGTTCAGACACACGCAGGGTTATTTCTAGAAGGCTGTTTAGGTACTGCTGTTCAGGGTGGCACAAAGGAAGTGCAAGCGTTATCAAGGGAAGCCCAGGGCAGGGAAGGGATCACCTCCTGCAGCATCCAGCGCTGCCGGGAGCTGCGCCTGGCCGCGGTTTGGTGCTGCCACCCGCTGGGCTTCTGTATCGATGAATTATTTTCCCTTTGGGCTTTTACTCCCCTTCATTAGACGGGAGTTCAAGGAAGGACAAACCGCCCCTGCCTGCGGACTTCATGTCCCTTACCAGGGCAGTGGAAGCTGCCACCTCCCAGTCCCCAGGATGGCAAGCTATCAATCCTATCTGCCCAAACCAAACCAGTGTTCCTCCTTTGAGTCAGGGCCCTCATGATGAAACCCTTTGTCTTGACCTTGTCCTTCCACTGCTGCCTCTTTGCAGCCCCACAATTCCCAGCTTCTGCCTTCAACCCTCCTGGCACCTGTCTCATCTTCAGCTGCAATCACCAGAGAGAAAAGCAGAGAATGCAAAACACCCCAAACAGGGACATTTTAATGAGAGGTGGGAACAGAGCGAGACATGAGTGCTCTTTTAAAGTAACCAAGAGATAGACACTGTCCCATGCTATTTGAAGACACAATAAAATTTAATGCATTAGCCTTTCAAGAGTTACCAGTGCATCTCCCCTTGGCTACCTTCAAAAACACTTTTTAAATATTGAAAATCCCTCTGAGCCTTCACTATGAAACTTTAATGGAGACAGATTCTCTGAGCCTGTTGAAAGGATTTCTCTGCAGCATATATTGGTTAATTTACTGAGCTTCTTTCTCCCCAGCATCTTTCTTCTCTCTCTCTCTCTCTCTCAAGTGCCAGTTCTGCTCTTTGTTTCATTTTTCATTTCTTCTTCACTTTTGAACCAGAATTAATTAAACTTTCTAACCATCTTTTTTCCCTCCCCGTTTCATTTTAGGGTATTTATCTTTTATTATTTTCTACCTTTTTCCCTTTTTTCTTCCACTTTAAATTGCCTCTTTTCTGTAACTTTAGATGAGCTCCTTTTTTTCTGTATCCTTCTAGGTTTCCATGTTTCCTCTGACAGCAAAGTTCGTAAGTAATTGAATGTGTTAAAATGACTGGAACAGCCCATTCTTTTCCAGACCATTGAGCTCAGGAGGACACCTAGCTGCTCAGAAAATGTGACCTAACATAGGGTGAACACAGATTAAGAAGTCTTCCAGATACTGATGACCTTCCTGGACCCCCTTGAGTGACAGTCTTCATATCAGTGGTCAGACATCTCATCTGAATTTATGGGATTGCAACATGGCATTTGTTTTTGAGGGACTTGTCTGACACTTTTATAACTAAAGGCAAGAAATAGGCACTCTGGGGTATCATTCACTGGACAGAATTTAAATACCTGTTTGGATGTCAGACCACCTTCTTTTGTTTTCTATCTAACCTATTCCACCATGCCTAAGGCAATAACTGTTTGGGTTTTATTGCTGTGATCACTTACTTCTTGTGGCATTTTCTTTGAATACACAGATTATTCAGCACCTTTCTTGAGCTGAACATTAGGCATGAACACAACATGCAGATAGTTCTCATACCAAACAGGTTCACACATTGCTGGCATGATGACTGGGAAATGAGATTATGGTGTGGTGTGTACAAATCTTGTCTCCAGACCATGCTGCAGCATGTGGACCTCAGGTGCCTTCAACAGTGCCCTGCATCCTACAGCACTGGAGCAGTTGGGAATAGCCATCTTAGAAGGCAAGAAGAGTTCTGGTGGTCAATTATCTTTTATTCTGAAAATGCAACTAGAAAGAAAAGAAGAAAAAAATAACAGAATCATGTAGCAGTTCAACTTCAGCATCATCTGTGTTTCCCTTGAGGAGAACTTCCAAGAAAAAGTTGCTAGTTCTGGTGAAATAAAGCAGCAATTACCTATTGCCCAAATTTTGCTTTTAAGAGACTCAGTTCCCAACCATCCTCACTCAAATTGTCCCCAAGGCCAGGGAGTGGGGTTATGGTGGGTTGACCTTAACCAGCAGCCAAACACCTACACATCTGCTGGGTCTCCCCTCTGCTGCAGGATGGGAAGAAGATGGGAGAAAGGCACCCAGATAAAGGCAGTCCGGTTGGTTAAGCAAAAACTGCACACTCAAGAAAAGCAAAAAGAGGAATTTGTTCACTTTATCCCTTCAGCAACTGATGTTTTTCCACCTCCTGGAAACCAAAGCTTCATCACATGCTTCATCACATGTTAGTTGAGGAGACACATGCCATAACCACCGGTGCCACCCCTTTGTCCTCCTTCCCCTGAGCTGTTAGTGCAGCACGTGTTGCTGTAAGGCAGGGAATAACCCTTTGGCCAGCCTGGCTCAGTTGCCCCAGCTGTGCTCCCTCCCAGCTTCTTGCCAACATCCAGCCTACTTGCTGGTGGGGCAGAGTGGGGAAAATGAAAATGCAATGTTGCACAAGTGCTGCTCAGCAACAGCCAAAACACTGGTGTGTTATCAGCACTGTCCTGGTCACAAATCCAAAACTCAGCACTGTCTGGGCTGCTGTGGAGGAAATTATCTGTTTTTCAGCCAAGCCCAGCACAGGGAGTCAGGTGCTAGGTGGTTCAGCATGTAGGCAAGCATCTCCAGCTGAGCTGTTCTCTGAGCTCCTATGACAGTCTGGGGTGTCTCCAGGGCTCAGCTGGCATGTGCAGGCCCACCAGCCCTGCAGCCACCCTTCCCCAAGAGCAGAGGTCCCTCTAAGTCCTGTCCTGTGTCTGCCAGTCCCAAACCTCTGCCTTGGAAGCCTCTGGAAGCAAAAGGATAGTGCTACCATGTACCCTCAGACATCTCCTCTCATGCTGTTTTCCCTGCAGGGGCAGCTACACAAGGACCAAGGGATGGATCCTTCTGGGTACTCAATCCAGAGCAGTTCTGTCATCTTGCAGGTGCCTGGCAGGAAGCAGCTGGCAGAGCACCCAAGAACATCACCTAGGGGACAGGTTCAACAAATTGCTCTTAGATCCCATCACATCTTTTAGGTCCTGTTCCCTGCCCATTTTATACTCATTTCCAAGCATTCTAAACTACTGTGGTTGATATATTAAGCTTTAATTTTTTTCTAGCATTTGCTATTATTTTACAAAAGATTCATTTCCTCATAAATCTTTTTGCCTTCTTTTTTAAAAACTCCAATAATTTAACCTTCCACTTTGTCATTCAAAAAGCAATAATCCTGTTCAGCATCCCCACCATTCATACATACAAATATCCATACATACAAAATGGCACATCTTTGGGCTTTTATATCTAGCTGACAAATAAAGGTACTATCACCTTTCTGGACAATGCTTCACTTTTGGGTATCAAAACAATCAAGCTCAGTTCATTGATGCCAAATACACCTCTCAGACATATTTTTCTCCTGACAGTGTTTCTAGCAGCCTAAGAAGTGTTTCTACATGATCACAGTCTGGACACTTTGCTGTTGGATAAAGATGTTGCAGAGTTGGGGTTTAGTTGTTCCATCAACTCTGAAAAGTCTTAGACTGGAAAACCAAACTTGCTGGAGCTGCTGTGAATGTACAAAATAAATCCCTTGACTTCCTCAGCTAATAAAGCTCCTGATCTAAAACAGCTGCTGCTATTTCAGTCCTGAAGCCATTTCACAGTTTCACTGAAGTACACTGGGGCTGCCACGTGGCTTCCCTTCTCACTGATTCTTTGCAGCCAGCAGAACCAACACAGATCATCTAAGGAGCAGGGGTGAAAATTAATTAAATTGAGAAATTGAATTAATAGAGAGTGTTTGACCTGTTTTCAATGGTCTGGACATTGAGGGAAAAACATCAGTATTTCTTCTGGTATTTGCTTCACTGTCAGAAAGACAGCTGGGAAGGAAGAGGGTGTACCTCAGAGGGAAAAAAATCTGTAATTGTATGAAAAAAATGGAGGCTTAATCGACAGAAAAAATTCCTGGAGCACTGGGAATAGATGGATCTAAAATGCATGAAATACCATCTGAAAACCTTTGGTGGTGATTCAAAATGATACCTTGAGAAATAATTAGTAACAAACTGGTATGTCAGATATTTATCCCATTCATCTGGCCCGTTTTATGATCCAAGCACTAATGCTGTAAGACATTTCTTCATGCAAACCAATTCCTTGTGTTCCCAGACATGCAATCAGGTACATGTAGGAAGAGCTGGGTGGAAATTCATGTCATTCATCTAGGAGTCACTCCACTGAATTGACTGTGAAGGAGCTTCCTCCAGGGAAACCAGCCCTTCTTAGTGTCACTGCTCCTGGAAAAGCCTGTTTAGATATTAAGGTTTTGCATATGTATAAATGCCTGTGCTATTTCTCCATCTCTTAATCACAGTACTGAGTACTTGAGCAGACCTGGTTTGTGCTGGATCACTGTGTCTGGATTGTCTGTAAGAATGACTTCATGACATGGGAATAGGCCTGTAAGAAGACATCTAGAAATATACAGCTCTAAAATAGCAATTAAAACATAAATGAACAATCCAGAACCTTCCTCAAGGGATATAAGAAAATTCCAGATGCCTTTCCCTGCATCTCAGATTATCTCAAAGGATTTTGAAATTAAAATACTAATAATAGCAGTCAAGAAAGCTGCCAACTGCAGAATATAAAATCACTAATAATAACCCGAGCTCTGAGTTAAGTAACATTGTTAATAAGGCAAAAACATCAGCAGACATAATTAAAAAAAAATCCCTTCATATTGAAAAAGACAGATAAACCACATGAGTTATGCAAATTTCTTTCTTAGCCTGTTCCCTAGGGAGACCAGTTTCTTCTGATTTCCTTGCAGCATTCATCTTCATTCACAGTCAGCCTCAAGAAAAGAGTCTCCAGATGATGACACTGCCCAGAGGACGGCTGGACCAGGCCACGTGTCTCCAGTGCTACATGCAAACTAACAGGAAAAGTGCCAGCTGCCTGGGACATGAGGTGATGGTCTGCCTTGTGGGCATGAATCATAGAACCAGAGAGACATTTAGGCTGGAAAAAACCTCTAAGATCATTAAGTCCAACCAATAACCCAGCACTGCCAAGTCCACCATTGTGACAGTGTTCACAGGGGTTCTTGGATGAGGGAAGAGACGAGAATGTTGACTCCATGTTCAGAAGGCTTGATTTATTATTTTATGATATATATATTACATTGTAACTATACTAAAAAGAAATAGAAGGAAATGTTTCCTCAGAAGGCTGGCTAAGAATAGAAAGGAATGAATAACAAAGATCTGTGGCTTGGACCATCTGGACTGTGGTTGGCCATTAATTGTAAACATTCAAGATGGCCCAATCACAGACACACCTGATGCATTCCACAGCAGCAGATAACCATTGTTTACATTTTGTTTCTGAGGCCTCAGCTTCTCAGAAGGGAAAAATTCCTAAAGAAAAGGATTTTCACAAAAGATGTCTGCGACACACCACTAAACCACGTCCCCCCAAAAAAGTGCCACAGATACACAGCTTTTAAATACCTCCAAGGATGGTGACTTTCATAACTTTCCTGGACAGCCTGTTCCAATACTTGACAACCCTTTCAGGGCAGAAATCTTTTCTAATACCCAATCTAAACCTCCCCTCATGTAACTTCAGGTTACTTTGTTTTGTTTTATTGCCTAGAGCACATGAAGAACACATGTGACTGAATGTGTTAAGGGACAGGAAAATGCTTGTCCTTAGCTTGAGCATGAGCCAACCTCCCCCTGGACTTCTGCCAAGTTAGTTCCTGTGGTCTCCTCTGTGCCTACATGGTGGTTAAGTCTTATAGATGTCTTTGGAGAGTCACCATATTCATAAAAAGTTATGGCATTTTATGTGTAAGAACATTTATGGCAGAAGGACAGTTAAGGTTGAAATGTTCAAGTGCCCAGAAGTTGGGAAATGCCAGAAGTCGGACTGATGAAAAGATGTCAGTCTGCCCCTAGGATGGCACCTCTGGACCAAAAGTAATCCTCTGTATGAAGGACTGGGTCTGATATGGTCCTTTTGTGTTTCAGAGTTTTAAGGCATTTTAAAGGCCAAAGGGAATTTAAGAATTATCAAAGTGTATATTTTAATCTTAAAATGCATCATCTTCATATTCTATATTATGTCTTAAATAATAGATGAAAAAAAATCACTGAAGAGATGCAATGGACGGACATCGTCCCTCTACTGCATCTTAAAAAAGTGATGTTTGGCTTTTTACAGGACTCAAAGTAACTGAAAAGTACATGCACTCTGTATTCCAAGTATGTAACCTCGTGTTCTCTTATTTTCTATTTGTAGCTTCCTAACTTTTAGGAAGTAAATCAGAATAACTTCACCTCTTGCCACCCCACGAGCTGCTATTATTTTTATTTTTCCTATGATGATGCCTGATAAAGTTTTTTATCACATTCAAATGGCCACTGAAGCAAGTGAACGAAGTTTTAAGTAAAAACAAGTGTTTTCTAAATCACCACTTGAATACCTGGTAAACTCCTTCTCTAGCACAGAGAAGTCCTAGTGCCCAGCCAGCCAAGAATTTGCAGATTCTGAGCTTAGGAAGGCATGAACAAAAGGGTTTATCTTTGCCATGAAATGCCTCCTTTCTTCCTGCTCAGCCAGCTGTGTTTTTGGAGCCTCGTTGCCCAGGCTTGTTTTGAGGTTTGGAGCCCACGGAGGTGAGAAGTGCTGCCTGCTGCTCCACTGGAGCTCCTGCCTGGGCAGCAGCTGTGCACAGAGAGTGGCAATTGCAAGGCAGTGGGGAAACTGCTGCTGCTGCTGCTGCTGCTGCTGCTGCTGCTCAGGGAAGGAGCTGGAAACCCTTTGTAAGCCAGATGTATTCATTCTGCTGCACTTAACAGGAGGCTTCAGAAACTAGTTATCTTTTCTCACCTGTGGCCATCTGCCATAGCCCAGGGCAGAGGCAGGAAATAGAGTGACATTTTTTAAATAGTGATTGGTATTTGACAAGTCAAAGTAGGTCTTGTTTCCAGAGGAGACCTGTCTGCTCCCTGTCTTTCATGTATAGAAATAAAACACAAACTATCATTAAAAAAAATGCAGCTTCTGCCAATTTTCATGTACTTGAAAGAAGCTGAATCAAAATAGAGGGGAAAAAAACCCTCATGTTTTTTAATTCCCTGTTTTGTTTGTTTTCCTTTTTGCTTGTGAGAGCTATTGAACTCTTTCATGTCTGCTTCTAAAAAAATAAAATTGTGATGCTGCTCAGATTACTCTGTCAGCATGTTATCTCTGGCCAATCTCTGCATTGGACTGAACTCCAGGCATCAGAGAGGCTGCCCAGCGTGGGGCTGATTGAACAGCTCCAAGAGTGATGGAGTGATTCCCACCATATATTATGGAAACAGATCAAGCTTGCCACAAACAAATAATTCCTGATACTAGAAACCTTATCTTCTCAAATCATCACCTGTAGCTCAAGAAAGCTACAGATCTTTTCCTGCTCCTGTGGTTTCATAACAGTGGTAAATAACAGAGATGGATATTCCTTCCATCAAGGATTTTTTTTCAACTGGAACAAGTTCAAGAATAAACTGTTGAAATTGAAATTGTTTTTCATTTTCCTGTTATTTCAGGAGAGCAAGTAACACCTTGAGATGGAAATGTCTCCCCATCTGTACCATTCCCCAGCTCATGCTGGGATGCTAATGAACCTTTGGATGAAAGGTGTCCCTGCCCATGGCAGGGGAGCTGGAACTAGATGACCTTAAGGTCCCTTTCAACTCAAAGCATTCTGATTCTGTGATTCTGTGATAATGCACAACTCATTTTCCTTCTAAATTTCTTGCATATGCTCCTGTAGAAGTTCTTACTGTTAATATTTTAGTCTAAACTGTCCTCCAAGGTCTTAGATTTTTCCTCCCTCATTCTGTGTACACCTTTCAGACTGATATTGCAGCCTCTGCCACCAGGTTCACCTCCATGTGTCTAAAACTGGCCCATGAGGTAATTTTGCTTGTGAAGCTGGATGCTGCTGGCAGAACAGGAGCTCCCCCTTACTGCAATGCTGTTGGGGTGAAAGCTGTCTTGCTGGTCTTCAGCCTCTGACAGTGGCTAAGTTGTCACTCCGAACTTCCTTCAGAGGGGGTGCCCTTTTTTTGTCCTTCTGCTGGATGCTGTGCTCTGAAAGTGCCACTTTCTTTCTGTAACTATGGAGGGAGCCTCTTTCCAGTACCAAGAAATCACTGCTCTGCTGCACATGGGGATCACCCACCACCAAGACACCTGGGGAAACCTACCTGCACAACCCAGCTCCATGTTTGATGCTGCCTCTTCCTCATTTTCATGAGAATCCCACCCTCCCTAATTTGCTCCAAGTCTATCTGTCTCCCCTGGCTATTCCCCTGAGGAGGGTGAGGTCCTGCAGCTTGCAAAGCCAAAGGAGGATGCTGCAAAGGAACCTTAATGAGGCCACACAAAGCAAGTTCTAGGCAGGAGAAGCAAACTACATACCAGAGTAAAAGCAGCCAGGCTGCCAGCCCACCCTGTCCTGCCAAAGCTCTGGAATAAAGCTGGGTAAGCAGGTCCTCCTCACTTTCCCACCAGAAAAACCCAGTTCCCAGTGTAAGGCACCACTCCTTGTCTGGATAAAGCAGGTTGATAAGGTTTGATAATACTTTTTTTACACAACCATTTCTCTTCAAAACATGTGTGACTTTCATCCAAATTTTTAAACCTGGATCAGCCACTTTTAAAACATCAGTGCTGATTTTTTTAGTATGTTTGCAATCAGCTCTGGTTTGCAATTATTTGTCAATATCACAATCATGATCCCAACCTCCTTGTCTGTAGTTCTTATTGCTACTTGGGCAATAGCAACCTAACCTGCTCCCAGCTGGTTTGCTGTCTTGTTCTGCCTAGGATCCATCCAGTTCCCACTGGAATTATGCAAAGCAGGTTAGACAGTCCCTCAGAAAATAGACTACTCTGGAGTTGGTAAGAATAGCTGCTGTTACTACTGCAGGAGCTCCTCTTCTGCAAGCATTTGGCAAGGACCTATCCACAGCCCAGCCTTGTGGGGTTTGACTCTACATTTTCATTTCTCCAGCAAATCCCAGGTGGTTCTCAGTCTCCTTGTGTGGGTTCTTCACCTCACCTTACACAAAGGTTTGAAACAACAGCAATCCAGGTATTTATGTCTGAGCATCCTTGATGTAAGCAGGCAGACATGCTTCTGTTCTTCCCCCATTCTCCTTGAGGGACACACCACTGTCCATGGTGGTCTGGAGGCAATGGCCCAAGTGCTGGGCAGGGTTGGTGAAAAACTTCCTTCATTGGGGTTAACTCACAGTGCTCCTGGGTGATACAAGCACTGCACTGGGGAGTATGACAGCTGCAGGGGTCTGGGATTACACACACACACACACACACACACACACACACACACACACACACACCTCCCAATCTATCTTTTTTATTCCATAATAATTCACAATAACTCACAATAATTCACAAAATCACAGCAAAGTGCAGACCAGCTCTGTCTCAGACAGCAGCCAGAACTGAGAAAAGCCATGCCAGGCAGTAATATAAGAGCTTTGCTATAAAAGACAAAGGTAAACAGAACACAATATGAAAGCACATCAGGCTCCATTACAATGGGCCATTCACTTAACAGTGGGACTCGATGATCCTTGTGGGTCCCTTCCAACTCAGAATATTCTGTGATGAACAAAATAATAAGGGTTGTAAATGGAGATTGGCTTTTTTTTCTAAGCTGCCTTTTTTCTGGCACTTCAAAGGCTCTGCCACTAGATGTAGCAAAAGCTCTCTTAAAAGTTGCCTCGGATGCTCTGCTGTATTTCTTTTTCAACGGGGGGAATGGACTAAAGCTCAACAAGTAATATAAGGACGACCTTAAATCAGGAGCAAAAATGTCCAGAAGAAATAGCACTCCTAGCAAGCAGCATCATGTAGGGCCCAAAAGGTCTCTCCATTGGAAAACACAGATGTGAATGAGATTGGATTATCATGCTTGGAAAACTCTCTGCACACCAAATTCTGCTCAGCCTTCTTTGGAGCAATCCTAAGTGTTTTATTAAATGTGCAAATGGGAGTTAGCAAAGGGGCGTTCAACATCCACAGGGGTAGGTAGCTGAAATGCCAGGGCAATCAGGAAGTGCAGGGTGAATTGCTCCTGTGTTTCTTTTCTTCTCTTCTTCTTTGAATTGCACTATACTTCTGAAGCAGGCATTTTAGATCCCAAAAATGCAAGAACCAAGTCCAATAAATAAAATAATGTGTTTGTTTCATTTACTTAGAGGCTTAAACTCTTAGAGCATGAAGAGAATGGATTGGTGGGGGGATAAAAACCCTAAATGTCAAAAGTATTTTTTCTTCTGCTAAAAAAAGATGTTTAAGCATTTGCAGTGTCAAAAATAAGATATCTGGAAAAATAAAGCATCATAAGTTAAGAGTACAATTAAGGAGACAGTTACATGAGGCTTTGCAATATCTGAATTCAGCACTTCACCAAGCAGATTATGAGAGAATGAAGATAATTAAAAAATAATAATGAAAAAACAGTAAAAAAACCCCAAACCAAACATTTTTGCATAGTTGTCAAAGGAACAGAGCTTACCATGAAATTATAAACAAACCTAGGAGTTCAGGCAGTTCCAGAAATTGTCTGTTCCAGACAGGCCTGGTGCACAGTGGGTAGGTTTCCTTCAGTGCCATGGGGATGTGCACATCTGAGCTGGTCACCCAAAGGTGCTTTCACAGGCACATAGGTGGAGGCTGATTCATCCTCTCCCAGGACAAATATCCACACTGATCTGACAAACCACATGCCAAAAATGGCCATATCTCCTCACTGAACCATGGAAAGAGCCTGTGCTGAGCAGTTCATCTGCAGGTTGGAAGAAGAAGAAAACAAAAGAAGATTATTTTGCTCTTTACCTGCACATGTTGACCTGGTTCTGCCCAAGGATTGGCCAGTTCACCTTCATTTTTTTCTTACGCTAGATTTACCCAAACGCAAACTATATCTGGAGCTTAAAAGAACTTGCCCTAATTTATGCACTCCAGTTTGGTGAGATTTTAATTGAAAGCAAATCATCTTAATTAAACACATGACTCTGCAGTCCCTGCTCACCTTGCTCACCTGGTGCCATGCAGGTCACAGGGAGAGGACAAGCTGCTTCTCTCTCTGCTTGTAAAATGGGTGGTTTTAAAGGCAATCACACCAGAAAACATGAGGATAAAGTCTGACTCTTAGCCATGCTATCTATCCCATGGGGAGAGGGCATCACCTGAGCAGGGGACTGACAGTGTATGTCTCCAGCCCATCATGATTTGTTAACAGGTGGTAAAAAGCATGGCAAATAAGGACTTCAAAGTAAAAGCAAATTTGGCACCTAGATGTAATTTTTCCCCTAAACTCAGAAGTAATGGAGTGTCTTGTTTCAGAGCACTGTAAGGTCTGGATCTGCAGACTGAGAAAGAACAGAGAAAAAAGCAATTTTTTCTCTCTTAACACAAGTAGTGCAGGTCCCTGCAGCACAGTGTGTAAAAGGTGTTCCAAACCCAGCTCTCAAGGTCTCCCAGCAGGCAGCTAGCCTGGATTCCATGGGGCTGGCCATCACCTACAAGAGCCAAGAAACGATCTTTGGGAAGCATGCAGACTTTGTGTCATGAGAGAGCAGACTAACCCAGGCTGGACATAATCAATAGGAAACAGATGGCCATGGTGCAGGAAAGCAGCTCCTGTACTGACAGAACATGGCACATCCGGCTCGTGCAAGCACCTTGAAGAGAACAGAGGCTACAAGATTTACAAGGGAGGTCAGAACAACCTGTGCCTGGGACATGTCTGCCACATTACACAGTCTCTCAAGGGGACCAAATGAACAAGTGTATAACAGGGATGATTTTCTTTGTGCCATTTTCACAACTGCTCTGATTTCTCACCAGTTTTAAGAAGACCTCTGCATAGGAAGCATGTCATGCTTTCCAAGTGTCACAATGTGAATTGGAAAGAAAGTTCACAAGGGGCTATAAGCTATTTATTTAATTACTTAGATTAAGGTTATTTAACTCCATATAGTAGAAAGCGCTCCATCTGCAGATCTGCCATGGATTATACTGCTCATTATCTCACATAACCCTGGAAATTAATCCAAAATTTCCTTGCAGAAGCACAGCCCTTCAGAGAAGATCAATGACTATGTACCTGTACCTGTGAGGGAGAGGTCAGGCTTTAGACCCGACCCTTTAAGTCTGGAAGTTGGAAAGGGGGCTCAGTGGTTTGAGAAAGGCACTGGGACTGGGATGTCTGGGGTGCAGGCACAGGATGCACCCTGGACCTTAAGGGAGAAATATGATGCACGACCACAACCCTTCCCTGGCAAGGCCTGGGTTGCCCTGTTGTTTATATGGTCAGGGTTTACAAACCTGCTGCAACACCAAACAGTGCCTTGTAGAGAAAGAGCTCTAATGTCCAGCCACACTATTGCTGATTCTTCCCATGTCAAATTCCTAGTTAAAATTTGGGAATATTCATGTTTTCCTGCTTCCTACAGAGTTAATTAGATTATGTCTTCAATAGGAGAAAAAAGTAATTTCTTTGATGGCAGTAAGAACTGTGTAAATACAAAAGCAAAAACTACCCTTATATATGCCAAAGAATCCAGCAGGGCTCCTAGAAACACATATGTAGTAAAAGGTCTGATTTTGTCAGGGTTTTATTTACATACTAATGACACATTCCAATACTTGCCACAAATGCAAGACCTTCAAAACCTGTTAATCCATGCAAACAAATAGAAACAGAGCGACTTTGTACATTATTAAAATGATGCCAACCCCTATGACTGTTCGACCCTCATTGAGCAAGGAGCCCTTGCAGTAACGTGGAATAGGATATGGATGTTGCTAATAATATACCTCAGACTAGGATGTCTGTATGAATTGCAAATGGGTGGCATTTTTAGCAAAGAGTTTTAACCAACCAGGGGCAATTTCCCCTTATGTAACTAGCAGCGTCTCTGGTTCATTTTTCCTCCTCCAGCCAGTCAGTGCTCAGGCTAGTGAGGCTGTAAGGGAGGTTGCAGTGAGCAGATTTACTCCTGACCCAGCTGGCTGGAGCTATTTCATGTTGATTCTGCTCACAAATTCATCTCTGCCACATGTGAAGTACCAGGCAGCTTTCAGGCTCTCTGTTCTGCAAAAGAACATGCATGAGCTTAACACTTATTTATTGCTCTTGTTAAGGGTAATAACCTATAAAGGTCCTCCACCTTTCATCCTGCCCATTTATCAACAGTGATAATGGCCTATTAAAAATCTGGAGGGAGAAGAGAGAAAGTCAGAAAGTAAAATGACCTCTGGGACAATAAAACAACACCAGTATCATCCCCAGAGTCCAGCAGTGATGCCCAGCACACAGAAGTACTGAAGGCGCTGAAGACTCAGATTTAACAGTATTGTCCTTGGTTAATTGCCTTGCACAAATCTCATATCTACCTCTGTCTCCTCTCTGTGGCTTCCTCCAAACTATTTTCTCTTTCTGCCCTTCTCCTTCTGTGGTTTCCCCCAGATATCCCTCTGCTTTTTGTCTTGCTCCACTTTGCTGTATTTTCCCCCTTCTCTTTGTCCCTACTCCCTTCCCTTGCTATAGCCTTTCTCTGCTGCCCCACAGACTGTGCCCAGAGCAGGTTATTTTCTGTCCCAAAAGCTCACAGCTCAGACAAACCATCACTGGAACCATCACTTCATACATCTCATTAGACTGGCAAATGGAGACTCACTAGCCTGATGAGTGACCCACACTTTGACCACAGACTGTGACCAAAAGGTCATGCAAGGTTGACATGAGTGGGGTAAAGCCAATCTGCAAAGCAGTTTTTCAAACTGTTAGCAATCATGCAAGTTTGGTAACAAATATTTTTGCAAACATGCAAGTCATAGTTCTTAGCAGTCATGAAAATATTTGCACTTTCTTGGACTAGCAGAGGCTGGTGTGTGAAATCCTCCAGATGAGAGGTGGCCACTGGCATATCTGACAGGTGGTCATGGCACAGCTTCCTAACCAGGCACTACACCTAAAACCTCTGATGGGGAGTGAGTATAGGTCTGTGGTTACGTGGTCCTGCAAAATGGGGTGAGGTGAGGAGATGCTGGTGTTGATCCTGCTCAAATTAGTTGAGGTGCCAGGAGCAGAAATGTTGCATTAACACCATGCTCTGATACTTCCTGCCTGAAGGAAACATGACCAGAGGCAAGATATTTGCTTCATCACTGCTCTCTCAAGCTATTTCCTCAGACCAACAGTCAGACCCCACAGGAATGTTAATCTTCAGGACACACAATCTGTTCTGATTGCTACCAACAATTTGTATCCTGAAGACCTTTAAGCCCTGCCTATGATATCATTCACTAATATAACCCTGCTCCAGAAGTCCCTCTGCATCCAAGACACTGCCATTAATTTAGGAAACTACTATTGAAAAATATCAGAGCAGTCAAACCGAGAGAAAAATATCCATCCAGCTGGTACACAGGGGATAATGAAGCTTCTCCCCAAGGTTGCCCATCACAATAATGTTAGAAGAGCTACAGTTTGTTCAGGTAAAATGTCATATGAACAGCTTGATGGAATCCCACCAAACATAAATAACTTCTCCTAAATGAAGTACAGATGAGCAGTTCTTAATGTAAAAATGCAGAAAATGAGGAAAAAGGTGGGTTTTTTAATCTTTTTTTTCCTTTTTAATATAAAGATGGATATTCTCTACCAGACTTTCCAGATTAATGGGGGTAGGGGGCAGGGGAGGGACGGGACAGGATGGAGGCACAAAACAGCACCTTTGATTCATGTGTAGGATATATAGCAGCTATGAATCCTATTTTGTTTTCTCACATACCTATTTACTTCTCCTTTAAACCACAGCACCTAAAGGCAAATACAGGCAGTTCTTCCTATAATGTTAAACAATGATGACAAACCATTGTCTAGAGACACAGGTAATCAATTTAAGAGTTAGTTTTTTAAAACCCACTGAGACCATCCAGTCTTTCCCATCCAGATGGAGGGTTTCATCCCCTACAACAATGATCTAATGTTACATTTGTCAGTATTGACTTTCTGTGCCAATGCAGCAGGGATGTGTGATCTTAATCTTAGGGGTGACATTTTATCAGTCAGGAAACTATGCAGTGAAATACTTTATCCATAACAACTTCATATTCTTAAGAATAAAGAGAAATGTACTCACTGCCCCACAGAAATCATGTTCATCATGAGCTGAAGGGAAGCAGTCCCTGCTGGAATTTTATTTCCTTTCATTGGCTTTAGGAATTCATTGGTGGAACCAGATTAGATTTAGGCAATGGACTTTTAGACTCTGAGTTGGGCGAGGTGATCTCCCCTGCAAATGTTTGCTCCTCGTAGGTGACTGTTCCTAGCAGTGTGCTTTGTTACAGCCTTGGTGACCACAGGAGTAGGTCAGGCTGAGTGCCCAGGTTCAGTAGGAAACCATATCCTGTTGTGCTTGTTCTTGTAGGCTCCCCATAAAATATGACTGCTGGAGATTTCTCCAGTGGTGTAAATCAGGATGGGGCATTCCAACAAATTCAAACTATGATGGTCATGTACTTCCTTAGATTAATCTCACTTTTAGTTAGCTGTATGCAGCATATATCTCTCTATCTCAGATAGTCTCACCAAGCTCCCTACAAAGAAATGAAGTGTGAAATCTTGTTTTTATGGGACTGATCTTCCCCCAAGCCAGACATCTGAGAATGCTGAGGCAAGTTTTCTACTTCTCCCTGCTAACTACAAAGAAGCCTAAAGCTAAACTGAGGATATCTGCATTTGGAAGGATATAAACCATATAATATGCATATGCAAAGTGTGTGTTATACTCAAGAAATTCATAACGATTTCCCTTAGTGAATAGTTCTTGATAAAACATATGAAAGCAGAAGTTGTATCAAATCTAACCTTAAATTCTAGGCCTCTGGCTCATTTTACTTTAAAATGCATTTCTTAGTTTATTCATGGAAAAATAATGGCAGAACAAGTGATCTTAGCAAGTGATCACTGATTAACATCTGAGACTAATTGCAAACAATCACAACATGATATTATATTTTCATGTCTTCAGTTGGAGAATTAGTCCCTTGATTATTGCTGGTATGTTACTGTACTGCCTGATTTAACAGAGAGAAGCCACTGTTTTCTTTTGAGGTCATTATAACATATATTCCTGTACTGTTCCCACACCCTGCAAGGCAAGATCCTTTTTTTTTGCAGCCTATTACAAGTCCAGAAGGTTGAAGGTTGCACTTGATGATTTTCTAGGTATCTTCCACCTTAAAAATTCAATAATACTAAATAAAAACTGGCATAAGAAAGCTCTCTCTCCTGAAGGAAAGTGGAAAATCTTGAACCCACCTTCTGTCAACAAGGCATTAGTCACAATTACTGAATATTACGGATTGTATAATAGTGGCATGTCATACCTGGGAAATATTTCCTTGTCTATCTATCCCACATGATAATTCACCTAAAGCAATGGCTGCAGCTACAGAAAGGTTTAAAAAGCAAAATGAACCTGAAGCATCAGCTTGAGGAAGGGGCTGGACTGATGGTGGCTGGTTCTGCCTGGCTGCTCCAGATTATACCACTGCAGGAGGTTTAGCCTTGGGGTCAAGCTGCAGAACAGGAGACCTTTGGACCTGTGCTGAAGATGGCTAGGAAAAAGTGGGCAAGGTTGGATTATTTCAATGTCTGTCCTGAGAGCAAAGGACTTGTCATCGTGTAGGGCAGGCAGTATTACTGCGGCACTGGTCTTGGGAATTGCCCCTGAGGGTGGCCAGCAGCTGCAGCAGCAGTAGAGAGCAGATCTGCACATGGCAAAGTCTCCCAGAAGGCTGGTGCCAGTCTTTGAAGAGATGCACATCATGCTTTCACCTCAGCTCCAGCTGGAGCTGCACGATCTCAAAACCACATCAGCAGCATGTTTAACCAAGATTTAGTTCTTAAACTAGGGGAGAAAGTGCTGGGCATGACTGTGCTGTTTCTAAAATGGGAGATTAGAAATGTTTTCAGTCTGCCAGGTCTTAGCACACTGAAGCGGTCCAGCTGGAGAAAGATTGTTCTTCTTAGACGTCCCGGCTAGCTATCCAGCACTGCTAGCAGTATGGGGGCACTATCCTGGTCTCCATGGTTTGGGACAGCACCTAAGGCAAACACTCTGTGCTATGACAGCAGCACTACCTTGTGGTAGGACGTGGCTTGGCTTATGGCTACAGTCAGCAGAAATAAGAGAGCGCTCTCCAGCTGTGGTGAATCCACATTCAACGGGGGAACCAACAGCCAAAGAGAAAAAACAAGAAGTTGCAACAGCTGATAAAGAGGAAGGGAAACAGGAGGAGTCAGTCCTTGGACGAATAGGGTTCCAGAAGGGAGTGGGATACAAAAGATTGACTTAGGGAGAACACCAATGGGGATAACTTGAGGGTGGGGCCCCGGCCCCTGAGCCAATCACTCGATGCTCTAGCTGGAAGTTTCTAGAGAGTTCTAGAGAGAAGGGTGGGAGCGCCGAGTGATGGACAAGGCACTGGGGAGGGATTTGAGAAAGGGTACATTGATCTCCAAGGCAACTGGGGAGGAGTTGGGATAACTGGCAGCACAAGGGAGGGAAGGGAGAACCAGGGCAGAACCATTGCATGATAGGGGGAACAGAACAGTCCAACTTATACAGACACAACACAACAGCACACCCTTCATTATAATCTGGCCCCTACCTGGGCAATTCAATCCACCACTCCCACCATGGTTTCCATAGAAAGGATGGGGGCACAGAGGCAGGCCAGAGCTGTGGAGCACTTTTTTACCCTAGAAACAGACAGAGGATTTGAGGAGTAGGAAAGTATTCCCAGAACTGTGCAGAGCCGGGGACCTTTCAGTGCCACACCAGATGAAGCATCTTTGCCTCTTGCACTGCTGAAGCAATGTCAAAAACATTGCTCAGGAGATGTGACTTCTTTTGCATCTCTGAAGGATGGGAAGTGAAGAACAAACACAGAGATTGTGACTTCAAAGAGAAAAGCCCAATAAGCCTTTTCAGGCACACATCCCTCCTCAGTACACCAAAACATGACATTTTTTTCTTTATTTGGCTGGTGTTTTCCCACCCTTTTTTCATTAAAATTGTTCTGCTTTACAGGATACATGTCCTTGGTCAGTTATGCCACATGTCTCCTGCTGAATGCATTAGGAGGCTCACTCTGTTTGCTCATGCCTCCAGCAAGGATAAAGAGCTAAAAAAATTATATATTCCGCTCAGGCTCTGACATCTGTGGACAGTAGATGTTCCACAGAAACAGGGTATAAGCTATTTTTAGATTATAAATCAGATGTCCATAGTCTACTATTAAAGCCCCCTCTATTATTAATTTATTAGGTGCTATTAGTACACAGTGACACATTTTCATTATTAAGCACCACTAGAAGTAAGGACTTGCACTAATTATCATTGTAATCTGTGCAGGCTTTCCAGGTGTATTGGACTTTTCAGCTTTTCCCCACACAGCAGAACCCAAAAAGCCAGTTGTCCCTTGGATACCTGTTCTGTCACCTACAGCTTTCCAGACTGATAAACTTGGCTCTCCCTCAGTGCACCTATCCTCAATGCACTCATCACAACATTCTCAGTTCCACATAAAAGTTAACAGCCCAAAGCACATGCAGAAGGACTGAGAGGAGCAGAATATTCCTGGCACAACCCTAGACCTAAAAGATATTTAGGGAAAGCTCAACATCACTTCACTGATGGCAGAGCCCTCACACAAGAAACCAGGGACATCTGCTCCTCTGCAGAACACCAGGTCCACCACCCCTTTCTTTGCCTGGGGCTCAGCAGATGTGACAATATTGTGAAAGAGCTCCTACTATATCAGCTCAATAACAGATTAATTGCTTGCTTCTATGTCAAGGCTAAAGAGAAACAGCTTAAACAAGGCTTTGGGCAACTCGGTGCTACATCTATATTTACATTAAGAAATGCAAAAGGCTATGGGCATAGCACTGCAAAGGAAAGGAAACAGCACATCCAAACAGTGGCCCCAGGCACAAGGCAGAGCACAAACACTCTCAAAAGGTCAGAAGCCACTGGCAATGTTTGCAGGGGCTCAGATTCAAAATCCAAAGCTTTCAGGAGCTGTTGGTTTGGTTTTTTTGTTGGTTTGGTTTTTGGTTTTTCTGTTTTTGGGGGTTTTTTTAACCAATCAATTCTTCAGTGATTTTTAAGAGAAGTCAGTGACCTGCCTTAGGCAGTGCACAGCATCTGGTGTTTCAGAAGCAGCCAGGGGCCAGTGCCCCATAGCTCTGCACCTCACACTGCCAGTAAGCCCTGGGGATGGACAATAGTGCTGGATGGGAGCTGCTTTCAGCACCCCAGCAAAGAGGTCCAGAGTGCCTGAGCCACATCCACTTATTTCACAACCTCCTTCTTTGAAGAGCCACATCCAGTGCAGCACCTTATTTAGACTTCTGTTTATTTTATAGATGCTCTTTCCTGGCAATTACTCCTCCTTCCCATGCATCTCTGCAGAAAACTTTCTGCTCCTGCTAGGGCACCTCCTGGCTGTCCTGGGAGATAGCAGCATGCTTCTAATGAGCTTGATGCATAATTTCCCATCAGATTTATCCAGGAGTGGATCAGCCAATGTTTTAAAAGGAGAGAGTTTTAATGTCAATGTTTCAAAATGCAGACTCTGATCTGGAGATAATAGAGGCAACTAACCTGGAGCAGACATCAGCACTGAAGGTTGCAAAGCCTCAGTCTCATCTAGCTCTAGAGAGCAAACATTTTTGTCACAAAATCAGCTTGTTACCTTTTTTTAAAAATCCATCAATGCTCTGATTTCTCAGGTGACTCTGAGCAAGGCAGTGCACTAGAATTACTGCTAGAATGGAAAAGATATTGCTCCCCCTTTGCTGCCCCTTTTACACCAAGAGCCCTGTGGGTATGGTGAGGTGCCACAGCAGCTGCCACGGGGATATTCCACATCTCAAATTGCTCCTTTAAGCATTCACGTAGCACAGTTTTCACAAAATCATTATTTACCAACTAGATCCACAAGCAGTTCATTTTCCATGCATTAGTGTCACTGCAAGACAGTGATTTACTGCCTCAGCAAGGAGATGCTTTCTCTGGGGGAGAAGCTCATTTAAGCCTCCCCCAAGCCCTGCCAGATGCCTCTCGTCAGCATGGGGAAGAGAGTGGTGGTCTGCAGCATCCTCACACCTGGGGGCTGCACAGTGCCAGGCTCTGCTGTGCTGTGCTGTGCTGTGCTGCAGCACAGGGAGTGCCAGCCCAGGGCACCCTGAGAGCTCAGCTTCCTGCACGTGAGCTGAATCTAAGGCAGATACAGAGGAGCTTTGAAACACTGCCTGCTTTTAAAGGATAATTTCAACAAAAGGGTCTCACCACTCTTGTGCACAGGCTGGGTGACATTCCTGTACCTTCAGCACATGGCACACTCATTCTGACCACTGCTTGTGTCACCAGACTGATGGTCCTTGATCCGAGGAATATTCAAGTGATATATCCTTCATCATGCTTTCCTGGGTGAATTCAGCTTTTTGAGAGGGCAGAGATCAGGGCAAGAGCTGGGACAATGCCCTCACTCTCCCAGAAAGTCTCTGTGGTCTTGCTGATGAGGTAGCAGACATGCTTGACTTTATTTTTTTCCATAGAGTTTTCATGTATAATTTAGATTATTGGTATTGGTATTATTTGGTTGCTTTTCCTTTTGAGGTATGTTGGTCCTATAGCTGCCAGGTGCCTTCTGAGAGGGAGTGAGAGGAGCAGGCTGGGTTTGGATAAGAATGGAAGGCATCAACTGTGAAAGTCTCCCCAGGTGGCAGATTCCCCTGCCCTAACTTTCATTTTCTTTTTTTTTTTTTTGCACAAACAGGGGAAGAACATTACTTTTGTGGGTGCAGGGTGAGGGATACATCAGCCTCTCACTTCTTTTCCTGTCAAACAGAGGAAAGAGCCACATTTTCTAAGGTGAAGAACATGGAAATGTTCTTAGTCTTCCTCTGAAAGGATCTAGGACAAGACATGAATCTGAGACCTACTGAGAAACAATCTCCATCTGTTTTATCAAATTTAATGACTCATTCTTATAAGCCAGTAGTGAAATAATGCCTTTTCTTTTTCACAAGGCAGATTCTAAAGATACCCAAAGCCAAGCCTGAAAATATCAGCAACCTAGAATATGAAATAGAGACAATTGGCAGCCCTGCATATAGCTAGCTGGCAACACATCCAAGATGTTTGCCTTCTAATAATAGAAAGCTGTAAGAGGCATATGGAGAAATTGAGCTCTAAGGTTTTTATTTCCTATGTATAAATACACTGAAGTCACAGATGTCTCTGCAGTCTCAATCTGCCAGGACCAAATGCAAGGTACAGACCCCAAAGACACCAAGAAATGGGGAATAGCAAGCTCCCTGTATTGAAGAGTTTGCTCCCTTTCTGATAGATGGATGTTTAAAAAGCTCTACCAACCAATCCTAAACAAACTGCCTAATCTATTAAAAAGCCACATTTTCTACACATTCTGCTTTCCCATTAAGCCAGGGTGTTGGTGCCTGCACTACTAATGGAAGACATGTCTTGCCAGGAGCCTGTCTGATTACCTCCCAGAGTCATGAGAACACTGCTAGCTCTACTAGCAGCCTTTAAAAAATATACAAAACATTGTGAAACAGCTGTTGTGTAGGTAAAATCTGGTTTTTACATGTGCCTGGTGATACTTAGAGTAGATCTTTGCCATGCTAACAGAAGCTTGTGAGTTCTAAAGAATGAAAATATAATTTTCTTTCATATCTCTTAACAGAAATTGTTAAAATTCATGGCATTTACAGTCTCCAGCACTGCAAGCTACACTTTTACACATCAGACAAGCTGGTAACCTGTGAGTCTTATGGGATAATGCCTGTGATTGATACTCATAAAATCTGCAGGGGAAGGCTGTAGGTCCCAGGAGAGCCACAGACTGTCTATAGCTTTTACAAGTTCTACTATTGCAGGAGGCCAAATTTGCAATTGCCAGGAGAGAAATATTTATGGGTCATGAACCTTCAGGCTGAGCCAGGAGAGCCTTCAGCTATTGTCAGGAGCATATATAAACCCTGCTTTTATGTTACTCAGTTGTCCAGACATGGGCAAATTGGATTCATGCCAGTACTGCCAATATCTGCTGAACTGCTTGTAATTTTTTTTTTTGTCATTTCTTTATGATGTATCAGGCAGAGTATGACAGATTTATTAATAAAGTCATATGGGAGGCAAAATGCTTTTGCTCACTTTTTCTAGGATCATCAAAGTCTTGTAAAATCTGGAAAGCTCCATGAACAAGTGAGAAAAAGAAGGGACCAGGAAAGTGAAAAGTGGTCAGGCTAAGTGCATTTTCTTACCAAACTAATTTATTTTTTAACTTCTTTGAAATTTGTACTTGCAGAGTGAAGAGAAGGTGGGCTCTCTCTTTTCTCCTAAGTATTTAGGATTGCATCTTTCCCATTGCTGGGAAGGTAAGATGACACCCAATATTCATTAGTTCACCATTCATTAGTTCCTTGCAATAAACAAAGAAACAAAAATCTTTGACATTCGCCATAATTTCAAGAACACTAATTAAATAATTAAAAAGTGCTTTCTAAAATAAGTCACAAAAACAGGCTTCCTACATAAGATTTTTAAAACACCTTGTTCCTCCTGTAAATCTTTCAGTAATTTATGAAGCCTTTTGAGATCATTTGTATTATATTGCAATAAAAATGGAAGCTATTATGACAGCAGGTGTCATTTGGTGCAAAGGAACATGTATAATCAGCCATGAAACACTTTTCTACTGGAAGAAGTCAGTCCACAATTAAAGAGCAGGGCTAATCTCATCCCTGATTGTATTTATAAGCAAGAACCATCATGACAAGTAATGGCACAATTCAAATAAATTTCCAGATGTCCTTGAACAGATCTCCTTCAAATTGTAAGAATATATTTATTAATAACTGAATCTTACAGCAGCAAATTAGCTGTCAGAAAATCTTGGCTATTTTTTCTAGTGATATCTTTCTCTAATAAAAGATATTACCTCTTCTCCAAACTTCTGCATTTTTGACACCATTCCTAGAACCCATACTACTTTTTTTTGTTGTTTTTTTAGGGACCAGCAAACGTAATGCAAACCTTCTCCTGTTGTTTTTTTGTGGGATTTTTTTGTTGTTTTTCACAGGCACTGTAATTTGGCATTCAGCATCTGCTGTGTCTGATAAAGCACCAGGATAAAATTCAAGTCTGCCTTGTCCACGGCACCAGCCTGACATGTATAAAACATTATGTTCCCTCCAGCAGCAACCTCTGCAGATCATTCCTTACCCCAGTGCTTGGGTCTTCTGCAAAGCCATCTGTTAGTCTTGCAGAAAGATGGAGATCCTGACACTGCTGCATGAGGGATTGGAGCCTGGATGCAATTAAGTGCCTTTGCCACAGCGTCCCTGTGCTTCAGCTGTTCCCACTGACAGAAAATGTTTCATGTTTCACCTCATAGGGAACCAAGCAAATACCAAGGAGACACAAGAGGAAGTTACTCCATTCAATATGCACAGGTAGGGGAATTCTGCTGCCTCTTTGGTCTGCAGGTAGCCTGTGGGTCAGACAACATCAGCACAGTGAGATGGAAAGGAGAGCAAGGGGCTCCCAGCAGTTTTCCTTTCCTGGTGAGGAGCCCCTCTCTGTTCTCCACCACAGAATACAGAATAAACTGAGTTGAAGGGGACTCATAAGGAAGGGAGGCAGGTCATGAGAGGGATGATGGAGAGATGGCACTAACATGAAATCTGTGTCTCCTGAAGGAGTCTAATACACTTTTTTCTATGCCTTTAGTGATCCATGTATAACACATTTTCAATTCTATCTAATCTGCCAACAGAGTTAGCATGATGGAATAAGAAACTCCTGTTGTTGTTGTTGTTGTTGTTGTTATTTATTTTGAAGAGAGTATTTATGCCAAACATCAGAACCCTCCCATCCTTGTCCAAGGAAGTGTTTTAAGAATCATCTCCTCTTCCTGCCACCATTTGCCTTATCCCTCCATGATGGGGCTTTCCCATGTGCTCCCTCTCCTTGCCCTCAGCAGCTCAGGCAGGAGATGCTCTGGCTGCTTCCCTCCCTTTCCAGGAGCTGCTTTTCACAATGTCCATTGCAGCTCTCTCTGAGCAGACCTCTTGTGCAGGAAGAGAGGTCCCCTGGCAAGAGTCAGCACTGAGTCTTACTTGCATTGAATCCACCTGAAAAATCCCTCACGCTTCGTCTAACAAGAACAGGGTTGCTTTAAGCATTTCAGAAAGCCCTCTCTGTGTAGGCATAATGTTATAAGCAAGCATGAGAGTGGGGACTGTTCCAACCCAGCTTGTTCAGCTGCTGCTGATGGGGCTGACTCCTCACACACAAACCCTCTTGGTTGTGCCCCTCCATCATGTGGGACAGCACAGAGGGAGGCAGCATAGCATGAACCATGGGGACAGCATCCAGACAGCCTCAAATTACATTGAAAACTGGCAGTCCTGAAAAGACACACATAAGCAACCCACCCCTCTCTCCTGCCAAGGTCCTTTTAAATATATAAGTATAGTTGTATATGCCTGTAATTTTTTGTGGTAGGAAAATAAAGTGTTTTCAGATTCCACACCCTCTCCTGTAGAAACTATTTCTTTTGCCTTCTCTTTTTCAGTACTAGTAGCAAGAAAATACAGCCCACCTCATGAGCAACAGCTGAACAAGGCAGGTCTTCTTTGCTTCAGACCTGCCACTCACACATAATTCAAGCTGCAAGTTTCCAATCCAGGAATATAAAAACGCTGTTTCCACCCACCATATCCACCTGCTGTGCAGAAAATCACATGCAAAAAATTCACTTTAGATCTCTTAAGTATGTGGCCAACACCCAAGCTGTGAAAATAATCTTATTTTTCCTTATTCCAGACTGCCCCAACAGAAAAAAAAAACCAAACATGGGTCTGTATCAGTAATCATGAGTATTGGCAGAGACAAAAACCAAAGGTGAGAAGTGAGAAGTCTCTTGCCTGAAACAGGGACAGGCAACACAGTGGGCAGGAGCCAAGGAAATCCCTGGTGGAGATCTGGGGGATGTGATCCTATAGCAGAGCCAACTTGGCATTGAAAACTAATATGCACTGAGTGCATCAGAAACAACCAGGAAAGATGGAGAAGCGTCCAGGACTGAGAATGTGCCAAGGAGTGATTTGCAGAATGCCACTAATCTTGGACAGAGGTGTCAGGGAGCAGAGGAATGGAGGTGGCAGAGGGCTCTGCAGCCCTGGGAGGAGGTGGCTGCAGTCACATGCCACACCAGGATATCATAAACCATTTATGACATGGAATTCTCTGTATAGTGACTCCTCAAGGCTTATTATTGAGGCACATGCTAGACCAATATTAGAAGGAGAAGCTGAGAAGCTCAGCCTCTGCAGTATTCCTTGAGAAGGTACAAACCCATAGTATATATGAAACCAACACGACATTAAAAGTAAATCCTAATGTTGTTACAAAAAATTCCCCATAAATAATCCCAAATTAGAACCCTGGTGTGAAGTTGAAGGTCAGGTGCTTCTCAGATAGAGCTGGTGAATACATCTTAGATGACAGCAATCAGTGCTGGGGGGGAGTTTGTGCTTCAGCTTGCTGCCAAATTTTGCAGGGTAGCTGCTGAGTGAACATGGTCACTGGCTTTTCCAGTGACTAGTATAAGTAATGTGACCAAAAAATGGGCTTTCTAGAGTCACATCTCATAACATGCCAAGAAAACCACATGCAGTAGAAAAGACAGTGACAGAGAGACACTAGAAACTTCCTTAATGGAAAATCCCCTATTTCCCAGTGATTTAAACTAGATATCTGTGCAGGTACCTCTTGGTATTTTCTGTAAAGTATATTTTTTTCACTAATGTGACACATAAATTGAAAAGCACAGGGACTGTCAATTCACTCTGCTCCTTTTTCCCCAGCTAGGCTTTTCTGGGCTACTGCTCAACAGTGTAGTAATGAATGCAGTAAATCTGTTTAACTTGACAGGTAAGGTATAAATGAAAAAGTGCCACCCCCTCCAAACACACACATGACAATTTTCTAAACTGAGGAATCATTTAGGTTGATAGGGCTTGTGGAGGTCCTCTGATCCACCTCCTACTCAAGCATGGACTCAAATACTTCATCAGTTTTCTGACTTTGCATCCTGAGAGGAGAGAGAACTCTCTCATAAAACAAACCCTAGAGGGGTGAGGTTTAAAACATCTGTCAGTCCTCAGCAGTTCCCCTGTTGTCTGACTTAGGCAGAGTCAATGCTTCCTAGCTCAGGCATTCCCAGAAAGTTTACAGGGTGGATGTTTCCTAAACTATTCAGAACAGGGGCTGAAATTTCCCAGTGGTCTTTGATGTAGTACATGGTGAAGGATAATAAAATGGAAGATGCAAATTGATGTAGATAAGCAGAAAGTAATGCACATAGCAGGAAAGTGCTTCTGTGTCAGACAGAGAGAAAAACTCTGAACTAGCTGTTCAGGAAAGGTCTTGGGCCAAGATAGTTTTTGAAAATGACAGCTCAGTGGTCAGGAGAGGTCAAATGGGAAATGCAGTGAGAAAGGCACAGCAAGGGACATTGTGCTGGCTGTCAGCATACCCTGCATGGTACAGCTCTCTTCATTTCAGAAATGAACGGGAACTGAGAAAGAGACGAAAATAAGGGAGAAGGATGGCCAAAGGCTTCTGTGCAAAGAGAAACTGAGCAGACCAGGACCCTTCAGTTGGAAGAAGGTATTGCTGAGAAAGCAGATAAGAGAGCTCCTCAAAATCATGAAAGGTGTGAGGATTTAGACAGGAAATTATGTTCACTGCCTCACTGATACAGAAATTACAAAACACCAAGTTTACTAGGTGGCAGACGCAAAACAATGAGGGAAGGTTCCTTCATGCAGTGCATGGTAAGCTGTGAAGGTACTTGCTGCAGGACACTGCAGGTGATGCCCTAAGTTTTAGCTTTTATATTTCTCAGATTCTGTGCTGCTTTAGTGTGTAGTTCTGATCTTCATATTAAGCGTTGTTGGTAAGCTCTCTTGACAAAGTAGGTAGACAAAACAATTCCTCTTCTAGCTTGGGACCAAGGACAACTGATCCAAATCTCAGGCCCAAGAGCATAAATAATGGGGGACTGAAGAGAGAAAAACAAGAAGAATGGGATTTAATCATCTGAAACTGTAACTGGACAATTAACTCCAATATGCAAATGGGCCAAAACTTACAAAAGTGAGACCTCGTGACTGGTTTGTCCATTTTTGTGACCATTTTGGATTTCATCTTTGGTGTAGCCCTGGCTGGGCTCTTGTACTGACTAAGTTGTATCCACTGAGGCCTTTTAATAAATATCTACTTTATTCTTTAACTCTTTCTAGCCTCTGTTCTAGGTCAGCCTTCTCGAGGCATCACAGGCAGTGAGATTTTTCACAGCTCCAAGGAAGATCAAAGCCAAAGAGACATTTCTTCAAGGATAAGTAAATACGAAGGCATCACTCCTGGCTCAAGAAGTCAATGCAGGTCTGACTCCTGTTATCCACATCACCACACCTCTGGTTTGGCCTGTGAATGCTACAATTACACAGTCTTGGCTGTAATGTTGACATCTCTTATCTCCTTTGGAACCTAGAGCCTCAGAGCTCTAGGTTCCAAAGGAGATAAGAGATGTCAGAGAAGATGACTTGCAGCATCTGGTTCCACACTATCAGCCCTCTGACGGATAAGCAAAGCTTCAGGCTGGCACAAAACTAGTGGGTGCAAATTAACCCGTTCCAGACTTCTGAAGAAGCAGAGTGCTTCAGGGGAGCACCTGACACTATGATGACCTATTTTTAGTCTGAGCTATGATCACTCAAGCAGGATTTACTGTATCCTTGAATCACAGACTCAGCTGTGCTGGTCAAACAAGATCTGTGAAGTCACCTGGCTGAACAAAACGTGTAAAGTCAAAATTTCTTTCTGTCAAAAGAAACAAACAGTTTTCTTAAAAAAACCCCATATTTTCATGTATCTTTCCAAGCCACAGAAGCCAAAACCAAGGCAACTAGACAACCCTGGAGAGATGAAATTCCTCCAGGTGCAGGAGGCCCCTAACTGCCCTGCTGCCAAGGGATGTGTGATGAGGAACAGCCCCCTCCTTGTATTACAACTCCTTACTCTTTTCTGGTCTGCACTGCTGTATTTTCCACACTGCTTTCTAGATCCTTAATGCCCAAGAACACATCTGCTGGTTTTGTTATTCAAAACCAGATCCGGGAAAAAGCAAAAACCACTTTTATTGAACAGCCTGCTATTTGATTGAGAAATGTAACACCCAGAGATGAGATATTGGCTCAATTGTCTCTCAGGAAATGTGTGCTCTTGCTGCCAGACTGAGTGTGCATTTGATGGTGCATAGTACATTTGTACAGCTTTCTCAACATCTGGAGTCTGATTTTTTGCAGGTCCTCCAGCTTGCCCTCCACGTGTGGTACAGATGCCCCCCAACTTCCTGCTCCCTACAGCCTGCAGAACACCAGAAAATGCAGTCTGATATGGTTTAAATTTTCATCTCTGTGGTTTGGTTTTCTTAATTATGTAATGGATGGGTTTAAGAGCCCTGGTGCTGTGAATATGAAGCAAACCTTTGAGGCAGCCCCCACAGTTCGTGGCATAGCTGCTGTAACACCGTGTCAATCACTCCAGCTCTGAGCACAGAAGGCTGCAGTGGCACTGTTAGATTTCAAATAAAGATCATTCATAGGGGAACTGGGTAATTTCTCTGCATGGAGCTGTCTATTTCAGATGCCTGGAAGAGAAAATGGGACTAAATATCGTTCATTATGTTTAACTCATCTGATTTTTAAAAGAAGACATTTGCTTCAAAATGGCTTTAAAGCTCTCCCCTCTGGAGCTCTGGGTATTTCAGTCACCTGAGGCTGGGAGGGAAGGGTGTTCCATTTGCTTTCCTGTCTTCAATTTCAATTTCATTGCTAAATGGTGAAATGCAATTAAAAATGTCTCCATGTGAAGACACTGCCATAGCTGTGAACATCCCTGTGTCACACACAGGTTCAGGACAAATGAGCACAGACCATCTTGCGTCATCCAGGCAAGCTCTGTAGAAGTTCTTTGCTGAGCCAAGAAGATGCCTTATCTGCAAAGGCTGGATTTTCCCCTAAGAATCTGTCTCCTGGCATAACATTAAGTATTCAGGATTTTTCTGAAAGGTTTGGTTTACTATATATGCTGCATTTGTAATGACCTCCCTGGGAATTGTGTCTGATATCAGAAAGATATCTCAAATACCTGGCTGTGCAATAATTTTGCAATAATGTAATTAATTGCACCTTCCAAGGCAGGGAACCTAAGTGGCTATTGAATACTTTCATTTTTATTAAATCAGTAAAGTTAATTGCCTGTCCATAACAAATGAAAAAGAAATTCATACTTTGGAAGATGGCCACAGGCCTCCAGTTGATATTAATTGAATGTGTTTTTACACATTTCAGAGTAAAATTTTATTTCAGTACTTTATTGAGTATTTGAGGAATTCCTTGACAACATACCACAGGAAAATTGGGTTAATCACATGTTCCTATAAAAGGCACAGGAAGGCCAAGTTTGGAGTCAGAAAGGTGCACATCACTATCCCATGGCAAAGGCACTATTTACTTCTTGGGTTTATAAAAATAATATAGAAAAATAAACATTAAATGTTTATTTAATTAGTAAGTAAAAATTACTATTATAACTTTTATAACCCAGCTATGTGCAGAGAAAAATAGATACCAGTTTTTAATTCTCTACCATTCCTCAGAGTACTGAGACGTTTTGCAGGGAAAAAACCCAAAATCCTGCTCAGCTGAGTACGAACTAGAAGGTCAGGTCAAATTTAAGTGTTACAAGGTAGTGAATCTCCTGTCACTTTCACTCGTTAAAAAAATGTTATCTCTGATTTTGGGCGGTTGCAGGAGAACAGCCTTACACTCAGAAAATGAACTTGTCAAAACCTTTTTTGGCTTGAGAGGATCACAAGTCTTGGCTTTTGACCAGATTTTTTCTACCCTTTGGGTTTAGCTGAACTGAAAATATTCTTAGAAAAGGAGAAAACCCGAATCTCTGCAATCACTGGCTCAAGCAAAGCCAGAACATTCAGAGGGAGGCTGAACCAAGATGAGAGAGCAGGGGACTTTGATTTGAATAAAAATGCATTCAAATATTTGTCCCATTTGAGAAAAAAAATTAATTGTATTATAATACAGCTTCACTACTTGGGAAGGTACACACACTCAGGTAGTACAAAACTGCATCACAGAACTTTTCTGACAGTGGAACAGCACACATGGAAGCCATGAAGAAGGTGACCTGGGCTTGCACCAGTGTTTTTGGTGGAACCTGTCTTCTCTATGTCACCTGGATGCTCAAGCTGTGAAAGCCTGCTTGATGCTACTTACTAAATTCTGCCTTTAAATGAGCACACACAAAATAGAACAGCCAAAGACCAGGAAATACTCTGGGACTTGGAATCTGCTTTCCATCCCTGGGGAAATGTTTTTCCTGCCCTTTGTTTCAGTGCTTCCTTTGTGGAAATAAATCTTGCTACTTCAACCAGCTAGTAAGCCCCAGATATATGCATCCCATCCAACAGGACATGGCACCTCTTTGCATGTGTCCACCTCCTCTCAGGATGAAGCACTGTAAGAATTAAGTCCTCAGAAGATCGTGCTAATATGTAATTGAGTCATGGAGATAGATGAATCACACAAGCTGCATGCACAAAATGATCACTTTTCATCATGTGATTTCATGCAGGGGAGCTTGGTTGTAACAGAGGGAAAAAGTTGTTCCTGATTCCGAATTATGTCACCCCAGTCCAGCCTATTGAAATTGCATGGGTGAAATCAGAAGGGGGAAAGATTATCCAGCTGAAACCAAGTGTCTCCATTCTGCAATGAACAATCTCTGATTATAGCACTGGTGTCCATAATTAACTCAAATCCACCAAGCTAGACCATTGCAATATTTCTAATTTTACCATTTGGTAATTAATCTACTATTGGTGATACAGTGTTTACTGTAAAAAGGAACTACTGCCTGCTCTCAAGCCTTGCTAGGTGGAGAAGGACCTTAAAAATAGATGAGAAAAGCAGTATACTGTATATGTATTTTTCAGCAGTTGAGAACACTGCAAGGAGGAGCGGGTGTGCAGCACAGGTAAGTCTTCCCAGTCACCTGAAATGTCTGGTTATTCATTTATAATAATATCATTTATAATCAATGACACTCATAATCTCTGGAAGGTTTTGCATATCATGAATGGTTACTTAGGTTCTGTTTTGCACAGTACCTATCACAGGGTTCCATTTATGGGCTTTTGAAGAAGAACTATTATGCCAATAGAAATAATAGTGATGGTTATTAGGGGCAAAAGGAAGGAATGACACTCAGAGATTGGATAGCAGCAAAGTAAAAATTAGTTAATCCACCACAACAATCCCTTAGATACAAGACAGTCCCTAGAAGATTGTTTCATCATCCTTTCAGAATCAGTGGCTATAAGTCCATTCACTATGCCCACTGCAGCAGTTTCTCCTGAGCCTGCCAAAGATCAGAGCTGTGGTTGCAGAGTGCACAGATGGTGTCAGTACTTGACAAAGAGGGTTTGCTTATTGTCTGTTCAACATCACATGGAGAGGATGGGAAAGATGCAGTCTAGCCAAGGCTGGGCAATACCCACTCCACCCCAGCTCACAATCCCAGCCCAGCCAAGCCTGATCCACACATCCCTGACTGACACGTGGAGCTTAGCCCCTGGAACTTAGCCCCTGTACTGGGAATTGTGCACAGGAAGAAAACCTCTCAATGGCTGGCCTGTAACTGGAATTCAGGCACAGAAAGGTTTTCAGCTCACCATTGTTCAACAATAACCTCAGGGACTTGACTCAGAGATCTAAAGGGCAGGCTTTAAATGACTAGTTTTCTTCATGCCACAAGCAATCCCCATAGAGAGTTTTCATGTAACCATCCTGCTTTGGAAGCTGAAAGAATTTATTGGGATAATTTCCAAGTTGATTTAAGTTCCAGAGAACCACCTTCAACCTGTTTAATTTTGGAACATAGATGGAGTTAAAATGTCCTGCTGTATTCTCACTTCCAAAAACCATGACCATACAAAGGAAAAAAAATTCTCTTTCTCAGTTCAACAGTTCTTTTATTACAGTATATTTTAAATGTACCTATGAGCCAGCAGGTTTTCTAAGATTGTCAACTTTTTCTTTTTTCCTTCTGCTTTTAGGTGTCAGATTCCTTTTCCATAGAAGCTATTAGCTTTGCACTGAGAAATAAAAGGGGAATGTTTCAATGACAGCAAGATGCAGCACTAGGTGCAATGTTATATTCTGAGTAAATGATACCATTCAAAGGGCAAGCAGAGCATGAATAGCATTGATTTCCAGAAAAGCTATTTCAGTACTTAGCAAAGTTTGATAAGACTGCTCTCCTTCTCTGCCTGAGTTGTTAAGAGGCTGTGTCCCACACCAGCAGGCAGCAATATGGTCTGAGCTAAATGTAACTCATCACCTCCTGTGGGGTTGTCAGCATTAAACTATGCCTGGGCTCACCACCCCAGCCTCGTGGAAAACTCAAGAGCATCCCACAGTGCCACTGTGTGCTAAGGTAGGAGTGCCCAAACTGCACTTTGCACTCTAGAAAGGCTCACAAAGCAGTTTTGTATCATCAAAGAACTCAGTGACCTACTCCAGGGGTATCTGAAATCACCTGGCATCCAAGGGTGAAGGCCTGACTGGTGGCTGAGAGCCCCCAAGGGTGAAGCTGAGCAGGAGGAGACCCTTTGGAACCAGCCCAAGCCAATGGATGCTCTTTTAAAACTTCAAAGCCAAGAGCAGCAGCATCACTTCAGAGAACCCTTAGATTCCCTAATGGGTTTCATCTACCTCAAGGTGAATTACAACCTGAGAGTGCTGCCTTCTTTGCTTTAAGTGGGGTCTGGAAAACCAGCTCAAGTGCAAAAAAAGTACATCCACAGGTTTGAATACATAAAGCCATCTCCAAGCAAGAAGTTGGACTTTGCACAGCCATACAAATAGCTGTAATGAAACCAAAAGGTTTGCTGCCAAAATCCATAAATTTATATCACTTTTCAGGGCAAGTTATATGAAATTGAAGTAAAAAAGTTCTGCAGGTGATGTGAAAAGAGAAAATAACCTAATTTTTGCTCAAACAACCTATTTTGTTACTGCATAAGATCTATTTTTAACAAATTTTGAAGTTCCATATAGTATCTTACTTCAGCTAAAATACCATGTTTTAAAACTACCTCTGGTTTTGAAAGCTTTTTGAAAATAACTTTCAGCTACTTTACAAGCATAAATGTGTCAATATGATGTTGTCTTGTTAGAATGCCCTTCAACCACCTGAATAACTCAATATTGGCAGCAGTTCAGACCACACATCTTGGCAGGCAAACAACCTGGCTATATATCCAAAGCTGTCACTGAGCACACTTTCTGTGGCATGCCAACCTTGAGTACCTTGAAAGTGTATGAGTATTTTAAGAAGGTTAAAATGTTGTTGTCAGTTTGTCAATTATATCATTTCACCAGTTACCACAGCTTCAACAAATCCTTAGATGTCATAGGTCTCCTGAAGCTGCTGCCAAATTAGAAAAGGGAGAGGGATGGATCAGCAGAGTCATTGAGGGAGTGAGAGTCCCTGTGTCACCATGTCTGGAGGTTAGAGGCTTGTTTACTTCAGTTTTAGCCTGTTTACTGAACATTGAACTGGGAATCTTGATTGCTCCTGAGGAAATAAATAGAAATTGTTGTATTTTTGAAGTTCCAAATTCTTCATGCAGTGCTGTGGAAAGTGACATGGTGGGCAGGAGAGGATTGGGATGGGATTGATCTTTCCAAAGATAAATTGGTTGTAAAATCATGTTCCTAATCTTCTTGTTGCTTCTCCAGCTCTCCTTCTTCATGGCCCACCTCATCTGCCCACAGCCCACACTGTGGGAGCTATCAGGCCCTGGGCAGGTGTTTACAATCACAGCAGTTACCTGTGATTGTATCAAAGCATCTCATACCTCCCACCATTTCCAATCCATCACTCCTTCTTCCATGCTCTCCCACTGTTCCTCTCAGCTAACCCTCAGACATACACAAGGTCATTTCTCCAGAGCAGGATGCCCCTAGAGAAAACCTTTCCCTTATTCATCACCCCTTCTGCTAGTGTTTCACCTACATCTTTACTGTCCTGCTCATCACCCAGCACTTCCCCTGCATTGCCCCTGGATGTTCACCTCCTCCTTGCCTCTCTGATAATTGGGCAGCCAGCAAAAGCAGCAGCAGGCCAGTAGAGTTTATGTTGTCCAGTCAAATCTCAAATCATGTACTTCCAATCCCAGCTAGTTCCTTCAAGGAGAAACAAAACAAAACAAAACAAACTGGAACAGAGAAGCATGAAAATGCCTTTGCAAAGTTTGAACGCTGATGTTTAGTTTCTTGACATGATGAATTTACCCAGAAAAGCTGTATCTCAAGCATGCAGGAATCTGTTAAGAAAAAGGCACTGCAAGTAGCTGGCAGGCAGCAAGACATTGTGTCAATGATCATTACCCTTCTCGGGTAATATCCTTGTCAAAGACAATAGGACTGTACTGCACACATCAGATGCAGAAGCAGCCACTGAGCAGGTGAATTCCAACTCATTCCACCAGCCATAAAATAAATCCTGAGTGCATCAGTGCTTGTGTAGAAATGAAAGCAGCTTTATGACCAAAGCACAAGAAAAAAGCCCTTCAAATGCCCACTTCAAAGTCTAAAGCTTTCTTACACTTCTGACACTTCCAATCCCTTTAGCTTTTTGCTGCGAGTGCAGTTTTAGCAACAACAGGAACAAGGAAATAAAACCACCAAATTGGCTTAGCACCACGTGTGAATTCTTATTTACAAGCTACCAACAGCAGCATTTTTATGCCTGGCTCAGCTCTAGCTGCACAAGCGAGTCTGAAAGCAGCTGCAGAGCTCAGGCTGACAGCAAGAAGGGCACTGCCCCAGCCCAGCCTGCTGCTCTCTGGTGAGGCCCCACACCACTGAGGTGATCGGGTATTGCCATCCAAGTGCCCCTGTGTCACTGGGGGATCAGGGACTCACTACGCACCTGTACCACCTACTGCTGCCCAGGGCCCTTCTTTTCTATTCTGACCTTCTCATTTTCTCACACAAAAAGGGCTGCTCTTATTGACCTTCCCACCGTTTTTTTTCTGTTCCACGGGGTGGGGCGGCAAAACATTCGACGGTACCTGAAAGGAGAGCAGCCACAATAAAGACTGAGCATGAGCCTGTGCCCAGGAGTCAAAGTACCCACATAGGAAGGAGTTAGAGGTCCTGATTCCCCCTCCCCAGAGCATATTGTTGTACCAAGGACAGGGGCAGGAGCTCTGGACTCATCTTTGCCCCTGTATTACTCACATCTCCTAGACCTCTTTATCTATTGCATTTATACACAGCTGGTTATAAATATTGCCACATGAAATAAAGCGGTTTGGGGCTTTTTATCCAGCTGACATTCTTCATGTTTTCCCACATTTCTTGTGGCATGTGGTAGGGGAGGAGATCCCACAAAATCCATCATCCTTTTTCATGGATTTTCAGCAAGATATGCAGTGAGGCAATAATTAAGACCTCAAATCTACATTTTGGCAAGCTTTTCAGTGGATTAATTTGAAACACATAACGAGATAATGATATCTTAATGCTTTTTTCAGGTTATTATATAAATCTCACCACTCTCTCCAGAATGATGGAGGGTCCTATTTATTACTCCCTCTTCAGTTTCCATCACTTGTTGTTGCCCCAAAACATTTAGAGCTGTTGTAATATCTCTTCCCAATGTACTAAGATACAATTTTCCTGTTGCTATTGCAAGGCACCAAAGACCAGATGAAGTTGAGTTTTTTATTTGAATCTAGGAAGGAAAGTTGCAGGAACATAACAGTAAGTTATAAATAACATCCATTCTGGTGCACCTGACAATTGCAAGCCATAAAAAACCAAAAAGGTTATAACATGCTCCAACTAATTTAAGATCTTTCATCTAAAAGACTAAAGGCCTCAGATATGACAATGTGCATGCACATAAAAAAAGTCAAACAAAAACCAAAAAGCCCCACCCAAAAACACAGAAGAAATGAAAAGAATAATTTTCCTCATGCTTCTGTAGGAACGGAGAGTCTACTACAGAACAGAGCTGAGATGACCCTAAAAAGACTCTAAGCTGGAAAAAGAAAAATTGATGGTGCTTGCTAGTTTGACCTGAAGATAAACTCCTTCCTGGTCTTAAACCTCCTGACCTCCTGGATCCAGGGGCTGTGTCTATCTCCATTTCAGCCCTGCTGTATGATAGCATTTTTTAGCACAAGTATTTTGTCCATAATGTAAATCAGGCATGTAGATCCATCTTACCCTAGGAAAGCTGCTCTCTATTTGCTTAAACTAAGGAAACTTGGCAGTGTGACTAAGCTGAGACTCCCAAATATGTTTAATTTTACTGTGAGAGTCATTATTAGCATGTAGAAGTCCTGGACTAGCCTGTCAAAATTGGTAGAGCCCCTGCCCTGTGATGTGCATATGAGACACAAGAGGCAGGTATAGCTGGACATTGGGAAAGAGCAGAGTGAAACAAGCAGCACTGATTTATTTTAAATGCCCCAGCAAGGAAGATTTTACTGGGGAATCAGAATGCAAGCAGTAAGGGAACTTTGCCACTATTTATCTGGAGCTCCTCCACACACTTAGGGAGACATTCAGCAAGTAAACTTCCATGGGTAAGTTCACAAGTTCTCTCACACCTTCTCTTAAGCCAGAGGAGAAAATGTAAAGTTATTTGCAGGAGTGGTTTCTCCAAGCTGTCAGACATTCATGGAACAAAATCAAACTCAACTTTGGCAAGACCAAGGGATTTTTTCAGAGTTGTATTTATTTCAAGAAACGGGGAAGAAGTCCAAGTAGGGTTGTTTTACTAAAAGCCAGAGAGAGAAAGACCTCATCTGACCTGCAAAATCTGAGTGCTGCCTGTGCATCCTGAATGTCAAAACTGAAATGGCCTGTGGATGCCATGCCAGAGAGAACTCAGTTTTCAGCCCAGAATAGCCAGTACCCATCGTGGTCAATGCAAAGGCTGAGTTCCAGCCCTGCTTGTTGCTGAGTCAGGGAAGGTGACATGTGAACGTCGCATCCCAACAGAGCACCCTCATCTTTACACCTCTCATCATCCTTAGTGAATGTATTTTGAAAAGTTTGCAGCTTCATTTTGGCACAAAATAAAAATGGATTTTGGAACTGCAACATCTCTTCATGGGATAGAGTCCTTTTTTTCCAGCCCAACTGAGCTTTAAGCTTTAGTTTTCAATGCCTAATGCAAATAATTTGAAATTGAAATACTGAAAGGCCTGTATGCATTCTAAGCCCTAGTATTACAAATCAGTAAGCATAAAACATATTTTAAATTCACTCATATTTCATTAATCCAAACTTCATAGTAAGTAAAGTAGAAATCTTCCTACAAATTCAAAAGTAAACCACTTTCCAATCTCCCTTCATCTGTTTAAATTATGCTGACTGCCATAGAAAGCATACCCTTTAGAAATAACAGATGATTAAACAGCCTGCCTCACCTGTAAATAAGCATGGAATTTGGTGTGTTAGAAATGTTATTTGCTTTGCACCTACTAGTCAAGCTCAAGTCTTGTGACTATTTATCTACCAGAGAGGCTCCAGGATTTTTTCATTTGAAATAAATGCCAAATGACAAATTGCTTTTGACTCCAGAGATCTGGAAACCGAAGTGCTGCCCCACATGTAAGCTTATTGCTGGGGAGCCATCTGCAAGGCAAACACAAAACTCTAACATTATTATTCCAACCCAACATGAAATACTGCAAAATACAAACTCAGCCTCCAGATTCACTCCTACTAATATGCACACAACATAAGACTAAAAGATGTTCAGCTGTGAAAGTTCATGTGTCATTCTTAGCTCCGTTGTGTTCAGAGGCTTGGTACACCTGTGGTTGCTTCTCATCCTCCAAACAGACAACAGAGAAAGACTTTTTTGTGCCAATCAGATACCAGCATCTGAAAGACAGAAAGAACATGGCAAAGGTGCACAAAATGTAGGAAGAGGTCTGCTGGTGCTTGCTGCATTCAAATGGATATTTTAAAAATATGAATAGTTTTACTGGTTGCAGGATATACTTTCAAGAATCATCAGATTTCTTACAGATTTCTTATGTGTGGTAGTCTAACTTGCACTGTCATATCTCTAGCCAAAATTGCAGCAAGGTGCAGGGGGCCCCAGAAATCTCTGATGCTTCAGTTGTGTTTCTCCACCTATGGACAATGGGCAAATCATGCAGTTCTGTCACACAGTTTTCTCTGAAGACATAGGAAAAATCTTTCTGAACCTCCTCATTAGAAAAAACCACTCCCTGGCAAATCCAACATGCTTCTGTTATTAATCGAAATTAAGAAGAAATCATGCCTCTCAGTTGCCTTTCAGACACTAAAGTAAACATTCATTATTATATCTCTGAGCATAACTTGACAAATTGCATAAGCCCTGCTGGAAAAGATGCGTAGTAATGAAATAAACTAGTGCAAATGTGATCTGAGCAGTAAAAATTAATTCTAAAAGCAATACATGATTGCCTTTACTAAACAATTACAGCACTGACAAAAATAATGGTTAAAACAGCTCTGCTGTCACAACTATTTCTTAAGGCACCACCATAAAACACTATGCATTAAAGATGTTGCAAAACAACAACTTTTGAAAAAAAGCTAAATACAGCTAATACGCTAAAATACAGAATCTGAATACAGAGATGAATCAAGAGAGGAAAGTCTGTGTTTTAACAGCTGTGTTCTTTCCCTCTGATTTGGATGTAAATACTGTCCTGGAGGACACAAGTGTCAAGACACTGCCAGTAAAGGTGTATCTGATACAATTAAAGGAAGAAGTAGTGACATCCACAATTTCTCCCATGTCTGACCATGAATCTTGTTCACAGTGACTCAGGTACACTAATTATTATTTCAGGGAGGAGATACCAGGACTATCCATGCCCTCCACCAGAAGTTTTACATCTAAGCTTTATTGCTACCAAGCACTTCTACAAACCTTTGTGATTCTACTGGATTCAGGGAATCTCTTAGAAGGTTTTCCAAAGAGAAATGCAAAGCTATCAGTGTGATCCTAGTAGGATTTTTTCCACTTGAGCCACTGACTCACAGCTGAAGGCACCACACAAAGCTGAGGATTTGTTTATCCAAGGCACTGGCAAGGTCCCTATCACTAAATGGGATTATCCAAATATCTCATGAATTAACATCTTTTAACAATTTGAACATGTTTAACCTCATATTACACCCACTGTTTCACAGAACATTACACATATGAGGAATTACAGCACAAAGTGGCTAATTCTTAGATCCTGGAAAAAGGACACTGACAATAATTTACCATTATGTGCCATTGCAATGCCCAGCTTTCAGCATCCTTGTTCTCCTGATTGAATATGGACCTCTGATGGTCTGATCACTTGGATACTTCATGCTGGGGGGCACCCAAGGGAGCAGGGAACTGCACAGGGCAAGGAATAGCAACCTATTCAAATCCTGCCCTCCTTCTACGGCAGCAGAGAGGCAGCCCCAAGCTCCCCTGAAGGTGATGATGGACACCCACTGAAGAGAAATAGCAAGAGATCTCCATAACAGTAAGCTGCAAAGATGGGCAGCCTTTCAGCGAGCTGTAGAGAGCAGTGTTTTGACAGCTCCACCAACCTGGTTACAAAGCAAGAGTGGTGTAGTCATGTCATCTTGTGTGTCATTTGAAGATGGTGTTGTCATGTTTTAGGAGGAGAAGAGATCTTTATGGAGTTAAAGCAAGTTGTTCCTTGACCATGCAGCTAGACTCATGCCTTTAAACAGGTACTTGGTATTGTCCTTCAACATTTTCCTCAAGACTTTAATATTGCAAATAGGAGCACATTTTAGGACAAAAGGAACTGTTAGATGCTCAGATGTGTTGTTCATCAAAAGTTCTAGGGTTTTTTTCCCCATGATTACCCCTGCAATTAGCCCAAAGTTTAATTTTGTTTTAAGAAAATATTAGGACCTGGACAAACTGTCAGTGACATTAGAAACAGCCATGCATGGCAGAGCAATGGTCCATCCAGTCCTGTGCTCCATCCCCATTCCTTGTCTGGATCAAATGCAGGTGCCCAGGGCCAGTGCCTGACAACAGGGCAAGCACCTGCCCTGCCTATGCCCCTGGTTGTGTTCAGGTTGTGGCTCTGGGACCTCCTGGACCAGGCAAAGCATAAACAAACAAAGTGATAAAGATCAACATCAAGTGAGCATCCAGGACTAAAAATGCCCTTTATATTTCTCATTGTAAAGCACTGCCTTCAGAAAAAGTATGTGACCTTTTCATAACTTCTGTGAATTTTTTTTTTCGAATGTATAAACTGGGTGCAGTCTTTGAGTACTAATTCTCTCAATGCTAAGTACAGAATTTATCTCCCTTTTGACTCAGCAATATTTCAGCTACATATCTTATGAGCATTTTTTGCTGTAGCATCAAACTAGAATTTCATATTCAGGTACACACTCACTGGAATTTTTAAGCTTTAATCAGCACCACTGTTTTTCTATGAAAAGCATCAGTTTGATTACACTTAAATAAAAACTTCATATAACAAGGGCTACTTATCCAGCTCTCCAGACTTCTCTGTAGGTCTGCCTCCTTATCTCTGCAGGTCTTTCTACAGTCTTTGTGTGAGTTGCAAGTTTTCTTCTGGCTTTGAGTTCAGTACCAAAAATATTGAGTAGTGCTGGTATTTGTATGGACCCTTGAAGACTTTCATGAGACACACTTTAATCTGGCAATGACTTCCTATGACAAGCTTCTAGACTTACACAAATTCAAGACAATTCCAGGTGTTCTTAGGAATATTGCTCCAAAAATATGTCTTATATGCTACTCATGTCTTGCTTTCTATGAGCAATCCAGAGCTGTGTGCTGGAGAGTCTGTCTTTAAGTATGGCTGTCACGAAACAAAAATGGACCTGGGTTTGAGATGTATCAAAATAAAGTGAGCAGGAGTGTGAACAGGGTGGGAGTGAGAGCTTTTACACATCCAGTGAGCAACAGACATCAGAAGTTTGTGTCAGTATGAGGCAGGCACTCCCTCCCATCATAGGCTCTGTTTTGCAGGGACTCTTTACAAATGTGAGCCAGAAGCAGTTGGGGCTGTGGATACAAGGGAGTGCCAACCTGAGACTATCAGGAATAGGAAAAGAGAGTAATTAGGATGGTGGGATTGATTTGGGGTTCTGGTCTGTGGACATGGGGTGAGAAAAGAGGATGGAGCTTCATATCCAAGCGTTTAAAGGATGGGTGATGTGGGAAGCACTGCTTTGAGGATGTGGCACAGCAGGGATGGGACCTCCTAGTATTCAAATCTAAAAGCTTTTTCTCATAAATATTTATAAGTCTTTCTCCCTTCCTTCTTTTTTTTTTTTTTTTATAAATATGATTCTTTTTAGTTTCCACCAATTAGCTGGATACTAATCTGTTAAATGTATACATTCTTGATAATGTAAGGGTACCTTTGCAATCCAAACATCAAGTGGCAGGTACAAATGCCTCTCAAAATTTAAAGAAAATGCACGTGCTCTGTTTCTTTCATGTGCAACATTTATAATCTCAGCAAAAATGAAAGCAGATTTGCCCGACGAGATGTAGCATGAAACATTGAAATCCCCCATTGCCCTGGCTTGCCAGCCAAATAAATCACAGACCACTTCATTGAGTCCCTGTCTGAATACATAAACATGACAGGACAGCTTTGGGAACATCTAGTAAATCTCATTAAACACTTCCACTGATAGAATAATAACATGCTAAGCATATTCTAGCTGCCACACGGCACTGAGAATCAGAGTGCCTGTCTCCTGCTTTTTGTAATGCTGAGCCTTGCTTCCATAAAAAGAAAGATACTATCATAGTTTTGTTTTAAAATACTGGCTCACCCTGTAGGTTGTATATTTTCAAAACTCAGCTTTTCTCACTCTCATTTTTGGGACACATAATTTGTTAACCTTGGACTGCTCTCCTGACAAGGTGAAAACTCATTAACCACCTCTGTATAATTTAAACACACAGCTTTGTTACTATGCTGGCACCAGCCCACAGGGATGGCTGTGACCCTGTAGCAATAGCTTGTTCTCATGGCAGGTACGACCTCAATAGCTTTCTCTGGGACAGAAGAGAATTATCTACCCAGTAAAAGAATCACACACCAGAAAATCCACAAAAATGCTGTATGAACTTGTATAAGGCGAGATCACCTCACCCAAGACTGTCATGGAGTAGAAAAAAATAATGCTGCTCTTGAGTTTCCCTTTTGATGTTATCTGAACAGTCCCCATGGGAACGATTCCTCTCCTTGTCTCTCCCAGTACCTGATGGTATGAGAGAGAGAGAGGCACACACAAAACTTTCAGCTCTCATGTCAAACACTTTTCTTCCCTCAGCAGCCATTTCAGTGGTAGGCAGCTTTTCCAAAATGATTGTTCTTAATAATAGCCCAGGAGAACAATATCAATGCTGGGTATCTCTAATACTTTATATCACTGTCCCCTGTAACAGACAAAGAAACATTAACATTGCTGCAGTGACTTCAGGGAAGTGGCAAATTGATCCAAGTGGCAGGGGAATGGCCCCACCAGTTTGGAGCCACCTTCCTCAGCACCAAGGCTACATCCAGATGATTTCTAGTTATATTAGTTTAGTGTGGGCTCCTTGTGATTACCTGTCACCCCTCTGCCAACCTCCCAAGTGTTGTTGAAAGCCTCATGGCACCAGGCATAAAGGCTCCTTCAGTGAGGATCGCTGATTTACATTCACTTTACAGAACAGGTTTTTATGCTTGCTCATTGCTCCAGGGACTGGGTGCATCCAGCACCGTCAGACTTCCAGAGTCACCAGAGACCCACCAGGCTTCAAAAGCTTGTGGTAGCAATATCTGACAGCAAAATCAAGACTGCATCACTTAATTTACGATAGTGTGGGAGATGGAGGGGAAGCAGCTTAGCATGGTAGGCACTGGGTGAAAGCATTAGCAAATGAAAGCCACTGGAACCCTTATGTCAGATTTCCACACATGCATTTATTTCTAGGCTGAATGCTAAGCAGGATCTGTCTACTTTCCAATTTCAGTTTGAATGATGCCAAAATCTTTTGAGCACAACCCAAGGAAGTCAAAGTGGCAGATACTCATTTCACGAGAGAAAAAATAGTCTAGGAAGCTCTCTAGAGTGCAATAAAGGCCCACGCACAGAGAGCCCTGAGATGTGGTTTGGCATCCACATTGCAGAGGGCTTCTGCCATTTGGCAAGTCCCCCACACTGCCACTTCTCATGTCTCAGGTGCCATCTAGAGCTGCTTGCTATTCACTCGGAGGAAGAGACAGCGACAGTCTAGGGGCAACAGCAAGAAAGCAAGGAGAGAAAAGAAAATTTAGTCTAGCATTTAAAGAGCCAAATTAATGAAATTTTTCTCAACATACTTAAAATGGTATGAGACAATTTTGAAGAGATCAAACTAACTTTTTTACCCCTCATATCTTTCTTTATTCCATTCTCATAATTTTCCGCCACGGAACAACCGAGGCCTTGCAAGTCCTTGCCTTTCCACCAGAACCTTTCCATATTTTTCTTTCCTGGTCCTTCAGATCAGGACCTGACCACCTGCTAAAGGCTGTCAAGATATAGGTAAGGTTTGCAACACCTAGGAACCTAATTTCTCACCACGTTTGCCTGTGTGTAAGGCTCTGGGTGGGAATATATGCACAGTTCTGGCCCACACTTGGAGCACTGCACCAGCCCCAAGAGCAGCACAGCAGCCAGCCTGTGGTCCATGCTGACAGGGAGATACCTGGGCCTGACACAAACCTCCACAAGTTAGTGGCAACACTCCCATTGACCCAGATGGAGTCTGGATCAGCACTACAGTGGGACAATTACAGAGATAATCTAATTGGAAGACTCCAAGTAAATGATTGCCAATGAATGAGGAGCTGATGAGCAGAAAGGAGAGATTCTGGCAGGAGGGAAAAGTTTTAACAGAAGGAGCAACCAGTCAACAGTGGTAAAGTCAAGTCAACAGTGGTAAAGTAAAATAAACAAAATTCCTACAGGATGATACAAGATAACTTCTCATGGACTCCTCTCTGTAACCCCCTCCTTGCAAATCTCATTTATTCACAGTTTACATTGGCACTTATTTTACCTCCAAATCAGGACTAATACAATTCAGATCCATGCAGCAAGCACATTTCATAGCATAGACAATAGGAAGAAAAGTCTCTTTTCCCCTCCCTGTTCCTTCCCAATTCACATTTGTGTGGATCCTTCCCCCTCTTTGAGATAACAAAAGCTGTCTCTGTAGTCACAGCAGCAACTTTGAAATGAATTCTTAAGGAAGTATTTAATGCTGTTTATTTGGCATCAATTTAGAAACTGCCCTTTTTTAGAAGGTGACCAAATTCCTAGGCAGAAAATGCCAGTGAGGCCTTTTATAGCAAATCAGTGCACAGAAACTGCTGGTAGATCTACATGGAGGCTAATGCCAGAGATGTATTCCCCAGATCCAGCTGTTGACACTTAAAGGAAGAGGCTGGAAACCTACAGTCCAAGGAGAAGGAAAGAGAACTCCAAAGGCATCTTAGACTGGGTTGAGCCCTCTCACAAAGTACCTCCCTCCTTCCCTCACTGTGGAAGCCAAATTTTGCCTTATTCAGACCTGTGTTTAAAGGAGACCTGGAAATGGATCTTGTGAAATGGACTGGCTGCTCAGGTAACACGAGACTAAGCAGATGAAACCACTGGGATCATTTTTCCTTTTAATCATCTAGTTCTGTGGTGTTGGAAATAGTTGATGTGGGCAGTTGCTCATGCAGGGAAACAGGGAAAACTTTGGAGGGCAGCAGGGTCAGCCAAGCACCCAGGTTATCCAGTGGGTTTGTCATGATGGGGCAGGTCCTGCAGGACAGGACCACGCTCCACAGAGGTACCCAGGGTCAGAACTGCCCTGGGATGGCCAAGGATGTGGAGAGCTGGAGACCTGCACTGCTGCTGCATGGCCAGGGCAGGGGCTGGAATGGGGTCCTGGCCCATGGGCAGGATGGGGGGAGGTCCTAGAGGAGGTCAAGCAAGGCCATCAGGGCCCATTAGTGCACTAAGGACCCTGGCAGTAGCTTGGCTGTCAATGTTCAAGGACTCCAGCTTTATCAGATTTCATTAAAACTAATGGGATGAAATCATACCTATTCATAATGTGTCTTGCCCTCCTTTTTTAAAATTTAGAAGTCTCTCACTGTAAGCAGAGCCTTGAGAACAGCTGCAAGAATGGCTTGTTATGAGGAGCCCAACCTGCATTGCTCTAGGCTACTGCAATTGCCTAAATCTTTACTACTGCTGCATATTACTCCTGTTTGTCAATGCCCATCCTGTCCAATCCATGACATGCTTTTATTACTGCCTTTGGATTTGAATATTCCACTATGCTGCATTTGTTGCAGAAGGAATCTATTATAAAACAGCATGAAATTTAGAGAAGACTTTTGATTACAGATAGCCTGTGTAATACTACATTAACACTCATCAGTCTTCACTAATTTATTCTTGCTCCCTTGTAATATGCGTGCAGACACTGTCTAAACAGGAGCTCCATCAGAATGAATGATGCAGTTTCATTCCTCAAGCACAGTAGACAGATTCTCACTCCATAAATTGTTCCATTTGTAAATTATCCTATAGGTTAATAGATTTTAGAGCCCAAAGGGACTTCTGGCATCTTCTAGCCTGTATTAACTCTTGCATAACCACTGCATGTTTTAGGTGTACCATTTTATCCAGTGACTCATAGCAAAGAAGAAATTATTCTCCCAAACTTAGTGCAGTTGGGGATCTCTGAGGGGAAAACTATGAATGAGATAAATAATCTTTTGCCCTTAAAAATTATTTCTAAAATGATATTTCCTTGGTATATAAATCACCAGTAGTTAAAGGCAGATTACATTTATAATAAATGATAGATGTTAGATGTTATCAAAGTGATTTCAGGCTTCACTCCACAAAGGCACTTAAGACTGAATAGCTTTAAACTCGTGAATTGCCTTGTAGGTGTCTGTGGGATCACTCCTGGCCTTCCAACAGAGCCTGCATGTAAGAGCTTGCTAGAATAACTCTCGCAAAAGCTGACTGAACACATCTATAAAACAGCACCAGGTGAGCTTCAGTGTGAACCAAAACTCCAGTCTCTAATAGCTGCACTGCAGCAAAATGTCTTCAAGGCAGGTCTGGAAACACTATGGTGTCTATATATCACACCCAGCTGATTTCAACTTGTCTGTGAGCATGGTGATATCCCATTTTAAAAAATCAACCCTGATACATGATGCTCAGGCTTGAAAATCTTGGATTTTGCTATCAGTAACCACAAAATGATGCTCATTTCTGCAGCATATATCAAGAAATCGTTGCTGTCTGTGGTACATACTGAACAAAGACTGGCTTTTAAATGGAGACTACAGCAGCTGTGGATGTTTGTTTAGCTGAAGCCACCTTCATTTACCTGCCTTTCGAGAAGACAGTATTGTCACAACAGCTGCGTCATGTCATAAACTCAACTTCAAAACAACAATAATTGGAATCCATGGGAAGCACCTGATACTTTCAGGAAAACACAAAATTGTGTCAAAGCACATCAAAGTAAAGTATGTTGTACAACAAAAAAGATGTCAAAGTAATATCAAGATAGACAACTAAGAAGGTGAAAGATTAAATGCAACAAACATTATTGCCAGCTTTTGGAAATAACTGCAGAATATCCAGGTGACTGAAAAAAATTAATTGGAACACTGGGAAAAGAACAAATTAGCTCACTAGGTATGAGCAAGGGAACTAACTAAAACTGACAAGACTGAATAATAGAGCTTGAAGGTGTACTTCATAGAATCTATACATTAGAGCTGATTTTGGGATATCTTCAGGTAGACCATTATCCAGTCTATATCTTAAAGAACATCCATTATTTCCTTGATTTTTCCCACAGGCTTGTCCCCATCTCTGATGCTAAAGATTCTTTTATCATGAGCTCTGAATCAACTACTTAAGCCTCTAAAGAGCTCCACTCAGAGCAGAGCCTGAAAAAAACTTTAGTACCTTAGCAGTACCAATGATAAAGCTCCTCCAAAACCAGTAGAGCTATTTGTATTTCCTCATCTCCTAACATGGCAATGAATGGGATACTTGCACTAAAAATTATGAAGCAGAATTCTCAGTTAAGACTTTATCAGCTAAGGTACTTCCCTAAAACTTTGTTTTGTGGTTATAACTTGAAAAGAAATTATGTTCCAAATGTCTAGAAAGGTTTTTTAGTGGCTATGAAGAAAATAAAGTGATACCTACGGCTGGCATACTGAGGAGCAAAAGGAATGCCTTCACTCAGTGAAACAGCTCCATGCCACCTGCACAAGCCACCTATGCCCCATAAGCAGCAGCAGTGCACAGGATGCTCCTGAAGGGCATCTTTGGTTTGGTTAAATTTGAAGGGAATTCAATCTGTGTGCTTCAAGACCAATTTTTTATGTGAACAAAAGCATGCTAAGGGGGCAATTGCTGCTAATGCACACTCTTACTTTGCACTAAAATATCACTGGCATATTGCCTGCGGGCACCAGCCTGCTCTGCTGGGTTCAGAAGCTGAGCAGCAAGTTGATGCTTCTGGCAGGACTTGAGAACAGGTTTACTAAGGCTCTTTGGGATTTCTAATGTAAGTTCAATACTCAGAGGGAAAGATTAGGCCTTCAGGTGTTTTACTGTAGCGAGCTGCTGTTGAGTTCTGAGTGCCAAGGTAGGCACAGAAGATTTCAGCAATATCTTTGAAACTAGAAAAAGAAATCAATCCCCTTCAAGTTTTGTACAGAGACTGAAAGTCTCATAAATTTTCTGAGGTGAAAAATTTCAAAAAATGAGGATGGAGACAAGAGTGTGAGATTGAAGTACATGGGCACAAAAAATATTAGGAAAACTGAGGAAACCACTGCAAGGGCTCACTTTCTCACTATAAAATGCAGCAGAACTTGGAGGACTTAAATCTTTGGCTGAAGGATACAAACATAGCAAAGACCAGATGTGCAAAAAACCATGAGTGACCTGGTTTGAACTTTGAATTCCAAAAGGGAAATCAGCAATACAGAACAGAAACTTCTCTAGTAACAGTAGGTCCTACAATCTTCTTGGTCCTCATCTGTTTCCTGCTGTTTTGCTGTTTCTGTTTCAGCACTGAAGCATTCCAACTGCCCAAACGATTGTTTTGTGCAGGGACTATCTAGACACAAAGAGGGTTATAAACGTTTTGGGGTTTTGTCATTTGGTTGCCTCTAAGAATGATTTTCCTGGCTTTGCAAAGACTAGTCCATGTCCAAACAGGTGGCACATAAAGTAAAAAAGACAGAGCAAGTTACACACAGAGCAATATCACATCAGTCCCTCTAGTCTGCATGTAGGGTAAGGAATACCCCACATGCTCCCCATGCAGCAGGATCACACCAGCACATTTATGCAGTGAGTTTCTAGCTGCAGTTCTCTGAGACACTGTGTTTTCAGGACATGTTTTCAGATACAAACATCACTCTCCTACCACGGCTAACTTGAACATACCTTAGCAACATGGCCAAAAATGAGAAGCCTCAGGCATACAGACAAGTTACCAGGCAGTGACGAGTCGCTGTGTGTCAGCTACCCTGCAGTAGCTATCTGCACTGATGCTGTTCAATGTCTGCAAGGAAAGACTTGGGACTGTGATTTGCTTCTGCCACAGACTGCGTGCACAGTTGCAGCACATCAGCTGATAGGAGGTCATTTCTTTCCCACTTTCATCCTGCCTGTGCTGCCTGTAGTATTTTGCTGGCTGATTTGACAGGCCTGTGCAGACACAGGCTGTGGATGGCTGGAAGCTTGTTTCTATAATTTCCCACTTCGCTCCTGTTTGAAGGACAGCCTGGCAGGGTGTATACACAGGCGTGAGTCTGGCACAGGGCCCAGGGAAGCACCCATGGAGTGGGAAGAAAACATTTGCTATGAATTAGTGGTTGGGCAGAGGGAGGGAAGAAGAAGGCATAGAGAGAAAAATTATTCGGATATTTCTCCATGGAGTGAGGACAATGAGGGTTCATAGAGGATGGAAGATAATAGCTGATAGTGTGATTGTGGTTCTGGGGGCATTGACTCAAAACAAAGGAAAAAGGTGTCATGTCAAGCAGGACTCTTGCCTCACTCCCTACAAAAGCATAAAGATATTGGGAAGAGAGAAACAAAATCTGCTTGTTCTATTCTGTTTTCTTCTTTTTCTCTGAAGGCTGGTACAGTACAATAGAAAATTTAGAAGCACACTGAAAAAAGATTTCAGCTAAGTGCCTTCTCTGAGAGCAACCTGTGAATTAACTTCAGGCCGAAGTTCAAAACTATTTTACTGCTATACCTTTTTTTACACCAAAGGCATCCTACAACTACTCAGCGTTTCAAATCAGCTTATTTCAAAGCTTACAGTATTACCTTGTTACAGTTTCCATTTGAGCCTAGTTAATGTTTGCAATAATAAGAAAATAAATTGTTTCAGCGAGAAAATAGCAACTGCAGATATTTGCTTGCATTGTAAAACTGATTGGGTCAAAGAACAACTTCCCCAGAGGGAAAAAAAGAAAGAGATCCAAATAAAACCAGAGATGTAAACAGAAACATGCATCACATCTCTATCCTGGCAACCAGCATGAGGGTTCAACAAATCTGCACCAAATGACATCCAGCTCAAGGTCCAGCATTTTGCCTTTATTATTTAGCTTTTTTGATTAAAGCTTTGGAGTTTTTTCACTGCCATCTTTTCAGTGACTGAGACATGCCTTTCACAAATTAAAATGTCCTTTTTTCTTAAAAATGCTGGGATTGATTGCCAGCAGGTCACATGTATTTCAACAGAAAAACTGGCACTCTTTTCTTACTCAAGTTGACTATATAAAACAGCATAGATCAAACCAAGCACAGTCCCATGGGAGCAATAGACAGGGAAACACACACACTCCAGAATTTCCTGGATTATTTATAAAATATGATGACTTTAAGTACATGGTTTCTGTAGCAGCTCATAGGTCCTCTGTGTACCTGAGATTCATGTTGTTTCCTCTTTTTTTCCCATTTTATCTCCTGGGTTTGGTTTCTTAAAATATAAATTGGATATTTCTGCTTGTTTGCATTCCCTCCCCAAACACCAACAAAATTTCTGGAATTGGCACTAGCACTCTGGATGCATAAAGAAGCAACTTTTCAAATTAAACCATGCACAATTTAATTTCTCTTGGGGTCTTAATAACCACAATATCTTTCAAACATAAGGTACAAAGCTTTATTTCAAAAAAAGAAGAAAAAAGGCTTCAATTTGTACACGTCTCACTTATTCCCCTACTAAAGATAAGATCTCAAATTCTCAAAGCAACAAAGGTAGAGGCAGCTATTTAGTCATCTGAATTTGTTTATCATCATTGTTTACTATTTATATCCCAGTGGCATTGTATTATACACAGTGCAGTATAGATGAAGACAGTCCTCTGCATCACACAGCTTACAGAGACAACAGTAGTTAATAAGGATGGTCTCAATCTCTCAGCCTTTGGTGTTCATCACCTTTAAAAGAATGGCATTTGTGCTCGGAATTCTAGATCATGTGTCTACATGGAAAAAAGTGATAGTAAAATATTTAAGTAGGTAGACACTTTTACAGGCTTCAATGCAGGCATAATTTCAGCACTTCTAGCTTCCCTGTTGTATGTGGAAAACACAGAGCACTAGTTACAAATGTGGGCTGCATGTTTGTGGGAATCCTAAAGGCTGAAAGACAGGGGAAAACCAAGACAATCACCATTTATTCCTAAAGAAACTAGAAAGTATCTTGTACTATAAAGGCTATTCTCACAAACTTTAGATGTACAAGTCATGATTTCAAATATTTGAGGTTGCAGGCTTTGCCCCTGCATTTTTTACTGCTGCCTGTGAGTAGAGCAGCAGTCTCATCATTAGCACAGCTTTATATTATTCTGCAGTATGTCAAGAGCTGTATTCTTAAAATCTGCAGATTTGGAAGTATGAATCAGCAAAATTGTCACCTATTTCTTTTACTGTTAGAGAATGGCTAAGCAAACCACAAGTGTAATCCAAAAAAAACCAGACTATAAACACTCGATTGAACTGGTTGGTTTCTGGTTTACAGGCTCTTACATTCTGCTCCCACCAGCCAGACGATCAATAGGGCATAGATAAAAAAAAATATTTGGAAAAATAATTCACAGTTTATTTATGAAGGGAATAGTTTGTTTTTTACCCCTCAGGAAGTTTCACTTGGTTGCTTAAACAAAAGAGGAACAATTCTTCTGGATATAGGAGAAGGATATTATATTTTTTCATAAACCCCTTTTCTCATCACTTTTCCCTTTCTACCTTTGCTATGTACCACTCTGTCTTGTGGGCTGCTATTTAGTGAAGAGATGATAGATATACTTTGCTTCAGAATGCATTACTATGAAGAAATGCCACACAAACACTAACTGTGTGGGAGAGAGGACTGAAGAAAAGCAACTCAGAGTCAAGCTGTGTAATGAATCTCCATGGGAAATATATGTAATTAATTAAACGTTGAAAGAAAAGACTAAAAGCTGCCAGCTGGGTCATCAAGTAACAATAAAAAACCAATAAAACAATAAAAAAAGATCCAAGAGGCCAACTCACCAACTCAGTGAGTGAGGGCAGCCTCTCTGTTCAGCTAAACCAGAGATAACTTTCACTGCTACCCTAGTACATCTCAAGAATTTGCAGGATAAAATCTGCTCAAAAGCTTAATTCCCCTTGCTGTCAGAACTTTCTCAGATTCTGCCTGTCATATGTGAACTGGTTCCTCCCTCACCAAGCCACTGTGGCCTTAAATGCCTCCAGACTGAGCTCTATTATGTATTGTAGCTGAGCATACCTAGTAAACAGATACATGAGCCAAACTAATGATCAGGTTTATAAAAACCTGCTGCACTGTCATCTCCTCCCTTCTCACACATACCACCTGTTCTCCAGCTCATCTGGTTTGGAGTGTTTTTTCCCCCATCCATCTGTTATACCTTCCACTGTCTTCACTGGTAAGCCCTGTGCTGCATCATTGTATAGTAAGCAGCACAAAATCATACTTGCCAGCATGGAGCTATTAATTAAGTTAGCAGAAGTGGGATAATAACGAGACCCTGGCTCAATATAATTTTCACCTGAACCAGCTGAACACACTTACCTAGAGGAAACAAAGGCCACTCTTCCAGCATTTTATGTATTCACAATTTTTATTCATGGCACAATTAACCATTTCTACCATTACAGACTGTGCTGGACAGTTTTATTTGAACAGCAGTCTGTCTTTCCTGCACTGAGCAGTAAAGCACTGACATCTTAGTAGGGAACAGCAGACAGGCTTGGTTTTGTTCTGTAGTGGCAACAGCTCCCTGCAATGCTGCAATAAGCATGCTGTGACAACCAGTAATGACACCAGCCAGAAGACATCTGAAAAATACTGCAGTAATGTTGAACTGAACAAAATATTTAACTCTGCAATTTCTTTACAGAGAACCTGGCATTGAACCCAGATCAGCTGCTGGCTGAGAGCAGGACCCTATGCAGCTGGGGCAGTGACCACTTGGGTGTGCAAAGAATTGTCTGTAAAGACTGGAGGTTTTGGTTCCTTCTCTAGAAAGCAGAAGACTGTCCCTTGCATGCCACACATGATGTATGCTTGCAGAGATATGTGTTAAAATATGTCTGCATAAAGTAACCTGCCTTTCTCCATCTCTCCCAGTCAAGAGAGATGGAGAATGTGTGTTCATCACACAGCTAAGGTGCCAAGTAAACAAGTGGAGTATTTGTAACCCTCCCCTTTTACCTAAAAATGCTTAGCTATGCATATCTTCTTTGTTTTATACTTCCATGCTACATTTGCAGGGAGGAATTTCTCCTTCCCTGTGTCTGGACATCTTAATTTATGGAGGAGCTAACCATTTCTCTTAACTTTGACCTTAATTCTAAAGCAATCTGAGTACTTGAACAGGGGTTGAAAAAGGCTAACGAGGAAAACATAGCTTTTTAGAACCTGTGTCCATCCAAACATTTCACTCAGCACTGGCTATGGTCACAGCCAAGTAAATCCCAGTTACCTACTCCCTTACCAGCTCAAGAATGTATCCCACAAAAGATGTATAATCAGGAAAATAACAAACTGCTACTTTTAATCTCCCCATCCATACACTTTGTACATACCTATCCAAGGCACTGAATCCCAAGAACCTTAAAGTTAAAAACTACTTCTTGATTTCTGGGTTTGATGCCTAAGGCTTCTTCATCAGGAACCTGCTCAAAATTATATAAACAGAGGGAATAAAACAAAGGGCCTCCAGACTCTAAAGACTGGTTCCCTTACAGCAAATTTGTGATCCATGTTTACATTTTTCATACAGAGCTACTGGCACTTTTGGAAGTTCAGTTTATTTCTTGACAGCCCCAGCTGTCAGGTCAGTGCTACAGACCAAGAGAATTTGAGAGGGTCAGGACCTTCTCTCCAAGTCTTGTTTGTTTCAAAAAGTCTGTAGCCAGTTATACAGAAATAGAATGCTCCCTTCATGAAGTACAGCAGTACAGATCATTTCCTCTTAATTAGTGAGGACATACAGACTTTTGACACTTTCTTTCTCGTGTATTCCATCCTGTTTGTATCAGAGATTTCTGTTACTTTTCACAGGGCTCTCACTCAAGCTTTTCAGACTTCCTTCATTCTCATTGTAAAGAGAGAGCAGATTGCTCTGTAGGAAAATGCACATGAAATAAAATGTGCTTTCCCTGAAGCACACAGCCTGCTTCATGGGGAAAAAAGCTAAATGCCTCTGCACTGCCAATAGGTGCCCAATACAAAGCAAAGTATGCAAAAGAGAAGTAACCTGCTCTGCAAACTACTGGCACAGATGCAAGTGTTGCCCTGTGCAGGTATCCAAAGTGCAACACTAGAGTCAAACACATATCTGCCTGCAGCTTTGCCAGAGTCACAACAGCAATGCTTTTGTCTCCTCTGCTTTCTTTAATTAGTGTCACATCCATTACAGAGCTGCAGCAAAACTGACATTTCAGGAAACAATGCCTGGCTCTTGCTAATCAGAAGGAGAGCTGTAAATCTCGCAAGGAGAGTGGTTTTAATTTGTGCCTATGGGATTCTGATATTGAAATACTGGCCTTAAATATCTGCTCCGTGGGGAGTTACTGCTGCACATTAATTCTGAACTTACCAGTTGCTGAGCTGCAATAAGAACAATAAAAAAAAAGAGTGATGAGTGACATAACACTAAGTGACACAGCACCAGGAATGCTGTAGCAAATGCAGGAGTGCACTCACCCATGAAGCACACCACACCAATATTCACCCCCTACACACAGCCTGTACTATCCATGTGGGGAAGGAACCAGCTTCACCAGAGATCCACACTACATACACAGAGAGATAGTTACATGGAACAGCAACGCAGCCCATCAGAGAGACTTGGGACGTCACCATCCAGTGTGCCACTTCATGCCTTATTTTCTTTCTTTGCCTATAATGACTCATATGGGGACAGTTCATTGAGTCATCTTCTATGCAGCCTGTTACCACAAAAAAAAAAAAATCAGATTAACTTAGGAAAGTTTTCAGGAAAGTTTTCTGAAGTGCCTCTCTCCAATTTAACACACTTTTTGATTATGCAGCTTCCTATTGTTTTTGTGAGGTGACATGAGATCATCATGATTCATTCAAGTTGTCCATGTTTCACTACATCATTTACTGCTGGAAATGGCACTCCAGAATGCAGATGCCCTTCAAATTCCACAGTCAATGGAAAAACTTCCACACCATATTTAGAAAATCTCAAATCTCTCTTTGCTGTGGCCCTTCATAGAGGAACTTTTCCCAGGGATGGCTGTAAAATGGATTGCTGCTTATTTTTGAAGGTGCAATAAGACAGTTTAAGGATCTGTCTATTCTTTAGAAGTCTTAGTAATATACATACCATTACATTTTTGCTTTTAAATAAGCTTGTAAAAATATGTAAAAATTCAAATTTCCCACATTTTATATGCAAAATCTTTCTAATACCAAATGGTAGCAAATATATATTTGGTAAATGCAAAACTACAAGGATGTCTCAATTGGATGGAGACAGAAGCTCTCCTTTTTGCATAAGATAAATATTTATATTCATATAAGCTTCTATTATGATTCATAAACATCTCAGATTTTTTTGCATCCTTGTGGCAGCTTCCTGAGGCACGGTAATGCTGCCATGTCTGCTTCAGAGAGGAGGAGCTGAAACACTGAGGTTCATCTCATAGAACTTTTAGTTTCTTAATCTGAATTACTAACCTGAGTTCCTCTCCTCACAAAAGAAAAGAGAAGCAATCACTTTCAGAGTGACTGGTCCTTCCTAAAGTAAGCCAATTGAAATTACACTCAGACATTATCTTACCCTAGACTAGATACATGGAGAAACTGGAGGGCTAAAGGATATAAGACACTAATTTTGTTCCTGTGCACAGAGACTTTGTTAACAAAGAAATTATGCAACAAAACATTATTTTGACTTCATATTTCTCAAAAGTCAAGCCCACATCTTAACTATTGAGTAACATAAAATAGTGGGCAAGACAATAAAATAAGCATTTGCTAAAATTCTTCTTTGATGGATTTGATGCAATAAGGAAATTACAAGATTAGTTTAACCTAACAAAAATTCTGTAACACAGCTATTACAGATGCAGACCAAAGTAGTTTGTTTGAAAATGCTTTATAGGTCTTACAATGATGTATGAAAAAAATATTACATATGAGAATGGTAAATCTAGTGACAGGGCTGAATACCACAAACAACTCAGAATTGCATGCAGCAAGTCATCAAACACATAGATGGATCATGCAGTTGTTTTTTCTTTTGAATCCACTAGAACAGGAAATTAAGCAGTGAAGTCAAAAACCAGTCTGGATTTCTGGACTAAAATGTACCAACAAATCAACTAAAAATGCGGATTTAAGGAACCATGTTGTTCATTTGTCAAACATAATTTTATTTGTTTTTTTTTACTTTGTTTCTATTTCCTTGCAATATTCCCCTGTCACAAATTTTTCCTCGAACTTCAGCATTGAAATATGTCAGCTTTCAAGTAATACAAGGGCAGGAGAAATGAGCTAGCATTCAAAGAGAAAGGAGAATGAAGCCACAAGAGCATAGTTGAGCTTTAAGTGTGTTACTGTCATCTTATAAAATTCTCATCAGTTTGGCTAGTTGCACTGTAGTTTTTCCCCAAGATTTCTTATCCAGAAGAAATGAAGTGTGATACTGGGGGTTGTGTTCAAAGTCAACTGCTATCACTGATTTCAGAAGAGCTGTTTGGAGTCTAAAGCTAAGTGCAGAACTGTGGTCCATCTTGTACAGCTAAATGAAAACAGGTGTTTAGAGCAGACAGAAAAAGGGTGGCCAAACCATAGGTCTATTCAAACTAGTATTAAATGTATTCCACATTTTGGAAGCTGAGCCACAGCCAAAGTGGTTTGGGTTTTACATAGTGAGTGATTCTATTCATTTCACTTTTACAATGATTTGACAATAACCAAGGTAATCAATTATGAATTTCAGGCAAAGTTCTGGTTTCTGCTGGACTTGTTTTTGTATGCTGTGGTACAGCTGAGAAACACAATGAGGAATACTCCTTCTTTTTCTTTATCAAACCTGGCTGGTTTTCAACATTTGTATTTATTCTGAAATCAATTCAGATTGACTCACTTCTAATAAGCCTGCTCTTATATCTACAATTTTAAAGAGGAACCAAAATTCTTTAAAATAAATGCATTCCAAACCTTGCTTACTCTGGTGACCAGGGTTTACATAGTGCACAGGCAAGGAAATGTCAAAGCACTGAAATAAAAGATCAAAGAAGTCAGTCTGTAGAATGGATACACAGCTACACCATAGCAGCTACAGAATAAAAAAAAAAGGCATTGCAGAGTGTTCCTATGGTTTAGACAAGTTGTTCCAGGCAGCTTGTCAATATACTGGCTGTAATATCTCTTGCAGTCTTTCTACGTGATGGAAAGGCACACACGAATATTTAGGTCAAATAAATAATACATATCTCAGAAATAGTACAAACCAGTGGGTGTGTCCTTGGAGGTTTCTGTTTAGTGGACAACATTTGTATCTTGAAAACGAATGCAAGTGTGCTTTGACCTTTTGTATCAAGATCTGCTGGTTTGGGCTGGGATAAAGTTAATTTTCTTCACAGTAGCTGGTGCTGGGCTGTGTTTTGTATTTGTGCTGTAATGACATGGGGATGTTTCGGTTGCTGCTGAGAAGGGCTTACACAGGGTCAAGGCCTTTTCTGCCTCTCACCCCATCCCACCAGTGACTGGGCTGGGGGTGCACATGGATTTGGGAGGGGACACAGCAGGGACAGCTGATCCCAGCTGATCAAGGGGATATCCCAGACACTAGAGGGAAAGTTGGCTGGAGGCTGCTGCTCAGGGACTGACTGGGCACTGGTCATTGTTTTTTATCTGCATCACTTATCTCTCTAGGGTTTTATTAATCTCTTTTTTTTATTACCTTCTTTTTCATTACAAGTTATCAATATTAATATTATTATTTTATTTCATTTCAATTATTAAACCATTCTTATCTCAGTCCAGACGTTTTCTCACTTTTCAAGTCTCCTCTCCACCATCCTTCTGGCAAGGGTGGGGATTGAGGGACCAGCTGTGTGGTGCTTAGTTGCCAGCTGGGGTTAAACAACACAAGAGCACTGGTGATTTGGTGATTTATATAGTGTTCCTCTTTTTTTTTAATATCCATATCCAGAAGGACACACCTAGCAAAACAAAACAAACAAAACAACAACCAAAAAACAAAAACAATCAACCAAAAAAAGCCAAAGGAAAAAAAAGATAAAAAAGTAAAAAAACAAACAGGAAAATAAAAATCAAGGAAACACATTCCAGGCATAAATGAAAATATACTGAGTCAGTTACTGGTTGCTAGATCATTTTCTCTCATAAATAGGTCTCTTACCTACTCTTGTCTAGCTACTGAGTAGCTAGAATTTTCCTCTTTCACTTGCCACAGGTTTGAATTCTGAAATATAGACTAAAATTAGGACTATAAGATTAATCATTTATAGAAGGGTACACAAAATCATGGCAAATTAGAAATCAAAATACAGACAGAGAGGTGAAACCCACCAGCAGTCTGAGACCAACAACTGTGCATTCCAGCTTCTATTATAATATGTACTTATTTTTTCTTTACATCACATCACACATTTTCCTATTCATTGTCCACCAGCTACTATCTAGGGATGACCATGTGCTGTCTAACTCACTGCTTTGCTTAATAATGCACTTGCTATATCTTCTTGTCTCACTTACTACACTTGTCACATTTCCAAGCACCCATTTCAAGCAGCTAATTACAGTCATAACTGGAGCACTTTCAGACCAGCCTACATGCCTCGTGTTTGCCAGATGGTGGATCCAGATCTCCCTGTCTTGTGTGTACTCTGCAAACAGATATAACCACAGCCCAACATTTTGGAAACCTGTTTTAGATCAATGTTGCATCAGTATGTCACTGAGAACTGACTTGGCCTACATCTATAGAAGGTAGTTCTGCTTAACCTGTTTCATACTGAATTTCCCCAAGAGCTGCTCTGATATTAAAATACTTTTAACAAAATATTACAAAGATTCTAACCCCCAAATGATGTAATCTTCTTCAGCTTGTCTATCTGAATTTTAAGAGTGCTATGACAATTAAGGACAATAACAACTTCAAGGTCCTGTCATTGGATGCAGCACTCAGGATCTAACACATTTGCAGCTCAGAGTATCACAGCTTTTGTACTCACAGCTTGTCCTGCTCAGCACATAAGTAATAATGCAATGACAAGCTAATATCAAGCTGACAACGAATAGCCATAGAATTAATCAAAAACATCTAAGAAGAAGAAATATTTAAGCTAGAATGCTTACAGTTCATGGCTTGGAGCATTTCTGCCACAGGAACTTTACAGTTGCAAGGATGTAAGCACAGGTATATTTACTTTTTCCATACAATAGCCACCACACAGGAGTTCAGAAACTTCTCATGTTACAGTTGGTCAGCATTTTACTCCTTTATCTGGCCACTTAGCGACCTTCTGTCCTGTTCCATGTGCTATAAACCATCCCTGTGCCACGGAGCTTTAGGAAGAAAGATGGAAAGAAGAAATGTACCAGTCACTGCACCCATAAATGAGGACAGAGTATTGTTATAGCTTCTGGAAACAGCTGAAACCTGAAGGATTACAGCAGCCTTTGTGGCAAGACTGTTAAAAACAGAGCTAAACAAAGCAATAAATATACAAATAGCAAGGCTAAATTTTTCAGTGCTGGGAATGAGTTTGCTACAGTGTTAAGCTATGAGTATGCACTAATTTTACACAAAGGCACTGGAATAGCATTACTTTAGATTCAGAAGTGGTGCTTTCCTCAGGGAAGGCTCCCAGGAGAACCACTTCCAATGATTTTTGTCCCACCCCCCTTTCCTCTCAACCCTGTGAACTGCTGTATTTCCACCCCTGCCAGAGAGAAAAATGAGAGAAAAATCATTCTACCAGGCTTGAAATTTCCAAATGCTTTTAGTGGTTGTAATTTCCCCAGTGAGCAATTTTTAGCAGAATGAGCAGATAAAATTACACTGCAAACCATCAGACTGAAGGATAGAATCTTCATCATAATCAGGCATCATTCTAGCAACCGTTTCATCTCAGGAATTCCTTGCATATTCATCCCTCTTAAAGGCAAGGGGACAGAGGTCTCTGAATAGATGCTGTACTCAGGAGTTCCTCCTACATTTTATTGCAACAGAAAGAGTGGCTGTATTTACAGGGACTGTATTTGCTGTTCCAGGAGGGTAATCCAAGGTGCCCAGTGTTCCCAGCATACAGCAGCTGTACAGTTGCACTGTTTGCACCATCACTGCACCAGCCCTGGGTTCCCAGCCAGGACTGTGGGATTATTAAATACCAGTCAGGCACTGAAACCAAATATATACAGGTGATATCGAGCAGTTACAGATTTACAATCATGTAAATTAAATCATGATGAACCACCAGCTCTGTCCATCTCACTTTTCCTCCTGGTCCTCAATCTGTCTTTCAAGTACCATTTTTTATTTCAAACGACTGCTGTGAAAAATGATTGCTCTCATAAATCTTCACAGGTTCAGATACTTAATCACACACCTCTGGCATCTGTGACCAGGGTAGCAGCCCTATAGACCTGGATTTATAACGCCACATTTCAATTATCAGCTCTATGGTCACTTATTTTACCATTCCTTTCCTTCACAGTTTCTAAATGTCAGAGGTATAAAATATTTGGTTGGGACATTTAGGGAAATACCAGCATTATAAAAAATATGACAATGTGCTAATTTTCAGACAATACATGCTAGTAAGCGTGTAGTTTCCAAGACTTAATTTCAACCCTAGTATGCATATTTTAAAATCACCGATTTTAAAATTTAAATTAGAACAATTGCTAATATAAAAAAATTAATTATAAGCATGATCACTGAACCAAAAATAGGAGTGAGTTATAATTAGCATGCTAGCATATAAATGCCATAGTAGGAACTGATACTGGTTACAAATAATTGATTTGTGAATAGATATGTTCTTCGTGAACTTTAGAAATCTGTAACTCAGAATTATTCTCATTACAGAAACTGGTCATCTTAGGTGAAAGTACTTCTATGCATGAATGATCCAAGAAAATCAATCATTTTTATGGCCACAGAAAGAGGTTGTTCTGGGTCACTGTCCAGATAGTAAAATATTAGAAGCTTGTGATCTAGTTTATAATTCATGATAGGTTATAGTTAGGCCTACAGATATTAAAAAGCCCTTTCTTCTGCTGAAACAGAAATTGCTCTAGAGACCTCTGCAGCTTTCAGAGTTTAAACACCCTGTTCAATGATTTTGTTAATATGTGTCTGTAAATTACAAAATTTTCGAAGAAATTGTTTATTCGTATTTCAGATGGGCATCCCAAAAGAAAACAACCTAACTCTTAAAATTTCAGTATTGCTGTATTGTCTAAAAAGTACAATAGTAACTTTATTCTATCACTATTTGTTTAACAGAAGAGTGGGAGTGAATGTAAGATGAGTCAATAGCAAACACAGGCTCAAATTTTTACCACAGCTTTGTTTTGAAAGGGAATCCTGAAAGCAATCAAAAAGAAGCCCATGTGTTGATGTTTCGTTATCTGTCACTGGGATCATGGTCTGCTGTCTAATATCCAGGACCAGAAATAATAGTAATAATATTTTTTTTTCTGTGTATAAATTTGGTCTGTATTAGCCAAATGGAAAGATGCTGCCTAGTCAGATCAGCAGCAAAAGCAGTCAAAGGAGCAGGAGAATTATGAAGAGGCTATTTCTTTAGATATCACATAAATTAATTGAAAAATACAGAAAGGGCTCATTAAATACTTGTTTTATACAAAATAAGAACACTTTTAGAAACATGATACACAGAAGTAAAATGTAACAAGTATACCCAGCTACTTACATGACACAGAGCACGCACAGCACAAAGATCAAATAAAACTCAGAAATCATTGAGATTCCTAACATTGAGAACCAAAGTGTATCTTTGAATCAACAGGTCTGACCTCTGTAAGAGCATATCTAGTAATTCTTACATTTGAATTAATCAGTCAACAGCTTAAACAGTCATTTGAAAGGGGATAATGAGGTGGTGACAAAGATGTTTTACAGGACACACATGCCAAGTGTCAAAGGAGGTGATCAATAGGTAGCAGAGGATGACTCCAGAAGCTCATTACAGGTGGTGAACACATCTCAATACTAAATTTAATGTTTCCTGAAGGGTATTGGAAGTATATACTTCATATTTGAATATAACTTCATATTTGAAGTTTGAGAGGCTACAGTCAATGGAAGGTTGTTAAAAGAGGATTAAATTGTTAAAAGCACTGCTCTAGGTAAGTGACCTCTGCAAGCAGAACTTTGGATGGATATCAGCTGGAGAAGGCTCCATTTGTTGAGGTTGGATAGAATCGTGCTTCAGTGATGAGGGACTGGGCAAGACTTATCACCATGCAGGGGGTCAGGAAAGGCAGTGTCATAATCTAAAAGACACAGCTTGAGTCTGAATGCAAAGAGACAGGGCTGAGTTGGAGAATAACCTATGAAAAATAAGTAGGGTGGTGACCACTAACCAAGGCAGGAAATTACTTAGAAAGTCAGGTAAAGAGGTGAGACAAGCCATGCCACTCTAGGGAAGTTTCATAACATGACTAGATGTGTTCCCTTTTAATAAAGTGGGGTGAGTAGCTTCTGCTCCTGTCTGGAATGCTTTTTTTCACTCATGCATTCCCTACGGAATACACACACACACACACACACACACATATATATACATACATGTATTTGTTTTTTCTGAAGATGACTGGCTGAAAAAAAAAGCAATTTTTAGCTTGTCTTTGTTGTGATATCTTGATAGAAAACTTAGAAGTGGTTCTACTACTGTTGCTTTATAGATATGGTCATACGTGGTACCCATTGTTAGTATTTAAGATTTGAGAGGTCTGGCTAAGAAGTTGATAGTAACTAAAAGAATATTCCTTTCAAGTAAAAAACTAACAGTGATGGTTTCCAGCTCCCCACTTTTCCACATCATTAACTATGATCACAGATAATGAAACTTCTCTCTGATCTGCCCTAAATTGCACTTGCATTACTACACACTTGGATTCTCCAGATTTCTGACACTGGTATTTACAAACAAACAATTCAGAAAGGTGCTGTCATTCAGAGTGGAACTGCAAGACTTTTCTTTTGGTGGATTTTTCCTAGGGGAAAAAAACCACTAACTTTTAATTGATTACACAGATTGGAGTGAAGCATCACGTCTATGGAGGTGATAATTCTGTGAAAGACATGTTGGATCCACAAAGAATTTCTGACATTTTCTGCTTTGACACAGAAGAGGAAGTCAAACTCTTCCATTCAGTGGATTTTGCCACCAGCCAAGCTCACAGCTAAACCCCTCTCACTGAACATCCCATGTAATACAAAGCAATGATCAGACAATGAAGCTAATGTTTCTGCAGGAGGAGTGCATGTTGCTGGACAAGTAGGAGTCTACATCCAACCTCCTCACACAGCTAACATTTCCCATGTCATGCACAGTAACACATCTGACTTCAATAATTTTTAATTACATTTGTGAGCTTGATAACATATCTTTAAGCCTTATTACTACTATTTCCACCAAGGTGCAAGCATGAACATTCACTTACCCTTCAGAGAACTATCTATTGTAACTGGAAATGCTTTTCAGATTACTCCCAGAAATAGGCTCCATGCTTTTAAGAGCCATGATGCCCATTATCTCCTTATAAAATAAGCAGAATAATCAACGTGCCTCAAATAATTTTCCACTTTGGGATACTACTTTGCTGGCCAACAGAGCAACCAAATATAGCTGCAAGCCAGCTCTTCTACATAAGCATGGTCAATATAGGGGTTTTTAGCACTAATTTTTTCCAGACAACATACACCTTTTAATATCTTTAATATGCTGCCTTATTTTCTCTTCCCTGATGCCCTCTGTGGTCTTTTGAAGAACTCCAAGTACTTTGTGGGGCTCTAAAAAAGCTCAGTGCTTCTCACTCATTCATCTCATTCTTTATGCCCAATGAGTAAATGAAGACTGTAATGAAAACAGGTTTTGTCCATGTAATAAAAAACTAGCAAAAAGCTGCTTATAAAAGTGCACTTTCTTCAGTTCCAGAATAGTCCACCCATGATAAATCACCACACCTCCCCCCACCCCCCAAAAAAAAAAAGAGAGAAGGAAGTTATTCAAAGTACGTAAGAGAAGGAGAAAAACAGTTTGTTGTGTTAAAGGGAGCAGGAAAGAGACACTAGATACCAAGAAAAACATGAGATATATTTGCAGGGAAACATGCCCCCAAGACAGACAATTGTTAGGACCGTAAATACTCAGCCATTTATCAGACATGGGCAAAGAGCCCATCAGGATAGGACAACTCCTCAGAGCAGTTCTCAGAGCAGCCCAGGCTACTGAGAACCCAAGGGAAAAGGGTTTGTTTGCAAACATCTCAGACCATCAGAGTACTATGTTCTTTCATCTGAAGAGAACAAACGGTGAGTGGTAAGAAATTTCTCCTTGCTATAATGGCCCACGAAAAGGAAAAAAATGAAATTACTACTAATTCACTCTCATTTCTCAGTACTTTTCAAAACACACTGGCCTGGGCTGTACAAAGTTTTCAAATACTGATTTCATCAGTTCCCTGTCCAGAAGAAATAATTATTTCCTTGCTTCTGATCATGTTTCTCCTTTTATCACAGCAGCCCTCTGTCACAGCTGTGCTTTGGGAACTTATCTACAACAGCTACTTCCCTTTCACAGTCAATGCTGTACCGTACTTGGTACCCTGTAATGTAGGAATGACTAAATCATTTTTTTAGATATACAGTTATGCTTATAGCTGTATATATTAAAAAATAAATTGCCTGAATAAGCTGTGTGACAAAAGCTCCCCCCTCACCCCGAATCCTCTGCTGTCTTCTTTGTTTACCATGATGTCCACCTGTCTTTATAATATGTCCATTCTTTGCCTGTTCTGGGGGTTATGGAGTAAGTGCAAGTCTGGCATAGGCTCTGTTGGAAGCTCGTGTTTTAAGAGGTTGTAAGAAAACAGGTATTAATATCCTTCATGAGAATTTTAATGAAAATTGGCACTTCTCTTATAATGGCATATGATAAGACAAGTACCTTTCAAAAATCTGTTGCATCTGTGGAGGAACAAAATATGTCTTCCTATTGTAATAATATCTGTGTGACAAGACTTATTTTCTTTTAAATTGATATAAATTGGCAAGTATTCTTTTATGATCCATTCTCTTTCTTTCCTTTGGAAATGGGCAAAGACCAATTTAGAATAAACCCAAAATATTCTCTATATAATATTCTCTATATAACCCCCACTGTAGTTATGCTCCTAATTGTCCCCAACTTGCCTAGAATTCAGAAAAATAAGTGATGATTTCAACACTTGATTCACTTGAGAGGGAAAAAAAAGAGAAAGTTAAAATAAAAAAACAAAGGTTAAATGGGCTGTGTGGTGCCCAGGGTATGCTGGTTCAAAGATTGTGAAAAATCAGTAATAACTGCACAGTTCTGCACATGGGAAGAATTTGGTTCATTACATGGTCTGTGTCTACATGACATTCATGTAACACTAAAGATGAAATCAATGTAAAGATGAAATCTCCTGAAAAGAAATTCTAACAAAAGCCATTTCTACAATGTACACAGGCTGCTGTCATATATTTAGGGTTTTCACACTTCTTTTGAACAGCAAACCATTACTATCTGCAAGAGTTGTTACCAGAATATAAACTTCGTTTTCTTAATTTTATTTAAATTACTGTGTAAGACTACAAATAGGGAAAAATAAAATCCAAAGGAAAAATAATTCCAGGTAATGAGGACTCAAACTTGAGTAGGTGCTCCTTCAGGGTGGTTTTGATTATATGGATGAAAGACTGGGAGTCAAAACACAGAGATTAAGAATAGAGAGAGGATGCTTAGGAAGGAATAAGGGAGGCTTGGGACCCTGTTGGATTTCCTGGAGGGAGGCCTGCTAGATGGTAGAGACCCAGATGAAAAATATGTCAATGTGTTATTTCAGGATGATTTTTCTATTTGAATAGTACTGTTTAGTTTCTGTGGATAGCTCTATTATTTATTGGCTGGTAACTCAGGATGATCCCAAAGCCTGATGCTCCTACTGTTCACACCAGGAAGGCAATGGAGCAGATGACATTTTTCATCCCTCAGCTGTATGAAGTGGCTCCCCATCCATGGCGCATGAGGTGCTGGAAGCAGACTTGCCCCTCAGGACATGGCTGGGGTATGACCCTGGAGAGGAGATTGCCATGTATTGCCAGTCACAAATACCTGAAGGAATGAAGGGCATGTCCCTGAATTCACACCCAAACCTCCTGGACACAGCAGGTCACTGCCTGCCTGAAGAGTGAGAAACTTCCAGACTGTGACCAAGACACATAAGAGCACTAGACTCCACAGGCATATTATTCCACACAGGCATATATATTCCTCAGAATATGCCATTATTATGCAAAGTCATGTTGTGTTACCTGAGCTGGGCCAGAGTATCTTTGTACGTCACCATGGCAGTCACAGCGTCAGACACAGATCCCAGGATCCTGGGCCCAAAGCCAGCACAGCCTGACCTCTGCTTCCAGTTCCAGCACTAGGCTGTTCTGTGCCAGCTTGAGGGTCAGCAAACATCCCTATCAGCACCTTCATGAGAGACAGAAATAAACAGCAAGGTAGTGGTACAAAAGCTCTTTAGCTATGACCTATCACTAATTTTTGCATCTGGTAATCTTCATATTGCCTAAAGAGAGATTTTCCTCTAAGTGACAAGTGTTCTGTTTCACTGGGTGAAATCCATGCCAATGCCATTTGCCCTAATGACGACAGTCCACCATCTCAGGAAAAAGTGACAAACTGGCAATATCCTGCAATACAGGATACAAACATTAGCTTGTTTATAATGTGTTATAATTGGAATGGAAATCATTCACAAATTAAATAAGTGAATAAACACAGCTCTCCAAAGTCCTAAATTAAAATACTCAATTGAAACGCTTGTCTTTGCCATTTGTGAAACAAATGTTAAAACATTTGAAGAAAAGCTTTTGCATTTTTATTGCAACTGCTCTAAATGGAAGAGTGACAGATGATGAAACACACCAAACATATTCAGTCCAGATCACAGGAAAGTATTTGTCACACTGTCATATAAGAAATCACTGCATAAAACTAGAAGACAATGATCAGCAGAAAGGTGATATCCATTTTTAGTCCTTGTTATAAAGCAGGAGGGGCACCAGAAATATGAATGAATCATCTTGAGTCATCCAGCAAAGTTTCACAAGGCTTAGCACAGTGACTGAGGTTAATCGGAATGAAGGATGGCACCATGCAGACTTGCTGAGTCCGTAACTCAACAAGGGAGAAGGAAATCTTCCATCTGGATTCCAATGATTCCCCAGGGCCTGATTTTCCAAAGGGTTTTAGGTGTATAGTGGTGTAAATGAGGACAAAGTATGTTTTCCTAAAATTTCCCAGGCTCCTCTGTAGACCAACTTATCCCACTGTTTTGACATGCCCTGGAGGACACACTTCTCTCCACTGACTGTACAGAGGACCTTGGGGGACTATTTTCTGTGCGGAAACCATCTGTATCTGGCATTTAAAGCTGTTTGGTGTGGCTCCTCTGACCTAGTGGCCTATATCCGAGTTTAGTTCCAACTAAGTCCAAGTCCCACTGGCCTGCCTGCACTGCTCAGTATCTAACACCTTTGTAAAAATGCCCATGTATCCCTAATGTCACCATCCAAAGATGGCAGGCATTCCCATGCGCATGCTACCGCAGCAGGCTCTCTGTACAGGCAGAAGCTCCTGCTTTAGACCAGACACTGGGCATCACTCTTTTAAATCCTTTAAACCATACTTTCATTTCCATGTGGTTGTAGACCACAGAATCAAAGAATGGTTGAGGCCCCAGGGTTCCTCTGGGGGTGATCTGGTCCAGCCCCACTTCTCAAAGTAGGGTCAGTTAGAGGAGGTCATTTCATTCAGGACATATTGGAAAGGGGGTTGTAGCCAGGTGGGGGTCAGCCTCTTCTCCCAGGTGAGAAGGATGAGAGGACATAGTCTTAAGCTGTGCCAGGGGAGGCTTAGGTTGGACATGAAAAGAAATTTCTTCAGAGAAAGAGTGATTTAACATTGGAATGGGCTGCCCGGGGAGGTGGTGGCATCACCGTCCCTGGAGCTGTTTAAGGAAAGACTGGCTGCGGTACTCAGTGCCATGGTCTGGTTGACATGGTGGTCTTCGGTCATGGCTTGAACTCAATGATCTCAGAGGTTTTTCCAACCTAATTGATTCTAGCATTCTATGATTCATTTTCATATGGTTGTAGAGCAGAAGATCACTGGAAGGTTAGGCTCTGGTGATGGTCTGCTCCAGCCCCACTGCTCAAAGCACTGCCAATTAGAACAGGTCATTCAGGACCGCAGAATCACAGAACTCTAAAATGGTTTGGGTTGGAACTTTAAAGACCATCTAGTTTCAAATGTCCTGCCATGGGAAGGGATGCCCCCCACTAGATAGGTCACTCAGTACCCTACCCAGCCTCGAACAGTACCAGGGACGGCGATGTCATCAGCTTTGGAGTTACCTCCAGAGAAGGGGACACCACAACCTCTCCGGGCAAACCCGTGCCGCCGGCACTTGACCAGCCCCACAGTACGGGGATAATTTTCATTTAAACCATTTCAGGCGGCTCCTGCGGCAAGGGAAAAGCAGGGGGTGGCCGGGAGCCGCAGGGCCGGGCGCGTCGGTCCCTCGGGGGCGGAGAGGAGCGGGCCGGGGGCGTCCGCCCCCTTTTCCCCCCTCACCGCCTCCCACGCGCGCACCTGCGCAGGCGCGCGGGCACGAGGCGCGCCCCCGCCCCCTCACTCCCTCCCTCGCAGCCAGGCGCACGCACACGCCCTGCGCGCGCGCGCGCGGGGGGCGCGCACCTGCGCTGCGCCCTCAGCTCCCCCCCCCCCGGCCCCCCCCCCCACCGCGCGCGCGGCGCCGGCCCCGCTGGCGCCTGGAAGGGACCGCGGCGACCCCTCCGTGCCTCCTCCTCCTCCTCCTTCCTTCATCCATCCTTCCTCCGAGCCGCCGGGGGACAGCCCAGGTGATCCGCCGCTGGGGGTGCGTGGGGATCTGTCTGTGTGTGTCTGTGTCTGTGTGTGTGTGTGGCGTCCGCGTCGAGTTTGTAAGTTCTCGGCGGATATCGCCCTGCTCTCCCCCCAGCCCGGGCGGGGTTTCCTCACTGGGGGTCGGTGAAAGATATTCCGCCTGCCCTGCTCCTTCCCCATCCTGTCCGCTCCCTCCGTGCCCGTAGAGCCCGCGCTGGAATCATCAGCGGCTGCAGGCTGGCGGGGCTTGCACCTCCCGCAGCCGCCCCCACCCCAAATTGCGGCGCTTAGAGCGGGCTTTGGCTGCTCTATGGGCTGCCTCCCGTGCCTCGCTCCCTGGGCAGGTTACCCTAAGGAGCACTCAGCCTCCGTGCATCGGTCCCTTCCTTGGAGGATAATCTCGGGCAGTTTTAAATAGCCTCCCCCCTCCCCCGTTTTTTTGTTTTTATTTTCTATTGCCACATTTATGTAACAAGTGCCTGCCCTCACATCAAGCTGGTGTTGCTGTCTAGGGCGTTGCATGCTCCGGGGGGGCGATGTGTCCAGTGCTGTGGCTGAACATTAAAAACAATGTCTTTCTGTTGAAGAAGACAGGGGTTAAAATGAATGAAGATCTGAAGGTTAATTTGAGCTGGCTGCCTCAGGATCATGTAGAAGCCAGCTCTACAGAGAATGCCTCAGCTGCAGGCTCCTCCCTGGTTCCTGCCGTAGACCCTGAGCCAGAGCTTTTGGTAAACCCCTGGGACATTGTCTTGTGTACTTCAGGGACCCTTATCTCCTGCGAAAATGCCATTGTGGTTCTGATCATTTTTCATAATCCCAGTCTTCGCGCCCCCATGTTCCTCTTGATAGGCAGCCTGGCGCTGGCAGATCTCTTAGCAGGCATTGGATTGATCATCAATTTTGTTTTTGCCTACCTTCTGCAGTCAGAAGCTACGAAACTGGTTACGATTGGACTGATTGTTGCCTCTTTCTCAGCATCTGTTGGCAGCTTGCTGGCTATCACTGTTGATCGTTACCTCTCCCTGTATTATGCTCTGACTTACAATTCAGAGAGGACTGTCACTTTTACCTATGTCATGCTCATATTGCTCTGGGGTGCATCTATCTGTATTGGACTGCTGCCTGTGATGGGCTGGAACTGCCTCAGAGATGAATCCACCTGCAGTGTTATCAGACCACTCACTAAAAATAATGCAGCTGTCCTTTCGGTCTCTTTCTTGCTTATGTTTGCCCTCATGCTGCAGCTCTACATTCAGATCTGTAAAATCGTGATGCGCCATGCCCATCAGATTGCCTTGCAACACCATTTCCTGGCCACTTCCCACTATGTGACCACCCGAAAAGGAGTGTCTACTTTGGCCATTATTTTGGGGACCTTTGCTGCTTGCTGGATGCCTTTTACGCTCTATTCTTTAATAGCAGATTACACCTATCCTTCTATATACACCTATGCCACCCTCCTGCCAGCCACCTACAATTCCATCATCAATCCTGTAATATATGCTTTTAGAAACCAGGAGATACAGAAAGCACTTTGGCTCGTCTGTTGTGGCTGTATTCCTTCTAACCTGTCTCAGAGGGCAAGATCACCCAGTGATGTCTGATTGGCAGCCACGAGGACGCTCCTTAACATGTTACTTTCCAGACATTCTGTCTTTGGTTTAGATGCATTCATTATTAAATGGTGTGTGATGGGTTCACATAAAAACCGCAGGATGGACTGACCTTTTTGTAAACAGAAAACCCCAGCGACCGAAATCAATCGAGTGGTTTAAGGAAGATTTCCAAAATCAAAATAATCAGTGTTCTTAACAGATTTATAATGTTGCTCAGGGTCTTTTTGTCATATTACCCAGACTTTGCCATGTTTGCCATGATTTTGCATTAAGTTTACTAATTAAAATTAGATTGAAACAACATACTTCTTTAAAATTGTTTATGTGATTGAGTTTAGTCATACTGCATGTTACAATCTGTTGTTTGGATATTTTTTCCTCTTTAATTTTTTTTTAAACAGAAAAAATAACCCCAAACCAAGTCCTGTTACCCCATCTGTATATCATCAGAATACTCTTCAAAATAATGGCCAATTGTACTGATTTATATGGAATTTATTGTAATAATATCAGTGCAACGAATTTGCTCGAAGTGAGAAAGTACTTGTGCAGCTTTTTATTTTACATCTCAGCATGAACTAGGTTGACAATTGTTTTCAAGAGTTACCTGTTCTCTCATGTGTTCTGGCTGGATGTTAAAGCAAGAGAAATGCGTTGATTTCTTTTTCAAAAATCAGACATATGTTTTTACTTGCATGTGGGACATTGGAGCTATGCTGTTGATTTTAAAACTGATGAGGGTATCTTTGAAATTGATGAAACAGTATGTCCTCTTTCAGCTAGGCATTTGTAATAGATTGAAAACTAGGTTTCTCAGACGAGTTTATCTTTTCAGAACAGTATGAGAAATGTTTCATAAAACAATCTATAGATTGCTCACAGCACATATTTAGCACTACACCAAATGGTTCCCCTACATTTTTTACCAAGTCAATACTATTACCATTTGTTTTCGCTGTTCTCCAATGTAATTTTAAATACCAACATTTATAAATTCTCAAAGCATATCTGGTTCATAATTGTATGCAACCAGGACTGCAAGATGAAACAGTGTTTTCTCCTTTTCTGGCAGTTTCATTCTTTGCACTGTACACATGTCAGTTCACTTCATTATAGAACTTCATTATAGTTCTGGTCTAGAAAGCAGAGCTTCCTCTTGTGAATGGTTAAATTTCAAACTGCTTCTAACCTTCCACTGAAGCCACATTAAAATGCACTAGAAATAAAGCATTGTTTTCGGATTTGAAGACTACTTGATTGTCAGAGAGAAAATCTTCCTGGCACTTGTCTTCATGAAACATATAGTGTACCCTCATGTCAGCGCATGGGAGTTTAGAGTACTGCTTCCATTAGTGTTGATGGGAGCTCAAAGTGTTCACGCCCTGGCATCAGCAGGAGGTTATGCTCCCTTGAATGTCAAAGTCAGCATATTGTATTGTTGCTTAAATACCTTCCATTAAAAAAAAAATAAATTCCAAAACTCAAGTGTAAAAATAGCAATATTTACAGTTCAATGAAAAAATATACCTGTGTAGTAGAGATAGTAGAGACAACTGCGCTGCTGGTCTGGACTTTTCCAAATGGAATCTGTCCTTTCCACGTGGACGTTTGGATGACTGTAGCTTTTTGTGGCAAAGTTTCTGTGATGTTAAGAATCATATGCTATACACAAAGCTGAATCTCAAATGTGAGTTGTCTGTAAACAAGACTCTGTCGAGATTTTTATGAGCAATAATTAATTTTAGTTGCAATGCTGGGTTTAAATTCCATTATTTATTTGGTTCAACCTTCATGATATTTGGTTCTTTCTTGGTAATCTGATTATTTTAATAATAATTGCATGGCATGATCCAGTAGAGCTGTGAATTTGAAGCTCCCCTGGCTTCCCTGTGATTTACAGATGCTCAGCAAGTTAGACTATGACCTCTGCTCAGTGTAGGGTATCGGTGTTCTTTATCTACTTATGAATGTTACTGAAACGCTAGTCATTGAATTTTCTTACAATTTTTTGTATAAGAAATACTCACTTCATAAATATCCATGATACATATGTGTGCAGTTTTGCAAGTATGCAAACTATTGGGAAATAATGGCAGTAAAAGTCATGAGATGAATAATGCAGAGAGACTGAATATGTAGGATGGCACTTAAAAAAAGTTAAAGCCATGCAAACTTTGTTCCCCCTGCTTTTTCCCTTGTTTGTTCTTCTGTGTCAAATTGCTAAAAGTATGATGAAGATGAGCAGCTACAACTGTGACCAAAATTCAGTCCTGAGGGCAATTGTTGTTTTCCTTATGCAGATGTGTTCTCATGCTCTTGGATAACCTCATAGGCATTAGTGCTTTTCTCTAGGCAACACCTGTGTGGTAGGGAAGCCAGAGAAAAACAGCACAGAGGGAGATAATGTCATTCCCTCTTCTCATGTGGTTTCACCTCGTGTCCTTGTCATCTTCCTCACTCCACAGACTGCTCAATTCTGCAGAGGCTCTCCAGTGTGCCGGGGGAGCCGACCTCTTCCTTGTGCCAGAGCAGAGAGATTTGTAATTGGAAGCTTCTCTCCTGAGGAGCAGAGCAAGTCAAATGGAGGAAAGAAGGATTAATTATAGCAATCCCACAAAGCTGGCTCATAGGGATGTGATTTGCCCTTGTTTGAGGAGTTGTGCATGGTTACCTTCCACCACAAACAGATGCGAAACATGATTCTGCCTCCAAAGATACTACTGTGACCTCCAGGAAGGATTTTACCTCTTCCAGAAATATGTTCCAAAACTGAGGCTGTGCAGCACAGGCCAGAAAATCCCACTGAGCATAGGTTTGCCTGCAGCTGTCAGGCCAAACTTTACTATAGTCTGCAGCACCAGGATGGGTGCTAGATAACACACCTCTGAATGAGCTCTGGGAAATGGGGGCAGAGCTGTGGGTGCAGAGCTGCCTACCTCACTCACACAGAATTGCTTGACAGGCAGCCACCTTTCAGACCCTGCAGAGCTAAGCAACTCTCTGCTGTCCCCTCAGAGTGACAATGGCCCCTGTGCTGTATGGTGAAGTGCCAGTATCCATCCAAGGTCCTCCTGCAACTGGCAGAAATCCAGCCAACTTGCAGGTTCTGGTATTTTGTTGTCTTACCTAACAACAACAGTGCATAAGACCAGGGGGGTTAGATTCACCTTCTCTGTACAGAGAAGTACCTTTCATATCTCCATTGTAATGACAAAAGGTGTTTTTTTCCTTAAGATGTAATTTAGTTTAAATAATTGAAGTTCGTGTTTATTTATTAACACACTTGACCCAAAGTTAGTAACAGGTTGTATCCTGATGGGAAAAATTTATTGTCAGGTTTTTTCATACATTCATCCTTGAAAGTTAGGAGAGGATTTTCTGTATTGTCTTCTTTTTTTTTCCTTTTTTTTTTTAACCATTTCCCCCAATAGTAGTATTTCAGCAATAAGGAGAAATATGTCTTTTTAGCACAAGAGCAATAAAATCCTCCATTATGTGGATACTATAAACTGCTGAGTAAACTCAGAGCAATAGAGAGGAAGCAATATATACTTTAGACAAAAAAAAAGTAACTTGCATAAGGACTTTTAGTAAGCATAAGTCTTCCTTTGTTAAGCAGATCCTATCAGACCAATGTAAGACATTATTTCTGGTTGATTTGTTTTATAATCATTGAATTCCTGAATAGAATTACACAGCAATAACATCTTACCTAAATTCTTGAATCCTGAATTTGTGCTATTTGCTGGAAGAATTATGTACTGCATTGGGGAGTTTTATTCTTTTCATTGTTTGGCATTTAGTTGTACAGCATTCTGTGGATAAATTAATAGTGTTCAAGATTTCCAGTTATAACTTGATCCCAAGAATACCTGAATTGGTCATGCTCATCAGAGTGACTGAGAGGTGGTGCTACCTGTTCTGCAGAGAGCTTGGTTATGATACCAGTGAAGAACACCCCTGCCAATACCCAGGCTCTTTGGAAGCAAGCTCAAAGGACCGATACTGCTTCTGTATCTTCCTACCAGGGACACTCAGTGACATAAGCAGTTGCATCCATCCTTTAGTGTTCAGGGACCAGCCTTGAGGCATCTTGGAGTCGCTAAAACTCCTCCATGGACAGCAGTGAACTTTGGCAGAGACCCGTGCTCATGCTGTCCCCAAAGAGCTATTATTGTTTTGCCTTGTTTTCTTAGGGATTTTTTAGCTTTTAAAAATAAAATAGATGTGACTTCATTTCCCCAAGGTGATAAGCAACCTTATAAAGCAAGTGTGACTGGAAGTTGGGATAAAATAGCATTGCTACAAATCAAGCCCATGAAGCATAACTACACACTCATTACTTAAAAAGAAAAAAGTGATTCTGTAACATTCAGAACAGTGTTTCCAAAATGTTGGCCCTGACTTTTATGACGAGAAACTATGTAGGGTCTGTTTTTTCTATGTATAATAAATAAATAAAAATAAGAATTGGACGGAGCAGTTGCTATTTAAAAACCCAGCAGCAATCCTGTCACTTTATCTGAGATACTGAATGGTTCTAGATTGGCTTAGTGGTAGTCCAGAGATGTTCCGTGGAGAAAAAATAAGATCTCTCAATCTCTGCTTATAGAGAACTAAAAGGAAGGAACTCTAAGGGAGTGGCATAATTTATATCTCATGAATAAGCAATAGGTCAGGAAAGATAAATTAGGCATATGTATCTCCCTCATCTGCCTGTAAAAGAATGATGGTACTCCCAATAAACTTGAAGGGTCTCCTGACTGGAAATACTTCTTTGGTACAAGAGGAAATTACCCCTTAAAACTGGCTGCTGCCATCTTCTTCAGATCAAGAAAATGCAGTTCCTTATAATGGATCAGAAATCTGAATGAGCTGCAAGGATATCTACTTTCATATTAAGTGGATGATGAAAGATGAGGGATGGAAGTCTTTATAGCTTGGTGAATCAGCCAGATTCAATCACTCAGCCTTGAGCTTGGCGGGGGAGGATGCTTGAGTAAATGCACCCCCTGTAGGAAGGGTGTTAAGAACTGCTCTGAGCTGCCCATTTGGAGCCTTACTCCAGGTACACAGAGCTGCCAGGAGGGCCCCGGGGGCTGCCCCTGTTCCAGGGTGTGGTGCAGCAGTCCCCTGTCCCTGGGGCTGGCAGTATGGCTGCCCCTTGTGAGTGCTGTTCAGAGAGCAGAGAGGAGGAGGTATGATCAGATGTGAGGTATCCCTTCCTTGAAAATGTTGCCCCATATTTTATTCTGATTACTACTTGTCTTGTTGGCACAGTCTTGGGTGGCCCCACTTGAAATCAGAAGAGGTTTTTTTGTGGAAAAACATTGAAAATTCAAAGTAGGACCACCAGAAGATTATTTTACAGTAAGTCATTATGTATTTCTGTTCCTTTTGGGGAGCAGCTAAGCCTATAACTTTGTAGTAAATGTTTCTTTGAAAACAGCATGCCTTTGCTCTAAAAAAGTCCATGCTGTGGTTTATTCACAAAATTGTTGTGATCTTCTAAGCTCCACAAGAAGAAAGAGTTGCACATTTCACTGTTATACAAACTTCTTATAGAAGAGAAGGGAAAAATCCAAACTTGAATGTAGGTTAGATGAAACCATATTGCAGTTAATTAGTGTGTCACTGGTGATGCAGACTAATTCAGTGCCCCTTAGAAAGGATGGGGGAGATTTTTGTTTGTTTGTTTGTTTGTTTTTGGATTTTTTTTGTTTTTTACTATTTTAACTGATGGCCATAGGATTACAGGTTGGGTTATTTTTCTTTTTCTCCTTCACCTCCACACCACCCCAGCTCCCAGCAGTAAGATGTCTGGTACAGTCCTTTTTATTTCAAGGCAAACATTGGTTCGCAGTTGGACTTAATGATCCTAAAGGTTTTTTTCAACCTAAATGACTCTGTGATTCTAAGCACCTGCCTCTCATAAGTACAGTGGTGCATTCCCAGGTAAAAGCTGATTAACAAAGTTTTTAATAGTTTGTTATAACCCTTTCAAACATATCAGCAGCCCTTTTTCATTGAACCACTTCACTTAGGCAGGAAACGTCCGATTCACCTGTGGGGTGGGAAAGCAAGTGTACTGGTATTGGTAATATTCTTTTTCCTCTAACCACTTGATCCCAACCCTACTACAATGCCTGAGCACAGGCCTAATCCCAGTTTCTCAAGGAAAAAATAAGCCAATAGCAACTGCACATGCTGAAGACTGTATCCTGCAATGATTTACCCTAGAAAATGGAGGGGGCTTTCCCTTTTAAGAAATAGATGCCAACAAAATAGACTTTTAAATTTTTTTCTTTTAAGTATAAACTCATTCTTAAAAGGAAATACCTATGTCCAAGTTTAACATACTAGTTATATTACATGCTGAATAGAGAAACAGTTTCTTAGAGTATTTCAGTGTGCCATTAACTTGATTAAGTATGATGAGCTATCATTTTTAAATAGCATAATTACATAGCTAAATATTATATATATGTGTATATATATGTATATATATATATATACATAATTATTACAATTATTTAATTTAGATTCTATATGTATGACATGCCATGTATCATGCTCTATGCCTTCATTGTGGATGTGGTTAAACTATAACTTCTTTGCTCAGCAGTTCCTTGTGATCAAAGAAACATATTGCCCAATTTGTATGAGTCTTGCAAATACTGAAAGATTCAGCAATAATTGATATTTCAGCAAACAAAGACAGGCAAGAGATTTTGGAAGGGAAGCAAATTCTCATGTCTTTAATTTGGGCCAATCCCACTTCCATCTTTGAGATTACAGGAATGTTTTCCATGACCACCGATAGTATAGAATGCAGGAAGGGTACTTGCATGGGCCTATAAAGCAGTTATAACTTCTTCCACCCACTGTTCCCTTTCCTCTCTTGCTCTTTTTCTGTCTTCCATACGTGCTTTGGTAACAGGACTGCAGAGATCATGATTCCACACAGTCGTGGGACACAGGTGGACATTTTGCACTGGCTGATGCTAACCTGGGGAATCTTAGAGTATTTTAAAAAAAGTATGTATTCATTTTTAAAAGGCACACAAAATACACATATGCTTCAGGGGTTTTCTGGGAAAAAGGCCTAGGACCTCTAAGATTTAGGGCCAAGGTATAGAGTTCTAATGCATTGATTACTTATGGTCACCATAGAATTTTCCTCTTACTTCAGTGTTCACTAAGATTAAACCCATCAAAATAATGAGGAATTTGGCTTCCCCTGCTTTCAGGGGAGAGATATTTTATAGTATGCAAATAAAAGCAGCAGGACCTTGCCCTTCAAAAATTGAAGTACCCACATCCAGATAGGACAAAAGGGTTGTATCCCCATGGAGTGTGGGCAGTTGTGCCCCATCCATGGGTTTTTGTGCTGCCACTCTTTGGTTGCCCTCTGACAATGTAGTCCCTCATATATGATCAACACTTAGTCCACCTTGTGGTGCCTCTGCCCCAGAGGGCCCAGGAGAAAAGAGCACAGTGGTGAGGCTTTTCTGATGGGTTTGGAAGGGAGCTCTGCTCTCAGCACAGAGCTCTCTGCAGACGTGATAGAAAACAGGGAGCCTTCTTCAATCACATTCCAGCCAAATCTTTCCTTTTGTACAGCCCTCTCAGTGTAAGCAGAGACTTTCCCTGGTCCAGGAGGAGGAGGGAGAGTGGTTGCTGGGAGTTAGCACACTCCAGCACACAGCTTATTACACAGCAGCTCTCCCAGAGCTGAGCAGCTGAAGGTACAGTAATCTGGTGCTGAACTCAGGCTGGTCCCTCTAGGAGGAAAATGCACTTTTCCAGAATGCAGGAACAGCGTGTGTGATTTGTGCCAAAAGTGTGGAATGAGTATTGCAGCTGAAGAGGCAGGTAAATTGCCTGGATTACACATAAGCAAAAAAGTCAGGCAGTCTCTAGGGTTACTTGCATGCACTCAAATATATTTTTTGTTGAAGCTGATAGCAGTCCCATATATGTATGGAGAAGGAGAAGAATATGGACTTTCCTGTTGGGCCTAAGCCAGAGGCAACCAAAGGAAATGGGCATTCTTGGTTTTGTCATTGTTTCTGGAGAGAGACACATTACACCTCTGTCCATTTTGATGTCTATAGCTTTTTACTTTCTGGGGTTAAGCCCTCCTTTGTGTGGTCTGAGCTTTAGTGTCACAGCCAAAATCTACAAAAGTTGATTGTAAATGTGTTTACAAATGGAATTTCATAGGATAAGTGCTGTAAGTGTGCCTCTGAAGTAAAGCTGTAAACTCTCTTTAATTTCAGGCCATGAAATTTGGAATTCCTGGACTAGTAGAAACACTTGTAATTTTTTAGATTTACTAACTAGACCCCCACATTTTTTGTTGCCAAATGCAATAAAAAATAACTTGTAGTTTATCATGTTCATGTCATCAAATCCTCAGAGAGAACTTTTCTTAGGAAACATTGTACATTTCAGGTAGACACCTGATACTACTGACTGCAATGTAGTTCCATGCTGAATTGTAAAAGCTTTAGCAAAAGCATCTGCATGGAGGATAGTTCTCATGCTGTACATCTCACTAGGAGCCAGGTGGATTGAAATCCTGCATGTTGTGCTCTTCATATGAGAACCAGTTACTGGTTTCATACATAAAGGCCTGTGGTAATTTTTGATACTAATTTAGGTTTTTGTTGTTTTGGTTTTTTTTTTTGTAATTTAACTGTGGTTGAAGTTTGAACCATGGCTTGACAGTGTATGAAGTGATTTTTAAAGGAAGTGAAACATCTTTGCCTCAGTTTCCCTTAAGCTTAAAGCTTTGAATTGCAACTACAGAGCTTCTTGTTGTATACAAGATAGTCATTTAATGCACTTTATTTAAAAAAGGCACAAATTATTTTCTTTATAAAATGTTACAATTGCACTATGCTGTAAGAATTGGTTATTAAATATAAACTGTACAGTTTTGTAGTCAACATTGTGTTAGTCATAAATGATTGAAACAATTACATGTTTCAGTTAAATGTTAATTTTATATGTGGTGTGTGTAGCCATAAATAAATTTTCCTTTTTAAAAAAAGAATGGTTGTTTGTTTCATTTCTTTGAATTCCCCATTTTGTTTCAAATAACAAAATGATATCCTTCTACAAATATAAGATTTAAGTGTGTTCCAGTGCAAAGGGATGATGGATGACACTAACTAAACTTGGGGGATTAAATTCAGATGTGCAAACTTGAGCTGAATTTCTGTAGATCCCCTGCATTTACAACACTGCAGAAGGAAATACCAGGCCAAAACCCAGAAAGAAGAGCTGACAGGAGTTCTTGAACATAGAGTTCCAAGAAGCCAGAGTAACCTTCCATGGCTACCTGTCTTATTCAAGTTAATTGGACTATACTGCACTCCCTTCTGACATGCTGCCTTTTGTTTTCATTGCACACACTCAGTTTTGGGGAGCAAAATGCACTATGGATTATAAGAGGGTCTGCATTTGGTCATGCTAAATGGGTCTAAATACTTAATATTTGTGTTAGCAGTCATTAACTGGAGAGGAGAGGTAAAAGTTACTATGGAAGTAAGAAACTGTGTTAACCTAGATTTTTCTTTTAGAAGTTAGGTCCTAATCCTTGAATTAAGTAACTGAAAAATCAGATGCATGATCACAGTTCTGTATTTCCAATTTGACTGTTTTAGACAGGCTAAAAGAAAACGGTGGACTGTCTCATTGTCCAAATTAAATTTTTGTATAAAATGTACAACTTAATTCCTCTGAATGGTTTTCTTGCACACCCATCTTATTTCCCAGGCACATAAATTGATGGAATGAGTTACATCTCTAACCATAGGAGTGACTGTTGTACCCCATAGCCATTGAAATGTGGCTTCTGAAGGAGATGGGACAGTGACTGACAGATATCCAGGAGGAGATCTTGGGGGTGTTTACTTCTACCAGATACAGCTGTCCTCTCCACCTCTTACATCAGCATTAGGCACCACCTGTTTTGTCTAGAGAAGAAGAAACTGCTATCATGGTGCAGGAGTAGAGACACAGTTTGTTTCTCTGAGGTTAAACTATATCCAAAAGGACTGCAGCACAGTGGTGACCAGGATGTATTTGATAAAGATAACAGAATTATGAATAATGGGTATGCAACTTATGTGGCCAGTAATAAATGGCCACTCTACTTATAAGGATGAAACAGTTGAAAGCTGTCAGGACATGGAATAATTTCCATGTTACAGTAAGCAAAACAAAGTTTCACTGTATGAGGCCCACAAGTGGAAATCAAAAAGTGTAGTTTCAGTGTCCTTTACTTGAAGGATCCTTGAGTGCATCATTCCAGGTGTGCATGCCTGTTCTTAGGTTCATTTAAGTGTCTGTAAGTCACACCAGAGATGAGCTGCTGAGTTGGACAGATTTTTGGACACGGTGCAGCACATCTTACCTTCTTACTAAATGCTTATGAATTGTCTTAGTTACAGCAGGATGTCAGAGAGTGTCTATTACCTCACCACTGTCCTATACCATGAATCTTTGCTGTCCATGCAAAGTGTGAGGCCAGTGCAGTTAATGGAGATTTTACATTCATTGCTGAAAATGTTATAGGAGAAATCATCAGTCTGGCATGTATGATGAAGAAAACTCCATTTGCAGATATTCTAAAAGTCCTCCATTTTAAAGTTATTTTGAAATTATCTATAATCATACACATCCAAGTATTTTTTCTCTAAAATTGCTTTTAAAATTAGCAGCTCAAATCTAATTTTTCTTTTTAGTTTTTCTTTTAGTTGAAATGTCATCCTCATAACAAAAATGCTCCATAGGGTTGGTACTACTTTGCATTCCTCTAATGTGGATGTGAGCTGAGCAACCCCACTGCTGTACAGCCTGTTACAGCCAACACTTGGTTGCTGCATGCAGATCAGCTCTTACCCGAGCACATTCTGCTTGTGAATTTTATTGGGATTTTCTTTCATATCTGCAAAAGCCTTTCATCCCCATATTTTGCACTAATTGTGAAGCTGGTGGCCCTTCAATGCAGACATTCTTTATCTGACAACAAAAGATATTTTAATGTAACCAGGACACTGCCTTCCCACCAGTGGCCTAGCAGAGTTGTTTTCACCTTCATTTTTATCATGATGTATGGCATTTAAATGGTGCTTGACTGAAAGCCTATATAAACACATTTTCTAAGATACATTGAGTTTGCCATCATCATCATTTTGAGCTGTCAAGCTCAAAACCACACCATTTCCAGAACAACATTCCAAATCATTCTGCTTACAAGGGGAATACAGAGGATATGGCAAACCAAAGAACTCCAGTTTCAGGCATTAGACAGGTCTAAATGGCGGCAGAAGATTACAAAGTCTCAAACTAACCTCAAGATTTCCTTCACTCCCCTGGCTATTCCTGCTCTTTCACCTTTGCATGAGGGATGACAAAGAAGGTGCTGGTTCTTGTTCCCCCTACCCCCACCCCTCACACGGCATCAGTTGCTGCAGCCTCCAGTTCCACTTTTGTTTTTTCTAAGAGCTGGAATTCCTCAGTGGTGCCACTGGTGAAGCAGTGCAAGGGCTTACATGGAAATTACTGTTTACATGGCAAACCATGAATCTGCAAGGGCATGAGGCTGGAGAAGGAAGTATTTGCTATTTGTCAGTTTAGCCCAGCCAAAAAAATCCACTCCCTGACATCCAAGCAGGTCGGATAGCCCCACTGCTTTCAGTGCTTTTCCCACTGGTCCTGGCCTAGAGGCAGGGCCTGTTGGGGTGGAGGGGCTGGTCCCTGCCCAGCCTGCAGACACTCCCTTTGCTCTATTGCTCTGCAGATATGGTTGAGTTCCCTGCCTGCCAAGGTAGGATGTGTTACACTGAGCCAGGGCCACATGGCACCAGCTTATCTCTCCCTTGATGCTTTGGATCCTTCTGCAGCTTTGTTTCTTGCTCAGATGGGCTCCAGGATTTATTGTCAATGCTGGATTCCCAGTCCCTCCTCAGCTTTTTGTGGGAACTAATAAAACAGATCTGGTTTTTGTTGTTTAATTAACTAGCCTGTATTAGTGTCCCTGGAGCTCTCTGTGCTGAGGTTGGTTTTGGTTTGGGTTTTTACCCTCTCCTAGGAAGATGTCACAGAAAAATGGTGGGGTTTCTTAATGTTCAGTCCATTTCGTTCATCACACTTTTTCTGGAAAGTGTTTGTTTGCCTTCCACCCAGCCACAGCTTGTGCACAGCCTTTACAAAAACACACTCAGCCTTGCCAATAGATGAGTCTGGTGTTAGATCTGCAGAGCCCTGTGTCTGCCATCACAGGGTCGTTCAGGCTGGCTCCCCTTCAGCAGCTGCGTGTCAGCTGTGGAATTGCGCTCAGAAGCCGCCCCCCTCCCCAGGAGCAGCAGCAGCAGCAGCAGCAGCCACCTGCCTTTGCTAAAATCAGGTGTTTCTGCTGGCAGAAGGGGCAACCAGAGTGTTCCTTGGTGTGCTGTTTGCTGCTGCTGTGGTCACCACATCCCTGGGGTCTGGGAAGGGTGGGTGTGAGGGACAGAGAGCAACAGGCAGTGCTCAGGGAGGCCGATTTCCTTCCCTGGTGATCCCAGGTTGTGAGCAGCTGTAGGAACAGACATTTACCAGTCCAGGATATGTTTGCTGCTCAGCCATCCATGGTGCACCTTCTCTCTAAGATTCACCTGGCTGGCTGGGTGCTGATAGCCACCAGCCCTGCCCTGTGGACGTGCACTGAGGCTGTGCTGTAACAGTGTGTGCACTGCAGACCCACAGCAGCTTGTTGGCTTCCAGCTCAATGTATTTCCTTGCCTTACCAGGGAATGATGTATTCTTCTTCAGAGATGAGATAACACATTCCTCAGAGCTCGGTAGTTTCCCTTCAGTGTTTTTCTGCTTCTCCTTGATTCTATTAGATGCTGTTTTTTGGGAGCAGTCATTGATCACAGACATCTGTCTCCAGAGATCTAAACAGCAGAATCTCCATAATTCCTTCTGCTTCACAAAATGATACAGTGTTTCATTAAAGACAAGTTAAAAACAGAACAAAATGCTGCTCCATGTCCCTTTCAATCACCTCACCTTCAGCAGTCATTTGCAAAAAGGCTGTTCCTTTTTCCTCTGCTTAGAAGTTATGTTTTATACCATTTAAATGACAGCTTAATCGTATGATAAAAGGACTTCCCTGAACACAGGTCTTCCCCTTGTGTCAAAATATCAGGGGATTCCATATTTAACATCAGACACAGCTGCATTGCAGATGTAGGTAAAGTTTCCCCTGTGAATAGCTTGCATGATATTACATCACTGTGGAGAGTGCTTCCTGTTGGAAAGCTGTTCAGAGACAAAAGTCAGCAGGGCTCCAGCCCCCATAGTAGAAATCAGCAGCAAAAATCCTGAGCAGCACCTAAGTACAGTGTAAAGATGTCACTGTTCCTGGAAAGGCGTGGCCATGTATAGAATAATTCAGACCTTTTATGATAAAGTAGCAATATTGTTTAGAAAGATACAGAAGGCTTGACAAACACCCATAAAGAGCTTCACAACAGATGGCAACTTGAGCACAAAGAGGTCATATCAAGCATGTGGCAAACACAAATATCTGCTGCTCTTCCTTCTTGCTTCCCTAAGTGTTTGCTGTGAGAATGTGGCAGATAAGACTAGTGCTCCCTGTCACTGTGCATTTGTGGGATTAACATCTAAATGAAATTATTACCGTGAATTTAACATTTACTTAAAAGTTCTGAACAATTTCCACTCCTCAACTAGGCTACATCACATTACATCATCATATGTCTCCCTCTCAGTAGCTTATATCATCTAAAAGAGTGCACCACCACCCAGCAGTTGTAAAGCTTAACATAATATTGCCTTGTTTCAATCTTAGAGTGTAAAACAGGCTGGCATCAGCCTTCTGCTGATGCAGAAGCAAGTAGCAATGTAAAAAATGAGATGGCAATTTGAAAGGCTTCCAGTAATGGGTCAGGGGAGAGATAGGAATGCTTCACAGATTCTGTAGAGTTTTGGGCATTGTGCCTCCCCTTGCATGCTGCAGACATGCCTCCAGTCTGAGCCAGGGAAAACCCAAGGGGAGAGACAGCAACTGAGAGTTTCTGGGCAGTGCATCAGGTTAGAACCTATGAGGCCTAAGGTTTATTTGACCCATTAAAAGTTACTAAAAGCCTCGCTTCCAAGAGGGTTTTACCAGATGCTTTTCTTTCCTGGTGAAGCTGGAGCCCTAGAGATATTTTGCAACCAGCATCCACTGGTTCAGCTGCAGCAGAGGTACAATTTCCTGCAGAAAGGTCACAGGCCATTTGCAGCTTTCCGAGTCAAAAGTACTCCTTAAAACTCCATCTAAAAACCACCTGGCAGCAGTTGTCAAGCACTGTTATTGCCCCTGTGTTTTAGCAGCTGACTGTGAGAACCAGAACTCGAAACAAAATCCTGCCCAGGAGAGATTATGGGTTTGTTACTGATGGTAAAAGCAGAGCAAATGTGTAAGTGGAAGAGCAGGATGTTGCTTTTGAGCGCACAGCATCACGGCTGGGATACGGTGTTCCAGAAATAAGTGGGGTAATGAGCTGGTGTTATGTGAGAGCTCATCTTATCTACAGTGAGCATTGTAAAAGAATTCAGGAAGCAATGCAGAAACTTTTTGATAGCTCTGCTTTCCCTGTTTCAGCATCAGGAGAAATGAGTCTGGGTAGCTGGTGAGGTACAGAAATGGTATTTCAGATCACTGCAAGACAAAAAAAGGTTGGGAGCCAGCAGGGCAGCTGAGAGGGACGCAGCTTGGACTAGGCTGGAGGAAAGGATTTTAATGTTGATGACTGAGTTTTGATATAAAATCAAATTTAGCAGATGAAATCACCTGATGGGAAGCTCTGATATTTATGTAAAACATAAAGACATCTGTCCTTTAACCTACAAGGCTTTATAATACCTAAATTGTCATCAAGATAACAGAGGTCAGACTGCTCAACAAATTGACTTCTACCCAACAAATTGACTTCTCAACAAATCATCTGGTGCTGCATTTGGGTGTTAAGAGGTTTGTTTTATAAACACACATCCCTACAGGTAAGTCAGAGGTTGCACAACAGCCTCTGAGGAGACACTGGGGGAGCTTGGCTCATTCAGCCTGGAGAAGATCTGGCTTCACAAGCACCCAACAAAGCTTGTGGGGATGTTGTCAGGGAACAGATCCAGGATCTTCACATGGTGCATGCTGAGAGCCTGCAGGCCCAAGTGAAACAGTGAGGAGGAGACTGGACATAAGGAGAAACTATTTCCCCATCCCAACAGGAGGCAGTGGAACAGGTTGGCCAGAGAGTGGTGCAATCTCTCTTGGAGGTTTTCAAGACTCCACTGGATAAAACCTTTTGCAACCTGGTCTGACCCTGCTTTGAGACAGAGGTTGGACCAGAGACCTCCTGAGGTTCCTGCCAACCTGAACTATCCTGTGGTTCTCGTGGACAGTGAGTGTTCATACCATGCTCTGGAAGGCTTGGACCTTGACAGAGCATTATCATAGAATTGTAGAATGTTAAGGGTTGGAATGGGCCTTAAAGATGACCCAGTCCCAACGCCCTGCCATGGGCAGGGACACTTCCCACTCAGCCAGGCTGCTCAAGGCCTTATCCAGCCTGGCCTTGAACCCTTGCCAGGGTTGGGACATTCACAGCTTCTCTGGGCAACCTGTCCCAGTGTCTCACCACCCCCACAGTGAAAAATTTCTCCCTAATATCTAACCTAAATTTCCCATCTTTCAATTTGTACCTGTTACTCCTTGTCTTATTTTTAGGTCATAACAAGGAGGTAGATAGAGATCAAGCCTTGGAAGATACTCCCAAGGAAATGGGGGATCTCCATCTCCTGCCATGCAGATCAGCTACTGAAATGGCATGAGCCAAGCGCAAACTACTGGATTTAGTATAAGAATAAATGACTGACAAATTAAAAGAGCCTACAAAATACTGGTGGTCTGGCTCAAAGATCTAGTTGACATTTCTGGAGTTAAACAATAGGAATCAATGACCATGGTCACAGGCAGGGGCATTGACACAGCCTCCACAAGTTACATATTGGATCTTCCTCCTATACCTCTTGGTATCTGCTGCCTTGAACAATAATAAACATTTTGGTGCCTTCCAAAAGGGATGGGCAGAGAAACAATGGGCCTCCAGCCTTTTTTTTTTCACTTTTTACACTATGCCCTTCATAATTTTAAGGATTTCCCCTATTATTCATAACATTGGGTGCTCACAGCAGGTAACACATTTTAAAATTTAACACATTACAAAAATCTACCTTGGGGCATGAGCATTGGAAAAAAATTAATTAAAATTATACCAAGATCTTCATTGGCCCACAGTGTGTTTATGTCATATCAGAGGCAGTATTTAAAAGACAAAGTTAACACTTGTATGTTAGTCTACTCAACAGATAATCCAAAACAGCAGAAAGATCAAGGTACAGCATGAGGCAGCATTAGCAATTGGATTCTGAGTGGGAAAAATTTCCTTATACCATTAAAACATGTTCTTTGTCAAACCAAACAGCTCACAGTCTCTCAACTCCAGCCCAAGTTTTAGGCACAATTCAAGTTTGCAGGGCCATATCATCTGCAAGAATTAAAGCAGAACCTTGTGTCTGCAGGGTACCTGGCACAACATACCTTGGTCCTCGCCTTAGAATCATAGATAACTTGTGTTTAATGCAAATAAAAAAATATTACTATCAATCACAATTATGAGTTCACTATGATTTATTTATCTACTTGACATACTTTGAGGGTATCAGTCTAGTTGGTGGTGACTGATCCATTATTCCCTTGATGTTTGACTCTTATTCACAGACTGGAAAAAATCCAAGAGCACAAAAGTAACTTAAAGACGTCCTGTCCTCTGTAGGGCTGAGGTACAAGGAAAGGCTTGCACAATTTCTGGATGGAGTGAGCCTTCCAGTCACCAGGACTACCAATGCTAAAGTCACAAGGGGAAAAAAAAGGAAGGAAAAAACTCCTGCTTCTGCCAGCATTATTAATCAAGTACTACTGGTTATGACATGAACATTTTCTATGGCAGCTGGTGCATTGCTAAATTAATATATATTCCTTAATACTATTTTCCATGTGATTATGTCTGGCATTATCTCTCTAGATATGATACAATCTTGCTGCTATAACAGAATAAAGTGCTACACATCCACAATTTATAGAAATGCCTGTTCCCTGCTCTGTCTTTACAGTGGACCAAACCACCTGAGTAAGTGAAGTAACAGCTTGTTTGTCAGTGTCCCAGCCACCTGCAAAAACCCCTTGCTAGGAATCCTGGTCAAGCTGCTTTTAGGCTTTGGTCCTATTAAAAAGATTCATTGAAAGTCTTGAATCTGCAACAGGAACTTTTTCCTGACTTATATTGCATGAATGCTTAAGAAATGTTCACATTTAAAAGATATCTGATGGAAGTCTCCATATCAGCCATCTGGAGCAGTTACGATGGGCCCACCACCATCCTGCCCAGCCAAAACTTGCTCACCTGGCAGCTTCCATCTCCATCAGCCACAGAGAGAAACATGTCCCCAGTTCATTTGCAGCTGGCCACTAAAAACCCCCCAGTACTAACTCCTGAGTGGCATTCAGGGAGCCCACCCTGAAACAGAGCAGAAGGTGCCCTACAAATCCTCAGCAGCTCAGCCTTGGAGGGTGTGAGGCTGCCAGGGAGAGTCATCACTTAGCCTGAGGATGAGGGAGGATGGAGGAAGGCTTGTCTTGAGGAGAATGTGGGTTATAAACTGTGCCAGGTTTCATCTTAAAAGAAAAACATCATTTCCTAACTTTTCATGTAAGGGGAAAAAAACATACCCACACAGAACAGGGTAAAAAAAAAATGTCCCTCCTTGCCATTGAAACCTGGGCTCTCTGACCTGGGTTACTCTACTGACCACCAAAGGCCACCCTTTGGGTAGGAGGGAAGTTCTCAGCAAGGTGTAGAAGAAAGTGAGACTTGGGGGACACATGCTTCCATCATTCCCTGAACACTGGTGGAAATGAAGAGAATGGAGAAGCCCTTCTGCATGGAGTGCATTCCACAATGGAGACTGACAACAGAGAGATCATGAGGCTCCAGATGCACCAAAAATAATAGTGCCACACATTTACACACGTTTACACCCATCCATAAGGTAAGGCCAGCCATCACCACTCTGCTCCCTGACAGGAGAGGAGGCAGCTGAGGAGAGTTCCTGGGGGAACCTGCTTGGCATTGGTGTTTTCCCAAGTGGGGTCTGAGCAACAAAATGAAGCAAGTGGAGCTTACACAGCCCATCAGAGCTGCACACCAGCTGTGCAGGGTACCTGCCCCCTACCTCTGCTACAGCACAAAAGAGTGCGTGAGCCCTGCCAAGAAGCTGATCTGAGGTGCACCAGAGCACATTCTCACTTGAAAGACAAAGAAACTGAAATGAACAAAAGAAGAAGTTTTGTCTTTATGAGTACAACTCCCAGGGCAGCAGGGCTTTCCCTCAGCTCTACATAAGCAATAAAAAGGAATTACAGAAACCACATTACTGAAATTTTCTTAGGCCCATGCATATTCCTGCAAGCATTAGGAACAGGTTAAAACCAGAGCAGCTAGTAACAGTGCTATCTCATCCAAAAGATTTGCCTGCCAATGAGAGACTGCTTGTGTAATGCTCTGCCGAGGAGATGCCAAGCCCCAGGAGCTGAAGGATCCCAAAGCTGCTGCAGGGCAGCCCTGGGGTGAGCAGCAGGGCAGAGGGGCCCTGACCAAAGCCCAGGGGGATGTGCAGGACAAGCTGCAGTGACACCTCCCTTTTTGTCCTGTTTTTTTTGTTTTTCCCTGCCCCATTCTAGCAGATATTCTCTTCTCCCCTTCTGCCTCCTCTCTGCCTCCTGCCAAAGTAGTTCAGGAATTAGCAGGGGATGCTCTTTGGCCTCCTTGTCGTTACCTTTAATTAGAAGACACCCTCATTTGCTTTGCTTTTGCCCTCCTACCTGGCAGAGTAATTTGCATTTCACAGGCCATTCTTGAGTCTTGTTCTTCCTGTGCCTGAAGTGAGCAGCACAGAGGGTCACACTGAGAGGCTTAGCAGCAGCAGCTGTGGCACAGCCAGAGCCAACAGCTGAAAGAACACCTGGGAAGCCTACAGGACTGGTTAAAAATTAATGAAAAGGGAAAAATGCTGAACATGCAGTAGGCCTGGGCTGTCTAAGGTCAGTGCAGACACAGAGAGCATCACAACTAGGTGGCACACAGAGAGCAAATTGAGCCCTATGCACCTCTTCAACACAGAGTGACAAGAAATTCATAGCAGTTGTATGATCTATGCCCTCTGCATGTGCCTGGAATATCTGGACAGCAAATACAGCTCTGGAATGCCCATCTCCTCTTCGAATGGCTCCACAGGGAGACAGCAGTTCTGTTTCCAGGCCCCTTTGTTGTCAAGCTGTGCCAGAGCTGCTACCAAGAGCAGTAACTCATACCAGATCCAGTGCTGAGTCACTTTTTTGGCTTCATTGCATAATTTGCATCAGCAGTATCATAACAAACCATCTGCTTTCAGAGACCAGACATCTTTGCAACACCATGCCCCATACCATAAGTTACTAATACAGCAACTCTCATGGGTGCCCAGATGAAGATAATCACAAACACTTCCATAATGTATGAAATAAATCAGATCTTTCAGGAACAGTCACCTTCTCAGTGGATGCTAAGAGCTTTTCAGATCTCTGCTATAACAGTACAGATTACACTGAACCATTTCAGATTGCTCTTGACTTTGTTTTTGTCCCAGCCATGCTTCCATGGCTGAAGCTTCCAGCCTTCAATACTTACAAGTGAAATTTGAAACTTTGGATGTGCATAAGCTTTTCCTCAGGTCCCCTCTTAAACTGGCCCGGAATTATTAAAAATACTTGTGGGCCAGGAAAAATATGTATGTTGCTACATCAAATCCTAAAAGAGATTCACAGCTGAGGAGGCAATCTAAGAACAGAATGATGAGAAGAATCCTGTCTGCTCTACTTCTTGCCACCTGTTCACATGAGGCTTTTTTAGTCTGGTTCACGTAAAGAAACAGCAATCATCTGGCAGAGCTGAAATGCAAACACAAATCAAAATGCCAGCCCTGGAATTCGTTTTGGCTAGAGATCTACAGAGATAGGAAAATATGATAACTGTACAATTCACAAACTGTACAGTTATACAATTCTAGGTATTTCAATAGAATTATCTATAAGCCACGTTAATTACCTCAAAAAAAATTCTGAATCTGCTCTCTTTCCTAGAAAACATCAATATGTTTAATAAAATTTGCAGTATCTAAAGTTTTCTTCCATATTTTTTTTGCCTAGATAGGGCACAACCAAAGAAATCAAATTAATCCCTCATGACAGCATGGGAAATAAGGAATGCATAGTAGATACAGGCTTTAAATGCTGCAGTAGAGACACAGTTTTACAGAGAAATATTGTCTGTCTGTACATGGTTTTGCTGTACACACAAAAGCAGCTGCATTACAGAAGGTTATTAATCAAATAGGCTCAGCACTTTTATTTCTAATCCCCAAGAAATTCTGAGAAAACCTCAGTCTAAAGAAGTCACAGTTTTAAGGAAACTACTTGGAAATCATTACATGTTCTCTGGAAAAGGTAATTTTTCAAGTTATTAAATCAGCCCATCAGAAAAGCCACCTATTTCCCTCCCACTCCTACAATTTTGTCATCCTCCTCCCCTACTTCAGTCCTTGTGCACCTGCTGGTTCTCCTTGCACCTTTGTAAGCACAGAAAAATTAAGACAAACCTAACTTGGTTGTGCAAGCTGATTAAAACCGGAGGAGAAGAGGGGATGTAAAGAACCTGAATAAAGTTAATCTTGGACTAATGGCTGTATTCATCCTATGGAAGAAGAGAGAGCATTTGCAGGGGGGGCAAAGGGGGTGAAAGAAAACTAGCACCACTTGGAGAAGCTGCAGAGAAACAGCCAGGGAGTATCAATACTCCAGCACATCATGTTCACTGTGCTCTGCTTACTCTGAATCACAGCACAAGGTTTTATGTACCAACCACGGCCGTTCAGGCAATTTAAATTGTATTTCCTGTTGAGAAATGCCTTTGAAAAGAGACATTGTTCTGACTGAAATGTTTTCTTTCACTCTCACTTCTCCCATCTATTCAGAGTCAAAGCAAATTATAGCAAATAGAGCCTTCAGAATGGCTGAAGCAGATTGTTAAATGGCTCCAGTCAGTTCAAAGGAAAGAACAAAAAAGTATCAAGTGGCAGCAATGTCTTTCCAAGACACAGCAGAGATGGATGCTGGACTGGCAATCACACCATTGCTGTAGGAATGTTGCACTGGCAACAGGTTCTTTGCAGAGAAGGCTGGGTTTAATCTGAATCCACTCCCTGCCTGGTATCAGTACAGTGTTAAATTGAGTACAGCTTGGTCCATAGCAAATGGGCAGGCTTTGAATCAGGAAAAAGTCAAGCTTCCTGTTCAGACAATGTGGCTGCCCACCAACTACCCTTCAATTTCAGTTTAGACTGCAGGGACCACCTTTTCTTTCTGTGGTTATGCACCACCTGCATTGCAAGCTTCTGGCCATAACCTCAAACAGTAAGAAAATGATGAAGCCTGCAACACATTTCTCATTCTGAAAGAACAAAAACCCCATCTGGAAACAGCAGATAGATAAAATTTATTAAGAGAGGATAAAATGATAAAACCTTTTATGCTATTAGTACTATTGACTTGTAATCTCTTGATGCAGTTTAGATATTATGGAATTTCAGACTTAATATTCTACCCAGAGGATGATATAAAAGCCATTATTGATTTCTACTCCCTGTAAGCAGACTTCATCTCTATGTAAATTAAAGATTGTATAATATATTTCACAATATGTCATTCAAGGGTTGATCAATTCTCATACCAACAGGCAAGTTCCAGGCAATAACCAGTGAACACCCAGTTCTTTCTTCTTTCTACCACCCAGTGAAATCTGGTTAGGCCTTTGCCCGTTAACACTCGCATCTACAGGCACATCATCAAACACCACAAGGAAAATTTGGGATGTATTTCTGGTGAGAGGAGTGGTGTACACAGCAGTGCTGCAACAAGCATCCCTCACCATCATTGTCCCGAGGGAATAATTACCCCCTTTCTATTCACCTGAGGAGGGCAGGGGAAGACAGCAATATCTTCCAACTACCAAGTACTCAAATCCTTCAGATATTTGGAGAACTTCCAGAAGAGGGAAAGTAAAGCAGCAGCATCCACATGGTCTCCCACCCAGCACCCCAGCCAGCCTCTCCTGTAACACACACGTGGGGAGCAGGGAACACGAGCATTGCCAAAAGCTCCCCCCGTACCGCAGCGAGGTGTTTCCTATGTGCTTGTCCCTTAGTGAGCAGGAAGCATTTCTTTTCTCCTCCTCAGAGCAATTGAGACTGTGGTCTCAATCATTTGGCAGGGGAAAGCTTAACCCCACCATGAATGTCCTTGTCACACACTAGGGGGAAAAAACCAACTGTTTCTGTAGGCATTGGGGCCCACATCAAGCATGGAGCAGCTTGGTTTGACACTGTTGCAAGCAGGATGCTGCACAGGAGGGCTCCTGAGGCATCCTTCTGCCTGGACTACCCTGTGATCCTATGAAAGAGCACTGGAAAGGCTTTCTACTAGAGGGTGGCTTCCACCACACAAAGGAGCAGCACTGGAGTCTAAGGAAACAGCAGTAGCTCTTGTTGCTGAACATACTTCCCTTCCTGACTAGGAGATGGGTTTCAAATCACCTCCCCATCCAAACCTGTGCTTGCACACAACAGTATGTGGGGAAACTTAAGTCTGCCAAAACCCCATTCTGATCCTCCAGTCCTTTTCTAAAAGGCAGCCAAAAAACTCTCACCTCCTTGAAAAACAAACTTACCAAAACCAGCAAGGCCCTCAGATTATTTCTCATTAGGCTGCTGATAGGTTTTAGAAATTCCACCTTGCTTGGGTAATGTGCTTTGAATTTCACCCTTGCTGGGTGGTGAAATTCAAAGCACATTACCCAAGCAAGGCTGGAAAATAATCAAGATTTTCTAGTTTTGTATTAGGCTCAGCTCCAGCCATTGATGATGAAACTTGCTGTGCAACTAACTTTTTCTTTAGTGATTTCTATTACCTTGTCACTTAGAAGCTGAACAGCACATCCATTTCTAATCACACATCATTTTCCCTGCAAAAAGAGAGACTCATGATTTTTAATTTAAGCATTGCATTTACAGCAACACAGTTATTAAGCATTGAGGGGCAGCATCTGTAGAGCTCAAGCATACAGCTGAAAGCAATGGGCACAAAATGACACACAAGAGGTTCCCTCTGAACATCAGGAAATGCTCTTTCACTGTGACCCTGCCTGGGCACTAGCACAGCTTACCCAGAGATGCTGTGGAGTCTCATTCCTCAGAGACAATCAAAAGCCATCTGGACATGGTCCTGGGCAAAGAGCTCTAGGTCATCCTGCTTCAGCAGGGGGCTGGAGCACATGACCTCCAGGGATTCCTTCTCACCTCAAGCCCCCTGTGATTCTGGGAATGAAAAGTTTAAAATATCAAACATTAAGCAATTCATATCCCTCTCCCGACTTCCTTGGAGGCCTCTTCTTCATCACCTCACAACCAGGGCAGGCTCAGGGGACTTGTGAGGACATTTACAGGTGGGAGCTCAGCCAAGGTGCAGTAAGTTCCTCAGCTGTCAGACCTTGTCGCTTCAGTGTTTTTTGCTTCATGGCAGTTTTACATTTCAGAGCACTTTGTTCCAAGTTTGTCAAGGACTGAGACTCTGAGTCTCCAGCAGTCAGCACAGTTGCACATGTACAGAGATTTTGCTGTACATCCACTTTTACCACACTACCACTCGATAACTGGGAGAGAAACATCTCTCCCTCTCTCTAACTCGAAATTCATCTTCTCTCTGTCTTCATACAGCTAAGTTTTAAATTAGAACAAGTTCTTATGATTGCCCCGTTTGTCCACTGGAGGTCAGTCTCTTGCTACGGAAAGATTGTCCCTCTTACCTGGTGGGTCTGCAGGGCACAGAAATCTTCTTACACAGAAATCTTACCTCATTTTCCTGTCACTGGATTTTAAGGCTTTGGGTACAAGATGAGGAGAGAAGCCTAGTGCAGTCCATAATGGAAGGTTGCTCCTGGCAAGGCCTTTCCCAGTTAAAGTGACACAAAGAATTGCAGGAAGCTCAAACGTAGTGTTTTCCCAGCTATTGAGTAGGTTCAATCCAAAAGCTGCAAGTGCCCTCCTGCAGCTCCCCTGCCACCACTGCAGCGTTGCAGGAGCCAAGTGCCAGACTCCTCCCTTGAGTAAAAAAGCATCATGGGCAGGGAATTTGTAACTGATGAATGAGCATTTTGAAACATTTTCACACTTTCTGCATTACCTGGCTTTGTATATAAATCAAACACTAAAGTGTAATTACCAGCCAACAGATTTTTACTATCTAGTAAATCCTCCTTGGCTCGTGTGCCAGGATGAGCTCCAGAGAAGGCGGCTGTTTCGGCTGCTGCTCAGGCTGCGTGGGAGAGGTGCTGCACCACGCTGCTTTCAGCAACACCCGCTCATTAGCAAGGCTTCCTCAGCTACTGCCAACACTTTGCCAGACATTCTGCACAAAGACAGGGGTGTTTGCCTCTCCCAGGCTGAGCAACAGATGATGTTGAAGGATGGCAACAGCGGCGACCAGGAGCCGGGGAGCACGGCAAGGAAGGGTCAGCAGCCACGAGAACGGGGCTGTTTGGCAGTCATACACAGAGCACAGGCACTAGGTCCATGCCAGGACTTTAGCTTGGATCAGAAGCACTTTGGAAGCAAATCTGCTCACTCCATCTCTCCATGCTGTAATTCACACCATGGAGCAGCATGTGAATTCAGTTCCTGTCAGATGCAGGCAGGCACAAGACCTGCTCTCACTACAGCTCCAGGCACTTAGTTTGCATGAAGCAGAACTGAAGCCCACTGCCTGCAGTGCCCTGATCTATAGACTGGCTCCCTTTGAGCCCCACTCTGAGTCACCTGGACACGATCTCACTGACCAGCTGACATCAGGGCTGTCTGGGCTGCAGTTTCAGGCATTAAGACTGATGAGATGAGACAGTCCCCATGTTGTGGATTGCAAGACCTGGAACTTTCAAGCTCTACTTTATTTTCTTTAATGCCATGCTAAGAAATTAATGGTGCCTGCTGTATCTTCAGTTCTGTCCTGCCAAGATCGCTGATGTTCTCAGAGGGAAATTTTGTTCTTTCCATCCCACTAGCTCTCCATTTCATTCCATGCATGCTTCCTAAGGCAACATTTTTCTGCATCCTTTCTACAGCACTGATACCCCTGTTAGCATTCAAGCAGCTGGGTGAGAACAAATGGTTGCAGCCCAAACCCTGAAAGAAGCAATACCTACAGCAGGCTGGTAATTGCAGCAATTGTGCAAAGCTCACATCTGGAAGCCTTAAAACAGAGCAGCACTTTAGAGCTGTGCTTTATCCACACATTCTTTTTATATATCCTACCGCCCTGAGTATAGTATGTTTTGCTTTCTGAGCAGAACACATTACCAGCTTACTAGACTACTTAAGCAATTTTTGTATTCATGAATTTTTAAAAAGACCTATTTACTGTTTAAAATGTCAGCTTAAGTCTATTCATCCTAATCAGGTACCGAGGCCAGCAGCACTGCCAGTGCCATTTGTATCCTCGTGTCTCATCTGATCAGTGAAGGAAATAAAAGCTGAGGCAGGCAGATGGCTGAATCAAAGAGAAAGGTCATTGCATACTGCAGCTGATAAGGTGAAGAGAATAAAATAGGGAAGGTGATCTTCAGGGAAAAGGTTAAAACGTAGCCTCACCATTTGGAGGCTTCTGTATGGAGATAAAACAAACACAAAGAGAAGTATCATCAATTTCACCAAAGCACTTTCTCCTATTGTTTAGAACAGAAAAAAATTCCAGACCTTTTTCTTCTTCCCCATCTCGGTTGTAAAAATCTTTATTTTCTACCTCCCATCTAAGAGACAGAAGAATGCCACAGATCTGTGCTGTTATTCTCCCCATGTAAGTGAGGCATCCATGCTTAAATGCTTTTTTACTTGGCTGAAACAGTAAATAAGCAGCAATGTTATAGATAACTCCCACATCTCTTCTGAAATAATTCTAGCTGTTGGCAACTGCCTCACCATTTGGTGTATTTTAACTAGGTTTGAAAATCCCTAAAGTAAGGATTTATTATCTCTTTCAGTAAAGTATGAAGTAAATCTATCAAGCCATATAAATTATTCACATAAATTCCAAAAGCATAGCAAATAATATAGGACAGGAGGGGCACTACAGGAAGGGGATGGAGCACCCTTTACTTAAAAACCTGTGGTAGACCTAAATTCAATTTTCTAAGCAGACCATGTCAACTTATAAAGATGGTTCTTAAAAAACTTTAAAAGCATTGGTTGTCATGACAGTCACTGGGGTTTTTGAAGAGAGTACAGGAGATGATAAAAAATGGGATACTCTTTCAGGTAAGCATTTGGCTGATGGCAGTTGGTTGTGTACTGATGCCTCAAATTTTAGCTTTCATATCATCCAGATTCTGTACTGCATTAGTATATAACTCTGAACTTCATATAAAGTGTTAGCAAGTTCTCCTCACAGTTTAGTTAGACAAAGCAATCCTTTTCCAGCCCAAGAACCAATGGCACCATTGCAGCTTCAGGCCCAAAAGGTATAAACAAACAACAGTGAATTGAGAAGAGCAGTCTGAGAGGATGGGACTGCATAGCCTGAAGCTGTAATTGGACAATGAACACCAATATGTAAATGGATCAAAATTTACAAAAGTGTGACGATTCGTGACTGGTCATCCATCTTGGGTCCATCATGGTTGTAGCCATGGCCAGGCTCTTGAAGTACCCAAGGTGTATCCTTTGAAGGCCTTTCAGTAAATACCTACTTTATTCCTTTAACACTGTCTAGCCTCTGTTCCATGTCACCCTCCCAAGGGATCAGTACAAGGCAGCAATCTTGCTTATCTTTCTGTAAACACTTGTGAAATGTCACAGTGGTGCTCTGCATCGCTTATGCCAAATCAGTGACTGCTACTGGGAGGAGCAATGAGCCAGCAGGATCCAGGTATTTTAAGGTACACCCCACATGCCCCAAGGAACTGCAAACATTTATAACTAATCAAGCTCACACTGCAGCACAACACTGCACATGTTATACATCTTAACAGTCTCAACACAGTCAGATTAAATATTCTGATGAACCTATACAAAAGTTCTTCACAGCAATACAAAAACTTTACCATCTGCTGTAAGCAAAGCTTCTAAACCTTTGTTACAGCAAAATGTGCCATAAATACAAATTATGTAGAAATAAATTTGTGGGGAAACTTTAACAGCCATCCTTGAAAGCATTACTTTGGTTGTCATTCTGAGCATATAAAGCGAACAAAAATCCTTCTTCCTCAAAGACAGAAATAATGATTACAACATAATGGCAACCATAAGCAGTGTACCCAGCTGTGTGAAGGCAACCTAAGAAGAGTTTTAGGAAGCATACTAAATTTGAAATGAAACACAAACAGAACAGAAAAACAAACCACTGCAGGTGATGCCTCTAGAAGGCTGAGCTAGAACTGAGGCTAGATGGAGCTAAAGAATAAAGTAGGTATTTATTAAAAGGCCTCAATGCATACACCATGGGCAGTACAACAGCCCAGCCAGGGTTACATCCAAGATGAACCCAAAACAGTCACAAAATGGACAACTGGTCATGGGATCTCTCACTTTTGTAAGTTCTGGTCCATTAGCAAACTGTCCAAATATAGGTTTAGGTTATGAAGTCCCAGCCTTCTTGTTTTTCTTTCTTCAGTCCACATTGTTTATGCTTTTGGGCCTGAGACTTGGATCAGTTGTCCTTGGTCCTAAGTTAGGAAAGGAAATTGTTTTGTCTACCTACTCTGTGAAGAGAGCTTACAATCCCCTAATATGGAGTGCATAACTACACACTAAAGCAGTACAGAATCTGAAAAATATAAAAGCTAAAACCTAAGGCATCACAGGTATAGCTGAAAACACCTCAAAACCAGACCAGAGAAAATTAATACAAACAAGCATGAAAGGGTGTCTCAAGTGAGGCTAAGGTGGGGCCTCACATGGTTGGGATAAGCAGCAACTTTAGAAAGGCTTAGCTTAGTGATAAAGTGTGACTCTATGATAAACAATCCTACTACCATCATCTTCCTCTGTGGAGAGGAAAAGCTTTTACCCTGAAGCAGCACCCCTTTTAACACCCACTGGTACCAGCACACTCACAGAACAAGGATCCACCCAAGGGAAAGACACCATGGCAAACCAACCAAACCCTTGGTCCTGCTGAAACAGGGAAGGGGAATATTCTTGGCTGGTAATGTGCAAACCATCTACTGAAAACCAGGAGGACAAGGCTCATGAGGAGGCAGAGGGACAGGCTGCAGGCGACAGCCCGTGCTGGGCTGTGGAGTTCAGGAGAGCAAGGGCACTGCCCCCATGGCTGGTGACTGCATCCAGTTTGTGAAGGGTGACAGGCCATGGTGGGCATGGGCCATTCAGAAAGTAGAGAAGGTGACTGCTAAGGGACTAGAAAGTTAAACTCAGTAGAGAAATCAAACAAAAATTAACAGCAGGATGACTCAGGAAAACTTGACTAAAAATTTTATCAGCACTGGCATCTACCAAAAGAGCACCTGATTTCCAGGAAGAGAGGAAAGCAATGAGTCCTGCAACCCCCCTCAGTGCAGCTCACAGGACTTCTGGTTAGAGTTGCTGCCCCAGAGAGAGAGGACAGGCTGTCCACTATTAACTGGCATTAGGGTAACTCAGGCAGATTCCCAGGCCCCTCTTCCCTCCTCTACCCTACACTCGACTGGCAACAAGTGACTGCTGAACAGAGCAGTTTGTTTTCACGTGGTGCCGCAGCACAGAGCATTGAAATGCAGAGTGACTCAGAAAGGCAACAGCTTAAGACAAGCTGCTGAGACATCTCGGAACAGTGGCCCTCAGCTCTAATCTCCAAATCACTCTGCACATAACCCCTTGACAAGAGAAAAGCACAGAACTCTACCCTACTTTGGCTAATCAGATAAGTTCTCTATTTATCTGCAGCAGTAGGAATAATCTCCAAGAGACTACTATATTTAGCTAAGATTCTTAGGGGCAACTCGTCTTCTTAGGTAGCTGAAAAGCTCAGCCCAGCACAAACCTGAGAGTACTTTCCTCTTGTAGGAGTGCACATCTATGTCACCCACAGATGAGAACACATTGCTCCAGAGAAACCTACACAGACTTGACAGCACATGAAAAGAGATTGTTTGCCTGTTAGTAGAGAAAGCGAGATTTGAAATTCCATCTCCCTGCTTTATATCTAAAGGATTTATTTTCTTAGGGTTCTTGTTCTTTCTCTTCATCTTTTTAACAAAAGATGGGCAATTGGGAACCCATAGTCCTTCAGGAGTAGCCTAACTTCTTTTAAAGTCCAAGGAAACTGGGAACGGTGTTCAGTGATAAGCTAAAATCTCTCATGACTGTTCTGGAGCAGACACCTGGGCCTGAGGGATTCCAGCAAGGACCATAATTTATTTTTATTCCCCTTGTATCACCCTCAGTGTTTTAGTACCTGAATGCAGATATGCCTCAATATGCTAAAAATCCTTGGACTTGAGTTCATGTATGTATGGAGTCACTCTTAGCAGGAATGCTTCAAACTCAGAAGTAAAAATCCACACCCCCACAGGGCAAGCACTTTTCCCCAAAGCAGACTACAGCAGGCTGAATTTCTGTGTGGTTTTTCAGAAGGAAAAAACATGTAATATCACCTTAAAGAAAATTCACTGTAAAAAACATTCTCTGGATAAGCTGTTCTAATATTTATTTTACTTCTTGGCTAGGAACTAATACCTCAGCTCAAAATTTAATTTGTACAACTTCAGCTTCCAGCCATAGGATTCTAATGAAGTCTTCATTATTATCAGGTTTACACTCAGTTCAGTTCACAGTGAGATTTTAAGCATTTTTAGAAATAACATCTTTGCTGTACCTTTAGGTATGTTGTTTCAAGGGGAAAAGAACACTTCATTATTAAAACAGTGCCCAGCACAAGAGAGAGAACATAGCTGAAAAATACATCAAGCACCAATGTCCTAAGGAGACATCTCCCTTCCTCCCAACTCCATCTGCATACTGCAAATGAGCTCAATTTGGAGCTTGTACTCAACACCATGCACCCCCTATTGTAATAAAGGTGTGTTTCTTCTCCATTCATCTTAGTAAAGAGAAATCTCAAATACCCAAAAATCCAGTTCAGTTTAGTTCCATGAAAATTCTTTAAAATTCAAAGGGCAACCACAAAAGCTGTAGAAGCAGCATGCTGAGTGACCATCAGTCCTAACTCCAACCAAGCTACAACAAAAGTTGTACAGTTATAAATGCTTTACTAAGAGAACCTTTGAACCAAAAAATTTCAAGCTTGCATATTCAGTTTCAATGTAGAATTCAATGTAGAATTGGTGTCTAAGAATTCTGGTCTAAATTATTTGAATTAAGTTCAAATCAAAAAGTGGAAAATTTGAGAGAAGTAAGAACTGAGAGCCAAAGGGACTGAGGTTTTCAGTTGAACAGAATAAAGATTGATTTATTTTCCCAAGAAACAACCATGTCTAAGATGCATAAACAAATCTGTTTAATTTACAATTAACCTACTAAATTATACAATTGGTTTATGTAAGTTCTTCCCAGTAGGATGAAAAGCCTCTCCTGTCTTTAATCTGATTACAATTAAAAGATTAAATTTAAAGTATTTTTCTAGTAGGCCTACTTGGGTTTGCCTTTTAAAGTATTGTGCTGGGTGTCACAAACCTACAAACACAACTTCTTATTAAAAAAGTGGGCAAGAAGATTTGCTGATGTAACTTGTATTTTCTGCCTTGTTCCCTCTGGAAGCAAAGCTGGCATTTAACGCATTTCACTGGAAAAAAAAATTCCGTAAAGCTACCTGTAGGGAAATTCATACCTGCTTAGACCAGCCAGGAACTTGGAGCTTGAATCAAGGCTGCAAAAGAACCAAGTATGGATGTTAGCAGGAGCAGCAGTACCTCAAGGGAATCTGGTTTTGTAGACTCCATCCTTCATCCCAGGAACATCATGCCTTGGGATCAGAGGTAGCATTTGGAAGTCCTACATTTTCCCTTCTGTTATTGGTAAGTTAAAATAAAGATTAACAGCAAAATCTTACTAATCTAAGGAAAGAAACACAGGCTCAAAAGTGAGATTTTATTCATATTTGTTACTTATGCACAACCCGAAGTATGATAAAACTGATAAAAACAGCCTAGAATAGTGTTTACATCACTAAATTCAATTCACATTTTGTCCATAAAATACCAAAAGGAAAATTGACAACATTGCAGGTTCAGAAAAACAGATTGGCTACTATGACTGAAAAATCTACACTATCTTCACTGGTCACAACTGATTGCTTGTTTAATGCTTATTATTTAAAATAAGCACAAATTACAAAATTTCAGACACACCCAACTTCTGTGCTCATAAAATATATCTTCTGTCATATCAAATTTCAATAGATTGGAAAGAATTTTCTGCTGAGACATTTAATTTCAGCATGTATCAAAAGAACATCGAGAGTGCTCTCACCACCTATGCAGTGATGTAACACTGAGGTCCCAGTTGCACCTTCAGCTACCTCTCCAAAGAATCATTTTGCAGGCCACTGTGCAAGCACACTGTGATGGTAAGGACAAGCCATGTCCCACACAGTGATGAAAGCCACCATCAGGCTACAGCCCAAATTATGTCCTCCCTGGTGGACACACAGACCTCAGACTCCAGGACACAAAATAAAGCACACTTCAGCTCTGCATTTTAAGGCAAAGACAAAACCAGCTCCAACTGGGACAGAGATCACCAAGTACCTTCAGCTGCCCCTGAAGGTTTACAAGAGCTATGGTTGCTCACCACTATGCAGAGATTGGTCATACTTTGTCATACTTTGTGTGATAAATTCTATCACCAGCCCTGAGGCAGCATGTTATCCCTCTACCATAAAGGCAGCCACCACAGATTGCAAAATCATATGCAGATTAAACAGCAATGCAGTAGCCAACAGTTTGCATGCAGACATCATGTTAGACTGTTACATTCTCAGGACTAAAACTGTTAATGGTGTAAACACAGGTTAGATAATCACCTTCCATTTCTCTTTTTATTTTACATACTTCTTTTAACAGATGGGGGTGCCTCACAGAACAAAGGAGGTTTACCACATGTTAGACCTGGAATTACAGAGACTTCTGTTACAAAGATTAAAACTGTAATCTGGTAAGGAAAGAAACCTTCCCCTGCTATGAATAAAATTTAAAAGCCTCATTAGGCAGAGCAGCAGCCTGACTCTTGGTCCAGAAAAAAAAACCAAAAAACCAAAAACAAAAAAACCCAAAACAAAACAAACCATTTTAATACTGTACGGCTGATAAAAAATGGAAAACAAGGAAAACAGAGACAGTCAAAGCAGGCTTTATGGCAGCAACTATGCCTAGGAAAGGACCAAGAAAGTGAGTGTATATGTATATATGGCACAGTACCTCAACAGCCATCAAAACTGCTCTAACTGCCCTTGTTTTATCCATGGGATGTACTGGGAAAGAAATACATTCAAAGTAAGAGTTCTGAGTCAATGTGCTACACAACTACACACGTACAAATCAACAACAACAGAACTTATTTACACACGTTTATACCTACAGGCATAAAGACCAAGTTTAATACTTGTGAAATGTATCTGATTGCTAGACTCTTCCAATCTTTAGCAATAACAGTAGCATTTCTGCACTGTAACAGCCACAGGGTTTCCATCAGGACTATCCTGCATCCAGCTGATCTTATATTAAGACTGGAAAGTTCTACAGGCATTTTCATTTCCATTTATAACACAGACATGCATCTGCTACCCAGTAGAGACCCTCCCAACACTCTTCCCAACAATCAGCCAGCAACTTAGAGCTGGTACTGTTACAGACATATCTGTCTGCTCACCAAATGTTCTTTTTGGATCATGTGGGGTCATTCTTCAAAGTATACATTTCAACATCTGCTACATTTTTAAGATAAAAAGGAAGATAGTATAAAATCAATTCTGTATGCATAAAAACTTAAGCCCGGAAGTGGTTAAAAATAGACTAAGGTGGGCATAATTAGTACCTAATAAAAAAAGCTAAAAGTTACATTTATGGAACTCAACACTTCACTCAGCCATACAGTTAGCTGCCCTCAAAGACTAACAACCAGACCAATTCACAAGTATCTAAGTTGCTTACATAATTAAAAGAATAAGATGTAAAGTCAAAAAAATATATTTTATCCCTTCAAGAACAGGAAAGTAAAATAAAATGCTGGTTCTGTAACAGTGCAACAACTGCATCATATTTTGCACGCAGCACAAGAGTTGCTACATTTAGTGGCACTTAAGTATTATGCAGTAAATACTGAAAGTAAGACAAGTTTCTGATCTGCATAAGCATAATCACATCATTATTACCAGAGTTGCTAAGCTACAGCATTCTGAATAATACCAATTCAATTTTAGCACTTCCCTCACTAGCCTTAATACATGTCAACGTCCTGCTTTACATCTTGCTAACAAAGCAATCACTGAAGCCAAGTATTTAATGCAGTTGCCAGCAGGCTTGGGGCCACGTTCAGTCTGACCAGTCGTTCTCATCAAACTCGGAGTCGTCGTCGGAGTCACTGTACTCCACGGCGATGCGCCGCGACAGGATGGTGGCCACGTCATTGCCAACGGGCTCGCGCTTCGCCTCCTGCTCACGCTGCTCCTGCACCTTCTTCAGCTGAATTCCTGCAGAGACAATCACCCTCAGGCAAAGCTTTCCAGGCAAGAGATTTCGTATTTGACACTGTTGTTGGTGAGTTTGTTGTATCTTAGAAAATACTCAGGAATTTCAGGAATACTCAGGAAAAAAAGAAAGCAAGCATTGAGAGAAGAGAGCCTCCTTGAGCAAGGAAGAGGGAAAGACAAAAAAGGCAGCTGGGAAATAATTCTCAGAGACTGAATACTTCCAGACTTCTAAAACTGTCAACAATATGTTGAAGCTAAATATTCAAGACTGTACAGGTCATTTTGATCTGTATTTGGAAATACTGTTAGACTACAGCTCCATATTGTAAGTGAGGTCAGGATGAGCTGTAAGTCACTGGTTAAAAAAATCAGTGGGCCGAGGCCTGGTGTTGGGTAATTCAGTTCTTCTGAATAGAAGCAAAAATCCATTACATGTACTGGTACTTCACATAATGAACAACAAGTGCTGTGTTCATTAGATTATGTCCGCACAAACACTAGAACATGCTTGACAAAGCTGTGCAGTTTTAGGTGCTAGAAAATGCTCCAACCTCATGGCTGACAAATGTCAGAACAGGTGTGTGGTACCTGTGGTTAATGAAATCTTCCCAGCTGGGAAAAGAAGCCATAAACTCATTTCAGTGGAAAACACTGTGCTCCCACTGGAAAAAAAGGAGTACCTAAAACCCAGTGTGCACTTACCCATCCTGATGGCAGCCAGCAGATCGCTCCGTGCATCGCTCATCGGTGCCTGCTTTGCCTCCGACGCCGGAGGTACATGCATGGGGGAGGAAGAGAGGGATGCACCTGCAGCAGGAGGGCCTGGAGGGGGAGGAGGTGGGCCGGGAGGAGGAGGAGCAGTGACAACAAGCCCACCAGCAGGAGGAGGATGAGTAGCTGCATATGTAGAGCCAGTCACCAGTCCGGAATGGGAAGGTGGCATGGGAAGCTGAAGAGGACTAACAAATGCAGTTTGTGCTGAAGGAATCATAGGAGGGGGAGGAGGAGGGGGAGGACCTGTAGGATTGTAATAATCCACCATCTGAGCTGGGAGCATCCTATATAAAACAGAACAAAAACATTTAATGCATTCAAAGTTAGAACTTAGAAAATTATCACCCTTTAAACTGCACTCATCCAACCTCACATAAAACAAAAAACAAAAGCAATTTAAACTGGTGACTTAATTATGCAAGTGATTATACATGTAAGAATTGTCAAATATTGCTGATATATTGAGATTTAAGACATATATTGAAGTTAAAAGCAATGTCCTTTCAGCACTCTACAAATTGAGCTTCTTTATCTTAGTTCTCCTGCCCATTTAAGTATGAAGCTGCATTTCTTATTAAACATCTACTCTGTGGGACTGCAAAGTGCAAAGTCATTGAAGAAGAAGGGACCAAGAAAACTGCAGACTACACCCTTCAATTCCATAGAAGGTCAAGAGGTAACAGAGGACACAGACATGGAGAACAAGGGAAAGAACGAAAGGAAAGATTTGCCCAAAGGTAAATGTATGTCATGTGCTTCTTCAGTCAAATTTATCAGTTTAAATACCATTTAATTAAATTGATACATTTGATCGATTTTTTAAATAAGAGGTACAGGGAAGAGCTCATTTCTTTGTTAAAATGTCATTGAAAGAAATCTTAATCAGAAAAAAATAGAGAATTTATAAGAGTTGTGAAGAGGTAAAGAACTAGGTACAGGAGACAGGAACTGAAGCAAAGAGACTGATGACATTGAGTGACACATGCCAGTGTATGACAACTGCAACATCCCAACAATGGTCATGGACCTGAGGGCTAAGCACAGTGATGTCTTACACACTGGAAACAACAGAGAAAGGGCAGGCTGGAGCAGTCCCTCCTAACTGAGTCATCTGCAGCACAATAGCCATGAATCAGGCAAGGGCTATCCCAGGATGCATCAAGCAAGGATGACAAACCTTGGCTTGCATAGTAAAAAACAACACAGGCAAGAATGACTACAACTTCCTGGGGTTACAACTTGAAAGTTTAAGCTATTTACACAAAAGAACAGACACAGAGACACAGACGTATTAGAAAACAGATGTTTTCTTGCTACAGGAGAACCAGAACTCTGGAGCAAGCCTTCCTTCAGAATGCATTCAGGCAAAATATCTACACAGGCATTTGATAAATCTCTGTCTTGAATTAAAAAGTGGCATTCCTCCTGTGGCAGTAAGGAATTTGTGTCTGAGGAGACCCCTCCCAATTCCATTGCAAGCTTCTCTAAAAAGGCCTTTCAGGGATTTCAGGGATGCAACAAACACTGCCAGATTAATCACAATCAGCAATACTCTTTCTGCACATTTCCTGAAGTTTAACATTTTATCCAAATTATCCTGTAACTACTTTCCACTTTGGAGGAAAATTATCCCTTCTTCAATATTATATTAGGCACCCTTAATATTTTACAATCATACTGACTTCACCAATATACACTTCATTTAATACAAACGTGGTTATTTCTGCTTTCACTATTTCTTCACTTAAATTCAGTTCATACATAGAAATTATACCAATTTTCTTCTCTCCTCCCCAAGGAGGTAACTAATATATTTGGGGTCTTTTTCTTTGATGTATTACACGTTACGATGGTTACGGAAAACATGCATTCCTCTGGTTTTGCCAAGAATCCACTAGAGTAAATCAGACTTACCCATATTCTGCTGGTACCACAGGTACTGAGCTGTGCTGGCCATCTGAAGGCTGGGGTGGAGGTGGAGGTGGTTGCTGAGGTCTGTTTAAAGTGGCATGTCGTACAGTGGTGGAGGGCGGTCTGTATTCATGCTCGTGGCTTTGGGATGCTGCCATGTACTGTGGACCATCTCCTGCTCCATAGGAAGGCATTGCTATCTGCTGATGGAGGGAATGATTCGGAGTAGCAGGATAAGAATAATCTGTAACATCGGATGCATGGGACCTAAAATTAAAGTAAATTGATGCAGAAGAACAGATTATGTGAGTGCAACAGGGCATTACCTAAATAACTGACAAAACAAGCAAAAAAGAATACAATCAGCGTTATTTGTCTTGCAAGAGGATTCCCCGATTTATCAGTTATCACTCCCTTTAGGTCCACAGAAAGCACAAGAATTTTAGTAGCCATAATGAAGCTTATGGTTTTTGTCAATGATTTTGACAGTCCCTTGTTTGAAATGGCAATACTTACCAGCCTGCCTCAAGTTAACAGTGGCAGCAGAAAAAGAAAAGCAATACTACAAGCACTTGCAATTATGCAGAAGAACATACTTTACCGATGCAGAGAAAACCAATTTTGAAAGTTAGAAAATGCTTTTTATTTTGTTTGCACAATTAATTTTGTTGGAAAGGCTTAAAGAAACTGGGAAATGTAAGTATTAGTTGAGCAGAGAGTTCATAAAGATACAAAGTCTAGGATGTTCTGTCAAATAAGCCCAAGAGAGGGAGCAAAAGGATCTTTTCATCCCATTACTGTGAAGACTTGTTTTAGTAATGAACAATGGTGCAGCCTGGCTTTTAGTGAACACAGTGAACTGATGCACTTATCTGTGAGACTGGAAGCAAGGTAAGCAACAAAAAGCCAGGGCTTTGAGCAAAACAAAATAACAAACCCTTTGGGCATTTTGTCCTCTTTCATGCTTCCTGCCTGTTCCATTTTCTTTGCGTCACTCATGAACTCAATGCCCATTTTCCTTCTCTCCCACTCTTCTTTTCTTGTTCTTACTTTTCTCACATTAATTTGCTGGTTTCTGTTTGGATTCAGCTTGTGTTTCTCTCTCTAAAGTACAATAAGTATAACAAATACATTGTAAATTGCCACAGTCCAAACACCGGGATGTCAACATTTAATGCTTAAGTCTTACAAGTACCAAACGAGAAGATATGCGACCAATTTTTTTTACTTTAGCACTAGGAAAAAAAAAGACAGTATAACCCAATACACTTATTTGGGATCTGACTTACAGAACACTGCTCATGCAGTAGCAGGCAGCATGAAAAGGTCTCTCAAACCACTACATATTTCTATATGTATGGATTTTTTATAGCTTAAGACTACTCCAAGGTGAAAAAATAGAAAGCCCTCTCTCCACCTCACATTCTCAGAATTAATGCTCCATGGATGCAAAACAGATTTCAGGATTCAATCTCAGATATTTGATTCACTGAAATGTAAAATAGTCCTTAATTTATAAAATATAAAAGCCATACATAAGTACAAGGTATCTGTCACACAAACAACATCAAAATAGATGCATCCTACAATTTTGACTTTAAAAAATCCCACAGATTGCAAATACCACATATCTGCAAACAACCAAATACATGTTGACATTGCTGGGAGATAAAAACAAATAACTTCAATATGATAATTTAAACTCAGGAATCCTGGAAGCAAGGTGTTAAATCTGAAAAAAAAAATACTCAAAAGGTATGAAACAGAAGTTCTGATGAAAAAATCCACAGCTTTTGCTAGATCAACCTATGTAAAGCTTTGTCAGTCTGCAGTGTTTCATTAAAACTAACAGGAGACAAAGTTTTGCATTAGAAACTGTAAAATAAAACAAAACAAACAACAGTTTTTAGACAGTGAGGGAGTCTGAATACATAACTGAAAGACCAATAGCAATATCAAATACTATGTTTCAATTACAAGTTCGTTACTTTTCACAAAGACCACAACATTGCAAAGTTCTGAGCAGATCATTTTCTTTTAAATTAATCTCCACTGGAAAATGGACTAAAGGTATCATTCCACACTCTTGCAGTGGTAGCTGCCTCCTCAACCTAGCCATTCACCAATTTAAACACTTTTTCCAGTAGACCCTATTTATTTCAATGCTTATTGCTTGTACTTAATCACAACAGACAAAGGAAATAAAGTAAGTGGGAAAATCCTCTGGTGAGACCAGCTTGTGCAAAAACTAAAACTTCATTGCACATCAGGTAACTCCCACAGAGCTCAAAAAGAATCTCAGTCAATGAAGATGAATTCTGCTGTGTTATCTCTAAGCAGAGATTTTTGTTATTTCAAGCAGTAACATCTCATCTGGTTTAGTAGCTTGGTTTTTAGACTAATATAACATCAAAAAGCTGAACTCTTCTCCCACCGAAGTATTCCTTCCAGGCAAAAGTATTCTTGACTGAGTAGATCACAGAAAAATATTTATTAAGCTACCAGCAGGGCACCAAACAACAGACTAGACACTAAGGAAGAGCTACTGACATTATCTAGTAGAGGCTTAAATGCTTTGTAACTACAGCTACTGAAGATGAAATACAAAGCATACAGCAAACACTTCTTTCTCTGCAGTACATAGCATTAAGATGACAAAATGCTCATGTGAAGCTGAGGAAGAAAAAAATCATTACAGAATCTGTTATGCCATTTACGCTTAAAAGTAAATTTGAAAAGAATGTTTTAAACACGCATTGTATGTTTTGTCTAACTATTCCCATCCTGTAAAAACACCTAATTCTACTCAGTATTGCTGAACATACAACTGTGGTATAACAAACAGCTTTGCTGTAAACAGACCTAGTATCTGGGGACAGTGATCCCTCGGAAGATGCTCCATGGTACACACTTTGAGACAACCTGTTGTCAGGTCTAAGCTCTTTGTCATATGCCATCATATTCCACTCCTGGCGTCTGTTCCTGGCTTTTCTAACCTTTTTCACCTCACGGGTGGTGCCATCTATACGCTTTTGCTCCTAATGTCCAAACAAAAGAAATAAAGCATGCAAAGAGAGAGAAAAAAGGAAAGGAAAAAAGCTGGTTAAAATGCAGTTAGAGTGCATGAAAATAAGACCAGATTTACAGATGAAGCCAAGTCTTCAAAAAATTCCTCTGCACTAAAATAACCTCATTAGTAGCAGGACTTTTGATCTGTAAGGATGCATGCGCTACTGTGATGCCAATCTCCTGGTTTTCCTAATACAGAAATGGGACCAATTTTAAAAGCCAGAAAGTTGAACTTCTTCTGACATCACTTCTGGTCTTTTATTTACACCACCCTGAAGCACTTGTAATTTTCGTCTCCCAAAAATCAAACTTCTGAGAATGTAAAATAAGCTCAGGGCTATTCTGGTTATTCATTATGGTCACAATGAACTGGGCCAGGGGAAGTATGGAGAAACTGGACACGCTTTCCTATTCCATAGGCTATGTGAAATGATTTTTGTTTGTTTTAACTTCCTCTGCCTTCTTAGATCTAATTAACTACCAAAATTCCTCCTAGTTTCTTCTCACCATTGATATAAAAATACACTAATTCTCTCTGCAGTGAGTCAGCAATACTCAGGCCAGCAGTATATTACAGCTTGATAGGTTCATGACAAACTTGGCTGCTTTTATCTTTCAATAAATATCACATCAGGCTCAACTAATGTCAGTGTTTATTATACCTATTTATCTTTACCTCACTGATAGCAAGATTTCCTAATATTGGGACCTAATGCTTTCACACCTTGGAAATGTTATACTCACCTACTTCTGACTACTCAGTATGAATATAAAACTCACACTGGTGCTTCTGCACAAAAAATGAACAAGATTGCTCAATTCAGACAGAGAAGGGTCTGCTACTCCTTTTCTCAGTATTCATGAGAGCATAGGGGTCTTTTTTTCAATCAGCTCTAGATCCTACATCTTAGAATACATGGTGTTAGGCTTTTGGCTGCTAGAAAAATAGTTTCTCAGAAAATAATTATATTGCTGTACTGAGAATGCAGTCAGTGAGTTATACTGAGAGAAGAGCTTGGTCAAATTCTGGTAGGCAAGGCTTTTACTGGGGAATCTAGACCCACAAAATAAGGGATAATAGTTGGAAAGCCAGTTTAACAAAAAGCCCATCACAGATGAACACAGGTTTTTTACTCCAACTGTCAAAGAGCACTGAGTAAATAATTCTGAAATAATGTGTTTGGCATTACATAACTAACAAAATCTAACAAATAGCTTCCTTGTCCTTGTTTTGGATCTCTTGCTCATTCATGCATATTTGCATGAGGGACCTGCTGACCCTCCTACCATTCAGAATGTCAGAAAAGACTTCTTGAAGTTCAACACCCAAACGTTTTGACAACTCCTGCATATTTCTACAGTAAACAGATTTTTGGTCTGATTTATGTTTAATAATGATGATCATTTTGGTTCTTAATCAGTTCTCCCAAAATATTTTTCCTCCACAAACTTTTTCGAATCACACCCTTTTTATGTCTGATAACCACTTTTTCACATCAAATTCTGCCAACAGAGGATTTGGAGAAGAAAGGACACAGATTTAGTCATGCTTTATTTTAAATATATATAGTTTTGCTAATTGCCATGGTTGAATATATGCTTATTAAAAGCTTTTCATCTGTCTTTTTCAATTATTTGCTGTAAATATTTCAGGATTTTTAATTTTCGACTTTTATCCTCGTTCCTGAGTCATGTTATATTTCAGAAGAAAGATCAAGTAAGCATTTTCACTGAAAACACTTTGTTTTGTCTTCTTTCAGAACAGCAATTTGTCATCTGGGGGTCACAATTATATATTTCTTGCAAGATTCTAAGTAAAATAAATATTCACCTTTTGACCAATATATGATGCTACTAGGAAGACAATCATTTTGATACAATTCCTGCACAATCATGAGTGCTTACTTGGCTGCTTACAGTTACTGCTTATTATTTAGAAGTTTAGTTTTTTATGAAAAACAAAAGTTTATAAAAAGTTTTTAAAAGTTTAAAAAGTTTAAAAAATGTTTATACATGTGGATGCATAAACAACAAAAAATAAGCACAAAGCTTAGCTGGTTTTAATTGGATCAGATTTCAGCTGGACAGGTTGTTCCAGATGAGCCTCTGTAAGCATGCTAATGAATAAATACACTTGAATCATTTTTACTCAAGCAGTACTAAACCCTACTGGCAGTGATATTTTGATTAAATATTATATCAATACATCTCTAAAACATTAAATGTCTTCCAAAACAGGGGTGCAGCCCTATTGCTAGCAGCTGACAAAGCTGCATGTACCTCTAAGAGTAGTTTTAAGTTGTTTCAGTAGCAGTTTCAGTCCCTTGACAATGGTGACAGCTCTAGCTTTACAACCCAGGGCAAAGATGACAGAGTTGTAGGGAAGCTAAAGACTTTCTAGATAATTACTGCTGGAAATATTTCTCAGAAAATTAAAGCAATATTAAGAGGAGTTACTTTTTTTTTAACTAGCTGTAATAGAAGCTGTGGCAGACAAGTGGGTGCTGTAGATTAGGCCAGAAAACAAGTCATTCATGTTGGCAGCAAATTATTTCAGCGAACACAAAACATATTAGAGCCTTCAAACAGGGTTGAGTTAATTGTAAGTTTGATATTTGCATCAAGAATTAGCAAATGATATTTCAAGCATCTGAATAAAGAATTAAGAGCTAGTAATAAAAAGCAGCTTCAGCAAGTATTTGCAATACTTTCAAAAAACTGGAAGCACAAGCCTAGAGTATTTTCCTCACCACAAATTCATAAAATCCTATCAAAACACAAGTCATCAGGAATGATTTCTGAAATATAAGCATTCCAAATTTAGAAATTTTTAATTGCTTGAATAGCTAATTATTCCCAGATAAAAAGCCAGCACAATAAAGAGGAAATTCTAACAGTTTATCCTTTGTTTAGTCACAACTGCCCTACCTACAGCCATTCAATTTAGAGTATCACTGGTACGTACCAAGTCAAAACTACACTGAACTCTCAGACACTGATCTACAGAAAGTAAAAAAAAAATAGACTACACAGATTTTAAACTTAAAGAATTAAAATTACATTTTTCTTCAGAAAAAGTTTGCCTGAAAGAGTCAAATCAGAGGAAGCCTGTCAGATATTTTCAATTAAACTGTATACAGAAACAAAAAGCATGATATTTGAGGGAAGAAAATTAAACAGTTTATGAACCTCCTGCTGCAACAGCATGAGCACTTAGGGCAAATTATCAAAATAATACTGAAAAACTGATTCTCTGGTGCAGGAACTACTCTCAGATTTCACTGAGCACCTAAAAAATTGAGGCTAAAAATTAGCTGTACTTGGTCAGCTGAGTAGGATGGCATTTAGGTGTCTAGCTTGTACTTTGTTAAACAATAAACATTTATTTCACCTGCACAGTTTCTCAACAACTATCAAGTTTTGTGCTTCTGTAGAGCACAAACTGAGCAAAGAATTCTCATTTAACAGATCGAAAATTTAAGTTCAGCTATCAAATTGTTAATAAATGCTCTGAATTCATTCCTGGTTACTGCTATCATAAGGACAAGAATAAAAGAAAAAGGACATTTGGTTCAGCAACCTGTGGAACAAGGTGTACCTGTGGCACATCTCACCCAAACCATCCTGCTCTCCAAAGGACACAGATCATGAAATGCATGAAAATCATCTTCTGGAAAGCTAAACCTGAGATTTCTTCCCATCACAAACTGAACTTTATCCATGCAGACTCAAGTCTATGCTGCTTTCTTAGTTGGACTTGGCATATATTTAATCAAATCAAATAGTACTTCAGCTTGAATTTATCAAGGGGTATTTCTGTGATGTATGGCTATAATAGTACATGATTGGAATTGAGTATATTTGCATTTGTAGACTGTAATAAGACAATTAAAATCTACAGAAAATATACCATGGATGGAAATAAGCAGGATGTGTTGCCTAAGTTGAAGTCTAAAATAACTTATAAATATATAAGTAGTTTTGTAGAAATTGTTCTATAGGAATAAAGAAATGCTCAAGTGATTTTTTAAATTCTTATAAAGGCATCTGTATTTTTTCCTGTAAAATCAGAATGGAAAAAATGGGACACTGGAATGGAAAACATTCTAATGCCAACTCCTTTCCTCTCCCATTACAGTCTTTCTCTGGAGCATAACAGGGGCATTTTTCTGGGTACCAATAAACAGATATTGGCAAAGGATTCAAAACAGCATCTTGGAAGATAACCACAGCCCTCCTAAAATTCAATTTGCTGCCTTCTTAAAATAGACAGGATAAGCTATAAAAATGGAATGTACTGAATCTAAGCCACACAAGAGGAACAATCTTCCCACGCACACAAACTAAGTATGACCTGGGAATCTTTATGCCTGGACAACTGCACATAAAATTGTAATACACAAACATGCTATTATGTTTCTGCTTTTACCTTTTGTCTCCTCTTTTCTTTTCGCTTATCTTCAGTATCCTGTAACATTTTTTCTTTCCAAAGATCAAAAAAATAGGAAGGATCGGTGTAGAACTTCAATCCATCTTTCTTATCATCCCTGGAAAAGCAGCAGAAGGAAAGATAAAAATACATGAAGTAGTGTGCTTTAAATCCAAAAAATTTACCTTTGATGATCATCCGAGCCTCAAGCTGATCAGTAACAACCCTTACTAACTGGAGGTCCATAAACAAATACCACCACTGTCTGTAGCAGCAGCAAAAACACATCCCTTGGTCATAAATCCTACACATTCACATTCCAGTTAAAACTTCTTATCTTAAAAATAAAATATACTGCAAATGCTGTGCTATACCATTCTTTAAAAAGAAATAAATTATTTATTGCAGATTGAGTTTTATCAATCTTGAAAAATCAAATCTCAATAGTCACTATAGCTTTTCCCCTCTGCTCTAATTATTTTTTGCATATGATTAGGAAATAAAGGGTAAAGTACAAGAAGGTAAACAATCAATATTTCCTTACCTATAAGGTGAAAGAATATTCAGAGGTGGTGGTTTGTCACTTTGATTATAAATATCAGCCACCGGGTTTGGAATGCTGTTCTTTGAAACTACCTGCTGGTCTTGAACTGTTGAGCTCTTGAATGCTTTTTTCATGTTGATGTCCTGTAAGGATACTGTTAGAAACAGATACACATTTACCATAGGTCTGAAAGGAATGAAAGTGGATACACAACATCCTTTTTCCACTAATTATTTGAAATATTTTCAGCATGTTAAAACAAAGACAGGTTTTTCCTCAGTGGATAATCCTGATAACTAGGCACAAAGGCATGTAAGAATTCCCATAATAAAACAGATGTAAGTCTCACTTAGTCCAGAACATCACTTAAAATAATGGGACCGTGGACTGTATCTTGGAAAATGATGCAAGAATGCTGTCACATGCAGATGTACAACCATTTCCCCTTTTTATAAGCTTTATCCTGGAGTTCTAACAGCAGAAAGACTGGCTTCAAGACTGAAACACAAGGTATGGTATTCCTCTGACACAGTGTGTTTTATAATTGTATGTGCTATCTATACACATATTCCAGCCCATTCTAAGTATAATTAAATTACAGCTGCAACAACCTCCTGTGAGAGACAGAGTTCCTCTCATTTTACTCTCTTTCAACTCTTATGTCTTCCCATATAACTAAACACTCCTTGCTCTTATGTTTTGCTTATGTCTCTACAGAGAGAAATACTTGCACTCTCGTACTTTCATTTTATCTTTTCACATACACAGCTCTGGGGAAAATGACACCAGGCTTTTCATTCTTTCTTTTCAAATGAAAGGTTGAAGTTGGTTTTAATTGTTCCTGTCACTTTTATCAAGGCTTTCTTTCACTCTTAATACAAGTTTTCATGAAATGCAGCAATCATTGTTAAAGAAGATCCCGTTAAAGGCCAATCACAATTTAAAAGTGACAGTAAGCTCTTGATATCATCTTCTACCCCTCAGCACCCTGAAATACAGGTTTTAGACTGGAGTTGAAGAGGATGTTGAAATCTTCACTAGGTTGTCTACAATGACACTGACCATGTCTGGATTCAATCCAAGTGTTTTATAAGAGGGTAAGCTGTAGGACTTTGTGCAAACAAAATGTACCGGCTTAGTCCCCTTTTATTGCCATTGATATTTCATGTAATACTTCTTGCCCATTCATCCAATTTATTGAATCTCAAGGACTAACTGTGAGAAATTTCACAAGGCAAATGAACAGTAATGGCCAAAAATGTAGTATACTGATGACCTGAAAAAAGACCAAGGGATGAAATTTTACACTGTTACTGTCTGTCATGATGGACACCAAATCCCGCTCAGACTTCTCTGCCCAACTATTTTTGTTATCTCTGCTGAGGTCTTGCTTCTCACTCCAAAAATTACTTAGTTTCTTCTGTAACTTCTACAATAGCAAAAAATTTAAAATTTATACAATGCAAATGTATAGCATTTGCAAATAGCAAAAAATTAAAAATAGAATATTTCATGTCTAATACTCGTTCCCCCATTCACATCATCTGAAGTATCAAACCATCATTTCTAAAATTACTTTTTATTTAAATCTGCCTGTAAGTAAAAGGTTTTTCAGACAGATTTTTTAGATGCATATATCTGAATTGTTTCATTCTTGTATGATGGAAGACACTCAAAAGAACCAAAAAAACCCCACTGTTTTTCTGGAGATTTTTAGAATAAGTTATTTATATATTTTTGAAAACTTTAACACAATTATTTTAAAATGTTTTTTCAACTGTAGTTTTTTATATATAAAATATTTTTATATACATTGTATTAGTTATATCTAAGAATATAAGAAATCACTGATGCAATCAAATCTGAAGGGCTTTTTAAAACAACCTTGCAACTGACATTTTGCTTAAATGCCGAAGCTATCCAGAAACATACTATTTCTGACAGTACAATGAATTATTATAAAGACTTCAACTCCTACAGTGAAACAGCTAATAAAATTTACTACTGACACTAAGGTGACAGCAGTTTGTATATACAGCTTATTAATATGAAACATGATTAGCAATGCAAGAGTAAGTAACAACTGCTGTCAATTTAAAATAAACACTGATTAAATTCTCAGTCCATACACTAGTTTCCCCTTCCAAAAGATTGCTTTTAATTATCCTCCAAACTCTGAAAACTAGCTGGGTGCTACTGCATAACACTAATGAGACATTAACGAGGCATTAAAAAAAAAAAAAGGGGGGGGGGGGAAAAAACAAAACCAGCAAAACCAAGATGAGAACTGCCATTTCCAAAAGTACAGTGTATTAATATCATCTAGTTTGCTCATAGTACCAACACAATATGCCTCAAAAACTAAGCTGAATAGTGATCCCATAGGAGGTCAGTTTATGTTCCCAGATAGCTGTTGACCCCTAAGACAGTAAAATGCAGGTGCTTGTACCAAAAAATCAGAGTGGTTTGGTTTGGAGAGTATCTTACAGATTATCTCATTCCAATCCCCCTACCATGGACAAGGACACCTTTCACTTAACCAGGTCTCTTTGGAGATAGACTATCACAGTTGCCCAGAGAAGCTGTGGACGCCCTAACAGTTCATATGTTCCAAAACCATAAAAATAACAACGCACAATAATTTCCAGACAGTAACCAGCTAAAACCAGTAAACCAGCTAAAAAAGGAAGGCTAAATACTACACCATTACACTATTAAATATCAATACTACAATTTAATATTGGCACTAATAATTTGCACTATAAATATGTAAGCTACAAAAATCTGAATGGCACATGAAATATATAAGCCATATAAATAGCACGATTAAATATATCACAAGTAGCATTAACTACTACTGAGTCAATATTACACTACTGTACTGATATAAAAAGCTTTTTACATTTTAGTAAATGTCAGGAATCATCTAAACAGGAAGTACAGACATTAGCTGGCTCAGACACGTAGCATGGAGGCGAAGGTGCACGTTAATAGCCTTTAAAGCTAGACAGAGAAATGCTTTATCTACCCAAATAAGCTCATAAGCAGGAAATATTTTTAAAGGAAATACACAGTTTCTAGTGGTAGAACCCCCTAAAGATTTTCACCTGGTTGATCCAAACACAGTGCCTTGTTTAAATACAGAGTATTATAACATCTTTGATGATCACAGAATAGACTAATGTACTAATGTAGTTTGTGATTATCCTACTCTGAAATTGATAGGGACACCCAGTCCAAACTTTTTCTGACTTACCCCCAGTAAGCTCTATATTTATTCATTTATGATTTATTACACTCACGAACTCAAAGTTTTCCTCATGAAAAAGGTAGCTTAATGGCTCCATTACTACAGGGGCTTCTTGACTCAAGAATACTTTCACTTGCTCTGCTAAAGTGATTATTCCCAGCTTGCCTTACTGAGACAACAAGATGAAATATCGTTACAGGATTACTTTGAAAAGACAGAGGTTATTGTGCAATTAAATACTGTGCTCTTGTCAACATCACTTCTGGCTCAATGCTTTCAGGCAATTACCTACCCTCTTCCACTGTTGAATCCAGCTGGGTGACTTTGACAGCAAGGCGATCAATTCTGTCTTGGAGGGAATTTGCTCTGATGTAGAAGCTGTTGGCCTCATTAAACAATTCACCAAATATGTCTTCAGCATGTTTGCCTGTGTAAGAAAATAGACAAGGAAATCCCTTTGCTAGTGGCTTACAAAACACAAGACAAATGGCTTCAATATCATGAAGTATAATAAAACACAGTAGCTGTAGGATTAGAACAGCGCAGTTTGTCATTCAGCAAAATTCAGGGTAACAGATTTGTACAAAAAAGTCAAAATATACCATAAATTCTGCCTGAAGTCTATTCTTCTGGACATCTTGGTTAGCAGTCTTCTTAAAAACACAGGGAGACTTACAAATTCTAATCCTTATGTAGCTGAGCTAGTGCCAACTGACAGACAACTGAGCATTAAAACCTGTCTCTGTGATGAAAAGGCCTGAAGTTACTGCAGTCAATAAAAGCTTCTGAAGTAGATCTTGAAATTAAAATCTTGCAATTCATAGTAGCACAGGCCAACATCAAAATCAAAACAGCGTTAAACAGATAAAAACAGCAGCCCACTTACCTCTACAAATGCCGACTGCAAACGTTGCTGTCCTTGGAGTCATTTGAGAGAGGGTCAGAGGCCACTGACCACATTTACCCATGGCCACACTGGACTTGGTGCACAACCTTTTCAGCTTCCCTTTCACCTGCTCTACATTCTCAGTCACTCTCACAGTGGACAATGCAGTGCAGATCACCAAATCACAGAATCAATTTGGTTGGAAAAGACCTCTGAGATCATTGAGTCCAACCAATGCTCAAACACTATCACATCAACTAGACCATGACACCAAGTGCAACATCCAGTCTTTCCTTAAACACCTCCAAGGGATGGTGACTCCATAATCTCCTGGGCAGCCCATTCCAATTTCTAATCACGCTTTCTGTGAAGAAATTCCTCCTCATGTCCAACCTAAACCTCTCCTGAAGCAGCTTAAGACTTTGTCCTCTCATCCTGTCACCTGGGAGAAGAGGGCAACCCCCACCTGCCTACGCCTTCCTTTCAGGCACTTGTAGAGAGCATTAAGGTCCCCCCCAGCCTCTTTTTCTCCAAGCGAAACACTTCCAGCTCCCTCAGCTGCTCCTCCAATTTGTGCTCCAGACCCTTAACCATCTTTGTTGTTCTTCCCTGAATCCACTCCAGCACCTCAATGTCCTTCCTGAATTGAGGGGCCCAGAACTGGATACCATACTCAAAGTGTGGCCTCACCAGTGCCTAGTACAGATTTGCAGCCTCAGGCCCTTCCCTGAAAGTGCTACAGTGGACAGAAGGTGCCACATGACAAACCAAATCCCTCCCTGATGCACAGATCATTGTGCACGGCCATTCCTCTCCCAGTCCTCCCATAGAACTAGGCATAGTCATCCACAGTTTGATTCTCTTTGTGCCCCACTCCACAACTCTCATCCACTGCAGATCAGTGGTTCCGGATCCCCAATTTAATAGCTGGCCTGCCCCAGAACTTCCCCTACAAATTTCAGATTCCACCCAAACTCATTGCTCCCACTCACTGAACTGATGGTCCCGCCTACCCAGATACTGATATTTCATTTAAGATGTCTCCCTCTACAATTTCTGCAGCCCAAACCCCTCAAGAAATCCTTGTAGAAAGAAAAGTCCTGCCTCCTGCACTTAACCATGCTTTTCAAACAAAAACAAACTTTAAAACCCTGCTTCTGAATTAAGTTCATCTTGATAACAACCTGCATCAAGAAGAGTCTGAAGAGCAGAAATGGAAGGGGGCAAAGTAAAACTAATTAGTTGGAAGAATATGGAATATGAATTAACCACCTAAATGACAGGGACTTCCAAAGCAGCCATTATTGACATTTTAAATTGGTCCAATAACCAACCTTAATACGTCACAAAGAAAAGTAAAAATACAATGAAAATTTCAGTTAAGATCCCATTCTGTGAACATCTGGAGATGATAACTCAGTGTAAAAAAATGGCCACACTTAGGAAATCAACAGGACAATCTGGCCTCTTCTTGGTCACTTACCTGGGAGGGGAGAGGAAACAACAAGTAGACCAAAACATTATCTGAAAACACTGTGAATCACAAGAAAAAAAGTGATTGCCACTGAATGAAGGACTTTACCAGTAATAGTTGTCATTACTATGTGTAAGATCCGCCAATAACTAACCCAAAATGTAAAGATATGTCAGTGTATGCAAGCTCTGCTTAATATATATATGTGGAAGGTGGATAGCAAAGGTATGCTATCTACCTGCTCCTAATCTCCTCTCCCTCCCAAACAGAAGTCACACACAGCCACAGAACAGTTGAAGTTCAAAATCATCTGGTCCAATTCCCAGCTCAGATCACAATGAGACAGGACTCTGACCAGCTGGGTTTTGAACACTTGCAAGGATGGAGGCTCCACAACTCCTCTGGGCTACCCATGCCAGTGTTCAACTGCCTGCACACTAAAAGTGTTCTCTAAGTGTTCCCAGCATCTAGTTGAAATTTACTTATAATCTCCACTTGATTTAGTTGCTCCAAATGAAGACGTTATTCCAAGCTATGGAAAAAAATAAGCTTTTCAAATCTTCAGTTAAATAAAGCAGTTATTACATTCTTCAGCCACCAGTATTCAGAGCTCAATCAATTTTAATAGATGTTAGTTTATGTTAATATATTGAAATCAGCGTGCTGAGAGAGGACTGCCACATCCTAGGATTAAACATATTACCCCTAGAGAAGTCAAGGAGATGGATATTTGTCAGTTATCTTTCAGAAGACAAAGTGGGAGCATACTTCTTTCAATACTTGATTTTTTTTCAACACTTGCTAGCCCAGAACATGTGAAAGACAGACTGTCAATCTCCTGTCTGTGAAATCCACTGTCTGTGGAAACAGTGCCATTGCAAAGCAGTATTGGACATGCTGTTGTGATTAACATGATGCAGTAAGTTTTAGAAATAAAATAATATTTCATGTGTTTTCTACATTGCCATTGTTTAAATTAGATCTTCAATAAAACAGAAACAAATTGGTAAAAAGCATGTGTCTGTCAATTTGAGACCTGACCTAGGCACTGTAAGACAATAATTTAAAAACAATAGGTGTTGCCCAACATGTGGCCAACCTATACATTAATTTAAAAATCCATCTAAGAAATTATGTAATCTTTCCTATTGACATTCCCTCCAATGACAGAAGACAGTGATTCTACCCACCCATTTGAAACTGCATTAACTAGAAACATTAGAATCATACTTTACCCTCCTCTTTTTTTAAAGGTGCAAAAGTGGTAGGCTGTTACTGACTAGGTCTTGATTCCCATCTCCTTTTTCACAGTACCTCTAGCATGATACTTAATGGCAAAAAAGCAACCTTTCCAACCCAGCTGGTTCAGCGGTACTATAGAGATGTAGTGTGCTCAGGCCTGCATGAAAACTAGTGAAACTGAGCCAGTGGCCAATCTACCCAAGAAAATACTAGGAGGCAAGTTGGTGAATGTTGTTCTCTGCATGAAAAAAAATGTCTTCCAAGTCTCCACAGATTACACTTCCTCCATGCTACTTAGAGATACAGGCTGCAATAGCTCCCTGTCCTTCCCCTCCAGAAGATTCTCTCTACCCAAATGGAGGTGAATCCCCTAGACAAGATTCTGCCTTACATAAAAGTGCAGTTTCATAGAGAATGCTGCTCACTCTGCCTGTGCTCTGAGCCAGCTGGTTGGAAATGAACCCAAATCTGAAAACATAATACAGAAAAAGCTCTCCTGAGAGTACATTCCCTTTGGATAGGAACTTGTTCACATCTCCCAAAAAGAGCAGAGGCAGAAGCACGCCAAGTTTGTATGCAACAGTACAGACCTGCCAGCTTTTAAAATCCACACTGAAATCACAGTGCAACATTATAAAACCAGTGTTAGTGCAAGATAGACCTGAACTTGCTTGCTCTATGCCACAAGCTCTGAGAACACCAACCAGCTCTGATGCAGTCATCAGGACATACTACTTCAGCTCCAGGACAGCATTTTCTGTGATCATTTCCTTGCTCCCAGTTGGCTCAAAAGACAGGCAGAGCAAATGCTGTCTGCAGAAAAACCCTCTGCAAACGTGACGTATTTCAGACTGCGCATGAGAATGGTGGTACATTTCACTTGTTAAATACCACATATTCATCTGTTAAGACTAAGGACACATCATTTATTTGCATAGATCTTTAACTTGACACTACCAGAACTTTAGGGGCTGTCGACAAAGACTTCAGATGACCTAGAAATTCGCTAAGGGAAAACTGCCGGATATGAATATAAGTAGCAGTTCCTCAGCAACTGCTAAGTGGATCTAAATACATTGTATAAACAGATTAGCCCCAAGACCAAATCTGAATAAATGAAAGCTGTACACATTCCTAGCAAGTCAGACAAGTAAAAAAGTGCATTATCCACACTTGGACAATCATAGCACAACACCAAAATGAGGTCTTATCATTCAAAAGGAGGTCTCCTTCAGTATAATTAGAACATTAGCCATTCTCACCTTTCTGAAACTTAAGGATGGCACTACTAAGCAACTGTCTGAGAAAACAGAAGATGAAACTCAATGACAATGCAAACACAAAGTAACTCTAAATAACATTAGACACTAAATCGTCAGCTGCTGTTCAAGAAAGATCAGAGGATCACTTGCAAGCTTATCTGAAAATAATCATTCAACACTTAGCAACAATCAAAATTCTACAAATTCCTAGGGCAATAATGATAAAACAGAAGTCTGTTTTGAATATGATCTGAAGTCCTCAACACTCCACCTTAAAAAAACCACAACATACCCTAACCTTACATATCCAAAGCAAAAATCCGAAACAGTGATCAGAAATACAAAATGGTTTCTGTTCAAAAAGATCACTTACAGATCAGGACACTTCAACCTGCAAAAGATATCACCAGGAGAACAGGATAAAGACTTAACAAAATCACAAATTATTATGGAAATGCACACGATGAAAGCACCTTTCATTATCTTTCATCACACTAGAATGAGAAGGTATCAAAAGGAAGAAACAGGTCAACTTCCATTGTGGCACATTCTGCCAAAGGTCATTGATGAAGAAGAAGTTGCAGTCCCTATTTCAACAAATCTAAGCAATACCACAGATGATAGTTTTACAAATGCTCATTACATAGAATGATTCAGATGGACCTCCAGCTCAGAAAAATCCCTAAATCCCTGACTACTGCAAAGAGGAAATGCTGTGTCTCCTGTCCTCTTTCTCTAAGCAAAGGCTTTTTCCTATTATCATGAACTGAACACCAGTGGGCCCCATAGTCTGAGCTCCATACAGATTCTCAGTTTGAAAACCACGTCCATTTACAAAGAGAAGCAACTGATGAAGCAGTAATTTCTTTTCTAGGAGCAGCGTTATCAGCACAAACAACAGCTGCTGATTGTTAAAGACTGTCTGAAAAACATCTCTTATCCCTTTCATCAAAAATATTGTTCATCTTGCAAACACTCCAGTCATGCTTCCAGAATTGCTAGTGGTGGTGTCACCTGACAGGTGTGGTGTGTAGGCTACTCCGTACAGAGCTGATGGTAGCCTGCCTCAACAGTAGCCTGCTCAGCAAATGGCATCCTTTCAATGTGCCTAATTTCATTCATATGAATTGAGCACACACATATAAAAGAGAAGGCTTAAGAAATACTAGCACACTACGAAAAACTAAAATTTCAGTCAAATGTGTCATTTGATGCCAAGAGGCAGAAGAGTTTGCTGGCTCAATCCTGTAGAACTCAAGTGCTGGTCTTGTTTCTTGCACTAATTTCTCTCACCTTAGAAAATTTTCTGCTCCTCTATGGTCCAGTCTTTTGGTTGGGGATTTTCTTGGTAGTGGCTTTTTTTTCCTGCTTGTTTGGTTTTTTGTTAATTTGTTTTTTGGAGTGGGGTTTGGGGGTGGAGGGAGGGTTGGGTTTTTTAATACACTTCAAAATATAGAAGAGCATAAAGGCAATTATTATTATAGCATATTATTACAATACATAAATGGTAATGTCCCATACCATACTTTTGCAATTTAAACAATCCATCTCAAAGCTTTTCATCATGAATCAAATACTTGCAGGAAGTTACAGATACTTACTTAAGCTGCTTAGCTGGCGTATGATAGCAGCAAGGGTGCTATTTGTTACACATTCCAGTTCACTTGTAATTCCCTCTGGCAGAGCTCCTCGGCAGAGATGCCGTGGTTCAATGTTCCTTTTCACCAAAGGCATGGCTCACAATCTGGAATTTACAAACAAATACATATGACATTTACAAAAATGAAATTAAGAGCTCTGAATCAGTGTAGCACACATTCAGGCTTTTTTTCTCCAAAAAGCACTTTACCTTTCTTCTTAAAGCCTTGCTTCAGCCTTCCCACTGTAAGACACTGTACAATTCCTACCAGGGCACCGCAGTTGTCCACTCCTGCCAGAATATGACAGGAGCATGCGGAGCAGCAGAGTAAAGGCAATATAGCTCATGTAGGCTTTTTGCCTTAGATTTGGTGTAAGATTTACTGTATGCACAGACTTGTGCTGCAGTTCCAGAATCACTGACTTGAGTGCACATTTGCATTTGGAAAAAACTGGCAGTCCCCACAGGAGTGGCAGGAAAGGTCACTGTCTGGAGCAGGCTGGCATCCTGTCTTGGCAAGCTGGCCACCAACAGACCAAGCAAGCACTACAGCCCCCAGTGACGTCAGACACCGACCTACCCCAGCCCTGACAGTTTCCAGCAAAAATGATAAATTCATCTGGCATGTAAGGGCAAGTGCCTCTCAGAATTAGGCTGCATGAGGAAGAAGATGGTTTTCCACAGGGGGAGCTACATGGCATTCTGAATGGGATAAGGGCATTCACTGAACAGCTTTTGGGAACATGCCAGATGCAGGAAGACATTTATCTGAGAAAACTAAGGTTGTCAGAATTGGCTTTCTTAGAAAAATGAAATAAATGAGGATGGCGTCTTCGTTCCAGTCCAGACCAAGGGGAGGGTCCAGGACATTGTGTTATTTGATACCATCTCACATCATTGCCAGGGGCAGGGAAGAAGGATTCCTCTCTCATTTCCAAGAAGCAGTGCATTCCTCTACAGCCAGGAACAACCTGGCTTCTGTCAAGTCAGGCTCTACATTTTTTGAGCATTTTTGCATGTGAATCATTCTCTCTTTTTATATGCTTATTAATATTGTTGCTGCTAGTTTGTTTTCACATCTCATTGCTGTTTCCAGTAAATTGTTCTTATCTCAGGCTGTGATCTTTGCCTTTTGTGCATCCAGTTCTCCTCTCTGGCCACCCTGGGGGCTGAGGGGCAGAAGAGGGGGAGAAGAGGAGCAAGCGAGTGAGTGTGGTCTGTAAAGTCTCGGGGGGAAACTAAAGTGTGGAGTACCATTCCTAAACCACAACAGACGGAGAAAACAAACACAAAAAGAGATCTGAAAGCATCACAAAAGGGCACAATGGCATAGAAACACTGTCCTGCAGAGAGCAGCTTTGAGAGCAAGGATGCCCAAGTGCGACAGAATTCACCCAAGAGGGAAGCGATATAAAACAAAAACATCTAAAGCAGTTTTCTTTAAAACTATAGTCAATTCAATGTCCATGTACTACTCATGAATAATATTCTGTTTAAAACCATGTGGCATGGAAATTTTCTGGAACAAGAAGTTACATTATTACCAAGGACATAGTTCATTTGGGAAAGACTTAGCTGAAAATTTCTTTTTTACTGTACTAAAGCAATTAAAGTAGCTTTTCAGTTTCCCTAATTAAAATCACATTAGTAAATTTAAAAAATCCTTTTGCCTTTCAAATGTTGCACAGTAATTTTTGTAATTACTTCCGCCTGAAAATTTAAAATATTTTATTCTCAAGAACATTTCTAAAAGCTTAACAGCCTTAATGAACAAAAAGAAACTATTTAACTGTAAGACTATTTCATAACAAGTCAGGAAGGAACAAACTCATGACTTCTAAGCAGCAGTCTTGAATTATATTGTACGTCTTTCTTAACATGAGATAATTTGAATATGTCAGAATTTAAGGTTAGCTGAATTTGCTAAATTTTACACAGCACATTAGAGGTAATAGAGGAACAATTTCTGTATTTGATAAAAAAACCTTCCTGCTTCTGTTCTATGTTTTTGTATTCCTCTACAAACATATATTTGAAAATACTGCTTCATACCCATTGCAGACACTTTTCTGAACTTGATCAAAAATAAGTCAAAACTGGAAATTCACTATTACTGAAGAGCAACATCTAGCACCAACGCTCTGCAAACAGGCTAGTGCATTGGAGCTACAAAATAGGAATAATTATGAGGAATTCGTCCACTTTAATGTAAATGCTACAGTGAAAATGCATTTCATATAAACATAATTTATAAGAAATAAATCAAAAGGAGCACAAATTAGTGCTAAATTAATTATATGATGATTTTCCCATGGCTTTCTGTCTAGCATTCTCAGAGCTGACCCCTGCCCTTGCCTTTTGCAGCTCACCCACCTCCCTCACTAGCCCACACAGCACTCTGGGCCCAGCTGGAAGCTGGATGAGCACTGCCCAGCTAATCGTCTCTACCTCTTGAAACAGCTACCACACTGAGTACAATCAGAATGCCTTCCACCAGGAGCTCATATTTAAGTCTCTTCTCCACATAATGTTCTTTTTTGCCTGTAAAAGCTAATTTGAAGAAAACATACAATTGCAGTTTGAGCTTTTTGTTTTCTTGTCACTTACTGATGAAATGGTCCAGTGTATTCAAGAGCTACCAAGGGAGTGACAGACCAACACATGAAATACCATTTCTCTAAAGAGCAGGCTAAAGCACACACCAGGGCTGAGGGTAGGGAAAAATAAACAACTTTCATATTTGAATGCATGATTTAAATTATTATGTAGCAATCTCATTTCAGTTTGAAGTTTAATTCTAAAAGATAAACTGAACACCAATGAGTAAATATATGCAACAAATTAAGCAATCCACTACCTGCTCTTAATCAGAGGGAAAAAAAAAGAACTCTGCAACTGCAATAAATTTCTTCTAATTTAAACCCTTTACCTAACTGCATTAAACACTACAGACCTATCTAGATATTAACCCATTACTAAGTAAAAAGCTTGTGTCCTTACTACTAAAGCACAACCACCTTTTTCTTCACCACACACAACTCAGATGAACTTAATCCTTTTCAAAGAAAATGCATGAGAAGTGAGGCTAAATTCATTTCAAAATCTATGTAGCAAGAAGTTAGACGAGGAATCAAGACAAAACAGGTCTCTGAATTACAGGGTCTTCATGAGACACAACCAGACTGAAGGGAATGTGTTACCAGGAGCAGAAACCAAGAATTTGCAATGGCAATTCCATTGCCTTCCACATTCATCTTCCACCTGTTTTGAGTCACACCCAGTCCCAGTTTCTTTCTAGACAAGAAATACACTGTGATGTCACTATATTAAATACACTGGCATTTAGAAATCATATTTAATTTTGCAGTACAGAGGTTTAATGACTTCCCTTCAGCTGTGGTTTAACCCTAGCCAAGAGCCAAGCCCCCCACAGAGTTGCTCTCTCTGTCCCCCACCAGCTGGATTAGGGAGAGAATCAAGAGAGTAAAAGATAGAAAACTCATAGGTTGAGATAAAAACAGTTTAATAGGGAAAGCAAAAGCTGCCCACACAAGAAAAGCACACCAAGGAATTAATTCACTGCTTTCCATGGGCAGGCAGGTGTTCAGCCATCTCCAGAAGGGCTCCATCAGACATAATGGTGACGTGGGAAGTCAAAGTACTGCACCATCACTCCAAACATTCCCCCTTCTTCTTCCTTCTTCTCCTCACTTTATACACTGAACATGTCGTCACATGGTCTGGAATACTCCCACGGTCATTTTGGGTCGCCTGTCCCAGCTGTGTCTCTTCCCAAATCTCCCAAGCACCCCAGTACTCTCCTTGACAATGTCAAAGTACAATAAGCAGAAAAGGCTGTGGCTCTGTGTAAGCCCTGCTCAGCAATAGCACCCCTAATTTATCAACCCTGGGTTCAGCACAAATCTGAAGCACAGCTCCCTACTAGCCCCTGTGAAAAAAATAACTCTACCCCAGCCAAAAACAGAACACCTCCCATCCACAAATAACTGAAAAATCTAATGCAAATAAATTAATATTTTCAAAAATTATGTCAGTGCAGTAGATTGGCCCCAATCCTAAATTGGTAATTTTTTTACTCATTTTACCTCAGGTAAATACACAATGAAACCAAAGACTTATAATTTGGATAAAGGGGTTCATCTCCACTGTGAGGCCACCTACGCTTGACAGCTGCCTTTAAACCATCAGCTACATCAAGCAGAAGAGAGGAAGACTCTAGAAAGATGCCATATTGCACATGTACAACTGGCTGAAGTGGAAATGTATGACACACTAGTGTCAGACCAGAAAAATCAGAGGAGTCAAAAGGGGAGAGAGGAAAACTAAGAGGGTGAGATGTCGCTTAACATCTCACTAAACCCATGCGTGCCTCACTGGACATGGATCAGATTCGACATCTGGCTGGACTGAACTCGGACTGCAGTACAAACGGACACTGCTCTCCAAACCCTCCAGGCATCAGCAACTCGATTTCCACACACATTCTGAAAGGACAGGACATCAAAAGCTTGAATTAGCTTAGATCAACCCTTTAAAATTCAGATTTTCCATGCTTCCTCAGTATTCTCACCTCCCTTTCTCTTGTCTCTTCCCCTCCCATAAAAACTTGCATAACAACTCCATAACAACTTGCCTTTTGTCTTAAAATTAAAAGGCACTTATCCCAGTATTCATTGCTGTAGAGGCAAGTGTGCTATGGGAAGACTTAATCAAAGCATTTTTGCTTTTCTTTGCATGCTTCCCCCGCAGCCACAGAAGTACCTCTCCAGGTCAACTCAGACTGCCTTCCCCTGGACAGCAGCTGCTAAACTGCTTGCAAGAAGTCTGACACTGCCTTGGCAAGCCAGATTCTTAAAAAATCATGTAGAGAGCAGATGTACAGTAACAAACTTGAAAGATGACAAACACCATGTGCAATCTTTCCAAACAACAGCAGACAACAGCTATTAGAAGAGACAAGATGAATTTTTCAAATATTTGAGCTACTGGCAAAAAACTCGAAGTATCAGCTGTTCCCCAAACCTGCCTTTTGTCCTTTCATATCCCCCAAAAGGCACTGAAATTTACATGAGTGCTAAGAATAATGTACCTGAATTCCACAGTTCTTTATTTTAAGTTCTTTACATATTCACAAATGCCACAAAACAAATTCCGATTCATTAAACAGCCTCCCTACTTGTCAATGTTTACTTATTACATTTTCCCAAAGACACTGTTCAATCCCTTTCTTAAACTCTTCAGAGATTTCTTCTTATATCCTCTAGTAAAATATGACAAAGCTGAACATTTTACATGAAAAAGAGCTTACTATACATCAATTCTAAATTCTCCCTGAATATAGCCTATTCTTTTCAGAGAGCTTTGGAGCTTTCCATTGATGAATCTCCCAGCTCTCTATACATACCATAATTCTCTTTCTATGGAGAAGAAAAATGAGACAGTCTGAATACACAGCTTGCCATGAGTAATGTACCAGATGGGATTTCATTCAGAATTAAGCACCTAAATTTGTATGACTACATACATATGAGCTCAGCAGAAGCCCAGAGAGCAACCAAATCCCTGCATCTCTTGACAGATACAAGAATGACATGGTGTGCTCAAACACCTCATGTGCAAGCTCTGATAGGCACTCACCTGAATTCCAGTGTCTGAATCGACAACCGCCTTTCACCTCATCAAAACCAGAGAAATACTGTTGGATTGTTCACATCAAGCCACACAATCAAGTTACGCTACCTCCTAATCACAGTCTCCATGTCTAGGGCATTCCAACATTTAAAACCTTTACAGACAGTTAAGTTTTCCCATATCTGATGTCCTAATGGTCAATTCAACACACAATTTCCAACTCTAAATGACATCCAATTTGGTAATACTGACTATTTTCCTGTTCAAGTTTGTAATTCTAGATTGCCTGCCATGACCCACCTTCAAGATTCATGTATGTGCTAAACTGGAATAGAAGAGAAAGCAGAAAGGTGAAAGACCCCAAGCACCAGCTTTCGAGATGCTCTCCCATGCCCATTCTTTTTCCCCCATGGAGGTGCCATTATCACAGATCTCCATGTCCTCCAAAGGCTCTTCACCCTTCACGAGATGAAAGAAAATGGCTACATGGAGAATAAACACTGCTATTCCTCCTATCCTAATGGAAGGAAAGGAATAAATATGCCTTAAATGCATGCTCCTTTCTGGTTTTTCCTTAGTGACCAAGAACCTGATGTTTGTGAACCTTTCCTACTTGTCATCTCTGAATGAACAGTAATGACAAGTTAAAAACAAACCATAGCATATATTCTGGAAATTACTGAATTCAAGATTTATCTAATGTCATTCTTCTGAGTTAAACGTTTTGTGCTTTTTTTCCTTTTTTTTTAAACTGGCTTCATTCTAACAAGAATGTGAATCCACATTTTGTATAGTGCAAAACAATACAGAATATTTAGCCATCAGTTATTGTCTCACAGTGCTCTCTAATACCACTGAATTATTTTTTATCAAAAGGCATCCAAACAAGACTCATTTTTAATAGTCTCTTCTAGCTATTCGAATTCTATCAAGTATGCAATTCATCTCTCAGCCACATTATTATGTAATTTGTATCGAAACAAAATATTGTTTCACTAAACCACAATCATGCTTCAAGTACCAAGTACTTTATTTTTATTACAGCTAACCCAATCTAAGGGACATTGTATTTTTTAGTTAATATACATATTTTTTTCACATTTCACATAATTTTTAATGCAACTCTCTTGATTTTGATAGGAGTTTGGATATGCAAGAGCAGACTTCTGATATAACGATGCACAAAATCTAATAGAATTCTATTTCCTAAGGATAATTAAAAATCAAGAACATTTCTAATCCACAACAAACCACATCTTTCAACAATAAAGTGAAATGCCTAGAAAATGTCCTCCTCACTAAAAGTTAATGTATAGCCAATCCTATCACCATTGTTTCCACAGATCTTCCTCCTGATTGCCAGGTCTGAGTGAAAGGGATGAGAGTCAAGGCCGGAATGAAAGCAGGTTTTTCCTCTCAGTATCAGACCACCACATCTCATCTTCCTCTCGCATCATACCCATCGTAGTACTAGCAATGATGAAAAGGGCACAGGAATTCCTAAAGCTATTTTCTTTCTTTAATAGAGCTCTTCAATGTCTGTTGCAATGAGCTGTTTCTGAAGGTTCACCAACTTGGACGGTTGTTTTGTTTTCTTTTCTTTATTTGGCAGAGTTTTTATCTGTGCTGAGATCTTCAGGGCAGATTTTATGGTCCAGTGATATTATGAAGGAAATCAAGGCATTAAGTAATGACAAGAGAAAGGACAACAGGAGAAGGGATGGTAATTAGTTTTGCTTATCTGTAATCTAAAATTGTATGGATGTACATTTTCCTAGTCATCCCTTCACATCTCCAAAAGACTTGTAAGAAGCAGAACAATAGCTACCTCTATTAACAGAGTGGGCCTGGAACACAAAAGTTTGCAGAACCATCAAAAGGTGAATGCGTTAATTCAGGAATTTCCATTAATTAAAAAGTTGGGAGAGAAAAAAGTGAAAAGATCTTCACAGTAGTGAACATTTATGGTACTCTATATTTAGTTCTCAATATTTCAGATTGACTATAAATATGCATAGAAAAGATAACATTCACAAATGCAGGAAAAGAGGCCCTGAGGATGATTCACCCTAAAATTAAGTAGCTGTTCTTTCCTTTACACTATAGACTGTAATATAAAATGCTTTAAAATAATATCAACAACTATGATGTCAGAAATTGACTTATTTTCTCTACAGCTTTCGGGGTGAGTATTTTGGGGTCTTCTCCCCTTTGTTCTACAGCCTGTTTGCATTACCTGCCCACTGTAGCTCAAGATGATCTCTGGGCACCTGCCATTCTTTGATAGTGTCAAAAGTCTCATCAACTTATGCTTAAATACTTGTGTCTACAGTTTACTGCCAAGTAAGAGTCCCTCAGTGAAGAAGACTGAGGGACCACTTCAAAGTTATTGCATTAACTTTTTCCTCTCCATAGAACTGTAATATTTCAAAGCCACAATCCCAAGAATAATTTTTCCCATTCACAATGCTTTTCACAGCAGTTTCAAAGAAAATAAAAAGCTTATCATCAGGAAGTACAGACAGATTATGATGAAGTTTCATCTCCTGCTCAAAAACAAGGGATCACCTACATCTCAACCAATTAAATGGCTTCATCATTGTTCAAGGAAGAAATAAAAGTATTTCTCACTCTCTGCTAATGAAGCCACTTAACTAAAGGTTAACACTGGTTTATCTCAGTTTCCAAGTAGGCAACTTTACAAGCCCAACTGCAACATACCTATACAGGAATACAGAATGTATCTCCTGTATTAGGTTCTCACTGTTCAAATTAATGGACTTTGTCATTTATACTCACAGCATTTTTTCCACTGCCCAATATGCAAAAATCTTTGCCAGTAAATTGCATTAGATTTTTTAACTCCTGCTACTTAAATCTTTATACTTTTAAACATGTCTTATCATTTTCATAAAGATACAGGAAAAGCATATACATAGTATATTTGTCATGCTGAAGTATTTTTTTAAACACTAATATTTACTTAATTCCATCACCCCATTTCTTCACAGAATAACCTTTCCCCAGAACATCTATGCATATCCCTTAACTAGTTTTATGTTCTCTTATTTTCTCACGCTTATCTTTACCCTGAAAATGGAGATCTGAAACCTGATATCTTGGATTGTGTCACTTTCTTCTGATTATCTTCTCCCTTTAGAACAGCTTACGGCACTGCAGTAGTAGTTTCAGACTTTAAGCACCTAATTTTCAAATAACCTTCATGAATCTGATTTCAAATTTCCATTCCTTAAAATTCTCTTCTTTGAAGAAAACAGAAAACTATGCAAGAAATACACTGTGGTACCACTGAACCTTTGTGTTAAGCTTTGAAATTCAATTTCTCCTTTACTAACACATTTTAGTCGTCCTTGACACCCAGTGTTACTCAAGTATCTATTCAGAAACAGATTTGCTTACCTGAAATCTAACAGAAGTTCAAAGAGTGCACAATACAATAGCTTGCTGCACTGAATCAAATCACTCTGCCAGCATCAGATCCACCCACCCTTTTCTACTCATTCTGTTTCAGAATGCAGATGATCCAGGGCACCTTCACACATGATTAAAGTCCCTCGCTTCTAAACCACAAGCTGTCCTTTCTCCATCCAAAATTTTGTTCATTAAGCCAGAACACTTACGTTTTATCTCAAAAGATGTAAGGCTAAAGGGTACTAAAGAAATTCAACTGAGTAAACTGAAAGACACCCACGAATGGTATACTTGTTTCTGTAAAAAAGAAAAATTCAGGGTAAAAAAAATAAAGTTCATTAAGAGCATGAACTGAAAAAACATGCACAGAAGTTTCTTCCCAAATAAGTAAATTTGAATCTGTTTTAACAGAATGCTATTCCCTGACACTGTGCTTAATGGTAAAGGGTGACCAGCCACATCAATACAGCTGAATAGGGAAAATTTGGTTTCTGCCTGTATGGGTCTAAGTCCAGCCTGACTACCATTAAATTTATTAATTGTTCTATATAAATCACATTTTCTCTTCTGCCTTCTTTCCATAGCCACGTGAATGATCTTAGCACACAGGGAGTCATGAGACATCCCATTGTTTCTTTCTGCTGAACAAACAGTGACCAGCTTAAAGTATCAACAAAAGATGCCGACACGTTAATCTTGTTCTTAGCGTGATGGCTGCTCATCCTGCTCCTAGTCCCTTCCAGATGGCTCTGTGTGAAAGAGATGGTGGGATGGGGAACAAGGAATATTCCACGCTGTTCTGAACATCTGTTCCACTGCATTCATACATTTAAAAAAAACAATAAAAACCTTACCGCCACTATCAATTTTACAATTTCAACCTAACACTGCTAGACTAACACCTAACAGTGTAAATGTTATGCATGCACTTGAAAAAGAAAAAAACCTCTTTTCAAATCATGTCAGAGCATTTGTTTTGTTTTTGCTATCTTAAGAACGGACTTGTTTCAATCACAAAGTACTTATGCTGCACTGAAAACACGGTTTTCTTTCATATGACCTTTCTGTATTATACCCCAAGAATTTATTATCATCCCTTCTCCTACTCAAGCAAACAGAATTGAACTGAGTCACCATTTGTTTCCCTTTGGTTTTATTATTTGTCTTTACAGCAAAGATGCACACTATGCATTTGTTGGAGCTTGTTTAAATTTCATTTGTCCAGTTTGGTACAGCAGCTAAAAATTACTTTGCTTGTGCATATAAAGAAATAGTGATAGCCTTTAGTTTTTTAAGCATGGTTGAAAGAAATGAAAATATAAATACCTTACTACACTATACTGTCTACCTCTCAAGTGGCATTTACCCTTTAAAATACCACCTCTTTCTTGAAAAGAAGCACCCAGCCAGAGCTAGGAGAAGCTCAGAACAGAAAGAGGAGGAAGCAGTGCTTTGTCCTACAGCACAGGAAAGAAGACTTAGATTGATCATCCTCCCCTTTTGTATCATCTTGACATGTGCGAGCCATACGGCTGCTGAATTATTCAGCTCTTTGTACTTGGAATACCTAATGATTACATGTATGAAAATTTAGAAGTACTGAAACACTGACTGGAAGAGCAGCAGATTGTAAAATCTAATTTTGTTTTGACCTTTAGTACCCTACACGGTAACATTCAGTGAGAAGTGTAAACCAGATGAAGTCAAAAGGAACAAAATCACAAAGCAGCAGAGAGCTGGTTATACCACCAAGCTAATTAGGTCAGGAACAGCCCTCCACTAGCAGGTCGAAATGCTTCCAGATGTCATCTGGAAACAGGCTTGGATCTTAATCAGATGTGAGCAGAGTTTGCTATGCAGACAGAGCCACACAGTTCTCACTTTCCACAGCAAAACTCAGCAGCCCAGACAGCTGAGAAAATGTCTACAGGCCACTATCTCAAAACTCAGAAGTATTCCCATGAAACTGGCTAAGATTAATTAAGCCTTAAAAGTAAATCATGGTTCAAGTAACTTGCTGTGTACTGCAACGCTAGTCATTCCCACCTGTTTAGTACCTGTTAATTTTTCTAGCATAGTAATACCACAAAGCAACGATAATAATTTTTAAAAAATTAAAATATGACAAAACCAAGAGAACTGCTATCGAATAAACATTAGTACTTAATTAACAATTAGCCATAGCAGGATATTTCCCACTTGAAGGAAATTTCTTTGTTCTCTACCCATCTACTGCAGTCCAAAAAGCATCATTACAAGTAGATTCCTTCTTCAGCTATCTGACAATTAAAATAAGACAAAGCACAGCTTTTCATGTCCCAGTTTAGGATACACCACTGAGAAGCTACTGTAAGTATGACTCTTTCAATACTCTCTTGAATGATGGCATTAAACACCTTGCAGTGCTTACTTTAAGCCTGTTTTGGTTATCTGATGCACTTTCTTTTAAGAGTTTAGTTATATACAGTCACATTCTATCTACCCTACAGAAATGGAAAAACTCTGAGACAAGAGCCATTACCCTATAATTTCTTTACACTGCTTCAGACAATTTGATGCTGGAAGAACTCATAATAGAATATTGAAACAACTGTAAACAAGCCTTTCTTAGTGTTTCAGACTACAATAATGTACAAATAACTCCTGCAGACCATTTAAAGTACATTTGTCCCAGCCTTCCTCCTTCACAAATAGCAAGGGTTATCAGAAGCAAATGCCTTGATTATATAAAGAAAACCTAAGTTGCAGCTAGGCTTGCTGACTTACACTGATCCCATTTAACAGAGCCTTACTGGATTTAAAGTGCTCGAAATAACTGTCTGGGTCACAGCCCATGTGATAAAGGCCACCTGGTGAGGCCTCAGGAGCCCTCCTGCAGGGACAACATGACATTCAGATCCTCCAATGACCTCAAGCTAAACCAGAAGCAAATTCAGTAATTTGTTTCTCAGAACTCCAGTTAACCTTAAATTGGAAGGGAAAGTAAAAAAGGGATCAAGGATTGGATTTTTTGTCAAATAATATCCATTTTATGGCAATACAGAGTGTTCCCCATTTCCCATATCTAATATTCACCATGAAAAACCTTTTAAAACAGGATTTTTCTGAAAAAAAAATATATATCTATTGTTAAACTGGTTTTACACACAGCAGTTGATCTAAAATGTCACATGGAAGTGTTACATTTTCACATAATTCAGTTAATCTAAAATTTAAAATGTCACAGGGAAGTGTCAAGTTTTCTTATAGTTCTTTTCTGTACAAGAAACCCTCTGGATGTCATATATGTATATACACACAAGTACACTTTGTGTACATTTATGTTCTATATATACACATGCAATTTATACACATTTATTATAAATATGACACAGAGATGATGGAAGAGACCAATAAAGTAGGTCAAACAGTAAAAGAAAAAGCGCTTAAGATTAATGTTGAATTGCCATGATATTTTCTCCACCTCTACTCCCAACAAACCTCCTCCACTCCTAGTTCTCACCAGGCAGGAAAGACTACCACTGGGAAACACCTGCAATGATGCTTTTTCAGGCTACCACACTATATATCACAATCCTTAAAATACTTTGCAGTCAAAGCAACTTCAATATCCATCTGAACAGCCATACTACAGCAGCAGCAATTTCCTCGTGTATGTCAGGAAACACACGGACAGCCCAAGAAGCGGTGTAAAGAAATTATAGGATAATGGTTCTTGACTTTACCTATATACCAGAAACCTGGAAATGGCAACTAACCTATGTGAGGGAAAACCAGATTTATTTTGGGTGCTTTCACGGAAAAACTGAACTAAACGTTTCGTGTCTGGATCCAACAGCTGAGTCTAAGTGATTGAAAATTCCCAACTATTTTTATCCTGAGCCAAGTGTGCCATCTGTTCCCACAAAGTCCATCTTCTGGTAGCAACTCTACTACAGCATTATCACAAAGTGCCATGTGATCGAGGACTGGTGTAAAAATCAAGAAAGATACTACGAGTGACAGAAAGCAACACTCAAGACAGTAGTAAAAATAAAAACCAAAGAAAAACAACACAAAAAAACAACCCACCACCCCCCAAAAAATCACCACAAAGCTCAAGCAGCCTTATCAAGGTCCCCTGTTAATACAGCTTTTTGTGTTGTGGTTATTTCACTCTGGTGCCTAAAGAAGGCTGAGCTCTGGTCAGAGACTTTCCCAGGGTGGGGACACATTTTATGTCTTTCCTACATGATCTTTCCTATGTGATCTGCCTGTGCACAGTAACCTGAGCACTAAGGATGCTATTTCCCTCTCCTAGCTAATCTTCCTCACTCTTCTCCACACAGTTAACATCTTCAAGTTAATCACAGAAACCTTTTCCACTTGACACATGAGAAATAAGCAATGTGTAATTTTTCAGTACATAAAATGAAACAGTAACAGTTACAGATGACAGCAGAACATCCAGTTATCACAAGTACAGGAGCTCCCTGTACCCCAACAACTGAATCACAAGTGACTAACACGGGGTCCAGCAGAAATCAAGACAGACTGTACTCCTTTGTCCTGACCTTAGCAATACTGAAGACTTTTTTCAAACCTAATTTACACAGGCAAATATCCATTTGTACCTCTCACCAGAAACAGAATACTAAGAGAAATAAAACCACAGTAAAAAAACTTAAATCTAAACACACTTGATATATTTGTTATTGATATGTAAGGCATACTGAGATTGTAACCAGGTACAAAACATCACATCCTCTCTTGGTTTTCTGGCTCTTTTGTGACAGATCTCACGTGCTAGGATCACAAATTTAGATGTCAAGGTTCTGCCCACCATTACCTTCTTAATAATTCAACGTATAATGTTGGCCTCAGATTTTTCTTTTTCTGCTGTTTTGAGGTTTTAATAGCATTTTGTGTTGGAGTTTTGAAGGATTTTGGTTTTGGTTTTTTTGGGGTTTTTTTTTGTTGGAGTTTTCTTGGGGGGTGGTTAAAGCTAAAATCAGTGTCAGGCAGTACTACAAGTAACATGCTTTGATACAGCAACACTGACAAAACCTCATTCTCATCATTAAAGAGATTTCCTCCTTACACATACAGTAACTCCCATTGTGAGACAAATAAGCTACTGTAAAACCATAGTGTGTCTCAGACAGAATTCAGCAGTTAGTCTTCTGTAAAAATCCCCTTTCAACACTTGAAGGCTGGAAAGAAAGTTGTGTTCCATGAAATCTGGCATTGTATCAACACATCTCCATGGAGCTGGCAGGACAGAAGTGCTCCAGAAACCAGCTTCAATGAAAAAAAGCATTCTTACCACATACAAATAATCACTAAGAAGAGGCTTAAGCAACTTTTTCTCCTAGCTAAAAATCGTCAACTCACAGCTAAGATTACTGGGGACGCAGAGGTTATCAATGACAACACTAAATTCTTTAAATCTACTTTATTCCTATATTTCAAATCAGTGCATTAAAATATCCCTTGTGGAACCTTTTGTCTGTCTTTCTTCAAGGCACCTATATATACATATATGACTTGAAAATGTAAACTTAGCTTTATAAGGAACTATGAAATTTCAGAGCCTAACCCTAAGTACTTGAAAGCATCACACTGCTTTATTGCTATGTCTGTAATTCTCTTCTTTTAGTCAATGCCAAGTGTGGGTAAATGATAAGTGTGAGCTTGGAGGAAAACAGTCTTACGTAGAATAATAAAAGCAAAATACAAAAATACTCCATGAAAATACGTGGAGTCCACAATAATGAACAGCATGAGCCATCAGGTTTTTCATGTGTGAGCCTCTGGGGATGTTCAAAGACTTCAGAGACTGCATCAGCAAGTTGTGTGGTACAACAGGAGCATAAGCACCTTCAGAGCTGCATAGCTGCTGGTGATGATCCTGAGTCAAGCCTGCACACACTCTTTTTTGTAGGGAAACAGGAATATTTGTTCCAAGCTAGTGGTCTCCCAGTCTTTGGACCATCAGATGCTGACACTGTCCCATATGCCCCTACAGACAACGTTTTCGTTTTACACTCATCTGAAAGAGTTCATATAGCTCACATCTGGGGAATTTGCATCATAAATATAATGCTGGATCCAAACCAAACCTACAGCATAATACATCCTACAATGTTGTTTCAGCACGCTTTAATTTGCTATATAAAGGCTGAAAAAGAGTAGTTTTATTTTGTTTTAATTTTGTCAAGACAAGATGTAAGAAGAGAGGAAAACACAGGTTAGAAAGAAAAAGAAGCATCTTAGGGCTGAAAATATGTCACAGTATTTTTTAATTATGCTTCCCTCCAATACTTACAAATAAATACTCCATGGAAAAGGGAGGAATAAAACAAAAAATATGTACAGGAGTCAGAGTTACGTCGATCCTCTCACTCCCTATAATGCACTCAGCCTCCCAATACTTTGGGAAGGACCTCATCTTCCTTACTAACTTCAGTCAAACACACAGCAAAATCCTGGCAATAGAGCCAACTAAAACCCACTGAAAGAGGAGCAGACTGCCTAAATCTAGCAAGGCTGCAACTGTCAAGAAGCATCTCCAAGCCTATTACAGTAAGGTCACCCAATACCTGCACTCCTACAGTATCTGTACACCCTGACATTAAATTTACTCTCCGAACATGAGAAAGGCAAGAAGCAGCATCTCATTTATACAGCTGAGAGGCACTAGAGCTACTTGTGTGCTGGTCAGCATCATCAAGGCCTGTAGAAGGACCAGAAATTGGACCTAGACCACATCAATACTTAGCAACGAATGTTTCAACCACAAGATGAGTTATGCTTCCTTCTCAGAAGCAAAACCCAGTCATTGCCTTAAGATCCGCTCCATTTAAAGTTGTGCTTTTTAAGACAGCTGTAAGCCAACTGCTCCTTGATTTAATTAAATGGATTCCTTTTTCAACATTTGTGCTATTATAACTGCTGCTCCTGGCTGAGCTGCTTCTTGTGCTGGAATCAGATTGGAAGTCAGCAAAAATCTAATCCAGGGGAAAGAAGTCAAAGCAGTTTATGGAATTACTACCCTTATACCTGAGAGCATGGAAGCACTAGTGAAAGCACTCAATCTGCTTCAGGACAAAAAAAAAAAAAAAAAAAAAAAAAAAGGAAACCAGAAAACAAAGCAATTTAAGCTGAACTCCCATTTCATACCCAGTTACAGTGTTTAGTTGTGTAAGTGAGCAGCAAGCTAAGCACAAGTGACTAGACAACAAGACTAAAAGACTAGCAACTGCTTCCTACAAGAAATGGCAACAATATTGTCACATTAAAAGTATTTTACTTGAGTCATAGAATATGCTGAGTTGGAAAGGACCCATGACGATAGTCCAGTCCAGCTCCTGACCATACAGGGCAACCCCAAAGTTAATCCAGGTACTTAAAAGTGTTGTCCAAATGCTTCTTGAACTCTTGACAGGTTTGGGGTCACAACCACTTTCCTGCAGAGCTGGTTCCAGTGCTTGACCATAACTCCCAGTGAACAACTTTTCCCTAACATCCAGTCTAAATTTTTCTGATGCAGCTTTATGTCATTCCCTTGCATCTTGTCACTGGACACCTGACACAGGCTGGATCAGCACCTCCCTTTCCACCCTCTCACAAGGAAGTTGTAGACAGAAGGTACCCTCTTCCCAAAGATTACACATAGTACCCTCAGCTGCTCCTCAGAAGTGATTCTCTCTAGTGCCAGTCCTTCTTACTAGTAGGAACCAAAACCAATGACACTAAAGAGCGCAGAAATCCTGCAATTTTCAGGAACTTTCTGCTGACACATTTCCCAAAAAATCACGTAGGCATCCCAGCAAACTCTGAGTAGGTCAACAAAAAATTTACTGAACAGAAGAAAAACGGATATCCCACGTGTGCATTACAAATTCTGCCAATCATGTTAGCCACATAAGTCATTTATGTCTGTATCCTTTCCATCTCTTTCTGAAAAACATGCTTTTAGTGAATGCTAACCTGGTATGCATTGATTTCTGTGGTTTGTTTATAAAAAGAAACAAGCAGCATATACTTATAAATATTTAAAACCAAATTTATTTTTAAAGAATGAAATATTAAATATGTACTTTTTTAAATAAATACACAGTACACAGTTGTTATCCAGAAGCGTGGATAACAACTCGAGACCAAAATTAGTATCCTCTTCTCAGGAACAAGAAGTCACTTATCTGATGAAAGGCACCATCACATCTCAAGAAAAGTAGCTGCCCTTAGCTCCTGGTAAATTGTGGAGGTCCCTTTTTTCTTTCCAAGAGACTAAGGTAGAATCAAGGACAAACCATTAAAAAAATTAAGGAACCATTCCCCCTATGTTGTCAATCTAAAATCCAAATTGATCTTGTAATTCATAGAGAACAGAATATTTCTTTAGCTGTTTACCATTAATCACTAGTCATAAAATGCAAACAGGCAGACTGCATGTTGAACTGATCACACTCATATTTCCCAATTGCATCTATCAGCATTCCACAGCCAAACACCTGAAGCCATTCAGTTTTATACTGATAAGATGCTCAGCCCGTATTTTAGAGCCACAGTCCAACCTTCTCCTCCTTTATAGGAGTCCTACTGCTAGTGCTTTATCTCCTCCTTCACATCCAGCACCACTGCTTAGTGCATATTCACCACTCCAGTTGCCAACACAGCAACCAAGATTTGTGTCCTTCACATGCCCTACAGCCACTTTCCTCTCCTCACCTGGACTCTGCTCTCCACACCTCACTTCTGCAATGCCATGTCTCACTGTTTCTTTGGAAGTTGCCAGCTGCTCCAACAAGAGTTGGAGGCACTGGTAGCTAAGAGGAGACATATAAATTAATCCTTTTGACTACCCTTTCACCCTTGCAGTTTTACAATCGAGTGTTTGCCCTATTTGGTACAAAACATTTATTTTTTTTAATTATTGAAACTGTTTGCTATTCAGAGACAGATTATAAAGACTGTTTCTTACTCTCAGAAGAAAGAGTCCAGTAACTAAAATAATGAGATGGGGTAGCTGCTCCTCCCCCTTTCCTATCCACTCCCCAGAGACATTCCAAACTCCCCTCCCACTGTCAGTCCTATTCAAAGGCCGTGTTCTTATTTGAACATGAAAACTCTTCCAACACCCCATAGCATGTCAACTCTTTCCACAAACCCTCAGAAGTAAATGCTGCTTCTTCCCACACAATAAGGAAAATGCACCTAGCTTACTAAATGCTGACAGATTACAGACCGGGTAGCTATCTGCAAAGACTCAGCACTCTATTTTTTAAGTATAAGGAGACTTGTTATCATTTTGAACTGTTTTACTGCATAGCTGAGGCTACCTTGGAGTTGCAACCAGATAATTTCAGGGCAGTTTGTTTTATCTTGAAGGCTCTTCTCAGTGGTGCCAAACAACAAGGCAAGAGGCAATGGGCAGAAAGTAATGCACAGGAAGTTCCACCTGAACATGAGGGAGAATTTCTGTAGTGTGCAGTGACGGCATACTGGAACGGGCTGCCCAGAGAGAGTGTGGAGTGTTCCTCACTGGAGACGCTCAAGAACCATCTGGACACAACCCTGTGCCATGTGATCTGGGATGACCATGCTTGAGCAAGGGAGGTTGGACCAGATGCCCCACTGTGGTCCCATCCAACCTGACCCATTTCATGAAATGCACAAACCAAATAATAAATGAAGCTTTAAATGTTAGTGTTTTATTTACAAGTATAACACTGCAATGAGTATTGATGAAATATGCTTTAATTTTATTCCTGAATTTAAAAAAGAAAGGGCATCCATCTAGACCCTGATGATCACAGCAGTCTCTTGTAAACTTAAAGAAAGCCATTGGAAATCAATTAGGGCACCTATTTCCAATGAAAGAAAAACCCAAATGATGCTTTTCACCCCTCCAGTTCCACAGTGGTTAGTATGAACTTTGCCATGAGTTTGCCTCAAAATATTTTGCATAGTGGATCAAAACATTTTGAATATTTCCTATCATTACATTGCTTTGAACAAAAAGATTTCCTAGACATTAATTCTTAACACTAGTAAGTAGATTTTGAACCTAAACATGTTGAAGTGAAAACAATGGGGGGGAGGGACAATTAAATCCTGGCATGTTAATACTCAAGAAGCTTTTGTTTTTCTTTAAATATACAACAGAAGCAAAGAAAGATGCTGAATTCTGAAGTGAACCTACTCTAAACTTGCCTCCCTCACAGCAGTGCTGTTGCTGTTCTATTGGTGATAAAATCTTCTCCTGTGAAATGCAATTATTAGTTTAAAACCCATTGAGCTGATGAGATCCCCCAATCCAAGAGGAATAGATTTCTTAACTACAGCTGTGACCAGCTGGCTGCTAAACAGAAAAAGGACTGCTATTGCCATCTCTGTGATGAGGCTCCAGGGGCAATGCTGTGGTTGTTGGCACCCTTCCTGAGGTTGAGAATCACATCAAACCAAGCAAAACCCTTTGTGACTGGAGACCAGTTTGTTTTTATGGACTAACAGGGTGGCTGCAGGCACAAACACATTGACTCCAGCTCCCAAAGACTGTAATTAAAAGTTATCTGTGATTACATGGATCTTCCATACACCCCACCAAATTATGTAACAAACCTATCAATACTTACATTGCTCTTAACTACACTTTAAAATAATCAGTGTAATCTACATAGACTACAAGCACATATGGAAAAAATCAAGCCATTAGAGACTAATCTACACACAGTTCAAGAAGTAATTTAACTACATCAGTTAAATTTAGAAGCTGATTTATTTAATCATTGCACAGGCAACCAAGATTTAAACCTCATCTTCAAGCAGATCCCTGTGCACTAGCTGCATAATTCAGAGGGAAGTTATTATGATGCCAATCACAGAAAAGTTCAGAGAAGAGGCCAATGACTGCATTTATTTGCAGAAATGAACATTTCCCAGTCTCAGACAGTGATAACAAAGAATATTTCTATATGTGATGAGCATGCTAAGGTTCTCACAGTGCAGACACCAGTTTGGATACACAAAGAGAAGAAATTTGCTAACATCAAACCCATTTTGCCAGGCTGCGATTTAATCTAACTCCATGCAGTCAAGTCCAAAATGTAAATAAGTGCATACTGAAAAGAGTTTAACCCCAGACAGGCAAGAGCTAAGCCCAAATATTCAGCCTCTCCTAACAGCAAAATCGGATAGGAAACAAGAAAAGGCTCATCAAAAATGTGTGTACCTGAAGATGGAAATCTGTGATCACTTCTGTACCATGTTTTAAGTTAGTCTCTCCCAAAACCAGTTTCACCTCATTTTGGCTTTACTGTTTGCAATGCAAGAATTCTGCAAGACTTTTGCCTTTCTCATAGGTCTTTTTCCACCCCTGGAGACCACTGGGAAAACGCTGTCCTGCTACTCCCCCCATCCACTGCTACGCAATTGGTGATCCAGTTTTTGGCTGGTCAAGTAGTCCAAAAACCCTCCACCATTCTCCAGAGACTATTTCTCTCCTGCCCAACCCACTTTTCACATTCAGTCTGCCCCATTCTGAAAAGCTTCTTTCTTTCAGGGGAATATTCTTAACAGTTTGCTTTAAATCAAACATTTAAGTTACTAAATAACTGTATAATTTACCAGCCATGAAGGTGAAAGGATACAGATTACATGACTGAAAGTCAGACAGTACTGGCAAAAGTCTTGGCACATAAATTTGGTTTAACCCTGACTGAAAATATCCAAGCTGCTTTCCCAATAAAAGTATTTCTAAACACTGGAGTATTATCCTCACAGCAATCACAAATATAATTTTAACATCTTTTTTCAAAACATGTAAGTGAATACACTGTATTTTTATCTGTCAAAATAAGTGTAAAGGTCTATTTCTTAGAATTGCTTGTATGTGATGACAAAAGAATTCTTCTCGTAGTCTAGTGAATTGACAGCTGGGGCTAGTAAGCATCAGAGGCTGTATTCAAACCCTGCATCTGGTATTTCACTCCTCACTGCACGTTCTCTAACTTTCTTTGTGGAAGACACTTTTGTACTGTAGTGTTGTAGGTTTACTATAATATTTAATCTAGTTTTTTTATCAACCTGACAACTTTTGGGGGCATTTACATTGGCAAAACACAGTAGGAAATCCAGAGAAGCAAGACAAGGCATAGCTATAATCCAAGTGACAAAATGAGTGACAATTTCAAATTCAAATGCCTTACTACACATGCAGGTGAATTAAGCTGTTGAAATTTTTTATTGACTTGAAAGTGAAGTTCTTTGAATAGAAATTTAAAAAGAAAATATATTACATTTCTGTAGAAATCAATCATTATTTTAAATACAAGTTTCTCATTTTATTGATCAGGTAGTTTCCAAATTGTATGTCCAATCCGAATGTTTCTGATACATGAATGATCACTGTTCAATCAAAAATTAGAATTTGTTCACTAGAATTAGGTTTTAATATATTTAAAAAACTTAAAGGTTGATATTTTCAAGTATGTTCAGCATTGTGTTTAGACACCCATCAGTTACATTAAATTCCAGACTAGTTAAACACTTGACACTTCAATTAAACTCTACATGAAAGCTGAGCTTAAACTGCACAAAGAAACAGAAAATACTTGATAAAACTACACTAAGAATGAACAGCAAATAGCTCAAAATAATTTTTGAAGCTTTATTAATAAATGTAACTGAGGTAAAATATTCCAAAACCAAGGTTCTTATTCCTGTAGTAACTAATTTCTATAGCTCCCTGTAAATAAAAGCAATGATGTTTCCATGCACATGAAAAGCAACTGAAATCTAACAGTGCTGTAACATTCACTGCTTCATTAAATAATAAGCAATATGCTAATATAATAATTTAGTAGTGAAGTGACAAAATTTTCAATATGTATATTTAGTTTACCCTTTTTTTTTTCCTACAGACTACTTACTTTCCTTGAGACACTTCCTCCACTTTTGACCGTTACAGCAAGAGATCTTTTTTCCAAACAATTTCAGTATATAACCGTTGATTTACCTTTCCATTTAATGGGTAATGCAAGAGGGGTAAAGGAGGAAAGAGTGGGTTTTCTTTCACCCTTCTCCTTCAAAAGCTGTTACCATAACCCTCCCACTCCTGTGTGCACCATATTGCTTCCTTATTCCTTCATTCCTCAAAACAGTTTCCTACTTGAAATTGTGAAGGCACACATTTTCCAGAATTATTCTTTTTCCTAACTTAAAGTACAATCTCTTTCAGAACATATATGCGAAAAAGCATCTCAAGTATCATCCAGCATATTCTCAGAACTCAAAACAGAAATGAAGCATAAGTGAATTTCAGCTGAGGGGGAAAGTGTGGCAAAGGATCATAGCCAGGGTTATAGACAGAGTCTATAGGACACAGCTCTAGGACACAGGAGAATAGTATCCTGAACACTCTCCTAAGTCACTGCTGCATACTTTACAGTCTCTCAGAGACCTTGAAGCAAGGCTGGCCGTGGTTTCTGCCAAAGGCAGCACTGTGGTGTGCAATGCTGGAAGAAAACAGCCTCTCCTACAGGTAGCTAATACTACTTTTAACCTCATCCTTTCAGAAGGAAGAACAACAAAGCTGCTCTTCAGCTTCCTCCCCTGCTCAAAAAGTTTCTCTCTCCCACTGCAAATGCCAACAAGCTGCAGCTCCCTGTAAATACACACATGCATACATCTATCAGCTTTACTTATTGTAACAAAATTGTCTGCACCTTGCCAGGAGTCCTCCGTTAGCACCCCCAGGTGTGTCCCACCTCTTACATCACACCATGAGGAAAGTGCTACTCTTCCAGCAATGCAACACATAATCCTTATCTAAAGGTCCTTGGTGTTGAGTGTGGCAGCTGAGACAGATTGGGGGCAGGGAAATATTTCCCCACACAGCTAGTTTAATATCAATAAATACAAATCTTTTATTATCCGTTGCACTTTGATGCCAACAAACATTCAACTTCAGCAGATTTAGTTTAAATCTCTTAGACAATACATCAACAAAGTACAGATTATACAGGGTAAAAGTAATTAACAGATGCAAATTTATAAATCCAGTAGCTCATGAACAACCATGAATAAAGTAAATTTATTTCAGTTTCTACACAATAAGATTAGTATTTAAATGCTACCAGTCTCCTGGGTGAGCAATGCTTTTGACATTTGTTTCAGGGCCTAATACAGCACATCTTCAATATCACAAAAATATAAACCTCCTTCCCAAGGCTAACTGAAAACCTTCTGGAAGAGTTCCTAAAATTCATCACTGGTCTTCAGTTTGAGGCACTTATCACAGTCGTCCAAGCTATTTGTAACAGATTCACACAAATGCAAAGTAAGTGACAAGGAATTTCAGCAAGAGCTCTCTTGAACAACTTACCATTTAAAAAGGAGCGTGGAATATCCGTACTGTTTATGCCTTTGAGAAGACAGCTGTTCTCTAACTTCCTGGCACACTCAGGTGGCTTTTTCTGCAAACAAAGACAAATCTAACTTAATCTTTCAGTAACAGAATAATTAAAAATATGCATTAAAAGTGGGGCTCGGTTCAGTAATCAGCTGAAAAAAAAAAACTTAGTAAAATATGCATGAGTAGAATCCAGACAGTTTTAACCATTTTGTGCTAAATATTTCATGATACAGCTTAATTTTTTTCAAGGTAACAAAATAGCTTGTGTTATTTTATAATCAATTTTTAAATAGAAACATCAGCAGAGAAAGTAACATTTACCCACTTGAAGACTGCAGAGATGGAAAAATGATGTAACAGCCTACAGTAATGCACAATAAAACAGCAGTCTTAAATCCCTCTGAGATCCTTCACAGCAAATTAAATATTACTGAACAGAAACCCACTAAAACAGACTAAAAAAAAGCAATGAGAATCTCCCGCAAAAATAAAGTAATGAGATGTTTCCATGAAAATATTACAGTTCCTAGCATCAAGAGAACACTGGGACTTATAGATTAGCATTTAGTAATACACGAAATTTTTATAAATTAAGGGGATTTGCAGTTAAGATATAAATGCCCTTTCTGCAAGAACTATATAAAAATGATCTCTAAAACAGATCACTTGCTTAGAGGAGGCTGATACTATTACCAGAATTTTAAAGAGGTGCCTCTATGCATTTTTTTGCCTAAATATTTTAGACAATTAAAATTTACAAGAGGAAAAAAATTTCTTTATCTCAAGGACACAATTATAAACCGTGATGTGTAAGAAAGAAAAAGCATCTAAAAGAGCAAAACACTGTTAAAGTCACCACACAGATTTCTCAAAGGCAAGACAGCAGTGTCCTCCTTGCTCACTGTCACCACCTGCCTTGCTCACATTCCTTCATTCTCCCTCCAAATACCACAGCTTTAAGGTGCCCAGACCTTGATTCCACTAACCACTGGTGCAGTAACCACCTATTCCAAATAAAATATTGTCCTCTAGTTAACTTGCTCACAAAATCTACCAGTTGGCCAAGGTCTTGGTCCTCACTTAAGTGTTTGTATGCTTAGAGAAAAATTAAAGAGACACATTATAAAGGCTCACATACATACAGTTCATTCATGTTCTCATTACCAGGACAGATGTACTAAATGGGGAAAGCTATTTGCCTAAGTTAACATAAGATGGATGTGGACCTGCTGTAGGGATTCCAGGAGGGCCACAATGATTATTAGAGGGGCGAGAGCACCTTGTCCTATGAAGACAGGATCCTGGACAAGAGGAGGCTCCAGGGAGATCTTATGGCAACTTCCAGTGCCAAGAGGAGACCAACAAGAGAGCTAGAGATGGACTCTTCACAAGGACTTGTAATGAAAAGACAAGAGGGAATGGCTTCAAACTGAAAGAGGGTATGTTTAGGTTATATATTGGAAAAAAGTTCTTCACTGTGAGGGTAGTGAGACTGGAATGGGTTGCCCAGAGAAATTATGGAAGTGTTCAAGGGCATCTTGGATAGGGCTTTGAGCAGCCTGGCCTAGTGGAAAGTGCTCTGCCCATGGCAATGGCATTGGAAGTAGATATTCTTTATGATTCCTTTCAACCCCAGCCTTTCCGTGATTCTGTAAGCGACTTCAACCAGCAGTGATTTAAGTATACCTGTGGCTCAGAAAACAGTAAATCTGCTTTAGAGCAAACAGCACTACATTAACAACACTATGGAACAGACATCATCGAGCACTTGTGGTACAAGGTGACTGGAACTTTATATAGATCCTAAACCCTCCAGTACTACCAAGGGGTCTGAGAATGTGTTTACACATTACAGTATCCTCAGCAGCAAAGGCACTTCGGGAAATTCTCAGTTCCCCACGAGTGACACATTTTTGTCCACATGCTGCAGTTTACTTCCATCATTTACATTTACACACTGTCTGCAATGCTGAACTACATAAATAGGATCCCTGAATCCATTTTGTGATGAAAGAATTCCTCACTCAGATCAACAATACAGAACCTATAAAGGGATTAAAGGGATGGAAAGAAAGCTGAGAACTACCACGCATGAAGACAAATCTCAGCTTTCACAGTGAAATTAAATCAACTATCTTGATGTGTATTTCAATAAAAATCCTTACCTGGCCAAATAAAAACATGAAGATGTGGTCAATGTCAAGCAGTTTTAGATTTTATTTTTTTTTGCAATCAGATTTTTTATATTTTTTAAGTAGAATATTGAAAAAGGCCCAGGATAAGCCAGAGACAAAGTGTTGGACTCTCTCTGAGTTCCATATTTAAGATACATAGCTATGATGAAAACACAAGATACAGAAAGGAAAATATGTTTTGGTACACCGCTAACAGTCCAGCAATACCTATCTACTGCCCAACTGTGAAAACACGCACATTCCCTTTTGAATGGATTCTTTCTTTCCCATGAAATCCCCAAGAGGGGAAAAAAACAAAACAAAAGCATTATAAAAAGATTCTTACTCATTATCAAGAACATCACTGACTCCTCTGCCAAGTGCCCCATTTGACACATTCACTGACTAAATTACAGGAAGTACTAAACAGTTTCAACAGAATAAGAATTTAGACATGCAGAATGTGTAACACTGACTTCTGGTAAGAAATTTACATCCAGCTGAATTTTGTTTAAAATCGATGTTTTAAAGCTTTCTAAACAAAACTCCAAGAAATGAGACTATTATAGGCAAGCAATTTGAAGAACAAGCTATATGGCACACAGAGGATTACTTCAGAAATCCACAGGAAAAAAACATAAAGGATTTAATGCAATACATAACTTTTACACAGATTGAGGATTAAAAGTATCCAAATGGCAGGTCATCATGAAAATGGTGAAAAAAGGATTTTATTTTGAAGTCTGCTTTCTGGGGTAGGGGGAGGGTTTTTAAAATATGCTTTCATATATGGAGACCCAAAGTTTACCACTATAGTTTGAATTCAAGTAACTGCATTACCAATGCATAGAGACAAAAAAGGAAGTGGTTTAAAACTTCAGTACTGGGTTGCCTTGTTAAATTTGTGCATGTATTTAATCTTAAAGTATGAAATTCAATCTTAGAAACTACTGTAACTCTGCAACACACATTTGGAAAACCCAGACAGGTTCTGAAGCCTTCAAAGAGTAGAACCACACATCAATTAGTGGTTAGGTCCCCCTTGATCTTATGTACTTCTACAGTGGGATGGGGGCTTTTCTGTAAAAGAGCCATACAATCAGTTACTTAAAACTGAGGGGCCTCTTAGGAGCACATCTTAAGCAGCTTTTCTAAGATTGATCAAGACAACTCAAAAGTTTCTTATTTTAAACTAGACTATCTTTAAATCCCTAAACTAGATTGTTCCATATCCCAGTCTTAAGTTCGAGCACAGAACAGGAGCAGCATAAAGACATGGCAACTCATGTTTTCCAGGTGGTCTTTAACTAAAGATTCACTCACTGTTGTCTAATCCATGAGCCTCCGCAGCATCCAGAAATGCAAAATTACTTGGGATAAACACTGTACTTGGAGTGCAGAGAGCAACCTGCCCTTTGACAAGCCCTCAGGGGATACTTTCCCACTCTGCATCTTCTTGAGAACCACTCTGACAGTCAGACTTAGTCACCACACCCAGTGTGTCCTTTGCCACTAATTCCGTCCAAGGAACAAACAAGTTCAAGTTCTGGAAATTTTTCTTCAGAGCACAGGCAGATAAAATAAAAAAATCCAACCCATGTGGAGTACTGGGTGTCTCTTTTATTCCATTTGACTCGCTGGATTATGGTACAAATATTCACTACTTGACTGAGTATAGCAGTCCTTCAGTACTGGACAGAGGAAACCCATCTAAACAGCAGGCTTGCAAAATCCTAAACATCCTGTAGAATTTATCTGAGGTTAAACACTTGATCTTCAGAGATTTTGCAATCTACAAAAGCCAGCCCATCAAGCCTACAAGCCAGCCAGTAACAGCAGTGGCTTGTCAGACATTCTTTGCTGGCTCCTGCAGGACCATTCCTACATCTATCACCTCTTTGGTGTCCCAACAAGAGGCCTGCCCAGGACTACACTCTCTTCTTATAGTCAGCACTGACTCTTTACTGCAAATGAAGCCAAACAAAGATTATACCACAAATTACTGGTACCAACCACAAGAGACAGGAAGTAGCTCTCTTGTCTTTGATCCAAAAAGAGAGGGTTCTTCCACCACCGGGAAAGACAAAAGGCCAATACCTCTGAAAAGGAGCAGATTTCAGATGGGATATCAATATCAAAATGTTTTCAAACGCTTGAAAAGGTTTGCTGGCAGAATCACCATCCCTAAATTCTTCACAGATAACAACCCGAATATCGCAGTACAAGTCTTCTGTACTATCAGCCTGCTCTTTCTCCTAATACAGCCCTGCACTCTTCTCCAGAGGGCCAGAGTACACATCCTTACAGAATAGCAAAGAGGTCCCTCCTAGGCTGTAGAGATATCTCCCTAATGCTTCACAAAAGGAATTCAGATGCCTTTACTCAAGTGGATCCCCACTCTCATGTAACAACACTAAAAATGGGTCATCCTCAGCAGACAGCATCTCTAATTTCAGTTGTTACCCACCCAGCATTACATAGCACAGTTTTTCAATTACTAATATTTAAGAATATGTTTCTTGAAACAGAAAAGTCCCTTAAATTGCACTTTCTGGAGCATTCAACCTCCTTTCTTGTTGTTAGCAGGCACTGCTAAAAAGCATGAACATCTAAGACAGATGCTTTGTGTAAGTACTCCAGACAGAAAACCTGTGGGTTCATTAAGGGGATTAGTCCAAGGCTAGGTGATGTGACTTTCAAGTTAAATGCTTCATTAAAGTATCTGAATTTGGTGACAAAAATCAATCAAAAAATATTCTCAGGTCATGAACAGCCAACATTCAAATCAAATAACAGATTTCACCTTGTGCTGAACAAGACTTAATATTTTCTTCACTCCTACATCTCCAGAAATAGCAGAGGCTCAAGCAGGTTGTACTCTACAGTTTCATAATGTTAGAGAGAAGTGGCAGAGTAAGGGAAGCATGAATCAGCACAGGCCACAGAACCCTGCTGAAAAGCATTAGCCAAAAATACCACATATAGACACACACATAAACCACAAATGAGACACCTCAAGATTGAGAAATGAAATCTAGTAGGTTTCAGAATGTCCAGGAACAAAAGAAAAATTAAACAGAACTGATGTGGTTTTTAAAAAGCGGAAAAAACACCACACCAATAAAGAAGTGCAACAGGGAAGAAGGCAGCACCAACGTCCTACTAAACAACTCAGCACTGCTGTAGCTGACAGCCAACTTCAATTCCATGGAATCAGAATTATGCAGATGGTCACAGCCTGGACCAAGCAAGCAGCTGCTCTCTCTAGCACACCCCATTCAGGGCCAAAACATATTTTTACATCTGGATCTAGCTGAAAGCAGGAACTCGCATCACTCCATGGCTAATTTCCCCCCAGCATGGTGGTGAAAGAGAAATGAAAAAACATAAGAGCACTCAGATTTAATGTTTGGAGAACAGAAGGCACATCCTTCACCTTAGCAGACAGAATAATGCTTTGTGATCTAGAGCTGGGTAGATATATGGAAAAAATTCACCTTCCCTGTTATTATGTCCTCCTAAAAGGCCACATCCTTTGTTAAAAAACCACAACTGAGATATGAAGCTTGCTTCCATTGGGAACTGCTTTATGATCCCTTAAAATGGCTTTTTAAAGTATATAAATAGCAAGAGGTCTAAAACAAAACAATGGACTTGTGGGAGATGATTAAGTGACTGCTGGGGGTGAATTAAAAACAATGTCATTCAGTGGTTTTTTTCCATTACAGAATTACAGAATGGTTTAGGTTGGAAGTGACTTTAATGATCATCTTGTTCCAAACCCCCTGCCATGGGCAGAGACACCATCCACTATCCCAGGCTGCTCAGAGCCACTTGGCTTTGAACACTTCCAGGGATGGGGAATCCACAACACCTCTAGGCAACTTGTTCTGGTGCCTCACCACCCTCTGAGTAAAGAGCTTCTTCCTATCCACTCTCTTTCAGTATAAAGCCATCACCTCTTGTCCTGTCACAAAAGGCCTTCTCTTCCCCAGGCTGAACAGCCCCAGCTCTCTGAGCCTGTGTTCACAGGAGATGTGGTACAGCCCTCTGATTATTTTCATACCCTTCCTCTGGACTTGCTCCAACACGTCCACATCCTTCTTAGGTTGGGGGCCTCAGAGCTGGATGCAGCACTGCAGGTGGGATCTCACAAGAGCGAAGCAGAAGTTGAAAATCACCTCCCCCAGCCTGCTGGTCAGGTGGCTTCAGTCACAATACTGATGGACCTGGGGCTGCCCACTCCCAAGATGGAAGACCGTCAGTGTGGGAACAGCGAGTTTCCATTTATGGATGACGAAATTCTAAGGGATCAGCTGAATATTTCCAATTCCATGGGGAACGATGGGATTCATCCCAGAGTTCTGAAGGAGCCAGTGGATGCTTCAGCAGCACCCCTGTCCATCATCTACCAAAAGTCTTCAGAGTCAAGAGAGGTCCCTGCTGATCCAGATCTAGTTTTACTCCAATTTACAAGGAGGGTATGAAGGAAGATCCAAGAAACTACAGGCCTATTAATGTAACCTCAGCTCTTGGAAAAATCATAGAAGAAAAGATTATACTGGGTAATACTGAGAGGAATTTAAAGAATAATGCAATTATCAGGCACAGTCAATATGGGTTCACAAAAGTCATAAATAATAAGCTAATTTGGTTACCTTTTCTGATAAGGTCACAGATCTAAAGAAGGCAAGGCAGTAGATGCCTTTTTCTGGATTTTTAGGAAAGCTTTTGATACTGTCACAGCATCCTTCTGGACAAGCTGTCCAGCTGCAGGACAAGCGGGTTCATGGTGTGCTGGGTGAAGGACTGGCTGAAGGGCAGAGCTGAAGGGCTGTAAAGTGGAGGGGGTACAGCTGGTGACTGGTCCCCAGCACTGCTCCTCAGGGGTCAGTTCCAGGGCCACTCCCGTTCCTGTACTTCCCAACCATCTGCACGAACGAGTGCAGTGCACCTTTACTGAGTTTGGTGGTGATACCAAACTGGGAGGCGCTTTTGGCTTCCCTGAGGAACAGGGAGATTTGTGTAGGGGGATCTACATAGATTGGAACACTGGGCTATGATTTATAGCATGAAATTTAACAAGTCCAAATGCTGGATTGTGCACCTGGGACAAAGTAATGCCAGACACAAGTATAAACTGGGAGAGGGATCTGGAGTACATGGTGGGCAGAAGCTCAGTCTGGGTCAGCAGTGAGCCCTGGCAGACAAGAGGGCAAACCCCATCTCAGGATGCATCAAACAGCATCACCAGCCAGGCAAATGAGGAGATTGTCCAGCTGCATTCAGTGTTGCTGTGGCCTCACCTCAAGGACTGTCTACTGTTCTCAGGTGCACAATTTATGAAGGCTGTGAAGGTGCTTGAATGTGTCCAGAGAGGCTCAACAAAGCTGGAGAAGGGCCTGTGAGGAAAAGTCCTGCAATGAGTGGCTGAGGACTTGGGGTTTGTCTCGTTTGGACAAACAGAGGCTGAGTGGTGACCTTACTGCTCTCCACAGCTTCCCAAGGAAGGGATGTGAAAAGAGAAGGATTGAGCTCTGCTCCTTGGGCCCCAGTGACAGGATACATGGGAATGGCTCAAAGCCGCTCCAGGCGAGGTTCAGGCTGGACAGTAGGAAGTGTTTCATCACCAAGGGACGGGTCACGCACTCAAACAGGCTTTCTAGAGAGCTGGTTGATGCCTCAGCTCCTGACAGTGTTTAAGAGGCATTTGAACAACATCACTAAGGACATGCCTTAACTTTTGGTCAGCCCTGAAGCAGTCAGGCAGCTGGACTGGACAAATGCTTCCAAGTGAAATACTCTGTTCTTATAAACATCTTTCTCATATGCACATACTCATGTGTGTATGTAGCTAATGCTGTAGTTATTTCATTTATAAAGCCTTGTGTACCTACAGATACAGATCTCTCTATATACATAAAACCAGTATGTTTTATCACTATGAAGATATTTGTGAAATGTGTAGGGTTTTCCCCCAATTTTAAAGTCTCAAAAACCATATAAATTGTTTTCAAACAGACAGAGGTATCATACAGATTAATCATTAAAGAGCCACCATTTAGAAAATTAAAACTAGTGCAATTCAACAGTTAATGACTCCTTACAGCTGACCTATGGGGTTCAATCAAGGACATTATTATGTAAAGAAATAAGGTGGGTGAGAAGGGAGGGACAGAAATGAAAGCTTTTTAACAGGTGAAACTTATGTATTGAATTATTCCTTATTTCATCCCAGCTGGAAAGCTGTTCTTGAAAGAGACTGGCATAGTTTAGCATTAGCTACATGGTTCAGGTCTATCCCAGTTTCTCTAGGGGTTTTTTTTCCTCCCTCCTCCTGTTTTTAAAGGGCCAGATGCAACTGAGTTTTGTTGGTTTCTTTTGGGTCTTTTTTGTTATAAACATTTTTATTTATAAGCCAGTTAAACTAAAGCAGTTTTGCATGGATCTGTGACCTCAAATCTCACTCAATGTAGAGGAGCTTAGCAGTTTAGGAAGATCAAACAAATCACCAAAAATCCAGAAGTATGTGAAATAAAGTCCACTTTTTCTTTTGAAAAGAAGGCTGAAGTGGCTTAAAACAATCATGCCTGCTGTTACCATGGGATTTTTATGGTTTTAATTAAGACCTGTTTTCATAAAAAGGAATTTTAAAATACTTTTTTAATATAGGTAATGAAAAATACTGACTTCATTATCCTAATCACATAACCCATCCAGGTCATCTACTGCCTTACCATCAGATTCAACACCACACAGTTGATACTAACTAAAGAGACGAATTTTACCTGTTCCCACTACGTATTCCTATAAATTAAATCCTTCAGATTAATTCACTATGACATTCACAGCCATGTTTAGTATTTTCTACTGGGGGGAAGGAAGAAGAGGCAGTCAGCTGCCACAAATACAGCATCTTACAAAGTAATTTCCATTAAGAGATTTAGAAACAATAACTAAGATATGATGTGACCACAAAGAAAACCTAAATTACTTAATACATACAATATATACATCTCAGACATCTCCATAATAATGTGATTGCACGTAAATTATCCTATTCTGGATTGGTTTCTTGTCTGCATCCCTTCCTCAGTCTTCCAACAACCAGAAAATACCCATTTCAATTTTGCCTTCCTCTATTTACATTTTTAAAACTATAAATAATTTAGATTTCCAATAATTAAATACAGATTCACATCATGTAAGATGCAAAATATCTTGATTTTTGGGAAAAAAATAAACATTTAATGTGGCAACTGGTTGCTGAAAGACATGGGCTGCCAGTAAACATGCAAGAATTTTTTTTCATTTGAAGAGCAGCTATTCTGTTTAACCCTATGTAGGCAGGAGTGGAGACAGAGGATGTCACAGGAAAGAAGGGATGCCATGTCCCAGGGCAATGCCATGCCTGCCCAGGCAGCAGTTGACAGCTCCAGAGCAATGTGTGGCTTACATTTGGAAATGGAAGCAATGACATTCTGGATATTACTGACCACTTCATTCTGGGATAGTAAGAGATAAAAGACAGCAGGAAACCCAGCACAGCTTCAAATCCACCTCTTCCCACCTCCATATAAAATGCAGAAACCACACAATGCTTTGAAGAGTAACAACTCCACTTACCAGAGGGCAGGACCACAGCTGTGACACATGGTTTCCTCTTTCCCTCTTTATTTAACAGCTGCTTGGTGCTGGCCAGAGAGCAGTAGAGGAATAAAATACAACCAAACAGGGAGGCTTAGTTAAAACTACTGATATGCCGTGCATGAAGCTTTTGTTCAAAGAGCACCAGCACATGCACTGTAGATGGGTGGAAGGCTGCAAGTAAAGCCACAGCAGATGCAGAACCTGATGCCTTTGCTCTCCTACCACACCTGACCTCAGTTTGAAATGCTCATGTAGCTCTTCAGACATTACCTCTATGACCAACAAGTGCCCAGGAGGTGTAAGCACCACAATCATTTGAGCTGACCATTCATGTTATTACAGGTTATAAAACCTCTGGCAAGTTCTGCACCAAGTACAATGAACTAAAACGGATCATCAAGAAGGCATGGAACCTTGTTTGTTTGGAGGTTTTTGTTGAGGTTTGGGGTTTCTTGTTTTTTTTCCCCAAAGCCTCCTTTATGAAGTACCACTAAAAACTATCATCTGATCCCAAATAATACAGTGTTTCCTTCTGCACAGTGCGGATGAATGCTTTGTTATTTTAGAAAACCATGCTGCAGATTTTCATAGGAATCACACTTCTTTTTAAAAAGCTAAGTGCCCCCAACACTTTCAAGATCTAATGTTTTCACAACTACCTCATTTTCAAGTATAACAACAGTATAGAGATATTTTGCCCTTGAGAAAGGCATTTATTTGGAGTAGCCTATTACCAAGTTAACATGTAAATAAGTCTGTTCTGCAACAAAACTACTTCTTATGGGCCAGCTGTTCCATAGGTCATGTCCTCTTATATGCAGAATCACCAAAAGTTGTTTCAAGCCTACAAAAAAAAAAAAAAACCACACTGCTTAAGGTTCCCACTTTGGCCAAGTTTGTTCTTCTTTTAGCACTCAATAAGAATCTGATTTAAATCATCAAGTCCTGTGTGCTTTGAACAAGAAAAGAGGATGAACACTTCATTATACACCTGCAGAAATGAGCAAAAAAAGTATGGAAGGCATATTTTAGAGAACACTACTAATATAATGCAAATCAACTAATCCACAGCAAAATTCAATTATTTCTACAGTCTTATCTTCCTAGAGTTACATTTATTTTAGTATTCTGTTCAAAGTGGCTTTAGAAGCCTCAAAAATACACTTCTGACAAAAGAACACTTGTCCTTCAAGCTTTGTATTTCAGACAAGCTTTTGTTTGAAGGTTTCCTCTATATTTTAGCTCTAAAACATCAGGTTAAACATCTTCAAGAGATTATAACAACTCTCAGTAACCCTCAAATAAATTCACTAGTTTTATTCCTCTAGATTCAACATCCATACTTCTCACCCTCACAGTTCAATCTCCCTGTTTCCCACCCAGTGCTAAAACACCTAATTTTTCTCATTTCTTAGCCTATCCCTGTAACTCAGTGAACCTACACAAATTTCTTTGAGTAACCCACACTGCTCTATGCTGCATTAATTGTTCTGTGATGAGGCATGAAGGAAGTTATCTTATCTTTGACCAACAAATCAAAGCTGTTTACTATTTAGACTATCATCCTTTAAGTTCACAAAATCTAATTCAGTATACTTTCTAATGCTTCATATTCAAAAGCATTAACAGCAATAATTCCACCAGGATGAATAAGAGTGGGGATACTCAAACTACAGATTTAGAGTCACAGGTCTTACAGTCAACATCACCATTACCAAAAGTATAAAATAAGGCTGCATTTTTATAACTGAACCTCAACATTTAAGTTTGCTTTTAAAAACTTGATTATTACAGGCTGTCTATGTGCTTCTCTAACTTCCTCAGTTCAATTGGCTGAGAAAAATACATGCCAAGCTTGGATTAGCATTTAGCAGCTTCGGGGCTAACTGTGCTTGTTGTTTCAACCTTGACAACCAACTGTATGGACACACTATCATATTTAAGCTTCCAGAAGCATTTAACATTTGATTCTGCTGAAAATACAGTTCTACTATACGTTTTGAAAATAAAATCACTTTTTCCTCTTTTAGAAGTCTATGATGATGCCAAACATATGCTTGTTTTCCAAACAACAACTGTTTAAAAGAAAGAAAACTCTTTCTGATGTTCCTGCCAAAACCAACATTCTGCGGCTTAAAGAAATTTGATAGTAAGCAGTTCACTCAGCTAAGGGAAGACGGATTTACATTTGGCAAGGATTTACACTTCATGTCTTGCATCTACTTCCCTCCATTTTAAATTTTTTCAGGGATGCACGTGGCAGCTGGGAAGGGTTTTTGTTGTGGTTTTTGCTGGGGTTTGTTTTTTTTACATCTCCAAGTATTTCACTCTCAAAAAGAAGGCATCAGTGGGTTTTACTAGAAATGACACAAAGCAGAAGTTCATCATAACGTTTGTCTTTTTACAGGGATTACTAGGATATAGGAGTGACTTTCGAAGGGAAGTAAAAGGCTTCAGAAAAAATGCATCAGCGAGAGTTTGCAGCAAGAGGAAGGGGAACAGAAAATGCAAATGAGGAAGTGGCACACAAAGCATTTAACAGCTTCATTTTAAAGCATGAAACGGGGAGAGAAGGCAATGAATTTGGGGTTTCAGCAGTCATTGTCACAGGCAGCAGTAATACATAATGCATACCCAGTAAAGGTGATTATTTCAGAAATACTGCTGCCTCAATAGTTCCAGATTAAGAGACAAAATGGCTAACAGAAAGATGCAGATTGGACTATATACTGTATAAGATTTATTTCTGCACATTTCAGAAAGCCAGAGATTTAAGAGGAGGGTTCAGTCTGCTACAATATTTGACTCTGTCCTTCATTAATAATGCACAGAAATAGTAACGGGACCAATTTACTAAATAATGTAAAATATTTAGTCCATTCCAAGCAGCTAAGACAACAGAAGTTCTGAAATTTTCCCCAGCTGTGGAATATCACCTTCCTCTCCCCAGTTTTTGCAAGTAGAATTCTAAATCCCATTGAACAGAACCTTGCCATCACCCTCCAAGACAGAGAAATTACAGAAGATTGCTAAACCTGCTCCAGCATCGAGCCAAATAGACAGACAGTGCTTCAGCCAGCTGTGGGACCAAGCATGACAGCAAGCTGCAGATCCAAGGCCCTCAGAACTGTTAGTACAGCAACCAGAACAACACTTTACAAAGCACACACTTTCTCCAGTAAGGTGGCGAGCATTCTAGAAAAAAATCAGAATCCAAATGATGTTACATTAGTATTTCAAATGCAGCTATTTTGGGACAATAAAAATCCTTAAGGCTAAAAACTTAACCACTTATTAGTCCAACAACATGGAAGCTTCTCTTGTCATTATCAGTGCAAATCCAGTACAGAAATTCAGCAACTAGACATGAAGGTCTGTCTTTACAGCAAGAATAGCTTGAGCTATAACTAGGTGTAGCTCCTAATGTTCACTATGTGCTTGTGTGGAGCTACCCACCCTGAATCAAAGGATACCTGAAATTTCAGCATAGTCTACAAGAGCACGAGCTGTGCTTGATGCCTGCTACAGTGAACATGTACAAGACCTGTAGGATTGGAAGGGAAAGCTTCAAGAGAAGCAAGCTGGCTGAGCAGAAGGAGACAAGATCTCCTCCATCTAGGGAAAAAAAAAAGAAGCTGCTGAAATGCTAGTTCCTGGTTCCTTCTGCCAAAAGAAGACTGGATAGAAAGCACATGGCTTGCACAGCTGCTTGTCTAGCAATGCAAATAACCTGCTCCTACTATTCAGTTAAATAATCTGATACTGTAACCAAACCACTAGTATAACTGTACCAAGACATCCTCTTTAAATATGACTTAAGATTTAACTGCAGCTCCACTCCAGCTCAAGCTGGCATGCAGAGGTGAGAAGAAACTTCAATATTCCATGTGCAAAAAACATTGATACAAGAGTGTCTTGAAATTCAGCATGAAATCAAAGGCTTCACTTGAAGTGATGTATTCTTGTCCATGTTTGCAGCTGTTTAAGCATTCAAAGCAGCAGCCAAGCTTTATAAAGAAAAACACTACTTTCCCAGGAAATAACTCTGCAGTAAATCTGTGCTGATATAAGTTCCAGAGAATTTCAACATTCTATAGAAAACTGATCAGCAAGACCTAACTGCTGCAGAAAAACAAACTAAAAAGCCACATTGCCACTAAAGCCCTCCTTTTAATTCACAAGTTCAAACTTCATTTATCCATTCACATGTAATGAGGCAGAAGAACTTCTCGAAGAAGTGCTTCCAAAGGCTGTTTGAAGTCTCAAAATAAAACAAGCTTTGCAGGCCTTGTCTTCCAGCACATTAGTCTCCACAGCTGCCTGTTGCTCTGTTACAACAACACCAAGTCCATAGTAAATGAATGGCTTTCCTCAGCATCACTTGATACTGACCTTTTCAACTACAGGATTTCAAAACCAACATCAAGAAATCAATTCCAGTGTTCACTGGATACTACTAACATGTTTTGATGTATTATGCATCACCTATTACATACACAAGTTCTCCAACTATTACTTGTTATGAGCAAAGTAGTTTGCCACTGTGAATATGCCCAAGAAATCTGGGATCCATCAGCTGAAGTACTGAATAACAATTTCAATTTCTCTGCTTCTAAAACATACACTTGAAAATGTAAAAGTAAATCAGTTCAAGCATGCAAGTGGCACGACTATAATGAATACTCAAAACCAATATATTTAATAAATGTGGCATACTATGCTTTACACTCAGTAGAAACACATGCTCTCCCCTATCACTGAATTTGGCTACCAAATCTCTGTTAGAATAAAGAGATTATATTTGTTAGATAGGAAGGGGCTCCAAGAATCTTGAAGCATTAACTAAAATTCTGCTGAATTGAGAGGTCCACAAAAAAAAAAATCCCCATACATTCTGGGTCATTTCTAGATGCAGAAAACACCATCAGTTCAACAGCAGAATATTTCAGTATGTGAAAGGAAAAACTAATTCACAGCATGTTGAAATTCCAGACACCTATAAAGCCTTAACACAAATAAAAACCAGCAAATCCAACAAATATTTACCATACTTAGAAGCCTTCAAAATAATTCTCCAGCTACCTCCCCTGTCAAAAATGAAGAAATCAAAGATAAGCTCCAAGTTCGCAGCTTAAATCAGCATAAAGGGTGCCATTTTGATCTCCAGCTGTTTGTACAAATTTCTTAATTTCTTCCCAAGCATTTTGATTCTTCTTGTGGCAGAAGAAATTACATCCATCAGTAGCTAAAAATATTTCAGTATTTGAATTTTCAAAAGAGGGGTGAAAAACAACTGTGCTTTACCAGTTAAGAAAAGAACTCAATGCAACATTTCAACAACTTTTATCAAAGGTTGGCTTGGATCTAAATAATAGTTAAATGTGAAGGAAAACATTTGGGTAAACTGTAACAAATAATTCTAGTGTAACTTGAGATTATTGTCATTTTTACCTCTAAAGGCAGACTAAGTTCTCAGGAGAGAATGTAAGTGCTATGGCAGCTCTGCTACAGAGCTAAGAGTTGAGATGCTTTGATTTAATTCTCAGTCGAGACACTAATTTTTCTTAGATTACAGCTATTCTGTATGTGAGCCTTCCATATGGAGAAGTTAATAGTCACCCTCTACCTCCACCTTTCCTTTTAAGAGAATAAGCAGTGACAGCCTGTGATTCATCATACTCCTTGTACAAGGAAGCTTCCAAAGGCAAAGTACAGCTATATCCTACACTGGAAGACATTTGTAATCTGATCCTATCAATGATCTCCATCTACTGCATGCCATTAAGATTAGAGAACTAAGAAATTAGCCTGACAAGACCAATTGCTCCCCATCAGTACTGTATACTAATGTACTTCTGCTATGGAGATATTCAACAAAACTTAGTATCATAACCCACTGGGCATGCACAGCCTGGTCAGTAACTTACACCAGCAGTGTAATTCATGTGATACACTACCTATGGCTCAGGATCCTATGCAAGCAAAAATGAAATAAAAACAAGTCAAAAGTAACGACCACAACTTGTCTAGTAGTTTTAACTGGAGCCACACATGAACCAGGAAGTCGTAACACATCCCATTTGAATTGAAAAGCCCAAGAAAGGTTGTATTATACAAGATTCCAGTGCAGTTACAAGACAACATCAAGTACACATCAGCTAAAGACAGGCCTCCAAGAGCAGACTGAAATTACCTGCAATAGTATTTTTTGCTCTTTCCTCATGCAAAGCAGTCAAGAGAACTCTGGAAGAGAGTGCTCTGAGACTGCTCAAAAGAACAAAGAGTACACTAATATGTGACTGTTCATGCAGGAAGTTTAATCAAAAAACAAAGACTTGCAAAGGCATGAAAGCTAATTCATGTCCAGGTCACACTGATACAATGATGGAAACACTCAATCACCATCAGCTCTTCTGGAATTCTTCACCAAAGTATCTGCTCTGATTTAGTTACTTTCCAGAAACCCTGTCTTTCTCATCACTGTATAAGACACTTCAAAACACTCTATCATCTGTCAGATGATGGCTTTTCTTTCTCTTTCCTCCATACAACAATACTGCCCACAGACAGTGCTATTCTTGTTTCAGAAAAGTAAATGGCATGTACCTTCTCACTGAAGAATGAAGTAAATAAACCTGAGCTAAAGTAGGCACACTAAAGAGTAGCTGACGTACAAGGACTTTATACTGTTACTCCTAAAATCATGATCCCTTGAGGCATGTTTTACAGATAAAGCACATACTGAAAAACAAAACAGGCTTATGCTGTTATTAACTATGAAATGTCACATGTGTCGTACCATATAAATCAAACATGAAGCCACAGTAACTTATTCCTGCTGTGAAAATACCTTTTTTAAGCACAAGCAATTCTATTTCTGGCACGTAAAGTAATTTTTAATACTTCCATGGACAAATAGGAAGATTAACAAAGACTATTCAATTTCTGTAACTATTGAGTATAATCAAGACTATTGTTTCAGTATCTGATAAAAAAAATGTTTTCTATTTTCTCTTTATTTGAGGAAAACAGCCATGGAAAACGAGAAGAGGACTGGCTCAATTATACATTATTTCATGTACAACAAAACCTCTGTGTTCACTGCCTAATAACTCCATTCATACTGCCGCTAGCTATATAAACACAAAACTAATCTTCCAGCAAGGGACAGAAAAAGTTTGCTTTGCACAACTCATCCCCAGAATTCAGCTGGAAACAAATCAAGTTTCCACATCACTTAAGGGAAACATAGTATGGTCCTAGTCTCAAATGAATAGCTAGCGATAAAACATCCTAATTCTTAGTAAGAATGACTTGGGGCCCGTGGGCAGATAACTGTCCTTCCATCTTAGCATATTTTCTTCTGATGAGAACTTAAAAGGCAAAAAGCTGTAGCATAACAACTGACAAAGCTCAGTTCCACTGCTCAAACACAGAGTTTAATCTTCAATCACTGAAGTTTGCAAGCACTGTAACCAGTAACTTTCACGGATTTCCAGCTTGAGCACTTTAGTGCAGCATAATTATTTTGTATCATGTCATCCTTTATATATTAGGGGCCACTTCACATCTGAACTACAGAGCGCTGTAGTGTGGGACAGCCTACTGGAGGATAAGAACTGCAGCCTTATTCCATTACTTCATTCCTCTCCTCAAGTACACTCGCTATTAGTTTATGGAAAATACTGTATCAGCCAAAGTCAAAACAACAGTCTGTCTCCTCTAAATGTAATATTTTTTGATTCCCTACGTCAAGTTTTAAAAAGAAGGCCAGTCTTGCATGATAGGCAAGAAAAAACAACCTCCTCATCCCCAGATTTTAAGTTTCTTGAAGTTCCTGGCTGCTCTCATAATTTGCCCCATCTTTTTCTAATAGGAACACTGTCTCCTCATTCGCTGCAGTTTACAAAAGAGGCACAAAGAACTACAGCTTTTTGCTATTCCTGCACCAACATCACACACACTACACCATTTGTGCTTTGAAGTGTCTTCTATCAAGGAATCTCACAACTGTATCCAATCACTCAAGTACTGGCCCCACTTCACAGATTACTGCTCAACCTAAAACTATCAGCCCTTCTCCTGTTATCTGCAGCGAATACTGAACTATATCAGAAAGAAAGAGAATAAACAAAGCATTTTTTAACTGCTTTTAGGTCAGTGTTAGACACTAAGCAGTTGAGATAAATCCCTGTCTTCACACGCCTGCACTCAACTCAGACTCCAGGCTTCTTCTCAGCGACACATTCACTTAAGAGCCAAGTAGGGGGGAAAAGAATTAACAAAAAAAATCCCAAACGCGCTGGGGCGAGGAAGGGTTTAAAAGTTCCCGAGCTGTCAAGGACTGCCAGCGCCCTTCAAAGCCAAAGACGATTATTTCTTAAATACTTGAAGAGCGCCGGACATCAGAAAGCCTCGGCGGTGCCGGGGGCCGCTCTCGGGGGGCGAACACGAGCGGGGAACGAGCTCCCCCCGGGCAGCTCCCGGGAATGGGCGCCGTGCTCCCGCTGCCCGATCGGAGCGCCGCGGGGAACAGTCCGGGGGCCCGGCCCCGACCCCAGCACGGAGGGCTCCGGAGCCTCCTCCCGAGAGCGCGGGGGGAAGGGGAGCGCGCCCCGCGGCTCCAGGGACGGGCGAGGGGCCGAGGCCGGCGGAGGACTCGGAACAAAGCTGAGGCGAGAGGGCCCGAGAACGGACAGCTCAGCCCGGGCCAGCGGAGCACAGCCAACAGCTCTCGAGCGACCCACCGGCGCCCCCGCCGCGGCCGGGAGGAGAAAGGGGGCTCCCGCAGGGCAGCGCCGGGATTGTCCCCGCGGGCTGGAGACCGCTAAAAAGCGACTGCTCCCCCTCCACGCTCCTCGCAAGACGGGAAAGGACCCTCTAAGCGCGGCCACCCGCCCTCCTGCCCTCCCTGCACCGTGGCTACGAGGGGCTGGAGCGGAGCCCCGCACCCACCTGACGCCGCGCTCCGTCCCATCCCGCTCCGGCCGCCGCCGTTCCAGCGCTCCAGCCGCCGCCGCCTTCGCGGGCTAAGCCGCCGCCGCCCCGCCCCCTCAGCCGCGGGCCCCGCCCCCTCGCCGCCCTTATGATTCCTGCGCGAGGGGCGGGGCAGAGCCCACCAATGGGATGCAGGCGCCGGCGGCGCTGAGCGCTGATCGGCGTGGGGAGCGGCCAATGAGAGCGCCGGGAGGGCGGTGTCAGCTGTCAATCATCGGTCCCTACCTGGGGCTGGCGAGCGGCCGGGAGCGAGGGATGGCGATTCCGTCCCTCCTCCCTCATCTCTCCCTGCCTTCATCCTTTCATCTCTCTCCCAGCTGGCGGGCCCATACCCGGCGCTTCGACCCCTGCCCGCCCTGACCTGGGTGCCGCCTGGCCCCGTGAGGCCGCCCAAGCGGCCAGGGTGTGGTGGCTGCCCTGGGGCTCCCTGGCGTGTCCCTCGGGGGCAGCTGCCTCTCCCTCAGTGCCCGAGCCGCCCCTTCCCCGGCCGGCCCCGGCTGCGGGACAGCGGTACCCAGTCCCTCGCAGTCCCCCGCAGTCCCCCGAGGCCATCTGGCGCCTGCCTCACGTCGCCCGCGGGGTCGGTGCTGTCACCCACCCAACGCCCCGGCCCCTTTTCTGCCCGCAAGAGGCCTCTGCGGCGCTTCTGCCCTCATTCTCGACTGCCACAAGCACACCCACCACCGCTGCCCTTTTCTTGCCCTTGCGACCCAATTCCTGCTGAATCCAGCTCCTGGGCATCCGGGCCCCCAAGAGATCCATGTTTATCCAGACGGGCTCTCTCCCCGCTGGGCAGGTGCATTGCGGGGCTGCAGCTGCCGGCCGAGGCCCAGCGATGTGCCCCTTCCAGCTGTGCCTGAGCTGCCGGCCTTTGTGGCTATCCCTGCGGCGGGGGCTTTTGTTGCGCGCCTCAAAGCCTTTAGGAAAAAAGTAGGTGGGAGTGTATCATGTGAATCCGATTTGGAGGGGCAGGGTGTGTAGAAAAACAGCTAAATTTATTTTAATGGCCGGGCGGCTTCAATAACTCATGACAAGTAACACAGGACACCCAAAACCAGCGAGTTCATGAAGGTGATGACCAGCTGTTCTGCCCCGTTCAGCAGGCTGCCCAGATCGACAGAGCCTCTGCTTGGTCTTTACATGGGACAAAGAGGTCAGGAAGACCCCCATGATCAAGGAATAATGCTCTACAGAAGGGGAGCAGGCACTGATGGGCAGCAGCCGATCTAACCAGCTCAGCAGCCTGCCCCATCCATGGGGGCTCGGGCTGCTCCACTGCAGACACTTGGACCCGGAGGAGCCGTGAGGCAGTGGTGTCTCAGGCTGTGGAAAGCTGAAGGGGCAGCCACTCTCTCTGGAGTCATATTGAATAAATACTATTTAGTCAATAAAAATAATCACAGCTGAAAGTAGAGTTTTTTTAAACACCATCTCCAGTCAATCGGTGACCAAAAGTTTACTGAGCTCAACCCAGATGAACCACTTGTTCCCCACATCTTGCCTTACAGCAAAGTTGCAGGCTCACAAGCACCTCCTTTTCACCAAAAAAAAACCCCACAAAAACTCAGTATGTGGGATTCCTATAATTTTCAGAAAAAAGTATTTGAATTTGAGGTACTTGTGTCAGTCGTGGTAAGAAGCAACAGCTGAGAACCACTGCTGTAATCACTCCAGATTACACAGCAAAAAGCACCAGCTTTGAACTGCTGATGGTGACAGTTTTATGATCACTAGCAAAGTAAACAGAAAAGAAGTCTTTAAGTAACATAACCCTGAAAGAAGGAAGCAGCAGGCTTTTTACTTAGTATTAGGACTTTGTGGGACAAAACTCCTAAGAGCAAAATAGTCTCAAGGTTTTCAGAAAAATTTGTTCTCTATCCAAAAAAAGAGTATTTTTCCTGAAATACATATGCAGCAAATGGAAACTCTTCAAAGACTGTAAAACAAAACAGAAGGAAAATTATTTGCTATTGTTAAAATACAGCTGCACTCATACTCATTCAGTGGTCCTTTTTTCATGCTGAAAATGGGATCTTGAGATTTTAAAAGTATTAATTTCAAACAGACCTATCTCTACCAGTACTTTTTTTCTGCTCCATCAATACAAATAAGTAGCCTGTGTGATGCAAGGTATTAATTAACATTTATTTCGTTCCGGCTGCTTCCCAGTCTCCTGGATTATTTCTTAGCTTTCATTTTTCTCCTCTGTATTCATGACATTTTTAATGCCATTTCTAATAACATCTAGATCTTGTAAGAAAGGAGCTCAGGCACAGCTTTATTACTGCTGCTTTGACCTTGCTTTTGAATTTGCAAATAAGGCAAATCTGCCAAACAATTTCTGTTGAATTGATATTGAGTTTTCATTACGAGAAAAAGAAAGGTGGTTAAATTAAATGCAAGGAATAATTGAATCAGCATTTGTATGAACCAATATTATTTTTAAGTTAAATTGTGCTTCAGATAAGCCCTCTGAATGCAGTAAATAGAGGTTTGGACTGGCACACCAAGAGATATCCAGGATTGATCTTCTATTAATTTCACTTGAAGGAAGAACCAGACTTCAGAGGGTAATGAAAAGGGAGGGTTATTGGGGACTGAAACCAAGATGAGTTAGTGGAAGTGAGCATGACATTTTCTTAATGTCTGCATATAATATCACTGGTGTAGATCAAATTTATAAGGACCTCATCTTCTTGAATAATTAATTTCCTACACACAAAAAAAAGATACAGTGTAAGAAGAAACAATATTTTGAAAGCCTGTTATACAGCTTGTTGCTTCCTGCTGGAGAGCATATTTCATTATATGAAAACCTTTTTGTCTTTCAGGAAACACAAAATTGCTGAATAATGTTAAAATAAATAGTGTTGTACAAATGATTTACAACGCCTCTGATAATCATTACAGCATCTCTGATTATTAATGGTACATTGATAGGCCCCTCCAGAGTTTCTTGCTGAATCAGCTTTTGAAATAAATTGCTTTCCCTCCATCCACAGCCGCACCCCAGAGAAAGGGGAACCATGTCTTGACTGAAGTAATTGATTTAGGATAGCCAGCAGATACAGACACTGCACAACCTAAGATGCTCTCTGAATTACTACGTCTCTGTTAAGGGAGTTTATTTTCCTTTATCACAAAACTGTTTAGCCTTGATAAGGCTGCATGTGTATTTCTCATACTATTCGTATTTTCAGTGTTATTGATATTACCATGTGACTTACATTTTTCAGGAATACTTTCCTGACACTATTAATTATTTTGCTTTTTCTTTATTGTTTTCCTTCTACTATCCCTGGATTGCTGGAATACTGAAAGACTAACAAAGAATATGAAACCAAGATGCAAGTAGATCCTCAGAGGAAACATTCAACATAAGTTCAAAGAGTCACTGTGTAATCAATCTTGAGAAAAAAAAATGCAGGGAAGCAAGAACAAAAGGAAGCCTAATAACTTTTCAAGACAGCTACTTTCATCAACTAAACAGGAGTTGTAATTCTGCCAATTAATAGTAAGGCCCATTAACTGTAAGTCATAAAAACTATTTGCTATGCAAAGCACTCGTTTTTCTTTGCTGGCCCTGACATTTTGGGAGGGCAGTGTAGCAGGATATCCTATGAAGCAAGGCCTGGTGATCTATAGCAGGAGTGGACAGACTCTCTCAATGGTTTTACAGCGTTGCCAGTTGAACAAGCTCCCTTTATAAAAATAAACACAGGAAAGACATGATGCCAAGTTCCCTGAGAGATTAAAAAATTATATGCAGAAAGCTGTATTTAGTAGTGCACTGTTGATTTAGTGTGGCACAGCTAGGACTAATGGCATGAAACTAAAAACTGGGAACCAGGGGGAAGGGAAGGGAAGGGAAGGGAAGGGAAGGGAAGGGAAGGGAAGGGAAGGGAAGGGAAGGGAAGGGAAGGGAAGGGAAGGGAAGGGAAGGGAAGGGAAGGGAAGGGAAGGGAAGGGAAGGGAAGGGAAGGGAAGGGAAGGGAAGGGAAGGGAAGGTCACAAGGAAAGTTGGGTTACTGCAAACAGGACAGTGTGAAATATTTCAAGGAGTACTGTAACAAACACCTTCCCATCAGTTAAAGATGAGCTCATTTTTTTTTCTCCTGGCTGGATTCACTATAGCTTTTTACCAACCCAGCAGTCCTTTCCTAAACTTCTGTGCTTCCTTGTGTTATTGCCACCAATCATAACAGGGGTGTAATGTCAGAAGAAATCTCTTATGTAGGTAAAAATGGGCTTTCTTGGAGAAAAATAAAAGGGTAAAGAATAACAACATATTGTTCAGTGTTAAAGGATTTATGCAGTGTTCTGGGAAGTCCCTAGCTGCTTTCTCACTCTACTAAGCCCATAAACAGACATGGATATTGAAAGATTCATGATAACTGTGTTGGATTGCTCCCAGCCTGATGTCCAATAGTTACTGGTAGCCTCACTCCATCTGATTTGTCTGTCCCTCTTGTCTCTCTCAAGGGTAAAGTTTACCAACAGAGATTGCAACCATCCATTTCCCACTGACTTTCAGCAAGAGGTTATCATCTAGGTCCCTTAGGGCCCCTTAGAAATCTCTCTTCTCATCCATAGAAAAGAGTGAGTGCTTCAATGTTGTACTCCATTACCATCTCTGACTTTGGGAAAGTCAGGGGGACAGAGTGATTTGCCTTAGATATGAAAATACTTTGAATGACACATGGATGCCCAAAACTGCAGAATCAAACCCAAGCTTGTTCAAAACCTTGGAATGTCCCAGCAGCATCTCATTTCTTTGGACAGACATCAGCTGCAGTCTAGTATGTGAGGTAACGTGAGGGAGGAATAATGAAGGAGATGGCTGTGATGAAAGGAAGAGTTATGTTCAATTATTTTTCTTTTTTTTTAAATCAATTTTAAAAATCATAGTAGGTGCCAATAAAAAATATGCTCCTTTCATATCCTGGAATTGTTAGGAGGAATATTACATAGCAAACAAACATGAGGAGTACAGTAAAAAATGGATAAAAATAGAAAAAATATAAAATCCATCCCTTTCAACCATACATACCTCATAGAAATAAAGCTGTCAGGGAAGCACCCTGATTACTGATTTCAGTGTCTGCCTCACAAGTATCACCTTCTTTTTATTTATGCACAGCCATGTAGATGGCAGGGATCAAATGACCATGTGTACAAGGATGCACAACAGTGAGTACAAAATGCTTCTGAACTTTCCCTGGCCCATTGTACACAGCTTCCTCTTAGGAGTGCTGTGACAAGTGAACTGTTATATCCTCTTATGTGACAGGGGAGTGACACAAGGCCAATGAGACTCTCTCTTTCCAGCAGCTTGACCAAGGAGTTTATTTTCCAATTGAGACGTGACTCTCCAACTGCCTGTCCCCAGCTTCTAGACAGAGTTGGATCACCAGTTAGGTTTGCCCAGTGGACTTGGCATCTGGTGTCCCAGAGTGGAAGAAGCTGAGATGTAAAGGATTAAGGTGTGAAGGTAGAGGTAAAAATTGGAGACCACCAGAAGAAAATTAAACATATGAATTACAGAGGTGAGATGGAGTTTTACTGAGACCACCTTTCAAAAATGTATGTAAATTAATTGCAAATAGAAAAGTTAACCCTAGAATTAAATCATGAGAGTAGTGATAGAGACGTGGAAAATGGGGCCAAAATGGCAGAAAGAGTTATCTTAGTCCACCTTCCTGTGCCAAGCCTGCATAAATGAGAGCGATATGGTTATGGACTGATGTCTGCTTTATTATTTTAAGGTATTTAATCTAAAGCAGAGAACTTCACCATGTCCCCATGTATTATTCCCTAGTTTCTATTGTCAAAAACTTTTTGCTAATATCTAATGTAACTCTTCCATGATGTCATTTTAGCACATTCTTTTCTCTTGATATCCACAATGGATACAGAGAACAGATGACAATCTGTGATTATTTGGAAGCTTCTCAGTCTCTCCAGTTATTAATTCAATAAACTAAAGCCCTAGCTCTTTCTTTCTTGCCTCATTGGACATGTTTTCTAATTCTCTGGTCACTTTCCTTTCTTTCTTTTGAATTGCCTCCACATATGCTGAAGTTCACTGCCCAGAACTAGACATGCAGCTCTCAACAGCAAAGCCTCATGTTTGCTTTTACTGTAATAGTATGACACTGTTGATACATATCCCACTTGTGAGTCACTGCAACCTCAACATCTTTTTCAGCAAAGTTGCTGCCTAGTCAGCTGTTTCCCATTCTGTGTTAATGCACTTGATTTTTCCAGATTAAGTGCAGACCTTGTGTTCTCCTCTTTGAAGTAAGTTCATCCTAGTTTTTTTGGGCAGCTGTCCCATTTGTCAGGATCACTTTGATTGCTACTCCACCAGCTTTGTGACATCTGCAAATGTGCTAAACATACTTCCTACTTCATCATCCAGGTCCCTGAAGTAAGTACAAAACATTACCAAACTCAGGACATATCCCTGGAGAATATCAGGCAACAGTTTTCCACTGTAGTAGTGAACCTTTGCTAACTATTACTTGATCACTGCTTTCCAAATAATTTTCTATAGCTTCTTAAAAGAACATCTAGCAATGTTAAAAATCTCTCTCTATATCAATGTTTTAAAGGGAACTGAAGTTAAGAATTTCCTTAAAATTCATGATTATATTTAATTTGATTGCTTATCTCTTGTTTCTGTTATGGAACATTTAGTATTTTTGTGAGAGAGACAAAACCATATTTCAGAATAGACAGTGAAATTTGGGCATTTTGGACACCAGGCAGGGAAAAGTTGGATTTTCACTCAAAGATAGTCCTTAGATTTTGAGCACCAGTAAGTAATTTGCATGTGAGTGTTTGCTCACATGACTGAGGATCCACATCACTATGATTGATCTTGAAAATGACAGTTTTCTTTTTAACGAAGTTTTAGAATTTTGTATTTATTAGTTTCCTTTTTTTGAAGCTTATTCTTTATTGTCCTTAACAACCTAGCTTCAGTGTGTGAATTCTCTAGCTTTTATTCTTTTTGGCTAGAGCTAGTAGAATTTTGCTACATTTTAGAGTCAAAAGCAAGGGAAATCATGCTCCTCCTCAAAGCACAATGCACATGTCTTTATGCAAAGTTGAAGAGCAATCACCGTGATGGGTTTCCATCTTGCACATTATGTCCTAAGCCTCCTGTTGTCTCCAATTAGACTTGTGTACCCATGAAGCATGAAGCACGAGTCCCTTCAGATATCAGTCATGAACTCAGTCCTGCAAGGCTCCCTTGCCTTTGTGTTATCATAGGCCCTACTGCCTGAGCTACATGGGACTTTCAAAGTTCCACCTGCACTTTCTGTGTCAGTACGCTCATTTCTTTGCAAGATGAAACCTGATATGAAAAGAGCACGAAAAGTACCACTTTCTGTGGCTCTTACATCTGCCTGAAAGCTGCACGGGTGCCTGGGGCCTTCAGGGGACATGCCTAGGCTCTCCTTTCTCATATACAATTCATATTGTATTCACACGTGCCCCAGCGCGCAATCAAATCTCATCCGAGTGCATGCAAACTGGAATAGTAAGAGGCTCTGGCTGCACTCTGCATGCTCGCTGTGTCAAAATGAACAGGAGTCCTTACTCCCAATGGTAATTAAGCCTTGCTGGGAAATCAAGCGTATGTCATGTAGAATAGGCTGCCTCTTCCGTTTTCTTTCACTCCCTCCCCCTCTCAACCCCATTTTGGATAGGAAGGAATAAAAAAAATGGAATGAGAGGGAGATTTTAAGTAATTCTTAACAGCAGTTTTTCAGTTGTAGGGAAATATGTTGTTTGGATAACAGCATTACAAAAGGAATTCTTAACTGACACTGGAAGGAAATAACAGCAACCACAGCAAGACAGAACAAAAACCTGTCAGAATAAAGAAATCTTGGTCAATCCACAGAGAAGGCTATTGGGAGGCTCTGTTGCAGAAAGAGAATAGCAGAGCCTTTATGCAATGTAGATGCTCAGGGAGGCGAGGCAACAAGGAGAAATAGAGGCTATTTGCTCGTTCAGGTTTAGCTGGAGTGGGAGATGGCTGTCTTTCCTATCATAGATCAAACTGAGCTCCAGAACTCTGCAACAAAAACAGTTCAATACAGACTGTCTACAGCCATGTCTTTTTTATTCTCCTTTTTCAACCAGTGCTGCATGGGAAACCACATCTCACACATGCTCCCCCAGCTGAAAAAAAAAAAGTCAGTTTAGAAACAACTGTCATTATATAGCATATTTTCCTCATTATAAGGCACTCAAAGAACAAGAAAAAGCCATCTGCTGTAACTTGGCTGTCCTTTCTGTTTTAGGTTAATCCACATTTCTAGCTTTTTCATCTTCATTCCCAATTAAATCTTTCTCCAAAAAAATGATGGTTTTACAATTTGTATTCAAACTTTCTTATTCAATTCCAGTTCTTTTTTCAGAGTATCAGACAAAATCATCGTAGAAAATAGTTCTGCCTAAACTTTGAACATGTAACTGATCTTCCATTTTTAGGCAGATCTCTGGGGAAAAGGACTTTAAGATCCCAGGGGATTAATAGTCCCAGCTTTGTGCTAGATGCTAAAGTATAATGGCATCATAGCATACCTTGAGTGTTAAATACTTCCTTGTACAGAGTTCTTCTGTGGAGCATTCTGTTTCTTCCACTTTACATTTCTAGGAGGTTGCTAGAAGAAGCTGTTGTACTGTGCTTTATACAATCAGAGAATTGCACCATGTCCTGTCTCTTGGGGAGGCGTTTGATTTTTGTTCTGCCTAGTTCTATATATTGTGCCTTAATCTAATACAAAAGTATCTGTGTGGAGGGCAGAATGATGAGAAATGCTTGCCCTCGAGTTCTAATGCTCTCTCCTATTTCAGTCTTGTTAATGAACAGCAAAACAATACAACAAACCGACAAGTCTGAGCTTCTCTTTGGTATCGCAGCAGGCACATGGAATGGCTTCTCCCAGGCATACTGATCGCTTTTACCACATTTATAGTGCTCTAATAAATGCTGCTTGGAGCCGCTCCAGGCAATTGTAATTAATTCTCAGTGGGATGCTCATAGTGGTCACCCCGGATCAGAAAGGTCAGGACTTTGTCTGTGCCTTTACAACATCAGTAAAAATTAAATACCCACTTTCCCCAAAGGTCATCACAAGCCAAATACACAAAACGATCAATCTCAATCAGTTTCTCGTTCCCTGCTGTTTCTCATTATTTCTGCAGATATCCTAAAAATTAAAAGTAAACACACAAACAAATCAAGGCAGAAGGCGTTTTCAGTGTTTATCTAATCCTCTCTCTTATGCAAGCAACTGATGAAGATACAGCCAGGGAAAGTGAGAGGGCCCCCCGAGCGCGTGGGGAGCCAATTCACCTATGGGGACTCTGGCTTTAATTAATCTGCCTGCCTTCTTAGGGTGGCTAAAAGAGGAAAATCCAGGCTGTAAAACATCTGTTGCACCGCGGAGGCAGCAGCAGCTCAAGGTAGAAGCTTACAGAACCTGAAGGAAAAATGCTTCCCGTGCTGCCGGCGCGGGGCGAGGAGCGAGGCTGGAGCCGCCGCTCAGCACCATGGACAGGGAGCGCCGGGCGGGACTGGGACATGGAGGGACGGCAGGGAGGGGACAGGCAGGCAGGGAGGGGACGGGCAGGCCGGGAGAGGGGCTGCCCACCCCATGGACCCCCGAGAGCGCCGCCCCATCCCCGCGGGACCGCCCGCAGCCGGCGGGAAGGGAGCTGGCTGGCTCGGCTTTCTTTGCTCCGCGTGCCTTTATTGCCAGCGCTCCGCTGTATTTTCTGTAACTTGTCATGTCCTTTGAAAAGGGCAATGTGAAATTGGTTGTCAGTTTTCTTTCTGTTATTCTGGTTTTTTTCTCTTCTTTCTTCTTTTTTCTCTTTTTTTTTTTTTTTTTTTTTTTTGCTAGTTTTGAAAAGGAGGAGGAGGAGGGGGGAGGAGACCTTGATGCAAGCAAAGTACAAAAATAAGGAAGAGAAATAGAGCAGCGTGCACTTCAGCCAAGAGAGGAAGCATCAGCCAAAATCACGCACAAAATAAAACCAGTTCTAGACCGTTCTAACCACACAGCTACTCATAACCATGGCCTTCCTCAGGGAGAGAACATCAGCCAAATGTTCCTCATTGACACTAGTGTAAATCCAGGTATACTCTTCCACTGTTTTCTCTTTACAGTGCCAGAAAGCACAAATTTGACCTTGGTGATTTTATTAAAAATATATACATTTTAAAGAAAAAAATTCTACTTCTCCCTCTGTATTGTTTCTTTGTGTGACAAATATTATTTTCTTTCGCTGGCATGGTGGAAATCCTGAGCACATTATCACTTCTTTCAGGAACCAGGTAATTTTGCTTGCAAATGTCAAGTCCTGTTGTTCAGTATGGGAAGTGCCAGCTTCAGAGCCAAGGCAGCCAGGTTGGCTTAAACAACTGCAAGAAACAGTCTTCAAAGGCTATCAGACACTAGGTATCATTACACTGCTAATTTCCCTTGGGACACTCAATCTCTGCTTATAGGCTTCTCACAATCCCCTGCAAAATCTTCATCTCAGGCTCACTCTCTTTACAACAATCTCTGCCTCCCTCTCCTCCACTACATTCTCACTTCCCTCTCTCCTCCACTATATTCTCACTTCTGTGCATCATCTTGTTCACTCTGTTTATCTTTTAGTCATTGTGCACCACTATTAAACCAGCCAAGGAAGAGAAAATGTTCCAGCCTCACTGCCTTTTCCTCAGTGCTCTACTTCCTTCAAAGAACCAGGGAGCCAAATTAAGGGGGATACCATCATATCATATAGGATGTTTTCAGGGTCTCTCTCTTATATTTTACTTTCTTTGACTGCAAATCATGGGGCAGTCAAACTCTGAACAGTACAATCTAAGTTATCTTTGGCTACTGCTGAAGTACAAATGAGAATAAATTATCTGCCTTCAATTTGTACGCAAGATAGTTTCATTTCTCATCAAATAGTGTGTCTTGTAAGAGATGAAAACAGACGATGGACTCTGGCTGTTGTTTACTATATGAAGTTCAACAACTCCTATGATGCAGACCTCCTTTTCTGCTCTATCTCTCTATTGATTCCCATCACATAATTAAATTGTGAACTCTGAAAGGGAAAGCCATCTTTCATTTCAAGTACTGCTCAGCGTCTGGCCCAGCAGGGCTCTGAGCCCTTATTAGATCCCTGGCAAGGCTGCAATGCAAATAGCAAAGGGACTGCATCTGCCTGCTCACCAGCCCCAAGACTCCATGCTTGCCTAATGCAGGGGTCTTATATATCCACTAACACAATAGCTGGAGTGACAGATCACTACAGTGCTATTGTGCCAAAAATGTTGTTATGAATATAAAGGATTGAGCCAGTTATTAATCATCTCAAAGCACTTTACATGGGCACAAACATAAATCACAGCACTCCATCCAGTTGGGTGATTACATTCTGCCACAATAAATTCCTTCTAAAATTTCTATCAATAGTAGTATTTTTCACTTACAGTCCTAAACTTTGTTCTTTGCTGCTTTATACCACTAAATAGCTTATGTATTTTTCTTCTGAGGTGATCAATTGCTTCCTATGGAAATTCAGATGTCTGCAGAGCTGCATTGTGTTCTTTATGCAGCTGTCAGAGAACTCTAAAAAGCCATTTCTTCATATTAAATTATGTATAAATGCACAAATTTTTTTACTATAAAGAAAATGTGTGAATGATGTTAAGCAACAGAGTTCTTCAAGCAGCCTTTTTAAATGCCAGAAGAGTAAGCATAGATTCCTAAATTATATTTATCCCATTATGTCATCAAGTCCAAAAGCATCCAGAAAAGAGAGGAAGTACTCTAATGTCCTCCTAATGCACCTTTCAAAATCTCCACACAACTTGGACAGTTCTGAATATAAAATGGCAACTTCATTTCCAACTGGCTATTTATTATTTAGTATACAGTCTATATAGCTATGCATTCCTTTATAATACATGAAGGAAGCTTTTAATTAGTAAAGTAGTGAAGATTTGACCCTTTAGGCAGCCACACTGGAGAGCATTTGGAAAGCCTTGTGGAACAGCAGTTTCTGAAGCCTTGCAATGCTATTCATAGCTACCATTTAGGATTTGTTCCTCTGAGAGAGCAGCTCCCCCTTAATGCAGTAAGGTGATTGTGTACAAGTGGAAATGGCATACTGGAGCATTCCATGCTGGTGACAGTGCAGGTCATTTCCTTTGTTAAAGAAAATTAAATAAAAATCACTTTCCAGCTGCCTTACACAAGTACCAATGCACTCTTACAGCTTCCAAATAGAAGATAAATGGACCATCTTTTTGAAACAATGTCTTCAAAATTATGTATTACACCTGATATCATCAGTTTTGCAGCTATCTTTGGAAGCTTCTCTGGTTTAGCAGCAAACTAAAGAGATAAGCCAACACATACTAGGATCTGCATCGTTGCTTAGAAACAATCAGTTTGGGAATGGCATAATCCTATTAGTCTGAAGAAGACCAAAATTTTAATAGACTTCATGCAATTCAGATGCAAACTCTTCCTCTCAAATCAAATTTTACTACTCATGTAACAGCTTTCCTCTTTTTTCCCCCTCCCTACTAAAGAGCGTACAAAATGCCTCATGGCATCGCAACAATGAATAATGATGTGCTAAACCTTTATTGATTTGCTTGGCATTCTCATAGACTCCCCACTCCCAAAACATATGCACTGAATTACACACTCATGTTTGCAATATTAAAAATGCATTATATTCAAAAGAGAAGATTGGAGAACTTAAAGGATTGTTAATGGAATATAGAGGTCCAGATTATTCAAGCTGGGCTTGGCACAAGAGCACATCTGGGTGCACAGGAGGGATGCTGACACCACAGTTTTAGGGAACTCAATCTGTTGGCATGTCTGATTAGAGTCCTGCTATCGTGAATGGAGAAACACCGGGATCTCCTCTGACTGAGCCAGAGCAAGGGCTCACTTTACTGTTCTGATCTTTCTCTGCTGAGTACAGAAGCCTCACCACCTGAAAAGATGGTTGAAGTTGAGCAGAGCCTCAGGCCTACTCTGATGTTTTTTCAACTGTCTCAGGAGTCAAATCAACACCCTGGGGTTGCTGCAGCACAGGAAGCCCTGTGCTCGTGCTGTGGTGCCAGCGTGGAGGGTGCTGACTCCTTTCCTCAGCTCCAAGGATAGAGAGAGTTCTAGTGATGACTCATAAAGACAACTTTCTGAATTCTAAGTGATGCAGAACATCAAGAAAGAAATAGAAGTTGAAGTCTGTAGTCTTGCATAGCTACATTTCCAGTTTCAGAAGTATTGAACTAGGCTCTAAAATCCATCTTTATTCAGAGGAGTCTCATTTACACGCCAAACTCCCTTCCGCTTCAGTGGAGCAGAAACTTGTGTAAAGTGCACCATACACCCAATGCTTTCCCAGTGGAATGACTTCCTGCCTCATGGCTGTGCCTGCTGGCTCCAACTCAGCCAAGAAGGAGAGTTATCTAACCCTACTGTGTCAGTGTGAAATTCACCTCTTGGCTGTGGGCAGCTCCTTCTCAACAGATATCACAATCAGAGCTGCTATGATAACCCAGATTCAGTTCATACCTGCTCGGCAGCCACACAAAGGATGGGAGCAGCCTGACCAACAGACCTGCTTTTCACCCCAAGACACTTCTCTCTGAGGCAGGGTTGAGACTTGCAGGGCAGGAATAATGCTGAGATGCTACTGATGTTGCCTGGGATGAACTCCATTATCTCAGGCTGTCAAGCAAACTTGCACTTTCGACATTAAAAGCATGAATTGCCAAAGTACAAATGGGAGATGATTCTCAAAAGGCATTTTTATAGCCAGCAAAAAGCTTTATGCCAATTGCTTAAAAAGGCTTTGAAAGTTTTCCAAGACAGCGCAACACAGGCCCAGATCACTCCTACTGGTTTAGCTTCATAATTGCCTTCTCTTTCAATGCATACTTTTGTCTTTAGCTGAGTGTCTCCTACCCTGCTGCCCAAGTTCTCTCTCACTGCCAGTATCCTTCAGGAAGGGATGAACAGAGCTTCCTTTCCCACTCCATAAATGTGACCTGGCTGTGCCTCAGGTTGCCGTGGGCAGAAGCACGAGGTGCACTTACCCAGCTGTGCCCAAAAATATTTCCAACATTCCCTGCATGAAGTTTGAAGGACAAAGCCCAGTTCTGAGGCACAGCACAGCTGACTGCCAACTCCTAAAACCTGGAGTGATCACACAGCATTTGGCAATTTCTGCTTGGCCAACACAACACTTGCAAAGCTTAACCTATTCTGTCACCAAGAATTACACAACCAGCTGAGAAGAGGAAATGTGTTTCAGCCAGCCCCTCCAAGTGCTGGGTTTTACTGAGACAAGTTTATGCAAGTAACTTGAATAAAAGATCGTACTCTGAGCTCTTCTGTAGGTTCCCAGAAGCCTTTTTTCACCTGCATAATGTCTGTCTTCAGCCAGTGCTGGAGGTCCAATGAATTTTTACATGCAGCATTTGGATCAGAATTTTTCTAACCTTCTCTGCTGCCATTTCTGCACATGTTGCAGAATAGCTAGTCTTACCTGAGCTCTCTGAGACTATCCTAGACTGTTCTGCTGTTGTCTAGACCTCCTGGACACTTGTATTTCCACCTTGAGGTCTCCAGTGGTGCTGTCCTCACTCCTACATCCAAGCACTGAGAAAATTTTGAGCTAACTGCTTCAGAAACGCAAAACAATGGATAATAACCTTTTGTCACTGATGTTCCTTAACTACTTTTTCTCTTAGCAAGAAATCTGCCTTTTTTTTCTTGTCTTTTCTACACCTTCAGCACTTTATAATTGCCTATTTCTTATTTCTCACTCTTTGGATATTTTTTTGGATATTGCATTTTTATCTTGGAAAGATTTCTTGGGTTCTTCAGTGTCATGGTTCTTCCTTATTAATATGTTATTCTTAGCTGGCTGTTATTATTATTATATATATATACACACTGTCTACTCTGGAGTTAAAGCCCACTCCTTCTAGTTCCCACCCCATATATCCCCAAGCAGTAGTGGGGTCTTTCAATTCCACAGGTGATCTGAGCTTTTTTACTTTGTTTGGCCCTGCAGGAAGCCTGGGTTTGGGAAGGCTGTGGATACTGTTCATGTGGAAATGACTGCAGTCATCACAGTTCTTTGGGGTATCAGTGTTCATAATGGGCCCTTACGTGCAGTGCTGAGTTTCCAAGGTCTCAGGGCTGAGGTTCATTTGCCTTTTTTTGTCTGAACTTTCCTTAATCTGCCTAGAGCTTTCTTTTAAGCATAGTTAGTCTGCTATTTTTTTTTCATTTCCCCTAATGACCAGGCAGCTATGCTTGACTAGTTTTCCTTTTGCTTGTTTTTGCAGGCTATAACCATTGTTTACACTGACAGTAGCAACGAAGAGCTATTCCATGCAGAATGAAGCCCCCATGTCTAAGCACAGTGAAGTGGTGTAGAGGAAGGCAGGATGATAGGAAAAAGGGCAGAGTCTGACATGGCAGAGCCCAGGGCTGTAAACAACTCATCAATGGGTAGTTACAGAAATGAAGATCTGGGAGCTGCACAAAGCACATATCAGGAGTAGAAAACAGCAAAGAAAAAGTATCTAACATAAGTAAGATACAGTTGCAATGCAGAGTGGCAAATCAAGGTGTGACCCAAATTAGCAAATTTACAGAAATTATCCCAATTGTCTCCTAAGGGGAGAAGGGAGACGCTAGCAATCTGACAAAGTACACAGGGGTGCTGTTGCTCCCCATCCCCTTGGTATGAAAACATCAATCTGAGCACCCAAAAGGGCAGTGGAAAGAGTTGCAAAACACTGGAAGAAGGACTAGACACTAGGAGAGGATACAACAATTTTAGCTGTATTGTTGTTATTGAAACTTTTTCTATAGTAATATTTTTTGCTTTTATTTCCCTTCTTTTCTATATTATTTAGATCTGGATTAATAAGAATTCTTTTGATCAGATCATTTAGATTTCAAATATGCTAACAGCAGATTCTTACCCCTACCCAGAGTGCTTCCTTTTTGTCCATAACAAAATTTTGAGTTTAACATGTTCAATAAGTCCCTGATACTTTGGGGACTGAGGGAATTTCTGATTTCTCTCTCTGTTAACAGCTACACACAGGCACCTGAAGGCACTAACATTCTCACAATTTTCCCAGAGCAATGTGGGTAAGAGTGGGAAAGAGATGCTCAGCAGTTGCAGAGCAGCCATTACAGTCACTGGGCTGGAGTAGCACTTTCACTGAAGCCCTACATAACCTCCCTGCTAGAGAGGATTTCTATTTCCTGTAAGAAACCTCACTTTTCCCCATGGCTCTTCAGTGCATGCAGATAACTCCCATCAGCTCCTAACAGCTCTGTGCTATGTGTTTTAATGTGCTTTTCTGAGTATGACAGAACAAGGTTCTGAGGAGTGTGAGATAATCCCCAGCACCTTTGGTTTTGCACTGTAGCAAAGGGGCTGTAACACTGTGCTGAGATGGTTTTTAGCCAAGCACCACAGAGCAGAAGAAATCCCCAGCTGATATGGGACATGTAGGATCCATTATCCCTGTTCCTTGCCCACAGAGGCAGAGTCAGCTCTTAACTATTCTAGGTTTATGGTCATTTTGCCTGAGGAGAGCAATTTGAAGCAGGTGCAGCATCACCAAGAAATGAGGCCAGTGACCTGGAGTTTCAAAAGGATTTGAGCATCTAGATACAAGTACAACCTTGCTGAAAATACCCCACACTCCTTGGGACACTCCTCCCTCTACTAGTGATTACTTGGAATATTTTTTCCCCTAGTTATTTCAGCCCTTCCAACATTTGATAGAAAATTTCCAGATCTCTGATAGAATTGAGTAATTTAGGAGACAAAATGCCAGCATTTCCTTCTATAAGCACTGAGATAATTCACTGCATTCCCAAAGCTGCTACCTGCAAATCTCACTCAATATCAGCAGCTCCAGTGGGAATTCAGTGCCTCAGAGAGTCCTACAAGGAACAAAACCACAGGCTAAAGACAAACTGCAGAGGATATTGGTGAAAGAAATTGAAGAATAGTTTTCTGAGAGATGTGACATTCCCTGGAGAAAAGGCTGTCCAACCTGGCTGCTGTACAGATTTTTAGGTTGCTTTTGTGAGAAAAAAAATTCTAATTATGAATGCGTACAAAAAAAAGTTTTCACTGGAAGATTTTCACCTAAATCCTTTGCAAAAAAAGTGAATTAAAGAGGAATTTGAGTGAGGAAAGAACAGTGCTTGGGTCAGGAGATCAATCCCTTATGTGCAGTGTATATGCCTTTACAATGTGCCTGCATTTTCCTTGTGTTTCCCAACTTTCTTCCTGCCCTTTAATTTAAGGTTGCATGTTCTGATAGTAAATGTCGCACAGCTGCAGAAAGGAAGTCGCAGACAGCCTGTAATTTACTGCCAAGCATCACTCTGAAGAAGTTTGCAATTTGTGATAATGGTATTGTTCCTTCAATTCTGTTCTTGTAGCTCATCCTTCATTACACACAACACTTTACAAAGCCTTCTGTGTTTAGCTGCATTAGCCCCTCGAGCAAGAGATTACAGTAAGAATATTTAAAATTTTATTACTGCAGCTTTTTTTTCAAGTCCCTAGTGGCAGTGAGTACAAGGTATGAGTGGGTAGTGCCAGGAAAAATCATCCTTGTTTGTGTCAGGCAACAAATAAACCCCACATGTATAATACAACCTGACATGATAAACCGTCAGTGCAATTAGCCCTTGGATTAGTAATTTTATAACTCAGCTGTTCAGCAATGACTCAAACCATTGTGTGCCATCTTTCAAGATATAAATAACTTAAGCAAGCAAAACAGACACCTGCAATTAATTGCTTCAAAATGCACTTTTCCATTCCAGATATCTGATCTTTTTTCCTGATAAAACAGAAGATTATTTCAATTAAATAGATGGGCTTTACCCAAAGCAGTCTGAGGCTCAGATAGGAATGTATAATCTGTGTCAGCCTTGGATGGACTGGGGAGATGCACCTTTGTGCTACAATAGACCATTTCTCTGGTAAAGAATTTGCATTTTACAATTTTCCCAGGCAAGAAATGCAACATCTCTTACCTCTAAGGAGAGGTGTGGGTGTGCACAGAGAATTGCTGCACAGAATCACACAGACAGGATTCAAAACAGACGGATCTGCTGTTTCTTCAGGTTAAAGCTTTGATTTGCTTCTAATTAAGATACTGGTCAAATCCACACAGGATTCAGACTGGTGAAACCCAAATTTATTTTGATGGTGGTATTAGTCTTGTTGAGTTTGCCCATCAATGACTCTCTCCAGACACATTAGTTGGTGTCACCAAGGGCCTCCCAAGGATGGGGGAGTGATGAGCTCTGCTGCAGAGCCATTATTCACAGACCACATGCAATTGCCCAGGATCTGTGACACTTGGCACACAGATTATTCTGCATTGTATCAGTACCCAATGCATCCTCTCAAGTGTTACAGTTAAATAGCTAAGCTTTTCCTCTCCTGTGTTCCATGATGATTTTTTCTTTCCCCCAACCAGGATATTCCTTTCCTCTAAAGAAATCATATCCTGTGCCTTTTGAGGAGTCTCTGGTTTACCTTGTTTTTAAACCCACTTTATACCATAGCTGAAACCCCACTGCCTTATATCTCATGTCTTTTTTCTCACCTTAGTACAATGAGAAAGAGGGAATCATGCAAGCAAGATCTTCATCTACATCATGGAGAATGGACCCAAAACATGGCCTGTTTTCTCAAACTCTGGTAATATATATAAAAAGAAAACAGGAACAGCAATATGAATGATCTACCTTTTCCCTACCAATCATTAGCTATATTTAATTGAACACCAGGTCAATAAAATTGTGTGATCTGATAATTTCATTGAGTGAAATGAACTCAGACTAGGCAGTCAAGTTGATATGGTGTTTGTGAATTTAGATTTATTTTTCAAGACCAAATTTTATAGAGGTGATACAATTAGAAGGTAGCTCATAGTTAATCAATATTATAAAGATCTCCAAATGCTTTGGTGGATAGATCATCATATATCGTTTTAAATACAAGTAAGATTGGTTGAGAAAAAGTCATATTTTCAGAGAGATTCTTTAGATGATTTTTTTTTTCAAAATGCATTGCTGTCTTGTTCTGACAAGATGAGAAATACAATTGCAGAAAAAAGGAACTACAAGACTTTGTGAAAGGGCTGAAAAAAATCTACAGAAAATGCTTCCTTTGCTTTCTGGAAATCTGTAGCCTCTGCTAGTAAGGTTTTCATGATTGGTCAGCAGTAAATCTAGCAGAAGTTTTACTCAAGCTCTGATTCATTGCAATATAACAAAAGTAGAAGCATCCTCTGTGTAATTTTCTTCTCTTTTAGTATTAATATGTGCCTACTAAAGTAATTTCTTAAGTACAATATGCTTTCCTGTGCCTCTAGCATATCCTAACATAGAACTTTGATTTCTATAGGAAGTGGTACCTGTGGTTTCCTGAGATTTGTGGCACATGCAGCTGTGCAGGTATGAGGCACCTTTGGGCAGCAAGGCCTGTTTTGGCAGCCCTTACATTCTAGGTATTTCCCAGATTTCCTCAGTTAGCAAAGAGCTCCACAGCAGCATGAACCCAGAAGACATCATGAAACCTATATGAACAAGACATTAAACACCATTTGCAGAATAATTACTGCCTTTACTGTCATCTTTGAATGGCTGGCCACATGCAGCTTGACCAGCAAGCTGTGACTTCCATCTCCCCTGCAAAAGAACATGACTAGATGGGGTGACACTTCAGGCTGGCTGTAAACATTGGGACACATTTCACTGACTAAACCCTAGAGGAGAAGAGAGGCTGGGAAAGATGTTGCTTCTGCTTGCTGAGGACAGTTTACCACCAGAACTCAGCATTAAGAGATACCAGCCCTAGGAATAGCCTTTCCCAGATATTTTGTGAGTCCTTAGGGAGTTGATTGTGTCTCAGAGCGAAGGCTCCCTCACATCTCTCCTCTCCTTGTTAAACTGTTTGTGATACCTGCAGATTGGCACCTCACCCTCATCAGGCCCCTCTGAGCCCACCCCAAGAGTAAACACAGACACTGCTGGCAAGACAAAGCCCCATTTACCCAGCAAGAGATAAGTTCAGGTTTCTGTTAGATGATTTGCCAGCAAAGCATAAATACAGTTTTAATCTCAGCCCTGCAACACGATGTGTCTGTTTGCTTAGGCTCTCTTCCCTAAAACACATCTCTGCTCTCAGAAGAAAGGGCTGGAGGCACCATCCCACCATCATGCTGTCAACCTCTGCAATCCAGAAGCAGAAAGTACTTCCCCAGGGTGGAGCTGGTTTATAGACCTTAGGACTGGAGTCAGATGTTAAAAAGAACATGCTGAGGAGGATATTTAGGAGTCAGACTAAGGACTACCTGAAATACCTACGGAGTGTTTTTTCCCTGGTGTCCAGACCAGATAATGTAATACATTGCTATAACATCTTATGTCCTGTAACTGATCACAAGGGAAAAGGTGAAACTCATATATTTTGCTGTCTACTTGCAGCCCAGATGCCCGTTTATATATTTTCTTATTTCCATCCCTCTCCCTCCAGCAAATGTCACAATCAGCACAACAGAGTTTCTGAAGGTCTTGTTTTCCTCTGAGAGCATGAAGTAACCCAAATAATATCACTGGGCTGTGACTAGAAAGTTTCACGAGGGAGGAGAATTAAGCCAGTTGAATAAACATGGATCAGCTTTGGCTATCACCCCAGGGTGAAATCTCTAGGTCACTTTGGCTGAAAATGACAGTGTGAAATGGGTCAGACATTCAGGCCTTGGCTCCCCATTTTCCAGGCCCTAAAGTCAGTCTTCACAGACAAAGCAAGCAGGGAATGTTTTCCTGCTGACCCATTGGAGTTAATGGGCTCTGGCAGGGAGCACAGGGGAGGTATGGAGCCTGCAGAAAGAAGGATGGGGACAATCCATGCTCAGGGAGGACAGAGAGGAGGCAGAAAGGGAGCAGAGCATTCTTGCAGCGATGGTGAGCTCCTGCAGCACCATCCTACTGCACCCCAGTTCTCTGCACAGCCGACAGAGAGAAATAATTGTGTTTTGAAAAGGCTGGGTTTAAGAGACATGATAAATTTCCTGACTGACACCTCCCTGGTAAATGTGTATAAATTCCCTTGGATAACATGCCACTTGGAGAATTACAGACTGTGAGTGCTTGGGTAAGTTTTACTGCTTTGGTTTCAGTGGGCTGGCTAATGGCTGTGAAATTCCCTCCCAGCTCCTAGTTTGAGCACTACATCCACAATGGAAAAGCACTCACATGTTTACCCCCATGTTAGCTCAAGGAAGAGGCTACATGGGCCATATGTTATGTTATATTCCTTGATGGAGCTAGAGGGATACCAGAAAGTGCACTGCAGCAGCAAAGCTGAAACTTTAAGTGAAAAAAATACACAGAAAACCTTTTCCAACAAAAAAACAACCAAAGCAAAATAAAACAAACAAACATTAAAAACCCCAAAAAACCAAACCAAACAAACAAAAATCACAAAAAGCCAAACAAAAAACAGCATATGAGCTTTGAGCACCAGGAATAATAAAGTCCTAATTCTGCGAAGATATTATCAGCAGCCACTCTGCAGCATCTATTGTTTTTATTCATAAGCTCCCTCCTGTATCTTTGTCTCTTTTACTACATCAGTTTCTGGCTACTGAGAAATTCCTTGGTTCCCAAATCAGGCTGAAGCCACTGTAACCCCTGGATACACTTGAAAGCAGCTGATTCTGATTTGTTTTTTGCTCAATTATCTCACATTTCCTCCCTTGACCTCTTGAAGAGATACCATTCAAAGACTCTGAAAAGAAGCTCTGACTTGCTAGTTACATAAACTTTCAAACAAAAGGCGTGCATAATTAGATCACTCAAATTTGTGCAGTAGCAGAAGCCTTATTAACAGAGAGCAACCCTGGAAAGTCGGCTTTTTCCAAACCAGAGCAGAACTACAGTGCTCTGAGGCTGAAATGCTGAGAACACTTGGACAGTACTTACCTACTGCAGTCTTGTAGATGACATAATGCTGTTAATTAATGGACTCCAGAGAGTCTCTTTTGTTTGTCTTTGTCTACAAGCTCATTTAAGTAAGAATGTTTCAACCACTGACTCAAACTCTCTTTGAGGGGCCAGTTCTGCATTGCATTTGCAGATGGACAGCCAGCACATAAACAGAGTGAAATAGCTCTGCGGCAAAACAGGCCCATGGGGATTTTCTCCATCCCAGAGAACTCAGCTCACTTGGAAGGAGTCCAGTGGCCTTGCACAGGCACAGAGTGGTGCCTTTGGAGGGCTGAAGAGCGTGTTTGACTCAGATCTTGCATCCCTGCAAACACACAGCTGTGGTGTACTCTGGGTGAAAGCTGTGGGAGCACAAAAGGTGGACTTGAAAGCACAGCTGGGCCCAGCTGTGTGTAGGGACACAGAGTATGCTGGGGTATGCAGGACGGTGGAAGAATATCTGAGTGTTCCACAAGGATCTGCCTGCGAGCAAGGTGCCTGCTCTGCCCTTGTATCAAGGCAGTCTCTGGCTTTTGGGGACAATTTTACTTCTCTTAAAGTAAACATTAGCTTAGATGTGTTGGATGGTTGGCAGCTGCAAAGGATGTGTCTACATTATTGTTCTGGTTTGGACCACAAGCGAGCTTTAGAGAAAGTGAATCTCCTGATCAGCTCCATAGAGTTTCCCATGGACTTTAAACACTCCTCCCAGGATCCTTCTCTATAATTTAGGGGAACTTCAGGCAGTCAAACTCTGAATTGTCAGATTCTGAAGCTTGGCAAAGCAGCCTTTTCCCTCCCTGGGGGTGATACACTTTGTTCTTCCTGAGCAGCAGTCCCAAAGCCTGGTCGATGAAGTCTGACCAGGACACGAAAGGAGAGCCAGGAAGGGTGGCAGTGGCAGATGAGGTGAGGATGGCTTTAAGCCCTCATGAACTTATTTGATCTCGAGTAAGTGCAGAGCTGACTGTTTTCTCATGGAGATGTGATGAATCCCAGGGTCACCAGAGCCCCAGTCCAGCTGATAGACTATTGAGCACCTCCCATCATTCCTTAACTGGGCCAAGGACACAGCTGGGAAGGGGAATTCAATTTGAAAACTATAGTTTGGTGAGGAAGTATTGATTTCTCTTTCTCTTTTATTTCTGACATTGTAGACATTTGTCACCCAATCCTATTTTTTTCTTAGAAAAGAGATACTTCAATGGATAGTCCTCTGGAGTTACAAGGAAAATATTTTCATAAAAAGAAAATTAATTTCTTTGGGCTCAAAACATCACTGAAAATTAATGTGCATCTAATAAGAAGTTCACTGTCCAAAAGCAATGATGTTGAATTTTGATGGATTTTTTAGGTGTTGGTTTTGGATTTTTTTTCAATCTGTGTGGGTATTGTGGAGGTCCTCCTTCTTCTTTCTCAGAGATAGAGGAGATCTATGTGAGAGCCTGCACCAAAGGCTCAATCACCCTCTTGTCCTCCATCAAAATTATTCAACTTTCTAAAAAAGGCAAAGCAGAAACCATGTGTTTCTGGAAACAAAATCTGGCACTGCCCAAATAGCCTTAGTCATGTCCCACATTCTCCTGGCTCTTCAGCGAGCCCCTTGGTTGTTGCTGTCATGTACATGACTGCAGCACCTTAGAATAGGGAGCAACTCTTCTTTTGATATTTCTACAGAATTTCACAGGATGATGTTTAGGGTAGCTTGGTTTTGGTTTCTTGGGTTTTGTTGTTGGTTGGGGTTTTTTTGATTGCTTGTTTCAAGGTTTGGGGTTTGGGGTTTTTTTGGGTTTTTTTTTTTGGTTTGTTTGTTTGTTTGTTTTTTGTTTATTTCCTTTCAGAAGGTACCCTAGAAAGAAATGCAAAAAGAAATAAAAGAAGAAAGCAGAAGATGATGTTTACACAAGCTCTTCAGAAAAGCAATTGTCCTTTGGTAAAATGTCTAACATAAAGCAGTTCTGACCTAGGCAGGTGCTCACTAGAGGAAGAGGATGATCCTACCTTTTGGGAAGCTTTCTGGTAGGCTGCTCTCCCAGCCACTTTCTCTAGCAGCAAACTAGAAATGGAGCTGCCTTGGTGCTTATGGCTTTTAGCTCTAGAGAACCTGTGCTCACAACTCTGATTTCCTGGCCATACAGGGAAGGCAAGAAATCTATGAGTTTATCTTCATCCCCCTGAGCAAATCTGCGACCAGCTATGGTGCAGCAATCTCCACTTTGTGCTTCGATGTGATGCCCTCTGAGGTCAGGAGAGGCGATCCTTCCCTCTCCTCTTAGTGCTCCATGTTAAACTGAAGGGCTGCAACATTCTCATCGCCTCATCTCTCACTGCAGGACCTGCTGCATGCAGCAGGACACAGCCTATGGACACAAGGTTCTTGAGAGGGGAATGTGGGGGAGACCAAAGCTACACAAGACCTGCTCCACTCTCTCCTCACAGTCCCACCTTCAAGTATTTCCCTGCTCCCATCCCTCCTGCTGAACACCATCCCACAGCTTTACCCTGGCAAGAGACTTTCTTGCTTGGTGCCTGCCCATTGACTTTCTCTGGCACCTCTTGAGTCCCTCTTGCCCATCTGCTTCCCTCAAAAGCCTGGCAGCCCAAAACCTTTGGCTCAGCAAAGATGCTGAGGGGATTCCACCGTAGCCTCTCATAGCAGGCTGCTCTCCTCCTCTCTGCCTCCTCCCTAGTGCCTTGGAAGGCCATGCACATTCCGTGGAGCCAAACAGCCAACCTCGGGCAAGGTTTTTTTGTGGCTTGAAAACATTTGCTGGAAGCACCAGGGCACAGGAGGAGAAGAGCAGGCTGCTGTGTGTTGGACACTTCAGTCTGTTCTTGGGCCATCACAGGAACTTCTGAGCTTGGCAAAGTTCAGGCCCTTTCCAACTTCAAACAGTCTTGGCAAAAACAGTGTCTGCCACTCGGGAGGTTGCTGTGGACTGGAAGAAAGAGGCAGTTAATGTAATTCTGCTCCTTAACCTCCTGTGACAAGGCTCAGAGAGAGGGAAGGGGGGAAAAAAAGGTGTGATGGGAAGAGGAGGAGGGGGTGGGAAATATCTCAGCACTTTAATGAAGACTTTTCAAAATGTCTCGCACCTTGTCCCTGAATTCAGATCTCTTCCAGAAATGAACACCGAGGAATGTGGTGCTGTTTTCCAGACAGCCAGGGTCATAATGCAAGATACTGGCACTGGTACATATGCTTTGGTTGATCTGATTTCTTTTGTTGAAGTTCAAAAAGCATGGTTCAAAAGGTCTAAGTTTGCACTTCAGACCTTGGGAAAAAAAGTTCTTCCCTTGGAGGAGGAAGGCTGGTTTTGAGACAAAATTAATATTTTTTTTTTCTGCGGGCCTGTTAGAAACTGACTTTACAGTGAATAATTTTTAAAACACTTTGGCTGGAAGACATTGCAGCCGTTTTTGTGTTGCAACACACTGGAATAACTGAAATTATCCTTCAGGTATAGCAGCCTTCCCAAAACCTATTGACAACCTCCTGGGATAAACCCATGAAAAGGACACCACACTCTCAAGGTGAGGGATCTTGAGATATTCCCTTCTTCTTCTCTCTGCCAGAGCTCTGTGCCCACCATAGCCCACCTTTTCCACTGATGCCCACCAGTCAGGACAGGGCTACAGGTCCCCCAGGAAATCCACAGGGAATCATCTCCCTCTTACGGTACGATCCCGTACTACACTCGGGTGCGCCTCTCCCAGCTCCCCGGGGTTCGCCGGAGCGGGCAGGCGGGAGGCTCGGCAACAAAACCACAGCAAGAGTGATCTGACATGGGCATGGGTCGGAAGATGGAAGAGAGGATGACTGCTGGGGAGGAGAACGAGGACAGAAAGGTGATGATGAGGATGATCAGTCTCTGAGGGAAATGGGAGGCAGTGGTCACCCGCGGCTGCTCAGGACTGGAGCCAGTGATGCAGAGCTCCCAGACAGTTCTTTCCACACCAAATCTAAAAATACTCCTTTGCCCCGAAGGCTGTTCTGGGGTACAAGGTCCCTCCGCAGGGTGAGGGAGTGGCACAGCTCTGTCTGCCATCGCACAGGTGAACACTCACCTGGCAGCACTCGCTGCTTAGGCTGGGGGCATCGTCCTCACCAGTCCACCCAAACTCACAAATTCCGTGTATTTCTTGTCGGCAGAGCTGCTCTGCCTGGCAGAGCCTGCGAGGCTCTCTCTGGAGCGGGGGCTGTGGCTGTGGGCAGGAGCCGGGGAAGGCGTTGTGCCCTCAGTCCCGGCTCTCAGCCCCGGCTCACGGCCCCGGCCCACAGCCCCTGACTCACAGCCCCGGCCCACGGCCCCGGCCCACCGCCCCAGCTCACAGCCCCGGTTCTCGGCCCCGGCTTTCGCCCCCGGCTCACGGCCCCGGCTCACAGTCCCGGCTCACACCCCCGCCTCACAGCCCCGGCTCACGGCCCCGGTTCACAGTCCCGGCTCACACCCCCCGCCTCACAGCTTCAGCTCACGGCCCCAGCTCACGGCCCCAGCTCACGGCCCCAGCTCACGGCACCGGCTCACGGCACCGGCTCACAGCCTCGGCTCTCAGGCCCGGCTCACGACCCCAGCTCTCGGCCCTGCTGTGAGCACCAAGGCAGACCTTGGCATTTCCGCCTGATGCCTGCGCGGGGAAGAAGTCAGCGAAGCTTGCCAAAATCATCCTTGCAGCTGCAGGGAGTGCCAGGAAGGCTGGGGCAGCGCTGGCCGGCTGGGCAGTGCCCGTATTGCCCCGTGGAGAGGCAGCTGTCGCTGTCTGTCCGGGAAGCACAGCAGCTCCCTGCCGGCCGGGAAAGCGGCTCCAGGGCCTCCTCCCGCAGCCCCTGGAGGGAAGCCGGCCTGTGCCCGGCTCCTGCCCAGCCCCTTCCCCGAAACACTCGGCTGCCAGGTGCCCTGGAGGTGCGAGCCCAGAGCCTCCGGCACAGCAGCCCCAGACCAGTCAGGCACAGAGGCTGATCCGGGTTTCCATCATCAATCTGATAAATGGGAAACCTTCATGGAACAGTTGCTGCTATATCCATGCACCAGCCTTCAAAGAGGAATGCAAAGTGTTCAGGTGACTGAGTGCATTGTTTGCAGAGCTCAGGGCAACTGAGGAGAGCTCACTTCATGATGAATAGAGAGAGAAAAGCCAACCTAGGTTAATAAGAATTTACAATGAATCTGGTAGCATTAATTTAAAAACCAAGCTGTCCCTTTTGCTCTTCACACTCCATGATTTTCATAGACCTCTCCAGGTCTGACTGATCACGTTAAAGCCAGACTGTCTGTGTCCAGTTGACACAAGCAGCACTCACAAATATAGTTCAAGCGCAGCGCTCAGTGGCAGTGCCAGGGCAGGTGCCACACACAGGTGCCAGGAGCTCACAATGTGGGCACAGCCTGTGGCAGAGGCACTGACCCTCCACAGAGCTCCTCTCTGCTTCCCACATCCCAACAGCATCTCCCACAGCTCAGCTAATCTGGCACTTATTAAATACACCTTCCAGCCAGGTGCTCATCCTTTGAGATGGATCTGAGAGCTGTCCAGGGGTTGCTGGCTGGGGCTGGATTTCACAGGCTGCTCCTGGGCCCGGTCCTTGTCTGCCTATTTTGCCCCTGGATTAAATCATCTTGATGCACTGCAGCAGGAGTTAAGGGGAAAAGCTGAAAAAAGTTGAGCCTGGGTTTATATTTTGGCTTTGCTCATCCCTTCACAATCCTGAAGAGTTGCCAAGTGCTTAAGTGCTGTTCATTTTGTTGGAGCCTTAACAGTGTGAAGGCTCCTTGCTCAACAAATCAGCAAAGATAATGAATCTCAAGGTGAATTCCAAAACACATTAGATCTTCTATTTACAAGTTTTCCCACTTTTCGCAAAAAAGTGAAAGCTGCAGTTCTCGTGTAATGGCATGAATTTACAGACTAGCAACAGCAGCCTAGCTTCCAACTTCCCATTAACACAGGGAGTGGGGGGGGGGAGTAAATAACTCACTTCCAAACTGCCAGGCACCTTCCCTCTAGCTCTGCCAGGAGACACCACACCTGGGCAGTGCTGCTGCACCAGTCATGTTGCTCTCTAAGTGAAATCCCTAGACCCAGAGACCTGTTGATCCCCACAAAAACAAGCCAGAAAGGAGGAGATGAGAATCTGTAAATCCTGGATCCTCATTTTCAATAATTCCTCCAGGCTCCCAGTCTTGCTCAGTAAAAGGTCAGCATTCACTGCAGCATGTATTCTGCAGGAGAAAGATCCCTTGCAACCTATGGTTCCCTGCCTGCCCTTCATGTGGAGTTAAAACAGGACCTCTCATTAACCTTTTTTCTATTTTGGCTTAATAGGGAACATCTTTAATCATGCTGAAATTATAGGGAGAAAGGAAAAAGAATCTGAGTGTTTATTTGCTATTCTGGAGTAACAGTCTCAGAGTAATGCTACCTACAGATAAAATGGATGAAAATAAAACAGACAGTATGGAATTTGATGGATAGTCATGGTACAGCAAGCAGAGGTAGACACATCCTACTGAAGTCATAATTTAGCAGGGAAAGTGGGGGGGGGGGGGGGGGGGGGGAAGAAGAGGAAGAAGGATTTCTACTGCTAGGGGAGGTGGTGATGGAGAGGGAAGAGAAATACCTGCAAAGAGATTAGTGAAAATCACCAAGTATTTTGTTCACAGCCAGCATCCTATTCATGCTCCCAGAGCACAGGTGTGTGGGAGCTCTCTGTCACACCTGGAGGAAGTGTTTGGATTATTCAGATTTCTTTGTGTGACCAACTCCTCCCAAGGGAGCTTTTACAGAGCTGCAGTGACAAGCTGCGTGTAGCAGGCTGGGGGCTGCCAGTGGCAAGCTGCCTCTCCCAGCACTGGCAGCCACGTGGCATTGTTCCTGGCCACCGACTGGGTGACATTCCATTCTGTGTAAATGACATCTACTACAAGGGAACGAGCAGCTGGAAATTCAGAGAGTCATAACTGGGAAGGCCAAAGGGCCATTGCCATCAGCTGCCCACCCTCCTGTGTAACTGGCCATAAAACTGCAGCCAGGAGCTCCCGCATCCAGCCCAGCAATTCCTGCCTGAGCAGGAGGGAATCTGGGAAGAAAGACACTCTGTCTTCATTAAAATCCTGATGTGTGTCATAAATCCTGGCTGAGAGCTCCTGAGGGCTGATGCCTCTTGCAGAATTCATACCTTATTCTTGCTTTGGGTTTGCTCCTGCCCACAGGGTTCCTTACCTGCATTACTTCCAGAGCTCCCCTCCAAAAAGCAAACCTCATATTTCATTGTACCAGTGTTTAACAGGCTTGGAGACCAATGCTGTTTGTGGACTAGATTCACCCATTTCCCCGAGCAAACAAGGGGCATGGGATCACCCACCCAGAGTATTCAGGACATTCATCCAATATATTTTACACAAATGATTTGCTGAGCTCTCATTTAAAAGGGCTCAGCAGGTGCCTGTGCTCCCAGTAAGGGCATACAGGGAAAAGCAAGAAGCAGAGGGAGAGCTGAGAGGACTGACCCAGAGCTGATTAAGGAGAAGGCTGCTGGCAGTGTGACAAGCCTCACTGGGGACTGAGGACTGAAAGAAACCAAAACAAAAAGAGCCCATTTTGGGAAGCACCGAGTGCTGAGGGAAAGATAAGAAAAAAGGGTTTGAAACAGAGGTGCCAGCTGGGGGGAACTCTGTGCCTGGACTGGGGGCCAGGAAGCTGCTCTCAGGTGCTGGGAGGAGCAGGCAGCTGCAGGAGGCACTGCCAGTCACCAAGCACAGGAGAGCAGGGCAGGGCAGGGGAGCAGAGAGTTTCTCAGCGTTCCCACCAGGCAGAGCCTGACCTCCCATTCCCATGGCAACCCTGGCCCTGGTGCGGTGCAGGGAGGCAGACGGAGGCATTAATTTCCCAGCAAAGCCATCTCGGAGCCTCGGCACGCGCAAGGGTTGCTGAGGGAACCGTAACTTTTTAATCACACTGCATTAAGGGTTTTATTACTCTGCATATTTATAAGGGTTGGTTTATTCAGATCCAGAGAGAGAGAGAGAGAGAGATTTGCTATTTTTACTGTCTCTTTCAGATTACCCCAGACTTTTCTCTGCATGGATGCTGGTGCAGGTGACCAGGGTACCACTGCTAAAGGCAGATGGGATGCAAAATAGTTCCAGTGTGTGCAAGCAACACAGCAAACAGAGATGCCAAACAGACAACTGCAAAGTATGTGAAGGGGGCAGATCACTGAGGTGGTAGATCTGATATAATACATCATATTTCTGTGGCTTGTGAGTGAAAAGACAACTGGGATAAATTTTAGCAGGGTGTTTTACATAAATGGCAGCTACAAACATATCAACAACCAAAAAGAAAAAATAAAAGCCGAATTAGCTACTTTATGGAAAGACTGAGGAACAAATGCAACCCAGAAGAGTTTTTCTTCTCTCCAGAGCCTTTTGCACATCTCTGTTACTCCCACTCCTGGCCTGTACAGCTTTGCTCAAAAACCTATTTGGAAAGCTTTTAGAAAAACATCAGCATTAGTCTTTGTTTGAACCAGCTGGAAAAAATGACCTTTCCTGAACATTTGGAAAGGCACAAGAGTGACTGACCTAAAGAAACCCTTGGAGGTTGTCTTGGACTCAAGGCTCAGACAGACTTGTTTCCTCAGATGTAGCTGTAGTGCTGTTAAAGCACTATGTCCCTCCAAACTTGTGCCCCACAGATCTGAGTATATTTAGGCTTCCTGCTGAGGCACTTGACCCATTGGAGAGGCTGGAAAGGAGGTGTGGGATGCCAGGGCCAGGCATCTCCTTCAGCCCTGGCAAGGACCAGGAGAGGTGCTGTGAGGCTGCGCGTAGCCCACGCAGGCTGAGTGCTTTGGCTGCCCCTGCCAAACCAGACAAACAGATGAGCTCATGCCAAGCAAAGTCTCTTCTGAAAGTAGCAGGAAAACCAAAAACTGTCAGCTTTGTGACACATGCTTTGGAAAATCCCTTCCAGTGCTCCAGTCATCCCAAGCTCCATCCCAGGCAGGCTGAGCAGCTGGCTGTGCCTTAGCCCAGGCTGCTGCTGCCAGCCCCATCTGTGGCAATGATGTGTCAGGATAGAAACAAGATCTGTAGCTCCTTTCCTGCTCTGCCTGCTGGGTCTTTGAAGAGGACTGTGGGCACCAGAAACACCAGAGACTCTGCAGGGGGTAAGAGCTGGTTTGTTTATTCCAATGCAATAATTATTGGGAAGAGAAGTCAAAAACAGGAGCTAGTAGCATGTGTACCATGGTGGGCTGCACAGATTGGGGTGCTCCCACTGCTCATGTTTGTCCTTTCCTCCATCTGCTCTCCTTTCTGTCTCTGCCAACAATTCTACAGCTCCCTAGGCCCTTCCCACTCCCTTCAGCAATGCCCACACTATTGGTGGTACCTGCACCAGGAGCTGTGGTAGCAGCAGCCAGTGCCCCAGGGGTTCTGGCACCTTTGCTCTCTCATCTCCTCCTCTAACCCTGCCAGCTCAGTGTCTTCTCTCCCTCACTTTGCTCCAAGGCTGATGATTTCCAAATTTTTGAAGATTTTGGGCCTTGACTGTCAGGCAGTGATCAGGCAAAGGCATCCCATATCAAAAGGCTCCAGCTGTGCTGGGCAAGTGGCCACACTGAGGACTGAGGGGGCTGAGCAGAGCACATTTGCCAGGCTGCAGCCATAGAGTGACCTTCATGTGGTGGCTCAGGGACAGCTGCCCCTACTGTGTGAGACTGCCTGTTGTAGAGGAGCAGCCACCCTTGGTCAGACCAAATGTCCATCTGACCCCACAGCTTGTCCCTACCAGCCACAGATGCCATGAGAGGAGGGTGAGGACAGGGTGAACCCAATCCAGCACCTTCCCAGCCTCTTCTCCCCACCCATGGGAATCCAAGCAACCTCCTGGGCTAGAGTTAGTATCTCTGTAGGCAAGAGTTTAAATTATTTTCCTTTCATGACTTTTTCCTGCCATGTTTTGAAGCTGTGGCTGGCACTGGCAGGCTCCCATGGCAGAGCCCCACTGTGTAATGACATGCAGTGTGAAAGCACCTCTCTGTTTGAAGCTGCTGCCTCCTGCCTCCAAGCTGCTCCATGCCTCCAAGGTGTTGGCTGGGAAAAGGCAATGAATGGCCATGGCCTATTTGCTGTCCCCAGGCCTATTTTATCAGCTTTTTGTCTGAAAACCACTCCCTTTTCCCTGCTATTGCAACTGCTCTACACCTTCAACTAGGAACTGGCTGTCTGGGGTGGGCTGTCGCACTTGGCTGTGGGGCAGAGGCTGAGAGCCCGTTCCTGGCCCAGGCTGGCACCTGCAGCTGCACTCAGCGAGCCACCAGTGCTGGGTGTGCACACAGCCGTGCTGGCCACAGGGCTGGGCAAGGGACAGCACTCACACCTCACCCCAAAGCCTTGTGCAGTCACTGCCAGTGCTGTGATGCCTTTATTTCTCAGTGCCCTTTTCTTCTCCATTGAGCCAGTAACTTAGAAGCATACAAGATATTTTTAGACCTAACTTAGAAGTGCTTCAGGTCTGCATTAGGGTGACTCAGCTGCCAGTGCTGTTTACTTTAGTTTTACAATCAAACTGGGCAATTACAGCCCTGAACAGCTTTTAGAGTCTGCATTTCCTTGTCATGCTGTCAGAGTTTGCAGGCAGCGCTGTCTATAAAGCACTTTGCACACCCAGGTACGTGTCTGAAGGTTTTCTAAAGCAGATGGAGAATAAAGCCCTGGGCTGTCACACCTCTTTCCTCTGTCTGCTTGTAAAAGCACCTTCCTGTGCCCTTGGTAACACTGCCTCATTGCCAGAGGAGCCGGCACGCTCTGCTGGGGATGCTCCCCACGATGACAGCTCGCGAAGGATTGCTGCAGGATTTGGGTCACGGCCGGAGCACAGGGTGGCATTTTCTCCCTAATGAAAGTCTCTCTCACAGCTTTTTCCTTTCAGAGGAAGAAATCTTTGCAGCTCACAGAGCCATTTGTACTGGCTTAATGATGCTCAAGACATTTATCCTGGGGAAAAGTTCTGCCTGAGCTCCCTGTTTACTTCAAACCCAGTTATTTATAACAACCTTTCCTCCAGTTCTTGAATCCTTCACCTGCACGAACATCTCCTCTAGATCATCTTTATTGAATACAGTTAAGTGTAGCTCATGGGGTTATTGAATTACAGGCACGAACTTGGCAAAATGAGATAAATCATTCACATATTAGCCTCTCTCTATTAAACACATGTCACCCAGAGGCATTTTTCCATAAAACAGTAACTATATATCAAGCATTTGAATATTTGAAGCAGCTAAGGCAGGCTTCTCCCAGCAAGAAGACACACAACAGGAATGTAGCAGCCCTCTCTGAAGGATGTTTTACTGCCTAAAATATTTATTAGAAATAGCATCCTCTGTGTGAGGCTTGATCAGTAAGAGCCTGAGAGCTGCATTTGCTCTGATTTGTGTCAGATTCTCTTCCATGCAATGTGGCACTAAGTGGAGATGAGCGCTGGCACCCAGCCCTGACACCCACCTCTGCCCAGGCCCAGGCACAGCAGGGACAGTGCCCTCCCTCGGCTCACTCTCCAGTGGGCCCCTGCCAGGCACCAGCTCGAGAGGGACATTTTGGGAGTGAGGGGAGCTTGATTTGGGCAGGAGCAGCACTAGGAAAAGTTGATGCCATCTGGGAATGCAAAGGGGACTCAGCTGCAGGCTCAGCCCCTGGCATGGGGGGGAACAGCAGGTCCTGGTACTGCCCCAGGTCCTGGTACTGCCCAGCCCCAAACCACGCCACTGCGTGCTTGCCCTGAAGCACCCTTGCATTCATGCCCCTCCAAAATACCTCAAAATATTGGTTTGCTTTTCTCTCCAGGTAGGTTTCATTCTGGCACAACTTTTAACTTCTTTTACCGTGGCCTCAGCTTTGGTATTTTCAGAGTCCATGGCAAATCCATGTGTAACCTTCCCTGCTCTGTGGTTTGATGTGTCTCAGGTTTTGAGGGGATTTTCTTCCCCTCCCTGTGTGACTTGGAAGCTTGAGGGGGTGTGTGGTGCTTTATTTGGGAGATCCTGATCCCCAGCTGCATCTGCTCCAAGCCATTGATGCTGTAAGATTTTCAGATCAGAAGACTAACTGAAATACTAATGGAAAAAAAATACATATATACAATAATCTACCCTGATACATCACTGTGAAGATCAATAACCTCTCAGGACAGACCATGTTCTGCATCATTGCTCCTTATGCACAGGATTTTGTTCTGAATATTAATCCAGAACAAATTAATATTAATTAATTACTATTGTTCTTGGATATTAACATTTTATAAATAATTAGTATAATCAAGATCTTATTTCCTGGCATTACTAAGAATTACACAACGATCAGCAAAGATGTATTTGTAACCTCATGGAGCATAAACTACCCTGTTTATATACTACTGTTTAAGGTGCTGCTGTCAAGGAAAGTAATTTTTACAATCTATTAATGAGGTTCCAGCCAGTGAAAATGGTTTGCAGTGTGGACGTTTGACTCTTTTCTCTGGAAATACCTTTTATTAAAGAATAACCTGCAGATTCAATAACAGTGATGACATCTCTATATGCCAGTGTCCTCTGGGGAGGACACTTGGACTTCTCTGCCCCATTTTGCAATGTTCTGTAAAGAAAGGCAGAGGAAACAAAAGCTGCACCCCCTTCTGCTGCCTGTGGCCCTGCACCCTGCAGGACTGAACCCCAGGAGCAGCACCTGTGGCTGCAGCACGCCTGGGCTGCAGTGCACAGTGGGACCAGTCACTGCCCCTGGGCACGGGTGTACAATGTGCTGGAACCAAACCAGGAGCAGCTCCCCATTCATGGCCTTTTGTTCAAACTGCAGGTTTGTAACACCCACTTTGTCCTCCAAATCCAGATTCCAGCTTGGCTTTTCCTCATTCCTTTGAGGCATGTGCATGTTGCTGGTTTATGGACACTGCACGGTGCAGCACAGGTTACTCCATTAAAACACAGAACTCTGAGATACCATTCCTTCTTGTTCCCAGTGAACTGGATTTCATACTTTTTATTCTCTATTTTAAAAAAACCCATCAGATAGAAAAGTGTGACAGACAAGCTTTCATGATAATGTTTTATGTTGATCCATTTTCCCTGCATTCTTTCCTGGTGGAAACGAAAATCTCCTGTAAACACAACCCAGTGTGTGGTTCATTAGAGCAGTGGTTTGGCACCTGTGTCACCAACTTACCCCATGACTGTCTCACTGTCCACACACTTGGGATGCTGCACTCATTGATGGTTCGTGGGCCTGGGCACAGCAATAAATCCCCAGCCGGCTGGACACAGGATTGCAGATCCTGGCAGACACTGGAAGCACTGTGAGGAGCCAGGTGTTGAGTAAGGCAGCGGCAGGACGTGAGCTGGGCTCCTCCTACAGCCCATTAGATCTGCCTTCAAGCGCCCACACACTCTGCAACTTTTCAGTTGGACAAAAAGAGGTTTTCCAGCAGAGGAAGAAATGTCCCTTCTGTGGGTCCCCACAGCATCTCAGGCCATTGATATCCTGCTGAGCCCAGGGCACCAGACCAGCCAGCCTGACTGACCAGCCTGTCATTGCCCACAGCCACCACCTTCCCTCCTCCCCTCAGACCCACACAGCACTGCCTGAGCCTCCCTTCTCCTCCTCCTCCTGGGGAGCTGGAGGAGCGTGTGATGGCAAATGACAGCCTCACCTCTTCACCCATGGAGGGGGCTGGATGAGATCTGATCAAGCAGCTGCTCATCAGTCCCAGGCATTGTCTGTCCATCACTCAGAAGCCACAGGCTGCCCTGTGTCAGAAGTCCCCGCAGGGCTCTCCCAGCAAGGCCTCCAAAGACACGGAGAGGATTGTCAAAGCAGCTGGTTCTGTCTGGTGTGCAAGTAAATTATGCAGCTGTATTGCATACCTGCGTGGCTGGTGGCAGTGGAATATATTTTAGGAGTCTATACAGGGATTTCCTGAGCTGGGACATCACATTCCTTTCACCTTTTCTTGGTCTGAAAGCAAGGTGGGGCAGAGCACCAGAACAAAGCAGGTGCAGAGGACACCAGGAGTGCCCAAGCTGTGTATGAGCTGTATGCATTGAGCTGAGCACACTTCAAAACAAACCCCCCCTCCCATAAGGATCATTGCTGGCACCCAAATGCAGGATTTATCCCCAAAGAATCCTTCTCCACAGTTTGCTGAGTATCTCCACATTCTGATCTACAGGAGCACATGGCTGAAGCAGTTGTGAAGAATGCCAAACACTATATCCTACTGTCTCCCCTGCCCAGGTAAGGGCACAAACTCACTAAGGTGGAGCTTGGCTAATGTAGGAACTTCACAGGTCCCTGAGTATACCTGAGAAACACTATAAACAGAATTTTTATTTTAAAAGGTGATCAATAAGAGCAGCTCTTAGCACGCCTGGCCAGCCAAATACTAAAGGCAACCCTGCATAAACCAATACAGGACATGGTCAGATTTTGGCACAGTGGGTCAGAGAAGGAACGAGCTCCCATGAAAGACAGGTGCTCTCTACATCTCAGGGCAAGACAATACCTCTGGGCCTTCTCAGTGTAATCATGGGCCTTCCATAAGCATCTGCTCAAGGGCTTTTCACCTCTGTCTCAGCACTCCTGTAAGCACTGTCTGTACACAAATCCCTTCACCTCCCTCAGATGCTGCATTCCATCTGTACCTTACAGGGTGGCAGAGGTGGCTGCTCTTCGCTCACTCTGGGTGACACTCTGTGCAAGTTCACAGTCTCACAAACATTAAACAAAGCCTTGCTCCAAGGATATGGCAGCTTTCCCACATCCCCGGCTGAGCAAATGGAAACACTTCCCAAAAGCACGTCGTAAAGGCTGTCCTTGGTGGTTCTGTGGGCTCAGGGCTATGTGACAAGGTGTGCTGAGCACAACTACCCCTGCACCAGCCCCTCCACCATCTGCCCCGGCTCAGGGCACTACCCAGTCCACTTAGGTAGGTCCAGAAATGAGAAGGGATAGTTAAATTCAGGGATAATTAAACTCCTTGAGAGCCAAGGAAAGGCACCCTAATCCTGGCAGGCTGAAAAGTGCTTTTCAACATCTTGTGACATGGGAGCTTTCAGAGCAGTGATGGAGCTCATCCAGATTCCCATCCTAGGCTGGAGCTGGCGTGTATCACCCCAGGGCAATGGCTTCATTAACATCAGTGCCAGTGCCCAGTTCTCTAGCACAGGATCCCTGCAAGTACAGACAGTCCTCTGGAGACTTGCTCCTGCCATCACTGAAGCCAACCACCAAGATAAAGGCTGCCTGAAATCCTTGAGGAGAGGAACTTATCACAAGAGACCTGGTGGAAACAGCAGCAGCTGTATTTGTGTTTTGCTTTCAAAGGGTAAGCACCTTTTTCTCTCCCTATCCTACTGTTGGAGTACAGTTTGTACATCCCATCATTCAGATGTCTGACAAATTATTTCACAGAGTGTTCTTTATCGGTAGCTGTGACAAGCAAATTACACTGATTTAGGCTCATCTACCTTGGTCTCCAGGGAAGCTGGATATTAAACTCTCTCAGAACTGGCAGTCTGAAGCACTGTCACCACTCAGCCTGAAGGAAGATGCTGGGATGGCTTCCCTACTCAACTAAAAAAGGCTGCTCTACTCAGGGGAGGAACTAAAATATGATGAAGGGAGCACCACATTACTCATTCTTTCTACAGAAATGAGGCTCACCTTAACCACGGCAACAATATTTACTCCAAATGGCAGGTCTGCAACTTCACCCGTGGCTCCAAGAAAACTATGTCTCTTTTCTTGCTGATACACAGTAAGTCCTAGGAGATCCTGCAGGCTCCATTACCCCACTTGGTGGCAGCCAAAGTGCCTAACCAGGCCCATAAAATGATCAACAGGCACCACGCATGAAAGGCAGAGATCACTGGTGGCCTTTCAGTGAAGCCAGAAGAGGGGGTGCCCAGCAGTGGCTTCAGAATGAAGGAATCATAGAATATCCTGAGTTGGAAGGATCATCAAAGCCCAACTCCTGGCCCTGTACAGAACCAACCCCAAAAATCATGGCACATAACTGAGAGCATTATCCAAGTTCTTGAGCTCTGGCAGGTGTAGTGCCATGGTCATTTCTCTGGAAAACCTGTTCCACTGTCCAACAACCCTCTGGATGAAGAACCTTTTCCTAATATCCAGCCTAAACCTCCCCTAAAAAAAAAGCTAAAAGGAAACCTGAACACTGGCCCACCCCCTCAACTGGGCATTGCTTGGGCACTGCCATGGGCAACTCAGTAAGTGCACTATTTTGCTATTTACATACATATATATGACCAGGAAAGAACAGGACAAAACCAATCTTCTAGTTCTTCCTTCTAGGAAGGTGGGACTGCTCCTCCCAACACTAATGCTGAAACCCTCTTCAAAAGGGATCAGTGCAAAAGTTATTTATTTCTTCTAAAAGCAGCTGGGTCTTTATTTGGTATGATAAATGCAGAGCTGCCACAGGCCAGGCTTGCTGGGAGTGCCAAGGTTAAGGTGCAATAGCACATTTATCCTCACAATCAAGTTAAGCTTGTAGCCCATTTTCAACATAAGCCTACTCTAGCAAAACAATTTGTCCTTTAATCACAGCAACAAAGACAGGCTCCCAGACTCCAGCTATTTTAAATGCACTCAGATGGGTCCAGATAATTGTTGGTAAGGAAAAGCTTTGAAGTTCTTGAATCCAGTAACAAAAGCTGAGCCATGTGCGGAAAGAGGCACGGCTGGCAGGTTGGCTGCTGCTGCCATCTCCTCACAGGAATTTCTAACTCTTCTATTAAACCCTTCTCAAAAGTGCTTTCTTCTCCTCCCCTCTCTGTAACCCTCATGTAAAAGCCCCAGTAAGAGCATAACAACAGGATTAATATTTTTATACAGTTCAGGAAAGCAATTTAGAGCCTTGCCCTCTGTATTCCTAAAGCCAGTATTAAAAAGCTTATTTGATGCAGAAGATCCCTTAAAATTATCATGAATATGAAGTGATTGACCTTATTTGCAATACAGAATCATACTCTGTCTTCAAGGTACCAGAGGTTTTACCAAGCATTGCAAAACCTTTTCTTTCCAAAGTCCTAGAGAAAAAAATCTCAAGGACCTCCTAACAAATGACCAGATGACAGAGACATCAGTACAAGTCAAATATTAGGATTTGACTTCCCTGTAGGATCTGTTTGTTCATGTAATCTGCAATATATCTACTAAAAATGAGAACACAAGTGAATGAAATTGAGAGTAGCAGGCTATTCAAAACTAAATGCAGAATACAATTTAGTTTTATTATAATTATTTGATAAGCTGCATATTTATCTCAAATACATTCTTAATAAGAAAATTAAATTCAAGCATGAACTAATGGCAAGAGCACCTTTTGTCAACTGGATGCATTTCCTTTTGCAAAAATGAAACTGAAGCAAGCCTGCTACTTTTCAATGGCAGACATCACAATATAGTGGTATCAAATAAAGTCTGCTATTACATGAATAATATTATCTATTATGCATTATTATAAATATACATCAATAGGAAACAAAAATCTGGGCCAACAGCACTTTAGCAAAACAAAAGTTACTCTTGGCACCATCTGAGTACTTGGGAACAGTCTGGACAATACTGAACAGGCAAGCTTAAAGCCTATATATATAAATTAAGAATAAAAACTGAAAATGCTTTCACTTGAAAAGCAAACCAAAAAGTTTAATGCTCTCCCACATATACATTAATGTATTCCAGAAACCAAGGAAAGACAGATTTTGACACCTTTTATGTCAAAATTAAGAGGGCATCATACAGTATCACAAAAGCAGCATAAATTCTGCACTCCGATTTTCTTCTTTAATTTTAAGCCTTCTGAATACTTGAGCCTGTAGTCCATCCAGTCAGGCAGTTTAATCTTCACATCAAACATGCTTTGCCTTTCAGGCAGAATAACGATTTGGGTTTTGTTTTGCCCCCCACTGGCATCTCAATGCATGAAGATGAATCACACCAGTTGATATTCACACTACATGAAGCACCTGCAGAAAAATATCCTGCATGTATTGCATATATTTATGTCAAAATCATGGTGTGGTATTACCTACCAAAATAAGAATGAGCTACAGAAACCTCAGAAGAACATCCAGATAGGAATGCTTCTGGATTTTGTAGATGAAAAGGAACTGTCTGATCTAGGAAATGTCACTAGTAATAAACCCACTTTTAGAGTATCTCCAGCTCATCAGCTACATGAACAGAACAAGAGTAATGCACTTTTTTTCCTGCTGTTTAAAAGAAAAATTATCCTTATCACCAGTTAATGGAAGCCTGCCTTGCAAGATAAAGTCCTGCTGAATGCTGTTTCTCAGGACACAACCTGATATAGATGTATGAATGGGGGAGCAGGGGGTTTTCAATGATAAAAAGGAATACAGGCAAAGGTCATAATGCAGATTTATGAAAAATAAATTTATTACATAACACCTTGTTTTAACAATGTTTGATTTTTTTTTTTTTACTCAGAATACTTGTGTCATTCATGTAAAATAGTTTGATACAGTACATTGTATGTAAGTTTTTCCTCATAAATTCTAAGGCTCTCCTAACATCTTGTTCCTCTGCAGTAGGAATGGCACCCCTAAACAACGTGCGAACATTAAAAAAAAAAAAAAACAAACAAACTGAACAAAATTTAAAATCCACTACACCAAGCTGGTTCTCAAAAATCATGACAAAATATCTGAATGGATGCCGCACCTTTTTAGGAAATATCATTCATGCTTTTTTAATCCCAAAGCATGCTCACAAATCATTAACACCAACAGGAAAAAAATAAAACACTGTCTATGACAATCATTTTAGTTTGTTTGCTGAACCAAACATGTTTATATCAATGACAACATACTTATTTAACTATCAAATAGCAGCTTTAATACCAGTCAAGTCATAGATTTCAAAACAAAAACAAAAACTTATGTTGGAAATAAATCTTTGGGACGCTTGTAATTGCTGGGAAAAAACGCAAACACTTCCATGTTCTTAAAAAAATCTCATTGTAGCAATCATGTCGGTCATAAAACATCGATCTAGCTGAAAAATGAACCAACCCACAAAAGTCACTAAAAATAAATGTCTATCAAAACTGTCTGAGAGTTACGGTTAGTTTGCTTTTTTGCCATGGTAACATATACTGTATGCTTCAAGTACCAGTTCAAAGATGTCGTGTACTATCGGTCAGATGAAGTTGTTACATCAAGAGAATTCACCACATACGACAACAAAAATGCTTGCCCCTAGCACATTTCACAGCTTCACCTGCTACAGACTGTCACTGAAAAAAATGCATCGCTCAGTCTGAACCATGTCAAGTAAACTACAGAAGTAGCATATCCACAACACAAACCGTGCTAGCACTTCCTTTTCAAGTCTAACCCCAAAACCAGGTACAAGGTGGGAGTCCCCGGCCCCGTGGCGGTGGGACGGGTGGGAGGTGTGGTCGTACAGTACATTCTGCGGCCCAAGGCGGGCTCCTGGCAGCAGCTGCGTGGCCGGCGTGGCACCGGGTGCGGCTCAGTACCGGTGCGTCTGGTGCGAGTACTGCGGCGGCTGCTGGGAGGTAGCTGAGTACCCCATGCTGCTCTGGGGCTGCGATGTGCTTGGTCCGGGGTTGGGGTAGGCAGCATGGGGGTTGGAACGCTGCAGGGGGGAAAGCACAGACACACAGCCCTTCGTTACACAGACACGGAGAGACAGTTTCACCTAATGACTCCTTTCTTCAAGGGGCACCCAGCACACACAGTCTGAAAGCAGCTGCACTTCCAGGCTTTGTTCCACTTTGATTACAGCAGGTAACAGACATCAGGAATACCAGATAAGAAAGTGAGAGCTGCCAGCCTTCTGCTATCTACCCTAATGGGGATCTTCACGCATCACAGTCAAACTTCCAGCCAACCCTCCAGATGGCTACTGTGCACCTGCATGTGACACTGGGCTACCACCACTCATGGCAGTGGTTTTCTCCACTTGCTCCCTTCTCCTAGCAAGAAGGTAGGCTGGAGTGGAGGTCCAGGTGAGGCATCTTACTGCTGATGAACCACTCTGCCTTATTCTGGAGATTTTCACACATAGAGGATATACTTGCTACCCTTCTGCATGACCACAGGCTGACAGCACCGTGGCTGGGCTAAGGTGTCATCCATCAGCAGCCTTAAAATGCTCAAAAGAGAGTTTAAAGACAACAGTGACATGTTCCTCACCGGAACCAGATATTTCAGGCAAAAATGTCCTCAGATTGTGGCTTGGGAGGTTCAGGTGGGACACTGGAGGAGGGACCACCAAGGAGCCAGTACAGCACTGAAGAACCCACCCATAGAGGGGCTGTGAGGGCTCTCTCTCTATGAAGGTTTTTAAGACTCAGCTTAACAAAGCCATGCTAACCTGAGTGAGAACTAGCAACAGCCCTGCTCCAAGTGGGAGACTTGGCTAGATGGTTTCCAGAGGCCCCTTTCAACCAGCATTCCCACAATTATTTGAGTGGAGCATTCATCATTGCAAGAAGCTCTCCACAAACCAGGAACTGCCTACTTCAATTTTAACCTAAAAGTTATTATTTACTGATAATGTGTTATAAAGGAAAGGAGGACTGCCTGTGAGAATTTCAGTAAGTATCTGACCACTTAGTAGCACTTAACATTTCATTAAATTAACACAATTTCAGTACATCACTGTGCTGGTATACATCTACATTAAGGTTTACATGCCCTCACAAACTTTGGAGCATTAGAAACTGTGTAGCTTCTGAATTCTTGATATCACAGGACATACTATGTTTTTTAGGAAAAGCTACTCCTAGAAGAGGTCTGGAAACCTCTAAAAAGTAACTATTCCAGGACTAGGGCATTGCTACTGAGACCTGAATAGGAAAAAACTGTGGTGAACCAACACCCTGAGAAAGTAAAATATTAAGTCACAACATAAAACAAAAACCCCAATTTTTTCTTGTACAGCATTTAGAACAGAAGCTATACCAAGGAAGCTGAGATGATGGCAGAAATAAAAAAGGCATACTCTATTTGATAACACACACTCACAGGACTGAGCTAACACCTCTAGAGAAAAGGGGGAGAAATGGCTGGACCAGCTCTTACTGTCAGTGGGAATAAACCAGCGCTGCTGATCCACACCGTTAGCACAGTGACTGAACTTTGTTGACATTTGCCTTCAGTCTTGAGAGGAACACTGAGGCACTCATCAACAGAAGGGTCACAGCTCGGGGTCACCCTTCTCCACGTTACAAATACAGGATATACTTCAAAGAGCAGAAGTCTTGAATGTTGGTTCTGCCCATGTGTGGCTCTTGTGTGTAGGAAACCATCACAAGTTTAACCATTTAAAACTGACCACTCATTTCAGTTGCAAAACACTCCCTGCATCCTGACTTCTAAAACAGATCTCATTTTAAGACAGACGCAATGAAAAATCATATTCCTTCATGACACCCAGAGCAACAAATGGCTTTTGTTTTAGAAAAAAAGTAAATATCCAGTCCTTTCTAAATACCATTAAGCACCCAGAGGGTTATCCCAAGCAAAAGCTCAGGGTAGTGGAATTGCTCCAGCCTGCTTAATCACATTGCCTTTGGGAGTGTCACATTGAACATTTAAACAAGGAGGCAAGTCTGTGTGCCATGTGTCTACTATTTTTATGCATGGCAGAAAAGGATATGAGGTCAATGTGCCCTGCAGAGAGTGATTTGACTTCTGAGTGAATGCAGAAACTGTCTTAGTGTGCCTTGCCCAGGAGATGGCAATCCTTCTTCACAAGCTTTATATGAGGAATTTGAGCAAATCAAATGACGAACAAAGGAACAGGTGTTTGATTAAAACAGAGGGCTCTATTGTAATGTTTGTTTTCCCTCTCCTCAAGCTGCTGGATCAGAAGCAAAAAATGTGAGGAATTTTTTTCAGGGAGATCTGAAACCATCAGTGGGAAACTCTTAACTGCTTTTGTTCTAGTACTAGCAAGTTCAGGTCTCCTCTCTTTGATTATCATGTTTTCCAGACACCTTAATCAGAACAAATCTACTGACTGTCTCTTTGCAAGGCCAGGGATAAAAGGATATATTTTTTTGAAAACAGGCATTTTCCCTGCTAGAGAGACAGCAGAAAGACTGGTCAGGAGTAGTCAAGTTAGCAGTAAGAGCTCCTGAGACAGAAAAGCAGCAGTTATCAATATCTTAAGGGAGAAGTATTCTGAAATTGTATTTGTCAACAAGGGCTGCCCCCAGCTGTAATCCCAGGATGGCTATCTGTGAGTACAAAAATTCTGATGGGCATGAACTGAAAACAAACCAATGCCAATTCTGGCCAAGAAATTTGATTTCTCTGACTTGTCAGCCAGCAAACCTCAGCTCTGGCTCACAGAACTGGAAGCTGAAGTTAATTCAAAATGCCCCAGTACAGCAGCAAAATGAGGTGAAGGACATGTAAATAGGGCATGTAAATGGGGCTCCCTGACACGGTACACACAATCTCTGAATCAACCTCCTTAGATGTGTGACTCCACCTGAGGGCAAGATTAAGAAAGTTACAGCTGCATTTGCCTTCTGTTCTGTGTGTGTGTTTTTAAGAAGTGGAAGAAAGAGCCAATTAAAAGGCCAAAACAGCAACTGACTGCAGCTTGCCAGATTGAAAGGGATGAAACTCCTGTAAGCGTGCCTGTGATGGATAATCCTACTAAAAGAAAGATGACATTTATACTTAGAGGCACCCCACCCTGCAGAATTATAGTTAAGGCTCACCACTGTCTCAAACAGCTCTAAAAATGTATATTGTTCAATCAGAATGACTTGCAAACTGATGTGCTATTGATGTCCTGGGATAAACTGAACAAAGGCACTTGGGGACTACATGAAGAGTCTCACAATAAAGCTCCTGAAAATGATCTTATTTTACATTTTTGTAGTACTTTCAAATTTTGGCCAATGCTGAGAGTACACAGATTTAGGTAAGGATGAAGGTAATGCCCCCAGGCAGCTTCTGAGGCTATCTGGTACTTTGAGGAACAAACTCTGAAACACAAGATTTCAAAGCCCACTGGTGGCTCATGGAGAAGCTGTATCAAACTGAAAGGCAAGTTGACAGCAGAAGCTTTATTGACTCTGTTTTTACCTCTCCCCATGTTTTGCTACAGACTGTAAGCCCAGCTAAGTGGGTTTCCATTATCAGGGTCTCACATGTAGATATCAACCTTTAAATTAACTGAAAACATTGCCAGTAGTTTCTAACTTCCCCACACTTTGATTTCATCCAAGACTGTCTGGCCCCCTGTACCGTGCATTCCATGTGAACCAGTACACAATGGTCAGTTCCTGCAGGCTACCACTTCCAGCAGCATGCCTCCTCTTGAAATCCCCTATTCCCTAGGCTGGAAAAATCTGCTGTTCTCTAACTGCTCCTGTGAATCATCTGAAGTCTTCCCTGCTCCTCTTTTGTAATTTCTAAACCTGTATTAACTAAAGGTTCTGTCCTTGACTCTCTTCTCCCCCATCTCCAGTAGTAGGCTTATCCAAACCCAAAAACTCAGGTATCATTTGCTGGGATGATAAAGATATTCTTATACTCCAGGCTCTGATTTCTTAATGTCTGACCACAAGCTCAAATGCAGGAAGGCCAGAACACATTTTTCATGTTTTCCTCAAGTGCTTTTTCCCAATGTGCCTCCTCATCTTCCTCATTCATTGACTGCCACCACCTCACCTGTCTTCAGATCTGCAATATTTGGCTTACTCAACCTGGAATCTCCCTTGATCTTCAAAAGAGATTATGACAGCATCATGCCAAGTCTTTGTCATCCAAAATACTGCTTCCACATCCATTAACTGACTAAAACACTTGTTCAGATTCTTATTTCACAGCTTTTTTACTGCAACATCCTGCCTCCTGCAGGTTTGTTCAAGCAAGAAATGGCATTTTTAGCTGATACAGAACACAGCATAACAGGCTCCTGGTCCATTAACCATTAGCATTCTCTAATATGAAGGGAATTGGTAGTAACTCTAAAAATGTCTGATCCTAATTCTCTTACTGCTAACCTAAAGAACATCAGGATATTAACAAATCATCAACTAAATGATTAAAAAAAAAGCCAAAAAGTAACAGTTAATACAGTGACATTTACAAAATTACTTTTTTAGTTTGAAGAAACACTGCTCTAAACATGAAAAACAAATACACAATATGTGAATAAAACAAAATACCTGATAGTCTGAGGTCATAATAAGTCCACCTGAGGTAGTGGTAGGAGGAACAACTCTCACTTTTTTCAGTGGGGGTCCCTGTGTGTGACTGTTGTCTTGGTTCCCTGGATGACCAGTTCCATTAGTATGGTTATTGCCCTGCTGCTGCTGCTGGTTCTTCTCAATTGTTTAAACACAAAGAAAAATTTCAACTCAAAAACAGTACATGAAATAACATAAAATCAGGAAATAGTGTAAAAGCCAGTGAAACATGATGATACTGTTCTTCTAGTACTTACTTTGTCTCCTTTATCATCTGGTTCTTCTTCTGTTAAAAATTCTCGTTTTGGGTAAGGGATTTGACAACCTGCAAAAACACTGTCCCCCAAAAAAGTCTATTTATCACTGTATTAGAACAGAAGGGTAAGACCTGTAAGATTCACACTTTACCCATGATAGTTTCAAGCTGCCTAAGCCATCATTTAATAGCTGCAACTAAGGGAGAAGTTTTCCCTGACTATCACCATTTTCTAAACTTTGCAAAAACATAATCATTTTTACATATTCAATTTTAATGTTCATTTGACGCTTATACACTAACTTAAGCTCCCAGTAATTTTTTTGTTGGTTAGAAAGGTCCATCACTTGTTAGGTATCTACAAGGGCACAAAGAGCTATCTCACTTATAGCTATTGTGTAATTCACAGTCTCAGGACTAACTATAAATATTCCTGGAAACGCCACTGACTATTAAAAAAAGTTTAAAAGTAAAAACCTGGAAAAAAGTTTAAAAGTAACTAGAAATTCCACCTATCAACTCATACCTCACAGTCCACATGGATTTGCTACTTCTAGTGCAAGCTAATATTTACTTGCCCTTCATCAGTAGAATGTATTTATAGTAAAGTTTCTGTACACCTGTTAGCAATACTTACTGTGCATTCACATTAAAATGTCAACCTAAATTTGAGAAAAATGCCAAACACTATCCTAAAAACAGTTTCTGTAACAGGCAATCATTCGCACGACTTTAAATCACAGAGACAGTTCAGGAAATGCTATAAATAATCCAGCAGGCTTTAGTGAAATAATTTCATTTTTAATTAATTCCTTATAAGTATACATATTTTATAAATTCTTCCCTACATAAGGGTAGAGAATCACAGACAGGATGTACTAATAGCTTTCCTCAAAGGGTGTACAGTCATGCTCTCTGGCTAGCCTTTTGGAAGAAGGGCTTAATTTTTAATGAAATCATTCACTGTCCATAAATTCTCTCCCTTTTGTAAATCCGCCTGTGCAAACAAAAAAGAGGAGTGTCTACAGAAAATGGATTTAAGTTGTTAAGGATGACAGCACAGAGACACAGACTTGACTTTCCCCACCCAGTGAATTTACAACAAAGGCTAAGACAAAAATGTAAACTAATTAGAGACTGTCATCTGGCATTCTGAGGCAGAGAAGCGGACCTGCGGGCACTTAGCAGTTGTCTACCAAGATCTGTAGCATGCATAATCAACCTGTCAGTGAGTAACAAGATTAGTGCTGCAACTAATAGGATCAAAGTTCCATAAAGCAAGAGATTAATAAAAATGCTACTTAATTTTAAAAACCACGAATGGCATTTTAGTGGTTATAGCTCTCTTTGGTTGTTAGCCAGTATTTAGCTATATATTCACAAACATACTTAGGGCAGAGAGAAGGCACAGCTCGAAAGGATCTCTGAATGCACTGATAGGTTAATAAACTGACCACTTACTCGGATGTGGGAAGAGGATCTTCCAAGAAGTAAGGATCCTGCATAGCCTGTTCTGAGGTAATTCTCTTTATTGGATCCATAGTGAGCAATTTCTGAAGCTGAAAAGAAAAAAAAAAAAGAAAAACAGAAGAAAAAAACATCTTTACATTACTAAAACCATTTATAGAAACTTCACTGTATTCCTGAAGTTAAGATGATACAAATGTGTGTGAACTCAAAAGCCTAACCATAAATGGCATAACCACATTCTTTTCCCCTGTTAAAATAGTAACTTCATTTCCTATCAAAGGACACCTATTTTCACTGGCAAAACCCAGGACACTCAGTTTCAGTCACAAGTCAATGGTTCTATCAAAACCATTCAAAAAGTTTCTACAATGTACTAGCACCTTTAACCACAAAATAATTTGAGTTGCAAGGGCCCTTTCAAGGTCAGTTAGTCCAGCCCTCTGCCATGGGCAGGGACATCTTTAACTAGATCAGGCTACTCAGAGCCCTGTCCAGCCTTACCTTGAACACTTCCAATGATGGGGCTTCCTGAATTTTGTGCAACACGTTCCAGTGCCTCATCACTCTCTGAATAAAGAATTTCTTCCTAATGTCCAATCTAAATCTACCTTCCTTCATTAGAAAGCCATTATCTCTTGTTCTATCAAAAGAATGCTCCTCTCCAGCTTTCTTGGAGACTCCCTTCCAAGTACTGACAGGTGTTATAAGGTCTTGTGGGAGCCTTCTCTTCTCCAGGCTGAACAAGCCCGGCTCTCTGAGCCTGTCTTCAGAGGAGAGGTGCTCCAGACCTCTGATCACCTTTATGGTCCTCCTCTGGACACAACACCCCAGGATGAGGCCTTGTGAACTAGGAACACCAAACCATAACTATTTTGTTTAGCTCTAGTTCTGAGTTGCAGCGATGCATTCTTAAACTACATGGTTTTTATTCAAAAAGTCTGCTGTACATGCAGATACTTCTCTCCATTCACCCTAGCAGCTGTGTGGAATACAGCTGTGCTGGACAAGCAACATGAAATAACCTTCAGATACCACACAGAAAAATAGTGAGTTTTCATGTTTCAACTATACAATGAAGTGTCCGAAGCAAAACTACACCATGACATATTGTCCAAGACTTTATAACAAATGCTTCACTTTTAACCTGCAGTGGGTATTTTTAAACAAGAAAATACATATGTAAATAAAATTAATTTATATTTCCTAATCATGCTTTTTAGAGGATTCATACATTTCACCTTTTTAAAAAGATCCAGTATCATGATCTAAGTCTGAACTGGTCATTTCCTTTCACTAGGAGAAATTCATAACTACATGTGAGAATTCATAACTGCAATGCAAATCTCCATACTTCAAAAGCTGAGGTTGAGAAAGTACATTTCCCTCCTCAGCCTTCAGTTTTGACAGCATGGTTAAAACTTGATAACTATGAATTACCACTATCAATTCAGTTTTGTTTTTCACATCATCCACAAGAACTCACAGCGCTCTGAGTCTACATGAAGTTTTTATAGAATAGCATGTTGAACAAGCAAATTCTTACTCTCTCAAAAAGCACTGCCAAGAGCCAGAAAAGGAAAAGGCAAAACATGACAAAGAACTGCCAACACACTGAAAAACATGAATAAAAAGCACTGCAAAATACTGGCATCGTTTGTGATGACTGGATTCTAGAGCTGTCCATCACAGGATAACAAGTCTTGGTCATGATCAGTCATACAAAAAGAAATCAAAATGATTGTGCAACCATTATCCACTTAAGGGATCAAAACTTCTGCCCCCTTGTACAGATGCCACACAGAAGCAATCATTCTACATATTATTACAAATATTTTCTATTTTAAAAACTGCTTGATGTAAAGATCACCTGACTAAATGACACAATAAAAATGCAGTAAACTTCATACATCATCTATTAATGGGACAATCACTACAGTTTATATGGACCAAAGTAACCACAGGACAATCAAAAAAAAATCAGGCATATAGGAATTTTTAAAAGTAAAAGTAAACTATTGAAAGTATGCAAAGCAGCAAAATTAATAAGGATTGCAGCAACACTGCAAATCTAACTACAGGCTAACACAACTATAATATGACTTAAAGAACAAAAACTTCAAAATTACTTGATGCTTGAACGTAATCCAGTGCATGAAACTCAGAATCATTTTATCAATGTGAGAAGATATTTCATCAATGTGAGAAGATAAAGTGATTTTGCAATTTTCAGAGTGCGGAGTATCAGTTATTCCTAACTTTATGAAGTTAGTTACAGTGGACTTAACACTAGCTCAACTCTTACTTGAAACAACTGTAACATATACAAGGGATTTTTTATGTCAGCAGGAACTTACCAAGTGGAATGCCTTACTATCTGGTTTAACTTTATGTTTTTCCATATATTTGATAAGGCTGCAGTTGGTATACCTAGAAAAGGAAACAGAAGTGATATTTCTAATATGCAAAACACTGATACTGCAAAATTTTCCTGATAGTCATAAAACATATTAATAAGAACAGTTTAGTCTCCCTGCAAATCCAATAAGCAGGGAAAAACCACAACTATCAACACCACAGATTGCTTAAAAATGACAACTGCAGAAAGGCATGTTTCCCTCACATCCTTATAAAAGCATATCATACCCACACAAAAAGCACACTTTTAACCCTGAGTGTGCAGACAGCAAACTATCAACTGGATTTAAACTGCCTGGTAGCAATTTCACTACTACACTCTTTGATTCTGTGTATTTCTCATGGCAGTGAAGATATATAATAAGCTCATCTAAATGCTCTCCTGCAACCTACAGGTTGCTACAAGAACATTCACGTATTTACTTTTTGAAGAGAAGCTCAAAAAAAGGCTTCTAAATGGTTGCAATTACATGGCAGATGCAAGAAATGCATGTAATTATACAGCCCCAAATGCCTCAGCACAGAAATCAGGCAATGGGGTGGCACTTTAAGTGCAGGTATTAGCCTGTGGCAATGTGACAGCAAAGCTGAAGGGCATTTTCTTCTTTAGTCACTGTAAGCTACCCTAGACATCAAACCTGGCAATTATACCCACTGTTTGCTGGAAATGGTATAAGGTTACCAGACCCCTTTTAAGCAGCTATTACAGAAAATCACTGCCAGTACCACAGATTTGGGAACAGCTGTGCTTTGCCACACTGTGCTTTGCAAACTTCAGAGCTGCATGGGGTCTTACTGGCACCACCTTTTTCACAGCTGCCACCTTACCCTTTACAGCCTCTGGCTACTCTTCTGATCCACACCACCTCAACAGGCCAAGTTCACCGTTATGAAACAACTTTATTTTTCATTTTTCACAATCTAAGTCATAACAATTTCACAGTCCTTGTTTGGCATCTACATAGAAAACAACTCAAATTGCAAGAAATTTCTTGCAGTGTAGGAAAGATATATAAAATATGCTTTATTAAGAAAGCTCAACACAGACTTACGTGTTTCTCCGGAAATCTTTCATTAAGGTTGAATGTTCTGGCATCTTTTTTATGTCTTCCCAATCTTTATCTGCAAAGCAGTATTAGTTATTTTCTTCCTTTCTCTCTGAGTAAAACAAAGCATTTCCAAGTATCTCCACAGCCTTGATATGTGCTTTTTTTGCATTCTACTTCTCTAACCTTGTAGTCTTATGCCTTTGTACTCCCTAGCTCCTACTCCTTCATCTTCACAAGAAATCATACCAACACCCAAGAGGCTCCAGCTGGGTGCTGATTAACTCAAGAATTTGAAAAAAATATGCCAGCTACAGTGGCCGTAAAACAATGCTGAAGAAAAACACATCAGGCCTTGAGCTTGAACCCTTCAGGACTGTTACCAAATTTATTTAGACACAGCTGTGATCTCAGGACAGGAGTACACAGACCTCCAGCAAACCCTGTCTCCTTCTAAGGGATTCTCTGTTCTGACAGCACTTTTAGTTACAGGAAACTGCCCAGAAGTACTTCAGCAAAGTAAGATATACTGTTATTAAACAAAAAGTTAAGAAAAAGTAAAGTTTGCACACTCAAAATGAAGAATAATTCACCTCAATGTAGACCAAGGCCAAAATGGATTTCAAAATAAAACAAAAAATTCAGTACCAGCACCTAACTTCAAATGTCTTAAGCTCTAACTCTTGAAAAGGCTCTGTGGGCAACTAATTTGGTTCAATTCAAATATTTACTAAGTCTGATCACTACTGCAGAACACTGAGTTTAAAAGCATTGAATAAATAAATAAATAAGATAGAATTATTTAATTATTACTTAAACAAAGTATTCTCCTCTTTCCTATCCCATAGACATGAGAAATTGTTTCAGATATGGCAAGTGTCAATTAAAATGCAAAAAAAAGCTGCAATTGAAGGAAAAGCATTTCTTGAAAAAACCAAAGAACTCCAAAGGTCAAACACAGACCATTAGAAAGGATTCATTAATCCAATCAGAAAACCAAAATGAGAGTATCATCTACTTATATAAGCAATACAGAACCAATGTAAAACCCAAATGAACTAAGAAAAGTATAACAGGGTAAAATTCTAGTTTAAAAGCAGAAGGGGACAGTATTGCTTGAAGAAGTAAAACTACGGAGACAATATGCAAAGGCAACATTTCCATGAATCTCATAGAGCAGTACAGAAGAAATGAAGCACATACACACCAAAAAAAGGCAAAAGCAAAAATAAGAGCATGTTTAATAACAAAATTCTAGAACCAACACAAACATATAGACCACAAAAGTCATGTGAAAGGAAGAGGCAAGTTCAGGAACAAAAAACACCCCGAACAATTAATAGTGGAGCAGGGAACACAAGCAGTGAGGAGAAAGATAAACAAAACAAAAATAAAAAATAAGGCCCCTGTTACTATGACTCCTGCAATCATGTGAACACCAGAAGACAAAGTATTAACTGAAGAAGCAAGGCAGCCTGCATAAAAACAAAGTGTGACCAACACTGAGGGGAAAATGCAACACAAGTGATATTCCCACTGCAATTTGTTTTGGTTCATACACCAGTTCTTGGAAGAAAGAAATTTTTTCTATACCACCAGTTTTCCACCAGGTGGGGGGGGAAATCAATATCCTCCATTACTTCCAAATGCTATGTTTAATTTGGCGTGAGCTAAATAAATTCATAATATTCACTAAATATATGTATTTTTTGCCTGGTTTCATAAATCATCAGTCACCTTGCAAATCAATAATCAGTACTGAAGCAATGTAGAAATATTCCTTCTCATTTTTAATCACCCAGCATTAAATACACTCTTTTAAAATAATAAAGCACTGGTACATGTATACACAAAGATAACCCTACCATCAATAAAAGGGAACATACCTAATTTGACCATTGGATTCTAGATTTATAACTCATGAAATAAAGATTGTGTTTAAACAGCTTTGCTGCTTTGATCAGCTGCCACCTTCATATGCAAAGAAAGCAATATGGATATCTTTCTTTGAACAGCAGTGATAAAAAATACAGTATGTACCTGCAGGAAATCCCATTACATTGAATATTCTGTCCAGCTGGTCATGGTGATAAGGATTACTAGTTTTGATATCTTCTTGTCGACAATGGAATATTGGCTCTGATGTTAGCAGCTCTGCAAATATACACCCTATGGCCCAAATATCTTTAAAAAAGGAGAACAGAAATAAAAAGAACAACAAATGAATCTTTCCAAAACCATCTGGATGAGGTAGAATGTTAGTGTTTAGCTTATCAGAGATAAGGTCAAGTTTCTATTGTAGAAGTGCAATACTTCCTCAACTTTTTCTTTTAGCTTTGAATGGAGGTACCCAATTCAGAAACTACACAGGAGCTGAGAGAATAGCATATGAGTTTTTGTGGGGTTTTTGAAGTGTAGTTACCATTTAACGTTGTAAAAAATTATTCTGGTTAAGAATAAAAGTGAAGGAGAAACTATTGGGATAATGGTCAACACACAAAACACCAAGAAAGAAAAGCCAACCGGCATCTTGTTCTTTCAGTGCCACATTGTCCTGACCAAGAAATGTGCAACTGCTGAGCAGCCAAGTTTAAGTAAATGACCCCATAAATACAAGCTGAAAAGTAGTGGTGTTGATAAAAACCAAATAACACCTTGAAAGAGAGTAACACACAAATTGCTACAAGCCCACACACTCACAACTTTTCCACAACATTCATTAAAAAAAACCCCAAACCCCACAACCGTTCTCTTTTCACTGTTGCCTTCCTATCTAATAATCAGATCTCCTAAATCTTCCCAGTTGTTTTCTCAATTCTTTTCTAGTATATACAAATACAATTTTTAACTCAAAGTGGTGCTACACTGAGCCTTGAATGAACAAGGTCATAAACAAGGACAAAAGCAAATAATGCAAACAGCATAACTCCATTACTCAGTGTTTTTACGCAGTAATTTTTTATCTACACTGAAAAAACTATGTACTAAAGGCTATGACTGCCCATGCAGTTTCACACGCTGCCATCAGAAGAAACAGCAGTAAGCATGAAAACACAACAAATTAAGCAGTTTGAAGGAGCATATAAAAATTTATCTGATCTATAAAAGAAACACAGTATTAACAGAAAAGTAAACAAGAATACATTTTAGGCATAAACATGAGAATTGCTGACAGAAACACAGATAGGATCTTTAAAAAAACAAAACAAAACAAGAAAAAAAGACTGAGTTCTGAGGAAGACTGTCAGGTTACAGAAAAACAACACAGCATGCTGACATACAACCTCCATGTCTGTGCAAAGCAGAGTAGCTGCTAGGGAAGTTACTTGCTCCCAGAACTGGTTGCCAGCCTTTAACACATCTTTTAAACCAGGCAGCAAGAGAAATCTTCCCAGTGCTTTTCCCTACAGTCTCTCTCCTTTCCACAGCAAAGCTGATCAATGCAGTAAAAGTGAATCTAATCTCCCTCCAGTTTGCTGCTGGGCTGTTCCCCTGTTATACAGCCCACAAAAGCTCTGGCCATCTGTCAGCTGTCTTTTTCAAAGACACAGAGAGGCTAAAATGCAGCTTAATTTTACATTTTAGCTTCAGTGCAGCCACTATATTCTCCATTCTGTACATTCTTTATTGCATATCTTTATTACACTAGGTAATAACCTCTGCAATGAATTTAATGCACTGTGTCTCACAGTCATCCTAACACAAATTCTACTAGCAGTTCAAAGATGCTTCCGTATTTTTATAGCCCCTAACAGCATTTATGAAAGTCCTGTGTGAAAGCCACAAACTTAGATTGCATTGCAGGGCATTTGGAGATAAAACCCAACAATATATTTCATTTCTATATATAGCCTGAGACCCCAGGAAACTAATCAATTTGTCAAAGATTAATGTTTCTTCAAGAAACAAGGAACATACCTTTAACTCAGCTACAGTCCTTTGAACAATTTATCAAAGCTTTAATATTTGGGTACAGTTTACATAAAGAACAAAACAGTACATTTTTGTCCAATTTACTTACCAATAGCTTTGGTATAATGCCTTGCTCCAAGAAGCAACTCTGGAGCTCGATACCAGAAGGTTACAACTACTGGATCCAAGTCTGCTAAAGGCTTCAGAGGTGAATTAAACAATCGGGCAAAGCCCATGTCAGCTGCAAAATGCAAAGAGAGATGCTTTAAAATTTGAGGGAAACTAGCAATCTTTTTTTTTTTTTTTTTTAAACAAACTGATTGAGTTTACTTGTTAGCACTATCATCACTCCTAAATAAAATGCAAAGGCAGACTGTAGCAGATATGAACTCTCTGAGCAGATTTTCTTTCTGTAGAAGTTACTGGACGGCATCACCTATGGAGTATATCATTATAAATCATTACTAACATGAGTCATTTACAACAATGAATTAACCATTGTTCTGAAGAAGTGCACCAACTCCTCAGGACACTGGTAAATCCTGACTCATTTTACCTGATGTTCTCTGGTAAAATATTCTCATTATTATAGGATGTTTTTTCACAAAGCAGCAATTTTTAAAGCAAGCAAAATGCAGATTCTGCAAAGGTTAGAATGATTTATAATACATACGTGCACATGACAAAATCTCCCTCTTCATGAAGTTAGCTGTGGCAAGACTTCCCTCACACAAAAACAGCACCTAAGCCTAACAGCATCTGCCTCCCTGCTGATTTTCTATCAAGATGCATTTCCAATATCAATATATCAGTGCTAAATACCATTCAGGCTATGATTTTAAAATTTTGGTTGTGGGCATTATATCATTAAAAACTGCTTCCTAAAATTTGTAGCATACAACTGCCTAGGAAGTTGTCTGAACAACTAAATGTAAGTCATATAGGAAAAATGGGCAGAGACTAAAATGTTCAGCTTCTCCCACGAAATTGCTTTCCTGACCCACCAACCCCTGAATCCCAAGACAGAGTGACCCTCTCATGTAGGGATATTCATATGCTGAGAAAAATTTGAATGAAATGAGATGAGTAGCTACCCTGAGGGAAAAGGACCTACATGCTATAGCCCAATGAGGGAACACTGCAGTGTAAATATGGGTCTCTAACTTGACTACACAATCCTTAATTATTTTTTCATATGCATTCCTATTTATGATTGCTTTAAGGCATTTAAAAAGAGAAACATTTTACAGTTTTCTACATTAAAATATCAATTACTCAAAATTGGTCAAGTCACTAATAACTATGAATAATAAGGAAAATTGTTGGCAGAAAGTGAATTTATGACCCAAAGTGACACAAAAAGACTATAAAAATTATTTTAAGTTAAATACCAGTTATGTATTTTTTATAAAAATTAGTTACACTGGAAAAGTGGAAGCCCTTGGTATGTGTATAACTTCTGCATTCTTTAACGGCTGTGGCAATCTTAAGAAAATAAGAAAAAAAAAAAAATCTACATTTTGATAACACACTTCAAAATCCAAGGTTCCCCTCCCTCTTTCCCTGCTGGGAATGGATGGCTCAGAGGACTGGTGGCCCAAAACAGAATCTTTCACCTGTCCATTAATGGAGTCTGACTTAATTTAGTTGTTTACTAAGTTATTCTCAAATTAATTCAAAACTATGAATTAAGAAATAAATGGGTGGTCTATGTGCAATTACTAGCAAGTAGTTGTGTACAGCAAAGATCACCACCACTGTCAAAAGTGAGTCCAGAGGATGACCTACGTGCTCTGTTTTGGAAGAAACCCTCCATGAAGAGTAAGGTAATATGAAGAAATTTTCCCTTCTGTTGTCCGTGCTGTACCTGTTTTCTATGCAGACCTCAATCCCTACTGCCAACCTTAAAAGCTCAGAAAGGCATTAGAAACTTTCAGAGTAGGATCTGCAGAAACATTCAACCCTGGCCCATCACTCCTTGGATTCCATAGGACAAGGGAAGGCCTAGAGCAGCACTGAATGCTCCCAGAAAATCCTACCCTGAATCTTTCTACTAGTGACTAACAATATAGTTCAGATCAACAAAACAGTAAGAGAACAGAGCAACAATGCAGAAGAGTAATCTCACAAAAGAAAACCAGGGGAAGTGAAAAAGATGAACTAGCCTTAAAAAACCCTTCTAAATGGGGCTACATTACCATAACAAATGTAAGCAGGCTGTGCATTAGTAGCACTGCCATGATAATGCACAGCCTGGTACAGTTTATTATTTTTAGACTACTGTTAATTTTTATTTATGTATTTAGTTTAAAACAATTGAACTTCTACAAATCATCCTCTCACTGCAAACAGTAACTCCCACCAGAAAATGTTACAATAGTGTGGAGTGTTGGGTCCTTTCTAACCTGGTATACCCCAGGCTAGGCATTTAGCATTAGCTATTCACTGTCACTAAACATTTTGCATGGATTTCTGTGGTTTCTGCACTTTTAAGATCCCTTGTGTTCATCTCCAAGGGACCTGCCTACTCCTTCAAAAATATTTTGTAGGCTGTCATCTTTGATTCCATTATAAGATTTAAGTTTTGTAGCAATGAGTAGTTCCCTATTTAGATTTTTATAAACAGCAGCAAGATGTCATGGCATTAGAGGTAAATGGAGGAAATTTTAAAATCCCATTTTTCTCCTCCTTTCCTCCTAGCTAGCTGTCATCTTTAACCCCACATCAAAATGCCCCACCCCACACAAACACCCACTTAAGCAAAACATAATGACAATTTCCACTTTTTATTGATGAGGCTACAGCATTTCATTGTCAGAACTGGTACATGGGGCTAATATGATGAAGCCAGTCACTCACAAACAGTATTTAGGCAATGTGCCCAGGCACACACTGGTATTATACAGTGACTACTTTAGGTGGTAGAACTGCACCTTCAGAACATTCTAACTTAAATGCTACACTGGGACTTATCAAAGATATAAACATACCAATTTTTACTCTTCCTCGCTCAGGACCTTCACCCATAACTAAAATATTAGCAGGTTTCTGTGGAAAAAAAAATAAATATACAATACATATACCACGATAAACCTAAACATTAGTCTCTGAAAAGTTAATTAAGCTTTGTTTTGCCAGTTTTAAATCAACTTTGTTTTGATAAAAATGACAAGTTTGGCTGTCACAGTAACGCTGTGCAAGGACCCAGACACAGGCTCTCCCTGACTGCATCCTCCTCTCGTTTCTTCTGGGCATTGCTGTGCTCCAGCAGCACATTCCCTGCTGACAACCTGGTGTCTGTCCTCAACATGCACCAGCTGGCAGCCACCCAACTGCTGAGATTTCTACCCAAATTGCCCTAGATCCTTTCAGTGGGAGGCAGTCCCACTGCTGCCCACCACCCCAACCACAGGGATGGGAAGCCAGCTTACAGCAAGCTTTGCCCAGGGTTATTAGGCACATTTGCAGACACATTGCACAGAAAAATATACAAGTGAGATACAGATGAAACATATCACTTGATATTGGAGAGAATACCATATCACTTGATTTTGGAGAGAACACTCATCTAAATTCTTCCTATTTACAAGTGTTTACCAATTCACACAGCTGCAAAACTGGAAAGCACTGCCTTTATGTTATTCTTCTGTCTTTCCTTTTTTTCTTTTACTATGGAAGCAAGTTAAAGAACTGAGCTAGAGTTTGGCTGGTTAGAAACATGATAACTCACTTCATAATCCTCTATTTTCTGCTGTCCTGTTTCTTATAATCCATTCTCAGCATCTGTAGTCATAGGATTCCTCAACTCCTAACACAGCTTACATAATGAAACCTACAGTGCTTATTTGGAGGGAAAAAAGTAAAGAAACTCACAAGTAAAGCTGATAATGTATGCCAGACTTGTTCTCAAATGGAGTGATTTAGATACCCCTTAGTTCTGTAAATCCTGGACAAAATAGGGACTCCTATTCAGTTGTGACCTCTAAGATTGTACTAAGGCTGAGTTACAGCTCTTGCTTTGCTTCTCCAGTTTAAACGGATCTGAAGGTAGAGTACCTGAGCAGAACAGCTCAGACCACCTAAAAGTTAACGCAATAAATCCTACTATCTTTGTGTGGTTTTCTAAACACATTCTAGGATATTCTCAAGCCTTCCTGAATCTATCAGGCTCTAATGTAAACACACATGCAAAGAAGCAGAACACCACAATATGATATCAACCTAGAAATAACTGCTATTAGGTAAAAACAAGGCAGAAAATATTAGTACTTGAGCAAAAATTTTCCTTGAGAAATTAAATTATTGTTGTTTATGAAAGGCTGCAAAATGGATTTCTGAAAGTCTACAATCCTTGGACAAAATATGTAAAAAGAACCTGATGCATTGCATTTCTGAGAACAGGTTAAGGACAGAAGATCTTATCAAAAATGTAGTCAAAAAAGGTGAGATATATTTCGTTGTCTTTCCAACAGCAAGAACAACAGATCCAGCTTGTGCTGTATTAGCTCTGTGATTTCCAGAAGAAATTGTTCCTCACACCGCCACCACCCCCTTTTGCCTTTTTTTAAATAAAGGCATACACTCCAGATAAGTATTGCTTCAACATTAAAAAATGCAGAATGTGGGCACACAGCTCTCAAACCATTTCATTTAGATTGCCTCTACAAAAGTCCTAGAAATAAACAAACGGCATACATCTTTAAATTCATAGTTAGTGCTGAACTTTATGGCAATTCAATCTGCTAAGTATGAAAACACATCATTTCACCAAAGAAATCTTTCTATTGCTATACTGTGACTCAAAGAACAAATCCACATCTTTTACAAAACCTGCTTCAATATATATAGGGTGTTAAGCTACATGTCTAATTATCATGTTTTCATTAGAGTTAACAATACATTACACAGGCACTAGAATTTTTCAGATATATAATACATGGACATAATACATAAAGTACCATTTTTCCCCCTTCAAGTTCACAGGTTGATAATACTCTACAAAAATGCTTTTAACATCCTCATGATATTTTCACTTTAAAATATTTTACTGTTTGGATTTTGGTAAGGACAAGAAGTCCTATTCACACAAAGACTGTCATATGTATTATACCATATGACTAATCAGCCCAGCACTGAGTAACAATTCCTGCACCAAAGATCTCCTACCCTAAGGTCAAGGCAGGTAGAGATGAGAAAGCACAGCAAGACAGTACTAGTCAGCAAAGTAAGTATCAACAGCTTGATTCACACTCACATTTCAGAAGTTACAGAACATACTTAACAATAGAGACAATTTAGAAATCTGTGTAGGAGTATTCTAAAGCAGCAAAATAAAAAAGAACCCTCAGTTGGTCTGAAATATTCAGTAAACCTTTTTCTAAAGCCCCAAGTCCTTCACTGAAAACAGCTCTGTTTGGAACTCAAGATTTTTCCTACAGACAAAAATATTTATGTAATCACATCACTGTAAAAATATAGCACAGTTTAAAAAAAAAAAGTAAATTAGATGTCTTATTCTGGAGGCTTCCATTTCTAAAATCATTGTATGCAGAGACTGGAACAACATTTTTTGTTCAAAAAATTTTCCAAACAAGACCATTCAACTTAAATTTAATAGGGGGATATCTACTAGAAATCAGTATAGGAGTAGTATTGATATAACTAAATACTAAGCATTTTGAATAATCCCTGAAAAACACTGAAGGCCACTAACAAAAGTGAATACACGTGTCAGGAATTATTGTTACGCATCTTTTAATCGAATCCACTATCTGAAGATAAAAAACCCCAACAAGTCCCCAGATTTGTCTATTTGGGCAACTCATTACACATTAAAAATTTATTTGCAAAGAAAAATAAGCAGTCATTAGAAGCAGAAGGGAGAAATTTGGATAAGCATTAGTTGAATTTATTAATTTTCAGTTTAATTCTAATTATCCAGAGAAAATTGAAGTTGAAACTGCTTATTCAAATCACTTGGGCTGAGCAAGTGAAGCAAAATCTTTTTGCAATTCTTATACTGTATTCTGAAAATACTCTACTTTAAAGCAGCTATATATTTTTTATAACTACAAATTACCAACTAAAGTCCCTAATTTTTGTACTAATAAAGGAATAATTACTTTTGTCATTCAGTAAAATAATCTGTGCATGCCAGACAAATGCTAATGAGAAACCTGTTATGAAACTAAACCAAATGTGAAGAGCCATGCGGTGATGTACAGCTGAATATTTCAGAGACCAACAAAAGTGTCTGGCAATCCCATAGAACTAAATTCAAGAAAAATCACCCTTCTCCTTCCAAATCCACCTCAGCAGCAGAGGGAGAATTCATTCTCATGAAAGAATGACCTTGTGACCATGGCACAGCACTAAATCTTATCTTGTCCTATATTTGGCTTTGTAGGACTCCTCTTTATGATTCCTAGACAAATCCTCTTCTGTATTTAATCACTATTACTGCTGAAAAGAGAACCCACTGATATATCTTTAGGTACTTCTAATTTAACAATTATTTGCAAAGTGCAAAAAGAAATTCTAAACAGCAGGCTAATTTTAACCAAGGGAGGTAAAAACCCAAAGAGGTTCATAGATCTGTGAAGAACTTGAGACAGTCACCTTTACCTATCTGCCTGATCTCACACAATGCTGCTCAGAGTCACCCTGAAGTCTGGTGATGAAGGCTGCACAATTCCATGCAATCTTGTCTCTTTCACTCTTCTCCATTGCAGTGTTCTTCCTTTCCTTTTAACACCACAAACAAGGTTAGTCCCCTTGCCTCTTCTCTTCTTCATTAGCAGAAGGCACGGACAATCACTCCTTCACTGCAAGAATGTCCAACACTTCCTGGGACAAACATCTCTCTTCAGTCCTATTACCTAGATTAAAAAAAACCCTGAAGCTCTCTCATGCTCTGTATTTCTTGGTAGGCTATATTTGTTTCTGGATCTATGCTCATTCTTGCTGATTTCCTCTAGCTGTTCTGCCTTGGGCCACCCATTTCTTTGAACTCCAGTGCTGCAAATTACACATTGCTCCTGCTGAGGCTTCACTAATGCTAAATGCAGTGGAGAGATTGTTTTACATGCCTGGCACAGCATCTCCCACTCTGTATGATCCCAGTATGGTACCCTGCCTCACTGCATAAGGCTATTGATGCATGTTAAGGTTACCAGCTGTGCATTTTCTTCATATCCTTTTGGCAGGACTACTACTATGAACAAACATTGCAGTCACATACTGCTTCTTAACATATACTGAAAATGTTTGTGTTCTTTCACAGAGGGGAAACTAGACTTCAGAACTTATCTGAATTGCTGTCTTGAAGGCAAAAATGCAAACAAAATTAAAATTATACCAGTCTATGTCATGATGAGATGTGACAAAAAGAAAAAAAAACATCATTCCTGCTGCTCAGAGGAAGTTATTGATGGAAGCAGGAGATGATTATTTATTCCAAATTTGTATACGAAGTATCTGGAAATCTTAGGACATTGTCTCATGCTCCTGGAAAAGTTTTTAGGTCTTAGGCCCTCCTTTCACAAAGCTTTACTCACCAAAGTAATGAGGAAAGAACTGAGCATTTTTAGACAGCTTAGCCATTGCAATTTTTGATACATAGTACTTTAAGCATCAAACCAGTCTGCAGGAACTACTATTCCACATAGGTTTTGCTACTAGTCTGTTTCTGAAATCACCAGTTTTCATAGACTGATTTTAAACACAGGTATCAGTGAGTAATCTAAACTCCTCTGAATTACCTATTATGATATTATAATGTCAATGCTACCTCCTCCCCATCCACATTTTTAACTGCTTGCAACATCTCTATGTATACTAATAAACAGACTCATAACTCTTTACACATCCTTATTAATGTACCTTTTAATAAGGTTTTAGTATAATCCTAACCAATTTTCATTTGGATAATCCAATACTTACGAGTTGGGCTCCTAAAACATTACACTCTAGAGGATTCACAATGATGGGGTGAGTCACACCAGTGATATTTGTTAACTCCTGGTATTTGTGCATCCTTACTGGCTGTGGGACCAGTTTACAGAACTGGCCATGCCATCCACTTCCACCTGTGATGAGCCATGATAATTTATAAGAAAATAATACTGGTTTTCAATTTAAAAAACAAGAGCAGATTAACTTTAAAAGAACCATACTAGACAAAGGGCTTTTATCCCTAAATTATTTTGCTTTCGCAATTATGACATCAACAATGATTCTATTATGATTTATAGTGAAAGACTTCTTTCTATTTTAGACTTCAAAGTATCATACTAAACAATATAGGAATTATAATCTATATTAAACAATACAGATTTTATTGTTTAAAAACACAATATAAATTATATTATTTAAAAACACAACCCCACAATCATACAAAACCATAACTGAACTTCTTCAGCTATATTTAAGCAAATGACTGTGAAGCATGAAACAAAGTAAATTAAAAATGTCTTGCTGAGAAAAAAAAAAATCAAAAAGGTTTTGAAAGACAACTGCAAGGGCTTAGCAAGTCGCAGCCTGCTCAGAAGAGCGCTTTTGTGGCACGGTGGTAGAAATTCTAATATACTGATGTGGTTTATCACGTCCCAGTCAGGCCCTCTGACAAGAAAAGCTGTGCAGCAAAACCTACTAGCTTTCAGCTTGGCTTGCAAAATTCACACCCCATCTCAAGGTCTGTGACTCTCAAAAGAGTCAATGTTTATGCTTCTTCTGGCATATCTCTAACAACCTTGTTATCTTCAAGCAGACATAACCTACATCAAAATATTTCCTTATTATCAAGGTGGTATGATCTCTTATTGCATTCTTAGGGACTGCAGTTGTCCTTTTGGATCAGTTTAAAGTTAGAGAAAATAATTTCATTCCAAAATAATTCAATTTTCTTTCCACTTTAACAAAACTGACTACTTCAACATTAAATAGTACTCTAGCACAATAGCAGTGACAATATAACCTTATTCAAATGATAGTATCAGCACTTTTCTGAAGTAATTGCTTTCCTTGAATTCAAATATGTTAATTTTCTTTTGCAACTGATTGGGGCTTTAAAACATATTATAATCAAAAGACCACTACAAACACTGGTGAAAACAACAGCTCCATAGAATATCTTAATGTTCAGATTTAATACATGTTTTCTGATTACATAACACAAATTGTAAAAAGCACTGCAAAATTAAGAAAGCCTGTTCTAATGTAATACTTCCTGTTCATTATCTTCCTATAAAGAACATCCCAGAGCTCTTTAAAATAAATAAATTGAGCATCTAAATAAAATTCTCTTCAAAACTAAGAGCCATTAAAATTACCAGTTACAGCCAAACAAAAACAAACCACTAAATTATCAAAGCACACATGTCCAAAAATTTTAAAAGTACAGGAAGTATTTGGATAGGATAGAAAATAGAGGGATGCTGTATCTATGCCAAGGGGGCCTTCTGCGAGTTACCATCAACCATATTTTATCTCTGTTTCAGCCTGATGAAAGCTGTTAGTCTCACTACTATGTTTTTAGGCTCTGAACACACTCCAAAAATTTTCTTTCACTGCTGTCACTCCATTACTGCCAACTTGGGGCACTGTAACTTATTAAAAGCTTGCACACTGCCTAATACACAGACTTTTCTCACTTTCACTGGAACTGAATTCAAGCCGAATAAAAAAATTAATTACTCTTTTCAGGCCAACTCTTTCACTCCCTAGAAATGTCAGCGCAAGCAGCAGGGCATGACTTTCTGTACTAAGACTCAAAGCAAGGAAATGTGGATATCATAGGCAAAAATATTATTATAGCAGGAAAATCTACCATGTCAAATATCATTAACACACCATTCAAAAGTGTAATAACAAGCTTAATACATTAAAATTAACATAAAGAAATGTATTTCCTGTGGGTTTTGCTACAGCAGCGATTACTCTGTCCATAGGTTAAAATGACTGGATGCTGTGGACACATCAGAGCACAATCAAATGCAAGAGGAGAGAACATGCTCTGAAACCAGTTTTTAGGTACTATGTTATTCTATATATAATTCCATCTCCCTTTTAAATTCTAAGTTCTGCCTCACAAAGTAAGGATTTGAAATGTGCAATAAAAATCCAGTACTATTTTTGCTCAGTAATTTTGTTAGAGCAGTTTCCTTGGCGTGACAGGCATTCAGTAGTACTGTAATCTCACACATCCCAAAACTTTCACACAAAGGCAGAGAATTGTCTTATTTACTCATTGGTTTACATGGAGGTGTGTTAACCCTTGCCATTTTCTTTAAAAGCCCTACTTTGTTGTTGTTTTTAATTTAAGTAATAATTTCATTACTTCCATACCACCCTACTTGTATGGACTATAAACAACTCCTCCCTGATCTGGATTAAGAAAAAAAACCAAAGGTGAAAAGCCTATGTAATTTACTACTATGCACTTTCCAGTGGTTGCATGGGCTTTGCTTGTGTTAAGAGCACTTCTGTGCACAGAACAAATACAGTATTTCAAACTACATCCCAAGTATCCCTTTTGTGTCACTCATAGTCACAGTAAGACAGATGAACCTGGGAGTTCATAAAGAATAAGCTTTTACATGGGATGTGTCCTATTCATAACGATTTTTTAAAACTCCTTGGATTAGAGTTACTCAAAGGACTGTTTTCTTATCTTGTCCTCTATATCATGAATATAGATCATTCATACAGAATATAGCATTTTCTTTGTACAGCAGACTGCAGTGAAAACACTTCTAATAGCTATTTCCTATATTCTGAACAATCCGGATTCCTACCTTTCACAGCATCTCATGGTGTAATAACTTTTCCACAACCTTAACAAGGTACTTAACAGGTGTCTCTAAAATCATACCCTAGAGTTTTTACTAAATCCTGCTGAAGGGTTTTTATTTACTAAACTTACTTTACAGGTACATTTATGATCAAAAAGCTTCTGGTCCTCCATACTTCTCTTAGGTCAGAACCACAAGTTATGCTGGTATTTTTTCCACCTAGTATAGCTCATCACCTTTATGGCAGGAATTAGATCTGAAGTTTCTAGCACACCTTTCCTCTGCAGAACTCTTACCTCTATTTGTATTTACATACATAGATATGAGAGCTCCTGCAGCCAGTTTAGTGTAACCACTGAGATGACTGAGTCTGCCTTCAAACAGTGAAGGATTACTTACATTACTCTTTCCAGCACCACAATCAGGTATCTGGCCATCTTGGAAAGCCAGCACATGAGAAAAACAGGCTAGTAATGAAAGAACAAATTTATAGCTACAGAAAATAAAGAAATCTTATATAGTCTGCCCTGTAGCTGACGTATTTTCCTCCCTCAATGTGTCATATATATGCAGATAGATGTAAGTAATCATCTACAAATTATATTCCGCAATATATTACTTATATTACACCATTCTACTTCAGTTATCAATTTACTTAAAATTACCTGGAATTTTAAAAAGTCAAATATTTCTAAGCTTGAAAAAAAATCAAAAGAAGTATTTCAGCATTTGTCCCTGGTTCAACCATCAATACACGTCTCCCAGAACACATGCCCTCCTCTATATGACATTTGCTTTTCATGACATTTGAAACAAATGGTCTGTTTTGATACTGCATCTTTTTACCAAAGGCACCTGAAATTTGCTAACAGATACAAAGATCACTTGAGGAAACTAAGAACCAGCATACCCAGGTAAGCAGTCTCCTTAAGCAATCACACAGTATCAACAGACCAACATAATTTTCTTTTTATTATAAAACATGCAACACAACTTGCATTTTCTAAACTATTTTTTCCTAGAGACTGTAGAAGCCATGCTATCATTCTGCACATCTACAACTCTAAAGCATCACTTTGTCTCCAGCTTAGAAATCAATATGCAATATGAAGGCACATGTGTTTCTGGTGCTGTAATTAAATGCATATTCCACCAGACAAGGACAAACTTCCTAAAGGCACAGAAAAGGCCTGTACTGATTACATATCCTGTAAGGCAAAGATGCAAATGGTTATAAAGATCAGTTCTGAAACATTCAATTTAGTCCTGAAGGGCTCCAGAGGAATGAGGAAAAATATTCAAATTTGGAATTTCCCTTTTGCAACAGTTTTCACTGCCTGTTAACTGGTCCAAGACTGCTGGTTAAAATTATTCCATGTACAATGATGTAGAAATGTCAGGGGAAAAAAATTGTCTGCTTCCATTGTTTCTTGTGTCTGACAGTTCTGCCGCAGATAAGGCAAAAATATCTCACTAAAACATCCATAATCATGTAATGCAATTTCATGACTACAAATCCTCATCTGTGTTGCACTTGTCTGTCCCTAATATATCTGGTGGCAGTTCAATAAGTAGTCTTACTTTTTCCATTTATTTTCTGCACCTTGTACTTCTTTCATGTTGAAGTCTACAATGATTTCAGAATACCAAAGTCAGAAACTTTACCTGCACTTTAGCAAAGCCCCTCTTATAATACATATATTGTTCCACCTTGACCTTCCCTTTAAACTTTGGACAAAGATTGTATTTACTCTAGTTTTCAAAAAAGATAAATTCATCAATAGAGAAAAAAATTATTGTCAGTATGACTGCCAGTTTTAAACATGAAGGTTGTGAGAATTGGGTTTTATTACCACATAGGATTAATTATTTTGAGAATTATTGATGGTAAAGAAATACTGAGCTAACAAGAAGAAAAACTAGATTTAGGTTCCACCAGACAAAATGCAAGTCAGTAACCCAGACACAATGATGTAGTCAGACCTTTTGGGAACACCTGCAGAAATAATAAAAGGCTACAAAAAAATTACAATTAGGGCTGGACTTGGCAATCAAGCTAATGGGGCTTTGAATAAAAGTAGCAGTCTAAGAGAGGTAGATTTGAAAAACCTGTACCTGGAAGAGATATTTCTGACCTTTCCTTGCACCCCTACTTTCACTTAAATCAAGCAAATAAATGAGCTTGTCACTTGCAATCAGAAAAATATCCATCAAATGTTCCCCTATTCAGCACTTCATCTTTGTATAAATTGGAATCTAACAGCATTGTGTGATAAAAGATTATCAAATAACTTTTAGGACTGATTTAGCATTTTTTCTAAACACCGGTTGCTTGAATAAAAATTTTCAAGTGTTATCTGTTCATCTCACGTATTACATACATCTTGGAGTCTTTACTATTCTTTCACAATACTTACTTAAAACTTGTTAAATGGCCTTGCCTTTTCTTTTCCTAAAGCTAAAGATGATCAACCTGTAAAAAGCTGTGAAAGACTACATTCAGATTAAAAAATTGCTTAAAGGGACACAGCCAGTGAATTAAAACAAAATAAAATCATTTCACTACCTTTAAAGATTGATTTACAGAATCACCAGGAAGTCTTGCAGTGACGGTCCAAACACAACTGGAAGAATAGACTGAATAGCTTCTTTTCATTTATATTCTCCATTTGATCTTAGTACTGAGCACTTTAGTGAAGAATGAAAAATATAGGCCTGATAGCTTAAGGCTTGGGTATAGCTTTCTAGAGATATTGCCATTACACAAATGTTTCATACCCAACAACTGATGAGCCAGCAGAAGTATATCTTTCATTTTTTTGACCATACTGCTTCCAGAAAGGTTTTAGGGAATACATCATTGTATTACTCAGGAAAAGAAAATGGCACCATGTCATACCTCTCATCATACTGCAGTCATTTTGCAAGATACGTTGCAAAAATGTCATGCTGCACTTCAAAAATTGGGTATTTCGCTGTTTTCTTCACACTGTTCCTTATTCCTTGGGAGCTATTTGATCTTTCATACTCATCTTACACCTGCTCCCACACAGCCCACACTTGGTACCTGGCATCTCTTCTCTTGATTTGTCATGAGCTGGATTTTAGACTTTGAGAGAGCAGTAATTGAATTTTTCAAGACAAATCAAATGGTGAATATACAACTCATCCACAGAATGGCTGAAGCTGGAAGGTGCCACTGGAAATCATCTGCCAGCGTATTGAGAGTTTGCTCCACCTCACTGCTCAGGTTACTAATGATAATGTTAAACAGTACTGAACTCAGAATCAGCCCTTGGGACACTCCACCAGTGGCTGGTGTCCAGCTTAACTTGGTGGCATTGGTCACAATCCTTAGAGCCCTTCAACTCCTCCCGTTTTCCATGCCCTTCACTGTGCACTTCCTGGTGTGTACTTCCCTAGCTTGTCTACAGGGCTGGATGGGATGCAGGGCTGAAAGCCTTACTGCAGTAAGCAACATTCGCCGCTGTTAGCCCATCCATGGACCTCATCATTGAAGGCTTTCAGGCCAGGCACAATCCCCCCTGCATAAAAATCCATGCTGACTACTCTCAATCACCTTGGTATCTTCCAAATGTTTGAAAATGGCTTCCAGGAGGACGTGATCCATCACCTTTCCAGGGATCAAGGCGAGAGTGACTGGGAATGTAATTTCCCAGACCCTCCTTGAAGACTGGAGTGACATTTGCTTTCTTCCCCTCAGGAGCTTCCCCTGATGGCTATGACCTTTCAAAGAGAGTGGTCTCACAATTATTTGCATATATGAATATGAAGCACAAGATTTGATATATCTCTATGGGCTTCTCTACAGTGAACTAAAAGATCTCTCACTACTTTTCCAACTAGAAGGCTGGTAGCACTTCAACAATATTCTCTATTTCTACCTTTAAATATGATTTGTACAAAACTGACAGACATTACTCAGTCAAAAGTTTCACCTAACTGGCTACTTTTTCAGAGTTCTTGGATTACTTCTCTCTCTTTTTCTTTTTTTTTTAATCACTGGCACAAACACCAAATACTGAAATTTTGCAGTCTCTTTTGATAACTTCTACATTTTCATTACTTACTGGTTTGAAAGTGTAATCTAATACATTAAGAAAGTGCTCAGAAAGGCAGGCAAGGGAGTAGTCATGCTCCCTGTAAACAGAAACATTAAGAAACACTAGATAATATTATTTCAACTATGGAATATTTAGAACTATAGTCAAGTACAACTTACAGGAAAGCATGTGATTAGAAGCACATGCAAAAAAATAAAGTTTTGCCAGACACACTGTTCTTTGGTGATCTCACGAAAGTACATACCTAATGAAAAACACCTTGAAAACAAAAATCTTGGGAAATACAACAGCTGACAACCAGAAGAGTGATTTGGTTTGGATTGCTGGGAGTTTTTTTCTCCTCTGAAAGCAAATCACCAGCAAGTCATTATAACACTTTTTGGGAAATAACACCTATTACTTGTCGATCTACTTAGAGTAGAAAATTACCCTACTTTTTAAAGCTGCAAACTTATTTCTAGTAATGTGCACTATTATTACTTTCTTCTTTTCAAGGATTTAGGTTCAATCTTTCAAATGACCACAGCTTTGGAAGTTTTACAGGAAGAGAGAAGAGCATTCCTGTATTGTGATATAATCCTTAAATATTGACAGGGAGACATCCTTGGATTCTACAGCTCTAATGAGGAAAATTGTAAATTGCCAAGGTAAAAATTCCATATATTTAACTTCGCCTAAAGGACATATTTAAGTTATTCACTTTATGGAGCCTGGAAAGTAACTAAGATCCTGTCTAAACAAAGACTCTGGCAGTGGCTTTTCCTCATTCCTTGTTAAAAGAACGTCTTTAATGTTCTCACTAATCCCAAACATGGTAGCAGGTATCCCTGGGAAGAGTCCAGATCTCAGAAAGCGACGCACCAACTGTATTAAAGCCTGACTGCCTCAAAGCTTTTTAAAAGCCAGTGCTTGTCCACAGCAGCCCTCAAGCTGAGCTGCACATTAGGGACACCTTCCCCACACTGCACTGCTGCCAGTCTGCAAATGTCCACAGTGACACAATCCCAGGCTAACTAGGACAGGGATGTTATTGACAAAGGCTAAGAGCCTGTTAATTCCTTTGGCAAGAGATAGGAGGAGAAGAATGGGAAGCAGAAGTCCAGCACTCTGTTCCCCACTTCCATACCTCACTTGCCAAGTGGTAATTCATCTGTTCAACACCCACTCACACCAGGCACAAAGAAATAGGCCAGAGAATGCAGTCTGAAGATTTAGGAACAAAAATAATTTTATGCTACTGTCCCAGCTTCAGTACTACAAGACATGTGATATTTCCTCTAGGGTTTTTTTTTGCTGGAGTTTTTTGGGGGTGGTGGTGGTATGCTTTTAAGCACTGCTGCACCGTGGAAGTACTTCAAATAGCTTAGGTACCAATTCCATTATTAATGTAAATTGAAGACTAATCTTACTTACTGTCACCACACAGAAGCTGTGGAGGGGTGCTCATCTTTACTTAAAACTGGATCCTGACTGTGTAGATAGGACTACTACCAAACAAATTAGAGATGCACTTTCAAATGCTAACAGGCATAGCTTAAAAGTTATTGTACCATGCAAAAGGACCTCTACTTTGAGCCCATTTCTTGAAAAAACCTTCCAAGCATGCTGTGAAGTGCATGCTGTCTTTTCCCTTGCTGTTCAAGTTGCATATTGATGAAAACAGATCTATGGCAAATCTTCAGCTTATGCTTATTTTTAGTGTGGAATAAGAACTTTGAGTAAAGGAAGAAGCACAATAGCTGCATATTATAAAGTGGAAAAAATACTCAAAAAAGAAGTCAGCAAAATGCAGTATGTTACAAGCATACTTGATAGCTAAATTCAAAACATTATTAAAACTGTAATTGATGCACTTTGTGGTAATTATATGAAGTGTTCTTATTTCCTTCCTGCTACAGTCAGAGCATGAATAAACAATCTGCTTTCAATTGCTCTCAGCCATGAAATTTAAAGAGGCTGAAGAATACGCAAGTCAAACAAGAAATTTTAAAAGGGCTGGCATTTATTTGTTGAAAAATTTTACTGGTACATTTGAAAAACTTATGGAAAAGTTAACTACTCAAGTACAGTAGTATTCAAGGCAGTATTCAAAGGCAAATACAATCAACATCTCCCTGCTCTGATGGAAATTGTGAATTGGCTTTCAGGTACCCAGTGGAAGAAAACAGTCAAGTATTTAAGTTACTGCAAAGATTTGTACACATTTCCTTTGTAAAAGGCACACCACGACCACAAACCCCACAACAGACAATTGTTGTCTTCCAACAGATTTTACTGTTTCATACAGAATTCGGTCACTTTATACAAACCTTACATGAGTTGAGATTTCTTGATTTCCACATTGTGAAGAAAAATTTCAGTCTAAGTTTGTGTGATTTCAACAGCTGCTACATTTTACTGCCCAGGTTGTAGCAAGAAAGGAGTTGGTTTATGCCATATTTTGTTTCTGATTAGAGAAGTCAAAATCTAAAAAAACCTCCAAAAAATTAGCTACCTAAAAGCTAACTCGACTCAGATGCCTTAAAAAAATGCACACAAAAAAAAACCCCAACAGAAAACCCAGGAAATCTCCACTTAGACAGAAGGTAATTATACAGATAATTCATACCTATTAAAAAATTCCTTATCCAATGAGAGAATGATAGATTTTTTTGCCAAGTATTATACTCTTTAGCCTCCTACCAGCCCCAAGCACCATCACTCTTATAATATAGTATATGACATGAAAGCAAGCATGTTACTTCAGCAGCTCTGTGGGTGTATCTAAACCCGGGAAAACATAAAATATCTAGAAACTACAGCAATACCTATCGTTTAAAGGAACAATAGGAGTTAAAATTGATGATCTAACACTGATATTCCTGAAGAATAACGTTACAGGTATCCTGGAATAGAAAATCACACCTAAGCATTCATGTCAGTTATGCTGCTTTGAATCAGAATGTTAGTAAAGTCCCAATTCTCAATCTTAACCACCAGGTTCCTGTCTTTCCAAGACAAAACACTAAGTAGAATCCCTTCTCTTACTCAGGTTATTTCCAGACCCTGATAAAAGAAAGTAAGCATTGGCAGGTGCAATTCTGTCTTTTGTTCTGTGGGAAACATGTGCCTTCTGAATTCAGCTCAAACTGGAGAGTTTTGAAATAACAAGTCCCAAGGTTTCCATGGACAAGGCAGCACAGGCAGCTCCTGTACAGCTCTTACAGGATTCTCACCAACACAGCTTGACAGGGTTCCAGTGGGAAGACCTCTCAGTCTCTGCCTCAAGCTTTTGGTCTCTTCCTCAGATTATCAAAAGACAGCCAATTGTGATGGTGGATTTTCTGCTGGAAGGAAATTTCATGCTGGACTGAGACCACCAACTCATTTCACAAAAAATAAGATGGCAGTAGTTTTTTCTGCAGTTGCCAACCTAAATCTGAGCTACAGCCCTAGATGTGAAAGGCTCTGTAATAAATTACCAATCTCCTGAGCCATCCAGTTAACAACATGCCTGGTTTTCTTTTAAGCATTATTTCACGTTCATAAATTTTCCGAAACTGTAGAAAGCAAAACATTAGAAAATTTTAGATTCTTGATGACAAATCATGTGCTACCTGTATGCCTCTTAAAAATATAATAAAGTTGGCTAAGTAGTAACATGCACTAAGTATTTCTATATTATGTTTTGCTCCACTACTTCATGAGTCATGACAAAGCCACCAGAAGCTTTTTGATTTTTTCCCCTCAGTGCTGAGGCTTTTGTTCCATTTCTAAAACCAGGAGCAAATTAAAGTCATCCACATAATCACTGCAATAAAGCAAAGTTTCCTTGTACTTCAATTCAGAAAATGCTATTTATCAGAGGGATAAATAGCATTTTCAGAATCGAAGTACAAGGAAACTTTGCCTTCCAACCAAATGGAGAAACTGGTACTCTGTAAAAGCATTTATCAGGCATGAAAATAGATGTCCAAAAAACTAGTCCTTGACCACATTTCCAGGAACACTATTAAAGCTATTTCAAAGACAAAAACTGACTCTGGAGGAGTAGCAAGGAAGCCAGACTTATTTCACCAAACACAGAATATCACTGGCAATACTGACTCATAGGAATGAAAGGTCAAACTAATGATACTTTTAATTACTGAAATTTCATTCGTGCACAAGAGTATCATATATAAGTGGTACACTTAGAAGTAAATTGAAAAAAAAGAATGCTATCAAAGAGTAAGAGCTACAGACAAGTGGATCAGAGAAATTACCCAATTTCAAGACAACAGACAAAAAAGATCAGTTACTGTGGGCCTGTTTTGAAGGCAAATATATAACAATTGGTGTGATTCACCAGTTGAAAAGAATTTGCTGGTTAAAGACACTAACTCAGGTTAAAAATGTTTTCCTTATATTGTAGTTTGAATAAACATTAGTCTACTTGCAGAAATCATCTAAAGTTGGTGTGGCTATATTGCTGGTAATTATAAACATTAGGAAACAATAATGGCTTTGAAAAGTCACTTCCCTACATTAAACTGATAATTTCAGAAAAAAAATCTTTTTTTTTCAGCAATTCTTACAGCCAGTCATTCTCCCCCACCTACACCAAAGCTGTAGGTATTTATCTTGCCTGCAGTGATACTACCAGAGGTATTTTCTGTACCTCAACATGCCTGTTACTTAAATAACCCATTTAAAATAGTTTATTTAGAAAATCAAAAAACATAAACAGCCATCTGATACACTTGCTCTCATAAGCATATCATATCAGATCACAGCCAGCTTTTAAAATCCACTCTACTAATCAAGGCCGTCTGACTGCAGTGTAAAAATATATATTTATTAGTACATGCTCTTAGCACCAAGGCTTTTGTTTCCCAGTGGATTTTCATTAAGAAAAAGAACCCTTGCCCTCAATCATCATCCCAGTGCTAAAACCCATTGAGGATCCACTTACCAAATCCCTGTGTAACACCCAGTTAGCATGCAGGTAGTGAATACCATCTAGGATCTGATATAACAGCGACTTCACCATTCCCCGAGGTAACTGAACTGGTTTCTTGTTTGCTTTAGAAGCCCTGTGAAACTTGATTATATGCTGCAAAGGGGAAAAAAGAAATGAAAATCAAAGAAGTGCAACGTTTACATGAAAAGATTGCCATCAGCTCCTTACACAGACTTTTTAGCGTTTTTTCAACCTTTCATGATTTGTTTTCCAAACTAGAAACATGGGCCTCAAGTACTAAAAAATTAATACTGGACTAAGTAAAGTGATCACCATCCCAAAGCAATCTCTCAAAAATTAAATCAGTTTTTGCTGTGGTTTAACCGCAGAAGGCAGCTAAGCCCTGCAGAGTATGAGGAATACAACACCAATATGACCATCAAAGCACATTTCCTTTTAGATCACTGATCTTTCAGGTTTTAGAGGTATTTTTGTTTGGGGAGTCTTTTTGTTAAGATGGGCTGATATCCTGTACATCAAATCACAGAATTACAAGTGTATTAACTCCTACATTATTTTACTTCTAAGTTTTCTCCTACAGTAATAATGACTGTAACACTCAAGAACTAATGCCAAGCAGAAATTTTGCAAACTGTATTAGAAATTTTATACATTTAAATCAAAAGCCCAGATTTATTCCTTTTTTATTTACTGTACCCTCATAGCACAGTACTCTCAGAACAGAAGCTGTTGACAGAGCAAGTCTACAAATCTGTCCATCTGAAAGTCAGCCACCAAGTCAGACACAGAAAAAGAACCTTTAGTAATTCTAAATTTAGACACAAGGATTGATGTCTGGCACCGAGGAGGAGCCCAAAAGGATGTGTTGTCTCAGTACTTGAGCCCCAGGTGTCACTAAGTTCAACAACAAGGTGTGCCATAGTCATGGTAACCATTTCCATGTTTGCCTCCTTCAAACACAGAGGCAATTTCTAGAACAAACTTCTTAACACATTCACACTTTTTTCTGTAATGGCTCGCACTTGTGCGATCATCAAAACAGCCCAGATCTTGTCTACCAAAACCTGGCACCAAACCTCTATCGTGTGCTCTTCCTACGTTCATGACTCCTCATATTCCAGGTGCCAATTAGCTAACCCAGCTATCTAACATCCTTTGGGAAGCTGCCTTTGCTCTCCTGCTGCAGCCCAGCTCCATACAGCCTGCCCTCCTCTGCTTCAGGCAGCCAGGCTTGGCTTTCCTGTGAGGAACAGGCACAGTTCTGCCCTGTCAATGGTAAAAATGGAGACACTCAGAGCAAAAAAACATTGATGAAAATGGGACAATCCCTGCAGTGTCAACCAAGCACCACATGCAGAAGCATCCCTCAGCCTGAGCCACAAGTTTTACCTCTTCTCACCTCTCACTTCCACCAACTCCAAAATAAATGTTATTTTCATACAGTGGACCAAGAGAAGTGGCTCTTCAGAGACAGGCAGGAAAACAGATAGCTGTCCCAGGCTTTTCTAATACACTCTGTATTATCTAGCCCTTTCCCAGCATTACTTAAAACCTGCTGTCCTAAATACACAAGTGCTGGAGCACTTGATCCATGGCCAGCTCTCTGGGGCACAGAGCCAGTCCAGTCATTGCAACCAAGTCTCTCACATCCAGATACAGTGAACAACCAGGAGTTGGTGCGGCTGGGGAATTCTGGAGTTCATACAGGTATATGCATGTAAGCATAAAGCTCAAAATTGAGGGTCACTCCTAAGTTAGTTACATACAAACCAGTGTTTCATTAACAGAAATACTTGTGTGGTGATTTTGGTTAAGTATGGAGCAAAGCAGAAATGTATAAATACAAACAAAAACAGGTCATAGTAATAATAGTCCTAACAAATATGAAGCCTTGTAGGACATTTTGAAACAAAAAACTCTCAAACATTCCTAGATCTCAGTAGCTCAGCGTATCATAAATATGGGGGAGCACTGGAAAAAAGAGTACTCTTATTTTTCCAGCATATTGAAATAAAAACAAAACAACTGTACTCCATTTCCTCAAGATGATGTTGTTTCTGTTTATCAGCCTTAAGAATATCTCAACATTTCAACTGTTTGCTACCTTTTTTGTCTCTAATTTTATTTTGGTAACAAAACCTCAATAACAAGTATCAGAACTTCCAAGACATTTAACAGTAAGAAAACATCTTTCATTTAGCTTAGCAGAAAGAAAACTGACACACTAGTTCTTAGGCAAACCAAATAATTCCAAACAATAAGGAAAACCATTTTTAAAAGAAATTATTTTGTTTTTGTTTTTACTAAGTGACAGGCTGACAGAAAAACAACTCATGATTCAGTGTGCAATTCTCACATGTACACATTCATTAAAATTTTCCCTCATTACAAATTGTTTCTGTTGCACCCTTTGATATGAATCTTAGCATCTTTTGAGGTTAGCATTCGTAGCATTGAGAGCAATCCTCCTTATGTATGTCAGCATTAATTTGAGGCACACCCACCTTTTTTCAGGGAAGTCATGGCTGCATGGTATTTTTCATTTTACCATTCTACTTTATTTTTTTAAGCATTCCAAATGGATATTAAGCTTACAAATATTGAGTTAACAGAGGAATTCAGTTTGTATCTTAAAACAAATTTACTTTGCCTCCAACAGGTTTATATTTTAAAGCTGTATCTTGCAATTAGGAATAAATAGCTTTCCTCCCAAATACAGGGAATTTCTGCAGACGAGTTGAGAAAAATTTTTCCCACTGAAATGTATGAATTAAATATACAGTGGCACAACTCTCATTTCATGTATTCATGGATGACAACCAATGCAACTAAAACTCTGAACTGTCCTATTGAAAAAAAAAGATTTTAAAGGGAATTCACCTGCATAATCAATACATCTTCCTGCACCCTGCTTTTGCTATAATAGAGGTTTATATCTACATTTATTTAAGTAGACTTCTAGCTACTGAGAGCTGATTTCTGCAGATTTTTTGCAGTTTTTTATCTTCTTAAAGAGATCACAGGTTTAACTGTGTGGTGTGTTTACTTAACATTTTCCATCGCTTTTCCTTTAGTACTGGAAATGCTTCCAACAAACATGGAGTAAACAGCTATACTGTGCTTAAAAACTTATGCATCTCCCCTGACACTGTCCCTCTGCTGCAATTAAAACTCGAAGCCTGGTACCTACAAACAATTCACCTTACCCAGAGGTCATGCTCAGCGTAGTCAAAGAGAAGCCACACTTTCCTGTCAGCATGAGAAAGGAACACCTTTTGCAGAGAAATGACATTTGGATGCTTGAGCTCCCGCAGCAACTGCAAAAGAAAAAGTCCACAACAGTTATATACATACATCCAGAGATGGTATACTTAGAACACAAACAAGAGAAGCTGAAATCTGCAAGCCACAGAAAACCACTTTTTTTAATGAAAGAACCAGTCATTACTTTCAAACCAGAGCTGAAAGCAGGTCATAACCCCTTCAGGGCATTCATTTCCTACTCATTTTCTAAAAGCTCAACTCTATGTAAACCTCATTATTATCCAGGACCAAGATGACTCTGCAAACAGCCAGCTGTGGCATCTGCCCTTTAGCATAGGCTGTAATCTTCGACAGTCCTATTTGGGCTACCCCATTTTCTCCTCACTTCCAATTATCTGAAAAAGTTGCATTTTCATTGCAGTCAGTTGAGACTGAATGGGATGGCTGATGTAGAGCCTGCTAATGCAGTCAGCTAAACCAAGATGTGGTTTGTAAGGTGGACTCTGCTGATCTACAAGGTCACCACTCTCCACAGAAGAGGGTCCAGCTTCTGGACCACAACACAGACTACACCAGTTAGTACACCCACAAGACTACACCAGTTAGTACATTCACAGAAGCCACCCATAAAACAGCACCCAGTTCAAGAGAAAACTACTCTGGATGCACAAAGGCTGAAAGGTAACCTGGTACAGAGCTCTTGAGCTGAAATAAACCAGAGTACTAACAGCAGAGACAGCCCTAGCAAAGGGACACACCTGGATCTTTCAGCAGCAGTGAGCCATTAAACCAGCTCAGCTGCTTCAGAAACTACAGTCTGAAAATTAGATGAGATACAGCACAACAACTGAATGCAGACAGCATCAGTCTATTTGAGGTCTACTGGTCATGTTACAATCATACTGTACTCATCCAATTGCTAAGAAAGAAAAAAAGCTTTATCTAAGCAAACTGTGTTTAAGTATGACTACCCAAGACTAGTCAAATTCCTGCCAGTTCAGTGTGCCAAAAGTGATGACATTTCTCACTAAAAGGAATGGTTAGGGCTTTTAATTTTTTAAAAAAGTGCCAAGAGAAAATTAAACTACTCTTTGAGTACAGAATTTACTTCTGAGACAATCTATTTCCAATAAAACATAATTTTCCCACTGCATAACAGAGGAAACAAAAAAAAAAACCTCGTTCTTTTCTATTTATACCTTTGTCATAAGTGCTAAAATCTTAGCTGCTACTGAGATAGTAAAGTGGAAGTATATATATGTGTGCTTGTTTCCTTCTTTCCTATTTCATTTGAGACAGACTTGCATTATGACTCACTGACCAGTCTTCAGTGTGCCATTTCTTGGAAAAAAAGGACCTACAACCCACAGAAATTTTACCTCAAGTACAAGATCAAACAGGGAGATAGCGTAGAGAAGACAAAGCAGAAATAGAAATCAATGTAGAAGGCTGTAGAGTTTCAGCATGGTAAAACTCTAGGATTTGTAAAAGCACTACATCGAGGCACTTTAAGGCAGGATCTACAAGAAGTATGGAATTCTTTAAATGCCTGTAATTCCAAGAAAGAGTAAGATCAGTATGGGAAAAACCAAGAAATGCTTATTTGCACTTTTTTATCAATTACAGGTGGGGATCGCCTGTAGTAATTTAACCCCAGCCAGAAGCTAAACCCCACAGAGCCACTTGCTCACCTCTCTCAGTCAGACATGAATGGAAGAACAAAAATTCAAGAAAATTTGTGAGTAAGACAGTTTAGTAAGTGAAAGAAAGAGGAATTAAACACCACACCCACAACAAAAAACAACAGAAGCAATGTGAAGGTAATCATGTACAAATTCCCACAAGAGAACTGGTGCCCAGCCAGTCTCCATGCAAAGGGAGGAGGGGGCAGGAACAGGACACAGAGAAAGCCTGAACACTATAAGCAATAGCCAAAGCACTGCTGGCTTATCAGCACTGCTTTAGTCACAAATTCAACACACTCCACCATACAAGCTGGTGTGGAGAAGATTAACTGCATGCAAGACAGGCACAGCACAGCATCAAAGACCAGCCTCTCAATGGTGAATGATGTTGCAGGGTTTAAGAATACACTGTGCCAGCCCTTAAAACAAAGTAATTTTTCTTTAATCAGCATAAATTCACCTATTAAATTTATGCTAAAAAGTTTAATTAACTATACCAGAAGATTAAATGACAGTTCAGTAACTATGTGTCCATACAAAAATATTGTATTTCCTGTGACCTAATGGACACATCTGTACCAGATACAACAAAATATTCCTTGATGAAAGATGCAGATACTAGTCAGAGCTCTTAAAAATAATGTAATATTCCCTTTTGTCTGATCCCATTTTAAATCTCTCCTACTCCTTATTTCTGAGGTAGCAGTTATCACCTACCTAAAAAAAATCCACCCTCTTCACATGAAATATGATTCAGCTTGGAGAACACACAGAAAACCTATCACCAAAGCTGGACACAAATATGAGAAACTTTTAAGTAATGCAGCAGAAGAGCTCCCTGCCTGTGTAGTGAAGTAACATAGATAGAATTCTCCCTTGTTTGTTCTAAGGTAGTCTTTGCAGACTTTGAGATTGACAGCATTCTTTGCTTTTTTCCTCACCACTCCACCTTAATCATTCCCCTTCCTACCTTTTATTTTTCCTCTAAACATCCCAGCAATCCTCTCAAATACCCCAAACCCCCACTATCCTCCTAAAAATTCCACAGCAACCTGCTTTTCTTCTCATCAGTCCCAGCTGACACTCACTCTTCAAGAGCACTCCTGAGAAGTTCCTACTGCAGCCCATCACCATTGTGTTAGGAGTTCTGGCCTTTGCTACTGTCACTGGCAGCACCTCTTCGTGTTTGTGCATCTGTGCACTCAGTTTATCATTCTTGCTGGTTTCTGCCTCTGCCTTCTGTGTTGAATAACTGTTAAATCCACATTCTTTCAGTCTGCTTAAAAAACCTGACGGGTTCAGTCAAAGCCAGACAGCCACAACCCAGTAAACAGAAAGGCTAACATGTATCAGCAAATCCATCAGCATAAGGAAATGATTGCTGCAGTGCCACAGATGATTCCTGAATCACTGTCTTGGAAAGGTTGAAATGTTCACAGTGACAAATGCAAACACTGTCTCTGAAGTATCTGAAACAGTTCATGCAGATGATAATATATCACATGGGCTGCAAAGAGCATTTTCAGCAACCTCAGTCTCCATGAACCAGGCCTCCCTAGCCCATAAACCACATGCCTTTCCTACCAGATGACTTGACTTGTGTCCAGCAGCTGACAGAGTTCAAACAAAGACAGTTCAGACAAAGCAGACTGCAAGAAACATGCTTTGACTATCACTATGATGCCTCCTAATGATAAAGGGTATTTTTTGGCCTAATGACTGTCATCTAACTACTTCTGTCTATCCTAGCTCAGTTCTGTAGAACACAAAAAGAAAGCAGACAAAAATTATGTGTTTGGCTCTCAGTAAATTGCCTTCCTTTTTATTTGCATAACATATGATGATTCAAATCTATTTCCTCAGCCAGAAAGGTTTCTCTTGTATTAGTTAGACTGGGTACCCCCTTATAAAGAAGGGACATCCAACAGACCTTCAAAGAACTAGAAATCCGCAAATGACAAAGATGCCAATAACATCAGTTTTGGAAGCCCATGTTTGTCCCTGGCTGGTCCTACCCTTGTTTTCATACTGTTCAAGATCCAGCAAGGGAAACAGCATCCCTTTGTGCAGGTCCTGGGCTCAAACTAAGGTTCCTCCACCTCCCTCTTGAAATGAAGAAATACTCATTCCACATAGCCACGGGTCAGCTGAGAGACAGTAAATTAAAGTGTCCCAATGATGTATAAAATTGTTGAATTGCTTTAGGAACAAGGAGAAAGTGAAGTAAAACAGGAGGATATTAAATAATCAACTGCAGCAGTAAGGAAACCAGGAAAACTGCAGCATGACTAAGACCAATCTTTTCTTGCACTAACAACAATTATCTTTCACATAAAATATGAGCTGAAGCCAGCACAATTTTTATGAACATGACCTGCTTCCTCTGGTGATATTCCTAAATTTCCTGTGAAGCTCTCCACGACTGCAACAATTCTCACAAGCCAAGACAAAGCGCTCTTCACGTAAGTGAGGATTTCTAGCTCTGCTGCAAGTGGCATTTCACCCCTGCTCTTGACACTTGCTAACCTTTGTGGTCCACAGGGAATGTTAACCTGCAAATGCAGCCTTGCAATACTACCATGCTTACTTCTATAATTCAAGTCACATTGGGGAGGTTAAGATCAGTTATCAGGAAAAATTACTTCACCAAAATGCTTGTCAAGGACTGGAACAGGATGCCTAGGAAAGTGGCTGCACTACCATCCCTGGAGGTATTTGAAAGACATGCAGATGTGTTGTGCTGAGGGACATGGTTTAGTGCTGGACTTGGCAGCGCTGGCTTAATGGCTGGACTCGATACAGGTCTTTCCAAACCTAAATGATTCCAAAATCCATTAACAGAGCACAGTTGCTAGAGCAGTTTGCCAGGTAACCCAGCCCAGGAGTCTCCCCTATGTCAGGACATCAGCTATCTTAGAAAAAGCAGCTTCTTGCTCTGACTGCCTTCCTTTGAGTGCCATGCAGCACCTCTTCCAAGCCCTAGGACAGTCAGAAAACTGGCTACACACAAAACCATTGGCAGTATCAACCAAACACTCATTTAAACAAAAGTCACTGTTGCATTACATGGCTAGTTTGATAGCATAAATTCCAACTCTAATTGTCATCTCATGCTTCAAAAAGGTTCTCATCAGTTTCACCAAGGGATCCAAAAACAAACATCATACATTTGTAGAGAGCTTTTTAAATAATTGGTTAGCTGAGAAAAGACATTTCGATGTGATACCGATAGATAAAAATAAAGGAAACAAGCTGAGAACTGAACAACCAGTGTCTAATCACTGACAAAAGTCACAGTGACCTTCCCTGAAACGAGAAGACGGGAGAGAAAATCGCTTGCCAGAAAATGTAGTTATCTTAAGTAGAGAAGTTAAAAGAATACAAACATAGAAGCAAAATAATTGTTAGAAAATAGAAGTAAGTGTAGTTGATCTAAGTGTGCTTTAACCAATAATGAGCTCAGCTTTTGCAATATGTATAAGCTTCATTAACACCAATATAAATATGTGTAAGTTTTCAATAAACTTCGAGATTTGCTATTCACGCATATAGTGTGTCACATGTCTCCCGCCGTTCACGACATACATTAAGTCACGCCATGGCCTTGAAATGCAAAAATGGGCAAGCAGGGCCTTGGAACACAAAGCAGACTGCAGTTGATGCAGAAAGGCAACTTTAAGACTGGAAAGAGAAATGACAAATTTTACTCATCCTGTAAGAAGTAAGGTGCCAGTGGAATTACTGCTACAACAGATGAGTATAGACAGCAATAAGCCATTACCTGAAACATTATGTGTAATTCTGACCCATTCAGGGAAGATTAAATCCAACTGCAATAGGACAGAGAAAGCCTAAGCCTACACCCAGAGGAAGGGAGAGCCTACTGCTCAAAGAAAAGCAGCAAGCCAAGACAAAATGCTAATAGCCTGCCGAAACAAAGCAGAGAAGAAACAGTCTCTATCTCTCTCTTTAAAATGAGAGCAGAAGAGAAGAGCTATTTTAACTAACAATATTATGATAAGTACAAATGGGTACAAATTAGTCATGATTAATTTTGGCTTAAAGGCTGAATAATGTTCACAGACTCATTACTAGAATGAGACTCAGAAACTGCCTTCAGAGATCTCTTTTCCTTACAAGTTTAACTTGTAGCTTGCTAAATTTTTTAAGTACCCTCTGCTTTTCTGCAAGAGCAGGAGTAGAATATGACTTGAGAGATGTCACCCAATTCTAAGCCACAAACACTTGTAAAAAGTTTCAAATCACTATTCTTAGTTTCCTATGAAACAGTGGAGCTCGACTCAAGTGCTTTAAACTTGTTATATAAACCAACCCCCAAATTTTATTATACAACTGCTCAAATCCCAGGCTGGCTTAGCTGCTATGCATCAGACTCAAGATCTGTTTGCTTCACTGTAAATACAATTTTAGTTTTATATTCTCACAAGTCAGACATTCCACAGTACTAAAAAAGAACAGAATACCTGCTGAAAGTACATGCTGTTTTCCTTCCAGAAGTGTTCAAATAAAAGCTTACAAAGGCATTGTAACAAAGTTATAATACTGCTCACCCTAAGAATTTATTATGAAGCTGACAACACATTTTTGAAGCTCCAGTTCTTCAGACAAAGCAACAATTTCAAAAAAAGATGTATATTTTCTTCTTTTGATTTTTTTAAACTCCTAAATGTGCAAAAAAGAAGCCTGACAACACAAAATGTCCAGTGAAAAAAAACCCCATATTTCTTTTTATCTTTCACAGTTTCTAAAATAAGTGAGTCTTATGTGATGTCACATGCAAGTCAATATTTATTAGCACCTTCTAATTCCAAACACATCTGAAGTATTAAAAGAAGTGTTACTAAATGTTCTCTCCAAGTAAGGAGGTGGGTGAAGAAACCAGATGAGACAGACACTGGATGTCAAGCTTCAACAAATTCTGCTGTTCACAGAAAACATGATTCCTAAGGATTCTAATTACAACATTTAGTCATCATCTTTGTTCCACTGTCACAGAACTAAAAACAGTGCTACACTCCCTTCACACAAAATCTCTCAAGAATACTGTCCTCAGATCAGTAATGTAGCTGGGTAAGAACTCAGTCAAAACTGGTATTTTACATACCATGTTAGTATTAAACTAAAGCATTTGAGAATCATTAAACATGCCAAAACCAGTCAAATTAAACATCCGTCTTCCTCAGTACTTTGTCACCTTTCACTACATGGAAAGATTGCCAGGAAACCATAACATGCCCCAGACATGAGGAGGGTTTGGTCTTTCTCATGGGAAACTGCTTTCACTGTTAGTGTGGAAGGGACATGACAACACCCATAACCTGAGGAACCTACACCCAACTATTGTTCATTGCCACACAGCTGGTTCAGGATCTCTTCAGGCAAGCTCATTATTTGTTCCTTAACAGGGGAAGGTGTTGAAGAGGGTAAATCCTGGTGTCACCCAGTTTTGGCTTCTGCCTCATTGAGTCTCTCTGGCTGCTGCAGGCTGCAGAGATCACAGTCATCCTCAGACTGGCTGTGAAAGAGCCTTTACAGCCTTCTTCCATCCCTTCCACTGGCAGAGGGAAGAGAGACCTGATAATCAATGGTGAGACACTGTCATCACCCAGGGCACGGAAGGCCCAGTGTGTCAGAAGGACCAGATACTCTCTAGAGGAGCCTCCTCCACCAAGGTCAACTCAGGTAAAGACCACTCACCAAGAGCAGCTCCCTCTTCCCCTGCCATGGGGGCTGAGCCTGCTGCTGTGCCTCTGTGTCTGCCTCTGCCACCCTCCAGCCCAGGTGAAAGCCATGGGGACAGTGCAGATGCAGAGGTGAGCAGGCCTGCTGCAGAGGCTCTCCCTTTCAAAGGAGTTCTGTTAAGTAACAGCACATCCAAAGGATGGTTCAACTCTACTTTCTCACTCCACAAAACTGCTCTTTTGCCCTTTGGTAAAGATGAACGCCCTACAGTCACACTATCACTAGATCCAACACAGAGGACATCATCTTTTGTGATAACAGCCTGCACTTGTTACAACAGGAAACATAAAATCCTAGGAATGCCTCCAAGGCAGACCTAAAGAGCAAAAACAACCAGAGAAGCCAGCTGCTTATTGTTCTGTAGTTTTCTGTTCCATCCCTGGCAGCCTCAAGGCTGTTTTAACTCACACAAACTGGATATGGTGTTTAAAGGACACAACTCAGGCAGGAGACAGCCAGAGCACAGCACTGTCCACCTCAGATCTGCACTGTCACTTTCACCATTTCCATCACTGAAAGCATCTCCTATGACACCCAGCAACTTCCTCTTCAGAGCCAAGACAAAAATTAATGCTATCAGGTATTTCTGTTGATCTAACCAGGCACCAATAAACAAATTACATGGAAAACTGGTAGAAAGAAAAAACAAAAAAAAAAAACCAAAACCCTCATAGCTCCCTCAACTAAACAAAACAAAAATCCCAAACAAAACCTCAGCCTAAGCCAAGTCCTCGCTAGCCAAAGGAAGCATATGCAAGCAAAGTACTTGCAAACCTGCTAAAACTGAATGAAAAAAGCTAATCAACATAACACATTTCAGCAAGCAACTTGGTTGCTTCAAAAGCTAGGACTTCTACATAGGAAACTGTCCAAGCCAAAATCCTGAAGCTCTATTTAAAGCCTGGTTAACTACTTCAGCTTTCTACAGCCTTGAAGAATTCTCCTGCTTTGCGAACTGTGAAATAGCATTTGCTGCACTATTCCAGGTGGATAGACTTTAATGACTTTCTTCCACGTGATTAAATCAGAAGACGAGGAATCAATCATTTGGGCTTGTACATTCTGCATATTTTTGTACAACTCTTCTCACCATTCGGTCTCTCTGCTCTCCCATCTACCACAAATTACACTCGTGGCATGCTGAACATGCAGTTTTTAGTGCCTGCTTAAATCCTCAGAAGTGAAATTGCAGATCACAAAACAGATACCCAGTATAGCAGGCAGTGCACAGATCTGCAGACAACAAGATATGAGCAGCCAAACATTCAGTTAAGGTTCTAAAAGAGGCAGGATTCACAAATGTTTACCATGGCGGATGAATGGGGCAAAGATAAGGAAAAATACAACTCTTCAACTAGCTTGATATGAAACATATTGATTCAATTAGCACAGTAACTGTTAACTCTACCAAGTAAACAGATGGTTGAAGAAAATCAAAGTTCAAATGATTGAAGAAAAAAACCCCAAACAAATCACTTATTTAAACTGAGTTATAGATTTAGCTCAGCCCATAACTGATTCAGACATCTGAAATCAGGTCTCTAACCCAGTTGAAACCTTTCCCTGTAACTGATGAATTTCAATAGTTACTTTATTTTTCTTACACCGTTCTCTGACTCACATGTCTGCATCAAACAGATGTCTTAAAAGAGTAAGTTATGGGCATTTTTAAATATAAAAGTTACTCAATACTCCAAACCTGAAGTTAGTCATCATAAGACAAAAGCCATGGCAGAGCTGTAAAAAGAAGAGCTTCTCTGCAATTTATATCAAACTACATTCTTCCTAGACTGTCACAGAGTAGAAGACACAAGCCTCAGCTCTCCAGAGAAACTGAAATGGATATGGCTCATATGCAAACCAAATCATCCTAGTTCCTCCTAACATCACCACACTCTTAACGCATTGACGTTAATTTGGATAGTCCAGAACACACTGTAACAAAGTTTGGCATGCAGCCTTGACTTTTTAAGTACAACAACAAATAATTTTATTAGCTATTTGTACAGACGACAGGGTATAATACTGCTGGTTAACTCATATAGTAGCATATTCACATAATCAATATAAACAGTATGATTATTATCATCATCAATTTGATTCATTTCCATAGGAAGTTCATTTTGCTCCTTTTATAACATTAATTGATAGAAGGGTGGAAAAAATCTATTTAACAGAATTAAAATAACACCATTCCAGAGGGAAAAAAATTCTCCTGTTCGCTTCAAACAGCAACATCAAAAGAATAGCAAGAAACCAATTCAAAGTGCATAGTGAATTATTAATTCAACTCCAGGAAAATTTAACCACATTATTACAAGTCAGAAGCCTGGAAGCATAACCAGAAGCAAAGTCAACTATAGCTCAAGAAATATTGCTTCAAGTTTCTCCTTCTATCCCTACACCTGCTTTTGGCTCCATGCCTCTCTTGCTCTCAATACCTGCTTTCTTGGCATCTTTGGTATTTGTACTGTGTTCCCTCCTTCCTTCACCAATCCTGTCACACATGGCCCGAGTTGTACTGCTGTTCTCTTCCAAAGGCACATGCTGCAGCAGCTCAGAGCATGGAGAAAGCAATCCTGCTGCTTGCACCTTTTCCATCAATACTGGGGGACCTTGCTGCCCAAGAGGAATGAGGCCAAATCCTTGCTGCCTGTCAGCCAAGTTAATGATTCTCATAATGCACAGAAACTAAATTACAGTCATAGACAGAGCAGAGACACCTCCCCAACACCAGCCAGGCTTCTCCTGCCAAGTTCAAGCAGCACAAACTCTTCAAATCTTTTTAGGTAAATCACTGCAGAAAGACAACAACTTATCCCAAATCCCGCTGAAATGGTAGCTGACATTTCCTAAAAGCATTCAGCCTGAGTCACAGTATTTGGAAAACTTGTGCCTAAGTGGCTGAAAGTAACAAAATTTAAGACCCTGTTTCCTGCTCCTTTAATTCAGAGTGGATGTCTACAATAGCAGAGGGCTCAGCTTTCACCATTGGACAAAAAGAGCATCTCGTAAAGATTACTCTTTGTGCTTCTTGTTCATCTCTGTGCAAGAACTAATGTTTTTGACATCACTAAGCCAACTGGAATTTGACTAAGTGGGAAAGCCTAGTACTCACTTCAGTCATAGAAAATTAAATTTAGGGTGAAGTTTTACACTCTTGAGGAATATGGGCGGAAAAGAAATTATTCCCTTCCCACACACACCCTAAATAAGTTAGCCACATTTCCTTTTAGTAAGCAACTTCATTTGAAGCATTTAAAGAACAACAAACCCAAGCAGCAGTAAAACATAAGAACATACAACAGGTAAGCTTCACAACATCGGGTTTTCCACTACTTCTTCCCAAGCTTCTCACAAACTATAACCAGACATTATTCACCAGTTTCTAAAGGCATGAAATATACAAATGTAAACCTGAAAAACTAAAGAAAATGTTTGAACAGCATTCACAGCTGTATTACAGCCTCCAAGGCAACAACAGCTTCAGTTTATTCACCTAAATAGAAGTTAAAATGTTTTTATCATTGTAAACCAGTAAGAACTAATTTTCTTAGAAAGAGAACTGAATACTAAAAGTCAGACCAAATGTGACTTTTAAATCACTAATGCCAATCGTGTTTTTAAACTGCTGCATTTAAATATAATCTGCCCCGAGGCAGGCAGTTGCAACTTAAAAACAATCAGTTTCAGACAGCATACATAACATATGTACATAAAATCTCCCATGACATTTGTACTTACTTTATACCCCTATGATAAAAATACAGCATCCACAGTAAAATAACATGACTGAGCAGAAAAAATCCAGTATGCATGCAAATTAATAATTTTAGTAAGTTTGCAAGTAAAAACAACTGTTACTTACTGCTATTTCTCTGCATGCAGACATGGAAATTCCAGTACCTTCTATCTGTTTTAAAGCGTAATCTTTATCATCTTTTCTGTGAAGAGAAAAAGAAATTTGTTTTTTTTTAATTGCACCATAAATTCAAAGTGAGCTGTTCAGTACCATTCAGACATCAGTTTCTAATTAATGCAAATTATGCATCTTATTTTCTTTTCATTCTTTATTAGTTAAATGCCTGGATATCCAGCTAAACTGTAAGCAAACCACAACACTCTGATAAAGTTAAATAATAAGTTTGCTCTCATTAGATTGACATCACTTAAAAACTTGTTTTTCTAAATGCAATGATTAACACTTCCATTTCTTCATTCTCTTATCAAAAAGAAAACACAGCAAACAATTAGCACTAGAAATAAGCCTAGCTGGGGCTTTATCTCACATAAATGTATTACTCTAGGACACAGTAAGTCTCGCCCATATTTTAATGAATTCTTGACCAGCCCAGAACTAATGTCACATTAAAACACCTTTTCTTTCTCCTAGGTACCAAACTGCAATTGAAACTGCCAAGATTAATTAAAATCTCCACCAGATGTTATAGCAATGTGAAGAATCCAGAAGTGGATTCCAGTGGAAGGTGTCCCTGTCCCTGACAGGGGAGCTAGAACTGGATGATCCTGAAGGCCCCTACCAATCCAAACCATTTTATGAGTCTGTGACAAAGTTTGCTTAGGTTCAAATGTATGTAACACTCCTAAAAGCAATACTGTGACATTTCTGTACTTCAACCAGTATATACCTTAGAGTCACTTACTGAAAATGCAAGCCTGTTAGTAACTCCAACTACCAAAAGCAAAATCAGGAAGAGATAAACTGCAGCAAAAGAAGATACTAAATTCTTTCTCATTCTCAGCCTCAAAGACTCAAAACTTTTAAGAGATGGAGTGCTTGTCATTCCCACTTCTGGGCAGGCATCCACAGTGCTCCTGGGGGGCATGACACTTAACAGCATTGCTTCAATATTTGGAGCACTTTTATAGCCTCAAACCTCTAACTTACATAAGAAGCCTTATTCATTTTTAATGACTCCAGCTTTCACAGCCATGAAGAGCCATCCTAAAAAAATGAAATTCAACTATCCTTAAGGCACATAAAACTAAGCTGTAGATAAGGACTGGGAACCAATCTACTTGTTTCTTCCAGTTCTCACCATTTGTAAAACTTTGAATTGCTTTATTCCTACCTAAAGCACACACTTTTCCCTATTAATCACCACCTAGGGAATGGAGAAAAAAGTGTGAAATTAATGGGCAATATCTGAACACAGATAATGAGGAGAATGAACTAACAGCAAGCAGACAAGAGAAGACTTCAATAAGGGGCCAATTACATAGATGCAGTGAGATAAAAGACAAGAAAATACACAGCATTTGACACCAAAAAAAAGAAAAAAAGAATAGGGAAGGCAACGATAGAAAGCATTAAGAAGCTTCCATGTAATAAACCCCTAAAATTTTCTGCCTGGAAAAGAAAGAGACAATGCTGAGCACAAAGTCTTGTGGCCAAAACAAGGTGTTACACAATGCCCCAGAGTACATACCTGTATACAACTTAGACGAAAACAAGTTGCATGAAGCCATTATGATACTAAGCACAAAACTGAACTGTGCAACTCATAATGTAAGATTATTACAGGGATCAAAAGCATAAACAGATTTAAGATCAAATTACACAATTTGATCTTTTGATGATCTTTGGTAATTTGATTTTAAGATTAAATTAACACAAACTCATGGTGGATAAGGAAGTTATGGACCACTCCACGAGCAGCTTCTGAATATAACCCCAAGCTGCTTTACAGCACAGAGACTTTGAATGCTGCTGATAGAAAGAGGGGGAAATTTTCACAGCTAAAAATTGTTTTATCCTCTACCCGCCTTAGCAAGCAATGGCTATCCAGCTGTCACTCAACAGAAATATGAAGCAGAACGAATTGGACTATAGGTTATTCTCACTGCCCTACTGTCGCAGACATCTTTAATGAAAAATCTTTTCTTAGGATTTTTCCTTGTGAGAAGCTGCAGTTTCAGCAACCAAAAGTAAACAATGGTTATCTGCTGTTGTGGAATGCAACAGGTAGACCTGTGATTGGTCTCCTGTGGATGTTGGGATTTCCTGACCACTCATGGCAGAGCTGGCTCTTGCTCTGTCTGAGACACAGATCTTTGTTATTCATTCTTGTCTATTCTTAGCTTAGATAGCTTCTGAAGAAACCTTTTCCTTTCTATTTCTTTTTAGTATAGTCTTAATGAAACATATATCACAAAATAATAAATCAAGCCTTCTGATCACAGAGTCAACATTCTCGTCTCTTCTTCATCCTGAAAACCCTTGTGACCATGGTCACACCCTACATGTTTATCTACTTCATTTTGAGGTGTTTGGAGAGATCTCTATTTCAAGAGAAGCACTTCCACACAGTTGCTGTTACATGCATTACCACCACTGTCAGGACAAGGAGCAAAGTGGGACAGACTAAAGGTTCTTCTCATTGCCCTGTTGCTCATCTGCTTAGATTTCAAGGTCTTTGAAGGACAAGTCAGTGTTAACATGAGGTACTACCATAAATCTAGCCATATTACAACAATGAAGCCTGCCATACACTTAAGATGGTACAACTACTTTTAATTGGTCAAATTTCTGCCAAATTAAATCTGAACTAAAATTCTCCATACCAGATGGCAGACCTTCTCTGGGAATTTTTAGGGGGAAAAACCCTCAGCTGTTTCCTAGAACAAAACTGGAAGAACACTCTTTCAGCTGTGTATGTTAACTCTTTTACAATCAGGGCTTTAATGCTGAAATTCAACAGGGTGGCTCAAAGAACACACCATTTGGTCTCCTCAAAGCAATCAATGAAGTCCTTGAAAAAATTAATCTTCTCACATTAAAGGCCATTTTAAGAGCTGAAATCAAGAGCTTCAAAGCCCACCCAATCTTGCTCTGCCCTTACAGTGACCCAGGGCTGTGGGGAATGAACTGTTGTTCCCTTGCTTTGCTCTGCCCAGCTGCTGCATGTGGGAACCCAGACCAAGTGACCTCTGCTGGGTCCTCAGCCTACCCATGCAGTCTAGAAGAAATATAAGCATGGCAAAAAGAAGGAAAATAAATTAAGTTCAGGGATAAAGCACATTTTTTAGCACCATGCTACGCTCCACTCCAGAATGAGGAAAAAAATAACCAAATACTTCTAAGACTTAAATTCTCTGAATTGTGCTGGTGCAGTTGAGATACAAAGCAATAAACCAATTCCTAACCCACTCCTAACATGTTCTACTCTGAGGCTGCTAAAATACCATGATTACCCAACTAAACCCAATACCAGCTTTTCTATTTACAGGAGTAGGAATATCCTACTTTTACTTTTAAGCCAAGTGATATTTTTATTGAAAAACTTAATGTAATTCTTTGAGAGCAAAGGAAATCAGGGGAATACTTTTTAAAGGGAGTGGTAAGAGTCTGCAGGAGTGCCAAACACCATGACCAAGCTTATTTTACAAAAGTTAAAAAAATATTTTGCCAATAATCTGTTTAGAATCATAATGCAGCCCAAGGCTTCTCCATGATTTTGGGACATGGGCAATTTCCTTCTCTGAAAATAAAGAGATGTTTGAAGATAAAGAGACATTCAAAGACAAAACAGAAAAAAAAAAGCAGTAAGTAAAAAGAAAAAAAAGTTGAAAGAAGTCCCGTTTATAAACATCTTCCACAGCCAACTGTGAGTAACAAAATGGGCCACTTAGCAGGCTGTATTTTAAGGGCACAGTAAGACTCAATTCAACTGAATTTCTTCCTTCTAACAGAGAGCTCATGTTGGGAAAAATCTGTTTTCTTTCCCTGTTGCCTAGAATTTAAACATTAAATAACTTCAGAAGCTCCTCCACCTACCAGTAGGCTTAGAGAAGCTGGTCAATCTGCAAACTTATTTTCCTACCAATTTATTCTTACTTTCCTGCACTGAAATAAGTTGGTATCTTCAACTCTGTGGTGCTCCCCAGCAGTAACATGCAGCATGAGAGCAGCAAGAACAAGAAAACTCACTTTGTACACTGCTGCTGACAACAGCAGTACTTATTGTAGGAATGAGCAAACTACATAACCTTGTGGAAAATCCTCAGAGGGACAACACTAACATCAGAGGTGTAAACTTGAAAAAAAGGTTACCCTCAACACCACATCCAACAGATTTTAATGACAACAGCAAAAAAACCCCTACTAAAGTACCATTAAAAAGTATAAAAGATGTTGCACCTAAAAAAAAATCTGTACATAAGAAAGGAGGCCTATTACATAAAAGGCAGATTCTAAAAAAAATGAATTGTTATTTCATCTCACATACCAAAAATGCTGTAGAAATGTATTGACATAACCCTACAATATACCCTTTATTCAGATCATAAGAACAGTTCAAAATTCATCTTAGTAATAAATATAGCAGAATAAAGTACCAAAGTCTTTAAATCAGGGATGATCATGGTAAATTCATGTTACAGTTAAAAATCTCAAATTCAAAATTAACTGGTCACAATGTGGGATTAGTTGTGTCTACATCTCCTAAAGAAGGAGATGTAAATCTGACTGCAGTTAAACATGTGAAGGAAATAGCCACTTGAGTTTTCAACTACCAAAGGGAACTATAAATGCACTATCTCTTCTACAGAAAACTAAGCAATCTCTTAACTGTTTATGCCTCTTATTCCCTAAAAATATTTTAAAAAACCTGATAATGAAAAATAAGCCTATTAATAAAACATGTGTAGTTTGTTTTTTGTTTTTTTTTTTTTTTTAATTTCTGCATGTTAAATTATGAAAATCAAACACAACAGCAAAGTATAACATTTAGGAGACTTGGCATTTTCATTTTGTGGCATCATTCCCTGTCTCTTCTCCCAAGTCACACCAGTGGAAATTTTTGGTTTTGTTTTTAAATAAATTAGAATCCCCCTAGTCATACAAGAGATCCAATGAAGTCTACAGGAAGCAGTACTTCAGTTCCTGGGAAGTGTATAAATGCACAAATGCAGTTTTTGAAAGATTTAATCCTTTTATACTAAATGCCCATAATACAACCACAGCAAACACTTAAATACAAACCATAAGAAGACATAATTTTCTAGAAAGCACAGCAAGATGAGGACAGACTTGGTACCCACTCAAATGATGACTTGCAAAAATAGATTTATCTATTTCCCACAGATATTATCAACACCACATTCATGCACTAAATAATCTTGCCATAATAAGTTATTTATACCAGTAGTTCTAATTGTTTTGCATTTTGTAGCTATTAACTACCATCCCAGTGTGTTGGAGAACCAAGGGGCAAAGAACACAAGAGGCTCAGGTTCTCAATGCCTTCCTGGCATCGGAATCACAGCACATCACATCACAGCACACTTTCACAACTACACATTCTCAACACTAGTGGCACAGTCCTGGTGAAAGGAAGTAGAGGAAAACCAAATTAGGGACAACGTCAACAAACTGGAGACACTCGAGTCCACGGGACCAGGTGGGCTGCATTTAAGGGTGCTTAACGGTGCTGGCAAATGTCATTGCAAAGCCACTCTGTCATTTGCAAAAGGTCACAGTGCACACTGGCAGATTCCTGATCATTGGAAAAGGGCAAATATCGGGACCTCTCTGAGAAGGGAAAAAAGGTTCAGTGATATTATAGGCCAACCAGCCGAATCTCAGTCTACGAAAAGGTTACGCAGCAAACCCTCCTTGGAAAATTTAAGGAAAGCAGACGACTGGGAACAACTAGCAAGGATTTTCCAAGGATAAGTTGTGTCTCATCAACCTGAGTGTCCCATACAATGAGAGGACAGTGAAAAAGCACGGGATGTTACCTTGACCTTAGCAAAGCTTGCGGCATGATCTCATCATACATGCAGGGCCACATGAGAGAGCCTGGACAGCACGCAGCTGCATGGGGCTGAGCTGCTGAGGTTAATCCTCAACAAGCACATAAACTGCCTTTAAAACTGAAGAATGCAGTAAAATTTAAATTTACATTGTCACAACAGCGGAGAATGAGAAATGTTGCAAATTGTAAAGACATTTAAATGTATGGAACCCAGCAGTTATCACTGCATACATTTCAATGTACAATGCTGACCAGGTATAACTCTGCAGAATGAGATAAAACAGTTCTGTGAAGATAGAGGGTAACAGTCAAATAGCAAAAATTATGTGCATCAGCAGAAAATAAATTGTACAGGAAAAAATGGATGCTGGCTACTAGGTACAACAGCTGAGAAGTCACACTATAAGCACCTGACTTCCCAGAAACACACTTAGGTCAAAACTTTTGTCACGCTAATTAGCACACACAGTAAATCTCATCACTGACCCTGTACCTTCAGGTAATCCTAAAATAAAGAACAAAATCCTATAAATCATTCTCTCAAAAATATCTGAGCTAACAATGATGCAATGACAACTACTTCATCTTCTTGTAATTTCCTTTTTACAAAACCTGCTGGTTTTCACATATCAAAATGTTTTCCAATTATGTTGACAAAAAGAACTGAAAAATACCAAGAAGTTTTGGACAATGGCTTGCTTTGAGTCAATGAGTTCCTGCTGAAACAACCCCTTTTTCATACACACACACTCCTGTCCTTTGCGCACTCATTTCTGATGGAGATGAGCTTGTTCTGACCTTATTCAGAAAGGTATTTCCAGATTTTTCTCTGGTACACTTTCTGCCCCATTAGTACACTGAAGTGGCCTGCTGAGTGCTCAGATGAACACCAGACTTAGCTAAAAATGAAAAGCAGACACAGCAGAAGTACAGCAGTTCCTGTCCACATTTAAGATGATGTTAGATTAGCTTCTAACCAGTACTTTTTTTTCCACATCAGCTGGATGCAGTACATTCACATTTGCCAGCTAAGTGCAGCACCCCCTGCAGAAGTAATTATGATCACTGGAAAAATTCACCATTGCTAAAGACACATATTTTTCAAAATACGGAAACAATATAAACTAAAATTATGTTCTTCTCTCATAGAGGTTTAAGAAGGACTTGAAAGTTATTTTACTTTTACTGATGCTCTATGCATATTATGAATATAAATTCCCAAAAATTTATTATTCTAAAAAATACTTAATTTTACAAGAATCACTCATGGGTTTTGTCTTGTGAGCACATTTCAGTTAAATTAGCTAAAGCAAGTTGGATGAAATCAAATCAGAAGATAAATATTAGCTCAAATTACTGCTTCTTCATTTGACTGAACTTAAAAACATTTTGAAAAATGCAGTTCTATAACATGCATTAAACCTACAGGAAATAGGTTAACATTATCTTCTCTATTATAAACTGTGTTCCACACAACCAAAGCATGACTATTTTTAAAAGTTCAGATTTATTCAAGCCTGGAGTATTTAAATGTATTTACAACCAGCTTAAAGTTTATCCCATCATAAATTCTAGCTTGTTCTTTTCAAGGAAGAAATCTGCCAAAACTGAGATAAAATCCCAGATTTTGTCATGAAAGCCTCTTATATATTAATATATGAGAAAGGATTATGAATAATACAACCCAGTCAGAAAATCTGTGAATCTGAACTATTGTTTTAAGCATTTCAGCTAAAAAGAGCAGTTTACAACTCTTCTCTCCTCTACAAAGAGAGTATGAAAATAAAGAACATCTCTTTCCAGGAAGAGAAGGGAATAAAGTGCAGCTGGTACTAGTTAATCAGTAGATGAGATTAAATTCAGTTCATAAAGTAGTGTGACTTCTTTCTTATTTTTCCTTGCCACTAAAAGCAGTATCTTCCACCCATTCTAATACAGATGCCAGCATTAGGACCTCTTTAAATTGTCACACACTCAAGGGTGCTCACTCCCAAAGGGGAGATTTCAGACTGCTTCCCCATTTATACAGAAATAAATATTATTTACTTCTTCAACTTCAAATGTGAGATACACAAAAAATATGAAAAAAAATGCATGGAAACATGTTAAAAATAAACAAAAACCAACCAAACAGAAATTAACAAAAAAAAAGGTGGTGTTCAACTGTCTAGAATCCGCTAGAGCTGAATGAAGTCTCCAAACAATACAGCATCTCTGCAAAACTTGTACATTGCAAAACTCAGAAAAATTGACAGAAATTTCGTATTTCATTTTAATTTTACCCTGCTTTCTCTTCTTTTTTTTCTGGAGATGTAAAAAAATAAATGCCTTACTGCTAGGCAGTGAATATCTTGCAAGTTTGTCAATAATTTCTAGCTGAATTAAAAATTTAACTTAAGGTCTAGCAGAAAAATTTTATTTAAAATGTAAACATTAAACAATCCAGCAGAAGAAAAAAAATTAGACTTCTCTCTAAGGCAAAATTTCAATTAATTTGCATGGTAAGGGTTGGGTTTTTTCCCCTTTTGAAGACATGCACATGATACACAGAAAAAGCAGAGGCAAAAGACAGCATATGCAAAAGCAGGGAAAAAAGACAGTTTGTGCTCTTCATTGTTTCCATCAGCCCCCTGCTGTCCCCCCCCCCATATAGCTTATCCTCAAAGTAATGCTTCAGAATGAGTCTAGTCAACACTTTAATATGCAATTTTTAGACTGTTTGCTTTAAAAAAAAAGCAAAAAGAAAAACCTTTACTAAAGGATAGAAGCATATAAGGTGCACAGTTTTTCACTGAAGCTGGTTTCATGGACTCGGATTTGATTTTACAAGATGTCATATGAAAATAAAAGACCATATTACTCACCTCAATGATAACACAAATAAATTAGTCCAGGGGAAAATGCATTAACAGAACTGAATTTATTAAAGGTCCAGCTAAGGCATCAATATTTTTTCCATTCCCAAAATACTTAGGAAGACATGGCAAGATCGCTGGGCCAGAACAGCATCATTATTTTTATCAGATAGCAAGGCTCATGCTGAGAATACTTTCTACTTCAAAATAAATCCTCCAATAATCAGAGCTTTTAATGGGTAAAGAAAAAGTATTTTCCAAAGCTGGAGGAAAAACTATCGACAGCAAGCCAATAAATACAAGGGCTTCTGTGATGGTTGATGTGGTAAACGGCAATTACTGATTCCCTTTTTTCCTTTTGTTCTTAGATTTTTTTTTTTTTTTAATTAACAACTTTTGCCACAACATGTAGTTTGGCAGGAAGTTCAAAGCAACCAAGCAAATTCAATGATGCACTGTAAATGTGGTTCTTCTGATCTAAGAATTTGCTGCAGTCAAGAGGAAAGTCTTCTCTCAACATCTCTGCCTTGCTGCTCCCAGCCAAAAAATTCCCTTCCTTTATGCCAGCTGTGATCTGTGCCACACTCCATGACAGAACTCACTTCCTGCATTTTCCTTAGAGTTATCTACTTCTGAAAAAGAAGTTAACTAATGTTAAGTAAGTTCACTAACATAGGTTAACTAATTCTGTCCATTTACAGCCGGGTACAAGGAGTATCAAAACCAGCATTAACAAAGTATGTGGTGAGAGCAAAAGACAGCAAAGGAATGAGTAAAGGACAGAGACAGAAATGGAGGAGAAAAAGCAAGATACCACTCGCTTCACACCCTGCTTTCTAGTGGTAATACCACAGAAGTATGGCTGTCCATAACTCAAAAAACAGAAAAAAAAAAAGCAAAAAAACCCCAACAAAAAAGACCATCTTGCCCATAGCCCTGCAACTAGCTCCATCACAAAATTTCTGCAGGGGAGAGAATCCCTGGGATTTGGTTCTCTTTTCGTCTCTTAATACACAAAACTGTAATTTGACAGCCAGCCTAAAACCTAGGTTTAAATCCACACAATTATGAAGATCACTCCTATGAGATTAGCTGATGGGCAGCAGACCCCTGCTCCAGACTCAAAGCTCCATGGTGCTTTACTAAAGGTCATGGCAGTCTTACCAGTACTTTTATAGGAAACAAAACAACAAGTGCCTACACAAATTATCTCTAAAGGAAAAGACTGCTGTAATTCATCTGCACTTTCCATCTCTTCTTCAGATTGCTCTTAACTCACCTCAGTATTTGTACCATTTCAGAAACTAGAAGCTGCATAAAGACAGCACAGCATTTCAAAGCATCAACTACAAACTGGGTTAAAGCACAGGTCTATACTCCAGAAAGCCATAATTTCATTGGGTAATTTCTATTTTTGGCCCATTTTTCTTCAGTAGTCAAATCTATGACATTACTTGGTTTACACAGAAGAAGCAACATATTTGCTGCTTTTAAAAAAAGCCTAACAGTCACAAACTCACTACTGTAGGAGCTACAAGTCTACAGATTATATTAGCTTATTTATTTGCCCTTAAGAGAATTCTCTTTCAGAAATGTATCCAGTCACTGAACAACTGTTTCTTCTCAATGACACTTAAGATTTCAGAGACTTTGCCCATCCCGTGCTCTCACAGACAAAAGAATCCTTGTCCATGGGAATAAATGAAGTTTTCACACAGACACTGCTCCACATTCCCGAGTTGTTGCTGGTTCTGTGATGAAGGAATTAGAAGCACCTACAATACTGAAAATATGACTTAAACCGACAATGGCACTGTGTTTTGTGCTCCACTCCATTGCTATTAAGTTCTGTGATTCTCTCTGCTTTTTAGCAATTGCTTGCATTGAACTAGCACTTTCATGAAAGTGTCATTATAAACTCCACAATTGTTTTCTTAAACAATAATTAACTTGTGTGTGTGTAAAGAAAGGACCATTTTCCCAAACAAATAGCTCCACATCAAGTACAATGTGTTATTTGGAGATTGTGATGATCAGGGTAAAGCCCTATGATCAGCCCTTGCCTTCAGTATCCCAAGTAACATTCATCAGCAAAGCTTCTCCCCAATTATTTATGGCAAGCGCTTTCCAAACAAAACTTCTGAGCAGCACAGACTCCTGGGAGATACCACTAATGACCTCTCACCATTACTTCACATCTCTAACTTCTCCATACAGAGAAGGACTATCTCTAAATTCAGCTTTAGTCTCTGGTAGGAAGCTTAACAGGATGGCTTTTGAAAATATAGTTAAGATTACATAAACTGCATTGTCTTTAGCCTATATTTTAACTCCATGATGCATTTTAATAGACTTATGAAGTGCTGAATGTGTTTTGCAAGACTGATCTCTCCATCTCAGCACCTACCATGGGTCCACTATCTCTGCTTTTGGTTCACCTTACCAATTAGTAGTTTCCACTTTCCAGAAAGTCCTTTTAAAATCTGATCTCACCACTGCCCCCTTCCAGCCTTTCATAACTGGGACAATTTAAAGCACAGGGTTATACTTTCTGGTTAGAAATTTGCTCCTTCCGATGTGCAGCAAAGATATCTCACCTTGACAACTGTCTGCACCTGAGACAGATCCCTCAATCACTGTCTTCACTGCTAATCCTTTAAGTTCTTTCATAATGTCTACATTCACTTTGCTCCTATTTCTTTATTCATCCTTCAGAGAAGACCTAATTTTTCAAAGAACATATCCTCACTCCCAAGGGCTTCCTTTATTCTACTATTGAGCATGTCACATTTTTTTAATTGATGGGTTTAGAGTACCTACTCACCCTAGTCACTGAGAGCCCAGCAAAGCTTCAAAAACCGTTCCCAGACAGCTTGCAACACTTCACCATCTTGGCTCTCTTTTAGCTTTGGGAGGCCATCTCCTCCCACCACCACCCCTCACATTTTCTTTTTTAACTTAAGTGGTACTTCAAGCAGGTCTGTTTTTTTTTTTTAACCCTGTACAGATTCGGCATATGCCAAGAGCAAAGAACAACCCATGTTTATCACAGACAGTCCTCGGTAGGAATGGTTTCCATCTTTCACCCTACTGTAGGCCAGGTCCCAAGCTGATGCCCCCCTCTGTGCATGCCCTATCTGTTTCACTAACTAACTACTCATTACCATGAAGTTTTGTCTAGGCATTCTTCACTGCCCAGAAGCACCCACCTAAACGAAATGAGGCTAACAAGCCGTTCATTGCTGCATTCCCTGCTTTGCAGCCTCACTGATCCAACACAGCACAGGCAAACAAGTGGCAGATGTAAATGCAGTCCTAACGATATTGTTCCCCCACCTTACACTCCACCCACAGACCTTTCCGTGTTGCAATAGCTGGTCTTTTTTAAACGTCTTTTGGTATCTGGCAGTCACATAAGCTTCCAGTTGGGCTTTTACACAATGGAACTAACATAACAGTGAATGGCACTGTTAGCACATTTAATTGCGAGGGGTTGTTTTGTTCCACCCTGCTTAAATAGGATTGATGTTCACCCAAAAAGAAACGAGAGATTTTGAAAGCCAAGCTGTTCAAGTACAAAAAGTTAGATAAGATTCAAATTACAGTCAGGGACAAGTTTGCTGCCTTGGTGTCTTCAAGTCCCCCCAGGTAAAGCTTGCTCCAGTTGCTTTGATTAAGCTTCATACCTTGCTCAGAGGTTCTGTGAGAAAACACACTTGATGAAACCTGACTTTCCAAGGCTTCATTGTGGGATTATCCAGTTATCTGAATGCAAATCGTAATTGGAAGTACATCTGAAGTTAGGGCTCCCCACTCACAGGGTAATGCTATGCCTCTCACAGAAAATGTATCTTGGCCAGAATTAAAAAGTCGAATCAAGAATTTTCTGCAATTCAGATCCTTTTGTATTTCAAGTTCTCAGCTGCACTTATTTTTCACACACACAGTAATGAATTGAGTCTTCATTTTTAGAGCAACTCTCAAGTGTCCTTTATTCAAATGTCAACATCTTGTATGCAAGGTGTTACAAGCACACAGCAGAGCTTTCCCAGAAAAACAGGCAGATTGTTTCAGTGACCTTTAGTTGTGTTCTTGCCTGTTCACAAAACGTGCATTTTTCAAGGATAATTTTAATTTTTGATGTTTAGGCTAGCATCTGTAGTTGAGAAAAATCATTATGCTCTCTCGAACATTTTGTCCTTTAAAAAGTATCTGCAGCTTTAATCATGGCTTATACAGTTCTTTTTCTGCAAATTCTAAACTGACTGCACAATATGTTTTGCCATACTACCACTTAACACTCAAGGTTGTTAAGAAGCTGTTGAATAGAAACTGTTTTCTGAACAGCAGTATCTTTTTGCTTGATTGTCACACAATCTTACAAGCACTCTTTGGCATCAAAATGCTCCTATAATTAAGTCAGACTTTCACTAGGTTATGCAAAAAAACCCGTGCAATAGGGCAACATCAGTAGAATCCTCCATTAAAAAAAACCCAGAATATTAAATGGACTATCCAGCACCTTTCCTATATAATCTACTAAAGACTTTGTATGCTTCTGTATACAATTCAATATATTTATTCATAAAATCACAGAATGGTTTGGGTTGGAAGGGACCTTAAAGATCATCTAGTGATTTCCAAACTCAAGCAGCTATCTCTCAAATGGGAAGCCTCAACACACAGAAGTTAGCAATTCATTCACAAGTAGCCCAACAAAAAATTGTAACTATGAATAAAGCTAGGGCTGTAATCCCAAATGTGCTATTATGGGGCTTGACAAGGTCTCAGAAACCATTTGTTGAGCCTTGGAGGAGACAAGAGAGAACAGCAGGCTAGCCAGCCAGAACACAAAACCCTCCTGAATGGTTATCAGCCTGCACGTAGCAGTAACATGCAGCATTACTTGCCAAGCTCACAAAGAAAAGATGTGGGACAGTGGAGGGAGAGAAGCATGAGAGGTACAGCACCGGGGGGGATAAAGCCTGAAACTGAAACTTTATTCCCATCCACTCACAAAACACAGACTTCTCTAAACTCAAGGCTGCTTTACAGTTGAAGGCTACCAGAAAGAAAAGCAAGCCTTTTATCAGCAGCACTGTTCTGTGACAACACAGCCTCCTGTACAATCAACACCCTCAAAAACGAACCCCTATTCTCTAATGGGACATGGCGTACACGCGTTAGCCACTCCACGCCCCCACTATTTACACATATTACTGTAATTTATAAATCCAGAATCAAACTACATGGAGACAGACCTCTGGTGTTTTTCTTTCTTGTTTTGCAACACTACTTTCATAGCCTCTTCTCTGTACTTGTCGTAAGCTTTGGGTAGGAATGAAACACCAGCTCACCTTTGCTGCAGGGTATGAAAATAAATCAACACATCTGTGACAAGATAACAAAAGATCACACCAAATAAGGTCCAAAGGCCACAGCAGGACTCTCTCAACCACACGACCTTAAAAACCTATAAAGCCTGAAGCCATGTAACCGGGTGAGAAGGGAAGGAAGAGGATGGAAGACAGTTAAAAGAGTGGTTGACCAGAAAAATGTAAGAGCACAAGACTTTATGCAATATGGCATGCCTACCTCATTATGTAGATACAGTTTAATTAGGAACTTTGTAACTACTACGGCAAAGGATCCAAAAGAGACTCAGGGCATATATTTTAAGAAGGTAATACCACATATTACATACATAAATAAAGTTTGTGGCATTTAGAAATTCCACACCACTGTTGACAGGAGTCAGAAGCCAAAGGCTTGCATGCCAGCTCTGCGGTTCTCACCACCTGCCTGCAAACTCCACCAACTGCTTCGGGTCAAAACAGTTGAAATCAACACACAAACGTTCAGCCAAAAACAACAACAACAAAATCACCATTGAGAGAAGACAAGAGTTGTCTGGAAATTTATAGTGAAAACTAATAGCATGAGGTTCATGACATAACTCCTATAAAGGCTCCATACAGAACTAATCAAGACACTTCAAGTCCAGCCCCACTGTTTCACTTCTCACCAAGTAAAATTTTAACTCATTACTTGTGGCACTCCCAAATTCTGTGTAATGTGGTAAATTAATGTGTAGAAAATTCTCAAAGCCAAGAAATGTTTATAACATATTATAATTAGAAAATAGCTTATAATTGTAATAGTGTAAATTGTAGCATCTGTATTGTCTCATCCTTCACGTGACAGTAAAAAGAGATTAAGTTTTTAAAATGCCTCTCAGCTGCCCCATCTCTAAGTCAGAAAAAGACTTAATCTGACATGTACCTCTCAGTAAATATCAGTTTGATTTAGAACTTGACAAAGTAAGTGATTACTTATCCAATATAACTCAATCAATACACACTCACAAACACAGACAAACTGGAACTCATCTGCTAACCACCCTATGAAGGGCCAGAAAGTAGTTTAGTGTTAAAAAAAAAACAAACATCACCAAAACTCAGAATTCCTGAAGCAAGCAAAAGCAGTTCTTCTGCATCTATTACAGAGCTTTGCCTGATCTGTAAGCGAGCATCTGAACTTCTACGGTTACAACAGTCAGAACTGACTGGTTTTGACAACATTACAGAAGAGACACTACGCTCTTATCATTTCCCTTCAACAATAGGTTATGCAGTTTATCTACACGGCATTAAAATATTTTATGTTTCCCGAAAACATTCCAGGTCATCCATCTTCAAATGCTGTGAAACAAAAATAGCACAAGAATCTTGCACACTACCCAAACCATTCATTATTTTATTAAACAGTTCTGCCTTCTCTATCTTCCAAGATAAATATTCCTCATCCCTTCAGTTTCTCTTTATACAAGATTTTCTGACAGAGAATCAAAATTCTTGCAATATCCTTTAATTGGTAGGTAAAAAGTAATGTCACATTAGAGATTATGCAACCCAATAAGTTACTGGACATCTACTAGATTTCCACCATTCTGCTTCTTTTACAACTCAGACAAACCCTCAAGGGGAGAAAAAAAGTAGATTAGATTTGACTGCTTGAAGCACACAAGATGTATTTTCATAGTGCCAATTACAATGTGTCAGTAGGTTCAAATTAAACAATCTGCTCCCCTACGTACAGCAATACTTCCAACACAGAACTCTAAGTGCCGAAATTACAAAAAAAAAAAAAAAAATGTCCAATTCCACTTGTGTTTGGGACCAACATCACTTCTCACAGCTCCTGACAACAACTAGGACAGCACCAGTTTGCTTAGTGTTGGTTTCCCACCTTCGGTCTCACCACTCAAGTCTCTTTCCAAGAGATTAGGAAAGCTTTCAATAAAGCACCAGGGAACATTTCTACAGTTCAAGACCCTCAATTACATAATTTTTTTGCTGTTGTAATTAAAAAGTTAGATACTGCCTAACAGGGACATTCAGTAATTTCTTATTCTCATCCAAACCACATCCAATAAACAGGAAAAATGATTATTTGGAAACACTCCAAATTGCCACTGAAACAGTCAGCCTTCCTCCGCAGAATAGGCTTCTCTCTCAGATTTCTGACTATAGCTGTACCATAAAAAGGGAGAGGAGAGCCAAGAAAGCAGTGGAAGACCAATCCCAGTAAGCCTGGGGACTCGTGGGCAGCACAAGGTGCCAGCCCCAGGACGGGCTGTACCTCCTGTGCTGCACAAGCTGGGCAGCCAGGCTTGTACCAGAGACCCCGGTGTCCTGCCACCTCAGTCTGCCCATGACTGGCACTCAGCTCCCAAGGAGCTGCAGAGAGAAAAAAAAGTAAAAACAGTAGATCTGCATGCCAGTTCACACAACAAAAACTGCTGGCATATTTTACAAGTCCTGCCTAAGTCAAATAGGTAGATTTAATAGCAGGGTTGAGCAGTGTTCCTGAGGAAGCACCCAAGTGGCACATAAGGCAAATTTTATGCAGGAAATAACTGACATTTTCTGGACCCAAAGAAAAAAAAAGGTACTCTAGTGTCCTGCAAACACTAGAGATGAGCAACAGTTCCTTTATCTGAAGACTGATGCTCACCATGCCATGCCTGTGTTCCCTTCCCAGTGCATACCATTAGAGTCAAATGTCTTCTTGTACACCTTTCTGCTACAAAAATAAACCCCATTAGCGTCAAATGCTTCTTTGTACATCTTTCTGCTATAAAAATAAACCCCATCAATTCCAGATTTTGCTCTAAGCAGGTTTTAGAGCCCACTGCAGGTACTGCACTGATGAAAAAGACACCACCATCCAATAAAAAGCCAGGAAGATTCAACCACCTAGACAGACCACAAACTTAAAATAGAAGAGATTAAAATAAAAACTCCAGAATACCATTGTGCTGCAGGCAATGCATCAGATAGAGCCCAATTATGATGCCTGACACTGTCACTCAGCTGATTCAGATTCAGTTGGGTCAAGTTTGGCAAGTAATATGTGAGAAATGTCCATGGAGCTGTACCTGGTGATCCTCTGAGATGGACCAGTAAAGACCCCAAGCCTCACCTTGTGGCAAGGGGCACTGCAGGGCTACACTGGCTTTTTTTCTTGGAGCAAGGCATGAAAGAAACCCTGGTTACACTCCCATTTGGTCACCAGCACACATACCACAGGACACCTCTCCTTCATTAGAAGGATTCTCACTCCATCAAGATTCCTGAAAGACTGTCCTCCAAAATACTCCTGTGTAGATCCAATGATGCAATTAACTTCCTAGGATTAGGATACAGAGCTGCTATCTAGTTTTCAACTGCCTTACTGCACCTCTGAGGCAGCTCTAAAACATGTAAAGCAGTAAAACAAAAATAAAAGAAAAAGGAGGTGAAGACCACAGCTGTACTACAGAGACTGCTGCTTGTATTCTAGAACTGGGTTTTATCACCAAGGGCCTTAGAAGAAACATTTGCACAAACTCAATTATTAAAATTTAGTTATTTTTTGTGATCCTTCTATCTTTTAGTCATCCGTAGTAGAAGATGTCATTTAAGAAAAAGCTGAACCAGTACTGTTAACAAAGTATTTGCAGTCCTGCATGCCACTCTTCAAAGTACTACAAGAATTACCATGCATATCTTAGAAGATTTGTGCTACTTTAATTTAAGAATTAGAATCACGTAGCAAAGTTTAAAGAACGCTTGTAAACTCAAGGGAAATATAAAAAATAAAGTTTGAGCTGTATAGACTCTAGAAACAACTGAAAAATTATTGATCCATCATTACTTACCATTACTAAAACAATGCAAGAGTATGTTTTGAATATATGCATGTACAAATAAACAAATACTGAACTCTGCTGCAGGAACTCCTCACCATTGGACATAACCTCCATCCATCACTACAGCTTCAGGAACATTAAATGTTATTACTAAATGTTATTATTTGCTTCTTTGATTTAACTAATTCCCTCTGGATAAAAGGATGTAAACAAAACCCTCAACTTCAAGCCTAATTCCACCCTTATAATTTAAGATCACACATGTACAAACATATTACAAGCTGCAAAACCATCTATGGATGCTTCTAGTTTACATATTCTAGTGACCGTCCAAGGGCAGTTACACAGGATATTTAAAAGAAAAACTTTTCAGAAGTCAGAAAGGCAAAAGGGAGGTATTACGGAAAGGGATGGGAAACAAGGCACTAAATGAACAACAAAGCAAAGAAAAAAGGAGACAATATACATTGCTTATCTTTTTTTTTTCCACCAAACTTTAATCAAATACCATACCTTGATTTCCCCCCCTCATCAAAAGTGAAAATCTAAAAACATGTGCATCCTATTGTAAAACCACGTTCGAGCAACTATCCATTTTTAAAGCAAACAATTCCATTTTTTGCTGTAGTTTCTCAAAACAGCAGCATTTTCAAACATTCTCTCCCAAACAACATCAAGCAGACCGATAATTTCACCAAAACTGCTTCAGCAGTACGACATGCTGAATTCCCTACCCGTTGCTTCAGTCCAACATGCTGAACAGCTGCAAAGCTGCCTGACACAAACATTAGAAATGTAGCCCTATCTTTCAATACCTCGACTTATTTTTCATATTACAGATCTCTGTATGGGCAGAGAAACCAGGGCTGGGTATATCAGCAGCATTTGTGCCTGCATATAAGGAGACTTGAGGCAACAGCTTATCACACTTACAACTGGTTTGGTTTTTTTTTTTTTCCTCTTGTCGTCCCAGAATAGAGAGAATTTGGGCAAGATAAGATTTTTCCTACAGACAGTTGGAAGGATCCAAATATAAAAGTTCTGCAAAAAGCAGTTACCTGACTCCCACCATCAAACAAAATTCAGGCTGAAGTAACTGTGCTGCAATTAATATCAGCATGTTTAATACAGAGACGAGACAAGGTGCAACCATTTTCATTACAGCTGTTTTCCACGTAACAGCCAGAGCATTTCCTTCTAGAATCAAAAGCTTATGTAAACACAACCAGATCGTATTTTGGCCATGATTGACCACTGTCTGCTTTAAAAGTTTATTTATTCAATGTAAAAATAATAGCCAGACTTTTGAAATGCACCTTACTGGTGCATACAGAGCACCACTGCGGTGAGACTTTAAGAGAAAGATTAGATGCAATTCAAAATTTAGAACCTGCTACAGGCACAACCCGTGCCTCTCCCGTTTCTCCTGCTCTCTACTTCCTATTGTTTCGCTGTTCAGCAAGTGATGCCATGCCACGGAAGAGGGAAACCCAAATGACAGTTTCATTCGGTCTTTCTTCAAAACGTTTATGCCAAGCAATTAATTTACTCAGGTCTAGAACAAGAACTGCTCATACACAAAAGGTGGTTTAAAGCATTCTAAAGCCCCAAAAGCACGAGAAGACTTTGGCTTCTGAAGCAGCCAGCAAGACGACCCAAAATGGTGACTACAAGTAATAAATCATATTAAAAAAAAAAAAGGCATTGTTAAAAACAACAACAAAAAAACCCTGTTCTATGAGCCGATGATCAGGCTGAACGGTATAAGCGGCCACTAATTTACTCATAACGAGAATCCATTAAGGGAACGGTTTTCCTCGGGCGCAAAATTTGTTTCTCCAAGCCCACCCGCTACCGAAACACGACTCCGGCACAGCGCTGAGGGGCTCGCAGTGACCCGGGGGGAGCCAGGCGCCGGCCGGCCGGGGATCCGGCCGGGCCGGAGAAAGGACGGCACTAACGCGGGGAGCGGGGGGAGGCACACGAGCCTGCGGGGCAGGAGGCGCCCGGGGGAAGGAGGGCGCGGGCGGGCCGGGGGTCCCGCGGGGAGCCGCTCGCTCGCTCGCTCACTCACCCGTCCTTGCGCTTGGCTTTGTAGACGTGCCCGTAGGTGCCCCTGCCCACCTTGCAGCCCTCGTACTCGAAGAGGTCCTCCACCCGCTCACGCTCCCCGGTCAGCTTCACCTTGAAGTCATAGTCCATCTTGGGCGCCCGCCGCGATCCGCCGCCGCCGCCACCCCCGGCAGCCGCGCCCCGCCCCGCCGCACACACCGGGCGGCGGCAGCAGCAGCAGCAGGAGGAGGAGAAGGAGGAGGAGGCCCCCGCGCCGCCCGCGGAACATCCAGCGGCGGAGCTGCTCCCTTCGCTCCGAGCCCCAGCCCCCGGCGCTCCCTCCCTCCGTCCCTCCCTTCCCCGCGCCAGGAGCAGCACCGCCGCCGGTCCCCGGGCGGGCTCTCGGGGCCGCGCCCGCGTGCGCTGCCGCAAACAGACGTCGCAAACCGCGGGCACCTCCCCGGCCGCGAGCAGCGCACCACGTGGAAGGGGCCGTCCCAGCGTGCCTTGCAGCCGCACGCCGGGAGGTGTAGTACAGGCGGAGGGAGGGAGGCCAGGCCGCGCTGCATGCCGGGAGCTGTAGTTCGTGGGCAGGGCACGAGGGGCACGGGGCCTGCCATCAGCAGCCACCGCGACCCGCGCTCGGTCCCTTCCCGGGGCCTCGGCTACCCGTGAATATCCCGGTCCCCGGCTCGATCCAGGCTGGCGAGGGCAGAGGTCCCTGCTGCTCTGAGCATCTCTTAGCATCTCTATAATTAAGACAATTCCATAACTATGAACATGGACAAAATCAGAGAATCACAGAATCTTTTGAGTTGGAAGGGATCCATTAGGTTCATCGAGTCCAGCTCCTGGCCCTGCACAGGACCATCCTCAAGAGCCACACCATGGACCTGGGAGAGTTGTCCAAGCACTTCTTGAGCTCTGTCGGGCTGGTGCTGTGACTGCTTCCCTAGGGAGCCTGTGCCAGTGCCCAACCACCCTCTGGGTGAAGAACCTATTTCTAATATCCACCCTAAACCTCCCTGACACAACTTCAGGCCTTTCCCTCCGGTCCTGTCACTGGCACCACAGAGCAGAGATCAGTGCCTGCTCCCCTGTTTCCCTCCATGAGGAAGTTGCTGACTGCAATGAGGTCTCCCCTCAGTCTCCTCTGCTCCAGGCTGAACAGACCAAGTGATCTCAGCCGCTCCTTCCCCATCTTGGTTGCCTTGCTTTGGACTCTTTCTAATAGCTTAATGTCTTTCTTATTGTGGTGTCCCTGGCTGCTCACAGCATTCAAAACACAGATGGATGTCACAGTGCTGACAAACTTGCTCTGTGTGGCTGCTGAGATCAGTCAGGATGTATGGCCGCATTTCTCTTCACAGAGAAAAGGAAGGCACAGCTTCCCAAGGATATTTTCTGGGAATCACAGCAAGGAACCTCAGAGAAAGAAGAAACAATTCTTATCTCATTTTCTACGCCTGTGTTTGTGCAAAAATAGAATGCAATATGGAGATTGTTTACCCAAAGTGATGTTGTTTTTTTCCTTGGCCTATCAAGGCCAAGCGCGTGTGCAGACTGTCAGTCAGCAGACAGTCACGAGATTCTGGGCAGTTGAGTGGAGTTGAGTCCTTGGGCAGATTCAGTTTAGATGTAATGTAATACAGTGTAATATAGCACAGAATAATATAGTATAATAAAGTAATTAATTAGCCTTCTGATATGCATGGAGTCCTCCTCGTCATTTCCTCCCTTTGTCGGGGTTGCCCTGCATTTTACTACAGGGATGTAATACAAAAACTCTTGTGTTTAGCAAGGCCCTTGTATGTGACCAGTAACTGGGCATTTCCCAATTCCTGTCCTTGGCTGACAGAGCCAGAGTCACCCACCCAATACAAAGTCAGCCGGTAATTTTGTAGAACAGGCAGCTTGGAACTAAACTAAAGCTACAGCAATCTCTACTTACAGCCCAGCTTTTGGCATTTTTAATAGTCATGCATGCGTGCTTCACATTTCATGTCAAGAATGCAACATATTGAATAAGTAAGTAGGCACTCAAATCCCCTAACTTAGAGATATCAAAGAACGTGAAAGCTCCTGAAAGAAGCAACAACATTCTGGAATCATCTAAAATCATTTCAATTTTCAATTATAAGTCTTAATTTTCATGTACACATTAGTACTGAAAATTGGGGACTGTGCCTGCTTCCCAGGCTGGCATCACTCAATCAGACTCATGTTAGATGCCCACAGTTGGACTTTCAGTGTGTTGCTATGTAGTTGTTAGGGATATTATGTATGTTGAATAAAGCAATTAGGCACGTGTTACAAAAAATAAGTGCAATTGAGAGAAGCAGAAAAATTACACTTTATTTGCCCAGAAAATCAACTAAATTTTAGTACATCGCCCAGTACTTCACTATACCAACCAAATAGACACAGGTCAGGGCAGCCCAGCAGAAATCAAACAATCTGGAAGATGCCATCCACTTGACAAAGTTCATCCTTTTCATCCTTCTCAGCCCCATCTCTGCTTTCAGGGACTGCTTTGGGGCTTTGGGGACTTTGAGGGACAGTAAGGGACCAAGCTTGCATGGCCAAACACACCATATACAGTACCTCTGGCCTGCTCACCACCCTCAGTCCTATCAGCAGGGGAGGTAGCAATAACCACACTTCTGTAACTTTGTACTCTTCTTTGTGTTATTAATCACTTTTTTGTGGAGGCAATGGACATCCAAACTCCTCCACATGGATCCAGTTACTGCATGGTAATTAATGGCTGGGATTAGTCCAGCCCGAGCTGAAACATTGCAAGGTGTGGAAGACAAACAATGTCTGCTTAGAAAGGAAAGAGATCATGAAAGAATACAAGAACAGACAATCCAGATTCATTTTCTGATGACCTGTGCTATGTTTCACATTTGCATAAAACATTTGGAAAGAATTCCATACTTTGACAAACTCTGAGAAATCAAAACCACAACCAAGATATCTTCTTTTCCAGATTGTTGGTCCTGTTCTAAGAATATTTACAAGTTTGCTTGAATGTTTCTTTCCTTAGTTTTATATACCATTTGAATTGTATGCCTTCCAGAATGAGTGTAGCTGTAAACCTGGTGCACCTTCGCTCTGTTTTCACTTCAGGTACTTGCATTGAAACCAGTGTTTGATTTTACCAGTTCAGACGTATGGTCCCCAACTCAAGAGATATTTGAAACAGAAAGCACACTTTGGCTCTTTTTATAATGAAAAATAAATATTGACATTTCAAGGTCAACTTTCAACTCTCTTTTATGGAAAGATGCGTACTTTCTGTGCTTAATTTTAAAAATCTGTCACAGTGTAATATAATTTCAAAGAAAAGTTTTATTTGTGGTCTGCTTTTCAAAAGACAGACACAGACACAATCAGGATCTGGTATTCTTGACTCTCAGGTCTCCATCCCCAATTGAAAGTGGCCCTTTCAATTGAGAGGATTTCTTATCTCTTACTGCCTGTTTTTCATTCCCTTCTCTCATGCTCTCTCAGGACTCAGTTTAAAAATATATGCTTAACACATCCTGCTGAAGTTAGATTTTTGGAGCTTTCCTCTTTCTCTTTTTTCCTCTAACAATATCCATGGTTTACTTTAGCATATTCTTCTGTTCTGAGTTTGTGTAAATCCTAATATGCCCAGAACACACACACTTTTGACATTTTTTTGGTCTGGCATCACTACAGATGTGAAGGATGTCCAAGTTCCTTCTCCACAGGAAAGCCACTGTTACTATGTTAGCACTGGTAACATGCAGTGGGTTGGAGACAGTTATCAAAGTGAGCTGTGACCGGAGAGGACTGACACCATTAAACACTTCTGAATGTATTTCAGGGAATTGTCTTTCAGGTGAAAGCCTGGATTTTCTGGGAACAGGCTGGATTGTGACAATAAGTAAATGCTGTCACCTGGGGGATGGGTGTGTGGAAGAAGTTTTGCAGCAACTTCTGTGAGCCAAAATTTTGTGAGAATTTTGATAAGAGAATCCATGTTTACCCCGAAAGAATTTCCTACCAAGGTCGTTGATGTAGAAACCAAGAAAGAGAGGAAGACAAATAAGAGAAATCTGCAACTGTCTATTTCAATAAGCACTTTGTTTGTCTTTCCTGACCAATGAGTAAAGTGTAAACTTATGTTTTGTAAGAATGTATAAAAAGCATGCATATTTTGAAGCCTTCTGAAAATGCAGTGTTGCTTTGTATTGTGACATCTCAACTATGACATGGGAGCATCAATACTGAGAGCAAAGCTGGTTTTGGGAGGGGTTGAGGAGTCTCTTGGTCATCCTCCGGCCAGCCCCCACCTCCTGGCCCTGGCCCATGCCAAGAGTGCCAAGAGATTGACATGGGGAGTGACATAAGATTAGGCGGGAAAATAGTAGTGAACAACTTCAGGGCAAAACCCTTGAGGAAACTGAAGGGGGTACATGGAACAAACCACTCTAAACTTGCAATAAGGAGCAGCTTAAGATTACAACAGAAAAACAATCTACCCCAAGGGGTGTGAGTTTGCATGCTTGTGGCCATGGTGTTAGTGCTAGAGTCACAGTTTGTGAAGCAAAGTTTACAGCTGGGAAGTGTACAGCGAGCTACTTGCTTTTTGTTTTGCCTTCAAAAACAGAATAAAAATAAAGAAAAGCAAACTTTAATATTTTTGCTTTCTCATCTGTGTATTTTATAAGTAGATAACCTACAACAGTCTCCCCATGCCATTAGAGTGTGTGCTCATTCCACTTATTAATTTGCCTAATTTGAGCATACTTTTGCTTTTCAGAAAGCTTTTCATGAAGCTGTAGCTACCTGCTAAAATTTTCCCATATCCCCATACAGACATTCTTTAGTGGTGACTGAAGTGTTCCCAGCTTGGTATTGACTGAAAAAGTGCAGTCCTGCTAAGTGCTACACATCTTCAATTTTTTGTTTAGTCCAGGGAAAGCTGAAGGCAAGACAATAATGTGGTGGCACTTTTTCCTTTTCTGTATGTAAAAAAAACCTGTCATACTTGCACAGTCTGAGTATTTTTCAGAAACTTTGCAATTTTTATGTGCAGATGAATGAGCTGAGTAGTGGCAGCACTTAAAAAAGCAGTTTATGTAATACAGATAACTAAAGTGCTGATTCTACAAACAGTTTCCTCTGTAAACAATGTCTTGGGCTTTTTTCCACTCAACTATATTTTACTATAAAACTGATCTAACAAAGCATCCTAGATTCTGGCTGGAATGCAAGCTACCAACAAACATACATCAGTCCTTTGGATCCAGGTGCTGTATAGGAGAGTTGTGCTTGCGTTCAGTGAAACATCTGTTTGCCAGACTTGGGACCACCTACGGTAACAATCAGCCTATGTTATGCTCCTGACAGAGATTCAGTTGTCACCATCCCTGGAGGTATTCAAAAGACATGCAGATGTGGCACTTGGGGACATGGTTTAGTGGCGTAGTGCTGGGTTAATGGTTTGGACTGGATTTTAAAAGTCTTTTCCAAACTAAGTGATTCTCTGATTCTGCCTCTGCAAACCTTGAAAATTCAGGCCATGAACTTGTGGTCACTTTTGTTACTGAGAAAAGCCCTGCCTGAGAGGAAATAAACCCTGAAATTAAATATAACTTTATATTTTTTCATATAATCATAGAAATATTAAGGTTGGAAAGGACTCTGGATGATATCTAGGACAATATCCTGCTCAGAGCAGGCTACTCTTAAATTCAGGTTGCTTGCGGGTTTTTCCACTCAAGCCTTTATGGAGGGAGATTCCATAGTGTCTCTGGACCTCCAGGTGAATTTTTCTGTCCTTCTCTCAATACAAATCCTGCCTCTGTCTGTCTCAGTAAGCTCCTTGTCAGTATTGGCAGGCTGCCCATTATTCCAGCTGGAAGAAGTCCTAGAGCCCACAGCCTCTCTCACATGGTGAGTGCTCCAGCCCCATGACCATCTTCATGCACTCAGCAGAACTCACTCCAATTCATCAGGAATTTTCCATATCAGGATTGTTCTACTGGAGACCCCCAAACTGGGCATCATATTCCACACACAGGCAAACAAGAGCCATGTAAAGGGTAGTAGTCACGTCCTGGTAATCAATTTTCTGTATTCACAGGATCACAGAATGGGTCAGGTTGGAAGGAACCATAATGGTCATCTGGTCCAGGTTCCCAGCTCAAGCAGGGTCCCTTAGAACACGTTAAGCAGGGTTGTGTCCAGACAACTTTTTGAATATCTCCAGGGAAGGAGACTCCAAAACCCCTCTCAGCAGCCTGTTCCACTGCTCAGTCATCTGCATAGTAAAAAAGTTCTTCATGTTCAGGTAGAATGTCCTGTGCATCAGTTTCAAAGGGCCCATTGCCCTTTGTCATATTGCTCAGCACCACCAAAAAGAGCCTGGCCCCATCCTTTTGACACACTATAGACCTTGAATGTTGGAACCCTGGATGCTGAGAATAGAGCTACTTTCTAAAGAACCTAAAAGACTGAACAATCGAATTAAATCCATGTTCTCAAATTCTATATTACAAAACTTAGTAATTGCCTGAGGTTTGCTGCCCTCCAGAGGCTATTTTTATTATAGTTGCAAAGAGACAGTTATACTGTGGACAGCACTGCTACAGTGCAATAATATTTTAAGATCTACTCTTGTCATTTTGTATTAACAACACAACATAAAATGAACAAGTACTTTACTTAGTTTTAGTGTGCTGTTGTGAAACATCACTATGAACAGGACATGGACACCAAATTCTGTGCTGGAGAACGGGCCAGTGGAAAATAAACTAATTTAGTAAAAGGTTTTGGTATGGAAACATGTGTTTGTTCACCCATCTAAACCATAACTTCCTTCTGGATGAACAGTCTGTATGTGGGCTTGATACCAGAGAAGATGTTGTGTTTGACTATGGATTAGTAAAAGTGGGCTGTGAGAGGAAAAGATTAAAAAAACATAACTAAAACTATATATATATATATATAGTATATATACTCTGACATTTATTATGAAAATAAATTGGATCTTCAGGCAAGGTGAATCATAATAGAATACTAATTATTTGCACTGTGCCAAGGCACATGAAAAACAAAGAGGTTGCCATTTTCTGAATGCAGTGAGCAAAGAGTAGTTCCTGATCTGGCCTCAGTGTTAAGAATCTGTACCAGCCGTCAGTTTGTCCCATGGAAACCACCTAATGGCAGAACAGGAATGTAAACTACCACCAAACGTAAATATAACATTTGTGCAAACTCTTTTCCTTAAGCAGAATAGAGAAATCCTGGGTGTGTTGTGGAAGAACCTTCCCGGAGAGCAGCCCTGAGCCCTTCCTCGCACCTCATCCATTACCGAGGGCGCTCCTTTGTACGAGACCAGCTGTACAAAAAATACCCAAACTCTTGTTTATTTTAGTTTGAACACAAGAGCAGTTTGGACGTGAGAGGGATGAGGCAGAGGTTTCACACAGAAGCACCCTACTGGGGAAATCCCCTCATTTAGCCGATTCAGAGAGTTTGTGCAAGGTGCGTGGAGACAAACCCGCACGAGCAGCTCGGGCCCCACACTGTGGGTGCCCTCGGGGTGTCCACCACTAAAACCGGCAAAATCTTGTGGGAGGTTCCGCGTCTCGCGTGGGAGAACTTCTACCCAAGCTCTGCAAATGAAGTCACTAAAATCGTGGCTTGCGGTGACGACACCCAGCAATTATTTTTTGAACGTTTTAGAAAAAGTTCAGTGGGAGATTCCTGCAGAAAGAAACATAAACAAAAAGGGAAGAAAGGGAGGCAAAGGGACGGAAGAAGGAAAAGCGTCCCATTTAAAATCGTGGGCAGCCTGGGGAGGAGGGAGCGGAGAGAAAAGCGGTTCCACGATCAATCTCGTTCCTTACGTAAGGCAGCACACAGAGCCCAACGCGCCTGCGCGCCGGGGGGCGGGGCTCGCGGCGGGGGCCGCCCCCTCTCTCGTGCACGGAACCTGCGCCGGCGGCGGCGGTAGCCACCCGGACCGCAATCGGTGCTGGAGCCGGTACCCGGACGGCAATAGGAGCTGGAGCGCGCCCCGCTCGCACACGCAGGGTCGGTGTCCCGGCGGAGGCGGCTGCCGCTGCCGCCGGTAGGGAGGGGGTGCAGCGCGGCTCAGCCGGCCCGCACCGCCGCCGGCAGCAGGCAGGGATGGGCTGTCGGGCTTTGCCGGCCGCGCTCTCGGCGGGCTTCCCCCCAATGGGCCAGGCGGCGGCACGGTTTGCCGCAGCGGGTGACGCGGCCCGCCGCGGGCAGGGGAGCCGTGGGCTCGGGCAGCGGCGGAGAGCGTAGTCCGGCCGGGGCGGTGGGTGTCGGGGCCGAGCCGGGAAGCCCGGGGGCCGCGGGGCGGGAGGGCACGGGCTGCCCGGCGCTGCTGCCATTGGCCGGCGGCCGCGGGCCGGCCGGGACATTGGGCGGGAGCCCCGTCAGTCACGGCGCTCTCGTCCCCCGGCAACAGGCGAGGGCGGGGTAGGACCCGGCCCCAGGGCTCCATCAATCCCCGGAGCCCTCGCGGCTCCTCGGCCTGGGGTCGCGGCGCCAGCCCTGCCCTGTCCCGGGCCTGGCTCAGCTCTGGCGGCTGCGGGCCCTGCTGCCGGCCTGGGGCGGGGGCGGGTGGCCACTCTCGGGCCCTCGGCTTGGGTCGCGCTGGATGTCCTGGGGGCGGTGTTTTCATTACCTTCTGACTCTCCCTTTTTGTCTCCTTCCTCCTCTCCTTCCCCAGGCTTCATGCGTGGGGATTTCTGCGTTTGGTTTGGGGGTTGTTTTTTGGTTTTGTGGGTTTTTTTTGGTTGGTTTTTTTTTTTTTGGTTTTTTTTTTTTTTTTTTTTTTTTTATTCCCGAAGTCGGTGAGATCATCCTGCCTGGAGGCTGTGGTGTGACAGAAATGCTAAATAGCCCTCTAGCTCGGGGAGGTTTCCTCAGTTAAACTCCGTGGTCGCCTTGCAATCAGGTGGTAGACTTTCAGAAAATGAATACCTAATTGAATCGGGGGTAGTACTTCAGGGAAACAGGCTGAAACTTAAAAGCATAAGGTATGTATTAAAAAATAGTTGTAAACCTTAAAGAATAGGCTAGAGTAATCATGAATGAAGGTCTAAAGGAGTAAGTCTTAGGTTGAAAAGGCTAGAAAACAAGCTGTTAGCATGCGACCCCTACCTGTTTACTTCTTTGCAAAGGAAGAGTAATCCAAGTTATAACTGGATTTCAGTTTCAGTTTTTTGCATTTTACTAGTTAATGCCCTTCAACTTTTCAATACCCAGAAATATTCTAGTGCAATGTACTTAATTTTTGATACAGTTAATACCCTTCAACGTTAACTACTCTAAAACATTTTAGGTGTCAAAGTACTTAGTTTTAATGGCATTTGATTAATAGGGATAGTAGTTGTCATCCATGGAATTGCGTTAAACAGATAGGACAACGGAGCACTTCGCACTCCTTACTGTTTCTAAGTGAGTCATTCAAGGAGTGTGACTAATCATCCTACCATACAGTTGTCAACAAAAGAGTATTTTATTTTTTTCCTTAACTACCCACAAAATCAAAGAGATTTCCAGATTTTCTGTGGGTAACTGATAACTAAAGAACCTATCTTTTGAACAACACTTAAAATTTAGATTGATGGGGACTACATGTGATGGACTTCTTATCTTAAGAATATATGTGGAATTTTCTTGTGTGCAGCAGTACAGTGGTGTACCTGGGAAGTCGGTTAACTTAGAACGGTCATTGTCGGGCAAGCAGCCACATGTTGTTTTAAGGCATTTGTCTAAATGACAACCTCACGTGAAACTGAATTAATTTTATCATTCCTCCTTCCCCCTGTCCCCGCTACACCTGTGTCAAGTTGTAAGTCCCCTGGGACAGAGGCACTTCAGTATTCAGTGCAGTCTGGATTGGGGATTTTCATGGTAATAGTGTTAATTAGGTAATTTTCACGATGGGTGTTGCCAAGCTAATGATAGTGCTGCCTGGGGGTTGGGTGGGAACCGCTTTTGTTGTGAGGAAACCGGGGTAGTAAGAGGAAGAGCTGGATGAGAAATTTGTGTTAGGAAGTGTGACAGGGAAGTAACCTGATTTGAACATAGCCCTTGTAGGAAATTGAAGTCAGCAGTTATCTACAGCTTGTGAGACTGAGCCAAGAGGACAACATTGATTAAAGAGAAAAAATATTATGGGAATGGAAAATGTCTTGAAGGAAAGATACTCAAGATTTAATTTTTTTGAAGTCAAATGAGTTAGAGCTCATTTAAGGGAGAGGGAGACAAGATTTTAAATGCACCAAAATGTAGTGTAGGACACAGGAGGAAGATGGTTGATTTGGAAGAAGTGTGTTTGGAAATGCAGTTACCTGGGACAGGGGCTGGTAAGGGGAAGTAACATGAAGTGTGGAAATAGTGAAACCAAGGATACATCAGAATGGATCCTGCAAAGAATGTAAAAAAGGTATATTAAATGTATGCCAGCTTCTGCTGTTGACAAATACATTTTCTGATTTTTTTTGTATCTGTTTGCAGTATTGATAAAGATTTGCTTCTTTTTTTTTTTTTTTTTTGATGTATTTCTAATAGTTGTTATGGTCTGTTTGTTGTCTCATCACCTGTCCTGTGAAGACTAATTATTGATCAGGAGTGTGCTTAGAATGCTGTTTTCCGTGTTTTCCCTGTCATCTAAACTTGAAGTGACTTTTATATGTGTGTAAATTGACAAAAAACAAATAAAACAGGCATTTACCCACAGGCAAGCAGATTGGTGCAGTGAGTCTGGGGCTTCTCTAGCCTGATGATCTCTGTAGAGAAGTGATCTCTTTTTTCTGGTGTCTGCCTCAGCAGGTGTTACAGGTGCCTTTTGTTAAACAGGAAGCGCAATTGAGAGGACACTTTATCGTCTTTCAAATAGAGAGTGGAAGAACAGGTTTCCTTTAGAAAATAGCAAAGTTGAGGAGTGGTCTGAGGATTGAGTCCTAACCAGAGGGAGGTGGTAATGACACAAAAATCAATGGAGATGATGCCTCTTGGACACTGGAAGGTTATTCTTGCCTTCTAACAGTGTGGTCCCACTGGTTCAATATTTGGTAAGTGATGAAGAACTATGGCAAAAGTACAGCCCGTCCCTTTTACCCCATATTCTGGAGATGGATGTCTCGTTGCTAGCTAATCCTTGGATTAGAGAATGCAAGCAAAATATACCAATAATGTAAGAATGTCAGAAGAGTCATTCCACCAAAAAGAAATCTGTAGGCTGTACACTATGTGGATGATATTACCAATGAAAATACTAATGTAGTCTTATGTGTTGGGGTTGTAACAAGTCTGCACAGTAATTGCAGTACAATAATCAGAAAACCATGGTTTTAGCTATACTGCAGCTTCTGAAATACTCCCCACTGCTGTTGTATTTTACTTGAAAGAACATAAATTTTATGTTAATTCCTTTAAGTTTCTAGAATATCATTATTTAGCTAAAAAAAAACCCCAACCTGTCATTGCATTTTTATTTTAAAGTTGCCATACCAACTAGTATGCCCTTTCAGTGAGGAAGGGGGCCTGAAACTATTTTTCAGCAAGCTACAAGTATTTATATATTTGAATTATAAACTACCCTGTTGTCTTGGCAAATAACATGGAGCTTGGTTCACTTTAATCATCTTTAGCTATTAATAAACTAATTTCTTTGAAAATGCTGGGGATGTTTGACTGCAAATCAGGTAAATACTTCCTGTAATTCCTGGGTAGTCTAATCTTCTGGTTTTATTCAGGACAGCTTGGCATTATCATTATGGATCGCTCCCGGCACCGTGCGGGAAATGGCAGTGAGCAGGCGCCTTCACGGGAGCGCAGCGGTGAAGGTGAGAGACAGCGGCAGCTGGAGCGCCTCAGCAGGGAGGAGGCCTATTACCAGTTCATTAACGAGCTCAACGAGGAGGACTACAGGTTAATGAGGGACCGAAACCTGCTTGGCACTCCTGGTAAGATCTGCATACCTTCAGTAGAAGTGTAGTGGAGTAACTCTCCTGCTGTTAGGCACCACAGGGGGTACTGTGACTCAAGCAGCCTGACTTCTGTGGCTTTGTAGAAAGGGAAAAATCCTCCACATGGAACACAAGGATAACACTTCACCTGTATACCAAGATGCTGCATTTGAATGTCCAAACCCAGATAATTAACATTTGGTACATTCAAGTATATCTGTTTATGTGTGGCAATTTTGGGGGCCTCTGAAGTGTTACTGGAAGCTGGCATACTGTCAACACATTCAGGATCTTTTTCTTCCACTCCACTACCTACTTCCTCTGATATCTGCATTGTGATCTCACATGAGTGCTGTTTTCTTTATGGTTTCATCAGTTTTGTCTGTCTTCTGAAGATTTTCATTCAAGATAGAAAATGTTATTTCTGCATGGCTATGTAGAGGCAATAATAGTGTCTTATCTAACAGTGTTATCAAAATGTGAATTAATTCAGGAGAAATAACAGCAGAAGAGTTGCAGCAACGTTTGGAGGGGGCTAAGGAGCGTCTGACATCACAGTCTGATCTGGATAACAGAGAAGGTGAAGGTAGAACTGTTGGAGGTAAATATTCTTCATTCATATATGTAGACACATAGTATGTGGTGCATAAGTAGTGTTCTGTAAAGATATTTAAAGAGAGTCTCATTTCTTTCTTTTTTTTTTTTTTTCAATGTGCCTGTGGGGATTGTTTAGGAGAGATTTCCTAAGGATGCAAAACCAAACTTGAAATACTTGATGAGAACTCGTTTATGTTAATCACAAATTACTTGCTCCTTTTTCCCTCATTGTCCCCTGCTAGTAAATGTGATAGCACAAAAATACTATTTTTCAGTTCTTAGAGGTTTTTATCATCTATTAGAGCAGTTGGAAATGAAGTTAATTGGAAAACAGTTAATCTCTCCACTGTTTTGACACTTTTGTTGTTTCATTTCCATTTGTTTTAGTCAAGTGAGGCTTGTGTTTTATGCACTGTCTTCAATTCCCCAGAAATACTGGCTTACTCATTTGGCCAGTTACAGTCAGATTTGGGAGAAGAATTGGCAGCTCAGAAATGAAGATACCGAAGTTCTTGGAGGGGAGGTTTCCTGGACAGTGAGATGATGGAGTAGGGAGAACTTAATCTGATCCCTTAAAGGGAAAATCTTCACTGTGATCATGACAACTGGCCAGCTTTATACACATAGTTAGCCCTAACCACAGCACGTGTATCTGTTCCTGAGTGTGTAGTTGGAGAAGACTTGAAAGTGGAGCTGTGGGTACTGTAATAGGAAAAGAGTATATTTGCACAAAAGGAGAAAATCTGTTCAAACCATGCATCCCACCCAGACACATTCCTGTGTAAGCTGCTCTAGGTGACCTTGCCTTGGCAGGAGAGTTGAACTACATTATCTCCAGAGGTTCCTTCTGACCTTAATGATTCTGTGATCATTTATTCTACTGCTTATAGGAAACATTTTTTAAAAATATTTTCCAAAAGAAGACAAGACTTGGTATTCCTTTTCCTGTCGTATCAAAATGAGTTGTTAAAATATTCCCAAACCGGTAACTTCAGCAAGTGGCAGGTATTGGACAAATACAACCGTCTTTGGACCACCTGGATCTGAACACTGGCTCAGAAGAGACAATCTGGGTGTATTAATTTCTCTCTGAGTCTGCTGGTGAGACAAAATTCTAGGTTAAACTGGTAAGTTTTGATGACATTTTTACATAGAGCACATTTTTGTACATTAGCATAGCAAGTTAGGTGCCCTGCTCCTGTATGGTGTCTGAAGTCAGAGCCTAGCAAGTGAAGAGGATTTGGAGTGCATTGTCATATGCAGAGCATGCAGTTGTATGAATGTTTGCAATTCTTTGTTTCTCTCAGATTCTGAAGTTCTTGGGGAAAACTCCACCGGCGACTCTTTGCTTGAATGGCTTAATGCATTTCGTCGCACAGGAAACGCCACCCGCAGTGGGCAGAGTGGGAACCAAACCTGGAGAGCAGTGAGTCGAACTAATCCAAACAGTGGGGAGTTTCGCTTTAGTCTCGAAATCAATATAAATCATGATCATAACAGTTTTGAAACTTCTGGTGAGGAGTATGTTGATATAGATGCTACCAGACTGTATGTAGAAAGAAGACGTCAGCTAGTTGCCAGTTCAGTAGCCTCACGGACAAGGAGCATGGCTGCAAGAGAGGCAAACAACGAAGCTGCAAGGACCAGGCTTTTAAGACGTGCCATGGCATTAAGGTCAGAAATAGTCTCTCATGCGGTCTCAGGGAGGCTCAGGAGTAGAACGAGAGAGCTGACAGGCCAGACAAATAATACTACACGAAGCAATTCCATGGCTGCTGATGAACCAAGAGAAATGCCAGAAAGAGGTACTTCTGCAGGGGTCAGAAGGGGTAGAGCTAGAACTAATGTCCGGATGAATACAAACCAAAGACTAGAAATTTTGCGGCTGAGGTCTACTCTAAGTAGTCGAAGCCGCTCCCCGCTGCAAAGGCAAGGTGATGCTGCTCATTCTGAGGAACGTGGTCAGAGGCAGGATAGAAATGCACAGCAGGTCAACAGAAGTAGGAGACAAACGGCTCAGGCTTCTCCGCAGCCTACTGAAGAGCAAGCAAGAGGTAACACTCAGGCTTCCCAGCTTTCCAGTGTAGCCCCATCCTTGCGAACAGCTTCAGAAGAGGAAGAACCTGGTAGGCCAGTAGCTGCTGCCAGAAGGCACCCAACAATTACACTAGATCTTCAGGTGAGAAGAATTCGTCCTGGAGAAAACAGAGACCGGGACAGCATTGCCAGTAGAACTCGTTCTAGAGTAGGAATGTCAGAAAACACAGTTACCTTTGAAAGTGACAGTGGAGGGTTTCGGCGCACGATATCCCGCTCAGAACGCGCAGGTATTCGGACCTACATTAGCACTATACGGATACCTCTTCGTCGGATTTCAGAAACTGGGCTTGGGGAACCTTCATCAGTGGCTCTTCGATCAATCCTTAGACAGATAATGACAGGCTTTGGAGAACTGAGTTCTTTAACGGAAACTGAATCTAATTCAGAAGTGCAAAGAGGCGGCCATCACTTAGCGGATGCACAGAATAACTCAAGTTCAGTGAATGGCAGTGATCCCAGTGGGGTTTTGTCTAGAAATGGACACGCAGTAGATGGCAGCAGGGAAAGAAGTGGACAGAGGGGCAGTCAACGCTCTGGGCGCAATCATGAGAACCAAGACAGCAGGCAGTCTCAAGATGCAAACAACTTAGTGGAGAATGGAACGCTGCCCATCCTTCGACTTGCCCACTTCTTCCTGCTGAATGAGGATGAGGATGATGATCGTTTAAGAGGTTTAACCAAAGAGCAGATTGACAATCTTTCTACACGGAACTACGGGGATGTTCACACCGAAAATGAATGGAGTAAAACGTGCAGTGTTTGCATTAATGAATATGCAACAGGGAATAAGCTAAGGCAGTTACCTTGTACGCATGAGTTTCATATTCATTGTATTGATCGCTGGCTTTCTGAAAACTCCACCTGCCCAATTTGTCGGCAGCCAGTTCTGGGGTCTAATGCCACAGATAATGGCTAGAATTGTTTGTACTGCTCAGCACTCAAGGATTTGCTCCTGCTCTGTTATGAGCCAGATGAAATTCATTGACTTAGATATGGGTCCATTTGTGGGGGCAGTTTTGTTAAATTTCTTCAAAAATTATAGAAACTTATCTAAATCTAACAATGTAAATACTATTTTTTCCAAGTGCGGATCTAGGAGCACACATAGAACCAAATGATATTGGTAAAGTTTATATTTTTTTAGATAATTTTGTTATGCTAAGCACTTTTGTAAATACAGAAATGCAATAGTTAATCAGTCCTGCTTAATGTATGTTTTTTAACATTGTAATGGACTCGCTTTATTTAGATTACAAAATGTTTCACACAGACCCACCACTGTGTTGAAAAAATAGTGGCTAAATAGCCATTTGTTAGCTTTTTGTTCTAAGAACAATTTCTTTTACAGAGAGTCTCTTGCTGGACATGTTTGCTGAAGATATTTAAGTTACTTGAAGTGCTCATTTTTTAATTTTTTTTTTTAAACATTGAAATATCCTTTCCAAAAACTTGCCAATTTGGTTCTATTTAAAAAATTCTATGGCAATTTTTGCATGTGGGTTTACACAGTTCTTAACGTTGATGAGTTCTTATTCAGAAGTGGATGAGTTAGTGGCATTATGAAATGTATATAATTAAATGCTGTCTTTGACAATCTTTGTCTTTTTAGTGCAGACAGCAATCAAATCTGATAATTCCGAGAGGGTGTGTCTTACTTGCTCAAAGAATAAATGAGCACTAAGGAAGCCTTTTTACTCTTCCAAATTACTCAATCGATATTCCTGGGGTTTTAACTGCCTTAGTTTAAAGAGGGGAAACATTTCCTTGACCGTTATATTGTCTATAATATGCATGTTTTGGGCATCCTACTCAGAAGAACAAAACAAAGACTTGAAGTGCTTTTGTATAGAAATTTAAGGTACACATGTAGTGTTAGTCCTCTTGAAACACGCCTGAGGACCAAGTGGCAAAAGACACTAAAAGGAGAAAATAAACTTCCCTGAAAATCCCCAGTATCTGTATAATTAGATATTAAACTTTATACCAATGACTTACACTGAAATAAAGTTGCAAGTTAAATAATTGAGGCTTTATGTGAATTACTGTTGAGCCATATCCTGTAGATTAATAAGAAAACTTCTATTCTTAATGTTCAGTCTCAGTTTTCACTTTTTTCCCCACTTTTCCCCAGCTCTGTTCCTGGCCTTTTAGTTACTATGGTACATAAAAGCCCAGCTAAAAGTGCTCCAGGGGTTTCTAGGAGAAGCTGGATGTTACAAAGCTTGTCTTCTGAGCAACCTACATCTCAGTCCCTGGAGAAATGCAGAATTGTGCACTAATCTGCTGTGTGTATTCTGAGCAGTAGGGTACTTGAAGTGAACAAGTCCTACTGCCTTTCTCTGCCTGCAGATAGTGGCCTTGACAAATGTGCTTCTGTGCCAGGTGTGTCACTTAGAACATCTGCTCATGATATCCTTCAAGGGTAGCTGTAAAATCCCATGTGATTGGATGTCTACTTCAGTCCTGCAAGTGGAAAACTTGTGTCATAAATCCAACAGAAGGGCTTCTTTTCATTCCTGAAAGTAGTTCTAAGGAACTCTGTTATGAGATTTAGATGATTTAAGGATATGATTAAGATCTCTTCTGATGTAATTTGTGCTGTTAATTACTGCAGAGGTTGTTGTCCCCTCCCTTGAGGGCTTCTTTAGCTGCAGTAAAGAGTGAGGAGATTTAAATGTGATTGTAAGAGCTAGCTTTTTTATTTTGACTTTTTTTTTTCTTTTACTTCTGTTAGCTGCTGAGACTGACAGTATTTAAATACATACATGTCTTCTGTTGCTTCCTTGTTTCTTTATGACTTCCTTTAATATTTGAAATGTGCCTGATTGAAAAGACACATACATAGAAACCTACCTATGGCTCACTACTGCCTTGCTGGTCAGGTCCTTCCTTCAAGGTCCATTTTAACTCTGATCCTTACAACTGCTACACTAATGCACTGATGAAGAGAGCTTGCCTGTGCCTTTTTTCCATTCTAGTAGGAATTTTGCTGTGTGTAAGAACACAGTTGGTTACATGGCTCAAGATGAGATCATCTGTGACAGGGTATGTTTAACTGAGCTGCTAAGCGGAATATCCCAAAGCACAGTGAGAGCTTTCTGTAGAAATTGAAGGCTATGGGAAAAGAAACATTAAGCCTCCACTTCTATATTCCTGCCCTGTCACGTGAGAGTTGTCAAGTATTTCCCCTCCATTGAGAAGTATGTAATTTGTTACTCAGCTTTCCCAAGATACTGTGTTAATGGCACCAATTAAATTATAGTGATTCAGTTTGGTATTGGCTTCTGTTATCTCTCTTTCTGTGATAAAACTGCAGTTCTCTGCCACCCCCACCCTCCAAACACTTTTTTTTACCTTGTCCTGTGGTGACATTAAGAAACGTAATTTATTTATACACAAATAAATAAAAATTGTTGGCAGAATTTTTACAAATTAGTTCATTTAAAATGAAATATTAAATGAAGTTGAACTGGTAGCGCTAATCCAAAGCCTGTAGAAAGCCTTAATGTTGAAGATGACCAAGAGAGCTGCCTTAAACGTGATGCCTGCAAAGATAAAGAGAAATATCAGGCTGAACTAATAGATTTTTCTATTTCTTTTATGTGTGATGCTATCAGTGACTTTCTAGCTGATATTATGGCTCTGTATGTCTCCCTAATAGTCTCTTCTTTAATAATACATCACATAGGAGTGGTTTCCTGTGTTGCCAAGTAACACACAACAATTAGCAACATGTGCAAATGTGGAACTATAAAAGGAAGCAGTAAATGATAGCAGATTATGTCCTGTCACTTCATGCTTTTGCCTTGATGGGAAATAACTATTCTGCTTTTAAAAGCAGATGCCACTTCACCATGCCCAAGCTCCTTGGTGAAGTAACCCTGTGCAGTTATCTGGTAAGTACCAAGTGACTGATCAGAGCCCAACCAAGCTGCCCACCAGGCCAACTAGGAATGATGTGGGGCAGGCAGGACATCCTGCAACTGTGTGAGGATATGTTGGGCCAAGCTGGTAATCTGAGTCTGCGAGGTGATGTGGGCAGAAGAAACCTCATAACAGAAGAGAATTGCAGTGGACTCACTCCAGGTCTGTTCACACAAATAAAGCTGGCCCTGCAGGTCAGTAAGGTGGGGCAGATACTTTTCTTTCTCTAAGAACTCAGCATCTCAAGTGCTGGTCTGCAGAAAGCATGGGGAAGAAGCAGGAGAAATCAGGTCTGTTTGCAGTTCAAAGGCTGTGATCTCATCAGGATCACAGAGACCTGGGGGGATAGCTCACACAGCTGGAGTGCTGCAATAGATGGATACAGGCCCTTTTGGAAGGACAGCGATGGGGAGGAGCTGCCTTTTGAGGGGAGAGCAGCAGGAATGCATGAGCTCTCTCAGAATGGATGAGGAGCCAGCTGAGAGTCAGGTCACAAGTAGTAGGCAGACCAGCATGGTCCTGTTGTGGTAGCTGTGTGCTACAGACCACCTGTTCAGAAAAAGATGCAGAGATCTTCTTCAGACAAACAGTCCAGATCATCTCTGGATTATTGTTTCACAAATGAGACACATTAATTCGAATGTGGGCTGTAGGATTTGCCAGTTCCTGAAGAGGCTTTGAGACCTGACTTTCCTTTTGAATGCACTGACCATACATCAGTGCAGTCTGCAGGATTTCATGGGAGAGAGGGGGCAAATGTCAGAAAGCTCAGGATTATTGTTCTCCAGTCATATACCGTGGTTATAACTGGAGCTGTGCATACCCAGCTGTGGTCAGAGCAGCATTCAGAACAAAAGACACGGCCATGCTGACAGTGCAGCACTCAGTGATGAGTCTTTAAAATTAAAAATATAATTAGCTCTCCTGAGATCCTATGCAGCTAATCTGATTTCAGCCTGCACACAGAAAGCATCAACAACAGGCAAGCACTGCCCAGCACACTGCAGACTTCCCTCAGCCTGCTCATGTTTACAGGCGGAATGGGGTTAAGCCCACCTTTTGGACACACAAGGTACCTCACAGCAAAATTTCTTCAATTTCTTTTTTCCCCCTGGGCTTACACTAGACTTTGACTAGTCTGGAAGAGACCTGGAGCAGGTTCACCAGATACTTGGTGCACATTGCTCTTTGGCATTCACACTTATTCCAGAGGGTGTTTATTCCAGCACTAAATTTATCTTTAGTGTAATGTAAATTGCCTGAAGTGCAAAAATGAAACATATACACACTAAAACAAAACAAACACAGCTTTGATTTTGTTTTACAGGTTGAAAGCTAAAATGGGATATGTGGGATCACTTTGTCCCATTATTTTAAGCAGTCCTTTTGAAGGCTGAACTTCAGGCATTTATAACCACAGTGGCTCTTGTCCTGAGTAACATGGGACAGATAAATTGTATTGCTTGTACTTCCAAGAAAAGCACTTGGATTTTATGTTGAACTTTTCCATCTCATCAGTAATATTAAGACTTCTACTTGGCCAGTTCCATTGTGATGTATTTCCTTTCACAGCACTGTTTCCACAGTGCTGAGCATCTGACATACCTTGCAGAGCCTGTGAGCTATTTTTGCAGTTCACACACATTTGAGCTACATTAATAATGGCTCACTCTTTACCTTCAGGCATGCGTGCCCAGGAAAGCATATCATGTTGCTATTTTAATACAGAGGTCTTGCCCTTTTCTGACCGAGTAATGCATGAATAGACCACTTTGGCTGCTAGTACAATTTCTTTTACTGTGTTCTAAAACACATTTTACATACAGTTTATTCAATTTGTTCAATGTATTTGTTCAAATACATATAAACACTGAAAGAGTAGGAATTGCCAGTGAGTGTATGAGCACACACTGTAGTTAACCTACATAATGTGTAGCAGTTAACTTGAATGTACCTAGTGAGCGTAAAGAATCATATTATTTCAGCAAAAGGTCTCTAAAATTTAGCCCTCTCCCCCCTTCATTTTAAGGTATCTCCAAGACTAGACTCCAATTTTTTTTCCTTGTTACATGAATCTCAAACTATGATTCTGGCCCCCCAGCTGATTTCAATCACTCATTATTCCCCTGCATCCACTGTGCTCTGACATGAATCAAGCTATAGCTCCTTTCTCTATGATCTAGGCTGTGAGATGTGAGTAATGCAATTTGAGGCATCCAAAACTCCTGGAAGTACCATGACAAGATTCCTTCTCACATTGATGGTGGTAGAATTGGGGAAGGCAGAACACTTGAATAACCCGGACTGTTTTGGACAGAAGCACACTGTGGGCAAGAGCCCGTGCAGAGCCCCAGTGCACGGGGCCCCAGAGCATCCCACGGCACATTCCCGTGCGCTGCCTGGACCAGCTGAATCCGTCTGAAACTTCGGCTTCCAAGAGGACGTGTCTCACAGCAGGAGAGGGCGCCAGACAACAAGGAGCAAGTGGTGGCTTGGCGGTGCGTCTGGGAGCGCAGACTTGCCTCCGAAGGGGAAGGTGACCGTGCGACAATAGGGCACCGTGTGACAGCCCTCCCTTTAAGGGAAAGGGAGCACTTCAGCTTCGAAAATGCTCATTGGTCGAAAGGAGCGACAAAATCCGAGGGTCCACAAACAGAGAGTTTTACTGGCACATTACACACTTGATGTGGAAATTGGTATGTTAGTCCTAGACCTGATATACAGGCACACAGCACTGGGTTTTTGGTAAAGGGGTGGGGTGAAGGGAAGGGAAAATAAGGCATATGGCATAAAGAGGGAGGGTGGCAGGGAAAAGGGAAATTTAAGAAGTGAATTTTAAAAGGTAAGATTAATCGTTAAAAGGAAAAGAGAAAAAAGGGAAAGAAAGAGGAAAAGAGAGATGAAAGACATTATCAGCCCTTGTTCCAGCATCGATCCAGCTAAAAAGATGCCTGTTGGAGAAGATGAAACAGGAAAGCCTTATAAATACGATTGTCTGGCAAAAGATTTTGAGAATATAAAAACCATAAGCGAGATTGAAATGAAAGCAAGCTTTGAGTTACCTTAGTTACTGAACAACTAGAAAACAATGGTGTGGCCAACTGAAGGTAATAATCCCCTTTTGATGAAACAAGACCCTCTGCTTGCAGACAGGTCCAAGGGTCAGAGCAGACCCTACTAGCTTGGCAGAAGGGGTCCAAAGAGTAGTTTTTAGGGTTTAAAATGCAACACAGTATGGTAATGTAGTGATTCTTATAGGCTGTATGTAAATGCTATAAGATTTGTATATGGTATTAGATTGGTTAGTGAGAATCAGAATATTCACACAGAAGAAGATTTATTGTATTGTAACAGGAACTTCACTCTCTTACCCCTTTTACTCCCTTACACTCTTGCCTCTCTTACTCTCTTACCCTCTCATCCTCTCTACCCCTCTCTTCTTTTGGGCCTACTCCGAGCTGTTCTGGCAGCTCCAAGCAGGGCCCTGGCACCCACGCCCTCTGCAATAAACCCCAAGTTCACTACCTGGCTTCAGAGATCTCTTGTCTCCGTCTGTCCTGACTGTCCTACCCCCCAACGTTCCTACAGATGCCTATGCTTGTTTCAGCATCAATCCAGCTGATAAGTGGTGGTCCAGTGGAGCCAGTTCAGCTGATGAGATGTCCAGGCTCTGGGGACACCACCTGGACTTGGAAATGCCCTTTTATTGACAAGTTTCTCCACCCCAAAGACATATTTCTCATTTCCCATGTTAATTAATTACCATGAAGTCTGTTCTTTTAGGCCTTTCTGGAAATGGGTCAGAGGGCTTCAGGAGTGGTGGTTGATTTGAAATAACACTGAGGAAGGCCAGCTGCCAATCCCACCTTATAGACCATGTCTACTTCCTGCCAATCATTCCTGCACTCTGCTGTACTGCGCTGTGGTTCTTTCTTGTGGAAAAGTGCTGCCCTCTCTTCACCTGCCCCCCCCTTCTCCAGCCAAAACTTGTTCTTTCTCACAGCATCCTAGTGCCAGTAGTCCTTGGTTATTACCAACAATTCTGATCTGTTATTAGAAACAGTCCTTGGCTGGCTCCACAGCCATCCAGTCATCGGTACTTGAGACATACACATCAGCCCCTTATCTTTTGGGAACTGAGAGCTCAAAAGTATCTCCCTTTAGACCACTGTCCACAGGGTTATAAGAAAATGGGGTTTAGTCATAATTATTTTTCATACTGGCCACAATTCGAGTCAGTAACTTTATTTGAAGGTTCATCAACAGAAATATTATTCCACCTGGGTTTCTAGTCAGGCAAGAAAAATAAATTTCCGAGGCTGCTTGTTAAAAAACAAATGCTCATTAGACAACACTATTTCCTGGGAACAGACAGTGTTTCTGATAAGCTGGAGAGGGGCTTTGTCCAGGTGCAGCTTGTCAAGGCCAAGACCTCATGAGCACTTGTCATATGATAGAGCAGCCTGAGCAGGGAGGGGGGTACGACTAAAGTCAGCTTCTCTGGGGCTCTACACACCGTGAACCCGGGAGGCGAGGGGACACACGCTGCCGAGCCCCAGCTTCCTCTGAGAGGGAGGAAAAAACCCAGGATTGGGGGAAAACCGGTTTTCCTTCGTGCTCCGCGGGGCCGGATCTGCCCTGGGAGGGAGGGCAGGGCAGTAGCTCCTTGGACATTGCGCCCGTGTCCTTTGTTTCTCCGCGTGTGGAGATACTAACGCGACCTTGAACCAGTGCTGGTTTCGAAACAAAACGAATTAGCTCGGTTTGAAATCACGGCGAGGAAAGCGGCTGCCGAGGGCGGTGACTGCTGCTCCGCTTGTGCCCCGCCGGGGCGGAGGAGGCGGCGCCGGGCGGCGCGGCCCGGCCCCGGGAGCTCTCCGAGGTGCTGGAGCGGCTCCCACCATCGTCCCCAGGACAGGGACACCGCCAGCCTGCGCTCAGGACATCCCTCGGAGCACTGCATCTCCAGATGCCCCCACGGGAGCCACCGCCGCTCCCTGTCCCTCCTCCGCCCGGGGGAAATGGGGATGTGATGACACTGCCTCTCTGCAAGCTCCCTGGAGACGGGTGTCCGAGAAGCAGATTTCCAGCCTGCAGGAAGGGCTCCCAGCAAAGGAAGCAACCTCAGTTAGCAGGGCACAAGCTGGACCTGTTTTCTGAACAGCAGCGGGGCAGAAACCAGCGTGCCTTGTATCCTAGGGCTATTTTATCCTATTCCAGCGTCCCTGCCAAAGCACTGCAAACAAGCAGAGCCGTGGGTGCTGGTCTCTAGGGTATGGAATATCACAGAATCACAGAATTCTATTCTTCTGAATGCCTCGGGTTGGAAAGGGCCTTAAATCCATTACCCCTGCCATGGGCAGAGACACCTTCCACTAGACCAGGTGCTCAGAGCCCCATCCAACCTGGCCCTGAACACCTCCAGGAATGGGCATCCACAGCTTCTCTGGGCAACCTGTTCCAGTGCCTCACCACCTTCACAGCAAAGAACTTCCTCCTAATACATAATTGAAAACTACTGACAGTTCAAAGCCATTCCCCCGTCTCTACATACTCTTGTAAAAAGTCCCTCCTACATGCTCTTGTAGAAAGTCCCCCTTTTTATACTAAATGGGATTTCAGTGAGTTTAAATTTTTTTTTACTTACTATGTTGTGCACATAGTAAGTGTGGTTTTTTTACATAGTAAAAGTAAGTGTGGTTTTTTACATAGTAAGTAAATTTTTTTCTGGTATTTAGAGCAAAGTCCAGGTCACAGATAAACTATATAGTTAATTCCATCATATTTTAAATCATGTGGGGCCTTGGCCATAGCAGTTGGTTCAAAACATATTTCAGAAATTTACACACATGCTCCAGAGTATGTTTTACCTTAACAAGTGTGTCCACTGTCTCAAGCTTCTTTTCAGTCTGAGAACATTTTCTTGGGACTAACTTTTGCTTTTCTGCATTTGTTTACAACTGTACAAAGTGAGTGCCACCAAATCAGTATGGCAGTATTTCATGCCTGCCTTGGATTCCCTTTACACCAATCTCATTGATTAGAAAGCCAGAGAATATTGGACTCACATTAGCCAGCAACCTAGCTGTGGGAGAGGGAAGTGAATCAAAATAATGAAAATGCACCTCATGCATTTTGAGAACTATTTACATTCTGGAAATCAATCCCATCTTAAATGTTTCCTATGAAGACCGGCTGAGAGGGCTGTTCAGCCTGGAGAAGAGAAGGCTCCAGGGACACCTTAAAGCACCTTCCGGTACCCAAAGGGGGCTGACCAGGGAGCTGGGGAGGGACTTGTTACAAGGGCATGGAGTGACAGGGCAAGGCAGAATGGCTTTAAACTGACAGAGGGCAGGCTTAGATTAGATACAAGGAAGAAACTCTTTACTGTGATGCTGGTGAGGCACTGGAACACGCTGCCCAGAGAAGCTGGGATGCCTCATCCTTGGAAGTGTTCAAGGCCAGGTTACACAGGGTTTGAGCAACCTGGTCTCGTGGAAGGTGTCTCTGCCCATGGCAGGGGGTTGGAACGAGATGATCTGTAAGGCCCCTTCCAATCCAAGCCATTTTAAGATTCCATGATTTTTCATTAAACTTTTAATTTCTTCAGTATTAGTCTTCTTTGCTTAAGAATATATATTTTCTTAATTACTAGCTAATTGCTAACTTGGCTCCATATAAGCTAAGATCAAAACTATGGTCTACTCTACCATATGTCTTTCCTGTGCAAAGCACTTGTAGGGGGTTGTTTTACACAGAGCTTTCCATCAATTTCCAGCCTGATGAATTCCTTCTGTTGACACCATTATCGTGGAATAAAAATTACTTGTTCCAATTCAGCTTACTGTATTTTGAATGTATCTTTAAAACCATGCAAATTTGAAGTTTTTCAGTAATTTTCAGGCAAATCACAGATCACCTCCTGCTATAAAATGAGTATAAATTTCAGTTTCCAACATATCAATATGATTATTCTATTCACTTTTTATTTTATTTATATACGTCATTATTGAAAAATCTGAAAAACCTGAATGGCATGTAAACAATGAAGATGCCTGCATTTCCAAATCTTTTATATTTTCCCCCCATTTCACTTAGAGGTAATGGTTTACCCTTTCTCTACCCCTCCCCCCCTCTCCTATGCTCCCACTCAATGTGCAATTCATCATATTTTTTTTCACCTTCAAGTTAAATCTATCTGTGGATTATGGTGAACTGTAAGAGAAGTGTTATTGTTGAGCCCCTTCTGCTCTATAAAGCACAGGAGACTCCAGCTCCTTTAAGAGATTCCAGGCTGGCCTTGCATGCATTGACACATGTTCACATATGTAAGGTCACATCCTGTATCTGTCTATAGATACCAGCATCTCTGCAAAGAAGATCCTTAAGCTATTTCACTTATTTTCTTAAGCTGGGTGATGCCAAGCACACTTTCTCTATCAATCTAGAAACAGCAAGTCCTGGATTTTTTACTTTTTTTTAACCTTTTAAAACATGTAATGATGAGTGACAGATACCTCCCCTGTAGCTCAGCATATTATCTGCATCATGCTCATTTTGATCCTGTGCATATAAACAAGGGCAAAGCACCACAGCACAAAGATTTGGTTTAAGACCAAGAGAGTCCATTATGTTGGGGTTTATTTGTTTGTTTGTTTGTTTGTTTTAAGACAAGCAGAGTTAGACAAGCAGAACTTACATGCAATTACTCTCAGCCTGTAGCCTACCACCACTGCTGGCAGGAGGCCACAGGCTTTGTACTGACTTTGCAAGGCCTCAGGACTGAGCCTCATTTTGTCTGAGCTTTTATTGACCTGTCTGTGGTTTTCTTTCACTTAGTTGTTGCAACAGCAATATCTCTAATGGGAAGGTAGCTATGTCTAACTGTCTTACTTTTGTTTAACTTTGTATGGCGCCATTGTGGCTTTTACATGGAGAGTGACAAGTTCTGCTGTGGACAATGAGATACTTAAAACTAACATGATGATGTATAACATCATTTATAACTAACATAATGATGCATAACATAATAATATGTAGAGGAATACAGGCCTGGTATGACAGCAGAGTCCCCTGAGAGTGGACTCACAGGACACTGTAGAAGAGGCAGAGGATGATGAAAAAAGGAGCACAGCCTTGGCACTGGAGAACTTGGGGCTACAAAGAGCTCATCAGCAGTCAGCTAAAGCAGTGCAGACCTGGGAAGTGGACAAAGATAGCTGAGGGATTACACAAAGAACAAGTATGTACCATACATAAATGGCATCCCATATAATACAATTGGATGTAAAGTGGAGCAGTAGACAAATGGATAAAGAGCAAGGTGTGAGGGCATCCCAAATACCACACAAAAATAGCCCCATAACAGTTGTTTTTCTCAGCAAATATTTTGTTGGTAAGACACTGATGACCAGCTGCAGCCCCGACACCCACTGCTTTACAAAGGCCAGCACTGTTGATCATTGGTCTCAGAGGGGCAGTGGAAGGGTAAGCACCACACCAAAAAAAAGGCAGACAGGAAGAGTGTGACTACAAAAAATTGAAATGGTTTATTATTTCTGTTTTTTTTTTTTCTTTCAAAAGTAGTAGCATTCCTAATTTCTTAGTAGTAGCATTATTTATTAGCATATTTCTTAGTATTAGTAGTCTTTAATTTCTTTCCTTTTTCTTTTTTTTTTTTAGTAATAATTAGCTCTCACCTTTGATTAGACTGTTACATTTTCCACTACACTAATAAATCTTGAGTAATGTGGGTTTCTTTCCTCTTTTTTTTTTTTTTTTTCCAGAACCAGTCTCTGTGTATAACATTAGTAATTGGAGTAAAGGATGCATCTTTTTGGAAATTTGGGCTTAACAATCTCTCTAAGGTCCCAGACGGCATCTGGCACAGTCAAAAATAGAAAAAAGATATCCTGTCTACCAGTCTGGCACATTAACTACAGGACCATTCTTCCTGCCTTTGCTTTATTTATTACATTGAAATAATTATTATGCATACTGAGCTCTTTGAAAGTACATTGCTATAAATACTATAAATAAATAGAAAAGTGAGCACGTTGTAATTTGAAAAATACCAACTCCTTTTTTTTTCAGTACATCATTCAAACCATGGAGCCATTATGACAGACCCCAGGGAATAATACTGCCATGACTCATGGTCCGATAATACACAATTTAGTGCAAATCAGCATGATGACAAAGACAGGCATTGCATAACAAAATAACAAAGGTGAGTCCTGCACAGCGGAATGAGCTGTTTCTTTCCTCAAAGCTCAGGGCTTACCCACAGGTTGTCAGCTGGTTACTAATGAACATGAGCTTTCAGAAACACAACCAACTGCTCTGGACTGAACACCTTAGTTTTCCTGCAGGCCTCACTCTTAAACCTGCTGAGCAGGACTCAGGTTCTTTCTCAGTTACTGAGATTATCCTGCACACTTAGTGTCCTTGAACACTTTTGCAGTCCACTTTCTCCTCTCAGTGTTCCACTAGACTGCATTGTATGATTATATCAACTTATGACTTGAGACAGATTTTACAGGCAGGTCTCCTCTGAGGTCCTAATTCTGAGCAGAGGCAAAGATGTGTTTTGTTTTTTCCACACCAGTAAGCTTTACTGAAATGCCTGGTCATTAATGCTTGGGGCATGCCTTCCACGGGGATACAGCTCAGGCTTGTCCAGGTAAGTGTGGGCTGGGTAATTAAATCTCCTTGAGGCACTCAAGTAGTCAAGTTTAGGTGAGTGAGTAGCCCTTGTAAAGGCTGTAAGGCAGATGGTGTTCTAGCTGGAGCACTCTTTGAGAACACTGAGCGTGCAGAGGTGAAAGCAAGTGCAGTGCATGTGAAGGAACGAGTGCACTCAGCTGCTACATGGGCTCACAGGCTGACAGTCCACAATACTTTAAGTGTACTGGAAACACAGTTCACCTGAGGGCTAATTTCTGATGAAAGAGTAAACATGAATCCAGGAGTTGCCATTCATTTTTTGGTCCTTTTTTGGGAGCACTTTCTTTGACTTTGAGCTGACAGTTTGAACCCAAAGTGAACTTCACTTTAATTTGTCTACTAGCTAACAATATATGTGAAGTGATTCCCTCTTCCCCAGGCCATTTGTTCTGGTACAAAGATACAGACCACAACAGAAAATAATTTGTGGAGAGGAGAAAGAGCAAGCTGAGGGAGAAAATGATGTTCATGAAAATAACCAGCTCTATGTCATGGTCTTAAAATGGGAAAGGAATGCCAGCTCTGGGCATTGTCCTAACTGGATGATTTCACTCACAAGAGCTCTTGGGCCACTTCTCCCAGAGTGATAAAATCCATGAGTAAAAGCCTCTCACAGGCAAATATCCGTCGGCAGCAGCCCTGTCACAAAGCACACATCTCCAGTGGGCTGGATGCATTCAGTGCAGTCAGTGTAAAATGCCACAGTTCTGGATTACTTTGAGTTTAGGAAATTCAAAGTGGTTTGTCAACAATACTTCTATTTCTAAGTTCTATTTCTACTTCTATTTTGTGGAGTCATAGCTAGAAAATATCACTTTCCATGCTATATATGAGGATACCAAAGTACAGCAAGATTCAGAGGTTTAGCATTATTTATGATCTTTGAAATAAAACCCAAGTTACCCATTATGTGTGGTAGCCAACTCTGTGGGGTCTGGATTGAGATACAGACTTAAGGCTGTTTGTCACAGACCTTCAAGATACAGGGGGCCATTTCTTATGCAGCAGATCTTCCCAAAACTCAATGTATCCTCGTCCTGTGGTGATTCTGCCTTATTGAAACCATTCTACCTTGAAGCTCATCTGGTAGAAAAAGCAACCCCTTAAGATGTGGCAACTGCTGCTAGCTATGCCTGGTTAAGACCGGGATCTGTAAAGATTCAGACGTGCTATCTTATCTAATTTTTTTTTCTATTAAGTTACATTCCTTCTTTGCCTGTCCTTAGTAGGTAAATTCGCATGGCTGCAAATGTTTTGCACAGAAAGGTGATGTGCAGTAAGTGCTACATTGATTAATCTTTCCTCTATTTCTTTTATTATCCTTGAATTACCGGACGTTTTGAGAAGGAATGGTATCTTTTGTGATGAGGCTGGCAGCATGCCACAGTGATGAAAGATGTCCTTGTAACCGGAACAAAGAAGCCCGGTTAGGGATCCTGATCCCAGCGGGAGCTTTCTTGGGATGCTTTATGCGCCCCAAATGTCCAGTAAAATACTAGCTCCAGAGAGACACCTCAAAAACCCCCACCAAACCCAGGCCCTGGCTTCATGGCACCTCACGCGATGGCTCACGGCGGGCGCACGGAGCCGTGAGCGGCTCTCCGGGAGGGCATCCCCGGGCCCGGCCGGGGCTGAGCTCCTCGCCCGCCCCCGCAGCCCGGGCGCGACGGAGCCGGCGGCCGCAGCGCGGCGTCTGCGTGCGGGGGGGCCCATGGCCAGCGCGCCCCGGCCGGCCGCACCATGCCGAACAGGGCCGGCCTGGACACGGCGCTGAAGATGTCCCTGCGGCGGAAATCCTCCAAGATCCACTCCTCGGCCGGTGAGGAAAGGGCGAGGCGAGGCGGGCTGGGAGGAGGCGCCGCGGCGGAGGAAGGAAGGCGCGGCGGAAAGGAAGGGAAGGGATAGCAGCGGCGCCTCCATGGCGCGGCCGCCCGGCCCTGCCGCCCCGCCGGCCAAGGCGCTCGGGGATCCCGCAGTGGCTTCCCCGCCCCCGGGGGCTCTCCTGGGCGAGGAGGTGCCTCCGGCGGGGCCCGGGCGAGGCGCTGCCCCCCGCTCCCCGGCCCCAAGGGCACCGCGCCCCCGCCTGCAGACCCCGGCCCGGGGCTGCCGCACCTCCCGTCCGTCCCACCAGGGCCCCCCGGCACCCTCAGCCCGCTGCGTGAGGAACCCCTCGTCCTCTTGGCTGTGACAGTTACTGACAGGGACATTTCTCCTGGTCAGAGGGCAGTACCGCCGGTGCAGGGGAGACAGGGGTCCCCCAACCCACCCCGCCGGTCAGGGGCCTCTGTCCCGTGACCAGGAGTGCGGAGAGCATCAGGCACTGCAGTGAGCCTGCGGAGAGGTCAATTACAGGGTTTCTTAAGAGGTGCGTTTAGGAAACTGTTTTCCAACTAGTTCATAAAAAGAAGTAGACAGAAATGGAAGACTTTGAAGGTAGGATTCTCCTCACAAAAGACTGACTTCTGTAGGACCTAGGTGCATTCAGATTTTATCTCTGGTATGTTCTGCTTGGGCATAGATGAATCATCAGTGACATTGCTGGTGACCTACAGACACCCATTCCTGTGCAAATTATTTAGGTGCCTAGTACAGTTTCTGTGGTGAGTAAAACTGTAGTATAATGCTATTTTAGCTCTTTTTGTTTCAATGAGAAATGTGCACATTTCCTGATCAGATCTGCTTTGGGTTAAATCTCAGAGCACCTTGGAGAGCATTTGCTGGATTGCTTTTGGATGATGCTGTATTTGAAGATGTCCTTTAGCCACTCATGGCTGTTCAGCTCATGGAACCAGGCTAGAGCTAGCTGAAAGAAGAAAGCCACCTTCCTTTTGGCTCCTCTGCACAACCTGGTCACTCTAGTAACATTTGCCTGTTTGGTCTCACTGCTTGGTAGCAAGGACAGAACATCAGGGACTTCTGCATAGCAGAAGAAGTAAGTGGGATGCTGAGCAAAGAGGTGTGTAATGCCTGCTCAGAGGAAATGGTAAGGTTTCAGGGTAGGATTTAGCATATTACCCTCTCTACTTACCTTCAGCCTAAGTCATTCAGATGAAACAGTTGCAGTTAAGCAGATTCCACTTTCCAGTGTTTGGGGATATGTCCACTTCTGCAGTCCGATCTGAAACCCTGTCCTTTGATAGGGAGGCTCCTTTCCCAAAACTGCAGTTTGGCAGATCTTTTTGTGACTTAACCTTTGGAATCCAAACCTAGGCTCCTTTCAGTGCTTGGCACTTGGAGAATGTTTAGCTTCAGCGTAGCATACATAAGGAGTTTAAGCTTCAGCTTTTGTCAATGACAGAATCACACACAATGGTTTGGAAGGGACCAGAGAGAGTCCAACCTCCCTGCTCAAGCAGGGTCTTCCTAGAGCACATTGGATGGATTGTGTCCAGAGGGTTCTGGTTCAATATTTCCAGTGCTTGGTCACCCACAATCCACAATCGTACTCATGGATCTAGGTGGTTAAGTTGTGCCTCGATGCGCTGGGTGGTTGAGGCTCCCAGATCTTCTAGCTGGGATTTATCTATACACAGACTCAGACTTTTACATGTTCCCTGCGTGTCACATAAGAAGAATCCAAATTAGATGATACTTTGAAGAAAGGTGGGGGTTGCTGGTTAGCATTAAGATCAATTTCTAGCTCTTGAACAATGTATTTCCTATATAGAATATTTTCAAGGGTAACAAGAGTAATATCTAGTATTAAGTTGATTGTAGTTGGTTTAGTACACCAGAGCCAGCTTTGGTGACTTAGGACAGCCAGAACCAATCTCTCTGCCACCCAGAAAGTCCTGCCTTCCCCAGTCGTGTGCATTCCCACTGCCTTGCTTGTGTCAGCAATAGCCATCAGATGGTTACCTGTTCACTGGGATCAGTGCTGATGTGGCTCACTACCAGCCTGTATGATCTGAATCCCAGCAGGGACCAGACACAGAAAGGCAGTAGCTCTGTTTTTCACAGCATGTTGTGGCTTGACGTGCAGACCTGCCGTCTGTGGGGGCCAAACAGGTTCACGTGAGGGGCTCTGGGCTGTGTGAACCCAACTGTAAGAGCATACATTTGGAGACTGAGCCACAGTCCACTGACAGGCAGTTCAGATGTGGTTGTGTGGTGGCACTGCAAAATCTCAAGATCCTTCTGAGCTGAATGGTGTGGAGGGGGAGCTGGTCACCCTATTGTCATCCTTAGTTAGGGTCAGGTAACTCTCTATCCATTGCAGGTTTTTTGGCATCCATGTATCAAAATGTTCTCTCTCCTTTCCTTTTTAGAAGAGAAGATCTTTCCTGCTCTGAAGTCTTTTAGTTTATTTGCTAGTTTTGTTTACTTTTGAGGGAGTTTTGGTAATCTAAAGTATTAGGTTTTAGTTTGGGTCACTGAGATTTATTTTCATACCATGTAAAGCATTTCAGTAGCTTACAGACATTCCTCTTTAGTCAAGAAGAACACTGCCTCTGTGATGGTCTAACAATATCTTTTCATGTCAGATTTTCGACCCTGCTGCACTTGGTAGTGTGACTTCCATATGTGCTAATACAGTATAAAGTGCATCTGGAATATTTGATAGAGTTTTAAACCTGGTTAACACTGGTATAAAGCACTTGCCAGAAAAGCAGATGACGTGAAAAGGAGAATTTAGAGATGGGAAGTCACCTTCTGCCACTCAGATGATCACTGCGCTTCTTTTTTATGCATTTGCTCATTAATCGATTTTTTTCCTTGTACAAGTAAACCTTTTTATTGCTGTAATGTTGTACCAACTGAGCTAAATTGATTAGATTTAAATTATTCTCAAAGTCTCTAGCTCCTTACTGTTGTAACCACAGACATCAAAGACTAACTTCTTCTTCTCCTTCCTGCCTCCTTAAAATCACTAAAAATAAGAAACTGTCAATAAGACATTGGATTACAATGGCATTTTTATTTTTAGGGGAAAAAATCGAATTTCAGCTTTATAATGGATTAAAGGTATAACTGATCTCTATATTATTTACTGTGGTCTTTTTCAATTGCTCAGTGATACACATCAGCAAGAAAAGTATTTTTAGTGTAAAGGTAGTAACAGAATCTTCTCTCAGGACATGGTTTTCCATCTACTTTTCCTGTGAAATATTTGCTTATAGTTTATGCTGTGTTTTTGATTTTAGAGTCTTAGTCCTTTCCTTGTAAAGTATCTGTCTCTTCCATTTTTCAGAGAAATGTCTATGCAAGAATTTCTTTGTGCTATTTTTGTGCTGTGATATAATTACCATGATTGCAACTGTTGGGAAGCATCATACAGAGCAGTTAAAACCCTACACAGGCACTTGTACTTTGGTCAAAGCTTTTATCCTTGAGCAAAGATGGTTAAAGCATTGGAACAGGCTCCTCAGGGAAGTGATTGGGTCACCATGCCTGGAAGTGTTCAAAAATAAGTAGACATGGATCTTTGCTGTAAGGTTTAGGGGGCATGGTGGTATTCAGTCAAAGGGTGGACCTGGTGATCTCAAAGGTCTTTTCCAAGTGTAATGATTCTTTGATTTTATCTGTAGTCATATACAGGTTAGACATAATCCCTATAGATACAGATAAAATGCCCAGGAGCTACAGGTGAAATATGTCATCATCTCTGCATGATTTACATATGGCTGTTGCTGCTTCAAATGAGGTGTGATTTGGTTTTGTGGAGGCAGGTTCAGGTGGTGTAAGAAGCATGGTGAAGGCTACAAAGCTTTAACCTTGAAGCTCACTCTCATCACCTCTACTCACAGGATATGTACATCCTATTTTGCAGGAGGATCAGCAGTTGCCTTGGATGCATTTTTAAGCAAACAACCCCTATGAAGGGATCAGCAAAGTGCTGAACTAACAAATTCTTTAAAAACTATTATTAAAACTGTTTAAGTAAGAATAAAAGCCCTATTCTGCTGAGAGAAATGTACCTGGCAGGAGTAGTGACAGTGGGGACTGACCAGGGGGGTGTACTTCCTCAGCAAGTGCTTTAACCACCCGTTAGCATCACCAAGAGTCACTGAAACATTGGGCAGGACGATTGCAACCATAGTGTTGGCACACAGAAATTCTGCACTGTGATGGGGAACTTTTCCAGGGTAAGACTGAACTGCTACCAGTTTAGTGGCAGAAGTTAGTACTGAATGGACAGACTGCTTTAGTCCATGTTCATGCACACACTCAAACTGTGTGGTGGTAATTCAGTGTGTTACAGACCTCCCATTGCTTTTCATCCACGTTTAACTGGCACACAGTGCAGTATAATGTGCAGCTCATTCTATCACATCAAAGGCCCCATCCTATTTATGTAAACACCAGTGACAATTATAAACACTGGGGACAATTATAAACACCAGTGACAATTACGCCTTTTGACAATGCGCTCATCCCAATAAACCTCATGCTCTACGTTACTATGTTTCTGTAGTAGCACAAAGGGGAACCTTCTCAAGCTGTTTGGGATCTTGCACGACTGTAAAGTGAGGTGGTGACAGCAACAGGGCTAACTGGAGGCCGACCTGAACTTCTGCTGCCTTTGCTTAAAGCTTGTTTGGCTGTGAGAGTTGGTTTGCATTAGAATCGGAGGGAATTTAAAATACCTCTGCTTAGGACACTCAATTAGGAAAAGGTGACTTAAGCACAGTTACTGTGGAGCAACTTCATAAATAACCAAGATCCTAAGTAGAGTGGCAGAAGAAACATTTTTTCCCTACTCTGATGGGGGAGGTGACACTATTAATAAATTCATTAAAGATCAAAGCACTCAGATGATAAGGAATACGTTATTTAGGAGTTAATTGAGGAAATAAGAGATTTAACTACCCTTCTGTTTCTAGGATCAAATGAAATGAATGTATTTAATAAAAGTTTAAAATTCCACTTGCTGTATAGCCAATATATGAACTCTCTTACGCTACTTGAGTATTCATAACTCCATTGAAACAGACACATGTATTGACTATTTATAGAAACTGTTTTATTCCTTCTCTGTGCCACTCTCTCCACAGGACTCTTGTTTCAGATTTTAGATTTCCAGCAGTATCGGCTTTTAGTGTACTTCCCTGTGCTGGGTGAGTCAGTTTTCTCCTTTTCTGGGCAGACCTAAAAGCACTGCCCTACTAGTGTGATTTGGCAGAAATGCCACTCTAGTTCCATGAAGGATTAAAATATCTAACAGTGAAATGACTGCAAGGAAATCTGCTTGTCTGTTCAGGGTCCTAGAATATCACCAAGATGATGGAACTGCTGGGTGTACTTCCTTATGGAACTCACTGAGCAAAGAAAGAATAGTCATTTAGTATTGCATTTCCACTGCCACAAGGTTTGAGTGCAGTCTTGATCTCTGCCAGCTCTGCAGGGTTTTTTTTTAACCTGGGAATCTATGGCTTTGTGAGTGATGTTGCTCTAAAGCATTCCCTTTTTTTTGTTACCATTAACCCCCTTCCCTCTACAAGAAGTTTTAAGCTGATAGCTCCCATTGACTCGAGATGGTATTTTGGATGATCACTTGAAAGCTGATATCAGCATCTAAAAGCGATCACTCTCCAATTAGCAATTCACAAGGCATTTTTATTGTAGTGAAGCCTTGCTGAGGGCCCTATGGAACAACCAGGTCACCTGTTTCTGTTCTTCTGGAAGGTTGTCAAGTGATGCTCTGTAGATTTTGCTACAGGGCAAGACTCTTGGCTGTTTCATTTTCCTTTGGCTAGTCTTTTTTGAGCTGTCAAGTATGGCCTTTAAATAATCTTTGAATCTGACTGATTCACTACTTGTGAAGCAATATCCTAAGCACCTATGTTACCTTTTTTCTGCAACAGGGAGGTGTCCCAGGCTTGTTTTCCTGTACCATGTTGTATTGTGACACATTTTAATTATGTCTGTAGTAGTACAAATACTGGAATATCTGTTACAGGCAGTATCTGCAGAGACTGATTGTCAACATGTTCTTTTAAGGGATAGTTAATCCCAAAGTCTTTCTTGCACATATACCTGGTAGAGCAGAGCAATATACTGGATTTTGAAAAGGCAGTTGAGTATCTCTGCAGCAACATCTTTCTGCTTCTGGGACAGCTTTTAAGTGTGGCTTGCCACAAATATTTTCCTTTCAGTCTCTTATCTTTTCCAGCTAAGCTACTTAAGCCTTTTGGAGCAGTTGCAGGTATGTAAGACATGGCATCTGAGAGCTTTAGATAACTGATTCTCAGCTGGTGCACTCAAAGGATAATTTGGGAAAGATCACTGACACAGTTGAGGATTGGGAAAAAAACCCCAGATTTTACACAGTTTGAGGGTTTATTTTTAGTGCAAAAAACTAATTATCAATATTGAAAATATATTATTTTCAGTTATTCCAGTATTTGTTAGGAAAGCTCTCAGATTTTTGATTAGTATTATTGCCAACTTTTCATAATGAATCCTGCCCACTACAAAAGTTCTTGCACAGTTTCTTTCCAGCCCCAGGAGTGGCTATATGCCTGTCTGTTTTGAAGTTCTTAGTTGTCAGACTGCTGGCTGAGTGGTAATTACACGACAGTAAAATTACTGGAAGATACAATGGAGCAAAAAGACCTAAAAACAGAAGATGCAGAGCTTTGTATTTCAAGCCAAGGTGTGATAAGGCAAAGCTGACATGATGCTGATTTTAATGGGTGACCCAATCCAACCACCTATTTGGACTCCTCACAGAAGTGACACAATCTGTATAGTTACAATATCACATCCATGTACATGACATTCACAGGAGGTTTTCCTGACAGCTACAGGACTAGTTACCCTACACCTTTTAGTGAGCACTAAATCCAGTTTAAATGAACATGAAGTGTCAGTAAATTAGTCTCAATACTCTCATGTTATGATGAAGGATCACAAGACATACCATGGATTTTAAATATATTTCACACCCCTTACATAGGGTGTTTTTGTTAATTCTAGTTCTAATTAACAGTTTGAAAACTCTTGCCTTGGGGTATTAGTGCAAAAAGAAGGTAAATGAGAACTTGTCTTCCACTTGACTAAAATGGAAGAGCCATGATTGTATCAGTTCATAATGGATCCAACAAAGTGTGTCAGTTTGTTTTAGCTAAGGGTTTGGTGTGATGAATCTGCCTTCTTTTAGAGTGCTGGAAATCAGGATTAACACAAATTTAATTAGTGTATAGGTTCTATAAAGGAGAGAAGGCAGCCTGACATCTTGTTTAAAACGGATTGTGAGGTCATGATTTTTAATTCCTGATTTCTTGATTGCAGGTGACCAAACCCATTCATTTGATTTTATTAAATGAGGAGGTAGTCAGAAAGAGTGAAAGCAAAGTCTTTATCTCCTTATAATAACATCACCCTGATAAATTTTTCTACTTTGAACAGAAGGAGGGCTCAGGTGTTATCTCTTGTCAACCCAGCACTGTTCTGCCTATTTGTACAAAACACAGTAAAGGCATTCTAAGATTCTGTGCCCGTGAGATTGGGGAACATTCAGCCCAATGCTTATACAAAGGATACATGAAACAAGTTCCCCAGGCTTTTTTGTGCCTTCAGATACTCTAAGCATACATCACCCTACTTAACAGATGGTGTTTATTTGTAAATAGAAGACAAAAGATGCTGAAAGGGTATGTGCAAAGTCAACATCAGCCGTCAGAACTCTGAAACAGATACAGAGGTTACATCTGCATTTGTCATATCAGTTACACAGCTGGGAATCAGCATTTAACCTGGAAGCTTGAATCTGAATTCCAGATGACATTTAGTCAACATTTCTGGATCACTGGGAAGGCTCAGCATAGTTATTGCTTCAGTGGTCCCATGGCTACTGAACTGAAATACATCAACTGACATAATTGACATAAATTCTGGTGCCTTGTTCTGAACTGGGACGAAGAGACAGGGGAACTAAGGTATGCAGGTGCTGCCCAGGCTGGGGAGGGCACCACCTCTGCTTTACAGATTAACAGTCAAATCTTCTTCCCAGAGTTTCACTAAGACAAGTCTGCATCTGGAAGCCATCCTTGTGCCATTTACCTGACTGGTCATAGGGGAAAAAAGGAGCTTTCAACAAGAGCCTAGCAGACAGACAGGAGGAGAGAATGCTAGCCCTGCCCCCACCAAATTTATCCTAATCCTGCACTGCCTAAAGAGGGGGAAGCATTCGCTATCAGTCCTTAACTAAAATCCTGATCCCTGCTGAAGTTTTCCCACAATCTTCAGTAAAAAAAAAAGAAAAAAAGTTAATACCCTCTTTCTTATCAAAGTAATTTTATTTACAAATCTGAAATTTGTCTTTGAAAAGTTTTTAAACCCTACTAGTCATCATTATGGTAACAAAATGGGGTGATCAGTCTTCAGAAGGAGAAAGGAGTGGCTAGAAAGATCTGAAATATCTGAGGAGAAAGAGTTCACTTCTTACAGAAAAAAAACCCCAAAAACCTTAATTTGGTCTGGGTCCCAAATTAAGACACTTTGGGAAAGTGCAAGTATCAGTCATTACTGCAGTTATTTTGGATCCATTCCCTCTTGTGAAATTGGAGTTGGACATTGAGTTTCATCTGGGATTTAGCAGTGAGCAGCTGCATGGTACTTACTTTCCAGCTGGGGTTAAACCACGACATATTTTTTCAGGTCTTTCTGTATAGTACTGAGCCCCCATAATAGGAAGAATTAAAGATACATTTTCTGGAGAAGGTGAGCTTCCTGCTGTGAGTTGCAATGTATACTGTCACTAAAGTTGTCCAGTGAACACAGATGAAACTTTCCCTAGTGCCTTCCAGGTGGCCCTTCTGTCATGCGTCTCTTAATTGGGACTGTGAAGACAGTATCTTCCACACACAGCATGGCCCCAATACCATTACCACTCTTGTGACAGAGTGGGACACGTGCAAAATTCCAAATCCAAAATCCCACAGCAGACCCAAGAAGGTCTCTTTAGCTTCAGGATCTCCACTGAAAACAAGAAGTCTGGTTTGTGTCACTGTAGATGCACCTGCTTTAAATCTCTGGCCATTTCCACCCCTGACTCCATACTATTCTCCCTCAAGTGTTCTTAGCCATGTTGTTTCTGGTAGGAGTTCAAGTGAGAGACTTCAGCAGTCCTAAACTTTCACCATTAAGAAAGACTGGGCTGCAAAGAAATTTCTGCAGTCCTCAACACTGGATGGTTTTGTTGAAGTTTTGGCCTGCCAGCTAATTACCTAAACCATTTTCTTTGAGGGCTTTCTGGCAGGACCCCAAAGAGAGAAAAATAGGGAATAAAATAGCTGTAATAATAAATCTGATATGATCTGGTTGAGACAATGCAATTTGTGTTAGTGCTAAATAGCAGGGGATTTAAATAATTTAGTATTCATTTTGGTACTTTTTGGTTCATTAGACAGCCAGATTCCCAGGGTGCGTGTACTTGCCATTCCTGCTAGGAACATTGTTGTTTACAGAGACATTAAACTCTCTTATCACTGTCATCTTCTATATACAGAAATCCTGACAACCAAGGACAAGAGTTAATCTTCGATCTTCCTACCAGAAATCTCCTCCCTTTTTTTTAAATTAAGGTCCCTTCTTAAGACACCCAGCACTTTACAGACACAAGCATCTTGCTGAATTTCTGCATCATTCTTTTACAGGCTTCAAATCAAATCAGAACAGTTTTGCCCTCTGATGAGATGAAAACATTTATATTTCTGTGTACCAGTTCACATCTTGTCAGGGCAGATGGTACTATTGAAGAGTACATTGTCATTAATTTGGGACTCAGCAACTGCAACCAACCATATTTTTTATTTCCATCACAACTTGTACACAAACTAGTGTTCAGTAATAAAACGTTAGTATCCTAAGCAGAAGCCACAAAATTTACTGAGGTAGAGAAAAGTAGCATTGATGTGGTAGCTCTTGTCTTTGTGAGGAGCTAAAGCTATTTCACTGCAGTTTCAAGTATTTTGTCATCAGTGGCTCCAGAGCAAGGGAATAATTTTAGTTACCTACTTCAGAGGGCAAGATGAAGATCACAGACAGCTACACAGTGTTTGTATAGTGCTCAGAAGCAGAGGGTCAGACACAAAAATATTTCTTTAGTCAGGTAAGCTTACAGCCATTAGGTTTACTTGTTGTCATCTGGCTTTGGTGGTGTCAGACCTCATGAAACTAAGTACACCTGGATATTCTGGACAAAATAAACAGAACATGACAATTTATTTAATCCCCTGCTTCTTAGAAAGGTTTATTTTTACAAGGTAATTTTATAAACTATATACCTTTAGGTTTTTTGGCATTATTTTTTATTGTCTAAGTTGTCTATTAACAATGATTCTATATTGACATAAACAATTCTAATAGGAAAATTGATATATCCAGTTTAGTAGACTAAAATTTGCAAAGAGTGATTAACAACCTGAAGAAAGGGGGAAGGGAAGTTCTACATTAAGAAGATTGGCAGTGCTTCAACTAGAGGACTATGCTGTGACTGAGGCTATAGCCAAAAATAGAATTGGATTAACAGAAGAAAGGCAAGTAGATAAAACTAAGGTCAAAGCAGAAATAGATGCTTTAGAATTACCTCATGCACCAAAAAATATGAAGAGATATTTAAGGAGTTTTCCTATTATATGCACCTATAATGGAAAAATCAACTTACAGTAAGAGGCACTGTGAAAAATGACTCAAATAATAAGTTAATTAAGAAGATCTAAGCTTTAAAATGGGCAGAAAAAAATAACAACAACTTCTTCTGATTGTTTGTACAGGCTTTAACGTGCATGGTAGTACAAATAAACTTACAAAAAAAAAAAAAACTTGTAAAAGAGAGCTGTAGTAATACCAACACTTACAAAAAGAAACAGTAAAAATACCATTAGACACTCTCATTGAGGTGGGTAACAGAGTGACAAGTCAAACTCAATAGGTTGTGCTTTAACTCCTCCCCAGAAAAAAGGCTTAGCTAGGTAACAAGTTCTACCTGATGACAATTATTACAGCTCTGTTTACACTAACGAGTCCTAGATGCATAATTAGTAGGGGAGAGAAGCTAATGCACACAGATAGGAAGACTTTAAAAGGGGGAAAAGTAGAAAAAGGTCATGTCTGTAGAGATTTTGGTAGGATAAGCTGTAGTGTTTAGGAAACTTGTACTTTCTTGTAGCTTTGAATTCCAGTCAGGTAAGTTGGTTTCAAAGGAGGGAGGATTGTGCTTGTTTAAAAAATTTATTTTTGATGTGTTCAACTCTAATGCTCTGAGGTAGATACTGACTTATCTTTTCTTCAATTTTCTACATGGAAAAGCTGAAGACCTGTTTTTTTGATAGGAAGGTAAGATAAGAGCTAAGGTAATGATCTACTAGTAAGCAAGACCTATGTCTGCTTTTATTGTAATGACTTTGTTCATTTATTTCTGATTAGATATTCCTTGGTAAAGGCATAGTCAAAACCTAAACCCTGAGAGGAAACACTTCCAAATTCATAATTCTTTCCTGTAATTCTGTGTTCCTGTATGACATGAGCACTACAGTGATGGCTCTCAACAGCTCCATTGTAGGAGTTATGTTAAAGATGAAAGGTATACTTGCTTAATGTAAGAGACTCCTTCAAGTTTCTTGGGATGTAGGGCTCATTACTGGCAAGGAACTGTTGTTTTGATGAGGAGCTCAGTATTAAGACAGTAACTGAATGGGAGGGATTTCTCTCCACTGAGTATGTCTGCTCTTCACGGCAAAATAGAACAGCTGTGTGGAAATAGTGTTTCAGTAATATTTCTAATGACCTCTGAATGTGGAATAGCGAATTAATGCTTATTAGTTTGAGACTTCTGCTCATATGTGACCAAATAATTTCCGTAATAGTCTGTCAAGTAAAGAGCAATAAGGCTTGCAGTCTTCCAGAAAAAACTGCTATATGGAATTTGTCTCCAGTAGTTACTTCCTAGAACTAAGTATTTGCTTTCATATTTTTTTTTAAAAAAGGGAGTGGGTATGAAACCTAGATTAGGGGTGAGAATGACTATTTCCCTTTCAAAAGGTGTCTCCTCTTTCACAAAAAGACTTAAACAATGGATATAAAATCCAGGAATGGCTAGAGGTTAGGACTGTCTGAAGTTCTGTCCTGAAGAATGTGTAGTACCTCTTGGAGTCATCATCTGAAGTCTAGCTGATAAGCCTTTCCTAGGAATGAAACACCAGTGCTTGCTGTGCCTCAGTGGTTGCACTGTCACTGGAAATTGAGTCAGCCAGGTAGTGATATTCAGCTTTAAGCAGTGGTTGGTTGGTTTAGGCTTTTTTTTTTCCCCTTCTCCTCCCTAGGGCCACTTTTTAATGAAAAGCTCCTCCAGTACCAGCACATGAGTCATAAACATAATTTCCTCTAAATTTGCAGCAGCCTATGCAATACTAGATAATTAAATATTGAGAAGGTCTGTGATTCTTGTCTTTGCTCATTCTAGAAGCAATTGCAATAAAACTCTCCCTATTGCAGACAGGTATTGGAATGTCTCAAAAGTGACAGATGGATACAGTACAAATGTACTTAAAGTCTCAGAAATGATGCAATAGGTCAAGCTGATTCCTGATCCAATGGAAAGGAAGCACTTAATGTTTTGGCAATGACAAGCTTTGTGTGGACCCCAGCAGGAGACCTGTAAGGTTGTGGGCTCAGCAGGTCAGGTCAGCATAACTCTGCCTAAATCAAATTCACTGTCACCAGTCTGCAGCAGTTCAGGGTCTGAGCTATAGGATTACCAGAAAAATCTGTCAAAGCATAATAATATATCTTCTAGAGATCAAGCCACTGAAGCTATTATCTCTCTTTGGGGGTGGTGGGTGAGAGGAGAGAATATTTTTAAAAATGATCCAGTACAGATGCTGCAGACAACATAGCTGTTCCAGGAAGAACAACCCGCATAAGAAGGCTGGGATTTTTAAAATAAAAATACTTTCTTGGGGAAAACATCTCCAGCTATGCTTATAGTATAGGACTTTGGCATAATAGTAGCAGGTGGCTGCAGCATTAAAATAACTGGTAATTATATTTTTCATATAATGTGCTTCAAAGGAAAAAGGAAGAAACCACATGAGGTTGTAGTTTGATCAGCTTTATTCTCATCCTTGGTCTGGTGTTTTGGCTAAGGCTGCAGAGCAGAGATAAGACTGGCTGATACTGCAAACCTGTAAGCCTCTCTTATCTGTCAGTAGTGCTTTCTTCCTGACAGGGACAGGCAGAGGCGTGTGATGGCAGTTTTTCTCCTTGTCCTTGGTTAAACATAGAACTGCTGTTGAATTTTCTGTTTTGTAGGTCTGTTTATACATCCATTACTCTGAAAATAAACTTGTCCTACATGGAAGATGTTCATTAAGTTCACAAGTCTGTTCTGAGCTTAGTGCAGATATATCTTTGTTAAGCTGCCCTAAACATAATTAGCTGTGTTCTGGTTTTGGTAGCCCTTGGTGATTCAGATCAGTTGTAATCAATATAAGAGGTTCTGCACTAGATCCTTCATTTGGTGGTAAAGGCTGGGAGTGCAGTAACTACCCTTCTAGGTCCAAATACAAAAAACCTGAAATGCAGGTGCCCATTCTTCCATCCCCTTTGCTGCAGCTCTTCTCTTGGACAGGTGGGAATTTCTGTCTGGTATTCCAAGTCCCCTGGAAATTGCCAGGGAGCAGTCCTCTGGGAGGGCTGCTAATTCTCACACCAGCATATTTGCTCCTGTTTGAAGGTGCCTTAAACAGAAGAAGAATGTCTTTTAGAGCCAGAAAATGACTGAGCAATGTGCTGCCTCTCTGCATGCCCTGTGCTGTGAGGGCGATAGAGGACAGCAGAGTCCCTCTGCCATGTATCTGTTATTCCAAGAGCTCTGGAAATAGTTACTCTCAGGTTTATGTTGACTTTCTGCTAGTGACAGGCAACTTCATGATGTCCACTCTGTATTGAGGATGGCATTTCTTGTTGCTCTCATGGAAGCTGTGTGATGAGTTTGTGTGGGTTATGCTCATATTTCTGAGATTCAGTGCAGTCTTCTACATGGTTATGAAGTGTTCCCTTCATCATGTGGGACTGCTGAACAGTCCTTGTTCTGAAGGAGGAGGGCTAAAATTTTCTTTTTGTTTAACAAGACAGTATTAATTTTGTTCCTGTATTATGTCAGACTTCAATGTAGCTAGCAGATATTAAATTAGACAAATTACTAAAAGATAAATAAGGACACAATAGACTAATTTTATTAGTTACTACACTATGCAGTTACATGCTGTTTTCTGCAGGGCATTTAGATGCTGCATGAGACATCTGAAAGTATTTTGCAATTAGAGAGAATTAATTGGTTTCCAATTTCCTCTCTCGAATGCTTCCATTAACAGACCCACTAACAGTTGTAGTGAACCTTTAATGAATACAATAAGCCACATAACCCATATGAGCCTGCATGGCTTGGTACATGATAGGTTCTGTATGCTATAATAGTACCTTGCAGTCATATTTTCTAAGTACTTAATCAACAACTTGATATGATTTTTATTTAAAAGTTGCCTCAGTGGAGAGAATGGACTATAATTGAATTTACTTGCGTTATCTTTTTCATATCTGCTTCGTTCTATGTTAAACACATTTGGAGAATGGCAAAAATAGCAGTGTAGCAAGGATATAGTTGATTAATAATGTGCTGCTCTTAGTTTAACACTCAATCCTTAGAACTTTTAGTATAATGCTGGGGTACCCTCTTGGGTAGGCTAATTTTGGTGGCTTGTGCAAGCCCTTAGCAAAGCAGATGGGATCTGCTCCATGCCAATTCAAAGGTGTGTCTAAGGTGAGTGCTTGGATGTGTATGCCTGTGCTGAGCAGCAGGACCTTCGTCTAAGGGAGTCAGGATGAGGTAAGATTAGGCCTTGCTTCTGCAGTAGCCTAGTCACTTCTTCCTCCAAGTCATCCTTCCCTGTTGTCTTCTAAACCACGTGTCTTGTTGCTATAAAGCAGAGAGCAGGGGTTTGAAGAAATGCTGGGAGTGAACTTTATGCTTGACTGTATCCATCAGTTGGTCCTTGATGATAAAAATTGCTTCTGGATCAATCTTTGTTCCTCCCATGCAATAAAAGAGATATATGGGTTTGAGACCCAGAGGTTTAAGGGAGTTGGCTTAAACTCTAGTTCCCTACTTTGTAATTGAATGTCTTCTTGTAAAGATAGTTTCAGCTGTCCTGTATGGCATATAGGTGTGCTCAGGGTATGCCCATATGGTCATGTATTTAAATGTCTTCCTGAAAACTGGTGTTCTGCTAAGATCCTCTAGAGTGTGGACTTCTGGGTTTGGGGATGTAATGTTGCTGTTTTGGACAAATTTGGGTTTAAAAGATGAGACTTTTGGGGGATTTATTAAGCGTGAATTGTGAGTTGTCCTCAAGGGTGCTGGGGGAGCCCCATTGTTTCAAAGCTGGCTCTACTTTGCAGGGCCGCTCTCTCACAATGCCTTACCTCAGATCAGCCTTCAGGATGTCTAAGCTGTCAGCAGCACTAGTGAGGAAATGGTGTTCCCTGAGACATAGCTGGCTTGCTGCTGGCTGAGCCCTTCCCAGTGAGAGGAGAAGTTGGTGGTGAGATGAAGACATGGTGTTGGATTTGTTGGGCTTTTGCAGTAGGATCTGTCACAAACTGTAGAGGGGCCAGCATTGATTGCGTTGGTAGTAGAGCTGCAGTCTGCCGTGTTTTGTTCTTAAGTGTTAAAATATGCCTTGATACTTTTATCAACCCATACCTGATCAAGGAAAAATATTCATCCTTGTGCCTGCATAAAAGAAGATGCTTTGAAGAAACAGGGCTTTCCTAATGTGTGTTTTCCTTCTGCTGAGCTCTTCCACCATACCTGTACACATGTGCAGACATGAGAAAAAACCTGACTTCCTGAATAAATTGTTTTTACAGTGCTTTTACATTTTAATAAAGCAGTGGGATTGTCTTTGTGGTCTGATTGCTATTGGCTGAAGAAAGTTTAGCAGCCCTACTCATCACTCACCTTACTCCATTAAGGGTAGGAGCAGCTCTGTCCATACGTAGCTGTTGTGAGGTGCTGCATAGCAAGTAAATGGCTTGTCTAAGCTGCCTCTGACAAATTCAGTTCATTATCTGCAGCCTAGTTCATTAACCATGCCTGGACAGTGAATACTGCCATATTAGCATTGCTAGTGGTGCATTTTGCATGCTGCCTTTCCTCTTCCTCCCCTGCTGCCTCTTGGTCAGCACTGAGGGTACCTGCTAATGTCCTGAGTGTTTGGAGCAGAGCTGCTGTGTAAATAATTCATAGGGCTTAAAGGTTTCAGGCAAGTCTAGTTAGAGTGGGTAACCTGAAGTTGAATGATGGCAGAAGATGCCCACTACAGGTTTTTCATCTGATGCAAATCTGGATTTGGGTAGAGCTGTTCTAGATCTCCCTGTGGTAGCTGAAGCCAGTTTTCCCCAAGTCTTGATCAGACTGCTTATCTGCAGTTGCTAGAACAGAGCTATCTCTACCCTATAGCCTGCTTGTCTGCTATGGGTTCCTTTGAGGTCTTTGGTGGTGGTGGTGGCTTTTTTTTTTTTTTTTAAATAAAAATTTTTATGTGTGATGAGGATTGCCTATAAGGGAGTTCCTATGGATCCAGTCATCATTAGAACATTTTTATGAGAAGAGTGTTGGGGCTGCATTAAACCTTGAGAACCTGTAGGGGAAAGACTGTGCTTGGTCTCTCTAAGTTACAAGACAGAGATTCAGTGTGTTACCTCTGAATCTTTCATGTCTGTTAGACTTTGGCCAGTCACCAGAAGTTAGGCTGTAGGGCTTTTTAGGCAAGAATTGGTAAGTGAGGCAGTTTGCTTTTGGATTCGTGCGTGTGTGGCCTTTCATTTTAAAAGGCATTTTTGTACCGTACTGCCACAGGGTGTGAAGAATGCATTTCTTTGCTTCACTTTGTCACTTCAAGAAGATATTGTTAAATGTTTTTATTTTTCCCATTACAGATATTTAGCGTTCTTGCCCCTAGAAAGAAAAAAAAAAGGTAAATGAGCTCTATAGCATTTTTAATGCTGGCTTACATTAAGTGCAAATAAATGCAGGAAGATGTAGTGGCTTCAGGCTACTTAGAGCAAGCTAGAGTTATCTTAACATAGTGAATATTTGGCTTTTCTTGGTGTTTACTTGAGAGGATATTAAAAGGATTAAATAAAAATACCTATTCTCTTTATTGATAGTATTACACTGTTTGCAAGTACTTAGTCTTCTTTATTGACATCAATATTTTAACTTTCTAAAGTAGAAGGCCTACTTAATGTGGAAACAACTGCATTGATAAGAGTGAGACAAAATCCACTGTTAGCTGGATTGTAAGGACTATTTATTATAGGCATGCTGCTTTAGTTTGGTGGCCCGAGTTAGTAAAGCACAAGCTAGGTGAGAGGACATGAGTTCACAAAACTGAAAATAGTTCACTATGATGATTCAGTATTATCTTTGGAGAATAGATGTATAATAGGCATTGCTCCTTTTTATTGAAAGGCTGGGTTTCTTTGCATTCTGTGAAGAGGTGATCCAGTTGGGATGAAGGTGAGTAAGAAGTTGGTTATCTTGCTAGTGAAATTTACAATGTAATTTGCTCCTGGTGCAAGGTTTTTTTTTTTTTCAAGAACGATGTTCTGTTAGTCCTGAATGTCTTCATGGAAGTCAGCAATGACTTCAGCTGACAGTGCTGCATTCCTACCGTACATGGCAGGGATGGTCTGGCAGTCCAAGTGCAAGAGTGTCTTTGGCAGTGCAGTTGGCTCCTCTGCCTTGTCATAACACTGTGCTGGCAACAATCCAGCTGTGGGTGTGTTTACAGTGGGAATAGAGGTGATCTGGCATCTCCTGCATTTCAGTACTGGAAGACTGCTCTGGAGTGCTTTGAGATCAGAGACTCATCCTGTGATATCTGTTAATGTTTGTCTCTGAGTTTTTCTAGCCACTAGAACAGGCATATTAGTGATTATCTTTGCAGAAAATACGAAAGAGGATAACAAAGTTGATGGTTTGTCTTTGGTTTTGACTGTGATTGCTTGGTGAATAATTGTTTATGGACACAAAAGCACTTTGTACATGTGACGTGCACTTTCTCTAGGTAGCACTAAGATAATCTAGAAAGAAAGGTAGCTTTATGGAATGCTTGTTCGCTCTTCCTTTGTATGCCGGGTATCTTAAAAAATGCATTTTTTAAAAAGAGAAAAGCTGCACTTGAGTATGTATAGATGGGACAATGGTTAGAGCTGAACCATAAGAAGCCTCCAAGGAGGTATAATTATGGAGTTAGTGATAGGCAAGTAGTTCTGCTGGTGAAATGTGTATATAATTCTTATTTTCAGAGTGTGCTTAATTTTATGGTGCACTTCTGTTTATCTGTGAACAGTAATGCAAGATCAAACTTCAAGATGCTTTTCTTTCAGCAAGTTGTGGGGGCTTCAGGCCACCATACTCTCTCTGTTGTGGGACTTAGTGTGCTTCTTTGCCATGAGCCTTGAGATAGATTGAGGCTTGAAGTCAAATTCTTGAAATGATTTAATGTTTTAGTATCTTGCTGGATTTCTGATGAGAAATGTCAACAACTTGGAGAACTAAGTTATGGAAAGTACAAAACTTCTCCAAGCTGCATTTTTTTTTTATTATTTTATAAATTTAAGTTTTGAAGCTTGCTGGCTGCTGTAGAACGAAGACTTGTGGCAGATGGGACCCAGTACCTTCACTGTTAGTCAAAGGATGCCTTGCAAAACAGAAGGTAGCATAGCCTGGCTGTACTTTCATGCTGCCTTTTGGCTCTGGAAAAGACAATTGGGATTTCCTTTCTTCCCTTCACCTTTTGAAAAGGAAATATTTGATGTAATTTTTTTCAGAGAAAGGGAATATAGAAAGGCTTCCTTTAGCAGGTTACTGACTTGTGATAAATCTCATATTTATTGATTTTTAATATATATTTAAATAAACAGAATAGATATGTGAAAAGCTGAGTTGTCTGTAGATCTTATGGCAATATAGGCTTTTGTGTCCCATCATGAAATCAGAATTGTTTTACTTTTCTCCATTAAAATTCCATAAACATGAATTGGCTGACTCATTACTAATCTCATCAGGATTAAGAGACTTTAATCTTACTCAAACAACATAATAGCATAATGGAGTAATACTGGAAACTGATTTTTCTTGTTTGTACTCCATGCATTTGCATGAAAGTCCTTACTATTTCCTAATTTAAAGCATCAAATCAACAGCTTGGAGATGATCTGGTAAAAATAAATTTAAAACTGAAAATTCTCTTACTAAATTATTTGAGGTTACACTCTTGAATACTAAGTTATTTGAGGTCTCCATAGATCTGAGCTGCTCTGAGAATTAATTCCCTTCCCAGTCTGTGATAGGGAACATGAATCTTTGATTGTATAAGCTAGGGAATTACATTTAAAAGAGAACCTACAGCTACTCTTTCATTATTAACAAATGCCTGTTGGAAAGATGGTCTTTCTGACCTCGTAGGCAGTTCTATGCACATCTGTCAATGTTTGCCATATGAAAGCATAAAACTGGTGCTCAATGCAAGTGTTACTTTAGGACTCTTTTGAACAGATGCTTTATAAAAATCTTGAAGGGATAAATCCTGGAGGAGGGCAAAAAGCAGGTTTTTGAACTTGACAAGAATCCAGCAAAGGACAAAGGAATGTTAATTGGTTATACCTGAACTTTTGGCTGTAAAATACTCTCACATGCAAGTGGCAGTAGTAGTTATTACCCTGCTCATTACCTGCCTTTGAAAAGTTGGCTTCCTGACTGGGAAAATTGAGCTTGAACTAGTGGGGTTTGATACAACAGTATTGTTATCTCAAGTCGCTTCACTCCACTGACAAACAGATGCTAAAAGAACTATTTTTCCAATGTTTCAGCCACTCTGTTCTCTAACCAGCAGCCTCAGGCAGAAGGGATTACATCTTGTAATTAGATGCTACCCCTACCAATCTGATCTGTTTTGAAGTCAGCATGCTAAAGATTTTTAACCTTTTAGAATGCAATAGAAGTTAAGCTAATAGTGGGTGGGATGGTGAAGTATAATGAATGGAAAACTTGTCAGTTCATCCCCACAAAAATCCTATAAATATTGGTGATACCAAATCTATTTTGAAATTATTGGAATGTGGGCTTTCTAATGTAATATTTAAACAAAATGTCATATTTCAGTTGCAAGATGCTGAGAATCCAATTTGTTACATAACAAATACAATTTGTCTAAAAATTACAGCAGAGAAGTACATTCTAGGCTTGAGAAATAATTAGCTGCTACAATACTTGAGTAATTGCTAATTAGTGTGGTTTGTGGCCAGTACTGATGAAGTCACCAGAATAGGAACAAATGCACTTAAGCCAGCTGTGGTATTTGGTTTCTTGCTTGTAATCCTTCTCATTGGCTTGCCAGGAACATGGCCAATGTATTGACTCTCTTTCTACTCTGAAGTACACAGAATGAAGAGATATTTGCTTTATTGCAAGTTATTAATTGGGTGAAACTTGGTTTTTAACAGCTTGCAGCATTCTGAGCTGTACTTGTGGCTGTGGGCGCTTTGTTGGCTTTGAGTGCTAGATACACACTCCAGTAGTCAGTTTGTGTGGAATGAAGGTGCTGCAGGGGCTCAGCATACTGTGATCATGTATTTGAGGCTATAGGCAGAGGAGAGGCTTGAAGTCTGAACTTCAATACTGTTAAGCAGTTTAAACTTCTCTACAGGGTAGTCTTTTTTAAGGAGCACAGATCACTCACTCCCTGCAGAAGGAAAAGCTGGTTTTGCTAGGACTCCCAACAGTTAATGTGATGTTGAACTGTATCAAAAATATATTTCTGGCCCCCAAAAGTATTTGCATTTCACCAATAAAGATCAAACCATAAAGGAGTAGAAAACTTTATAAAAAAAGTTGACATCTTGATGCTCAGCCTGTGTCTTCAGATGTGTCTCTGAAGCCATCATCTCTAGGATATGTTGAGCTTCTAGTCCTTAACTTTGCTAGCTTGATTAGTTACTAGGAAAGAAACTTCAACTTAATTGTAGCAAAACTGTATTATAGTGAAAGTAGACTGCTAAAGGGAGTTTTTGGTGATTGGACAATATGCTCTGAAAGAGGCTTGCATAAAATTAACTTTAAAAATTCTGTTCAGCTCTGATCTGTGCTCTGGCTAGATATGTAGTGACCTGTCAGAACTTAAAAGATTAAGACCTCAACTTCATCTTTAAACTGAAGAACTTCCACAGCAAACCACTCAAAATCATTTATCCACTTCATTCCTGAGCAATGTGTATACTGGGGAAGGGACAGGATTAACTGCTAGGGTGGGGTATTGTCTGGATGAGCTTCTATTCCAGGGTCTCCAACAAACAGCCTCAGTTTTGCTCATAAGTGTTGTGACCAGCACTATTTCGGGCCACTATTTCACTGTGGGCTGGCATGTTTAGGTACCTTCCTAATATTCCATGCCCTTGGAGATGTTCCAGCATGGAGAGAATATCCTGTAGTAGCCTTCACAAAAAACTTAAATTGAGCAAGTAAGATAAAATTGCTTTCAAGGTTTTTTTTTTAGAAAAAAACCAAAAAACCCAAAAACTCCAAACAAACAAAAAAACCCCCAACCAAACAAGAAATAATAAAAAACCAAACCAAAACAAAAACACACAAAAAGACCCCCAAACAAGCAAACCCAAAAAAGCAGTGTTAACTGGCTATATATGTATTTGCAGTTGGACTGAAGTTCTGCTTTGCATTTCTTTAACAAATTTTTCTCCCTTAGAGATTTGGAACTTTAGGAGGAAAGTAGATCCAGATTTGAAAATCTGGAATTTATGCAAGACTGATAGAAATTCTGTAATGATTTCTAATTATTTTATAATAAGGACAACTTCAAAGCTTTGAAAATCATTGTTTAATACTGTTCAAAGATTTGATCACTGGTCATTTCCAGTTCTGTGCTCTTCTGTGAGGTTACAATTGCAACATAGAGTGACTGCAGTGACAGCAGGGGATGGCAGCAAGCCTACTGTGCTTCATGTTTGGATGCAGTCAGCTGTCAGTACAGCTGGTTGAGTTGAAGTCTGAATGAAGAAGTAGGGGCAGCAGTACTAATGGGGGCAGTGATGCCTGCTGCAGCAGGTGTGGGACAAAAAGGAGCTGATGCAGGCTCTTGGAGGGGTGTAGCCTACCTTTGTGATCAAAATTTGGGAGACAGAGAATGGGAAAGAAGCTTGTGTTCTGCCTGATTAGGGATGACCCTTCAAAAATTTGTTCTGGTCTATAATCTTGTGGTAAAAGAGGGATTTTCAGAAATTAATGTGTTCCACAAGGATATGGACTGATTATTAAACAAAGGACATGGTTGGATTTGTGAGGTACAAAGGCCAGGAAAAGGTTAAAACTTACATAAATTTTTCCGGCTAGGTTTCTGGACCCAGAATGTTCAGTGCTTGTGGTCAACTCTGAAGGCTCCTTCAGTAATAAAATGTGTAATGGTATCTGTGGGATGAAGAATAGCTCAGTAGGTCTTGGTACCTGTCTGTGATGCACTTGGATCTTGAAGACAGGGATACTGGAAACAAGTGGCAAGAGTCCAGTTCCTGTTGCATGAAGAAGTTCACTTGTGCTGCCCAAGTGCTGCACAGGTCTGACTCTTACCTTAGCCTGCTGTTCCTGGTGCCTTGGCTACAAACAGGAAACCTGTGGTGGGGATGCACGTGTTGAGACTGGGTCAACACTTGTGAATTAGAGATTTTGTTTTCACGTGCTTATGTTGGTATATGTCTAAAATATTTGCTGTTTGCTGGTGAATCATTCCTTAGTGAATCATTTTAGCTAGGCATTCCTGGCTTATCCCCTAGCATGTAGTTCTGATTGTCAGGATAAACAGCATGACAATCACAAGGTGACTTTAGGAGCAGATACAAGTGGATATGTAATAAACTGATCTGATATTTAGTCATTCACTGTGATTGTTAATAAGTTTGCTGAAGTGTGAACATTTTCCTTGAGGGAGAAATGCATTAAGGAATTATCCAACTTTCTGTTCTGTTTGTAAGCTTCTGTTTTTAATCTAGTCCTTTCATATGCATGCTAGGTATACTAAACAAGCAAAACCCTGTTAGGGAAGTGCACACAAAAAAGAAACTTACATTCAAGTCTGTTTTACTAGAATAATTGTTGGACCCAGCAAGATGCAAGCACATCTATTACATCAGAGACGAACTTTGTCTTCAGCATTAAAGCAAAATGCAAGTCCTTCCAGCTTTGATGATACTTCTGATCAGCATTATGTCAAGCTTCTAGCTCACGTTCAAGCAGTGTGTGGGGAGAGGAGCCTGCGTTGCAGAACAATCAAGCCGTAATTGCAGGCAATCCTGAACATGTGATGTGTTCACTGTAAAGGGTCAGGGAAGTACTTTTTTTTTTTGAAGGACCAAAACCAAGCCTGAAACTCCAAAACTCTGAACATTATGATGTCTAAAAAAAGCTTTTGTCATGTTTTGATGTCTGACTCATTTTTGTCAATGCCTGGAGCTGCCAGCACTGAGTCAGTGGTACTCAGCATTATGCATGGAAGGGATTTCCAATAATAAAAAGCAGTACTGATGCAAGGCAGTGCACTTGATGGTAAATATGCCAACAGTACCAGCTTAAACTGCATTCTGATGGTTCTTGAGTATCCTGTATATGGCTTATGGATGTTCTACTTGCTCTGAGAGAAGCTCACAGAGCACACAAGCCAATGAAGGATGTAAGGAGATCTAGGAAACTTTGAAAAAAGGTAGCTTGAGTGTGGCTATGATGGCTGGGATGAGGCTGTAGGGTGCAAGTGGGAGCCCAGGACAGGAAGCAGTCAACACCCTACCTGGCTGACTTTGGGCCTGGCCCTTCTAGTGCTATTGCTATACTCTTCTCTAGACGTGTTGGAGGTGCCTCTGCAGTCTGTCAGACCCCACCAGCCTGGAAAAGGTGAGATAAGAAGTCTGGGTTCAAGATAGCAGTTCCCTACAATGGGACCTTATCTTAGGTCCTTATATCTTATATAGGATATATATATATATAGGGATATAGTTATATCTTAGGCAAGCTAGGCTGGTGTAGTCAGCTGGTGAGCTTCTACCATATTTTTAGTAAGGAAATTAAAGCACAAGTATATACAGAGGACAAACAGATACAACATTATCTGCTCATGGATGCATCTGTGTAGGCAATAGATAATGTTCTCAAACATTGTTCTCTGATGTTTTCCTCATGCATTATGCAACATGCTTCCCTAATGAAAGCTGGATAAGAGCACCTAAAATTTTAGAGTTACCTTCCTCTCCTGAGGGAAAAGCACTTACTTGTAGCTAGCAGTGTCTTCCATGGTTTCCTGTCATTATGTTGCTCATAAATATTTGATTATCTCTTGCTAGCCTTTGATGTGCCAGTTGTCAGGTGGTGCATGCAGCTTCCTGTTGGTGGCAAGAGATGGGCTTGATACATCCCTCATATCTGGAGCCTGGCTCTGCACAGGCATAAGCAGAACTGAACCCCACAGCTGATGGTGTCACCAACATTTGTGTGCTGGTAGCTTTAGAAAGGCTGAACTGGCCAAGGTGCTGCTGTTGGCAATTAACAGCCAATGCTGGTTCTTCACATTTCCCCTTGCTAATGTGGGCTGGCCTTCTCAGAGCACACAGCTGTCCTACCATAACTGTACTGCCTTGATAAAAATAGAATATGTATCACTCCAGTGGGCCTCATGGCCCCAGGGAAATCTACAGATCCAGTGCTTTGTTGGGATGGTCACTCCTGGTACAGTTCAAGAAGCCAAGTCCTTGCTTCCTCCTATGGCTGTCTTCTGAGGCTTTAAACAAGCTGCTGATGTTTTCTTTTTTATTCCCTATCCAGAAAGCAAGCAAGTAGTTTGGATGGAGTGATGGGGAGAAGGGAGACGGACTGCCAGGGAGGAAGGACCCTGGAAAGCTGTTTTTAGTGCTTCATAGTTATATACATGACCCGCAAAAAGGACTAATGATCATGGTTATCCAAGATGTATCCAACATAATTAGATATGACTTTAAAGAGAGGCACATAATGATGAGTTTACTCTGGGTGAAAATAAAGTGAAAACTGCTCTTTCTTTTCTCAAGGGAGAGGGGTTTTTATTGCCTATATTGATAGCTGAAACAATTTCTAACCTTTTCATTTGACAGCCAAAATACTTTGCTATTAACTTTGTTCTGAAGCAAAGAAAAGTAAGTTAAAAATAACCCTTTATACCTGCAGAGGTGAATGGGTCTCATGACCTGTAACATCACAGATAGCATCTCTGGTAGGAACAGAACATCTTTCTACTAGGATTTCACTTGAGAAATTGTGCTTTGAAACCTGGTAGAGGTGGGGAGGAGGGGTCAGAGTCCAGGAATTGGACAGGTCATTGTTTCAAGTGCTGAAATCCAGGATGATGTTGAATTTTCCCTTTTTTTTTGGTTGAAATTATTAGACTGTTTCAGTGAAAGACACAGCTGTCTCTTTGTGCATGGCTATACACAGGCACCTAGTGCACACTTGCCTTCTGTGAATCCAGTGCGGAGCAGTTTGAAAGTGCAAACATATATTTCACAGATTACCGTGGGGATCACTTTAATCAGCTTTGAGACCTGCTAATGCTGTAGAGATCTTTGGAGGACTACTGCTGTTTTCATCTCCATGCAGCCAGTGCAAGAAGGAATGAACATCATGTCTCTGTGCCGCTGCTGGAAGAGATGCTTCTCTCTAGGTAACTGTATACGATGGGCAGCTGCTTTTGTTGTGCATTACACTGGACCGGGGGCGGGCAGAATTAAGAACAACAGCTTTGGGAGTGCTTTAGAGCAAAAGGTTACTATGTATGCAGTAAATCTTTGTAATCTACTGTTGGCTAGAAGCCAGTGTTATAGGCCTCTGGGCTTTTAGTAGAAGAAAACAGCTTTAAATCATGAGCATATAATGGAAACCCATTTATTTTTCTTGTTTAAATTGTTCTCTTAGAAATCAAGATCAGCTGTGCTTGCAGCTGATATGCTTAAAGCTGTTAATAAATTGTTATAGAACAGATGCAGTGTAGTAGAACAGAAAGGAAAAAGCACTTGGGTGTCAGAATGCTAACAGAATTATGATGCGCCAAAGATATTTTTAGCTTCAACCAATATTAATACAGGGAAACAAGCCTCAAAGGTGTGAGGCAAGAAGGCTGTAGCTGCTTTCTCCACAGGATTAGCTTTGGCTGTCAGTTGTGCTAAGCAGATTTCTGATGTCTGTTTTTTAAATATTCCACTAATCACACAACAGATATGCTGTACTTGATAGTTGTGTACATGGCCCACAAATGGGATTACTAGTCATGGTTATCCAAGGTGTGTCTGACAAAAGTGCTAGGACTACAGGATCCTCCTTGGGCAGTGGGATTATTCACAGGAGGGGTTCTTATTCTTGTTTGAAGTATAAGAATGCAATGTAGCTGTAGCTTCTGCCACCTCATGTTCACTTTCTAGAAACTGTTTCAACAGCCACATGTCTGATCCAGTCTCATTATTATTGCAGTCCCTGTAAGTAAGGTGGGAGTAGAATTAGTGTTGTGCATTGTCAAATGCAATCGTTTGTGTTTAAAGTTTTTTCCTTTGTATTGAAAGATTTTTTTCTTTAGCAGAAAATTCAAAAGAAACACAAAGGATTTTATCTCAGAGGCTGGGAGTGCACACAGAATGAGCACAATATGTTTTCATGTGTTTGCCCAATGAACCTGCATTTGCACTGTCACCTTGTATGTCAAAATTCTTAAGTTAAATGTAAATATAAATCTAATCAAATGCCCTCCACACTGTCTCAAGTGCTGTAGACTTGTTCATTGTTTTCTAATACATGCATGTGTTTTGAACTCAGCTGACAGTTGGTATGGTAGGCCATGCTATCCAGGAGTTAAAAATAATAAATTCTGAAAAGAGCAGTGGAGTGGTGACACACGTGGCATTACCAATAGCAGAAGCCTTGTTCCCACAGTGTCAAAACCAGATAACCCCAAAGAGAACAGTAGTGCCTGATATATTGAGTTCTCACTGAACCAATGCCTCTGTTATCTCCTTTAAAGTTGCCTTAACTGGTATTTCTTATGGGACTTGTTCATGTACTGTTGGTTGGAAAAAATTGATGACTTTTTTTGGATGCCTTCATGCCTTTATAGTATCTGTGAAGTTGTTGGAAACCTGGAACATATGGAACTCAATTTTCAGAGTTGAATCTGAGTCTGAGAAGTGCAAATTGTCTGAACAGCTTTGAAAAAATCTATTTTACAGGAAGTGTTTGGATTTGAACTTGAGGGATTTTAGTGACAGCTTGGGAGGCTCCTTGAGCTTACTGGAACTGCAGTGTTTGCCTATTTAAAATTCTGGTGTTGAACAGTTTAAACTCTGCTGTAGCTGAGTATTCAACTTTGTGTCAGGCTATTAGATCTAATTTATATGCTGCCTGAAATTTATTTTTTCAGGCATCAGCTATGCTGTTGCTTCTTATAAATCAAACACATGTTGTATATACCCAAAACCCCTTCTTGAAGTCCAAGTTCTGGTGACAAACTGCTTGTAAATACACAAGTGAGTTTGGATAAGAGTGAAGCCTCTAGAAAGACTATTTTTGTTCAATGCAATATGGGAACTCTTCAACTAACAACAAACCACTTGGTTGAACTGGTGTCAATTACCAGTCCCACTAATAATTTTGTAATGTTAGTTAGGAAGCTGGGATGGGAAAAAAGGGAATTAACTTCTCTACTCACTAGTGATACATCTTCATTCTTGGAGTTGAGGTGACAGTTGTGGCTATGAAGCTTGAGGCAGAATAAGAATAGATCATGTACGGTGTTATTAGTTCAGCATTATCAGCAGAAACTACTTGGCTTTGACATTAAGTGAGAAGGTACAAAATTACTTGCGAGATGGAGAAGAGCTATTTTAGGCCAATATTCTTCTTGTGGTCTTGCCAAGGTTGCATATGAGGATTGTTAGAGGGAATAGAAACATTATGCCTTTATTTTGTCACTTCAAGAAGCAAAAAGAAATGCACCAAGGAGACTTGAAACTATAAGTAACTCTAGGCACCTTTGCTTTCCCATACCTGAGTATTTAGCCAGTTGATTTTTTTGCTTTGAATAATGTCTGTTATTCATACAGAGATAGGTGAATTTTATTGTGTGGATCTGCTTCTTATCCCTTCCCTCAGTAAGAGTTCTGTTCCATCTCTAGAAATATGCAGTATTTGTGTGTGAGTGCATCTGGATTCTCTTTGTATATAGTTTCTGCTGAACTCTTGAGGTAGCATAATTCTGGTTGCTGCTGTTTAGTTCTCTGAAGTCTCTAATATTCTGCTAGGAATTAGTTTTGTTTGTTTGTGATAACATTTAGCTACTTCATTCAAGTGAATTTGAGCATATGCAAAAAAAATCCAGGCTCCAGCTGTCTCTGTGGCATGCAATTCCATTTACAATTGGAGGCTGCTCTTCAAAAGCAGCAGTGTTTTCTGCCTTGAATTTCTTCGAACTAACAACTTCCTAGTTAGTAATTTAAAATTATTCAAAAAGATCTTTTTTTAGTGTTGTCAAATTTAGCTTAGATCTGGGATAAACACAAGGAAAGTGACTAAACTTCACAAGGAACATACTCTGTTCATGCTTAACATTAGCAGGGCCAAGCAAATGGAGTGCTGGTTCTTCTGGTTTCTTTAACCTCAGTGGTTGCTTTTGCATCAGCTGAAGCTACAAGAAGTCTTGCATATGTGTGTGCAGTTAAATGAAGTGAGAGCTACTGATGCTGTGTGTCTGTTAACACAATCATGTATGAGCTACTGATCCACCTATACTGAGATTATCTGTGCATTTATTAGAACACAGCAGTTCTTCTGCAGCTCCATCCCACAGGCAGACTGGTCCTCCTTGGATTGACCAGTGTATATCCAAGCTTATCTCCTGGCTTAGCTGAGTTCCCATGGCATAGCAGCATTCTTTGCATCCCTGAAGTTCACTGTGAGATGTTAGAAGTCCATGAGCATTATCCCAGTGGCTAACTTTCCTGTCCAACAGTAGCCTTCTTAGTCTTGTTAATTTTGATAAACAACACATTGCGTAGCTGTCAAGAGGAGGAGGGAAGTTACAGACCTGTGTCTGTTTACTTTCTTGTGCAATATCTGTTAGCTTGATTGATGACAACTTCCTCCTTGCATCCTGGAATCCAGAGAATAATGTTCCTTTGGTCTTCTCTGGTGCCTCTGAAGCTTCATTTGCTTTTAATATCCTTTGGAGCTACTGTCTCCATCCATTTGTTTATTGGTCTGTATCTCACATAGAAAAAAAATCTTATCTTCAAAACTGATTCACTGCTGTGCATAAAATAGCTGTTCTTTCTTGCTGTGCATCTCTAAAACATCTGCTGTAAAGACATGGATGTCTTTTTGTGTTCTGACTTGAACAGGGGAGTTATCCAAGAGCTTTAACTCCCACTGTCCTAAGTTTGACTCACAGTAGTCAAGTTGTTTGAGCTGAACACAAGGTTTTTTCGCTAAGTTTAGCTGTTGGCAGATACAAATTCAGGGTAACTTTAAAGAATAAAATCTTGTTTGAAGAACTCTAATCTGTTTTTTTGCTCACTTACTATGCTTTCAGGTTTTCTGCATGCAACTATTTAAAAAAAAACCCAAAACAAGCCAAAAAGCAAAAATACCCCCAAACCCTTAGAACCCCTGAAAATCCAAACCAGTAATAAAGGCACTTGGAGAATGTACCTACCAGTTGAAAATCAGCTTTTCTGTTTCATATTGTCTTTAGTCTGTACGAAAAACAGAACCTTCCCTGAAAGTGCCCATAATGCTGTTTGTGCCTTGCTGCACAAACTGGTAAGTGCAGGGGCTTGAACTGAGTAGTCCCTTGGATATCTGCAGTAGCATTTCAGTCAGTAACTGCACTGATTTATTGTCCACTTCTGGTGTTGCATGATGGCAGCACTTGAGCCCATTAGTGTACAAGACCTGTTGTAGGGCTCCTACTGGCTGGAATTATGGAGGTGGACAGAGAGCTCATGGTCCAGCCTGGGAGGCTTTCCCTGATGATAGTCTGAAGGTTGCTGTGCATGTGTTCTCATGTACTGTGTATGTTGAAGCTAACAACCATTTTCTGTCACTAGAAGTTGTCATGGCCTCCTTGTGATCCTAGATGGAAGCACTCTTAACCCTCTAAGCTGATTAGGTGCTACTGGCTCAGAAGCTCAGTGCCAGTGAAGTTCTGGGTGAAAATGTACAGTACTTTGCTCCTTTTTGCTACTCAGCTTTTGTATTCCCATGGAAATCCTCCACTTTTTACTGTCATGTATAAAAGATTGTTTTTAGTAAAGGGAAGTTCTGGTTGGCCTCACTGCTAGGCACTCGCTTGGGAAAGATGAAGCAAGTTTTATAACTGCCTATTAAAATTGACAGCATTTGTTCATATTTTCATACTTCCATCTAAGTCAATTTGGTACCACACATGCTAACTGTACCTGCTGAAAGCTTTAAGTTCTTAAAAGATAAATATTAGTAATGTCCATGGTGCTGTTTACAGAACTGAAACAGTTTGCAGTATAACACTTCTAAAACCCCATCTACTAAATAAAATTTTAAAAGAAAATAATAGCTTCATTTCTTGATGCAACTTGCTTTACTCCTAAGATTTAGGGTGTCATTTGGGCAGGAATCCTGTATCCTATTTGCTTCTCCTTTAGAAAATGAAAGAGCCACATCATTTCCAGAAACTTAAAGCAGAACAGTTCTTGCTTGGTTCTTGAGAGAGCTAAGAGGTGTTTTGCAACTCTGTATTAACTTCAAGGCTGCTGCTATTATGAACTCTGGTACTTGCATGCAGATGATCTAAAGACCTCGTAATTTGCAGGACATGGATCTGCAGTGAAGGAAGCATATTTAAAATTATTTCTGGTAATAGAAAAACTAGAAAATAAAAGTTCCACTGTGAAATTTGCCAGATCTTCCTTTGTTTGGACATGAGTATGTCAGAATGTTTACCTACAGTGTTATGCTGTTGAATACTGTGGCAGTTTTCTAAATTCTTAAAAAATAAAACCATAGCACTGTTCATCAGGAGTTTTTTTCACATGAACTGGTTATAACTCAAGGTCAAGATAGCCCAGTCCTGTGGAACAAAGCTCTCTGAGGACCTGGTAGCTGAAGTTCATGCCCTGTATCTCCTGTTGCCAGCATGCTGTGCTCTGCCTCTTTGAACTCCTACCTTATGTGTGTCTAGATTAACTTTCAGCTGCATTTCTGTTGAATGGTGAAAGCAGCTAGGGAAATAGTGCAAGAAATAAGATATTTCAGGTAAAACAAACTCATTTAGTCACACTTCAAAGTAATTGTGTATTAACTTGTTGGCAATTCTGAAGTGCAGAACTCCTCATTTGGTGTCATTTTTGGTACTCTGTTTGTGATGGTGATGCTGTGAAAAAATGTTATCCCAAGAAAGTGAGCGTTACTGAATCTGGGTAGCTTGTTGAGAGCCAAATTTGCTTTTCAGTGCAAGGAAAAGTCTAATCTTGTCTGCCAGCTCTCTAAATACAGCTTTTGGCTGTTCAGGTATTCGCTTTGATAACTTTCTTTGAGGCTTAACCAATAACAAAAATGCCATGTTTTTTTTTGTAAATGAGAAAGTTTGGGGTCTTTTGGTGAGGCTCTCTTTCACTCTGAGGAAAGCTGTCTTTCATTTGTCTCAATTCAAAACTGTCAGTACAGTTGGGAGAATACAGGGAACATTGTATGGCTACTTCAAGTTTAACTTGTGAGGTGAGTGTCTGAGCTTAGAATCACAGAGTGCTTGAGGTAAGAGGACCCCTGGAAATTGTAGTCCAACTCTGCTCTCAAATAGGAGTAGCTTCTTTACCTCAGTGTACTTTAGCTCTTTCTTGTACTAGATCCTAGTCCTGCAAACAGTGTGTAGAATCAGAAGTATGATTCTTGGCTGTAAACACTCTTAACATTGCTTTAATACTAAATGGCATGAGGCCTTTGGTGAACTTCTCCTTTACAAACCAGCTGTTTCTCATAGCTTGTGGTTCTGATGTTTTGGTGAAGGGCTTAACTGATCTAAAATAATTTGTTCTTAAAAATGGAACACAGAGCAATCAAGCACTTCACTGAGCTAGAGGTAGTAACTAGCTGGCCGATCTACTTAAGTGAAAAGTGATAAAATTTTGGCATGAGTTCTCTTGTGACTTCTGACAGTTGACAAGCATCCCAAGTGACTCATCTTTCAAAACATTACGGAATTCACAACACTTTATTTACTCAATCATGCAGAAGCTATGACTGTTGGTGAGCAGACATTAAGGAGGCAGATACATGCAGAAAAGTCATCTTTGCAGGGCCAGTGATTTAAGAGTATTAAACCATAATTCATTGCTTTTCAGGTGATAATAAATGCCATATGAATTTGTCAGGGCATCAAGTCTGGTTTCTCTTAATGATGAGAGAAAGCTATAAAATCTCTTTATTTTTGTCAAGCTTTAATCCCATCTATTTTTAGAAGAAACCTCGTTAAATAGTGTGAAGTAAGAGCCTTGAAGAAATGAATGGACTTTTTATAAGGGAGTTTATAACTCAAGTCTGACTCATTGAACTTGTCAAGTACAGTGGGAAGCAGTATTAAACTCTTGCAGAAAGTGTCTCAGAATTGAAGCAAGGTGTATTAGACAATGTTTAAATTCCACAAGGATCTAAGTAGTTGAGTTGTCATCTTTGAAGATGTTTAACAGGTAGTTGTGTCTTTGGAACATGGTTTAGCAGCGGATTGGGAAGTGCTGGGTTCATGGTTGGACTTGAGGATCTTAAAGATCTTTTCCAACCTAAACAATTCTGTGATGCAGGCTTCAGATCAATGTGGTTAGGGCATTCAAAATTTGATGTAGCTGAACACGTAAGCTAAATCGGATGTAGCTCTTCACAATGAAGAGCCTATGAGACAGTGGTCTGGTATTAATACTGCTAATTGAAGCATGAGTAGTTTGATGCAAAATAAATTGCATAGCAGTGTTGCAAGTCCTAGGGTGAATAACAGGAAAGGTCCAAGTCTTGTGGAATAGAGTGACAAGTTGGCATGCCCTTAAGTGAAGCCAATGAATCTTATTCCTCTGGATACAGGGAAGCAAACGCTACTGTGAATAAGAGCTGCTGAGCCTTCAGTTTCAAGTTCCACAAGTGTTGGAGGTGGTCAAGTCTGCTGTGTTCTCCCACAGCCTTTCTGAAACAAAAAACAGAGGTGCAGTTACTTTTGCGTGGCTGAAGTGATGATCTGCATGTGGTCAGGTGTCCTTGAGGGGGATACTTCTACAGGGGGTGTAACCTCTGGGATTGTTACCTACCAGGAGGCCCTCAGAAGCTCAGGGCTCCTTAACTTTTTTGGAAATGCAGGGAAAGGAGAGGATCTACAGCCAGTAGTAAAGGCCACTCTCTGCAGGCTTTTGGATGTGATCTGCTTCGTAACAGGGGAGGGAGGTGGAAGGCATTCCTGATGGGCAGGATTATTGGATAATCTTCCAAAATGAGCATTATTCCACTAAGAGTTGAAGCAGCTGCCTTGAGCCACTTTCAAAACCCAAAGCCTTATTACAGCTGTTTCTACACACTTGTAAGTCTGCTTTGAAAATATTTCAGTGCAATCTAAAGAATGAGACCAATTGTCCCTGAGGCACCTGTCCCGAAGAGAGCAGCCAAAAGGATAGTACGTTCATTAAACCTAAATACCTCTGAACTTCATCGGCTGTATTGACTCAGTTAATACTTAAAGTTGTGGGACAGCTTCATAATACTTTGCAGCAAGGAGAACTAGTCAGCAGGAAGATTTCAATCATCAGAGAATGTTATGAAAAAAAAACCCCAAATAAGTAAGGTCTCTGGAAAAAACCAACAATTTTTACAGCATGTTTGTTCTAGAATAATTGCACTTCTATTCTGGCACTTGATTAGGAAAACCGATGAAAGCTGCTTCCTTGCACTTAATGCTCTTAAGAGTATTGTTGTTGGATCTCCTTTGCAGTTACACAACATGAAATCAATGGGAAAGGACAACAAATATCCAGTAGTGCATTTAGTTCTGTTTTTCTGAAGGGGAAAATATCCATTCAGCAAGGCTGAGTGGTCTTCTGTGTCATGGCAAGGTTCTTCAGGCTGAGTAACTTAATATAGTATCATAATGGCATAGCCTTGCATAGTCTACAGTCTTCCTATTTCACTTTCTGAATTTGTCTCTTTTCACAAAGTAAAAATGATCGAGCTGGCATATTTTTGCTGTCTGAATTGATATCAACTGTAATGAAAGAAAATCAATTATTTAGCCTCGAACTTGCAAGTCAGCTTAATGTCACCAAAGTATGATTTCACAGTGTGCAACACTTGCCTTGGGCAAGAGGCGGTGCTGTTGAAAGCACATCAGTCTGTTAATTACATCGGCTTTGTCGTCCCGGAAAGGTTGTGTGCATGACCGTGGTATACGAGCAATGGGTAACGTTGCCCTCCAGTGGCTGACGCCTGGAGAATCCCGAGCCTGTTTGCACTGGCAATAACAGAGCCAAGGCTTGGGAAGGTCTGAGGTGAGTGGGATTTAAAAGGGCGAGTTAGTTTAAAAGGGTGTTCTGTTAAACAGGACAGGTTTTCACACTGTACAAATACCTACGTGTTCAATATGCTAAGGTTGTATAGGACTGAAAATTTTCCCTTCGACTTTAGTTAAGGAGGATGCAATTTCAGGGGCCTCTCCCATTCATTGCAGGAGTCCTTTGTAACCGCTATCAGATCAGCTTGTTGCAGTATCATCTTAGCTTCATACAGCAATCAGAAACAGATTTGGCTTTACAGTAGGTTTACTGCTTTACAGTTTCACAGGACAGTTTATTGCTTCTGTTACCCTTTGAATGAAGTTCTCAAATAATGCTAACATAACACCTGTACTAGATTTTTATGAAACAAGTTGTCATACACTTGTCTAGAGCTACCTGTGCTATCTTGTAAGTCCATGGCTTATTAAATAAACTGATAAATTCTTACTTTCATTTAGTTGAGCTGTAAATATATAAGATATCTCCATGGCTCAGGAGGGAAGGGGAAAGCAATAAATCTGCCTCCACAACTTCGGTAATGTTTTGAGGCTTGACAGAGGGAATAGCTAGCTCCTTTCCCTTATATTTTTGCGTTCTTTTAATGTAAAAGTAAACAATGCTTATGGAACTCAATTCACTCCAGACCCAGTGGGAAATGAAAATTACCTTATTCTTCTGCCGCTTAAAGTCAAAGCTTTGAAGTTGCAAGTGTAAAGCAAGGCAGTATTTTTTTTTTTAATCAATTCAGTCCGAGCCTTAGCTTTAGGGACGGACTCCCCAGATGCTCGGCCGTAGCCCCGTTCGGTGCCCGGGCCGGGGGAAGGCAGCTCGGTCCGCCCGTGTGGGTCTGGGAGGGCTCTGGCGGAGATGCTGCGCCGCTCCCTGAGCGCGGCTTTGGGGCTCGGGACGCGCTGGGAGCGGGCGGGCAGCGCCAAGGAGCCGAGGGGCCGCGGAGCCCGCGGCGGTGCGCAGGATGCTGGCTGCCTCCCTCCCTCCCTCCCTCCCTCGCACGGAGCCTGGGAGGCTGGAGGCGGTGGATACGGGGCGCGGGGGGGCGGCCCGGCGCTTCCCGGCGGGAGCGGGGGCGGCGCTCCCGGGGCGGGGCCCGGCCCATCCCCGCGGGCGGGGGGCGCGGGCCCCGCGCTGTCCCCGCCGCCAGCTGGCTGCGGCCGCCCCGCCGCCCCCTCCCCGGACCCGCGTTATTTACAGCCGCCGCCGCGGTAAACAGCGGGCAGGGCGCGCTCGCAGCCGCCGCCCACCGCGGCCCTTCCCCGCGGCGCGGCCCCGGAGCTGCCGGCCCGGCTCGGCTGGGCGCGGCCCCTCGCTGACCGCCTCCCCGCCGCGCTCTCCTTGCAGGACCTGTCTGTTCCACCTCGGGCTACAAGAAGGCGGATGATGAGATGTCCGGAGCCACGTCCGCGGCGGATCTGGACGAGGCACCAGCCCGCACCATTTACTTGAACCAGCCCCAGCAGAGCAAGTTCCGCGACAACTGGGTCAGGTACGGAGCAGTCCCCGCTTCTCTCTTTACAGGCGGCAGCCGCACACCCCGCAGCCGGGGGCTGGGAGGGCTCGGGTCCCTCTCCCTTGCCCCTCGGCCCTGCCCACGCCAGGTTTCAATACGGTAAAACGTGTGTCCGCCGGGGCGGCTGGTTTTGTTGTCTGTGCTGGGTACCAGGGTCTGGCCAGTGCACGGGCGAATCCAGCAGCAGCAAGTGATGAGCTGCTAACCTCGGCAGTAGTGAGAGCAGGGAGCTTGTAGAGCTGCGTGGGCAAGATGCATGAAAAGGTATTCACTTCAGTAGGGTGCCGAATTTTGGAATAACGGGACCTACTCGAGTATTTCTGGATGCAAGGGTTAACCCGTGAAAATTTAGTGGGAGTTTTGAGTAGAATCCAGTAAACTCCATGAAGTGTCCCCTTAAAAAGTAGCACTTGGTTGAAAGAGCAGCTAGGCTAAGTATATTAAAAATGTATAGGAAGAAAGAACAGAGAAAGCGCATCCAACAGAACAAGAATGACTACAGAAACTACATGCTGGCATCCCTATGCATAAAAGGCTATGGTCCACTTGTGTCTTTTAATTGAAGACCAGAGGTAATTTTTTAATCTGTTTTAAAGTAGGGGTGTGTGTGTTAGTACTTCTGGTGGTATGATTAATGCCACCAGTGTCATTGCAGTTTGGAAACACAAATAGCATGGACTGAAACATGGAGTACAAGGATGCATAACGTGAGCAAGTTGTGGTGATGCTTGCCTGGGGTTAGCTGGATGAACAGATGGCTCCTGTCATGACTAAGGAGGGGCATTGTTTAGCAGGCTTCTGTTCGTTAATGCAGATGTTTGGGTTATTGTTCAAAGAACAGTTTACACAATGAGTACCTTTATGAAAAGAGAGGAGTTTTATATCCTGCTGAAGTGATGATTTACATTTTCTGGTTTATTGTGTGCATTATCAAGGGCAGTTCTAAGAATATCTTCTGGAAGGGTGCTGATGTTCTGGGCACCACAGCAACTTATTTATAGGTGGTTGTCTCCTCAACTTTAACTTCTTACATATTTGTCTGGGAAATGGTTTAGGAGGAGTTAAAATGACACATTTTCTCAGTATTTTCCTTATTCTATGTGGGTAGCAACAGTGAAGGTTTTCTTGCTTTATTTTTCCTTGACTAATTGAGGGATGAGTTTAACAGTTTCCTAGGCATAGACTATTTGTGCTTTCCATGCTTTAAGAAGGAAAAGCACAGAATAGAGGGTTGGCAGAATCTGTAGTTTAGGTTTTTCAGAAGGGATTCTGTTCTGATCTGGCTAAATATTATAGAAAAGTAGTGTGTTAATCTGCTACCAAGAACTTGTTCCTGACAGTGCTATTACTAAAGAGCAGCTGTGTCCAATTTGCTGTCTGGAAGCCATCCCCTTGTACATAGATGTACAAGTTTCTCAATACCTTTTCACGTCTTTGCCTTGTGACAGGTAAATTTTGAGTCATAAGAAATACTGGTGTGTGAGGGATAGGACAAAGTGTAGGTAGTGTAATAGCAAATTACCGTAGAGGTACTTTCATTACCTGATCAGGAACCTTAGCTCCTTAGTGTCACTTGGAAATTAAGTTGACTTTGTAATGATTTACTGCTGCTTAGTAAGAAAGCTTTGATCTCTTGACTTTTAAAGGGTGATAGACATTGCCTGTACTCTTTCCATCCTCTGGATTAATTTTCTTCCCTCAGCCTGGTGGGACTGAAGGCAAAGGTGACCTGAGTTTGTAATGCCTGAGTAAGGAGGCCTCAGTTACTGAAGTGTATTGGAGTTTCTCCTGAGGAACTGAAGTTCTCTGTTGCCTTTGGACTTTCTTACTTAACTGTATTCAGCTTCAGAAATTCATTCAGCACTGGATTTCTCTGTACTGATGGATTTGCAGATGTTTTGTCTCCCTAGGAAGCATCAGTGTACCACAGAGCAAGGTGCTGGGTAAGCATGTGAACACCTGCATGTAAGGGCTTGTGGAAAATTAACTGAAAATGATAAACCAGCTTGTTTTAATTTGTGTGAGTTCAGACTGTCATATTTTTGGTAGTCATTAAAGATTCTCTGAATAACAGTGGGAATTTGTGAATGTTCATAGGAAGTTTTCTAAATTAAGGATAGTGTGGAAAGCTTGCTCAAAACTAAAATACAGCAAGAAATGGAAGTGCAGAGCATGGAGGAGGGTAGGTTAGTGGTATGGCTTTTTGTGTAAGATGTTCTAAACATCTTGAGCTGCTTGACTTTCTGTGGGTAGAGAAGCACTGTTAAAAGTGAATTCCAATGTTTGTGGGAGCATAAAGACAGACTGATTTTGGATAAGTTAATAAAAATGGATAATTGTCTTGATTCCACTTCTAAGTAGTATGTAGTGCTATTGCAAAAGTTAAGTGGATGGCAAGATGGCACTAACACTTCCAGAAGTCTTGGAGTGTGAGGATGTAGAAAGAAGAAACGTTTCTTCTTTCCCCAGGCTCTCTGGCATAATTCAGACTAGGAGAAGGTTTCTCTAATGGCAGACTTTTGTGTTCTTGGAACTTTGTAGCAAATTATTTCAAAACATAGTGCTGTGTGTTACAGACTAGGTTTAGCTTGGCCCTTGGCATGTGCATAAATATGGCTGTCACTGTTGTTTATTATACTGTAGCAGCAGTGATTCATCTGTAGAAACACCTCTTCTACCTGTCTTCAGTCCTGCTCTATTGTTTGAAAAACTTTGTTTGTCTTACATTTTGGGCTTTTTAATTAAAAGGTAAATTATGTTCCATTTTCAGGTGAAACATTTTAAAAGCTGAAGCATTTTAGAAGCTCTGAAAAAATGTAAAAAATGAATAAATGCTATTGCTTTGTCCAACACAGCTGTACTGCAGCATTAAATGTTTGTTTTTGTGAAAACCAACTAGTACCTGTTTTGACATATCCAGCATACAAAACTTAAACACTTGTCTGTTTAACCAGAACATTTCTGTACTTTTAAGTCCAGTAAGAAATGAAAGATGTATGTTGAGGAAATTTCCAGTCTCTCCACAGAGCTTTGTGCCACTTACTGTGACATTTGTGCTCTGGAACAACATTCTGTGTACTGAAGCCCTACTTCCTGGGAGGTGGCTGGACATGTCTGCCAGTGGGAAGTAGGGAGTAAGTTTTTTGTTGTCCTTTGCTTCTCTACATGACCTTTGCTTTATTAAACTGCCTTTATCTTAACCCATGATTTTTTTTTCCATGGTATTTTCTGTCTCTTGTCCTGCTGAGAAGAGAAATGATAGAACAGATCAGGGAGTACAAAGTGCCCAGCCAAGGTCAGCCCACAACAAGATGGGAAATAAGCTTCCCTATTGCCTTGTAAGACCAAAGGAATACAGATGGAGTATGGTGCTAGGGGCTTGAATGCTCTGTTAATACTTCTGACATGACCAAAATAATGGCATGAACAATTTTCCAAATGTATGCTCTATGAAGACTGGATATTGTACTTGAAGTTAGAATGTTCTATGCATTTTGTTTTCTTGGAAATACAGTTCCTCGATGTCTGATAGTAATACAAGAATCTACTCTGATATCAGTGGCTTGTTCTGAATGTATAATAGTACTGTAATAGGAATTTCTTGTAGTCCATTTAGTAAAAATCACCAGTAAAGTGATTTGAGCCCTTCACTTGTTGCATGTGTTGATGTTGATGCAAAAGAGTTGGACTTGTGGTTTATTAGTCCTGGAGGAACAAGTGTGCTGAGATAACTTCAAGGACATTAGAAATGGTCTCCAAATTTTTGAAGATGGTGGAGTTGCTTTGTAAATGTTGCTCTAGGTAATATTCTTCTATGCCAGGCCTGGTAGTGCATCCTGGTGCAAATCTGACTTGGATCTGAATCAGGACCCCAAGTGCAGTCTCGGTTTGTGGCTTGAGTGGTAGGTTGGACAGTGCAGCAATCAGGAAGGACATTGGTTTTTTTTAATGGATCTTGATGCCAGAAGTCTTGTTCAGGAGTTGTCTTATCAAAGTGGACTTTGGTGGATTGATCTCTTAAGGAGGTCCCAAAATTTGCATTATAATATCCAGAAAATACTCAGTTCAGAAACTTGTCTTCCATACAGACAAAAATCAAGTTCTAATAGGTAATGAGCATAAAGTCTTCAGTGTTTATTTTAAGTTGTACAGAGTCTTAAACTCAAGTAAACAGGTGAGAATCAATTTCTTGTCTCATAAGGCAGAAGCACTTTGCATGGGGAATTTCGCCCTGTAGACTGTAGGTTTCTAGTGGAATGATAAGTCCTGTATTAAACAGACTACTGTTTATCTGTGGTTCCAGACTGTCCTATCAGTGTTTGCATGATGCTTGCTGGTGACAAAACTGTAGACACAATATTTAATCTTCCTTTTATTTCATATGTGTTGCATTAAATTAAGCCAAGTGCATTGCTTTATTGGCTTGTATGTAGGTACTGTAGAAATCAATTGTGATTTAGAGATGTTCATGCTTTTTGAATGTGTGGGCAGGTTCTCACTGGTGAAACAAGAGTTGCTGGTATCACTAACCAATTAGTATTGACCCTTGAAACCTGAGTAGTGTTCTCTATGATCTGTGGAAATGTGGATTGTAGTCTGCTATGTGCAGGTGAATTTCTCTGCACTTAGTGGTATAGCCCAGCATTCATCTTGCACCAAAATGTTTCACCATGTTCTTAGGTTAAAATGCCTCATTTTCTGTTCAGTTTATTCTTAATAGAGTTCAGGCACTGGCCATTTGTTTTATTGTGTTTGTGTTAGATTTGAAATACTCTTCTGTTGTCATGTGAACAGATTGCTTGCCTGACTGCAGAACAAGATTTTGAAATTCTTCAAAGAAAGGATGTATTATTTTAATCTGAATGGTACAAGTCTAATCATGTGTTAAACGAATCCTCTAACTCTTTTTAGTTTTAGGTAGATAGTGTTTTTAAGTGAAGAAAAATATTTAGTGTAGCATACTTTTTAAATAAACAAAAACTTGTTTCCTGTAGTGCAGCTGTTGATGGTACTGCAATCTGCCACAATGGAAAAGGCTTGGGTACAGCTATAGAATGATTCTTTTAGCCATTAAAATTCTGTTATTGTATGTCTGGTGTTGTGTGTAGAGATTATACCAGTGTATTTGAAGCTACTGCATCTTTGGTCTTGGGCTATTCCTAGGGCAAGAACCCCTGGACAGTTAAATTGTTGAATTTTGCTCAGATGAAATATCTGGATAAAAAAAACACAGATGGGGAAGTTCTAGTGCCCTTTCACCTGCTGCATGCTGAGCTCTCTGGTATCCTGAAATTGTTCTGGTGGTTTGTGGCACAATGAATTTCATACATCAGCAGCAACACAGCAGGTGAATTAAACTGGGTCCCTTTTTTTCTTTTTAGATCTCCCTGACTGCTAGTGGTCTGTAGAAAAAGGTAGAAGAGAATAAATTATCTTAAGTGGACCTAAGTAGAGTTTAAGATGTGTAATAACTGCATTCCACATAGTTTCTGTGGGTTGTGAAGATAATTACATTTCTCTCAAGACTAAATATTAATTTCTTCTGCCAGCCCCCTGCCTGTCACTAAAATAAACACTGCTTTAGTTGTGGTGACATTTAGAGTTAAAAATTTGCTTTAGAACTGAAGCTAGCACATTGGCTTTTAGACAGTTAGCTAGCTTATGTGACTTGTTTGATTTTTATTCTTTTTTTCCCAGTTATCTTCATATCAGTGCTGTGCATTTAAGTGGAGGCTATCCTGTGTTTGCACAATAACTAAATGTGGTACTAAACTTACTTTGTTAGACAGTGGAATTTTGAGGTTAACTGTGCTGGTCAGCTGTTTTTATTGAGTTGTACTTGCCAGCAGGGTTACTGCAAAGCAAGTATATATTACTGTAGTGATGACCTCCACTCATGCTGAAACAATATCATGCCTTCAGAGCTTCTAGTACTGTTTCTAAACAGTCTTTGTTTAAGGTATTTGTTACTGAAAAACAGCCAGGAATCTGTTCCCCTTTTTGTAGGGATTTAATGAATAGAGAACTCATGGGAAGGCCTTTTCTGTTTGCCTGCTTTAGGAAAAGCCTCCAGGGTACTGGATTTTGAAGCAGAGGTGCACTTGCTTCTATTAAATGTGACACGTGGTCTGGTTTTCAGGTTAAACTGAGTGTAAGCAGTTGTGGCAGTGCCTACTATAGGAGACTTTGCTAGTGGAAATAGTATTTGCTTTGGTAATTAACATCAATTACATTAGTTGTTGCAGTCTTTTAGTACTTACATATGGCAGTAGGGCTGCTGATAATGGGCAGTTTGGAATAAGATAATTCAGGTTAGAAGTTCTGAAAAAATCCTTACATGGTTAGGAGGTGATCCTAATGAACTAGAAAGTAATGGGATCGTTGTGCTTCAGTGGACAGGAGTTCATAGTGCATTTTCATGTCCTTTTGTCTTAGTAGTGGTCTGCCTGTGTCAGGGTAGGAGCTGAATTGAAGCCCTTGAACATGAGCTTGTTGCTGATGCAGCTTTGGAGGAAGTGCAGGTAGCTCAGCCAGGCTGGGTTTGTCTGCCTGATCATCTTGCTCCTGAAATGGAGTTTGTGCACAAGGGTAGATAACACTGCTTGCCTGCTCAGGCACTGGTAACCACTGAGTATTGCATTTAGCCCCCTACCTTTTTATTAGGTGTTGATGTAGGATGCAACACTCAGGATGTGCATGACTAGACAATAATCATGTAAGAATGATCTGAAATGTCTGTGCTAATTTAGATTTTTCCCTTGTGTAAAATACTTCTCAACATGAGTGGCTGGTTGTCTAGCTGAAAGCTGTCTGCTTTTTTTTCTTTCCCTTATGAGACCTTTAGTTTAACTTGAATAAACTGTTTTTCTGAAGAGTTTTGTTTTCTTATTGCAGCAGACCCAAATCATGGTGGCCCCCATAAAGCAAGTTCTAATGGTACTTGACTTGCAGAGAAATTAGTGGGCTGCGTTTGTATGTCCTGACTCTTTTAAACTTGTATGAAACAATAATTTTTCTCTAAATCATATGATTTGAGGAAAGAGGGCTCAGGGATTTTGAGATGTGATCAGTTCCACCTGTAACAAACAAGGGGAAGTGGTGTTTTCCAAACAGTGGTACTTTTAGTTGCTTCTGGTGGGAGCCCATACTATAAATAAAGAAATAAGAAATATGGGGAAGTGGTGAGGTGCTTGAGATGAATCCTATCCCACTGATAAGTTTTCTTCAGCTGGAAGCTGCTAGAATTGTTTTCAGTCAAAGTTGAAATTGATTAATTCTAATACATTTGAATACTCTCAATCAATTTCATTGTCTGTGTGGATAATTTCAGACAACAGATTCATCTTCTACAGCTTCACTGTGGCTTTTTTGGGAAATGTTTCAGGGTTTGATGTTTCAGTAGCTAAGCACAAGAATGTCCCTTTACACCCATTTCCTCTTTTGTCAACATACGAATTTGTATATATAAAATAGCTTCGGTATTATGGAGGAACTGTAGCAGAGTGCAGGGAAAGATTGAAACAAAATAGGCACTTAGACTGTGGGCAGTGGTTGTTCCAGAGCTGAGTGACAGATACAATGTGGTAATTCTTGATTTTTTTTTTTTTTGTCTTGGTCTGGCAAGCTTTAAGCAATAATGTCTTGCAATATTCAAGTTGTTGCACTTTTTGCTATGCAAGAGCAAGTCCTACTCCTTTCATGCTCATTTGTTCTGCCCTGAGCTCAGAGACTGTCTCAGGTATTTAAACACCGCATATGCTTTTTTTGGCTGCTACAAGTGTACAGCCATAAACAGGGCAGTGAAACCCTTTCTGGTTGAATCTTCCTGTGTAAGAACTGTAGTCTCAAGGATTCATCTGATAGGACAAGGCCCTTCAATTGAATAGGGAGCTGCATTTGTTCAGGTTCCCTATTATAAAACCAGGGTATCTAGGACCTAATTTTCAGTCAACCAATAATCATTTCATAGGGATATGAGTAATTTCTTCTTATAAGCCCTCATGATATATTTTTTTGAAACTTGTAAACATTGATTTTTGTCTCTTTAGCAAGTTTGAGGAAAGTACACCATCTTCCCTATGTGCAAGGAGGTAGATGACCTTTCACTGTCATATGCATGCAACTGCTGAAAACCTTGTTTGTGACACTTGGGTTTAGAACAACCTTCTCAGTATTCTACATGGCAGAAGCTTGTTGATGAGATGTACCTATAAATGTGCGTTCTCTGTACTCAATGTAATAGCTGAATGTTGTTTTTTTCTGTTGATGTCTCTTGAAATATGTAAAGCTTGCTGCTGTGCCTCCTGCTGCAGTGGTGACTGCCTGGAGCTGGCTTGTCTGCTGCCTCTGTACATGAGAGCTTTAGCAGAACCTCAGATGCTGATGTCAGTCTTGCTTTTAAGTGTCGTGTGCCTGGCAGGACCTTAGCATGCAAACACCGTCCCACTAAAGACAGTATTTGAGTTCTTTAGTCAAGCAGATCAGCCTGGGTTTTCTGGGGTGTTTCTTTTCCTTCTCTTTTACTGGGCGTCTGACCTTTTGTACGTGTTGATGGACACAAAGCTTGTTTGGTGAGAGAAGGGTTCAAGTCTGTAACATTCACTTTAATTACCCAGCCCTTTTGCTGTGGTTCAGGTGTCTGTCCCTGGGCTTCTTAGTAATTGTTCCTGCAAATTGATGTGTGTTAAAACCACTGACATCAAGTGATACTCATTCTTCAGCTCTTGGAGAGTATTTCAAGTATGTGAACTGTGGCATGAGTAGGTTTGTGTGAATGCTGTCTAGGAAAGGACAGTTTGTTGTACTTGTGACCCCTGGAAATGGGGCCCACGTATCTCAAGGAGGTCCTGTTTTCTTAATCCTGATTATCCTGAAGGTGGAGTTCATCTCAGAGTTGCCATTCTAAAGGAAGGGGTGGAAGTGCTTTAGATGGCTGACTGGAAAAGTGCAGACTGTGTTCAGCTGCATATTGCCAGCACACACATGTGTTTCAAGAGAGTAACTCCTCTACCTCTGTTACTGACAGCCTTTGCCTCTTCAATCATTAGTCAGTAAAGTAACACCTGACTTTATGAAATGTTTTTGGGAAACAGGAAAAAGGCAACAATGGGAGTGGTTGTGAAAAGTTACCTGTGAATAAATAGAGGAACCCTACTGAACTGCTACTGAGTTTCTCAGTGCACTATTTGCTACTTTTGAGTTGACTGTTATAAACATTCCTAGGTAATCCTTGGTACTTTAGTAATATGGTAATGAGTTAAAGTATGTGAATGACACTAATGTTTTGCAAATGATACAGCAATTGCTTTAAAAAAAATCTCTGCACTGCCTTAGGAACAGTGGGGCCAGAGCCAGCTGTAGTCAGGTGTATCTAAATTCACTTGTTTAGTAGGGTTTGGTATTGTTCCTCCTGTCTTGCACAGTGGTGTAACTTGAAACATGACTTATGTGAATTAACTTGCAGGTGTGGAGGAGACAGCTCTTCTAATGTTTGCACACCTGTTCAACATTTGAACTTGTGTAGTTAAGTGAGATTTGCATAGGTAACAGCTGTTGCTTTAGGAGAAACCAGTTTGTTGTTTGTTTTCCCCCTTGTGCTTCCCTCCTCTACCTGCCTCAACCTGTTCTGTGAGCTGCAGGCCTTGTATTCTCTGAGTTAACATGGCTCTGACTGGGGCTGGTCAGAGAGCTAACCTTCCAGTATTTTTTATTTTTGGTGGCCAAAACTGTGCTATGAGTGAGCTGACTGAAGTTTCTACCTGTTCATCTGTAGATTTTAACTTTCCTGATCTTTGGTCATCCTGAAGTTGTAACACATTGTATCTCTTTTGAAGCACAAGAGGTTTTTGTTATTTAAAAATAAGCATTGTATTTATCATTTCAAGAACTGCTCTTCAGAGTTAAGTCAATTGCATGCTCTTGCCCAGCTTAGACTGCTAGTTAGGTTTCCATAAGAAGTTTTCTTTTGGAATAATAACATGTATCTGCTCTTTATTCATACTAGTGGTTGCTGTTCTGACCTGTGTGGTAACAGCTGACTGTGCCTGCCTCTAATTAGAGCTGTACCCATTTTCTGTGGGCATCTGTCAAGTTACTTAAGCAACAGAATACATGGAGTGCCTTACTATGTACAAACCTCTTTCAAAAGAGCCTTATTGTGTTGACATTAACATAATTGTTAGAGTAAGAATCATGTTTGAGCCAGCTAGCTGTGAAGTTGGTAGGTGGTAGAATGGTGTTAATAAATGTTTCAGCTTGGTTGCAGTCAAATTCTTGTGTTCTTATAATCATAGCAATGTGATACCTAGAGGAATACTATTCTCATATAAAATATGCCATGGCTTGATGTCTAATTAGTGCTGCTTGGAGATATTGCTTCTGGGTCTGAACTGTGAACTTGATTAGCCCATACTTTTAAGTCACAATGTAATTCTGAGATGTGTGTTTAATTATGTTCTGTATTAAAGGAAAGTTATTACACATGAGACCAAGCAAATGTGGCTTAAAACAAAAGAAATACTTAGAGCTGGAAGGATTTAACGGCCTTTGAAGGAAGTAACTTTATATAAATAAAGACTGGACTTGCTTTAAGCCTGGATATATGATTTCTCTCATGATTTGGCTTGGTAGATATGAGCCATGATTAAGTACAACCATTTGAAATTTCTGTAAAATATTGAGTATTTAAATACTTGATTCTGGTGAGCAGTAGTAGCAATAGAAATGGATTTTGTTGTTGCTTGAAGAGGAAACAAGGCAAGTTCCTAAGATAAGATTCATCTTAATTGTTTTTTATTTGGTCTTTTTTTTTATTTGCCCCACTAATTTTTCTTACTGTTCAAAATAGAGCCTTTTAAAACAGGATATGCCTTCTAGTTACTCTTTCATTTTGAAAGATGCAGCAGTGTCTGGTAGATGGCTTGGAGTTGGGGGATGGGGCAGATAAGAAGGAAAAGAAGGTGTTTAAAGGAATAAGCCAGAAAATAGACATAATGGAGAGGTGGTCTTGGCACTGCTAGGAAATGTCAGTAAAACAGGAATTGGGAAACAATTTTTCTTTTTTTTCTTGAGAGCCAAGTATCTTAGCATTCTCAGTTCCTTGGAAATACAAGACTTGTTAAAAAAATACCCAATAAACATCCAAAACAACCCAAACTGGAACAAAGCACAAACAAAAAACCTCAAAATGAAACCGGAATCACAACACCCAAACAAAAATGATGCCTCAAAATTTCTGGTTATGTTTGTTGGGCCTATCCAAGGCATACTGAGCTGCAGGTGCTCAGTTGTTAAAACTCCAACTCATGCTGATGGCCAGTAGTTCAGAAGGTGAAGGTTCTATGCTAATGGTTAAATTATCATGTCAACTTACTTTTTTTCCTGAAGTTGTACTCATGCCCATTAGAGATTTGATGTGAAAATGACAAGAAATTACATTAGGCTAGTTAGTGCAGTATGTTTTTGTTTTGAGGTGGAAGAAATAGTAGTTATAATTCAGTTGCATATATGTGTTACTTACAGTATTTATATATATAAAAATAGGAGAAAAGCCAAGAGCCATTAATCTGTAAAAGTGTATATTGTTCTGGAGAGTTATTCATAGCTGAATGTAAGTTATTCTGAGGTAGGAAATGAGGCATTTTAAAAATGCCTTGCAAAATTTCTAATTTCTCTCATTCAACTCTGCCTCCCCCAACATTTAAATTAAGAGGTAAGCAATTGGAACTGAAATGAAAGCTTGTCTGTTCACAGTGCTGAAGTTTGGATGGTGGTAAATTGTCTGATAGTTCATCCAATAACAAAGGTTCCAGTGATAGAAGTGGGCCTGGCAGCCTTCTGGGTCTGTGTGATACCTTTATTGTTTGGTACAGCTCCTTATCATAACCAGAGCAACTACTTCCTCCATATTCTAAATATGTCTTTACTTTGTTATCTTTGAACTGCTTTCTAACACTGGCTCTTAGACTTTTTTGGTCATGATCCCCACCTGATATTCTGATGAAGTACTAAGATGAAAATCTTCTACCCTGCAGCACAGCCAAGTACAGCGTGGTGACATTTCTACCTCGATTCCTGTATGAGCAGATAAGAAAAGCTGCAAATGCATTCTTCCTCTTCATTGCCTTACTGCAGGTATTCTTTTATTGCTTTCCCTTGTTTTTAAAATGAAATGGTAATGTAGTAAAAGTTATTTCTGTTGTTATGCTTAACTGCAAAGCAATTATTAAATTTACTTTAATAGTAATTTTAATGGGGTATGTAGTTGCTAATTGAAATTGCACGACAGCTTGGAGACTTCTTTCCATGTAGTTTGTAAAGTTGAACCTCTTTTATTCTTAATAAGTAAAAATAAATGGTGTCATAAAGCATGGAGCTATTGACCATTGTGAGAAAAGAATGTGTGACTTTCTTGTGAAACTTCTGCTTAGTTCAGATTATCACTGCTTCCATGTGAAGCAGTATAATTTTCTTGTAAAGAGAAGAGAAATAGAATGAAAGGCATGTACAAAAACAGTCTTCTAACTTTGTTATTGTTTCTTCAAACCTACTTGGACTGTAGGCTAGTTTGCCCACAGAAATGGGATATCTGTGAGGCACAGATCACACAGTAAATCAGAGAGCTTTGTGTTCTGTCTTCTGAGAGCTTTGCATAAAATTCTAAATGTACCAGAAATTAATTTTAAATACAAATACAAAAGGAGTCTCTTATATAGGGTCTCTTTTCCCTCTGTTCACAGCAAATTCCAGATGTCTCTCCAACAGGAAGATATACCACCTTGGTGCCATTGCTATTTATTTTAACAGTTGCTGGCATCAAAGAAATCATAGAAGACTATGTGAGTATGATTGATAAGGATGGGGATGAGTATGATGGGGAAGGCTGTGCTAAAGACCAAATGTCTCAAAAGCTATAAAATGCCACAAAGCCATGCATCTCTGAAATCTCTTGAGTCATTGCTCAACAGCAGCAAAATATTGTTTTGACTTTCAAAGTGCTTGACTTGAATTTCTGTTATAAATACTGAAAATGCACTGAAATCAATAAGTATTTTCATTATAGTTGGTGAACAAGAAAACAGTAGAAGTTAGGACATTTGTTTCTTCCTCTTCAAGCTTGCTTATTAATGCTTTTATTGGAAAGACAGTGTAGAATCCTGGCAAATATGTGACCTTTTCAGATGGTCTTGAATATGGGGGTTGGGGGGAGGCAAGAAGCTTAAGAACAGAGAAGACTGTTTTGGGGAAAATCTGCTCTAACTTGCTTGTATACTTTACATGAGAACAAGGTCTTTCTGCTTTGCAAAGTACTGATGAGAGAAATCATTTGGATATCAGTCTAAACAACAGCATGTGGAATTTATGCACGTGGATATTTATCTAAATATTGTGGTCCTTATTGTTCCTTTTGTTTTTCTTCAAAAAAACATACCTTTGGAGACTTTTTTTTTTTTTACCTCTGATAAAGGTTTCAGCCTGACTTCCAACACAGTGACTTTGACTTTGAAGTTTATAATTATACTCTTTATACTTTTTTACAAACCATTTGAATTTAGATGATCTGTGACTTTTTAAAAAAACAGAAAAAAAAACCTGTAAAGGCAAAAAGAACCCAATGTATCATCTTGCAGTTTGTTGTATTTTTAGCTCTAATCGTTCTCAAATTTGTGATGAAGTGTAATGAGGTGTAATGAAATGTTTTGTTTCCTTACAGAAAAGGCATAAGGCAGACAGTGCAGTGAATAAAAAGAAAACAGTAGGTAAGACTAAACAGTCTTTAAGTATTTAAAACGCAAATAGTGAATGCTTACTTTTGAGCAGTTCTGTTGCTTTAATGGTCGTGATGGTGAGGAATGCATATCTTGTGCACTAGGTACTTACCACTAATTTAGGATTTTACTTTGCTAAAGGTTTCAGACTGATGATTGGTGGCCTGACACTTAAGGGTGAGGCATTGGGAGGATTACTGGAATTTGTAAGTTCATGTAATTTCAAGGTTATCCAAAGTCACATAGTTCTCAGCTCCTCCAAGAAAACCAAGCAATTTTTTTCCTTACCAAACTCCACCAAAACATCCTGAACTAAAAAAGCCAACAATCCCCTGAAACGTTAAAAGCTGCTGTCAGAAGAATTTAGTGTCATTTTTGGAATTGCTGCTGCCCTTTAAATATAGTAAGTATGTGGATTTTTTAGCTTTGCTTTCCTGAAGTGTCACTGAAAGAGAATCTAACACTGATATCCACTGAATGCCTACATCTATTCCTGAGGTATGGCCATACTTGTCTCTGTATGCCTGAAGACATTGCTGTCATTTTCTTCACCTCCCTTAACTGAAAACCTGTGCAGAAAATAGGAAGAACTTGTCAAAGGCCACCCTGTGATTGTCCTGTGCTGTAGTCATGGCAGCTTGATGTTCCCGTGTTGGACAGCTCCTCTTCTGCTCCTCTGTGCAAATGTACAAGTGAAATGGGAACACGGGGACTTGAGCTCCAAGAAGAGCCCCTTCCTCCCAAGCACAAATACCTCAAGTGTCAAAAAGCTAGAGGAACACTTAAAGGAACATAGGGAAGTGAGCAACCTGCTAGCTCCATGCTTCAGATAGTCCTGCAAAAACTATGCCAGGTTTTTTCACTGAGTTTGTGCTTGAAAATTTGGGTTGATCATTAATATTGTTTATTAATACCCATCAAAAGGCATTGCTTTATTGGTTCTCCTAGGTGATGTTTCTACATGAGTCTGGGAAGATATTTTGAGTGCAAGAACACTGTATTAGTCATAAGCAATTGGCAATTAAGTGGCTGTAGCACAACAGGCCTTGTTATTGGTGATATGAAGGATGGCCCTTTCAGAGGTCAGAGAGGCAGTTAGAATTCATTTGTAGGTAGAGAAGGTGTGCCAACAAACACTTCAAGGGACGTTTGTCACAGTAATTGTGGAGAGACAACCTTAAAGAACACAAGGTGTTCTAATGGAGCTAAGTGGAACTTAGCACTTGAAAAATTATTTGAGTTCAGATTTTATTTTTTACCTTTGAATACTCTAAATAAATTTTCAGTCTGATACTTAAAACTGTATCCTCCTACTTCTTAAGCGAAGGCTAAAGAGGCTTATTCTTGAGACACGTATTACCAGAGTGAAAAGATAACTTAGGTTCAGAGTGGGATTAAGATGAAATAAATTTAGGTTCTCTGTGTGCCTTTAGGTTGCTCTTACAGCTGAGTGGTGTCTAATCAATGCATTCAGTGTGGAGAGCATTTGAGCTCACTGCTGTCTGCTTGGCTGTGTCCTGAACTCCACTGCCTGCAATGGCTGGTTGCTTACTGCAGCAGCAGTCATGTAGGCTTTGAATTTATCTTGTTTAGGTTTTTAGAGCAGTTGTGTATCTTCAAAGAGCTTTTCCTGTTTTAAATTTACCATAGAAAATACCAGTTTGCTTTGCAGAGTGGCTTTGATATGTAGGAATTAAATTCCCTTTGGAGCAAACTAAAATTGAAGTTCTGCCCCAGGTAAGCATTTGCATTAGGAGATGGAGTGTGTTGTTTAGGCTCTGAGCCAGTGTTTTTTGTCTTGCATGGCTTCACATGATGTCTGTGGTGATGACATTAAATCTAGGGTCCAGACTCCATATAATTCTAAGTGAAGCCCCTTAGCAGTGTATTGCATAGGTACAGAGAGTTCAGTAATAATTTTTCTGTTGTATTGATCCTCCCATTGTCATATAATAGAATAAGCAATGAGCATTTAATATTGCATGGGATGAGCTCAAATATTAGACAAGCACAGGTCTAGCAAACTCTGGAACAAGACTGATGGGAGATGCTTCCCCTTCAGTAGCCTTACTTCAAATGGCCTTGCATGGCTGGATGTGAATGTCAGCATTAAGTCCTAGATATAGAACTGGGTTTTGGTCTTAGAAAGCCCTAGATAGAAGGTTTATATTGAAACTCTCTTTTTAAGTTGAAGCAGTCTTTCTAGGTACTTGTCCTTTGTTGCTTTAACCAAGTACCTTTTGACAACGAATAATTCATCAATTTTAACCTACTATAAATATTCTAGAGAAGACATGTCCTTTTCTGTCCTTTGGAGTACTCCTATAAAACTGGGTTGAGCAGAGTAGGAGGTGTGAAATTGCAACCCCAGAATTTCTGAACTGTTTTATGTCTAATGGCAGCTTTCTCTTTAGACTGTGGGATTATGAGTTTAAAAGGAAATAGTTGAGTAATAGAAAATAGCTTCAGTAATTTGCTTGGGTATTTAATTTTAATCACTAAATTGATTTCAGTAAGCATTGCAAGTGAAATTGTTCTCTGAAGTAAATTGCCTTCCAGACCAGGTCTGTAGCACTTGATGCTGCAAAATACCTTTGTGTGTGAGCATACAAATGTCAACAGAATGTTTGCTGAAACATCTCCAAAACTTTCTAGTGGAATAGAGAGCTGGCTAAACCATGGCACGGGAGATTCTCAGTGTTGCAACTCCTCTCTGAAAGTCTGAGTTTTGAGTCAAGGCTGCAGGTATTTGGCTTTCCCCTTGAGATTCTGGATTCAAGCCTTCTGAGTTCTGAACTTAGCAGAGCTCTGTTCAACAGCAGTGTCTATGAAGGATGGAAGGGGTGCACCAAAACTGTTCTTCCCCTAAACTGCTGTATTTGTTTGGTTGAAAGCTCAGCTGTTTTTTAACACATCACTGGCACTGCTTCTGTTGCTGCCTGCCCATTTTTTGTTAAATAGTTTAGTTCACTGCAGTCCATTCACTACAATAGTAAATATCAGGATTCAGTGCTTGAGTGTGTGTGGCCTGAGAACAGGAGTCAAGAAACTTCTTCTGCTTCATCTATTCTGACAAGTTTTGCATTCCTGTTTGTGGAGTGACCTATCCTAGGTAGGATGGTCAAGGCTGTATTCAGCAGAATTTTTTTCTGAGAGTGTGGTATTATTTTCAAATGAGCCTCATGTATGAAATGCATAGAGCTGAGAAGATTGTTCATATTCAAAAGTAGGGGACTGACCTCTTCAACTCTGATATGTTGCACACTGCACTTTTTAAACACCTTTGAAAACTGGCTGCAGCTGCTTTCAGTGAAGGTGAACTTGCTGTGCTTGGACCTGGACTGGACTGGGTTACTCAGCAGTAATTGGGCATATTTGACCTTACTGTTTTGGCTGGAGTAGTCTTAAGTATGCGTAGAATCACATAGGAGGTGCTTAGGTGGAAAGACATGCTGTGGGTTAAATGACTAATGAGTGTGTTAAGATGGCAGTGTAGAACTGGAGCCCTACAGAAACTGAGGTCTGTCTTAGAACCTTGTTTTCTTGTTTCACTCTGAATTTCAGAGGTAAGGATTCCCTGTCTGACAAAGCTGATGGCTGCTTTTCAGCAGGGCTTTGAGCCTGCTTGTCAGTTAAGACTCAGATTTATATGGGCCATGGGTAATGGTAGTAAAGTTGGATGTGCCAGAGTCAGAACTTAATGAATAAAATGCAGGGAAAAAGATGAGAAGTGAAAATTCTGGGGTAAGTCATACACAGAGTAAAGGTGCTTCTTGGTACTGATTGACAGTGGGCAGTGATGCCTTTTGTTTTAAGGAAGGTCATTTCCCAAACAAGAAACAATGCTGTCTATCTGCATGTTAGTATGAAGTGATGCCATGAAGAAATCAGGCCACCAACTGTTGTCTGGCAGGAGATAAGAATTATATAAATTTGAAGGGCAGATTCTTCCTCTTTCTTGGATTCACATGCCCACAGCTGTGCACAAAAGTTCCAGCTTCTGAAAAATAAATTTCTGATTTTTGTGGTAGTTCCTATTGTTTGCTACTGCTGATACAGTTGTTTTGAAATTTGTCTGAATTATGGCTATTTTTTCTGTAATCTAATTTTAAGCTTTCTTTCCAGTTCTAAGAAATGGGATGTGGCAGAACATTATGTGGAAAGAGGTAAATAAAACCTGAGGATGGGAGGGAGGGAAAGCAAGTGTTCAAGAATTACTCTAGCCAGAATTAATTAGGAGGCTTAGAAATAATGTCTACTACATGAGACTTCTCTGTCACTTGTGTTGGGGGGGTGGGAGGGATCCTTTCGGTTCCAGTAGTCAAAATTGCCCTGAGCAAGGCACCTGACTACCCATTTTTAAATCCTAGTAGTGTTACAGTCAAATGCTAATGGACTGTTTTGTTTTTCCTTGTGCAGTTAATAGGTAAACAGTATTTTGTTTGTAGTCTTCCTAGAAGAGTAATTTTCACTGCAATGCTGTACCTCCCCTGTAAGTCTAACAGAGACTCACTTTGCTGCCTGTGCTGGAAAGTCCCTGGGCTTTGAGACTAATTAGTAAGCTGCTTGCTCAAGTAAGAAACACAAGCCCTGCTGCTACCTGAGGCACTTGGGACCCATGTTCTATGAGGCCCTTGGCCAGGGTCTAGTGAGCTTTATTTCTAAGACCTGGAAGTTGCTGAAATGCCTTAGGAAGTATCGATCTAGTTGTGGCTCTTAGTGCCTTTTAAAGGATAAAATTAGCCCTCTTATCTAGTAATTGAGGAAAAAGTACACCCTTTTAAAACCTCTGAGGAATGAGATCAGTTTCAAGACACCTAAAAGCTATTCTGCTGAAGTGTTAGGCTATAGTAGAAGCTCAAGATTGCCAGGGATTCAGATGGCTAATGTTGGTTCCTGTTTATGCTGTTCCAAGTCCTATTTTTGTAGAAAGGACAGTGAATTCAAAGTTTAAGGTCAAGCCTGGAATCTGGGTTTTTTTATACCCTCAGGCATTTCGTGAATTGACTTGTGTCTGTAACTGCATGTTGTCCAGGTTTGCGTTTATTGTTAAGGAATAACAGTTCTGTATTATCCACCTTGATCACTTGAAGGCAGACTCCTGACTTTTTCCGTTTGTTTTTTTGTGCTGTAAGTGGTAGGGAATTTATTTTTAGTGGTATCTGAGAAAACTAATGAATCTGCTTGTTCAAACATACCATCTGTTTCCATTTTCATAAATTAATATCTTGAAAGTATTTTAAGCCCATTTCAGACTCTCAGTGCTGCATTGGCATTAAGCAGCCTCATCTTTATTGGGCAAACCTGGTTTACTGTTTTGAGAGTGCTACTTGACTCTTTTGAGAATGAAAGTCCCATGCATGTGTGACTAACTCAAGGTGCTGGAAAGTCTTAGGCCTGTGTAGGAGGAGACACAGTATTCCAGAATTCAGAACTCTGCATATCTCAGTCAAGGAAGGACAGGATTCATAGAGATGATACTATTTGCTAGTGACTAGTACAAGCAGTGCATCTAAGGAGAATTGAGGGAAAATGACAGTGATGATTGGGTAGGTAAGTAATACAGGTAAGGAATAGAAGAAAACTCTTGATACTTAATGAAGGGGAAGTGTAAAGATGAAGGTAAATTTTAAATATTCTTACTAGGGGAAAAAATATGACTTAAGAAAACCCCTGAATTTGCATAATGGCAGAATTATAGAAAAAAAGTAATTTTTATTAAATGCAAGCCATAGAAGTTCACAATTTCTAATTGAGTGTATCTAATCTATCTAATTGAGTGTATCTTTTTTCTCTATAGAATTTTATGCTTTGCATTCAGAAAAGGGAAGGCTTTGATATTTCCAAACTTGCAGTGAAAAGTACTCTGACTTTCAGAAAAACTATCTAGCTGTTCTGTGCATGATGCTATTCTTCTGACTGGGTGAAAGAAAATAACAAACTAACATTCCAGACAAGCGAACTGTTTGTTTTTCTCTTCCATGCTACTGTACTCCTGGCCACCACAGGTAGCAGTAGGCGATATTGTGAAGGTCACCAATGGGCAACATCTTCCAGCAGACATGATCATAATATCTACCAGGTATCCTGAATGGGTGTGGAAGTGATGTGTCTGATGAACTGAGGTGCAGAGGACTTGAATCTCTGTATTTGCTATTAATAAAACCAGACATCAGATAGCACTAATTCTATTCCACATCTAAAATCAAATTTCAACAAAATTCAATGACAAAATATGGCTTTATTAGGCTTTGATTCATGTATCATTGTAGATCGGCTCTTCTAAAGCAAGGTGTTTCCAAGACTTCACTTTATGAATTGCAGGTACATAATACTCTGTATTGATGAGTTTGTTGGAAGACTGAAGGGCCTTAACATGAGCTTCGTGCAGTCAGTGGTTCTTTGCCCTTCTGAGAATCCCTCCACTTAAATAAGGAAGATTAAGTTTTCTTCCAGTTAATTCCCCTGAGTATTCAGCATATTTTCCTGTGCTCCCCCAGGAAGATTTCTCTTTCAAATACTAAATCCTGAAGGCGAGCTCTGTTGGCATGAAACAACAAAATAGCTTTTGGACTTCATTTGTTCACTACTTCTCTTGGATACAGCGCTTGTATGGCCCATCTCTAGCATGGGAGGGACCTGTTGAGTCCTTCTTGGATTAGTTTCAAGAATGGAACAACTTCCTGATGCCCCCCAGGACACATTTTGCCCTCTGGCTGCTAGGGCACTGTGGACTCATGTTGAACTTGCTGTTGACCAGGACCCTCAGGTCCCTTACCATGGGACTACTCTCCCTCATCCCATTCTCCAGTCTGTACACACATCCAGGGTTGCCCTGTCCCAGGTGGAGAATCCAGCACTTGCCTTTGTTAAACTTCATATGGTTGGTAGTTGCCCAGCCCTCTCGTTTATCAAGGTCTCATAGTTCCTAAAAGCATTTGAGAGGTACTTGACTGCTAGTCTAGGTTCTGGATTGTGTAGAGCAACTTGAGGCTGAATCAAGACCACACTTTGCTTAGACAGATGAGGTGTAAACAAGAGACAACAGCACAACTCCTGTTCATAAATATGCTTGTAATAGCCAGACCTTACAACACCTCCGTAATTCCCTCCTGTGTGTTTGCTTTTCAATGGTGACTGCAGATTGCTCTGGTCTCAGGGATTCAGTTCTCTTACATGATCCAACTTTTAAGGGAACTTGGTTTTTTCAAACTCCTGTATTTTCTGCTCCATCCTTCTTGTCTGTGCCGTTTCTGAGAGGTTTCAATTTTTTCTAAGCTATATGCTGAAGCTCAGTCTCTTTGAATTACTGCACAATGAAGGATAGAGGTACCTCCATTCCATGGTATACAGTATTATATTTTTCAAAACAAGCCTCAAACCTTAAATAAGTGGTTGTCAACTTAATATGCAGTTAGGCTGAACGTGGACATCAATAATTTTGTTTCAGCATTGAAGAATTTTTTACTTAAGAACTTCTCTAATGTATTATATTAAAACCCCTTCTGACTTATTTCTTAACTGTGTGAGCCAGCTTTTTGTTCTACATTATTCTACTAACCTGCTGTCTTTGATAACCACATAATAAATAGAAAATTTAACCCAAAGCATGTTGATTTGGGAGAAGCTTTGCTTGAAATAAATGGCAATTTCTATGGCAGTTCTGCTTTATAATTGGTATTATTCCCATGATTCCTTTAAATGTCAATACTACGTGTCCTCAGTTCACCAGAAAGCTCTGCATGTTCTGAAGGGGGTGGATTCTTTTGCTTGTATATGTTGATTTTTCTGTGTCTGAGGTGATTGTCAGAGGTAAAATCGACAGTTGTTTTTATCTTGACTCTCTTTTCCTGTACAACAAGAAGGTGACATCAAATTTTACATAAAGAATGAATTAATATGAAGGAAAAATATTTTAATTCAAACACAACTTTGCATGGAAACATGTCCACATTTCTCATTTCCACAGTTCATGCCATTTCTGTGGAAATTAGAGGAATTGTATTGCAAAAGGTCTCCTTCCTGAGCTAACCACTTCAGTTGTAGTAGGTAAGGTGTTTGACAGAGGTAAAATTGGAATCAAGCTGGACTCTCATCAGTGTCTTTCTTGGGTTCAGATTCAAATTTACTGTGTAGGAGGGGACAAAGAATAGACTCAACCATGTTTTCTTTTCAAAGCAAAATTATTGGAGAGAATAATCTGGCTTCTTACTGTGTTATAAATGTACCTGTCCATTTCTTAATTATTGTTTTCTTAAGGGGCCTTTATTACTGTCTGTTCTGTTGATTGAGTACATTTGCTGTTAGAACAATTGGTTACTTTGGAAAAAACCTAGCTATTTATCAAGAGTATGAGAAGTGATATGCTGAAGCACTTGCTTGAGTCCAGGTGAGAAACTGATATTCCTTAGCAGCCTGAGAAGACAGTGGGCAGAAAAATTGTTTTGGTGGTGCTATACAGAGGTTTTGAATCTTGAGTGGCATGTCAGGAAAAGATCCAGTAAAAGTACCCTTCCTTATCACAGGTACCACCTATGCTGAGCTCCTCTGTTAGATATAGATAAGAGCTTGACTAATAGAAAGTTCAGTTCTAGGAAGAAGATTTTTGTCCCTATTGGTAAGGGCAGAAACACATCTGGAAGATGGTGGTAACAGCCTTCAATCCTAACAAACCCTTTTCTCATGCTTGAAAAAGAGCTGATTAGCAGTGACTTTGGGTGTACTTCCCTTATTAAGGGGATTTGCAGACATGATTTTGTGTGTACAGCTCACAGACAGAATTCAATAGCAGAGAGCATTGCTGTCTTCATCCAAACATATCCCCTTTTTATACTGTTCAATATTTGCTCTTTCATCCATAGCTCTTGCAATTGGAAGCAATTTAATGGTTTGTAATTCAAAATAATCCACTTTAGGCATCTGAGTTTATAATGACTTGTTAAATTCTTACTGTTTTTTGATTTAGACTTGTCTTTCTTTGTAGTTTGTTGTATGACTATATCCAAAGACACCTCTGTTAAATAGGTACTTTGAGCTTTCATGGTGGTATACCACCAGTATGGTTTTCTGTCTTCTGCAGTGCATTGAAGAAGTCTATGGTGGACTGTATTAGTGCAAAAAGTAGTGTACAAAAAAGTACTGAGTTTTAATATTGAAAATCTTACACTCCTTACAGTGAACCACAAGCCATGTGCTATATTGAAACAGCTAATCTCGATGGGGAGACCAATCTTAAAATACGACAGGTAAAAAAAAACTAATTTAATTTTTTTTCTTTTAGTTATTTAATATTAGTTATGAAGCAGCATCTAGCTTGCATGACAACAATACAAGTGCTTTTTTTTCGTTGTTGTTTTTAAAAAAGCATATTTCTTCAAGTGGCTGTAATTTGCCTTTTCAACAGATACAAACCCAAGCAGTAATGCATCATCTGGAAGTGTAAGGAACTAACCTGGAGCAAGTATTTTAAGCCCAGAGAGACCAATCAAACAGACCTTGGATGTGTTTTGCTGAAGGTCTAGTTAGTGGAATTTAAGTGCTGTACATAAAAAAAAAAAAAAAAATCAGCTATGCTTATGATGAGAGTTGCAGTGTCTCCTGTCACAAGTACTATTTTATGAGCATTATGCAGAGGCAGAAGCTGAAAAGTATCTTTATATGTATAAGTTGATTTGTTATCTCTGTGCTAAGCAGAAGAATTTATTTGGATCTTTCTAGTTTTGTTAAAGAAGTACTGTTGCTTATAGTGTTTAGAAATAGTTAAGAAACTTTGGCTTCTTTAATTAAAAAAAAGTATTTAGACTAGGATTTTGAAACACAGATAATTTGTTTTTAAAAAGCTACACTTGGTTCTTCTTTGCTACATTTGTAGAAATGTGACTTACTGTTCCAGATCAGGCTACTAAGTGAGGTCTTGAGCTCTTGTAGGATTTTATTTGCTTCAGGACATGCTTAAAATACAAAAATATGGCCTTGCTCTGGCTTGCAGTGCTGCAGTCAAATTCTGCCAAAAGAAACATGAAATGGATTCCTCTTTTAATAGAAAGGCAGTGGGGTGCTGTGCATGTGCTCAGATGTAGAGTACCAATATTTTATGTTGCAGTTGTGTGACAGGCTAATCATTGACCTTAAGCCGGATCAGAACATATTAGTTGCAGTGGCCCAAGAGAGACTACATTTAAGAATGACCATATTTGGCAGCCATAACACATCAGGGCAGCTGTACTTTGAGAAAAAAGCCAAGTCTTTTTATACTGCTTTTCTCCTACTTCCTCCTACATGTATCCAACTTCGTGTTTTGTGGACGTTACTTTCCTCTTGGTTAAGGAGGGATCATGTAGGTAATGTGAAGATCTGTGTAGAGAGTTTCAGTCTTGTTAGTAGTTTCCTTTGTGCCCATAATGAGTTCTCCTTGCAGGAAAGAGATATTCAATATCAAATAAAAAATTAAAACCCCAAAACATAATGAAAACCAACCCCCCCCAAAAAAAAATCCACCAAAGCAAAACAGGGCCTGGACTAACAGACCTCCACAGATTTAATTATATTTTGGTTCATAGATGTAAAAAGCAAGCAACACTTTCCTAGGTTGCCTTCTAATAGCAGTTTTTTGTCAAGAATTTCCTTTGAATTGTTCTGTGCAGGGTTTGTCTCAAACTGCTAGTCTCCAGTCCAGGGAAGAATTGATGAAAGTGTCTGGGAGGATAGAATGTGAAGGACCCAACCGCCATCTCTATGACTTCACTGGAAACTTGCGCTTAGATGGCCAAAGGTATTGACAACAAAGCCATGAATTCGTTTAGTCAGGATAAATGTTTCCTCTGTTCTTTTAGTCTGGGACTCTGAGCACGTGCATGTTTTTGCTGGAGAAGAGGAGGGTAATAATTAATGTTTATTAATCAGAGCATCTGCCAGTATAAGATAACACAGTTCTGTCTTTGCATAGATCCTTCTCCTTGTTATGGGAGTATTGATTTCTTTGTAATTAATGGTGATATTTTATTAAAAGGTACATCTAAAGAGAAGGACTCAAGAAAATGGTTGGGGTTTTTAGGGCCTTCTTGTTACATAAGATACACAGAGGAAATAGAGACCTTTCCCTTTCAACAAGAGCCAAAGGCTGCACCAAGGTCAGGTTTGTAGAGAAAAGTGATCCCAGAACCTGGAGGCTTTGTCAGTGTGACTTCGATTTCTAGAACTCTTGAAAGAAAAGTACATAGTTTTAGTACTCAAATTCACAGATTGTGACAGGTTGGTAGGAACATACATGTTATATTTGGCTGTACCTGCTTTCCTTCACCAAATGTATATTACTTGGGCAGCTCAGTGCAAGAATAGCAGATGATCATTGCATCTCACACGGAAGTCATGTGGTTGATACAGGCTTTCTCAAATACTTGTTTAATTGTGTATTTGATATAGTGTGCTTGAAATGGATGGTCTCTTTGCAAGTTCAGTGCTTCTCTGTCCTTGATGTGAGAGAGAATGTACTACCCAAGGTCAAGTGTAGAATAAGCTTATTTATGGCTGCCACATAATTTCTCAAGTTCTGGATAACTGGAGCAGCTTTGCCCTACTGTGCTTTAGCAGGAATTAGACTTACAGAGGTTTCAATGCTTTCTTAGTTGTGTGAACAATCTAAGCTCATTATATTGCTATTGCATTCTTCTTCTCTTGGGTTGGGGTTGTTTTTATTATTAACTGGGGAGCAAGGCTGGGAGTAGAGCTATCTTCTGTAAAGTGTTACCAAGAACTGCAAGATCCATGAACTTCTTCTTTTGCAGCCCAGTTCCTGTTGGTCCAGACCAGATCTTGCTGAGAGGTGCACAACTGAGAAACACTCAGTGGGTCTTGGGTATTGTTGTGTATACAGGACATGATACAAAACTCATGCAGGTAACAGTTTTAAGGGGATTAAGGCTATGTTTTGATAGAAGTTGGTCATATTTCCTGTGTTCTCATTGTCATTGTCTTGATTTTATGAAATGGTTTGACTCATTATAGTTGTTTAAGGCTTGGAGGCCTCAAGGAATAGAAGGGTCCATTGTACTCCAGTTTGCATGTGCACATGTGCAAGCGCACACTGAAGTGGAAGCAGTTCAATATGTAAGGGGAACTAACTTGCATCTTATCTGGTAGCTGGATGGCATTTAAAACTGAGGCTTAACAGCTGAGGACATAACCTAATTATCTTCATGATTATTACTAAGACAACACTCCTGTATTTCCTTAATGTCGGGGAGTGCCTGGTGAGACTGGGATCATGTATGTTGATCACTGCTGCTGAGGATCAATGGGATGGACAGCAGGTGCTCTAAAGGATTCTGAAAGTAAAGACTGGGTTTGCTTCTGGATTTTTGTCTTGTAAAAGCCATTGCCAGGTTCTTTCTCTTTTTTTTTTTTTTCCCTGCTGCTGTTTAGAATTCAACCAAAGCACCTCTGAAGAGATCAAATGTGGAGAAAGTGACCAACATGCAGATCCTGGTTTTGTTCTGTATCCTCCTGGTAATGGCCCTTGTGAGTTCTGTAGGTGCCTTATTATGGAACAGAACACACGGCGAAGTTGTCTGGTACCTTGGCTCCAACAGTGAGTATGCAGGCACTGGGCCAGTGATGTATCAGACTGCAGGGGCAGCCAGGCTCTTACCTTCACTGAATTAATACATTAAATAAGAAAGAAATAAAAAAAACAAAAAAAACCCCACATCTCGCTAGTTTTTTGATGACCTAATTTTTTTTTTTTTTTTTTGGAGAATAGGCTGAAATAAGTGAGCTTCCCTGTGAGGCTTCTAAAGATTAGGTAAATATCACTAGGCTAGCACCCAAGGAGCAGGGCAGAAACAGAAGAGGGGCAAGAGTTACTCTTGGACAACTGGTGTTCACTTTTTTCATCTCTGTGGAGATACCATACATTAATTTTTTCTCAAGGGGGGTCATGTACTGCAGCCTTATGTGTGTCTGACAGTATTTGACTGCAGGATGGGGAGCATCAATCTGATGCCTACTTCAGCTTTATGCTTATATAGAGATGCAAAGGATTTCTCTTTACTTCTTTCAGTTAGAAATGCTGATCTGCTCTTTTAGAGAAAATTGAAATGGTCAATGTCACAATTCTTATTTATTGGGTAAAATTTCTGTCTTTAGCTTCTGTTACCTTGTTGTGAGAAAACTGATTTCTTAGCATAATTATTTGAAGGGTTTTAGTTCATTTTTCTTAGTCCTCAAATTTTTTAGTTCGTTATCAAAGAATGACATGAGCAATGAAGTACTCCTCAGCGGACTTTTGAGGAGGTTACATTAGCTATAAAGTGTGGTGTTAAAAGCATTTTGAGATGCAGATCTTAAAGCAGTTATCACAAACTGCAAATGGCTTGTCTGCTGATGATGCAAAACAGATGGCAAGTGTATCTTCTGCAGTTTAAGAATTGCAGTTGTGGTAGTAATGAAAAAAATCACATAGGAATAGCATGGAAATGCCCCATATTTGACTCTGGGTTTTGTTAGTTGTAATGTATTCTTGTAGCAGTGTCAGCACTTTTCAGAATTTCTTGCCTGCTCTCCCCTTGTTTTTAATGAGAAAGTTTAAATTTGTGCCTTCCAATGACAGAAGCAGTACTGGAAAAGATGAATGGAATGAACTCTTGAACTTGCAATATAGAGCAGGTGCAACTTGCAGCAGACTTAAGATGACATTATAGTCTGTGCAGATGCCTTTTTGTAAATTGAATGCACAATTTCTATGCCTTCTGTAACTGCCACACACAGGAAAGACACTTTTTCAGGTTTGGCAGGTAGATGTTAAATTTTGTTTAAATGTCTCATCTCTGTAAAAATTGTATTGGAAAATGTTCCAATACCAAGCATGCTTCTGTTTTCTGTAAACTTATCAAAGAAATGGAATTAGGGTGTACTCACACTTCGAGGTGCCTTTGTCCAAACTCTGATCTTTATTAGGCTTCAGCAATTTTCTCTGGATTCTGTCTCCTCCTAGTTTGCTCCCCTGACTTCTAATTAACTTATGATGCTGAAAGCCCTTAGTTGTGGACTCTGACCGTGTTGTTCTGGGTGTTCTGTGTGCTGACTGAAGTGCCTCTCTAAGTTTCTAGGGAAGCGGAGAGCATACAAATGTGGAGACTTTGATTGTAAAGAGAGGCTGTGGGCAGCACTGTGACCAGGAGCCTTCATCCTGTGTCTCTGCTGAGACTTGTACTTTCCTGCTGGCTGTCTATAAGTGCTTCCCCTTCCCTTTAGGACCAGTTGTGATGGTAGACTTATTTGGGCAAGTTGCCCAGTGTTGTCACCATTAGTCACAGCTGCTTTGATTAAGCAGGGTGCCTTAGTTCATATACTAGGTTGATTAAGCAGGGTGCCTTAGTTCATATACTAGGCAAGTGTTTAACAGTCAACTTGCTCTTGTTGATTTCTTTTATAAGAAAAAATTGTAAATTCTGACAATGATGTCAGATTTTATAACTAATTTCAGTGTTTTTTTGTTTCCTAACTCCACTGAAGCAAGTAGGCACTCTCTGAAAGATGGTTATATTACTAGTGACATTGGGAGCTCTTAATTGGGCAGTTGACACACTAGATAAATGTCTGAATTGGGTTATAGTGGGGAATATTGTACTTCTCACCATCTGTCTAGCAAAAATTGTTCATAAAGTGTTGTATTCTTTTATATATAGCTTCACCACTTTGCCGTTCTTCACCTGGTTTGGTGTGGGTGTTTTATCTATCTTCTGTTGAAATCAATATTAAAATGGCCCTTACACTAGACATCAACACAGTAGCTTATTATTTTGGCTTTGTTAAATCTGATTAGGTGAACTGCATAAAGATGATAACCCCTATACCACTCAGACTTGTCTGCTAATGTCCTGTGTCTTTTGATCCACAGAAATGCTGTCTGTCAACTTTGGATACAATCTGCTGACGTTTATAATCTTGTACAACAACCTTATTCCAATCAGCCTTCTGGTGACATTGGAAGTTGTCAAGTTTACTCAGGCTCTTTTTATAAATTGGGTAAGTAGCAAGAATGAATGTATCTCAGTTCTGGATGTTGACATTTAATATAAAAACCCACTTAACATCTTAGTGGGATTTTCTAATTACTTTCTGATGCAACTTCTGGGAAAGGCAGGGGGAAACTCAGTTTTTATTCTATATCAGTTCTGTGCTTCACAGGAAATTAAAATATCTAGTCACAGGAAGGTCCCCTGTGCAAATCATCACTTGTATTTTAGGCTTTTAGGATGAGAAGGAAGCCTCAGCTCTTGGTTGAAGGAGGTCTCTCTCATGGCTGACTCACATTCAGTAATTATCTTTTGAAACCTCTTTGGTATCTTACAGCTTCCCTGAGACACAGCAGAGGGCAAGACGAGACTTGTTTGAAGGTGTGGGGTTGTTTTGTTGTTGTTCTTGTTGGGTTTTTTGGTTGTTTGTCTGTTTGGATTTTGGGGTTTTTTTTGTTTTGTTTTTACATCTTGAGGCTGGCCTTAAGGTCACCTCTGGAATAGACCATAATGTTTTTATAAGGAGATGAGTTGATGTTGCCTCACGCAACCAAACAGTGATCCCTCTATTCAGGGAAGTTTTGACTTCAAAATATCTTAAGTTGTGGGCCAAAAATAATCTGCTAGTGGCTCTTAAGCTGGGCAAAACCAAGAGGGATACCTTTTGTTGGTATGCATTAATCCTTGGACTTTGAGTAATGTAGTAGGTTCCTGAAAAACACATGTAAGCGAAGTTTAATATGTCTGTTCCTTGAGATGCTTGTAATGTAGTAGATATGAATATCAGAGAAGTTGGTTGGGTTTGTGTAGCAGCTGTTTCTTTGTAGTAACAGATGAAGTTGATTTCATGGATCCACTAAAATTGTCTCTCATAGATGTGGCCAGAGCAACTGATTGTTCTAACTGACCACCTATGATTAGCATGGCTAATGCATGGACTTCTTTCCACTGTACTGAGTTTGTTTTTTTTTCTGTTGCATCTTTAGTTTATTAAGTACCTATAGTTGAATCTGTCTTTTCTCATGTCCCTGTAGGATGGAGATATACTTTGGAAAGGAGGCGCCCATATTCATCTGGGGATGATGTTTGTCTCAAGCATTCAGAATGCATGCTCATAGCATTAAGACAATCAAGCCAAGTTGGAGCTGAATAAAAGAAGAACAGAGACTTTAGTGTTTAATTTGCATAACATAAGTCTTAATTTTGCTCTCATTTCAGGACATAGATATGTATTACCCTGAAACAGATACACCTGCAATGGCCAGAACCTCAAACCTTAATGAGGAACTTGGGCAGGTAAGATAACATTTTCTGAAGTGTCATGATTGTGATATACTCTCTCAAGAGCAAAGGTATGAGAGCAGCATGTGCAGGATTGTACAAGATGTACAAATCAGCTTTATTTTGTTGCTCTGTGGCTTGAGTTAATGGGACATTTTTATTTTCTCTAGTCTGAGTCTTACAAGTGAAATAATGAGATATCACAGGATTAAATGTAATGTCATATAGGCAGTTTTATGTTCGGGAATTGAAACTATTTCTTATGTTCACTCTAAACTTTATTCTCAAAAGTCTTGGAGAGATGCTCTGTGATTTTGGCTGTCTATACCAGAACGGAACATCCAGGGCTAGACTTATTAGTTTTTGATGTTTCTGACTACTTCACTGGAGATGCAAGTAAAAAAAAATGCAGTTATATTCCTAATTTAGATATTGTGATCCTTCAAGCATTTCTATTTTCAATTCAGATAAGGATAACTGCATATTAACTTCTAATTGTTGTAGGTTTCTTTATTCTGCATATAACATTTCTTCAAACTGGAAGGGCTTCCCAGAACAAGCTTACTGGATAATATGGCTTTGCTATTGGAATTTTGTAATACTGTTGAGAAATGGTAGCTATTTCCTTGACCACCAAGGTTATAGGTCTGTGTGGAGGGATAGAATGTAAGAAAATAAAGATGGTGCAGAAGGTAGTCTCACCCCTGAGGAGTTGTAGCTGTACTAATCACCAAAGATTAAGAACAGGCCTGAACTTAATAAGCCACAGCTCTGTCTAATAATGAGTGCTATAGAAGAGTGGGTTAGCTGGTTGAGGAGAGAGCTGGAGTTTGTTGGCTGTGCTGTGGAGAGAGCTGGAGTTTGTTGGTAGTGCTGTGAGGAAGAAGGAATCAGTGCTGCAAGGAGATGCCCATGAGAAATCACTGAGAAGGTATGGAACTTTTGCAATATGATGATAACAGTTGGTGAGCCTGACATGATCCCATGGTGATTTGGGTAGAGAACTGTAGAGAGAGCAGTAAGGACGTGACTGTGGTGGTTTGGGAAAAAGGACTTAAACATTAAGCAATGTCATCCCAAGGTGATTCAGGAAGATGACTGCAGACCTAAGAGAAATAAGATGGTGGAGTCAGGCAGACCAAGAGCCTAAGAGCCTAAAAATCCAGATGAGCTATAGGCAGGCAGACCTGGGAGCCTAGAAGTTGGGACAATGTATGAGATACCACCCCCAAGAAGAAGAGTGCTGGGTATGAGGAGTGGATGCTACACACTTGGCTTATTTAGTGCATTGGAGTGAGCCCCATGCCCCTGCCAAGGTATGGCTGCAGTCCAGAGGGGACCCAGGACAGTGCTGGGTTCCCCCTGAATGGCAGTGTGTGCAGCAGGACACAGGAGTGGCGTGATAGAAGCGGCAAATGGAGAGCTGCACAGACAATATGTAAGAGAAGCCCTCTAAAACTGTATAGTGGCCATCTCCACAGTAACCCGATGTGATTTGGGATGGGCTGTAGGGCAAAGTGCAGCCGGAGATGGAGCCCAGCGTAGCACTGAGAGCAGCAGGGGATGCTGCCTGGTCTGGACCTGACAGATTTTGACACCTGGATGAGCCGCTGGGGATACAATGGGAAATAACATATCAAGTGAAGAACAGATTGTTTCATCTACATGGAAAACAGAGCAGGGCAAGAGAGGCTTACAGTGACCAACTAATATAACAAAGAACTTTAAAAGGAAGAAGAGAATTATTAAAACAGCAGTTGGAGGGGGGACAGAGTAGCTCTATCATTCAGTATGGTGTATTTGTTTGCTGATGAAACGTGCATTTTATTTGTGAATTGCAGCTATTAATCCTCGATTAGGCACAAGCGTAAAAGTTTATATTCCATAAGGATAAGTACACTTGACAGATACTGGATCGATGTTGTTCAAGTTCTATAGCTATTGATAAAATTATGTAACCGTTGATTTGTTACTATCCTAATATATGGCCTTTAACTTATTCTTGTGAGTTGCCTTATAAAGTTGTACAGCTATTGATATTGTCAATGTTCTAGAAGTGTAAGAGTTTCTGATAATATGTAATGTAAATTTGGGTAGTGAATTAAGGTCAGCACACAGACACATTCCAAAGTTAAATGGAAATTAGACAAAAGATGATTGTACTGGGTTTACTGTCTTTTGCAAAGGGCCCTGCAAAAGATAGTAAACACAACATTAGTTTATGAAAAGCCTTAGGTTGATGTTCCTGCTGTGATGTGTTGCCTGAACATTTGTATACTGTTAATCCTAAGTGAGATATGTGAATGTTATAATATCAATTTACTCAAACATATCTTTCCAGAGATGCTGCAACTTTGTAATTAAAAAAAGGGGGAATTGTGGAGGGATAGAATGTAAGAAAATAGTGCAGAAGGTGGTCTCACCCCTGAGGAATTGCAGCTGTACTAATCCCCAAAGATTGAGAACAGGCCTGAACTTAATAAGCCACAGCTCTGTCCAGTAATAATGAGTGCTACAGAAGAGTGGGTTAGCTGGTTGAGGAGAGAGTTGCAGTTTGTTGGCTGTGCTGTGAAGAGAGAGATGGAGTTTGTGGGCTGTGCTGTGAGGAAGAAGGAGTCAGTGCTGCGAGGAGATGCCCATGAGAAATCACTGAGAACATATGGGAGCTTCACAATAAGATTGCAACAGGTTTGTAACTGAACTACGTGAACTTCATAACAGGCATGAATTTAGTATTGGAGACAACATTATGTATTTAAACATACATATTTTATTGAAGGATAATAATATCCTGCTCAGTAGGGGGTAGTCAATATTGTTCCTGCTTAATCTGATCATTTTTCTTATGAATGCTGAAATTTGGTTTCTGTTTAAATCACTTTGATGTGAAGTTATCAACCTCCAAATTATGGTGTTATTTTTCCCTGAAGTAAAGGATGTGTGGCATAATGTATGTTGTGGCCCATATGTTATTTTCAGGAATGGCTTACTAGTGATTCTGTGTAACTAGACTGAATTTTTTGATTCTTTAATTGAATTACATGTTCACAGATGCCCTTGATGTTTTTGTTTTATGGTGAAATTATTAATGACTTAAAATTCCTCAGAAGTGTGGGTACCCACTTTGACTTCTAGCTTGCAAAGGCTCCATTTCCAATGCTGTATTCAGTAGCAGTACAGTGCACAACTAAAGGATCATGTTACAAGAGGTGTAGTACAGTGTCTTGAGCTGAATGGCAATGATTGAGGAATAGCTTCTTCTAACTATAGTCAAATTATTTTTGTCTTTGAGTTGTCTAACTCTTTCATGCTATCATCATCCCTTCCTGGTTGAAATTCTTACCTGGTGCAGAGGTACGACAGTGGTATCATTAACTTGCAATTAGCTTTGGTCTGTTATGGCCCTTCGAAGGTGGGAATTTTGAATCTGCTAATGCTCCCAAGAAGTTGCTTTGATGGGGTTGCCTCCAAGTTCTACCTTAAAATCACTGTTTCCATTAAGGGATTATTACTTTGGGCAGTGCTTACTGTGGCTGTGTGTTGTGTGGGACTGCTCATGAGTGGACATGAGATAAAACAGATTTTGTTTGCCTGCAGACTGCCAGTTGGACGTACTCTAGCATATTGTGTGCTTATAGGTAGGGGGAAAAAATCCCCAAACATTCCTGGTGATCTTTGAAACACAGACTGTCTTCAGTGTGTAAAATTCCAGTGAGCCTTTAACAATCTCAAGAGTCTTTGTTTTCATTTCTAATCACTCTTTGAGATTAGTACAGTTGAAAGATTTGGTAAATGTCCAAGTAGTGCAACCAAGTACATCTGTAGTGATCACACTAAAGCCTTGGCAATTGATACTTACTATTTGAGCCTTTCCACATTTAAAGATAAAGAATTAATGCAATTAAATAATTTGCCTGATTTTTGTTCTGTAGATCTGGTAGACAAATCAAGCTGTAATAAGCCTGCATTGGCCAATATTGTGACATTTGAGCAGTATGTCTCTGAGTATCTTCCTGTTTTCTGCTTTGAGTTTTATTCCTATTCAAGTTGAAAATCAGACTTGTTTTTTCCCTTCCAGGTGAAATACCTGTTTTCTGATAAAACAGGTACTCTAACATGCAATATCATGAACTTTAAGAAATGCAGTATTGCTGGAGTGACATATGGGTAGGTATGACTTTAAAAAAAACTCTGTAGCTTAATGCGTGCGTACTAATGGTACAAAATTTTATATTGAAAAAGGATTAGAACATTCTGTTCTTCTGTTTTTATTCTAGCATGTTTTGTGGTCTTTAATTAGTAGTTTTCATTTTCCTGTCCTGCAGCACAAATTATGAAAGTCAAACCTGGGGAGTACTTCATATGAAGCAAAGAAACTTGATTCCTAACTTACCTGATCATGATTTAAACAAAACCAGAAGTGATAAATAAGCTCTGGCCTTTCAAGAGGGAAGAAGTTGCAGTCCAAGGGTAGCAATTATCAGTCATATTTCTGTGACTTGAGAAGAACCAGAATTTTTTTAGAACAGTGTAGTTGTAGTTATAGAGCTTAATATTCCTTGAACAAGAGGGATGGATACCTGCTTACTGGTTTTATTCTGTTCTGTCAAAAGGATCCCTTTGAGTCATCTACATCTTTGTATTTGCTTCATGTTAAATGGGTAGTCTTAAGATCTCAAGTTAACCTTTGAATTTCATGTTAGCTAAATTAGGTATCTCAAAGGCAGAAAATTTGATTCAAATGTATGAACAGCTGAACCCATGGTTCCAGCATATGTTTTTGTGGGATGACTCATTGATCTTCGCCTGCTACCTATTTTTTTGTTACTAAAGTGGAATAAATGTTCTTTTTTCCTTTTTCTACTCCTCAGTCACTTTCCTGAGTTGGAAAGAGAACGTTCATCAGAAGACTTCAGGTAAATACATTCCAAGATGTTTATGTTCTGTATAGCAGAGTGGGTACAATCTATATAAAGACTGCTTTCCAAATTGGGACTGGAAGAAGCCCAAGGGAGGAATGCATTTGAGTAAAATGGTCTTCCAGTGGGAGACTAATGCAGAGCTGGTGGGTGGTGATGGATATATTCTTCTGCATATAGATTTCATATGTGAGGGGGGTGAGGAATAGGCAGTGGCTGGGGTGGCTGGGATGCTAATGCAGTGCTTATTTATAATTGCAGACAGTCAAGTTAAAAGCTAAAATTAACCTGCTTTGCAAGAACCTTACCCCTAGCTAGAGACTGAATATTGCTCTTTATGATCACTGAGTTCAGGCCTGAAGAGAATGAGAAGAAAAGGACTTATTTATTAAAATGCTGTGTTTTAGTAATTAAACTGGGAGAGAGCTTAATATGTAGGCCCGCCCTGTCCAGAGAATCCTTCTTGTTTTTATTGGGAACTTTAATGAATAAAGGTGTGATGGGTCTGTCCCATTCCACAGAAACTAGTGAAGACCCAGAGGTGTTACAAGGTATGAGTGAAACATGTTTTGATTATTGGGAAGGAGGGGAAAAGCCAGGGAGGGCTGACATGGATTTGGATGGCAAATACAGGGAAGAAGTGAATTCCCACCCAAGAAACAGATGAACACTAAATGCTGTTAGAAAAGCACTGGGTGATGAGCTAAGCTGGGCTTCTGCACTGATCTGCACTGATGATCATATTTTAGGAAGGTGATAAAAGGATGTTTTGTCTGCTGAGAGGCAATTTTGATGGATCCCTCTTTTCTTCCAATATATTGCTATTTTCTTCATTGCTGTGTTTTCTTTCCTTGTAGCTTTCTTCTCTATTCAGTTCTGTGAGAGTTTTTTCTAGGTACTTACTTGGAGACTTAAAATCCTCCAGGAGTCAGCTTGAAGCAGAATGCTCTGACTAGGGAGGGAACTTTAAGATATTGAGTGTTGATCTATTTTATGAGCAAGCCACTCTGAAATCCATTTAGCTTAAATATGCTTAAAAACTGCTGTTGCTACATCTGTCCCAGGAGCTGCATTGATACTTGAATCTTCTGAAATACACTGTCAGCCATAACCATTTTGGGTTTCTTGCTGGTGTTCATTTTCAGCACTTGCTGCATTACTCATATGATCTTTTCACACTGCTTTCAAGGACACTGGAGTTTTACTTTGCTTTTTAAATTTGTTTCCCAAGAAACTAGATGAAGTACTAAGATTGGCAATGTTGCCACTTGTTTGAATATGCTTGTTTTGCTCTGCAGCCAGCTACCTCCTTCCACCAGTGAATCGTGTGAATTTGATGACCCAAGACTGCTGCAAAACATTGAAAATGATCATGTAAGTCTGCTCGTTGAATATCACGCCTCTTAAATGCCCTATTCTGGGCTTGTCTGGAATTGAATGCTGAACAAATCTATTTGTGTGATTAAGTCTGCTCTGTGAGTGTGTCATGCAAGCACAGAAGGGGTAAATTGGAATCAAAATAGCTCCCTCCAACGCCTTTCTGCCTACTTGTCTTACAATTGAATTAAAGAAGCAATGGCATTGATACAGATTCTAGCTACCTCTAAGGCAGCTTCTTATATTCTGTTGTATATGGAAGATAATGCTTTGTAACAAGTTATGATAGAAATTAAAATTCTTTAAAAGAAAAACTACTTGGAGTGTTGAAACATCTATACCACTTTTAACTGTAATCTGTAGCATTACAAGGTGGTTCTGGAATGAGCCTTAAATATTGCAAGGGGTTGGAGTTCTAGTTGTGTAAAGGATGTAAGAGATGGGAGTTAATTGCAAATTCAAGTTTGGCATGAGCCTTAATGATTAGTAGTCTTAGCTAGCTGTTGAGTCCTAAAGGGACCTATTCTTTGCAGTGTCAGTTCGTTGTTTATTTGGAAATCACGTGGCTATCAAGCGTCTGACTGGACACCCGACAATTAATTCACCTGCCAAAAAGCATGACCCTTGTTCTCTGCAGGCTGTCTCACAGTATGGGGTCTGAGCACTGGCAAGCACAAACTCAATCAGGTGATTGCTTTCCTTAGTGTAGGTTCTGCAACTGGGCTGGTTTAGTTTAGTATGAGCATCTAAAATATACTTGCCATATGCAGTTTGTGTGCGGGAAAGCTTTGCTTTCTGTTCTGCTGTGCAGTACTTAAGAACTGCAGCATGGTGTGAATGCTACAAGGGAATAATTACTTGGTGTGACACAATGTATTCTGCAGGGTGATAGAGCCTAAAGGTGCCTCCTGTGCCCTAACCTCCAGCAAGGTGACCCACTCAGGACAGTGCCCCGGTTTCCCGTGTGGCTTTTGTACTCATGTACTCTGGAAAAATTTCACACTGGACATGACTTGCAACCAAGATTTGTGCATATCCTGTTCCTCTGTGTCCTGTTTGTTCATTTATGGCTACAGTTATGGTTTATGGTACTTGCTGACTCAAGGTATTCATTCTGGTTTAGGTGTAAGACTGCAGGTAAAATGTCTTTGAGCTCTTTCTGGCTGCTGTTGCTTGACGTATGCATAGAGAAAAATGCTTTGGTGTATTTTAATAGACTCAGCAGAAGAGATGTATCTCAAATGAGCTGTGAGATGGAATTTCTCACCCCAGCCTTGAGATGGCCTCTTATTTTAGGGCTACCTTATAATTTGATCTTCTCTGGGTGGCTTCTACTTTGAGGGATAGAAGAAATATATGCTGTTGTAGCAGGCAAATAAGGGATTTTGGTAGCTTCCCTAAGTGTCATTTAGTCTAGACAGCTCAGAAGTCTTCTATGCTGAGCCCTTTTCCAGAATCCTTTTTGCTGGTTACTTAAACAGACAAATATTGATGTCATTGTGCAGCTGGCTGTTGGGCTGAGCATATTGTGTGAACTCAGCCCTCAGACAATGAGCGGGGAAATTACTGGCCAAAGATACTTTTCAGAGCCTGACTGTACTGGAGGAATGGGTGCCACCCTCTGGCAAGCGGTGATTTAGCACAAGACATGAGAATGCAAGGACTGCTTATGACAGTTTGCTGAGCATGTTTGGGTGTATTTTTCAGGCTGTGGGTGAGAGGAGGGGCTGAATTCCAGGATAGTGGTAGAGGGAAGGGTCATTCTGACTTTTTTTGCATTTGGTCAGCTGCTGAGGTGCATAAACTGCTTCTTTCTATCTAAAAATCTCTATTATCTTAATTTTTACAGCTGATAGATAGCTGCACATGCTATTTGCAAATGTCTGTCAATTTCTACTCATTTAGTGAACTGTGGTGAAAAACTGAAGTGTTCTAGCATAAGCTACCTAGTGAAGTTAGATGGTGCTGTACTCGGGCAATTAATTCCCTCTGAACATTTGCCCTTCTGCAGCTGAAGGTGTGTGATCTCTTACAGGCTGTCATTAAGTGTTCATTGCTCTGCTCTTCAAGATTTCTTTTTTTTTTCAGTTCAGTCACAAGTGTTAGTTTAGAACTGTCTCAGTGCCAAGTAATTTTCTTTCCAGGTTGCAAATAAAAAATTATGTACTTGTACTCATGAGACTGTCTTCCATCTGCTAGGAAGATTTCTAGCATCCTGCATCACCTCTAAATTTCATAGCTTTTCTGGGGCACTGGTGTGTAAGGGCTGACTGATAGCCAAGTCCACTTTTCAGCAGCAGTTAAAGAATTATTGCCCTGTAGGAATTGTTCCAGGGAAAAATAACTTGCCTTGAAAACCTGTGGAGGTTTCTCTTGGCTGCTCTGCTATTTAAATGTGGGAGAAAGTACCAAGCTTTGTCTGCCTGCGCTTTTTCTTTGTATCGGCTTCTGTTGGATGAACTGTGCAGCTGTACCAAGTGTATGATGCTGTCTTGGTTCTTTTTCTAGAGAAAATGGCATCAACTCTTACTCTAATAAGGAAAGATCTGTTTTTTCCTAATACTGGAAGGAATTTTTGGTGAATATCCTAGATGGTCTTTATCTTGGTGCTTGCTAGTTGCATATGTCCTGTGAATGAGCTCAGCACAGAGATGCAAGCCTGTTTGATGTGGGGTGATGTTTTACGCTGATGATAAGAAAGCAGGGAAGGAGGTCAAGAAGGAACTGACAGACTTGGTTCTCATCCTTGACTCCTGTATCTCCCAGGATTCTCTCTGAACCTCATCTGTGAATTTCAATTTGCATATGAACTTTCTTCTGTGTCCCCCAAATTATCTCTTGGCCAAGAAGCAGCAAACATGGTGTAGCTGCAGATGCATGAATTAGCTCAGTGAGTACATGTGATGAGTACTTTAACAGCTGGCCAGGCAGAGCAGACAATTGTTGTGCTCACATTGAGCCTTTACCACACTGAAAGTGTTTGTTTAAACCTCACCAACAGGTCTGCTTATTCTTGTGAGTGTGTGGGAACTGAGGCTATTATCCCATCAAGCTTTGTTGAAATGACAGCTATCATCAGCTGATTCTTAATTCCATAGGAAACCAGACCCAGAAAAACATATCACGGCTAACTGGGATGGAAAACTGAGATTTGAAATACAGTAGGGGGAAAAAACATATTCAGGTGATGAAAGCCTATGGGAGGCTTTAGTTCAGATTGCTGGAAAAGTGTCCAAACACATCATTTTATAGCTCACAATTAAATTGTTAGAACTTGGTGAGATATATTTTTCTCTTATCTGCTTTTGTTCTTATTGTGCGTGGGACTTCAGTACTTTTGTTCAAGTACAAGGCAGTGTCTTTAATTATAGGTCATATCTCATTGGTTTTGGGCAAGATACACTTGAATTTCATTCTCTTGATTATTCAAAAGCTGGTTAATGTCTTCTCTCAGTCTGTGCCTGAAGTATCTTGGTCTCCTCCAGTCCTGCCAGCTTCACTGTTCTGGGGGTGCTCAGCATGGCTGGATCCTCACACTGTTGTCCAGATACTTTAGTGAACTAAATGGTAGGAAGTTAATATATTTTTAAGATGTTGAGAATTACCATGTAATTCTCAGTGGCAATTAAGTACATAAACATTTTCACAGTTTTCCTTGGCAGAATGTGCCACTTAAATGCAAAGTAGTAAGTTCAGGTTGTTAGACTGTGCTTTGGTATCCCACTGGCCATTTCTAGACCATTTGCTCAAAAAGCTGTCAGTCCTGCTCACCTGGAAATACTGTGAATGAGGGCACTAATCTGATACTGCTACACCTAAAGGAAAGATGAAAGGTATCTTTAACTTCACATGCAGATGCCTTGTAATTTTATGAGACTCTTAACAGTTGAGAAGAATAGTGTCTTCAGAGTGAAGAGTCCAGATAAGGACATGTGTAACATGTGCAGATAGGAAGCTCTGCACAGAGCAGTTTGCTCCCCAAAAGACTGAGGCTTGTCTCAGTGTTTTGTTTCTCTAAATATAGGAACCATGAAGGGATGAAAACTTGCTTTCTGCCCACTGGTTTGCTTGATAATGGATAGTGCTGTGCCTACTAGATAGCTGAGCTTTGCTTTCCCTGAGGATAGTGCTTTGTAGATGACAATCCTGAATCTGCTTCCAGAAGTAGGAGACCATTGCAATGTGTATGTGGTTCTCAGCTGGTAGGGACAGCAAATGAAATAATTCACCCAGTGGAGTGTATTTCTTGTATAGATGTTTGTAGACTAGTTTCTTCATGGATTTTTAGGGGGGAAAAAAGGGAAGAACGAATGGCTTTCACCCAAAGTTGTTGGCACACTAGAAGAAAAATGAGGCAAGAAGGCACTTAAAATGAGAACTACCTGTGGACTGATGAATAAGAGACTAAAACATGCAAACTTTGTTCTAACTACAGATAAATAGAGAACTAAAAAGTGAGGCAGGAAGAAATAACACTGACCTTAACAGCGGTAAGTCATGGTTTGACACTGGCACAATGCCACTGCACCCATGAGAATACCCTCTCCCTGGTTTCTGCTGTGAGATGTGACCAGGAATAAGCAAAGCAGGCTCCCACTTAGGAAAAAAAAAATTTACTGAACTACAAGGGAAAGGAAAAAAAAAGAAACAGAAACACACAAGGAAAATGAAAACTTGACAAATACATCTCCTCCTCCTCCCCACCAAATTCCCAATACAATACATCCCCCAAATCATCGACTCTCAGTCCGGCACCACCCTTCAGAATACTCAATCCTCAGTTCATCAAGAGGAGAAGGAATCCTTCTTGTGCCAATGGTGACCTCTTCCTTTCATGTCCAGCGTTCTCACCACTGAACGTGGACCAGAGCTGCTTCTAGGGTCGACTTTTAAGGATGCTTTGTCCCACTCCAAAAAGGCACAGTCTCAACTTTGGGACATCTGTCCCCCCCATATTTTTCACCCCCTGGGGCTGAGGGGTACCCACACTGAACCCTTTCGGTCCTGGGGCATTGCCTCCCCCTAGAATGCAGTCCCTGTATCACAGGGAGACATGGCTCTGTCCATGGCTACACAAAAAGAGTCCAGCATAAGCTACTCCATCATCTCTTCCACCTGAGTTCTTCTCTATTTCTCTCGTGGCCCATTTCCTCTTATCTCATCTCTATCTCTCTTCTCATTCAGCTCCAGGAGGATTAGCATTTGTAAGGTTTCCATCATCCAAGAAAAGGGTTAAAAATCTGAGGCTCTGTCTGTCCAGAACTCCCACGGCTGCCCAGCTGGGCACCTTCTTGCTGCCTCCCCCTTCTCCTTCTCGGCTGGCCACTATTAAATTTCAAGGTGGCACAAGCACAGGCACAGGCTCTCTCTCTGTCTCTCCTGGAGGCGTGGGGGTGGCTGCCCGATGCCTCTCAGTGCTCCTCCTCCACCCTTCTATCCTGCAGGGGCCTTCCCCTCCCTTCTGTCCAGGGCCCGGCCTACCTCGCCCGGCCGCATGGCTGCCCCTGGGCCTACCTCACCCGGCCCCATGGCTGCCCCTGGGCCTACCTCACCCGGCCCCATGGCTGCCCCTGGGCCTACCTCACCCGGCCCCATGGCTGCCCCTGGGCCTACCTCACCCGGCCCCATGGCTGCCCCTGGGCCTACCTCACCCGGCCCCATGGCTGCCCCTGGGCCTACCTCACCCGGCCCCATGGCTGCCCCTGGGCCTACCTCACCCGGCCCCATGGCTGCCCCTGGGCCTACCTCACCCGGCCCCATGGCTGCCCCTGCCCCGCCCAGCCCGCAGCCGGGCAGGGGAGCTCTGAACCTTTCCCTGTCTGGAACCCAAGAGAGCCTCCCAGGGCAGACCCCTGCTTTAACCCCGTGTTCTCAGGGGCGGATCCAATGTCCCAATGGCCACATTAGGTGCCAGTATTAAAATCTGTGCACCAATTGGCTTGACCACAGCATCCCAGAATACATATTTCCTGTCAAACCACACATGAGCAGGCAAGAAACATCTCTTAGAGATCATCAGTAAGAATACTGTCAAAGACTTGATAGAGGAAAATAAGTAATAAAGCAGAATTGCTTAAGCTGTGGGACTTCTGCCCTGTGCTGGGATTCAGCTCAGCATCTTGGAAGGGATACATTGCCACAGAAGCCATTAACAGATTTTCTGTTCACAGGTCCAAAGCAGGTATTTAAACGCTCTACCCTGATTCATGTCTGTGCAACAAATATTGTCAGTGCTGGAACAATACAGAAAGGAAACAAATGACAGCTGTGTGGAGGAGCTGGTGTGATAAGCTGGGCCTCTGGTGATCTGTTGAAACAGAATTGGAAGATTGCCCTGTAATACATTGTGAGCTGTGAAAATACCAAGACAGCAGCAAATTATGTTGTTGGCTTGAAAACATAAATACATACTTAGGAAGGATTAAAATCCATGTCACTACCAGAGACAGGTTGTTTCCAGCTGATAGAACACATACTATAAAAGCTTGTTAAGGGGCTAGGTGATAAATGTGTAAGACAGACATCAAAGGTCTGCAGCAACAGATGCTGAAATATGAATCTGGCAGGCTGTGCCTTTTGACACAGAGATAAAACTTTCATTACTTTGACTGCAAATGATGGAACAGCAATAACCTCTTGACTGTAATTTGCTGGGGACTTTTTCAGATAGTAGTGTGTAAATATATGTTTGTTTTCCTGAGCACAGCCTCTGCGCCCCAGCATGTCGAAAGCAACAACTCTTGTTATTTTAGTAGCATGTGACCATACAATTTGGAAGTTTCAGTATGCAAAGGTAAAGGTCCTGTGTGAAACAGTTACTTTGAAAATGTTCATGGCAAAGTACATGAAGTGCTTTGAATATAGGGCTAAGAATATAGGGCTTGGATTTTCAGTCTTTTTATTACGTTCCTTTCTGATATGCTTACTTTGTTTACACACATTGCCACAGTGTTTGCCAGCTGCCATGGTTTTGTTGCTTTTATAGTAGTTTACTTTCTGCTAATTAAACATTCATATTGCCAATGCATATGCTGTGCTAATGAAAGCTTTGGAACCTAGATGATATTTTTGTATGCAAAAATTCTTTGAGAGTTTGCAAAGTCAAGTAGGGCATTCTGCAAAGGTAGAACTACTTAAGTTCATGTCTGAGTCACTGAGCAAATGGCTGCTCTGCTCTTCCTGACTGCTGCAAGACTATAAATCCTGTGCCAGAGGCAGGGATGGAAAGGAGGGAAGAATGAGATGAGGGACTTAATTTCACATCACTAAAGGTTGCAGTTGCTACAGTTGGCTGATCAGGGGCATGTGATTTAAGTGCTAACTTTGCTGAGTTGCAGACCTGGTGTGTGTTTAAGCACTTTGAAACAGTGGTTTATGTTGCATGTTCTCTTGATGCTGAATGTGTAGGGACCATAGATTAATTTTATGCTTGACTGGGTGCTGTATGCCTTTGGAAGGACATGTGACTTAGCCTTCTACTGGCTGTTCAGCTGCTCTTAGCTCTGGATGTTCATCACTAAAGGTGCAGTTGCTGCAAGTTTAATTCTGGTGTGGTTGCTGTCAATCTGTTGGAAGCTGCCATTAGTAGTATTTCCTGTTGCTGGATTGTCATCATCTTGTGGCAGGTGTCTTTGCCCATATGAAGCTTGGGGTGCTAAAGAAGTAATGCCTTTATGGGTGGGGGGTGATGGAATGCTCAGCCTTCTGAGACCCTGGAGTGCTCTCAGAGCCTTCTCAGCTCTGCAGCTTGAACGGGGTCTTTACCAATAGCCCTCTAGTGCATCAGTGCTGACTCTGAACTGTGCTGTCTTGGTGTTCTGAGGTCAAAACAATTGCTATAAATAGAGAACAGACTATGTTTTGGGGTTTTTTTTGTCTGTGGTACCTAAGAGATCATGTCAGTTTAGTGAGCAGGTTCCTCAGTCTGTGTGCAGTGCTAAACCTCACTCTCCTGGTGTCCTGTCTAGCCCACAGCTGTGCACATACAGGAGTTCCTCACACTGCTGGCCGTGTGTCATACTGTTGTTCCTGAGAGACAAGGAAATACAATAATCTACCAGGCCTCCTCTCCAGGTTGGTTGTTGCTTTCTTTTTTGGGAGGGAGGGGGCAATGAGTTGAAGGAGTGGAGGTAGGTAGAAGGAAGGTCCATAAACCTCTAGGTCATTTCAAAGGTCATTGATTTTGAAAGCAAAATGTTCCCCCATGATGCTAGCAGTAGATCTGGCATCTTCTGTAATCAGCACACACTGGTTTTGAATGCTTCCTACAGAGCCACTTAGTCTGTGATGTTTCTTTAGAGATAGGCTGGGCTTAGAATCCTTTCTGTGCTTATGAGACTGTGTACTCTTTCTGCAGGGGTGAAAGTAAAAGATGTGGGTGTGTAGGAAGAAATGATTTGTTTCTGCATGAGCAGTTACTTTATTGGCCTGACTACAGACTGTCTTTCTTGATCTAGTATCTGCTTAGAGTAAGATAGGAAGCTATCAAGTGCTGATACATGACACAATACAACCAAAACTTTCAGAGTCTTGGCATTATTCAGGCCTGTCCTTCACCCACATTTTTATCCCTTTCAGTTAGCATAGACAGAGCTAGGTGGGGCCAGATTGGGGAACGTTGCTCTCCCTTGAATTTATCTCTGTCAGTGAAGATATTTCTAGAATTGTTGTAGTGGTGTACTGAGTGATGAAGCAGCCTCATTTCTTATTTATGTCTTAATAGAGTGTCTGAAAAGTAGGATAAAGAGCTCATATAAGGAAGTTCTGGTCAACATGATGAGCTATGAGAAGAGTAAGGGAGCTGTTGAGACATGAGGGTTGCTTGAATTAGGCAGTAAATCCACCTATATAATGGTTGTGCTTAATGATGCTTGCTCCTTAAGGAGGCTCTGTAATTATCTACAGGAGGCACAGGTGTTGGCTCTGATTGCAGCTCTCTTATTTGAGCTCTTAATAACACTGCCCCGTTGAGTCTCTGGAAAACAGTGCTGTATTTCTATAGTACCTGAACTTAGTGCCTTCCCAGCAGAAAATGGATCAAACACATACTGTAGGAATTTAAAATAACAGAGCTTTGATCTTGCTTTCAGAACAGGAATTTCACCTTTTTCATGTGGACAAGTATGACACCTCCACAAGAATAGAGCTCAATGCTTCAATAGTTACAGGATGTCTTACACAGATTAAGTACTAGGTTTATGTAGTTGATATTGCATGGCCTTTGTATGACTAAAGTGTTGAGTTTTTTTTTGTGGAGGGCTGTGCAGAGCTACTCTGAACATCCCTATGAATGGGAGTACATAGGAAAAGGGATTCTGTTTTGGCAATCTTCCATATTGAAGTATGGGTTTTGGAGGCCTCTAATATACCAGGTTAAGTTCAAGCTTTTTGTGTTTTATTTTGGCAGATGAAGGAGCATTAGTAAAAGGAGCAAAAAAACTTGGTTATGTCTTCACAGGACGGACTCCCCACTCCGTTATCATCGATGCGGTAAGTGGTGGGTGTGCACGGCACTGGCTGCCAAGCTCTTGCAGAGCATACAGGTGTCCTCTCTGGTCCCTGTGAAGGCCCTTTTCCAGGGCCTTTAGGATCCTACATGCAAAGGGTTTATGCACACTGAGAAAAGTTGCCTTAATCTATTTAAAGATGCAGAGTCCTTTGCCCCTCTATGTGGCATGGGTGATAGGAAGTTGCAACCTTACATGGGAAATGACAGCAGCTGTGCCTGAAAAATATTTCCTTTGTCCAGGAAGCACAGATGGGAACACTCACATTAGAGGGAAATTAATGTGTCTGGGAGGTTTTCTGACTGTTATGTTTAATGCTGTTCTTCTAAATGTTTCATTTTTTTCTTGAGTAAAATCTGCAATAGAAGATGTAGCTGTGTACACAGGGGTGCATAGTGACATAGTGACTGGATTGCAGTTGGCACAGGCAGCCTCAGACTCATGGGGCCACATGCATACTCAAGTTTCAGTCTAAGCTGAAGTGGCTCCAGATTTACACAGATGCAGCTAGTAGGGTGCTTATTAAGAATAATGAATCTTTTTTGTCCTTCCCTTCAGGTATGTTCCCTTTCAAATTTCTTGGTACACTGCCAAGCTAAGCACTTGAAACATATCTTCTAGGACTTTGTGAAAAACTTCTTACAAATTCTCAAACTGCTTCTTAGTTGAAGGGGAAGAGCTTAGGATGAATAGTGTCATCTAGAGCCACCTAAATGCTTCTCTCCTCTGCAGGAGCAGCCAGTTATATACTCATAGTTGTATACTCATAATGCCAAGCTGGGGGCATTGTTAATCTATAGCCAGCAATAAAAGCTGTCATTCCCAGAGATTCCCGTCTCTCCTGATTGCCTACATTAGTGGCAGCATTAGAAAGTGGTTTGGAGTTGCTTTTTCATCTTGGGGATGTTGCTGAATTGATATTTGCCTTGGACAAGTCTACACTGCAATTAGATTTTACTGCTGCACTTTATTTAACTGCATGCTACAAATGCCACCAGAGTTCTGTGACTGTAACTCCTACTGCTCCCTCTGTGCATTTTACAACAGCAATGATCCATGTTTTAAAATCTTTTTCCTGCTTCAGGTTGTTCCTGCTCAGCCCCAGCAGAGAGTGGCTGGTGATAACAGGAATTTATCCTCAGCTAATCTTTTTTTTGGCCGTGAAAAATCTAATTCATATTTTTGTGAATTAAAATAAAAGAAATACTAATGGAGGTCAGTCAAAAGTTATTGTGATACTAAACCTGGAGGGCATACTTATTTTAACTTGGAAAAATGCCTACAGCCTGTAATACGTTTCTTAATGGATAGCTGTTGAGATAAATATGCAGCTTAACTTTCAGAGCATGCCTAATCAGCAAGGCCATTAATTCCTTGTAATGGTGTAGCAGTAGTGAATGAAGGATGCCACAATACAGGATGTTCAGTTAAGTACATTAAATAGGGCTCTGCATCCTTTAACCAGCGGAGGGAGCCATTGTCACATTTATTTGCACTGGGGCGTGTGACAAAGGAACCTGAGCTCAGCTCGGGTGATTGCACGTGTAAGAATATAATGTAAATTGTGTTTAGAATAGTACACTCTTTCTTTTGTTTTTTTTTGTAGCTGGGGAAAGAGAAAACCTTTGAAATTCTTAATGTGCTGGAGTTTTCCAGGTAAGTTTTCCTCTAATATGTCAAATTCAGGTTAATAAGAAAACTCTTCTTATAAAAAATGTTGTTTAGAATAAAATGTTACAGCTGATACAGTAGAAAAGCAGGACTTCCTTAAGTTTTTGTCCTCCCCTTCATCTTATTTCTGATGTACTATGAATGAGTTATGAACTGGTGGCTGTTAAACTTTTTCCTGCCACTGCAGCTCTGTTCATTTATTAAGAAGTTGCTGGCCTGGAAGCATCTTGCTATGACTCATAGAAATCCTGATTTGTCCCTTGTCTACTTCAAGAACATACTTTGAGATTGCACTTTTATAGTGCTTCTGCAAATTACTTTTTGAGTAGATGGAAACTGCACCTGCAAGTGCCTCTTCTTAAGAACCATGCCAGCTGTGAAAATATAAACATTGCAAGCACTCCTAATTTGTCTGGCTCATTAGGATGGGCATTGCTTGGGTAGCAAGAAGCTTTGTTGAATCCCTGAAGTGACTGGAAATAACAAGGTGCTTTCTCTTTGTCAGTTGATAAAGTTATGTCAGTTTGGATGGTGCTAGTCAGTATACTTTTTTTTCTGTTGCTGTTGTTTTTTTCTCTTGCTGGGGATTAAAACCTTGAACTCTTGTTCTCTGCTGTCTTTGAGTTGGCTGGTTGTGCTCAAGGACTGTGTAAAACTAAAGGTAGGGATGATTTGGGTAGGGGGCTTTTCTTGTGTCCTGACTTGCTTTGAAGATTATTCCTGAGTACTTCCCTCTTTCCAGTCAGAATGTGGCTATTTAAGCTACTTGTGGGAAGTATCTGAAAAGGCACTGGAACACTCTTGGAGGGTTTGGGACAAGTTGACCAGCACCTTGGTGTCTGTAGGCAGGAGTAGTTGCAGCTTGCATGCAGCAGAAAAAAAGCTGTCTTAGTTCTCCTCAGTGTAGCACCTTCCCTCCTAACCACTGAGGGAGTGCTCTGTGATTAGTTTTTGAAAAGCACACAGAAGCTTCCCAGTGTCATTAGGATGCTGCAGAAATTCTGAGCAGAGGTAACTGCTGCCCTTCAAACCCCTCTTCAGAAAGCCTCAGAAAGGATTTGTTTTGTCTGATGATATGTGCCAAGAGCTTACTTTAGTACATATGGTTCTTAAGCTCTGAAAAGTGACTACATTTCTCAAAGCAACCTCAAGAGGAGAAGGAAGATTGCTCTACACTCTACTTGTACACATTGGCAAAAACATAATGAGTAAGGAGGATGCTTCCAGGTTGGTCCTTTTGCTGAGGAAAAGATTTGCATGAAATCACACGTTCTTAGGGCTCCCTTACTGAGAGTGGATTAGTTTGCATTTGCCCCTTGGAAGTTGTGTTTCTTTTCTGGTGGCTCTTTTGAAGGAGAGATTCATAAGTAAAACATCAAAATTTCTTAAAAAAAAATTATCCTTGCCTGCCTTCCTTCGTCAAATGTTGGTGTACACTATGCTACTGTCTGCATTTTTTTAAGATATATGACAAATTTGACTGTCCTGTCCTTGTGCAGGGGGCCTGACTTCCTTCTACTTAGTTCCAACTGTGTGAGTCTGATTAGACCAATATAAAGAATTGATAGAGGCCAAGAACTGATCTATACCATGATTATTTTCTATTATGTTTTTACTTTCTTTTAAGTTAGTAAGTTAAATAACTGCTCTTGTTAGTGGATGGTTGTTTCAATGTCTGTTATGCCTGTACTAAAGATGTAATCAGCCTTAATGATTCCATTTCTAGAGTCCCCAAAGCAATTTTGCTTGAGGAATAAGGAAAAACTGCCACAGAATAATGAGAATAAATGTGCATCCCCTTCTTTCAATATGATTTTATACTATCTTGCTCTTTTTCAAATTCTTGCTTGCATATGGGTCTAAATCTGGAGTGCTTGCCAATGGGAGGCATAGGGCTGAAGCTGGAAGTAGGCAATTTAATATATCTCCTTGTGGTCAAGGGTTGTGGGATCTTAAGTTACTGCTGCTATATCCCATTTAATCTCAGATGCACGAAGCACATCTGAGAAAATCCGCTGGCTAGAACAGGAATTAGTCTTTACCACTTTAACTAATGAAAGCAAATATTTTTATTTCAATAGCAACAGGAAGAGAATGTCAGTGATTGTTCGAACTCCGGCAGGACAGCTACGTCTCTACTGCAAAGGGGCTGTAAGTAATTATGCTGCCTAATGGAGAACACTGCCAGTTATTGTTTCAACAGCTGTGGCTGATGCTGACATTTCATGTCTCATACATAATACCTGTTGGCTTTATGTTTAGGGCCAAGTGATTTAAGAGAGCTGTCATTCCTCCTCTGACTCCTTTTGCAGGCTGGAAGACTGCTAGGCTTTATACTGCCCAGTTGAAATCCTGAAACTCATGGGAGCAGTCCCCTTACCGCAAAGCCAGGGCTTCACCCAGCTGTGTAGCAGAAGTTCAGGAGCTGGAGTAAATGCTGTTGTCTGAATTTATAACTCTAAAATTTGTTCTCAAGTGGTTGGCTCTTGATCTGGCTTTCTTGCATCTCTGCACCTGCTGTTATTTGTCATCATGACTTGCACCATGTTGTGCTTCTGTCTTCACTGACAAGAGCAATAACTTAGCACAGTACAAAGGCTCCAAAACTAGCATTGTCCACAGCAAGAGAGTGGGTCTAATTTCAGTGGAAAACTATGGAGCTGGCTTTTTGCAACAGGGAAAAAACTCTTTCTGACCTCTGTGAGGATCCTGTTTGCTTGAATTTGTCATGACATATAGGTTAGTGTTCGCTGCTCTGTTGCTTCCATTTACCTCCCCTGATTTGATAAAGATGTGCTGTCTTCACTCTGGTGTGGTGGAAGTGAATGAAGCCTGCTGCCATTGTGTGGTAGTTCACAGTCCTATGCCTGATGGGACCACACAGACTTCAAACTTGCTTGTTCATGCTATGCCTGAGTTCACACTGTTCTTTGGAGCATGGCACTGAAAGGGATGGAGAACAGGAGAGTTTGTGGTACAAATTCTTGCTATTTTCCATATGAGCAGACCTAGATGTACTAATGTGCTGCATCTGCCACTCGTGTAACTGTGAGTTAACTGATTATTCTGCATTAACTCTACCACATTCTGGTAGTCATCCTCTGCCTCTTGCTTCCATAACAATTAGGTTTGTATGCCTGTCTCTAATCAGCTCTAGATGTAGGTCTGCTTACTTAGCTTAAGAGCAGATGTCTGAGTAGGGTTTCTGTATTCCATGTGTTTGTAAACTTGTTCTGGTAGTTACAAATAAAATCCAGAGACTCTAGATATGTAGGTGATGCTATATTTTGATTTCAGCTGTTAATGGGGCCTTTTCAATTGTCCTTTAATTTACTGATAAAGAAAGCTGCTGCAGGAAGAAGGTTGTTTCTGAGAGGATGTTGTGGTAGAACATGATTAGTGTTTCTGCCTATTTTTTCAAACATGAAAAGGAATCTTTTCTGGAAAGGATTGCAGCAAAGTCTACTGCACAGGACTGTTTTATATACATTGAATAAGATCAGATATTTGTGTTGTCTGAAAGTCAATATATTGGCTTGGTAATTTATAGAGCAGCGTTCTGTACTGCCCAGTAATGGGGACCTCGTTATGGAAAGAGGGGAGGAGGGCAGAGTGTGCTTCTCTCCCCACTATTTGTAGTGGATGCAGTATCTCTGCCATTGGGCACAATCCAGATGACTCAAATCAGTCTCTAAACCCCAAATATATTGTAAATAGAGTTTTGTTTTTGATATTAGCAAGTCCATTCAGGTTGCTTCTCTTGAGCTTGTAAATACACAAATGGCAACTTCATATGTAGACTTACTCTGTTGTCATGAATTTGGTTTTACTAGGATAATGTAATTTTTGAGAGGCTTTCAAAAGATTCCCAGTATATGGAACAAACACTGTGCCATCTTGAATACTTCGCAACGGAAGGTAAGAGTAACAGCATGCCATGAGAATTCAGTTAATTAAATTATTTGCAGCATCTTCTGCATTGTCTAAGCTCTGTGGTGTCAACTAAGATGATTGTGAAGATAAAGATGGGGTGTGTTATCAGCAAATTAACAACTGTAGGTTGACTTCAGCTGTAAAGAGGTTTTTGTCCAACTTCTGTGTGATTTCAGTAGGGAAGTGGAATTTGGAAGGAAAAGACAGTGTTCTGTGTGTCCATGATGAAGGGAAAGGGCATGAGCTGTATTGCCCAGAATAACTCAATTACATTGGAGTTGGAGGTGTTTTTACCAGGGTAGAAGTTGGATACCAGCATCTTTTTATGAAGCAGAGTGAAGCAGTGTGCTGGGAAGCCTGGTAGACTGAGACATCAAAGATGATCTGAAATGTTCTGTAAGGCCTTTGACTGATGTAACACCTCTGTTCACTGGGAAGCTGGCTTTGTTCCCTCTTCTGTGATAGCCTAAGATACCTGAGTTATAGTAAAACCATGAACCAGTGTTTTTCTTCCAAAATCTGAAAATACCAGTCAGCTTTTTAAAACACTATGTTTTTGCAGACTCCCAAAAATTCCCAGTACTGGAACTTTTGTATTTTATGGCACACACTCCTTTTTGATTGATTTGTGACAGAAAAAGGAATCGTTACGTCTCTATATTAATTTTTGCCAGCGGTCTAATAAATTGGTTTTCATACTTCATGGACCCTCTTCGCTCTATTGTGCATGTGTAACTCCCATTATTTGTGTGAGTTACATTGGTACACTGAAGGAGAACACAGTCTTGCTAAAAGGAAGCACAAGCTGTGGAGGATGTTTGACTAAGTAATATCACCAATCACAGCATGTAGCCTGTTCTTTAATATGATGTTTTTAAAAGTACATGAAAGGCAAGGTTGCTTTCATACTTAGCAAAAAGTTTTTGTTCAATGCTCTCTTGATCTGCACCAACATTAGTAGCCAGAATGAACCAGATTTGTGGTTTACATTTGTGGAAATCTAAGTGCTTAAAAAAATGTAGAGGGAGATTTTTGAACAATGTGTGTTAGAAGCTTTTGTTGTTCCAGCATGAGGGTTAGAATTTAGCATTCATTACATGTGAATGATTTGATGATATTCAATGTAATTTTACTGTGGGTAATGGCTGTCTTCTGTTTGGCAGGTCTGAGGACATTGTGCATTGCTTATGCTGATTTGTCAGAGAAGTCTTACAGAGAGTGGTTGAATGTCTACAATGAATCCAGTACGGTTCTGAAAGACAGAACTCAGAAGCTGGAGGAGTGCTATGAGATCATTGAAAAGGTAAAACATACTTTCTTGATGATCAGCTGCAGATTACCTTACATGTGTATTTTCCAGTGGAATTTGGGCTTTACACAATGAAATAAACTCTTAATTTCATAGATCAGAAACTGGAAAGGTAAGTAGATGATAACATGTTCAGTCCATGGTTTTAAATTGTAAATCTGAGATAAATTTACAGATAAAAAAATTTCTACTTAAAACTGCTTTTCTCACACTTTTTAAATCTTCTGTTTTGTGTAAGGTTGTTTTAACTTGATGAAGATAATATATGTAGACTGTTGTGTTGCACCAAGTTCCCATGTACTAGGGTAGGAAGAGATGTGTTCCTTTTCATACAGCAGTCAAATTCAAGGTTTTTGAAGGCTGTTGCAGGCACAGTGTAGGGCTCACCAAAACCTTATAGGCGTGTGAGCTAAAAAAAGGATGAAAACCTGCATTCCATGCATATTGCAGAACTCTTAATTTTAGAAGGGGAAAGTAGGTATTGGAGAACCCATTTGAAATGCTAATCCTACAGTGAACGAAATGTTAAAATGCCAACGCTAGGGGCCAGTGTTTCTCTGAGCCTTGTTGGTCTTGCTGCTTTCATAAGTGCTGGTAGTTGCATTCCTCACCTGCACAGGTTCATGCTCTTCCCTCTTGCCCCAGGTATTTGATTTTATATAGTGGTTTCTTTAAAACATATTTTGAACTTCAATATCTTTTAAAATTAATATTAAAATACTGCTTAGGTTCTGGAGCACTGTTTTTTATTTAAGTTAGTTTGGGTAAATTGTAGAATTATAGAATGGCCTGGTTTGAAAGGAACCATTAAAATCATTGACTTCCAATCCCCCTGCTGTGGCCAGGACACCTTTCACTAGGCCAGGTTTCTAGAGCTCCATTCAACCTTGCCTTGAATACTTCCAGGGATGGGGCATCCACAAAGAGGTTGGGACTAGGGTAGCAGCTAACTTTCAGGGGGTAAGAGAAAAGCTCCAGGAACTCTTTCAGTAAGAGCTAAAGATTGGGTCTTTGTTTCCCAAGTAATGCCTGAAGTGGTCCTTTGTGTTTATTGTGTATCAGTAACAGTGTGGTTATCTCATCCTTGGTTCTGTGGGTTTGGGTAGCTCCTTTCAGCTTTCTGCTTCTTTCACTGTGCTCTCACACTCATCTGTTTTCACCGAGGTGAAAAATGAACGTGGCTTTTGCTGTACTTCAAAATGTGTTTTCAAACTTTAGGTCATTTTTGGTCACGTACTTTCTGCTTTTTTTTACAATTTAGGATCTTGTTTAAGAAAAAAGGAGGAATCCAGGAGTGGCTTGTAGAATTGGGAGTTAGGAGCTATCCACTGTATGCCTTACTGTTAATGTTTGCTGGTCATGCCAAGAAGCAGGCCTTACAGATAAACTGGCATTTGACTGTAACACAAAATATCATGTATTTCTGCAGACTGTTTTTTTTTTTTTCATCTAAGGGCTCAAACTGAGACCAAGAGAACTACTTTTTCAGTCTGAGTGCTGAGATTGCTGGATCACAGTAGAGGTGCACCTGTGGAGACAAAGTTGAACTGACTTCCTTCTGCAGCCATATGCTGGCTCAGAGGGCTTCAGCAGGTGCAGTGGTAGCTCCCCTGCTCAGGTAGCTCAGCCATGCTGATCCCTGTGCTGTCATGTGTAACTTCTTAACAAGTGATTTTGGGGAAAAAAGACCATCTGCAATTGTGCACTTGGATTATGTTTGTAACCTTCAAATGTTGCTAGCATTGAGAGAGCTGATGAGTCATTGAGAGGCTTAGTGACTTGCATGAGTCACTTCTGCCACCTTTGCCAACTGACTCTCTCATAGCAAAAATGAAACTCTGTGAAGGCCTGTAACTAATGTCAGCTTACACACTGTATGGAATTCCACTTCGATTCATTCAAGTGGGAGCTGCTTTTAATGCCCTCTCCATGGAACCATGGAAAGGTTTGGGTTGGAAGGGGCCTTTCAAGATCACATCCTTGTACCCCTGCCTCCCAACCAAGGATGGGGATGCCTTTCACTAGATCATGATACTCAAATCTCAATCCAGCCTGGCCTGGAACACTTCCAGGGATGGGTCCACCACTTCTGTGGGCAAACCTGTTCCGGTGTCTCACCACTCCCATCATAAGCAAGTCACTCCTTTATGCCTGGACTAAATACACCCTCTGTCGGTTTAAAACCATCACCCCTTGTCCTGCCACTGCTGGCCTTGGTAAACAGTCTTTATTAATTTTTCTTATAAGTCCACTTTTTATATAGAAAGGTCTTTATGGGAAGATCACACTGAAGCCCCATCATTCCCAGGCTGAACAACAGCAACTTGTACTCCTGTTCCTTTGTCTTCATTTCTGTTGAATGATTTTAGTCCCTACAAAGAATAGAAAATGCTACCTTTTTCTGTGCAATCTCTAAAATTATATGGTATGCCTAAAGTTATTATCAATTTGTTTTAAGTTGAGCATCTTTGCATATGTAAAGAATCATTAAAATGCTTTTAGAGGTAAAATCTGAGTAGGCTGTACCTTTTGACAAGGTTTATTTCTTAGGTATTTTTTGCCTGTCCTTTTTTTTCTTTTACTGTAATGTAGCCAACTCTCCTCAAGCAATTGTTTTAGAATTGCCTAAGAATACAGATAACTCTGTAGTATTAAATGCACTGTATGAGATATGTATTTCTGGCAGACATCTGTATGTTGATTAAAGATACTTGGATTGATTAATGTTCATACCACTTGTATTACACAAATGTAATGATTAGATCCATAAATAGTTGCAATAATTTTTGAGTGATTGTATCCAGTCTGTATGTACATTTTATAGGCAGAAATTAGTTTAAATGATGTAATGCCAAATTTTTGTTTTGTGAGCTTAAATATATAAACGGACTACTCATCATGTTGCTATGGTGATTAGTGAATGGTCTAGTATACATGGTCATCTATAGGCTAACTTTGGTTTTTATAACTTCAATCAATTATTCTTGAAATGTTGCCATCTTTCTGATTAAAAACACTCTGTTCCATTCTGTACCTCTTGAAATGTAAATTGTATGCAGAGGAAGTAGAATAGCCACACTACACCACTACTGTGGTGTATATTGCTTGTCAAAGTGCAATATTAGCAGTGAGATGCAACATGCTGTCTTAATTCATTTTTTGAGTATATGCCAAACAGAGATTTATCTTAAAAGAATTTGAGGGTTTGTTTTCCTTTTTTTTCTCCAGGATTTGCTGCTTCTTGGAGCTACGGCCATTGAAGACCGCCTGCAAGCAGGTGTTCCAGAAACAATAGCCACACTAATAAAAGCAGAAATTAAGATATGGATTCTGACAGGTGACAAACAGGAAACGGCTCTCAATATAGGTATCCATCATTCTGGTTACTCTGAATTTGTCTGGTATGTAGCAGGTCATATGCAAGATGTGCTGAGTATGTTTTTAAATAGAATTGGGCTTGCTGTTATAGAATGGTTCCTTGGCATCAGGGCACAGTGTTGGAGAAGAGATTTTGTAGTGAGGTCTTTGCTATTTGTGTCAGGCTTATATATATTTTTTTTTAATATTGTTTTGAGGCAGAAGGGACCCATCTGCCCTTGGTTAAATGCAGTTCTAATTGAATGAGTGTATGTAACTCTGCTTTATGGTGGTAACAGGAGAACTCTACCAGACTAATGTTTCAGAAATGGTTTTAGAGATGGTTTTTTTTCTTTTCTTTTCTTACTGACTGCCTTCGAATCAAGTTTGGGATACAATGGGAAATATGATAATGCAAAGCATGTATAGTTTACAGCATCTTCCAAACCATGTCTGTGAGTGTAGGTGGATTATTCAAGCTTAAATAACTGACCCTGCTGTCCCCTTAGAGCACATCTATTAGTATATAGTAAGGACTTGGTCAAGGGACATATCCTGATGTAGGCATACCCCTTGTCATACCACCCCTCCCAAATGTCTCATCTTTGGCAATAGAATGCCACGATGCTCTCGTGTTCTTTTTCTCCCTATCACTTGTAAATCTGCCCAGAGAGGGGAAGAGATGGAGTTGCAGTCCTGTAATCTGACTTCTCACCTAAGAAAGTTCAATGAAAGAGCATTTTAGTTCTCCCAGGAAGAGCCGGAAATACACCCAGACCTTCTGTGTGCAGTTCTAAACATAAAATTGGTCGCATTATTCATGTAATTAGGGAGTCCTAAAGTCAATATGAACTCAAAGACTGAATAAATAGCTCCTTTAGCAGAAGGCAACATATGCTGTTAGGGTATCACAACTGCATTTACATTTGCAGATTAGTCTGTTTAGATGTACAGATGTAGGTTAAAGGGAACTTTAACTCAACTTTAATTTGAGTTTGCTTTCTCAAACTCATTCAGCATTCTCTATCAATGATGCTCTGTAAATGAACTTAAATTATTTTCAGGAAAGTTTTGGGCATTTCCACTTTTTTGGTCTGGTTTGTCTTGTGTTTTTTTAAACTTCTATTTTGGTTGACTCAGTGAAATTTCATTATGCAATCTACTTGACTGACCAGAATTTTTGTGTGCTTCAAATTAAATTTCATATATCTTCATATGTTGAAGGTGGTACCAAGAGGTGGAATAACTTGCTGAACTGATACAGCTGTAGTAGAAATACAGTGGATGGCCTAGGTAGACAACTTGTTTAAAGGGTAGTTATCTGGTTTGAATCACAATCTGCAGATTTTCCTTACTTGACCAGTAGTAGATAACTTCAGAAGGGAAACACCATATTTTGACTAGTTAAAAAAATGTAGCTACACATTTTGATGTAAGTACCTGAATTAAGTTGATATATTAACCAACAGCAGCTACTTGAACACCAGTAAATAAGCTTATTCTGAAGACTGTGAAGGAGACTAACTTCCAGCTTTCTCTAAAACTGTTGGTTTGTTTCTTTTATTATAGCAACTTGAGAAGAATAATCTCGCTTAAAACTTCTAAATTATCCCTTAGTTTAAGGTACAGTTTGGTAGTAAAACTGTAACTTAATTAGCTTCATGTTTAAGTTGGCTTGAAAGTATAAACATGTGGCACTCTTCCCATTTTTGTGTGTAATCCAATAAAACTGTAATAAACCTTCAACTTAAAACCCAATCCATGTGTGCACTAGATGTTTCAGGTATGGTTGTGCTATCTGGGGAGTAAAAAGTGTTTTTACTTTCTCATTGTGTTTGGAGGTTATGCTTATTGACTCTTGCTTGCTATATGGAGGTGCATGTGTATTGAGGGATATTTCAGCTCTTGGCAGCTCTGTCAAGGAGCTGGAGTACTTTGTTCTTCCATCTTCCTCTTGATTCTTTGGTTTTCAGAATTTGCATAAGTCTTTGTTTCTGGATTGCATTTTTGAACTTCTCTGGAGAGTAATGGTTGACCTTCTGTGGGGTGGCTGTATGCCTTTCACTCAGACAGGTGCTAGTCAGTAGTTCTGCAAGTGAGGAGAGTGTTCATGATAAGCTTTAATACTGATCAGTCATTTGAATTCTAGCTCTTGAAAATGGGACTTCCAGGTACAGAAGCATCTTTAAGCATGACCTGCAAACAACTTTAGAAGGCTTAACTGTGTTCTTGCAGCTTCATCCTTTTCATTAGTCTACAGACTCTGGATCATCTTTGCCTTTCAGTGAGACAAAACCACCCATAATAGATTTCTATTTGCCATCATCCTTGTGCTCGGCAGAACACCAGAACTGCTGTATTTCCAGCCAGTAACTTCCCTAGGAAGAGATTTGTTTTCTGGGAATGGGAGTATAGTGTTAACTCAAGTGTGTCCCTCTGAAGCATGAATCAGTCCCTATAGTTGAGCTGAATGCTCTTACCTAGGGCATTGATAGCTGCCTGCAAGCACTGCCTTACAGTTGTTTGGGTTTGAGGTTGAAAATGATCTTTTGAAGATACAGTCCTCCTGCTCCCTTCCTGACAGGGACATCGTTCATAAATCAGGTTGCTTAAAGCTCCATCCAGCCTGGCCTTGAACAATTCCAGGGACGGAGCATCCGTAACTTCTCTGGGCAGCCTGTTCCAGTCTTGTTACCCCCCCATCATAATAAATGTCTTCCTTATGTCCAGTCTAAACCTACCTTCTTCCAGTTTGAAATGACTGCTCTTGACCTGCCACTACAGGCCTTGGTAAAAAGTCTTTCTCATTCTTTATTGTAATTCCCCCTTGTATATTGAAATATGTCTCCAGAACCTTCTTTTCTCCCAGTTAAACAGTCCCAACACTCAGGCTGTTTTCAGATGAGATATGTTCAGCCCTCTGATGGCTTTTGTGGCCCTCTTTTGTACTCACTCTAACAGGTTCACATCTATCTTGTGCTGGGGGCCCCAGGGTTGGATACGATATTCCAGGTGGAGTCATTCAACCTTTCATCACTTACGTGCTTCTCAGTAGGGTTGCTTTCAGTCTGTCCTGATGGATATTTTTGATTGTTGCAGTACAGGTGGAGGACCTTGCATTTGGCCCTGCGGAACTTGATTAGATTCTCACAGGCCTGCTCCTCAAGCAGATAGAAGTCCCTCTGGCTGGCATCACTTCTCTCCAGTGTTATTTAGGTGCACTATTCAGCTTCATGTTCTCTCAAGGCTTGCTGAGGGTGTACTTGATCCCCATCTGTCCCTGGTGTAGATAGCAAAGGACCAGTCTCAGGACTGGTCTGAGGGCCACTGCTCATTACTGGTTTTCATGTGTGTGTGGAACATTGACTGTAACTCTCTGGATGCAGGCATCCAGCTGGTTCCCTACCCATCTAACAGTACATCCATGAGACCCCTGTCATTCCAGCTCAGATAAGAACACTTCTTGGTGAGCTGTGCTTTGTTTCAGTTCAGGAGACAAGCCATGCCAGCACACTTGCCTGTATCACTATGCAAAGTTTGAACAGGGCATTTGTGCCCTCTCTAAACACAGAGGATAATCGTTCTTCCATCAGATGCTGGATTCTGTATGCCTGCAGTATGAATGTGCCTGTGGGCTATGATCTTGAACTCTAGTTCAAATAATCTTTCTCCCAGGACACTTAAAGGAAAATAAGTCCCAGAAGCACCTGATTCATCTGCTTCATGGACTTTTAGTCAGACTTTTAAATTAAAGAGCTAGATATCAACTTTCAGATGTGGGTTGACATTTTATACCTGGCTTTGAACCAGCAGTTGATCTTCTTTTACTCAGAAGCATTGACAAAAATACTTATCTTCAAGACCATTTTTGCTTGCCATGTTATTATTGCCAGTAATAACTATTACAAAGCCATTATAAAACTTTAGACATTTCTAGTAATACTTTAAAGTTACTACTTGGACTCCTATAGTTGCCAGCTACTTTGCTAGATTTTAATATCATCTTAGTCCTGAAATTGTACATAATATATAGATCCCCTATAAACTCTTGTTAGGGTTGACTTACATTCTCCTATTCCAATCTTGATCTTTCTGTTTGATGTGATGGTGATGCAAAATAGTTTCAGTTGCAGGATAACATGTTCTAAGTCCCTGATTTCCCAGATGCACAGCAGAGCAACTGTTTTCCACAGTATTTTTTTTCTTCCAGCTTGACTTCTAGAATGCCATCTTGCTCATTTTGGAAGAGGTAAAGTGAAGCAGTGAGCAGTGGTTTAGAAATTACAGGTCACTGTTGCAGCTGCTGTTCTAATCAAATGCTACTAGAAAATCCTTTTGAATTAGTTATGCTGAATTTGTAACAGCCTCTTGCACAAGACTGTTTTAGCCTAGGGAAAGAACAACCTTGTTATGGAGGGAAATACTTAAATTTGTAATATTCTCTTTTTCTCAGTAAAAATAAGGAAGCATTTTTTAGCTTGAAACTAACTTTTTAAAATGGCAAACTGACTTGAGAAAAAAGTCAGTGTTTTTCCTGTAACTGTTGGAGGTTTTCTACTACCATCTAAGATTTGATCACAGGCAGAATCAGAGTTTGTCTGCAAAGCTTTCATGTTGTAGGCTGCACATCATTAGAATATATTTCAACCTTTTCCCAACAGGTGTGAGTTCAGTGTTGTACTGTTTTGTTCTCTGAAGCAGAAATTAAACCTAGGCTTGTTAACACGTATTAGTAAGACTCTACTTGATATTCATAGTCCACACAGCTGAAAAAATGGAGAGACTGAACTTCTGCAGGTAATCAGACCTGCTGCCTAAGAGTTCCTGTATATGATACAAGCATGTCTTCCTCAAAGGAAGGAGAGGGATTTACTTTCTTTACAGAAGTCACACATGCAGACATGTTAACCCTGGATTATACCTACAAAACTAGCCCAATTATAAAAACTTTGTAGCCTGAGGAAATGATTTGCATTGCAATTGATGACCCAGTATGGCCTTTCTAAGGAACCAAGAATCCCAGAGACGATTCATGCCTCAGCTGTTCTCTTGGTGTTGTAAGATATGGAAAGAGGCACTTCATCTTTTTATGGTGACTGTGGTGTTCAGCTTTTGAATCTGTCAGCCTTGCAGTGGTTCTTTACTTGGACATTTTTGTTATACTGCAATACCCTCCAGTCTCCATTTAACAAAGAGACTTCCCAAGACTCCATTTTATTTGATAGCAATTTTTTAAACTGCTGTAATTAATTTCTAGTAAAAAAATAGAAATAAAAAAATATTTGTATTGAATTTCCTTTTCCCATGTAGCTTAGATGAGCAATAAAAGGTGTGTGCTTCAAATAAATTAATTCTCTGCTATTTTATGAAGCTGACATCACTATGCCAATCCCAAGTGAACTTGCACGAGCTTTTAGGATAATGTAGTGAGGTCAGTCTGATGCAAGTTTGCATTTGTCTCTTGCTGTTAATATGAGTGGAATTAATCTGTTTATTTTGTAAATGATTAAACTTTTATAAAAATAAGAGATTTTCTTCTGTCTTGAGAGTTTTTGTTTTAATTTTGGTGTGCTGTGAAATGTACAGAATTGTCTTCTGTGTGCTCTTGTTCTTTGATGTCCCAGTCCCGCACTAAGAACAATGTAGTCCATTACCTTGTGTCTGTAGGAGTTGGTAGGGGCTCTGTGAGTATGATTGATCTATACTTCTTGATGAAGGAGCTCAGAACCTTCCACACTGAACACTCAGGAGTAAAAAATGCTCAGTAAGCTTTGTGTGGGCTAAGGAAACTGAGTAGCATCAACTGAAAACATGTGTGCACTTCCAGTCATCTGGCATAGATGCAACCGTGCATTCGGATCTGTTCCTGTAATGTGCTGAAGGCAAACCTGCCTTCTTGTAGACATTAAAAAAAAAAAAAATTGATGTAGGGCTATAGGCTATATTTACTGCATCCAGTTGATACAGTGTTTTCTTTAATTAAAACATCTCGAGTTATGTATTTGAAAATGCAGATAGAATGCAGCCCATGTTTCTAGTAAATCTGTCATGTTGGAGTGTGTCCTATACACCAAAGTTTCCAGCAGAGTGCCTGATAGGAGTACCTGCTCAAAAAATAAATTGTCATTTGACCTTATAAATGCTTATCTTAGGGCTGAACTTGAACCTTAAATAGCCTTCCAAAAAGTAAGTCTTTGTGTTTTATTGTGGTTTTTTTCCCCTTTTGCAGGGTATTCTTGCAGACTCATTTCACAGAGTATGTCTCTCATCCTGGTCAATGAAGACTCACTAGATGTAAGTAAGCAAATTCTGATGTAATTCTTGACAGAGGGAGGTGTTGCTAACAAGATGGCAAGTTGTCAGGCTTTCACATTAAGTTTCTCTTGCTTACCCTTAGGGGTAGCAGGAAAACAGCTCATGACAAAACACAGGTGTATTGTGTAAAGTGTACTCCAGAGGTCTTCAGTCATAAACTGTGCAAATCAAACTGAAGTCTCAGAATGAGCAAATTCTTAGGTGAATGGGTTTGGTTCTGATGCAAACTGGAAAAATCTACAGCATGCCATCAGGAATATATTTAAGTTTTGAGGTATAAATATGGGAGTAATGTTTGAAGAAAACTTATTTTTTGGTTTTTTTCTGTCTTCATTATTCCATGGAACAGCTCCAACCACACCTGCATTGTGAGCTTGTCTATGTACAGTAGCTTTTGAGATGTAAAATCAAAAATGTTCTGCAAATGGTTGCTATGCTTTGCATCTATATGCCAAAATTAAATAGAAAAATCATATATTTGTACATGAATCTTCCCAGGAGGTATCTTTCCATTTTGTGTGTTTCAGTATCTATATCAGTATTGGATATCACTTCAATATCTCATTTCTATTAGAGATATTTGTAGGACAGATGAAAGTATACAGATGCTGTAACACACAGCATCTGAAATTTGCATTTAGAATTGGCAGGTTGGGATTGGGTGGGAAATGCAAAGCCTTGGAGTACCAGAGGAGTTACTGGATATCTGCAAATCTGGTTGAAGAGGGTATTACTGCTGTGCCAAAATTATCACCAGCTAAGTATTATTTTCCAGTTGCCTTGATGTGATTCCAACAACTTTGTGTGTAGAAAACTTTGGTTCCAGAATCCAGCTATAGACAGAAATTTGTTAGTAAACACAAAAACTTGTGGAAGCTTTCAGAGCATGAACTTGCACCCCCAGCTTGTTTGCCTGGGACACCAAGCTGTATGTGGTGCAGTCAGCACACTGGAGGGAAGAGATGCCATCCAGAGGGATCTGGACAGGCTTGAGAGATGGGCCTGTGTGAACTTCATGAAGTTCAACAAGGCCAAATGCAAAGTGCTAAACTTTGGTTGGGGCAGTTGGGGCAGTCTCAAGCTAAACTTTGGTTGGGGCAGTCTCAAGCACAAATCCAGGCTGGGAGAAGAATGGAGTGAGAGCAGCCCTGAGAAAAAAGACTTCCGGCTGTTCGGACAAAAAGCTCCATTTGACCCAGCAATATGCACCCACAGCTAAGAAAGCCAAAGGCATCCTGGGCTGCATCCAAAGCATCACAGCTAGCAGGTTGAGGGGAGATGGTTTTCCCCCTCTACTCTGCTCTCATGAGACCTGACCTGGAGTGCTGTGTTCAGTTCTGGTGCTCCCAATGCAAGAAACATGTGGACCTCTTGGAATGAGTCCAGAGTAGTGCCCCTAAGTTGACCAGAGGTCTGAAGCACCTCGGTTAAGAAGACAGGCTGAGAGATTTGGGGCTGTTCAGCCTGGAGAAGAGAAGGATTTGGAGAGACCTTATAGCACCTTGCAGAGTATCCAAAGGAGACCTACAGGAGGCTAGAGGGGGAGAGTTTACAAGGGCATGTAGTGATAGGACAAGGGGGAGTGGCCTTAAGGTGCAAGAGGGCAGGTTTAGATTAGATGTTAGCAATGAATTCTTTGCTGTGAGGGTGGTGAGACACTGGAACAGGTTGCCCAGAGAGGCTGTGGACTCCCTGTCCCTGGAGGTGTTCAGGACTGGGCTGGATGGGGCTTTAAGCAACCTTGTCAAGTGGAAGGTGTCCCTGCCCATGGCAGGGGGGTTGAAGTGACATTATCTTTAAGGTCCATTTCAACTCTTAACTTTTCTGTGGTTCTATGGAAGAAAAAACGGAAATGGAGAACCATGGCATGTCAGATGAGAAAAGAAACCCCTTATGTAGTTGCTGGCCTTTCAAGTGAAGAAAATGTTATCATATGATACCTCATGAATATTGAAGGTGACTGATACTTTAGCTCAGATAACCTACATTTTTTCTAAAGCATGAGTACAAACTTGTGGAGCTTCTGAACTGGTACATCAGAAATGCTTTGTATTAATCTTGCTTTCCATCTAAATTAAGTCTATGGGTTTTCTCTAAAGTACTGTTACTGCCATTTTTAATGTAGAATTTGATTTTATAGACGTTTGAATACAAAACTTATGTTTTGTTAATAATTGCCTCTAGTTGTTTCACTCTAAGGTGTCTTTAAGTACTTTTATTGCCAATTTTTCAGTATGGGATCTCCACAGTAATATTTATTTTGTGTTGCACCTCTAACAGAAATTTTGACTTCTGTTCAACTGAGCCTAAAATTGAAGGTTCTCACACTGAAATTCTGTAGCATTATATTTAATATATTCCACCTTTGAAATCTATTAATACTAAAAATGAGTTTTTACAGGATCCAAGTTGAGCTTAGAGCTTTGAAATATTGATATACTTCCCCCTTTGTGCAGTCCCTGTGTGACTTTTCCCTCCCACTTCTGCTCCTTGGCATGCAGCAGTAGGTGAGATGTGATCGAACAACTGTCTTTGCTTGGTTTTCACAGATAAGTTTTTTTCTAAATCATGCACTTCAGGGGAAAAATCAATCATTTCTGTTCTCTTCAGGGAACTCCTGGGAATAGGAAAGACTAATCTCTAGCTTGATTCAGCTGAATTCTTGAAACTTAGCATAATAACCTGCAAATGTCTATCCCTTATAGACTTTACCACATGCATACAACATATACTTACTTGTTTTTTCTTTTTCTAATAAAGCTTTTTGAAATGAGAATATTTTGAGCATGAGATTTACTTTGAGTGTAATTCTTGGACTCAGTTTCTGTTTAATTAAATTGGAACACCATAAAGTCTTATTGTGCAGCTCTTAACCTGGAAAAATTTCTTTCATTGGCATCTTGGAGAATTTTGAGTTGTGGGAGCAGTAAATAGGGTACCTGAAGAAGGGAGGTTGGATGACCAGAGAGACCCTGGCAGAAAAACATCTAATGAGAGAGTGGATATTACAGCCAAGAAATGTTGTGTGTGTTCCTACCCATAAATCCTGTAAAAAGAAAAGGTGGGAATTGTATCAGTTGTTTATCACATGGGATTGTATTTAACAGTAGTGGAGGGACAACATTGGGGGCAACCAGTTCTGAAGCTGTGGATAGTACTTATTGCTGTAAAGCAATCCTGTTGATGTAAAGGGAGTTGTGAGTGTGTTCTAGAGAGCTTATATGCTAGGAGTGACAGTCCTGGGTTATACACAGATGTGTGAGTAAAAGCAAATGGATATTCCTGTGTAAGAACCCTCAATGCTCGTGTGTCTTGATAAGATATGCCTGAAAGTGTAAGCAGAAGCTGGCCCTCCTTGCTTTTCCACTTCTTCAGGTATACCTTTTGCATGTTTCCCTGTTGGGATGTACCTGTTTGTGCCACCATGGTGTTTTTAGTATTCTTAAGAAACAAGCCTAGTTTCACAGTGGAATTTGTCATCTGTTGTCAATGTCTAGACTTCCCAAATAGTCTTAGTATCCGCAGGGAAGCTTTACATATGGTTATGTTTTATATTCTGGCAGTGAAGAGTGATGACCTGGAAAACTTGCTTATTTTGTTGTTAGTTAATTTTAGCTATTCTGTAGGGTAACATTGCTGACAAGGTTCTAGAAGGATCTGTTAACCTTGAGAATATTAGATTTATCCAATGTCTTTCATGGTCTTCGTTCTTAATTGGCACATTTCCTTCCCACACTTCTTAAGAGTTAAAAAAATTAGGGAGATCTTTGACAGGCATCATTATCCATTGTATTTAAATACTGATGCACCTGTAGATCTCATGTTATCTGGGAATCATGGATCTCTTAAGAAGTAAAGCTCTGACCTGGTCATTGGACTTAGCCATATGCTAGAAATAGCAGGTTTTGTTGGGTTATTGTCTAAAACTTTTTCTAATAACCATTGAGAATTCTGACTGTGTAAAGGAGAGCAACATGAGCAGAAGGACATTAAAAGTAAATTGTTTATCAGCACATTTGTATTTGAGCAAAGAGTATGGTTCCAGTAGTGTCCTCTGTATTAAACTTCTCAGAAAGATTTGCATGCATTATGACTTACAGAGAAAGGGTTACCTTCACCTACAGAATTTCCCTCAGCATATGCACTGTGTGAGTTTTTTATGTAAATCTGTGTTTCAAACTCTCAAGCACAGTTACAGATTTTGAAGGTGTTGCTTTTTGGGATCCTGATTCTCTTGCAGAAGAAGGAATGTCTATACCTCGTCAGTCATGTCATGCTGATTACTCCCCAAAAATGGGCTAAAGGTACTGTCAGCTTTTCAGACTAAAACAAAAGTTACCTAAAACTCCAGATGCTTCAAAGCATTGGTATTGTGTATGCTTCAGCATACACATAAAAGATAACATACATATAAAAGATAATAAGGTATGCAGGTACTGCTGGGAAGACAAGAACAAGCCTGGTACTGCTAATGCCATGTAGATGCTTTGATGGTTACATCTTGTGTGTTGCACTAGAGAGGAAGCTGGGGATTTTATCTCCCCTGCTATCACCTGCCCACGTGCATTCAGACAAAGTTAATATTCTGGAAAACTGGTCAATGTGAGCAAGCTCAGTTGGAGCCAGGGATCAGCTCCCTTCAGAGGGGCATCTGCAACAGTTCTCTAGTGCCTTGTGGCTAGTAAGTTACTCCAGTCTCCACTCAGCCTGGAATTGTAATCAGCTCTTCTGTCTACCACTGGGGATTTGCAAAGGAAGCTAATTAGGAAAACTAGGGATAGAATACATTTTCTGTTGTGCAAAGCTTTTTACTATTGCTCAAATTTCTGTTTTTCTTAGTCTAGAAATACACATCGAGCTAATAAGTAGTTACATAAGGAACAGAGTCTAGTAATCAGATAAGCCTTCAAAAATGTTAGGTAGAAGGATTTTAGTGGTTTTTTTGTTTGTTTTTGAGGAACAAATTGGATCTTTCATAACTCCAGGCATTTGCTAATCTGCATAGAAAGTTAATTGTATGGATGTGGCAAATATGCAGCTCTGTGTGTGAAAAGCTGCTTTGATTTGCGTGTACTATGTAGAATTATAAGTGAAAGAATATAGGTGTTACCTAGACCTGTAGGTTTAAGTACACACAGGACTATGTAACTTAAGTATTAGATTACCACTTTTTCAGGAAGTAATACTAATAGGTTTGAGCTGTGAGTGGTGAATGAGTTGGGCTGGTATTTTTGTTTCATCCTGCTTTTCACTTTTAAGAATTCATTAATGGCTGTTCTTGCTTATCTGTGCCTCTGTTTTTTCTGTTAGTGTTTTCTGGCACTGTGATAGTTGGTTTGGATGAAGTGGGGGGTACTTGGACCTGAAGGAATGCGAGGACCCTTAGGAGTGCTAAGAAAAAGTTACTAAATAACTCTTCTTTCTATAATTGGAAACTGGGATGGGAAGGCTGGGAATGCTTTAAAAAACACAAACACACTGTTTTCAAAGTTACTTTGCCTTTCATATTTTAAGTTGTAATAGTGGTCATTTCTGACAAGAGCTAATTTTAGGCAGCTGGTATTTAGCAGATGCAGGCTAATGCCTTGTCCATGCTATAGGACAGAATAGATCATATTACATACAAATAGAAAGGAAGAGCATGTTCCCTGAATTCCAGCTAAAATTTGCTGTCTCCTTTGTAAGAGTTCTCATATGTTAGAGGCAAATTACTGGAAACAAACACTATGTCTCTTAAAATTGCTAATGATCTTCACATATGTGAGGGCTTATATCAAGAGATGATCAGAGTATTATCCAGATTTATTTTCTGTTGTGTGTGTAACAATAGAAGCATGGCTTCAGATGGGTGGTGAAGGAAGTATCTGTTGGCTTTGAAGATGGGATTCTCTGCAGCATACTGATGTGCTTATTTCTGTTAAGCACAAGAGACCATGGAAACATAAGGATGTGTAATCAAGTGTTAAACAATTTTTTTTAATGAGACACTACCCATGAAATGTGGGTTTTTCTGGTATTAAAGCATGATGGTGTGTTTTTGGGGGAAAAAGATGAAGCTGGTGTCTGATGTATAGATGAGTTATGGATACTAATCCTCTTGATTGACATGGTTAATACTGCACATCTGTAGAAAGAATTCAGATTTGTCTTTTGTATTGAAGGGCAGGAACTAAATAGTCCTTTCTTCTTCAAGATACTTTCCTATCTATCTTCTGCTTCCATTGGAGGGGTTCCTTGCTCATGCAAGTTTGTCTGGGGGTTTTAAGAATAAGCAGTCTTCCTTTCTTGGTGTGGAGCCAGCCTAAAGCAATAGGATTTATTAATCTGCAGTGTTAACTTAATGAGGATAGTAGAGAACTAACTTCTTCAGGGTGACAGGGTATATTGTGATCATGTATTTGGCAAACAGAGAGATACAGATATCTGTGATCTTACTTCTGTGGTTCCCATAATACTCACTTACTACTACTTTGTTAAACAATTTTTTAAAGATTCTTTCCTTTTTCATAATAGAGAATCATTCTTGCAACTGGAGCTTGATTGCTCCGAGCCTTCTCATCAGTCACATAAAGGAATACATTTCCTTCACAGGGGAATTAAGGAGAAAAAAGATGTTTTACATCTGGTTGAAACTAGAAAACGTCCCACAGAATTTCTGAGTTGATTGGTCTGTCAGAAACTAGAATTAAGCAGTTCTGCAGCTGTATGAATTTAATACCTGACTAAGTATGTGTTCCCTCTGCTTTTTAACCTTCTGCATAGAGTAGAACTAATCAGAGGATCCTTGTGGAAATCTCTAAGCTGTTTATGCAACTTTTTCACAATGTTGTAAGCCTTTTTTTAATGGGAGAAGGTGTCCAAGTGCATTTTCTCACTATCTCTGGTTGTTTAACTGACATAGTGATATTAGAGGATTAGTGTTGCTCCTTCATATTTCCTAAGCATTTCTAATTAGCTTACCCTCTACACATCTTAAGTAGTGTTTGCAATCTCTCCTCTCCATGTGTTCAAGACAACTCTGATTTGGATATCTTGAATTATCACTAATTCCCAAATCCTCAGTTATCATAATGTATGTTCTAACTGGGCCTAAAAATCATAGTGCTGAAGTGCTAGAATATAATGATTTCTTGGAGAGCTTTGGGAATGAGTGTCAGTCCAAGCTGAGGTGATTCAGATGTCCTCTTGAAGCTTCCATCATGCTGAGTTTTGGTGGTATCTATGTATGCTTGTCGTGTGCTTCAGATTTTCAAGCTAGCCACAGTGAATCTTCCCTCTGGTTTGAAATGTTGAGGAATTTGGTGTTTGTTACTAATTCAAATTCTTGTAGCTATAGTATAGAATTCAATGAAACAAGAAGATTCAGCTATTTGTAAAAAGAAAAGGTATCAAATTCTGTGGTATAACCTGGCTCCTTTACTTGGCTAATGGTGACTGAAGTTGTCTGGCTTCAAGAATTCTGTGTCCTTGGGGTGCGGGGAGGGGAAGTCAGCAGAGCGTGTGCTTTTGGATATGGAGTTTAGTAGAACTATGGGAAAATGTGGATGAATAAAGCCAATTAATGGTTAAGGGGCTTTGTAAGATCTAGACTGGTACAGTAATATTTCTCTGGATTATAGAATTAATATTTCACAACTTAACTGCCCATAATGTAAGGAAAAGGGGGATGGGTTCACAGCTTAACTGGGTGACTTTTTTGAAAACTTGTGCTTTCTTTTCAAGTTATTAAAACTTAATTTGTCTGTCTATAGTAGCTTTATTACTGTCAGGTTCTCAAGGGATTTCTAGTTCTGTCCAGGGCTTGAGAGACAAAATCTGCAGTTGAATAGACAGAGTTAATAGGTTTAGTAAATATTAATAAAAGAAATCTATTGTATAACTAAATCTTTAGGGAAATTACTATGGTGGTTTAATTTTAAAAAAGAAACATAATCTTGATGATTTTGTGGAGTTTTCTTACTACAATTATTTTTAGTAATTGAAGTGGGTATCATATTTATTAGATAAACTTTTTTAAAAACTTCAGATGTATTGAGTAAACTGATAGGAAACTAAGTGTGTTTTTAAAACTCAAGGAAAAAGAGGTCTTTGAAAAGTTACTGTTCACTTCAGGGAATGGTGTTTGTTTGACTAGAAAAGAGAAGCTTGCCTAGGGCTTTCTTTATATTTTGATCTTTTAAAAAAAGTAAAAATGCCGGAAGCTGTCACAATGAAAGCAAATTGGGTCTTGTGTCCAGCTTCTCAGTTGAGTGGATACCAATATCTTTGCTGGGCAACAGTTAATGCCACAAAAGTAAGATTTGTTCCCAGTTCTTTCTAGAACTAGAAGCAGCAAGACATGAGTGGTGCAGCAGCAGAGGTACTCTTGCTTCCTGAGCTACCTGTGGATGTCTAGGAAATGTCTGCGCCAACTGTATATGAGAATAGAACATTTAAGTTGTAAGGACTAGGATCAACCAAATTAAAACATTGTCAATTTTAATGTAGAGATGAATTGTAAATGACACATATCTGAAATGGTGTTTACAGCCCTAGTTTCTAATACATTATAGAGAATTTCAAGTCAAAACCAACCCGTCTATGTATGGGCTGCCCTGTGGCCTCTAGATGCAATTTGCTATGCAGTCATTCCTGACAGTGGCAATTGCCAACAAATACGTGTCAATTTTAATCTTTTGTTCCTTTAAATCTGCAAGGAATAAGCAAGCCTCCTGCTAGGGGAAGGGATAAAATGAATTACCTCTGGGAGTCTGGAAAAATATAGAGTAGCTGGAGGAAGCTTTACTTTCCTCTGTGGTTCACTACCTGATATTTGCAATTTTATTGAAACCTTTAATGCAGGTAGACAGTATTTTTGAAAAGTCGAGTAGGGACAGTGGAGAAATCCAGTGTGATGGTTTTGGAGGGAGAGAAAGCAGGTTGTTTAGTTTGTTGAGTAGGATTTTTTTGTATGAGGGAAATATGTGACGCTTCTTAAGAAATGTAAATTATTTAGTTACTTGAGATTACAAATAAAGTAGATCTTGTGACAGATCATTTGAGTCATGCTTGTCCAGCATCCAGGAGCCACATGAAACTTCAGTAAGGAAATCTGCAAATCAGAGAGATAATTCTTGCAGAAGGTGTTAGAAAATATGTTTGCCAATAAGGAATCATTGCTATTTGTCAATAGACTGGGAGCTAATGTGCTGTGCCAAAGGCAATAAAAAGTTGTTGCTGTAGATGTTGTACAGGAGTGTAGTAGAGTTACTGCCCATGAGCATAGATCTTCAGTATAACTTCTTGTGGTGGTCACCTGGAAGAAATTCTCAAATTAAATGTTATTCAAAACAATGATAGTCATGTAGGACCAAGCATGCTTCTAGTACGTCTTTTAATTTTGTAGGTGACAAAACATTCCTACTTAGACTGCCTTTATCTCTGCACTTGGAATTTGTTACCTTGCCTATCCACTGCCCTAACTGCTGTGCATTCTCTAAATCAGTGAACATAAAGTCCTGGAGAGCCTCTAGTTTTCATCACAGAAAGCCTGTGCTAAATTGCCTGGTTTCTTGGGTTTTGGGTTTTGACTATTAATTGTCACCCTGTCATTATTGCTGTCAGAGTGTTTTGGTTTTTTCTTTTGTTTTGCTTTTTGGTTTTTTTTAATGCAGCAAAGCTTGTTACATATGTGTGCTCAACAGAAGCCTGATGTTAATATGAAGTACAGTAAACTGCATATTTTAAGAACTAAACAGGCTAAATAACATGGACTAAACTAGCAAGAGAAATGTTTGATGTGGGGTTTTCTCTTTTTTTTTTTTGTTTGGTTGGTAGTTTGTGGGTGTGGGTTTTTTTTAATTCTTATAGGACATTGAATACAGTCTGCTGTAAAAATGACCAGTGTGGTTTTAAGACCATGTCTGCTGCCTTGTTATGCAATTTCAGTAGTCTCAAGTTTGGGTTCACATGTGCAGTTGGCTGGTTACAATATTCTTTTCCATTAAGCATTTTAGGAACATATCTTGCTTTATGAGCAAAGGTTAACTAGGGCCTGAAGGAAGCTTGGAGCAGCAAAGTACAGATGTGTTTGTAACAAAGAAGACCACTGGCCAAGCCCAGGATAATTACTGCCACATATTATTTAAAGATATACCCTTTGTGTTCAACTCTCCTAGTGTCTTCCAAAAGATGGTGTTCTGCCCTAACTGATTTCAGTGTCCAAAGTCATTGTGGCTAAATCCCTATTTCCCATGTGGAATTTCAGTTCACATAGTCAGAAAGGCAGCCTGTGGGATATAAAAATGAATATTTTGGTCTGGGAGTTGTGAATATTGTTACCTTAACTGTGTGTTTCTCTGCAATGGCATTGGAGCTCTGAAAATCTTTATGGTGCTGTCTTTTGAAATAGTGTATTTGTATAGAATTTTTTAGTAGGTTAGCATGTGCATCTTGTCAGCTAATGGAATAAGCTTTGGGAGGAATGCAGCATCTGGGTACTTGAGAGGCTGGGATAAATGGGGCTCAGCATCTCTCAGTTTCAGGGGTCTTGTATACAGTCTGAAAAACGACTTCTTTTTGGTATTTCTGATTCTTGTTAGAATTCATTGCCCCAAGTAAAGCATTTGTTGCCTTGGTTGGGAGAGGGCTTTTATGGAATTTGTTTTATATCTAAAGTGCTAAATTGCCAAAACCAGTTGTTACATGACCTTAAGATGATATAACATTAATACTGTTTCAATGAGTAATTCTTTATTTGGTAACTCTCCCATAGATTACATACAATATTGGAACTTCAAGATTATTAAAACAGTTGTATGAAGTTACTTGAAAGCTGTCCTTAGTGTCCAGCATCAGGACAGCTCTTAGAGATTGTCCTTGGATGTAACTCATCAGTCACTGAGCCAAGTGAATACATCTCTCCTCCATTTCTCTCAAAAGCTCTACCTGGGATTGTTGTCTCCTGTGGAGCTTTGAAAGTATGAAGGCACTAAACTGTCCACTGAACACATATAATCTTTCAAATTTGCAGGGTGTCTGGAATTTCAGTTCTGTCTGAACTATGGCTGGTGAAGAAACTGCCTTAAACTTGTGATATGATGGCAAGGGGAAGTAGCCTTTTAATGTCACCTCATGTAGTATTAAATAGGACTGTGTTTAGCAAAGGCCATTTTTCTACTCCTGTGCAACTTGGAAGTGCTTTAAATGCTCAAGACTTTTTTTTTCCAAATAATCTTAGCTAAGAAAATGACTAGGGAACAGCTGAGTGGAGGCTTTTGTGTCCTTTGATCTTCTAGGAGGCCAGTGGCAAAGCTGCCCTTGTTCCTGCTTGTTTCCTTTTCCACCACTACCTAAGAGTGATGCAAGGCCAGAGCATGACCAAGCAGTGCGTCTCTGAAGCTGCTGTCAGGAGATGTGTGCTTGTTCATGTACATCACCCTTCAATAGGGTACAGCCTGTGCTGAGAAGGTAATGCTACTTACAGGAGAAAAGTAGCCTAAAATAATCTTGGGCTGTTGGCTGATGTTTAGAAAGATCTCGATGCCATATACCATCATCTCATATAAACCCTTAGCTTTTCATGTTTTATCATGTTTTCGTGTTTCCTTGCTATCATGTTATAGTCCTGTTTTTAAAACCCTCTAGATAGGCTTCAGGCTCTTTAGGAGCCTCCAGCCATTCCATTTTATCATTGAACCTGGTCTCTTCTGAATAGTTGAAGCTGTGGTGTAGGAACAAACCTTTTTTATAAGATAGGCACAAAAATTAATTTGGCTTTAGAATTGAAGTAAAATTCAGTATAAAAAGTGACAGTTGTATGGCAACTTCTGGACTGCCTGTGGGGAGGTGGTCCATTGACCCAGGTCCCACTTCTCCAGATACTTGAGGAGGTGAGGGGAGGCTGTATCCTACTGCTGGCTCTTCATGTGCCATGTGGTGAAGGATGGGCTGCAGGAGCATTGTCATTGTGGCTAAATCCCTATTTCCCATATGGAATTTCAATGCCCTGTGTCAATTCAAGGGTGGAACTGAGGGCAGGAGGGAGAATTTGGGTCTGTGCCACATCTAGTTTGTCACTGCTCACATATCTGCTGCCAGTTAATTTTAACTTAATTGTTCAAAGAAAGCTTATTTATATTTGCTTTTTTAGACCTTTTTATTTTTCATATAACTGTAGAGTGGTGTGAGTTGGAAGGGACCTTAAAGATCTAGTTTCAAACCCTTCTGCCATGGGCAGGGGTTCCATTCCCTAGATCAGGTTGCTTGGGGCCCCATCCAACCTGGCCTTTATAGAACATATCTGGGGATGGGGTTTCCACAAGCTCTCTGGGCAGGAATTTTTGTCCTTTTGTCACTGTAATCTGCTGTGCTCAAATTGCAAGACAGAAGAATTGCGTTCCTTTTGGTGTTTTGAAGGTAAGTAGCATTGAGCATGAATTGATCTTGGTAGAGTTCAATTAGCAAATATAATCTTCAGACTTCCTCTGACAAAAGTGTTCAAGCTGGACAATTGTGAGGCATTTACCTGATGTTACTGTTGTGAAGTACTAATTTTGTAATCAAAGTGCAGCAGAAGAATTTACATCATGACAAATCTTACTTGAGCAAAACTAGTAAGTAGATTCAACAGGCTGGCAGGCATAAAACCATTTTGATAGTTTTGTCATGCTTTTCTCATTTCATGATCTAATGCTTTGTAGATAGTTTGGTTATGGGTCGTGTATCAGCTGAACAAATACGTAGCTATCTGGATTTCTGGTATTCTGATACTAAAGCACTAAATTCTTTAGTTTTCATAATTTATGTGTGGTGCCAGTGCTTGCACTTCGGATAGCGCTTCTGTTACTTTTCTCCAGGTGTTAAATGAGAGCTATTTGATCCTACAGATCTAGAAGTGTTCAGATAATGAAGATCTCTGTGATCCAGCTTGAATGTTTCCTAGCATCTTGCTTTGTAACCCAATAGTGTTTCTCCCTTTCCCTGATACGTACCTGTATTTTAGCACTGTGATTTATGGATTTAAAAACCTGTGGTCTAAGTTTAGCGATTTTAGTTCTGCTACTGTCCTCTGCTTGGATGCAGAGTTATAGAGCTCTTACTTTTAGTTTTAGGACACAAGGGAAAATCCAGTTTCCCTGTATCCTTGCTGTTCCAGCTTTTCGATCTCTGCTTCTTTCTCCGACAGTCTGTGTTTCCCAGGTGTGGGAGTGTCCACGCCCTTGTCCTTCAGGGCACATGTAGTGGTTTCCTTGCACAGTGTGTTCCATATCCTTCATCTGCCCTTGTGGGGCAATTTAGGTACTGTCTTAAACAGAAGCTTTAAAACTTTAGGTTTAAACTTCAGGTTTTGTCTTAAACAGAAGCGTGGTCAGGTTTGAGCACCCCTTTCCAGTAGCTTGCCAAAGGGGCCGACCCAAGCAGGAGAATGCAGCCTTGCTTTCTGCTTGCTAGGCTCTGCTTCATTAGAAGTCCTGAGAGGGCACAGATGGGACTGAAGCCAGCAATGGAGTGTCCAGGATGGACTGTTGCACCCTGCCTACCACTGAGCAGCTGCCAAAGGGCAGGAACCTGACCTAACTCTTTAATGAGTCAAAGTGATCCTGGTTGGATGGAAACAATTGATGAATGTACTTGCTCTTCATTTTTGAGAGGCTGTTGGGAAATAGGTAAGGTCATGGGAGTACAGCTTATATCAGATCCTTCTGGAAACCCCTTTGTGTGTTGCTTTATTGCCTAGTCAGCCCTGGGTAAAAGGGAAAAATACATATTCCAAGGAGTACGAGTAACTTCTGATGCTTGTCATGCTGTCAGTGTAGAATTAAAATCTCAAAGGGTATTTCAGGAACTGTGAGTTCTCTCATATTTCTGCTCAATACATGTATTGTTTCTAAATCAAAACCAGGGCTTTAAGCAAACAACATGGGTTAAAAGCAATCTGCTTCTTAAAAGTCACTTTTATTACGGAGCTTGCTTGTCCTAATCAGTGGCTCTGGAACTTTCTTGAGAAACAGATTTGATAGTACACAAACACTTGAAAGGGAGACTAATGTGACAGGTTGGGTTGTTGTATGTTGGGGCTGTCTTGAGTAGCTTAGAGTTTGCTGTTTGGCTTTATTCTCAAAGCAGTTTCCTTTTACTGAAGTGCAGAAATAACTTTGGCTATGAACTCTGACAGTGGTATGGCCTCTGTTACTTACACTACCATTCCACTGAGCTATTAACTGCACAGATGCTAACAGCAGTTGGGGTCTTTTTTTAAAGGGGGATTTTGGAGAGGAAATTAAGAGTGGAAGAGTACAAATAATTGAAGCTATAGTTTTCTCTAGCCCCATTTAAATTTTATTAGTCTTTAGAGAGGGAAATTCTGTCCTTCCAGCTTTATTTTGATGTCTTATAAATTGATGTTACCTTACATCAAAGGATAAAACCAAAACTTTCTCTTTTCCAGACTACACATGTAATGTGACTTGAAAATATAAAATAATTTTGTCATTGTAAACAGTAGTTTTGACACATACATATGTCTGTGCTGGAAAGGTAACTGCATAATGAGAAAATCATCGTGAGTCAGTCCTGTTTTGTACAAATCAATCTACTCAATATTATGTGTTGCTTATGTATAGCATTTGTCTGGAGGAGAGATGAGCTCTGTCATCTCAGCTGTATTTGATTGTGACTAGTGTTCAGTCTTTTATCCATTAATAAACATGGATTCCTTACTTGCTAGCAGTGGTAGAACTCCTTCAGTGTAGTCCTGGCTGCACTGGGGGCTGCTCTTTGTCTCAGGAAAGTTCTAATCTCACTGAGTCAGGATGGCTGAATTTTATTTATATTGAGCAAAGTGGTCAATAATAATAATAATAGTGATAATTTATAATTTACACTTTTTGTATACAAAGAAAACCCATACACAGATAGAGGTATAAATATATGAAAAAGCCAGTATCTGTAGCAGAGATCTGAATCTTTAAAGCATTCTACCTGAAGGCTTAGGGGTGACCTAATTGCCTTCCTGTACCCGAAAGGAGGAGCCTGAAACAAAGTTGGAGAGGGACTTTTTACATGAACATATAGTGACAGGATAAGGGGGAATGGCTTCGAGCTGTAAAATAGTAGGTTTAGATTACATGTTAAGAAAAAATTCCTTACTCTGAGGGTGGTGAGACACTGAAACATGTTGCCCAGAGAAGTTGCGGGTGCCCCATGCCTGGAAGTGTTCAAAGCCCAGCTGGATGGAGCTCTTTTAACCTAGTCTAGGGATGGGGTTGGAACTAGATGATCTTTAAGGTCCCTCCAACCCAAAACATCCAGTGATTTCATATAAGGAGAAAATACCCTCTTTTTTTGAGGCAGTGGGGCATAAATTATAGACTGACTTGTATGTCTGCATACAAGTGTTATTTTCTTCGTTGAATTCTCTTCAGTTGTTTGGGGGCATTGATATATACTGACAGCTTAAAACAGAGCAACACAGAAGCCTGTGGTTCAGACAGTGTAACAGAGAATCCTGTATCTTCATGATCTAAAGCAGGAGGTTGTGGTGTCTCCTTGATCTGAAGGTTAATCCATCAGGTTGAGAAGTGGGCTGTTACCTCTGAGAAATGACTTGGCAGAATCAGTGAGTTAGTGTCTTCAAGAGTGGGCTTCTGTTTTGTTTGCTTCCAGGAAAAGCTGGATTATGTTCCAAAGAGAAAAAGTCCATTCTTTTGAAATGAATTTAATAAAGCTAAAATATCATAATATAAAGACGGAATCATTCTAGCTTACTAGCAAAACTAACAGGCTGCTTCCTCTTGGCAGAGTACAGTTGATTTTAGTAATCGTACAGATGTTTTAGGGTCCAGAACAAGCATTTCTTCTTTGAGCTTTCTGTGGTATGAGATATAAACTTTCTTAATGTGCACCATAAACTGTTCTGTGGTCAAATATCTACTATATATTGAAAGCAATAAAAAGAGTCACCTACATAGAGCAGTTCTGGAGTAAATGAAAATTGTGTAATAAGCCTAATGCTGTTCTGAGTGTGAAGAGAACAGGGTTGTGGCTATAATGTTTGAAATCCTTTTTTGTCCCAGGATACACATGCTTCTTGCTAAAGTTAGAAATATAAAAAAATGTCAAACTGAACAAATGCGTTATTGTCTTCCATAGCATTTGAAGAACCTTTGATGAATTGCCCTTTTGACTGGAGTTGTTTCTACAATTGTTTCTTATGCTGCCAGCTTTGCCCTCGTGGAACTGAAAGGAGGATTGCAAAAGACTGGTGGCTTTCAAGATGGTGCCTTTGGGGCAACAGTGTTGCACTGGATAACTACTTAGGATGCCAGTTCTTTTGTCTGAGAATGCTGAGACTTTTGTCACTTTTCTTGATTTTTTTTCTTTAGTTAATCAGTATTTTAGTCAAGATTACAGTAAAGAGTGGCACTTTTAAGATGCCACTGCTATAATCAGCATTTCTCTCTTTAATGTGAGGAAGAAGTAATGCTGCAGAAAACTTCAGGTTTTATTTCAAAAGGCTAAGATATGAGGATCTCCACTTCTGGCAGCATGCACTGCCATGTTATTTATTCTGCAGGGTGGGAGATGACTAGTTAGTGAAGTCTTGAACAAATTGGTTTTACTTCTTAATTTGGCAGAAGCCTTTCTTTGCTCCTAATTCTTCCCTCCTTCTCCCCCCACCCCAAAGCCTGTCCAGCTCTGGAGTTGCAGGGGAGACTTCATATATGTTCCACATTAAAGATGCTGCTTTTCTTCACTGAGAGCCTGAAGTTTAGTATGCAACCACCTGATGTGCTAAGTTTTCTTGAGTACTTCACTTTTTGAATAGTCAGCTCTTTGTTCTTCCTTGCCATGACCTTGAACTGATCTTGCAGGTACTGGAAATACCTGCAGCCCTTTTCACAGCATATGTGTTTGAGATGGTATATCTGACTGACACTTCTGGAGATTATTTTTCTGTGATCAGATGAAGTTTGTTTCTTTTTTTTTTTTAAACTATGTAGAACATGCTTGGAGATAAATGTACAGATGACAGGACAGATGTTCCTTCAGGGTGTATTTTTTTTTCCTATTTAACCAAGTTTATTGGTTCCTGCATAATAAGTTTGTTGCAGAACTGGAAACATCCTTGAATCATTCTCCACAGCACTTGCTACAGCTCTTGATGGGCAAATTCATCAGGGCTTTCAGCTGCCCCTGGACAGAAAAATTCTGGTATGATCTATTTATCTTATATCTGAATGCAAGATCTGGTCTGAATATGTGATAACCTGAGACTTGCTATGCAGATTAAGGACTCTTTGTATTGAGACATTTTAAATTACTTGGCTAACTGAAGGAATTTCAGGTTCGAGTTAAATTCAAAGCTATGAAAATGATTTGAGTGAGCCCATCTAATTTCTCTGGGTCCTCCATATGATGTTTTTCTTGGCATGGTAGGAGATCATATTCATCAAGCAGAATCATGGTGCTGTTAGCGTTTGGAAACATATAATCACAAAAATGATCATATATCGATGCTTTTATTAAGAGCTCTGGGTGTCGGGTATTCAACGCAAATCTGACTCTGACCATATATTGGAGATGAACTTGTTTTTATATTCTATTGTTATATAACTTTCATGTTTATTATTAAACTTATATTGTTCTATTGTGTACATAGATTTCAGCCAAGCATGGCTTCTCATGGCCCCCCCCTTAAATTTCTAACATAGTTTCTCATGATTCTTTTTATGATAATACAATAATTATATTTAATTACTAAACAATCATCACATCTAACAAGTATATCATTTATGATACTGCTTATGCAGATGCAGTGATCTGGCAGAACACAAAGCCTAACATTTTCAGAGTCTATCTTTAACATTTTCCAGGGCTCCACTATCAGTGTTATTTAATAATAAACTTCTGCTGTGTCAGATCTGTGACAGTCATTTGATTGACATGTTTTAAGAATGGCTGTAAGGTGATATTGGAGTAGTCACACACTGTGTGCTTGTATGTATCTAAATCCACTATATGATGCAGGCTGAGTACTGCACTAATACTGAGCAAACAGCTATTGATGGGCCCGTTTGTTAGTTTTTCCTCTTAGTTTTGATCTTACTTAAAAGAGTAAATTGAAGGTATGCAGCTGGGATCTGATCTTCCACGATCCATTTGCTAAATAGTTTTGTGTGTACAGGTTGAATTTGAAGTGAATCCTGTATTGTAGAAGTATTCAGACTTCCTCTAAACTGGGAAATGTTGGTAGTATTTCTTTTTAAATGTGAAGTAGTGAAGTATTCACAGTTAGTCTTTGGCTCTTAAGGGTTTTCCTGGCTCTCAACTAGAGTGTCCTTATATCCTCTTCTTCTGTAAAGCTAGGGAAGGGATGAACTCTTAAAATTTGGCTTCAGAAATGTGTAATTTTCAGGGTCATCTGTCCATAGTGAGGTTTTCAGTGAGTTAGTAAACAGAACAACCTCCCTGCTCATATTTCTACTTCTGGTTTTACAAGAACCTTACAGGTGATGTATTTTCAGGAATGCAGCCTGCTCTGTTCCCCATGCACTGCCTCATCTGTTGCACATCTAGCAAGATTAATGCCTATACCGCTGTCAAGTTTGATTTTATTTTTTTTTTTAGCATTGTTATATGGTTTTAAGAGTAGAAGAAAGCCAGAGTGGTTTTGTGGCTACTCTTAAGAATTTCCTTATTGTTGAGAAAGTGTGCAAATGCTTCTCTGAATTTTTTTGTGAGTTGAATGGGGAGGTCCATGTTGTTGTAGAGTTGATTATATTACACCATACATATTCCAATATTAGTAACTAAGTATTTTCAAGTTTCCTGATGTTTTGAGTATCCATTTTATGGGCCACGGCTTTTGTATCAGTTTGTATAAGCAAGTGACATGTTGCACCTAGAAAACGCAATTGTGTTTGAATTGGTATTTCCATCCCCAGCCAAATTATGAGAGTACACAGAAGCAGTTAATAACCAACTGTTTGAAGCCTGATCAGTTATAGGAAAAGACAAGGAACAGAGGAACTGACAAGTCCTGTAGCTGGACTACTGCCATAAACATGAAGTAATCTTCACTAGGGTTTGTGGCTATATGCTTGCACCCTTCCTTATAACTAGGTCTTTGGAAGTTCCCTGTTTGCTTTTGGGAATTGAAGTAGTTTGCTGACCTAGTCAAGTTTGGTACCAAACTTGGAAGATTGGCAAAAGTGAGGATCTGTTCTGGAAGTGGTATTTCTTTCTAGGTTCCAGGACAGGTTTCAAGGTTAGCTCCTGCATATGTGCTATTTATCATGGTAAGCACTTCCAGTGACTCTTCTGCCCAAGGGGTGTTGCTTTAAATAGTTCTAATAGTTTTGCCCGCTTTGGTTTAAGCATTGGTTTTTCTTGCTTTTATGTTGGTTATTCCTATTTTCCTGTAAATCTGCGTCTGCCAGAAGTCTTTACAGATCTCTTTGGCACAGCAGCCAGGCAGATTGAAGTCAAAGATTTCACTTAACGTGGTGAAACTTATAGGTTGCAATGAAGATTGGAAAATTTCCCATGAAGTAGGGTTGGCCAGTGTTATCTTGATTGGGATTATGCAATGGATTCCTTGCTTAATTGTTAAGTTCTCCTTGGAATAATTTTCACTTAACACTGGGGGAAGGGGATATGGCTGGTATTTTGGTTGAAACCACTTTTTTCAGCACAGTGAAGGAATTGTTACATCTGACGATTCAGATTATCCGTGGATGGGAAGGAAAACAGCAGCTGTAAAAAGTAAATTCGTGGATTGGTAAAACAAATTGAGCTGGCACTTCAGTGCACTCTAGTGAGTTAGCAGATTGTGTAATTTATTTAACCTCATTTATACCAGAACTAGTGGTTTGGAAATTTTTTATAGGGTGATGGAAGAAGTTAACTTGGAATACCCTTCAGGCTGCTGTAGCTAGCAGTACTTTCTAGATAACTACAGAAGCAAATAGTATGTGTGATTGACTTAGCTTATAGTTAAACTGCTGGACTTAGCTTATAGTTAAACCAATGTGTAAGTTTAACATCTGTTTTTGCAGGAGCTTGTTTTGTTAGGGTCATTTTAGGTCTTCTGAGATGGAGGAACGGCTGTTCAAGAAAGCTGAAACACTGAATATTCTGAGTTGGAAGGGACCCAGAAGGACCACTGAGTCCAGCTCTACAGTGAATGGCCCATACGAAGGCCATACCCATGATCATGGCATGATTAGCACCATGCTCCAGCCAAGAGGGCATGAAATGTGGGCAGCCAGAATGTAAGGCTGATTTTGGCTGTATCGGGGTATGTCTATCAGAGGTCGCAGATCCAGGGCTGAGTGGCTCTCTTCAGCTAAAGATGCCTTCTGGCCTACCTGATGCTACAAGCCACTGACTTCTCTTCCTGAGATGTCTTTCCTTATGGGCCGTGGATGGCTGTATGCTTAAAATGAACCATGAGTGTAGTGGTTGCAAAAAATTTTGTCCTTTCTATCTCCTGCTGTAACTTCAGTGAGTTTGTGAGCCTTTTCAGGGAAATGCAGGGCAGGAAAAAGGAGATTTGCAACAGATTGTCTTATAATAATTGTCCAGTTCTTCTCTGGGTATCAGCAGTTTTGTAAGATAAGCTTAGGGAATGGCTATTATCCTGCTGAAGTCTTTTGCACTCAATTTTTCAAGTCTTTCTGAGGTTTTTTTCTTGGAGAGTATCTGATACTGTCATTCTGTGTTGGATACTGCACTGCCTCAAACACCAAAATTTCTTGCTGTGGTGTCTAAAGCTCTGGTGGGAGGGAATGGGCGGTATGGTGCACTGCTTCTAGAAAAACCCAACCAAAACCAAGCAAAAAATTCCCCAAGAGCAACAACAACAACAAACGCCACCCAAAGGCACATGGTGTACACAAAAAAATGCTTAACTTCTAATTAAATAACCTATATAACATTCCTAATGTTTCTTATTACAGCATGAGGAGACTGCTCTTGTTTTTGGTGAAATGAGAGAGTTTCTGATTACATTAACTCTGATTGCATTGACTTTCCAGTTGACTTGAAGCATCATGTAAAAAGTATTAATATGTGCTCTGTTAACCTACAAAATAATAGCCTGGTAAATCCCAGAATGTTTGTTAGTATTGTAATTCATAAAGCTGGGCACAGCAGGGATTTTCCTTAGGTTTTAGGAAGTGAGAATATGCAGGCATACTATCACAAGGTTTGTTAAAGATCCTGAGCATACAGTCCAGAGAAGATCACACAAACTCTTCTTCAGGATGTTTTTGTTTTCTGCCTGTCAACAAATTTAGTCTGCTATGAAGATTTATAATAGTGAACTAATGATGTTACTTCATGTTCTGTATGGAAACTATGCACACAGAGAACAGTAAAATCTGAAAGTTTATTTTAAGGCAGTAATGCAAGTAAATGCTCTGCTGAGGGTTTGTATTTGTGGTTGCAACTTGTTAAAACAGAAATGGAAAAACAAACAGGAAGAGCAGGTGGGATAGGTTTATTATGGAATGTAGCACTATGTCTTAAATTTAACTCAAGCACAGAGACCGTAACAGCTTTAACCCTTAAATGCATTTATGTCAGAATTTTTCATGTTTTTAGAAACAAATCCCCTCATCATGTCAAAGGTCTAAAAGTAGAATAAAAATAAATTGAAACCTCATTTCCTTAGCTTTTTCAGTTTGAGCTCTGTAGTTGACTTTTTACAATCTTTTTTTCTGCTTTTCATATTTGTTCTCTGACACTTGGTGGTCTCATGAATGAGTTTTTAAGCCCTTGTAAAGCTCTAAACTGATAATGTTACTCTGATTCAACTGACCGCTTAAGCATGTGCACATGTCCTCTACTGGCTTATGAAATGTCTATATTTATTAGAAAAACCCACTGAATCAAGGCTACTAAGAAGATGGACTTTTCAGTTTTTGCACCTTCTGACTTTCAAGTAAAGCTGTATATTTTTAATATTTGATGGAAATCAATATGCCACTACCATAAGGTTTGATTGGCAGGCGCCTCTCTGGGTTTCCCCGGAGCAGCTGGATGCTCTGTGCCTGGGAAGGAAAACCAAGTTTATTATGGCTAAGTGAAAGGCTTGCTTTATTTGTTTTTAATACTCTATTTCTGTCAGATGCCCTGACAAACTTAGCATTTAGGCTTTATGGATACTCAGTAAAAAAGGCAGGGGTATTCCACAGATGTGGGATACCTTCTTAGGATTATTATTGATTTCTGCTCCATCATGCTTGTTCTAGTAAAGGAGTGACTTAGTCTTGCTTGATGTGACTCAAAGAAACTTATCCCTTAATAAAAATCAAGTATCCCTTAATAAAAATCAAGCACAGCATAAAAGCTGGGGATCAAAGTAGGGATTTTTACTCTAGTTGCCCACAGAAGGATATAGTTCCCCATGGTTTCCAAATGTTTGTTCCCCTGCTTGCTTAGAAGGTCTTCATTATATACCCAGTGAAAATGGGGTCTGGTTTATGTGGCTCATTTGCACTGGCCTATCGGAGCAATAGTTGGTTTTCTTTTTTAAAACACAGCAATTTTAAGTAGTTGGAAGAAACAGAAATAATAATTCACAGTTTTTTACTGTATAAAGCTGTTAGGTTGTAAGTTAACCCTGCATATGGAGGAGTGAGAGTTGTACAAAGTGTCTACATATTGAGAGTTGTACAAAATGCTGATAAAATGAAGTGTCTCATTTGTAATCCTTGATTTATAGTGTTTTGGGGTATTATTAACAGTGTTACTAATTCTGTGTCACCTTACATGTAAGAGGAGTAAGTTCCATGACCAGGACGTGAATTGGATGAGGCTTATCCGTACCCATGATAATAAGCAATGGAGGGACTAGTATCCTCAACTGATGAGAAATATGACCTTTTAGAAGTTTTCTTGTGGCTTTGTCTTTTGAGCAAGAGATGATGGATATTCAGTAACCCTCCTGAACTTGCCCTCAGATTCTCCTTTGTCTCTGTAGGGGGGAGTGGTTGGGCCCTGGCCTTCACCCTCCTTTGGGTCAGGTGAAAAGCGAGGGTGTTCCCTCTGAAGTGCCCCAAGTGCTGGACAGGGAATAAGGGCAGGGAGTTCTCCCTTGGTTTCAAATAGGCAGAGAAGCTGTGTGCATTCAGGAGAAGGACAGGGGTTAATTCTGCTCTTGAGAGCAAGAAAAATGTTTGAGCAAGACTGAGAGGAAGCAGTAAAGAAAAAGAAATGACACTCAAAGATCCCAGGGGCAGAGGCTCTTGGGATAAAATTTTATTATTGATAACATTACCCAAACTGTATCCATTATACCATCCTTGGAGTTTCTGTGAATGTTGTCACTGCACAGTAGTGTTGAACTAGATAAAACAGCTTTCTTCCCACAAGACTTACCCTTGTTTTCCCAGCACTGGTCTCTAATGGTTTAAGCACAGTCATCTACTTTGTGTTAGATTTTCAGGTACAGTGTAGATAAAGCATGCCATGAAGTCATAAATCTAATCCCTCACATTTTAATGGGGAAACAGGGAATTATGCAGTCATTCTTTTAAAGAAGAAGGTGCAAAAGGTAATCTGTGTCTGAAGTGGCTGCACTGTGTTCTCTGTCCCACTCATTAACTTAATCTGTAAATTTGCCTCCAGTTTGGGGCTAGTTTTCTAGTGGATCAGAGTGAGTTTGTCTCGATTACCATACTAATGAGCGAGATGAGAGAAAATGAATTGCAAAGGAAATTTTCCTCTTTCCTCCCACACTTCACCTTTTTGTGAAAGTGGCCTGATTCTTTTCCTACCTGTTTGGAAAGTTGATGTATTTGGGCTACAGTTGGGAAGGCTGTATTGCAACTGCTTTGGGCACATCCATCATACAGGAGTATGTAGTAAAGATGCTGGAGTCTGCTCTGAAACAAAACTAGCTCCTTGGCAAGCAGAGGCAGCTTTTGCCAATTTGTGACACCAGTCACTATGTCTGCACAAGGTGCTGATAACACACTAGCTCATGTCAGTGCCAATTTGAGTGCATGTGTACTGTGCTCTGCTGTGTGGTCTGGAGATAACTTGCTCTAGTTTGAATGCACTTTCCTTGTATTAGGAAGAAACATTTTCTTTCTGTTTTTCCTTCAGGCAACAAGAGCCTCTCTGACTCAACATTGTACCAGTCTGGGGGAGTCACTGGGCAAGGAAAATGATATTGCCCTGATTATTGATGGCCACACACTGAAGTATGCCCTTTCATTTGAAGTCAGGCAGAGCTTTCTGGACTTGGCACTCTCCTGTAAAGTGGTCATTTGTTGCAGGTAAGGAATTCTGTGTTTCTTTTGGGTAACAAAATCGGCATGAAGCCTGTGAAATTCAACCTCATATGCACACAGCCACACTTAAGTATGCTGGAGAGCAGCTTGCTTAGTAGTGTCTTTCTTCCTCCTATGGAGTAGGAGGCGTGTTCCTTCATTAAAATTGTGTCATCAAATAGTACAATTCCTTCTGCCAGTGTCAGTCCCAGCTGAGTCTGATCTCTTCTATAAAGTGATGAAAGATCATGAGAAAACATTGTGCCTGATTGCATGATTATAGTAGACACTGATGAGAAGCAGTGGTATGGATGTCATTTGTAATCAAAATGTTTGTGTGACTGTTCAGCTCAGCTCTAGAGAAAGTCACTGCAAGAATTTAAGTTGGTCTTGACTTCTGGTTGTGTATTATGTGAGCCTGTGATAAGTGTGATTTGCCCTGTTAAAATGTTAGACTACTGCTGGCTTTGCTAAGTCACTGCAGGGTTTGTTGCTGTTTGTGGATAGAGCCATACACAGATAGGGTCCTATGTCATGACTACTTCAGAAGGAAGGAAATAAAAGCCCCAAGAAAATGAAAACCAAAAGCTGGCTTACTTTACTTTTTGTGTAGCAGGAAGGCTGCATCATTTTTAACTTTGAAAGATTATGTGGCTTTGAGGATTGTGTGTGTTTGTGCTCGTTGCTGGTATTTGGGGAGAACTGTGACCTAGTGGAGGTTGTTGATTTAGGCAGGCAGGAAGTTTTATTTGCATTCTAGAAGCAAGACCTGCTTTGTGGGAAGTGACTGTATGGAGACCTTGTACTACTTTTTTTGCAGTCTTTCTTACTTTTATGTGTGCACTTTGGTACAAGTATCACATGGCAAAAGGAGTGCTGTCCATGTACCTGAAATAGCTGAACCCTCGGGCTTTTTATCTGACTAGTTTCTTTCCATTTGTTTTCTGGACTACTGTCCTGCATGTTACTGGGGCTAAAACGTTCAAAGTGTTCATTGATTACCTGATGATTAGGTGGAGTATGAGCTCAGCAAGTTTACAAATGATACAAGACTGAGGAGTGAGTGGAAACACTGAGGGCTTGGCTGTCCTGAGGGACTTAAATAGGCTGAAGAATTGAGCAGCAAAATCTCATGAAGCTCAAGAAGAGGAAATAGTAAGTCCTATGCCTAAGGAGTTACAACCCCTTACACACCAGTAAGCTGTGGGGGTTGCTGAACTAGAAAGCACCTGTGTCCAGAAGGACCTTTGGATTCTTGGTGGACAAGCTGACCATGAGCCAGCCATGAATCCTAGTGGCAAAGCAAAGACTGGTGTTATCCTGGGCTGAGGTGTAAGGAGCATTGGTAAAGGTTGAAGGAGGTGATCCTTCTTCTCCACACTGGTGAGGTAACTTCTGGAATGTTGTGTCCAGTTCTGCGATCCTTAATATAACAGGTTTAATGGAGAGAATCCAGTGGAGGACCATGAAAATGATAAAGGGGCTGGAGCGTCTGTCATACAGTGAGAATCTGAGAGCTGCAAGTGTTCAGCCTAGAGAAGAGGAGGCTCAGAGGGGTTTGTATCAATTTGTATGAACATGCAATAGAAGGGAGTGAAAGATGAGGGAGACAGGCTCTTCCCTGTCATGTTCAGTGACAGCAGTTTTTCTTCTGTTGCTATATTTTTTTTTTAAAGTTGGGCAGGGGGCTAGAGGAAGAAGGCACAAAGCCTTAGAGCAGAGGTCTCATTTCCGCAGCTGTTTCGTGGAGTGGGAAGTGTTTTACAAGAGGGAGCTAACACAAGTGTAGCCATCTTTGGAATGCAGCAGGCCCCAGTGTAGGGCCAGAGTGAAGGTACCATGGGCTTCGAGAGCACCAAGTGCCAAGGAAGGGCACTTGGAACTGACCCTGTCTTGTGCTCTGTTTGAGGGGGAGTTAAAAAACAGAGCAGATGGAAAGCTCCTGCTTTCCTACTCTGTCACAGTGCTTTGGAGAGATCCTTCCAAGGCACTGTTAGTTTATTGCTTGAAGATTTGACAAGTTAAGCCAAAGACCTACGTAGCTGAAACAAATAATAAATTGCAAATTATTAAAATTACACATAAAATATATATAATAAGCTAAATATAATGAATGATCCAGTTTTGCCAGGAGACATGCAATACTGGACATTTCCTCTTTCATTATTTCATGAGGGGAGCCAACAGGAGTTTTATTTATTAGTGAATTAGCAAATTGAGGAACAATGCAGGAAAAATACTTTAAAGTATAAATCAAAGGGGAAGAGATGATGTAATTTCATAGCTTAAAAGGAGGAATGAAAATAATTGAGTTTTAAGTCCCCAGGGAAAAAGAGGAATGCTTTTAATAACCTTTAAGGCTTTTCAAGAACCTTCCAGTCACTTGCCAGGTGCTTGATACTGAAGCAAGAAAAACATTTTTTTTTAATACTTTGAGTTGTTTTTGATAGTACTTTGTGTGTCAAATTAGGCAGTGCACTTATACTTCACAGGAAGAAGTTTTGAAATGGAATTGAGAAAGAGGACATTTCAAATTAGAATTAGTCTTCAAACGAAAATGTTAATTGAGAGGGGGATGTGGCTCTTGAACTTAGTGGTATGATGTTTAACCACAGTAGGAGTTGCCTTGATATTCTCAACATTGCATAAATTCATGGGGCTTAATATTTCATAAATTTACTAAAACATTTTCATCTCCTCTGGGGAGTTTCAGCTGCATTTGCCATTCAAAATTTTTTTAAATATAGTTAAGACATACTGTATATTCATTTTCTGGGCTTTAGGCATAAACTGTAGTTGAACTTGATTCTCAGGGGTAATCTCTTAAAATGAAACTGTAGTAAACCTGGCTCCTTTTTGCATTAAGAGGGAGAGATGGTATCTCCTGATGGGGTTAAGTCTTCCACTGTTACAGTGTCTCTAGCAGGCCACTGGCACAGTGGAGAAAAATATACCCCTCGGGAGACTTGGTAAAGCCAGCAAAATCAAATCAAACAATTCCTGAAGAAAAAGCCATGTTTGTTAAAAGTTTTTCCAGGGACTGACAGACCTTATTATCTTTCTTCACACTGACTGTGATGTCAGGATGTCAAAAGCAAGCAAAACATACTTTTCAGTGGAAGTAAATGTTGTTTGGAGGGCAGTTGAACTCGTGACTTCATTTGAGATCTGAGCTGATGATTGGCTGTCTCTGGTTTTCAAATGTTCCTGTAACAGACCTGTTTTTAGTGATGTTTTGTGAGACACAAAATGTTAAGGTTTGGGTAGAAGTGAGGTTATTCTTTTAATAACAAAATAGAGTGTTTTCATTCATCTAGTGTTTAGCTGGTAGGTACAGCATATTGCTGCATTTGGCTCTGAATATAAAAGTAGCTGAGAATTATATAACTTGGGTGTTATGGCATTTAATATTTAATTATTTAATATTTTTAAAATTCAGTATAATTTTAAATTCATATTTAATTCTCTACTGAAAAGCCTGCCTTGAAGTGGAAGTATTTGTAGTTGAATTAATGCAATGTTTCAGAAACACATTTTTATGACCATGCTTTGGGAACTTTTTGTTTTTGTTGTTGAATAGAACTTCTTTGCAGGTGGCAGTGACTCTGCCTTTGTATGGGTTTAATGCCATATTAACAAGATGTCCATCAGGAAGAAGCAATCCATCAGCATTTAAGAGATTAAAGAATTCTAAGCAGTTTGTAAGTACTTCAGTACTTAAAATTAATTGCTGGACAGCAGAAATAGTCCTTTGTATAATTTCTTTCACAGATGTAAGCACAACAAAACAAGCATCTCCAGAGAGATGTGTAGCATAAGGCTGGGAACCCATCCCACACTGGGCTGCCTCAGTGTGATTCTTTTCTCTTTTGCTTGTATTATTGACCATTTCTGCCATACTTCCTGAGGTGATGATGCTGGGATGTTGTTTCTTTTCCTTACATGTACTTAGATCCTGCAGCTTTTTAGCTGAGTGAACAGTGAGTTGATGCCCATGTAGGAGGGGTTTCAGGTAATAGGAAAATAATTAAAATGTTTCAATTGCTGTACAGTCCATCAACTTTTCTGCCATACTTTTGATCCTATGTCCTGTTCTGGAGAGGTGTCTATAAAGTGGTGCAGCATGAACAAAAATTGAGAAAATCCAGCAACAGCAATTTCTATGGACTATCTGCTATTTCCACAAGGGCACTTGCCATGTCATGGCTTCTACATCAGGATGTTTTTGCTTGCTTTTAGGTGTGGAAGGTGTGTGCAGTTGTTGCTTAGCATCCGAACACTGACTTTTGGAGGGCTTCTGCCCAACCTCACCAGCTAACTTTAGGTGATAGTGGCACAAACTGTTGCTTTCAGTACCTTGAGCAATATTGGAGGTGTAGTGATAATGGTTAGGAGCTAAGTAAAAAAAGAAACAAGAGGAGAAAATGTATGTTTTTTAAACAAGCAACAGGAAAACTCTGTTCTGTGTTTCTACTGCAGGTAGCATGCAGGGAGGCTGGGGTAAAGACAGGAGCCCACAGGTATCACTCTGAGAACAGACACTAAATGTTCTGAAATGAACATGCCCTTTGACTAGCGTGTGTCTGCTAGGGTGTGGAAAGGGAAGGGGTTTAATGAATTGAAAGCAGAAGGTTGGAGAAGGGAAGGCAAAAAGCAGCTTGTGAAGAGTACATGTTGCTAACTGTTAGTCACTTCATCAGCTAAGGAGAGAAGAGAGATGAGGAGACAAGAGAAAAGTTGTCTCAGCACTCCAGGTTGTAAGGCCATAGCTGGGGTGCTTCTGGTCTTCCATCATGATTTGGAGGAGACATTAATAACATAGCTGACAAAATGAACATCTGGAATACTTCTTAAATATTTATTCCCCCAACTCGCATGTTGTTGCTGGTGCTAGTATTTGACAAAATGATTCTTCTGTCCCGTAGTTCAGTGTGTATTTATTTATTGAATCAAAAAAGTGTCTTGCTGGCTTTCATTAGATAAGACCCCCATTTTCATGACAAAAAATTGCAACTCAATTCTGATTAAGAGTATGATAGCCAATTCTAATATTAATTGGTCCCAAAGAAAATTGTGGATGTGTTACATTTTCCTGTATGTACATCTTGTGTTTCCCCTCATCTGTCACCTACTAAATAATCAATGCTCATTCTCATATTCTATTTCTGCCAACTGATGACAGCAACATTCATCTTATGACTTTGAAAACCATGAGGGAAGAACCATTCTGACAGCTTTAGTGTTTGTAGATAATTGAAGTGGGAGGAAGATTTGGAGTTGCAGCATTACATGGTGCTCTCTGCACTCTTGAATAAAGAATACTCACAGATGATTAGAAATGATCACCTAAACTGTTCAGTGTGTATGTAAGGATGTATAAAACAATCCTGGGACTTACGATTATTTTTCTTAAAAGCCTGTTGGCTGCTTTGCAAGAGCTGAGTAAACTTGGAAAATGTCACCAGTTCTGTGCTGGAAAGCTAATATGGGAAAACTTTAGGAGAGCTTGGTCTTACAAATTTTGGTAATTATGTTGTCCTCTGAATGGCAAAGTGAGTTGCTGCAGCATGTTTTGACTTCCGTTCTTTTTAATAGGTGTTCTGAGCTATGACAGTTCCTGAACCTCACTTTCATAGTTCAAATCATTCAAATGCTTAGCTAATGTTTAAAGGGGGAAAAAAAGTACTATTTACACTTAAACAGTACTTAAAGATACTGTTTTAACTGGCATTGTTTGTTTTTTAAATGACACAGGTGAAGCATGTTTCCCTTGGGTAACTATTAGCTGCCTGACAGCCTGAATTTAAATGATTCATGCTATGTAGCCAAACATTTCTTACTGCTTAACTTCATCCCATTATTGTGACTGTTCCTATTCTTAGCAATTATTTTACTTTATTTGTTCAAATGAGGAAATAATTCAAATGAAATAATCCCTAAGTTGAATCAGTGTTCCAGTTTCCACTGCTATTCACAATTTCACAAAATGTTTGCCTTTTTGAATTTATTAAAGAAAAATACTTAGCTCACAGACTAAGTTTGTGTTGTGCTTTAAACTTGCGTATGTCTGTTCAGATCTGGTATCTGTTTTAGTGTTCAATTTCTGTTTCTACTGGATGACTAGCTGAGTGAGTTCTCATGCTCATAACTGATTAGGAATAAAAACCTTTTCCTGAAATATTCTGCTTCACCTCTATTTCCTGTTTCTGTTACTATTCTTACTAGCAAATTTACTTACCACTAAGTTATTTAAAAATGTTGGAGGAAAGGCAGGAATACAGCTAAAATCAACCTTTTTCATTGGAAACAATTTTGTAGGAAAAATACTGCACGTCCTGACAAAAAACTTAGTAAGTTTCTCCTTCAAGTAGTGTTTATGCTAGTTCTTATTTTTAAAATTAACTTGTTACCATTTTTCATCATGAGCCTAATATTTAGGTGACTAAAAGCTTAGCAGTTCAGTTGATCCATCTCGTCAAATGTAAGTGAAATTTTTCTCTTGAGCAATGGGGTGATAATACTCACAAACACTTCCAAATGGTATCAGTGCCTGTTTCTTCACCACACTGCAGTATCTTGTCCAAATTGCTCCTGGTCTCTTCAGCTTCTGAGCAGGAGCAGCCAGCAGTGCTATGTTTAGCGCTACACTTCCCAAACTGGAAAATAAACATTCCATAGATACTGCACATGAGAAAAAAACTATGCTGCTGGAATGTATGCTATTTTAGAAGAAAGATAAAACTGTGGTTTGGAATACCTTCTGTTCCATGAGAAATTCATAGTACTGGTATATTTTTCTTTCCACTAGTGTTAGTGTGTTAACCCCTGTGTTCTGGTCGAGTTCCAAATGGAACAATTACTCTCTTCTCACTGAAATTCCCCTGCCACCTTTATTGAATATAATCTTCTTCACTTCCTATGCAAAGCTGTTGAGGGTGATGGTGTGAATGCTAAAGGTCACCAGGTTTTAATTCAAAGGTCCTACAGCAAAGTTCTGCTTGTGAACCCACCTCTAACTATTTCCATCCCTTCATTTTAAGCGTCTGTTTTGTAGGAATGGTATTGGAAGTATAAGTGTTACCCCTAATCTCTTTAAGCAAAATATGTAGGGTCTTATTTTGGGAGGGGAGGTGTTTATTTGGTGGTTTTTTTATGTCTTTTTTATGGTTAGGGGGTGGTGCATGTTTTACTCTGTGCTTACCCAGGTTCCTCCAGTTTTCCAGTGCAAGTGTAAAGTAACTTTCTGTCTTAGCTGACAGCAGAATGTTTGAACTCTTTCAAGGTGGCTTGTGTGGCATGTGTAATACGTGGTCTCTGACACAGTGCACAGAAACATTCATTGGTGTATGCACTTGTGTCTGGTAAGAACAGGTTCTCAGTATGATGAGGTGTGTAGGCTAACTGCAGCTCACTGTCCTGTCTCAAATAAAGCTTCTTCCCAAGCCAATGATGTCAGACACTCTGCTTCTCCATTAGGCTTCAGTAATGCCAGTTTTTTCCTGTTAAGGCAAGGCTTCAGTACTGCCAGTTTTTTCCTGTTTCGGCGTTCTGGCACAACTGAACTCTTGACACAGTTGTCCTTATTTCCTACCACTTGTCTGTTGTGCCAAATACCCTTTTCCTGACTTCCTGGAGCAGTGCTGAGTGTTGTCTGCTAGGGAGTGACTGAATGTTTCCTCTTACAGAATTCCCTGCTGGTCCATAAGGCTGGATGGAGGCCAAGGGTCTGGTGCCTTTCTGCAACCTTGTGACTGGTTTGTAAAGGTTTCTGGCTGTGCAGAAAAGTTCCTTAATTCCTTGCTCACCAGGTTGCAATTGCAAGGAAATAGTTTACATTTTCTGTTTCTTTTAATGGTTTGAAGATGTTACGAAGGAGTAGGTAGCCTAATCTTGATCATTCCTTACTATGCTGTACTTTCTTCTCTAAATATCGGGTAGTTTTAAAGATCTCAAAACTTTTCCTAGGAGAGGATTTGAGCATTCTCTTTGCTTTTATTGAAATATTTATTTTTGTCTTGCAAGTTTAATATTTGAATTTCAGTAAAACCCTGATGCATGAAGGTGCAGAAGACAAAGGCCTCTAAAGAATATGTGGTGCTGCACTGCATTCAGAAACAAGACTCAAACCAACTGTAATCTTACTCCTTTCATAAGTTCCAACAGAGTCTCGTGCTCTATCCCACAGGACCAGCTCAAATATTGTATTTTCCATTGTTAAAAGTACAGATATAAAATTACAGAGGCAGGAACACTCTGTTCTGCAAGCTTCTTGTACTGCAGGGAATTACCTTCATGAGGGCTCTGGGCTTTAGGGCACTGTAGTAATATGTGGGACACTGAACTGGTAAAACAGCTCTGGTCAGAGTTTCCAAAAGTGCTTAGTGTTGGTGGAAGCTGACTCTAGAGTGTGTCTAAGTTGAGTAGGTGCACAGCTGAATCCATACTAGATATTTGGAAAAATTTGACCTTACACTGAAAAGAATGGCTAGGCTTAAATGTATTTCTCTGCTATTCATATCCTTGAAGTCATGATAATAAAGCCAAAATTATGCTTGAGGGAAACAGAGTAAACCTGATTTGATTCAACAGGCTAGACTAGGAAGCAACCTCTTTAAGTTTGTTCACATGAGTAGAGAAATGAAGAGGCTCTCACTCCAGTGGGCTATGCAGTTTTTGGCCTGCTTATGTGCTTGAAATGTGTAGATCAGTAGATCTTTAACTGTGTGAGTAAGTACCACCGTATTCTGCAGGGCAAACAAGGCTGCCCAGTTGGAAGCCATTTAACAAAATAGCCATGTTGGTGGTGTAATATCTTTTTTGGGGGTTAGACTTTGCTTTGCACAGTTGCCCACAGACAGTGGAAAGAATTCTTTGCAGAATCCTCTGTGTTTTGCACTCTGTAAGGGATGCTCACCTGCTTATGCAGAGCAATACTAAAACTCATCCTTTTAAAAAATAAAAATCTTATCTCTGTGCTAATAATTCTCCTTAGTACTTCTAAGAAAAGGCAAGTAAGAAAATGAGTGATGAATACCTGTACTTGCAGAGATATACTTGAGAACTTGAAGAAAAACTGATTTTCTGCTTTATCATAACTACTATTCAGCTTAAGGGCTCTGCATTCTGAACACCACTGGCAGGGTTAAAACGGTAGAGACTTTGATTCTGTATTCACCAGTAGGCCATTCTTACGCTTTTTCTGAAAAAGGAGGTTTAAAAACTTCTTCCTATTCTGGGAAGGCTGCTTTGATATCTTGTTTTGGCATGTGTGTTGAATGCATTTTGCTTCTACTCTTTCAAACTTGCTTCGTCAATAGTGTCTAGAATAGATAAGTGATAGACATTGAAAATTATGATCTCTTTTAAGTCTTGCTCTTTCATATCTCCCTTCTCTTACTGTTTTCCATACCATGGCACACTTATACTTTTAAATTGCTCTTTCTCACAGGTCTTCTGTCTCATCTCACTTTGTATAATATGTGGTCTTTGTGCATTCCTAGGATTGTTTTATTTATGCTCTACATAAACACACAAATTCAAGTTCCTACAGGGAGCACTTTGATCAGAGCTTCTAAACCTGTGTAGGGTGTTACCTGTGGCTGTTTGCCAGCATGTGGTCTTGAAGGAACTGTTACTTGTGGGCCCTCATAGGGAGAACCAAGGAGTCCTAAAAAGAGCCCAAAACATGAAATAATGTGTTGAGGTGCTGAAATGAAGATGAGCTATGAACTCAATAAAGCTGGGCTGAGGACATCTGTTTGAGAAGCCAAGTGCTTGTCATCTTTCTGCAAAAGAGCTTCTTGTTTGAAAGTGTGTGCTGAGCATTCAGAGGTTGCTGGCTGAACTGATCCTTATGAGTGGGGAGGCAGGATTTCATAGTCTCTGTGGAGGTTGAAAAGTCTTAAGAACTTCTCTGCAGCTCAAGAATGGCTGCTATGTTTGTCAAATCCTTTGGTGTGGTTCACTCTTCTGAAATCTTTCCCTTGGCTTTAGTCTTTTTTCTGGTGAAAAGTTAAGCTCAGAACTGTCTGTATGCAGAAGGTGAAAGGTCATTTTTGCATATGGTATATTCAGTGTCCAAGTCAGTGCCCCAGTTTCTCCAAAACTTTCTATCTCTACATTCCTTGTCCTCCAAGTGAGGTGCTTCCATATGCCTTGGTACTGGGTTGTACAGATAGGTCATCATTTAAATATAGTCTTCATGGTGTGATGGGTCTCTTGGAACAGTGAGTCAGTGGTTTTGTCAGGAGATGGAATGACTCTGTACGCTGCCATAGTGGTATCAGTGTGTCCAGGACTAGGTGATGTTGAGATCTCTGCCCATGGGTGTGTGTGTGCATCTCTTGGCTCTGTTGAGGGTTGTTTGAGGGACTTTTGTGTGTTATTCTACAATCCTCCAACAAGTGTCCTTAAAACTGTCAAAACTAGCAACTAAATCATAATACCATCAGAGTTTATATAGCCATATTTTGAGACCTGATTTGGCCCTATTTTTTATAAATAGAAAGTAGCTGCACTGTGGGATTTTCTGCTGCTCAGATTGGGTCTTTGTAACCCTCTGAGTACTAGTTGGTAATAGCAGGAGCAAGAACTGTAACTGAGTTAAACTTAGAATTGGGGATGACCTCCAGAGCAACAAGGAACTGCAGGATTGTTTTGCAGCTTTGCAAGATGTTTTTTGCGGCCGCATTACTCTTGGTTAAGAAGTTCCAACTTCATCTTGGAAGGATAAAATCAAGCAACACTTGTAAGCAGTTCCCTTCAGGGTATCAGGCACGATTGCTTTTAACCCCTGGTGCTAGGTGGTTGACTTAGCTTTATTTTTTCAGTACAGCTGGTTTTAGGAATCTAAGGAAGAAATGTGTGCAAGCTTTCTTCTTCATTGTTTCTCATGTCTGTTTCTTTTGATAACCAACATGTGTGGGCTGGAAATCTAAGCTGTTCAGGGATGTTTTGTTAGGGTAGACTTTTAAAGGCAACATAGAGCTGTGTTTTATTCTGCCCAAGTGTAAAAATCTAATGAATATTTTTACTTAAATTGCTGAGCTCAGGCGTTCTTAGCACATTAATGGGATTTGCTGGTTTTGTCTGACTAGTTGAATGGGTGTAGTAGCTAGTGGGGTTTTAAGAAAAAATGTCTGAGGAGCCCACTTCATGCTTGTTTACAATAATAGTTACTCTGGGTGACTGTTCTGCTGTACCTGGTGAGCTAAAACCCTGTTCAACTGTTCTAATGGCAGAATTGCATCCAGATGGCTCTTGAAGATGTATTTCAGTGAGGGAGACTCCACAGCTTCTCTGGGCAGCCTCTTCCAGTGCTCTGTCTCTTGCAGAATGATGGTACCTGTGGTACCTGTTGTCCTTTTATTGTGTGGTACTGCCACTAGTACTTTTTTCATTTTGATAAGCCAAAATTGTGAAGTAATCTTAAACTACTGAATAGCTACTCTGAAAACTGCACACTGCCTTTGTGAAGGGTTCAATACCTTGCTGTATGGCAGGCACTGCTTCGTTGAGAGATTTTCTCCACCACAAGGTGACTTTTACTCACATTTGGAACTTAAGAGTTTGAAAATATCAAGTGCCTTCACATTAAGAGAGTAAATATTGTATGGCTATTTTAAAAACAATGACCACACATGGTTCTCTGGTCTATAAGCTGATATATCTATACAAATATATGCAAGGTTCTTGCAGGTTGTGTGAACAGGAAACTGCAGGTATCTTTTGTTCTTGTGATTTTTCTTTTTGGGCTTTTTTTAGTGGTGTGCTTAACCAGAAGATCAATATGGACAGAACACAGGCGTCCCATTAGGGCTGGCATACTCACAGAAGCAGGGCATGTCCCAGTGGAGGCTGTTGGACCCAGCAGCTGCTGTGCAGTGCACTGCTGTGAGTGTGCTGTGCTTGTGGAGCTCCTGGGCTGTGAGAAAATGTGTGCTTGGAGAAGCTGAATCCCATCTCTGCCTCTCTGCACAGTTTTGAATGTGTAATGAGTTGTTTTGAGGAAGTATATGAATCTTCAATGTTGTGGATTCTGATCAGCCATCAGAGTACTCCCTGCAGAGAAGAGGCTGCTTAATCCAGTTCATGTCCATGGCTGGGGAGGAATTGACCTTCAGGTACTGTATGTGCTGCTTGGGCATCAGTGCCCACTGTCACCTAATGGCTCTTTACCTCACCTTTTTTTTTTTTTTTTTTTTTAGATAGTGTGGACTATCTCTGCCTGAGGTGATAATCTAAAGTAAAATAAAGGGTGGAGGTGGAGGTTGATTTTTTAAGTAACAGGCATTGTTTGGCGGCCCTTTAAGCATATCATAGTTGTTGTAGCCTTCCCCAAAGCAAGCTCTGCACCTGATTCTATCTGAAAATAGAAAAGTAAAGAACTGCTTAAACATTACTTGATTTTTAAAGAGTAAACCTGATGTAATTACTGCTGGTATTATTGAGGGGTTTTTTTGCTTATCAAAAAAACCTGATGTTTTATATGATGTAGGCAAAAAGTGCTCTGAACCTAATCTATGGTATGGTTAGTGAGGTCTCTGCCTGCCTCAACTGTAAAGATCTTTGGATCAAAGGAGAGCTGGTACTTAACTATATTTTCCTCCTCAACTACTACTTTCAAGTTGTTGGTTTAAAACAAATATGTTTACCTCAAATTGCAGATAATAAAAACATTCACATTAAACTCCAAAGAACTACATGCAAAATAAAATTGAGTCTGATTTAAATGTAAGAAATAAAGAAATGGTGAGTTAAAGCTTCAACTCTGCCTGCCCATGATGCAAACTTGTGGAGATCCTTTCACTGCTCAAGAGGAGGGTTGTGATTCAATAATGCAGTCCTAGTGTTAGTTGTTCTGGTTGTAGTTTCTTCTTTTATCTCCAAGTAACAATTGGTGGGAATAGGGAGAGGATAATATAGAAATGTCTAAGTCCAAAAAACAGATGGCAACAGCTTCTTTAGAGGTTTTGTGCTTTATTAAATGAATAAGCATTTAGGGACCTTTTAAAAGCATGTGTCCTGGACCCAGTACCATATCCTTAGTCCTTAGAGCTTAATATTAATGTTTTGTTACAGTTGGGATCTATTATAGGATATAAAAAGCTCCACTGATTTGAACAGAGCTCTGTTTTAATGGTATTTGTGCCTCTTATCAAAGATTGGCTCCTCATGTGCAGCTCATGGCTCTAGTGAGAGGGGAAGAGGTGTTCCAGGAGTTCTGGCTTTTTTTGCAGGCATCTCTTGGGGTAAAGCCAGTGCTTGGTCTCTGCAGTTCTTTGCTTAGAGATGGGTCGTGTGAAGGACCCCAAGTGGTACAAAGGGGTCAGACTTGTTGCTCTTTCGGAGACTGGCAGCTTGGAAGAGGCATATTTTAAAGTATGTAAAGCATAGTAACAATTTCTGTACTTTGGCACACTAGGATCAAGATGCAGTTTGTGAAAACAGGAAAGAATTGAGCATTTTGTCTCAGTCCCAGGTGTGCCATGGTGTAATGGGGGCAGGTCTGACATTTCAATGTTCTCCACAGCAGTGCAATTTTTTCTGGGCCCTCTTAACTTACAGAGAGTTGCAGAGAGCCTGGAGAGCTTTGCTGAAGAAATACAAATTGCTACAAGAGTGGACACTGCAAGGCGTGGGGGAGAAGGGATTCCTTCAGCCTGCCTGGGAGACTTTACTCAGTTTTGTTGCTGTTCTAAATCCATTTCATTAATGTGTCACACATGATGCCTCTGTACAGTTTTGCCTGTGTTTTTGTGTTCAAAGAACAGAGGTGTTTTTATTGTGGGATTCTGGCATGGGTTCTCAAGCTGTGCTGATATTTTAATTTCTGCAGCCATTTTATACAAACACAGCAGTGTAATAGGATGACAGCATCTAGATGTTACAAACTGCATCTTTCACAATAATAATATCCTTTTTTAATTTGATTTTCCTCTTCAAAAATCACTGTTTGCATTCTTTTTTCCTCATATGCCTTCCACCTTCTTCACATTGGGCCTTCAGTTCATTTTTGGATTTTAGTCTTGAAAACCAGGCTAACAGGCTGATCTGTGATGATGTTGCCAGTTGGTTATGTCTAGGGGAAAATTTTTTTTCTTTTATTGGATATGTGCAGTAAAACCCAATATTTTACAAGATGGTAGAGAGCAGGAACAGTGGTGGCAGCAGCAATTTAGCTGAAGGTGCAGCAAGCAAGCCCAGCTCATGCTCAGTATTCACACTCCCAAGTCCAGAATGGGAGGGTTGGAAAGAATTTTGGTTTTGGCCTGAGAACAAGAAAAGGATTAAAACCGCTAAACTTAGAATAAGTTGTTGATTTTTTTTTTTTTCTGAGAAGAAGAAGGAACTGAGTGGAGAATGGAGTATAGTGTGGTGTCTTATGTGGTGATGACTGAAAAGCATAAAAAGACTTTCTTCTATTGTCAATTCTAATTGGAGGCTAGTAATTAGCAAGAGGAAAGAAGCCTAGGAAAGGAAAGACAAATGGGGAATTTTATTGAGTGGGAAGCTGCTGAACAAAAGAGGATTTTTATTCATCTGTATTCTGGTGGTCTTAAAGAAACCTACAAACTGCATACAAACTATTGATAATTATTTTCTCAACTCTTAAGTGTAAGGAGGGGGGAAAATAAGAGATATGAGTGCTAAGTAATTCTTTTTAGTAAAGATGGTCTGTAGGATGGTTTGTTAGGAATTCCTATACTGTGAGCTTTTGTCTTACTGTTCATGCAGTAGGGACAGTGATGTGAATAAATATTTTACCTGGGGCTCTTTAGCAATGAAACCAGAGCTCTGGGACCACATCTTCTGGTGAAGATATCTCATTCCTGGTTATGAGAAGATCCTGTTGGAATGTTAAACATGAAGTGCCAACAGCAAAAAGGCTGTTATATGCATTATATAGTGTAATGTGTTATAGGCACATGAATCATATGGATTTCACTCTTTAGGTCAATGGAATTGTCATGTCTCTTCCAATTTAACACAAACATGCAAAGGTGGAGTCTGCAAGTGGCTTAGTCACACCTCAATTAGAAAAAGCATCTCAGCGATGTTATGGAAGTCAAGTTGTAATGCTGAAGTTGCAGAAACTCAGATACAGAGGCAGAAATGCTGTCTCTGGCTAAAGATAGCGGAGAATCTATTTCAGCTTCTTGCCTTTCCCATTCCAAAGACTTTATAAGGAGCAGTAAAAGTAACTGGATGGCTCTGTGTCTGTGGTGCTTGTCTCAGAAGACTGAATACCTGATTTGTGCTACCAATTTGCTATGGCGACTTGAGACACCTGGCCTTCCTCAGCTCAGTGCAAAATCAGGGGGTGTGATGATGCCTGTTCCTGCAGGCTGTGCACAGTGAGAGGCTGTATGAATATCTTGTTTGTTCCAGAACAGCTTCAAGAAATAGAGTGGTTCTGCAGATATGTGGGTGGGAATCTGTTTCACAATAATGGTGAAAGGACATCTGTAAATGAAGAGTAGCTTTGTTTTTAAATATAAAGGGATTAGCAACCTAATTTACAAAATTAGCAAGAGGGTTTTGAAAGGCTGATGATGGCAACAGATAGGATAAAGAAATGCAGCAATAACTTAAAGTACAAGAGCAAGCTGTTGTTTGGCTCTGAAATTAGTAAGATATCTAGCTGGCTTAGGTGCTGAAAGTGGTTGAGCTGCAGCTGCCACCACCTTCTTCAACAGGATGAACTGCATAGTGTGAAGTCTAGGCTTCTCCAGCCAGGCTGTGAGTATGTGCTTGCCAGCATCTGCTGCAAAGAAATTGGCTCTCTGTATGTATGTTGACAGTAAGAGTCCTCAGTGTTAATTCTGCATCCTTCCTTACATTTTATTAACACCAGCACTGGAAGGTACATCTCGAGTAGACTTGAAACTAATAGAGCTGTGACAGATGAACTGCTGGTATGAGTAAATGAAAAAGCATACTTCTTCTAAAAAATTCAAATTACAATATTTTGCCGGTTGAGAAGTATGCTGCATGTGGCAAATACTTCAGGCAAGCCATTTGGAAGCATTTCCTCGTAAAACTTGGGGAAAAAACCCCCAACTTTATTGGCCTAAATATTGCATGGACTAGAAATTTGCTGAAGGACTGAAAGCAAAAATAGGAAATGTGGCAGTAATTTGAGCTACAGGGCAGAGAACTGTGCTTGCAGGATAAATACCAAGCTCAGATTAAGTGTCTAACTAATGATTTAAAAGAGGACGTGAAACAGCTCATCAGTTAAATTCAGAATTTGATACTAAATGGGGATTTTTTTGCAAGCTCAGATAGAATGAAAAGAAGTACTAAGTATGGAGTGGTTGAATCTTAGAAGACAGTATAAAAACAAGCTTTTGAAAAAGTGTGTTTTAGTGAAGAGAGAGAGCTGGCATCTTTTATATGGGAGAAGTTTGTTCAGCATGTTTTACCTGGCTGTGTGTCTGCCTTGGCTGTACTGGTTCAGAGACGTGCTTTGGCAGCTGTAATTAGTGTTGAATTTTTATTCCTGTTGAAGACTATGTCTGAGAATTAAAATTGGGTCATAAATACTGCAACAAATCCAAGGCTATTGTTAATAAGACTGTGCTACTCCAAACAGCAGTCTGATTCTGCAGAGACGCTGAGGGGCCATATCCCTTAGGACTTAAAACAAATGAGGACATTTAATACTTCAGAAACCCAACTCATTTTTAAGTTTCTTTCAGAAAGAGGTAGTTATCACATTTTATGCCCTGAGCTAAGCTGCAGTTCAGCCTATTGTTACTTGGTGTTTATGCAAACTACTGTTTCAAAATATTTCTTAGTGAGTGGCTCATGTCTCAAGTTTTTTTTCCTCTCCTATTCTCTTTACAGGGCACTCACTGGAGAAGAGGGGAGACACCAATTGTTCTCCCCTCCCCAGTCTATGTGGGTGTGTGCACAGTGCCTGTGGGGTATTTCAGAGAAGCCAGCAAATGATCTCCAGTGTATTTTTACATTATAACACCCTTTAGTTGTGTAGGCAAGAAGCGGTGACTTCGCTTTCTGTGCTCTGCTGTGTGGAGTCAAGAGCACTGATACACTTTCATTGGGTCCCAATTCAGAACTTCATTAGCTTTCAGGGAACAGAACACTTCTGGATCTGCTGGTGCTATACTTGTCAGTCTTGCCAAAAACATTTTACTAGTTGCTGTTTCAACTGATGCTTGATGTTATTACAACTAGGGGAATGCATTGTTTTATAAATGACATTAATAAAACATGTAATACTGAGGAAATCCAATGTTAGCAATTTTAAAATTGATCATGCACATTGTAAAGGTAAGTTTAAACACTCTAATAGAAAACATTTGATGGTTTTCTCCAAAATGTCTGTTTGGAGAACTGTTATATTCTGCCTGATTTAACATAGGTAATCAAGACAGACAAACCTGACACAAAGTATTTAATGTTTACTTTTAATCTTTTGAAAAATGACTCTCTATAGATTTTTTTCAAAGCCTTCCACTTTTTCTGTCAAATAATTCAAGTATTTTGAGGATTTATTACTATTAAACCTTTCAAATTTCTGGTTCGAGTTAAGTCCTAATGCCATCAAGTATGCCTTACATTAACTCAAAATATCTCTTCATGTCTTGCATTTGACAAACTATGCAATAATTTCAGAAGTGTTGTAATACTGAGTTGTGCCAGTACTGAAAAAAGGAGTAAACTGTCGACTAACAAAGGATGGAACTTGGGTGGGCTCCAGCAGGAAATTTTGCATCAGGCAGTTCATAAACTTTTGCCAAGAAGCCAGTCATACGAAAGACAGCCGGTGAATGTGATGGAGTTTGTGCTGCTTGCAGTTGTTACAGGATGACTCTGAATGTCACTGTGAGCCCCAGTTACTGCATGCTTAATCATTAATAATTTGTGTGTTTTATCACAGAGGGGTTGTTGTACTGAAGAAGAGAATCTGGTGAATGAAGTCCCTACAGAGATACTTATTGGAAGTATAGAGAGCAGAAAGGGAATAAGCTTGGGAAAAGTGGTATTTGGGGAGCTTGAGAGATGGGTGATGAACTGCTGAAGTGTAAAGGATGGGCCACTTGGTTTGTAAGGTTTAATAGTCAAGCCAGGAAGAATATTGAAAATCAAGACTTAAATGAGGTCAGAGTTTGATGGTGAATGCTGCTCTCTTGGAAGCAGCATTTTATTTTGTTGTGTGAAAAAGGAGCATTTGCAGAAGTAAAAAGAATTGCAGTAGCTGTTGGAAGATTATTAGGATGGAAGCAGAGATTCCAGTTTTGTTTTCAGACTTGCAGGTATGAAGTATGGCTCCATCTTGAGAATCCAGAGTAGATTTGTACTGAAGAATCCCAGGTTACAGTTTAGTAACCTCTTCATGATGAACAAACAAGTTGTTCTTCAAAAGGTTTCCACAGTTCTGCACATAGCTTATATACTCATAGAGTGGGCAGGGGTTTAAAAAGGAAATTGAACAATCTCATACAGTGGTGTGGAGTATTTCTTGTGCCTGTGATCTGCTGGGGAGATCCAGTTTCTGTAGTCTGGGCTCTGTCATAGTTGTACTGGAACTTCCTGTGCTGGAAGCAACAGAGGAAACATCAAGTGTGAATTGTACAGCAGACAGCTTCTCTCTGGTCAGATGTGGAGAACAGACAACACCATTTTCTTGACTTGTAGAATAAGACTTGTGCCCAATAAAAATGCTTTTAGGTTGGAAGTGCAAAAAAAGCAAGGTTTAAACATTAATTTATTGTCAAAATATTGATAATTTTATTTATGCACAATATTGAGGTGGTGAGTAATTACTGAGTCTGCTGAGTTAGAAAGCTTATTGGAGAAAATACAGTTTGAAAAAGTGGATCTGCCACAACTTTAAACAAGTCTTTCTAGTAGGTTCTTGTTTTACTGTTCTTAGAAAGAAAAAATCTTACCCAGCTTTACCAGCCAATGACTCTTCTGTGACATTTGCCTGGCAAAATAAAAAAGCGGTGACCTTATACAGTAGCAAAGAGAACTTGTCCTGTTATAGAAAGACTGGAACTGAATGAACCTTGATGCATTTAACTGAGCTCCTTAAGTATCTTACCGTAAGGAAACCTCTCTACAGATTTTCCTCTGCTATGACTTGTGCATTTTTCACTGAGTCATTAATTCCTTTTAGCACAATAACACAAGCCTTTTGAAAATACTTTGTCTGCAGTTAATGGATTATCAGTTTTATGATTGCATTCAGATCTGGTGGCTGGGTTTCGCTAGCTAGTAAAATCACAAGTTGTAAATTGGGGTGGGTTTGTTTGTTTTGGTGATGACTGGAGTTTAGGTGCATCAATAGACAATTCTGAGTATCAATTGCTTCAGAGCTTAGCACAGGTGGGAAAACTTTTTTTTGTAGTAACCTTTCTCATAGATACTCTGAATTAACTTACATATTTATTTAACCCAGACCTATCTGTGATTAAACTGGTTATCTTCTGATGGGCATCTGGCAGCAATCCAGTGTTGAATGCCTTTTTAAACTTGATTTCACTAATCATTTCTCTCTTACAAATGGTACCATTATCTGGAATTCAGAATGTTGAATGCTTCTGAACAGACTGTATACTGCTACTGTGCACAATCATGCATTTTTTTCTTTTAAACAGTTTATTTTAGGGGTTCTGCTTTTTTCATGTGTTTTTCAGAGTCTTTGTGCTACTTGTACAGCATGGAAGAAAAGTAGCATAACAGAATTTTTAAATCAAGTTTGTGGGATTTTCTGACTTCCCTCTCCTTCACCACAAGGAGCAATAGTTTAAGTGGCATGGAAGCTATCCCTGTATTCTTAAACTTAAAAACCATGAAAGTTCAACTGAAAATCAAAAGTGTGGTAATGATTCTATTTCTTGTGGCCTGTCTCCCAGTTTATATGTAACATTTTAACCCTGATAGGATTAAATTATTCTAGTCCTCTTTGTGGTAGTTGAAAGGGAAATAATTAGGTATTCATTTAAAAGTTAAAAAGCTTCCATTTCTTTCTTTTGGTTGTACTGCTAGTTGAGTTGTGTGCATAATTGTCAGACAGCATGTTAAAGAAGCCTTTTGTTCTGAAATGTACTGGAGAATTTTCTGAACAGCACTAGGGGTAGGAGACTTGAATGACCCTGTAATACAGTTTTAGTCTAATATTTGGGAATGACTGGGATTATGGAAGATAACATTGAAGACAATTTTAGGTATTCCAATATTTGTCTTATTAGCAGATTCTTGAGGAATTAATTTACATGAGTTATTCTCTGGAGGTCCAGGCATAAATCCTCTCTGGAAGTCAGCTGCAATACCTCCCCGATTCCCTGAGGATGGCAGCCTCATCATGTACACTGAATTATCAGGCATACTATTTACTGAAAGTGATTTTACAGGTGAGAATTAGCCTCTCCCTTTCTGCAGCCACATCTTTGCTTTTGTTTGTTTTTTAATTAGGATCTCTTGAGCTGTACCAATAATATTTTTTCCCTATGTGCTGTGTCTTTCAGAATAATTGTGTTAAATATCTTCTTTATAGGAGAAACAAATGCAAATCTACCTTGTTATTAACCCTGATGAATAATGACTTAAAAGATTAGGTTGCATATCTGTCTTCTGGTTTAATGCTAAAAGTCTAGTTCTATTTCCCAAATATATTTCAACAGTAGCAACTATTCAGTTTTAGAAGTTGTATAAAGCTCTGATAGGTTTGATACCCGAATGCTGTGATTTAACAAAGTGGTTTGAAAGGCTGTGAAGCAAGTGTTGCTTTATTAAGTTTTGTCTTGCCACAAATTTTAAAATAAGGTAGAGATGGGGCAGTTTTTTATGAACTCAAGAGAGTCTGCACTCCAGTGTGAATGCAGCCACTGATACCTAACCACAGACATGGATTTGCAGCTACAATCGACAGCTACTAGGGTCTAGAGGATCCTGGACCCTTGATCAAGGTGATTCCCTTAAGGTAACTGATACCACATAAATATGAGGAGTAAGTGAACATTTGTTTTTTCTTCTGCTTAACGACTACAAATCAGAGTAAAATGCCTGCTCAGGAAAGGGCTGTGGTGTCCTCTTTGGGAATGTTTCAAATTTCCTTGATCTTTGCAATAATAAAGCTCTTAGAAACAGCCAAGGCTCTGCCCCTCACTTGATTTCACTTGATTTCACTTGATGACATGGGGGTAGTGCTCAATTTGTGTGGTAATGCGTTGGGGAAAGGGCTACGTGAGTGCTGGTCTGACAGGGGACTTGGGCTGTTACAGAGCAGTAAAAGCCCTTCCTGTTCTAAGCCATGTCAAAAGAAGGAGGAAGGAACTAGCAGATTGCCAGGCAGGCACCACTGTGCCTTTGCCCTTTCCAGCTCTCCCCGGTATTTTTCAGTGTTTTCCCCTTCATTCTCTGTTCTTTACCAGGTGTCAAATTGTGTCATCTGGGGTTATAAGTTTGGCTGTGGAGTTTAAAGACTCAATAATAAAACTCTCTTTGCAGCTTGATTCTGTGAGTTTTTAAATATCTCCTATTAGATGCTGAGTGCTTGATGCAATGTGGGATTAGAATTTTAAATCAAGTTTGTGCAGTCATGCTGTTATTTATAACAGCTAATGGTGAAAGGATGTGTAGAATGTCTGAAATGGCAAAGTGGTGCTTATCTCCAGGCTTGAACCTGTTTCTCTGTTTAAGATTGGGCACAGCTGAAGTCTTTCTAATGGTCTTTTGACTTATTTAACCATCTTGAACAGTCTTAGAAACTTTTTCTAAAGCTCATCCATTTGAAAGCTGATAGTGTAATAGCTTTCAAAAGCGAAAACTCCGAGAAAGTCTTTGAGAATGCTTGCTGTTTACATGGTATTTATTTGCAAAATACTTGCATTGTGTGTTTTCTGGACTTAACTATACTGCTGCTCCTTTAGGGCTAGGAATTAAAATAAATGGATCTCAGGCATTTTTGTTGTGTGAATGGACCTTCAGGACTTCATGCTTTACTCTTCTAATGAATAATGATAAATTCATCATATTCTGTTGTAGTGTTGGCTGAATTCCTGAAATTATTTGTGTACAAGTGCTTTGAGAGCTGTTGAAGATGATTTTACTTTCTGGGTTCTAATAATGGAATGATTTTTCATTGGTGCAGCTTTATTCATAGCAAATCAATAATTAATAAGGTAGAATATGACATAAAATTTCTGCCTTTCTGCTGTTAGTTACCTTTTACTGAACTTAGCTATTGTATTGAGTTACAGGGGCATTACAGAAGATTTTGCTACAACTTACTCCGTTCTGTGTAAGCACAAAAACATTGTGCTTTTGCCTGTTCCTTCAGGATGAAGGTAAAAATATCTTTGCTTACAGTATAATGAAAAAGCATATAGCTCTTCTCATACCCACAAGGAGAAAGACTCATGAAGTCTGCGTGGATTTTTTGGGAAGGAAGGCACTGAACTCCCTTTACATGTAGTATGGGTAGGTATGCATCACAGGATGAAATGCAGAGCACTTGCCTGAAATTTATTGCAGCAGTGAGAAGGAATAGCAGGGGGGTGGTTTTCTTTCACCTGGAAGTTGCAGTGCACAGTGTAAAGCAGTGAAAGCACAAGGTACAACTCCAGTCTCCCTTTCTTCCACTGCCCTCCATCACCCAAAACTTCATCCCCCAAGAGGCTCCCCCTCCAAGCATTGCTGTCTGCGTTAGTAAAACAAAACAGTGTCTGTACTCCAGAGATGACCAAGATGGAATTGAATTATTACTAGTGAGTAAACAATGCTCTCTTATCTGGAGGGAAATAGCCCTCAGCAGAAATGTTTTATTTCCTAATTTGACTAATTTACACAAATCAATTTATGTATCTTTTGCCCTTGCTTTGACACTTGCATTCTCAGACACAGAAGATCCCACCAGCAAGGGGAGAGGAGGCAGCTGGGCAAGGGGAGAGATGCTCAGTGCCATCTTCAAGTACTGAGAAATGTGAGAACTGACATCTGTCTGAGACACGTCTTCCCAAAGTGTGACACACAGAGCAGTCCTCTGTGGGACTCAGCAGGGGAATGTGTTGTGGTACAGGAACAGCTGGCTACAAATATGGCTTGAGAACACAAGCGAAAGAAAGCCTTTGCTAAGCTGGATACTGTTTTCTTCCTAACACTTTTCTAATCAACTCTGTGGATCAAACCAAGTTCTTTGGTTATTCCATTGGTTCTTCCAGTATTTATTTCATTTATATAGGTTTTGCACTTGGTGTATTACAGGTATCTGGCCCATCCCTCACCATTACTTCCCCTTCCAGCCAAAATATTTACCAGCTTTAGTTATAAGTTTTTGTGGGGGGGTTTTTTGTTTGTTTGTTTTTCTGTTTTAAAAAAGTGCATGTTTCTATTTTGCTTCATATTGTCATAGACTGAGTTAGTCAACCATGATCAAGACAGGTCTGTAACTGGTTAAAAGAGAATATGCTTCTGAGCTGGGAAGGCATTAGAGATTAGTCTAAATATTTTGGTCATATGAATTTTCTCATTGGAGGTGGAAGGAAGCTTAGCAGGGGCCCCATGGACCCAGCCCTTGTCATAGTTTTATAGCATAGAACCAGAAATAGCTCTTCTAGAATATGTTTACCACCACTTTCCCGTTTAATTAAATTCTTCATATCATGTGTAATAGATGGGATCTGGAGGGTGAGTGTGTATGCAGGCAGTGGAGGGGCCCCAACCAAATTTTCACCACTTCTTGTTCCAGTCCAGCTTGGCTGGTTGTTAACATAGATGTGGCTTCACCAGATGATTGTGCAGTGCTCTTTGTAGTTTTGGGATAGTGTAGGATTGGACTGGGTAGCCATGCAACATGCTTCTTGAAAGACTCTTTCATGAAAGGCCCTGGAGCTGCAGGTGGATGCAATCTGATGGCTCTTCCAAGTTGTACTGAAGGGTTAAATGGTGCTGGTAAGGGCTTATGCCACTGGGTACAAGTGCTGCAAATCAGGAGATACATTTCAGATCACTGGGGAACTGTTCATATAACTGGTGCTTCCAAGCCTTGCACAAAGGTGGAGATCAAAAGTTGTGGAGCAGCCAAATCAATAAAAGAACTGAAAACAGAATAATTGCAGCAAAGCAGGGGGGAAAAAATGTATTTAGTGGGCCACATTCCAAAGACATTGGGTCTGATGAAACATAAGCCTTTGAACCAGGAGGTGTTTCAATGGAGTAGGCTTTTGATTTCCAATTATATTTGTGTCAAAAGGAAAGCTGGATGTACTGCTGGAAGATTACTTGCTTCAGGAAACTTGCATCACTTTGGAATTTGCCTAACTATAAAAATATCAGAGATTTAATTTTTTGTTTTCAACAATGCTCCTTTAGTCCAAAGAACAGAAGGCTTGGTTGAAATATTTAGAGATCCAAATACCTTCATATGTGTGAAAAATACCTGCATGAGAACTGTAGAACAAAGAGAAGGTCTTTTATGAGTTGTAAGTAATTCTTATAAAAATGTAGGGAGGATACTTCAGTGGTGGAAGCAGGGATTGTGGGACTTTTAGTTTTAACTGGTTGTTTTTTGAATGTTGCTGTTTTGTTGTGTGAGTTTTTTTGTTTGGGTTTTTTTTTGTTTGCAGTTTGGTTTTGGTTGGGTTTTTTGTGTTTTATTTTGGTTTTTTTAGTTTACTGGTTTGGTTTTGGTTTGTGGGTTTTTTGGGGAGTTTTTGTTTTGGATTTTGGTGGGGCTTTTGTTGGTTTGGTTTTTTCTTTTGGTTTTTTTTTTCTTTGGTTTGGTTTTTTTTTTTTTTGTTAAGTAAGAACCATGAAATTAATCTTGCAAGGAACAAGCATTGCTTTACCAGAACTTGTTGCTTTCTAGTATGGGAAGTGTAGATGCGAAAACTGGAACCAAGGTATTTAAGGAATTGGAAACTTGCCCTTTTTACATGTCCAGTACCTGTAATCATTTTGTTTTAAAAGAACTTACGTGAGCGCAGGGAGATTTAATGACAATGAAAGTGGCTTGTGTCTCGCTGTGAGCTGCAGTGAACGGAAGACACTTCAGGCAGCTGCAAGGAGGGCTGTGAACACATTGGGGTAATTTGCCTCAAGGCCAGTGTTTTACACAGAGTAAATAACAGAAGGAGAACTTGTCTGAGGAGAGTTAACTGCTGTTGTGTATCAGACTGGAGACCATGCTAAAATATGGAAGTATAGTTTTGTTTTATTGTGTGGAATCACTAGCTATTGCTCAAACCTCTGACTACTTTGGGCCTTTTCAGTTTTTTGTTTCTGTAACTTTATATTAACAGGCAGTGATCAAATTCTTTTTAAATTGATGAGGGGTACTCATAATTGACAAAACCCATCTCTCTCTGTGTATGTGTGGGGTGATGTGGCAAATACATTGGGCTAAAAGGATGCAGTTGTTAAATGTGTGGTGGTAACTTGTGATTGAGGAAAGTCTTTACAAGTACAGTGCACTTAAGTCAGAGGAAATTATTTTTGCTGGAATAAATGGGCACTAGCATTGTTTCATGGAGAGGAGTGGAAGAGGTGAAAGGTAGACAATAGGCACCACATTCTTTTAAAAAACTCCGAAGGAAAGGGACGGAAAGCAAACAACCATATGAACTCAGTGATGAAAACAAGTGTTAAAAAAATTTCAATGCAAAGCTATTTGTTTAATTCTTTCTTATTTTTCACATACCAATGCACCTAAATCAAAGAAAAAGGCCAAATGTAACAAATAGAGCACTTCTTGCATGGAAAAGATGTGTGTTTAGGTTTGGGGGTTTTTTGCCATTTCACTGAAAACTATCTTTGTGCTCACTGTGATCCAAAAGTCTCAAACTATGTTTGCCACCAAGATCTCATTTTGCTCTTCAGGAAAAAAAAACAACCCTCACAACTGTTTTGTACTACTCCATTAGTTTGTTATTTAGCTTTTACTGAGGAAACACCAAAAAACCAAAACCCCATCCTTTTCCAAAATCTAAGACATTCTTGACATTTTAACTCTTGAAAAGTGTGATTTATGTTATCCGAAATCAGTCTCCTTGATACTAATCAATACTTTCTCTCAGTTTTAAAACAGGAAATAGCTTCAGTCTGTGTTTAAATCCTGCAACGTCTCATGTCATGACCTTTTAGTAGTTTGTTCCTTTTCTCCCCCTATCCCAGTTTTCCCTTATTTTCCTTCTCACGAAGGCCTCTCAGCTTGTCCTTGGGTTTTTACTGAGCAGTGGAAGCTATAGATATTTCAGTTCCTGCTTTTGGGTACATGTATCTTAGAGGCTTCCCGTGCCTATTTCTCACCTTCTTCGGCCTTTACCTTTGCCTTTCTTTTCATATCATGCTGTACTCTTCTGAACTACTCATTTTCTCACATCCACTTCAGCCCTGGGATACAGGTTTCTGGTAGTCTGAAAGCCTGCTGCTCCATCTCTGGGGATAATGAACTCCTTGACACCAGCTGCATAAATCTCTGTTGTAGGCAGTAGTGTCAAGTCAGTAGGAGCATATGGGAGATGGTCATATGAATTTGACCAGGCAGGATGGGCATGCAGTGGTGCTGTGCATTAGGAAGTGGAAAGCCCATATTTCCTTGTGGCATTCTGTTCAGTAATTCAGTGGTGTTAAATCCATTGCTGAAGGGACACTTGGTATCTCTCCACTGGTTTTCATTTCTTTCATTTGGAGTCCTGACAAACTAAAGTATTGGAGGACTGTTAGTCTTAGCTGAGTAGACATATATTGAGAAAACCCTGTACATAACTTTAACAGACCTTGGCATAATGAACAGGATCTTCTAGGAGGGGCCCAAGGGCTAAACTGGCCAGGATATCAGCCTTAGCTTTTCAGACATTGAGAATGGAGGCTCCTGGCAGGGCAGCTGTCTGACAGGATGCTGGTGCAGTGAGGAATGCTGGTGTTAATTTATTCCTTCATGTATCAGAATGAAAAGATGGCACTGCTGCACTTCTGCATATTTTTTTTCTTTTTGGTACAGAAATTTACTATCTTTATGATCAGAAAATGTAAAAAAAAAAAAAAGTGCCAAGGAAATGTGTGCTAATTTACTGTCTGCTTTATTCCTTTTTCTTTCCTTACAAGATACATTGTGGGGATTTTTTTTTAAGAGAGCTGAGTCTCATGAGTGCTGTCCTCAAGTTCAGTTTCCTGGTTGAAAATCTGCACACGGTAATGTAATATTCTTCTCCAGGAAAGATTTTTTTATGGCATATGTAAATGAAATAAGACCAGCCCCTGGTGGTATTGACAGGATGCTGAGAAGGAAGCAGAGTGTGTATTAACGTGCTTGCAGCTTAGGTCATTCTCACCGAACCCTGCAGCTCTGTGAGGTTCAGCTGTTGCTGGAGATGACTTCTCATTCTTTCAGTGACCCTTTCTAAAATGCCGTTTCATTAATGAGAAATATTTTTTTTACAAACATCTCTTCCTTAAACTGTAGATGATGCTGGATTAGATGTGTAATTGTTCTGTTTATACAGGCATAATTAAAGAAATGTGAGCAGGAATCCAGCCAATGTCTGGTGTAAACATTACAATGGAAATAATCACTTTGTTTTGTGATCATTCAATTCTGTGGATCAAACTGACTTCTCCATATTTTAATTCCTTTGTGACTAGTGTGGTTTCCTTTACTCAAACTTTCAAGAAACTTTGATTTCTATCAATTTCTTTGTTTTAAAAGTCAGGAGTTTTAGTGGGAATAGGATGAGATTTCAGTAGACAGCAAACATAACTGGAACATGGATGTGCAGAAGCACTTTCCAGGCTTGCTGTGGCGTTAGATGTATTGCCCTTTTAAAAAGTTGTCTTTTGTGCTAACAACTTGGTTTAAATAAACTTTGTAGTTCTCTTTCCAGAACAGGAGAAAAATGATCTGGACAAAACTGATCCTCGACATTTTATGTTGTACTTGATGAAATGTGGTGTTAGTTGGTAGATTTCTTCCAGAACTCATCAAGCTCCCTTATTTCACAGCTGGAAGCTTCCTTGGGATTTTGGTGCACTGAGAAGAGTATTTGTTTCCTATATTCAGGAAGCAGTAAGCTTTTTGTCTGCTTTCCATAGTGCTGTGTTGAAAGCAAAGCTTCTCACAGGTTCCTTTCCCTTTTAACAAATATGCATAGCAGAAGGAAAAATATCCTGCAGTGGAGTAATTGGTTGTTTCCACCATGTATTCTTTTTTAGAAAGTTGGTAATAAAGCTGAGGAACTTCTGTCAAGCAAAACAATAGCAAAGGACACAAATAGGGAATTTTATGTAGCAGGAAAATCTAGTTTTTCTGATGTAAATTTTGTTGTACCAGGTGTAGATTGAAGAGCCCTCTGACATCTATTCAGATGGAGCAATGACTATTCAAACCAATGTAGCTACACTCACCTCGAAATCTTTCAGTTCTGTAGTGGTGCCCAACATTTTGTTATAGAATACTTCCAGAACAGTTTATAAAGGGACACTTGCAGGCCACATGTCCTGAGTATCCTCTGCCTTGTACCAAAACTGCTGCCCTCTCATTCTCCTCTCCTGTGAGTGGTGACTCTTACCCCTTATCTGATCAGGTGAAACCATGGATTTGAGCTACACAGTGTATTTGCTGTTAGCATTCACTTCAAGGAAGAATAAAGATATTATCTGGGATAATTGGTAAAATACTGTTTTAATGTTTTTGCTGATTTTAAGATTGCTTTTATGTTAAAGGATAAGTCAAGAATGGTTAAGGAGAAATATTTGGTCTCTTTTTGCATGTACATGATGTCTGACTGAGTCCTTGCAGGGGAAAATCTTGGTGTAATTAGATCTTTGTTATCTTCTCCTGTTGAGAGCTCCTTGGGATTTTGCTCTCTGTCCCTTTGTGTTTCCTGTTTACTTTGCCTTCTGGAAGTGTGTTAGCTCAAATAGGTATTTAAGACAACTGCCACCCAAGAAGCAAAGGATCAAAAGTATCAGTAAATATCTAAGTACATGGAAGAAGAATTTAATGCTCCTTGTTAGCTGTCTGAAGTTTCAGGAGTAGTGATAGCTGTGCTTTATTATTTTTCTCTTATGCTTTTCATTTCTCAAGAGGGTTTCCTTAGTACTAATGGCAGAAGTCTGTTAAAGGCTGAGTATTCTTTTTAAAATGTTCCATTGCTGTTGCATGACCACCTTGTCTCTCACTGTTGAATTAAAGCAGTACCTGTAGCATACATGCAGTGAAATGGAATTAGGTATTTTCATTTTCTTTGAAGCCAATTATTCAATTAGAGTTAGGGATATTGTCTTGGGATATTTTTGTTAACATCTATATTATACTGTCATAAGATTGGATTATTAAAAGTTGCTGCAGCCTTCAAGTGTCTTCTTTACAACTGAGGAGTTGCTTAAGCCTAGAACAGAACAGTAGCAAAAGGGACCCTGCAACACAGAAGTTTCATAACTGACCTGCTCTCTGCCAGATATGGAAGAGGCAAAATATGAGGTAAGGGGATGATAGATCAAGCATATGAATCTAGAAATTTTGTGAAAAGGCTGAGTTTCCTCTATTGTGAACTCCCCTTTTTTGAGGAAAACGTAGACAATGAGAGTACAAGAAGACACAGTGTTCAAAAATACTGCAACTTTTCAAAATTCCTTATAAGTTATTCTGTATTTTTTTCAAGTTGCTATATGCTGTCAGTGGTAACTGATTTCTTTTTGCCTAGGAGAAAAACATGTAGAAAAGTAGGTTTATCACTGTCAGGATTTCGGTTCAAAGTGGTAAGGGGTCATGACAGTGCATTATGTTTCACTCACAAACTGCTATCCAGTCCACTGCAGTTCTATAATTCACTGTACAAATTGCTATCACTGCAGTTCATTGCAGTTCTAGAAGTAGAAGGTGAGCTTTTCTCTTCCAAGAGGTTTTTAATAGGCTAACTCCAAACTCAATGGATGACATTGCAGCACAGCTGTTCTTTAACTAGTGGTAAATCCATATAGAAACTTACATTTGCTGTAGTTGTCAGCTAATGATCTTAAGCCTGTTTTTCTATGTGAATGTCAGTGTTGGACCAGACCCAATTTAATCCAGTTCTTGGTTTTAAACAGTGACTAGTAGTGACTGTCTTGGGAATGTGTGTATAATTAGTGAATGAAACCTCTGTTGCCAGCAGTTGTATCTGCATCTTGTTTTCACAATCCTTCAGTGATCTTTTTTCATTCATAAATTTTCAATCTCTTTCTCTGAATGTGTTTAAACTCTAATCTCAATTAGAGATTAGTCTGTAATCTCACCCTGGACAGAGGGTGTTATGTACAGTGTAGAGGAAGTATTTTCCTTTTAAGTCTCCCTGGTAATTTCATTGGATGCCACCAAGTTCTTGCATTTGAAGAAGTTAAGAATAATCATACTTTGACTGCTTTTCTTCCCCTCTTCCTCTCCAATGAATATATATATTCATTCAGTATATCAGCTTTTAGTTAACTTTTTCAGACAGAGGGTCCTTGTTTGGAAGGACTTTCACAATTTTGTTCTTCCCTGCCTCACTTTCTTTCTTGTTTGTTGGTTAGGGGTTTTGGTTTTTATCTTTCTTTTTTTACTTCTGGTTCATTTTATCTGATTGAGAGAAAGGGGCTGTCACTAAAGAGTAGGACACAGTGGATTTATACATTTGCATAATGGAGAGTTTTTTCATTTCTATTTTGTGGATTTATAAAGTTGCCTTTATGGACTTGGGTGAGCAATTTCCTTATAAAGAGCAGAGATTTCTAGATCAGAAATATGATTCATTCCAAAGCCTGCATAACAACTGATGTGCTGAAGGCCTGTAAACATATGGCTTCTAGCTGGTCTCCTCCAAGGTGAGACTGGGACGGAGATTAATGAGTAGCTGTTACTCCTGAATTTGTCTGAGATGCGTGAAATAGGCCTCCACATGTGTAAATGCTTTTAAGGAATGGCTTTGCTCTGCATACTGAAGGCACCACATGAAGCAGGCTTAAGCTAAGTGTCCTCTTCAGACTGTGAGAGTTAAAAACTACAGCCCTTCTTCCCTTCTCCTGCCTGCCTGGAATCAGGTTTGGGTAAGGTATGCTGTTCATCTCCCATTGTGCCACTTGAAGCAGACAGAACAGTGGATCTTGATTTCTAAATCCTATTCCCATTGTTGTGTATATCAGTTATCCAGAGAGAAAAATGTCTTCCTCTTCTCTAGCTTTATGCCTGTCCCCTGAAGTAGATTTAGTCATCTGTCTGCACCTAAAGAAACAGTTCATTTATCCTTTTGTGTTTTATTAATTTGGGACATGGTCAGTTAATATAACCAGAGTTTTGTTTTCCTAGCACTTAAATAACTTCCAATTAGAGCGTATGCATCAGGGAAGGAAAAAAAAAGAGAGATTGTGCTGAACCCTGGAAGGGTAGAACATAATGCATTTCAGCCAGATTTGTACTACTTCTGGCACACTTGAAAAAGTCATACACCTTTGGTTCAGGTTTATTTTTGTGTGTATGTCTTAGTGTTCTTCTGTGAACACTGTAGCAGCTGAGTAGAGAAACAGAGTACTAGAACTAGCTGTGGGAAGTTGAAAATGTCTTCCCTAAAGTAATGCCAGAGAAGTTTGTCACTGGAATCTCTCCAGTGAAAGGTTGTTGAAAGAAAGGTGGGTCAGTGAAATGGAAGAAAGAAGAAGGAATTTTAAGTAGCATAAAACAGGAAGTGGGAGGTCATGTTTGTTTTCTCTAATTATGATTTCAGGAGAGTAACTGGCTGCAAAATTAGTCAATTATCTTGTGTTTATTGTAAACTCTTATGCTTTTTCCGAAGACACTACAAGTGCTTTTGCTTCATAAATCAAGTTAAATCAAAGAGCTTTCATTATATGACAGAGCTCTATAAATTGATGTCACAACTTGAGAAAAACACTTTTATCTGCAAGCACTTAAGAACACTGCCACTTTCAGAACCATGCAAGACATTAGTAGCTGGCTTGTTCAGCTCCTTTCAGCTTTCATGCTGACACATACCATATTGAAGACATGGGTTGTTTGTATAATACTTGGTTTGATCTTTTTTCGTGGTACTTTGAGTACTGTTGAATCAATCAGAGGAAGTTATTGCTCTGTTGGGCATTAGCATACGTTCAGATATTTCTGCATTAAGAGCTGTTCACAGAGGAAAGGCTTTTATGTCAAAAGGAGAGTAAACAGTATGACTGCTGCTGCTTTGAGCTGTGCTGTTACTTCTGACCCACATGTATTTGAAAGCCAGCCTGTTTGTACTAGCAATTATTCCAGTTTTGGACCACATCGTGAAAGGGTCCCTCTTCTCCCCCCTCTTTCTGAATTTTCAATTCCTTTAGTCTTTAGCAACTGCATGAATGCTACAGATGGGGAAAGGACTCTCAGTTGCTCTTGTGGTGGTTTGCTTCATTCATTGATTAGCATGCACAGCTGAGTTGACTTCTTTATCTCCTGCTGCACAATCTACTGGGAATAATAATGCTAAGACAGTTGGTAATGCTGAATATTCATAATTTGTGCATGACATGTGGATGTGACTTCCCTTGGAAACTTTTTCACATGAACTTACTGGGAAAACCCAGTTCTACAGAGGACTGACTAATCGTATGGACCTTTTTCAAGCCTCATTAAATTCCATGAAGAATTAGTTTTTTGACTGGGTTTGTAGTGATTACTGTCAGCTACTAAGTTGAGTAAAGAGCCACTTAAAATGCATTTGTGCCTCTTCTAATGTCTCACTTAATGCTGTTTTTAAATGTCACAGATAAGTAGTGAAGCACAGGAAGGGATAGAAATGAATAAGAGTGTGTTTGAGATATAAGAGACTGGGAAATCTTACTGTAGAAGTTAGCATTGACTATGATAATTATGGCCCAATGTAATTAAAAAAGGTTTTGTTCTTCTTGAACCCTCGGTATTTTGGTCAGCCTTACTTGTAAACGTACGAGACATTGCATTTAGGAAGATTCCAACTCAAATATATATATGCTTAAGTTTTGTAGAAAAATAAGGCTAAGTCAGTTTTCACTTCTCATATTTATTCATGCTAATTTTTCTTAAATTGCAAGAATTAGGTCTAGTTCTCATTTTCCTTTATCTAGCAAAGATAAGGGAAAGAAACTAGAAATGTCTGTTACTACAAGGTCTTTCTTTGAGAAGTAGGTTATGATCAGACATCATGAACTTATGAGATTAAGATGTTAATTTTTGCTCAGTTTGGAAATAGTAATGTGAAGAGTGCTAAAAATGTCAGTGCTTGAGAGCTGACCATCTTGGAAACAATTTTGACCATGTGGAACTTCTTGCTGGATCAGAGCAGTTTCTGTTGAGTCTACACCGGCTGTTTAGCTTTCTCAAGAGATATGTTTATTTCTTCTGATGGATTGGCTTTTATGCCAGATGCTTTAGGTTTTTTTAAACTGAAAAGTCTATGGCATAAAAATAACCAAGAAATTTTGTAGTGTCTACCCAAAGAGCTGTTAACTTAAAAGTTGCCAAGTCTATTGGATGCACTGCTAAAACATAGAAATTTCAAGTTAAAGAACTTATGCACAAAGTTATTTATATTACTTCAATACCAGTGGGTTATTCAGGCAAGAGAAAGGGAGTGATGTGATGGTGCTGATGGATGAGGAAAGGGCAAGGCTTGAAGGAGAAGACTGTTTATCCTGGGAAGATGCTCCAATAGCATGGGATGATGACTACATGCAGGGGAACGAGATGAGATCACTTCTCTACTGCAGTGCCCAGTTATGCTGTGTCTCACTGGAGACCTTCAGCACACAAAGCACATGTGTGTTAAGGGAGTCTCTTTGGAACCTAGGCCTCCCTGTGTAACAGAATCACATGGGAGCCCTCTTCAAGAACTGTTCTAGTCTTTTATAGGGAAGAGCCTCTATTGTCACTAAACTGAGATTTCAGGTGTAGGTCTAGCTCTTTTCAATCTGTGGCATTGGCCCGTGTTTCATTGTTTGATGTGACAGGAAACTCTTGAGGTAACTCTGGGTTATACAGTAGTACAATGTTGTTGTTAAACAGAAGCACAAGCCCAGGTGACACAACCTCCTCTTACATGTTATGTATTTTAGACCTCAGTCCATCTTAGTAATTCTCTGCTGGGCTCTTTACAGTTCTACAGATTTTACCTCACCTGTGCTGAGGAGAAGACTGATAATAACTTGTGTCTGTCGTCATCACACTTGTGTCCTGGTTCACTTCTAGTGCATGGTGGGCCTTGATCACACTAAAGGTGTTTTTCTGGCTCACACAGAACCCAATGCCCACTATAACCAGACCATGGGCTGACCATTTTCAGGCCTGCATTAGTACATGGGGTTATTATTTTCCAAGATATGGAGCTTAGTCCTTCTCTGTCTGAAATCTGTGAGGCTTGTTAGCTCAGTCCCTGATTTTCTGAATGTTCCTTTTACTAAAAGTCCTTTGATTCCTTGTAATCCAGTCTCCCTAGTTCAGAACCATCTTCAGACCTGTTGAGGGTATCCCTTTTGTCAGCATCTGTGTTACTGATGAAGTTGTGCAGGATGGAACCTCATGGTACTTCTGACCATTGCCACTTTGACACTGAATGTTTGTTCTTATCCTGTGAACTTTATCCTAGATGAGCTATGATGTATTAGTTATGTCTCTAATATGTTAAAATTGTTGGGTCCTCAGGCTAATTGCTCTGCCCTGCACCAACGTGTTGGTTTGTTATGTTTGGGGTGTTATTTTTACTGAACAAGGTGAACATGAGTAAAATCTGTACACCTAGAAATTAAATGGCAGGGCATCTACAGTACTATTATGCCCGAGTGCATGTAGAGAATAAGCAGATTTTCTGCTCTATGTAAATTATTTGTATTATTTTTACATTCAGAAAATTTAGGAATTTACTTTTTTTGGCATTCAATTTGTTTTTACAGGTTTTTTTAATCCAAATTGATAACTTTGATTTTTAAGTCAAGTATGAGTTTAAAGGTAATTAGTAGTTTGTGACTTGATGGTTTTCCATTATGCTCATGGGAGAGTTGCTCATATAATCTCTCTCAATCTTCATAAAATGAGTGTTTTGAACACTTTCATGTTAGATTAGAGTAGCTGTGACCTCCTGGAGTTTTGTGGTTTTGATTATACCTTGAACATCACTGCCAGCAAACTCCTGGCAAGGCTACTCTGACCCTGTTTGGAGAAATGGGGTATAGAAAATTGTATAGATGTGTACAAAATTTAATCACTTGAAAAATCTTAGTTTAAGAAAAGGTAGTGCCCTGAAGGTGTGTGCTAGTAGCCCAGCAAGACAGCAAAGCGTCTTTGGCTGTGCCAAGCAAACTCTTACAGTGGATTTTCATATACAGCTGTCATTACCAATACATTGGCACATCTGATTTTAGGAGACTTGAGATCAGCCCCTTGTGCATTGCCTCCATCTGTCCCCCTCTTCCCCCCAGGCGCTCAGGCATAGTTTGTGTAAAGGTATTATGTGCATACCTTCTATCCTGCAGTGTAGACCAGCTTGTAGGAGGCATTCATTATATGTCTGCTGGGTCTGTGAATTTGAGCACTTTTCACATTGTCACATCTGTGTTCCACTTCTGCAGTGTATCTTGAGATCTTGCTTTCCAGTTGCCAGGTCATATTTGAACATGAGGCTCTTTTTTTACCTCCATAGCTGTTTGGCTGTAGGATTTTTCAGTGTGTTGTATTTGAATTTTGCCAGTATGTGAAACATAAAACCTTATCAACTTCTGATATATCCTGAAGAGATTTTAGTGAACTTTGGCTTCCAAATCTTAGCTTTAAACTAGACAATAAAACAAAATGTCCTGTGTAAATTGACCGTTGACTGCATGCTGCTACAAAAGCCATATTATGAAGTCATGTGTGCATGCATAGGCTTAAAGCTGTTCTCTAGACAGAAGTTACTGTAAGCTGACCTGCTTTTCATGGCTGGATTTAAAAAAGAAAGCATCAGCTTAGCTGTACTGATATGCTCTGGTACACATGGAGAGTATCCTATCTAACTCACAAAAGCTGCTTTTCTGTTTCCTTTCGAGCTCATGAGTTTTTCAGCATGGGGAACTCATCATTTTTTCTCCCAGGTTTTTTGCTTTTAATCTTGCTTAAGTCATGAAGAGCGTCAGTGAGTACAGTTCAACTTCAAGCAATTCCTTTTTTGTCTCAAGTTTTATGGTGTCTTTTTAAAGAGATGTTTCATGTGGTCTGGCTTATTTAGCTCTTCAATTTGTAGCTGAGGCTATGGGTCACCTAGATGTTATATTAGCAATAAATAATAAGGTAGCTCTGTCTGATACTTTAATGCCATTGATGCTTGTGGCTTGGATGTGGTCAAATTCAGTACTGCTGTGGCACTAATGGTCTGAAGAAGCCCAGTGCTTAAAAATCATTGTAGCAGTGGGAGAACAACTCTCTTCTAAGGCTGATATGGTAAAGTAGTGTATATAGAAGAAATGTGCTGTCCTCTGGACCCAGTAATGTGCTGCTACTTCACACTGCCTATCAGTTGCCCAATGGTTCACCTTAAAAGACCACAAGTTAATAGGCAATGGCTCATTATAATGTCTGCTGAAATGTTTCAAAGCTGGTTTTCTGTCCAGCAAAGAAGGTCCTTCAGGCAAAGTCCTTCTGCCAGCTTTCAGGAGAAAGTTGACATAAATGCACCTATTTTCTCTATGCTCTTTCAAAGATCCTTATGTATGATTATTCCTGTATCTATCTTTATTCCCTTAAGTAAAAAGAGTGGTGGAAGGCATGATTCCTCTTGGCAACTTAGTACTAATTAAGCCTGTCCTGTGAGAGGTTGACATGTATGTTACCAAACTGCAGCGTTTGGTGTTCTTTCTGTAAAGATGAAAATGTTTGACAATCTGAAGATCTGGCTCCTAGTTCTGTATTCTTAGCCTAACTCAGGAAGCAAAATAGTTGGCCTAGTTTCTTATATTAAGCAAAACATTTCTGCTTTTTTAAACTGTTTGTACTCCATGGAGCACAGCCCTGTGTTAAGCTCTGTCTGTACTGGTATGGGTGATCCTGTGGTTAGGAATATGGATAAGAAACTAAAAGTCATATGTGGAAAAGAAGAGCAGATGAGACACATTCAGGAAATCAAAGCTGTAATTTCTTTGATGAATTTTTTTCAAAACTCTTGAAGATCCCTTTCAATAACTGCAAGGTAGCCAGCTTGGAGATTTCAAGAGACATATTCTGAAGTCAACACAAGTTTGGGAAAAGAAGAGGGAATTGAGTTTTGTGAGGCTTTTCCTTGTGTGTTAAGCATTTCAGGCTGTGTATGTATACACTGTTAATAAGAGCTCTAAGGAGCAGGTATTTACACTGGACTGTGTGTGTTCATCCTGGGCTGTTGAAGTACTCCCTGACTGCACCAAAATGCCTGCAGAAGCTTCTGAGGACAGCCTGCTCAGGCAGTATGGCAGAGATGAGACTGGACTAGGTTGGCCTCCTCTTGCCCAGCAGTTGCCCCCATCATTACAGCAAGTGGTGTGCTCATGCCTCCTGTGACAGCCTGTGATGCATGGCTTGGGTTTCACGTGCTCTTCTCTGCAGCAGAGTCCTTGGAAGGTGCTTGGCAGTCATGGGCGCAGGGACCAATATGTGTTGTGTTCACTCTGCCATCTGTTCTTCTGTTTTGCTCTTACTGAAGCAGCTGCTACGTATCAGTGTTGTTTTCACAAACCACAGGACACTTCTGTGTCTTAAACAAGATCTGTGTATATATTGAACCATGTGTTTGAGGCTAACAGATTGCCCTAGAATGTGGTTGTAAATTTGGTACTAAGAACTTAGAGTATAGGTTGTGGATGAAGACTGTAAAAATCACCTCCTTGCCCTGGATGCTGTATTTTAATGCTGTGATTTAACCATGGGCTTAGTAAATAAATGACCTTGCTAAGAAAAGAGTGAGGAGGGGAAGGAAGAAAAATAAAGGAATAATATTTTAAAACAGTGTTGCTTGTATTTAGTCTGAGGTTAGAGGTTAATGTCAAGTTCCTTTCTTTCAGGTTGTGTTTGGGAGTAGTGAGAATGCTGTGAATGTTCTGCTGTAAGTTAATGCCTAACCTGTCTTTGTACAGAGCACAGATTTAATAGTTGACCAAGAGTGAGCCAATCCTAGTCAGACTTTCAGTGGTCAATGGTGTTCCTATATAAAAGTGGTCTAATTTTTTTTTTTTTTTTTGTAAATGCCCTGCTCCAGATTGTGTCTGTCTTGTCTGTTCCAGGAGCATATAATTCAGAGATGCTAGGCTTTTGAACTATAACATGTAGTTGAGAGTTGATCATTTATATGCATTTTTATAGTAAATTCCAGGAAACATTTCATAGAGAGGGAGAAAAATCATGCAGAGTTACTAGAATTCAGAAGGAAGAAAAAAAAATGTCAGTGCTTGTAGAGCTACTGAAATAGCAAATTCACTCAAATCTACTGGCTACGTATCCCTTCATCTTCCTTCCATGTCAGTGTTTGTAGTTTGTTTCTTACGTATTTGATCCTGAAAGCAGCAGTAGTTTACAACAGTAATGATGTCCAAAGCTGCTTTATTTTATATTTCTGAGCTGTAGTTGAGTGGAGGAGCACAGCACCCATCAGGCTTCTGAGAGGAGGTTACCAGGAGAAGCAGCTCATTCTCTTCTCACAGGTGGTAAGTGACAGGACATGAGAAAGTGACCTTGAGTTGCACAAGGAAGTTTAGATTGGACATTAGGAAAAAAAAAAATCACTGAAACTGTGGCCAGGCATTGGAAGAGGCTGCCCAGGGAAGTGGTTGAGTTACCATCCCTGGAAGTATTTAGAAGATGTGCAGATGTGGCACTTTGGGACATGGTTTAGTGGTGGACTTGGCAGTGTTGGGCTAATGGTTGGACTTGATGATCTTGGATGTCTTTTCCAACTTCAATGATTCTATGATTCCATGATGGCCATGTATATGGTGTGACTGATGCTCTCACAGTATTGCTGCTTTGTTTCTAGAGCTGGGTGCTCACCCTGGCTCTTCCAATTAATCTTTTGGCTTCACCACAGGTAGAGGCTCACTAAATGGGCTGATGCGTTTATTGATTGACATAGTGTTAATCATCACTTAATTTCATCATGTGTTGCAAAATTTTTGTAAACAGTTCTGCTATGTGAAATACATGGCTGCTGGCTCTGTGTGCATATCCTCAAGGTTATAAAAAGACTAATCTGTATGTTTTGCAGACTGAGATTTTTTTGCTCTGTCATTAGAAAAAGAATGGTTTCTCTGTTGCGTGAGAACTGCTCAGGCTGATTAGCATGGAAATGAATGTATGTGCCTTAATCAGCTTGGGGTTAGGGAAGCTCAAAATTAATTTCATATATTGGCTTCATTTTAAAAACATATAGCTGCTACCACTAGTGACCATTATAGTTTAAAATGCAAAATAGTCTTTCATTTGACACGGTGTTTATGCCAACTCATCACTTTTCAAATAATTTGTTTTCCAAACTAGATTTTCTGTATTTAATCTTTGTCCCATAAAGCAGACTGGGGGAAGGGCAATCAAGACAGAAACATGCAGGGAGGGATATCAAAGAGGAAGAAGATGCTGACTTGAAACTTAACCCTGTGTTCCCTGGAACATTGCGTTTGTTACACTGCTTAATACCTCGAATCCAACTCATAAAGAGATTATTTCCTAGCCCTTATCCTCTGAAGATCATTTCAGTGGCAACTGTGAAATGCAAATGAGTTATTGAAGTATGAAATGCAAGTGAGAAATTCTCTAGTGAAACATATGTTAAAAAAAACCCCACCCCATATAATTAGCAAAACCTTTTTTTTTTTTTGGTGGTAAAAAGATACTAAAATAATTTGTGTTTTTCCTGTTCTGTACACAGAAGTCTGTGTAGTTCAGGGCCTTTATAACTACAAAGAGAGCTTTACATTAAGAAGGCATATCTAATCTATCTAGAGTGATGCAGAAGGAACTGCTTTGGTAACCATTAAATTTAAAAAATTGCCCCATGTCCTGTGAGCATGTAGAAGTGCACATGTATTTTGACTTAGATCCCTGCTGGGCATCAAAAATACCCTCCTCTGGATAACCTGAAATTTAGAGGTAATATATGTTGCTCAGAAAGTCAAGTGTGCAACTGGCACACCAGTGGGACTGAAAAATTAAAGGAATATTTTTTTGTATTTATTTTAAGATGAAATGAGACTCTTGATGATAGGTGAAATAGGATGTTAAACTCTTTAAAATGAAAAAAACAGACTTTAACCAGTCTGATAAATTTGGATGAGTGAAGCAGTTTGAAGGACTGTCTGCTCAGGAAAAAACTTAAGTATGGACAAGTGAGACTGCAAATGAAGTGACAAAGGATGATGAAGCTGAGGTGGTTCTTACAGAAACCAGTAGAGGTTTGGTAATGCTTCTGGTCGCCTGTTCAAAAGGGGTGGGACTACAGACCAGTATTAGCAAGAGCTGGGAGCAGAGTCAAGAAGTGAGGATTTTAGAAGAAGGGAAGGTGTGTCAGTTCAGCATGTCAGGAGGGAAGCAGGCAGTCTACCTTACCAGAAAACAGGAGAGCAAAAGCCTGTGCACTTGATTAATTTAAAGGTATTTAGACCTGCTATAATGTAAAAGAAGGGCTTCATCCTGTGAAATTTTAGGACTTTTTCATGTGAACCACTTATGTTCAGGTCCCTTTACCTTTGATTGAAAGAAAGCAGTAGTTTTGAGAGGAGATGAACTATAACCTTAAAAGTACTTGTCTAAAGCCAGATGAATTGCACTCCAGAAATGCCTGTTTCTCTCTGACTATAAAAGGAGTGTGGTGTGATTAGTGCAGATAGGGATGTCTCCATTGAAGACACTTGTATGCAGTTGGATGAATTGGATGAATTCCTTTGGTGCTTTCTTGGAACATTAAATCATCCCATCAGTTCACTCAGTGCTGACTCCAAAAACGTAAGTACTGCACCACAGCCAGTCCTGTGAATGTTGTCAGCAGGGGAAGGAAGTTCAGAGAAATTGCAAAATGTAAGGCATTCAATGCAAAGCACATTTTGAGTCAACATGATGAGTGTTTTTCTTCACTTTATATATGAAAGATTATCCAAGATATCTCAGGGCATCATGGCTGCAATTTAGGCCTAATCCTTGTTTGGATGACACGTGCTTGAAATCTGGAGGCTGGTGTGTGTCAGGAGAAAATCAGCTGCATAATTAAGAACTCCTGAACACAATGTAATTGTAATGTTCCTTCTTTTCCGAGCATTACTTTTAGTGGTGTGTTAATTTATCTTGCTTTTTTGCTGGGAACCAATGCATACACTTTTGACAATGTTATTCATAGCTCTCAGCTTTATGGGCTCTCTCATCTGCCTTTTCTGCAGATGAGGTCACTGAGCTTTTTTGAAGTACTAGTGTATTTTATGATAGAACAGGGTAAAATCATGTTCACTGCAGTAAAGGTAAACTCTTAAGGGCCTTTTGTGTTGCATTAACAAGGCATTTCAAGGAAGTAGGATATCAATTTCATGTTTCATGTTAAAGACATTAATGTCTTTGTGTTTATGCCTGTTATGGCATGGAAGCAGAAAAAGGTAATACTTGAAACAGCTTCCTTCCTTGCCTTACTCTTTTCACAAATGAAAATTAAAAAAATTAAAAGCATGGGTTAGAGTGCCTTCAGAGTATTTTGTATCAATTTGAGAGTGTGGAAAGTATGCAACCGACAAGAGAAATGCTCCAGTCTCCTTGTGTTTGTAGAAGGGACCCACAAAAAAAATCCCCAGAAAACCCAACATGTGGCAAAATACAGGAGATGGCTGACAATCGGTATCAAACTGTGCCTTGCACAGGTGTGGAAGAGCTTGTGGGACTGCCTCTTTTCATGGCCTTGTAAGATTGTCTGGACATAAACTGATCTCTTAAAAATTACCTAATCTTTTTCTCTATATATATATCTTACAAATAAAAGGACTCCAGTAGGATTTACTTACTTTATTTTTATTGATCATCTATATTTTTATGAACAACTGATAATCTCATTTGTTAGTTCTGTAGCAGAACCCTGTCTTTATTTGGTCCTTTATACTCAAATGCAATAAATAAAACTAATTATTTTCTGAAATACTGCACTTTTATTTCCCATCTGGGCTTATACTTTGAAGCATCTGCAGTGACACAGCTGTAGTTTAAGGGCCTTGTGTGAGAATTATTATTTACAGTTGCCAGCAGTTGCTGTCATACATCTGTAACTGCAATAAATGCAGGTATGCATAGGGTCAGAATTAAGAAAGCTGTTTATCACTTCCTACTGACAGGATCTTACAGAGTGTAGCTGACTGGTGAGACACAGGGATGCTTGTGGTGATTGTGTCCCTCCTGTTGTATTTGTGACTGCATCCATCTTGATATATTAGATGGACTCTAGGGATAGCCTTGTAGATTGCACAAAATGTGTGGTAAAGGAATTGATTGTTTAAAATCATTTGAAGTACATTAAAAATTTAAGTTCTGTTGCATTGCTTTGCTTGGTTAAAATGGATGGTTTCGTGTTTTTACTTTTGAGGTTTTAAAAAAAGTTTGGTACCAAAATGAGTTACTAAATAAAATGTTTGATATTGATTTTAAAATATCACTGCTTCACAATATCCCTGTTCCTTTGGGGTTTTTTTTTTGGTGGGGTTTTTTGTGGGGTTTTTTTGTGAAACTTTTCACCAAATTATGACAGAATTTGTTAAATGCTCTGGTTGGCCCATAAAGTATTCCTGGTGAAAAAATTTGAACTGAAAGATATTTTATCTTAAAGTCTCTTAAAAAATGAAGTAAGCCTGAACAAACCTCCTAGTGAAATGATGTGTGGAATTGTAGAATATCTCAAGTTTGAAAGGGCCTGTAAGTCCATCTCCCTGCTCCTTGCACCTAAGACAAGATCATACAAGTAGAACTCTTCTGAACAGACAAAACATACAGATAAGAATTTTGCTTGTAAAAATGTATTCAGCCTAAAGAAGCAAATGCAAGCTAAATATTTAAAGCCATTGAGACTGATCTGCAGAAGTCAGTGGGAAGCCACTGATATCCTCGTTGGAAACCTTCTGTGTTACTGCTCTTTGCTGTGCCCTGTGCTGCTTTTTCATGAGCCTCCTAAAGTTCAAGAGGGACCTTAAAGTATTTACTGATAAAACAATGCAGTATGTTGTTGCCTGAAAAATACTCACCCCCTGCTTCCTTCCACTGTTTCTTTATGAATTTAAGTAACCTACAGATAATTAGGTCTGTAATAATTTGTGGCCTATCTTGCTTCTACCCATCCCATTAGAGAGGAAGCAACGTGGTATGATGGCAGCAGTCATCTTCTTCAGGATGAAAAGCCCTTTCTGCCCTAATCTGTTAAAGATACTGATAAGGACTAAGCAGGTTTGAGACTGACAAGAACCTTCTGTTTTCCATATTAGCTTTTGTTTTCTCGAGAGCAAGGCTACCAGAAGGAAGTCCCAGAGGTGGGCAAGGAGCAGCTCTGCTGCATGACTGGCACTTAACTTCATATATCCCTGCCATCTTCCATGGACACTTTGTATTGCATAGCCAGATACTGAATGATAGGCACTTGATAAAGGTGAAGTCTTGACCTTAGGCTCTCTTGTAGCCTGTGTAGGCTAAATTCAGATTGTCAGGGGAAGAGTTTGAGCAAGAATCTGAAGACTTAATCTTATCAGATTGTAGCCATTGCTACAGTTGTGGTACTTGAAACCTGACTTCTTTTTTTCCTGAAGTATGTGTGAAGGAGCAAATCAATCTGTTGTCCAAGACATTTTTGAGCAGAGGCAATAAAAATAAATTCTGTAAAAATGAAAATGTTTTAGTGAACTCTTGAGTGGCACTCAAAGAACCTTTATAAGAAGCACTGCTGTCTGATCAGAGAATGAATACAAGAGTAAGCAGAAGATTTTTATGCAACTGATGCTTTATTCATTTCTTAATTCTTATTTGGATGTATATCCAGGCAAGGCTTACATCCTGATACTGTTGCAGTGAGCTCTGCAGTGAAAGCCAGGATCTTCCATCAAATGATGCATACCAATTCTGTTACCACAGATTTTTTTTTCAAAGAAGTTAGTTTTTTCCTTGTGCTTTTTCCTTTGAACTCATGCATTTATCCATAATCTTTGTGAACTTGGCCATAGCTGGGGGACCTGCAGTTTAATAGTATCCTGTGCTATAATCTTAATTTCTTCCTGTAGGCAGCTTATCAACTGTGCAGAATTGTACCAAAGCTCTGATATCTGGCTAAGGGGATTAATGTCACCCAATGCAGTGTGTTGGTACCAAACAGATTACAAGGAGCAAAAGAGGTTTGGAGGCTGAGTCAGTGACTTGGAGGAGGAGAGGTGTAAAACCCCTCAGGAAATCAGTAATCATCTCAATTTGCAGTTTTTGTAGCTAATGTACTGTGTGCAACAAAATGTGTTCTCTGGAGTTGTGGGCTTTACTTGCTGTTCAAGTGTCAGAGAGGATGCATGTTATAGAGCATGTTATCTTCTCTTAGATTTCATCTTCTTAAACCAAGTCCATAAATATTTGTGGTGTTTAAAATGAGTGTGTAGCATTTCTGGTAGTTAGTTTAACCTTAGTAAGCATATGGGGATGTTAAACATTAACTGGGTGCTACATAACTGTGGATATAATTAACTTCATTTGGTCAAGACAGTAAAAGCATACTCTATGTACATTATGTAGCTGATAAATGCACTTTTATAGACACATTCCCTTGACTTGCCAAATAATGGGTCACTAACCTGAAACTACATCTACACTGTAGGCACAGAAGTGAACAGGCTGCTTTAGCTTGCTTGACATGTCCCAGCTAAACTGCACTAGAATAAGCTTGAGCATCTCTGCCACATTCTGGTCATGTCTGAAGTGTCTGTGGACAAGCTGCTAGTTTAAACTACAGAGTCAGAGATGCTGTTCACATTTTGTCTTTTTAGCTTCCCTTGCTCTTTTAAGCATATTTGAAAACAGGGTGCTTCTTCAATATTTCTATCACTAGGTAACTGAAAAGTAATTGAACATAAGTTGAAATTATAAGACAAGTGTATGTCTGGGAAGGCTGTTAGAAGATATGTGCATGACTTTGCTGTGAAGAAATAATTGCATGAGAGGACTGCCAAAAGTATATGGTCCTGTGTACTGAAGGTGCCCCTGGGGCTGGTAATGAAGGTCTGTGCACTTATCAATCCAAACTTGCCACAGCTGGCCCCAAGTCCCTCTGGAGTTTCCATTTTATGGCTTGACATCCCTTTGACTCCTTGCTCTGTGCTTGAGTATTTTATTATGTGAGTACTGGGGCAGAGGGAGGACTGTGTGCATGTATGAGAGAAAAGTTAAAAATTGGTGTAGATGATTCTCAGAGCTGATTTATAATGAAAAACCCAATAGCTTTTGTGCTCCATAGGTGGTTGGGGTGTTGGGGTTCTGTGTTGGCACTGTAGAGGCCCAGTTAAATACCAAGTGGTGTTTTCACTGCCAGGTAGTGCAGTGCTTAATAGATCTATCCAATGGTATTAGTAAATTTTATGGTTTTGTCAACTTTTTCCTGTATTTGGCTTTTAGGAACAGGACAGCTGCTAGACTTCTCAGGTGGTTTACTTCACATATGAAGCTTGAGTTTAGCAAGTTTCTTTTTCCCCAAATTATTAATCAAGTTATTTTAAGAGTGATTTACTAATAAAACACCTATTTAGGTATTTACTAAACAAAACCAAGGCCATAAAGCATAATGGTGAACAAGATAACTCTGCCTTTTTTTTTTTGATCAGCAGTGATCCAGATGGATGTATTAAATGGCCGTTTAAGTTGCTCTCACAGGTTGTAAACTCTGGAAAAAAAAGCCAAGTAAAAATCCTCTGTCTCCCCTATTCCCAAAGCTCCCTCTTCTCCTTGTATTTTAATAGTAAAGCTTTTAGCTATCAGTTACTTTTTTTTGAGTGATATGTGGCTGACTTGAGATGTGGAAAAGTTTTGTCTAAGGCTTTATTTAAGGAAATACCAAATAATTTGGAACTTTAACTTAAACTGATGGGGAAAGGAATTAGGGTTGTTTGTACAGATGGGGTTAGAATGGAAATATTTAATCTACATGTAGGTATTTCCAAAATACCTCATATGATTTGGTAACCTGATCTACCTTTTCCATGATTTTCCATGACAAAAGGGCATTTTGGGTGTCTTATCCAATTTAGAAACCTAGTCCTGAGTATTTTTCCGGTCTTGCCTGATTTAGACTAGATCAACTCTGAATTCTGTGAATTTTTATTTACTTGAAACTGATATAAAATGAGAGAAGAATCAAGTTAAAGTAACTGCCAATAAATCTGATAAGGATATTAAGATATAATGGAGTCAGTCTTTTGTTTTGGAGTTGGAATTGAGTAACATCTTTTCTGAGGTCAGAGTTGCATACACAAGACTTATGTGAGATCAGGAAGCAGCCTTTGTGCTTTCTGATCTGGCCTGCATAGTCTGAGATTGGAAAGATGGCCTGGAAAATAGGGAGGTCAGCTGGAGGAGGGAAGAGCATCATTAAGGTTGGGAAAGTCCTTCAGGATAATTATAACTGACAAGTCCACCACTAAACTTCAGTGCTGCATCTACATGACTTTTAAATACCGCTGGGGATTGTGACTCCATCACTTCCCTGGGCAGCCTGTTTCAATACTGGTCAACCTTTTCTCTTAATTTTTTCCTCATATCCAATCTAAACCTCCCTTGGCACAACTTGAAGCCCTTTCCTCTTGTTCTTACCATCTTTTACCTGGGGCAAGACATCCCTCCTTCAGTACCATCTCCTTTGTGGTGGTTGTGGAGGGTCATTAGGTATGTACCCCTGCCTTCTTCTCCAGGGTGAACAATCAGAGCTCCCCCAGCTGCTCCTCATAAGAATTGTGCTCCAGACCCTTCTCCAGCTCCATTGCCCTTCCCTGGACATGCTCCAGCACCTCACTTGTTTTTTCCTGAATTGAGGGACCCAAAACTGAACTCAAGGTGTGGCCTCATCAGTACCAAGTACAGGGGGACGGTCACTGCCCTGCTCCTGCTGGCCACACCTGGCTGATCCAGGCCAGGATGCCATCGGCCTTCTTGGCCACCTGGGCACACCCTGGATCGTGTTCAGCTGCTGTTGACCAGCACCCCCAGGTCCTTTTCTGCCAGGCAGTTTCTCTGCCAGTAATGCTGCCTGGAGTTGTGACCTCAGTGCGGGATCCAGCACTTGACCTTCCTGAACTTCATACAATTGCCCTTGGTCCATCAGTCCAGCCTGTCCAATCCCTCTGCAGGGCCTTCCTGCCTTTCAGCTGATCAATATTCTCACCCAACTTGGTGTCATCTGCAAACTGACTTAGACTATACCAAATCCTCTCATTGAGCTCATTGATAAAGATGTTAAAAAGAGATGGTTTAATAATAAAGTAAGCCTGCAATATCTTTTGCAAACAATTGAAAGTGTCTCTGAATATATTTGTGGTCTTTCTCCTTCTGGATGGTGATGACAGGAGGCAGGGAAGCCTGCACTTCTAATCTGTAAACTGTCATAGTTGAAGAGAAAACTCACTTCGATGTTCCCAATATAACATCACCAGTGTTATGCCAGTTAGGAGGGGCTGGGTAAGGAAAGCAAAGCTTTGAAAGCTTTCATAGAGATTTGGTCTCTTTTGCATGAACTATCAGCAATTAGGTAAATGTGAAACTATTTTTAAAGCTACTTTTTTCTTCTGAAGTAGTTTGGCACGGGTTCTGAAGCTCAGTTGTTGAATAAAGGAACTTTCCAGCAACTGCCTTTGATTACTTCTAAATGTAGGTTACAGCTGTCCTTTTGGGAAAGGCACACAGCTCAGCATGTGAGAAACTGACACCTTTTTCTCTCCTTTTCAGAGTATCTCCTCTACAGAAGTCCGAAATAGTAGACATGGTCAAGAAACACGTCAATGCCATAACACTTGCCATTGGGGATGGTGCCAATGACGTAGGAATGATCCAGACAGCTCACGTTGGAGTGGGGATCAGTGGCAATGAGGGCATGCAGGCAACCAATTGCTCGGATTATGCCATTGCACAGGTCAGATGCAAGAATGAAGAACTGCCATATCATCTTTGGGAAATGCACTGTGCAGCCACGTAGTGTTCGATTGGCTTCTTCTAAGCTAGAAGCATCTCTGATTGTTTCTTTTTCCAGGCAGCTGTCTAGAACATATTTTGGATATATTTTTGGGTATTTGTTTTGATTTTGTATTCTTCAGGGCAAAGCCCCACTTCTCTTCAAAGTTTTTGTTTCCTCCTGACAACTGTGCAATATCTTGGTTCTTCAGTAATCAGGGGGAAGCAATTTCTGGAATGCTTGTGTTAATATGCTTTTAAGTAACTGACCTGTCTTGGTGCAAACTCTTCTCTTACTATGAGTAGGTACTATAACCAGGCATGTGAGAATTTGGCTGTTTGGCAGTTCTTAATTTGAGGTGTCTCCTCTATCTTTATTTCCCCTTGCCCCCTGTGTTGCATCCAAGATAACAGTTCTAGAGAGCTGGCCAGCATTTTCATTTTACACATGTTATTTTGACCATTATTTGAGTGAGTGCTCCTAAACTAGTTTATCAAATTCAGAACTGATTTCTGAAGCTAAAAAGAGGAGTTAAAAGCCTTTTTTGGTTTGTTTTGCTGAAAAAAACACAATTTAGAATCAAGATTTTGAAAGAAAAATCAGAAAGGAAGAAGATGCTTCAGTTGCTGGATATCCTCTGAATACTCTTTAGACCTGAGATGCTCTATGTGTTTGAGGCTGATGCAGGGCAAAACCAGATCGAGCTGACAGGAAGAGGAGACAATCCCTTGTCTCCTCAGCGGCCAGATTTTCAGCTGATGTTCCCTTCTGGCAGGGTGTAGTCAGATTTGTTCTACCAAATGACGTGAAATATTTCCATCTTTTGATAGCTCCCAGTAGGAGGTGAGGTTTTGAAAAGGCAGGGATAATGCTGCTGTATGCACAGATAACTGTTCATTGTGGTAACCCTGCTGAGAAGCTAAGTGTCAGTCTTGTTTGCTGCTCTGTTGTTACCTCTGATGAAGAACACTGAAGAACCTGGAGTTTCAGGTTTGAATAACTGAGACCTTTCACAAAATCTATCTTGAGAATTTTAGGCAGTTTTACCAAGTTTTTCTGTCATGAGCAGTAGCATATTCCAAATATATACCAGTATAGGAACTTCCATAGCCATTGTCTCTGGTATCTCGTAATGAGTTTTGCATTTTTAATTTCAGTGGATTATATACAGCTTCTGCTGTATAACTTAATGGAATACTCTTTACCCGGACTTCCTCAGATCATTTATTACTTCTGCTTTGCTAACTAAGCATAAGCAGCAAGGGTTTTGTCCGTAGAAGGCCCTATATATGTTATTTCTTTTGTGTCATAGTAATGCTAAATCTGGGGAAGTAATTCCATGTTCACATGTTGCTTTTGCACTAAAAGAACCCCTGTATTCCAGTTTAGTGTTAGAACACGGAAGCTGCTCTTCGTTTAAATTCCAGTCAGCAAGTTACTGACAATAACGATGAATCTTTTTCATTCAATATGAAATAAAAGCTGGTGAGCTGGTGACACCAGCACAGAGTTGCAGCATTCAAAAATTAGTGAAACACTGTGGAACTGTTTTGTTTTTTTTTTTTGGTGATTGTGTAGAAGAATCTGTACTGATTAAATCAGAAAACATATTAAAAAATCCCTGTAGTAGAGGAGACTAATACTGTGTGGTAGTATGTGCTTAAAAAAAAAAAAGTAAATTAGTGTTCAAAAGAAAAACTTGATCTCCATGGAGTATATTTCTTTCAGCAAAGACATGGAACTCCCACTAAAACATTACTGTATGTGCATGCCTTGAAGGCAGAGTATGTTCTTATTGAGTAATTTAAGACGACCACTGTAATGTAGCATCTCATGTTCAAATGCTATTTCAAATGCAGTGCTGCCAGAAGTAGGCACTTGGAGAAGAGAGAGTCTCTATATAGGCTCATTTGGGATTCCAGGGAGAATCAAAGCATAAACCAAACAAAAATAAAAACCAGCTTGTGTCTGACTCCACTTGAAATAGCTTCCACAGGTGCAAGGAGCATCTGTTTGAATCATCCTTTTCCCTTGAAATGATATTGCACCAGTGACCTCTATTTAGAGAATTCCCAAATCAAATGACCTAACTAGTTAGAGAGACAGTAGTAGACTTTAATAACTTTTTTTTCCTCAGTAAATAGCTTTGTCATCTTAATCCAGAGAACATCTGGTGTCTAGGGACTATTTCCTTTTCTTAATTAAGGAAGCTTTTTTCTTCAACACATTTCTTGTTTTAGTTTTCTTCTTTGGAAAAATTAGCTTGTTTTGTGGATGCCTTTTCACTGTCTTAAAACTCCCAACATGCCATCACTTCATCCTTTAGTCAAGACAGATTCTCGAAGATAATCTCTGTATAAAAGAAGTTATGCTAGGGTTGATACAGAGACGACTGTAAAAACTCACACACTGTTTCACAGGTATGCTGACCAGATGGTGATAATGTTTCCTGCTGATTTAAAATGCTGTAAATACAGGAGCAGCCAAACAAGGACAACATCTTGGTAGAGCCCCTGTCTGCACTGCTCTGTGCCAGTAGCTGTGCATCAAAGCAGATTTAGTTCTTTGCCATGTCTTAATGGGACTCTTCGCTGATGTGAGCAGGCTCTCTGTGTTCTTTAGGCTCTGAGTATCTTCCTTGCTGTGCTCTGTAGTGCACTCATTTTCATGAGAGCACAGACAAGAGCAACCAATGGTTGAATTTTTTGTTACCTTGAGCTTTCAAGAAGACCACATCCAACATGGTTGTTAGATTCAGCAGAGAGGTTCTCAGGCTGTTTCTGACTGTTGTCCACAAGAGCTCTGGGATGGTTTGTAAGGACATTGTGGCAAGTTTCCCATCGCCTTGGTGGTGTTTTGTTAGTGATCTTGATGAGGAAAGTTGTAGCTCTCCTGCAAATTAACTTGAGGCATTTAGGGGTCTAACAGGTCAGCTACTCCCTTGGGAGTGTCCCAGTTATAGCTCTAGCTCAAGCAGAGAACAGTAAAGCCTGGTTCACTTTTGTTTTCTCTCCTTCTCTGCTGGCATATCCTAACAAATCTGAGTTGCTGATGCATGGGAGAGAGGCTGTCCTTACAGGATTTGTGGTTCAGTGATTTCATTGCTGGAAAGCATGGGAGCAGAGCTGCCTCACAACAGCCTTAACTCATTACTGTAGCTTTCAATTTCAGATAAATTTTGGTTAAAATAAATGATCTGGAATCTAAATTTAGAAGTCAGGGTTTTTCTGTCAAGTCATTTGTGGAAAAGGAAGCAAAGCAAATAATTACCTTAGTGTCCAAGGTCCCTTCAGGTACATACATGCTAAACAGTAAACACAGTCATCCCTTTGAGCTGTGGGCAAAAGAGGAATGCTGCAGGTCATAAGAAGGTTCGCTAACAAAGCCAAGACAAGAAAATTATCTGTTTCCCAGTAGTCTGGATTACAACACTGACTCCATAAAAGTCCATTTTCAGAAGTTAAGAATTTGAGCTCCATCTGGGAGCTCAAACTAGCATTAAAAGGTATGCAATCATACAAGATTAGTTTACTTACCCTTTTTGGCAAATGCACCTTGCTGTATACAATATTTTATATAACACAGAATCACATGTATTTTGGGAGCAGAAATGTTAATATCTATTCTCTATAAATGCATCTATTTTTCCACTTTCGTTCCCCTCTTGTGTATTTTGTATCAGCTCAAGACAATTTTGTTTATTAGGTTGTTCATTTTACAGAGGGAAAGGAGGTTCTGAACGTTGTAAGCCCTCAAACATTGATTTTACCATCAGAATGGTAATAACAATTGAAGACTTTTTGCCATTTAAAACCACTTTTTAGAACCTTCAGAAGTTTTGCTACAGAAAAGATTTTAGCTTTCAGTATTTTAAGAATTGGTTTTTGCGTATATCTTCAGTTTAGTTGTTTAAATACTGCACTTCAACTGCTTCCAGGGCTGATTTGAGGATTTTTCTTTTTCATTGAGGACATGTGTTTACTTTCAACCTTTTTTTTTTTTAGCAATTCTTCATATATGTAAATACTTCTTTTCTGTCTTTCAGTTTTCCTACTTGGAGAAGCTATTGTTGGTCCACGGTGCTTGGAGTTACAATCGAGTTACCAAATGCATACTGTACTGCTTCTACAAAAATGTGGTTTTGTATATTATTGAGGTAAGAGAAACTAAATGGATGGGTCTTACTGGTGCTCATTCCTTATTCCTTATATCATCTCTTGTAACTAGAAAAGCTCACCCAAATGGATTGAGCAAGAAGGACTGCCATTTTTTTTTCCATGTTTAACAATTTAAAATTCTGTTTTCATCCTCAAATCACTTTGCTTTTAATGTTTATAAAGGAAGACCAAAGGTTTTCAGTACTGCGAAGCTTTGGATATGAGATGTCAGAGGCAAAGTTCATTCCTTCTGTGCAAACACTCTTATTGAAAGTATCTTTGTATTCATGGAAATATTTCAATTAGTGCTTGTATTTATAAAAACTGGAATTTGGGAGCTAAATTTAAACCAAAAATTCATTTAATAGCATTTAATAGGCAAATAATAAACTATTCAAAACTGTAGCTTTACCTTCCAATTTACCAAGACCACAGTTTAGCTGGAACTGAAATTAGTTTGCTTTGCTTTTTGAAAAGAGATGACATAATTTTGCAAATGACATTCATTTACAAAATGAATCAGGTAATTTGATTTGATAATTAAAATAACTGTATTTTGAAAATAATTTGCTGGAAGGTATCAAGTACTGAAACTGGTTTATAAAGAGGGCTGAATACTGTTACTACCATTCCATTTCAACATGCTTAAGATAGGAGTGTAGTTCTCATGCTGCAGAATATCATCTTGAATTCAGGATGTGTCAGGAAAGGGTTTTTATGTGTTGTTGCCTAGCTAGAAATACTAAAGGAACTTTGAGTCAGTAGTTTGATCAGTTGAGTGATCAAGTGATCACTTGCTACAGCAATTTCCACAGTGTTGATCAGTTTTATTATTATATGTGCATATAGGTTAGATTTTCTATTTCTTTGTACAGTTGAGCAGCCATGAATGAGGTTAACAGAAAATTGCAATATTTATAATTAGGCAGGTAATTATATCAGAGCAGATAGTGGGTGAGTAATATTTTGCTATTCAGTAAGTCATATAATGATCAGTATGGTCAGTATTCCTGACTCCATCAGGGTTTTTTCGTTTTCTTTGTATGATGTTTGAGAACAAATATTGTCCACTAACTTGTTACACTTTTCTAGTGCTATTTCTGAATTAGCTGTTATCTGTTAAAATTTCAACACTTAATAGTCTACTGCAAGGAGTTATCCTATACATCATGTTTTTAGTAAAGGTTTTTACATGCTGTTGGAGATAATAACAATATTTGTGCAAAGAAAAATATAAATAACTTTAAAAAGAGCTCTTCTATTTTATTTCTTACTGAGCATAGCTGGCTGTTGCTGGGGTTTTGCCTGAACTTTTCAGAAAATGCTTAGTAGCTTCATGATCTTCTGCTAGATTTTTTTCTCTATTTGAAAATTAGTTTTGGAAGTCCTGCTTCTAGCTTATTATAGCACCATGTGTCTTTTTTTCTTTTAACATAGTCTGACAAGTAAATTAAGTTCTGCATCAAGTGTTGTATGGCAAAACTGTGCCTTCCCTTATAAGCAACTGTGCAAGGAGTTGAATACAGGAGTTCTCTGGGACCTCCATCCTGAGGTAGCTCAATTATTTTACCCTAGGGTAGAATTTTATTCACCAGATATCTCTACATGATATATAAAATCCAAGTCTGCTCTGAGAATATGAGGTCAGAGGTTTTCTCCACTGTCTTAGGCCATGTTCAGTTCTTTCTGCATGCTGTCCTGAGCCAAATGAGCTTTTATGTCTCCTCATATCCATGACTTAGGAGGAGTCAGTTTCACCAACACCTGAGCACTGAAAAATGTCTTACAAGATGCAGCTCTGCACCTCGGTTACCTCTCTGTGCTTATGCTGCATAGTAGTTGGGAGCAAGTTTAAGGCTTTAAGGGAGATGAAGTGACAGACATTGTTGTCCTGCAGCAATGGGAAGAGTTCAATTTGGTTTTCCCTCGTGAGTTTCCTTTACTAGCAGCCTTAAGGAACTTCCCCTCCAAAACTGTGTAAACTAGCCAAATTGCCTGGAAACCCAAGAGACACCAAGAGTTTTGGTATCCTAGGGATACAGGGTAGAGAGAAGAGATCTTTAATTCCCTCCTTAGCTTTACACAAAGAAAGAGAGGTTGTTTTGTGTATGTGCTGTGAGGCTTGGCAGTGTTGATCAGTTTGTGGTATGAAATGATGCTCATGAAAGAGATGCTCCACGAGGGAATAAATCCTTCAACTTAAGAGACTGGTAGTTAAATGCCTGGCACTTCTGCACTGTTGCTTATGTCTATGGTGTGTTCCTGATTGTTTCCTGGTGCTCTGGACAAGTTTAATATTTACCCATACTTCTGCTTGGATATGTGGTGTATGGGGAATATCCTTTTAGCATTGTAAAGAAACAGGGATTTGAACTTGAGCTACTTTGTAAGTATCTTCAGAAGGATTGTACTAAGTAAATATTTATACAGTTGAATGAAAAAGCACATCATGAATATGACTGCCAGTTCTACCTTTGTTACTGTATCTGTTTTATTTCAGTGGAGTTTTAACACCTGAGGAATAGATATAGTAAGCCTTATATAAATGGCTTTTGCAGCAGAGAGGCACTGGGGCTATCATAACTTTTATTCCCTGATACTTTGCAAATACCACGGGGAAGGAAAAGGTGGTGGTCCAGCTTGGCACACAGAACATCTGGACAGATCTTGCAGAGGCATGCAAGTTAAAGCATTAAGATTTAACTTAATTAAACAATGGTAAATGCTTGAGAAAAGCGTATTGCCATCTGTTTTCCTAGCATCCCAATGCTAGAATGCTAAAACTCCTCATACATTAGAAGTTCATCTTGATACCAGTTATGTACACTTAAGCCTGGAGGATCCAAAGTATTGCATCCCTGAAACATTAAATTTACCAGCTTTTTCAGGTTCTAGGTTAAAATACGCAATTTGGGGTTTTGTGAAAAGTATACTTAGATAATTGTCATCATGGGCTTCACTCCTAGGAGGTGCTGTGGGGTTAAGGTTGGTGCTTACCTTTCTGCAATGGCTAATTCTTTGTGGAGAGACAGGGACCTAGAAACTGTTTTCGGCTGCTTTGATGATTAAAATGTGTGCCCATATTGAGATAGTTCCATGCAGCTAGAGAGGTGGTACAGCAGACAGGAGGCCTTGTGGTTTAGTGATTGCAGGGGCAATGGAGCTGAGAGTGTATTTTCCCTCTCTCTTGAAAATGCCCTCCTAGTATTTTTCAAGAGGTGAATTTTAAGTCATCAAAAGTTTAGTGAAATCTGAAAAGATTTTGTCTTGGCTTAACAACTGGAAACTCTATGTTCCTCTTCTTTCTCTAGCCTGGTCTCTCCTTTACCATTTCTTTATCACTGTCCTCCTGCCACTCTCTTGATTTCTCCCCTTAATTTTTGAAAATACAAAACTAAGTGAAGTATAACTAAAAAGCACAAAGAGAAGCAGATCCTGGAAATTCAAGTCCTTTTGGTGGGATTCTTAGCCCAATTCCTGAAGCCTTGTATATCACTGTTGCCAAGGTGCTTCAGGGTATGAAGTTGAGGTTCTCTTACTTATGGACTCACCTATCAAAAGAGGTGCAGAATCTAACCTTTCATCCACAGAGCTGGTTGGCAGATTAATTGCTGCTTCTTCCCTATCCTTGACTATCCATGCTGGGTCTGTCCTAAGAGGAGCAGGGGAATCTGCTTGGAAAACTACCAAGATGGCCGTAGGGATGAAATGCAAATATAAAGCCCTCTCTTTGATGCTCATTCCTATATTTCCCATATCTGCATGTACTAGCAGTGTGCACTAAATCTGTTTCTAAGGAAAGCTAACCATTCAGCATCATCCTGAGGCAGAAGACCAGTGACAAGGTTTCAACTGTTACAGATTTGACAAACAAGTAGCTAGGCATACTCAAAAAATACCATTTTGTTCAATTACTTATGTAGCTGGCTTCAAACTGAGTAGTGAAACAGAAGATGTGTTTCACATCTGTTGAGCAGTTATGTTTAACTGGAGATGATATAAAGTTATCCTGTTGACATCAGAGCTTTGAAATATAGCTGATTTCGAATGTAAAAGAATACAGGAATGTTGCTTTCATGTCATGCTTGGAGAAGTAGAAACACAGCAAGATCAAAGGTGGTATCAGAAATATCAGGTAAGAGTTCAAGGCCTTTGGGAATGGTTCTGTGGAAACAGTAGCATGGAAGATAGCTTTCAGGCCAACTCAGTGTGCAGGAAAAATGTGCTCAGTTCTTCACTGGAGAATGTGGGTTTTTTGAAACATACTTAATATGAAGCACTTTTGTATTGTATATTGCAGAATGAGTCAGGGGCGGGAATAGATGGCCCCAGGGTCAAGTCTGGCAGTGTAGGGCCATGACAGAGAACTGAATGGCAAGGGGGAAGGAGAGAGTATAATGTACATACCTTGGTTGCTGCATAATTTTAATTTCTACTTTAAGAATCCAGAGATAAATTGTAAGCCTAGATTAGAAAGCTGTTTCTTTGTTGCTGCTGAAAGTTAAGTCTAATATCTGAGCGGTGTTAAACAAACAAGATAAACATACTGAACTACAAACCACTAAGATCATAATTTTTATTCCAGAGCTGAATTTCCAAGTTTCAAAAGCTCTGAGCAAACACAATACCTAGATAAACATGCTTTTAAACAAGAGGTGATTTTGTGAGTCAGCAAGGTCTGGCAATGAGAGCTGTGAAGTGCACTCTTAGTGGTCACCACTTCAGGTGAGCTGATAGCTCAGGCTGCCAAAGCACACATGAAGTGATGCAGCATGAGACTTTGCATTTGTTTTTCCTGTTTTCTTGCTTTTCTATCAAACACAACAGGTATTTTAAAAAATATGGAAAGCAGGGATGGGAATTTCAACTCTTTTCTCCAAATGGTAGGCAGAAATGAGTGTATATGTTATGGTACTAAAAATATACAGCTACAATGCTTCTTTGTGCTTATTCCTGATTTATATGATCTGACTTTTACCTACATCTCTGTGCTTTCTGTTTCCAATTGACTTTGCCATTCTTAAGTTACAGCCAGGCAATAGAAAACCTTAAGCATGGGCATTTTTGCAGTGAGTTGAGGACTGAAGTGCTATAACTGTTGTCATATAAAGCAACTTCCTAAAAAAATAAGAGCAGTCTTTTGCTGCAGTGTTAAATTAAGGATAAGAATATATGGTTGCAAAACTTTCTAACAAGGATAACAAGAATGAAGGTAGCTAGCTGTCTTGTCTTCTTATTCAAATTATTCAGTTGCCTGTTCAAATACTTCAAATGCCAGTGGGCATTTAATAATCATTACTTCTGTGCATTTACTCAGTTGGTGTGGTAAGCTTAGCACAATGCTCCTATCATGATGAAGCAAAGGAGGAATGTGTGTGTGTGACTTTCATTTTGTATTATTTGGGAATCTAGATTTGGATTCTCATAAATGGATACATATCCTGAATATATAATTTACTCTTTGTAGATGGGTGCTTTCAGATGGACAAAAAGGTGGGATTCAGTGTCCTTAAGATTGGTATCAGGTTTAAATTCGATGCCTGAGAGAAATGTCTGTAGTGTCCATGTAGATAACCTTTGTGGATGCTCTGAGCTCATGGAGAGCAGTATGGGACTGGCAGGTATGTCACAGGACCTGTGACAAACCTGTCTAAAGCAGCAGTACTGAGAGGTCTGCCTTAAGGTAACTGAATCCTATCCAGATGGAAAATCTTTTTTTGTTCTGTTATTATTTGTTTTTGAAACATGTAAAAGAAAAGAATTCCATACCTCTTAGCTTAGGTAATGTTAATCAGTTAAAAAAGTGCTGAATATTTATGGAGGGTATAGGACAGAACGTGGAAGACATGAAAAATGTAGGAATGAACACAGTGTGAGGAACAAAGCATTTTATTTTGATAATTTGTGGAAAAACAGGTCTTATATATGTGCTTATTTTTCTCTTGCACTGTCCATCAGCCTTGTACACAGGTTTAACATGGAAAAGACCTAGGGCAACACAGAACACTATCCCCTTCCTGCCCACCAAAAAAGCTGATTGCAGGCTCCAATTCAAGGAAGTATTCTTTAGTAGCAATAGTTACAGGAAACAGATTCTACAAGGAGCCTGCCAAAGTTCCTACAATATTGTAAAATGCAGTTTTCCAACCTATCCATAATTTTCCAGATATCACTTTGTTTTTTGTTCCTAAAAATATATCTGAATTCTTTACAGTACCTGGTTTATGTGCTGCTACTGACAATTTGTTCTGTTTTCACCCCTCTCTTGTCTGAAGAAATTCAGCATTGTGTATGGGTTGATCTCATCAACTTTAATCCGTGACTGACTTCTTGTTTTTCGGCTTCCTAATTGAGCATGTTAATCCCAAAAGTTTCCAAGGAATCGGTCATGAACATAAACCCATGCTAATTTTCCTTTCTTTTTGTAGTGTTATGCACTGCACAGTGAATCATTAGAGAGCAGTCCATCTTCCCAGAAAACCAAATTGGCCCAGCTACGTAACCACTGGGTTTGATTTTTTTCCCAAGAATGATGGAAACTATCAGCATTGCTCTGAATTTATGAGTAGTGCCTTGATAACACCCTGCAGCTAACAGAACCTGTAATTTTTTAACATTCCAGATATTATAAATGATAAATTGGGTTCCTTTGCATGGTCTCAAAATCTCTAGATGAAATGCCCATCAGGTTCAGTACATATTGCAATAGAAGAGATCTACTCTGATATTTTATTGGACACAGAATACGTTGAGTGCCTGAATCAATTTGTTGTGTACATTTACATAAGAGGAATATGAATGACACAATGATTGTTCCCCCCCTTTGGTAAAATGTATGCTTAATTTGGTGTGAAAAATCTTAAATTCATAATCTGGTGGGTTTATACTAAAGCAATGATAATATTGTTCTCTAAATTTGAGGCCATTCAATGTGAAACATATAGCCAACTCCAGAACAGTGTGTTCTTCAAAGCCAGAATCCTTTAATCAGTAAACATTTTTTCACTTTAACTAACCAATAAAAATACAAGTTCATGTTTAGAAGAGAGATAGCCTAATATGAAGAAGCTTTTTCTAGGGAAGATAAACCTATATTGCAAGTTAGGAAAATCCAAGCCGAGGTTTTTTTCATCACAAAACGGCCTTTGAAATTCAAGAGTTCATTGTTGATCATTTCAGACCAACTTTCTTTCCAAAAGCTCAAAGTTCTCACATAAAATATAACTCCTCTTATGGCCTTGAGCATGGAATTGAAAAACATTGACTGCTCTGACTCAGTATTGGATAACCCATTGTTTTAATAAAAAATATTTTTCTAATAAAAAAAACTTTCATCTAGGCTAATTCAGTGCACATGACATTACTTGTTGATACAGAAAAGGCTAAATTTCAAATTTGTGTTGGTGTTGAAAGTGTAGATAAACCTTATAATGGAATTACTTGTGCTTAGCACTTGAATGCTGAGTTTAGCAATGCTGTTCTGCACTGAAGGCATGATTTTGAGGGAGTTTTTTTAAAAATCCAACACTACAGATGCATCAATGCATATATGGTAATACATCTATTCACAAGTATATCCTTTGGGCCTGTGCTGGTTTTCTTTCTGGCTTATACCCCATAAATGTACTTCCTTTTGTAGAGACATTCCTCATCAGCATGGGAGTAACTGAGAGCAAAGTAAGGTCCTGTGCATATTGTGCATGTGGAGCAGGGTTTTTTGTCTGTTTGTCTTCTTGCTAGATAAGCCATGGGTCTGTCATGCTGATGGTGTGAGACTTCTCCATTTCTACCTGTACCTCATTGCTCTAAATAGCAATCTTCAAAATACATTTCTACAGCAATTTACTTGCCTTTCATAGAATCATAGAATAAGCTGAGTTGGAAGGAACCCTCAGGGACCATCAAAGTTCAACTCCTGGTCCTGCATAGCACCATCACCAGAAGAGTCACACCATGTGCCTGGGAGCATTGTCCAAACACTTTTTGAGCTCGGTCAGGCTGGTGCTGTGCTCACTTCCCTGGGGAGCCTGTGCTAGGGCCCAGCCACCCTCTGGGTGAAGAACCTTTTCCTGATATCCAACCTACAAATCCCCTGGGACAGTTCCATGTCATTCCCTGGGGTCCCGTTGCTGGTCACCAGAGAGATCAGTGTTTTTGAGAATGCTAATACACAGTGCTTAGGAAGGAGGCTGAGGAGGACTTGCTCTGGTGCCAGTGAGTGCTGACAGTTTGGAACAGTGAGTCTAATTCTCCTGTTTAGCTTTGAGGCAATGGCATTAAAATGGCCATGTAAGTGTGTGTGTTCTTTTATTAAATACACCTTGGAAGGTTTCAGTCTTCCAGGGGAGAGAAAAACAGAATTACTTCTGCTTAATTAGCTGTATCCGCTGCAGTTAAACTCAGATGTTATCCTGGTATTTAAAAACACTGTTTAGCCTAGGTGTGAAAAGAAGGTTGCTGCAGTTCTTTTTGCACAGCTCTATGTAAAACAGTTTTCAGAGTGACAGAGGGTTTGGAAATGCTGCAAACAAAGTACAATACTGATTCACAAGTCATGCTTTTGTGCAATTTCACAGTGTGGAATTCAGCTTGAAGCCCACTTTTGGAAATGCATGGTGGCTAGGCTGTGAGCAGTCTCACTGAAGTGACTGAATAGTATTTGCATTTTCTGCTTTCCGGGAGGTTGTTTGGAAATAAAATGAGTTTGTTTGTTCCAAGCCATGTGCTAGGATATTGTTGTGGGAGCCCAAGAAGTGCTGGTCTGTGTGGGCTGCATTTCCCTTGCCTGGACTCAAGTCTGCCTGGCTGCCAGCTGCTTGCCAGCAGTAAGGTCCAGCTACAGTTGGGATTTTTTCAGTGTAAGAGATTTGATCAAAACACTGAAACATTCTGTTTTGTGTTCAGTTTTATCATCTTGAAGCATTTTGCTCATACTTTGCCTCTTTGTTCTTGGCAAGTTAAGCAAAAAAGCTAATTTTACCTGTGCTCCAACAGCAGTCTCATTGGCAACTTTTCCTTTCTGATTGTTGATAAGGGCATTTTTCTGGCATCTTTGGAGGCACTGCTGGAGTATGTTTCTAAAGATCAGATTTTCTAGGGAGTCCTTTTAGTACAGATGCATGCAATCAATGAATTAATAACTCCTGGTGTCTTAATACTACTTCATAGACAACTCCAAAATCCTTCTGAATGCTAGCTCAGGAGTGTAGGGTCACCAAATTTTTGGAATATAGAATTTCTTTCCAGTATATGTATCATGAACTGAGCTGGTTCTGATTATTTTGAGGTTTCTTGGGTTTATATGCTCATGACCCAAAGAAGTTAGGGCAGAGAACAAATTTAACTGAATACAGATTCCATTTTTAAATGCTGCTAGCAAATAATTTTGCCATTTTACTTGGATGAGCACTAATGATAAAAATACCTCTATCCAGTTTCACTAATTAACCACTAGAGACTGTTTTATCTTGGGATGCATAAAAGGCATCTGTAACCTAGTTTAAAAGTGTATGAAGGATTTAGAATAAAATATATCTTAGTTTGTCAAAGAAAAAAAAATCTAGAGTATGGCTTTGGAGTGTTTGTTTGCCCAAGTTCACGTTCTTGAATGAAGTTTTTTTACTGTAGCATGGTCAGAGGTAAAAACTCTACTATATCACCCATGATCAGTATGCAGAGTAAATCTGGAGCAGCACAGGTGGTGCTTTCAAATGTGCTTTTACAGCCTCTTCTCCTGTAAAACCAGTTCAGTGGTTTGACTGTATTTGACCCAAGGGATATATGCCCAGTCAGGAGAGAGAGCTCTGTGGCTAGGGACATTAAAAAAAGGTGTTGTCACTCAGTGCCCTTGGGGGTCTCCCTTCCAATGTGGGGATCCTGTGTCACTTAACTGAATAGGCATTAGGAGGCATTGGCCTATGTGACAGCCCACAGCAGGAGTGAAAGCTTTGAGTAACCTGCCCAAAACATGTTATCTTTCCCCTCTGTACTGAGATGTTGGGTCCTTAGCTGTGACTGTTGATATGCTTCTGGTTATTTCTGTGCTCTAGAGAGTAATTGCCTTTTGTAACTCCTTACACCTCCTCTATCTCTTTTCAACAAATTCATTTAGAACATGTTAAAATGCATTAGAAATAGCAAATTACACTATTTACTGATAATATTACTTTTGAGTTATCCACTTTTCTTTACCAAGGTGTCAAAAATTAGTTAGTTGTAGCTCCTGCCCCGATACTCCATTGATAATTCATAATGTTGTTTTGTACTTCTCCTCTTCCTCACTATTTTTAACCTGATTCCTTTCATGAGCTATTGCAATTTCAGTGTAACTGCTGTGAAATAAAGGCATCCTGGACCAGTGGGGTTTTTGGGGTTTTTTGAGCCAGGATTCACAGCCCACTGTAATGAGGTCTGTGCCAGACAAAGGAGAGAAGATTCAGAGCTAATACTTGAAGACTGAGACAACCATCTTCTTAACACATGTTTGTGGGTATACTTAAATGTGGAATATAAATGTCAGTAATCATGGGCTTAAGCTAAAACCCCAAAACTATACCCCAAAAGGCAGAGGCGCCCATTCTGTGGCAAAACAAGAGCTAAGCCTTCTTGATGCATGTTTGGGTGTATGTTACAATCTATTCCTGTTCCATCAAGACAAAGCTATGAAGAACCACTGGTGGCTTCCTGCTGTCAAAAGAGTGAAGAAGGTCAAAACTTGGTCTGCCAGCTTTTAAACGTGACAAGATTATTTTGCTTTCTTTCTTCTTGCTGGATTTCTTTCCTTAATTGCTTTTGCATGAATGCATTTGGAAAGGGAGGAGATGGAATATATTAGCCTTAGCTGTATCTAGCTTCTGCAGAGTTTCAGAAAAAGTATGTATTATGAACTGCATAAATACTGTGTGTTAGAAAAAGAAATCCCATACTCATCCAACCCCAAATAATGCTATCTTTGTTAGTAATTGACAATGCAGTTTGATTTTATTAGTGGTAACTGACTAAAATACATAGACAGCTCAATAGCAGCATAAGCTTAAACCTTCAGTAGGCAGTAACACCTGAACCTCTCAGCATTATTTGTGATGATGGTTCCTGTCAAGTTCAATTTTGGTAGAAAAGTTAGTCTCCCTTTTCATTTTGCTAACAGTGTCTTGACCCTTTCTCCCTTTTGTTGCCAAGGAATGACAGGTGTCTGGAGCAGCAAAGCAATGTGACACTCAGCTTTGTGTCAACTCATATTCATTAGCTTTAAAAATTACATATGGGTTTGTACTACTTGGAAATGTGTTTATGCCCATTAGTATGTCCTGATTCATGGACAGTATAGGGATAGACTGTTGAGTTGCTCCACTTTCTCCTGTTTTTCTTTTGTTTACTGTTGTTGTAAACAAGCTGTGGCCTCTGTAGTGGCATTATTAGCCCTTGTTTGTCTGCTGCAGTCCGTGTTGGTGGCGCCACGCCGTGTTCTTGCAGTGGATCCAGCAGCTTTGTCCACTGGGAGCTTTGTGCAGTGCTCACCTCTTAAGGTGCCACTTGCCTTAGAAAGTCCCAGTCCCTCCTGCTGTGTCATGGTTGTTGCTGTACCTGTCACAGGGCTCTGCTTTCACCATCACTTGAATCCACAACTGGGCTGTGCTTTAATCCAACATGAGCTCCACTGCCATTAAAAAGGGCAGTCTGGTCTTCATGTCTCCCTAGGGGCGTGTTCTTTCCTCTCTTCCTTGCCAAGGCATTGGTGTTTGCACAGCTGCAGGATGGGCTCTTTAAGGCTAGAATTCAGCCTGATGACCTTCCTGATGTACACAGGAGCCCTTGGACAAGAGAGCTCAAAGGACCAGCTCTTCTGACAGAGGTATAGACTTTTGTCAAACTTTACATGTTATTTTAGTAAGCTGAGAGCCTTTGCTTATGTATAGCTGCAGAAAACACAAAAAATTTGGAGAGGTGGTGCAAATGAAGGGCATGAATTGGTTTTCATTATATCCCTAGAAATCGCCATGGTACAACTGCTTGGGAACTTAAAATGTACCAATTTTCCCTTTTGGGCTGTCAGGGTATCTTTTACTCAAAGTCATTCCAAACACAGACCTGGGGAAGAGGAGGGAAGGAAGTTGAAAAGTGGCAGTTTATCCCAAGGAGATATCTGAACAAAAAAACCTTTCCCTATGTCAGTCACATGTTGTTGATGTCCATAAAGAAGCTGTGGTCTTTCAAAACTGAGAATGCATCAGAGACTGTCATTTTAGCAAAATGTATGCATGATAACTAGATTTCGTGGTGGGTGATTTGTGGGGTTGTATGTACATGGAAATCTTTAAGAATGTGTGTTAGGCCATCTGGACAACAAGGAGGAGCTGCTTTGTGCTGAAGTACAAGCTATTTCTGCCATGGAGGAGTGATAACATGATAGCAGAGAAAGTTCTGGCAGACTTCATTTCTCTGGAAGCAGTTACTGCTACTTTTTAAACAGCCCCTGATTTATGCTGAGTTGAAATAAAAAGTTAGGAGCAGTAAATCTAGGGGAAGAAGCAGGAATGTTACCTAAAACCAGGACAGTGCTTCAAGGGATGCCAGACATGAGAGTTGCTGTTCTCCTCAATCTGACTGATACTGCTGAGAAAGCATTGTAGGGAAGGCATGAGAATGAAAGTGGAACATTTTAAAATATGGATTAGGATTGGAAATCCTTACATATTTGGCTTTGGGGAATGTAAAAAGTTACAAGTAAGCCTGGCAAACCTTCCTTTCTTGGACTTGGTGAAGGAAGGGGAGTGTGTGTTGGTGGTCTGTGAAGGGTCTCTGTGGGTTTGTAAAGCCCAGTTTGGTTGGGGGGAGGGGAGGTGGCATTTGGATAGGCACAAAGCTCTCCCATTTAACTTTCCTCCCTTCCTAAGGAGAACAACTGTTGTGTCTTGAGCAATGAAACCTTTACCTTATTCACATTTTAAAAAGGATAACACACAGAATAATGCAACTTTTAGCATGCTGATTTTGGCACCCAAATACACTGCTGGTACATCCATTGTTTCTGGTGACTGAGACTTATTCCTGCTCACTATTAGGATAACCATGCTCACTGAGAACTACCCATGAGCATGGAAGTCTGTCTGCCCAAAAGATTTATTTCAATTTTTTTATTTTTTAGTATGAATCTGTTCCCTATAGAGCAGATTGCCAGATCAGTAAATTATGGTCTCCTGAGAGCTCTCCTCTTGAGAAACTCAGCAGAATTCCCTGGTCATTGCCTGACACTCTCCATGTAGCTGACTTCATCAGAATCTGAGTGTTGGTGACTGACTCTGGTTTCTTGGGTAGGTGTTTTGGTTGTGTTGACTGATTCTGTCTTCCTACTTGTTTTACTGATGTGTCAGTGGGGAATCATGTCATGAGACGTTTCAGGTGCTCCCTTTACCCACACTGGTATCTTGAGATTCATTAGTAAATTTGTTATTGCTTTCCATGAAAATGCAAACCTGCACATTTTTATTACAGCTCCAAAGCAGCAATAAATGATACAAGTGCTGGGTACAATAAACTCCATTTGGGGTTGTGAGCCCATGGTTAAGTTTCTCATTTGTAAGGAAAGTTGCTGCTGCATACATTTCTATAACACAAAGTCTAGCAGTACTCCTACATCTGCTGTCATGTTAAAAAATAATGAAGATAGATAAAACTTTAATTATCATATTTCTCCATTTGGAGGTATAGCTGGAAGCCACTCTGGTGGGCAGCAAATGTCTGCTCTCTTCTGTTTGAACAGAGGCAATTACTATTTAATTCTAATAAATGGGGACAAACAGAACTTCACCTGCCAGGCTTCATTTATTTCCCCCTCCCCCACTGGCATCAGTCACATATTCCTGTAGTGAGTATGTATCTCATTTCAAAAAGCAGCTTTGGCAGTTGACTGCCTGCTTAACAGTATATGAAGAATGATATCCTACAAAATGGCTGTTGTATTTCATTTAAATAGTTCCTGCTTCCATTGCAAATATTAAATTGTCCTGACCTTGTCTTGTGGAGTTTAGTACAGAGAGCAATCTTGTGAGATAAACACTGCAAAAATAAAATTTAAAAAGTCTTAGTATCTCTTGTTAACACTTGCAGAACTGGTGTAAATTTTGAGGGTACACTTTCCCCACTGAGTGCCTGGCTCATGCAGCAGTGTCCTCAAAATCATGAAGTACCTGAAGTTTTTGCCAGACTGTTCTAGGAAGTCCTGAAAAATAATTTGGGGTAATACCAGCACTGTTCAGGTGAACACTGCTCTATCCTCTGAGACTGATAGCAACTACATCAGAGAGTTGGAGGTTTAAAGCATTGTCATAGAAATATATGCCTTGTTCCGTTGCAGTCGTAGGTTTTTTTCCTTCGAAATCATAAAAGGCTTCCTTCTGAATTGAATATGCATGTTTGTGTGTGCACCACCTGAAGGTGTCTTGCTTTACCAGCCATACAAATGTTTAATGTCTGCTGTAAAGAAGAAAGGTACCTTTATAAAAGTTGTCAGTCACACCTGTTTAACTATGTTGGGGAAGAGGAGCAGGGGAAAAAAAACCAAGCAAGTTGTAGTCATAGTAGTACTAAAATTTAAACAGATTTACAGGTCTTTGTTTGGTGCTTCAAACAGCTGGAAGTCCAGTACAGTTCCATCTGAGAATTAGTGGCTTAGCATACTCTATCAATGATTAGTGAATTTCAGCTATTTCCCGAAAAGCATTTTGAATTGAATCCCTTGGATGCACATGTCTCTTTGTGTCCTTGATGTATTTCTAAAGAGGAGCTATTTCTATGTTTGCATTACTCTTGCTTAAACCTGCTCCCAAACTATTTTGAAATCCCCATTGTATGTACAACAGGAGACTATAGTTGCAGTGTGTCAGACTTGGTAATTCCCAGTATTCCTCATCTTTAAAAGAAATTAGTTGCTAATGAAAATTTAAAAGGAATAGAGTGGAACAAGCATATTGCTATTAATATTTTCAGTATTTCAATATGTGGTAGTTATTTCCCAAAATATGAAACAAGAATTATTATATTAATAAAATCTTGTAAATTATATCTGTAGCCTAAGGAAAATTAATCTGATGCAGCAAAATAAATTGCCTCTGTGGTATGAGTATAAAATGTTCCAACTTGGTGTTGCTGAAAAGAAAGTTAAAAGATTCAGCCATCTCACTCTTTCCTTTTTTCCTAGAATGACATTTTTTGCAACAAGAAGTCACTTATGGTCGCTTCCCTGTTGTACTGACACCTGCTTTACATAGTAATATAAAGTTTAAATAAATTACTGATATACAGGTAAAGAAGAGCTTGAAGATACTGCATTTTGTTTTTTTTCTAGGAAATGTGCGTGTTTTTGAGATGATATTGATTTGATGTTGGAAGACAGTTTTGTCGAAAGGCCGTCTTGTTGGTAGACAGTAGAAAACTGACCTTCAGTATGGTTTGTTTTCTGTAGTCACTTAAATTGGGAGGGAAATAATTGGGGCAGTTTTGTACTTTTTTCAAATTTCTGTGCACTGGTGACAACTATCTCTCAAGGCTGTTTGCCTGTCTTTCTACTCTGTTTTTGGATATGTGCTTGAACCCAGTCTCTTTCATAAAGAATACCAAAGCCTAATGCACCTGAATATAGAAAGATCTTATTCTTTCAGTGCGCTAAAGAATATAATCAATAATATCCAAAACTGGCAACTAGGGAATTCCTGAAGGATGACAGATTGTTATTAGGGTGACACAAGATGTACTGTGTGTGCATTTTTAGTAAGAATGATTCTCTCTAGAGTCCGGGGCAGGAGGTCTTAGGAAATGCAGGAAACTTAAAAGGTACCATTCCAGCTAAAGCCTACAAGAAGGTAGTGAACCCTACAGGCTCACTGTCATGCCTGTGATAGTCTCTATCATGTTACCACTGATCAGGATCAGGAGGATCTCTGAACTTCTGGAGGATGTTTTCTAGGGGGTCATGGCTTTTGTAATTATCACACAGGTTATGAATACAACTCAGAAGTGTAGCTTATGCATCATTACTGTTGATGTACATGTCAGTCTTTCCTAGATGAAGCAAAGGGAGCCTTGTGCTGCAGCTGTTTGTTCTCTGAGGTTATTCCTGCTGGCCTACCACAGGTGATCTTATTTCTTCACAATATTTATGTGTTTTCTCGTCAAGGCTTCCCTGAAGCAATTTCACTTGTGCTGCTTTCTCTTTCTCTCAGAACTTGTTGCAAAGTTAAGTATTTACATGGTGTCTTGTATCTTTTTTTCTATAAAATATGAGCACTGAAAATGTCAAAGTGAGTCTTCATATTCCACTTTACTCTTCTGTTGCAATGTCACTGCAGAATTGAGAGGTTAGAGTGAAGTCCTAATTCTTTATCAAATTTAATCTGTTTGGACCTGAAGGCAGATTTCCAACTGCCAGCTGACTGGGGCAAACCTTTGCTTTACCAGCCAATTCATAAACTCAGAAAGGGGAAGATTAACACTCATGCTTAAAGAAAATAAAAGAAAATCAGAAAATCTGTATTTTCAGCTATTTGAAAAAGTGAGAAAGCAGTAAAATTATTCTTATAGCTTATCAACAGCAATATAGCAAAATTATTTTATTAAATAGCTTGTAAATTATATATATGTATGGTTCTCTTTTTCCTTAATGTATGATTTACGTCATGGCTTTCCAATAGAGATGTGTGGTGTGTAATACAATATATATACTGAAGTTTTGATTTGAACCTGAATAACCTATATTAAGTTTGATCATGTGTGGGTATTAAAATGGTTTACAATAAGTAGTAATCAATCATAATAAATGACATATGTTGATACAAAGCTGTAACTCTTGCTCAGTACCCACAGCATTGTTCTGATTTGAAGTAACCCATCGCCATTAAATTGAGCACAGTGACACACTGGGCTAAATTTAATTGCCTGACAGTTTGCTGTTTGGTTTCATGGTACCACACAAGGCCAGAATACTGAAGTCTTCAAAAAAATGAGGTGTCCAAAGTTTCAGCTCTTTATCTGTCAGACATGGTGAGGTAAAGGGTAGAAGACCTTTAGAGAAAAGACTGAGAGGAAAAAACACCTTTAAATCACTCCAGGGAGAGCTTCAGAAGAGCACAACCCAAACCAGTGCTTCTCTATTTTCAAAGCAACATATGCAGGCATAGCTGCATGAGTCTCATTAAGTTTGTCTGAATCGTGCAGCTAAAGCCCCATGCAATGTTTTGAAAATGCAGGAAATAAAAATGGTCTTAAACCAGACATCTGGGCTTCTATCCAGTTTTCCGGTGATAATGTCTGAAGCATGCCATTAATAAAGCATCATCCATGGGCTAAATTATTCAACTATAGCACTCTTTGCAGAAGGCTTATGAGTCGGCTTTACTTAAAAAACAAAGAAATAAAAAGCCAAAAGCTTCTGTTCACACTTCGCTCTCAGCAGCAACCACTGCTAAGCACAAGGCCCTTTTCCTTTTAAAGTATTTTAACATTTTTTCCCCTTGAAAACTTTTCAAATGTTTTTCTTAGTCTTTCTCAGAAATTCTCACAGGGTACCCATCTGAATGTTTGGATCCTAATTTTTGTGGAATAGAGGAAGTGCTTTCTGTTGGCTGGTTCCTTTATCTCAGGTGAATTTCTATAGAGTCCAGGTGCCAGGACTGGAAAAAAAACACATCTTTTCTGAGGTGCAAACCCTGCTGTTTCCCTGTCTTTTGTATTTTGATGCTGACAGGAAGATAGTGAGCTTAGTAATACTTTTTAGAACCTTCAAACCTTAATATTAAAAAGTATTCTTAATAGTGAGGAAGATGATCTAATTAACTACTTCTTAGACGACAGTCTTCATGAGCAAGGTTTGGTTTTGCCTTCAAATGCCAACAAGTAAGCCGTGTGTAGCAAAGAGGTTACTTTAAGATTTCCATAAAAATAAGTAACTTGATCACATTACTATACTGCAGTGTCAACTAGGTAAGTGTTATCAGTTTATTAAAGGTTTTGTTTTGTCTTAATTTGGTATAAGGTATGGAAGGAATTGCTAAAAATGTACTTGTGAAAAGGTGAGTTACTTGCTTTGCTATGATACAACTGTCTTTGGTGGCTTTTTTGAACACTGGAATCTTTATAATTTGCTTGTAACCTCTCTGTCATGTTGATGGTAAAGCATGCAGAACAGGCTAAGTAAAGTATGTCTGTAATGGCTATGGCAAGAAGGAGACCTTTCAGTTGTGAGAAATAGCTTGCAGTATGCTTTTGTGATGTACTTTTGTGTGTTGGTTTTTATGGTTTTTTTAATTAGCCAAAGTACAAATTCCTTTGCGGCAGTGGACTTATTCACAATATATGGTTCTGCTTTATAAAACATTGAAATTGTTGGTTATAATTCTAAATCTAGTACTGTGTTGAGAAAAATAATTTTGCTGTATTAGAAGTAAACTTGAAAGGTTTTAAAATGTCCATACAAATGAAAAAGAACTTTTCTGAGGTTTGTGTGCTACATCTTATGTGAGAGACCTTAACACTGAGTGCAGTTAAAATCTATAACTACCAATATTCTCTTTCCTCTTTTGTTGTTCTTTGGGGGAAATCGGACACAGCAATTTTGAGTACAGTATCTTGTTTTAAATATTATTTAAGCTGCAGGTCTATCCAAGAGAATGAATGTGAGTTGATGTTACATGTGCCATACTGTGAACTTGCCACATCAAATGAATGCTCTTTATTTGCTGAACACATGCTTTGTTATTCCTTTTTATAATCATGGGACACTCAGAGTTGCCAGTACTCAAAAGGAGTCATATAAACGGATTTTTTCGGAGAAGCACCGTGTTCTATGAAAAATTGCCCAAAAGTAGACCTGGCAGTTCCTCACTTCTGGTTGCATCTTCTGTTACATCTCTGGTTGTATCTCTGACAGTGGACTAAAGGGAAAAAGCTTGTATGAGCTTCTATGGAATCCAAGTACATGTTTTCTTGCTGGTGGTCTGTTTCTTGGTATCTGAACTTGAAGTCTGGAAACATGTAAAATGATTGCACTGTACTTCTGGGGGCAGCCCAGAACTTTTGACTATGAGTTTTAGGTGGGTTTAAAACACTGGGCTGAAGTGCAAGCCTTTACATGAAGCAGAAGGTAGAGCAGCAGTTGACAGTGAAGTGGTTTATTACTACCTGGCTAAGAAGGGAAAAGAACATTATGAACAGGACACCAGTGAGTCAAAGTTGAGGGATTGCCTCTCCACAAATTTCAACATGTCAAAAAGCTGATTAGTTGGCAATATGAAATACTTCGGTGTAACAAAAGATTTTTGTCAACTCTACCTAGAAAATAGGGCTGGTAACCAATATATATGAAATAGACTGGTATCCCAGATCTTTTGGGGCCAGGATGGGGGAAAAATATTTTTGCTAAACAGTGGTGCTAAGAGGTAAGAGAAGTAGTCTTTTAATCTAAACATAAGAAAGATTATCCAGAGGCAAAAGCATTTAAGGTATGAAATGTTTCTCACTGCATATGGCCCACAGCTAGTCTGAGAACTGTCACCCTCAATATGTGTAGGCCTTTAAATCATGTTGGTAGGCTTAGTACCCTTAAATACCCTCTTATCTTAAATACCCTCTTATCTTGCACTCTATCCACAACACGAGACCTCACTAATGCTATAAACATAAACCTCATTCTTTCCAGGCCTTTTAAGTTTTGTAAAAAAACTCCGCACTGTTGGCCTACTCAGCACAAGCACAAAGGACCACAAGACAGTCAACGTGCTGTTCCTCCAGGTGCTGACACTGGGCACTGTGGACACAAGCCTGTTGGTGTCTATGAGACTAGCAGTCAGCTCTCTGGAAGAACTGAAAAACACAGCATAGCTATTGCTTCCTCAAAAGACACCAGAGACCCACCTAGAACTGAACAAAGTAAGCCAGCCTTGTATTGCATAGGACTCTCCCAGCTTCCAGTCTCTCAGGAGCATTTTCTCAGAAAGAGTCGTTTCAACTCTAAATAGAGTATCACAACAGACTTGATGTTTCATTTAAGTTTGTCTTCCATACTGCAGCACAAAAAACAATTCAATTTTAAATGCAGGTTTTAAATCTGTGAAACAAACTATCTGGGCTATCATTTCAGTTTAAATCAGGCTTAGAGCTTTCACAGAACATTTGGAACCAATTTAAGTGGATTTACAATCACATCACAGTTAAACCACTGTAACTTCCTTGTGTAGACAAGCCTGTATGGCAGGCAAAGGAACATTTGTTTATAGTTTGGATGACTATATGAGGGGAAAGAGGATGTCAGAAATAGCCTTCACTGTTTGGGGATTTTAGCTCTGAAAGTTGAAAGGTAGGGGGAAAAGCTTGTTATTATACTTGCACTGCTCAAATATTAGAAGAAACTTTAAACCACTTTACATTGGGTTGTGTCTCAGTCACTCAATTTTAACAACAGAGAATGTACCACTTCATGCAACCACATCCAACCACTTGTGGAGAAATACATCCAGAATTCACATGTCAGACTCTCTTCCCTTAGTAAACTATGTGTTTTTCAGGTAAATTATAAATACAATTAATGTCTTTTACCCAAAACTTTTCTTTTCATCTTGCTTAATCCCCAGAAATAGTAGCCAATCCATTTTCACTGCTGTAATGTTAGGTCTTCAGATCATTTTAAGATGGCAAGTGGTTACTTGCATTAGTGATCTTGTCATTCAGAAGTTGCCATTCAAAGTTGAGGTTTTATTCCCCTGAAAATAACTCATTGAGGAAAAGCCCCAACCTTAGAGGCACTGTGTGTATGACACTGCTAATTCCTGGGCTGCATGAGGCTGGCAGACCTTTGCAAGGTGCTGACATACAAATGTTTCGCCCTTGGTGCCTTCCATCATTCCTGGGGAGTTATCTTCTGTCTTGTTCGTCTTACTAGTATCAGGTTCTAGCATGAACACATGTTCCTTTTATTCAGATACAACAGTGTCCTAATTGAATACTACTCAATATTTTCCTCTTGAGGGAAAGAGGATTTGACAGGTTAGGAAATATTTCCTAATGTAAAGGCTACAGCAGCTTGGGTTTAATCATCTAAATTACCTCACAGTCAACATGCCCTCTTTAGGGTCAAAATATTTTTTATGCTTCTGAAACAGAGCAAAAGTTATTTCAACTTCCAGCTGAAATCACCCCCTGCCCCCAGAAGTACAATGCAATCATTTCACATGTTTCCAGACTTCAAGTTCAGATACCAGGAAAGAGACCACCAGCAAGAAAACCTGTACTTGGATTCTATGGAATCTCATACAAGCTTTTCCCTTCTGTCTACTGTTAAGAGATGAAACCAGAGATGTAAGGGGGATCCAACCAGAAGTGAGGAACTGCCAGGTCTACTTTTGGGCAATTTTTTATAGAACACGGTGCTGAAGAAATCAGTTTCTATGACTCCTTTTGAGTACTGGCAACTCTGAGTGTCCCATGATTATAAAAATGAAGAACAAAGCACGTGTTCAGCAAATAAAGAGCATTCATTTGATGTGGCAAGTTCACAATATGGCACATGTAACATCAACTCACATTCTTTCTCTTGGATAAACCTGCAGCTTAAATAATATTTAAAACAAGGAACTATTGCAGGATGTTTACAGGGGCTTAAGAGGAAACAAGAAAATCACAAAGGAATAGAACTGTGAAGGTTACTGCATAGGCAAGGCACAGGAGACTTGGAAAATCTACAGAGCTGGATATTTGCAGATACTGAGTACCTGGAGACTGTGTGGTTCATACTCTTTCCTAGGGCTTGGAGTGTATATCTGTGCTTTTAAAAATAGGCACGTGGGTGGGATCAGCTCATTCGTTTGAATGGCTGTGACTGTCTTGATGCTCTTATGCCAAGTTAGCATTTGCAGTTCTTGGTGGAACTGAGATGCTCCTTCAGGGAGCTGAGCCCTTTCCCCAGTCACCGAGATCTTAGGAACACTGATAGATGCTTCCAAGGAGAAAAGGTTCTGTATTGCGTATGACATAAACAGGACTTTCCCCATACAGCTGATTGCTCCTATTCTCTGGTTACATTCAGTTTACATTAAGTGCTGTGAGGGTGTTTTTATTGTTGGGGTTCCTTTTGGGGTTTTTTTAATGGTCTTATTGCGTCTTCATTCAGGTGTTGAATGGCTACATTCTGCACCTGGGAGAGCTACTTTTCTAGAGATGTATTCTGCCCCTACCTAGAGTGAAGGGAGAAGGCAAGAAGGGGGAAACCATAACTATGATTTAGTTGGACAAGTTTTTGCATGATACACAGTTTCCATACAGAAGAATGTCTTTTAGAGCCTCTGCTGTGCTCTGAAGAATTCACTCTCCCAATAATTTGTTAAGAGGGAATAAAAAATATCTCCCCTGCATTTAATTCATCTGGCTTGGAAATTGATCACATCTGTTTATTCCTTTTTGTACTCTTCAGGTGCTTTTATGCACCTGATTCTAGTTCTGAAGCGCAGCTGCTGTTGGAGCAGTAGAAGGGGATGTGTACTGCAGCTAGACCACGGGGATCATGGTATGAGTGCTTCCTGTACACATGTCCCTGTCTCCCATTTTCTGCTCTATTAGAAGCTAGCAGCACTTGTTGTCTTTACGCTAGTTAGCGTGTGGAAGTTCTACTTGGATTATAAATTCATTTGGTGTCCAAAATAGCTTTGGGGTCTTGTACAAATAGTGTTTTATGGTTTATATGTATTTGCTAATTTTGAAATAAGCTTGTAGCTAGTCTTTCATTGTATTTCTTTTTTGTGTTGTGTAAAAGATGACAAATGCATCTTCATTCTCAGAGTTGCTCCTTAGAGCATTGCCAAAGCTCAAACCTCATTTATGGACTTCATTCCTGTGAGTGTCGTCTCAGATTTTCATTGTGTGTAATCTTCCTGTGGTTTTGAGGCACTCATTAAAAAGAGAAAGCAGATGTATATCTCTGGCCCATGTTTGGGGGCAATTTGGTGATCATTTGTCTTGTCACCTAGCAAGAAGGTGATGGTGCAAGTTAATTCTCTCTGGTTAAAAATCTGCAGAATACTGTGAAACTAAGAACTAGTGTGTACCAAACATCATCAGTCTGCCATAGTCTCTCCTGTATTACCCAGCCTTTGAAGGAGAGACATTTATAAAAATAAGTAGTCTTTTCTGTGTGCTTGGTGTTATGAGTGAATGTGCAATGCCTTCCTAAAGCCACGTCATGAAATCTTAGACTGAATTTGGGAATCACGTGAATGCTTTGCTTCTGTGTTTGAGCTTATAGGTTTTTCTTCTCTAAAGTACTTTTTCCAGCAAAGAAAAGCTTTGGTTTTCTTTGTACATGTCTCTTTCAGAAGATACAGCAAATGCTTTAAAGACACCGCAAGGATTTCTTTGTACATTGTGCAGGGAGAACAAGCTAGTTGCTTTCCTGAAGAAGTTCAAACATTATTTCTGTAGTGAGAAGTACATCAATAGGTAATTTACTTGTGAAGTGATTGCACGTGTTTACAATGTGCTGTGTATTTTGGCAAAAGATGATTAGGACCCAATTCTTTTAGCTTTTGCCAGCACATAAAGCAATAAATGTAGACTTTAGTTACCAATATTGTATGTATTTTCTACATGAGAGGAGACACAAGGAGACCAGGGGACAGATTTTTTGTTGTACTAGTTTTGAAGTTTAAGGGAACGGGTAGCATGTTTAAAAGCAGCTGTGTACAAAACAAAATGCTAGGTCCTGTCTGTTATTAGATTGTCCCATTGACATCCAAGAAAATGGATGTATTAATAAAAATGGAACAAATGCAATGAAAGTACTGGGAAGCTTTACAGATTGCATTGTGTGTCATGGTGGTTTTGGGTTAGAATATTGTCTCTGTGCTGAAATGCTAATAGGGTTGTGGGTAATGAGAAACATGGGCTGCTCCTGGGATTACCCTGTAAAGGTTTTACTCTTGTCAATATGACAGAAGATGAGCTACAGTTTCTATAGTGGTCTGGCTTTTCTGTTGCCAATTTTGCTATTTTTCTTGGGTTCCAAGCTGTCAGGAAACTTCATATAAACTTCCTGGATAAAAGTAGCTTAATTCAAGGTCTTACAGAGAGTGAATTTTATTTCATAGGGAGGAAGGGGGGAAAAACCGACTTGCAAGGGAAACCTGGCCCTTCACGTAGCCATAACAGGGAATCCTAGGGGGACTGCAGTCGCAGACCTAAAATGACCTTGCTACAGAACTGCTCCTATTACATTTAATTCAGCAGCTCTGCAGAAGGATTCCTTTATGTGGTGACAAGAAAAGCAAAGTCTGTGAACCTGCATTTATAACTGTAACATAAGGGACTTCTGCAAATAAAAGTAAGAAGGGAAAGAATTGAAGTGAAATGTCCTATAAAATAGGAGCTGAATAATAACAGTCAGGATCTTGGTCACTCTCAGTTTTATTCAGTCAGTGCAAATTGCATCTCTTCCTTGGAAATCTTAAAATAATTTTGATTACCTAACACATTGCATAGGTTGAAATCCAGGAAATAAGCATGCACAACTATATTTTAACTACAATAAATTAATATTAATTTCCTTATTACTTTTTATCCTGTTGCTCATTGTGTCATATGCAGGTATAAGTGAATGCATTTGAGTGTGGGTTGGTAACTCTATTAAGGTACATATAGGTTAATGGAAACTGCCAGCTACACAATGCTATGAAATGAAAGAAACCAAGAGCAAAAGTAGTACCATTTTCTTAATGAATTATACCATTCTATACATTTCTTTCTCTAATTCAATACCTATCCTGCTCCATCCTGATACCCTTTACCCCTAAGGGGTTAATGCTTCTACATTCATAAAAATCTTTACTCCATTTCCTCTCTCCCCTTCCCAAATACACAGAATGTTTGATAGTAGGTGCATGTGCTGCATTTTCTGTGCTTATTTCTGGAGTTAGATCATGTCATAGCTCCTGGCCTCAGTCTGTTTTTGCTTTGGGATGAGAGATGTGGAAATATTTGTTGCTGCATTCTGTGATGATGTGTTTTATTCAGGTTGCAGTGAGCCCTAGTGCATATCCCAGGTGTGACGAGCATTGGTGTGTTCAGCCTCACTTTTGACTCATGGTATTATCAGACTTCACTCATGGAGTGCTGTGTGTTTTGTTGGCTTTCTTTCTGCTTCTACATTGGTACCAGACTGGTTGATGGTTTTTGTAGCTGTTTCTGTGCTTTCTTTCCATTGCCCTTACTTGGGTTATAGTTTTAGCATCTTTTCTTCCACAATTCCCTAATCTTCTATTTCCAATACTGCTTTTCTTGCTATTTGACATGTATTTTCTTAGTGGACTCCAAGTGCTTAGCAGAATTTCAGCTGGATAAGTTACCTGAAAATGCTGATGTTTTCTCACCTATCAATGTAAACAGTTAAACTTCTTTCTGTCATTTGTTTATTTCAGCACTAGAGAACAAATTAGGAATAACAAATCCAAGGCACTTCTGTTATGTTATCAGTGGTTAAAGATACCACATAGCTTCAGAAAAGCCAGCAGATAATTTAAAACCATATAGTAGCATGTCCTTATCTTGTGTGTGTGATATGGGTCAATTACACAGTTGTGAGACTTGTATCAGGACCAGTCTGTCATGATTATGTGCTGAGGATAAGCTATTAATAGTCATATTGTACTTCTCAGTTCCACAGTGATGTGCTAGTACTCAAGGGCAGTTAAAGAAGGTGATTAGGTAAATCCAAGAGGCAAAACCCCCACCAAATAAGCCCCCCCAAAGACATGTTAACGTGCCTGATTTGACTGTAGCCCTGTAGTCACTGCTGCTGTGTGCATAAGGATGATGTCCATGTCAGTGGAAACCTGTCTTTATGGTTGTTTGCTTTGTAAAGGAAGGCTGATGGCACTGGGAGTCCATAGCAGAGTTTCCATTGCTCAGCAGCAGACAGTGTCGCCTGGTGGGATGTTCCCAGCTTGCCAACCAAGCAGCTGAGCCCTCCTCAGTCCCCAGGCTGGGAGTGGGAGGAGGACGTGGACAACAAGCTCCTGCCTTGTTTCTTCCTCTCAGCCTGACTCCCAGCCAGAGCATGACACCCTGGTTGCTTTGTAGAATAATGATGCAAATTGCCAGCATCATCAGTCCTGGCAGCTTTGCTCTAGCTATGGTTTTAGACCCCTTTGGCCAAACAGATAGACTGAAACTCTGCATCGTGGTAGGGCTTGACTGAACCATGCTGGGTATTAATTTTTTTTTTTTTTTGACAAGCTACTATGTGAGTCCTGTGACTTCAAGGGTGTCCCATATATATGTACGAAAATCCTAGTGTAGCAGTGTCAGCTTTCTTCAGAAAACTTAAGGAAGGATGAAGAATAACCTCAGAGTAGAGCTGCCTATATTTGTAAAAGGGAAATGTTATGAAGAGTTGCTAAATTTAACTACATCTTTTGACAAGTACATCTGCCTTTTGGCAGGGCAGGCCATTTATAATCACATTATCATAGGCATGCTTCTGCAGCAATTAGTGTGCTAGACAAATATTAAGTCCCTGTAATACTTCACGCCAAGAGAGGTGGAGAAATAGCCTGCCTTTTCTCTATGTGATTTCATAAGGTCTTAAAACAAAGTTGTATTAGAGCTCTGAACAACGTGCTCTAATGGACTGTGCCTTCATTTAACCAGTGACATAAACATGGATAGGATGATTTAGCACACTGATCAGATGTTCATGTAACTCCAGGAACAAAAAAAAGTAAACCATTACCCAAAAAAAGGCACTGGCAGGGCATGCTATGTTTTTTCATGTTTTTAAATGCAGTTATTAGTGTATTTGGGGCCAAATGTTGCTGAAAGAGGCAATCTTTTAGGTCTTAGTGGCAAGGCCTTTTGATGTATGCTGCATTGTCATTTGCAGGTGTGGTATCTTATCACAATGTTCAAAACTCCTGGGATAAGCAGCATAATTGTTCTCAAGTGGAAACCACTGAAGAAAAAACCCAGATCTTTGCTAGTTCTTACTTTATTTTCAAGTCTTCAGAATTATTCTGAGGACTGAAATGAAAGAATTGTGAGTCCAAGTGTGGGGTAAGGCTCCTCTTGTCCTCTACCCCTTCCATTCTGCTCTGTTTGCCTCTCTCCTATTGAATGTTACTTGTGCTTTGCAGGAAGGATGTTAGCAGCTGATCAGTTAGAGAGGAAGAGCACAAAAACTGTTTTTATAAGGAAGAAGTAAAATTTTCTGCTTATGCCTCTTCTGTAAACAGTGAAAAACGAAGCTGATAAAATCTGTGCTCTTTAGTATGCTGAAATATGAACTATATGAAGTCAGGAATAGAAAAAAATACAATAGGAAAAATAATAAATGTTCAAGATTATTTTTCAAGCTTATTTAATAAATCAGTGTTTAAAGCCAGGGAATCTCTGTTGAAGTGGTTGCTCTAGTATCTATCTGACAAAGCATTGCAGTCAGTGCATAGGGTGTTTTTAATGAGACAAAAGCAGCGTGAAACTTTGAAAATAATTGTTAAGACTGTAGATGATTTTTAACCTTGAATAGGCACTTGTTTGGAGTGCACAGGCCTAGAGCAAATTCTTTTCAGTTGTAAAATATCGATCTGTTTTCAGCAAAGAATTATTAAACACTGGGGGGAATAAAAGGAGCAAGGGAAATATTCCTCAGCAAATGAAGTGAGTCTCAGACAGCCATGCCTACCCTGTCAAATCTTATTACTAACACACTTTGCCTACATTATAAAATTGGTGCTGTACATTCTCTAATGAAGGGATTATTTTAAGGCTGTGAGCATTTGGGTAGGAATAAGAGGCTGGTGTTGAGAGAGACATCTGTAATGAGAGATCTTAAATCAGGATACATTATTAATGAACTGCACGGGAGACACACAAACCTGCTTTATTGGGCAAACTGTAAATGAGCCTGTTTGGTAAGAACATGCAAAATGTGTGTGTGCTGAGAGAAGGTATTTTGAGAATTTAACTAATTTCTGAATAGTAAAGGCATCCAGTCTGGCTATAATTGGTGCCTGTGGCAATTGTTGGTACCCTGACTACATTAGCTTTCTGTGCCCTTTAGCAGAATTGGAAAAACATTTCTAGTACTCGTTAAGCTGTCTGTTATCAAGCCTTCATAAATATACACATTTAGAATAGAGATGATTTGCTATCCCAGTGCCTTACAGCGCTTAAATAAATTAGTTCCTACTATTTCAGGCATTAATTTTGCAGTAATTATGCATGAAGCAATAATGCAATTAAAATTGCCTTCCAACTTCCTCAAGTGGGAATACTTTCTGAAAATAATACTTGATCTTTTCTCAAAATACACTCTAGAGCAGGTGGATGTGCTGTGTAGCTCCAAACAGCAGTGTGGGACTGTTCTACCTTGAGATCCTCAGTTTGCCTGCAGCTGAAGTCAATATTAACCAAGTATTACCATCTGTTGGCTTTTGCTGACCTCTGGTTTATTCCCTTCTCCCCTTTCTCTAGTGGCAAAGTGCCCACATCACAGCTGTCGAGTGCCCACATCGAGTGCTTCTGCAGTGGGGTTTCTTATTTAAAGAATGCAACTTCTTATTTAAAGAATGCAATTCCTTCAAGGCAGGAAACATGGGCTAGCTTTCAGTTTGCAATGTTCTAGTTTCTTTTTGCACAGTACCTACTAGTTTCACATCTTTGCAATATCTGTTATAATAAAGCACAGCAATGTATCAGCCCAGATTTCAGCCTTAGGTCTGAATCTCTTTACATTTAAATTGGACCTCTCATTTCTTGGGAGAAAGGTATATATTTTGTAGCTGAGTTACAAATAAGCTTTTCCAGCTTTTTGGCAGCTAGGTAATAGTTAAAGTGAAAAGATTTCTTTTTTCCAGCCAGAAAAGAGGTTTAATAACTGTGGGTCCATTTGTTCATAGCAGTGCTGGAGCTGAGCCCTACAAACCCCTGGAGCTTGGCAAGCCAGGCAGACTTGGCAAGTTTTCCTACCAGCTTACTGAGTCTGAGTCAAGCGTGGCTTGTTGCAACTTCAAATATATTTAGTACATTTTGTTAACATGAACATTAAGGTGGAGAGTTTGGGTTTGTTTTTTTCCTTTGTTTACCTTAAGGTGCATTATGCTCTCTCTACAAGCAGTTGGTCCTTAAACCATGCATAGCAGTTTATGGCTTGTGTTAAATTCAAAATGAATGTGCATTTTATTTAGAGTATCTGATTTACTTTTGACATGAAGATATTGAGGAAGTATGAGACAGTATCCCACAGTCTTTCTGTCAGTCAGCTTTTGGTAGTGTGAATCTGTGGAGAAAACAAGCAGAGCTGTTACTTTCCAGTGCATTGTGACAGCAATAACTTTTCCCCTCTGTTTGGAGCCTGTTGTGCATGAAGACTTGTAAGTGTTGGAAATGCTCTTACCTCTAATTTTTACCTGTGTGGATACTGCTGAAAGAAAAAGAGTTTAACTTGGACTTTTGGATTGGCCAGACACTGAACTTTCTAAATGTTAGTTCTTGCCTACCCAAATTATATCAGCCTTTGAAATAGGGGGAAAATTTTTCTGTAGAAAAAAAATTCTTTCAATGTTGAAAGATGCTGCAGAGGACTCAAGACAGTATTTACTGCAGTCAGACATCTCAGTATTCTTTTATATTGACTCATTCATCTCAATGTGGTGTTAGCACATTGGGTCTTTAGTGGATTCTGCACCATGCAGTTCTGGTACATCCTGAGTAGAAGGAATTGGTCTATTGAGTGGGTGTTTCTCACTTGTGCTTTGACAACCTGTCTGCTGCTTTGTAAGGCATCCTAACAGCTCTGCTCTTCCCAAATTTTATGTGATTCTGTTATCATTATTGCTAATGTTTTTGTTGAGAAATGTAAATCGAAGAATCCAAGATGTTAAATTTGCCTGGTTTATGGCTTTTCTTCTAGCCACGGGCTAGCTACAGACATTCTGGCTGCTTTGTTTTACCCTCTTGATGGATAATCAGCTATGTCTGTTGCTGGAGGACTGGTTGTGGGAAGCTATGGTTTCAGAAAGCAGTTGTTTCCTAAGCAGCACGAGCCAATGTTATAAAAGGCCTCATCATTTGCTACCAAACCTTTGAAGTTTGCTTTGCCCAGTGGGATCTAGAAAACTGAGCAGAGCACAGTCAGGTTGCCAACTAAGCCAGACAGGCTTCTGATTTGTGAGCTATTTATTGTTTCTAGAATTGCTGCCCTCATTCATCGTTGCAATTAATTGCAACAAGCCTGGAGATGATAAATGCCTAGATCATTATTGCTAAATATCTGGGAGCATGCTATTTTAGAGCTCAGATTCCTCCTAGAATAAACCCTCAAGTTCCTAACTTGAGCATCCCAAATAAATTGTGGTTTCTTTTTGGGACCTCAGGCTTTATACCAAAGAGGTTTCATATGTTTCTTTTGAAGAGCTGATGTGTAGAAGTGGCTGGAACACTGAGAGTGTGACTGGCCAGTGTGCTGCTTTGGGCCATTAACTGTGTCATTAGAGTGAGGTTTAGAGAGTATTCCTTCAAGGTAGCAATGCAATAGAACTGATGATAAAAAGTTGGGATGTAGAGTGTGTCTTCTGTCTTTCTTCTGGACAGAACTGGTGAGGTGAATCTTTAAAGGCTCTTTTAATTGAATGCATGTTTGGCAATGGGAAAGAAAGAATCACTTTTTTAGCAAACCCAAGAAATATTTTGCAGTTTATACTAGGCTGGTGCATTTCAGTTAAGTGGCAGAGGAATGAACCTGTTGGCCCTTAAGAAAATTTACAAGGACACTTTGTAAACTACAAGCTGCAAGAGGGGCAGCAGGTATTGAAAAGTGCAAGCTTCAGAGTAATATAGTGAGAAATAAATAGAAACTCGCTACTTGAAAGAGCAGCTGATGGTTTAAAAAATTACAGGAAGTAATTTTAAACAGATTATCAACTGTGAAAAACATAGCTATAAACAGATGAGTTGGAATCAGTGTCATTGTTTCTTACTTGAACAATGAGAGTTCATTAGAACTGATGATTAATTTCAAACAAGAATGGTGATATAATAGCTGTAAGAATTAGGGAAATAAGAGCTCAACTAACCTGGTCTGTGGTTGTGAACAGTGGTAGTTCTCTGGCAGGCTCATCTGGTCTCCAGCTTTCCTTCTGTGATTTTTTTTTTCAAATTGCCTTTTGCATCTACAGCATCATCTGGGAGACATTTCCATAGACCAGCCATATATTGTGTGAAAAAGTTTCACTTTCGCCTTTTGTGTAGCATGTGAATTTCATGTTGTGCAGCAGTGCCTATTTGGACAGCTATTTGTTATTCTTTCCAACCTTGTAAATACTTTAATATTGCATGAAGTTGCCTCTGTCCCATGTTAGAGTCCTGGTCTGTTTTGATATTGCATCTATGAAAACAGTGATAGGTCTTGATGCAGTCTCCTTTTCTACTTGGTTTTTTTTGGGGGGGGGGAGGGTTTTCCCTGATTATTCTGTATTCATTTTGGGTGGGAGCAAGGAGAGATCAGATGATGTACAGCTAACTGCTTGTTATCTGAAATATTCTGCTAGCCACTAATACTGCACAAGTGAGCCAGAGAATAAATGATGCTGGTAGGAGAGTGCTGCACAATAAGTGACAGAATGGTGTCAGAAAAGGTACCTGGCACTAAGTGCCACAGGTTCTCAGGGAGCAGGAAGGGAATGGGCATGGTTAGCACTTGACTGATCTGCAATACGTAGTGCATCCAGTGCAACATGGACTTGTGAAGTAAATGCAACACAAAATATGTTGAAACAGGGTGGTTAGAGGGAGTATTCTCACACGCAATATTGAAATAATTTTGAACAAAGTAATATGGTGTACTGTGGATTTTGAAAGGGACTGTTGCCAGAAATTCTCAGAAATCTTTTGTTATCTAATAAGTGTAATGATTTCACATGCAGACTGTTTCAGGCTGCTCTTAAACTGCTATTGTTCTTTCAGTTTCCAATTTACTTGGAAAATAATAATTCTTCCCCTTCTTTATGTTGTTTCCCTAAGCTTCTTTCAATGTCCACTTAGAAACTTTGTTCCAACCCAGTACAGCAGTTTGTGCTTCAAAAAGGTGCTTAAGCAAGATTAATAGGCTCAAAGAAGCTGCATCCATGGAAATGCTGAAAAGAGTTTACCTTTGCACTGAAGCTTAAAGCTGTTTCCTGGGATTGTGTCATTACAGAATCCCCTCAGTTGGAAAACAGCTTGAAGTCCATCTAGTCCAATCTTCTGTTTAAAGCAGGGTGAACATTAAATGCAAATTGGTTGCTCAGGGCTTGCCCAGTTGCATTTGTAAACTTGATAAAGGATGAAGACTCTGCAGCCTGTTTTGCAACCTCTTCCAATTTTAATGATTAAATAGGTAGTTTAATAAATAATAATGTTTGCATAATTTAAACAATAAAATTACAATATAATCATGATCATGTAACTGACAAGCAGATATCATTGTAATTCTGGGACTGTAAAAGTCAACACAAGTTAAGCAGAACATCCATCAAAGCAGTTATCTTGAAAATTCTGGTCTTTAGCAAACATGACGGAAATGAGGCTGGCTTCTGGCTGCATGCATATTAATTTGCCAGTGATAAGGATTTTGTAATAGTTTGATGCCATCTATTTTTTAGAGCAATGATGTAAATACAGCTAATTGCTTCATAGCCTGAGTACTTTATTTTATACAAGGAGTACTTGGCCAGTATTTAAAATGTAAGACTTGAAAGTAACTGCCTGGCACTGCTGATAATTATTTTTAGAGCATGACAAGCATCTGTCTCCAGATGGTGGTCTGTATTCCACATCCTTCTCCTCTACTGTGAATGGAAGGATGGACTGCAGGAGTAATCTAAAGCTTTTTGTAACTTGTTTCTTTTTCAGCTTTGGTTTGCTTTTGTTAATGGATTTTCCGGGCAGATCTTATTTGAGCGATGGTGCATCGGTCTGTATAACGTGGTAAGTGCTGCATGTTTGACTTGATAGTGCTTGGGACTACTGTGTTATTTTGATGTGTCCCATTTTTCACAGGTAACTGTCTTAGGTGTATGTCAGGAAAGGTGAGTTCATTTGTAAAAGCCACTTTGAATCCGCTCTGAGGTAGGGAAAATAAAATTTAAAAATTACATTTTTATTGCAAAATGAAAATTTGGGAGAACACCTTGAAAATAAATGTTTACCTAATATAACCTGCTTAAAACTCTGCAGATTTTACATAGAATTTAATTTCCTCTTTGAAAGCATTCAGTGTTTTGTACTGAATATTTTTGTGACAGATCATGCTCAAAATACTCCTAATCTCTGTTTTGATGATTTTTTTCCCTTCAGACCCTGTAGAGTTAGATGCTGAGAGGAGTTACTTTGGGTTGACTTGTGTTCCCTTAGGTACAGAAAGAGAAGCTGCATCACTGTGTCATCAGCAGTCTGGGAGTGGTTTCTGATTTTCAACACAGCCTGCAGGGTGCCACACTGTGTCATATGACTTTATTACTTAAATCAGTCATCTTCTTTAATCAGTCACAGAGATGAAAGCCAGAAGGATCTCTGGAACCAAGTTCTGTAGCATACCATAGACCTGTGTTGGTGTTTTTGAGAGTGTTACCTTTGCAATGTTCCGAGTGGCCCAGTGCCTGGATTTATAAACCGCTAGGACACTTAGTGTTAAAGAGTCTCTTCACAGGGAGAGAATTTAAATTTTTTCGTTAAAAAAAACTAATTCCAAATATATGCTAATACAGAAAAAGCCAGCAAATTATCACTGAATAGTATTAATGGAACCACTTAACTTCTGTCACATTAATTTTAAAAATGATGGCACAAGCCCCCATATTCCATAAGATTTCATACTCTTAGTTGAAGATACTTATTCAAGGATTTATGATTCCCTTGATTCCCTTCACCCTAATTTCCTGACTGTTATGCAGTCTCTGTCATTCATGTTTAGATATTTGCATCTATTATCTTTAAACCTCATTTGATGAATCTATCTACTCTGACTAAAGCTTCTGGATAAAACTCATCTTCTGTAATCAGAAACTAAACCTTGTTTTTTGAGGTCAGTATTTTCTAAAATTAGAACTGGTTGTGTGGACTCGTGGAGAATCAAGTGCTTGTAAGATATTGGGGACTTCCACAATTTGTTGGGCTGAGATTTTGAAGTGCTTTTAGCTAAGTCATTCTCTTCTTTGCAGATTAATCCTTTCTTTCATTAGTAGTCTCATTAAAATATGAAGTGTAGGAAATCATAATGGCTTTGTAATTCCTGATTTTGCACTAGTTCACACTGGAAGTTTGCCTTGGTGATCAAAACCACTGGAAGATTTACTTCGAGTGAGAATGTAAATGCCCCAATAAACACAGGAAACTAGGGGAAGTACGTTAAAGCTGTATGAGAGCATGGTCTTCTTTGGAATATATTGGACCAGTGCTCTCAGTTTCAGTTCTCTACCCTCAGCCTGCTGCCATTTTAGCCATCTGGTTTATCACTTCATGGGTGAAGACACACAATTCCCACTGGACTGAGGGCTGTAATTATTGATTCTCACTCATCTCTGTTCCTCCCCATTGTTCTTTGTCTGCTCCCCTGCTGCCAGCGTGCTGCTGGTGGGAATCACATCCCGCCTTCTCCAAATGTGCACACACCCTAGAAACAGTTCATAACTCCAACCTGCTTCTTAACTTCAAGAGCACTTCTCAAACTGGTAAAAATATATGTACGTATAGGATTTAAAGGGATGTTTCTGATATAAACTGTTCATGTAAAAGGAAGTGAATGAAGTTTAGTGTTCAGACTTGCACCCTGGTGTAACTTTCCCTCTGTGCCTGCACTGTGGACCACAAGAGACATGGATACCCAAGCTGGCTTTAAATGAGCTGCCTCAGATCCTGGAAACACTTCAAGAGCAGCAATGTTAAAGTCAGTGGAGGCTAATTTACTCTGCTTCTGGCAGAGTGTCCTGCTGCCTGTCTTGGAAGGCTTCCGAGGCTTGGTCATCCAAGCGTCTGCCTGTAGCACAGACACACACTGCAGTTAATTTGTTCCTATCAGTTCATGCCTGCCAGGGGAATCCCCAAAGTACCATAATGCAGAATGGCCTTTGTTGCTCAGTAGATTTTTTTTTTTAATGTGATTTCCACATTTACTCTGTCTGTAAACTTAGCAGTGGTTAAACACATTGCATATCTAATTATGGCTACAACTGCCGCTATATTGGAACCTATTCCCACAAGGCTATTTTTTAAAAATTCATACTGTCTTTCCATTGCAGTGCAATGTGTCTGACCCTTGCTGGATTAGCTGGTACCTCAGAAACTTAACTTCTTGCTTAACTTCTTGGGTTTAAATTATTGGTTAATAGTACTAATTTTCTTTCATGTTTCTACTGTTCACAAGTCAATATTTGAGAGTTACAAATGAATGTTTGGACCATTGAAAATGATGCTAAATAACATGCTAGGTAGTAGTAAGTCTTCACTGAAGTCTGTGAGAATTTTGCTTTTGCCTAGATAAGGAAACATTATATGAGATACACTTAAAACTAAGAGCTGCTTTCAATTAGTATTTGCTTTCCTTGCAGATTTTCACAGCACTGCCACCCTTTACTCTGGGAATTTTTGAACGGTCGTGTACTCAAGATAGCATGCTTAGATTTCCACAGCTATACAAAATCACTCAAAATGCAGATGGTTTCAACACAAGGGTAAGGAAAACACTGTTACTCTAAGAAAAAACATAAGCATTCTGATATTCCAGATTTTTCATGTCAGAAAATAACGTATTTCCTGATGTTACTTCTGCTTTATGCTAACCACTGAGAGTGATTGTTCAGCCTTCCAGTTCTTTTCAAGGGACTATTTTTTATTTGAATAAAGAACATCCTTGTTTATAAATAAGGATTTTCTGCTGTGACTTCACCTGAAACTGCTCCTGAAATATCCATAAACTTAGATTCAATGTTAGATTCGTATCCAAGTATGATTTTTCAATTCACGGCTACTGATAAGCCACGATGACATTGCCTGGATTTATTTAACATATGTCTTGTCACAGCACTCTCTGCTAGGATGCTTTTTCATAGTTAGCATAGCTCTGTTCCAGTAGTTCTTTTGGAAAATAGAATTTGAATTGGCTTATTTGGACTTATGAGTTTTGAAGAACACATTTTACTTCATTTTGCTATTTAAATGCTGGAAAATGCCAGCATTTGATATTTTATCTTTTCCATAATGAGCACATCTAAATGTACTTCTGAATCAAGGAAGCTGTATGATTGCTTTGTTTGGAGAGGAAATTGTAGAGTACATAAAGCTTTAGTTTGTGCAAAATTATATTATCTGCTAGTAAAAACTGTGGGGCACAAAGTATTTATCCATTTAAAGAAAATAGAACATTTCATAATAGTGAATCACTCTTTTAAAATTATTCTTTGAGGTAATTAAACAAAGTTGACTCAAGCTGTCTGCCTTATTTCAATAAAGATCTTAAGCTGAAGCAGGCTTGCCTATTATGCTTCAAGTTGGTAGAATAAAATGATCGAATTGGACCAGTGTTTTCTTGTGAAAGAGCAGAAATTGTAGGAGAAAATAGATCTTGCAGAAGTTTGAGTATTTCACTTCAGGACAAACATTTTTTGACTCTAAACTACACAATGAAGTGTTTGTTAGGAGTTAGAGAGAGGTCAAGAGTTTTTGACTTTACTGATGGCTTGGTTTGTTTTCCCTCAGGTTTTCTGGGGTCACTGCATCAATGCCCTCATCCATTCCATCATTCTTTTCTGGTTTCCACTGAAAGTGCTGGAGCATGGTAAGGGCTTCATTATTTCTTATGTGAGTAACTGATGTTCAGTCTTACAGAACCAGTGTGTTTGCAGAAGGGAGGTTGTGATAAGTCCCAAGAAGTAATGCTGCCAGACAGTTCAATAGTCTTTAGCTGCTGAGCTTGGCAGGTTGTCTAGTGGCTTTCAGAAATTATTCTAATCTAACATAATTATTGTTCATATAGTGACTTTAATAGGTGAAAAATGAAACTACTGCTTTGCTAAGAAGTCTTACCCAAATACTGAGTGATGTTTTATGAAATGCCTTTTCTTTTTTTTTTTTTTTATGGTAATGTGTTGAGATCTCAGCATTTGATTGAATAATGTTCTTACAGCAGCTGCCTTAGAACCATTTGCTTTATATCTTGTTGGAACTCCCCCATTCAATAAGGCAGTACTGTGAAAAAGAACTGGCTGGAATGGAAGTAAACCAGATCAAGAGTCAGAGATACTGGGGAAATGAGACTCTTTGGTGTACAAATTAGGATTATTATTAAGTCTTGCTTTTGAGGGTAATGCAGCTACATGGTATTTCACGGACCAGTAAATCCCACATGGTTCCTACCTAGCTTTCCAGTATAGCTGTGTGGGTGGGAAAAACCACTGGAAATCTGTTCTTTGATTGTGGTAAGAAATAGCATTACATCAAATGAGGAATTTAGGGCTGGTGAAGAGAATATTTATCTAAAATCATTAATTTTTCACAAGTGAAACTGCTTCCTGGAAAACACTGATTTTAAGAAAACCTTCTCAGCTCCAGAATGGATTAATTGGGGAGGAGGTGAAAGAAATAAAAAGGGAGGGAAGATGAACACTCATGTTAGAGGCATGATAGTAAAGATACTTGTGGGGATTAGGTTCATGCTACTCTCCTTGGCTGATCAAAATGTCACTATCATATCCTCAGTCGGAACTTTGATGGCTGATGGACCATATAAAAAAGGGACTTGCCTTTCATCTGTACATGGGCTAAAAGAAGGTTCCATTTCATGGGAGAGGAGCTTTTATGGTTGGTTGGTTTTTGTTTTGATTTGAGGAGTTTTGTTGTTCTGTTACACTGTTTTTATGATAAATGTTAATCTTGAATAGCTCTTTTTAAAATTCAACTGCAGAAATTTTAGGTTAAAATCTGTAGTGTTTATAGTTAAAATTACATAGTCTTCCATAGAGGTTTTTGTAGTTCCCAAATAGATAATGTGCTTTTCATTTCAACAATTAGAATTTATAAGACAGAAATACCAGCTCAGAGGCTAACTTTCTGACTTCCTTTGAATAAGTTGCTCAGGTTTTTTTTCCAGAGAGGAATGAATATTGAATTTTCAAGTTTCTTTGCATTTCCAAGTGCAAGAAGGATTTCAGTGCCAGAGATAAAAATGTGCCATTCACACTGGGATGGTTCTTAACCTTTTGAGTTCCTTAGGATGTGAAGTACATGTAGTCCAGGAATGGGCACTTGTATAGCTTCAGAAATGAATGTTCATTGAACATCCTGCTGTTCTCATTAGCACAAATATCATTCCTTTCAGGACTGTATAGCCTCCCAAAGTGAAAGGTCATGGAAAATACTGAAAAATAAAGACATTAATTTACTGCATTAAAATAAATAACTCTAAAGAAGTTGAGACTCACAGGAAAATGTATTCAATTATTTAAATGTTCACTATGATGTTACACTAGAGCATGGCTGTGTCATGTCAGCTTATTCTAGCAAAACTGATGAGTTTAGGCATGCCTTTTTCTCAATAAACTGAGCCTTTTGGCACCAACAGGATTCAATTGGCATGGGAGACTAAGTTCCCTAGTGCTCTCCACCTATTTCATGGGCACCAGGGGAAAGAGCAGGGTGACCGTAAAATCTTGGTGTGTCCCTGGATGATGTGGTAAATGCCTGAAGCCACTGCAGAGGAGCTGGGCTGAGGAGGATGCCAGTGGCTAGAAACCATGCCAGCTCCTAACCTAGCTGTCTCAGGCTTTAGCTCCAGTTGCAGTGTTAGTCACTCTGCTGCTGTTTCTTAGTAGTTAATATTGAAAAGAAAGCAGAGATACAGAACTAGCAACTTTTGGGAAATATTCAGAGCCTGTCAGTTCTTTGGAGACAGCCACATGCAGCATGGTAGAAGGAAAACAAAACAAGTAAGCTTGGGTTAATTGTACTGTATAAATATATAGGGGTTTTTTAGGTGTAAGCTAGACAGGGTCTTCGTCACAGAGATCAGGGGGCCAGGAACTCTTCTTTATAGGCTTAAATATTTACTGATCCTGGAGCACACAACCTTTGTTTAAGAATGGCAGATCCAGTTTTCCAAATAAATCTAACAAGATGTTACTGTTACTGATGCCTTGAGAGGCTACCTAGAATGGAGGCTAGACAGTGTTAAAGGAATGAAGTAGGTATTTCACACTTGTATAAGTTTTGGTCCATTTACATATTGGGGTTCATTGTCCAATTACAGCTTCAGGTTATGAAGTCCCATCCTCCCAGACTGCTCTCCTCAATTTGCTGTTTATACTTTTTGAGCCTGAAGCTGCAACAGTGTTCTTGGTTCTTGGGCTGGAAAAGGATTGTTTTGTCTGACTAAACTGTGAGGAGAACTTGCTAACACTTTATTTGAAGTTCAGAGTTATATACTAATGCAGTACAGAATCTGGATGATATGAAAGCTAAAACTTAGGGCATCATCATGGTAGAACTGCTCACTGTGCTAGGCAGTATGTGTTTAGGAATGAATCCAAGGTTTTATCTTAAGCCTTTTTGTCCCTGCTGTTCATGTATTTCCCTAGCAGTTGTCTTAAAACATGTGAAAATAGCAATACTTATCATGCTTGAGTAATGCTTGAAAACTCCTGTGAGTACAAGTTCAATTGGCATTCATGTGGTGGTTGAATGCATTTTCATGGTGTTCCAGTTTGATTCAGCAAGGGCTGAGAGACTAAATGACATTTGAAGTATTGCCAACCTTGGCACTTCCAAATGATAGATTAGCATGTATGTACTCACCCTTGTGCACAGCTGATAGAGAACGGGTGGCCAGAGACTGAATACTGCTCAGTTATGGAACTAACCTCCAGTGAGATATTGTACATGTTGATATATGTCCTTTACAAATTAAGCTCTCCCTACTCTTAGCTCAGCTCTCTTTCAGCACAAGTCAGCTGGTGTTTTACTGCTTTTTCATCACAGGCATGCAAATAATAAATATTGTTAGAGGTGACAGTACAGGACAGATAGCAGCAGAAAAAGTGGCAGGGGCATACCTCAGCTCTTACAGGCAAATTAGATGTTAGGGTCTGGTGAACATTGCCCCTTTCCTAGGCCAGCTTCAGGCAGCTGGAGCTATGGATGGATGGATGCTCTATCCATACACTGTGTCTGAGGCCCAGCTGAACACAACTTCTGCATTACCATTACCTCATGGTCTCTCGAGTGCTTTTGGATGTTCAAAAAGGAAAGGTTGGGACCAGTTATTCTCTCCTGAAAATCTCCTTGTTCTTTTGTCCATTCTGTTGATAAACTGACAACAAAGGTGATCTTCTTTATCTTCTTCTTTCAGATGCAGTATTCACAAATGGACAGGGAGTTGACTATTTATTTGTTGGAAACATAGTTTACACTGTAAGTTTCTGTATCCTAACAATCTTTGAATGGTAGAATTTCTTTCCAGCCTTTTTTTCACCACAATAAAATGGTGTATACCTGAAGAAAATATGTAAGTTTAAAAAAAAAAATCAACCTGATGCTGTGTGCATGATTTTCCCTCTTCCTTTTAATTTTTTTTCCCAGACATGCACCAACAATAGTTTCTGCTCTGTCCTTTCCACATCCCCTACCAAGTTCCTGGGTTGCTGCCTAAATGGTGGTAGCTTTTTTAGGTGTAAAGGGGAGATTGGGATTTGAGAGTGTTAGTAATGAAGTTGTCTTCTTTCTTATTTTTCCTTGCAGTATGTTGTAGTCACTGTTTGTCTGAAAGCTGGCTTGGAAACAACTGCATGGACTAGAGTAAGTACTTTCCAGTATCTTTTATTTTATTAGCACACCTTCCTCCCTAATGAGTATTGATACAGATAAGAAGTACTAAAAATCATTTGGGACTTCAGAGTTCTAATTAGGTCTTTCATGTAAGGATGGGCTGCTAAGCTCTCTAAGTACAGAATGTGAGAGGAATGAACTTGTAAATCACACGATATCTGTGATGAAAAAGGGCAGCCTGGCAGAAGAGGAAAGAGTATACTAAAAGCGTATTGTCAACATCTCTACTTAAAAATGAGGAAAATTTTGCATGAAATCAACATACTACTGAAATTGCTTAAGAAAATGCATCAAGAAAATTATCCTTTGTAGTCTGTAGCTCCTTCAAAATTAATGCAATAGGGAATGAAAGGTGTCTGCCCACAGATAAACAACTGGGCTTTGAAAACATCTTTGACCAGGTAAAAAGAACTAGTGGTGACTCCACATTGGTTGAATTGTTTTGGTTTTTTTGTTTTTCTTTTTGAAACCTAGTGTAATTAGGATGATAGTTGAATAGTTATGTTGTTTCCTTGATTTGAGTTACTGGCTTGAAATGCCAGTAACCTGTAACAGGGCGAATGCTCTGTTACAGGTAGATGACAGAATCCAGCAGGGCAGTCAGCTCCAAAGAGCGTGAGAGACAGGGAGGGAAGGGCTCCTGTGTTGATGAACCTTCAACACCTTTCTCCCTCCCTTTCCCCTAGCCCCTCTGAAACACTAATTTTTTAAATTTTGATGGAGTCTCTTTTTCTCCATACCAGTAAGATACTTTATGGGAATCCAGTTTTCATGACATACAAAGAAACTCTGCCCTCAAGGCTAAGATGTTTTCAGGACACACATTCTTATTCTACCAATTTCTTCAAGGGTTTGGCTTAGGTCTTGTTAACCTCATTGCTTCTGTTAGTTGTAAAATGTTTTATTTCATTCCTCCCAGAGGAATTGTGAAGATCAATGAGCTGACATCTGTTCTGAATTTTAAAGATGAAATGCTGTCTGTATGGGTTATTTAATTGTTAGGGCGATGTTAATATTTTCTGCCCCGTTCTCTCATCTGAAAATAAAATCTGAGTATTTTTACTGTTGCTTATGCATCAGTTCTGTGTTGTGTATCAACATTTTAAAATGCAAAAATCCTTAAATTAATCCCTTGTGAACCAGAAAGCATATAACCAAATCAGCATTGAATGCATGTGAGCTTGTTTAGATCCTGTTTTGTTGTGAATTTTTTGATGGTTTCTGTTCTCTCCTTTTCCCTGGATAGGTAATGGGTGTCTTTTCAGCCACTTGAGGATAATTGTGGGCCCCTCATTTCTAAACTTCTTTTTTAAAAGATACCATAATGTTTAGTAGATATTGGAGTTCTGTAACTCTGGCATTTTACAGATAAATTATTGTTATTCACACAGCAGTTGTGTTTGGAATCCATTTTTTCTATGTATACTTCTAAATCCTGCCCCATTGCTTGGAACAGTGACTCTCATCATAGCAAAATCTGATGTTGGTTATAGTTTCAGCTGTGAGGGAATCAACACACAGAGAATCTTCAGGTTACTTGAAGAGTATTAAATTTACAAATTTACAACACTGAGTTAAGCCTCTTCTCCATCATCAAGTGGATTGGTTACAGGCAATTTGTTCTAGAGAGTGAGAGGGACACTGCCACTTGGGAGAACAAGGTGGTTTCAGCAGGAAACTTTAAATAAAAAACACAGTCAAAGTTTTGGGAGCTTGGTATATCCAGTAGGTAGTGTGGAAAGAAAGGCTCTGATAAAAGTGGCAACATAATGCATAATAAAATCCACACATTGAAGTTGAGTGGAGTATAGCTTCATGTTACGTGGGGCCAATGTGGAACACTGCAGTAGGCTTTTTCCCAAACACACAGAGCTTTTTTCATCACTGCTTTACCACACTGTAGGAACTGCTTCAGATAAGCAGGGTACGTGGGAGAGCCACACACTCTGTCTTGTTCTTATGCAATAATCTTGATTTCTTGTTTTCTGTCATTCATTTAACACACCTGATGGGCTCACTTCTGGTTTTGCACATCAAGTCTCTGGGGGTAAATGCAGATTATCAGTGGAGAATCACCAGTGCAAAGGTTTGTGGGGTGACTTGTGTAAGGAACATTTTCAAGCAGGCCAAGGAGGGCTCTTCCAGAATGCAGGAGCTCTTTTAAAGGCAAAGGAGGAGTTTGGGCAGATATAAGTCTGAGATAATGAGATGATTAGGACAACCATGAGAAGAAGGTAAAGACAACATAAAATGAGCAGAAGTCTGCTCAGCTGAAAAGGGTGAAGATCTGCCAAAGTTGAAAAGTGTCCTAGCAGCAGAATGGAAAGAAAACTTGAGTGAGACAAAAAAAACCTGATGTCATTTCACTAGCATAAATACACTTCCTACAAAATAAGTCTACATCTGAGATTGGGTTCTCTGCTTGCTTTTATTTTTACTGGTTTTAGTCATCAAGTACAGGAGCTAGGGAAGCACCAGTCCCAGCTATCCTGAGCCTTCTGTCCACTTGTCTGAGAGGAAGGCTGTGGCTCAAGAGAAGGTATCACATGGTATCACATCCTTTTCAGAAAGCAGTGATGGTGCTATTCTGCCATTGCATGGGGCTGACTTTTCATAAGAATGAGTTCTTGCAGCAGTCTTGCAGTACTTGATCTTTGGGAGCTGAGCATTACAGTTGCTCACTAAGGCAGGGCTTCTAGTCAGAATCTTGACATGAACTGTGCTCAGTTTTCAGAAAAGCAAGTACACTGAGAGGATAAAATCCCTCTTGTCCTCCAAGTGTTTAAAAAAAAATCCTTCAATATCCTTCTTTTCTTCACATTTAAATGGAATTGTGCACATATTGTGGGTATTTTGGAGGGTTTTTTCGGTTATGTGGGGGTTTGGGGCTGGGGTTTTTCGGTTAGTCTGTTTCTTGTTTGTTTGTTTTACATAAGGAGTTGTTTATTTACTGAGGTCAGATCTCCTGGGTCAAACAGAATAAATAGCAAAGTTTGAAAACAAATCTTACCCACTGTGTCTCTCCAGGAAGGGGCCTATCCCATGTCTTGCTTATTATTAGCCTAGCAACTTTCAGGGTTACACAAAATTCCAGCTTTCTGAGAGTGCCTAGAAGAGTCTTCTTTCCATTGCCTCTGACATTTTGTATGAATGCTTCTAGTGTAAGGTAGTCTCTAGTTGATCCCAACTATCTGCCAGCCTGCACTGGTGCTGCAGACTCCTTGCTTGTTTGTTTTCACCGCCTGTGCTGGAGAAAGCTGTCCTTTCTGAGCATGTCCAGCGGTTGCAGATTAGGGGCAATCTTCTTCCAGAAGTTTTTATTTATCTCACAGGTAGCAGAACACAATATCAGACACTTCTTTGATTCTCAGACATACTGTTCAAAAAGTCAACAGACACAGTCATCCAGTAGGAAATATAAAGCTGAGAGCTGAATAAACACGCTGTGTCCACCAGCACCCAGTATGTGAATACATTCCCGTGTTCCTGAACTCATATGTAATTAGTAATTAAGATTTATGCAGGTACTTCTCTGAATTGGAGCCAAAGTCATCAGCCACAGGAGTTGTTGGCATCCAGAAAAGTTGGAGCCAATAATGAGCTCAGTTGCTTGTTACAACTGAAATTACTGGTTCCATCCACTGTGGTGTAAAAGTAAAACAACTTAAATCATCTGAGCAGAAAAACAGTTTGGGTGTGTAGGAAAAATGACTTTAATGCCACTGAGAAGAAGTTTTTGCTGGATGTGCTCTTGGTCATTTAATAGTTCTTATTTTCTCTTAGTGAGTCTACAGACTAAAGAATCAGTAAAGATGTAAACTGCATTGCATGTGTGTAAATCAGTTAGAACACCTTTAAAACAAAAAAAAAAAAGGCAAAGTTGACCAGTAGATGTTGATTTTGGTAGTACACAAAACTGAATCTTCCTCCAGAGAAGGTGATATATATGGCTAGTATGTGTACACGGCCATAGGGGATTTGTCCATGTGAACTTTAACCTGTGCCTTTGAAAATTCCTACCTTGATTTACATGTTGAATCTGGAATGTGCGTGACAGGATACAGGAACTAGATGAGAGAAATTATGGTTCCAAGGAAAATCTGACGAGTTTTTGGAGATCCAAATAAGACAGATTGGCTGAGAAGAGTATCTGTCTGCCCTGCTATGAAGCAAAGATTAAAGAGAAGTGGTTTGTGCTGTTTGAACAACCTGTGCTACTGGCCCCAAACCAAGAGCAGTAGACGGGCCTGAGTGAGACCGACAGAGACCTGAACAGGGAAACACTTCTGGGCTGGGTGGATGGAGGAAGTGCCGTGTGTTGACTCTGTCTCTCTCCCTGTTCTTGGCAGTTCAGTCACCTGGCCGTCTGGGGAAGCATGTTGCTCTGGCTCGTGTTCTTCGGCGTGTACTCAGCCATCTGGCCCACGTTCCCCATCGCGCCCGACATGCTGGGGCAGGTCAGTACCAGCGCCTGGCTCTGGGGACACGGCCCAGCACAGCACCCTGCTGTCACCCTCAGAGCTCACATAGTGCCAGCAAAGCACTGCTACTCTGGTCAGAGTGCTTGGACTTCATTTTAACCTTTTCTTAATCCCTGTATTCATTTAGCTTAATCTCCTCATGAGAAGAGCTCTCTTTGTCCCCCAAACTGACATCATCCATGATTACATGCACTGCGGGTACTGCATGACAATTCCCAATTTACTGTGATGGCAGTAGGACTGGCTCTTTTGTTAGTGTCTAGTCCTGGCAAGATTTTGTGTGTTTGACAAAATGTTGTATTTGGTTTGGGATTTCGTTTTGTCATGGGTTTGTTCTTTTCCATATGTTTGGTTTCGTATTGTTGCTTTTTACCTTCATCCATTCTAAACAAACAAAATTTCCTTGAGAATAGAATGAGATGGTCAGAAGCAGGAGAGCTGATACATTGCTGATTATGGTACTGGAGGAATTCTGGATTTGTTCCTTCCATGTCAGCTGAGCTCCAGGTACTAAGATTTTCCCTTCAGTGTCGTTATTTCAACCCCTGGTGAGAAGATCAAATAGCCTGTCAAAATCACTCAAGAGATTAATGCATATTTAAAATAGGGGGATAGCAATTAACAATTGTAACAATTAAGGGTTTTGTAATTTTATGATAAAAAGTTATTTTGTAGAGGTTGGAATGGCTTTCAGCTTTACCTGAAAAATGTATTGGGTTATAAGTTTAGACTTCTGTGCAAAGATGGGATACAGAAAGAAGAAAAGCTATCTATCTAATAATTTCAAGAAATTATATTCTTAGATTGCCACCTTTATGTACTAGAAAATTATAATAAAAAACTCAAGTGTTGGCAAGCCAATTAGATTTTTGAGATTACTCCCATGTTTGTATTCAACAAGAGCAGTCAGGCATGATTTTGTTGCTGTTCTGGCTTAATACATATTTTAGTATTATGCTCTAAAACACTGAGGATAATGGAGGCTATGATACATTTTCATGGACAGCTTTTTACGGCTGAGACTGACAGCTGACACGCTGGTGAGTGACTGAGCAGGTGAGTGACTGACAGACAAAGCCTCAGTCCTCTGGTAGTATTTCATGGTGATCTTGGCATGTTTCACAGTACACACAGCATCAGTAGCTCTAACTCATATTTTCATATATCAGGCAATAATTTGACTTCAGTATCATGCAGAGTCAAGAACAACTTGTCCTCCACAGCAGACTTTAGTGCTGCCATTAACATGTCAGCCTTCTAAAATATAGACAATATGGCAAAATGTTGCTTCACACACAAGGGGACAAGCTATGGGCTTTAGCTTGCTCTTGCCTTTCTTTTTTTCCCAAAAGGACTCTTATTTTTTATTGCAACTTCAGCAAAATTCATGTTGTGCTGGTCATCAACGTTTGCTGCAGCATATAAAACCACAGGTCTTGGAACAAAACCTTCATATTAATAAGACTTTGGTTTTTCTTGACTATGTTTTTAGAAAGTGTTTGTATTTAACCTTTGGTTTTATGCTCTGATTTTCTGACATTACAACTTGAGAAGTGGTACTAATATCTTGCCAAAATGAAAATAATCTATTCTCCTTTTTTTATTTTTTAATGGAGAACACATTTACCTTGGCTAGTAGAGTATCCAGTCCAACACTTGTGGAGCTGTGTACCTGGATCAGTAATTATCTACCTAAAATGTTAAGGATAGGTGATCATTCTGTAGAGATGATTTTTTAATTCAAGCAGTCAGAAACAAGCTGTCTTAAGGCTTTCAGTGTGTGCTAGAGGGGATCAATATCATTCTACCAGTTTTCTTGTATTTTTGAGAAGGAGTAGCCGTTGAAAAACGTGGGGTTTTTTTCTTTTCTTTTTTTTTTTTCACTTTTATCCTTTTGTAAAATCAAGGAAAGCTCCCAAGGTGAAGGGAGCTTGTTTACCACTCGCATTAACTCCCACAGAGTCTCTCGAGTAATCGGTTGCTGTCATGAAACCAGCTCATGGTGAAATGAGCTGGGACTGTGTTAGGCTCTAGTCAGTAAAATGAGTTGCCTTGCTGCCTAGACATTAACAATTTCTTTACTCTTGCTGTATTCTTTTGTTCATTTATAGATAATACGGCATCTTAAAAGTGTTGTTCTTGTTTCAGATCTTGCTAGTGTGTTTATCTTCAAATAAACTGAACTCCAGGACATTTTAGATCCTCATACTATGTAAATCTAATGGCATTTGAAGGAAGCTGATTTTAGCTAGAATAGTCATTAGCATTGTGCCAGCCAGGACTTTGTGCCATCAGTAGAAAGCACAGGAGGTGCAAAACATTTTATTGTGTTGTTTCACCAAATGTCAACATGAAGTCTGGCAGACTTCAAATATGTGATGCTTTGTTTCTGCTGGGGTTTGTTAAACTGTTTGCACTAAGTATTTCTTTCTCTTGCCCATAATATCTTGAGCATTTTCACAGGGATATAATACCATTTTTCATCCTTGGAGGGAAAGGAAAGCGACTTACTTATTCTCTCTTGTCAGAGTCAACATATTTCTTCTGTTTTCACTACGATATTAAGAATTAAATACTTGTGACATCTTAAGACAGAGCCGTGATTAAAATCTCAATTGTCCTTAATAGAAATCTTCCAATAGTATGTGTTGGGTACTTTGGGAAGAAACTCTTTCTGCTTTGGGGGAACCTTTTCAGGCACACAATTTCTCTTAAATAGTATCAGAAATAATAATGTGAGAATAATGTAAGAAAACTCTCTGGTAGCTTGTCTCTGTCCCTCTGGGAGCCTCTCAGGAACCCTGGGCCAGTCCCGAGTCGGCAGACACCGGGGGGCAGCCCCGACACGGCCGACAGCGAGGAGACACTGTCTGTGTGTGCCCCGAGGGTGCTGAGGGCACCTGGGCTGACAGCAGGGAGACACTCTCTGTGTGTGCCCCGAGGGTACTGAGGGCACCTGGGCTGACAGCAGGGAGACACTGTCTGTGTGTGCCCCGAGGGTGCTGAGGGCACCTGGGCTGGCAGGGAGACACTGTCTGTGTGTGCCCCGAGGGTGCTGAGGGCACCTGGGCTGGGGGAAGACACTGTCTGTGTGTGCCCCGAGGGTGCTGAGGGCACCTGGGCTGGGGGGAGACACTGTCTGTGTGTGCCCCGAGGGTGCTGAGGGCACCTGGGCTGACAGCAGGGAGACACTGTCTGTGTGTGCCCCGAGGGTACTGAGGGCACCTGGGCTGGCAGGGAGACACTGTCTGTGTGTGCCCCGAGGGTGCTGAGGGCACCTGGGCTGACAGGGAGACACTGTCTGTGTGTGCCCCGAGGGTACTGAGGGCACCTGGGCTGACAGCAGGGAGACACTGTCTGTGTGTGCCCCGAGGGTGCTGAGGGCACCTGGGCTGGGCGCCTTTGCAGCACAAGAGACACCAGAGACATCGGTAGAAGAGAAAGGGCTGACTCTTGGCAGGGGTGAATCCAAGGTTTTGTTAGGATCCCAAAGGAGCTCCTTCACCTCAGGGGCCTCCTGCTGAGAGCGCCAGGACATGTGCCAAGGTCACATTTAAAGGGAGGTGGAAACCCAAAGTAGATAACATTTTACCAACCAATGAGTGACCCTAAGGGATGGGTGCTGGGGGATAGACATTTAGGACAGCGTACGGGGCAAGGCTGGGGGGCTGACCCCTGGCCTCTGGCTAATCACTCGACGACCTGGACCAAAGCTTCTAGATGGAGGGATGGGAGGCTGAGTGATTGACAGAGAGCCAGGGTGGGGGTTTGGGGATGATCTCATCCCGGGAGAGGGATAACACAGGTAAAGGGAGGGGAGTACAATCTGGGATAAACCATTTGGGGAAAAATATGGAAATACAAAACAAAACTACTTCAAAGTATTACAAAATATAAAAACACACTACAACAGTAGCTCTCTTGGCTTTCCTGAATTTCTGTATATTTTTAAGTTTGGGGTTTTTTTTTAATATTTATGAGAACAGTGACACTAGAAGAGTTGGTGCCTTTTTTTTTGTCTTGCCAAAGACAAAAAATTACAAAAGCCAAGATGCTTTGATGGGAACTGATTGCTTTTGAATGGTCACTTCCAGATAACAGTATTTTGTACAATATATGAGTCCTTTCCTGCCTCTGGGGAAGGTATGACTTACCATCACAGATTTTTGAAAGCAAGTAGATGTTTGTGTTTTTAAAAAGAGCTATCTAGTTTGATACTCATTATCTGGAAGAAGTGGTACAGAAATGTGCCACTCTGAGGATGTGAGCTCCTATTTAATTATCATGTCCCAGAACTTTCAGGGCTTGTAGCTCATAACCCAGTGGTATTTAGTTGATGAGCACATTAGCCACCATCCTGCCCTCATGCAGTCTTGGGTATTTTGTTTGTTTGCCTGGGGATGGAGGATCGATGCCCCGAAGGGAACAGTGAGCGCTAGCATTTGTGCTTATTTCTTATATGAGTCATACATATGGTGTAAGAACTGTGCTGCTAATGCTCTGTTCTTGTATTGATTTCTTCATTGGAATTGAAGCATACTTTAGGTTCATGGGAATACTATTGCAGTGTATGGAATTAAAGTCTGTGTGCAGGTATTCCCATCCCCACACATATCTATATACTTGTACCTGAAAGCATGCATATGTGTACAAGAGGATGCTTTGAAAGTGATCATGCTTTGAGTCTTGATGTAGACATTATCTAAGATGAAGAAAAACAGGTATCTTCTTTCCCCACCTGGAGCTGAAATTTTTAGTGTTTTAAGGGAGAGTAGGGTTGGCAGGAAAAGGAGTATTCCTATCACCCCTCTGAAGCATCTGCTCATTGATGATGAAAGAACTACTATGTAGCTGTGATTTCTTCCAGTTTATTTACCTTAATATGTGTTGTATCTTGTGTCTGCTTCATTTGTTGTTGTTACCATTAAGGAAATACCTTTAGGAAGATGAGTATCAGTCTCATGGTTTCTGCCTGAAGGAAAGGGTTTTAATCTGGTTTCGAGAGAGACATGTGCTGTGGTTATTTTAAAGTGCAGGTTGGTGTTTCTAATTTTTTAGACTTCTGCTATGTGCTGTATGTGGTCATGTTGCAGAACTGGGGTTTAACAATCATCTTGATCTTAGGATGTCATTAGGAGGCCCATCTCATCAAAACCTCATGGCTGGATGTTTTGAAATTGGGGCTGCTGTACTTCCCAGTTACCTTTATACAGCTGCATTTGAAAGACTTCTTGAATCACAGTTCAAATACTTTTATCGCCAGCATTGCTGAAACAGCTCCATGTAAGAGCCACTTTCATAGCTGTAATTGCAGGTGTGCTTTTATTTTCCAATGCTCTGCGCATCCTTGACAGAAGATATTTATTTCTTGTCCAGTTGAACTGTCAGATTCTTGCTAGGTTATCATATATTTATGAAGACTTTCAAAGAAACTGACACGGAGTTTACCTGGATTAAAGATGTTTTTTAAAGATCCCAGTAATGGAGATCTCTGGTTGACCCCATGTAATCTGACAGTAGCAGGACTTGCTTGTTCTAATGGCTTGTTAAGAAGACATCTGTGCCTTTTTTAGCAAAGCTTCCCATTCATCTGTGTGTATGACATTAGCAAGATGGGCTTGCCTTGACTATTGCACTGTTGTTGGCTTTTGAGGGAGGGAGGTGATGTAGATAAAGGGTGTGATGGACTTGGGTTGCACAGTTGGTTTTGTAGTTGGCCTTCAATCTGAAACTCTCTGAGATCTTGCTGATTGAGCTCTTACCAAAGCATGTGAGAAAACTTCATGGTTTTCAAGACTTGGAAACAACACAAAACACCCCCCAAAAATCCTGGAGGCAAGATAATAATCATTATCGCGGTGTAATAAACAGGTTTCACATTACTGCCCTTCCAAATCCACACTGCAAAGCTGACAGCTTAATGTACATTTTTGTGTTTTCCAGAATACTTTCGTCTTACTCTCTACATTTGAATTGTTTTCCAGAGGTCTCTGTTGTTGTTCTCTCTGGCTTCTCATATTTCCACAGTTTGGTGCTAGTTAGAAAATTGGCTGTTCTGATTGTGGTTTTTTTGTCTGCAATCAGTTGCACATTACATTGTGGTGTCAATGCTTTGGTTGGTGAAAAAGCTTCATCCAGCTGTTATACACAAATCAGACTTGGCCTGCAGATTGAGGTCCTTAATGCCTGCTGATCATGTTTGTTTTTGTTATTATGCACAGAGGTCTCTGTGGCACTTGATGTGGTTTTGGAACATTTTCTGCAGTTTTGGACTAGGCTCTGAGCGGACAAATTAGACTAACGAAGCATGCATATATTTTTAAGCATCTGTTGAAGGAGTGGGTTTGTTGTTTTTATGAGCCACACATGGCTTTCAGAAATTAATCTCTCATTTCTAGATCTCTGGCATTGTGTTGTACTGTGTCATACACCACAAAGATGAAAAAATGGAGATAAATTAATATTTTTATAAGTTATGAATGTGAAACTAATATATTAAGCATGCTTATTTTAACGCAGGCTAATCGCCCAAAACATGCTCCTTTACCTATTTGGCAACTTTGACACAAACCTGTTCTAAATATTTCTGAAAGATGTCCCAGACTTAATTTCTCCTTAGGAAATATTTTACGAAGGCTTTAAAACAGGACTGTATATGCAGCTGTGCCCAGCACTGTGCTGGCATTTCCTATATAGAGCCATGTGAAAATAGCGTTAAGCCAGAAGCATAAATACTCATTCAGGTTTGGGAACCGGCAGTGCAGAGCAAGGCAGTCAGCTGGCTTCAAACTTCTCCCAAGTATTGCTGTGCTCACCTTCACTTCTTGGTCCCTGCTCTGCAGAAGAAGTGTAGCTGGCAGGTGAGTGCATTAGATGGGGGAGCAATAGGAAAGGGAGAGGTTGTGAATGGTTCCCTACAGGTTGTACAGATGGTGCAGAGGTGGTCAGCTGGTTTTTCTTCAGTGTTAGGGTGTAACCTGGGACTCTAGCCATGCTGTCTGGTCAATGCTGGTTTAGCGATCAGGTAGCTTTAACAAGCAAATGCTGCTCAGTAGCTTAAATGAAAATACAGAGCATTTACACTTTAGTCTAATTGCCCGTTATCCCAATTTATTGGTTTTGGAGTGGGGAAAAGTAGTGTCCAGGAACAAAGTTCCTTCACTCAGGATGGAATTACCATTCTGTAGTAATGGACTGTGCTTCAGAAGTTGCATCTTTTCTCAATTTGGAGTTCAGCATTGCTTCATGTCCCTCAAAATTTTCACAAATAGCTTTATTCGTATATTTAGAAGTAGCAAAGCCTTGTTGCAAGTTCGGAAATATGTTTGGAAGATATCCTAATCCATATTTTCTCAATTAGAAACAGCTGCCTTTTAAATATACAAGGGCAGCTACTGTATTGTACCAGAGGCAGTGTTTACTAATGCTCATGTCTACAAAAAAAGTCTGTGTTTTGAGCCCTGTTGACAAGCAAGGACAAACTAAGAACATATGACTTGTCTCCTGGATCAGAGCATTCCTGATGTAAGCTGTGTTCTGCATTCCTTAAGGAGGAAAACCAAGCAGCTCTACAGTGTGTGTTTGTCATGTATGACAACCGTTTGTGTGCATATCAGTAAAAGAGAAAGCTGTTCTTCTGTTGGAAAAGTGGAAAGCAGCCAAGCAGTTTTTATGCCTCTCATGGAGCAGCACTCAGCCTCTGCAGCATCTTTAGCAGATCAAGTTTGTAGGTTAGCAGTGTACTGCACAGGCTGGGCTGTGGCAGCACGAGAGGCTTGGTAGCCAGGAGGAGTGGATCTGCCTCAACAGGTGGTCACTGCTGAGCACTGCTCTGCCAGCTTGCCAGGTGTGCAAACCAGATGCATTTCCAGCTGCTGTGAAGACATCAAGCAATATCCTGTTCCTGTATGGATGTTGTTGCCTAAACAATCTGGCATGATGAGGAAGGCCACGGCAGAAAGGATGTGAAAGTGGACCAGCATGCTGCCATTCCCATAATTGATAGGACAGAAAGGAAGGTGGCTTGTCTAGAGAAGATGGTTTTTAAAAGTGTGTTTAAACTCATAGCAATGAAGCTGTGAATCCTTTAGAAAGTAAGAGGAGCAGCAGATGGGATCTATTCCAGAGGGCAGGAGGTGACTGTCTGTGAGTTGGAATTAGTGGTTTTATGGCTTGCTTTGGTCACACTTAAGTTATTTGGTTTTTTGATGAATGCAGGGAAGCCCCGATAGCAGATATTTGGGGGTTGGTTGGGATGTTGTTTTTACCTTCGTTCCTTGGGGACAGAAGGGTCATGTTATGTTTTTATTTGAATTTACATATTATAAAGGAGTTTTGTTTGTGGAAGATTTTTGTTTGTTTAGCTGAATTTGTGCTCCATGCCACTGTTTCTTTCCTTCACTAGCAGATTTCATTTTTGTAAGAGACAAGCATAACTATGTCACATGGGAAAATATTTCCAGATCAATTCGAAGCATACCTTTATTCCCTTTCCTCCCTAAAGTATATGTTTCATGAGATCATTTTTTTCCTCCCAATTGTATTATGTCAAAATTCGATCCAAAAAGCCCTGAGGAGTAGAAATGATCTCTCTTATATTGTTCTAAGGCAAGCATAGGTACACAGGAGTAGTGAGGCTGGAAGGAGTCCAGCCCCTCCAAGTGCCCTGGGCTGCTGGTGTGGGTCAGCCAGAGCAGCCTGGCCCCCATGGCTTTCCTGGTAACTCAAGAGCTGACAGCAATGATGGTATCTCATGGTGCCTCTCTATTGGCAGATGTGGCAGGCAAAAAGCAACTGAGTGCAGCCACTTCTGAGAATGCCTTTGGAGTTTTGAGTCTGTGCAGGAAGTCAGACTGCTGCACCCATTTGCCTTGTGGAGTGTAATTCCTCATTTGGGTATTTGCAGCACTTGAGCTGCTGTTTTTATACCAGTACTCTTGTCAGAAGGTGTAGGAAGGAGTGTCTCCAGGGAGCTGTGTTTTCTTTGGATTCAATAGGATTGAAAGGAGAAAAAGAGAAAATTATACAGGTGCTGTCCATAATATAATGCCTAAAGTGTGGAGGGATTAGTTATGTTTACATGTGCCACCACTGGTCTCTGTAACATAAAACCCAGCAATGGTACCTCTCAGTAGGCTGATGTTGGAAAAGAAGTTTCTTTCACTATTAGGAGCTGCAGCCTCATGCTGAGCATCTTGCAGAGCTACATCTTGCAGCTCTGGACATATCTCCCCTTTCCAAGATATGGCTTAGATAAGACAGTTTCATGCTTATGGTAGAGTCAGCAAGCCAGTGCAGAGAAACCTTGGACAGTAGTGTTGTCACACACAAAAGAGGATAAGCAAGTATAAACATTGTTTCTCTGTTGAAACAATGGACCATACAATGGACCAACAATGGACCATGGAGTGCTTTATGGAGGATGCTGGGTGAGGATTCAGTACAGAAGGATTCAGTACAGTGGCTGAAATGTAGAATGAAAGTTAGACCCAATATGGCTTTTCTGTTTTCAATAAATTATCCCAAATGCAAGGTGTTAAACAGTATTTCTCTGCAAGTACTACTTACCACTTCTTACCCTGTTCAGTATTTGGGACTGGCAGATCCTTTTAAAAGAAATGAGCTAGAACAATATTATATGCAAACTTACTTTCATCATCTCGTTCTCATTTGGATTGAAATGGTTTATATCTCATGTTAGATTTCTGAGAAGGAAAAGGATGAAGACCTACCAGCCATCAGGTGCTCCTGTAATAAACTGTGAGCTGTACCCACTACTGAACAAAGGACATGCTGAGGAAATTAGAGTTTCCACGCCATACTCAATTCATTGCTTGCCATTGCATGGGTGTACAAAATGTGTGCATGGCTCAAAGAGAAGATGCCATGGTTTTCAGAGTGTCATTTTATATTTTACAAAAAATGGCTGTCACCTTTGGAAGGACCTCTTTTGTGCAATGTTTTGGAGTAGCCATCTGTTCTGGTAAATATCTAAAGGGTTTTCTTCTGGCATTTCGTCATTAGTACTCAGGTTCCAGTATGTTAGCATGTTATCCAGCAGTCTGTGTACATTCAGTAGAACCACCAGTGTTAGGCATTTTATTTTCAGCTATAGAGTAATCTTGTTGTGGGGTTCTGAAAGAATTTGTATGAGAGATATACCAAAAGGGATGTTTTTAGGCTAATTCTATTTCAGAGAAGTATGAAAAGTAATTACTTCAAGCTTTGCTTTAAAAGAAGCTGCATTCAGGCAAAGCCTTTCCCAATTCAAGTGAAGTTTGTCCACTCTGAAAGAGAAATCAGAGGAATTTCTTTGATAATTTTACTTAGTTGACTTTTATTGTGCTTCTTCTGTAAAATTGGATATATATCAACAAGAAATTTTAAAACATGGAGGAGGGAGAAGTGAATATATGGAATAACCAGATAGGTATCTGGTGGGGAGCAGAACAACTGAAAATAAGGCTCTGTCAATCAGGTACCTATACAAAGTGCTGTTATTTGGGGCTAGGCAAAATCTCATTTAGCTAATGGGTCTCAGTGTTACTGTTTATTCAGAACAGATGGGAAGAGCAGTTGAACTCTTGAATCACTGGCATCCTCACACAGACCAAAAGGCATATGAAAGGCAGCCACAAAATGCAAAATGTTTTCCAAAGACCCAATAAAAGTTTAGTGACAAGTGTATTTGATTTCAGCTGTGTGTAAGGAAGAAAGCGTTAATGAGGAGCATGGAATTATATTGAAAAGTTGGAAAAAGAGGGAACTGAGAGGAAGCTTCTAAGTAAAGACACTGAAAGTTGCACACACACCATGCCCCAGTTCTTTGCTGCCATCAAGCTTTAACAGAATCATAAAACCATAAGGTTGGGAAAGACCTCTAAGGTTGTCAAGTCCAACCATTAACCCAGCACTGCCAAGTCTCCCCAAGTGCACATCTGCATGTCTTTTAAATACCTTTAGGCATGGTGACTCTACCACTTCCCTGGGTAGCATGTTCCAATGCCTGAGGACCCTTTCAATGAAAAAACTTGTTCTAATATCCAATCTAAACCTCCCTTAGCACAACTTGAGGCCATTTCCTCTTGTTCTTATCACTTTTTTTCTGGGGTGAGAAACTTACCCCCACGTGGCTATAACCTCATTTTGGGTAGCTGTAGGGAGAGCATTAAGGTCCACCTTTTGCCTAGGCTAAACAGCTCAGCTCCTTCAACTGCTCCTCACAGCACTTGTGCTCCAGAGCCTTCCCCAGCTCCGTTGCCCTTCCCTGGACACGCTCCAGCCCCTCGATGTCTCTCTTGCACTGAGGGCCCCAGAACTGAGCACAGCATTGGAGCTGTGGCCTCAGCAGTGCTGGGTACAGGGGGACGGTCACTGCCCTGCTCCTGCTGGCCACACCTGGCTGATCCAGGCCAGGATGCCATCGGCCTTCTTGGCCACCTGGGCACACTCTGGATCACATTCAGCCAGTTATTGACCAGCACCTCCAGGTCCTTTTCTCCTTGGCAGCTTTCCAGACACTGCCTCTGGCCTGTAGTGCTGCCTGGGGTTGTTGTGACTCAAGTGCAGGATCCAGCACTTGGCCTTGTTAAACCTCATACAGTTGGCCTCAGCCCATGGATCCATGCTGTCCAGGTCCCTCTGGAGAGCCTTCCTGCCCTCCAGCTTGGTGTCATTGCACTTGACCCCCTCATCCAGATAAATGAGAAGATATTAAATGTGATTGGCTCCAATACTGACCCCTAGGGAACACCACCAGTGACCAGCCACCCGTGGAGTTAACTCCATTCCCCACCACTTTCTTGGCACAGCCATCCAGCCAGATTTTTACCCAGGAAACAGTGCAACCATCCAAGCCATGAGGAGTCAGTTTCTCCAGGAGAATGGTGTGGGAATTAGTGTCAAAGGCTTTACCAAAGTCCAAATAGACAAGGTCCACAGACTTTCCTTTTTCCACTAAGCAGGTCACCTAGACTGTTTCCTCTGTATTGTATTTCAGTAGACATTTAGTGAGTTGAACTCCCCCACAAGAACAAGGGCCAGTGATCCTGAGACTTCTCCCATCTGCTTATGAAATATTTTTTCTGCCTCTTTATCTTTAGACTCTGACCAGGATATTTGGCTTGTTGACCTTTCCCCTGATTCTTACACATAAACCCTCAACCCTGTCATCACTACTCTATCAAGCTCTAGATACTCATAAGGCTCCTTAACTTACAAGGTTACCCCACCACCTGACCTTCCTTGCCCGTCCCATCTGAAGAGGTTCTACTCACTGCAGCACTCCAGTTGTGTGAGTCATCCTGCCATGTTCCCATTAATGCATCATTAGCTTTCCTCCTCTGCAGTGGTTTCCAGCTCTTCCTCTTTGTTGCTCATGCTATGGGCATTGGAGTAAATCCATTTCTCTTGGGCTTTTTTGGGGAGAAGCTCTAATTCCTAAGTGACCATACTCAGGAGCTTCCACAGTTTCTGACACATCGGTAACCCTTGCATCTTTGCTGCTGCATGGATCTCCCTCCCCTACCTCCACTGAGATATCAAACCAAAGAATCTCACACCATCCCTTATGGAGTGCCACCCCCAGGCTTATATCTGGTAAGCCTGGTTTTATCCCTTTCACCCTTCAGATCTAGTTTGAAGCTCTTTCAGTGACATCTGCTAATTCTTGTGCAAAGATCCTTTTCCCCTGTGAGACAGGTGGACCCTGTCTGTTGCCAGCCATGTTCTTGTGAATGTGTTGATTAAGTGCTGTTGTAGCAAATGTATGTATCACTAAAGATTTTATTCATTTTCTCTTAGCACTTTTCCAGTAGAAGTATATGGCTTTTGTTCTAATCTTTTCAAGCCTCACATGTTTCATACAGTTTGTGAGAGATACATTTTTTATGGGGTGATAATATAGAGGAGAATGAACTTCAGTAGTCACATCGATGTGAATGTTTGGACAAACATTTTTGGGCTCTGTCTGTGCCATAACATATTGGAAACACTGCTTTGGTCTTCTTAGCAGCATAAGAGCAGCTTTCCTGTATGTGCTGTGTCCATGCAGTGCCTAAAGGGCTTGTTAATGGTGGGACCCCTTATGCTGTGAGTGCAGAATTTCAGATTTCTGAAGACGGAAATGGGCTGGAGACACCTGTAGGAATGGCTTACTAAATATAGCGTGTGAACATTAATGACTGGAGATATGTTGTAACATCAGCTGCTCTCATCTGTTGCATCAGAGCTCTTTGCAAGGCTGGGTCTTTGAGTGATTAAACATCGAAGTCTGTTGCTAAACAGACAAACTTAGAGTGAACAGAGCAAGTAAGTTCAATGTAGCCTTCTGGATACTCATTAAGGTGATCATGGGCTTTCCACAGACCAGGCTATAAGCAAGGTGTGTACACTTTTATCAGCCTGAATGTGTCTGCAATTCCTTTTTTACACCAAGATCACTTTAGATACTGCTTTAAGACAGACTACAAGAGGGGTTGTGTGAGAGAAAGAAATGTCAAGAGGGGCAAAGAGAAACAAGAGCTGTGGAGGACATTGCCTGAGTTATATTATGCTCATTAATTCAATTTGAGGCAGGAATGTGTGTAAATAAACCCTGGCAGCTGCAGCAGCTCTCATTTCTGCAGGGCTTTGGCAGGAATGCAGGGGCCAATGGATATGAAATCCTGGCTCTCTTTTGAGAAATTGCAGGCAGACAGCTCTGCAGCCAGAAGAAAGAACAATCTAAGATTTACTGAGAAGACGTAATCACTTTAAGCAGACTTGAAGAGTGTGGAGTTTCAGACATGCAGATTTAGAGGTAAAATTAGTGCAGACAAAAACTAAATCATTGGAAAACCATGGGGCTTACCTAATTCTCTTGGGTTAATGGCATTATTCATGTTCCAAATATTCAGCCTCAAAATGGAGCAGGAAAACTCTAGCTGTAACATTAGGTGTCTTCAGAGTAACCTGAGTCTGGATATTCACCAGCAATTTTCTGCAGGTAGTGAGCTGTTTGTGCCATGTACTGAAAGTCAGATGTGCTGACCACATTAAGTGAAGTGAGCTTGTGTCCCAGGGAGTTTAGGCTTTGGTGCTCTGTCTGATTCTGGATCCCCAGGAGTGCCTGGAAGAGCATTCCCATCACTTCACGTGGTCCAAGAATGTGTGCTCCCCCTGCTCCCCCACCAAAATATTCAGAGGACAGATCCCTCAAGGGGTGCTGCAGAGCTCAGGATGGGGAGAAGGATGGTTCTGCAACAGTTAACAAGTGATTTTCAGATCAGTGGATTTTTAAGCTCTGTTTTTTTAAGTTGTAGTAGTTACGATTTGGCTGAAGCTGATTTGAATATGAGCTTGATATAGCAGCTTTAATTTTTAAAAGAATTTAAAAAGTGAAAAAAACCAACCAAACAATGTAAACAGTCTGTGACCAAAGGAGAGTTTTCCTGCTTTAGCCTAGAAGTTTAAATAACAATGTCACCCAAAGCCAAAGTGGTTTTAAAGGCACTGAGATGCAGGTTTTAGTGGCAGTATTAGAGGTAACTATTAATTGATTATATTTTACCATATACTTAAAATTTGACCGTTGCTTTATTGATCTATAAAAAAGCAAGATTTTTTTCCTCAAATGGAAACCAGCTTCTAGGATAGGTCTTCTTTTTAATCTCAATTCCATTGTCTTCAAATATTTGCATATCAGAAAATTTAATTTTGTTAAAAGTGTAATGGCAAGGGAGTTTGTGTGAAAACAAGGTCTAATAAGGTCAGAATTATAGAGCAAAAGCTGCAAATGGAAGAACTTGACCTTAGCAATAATAATAATAATAATGCTTCGTATTTGAATGTTCATTGGGTTTTGGAATAGCTGCTTTGCTTTGCACATTAGATAAATTAGTGCAAACAAAGGTAATGATGTATTTAATTGTAACTCTCTTCATGTAACAAAGTTTGTCAATAACACTTTCAAAATACGTTTCCTAAATAGCACTTTGAAATATTTATGTACTGTGACTCTGCCACTGTCTTTTCTGTAGTGCAGGCACCTATGTCTGGCAGATGATAAGCCAGGAGGCACCCAGGGGATGTCACAAATGATCAGATTAATTATTCGGATTCCGAACTGGCAGCTATTTTGTTAAATAGCTGTCTCTGTAGCAGAAGCAGAGCCACATGCAATACATTGACATAGTAAGTTTTTCTTACTGCTCTTCAAGGGTAAACAGACCAGAGGTTTTGTGCCTTTGAATTTGGGGGGTATTGTTGGACATTTGGAGATATAGGTCATAGAAACAGGGAACTGGAAAAAGGCAGCCCAACAGTCAAGCAAGGATAGACCCCGTCATACATAACACTGGCATTATTTTGTTGAAAGCGGCAATATGCAGAAGTTGAATGGTCTTTCAGACAATTTCATTTTAAACTTGTCATAAATCTGTTTCTTTTACTGTGGAAAGTATCTGCTGGAGAAGCGGTGGTCAAAACTCAGGGCAAACTGCTGAGACACTTAGTATGTTATTTTATGCTCCCCTCTATTTTTAGCTGTTGTTTACATCCAGTGTTGTTCTTGCCCCTTTCAGCCCAGCTCACCCTTGACACTGCTAGCTTCAAACATCATCTGATGTGTGATTTAGCAATAGAAGAGCAGCAAGATCTGCTCACACCTGATGTCTTTCAATAGCTGCCTCTGGGTCAGTAGCCTCTGGCTGGCTTTGCCATTCTTGAGAAACTTGAATTTTAATCATTTGCTCCTGTCAAGAGCAGCATAAGGCACACTCTTTCATCAGTTTCAGTACAGTGATTCTGAGTCCAAGTCCCCTGGAAGTCTCTGCTTGCTGCTAGTTTTGGCTGGAATAAAATCAGTTGTGATTTGTATTCTGCCTCTTGTGGGCTTCTCTGCTGATATACAGAGAGGCATCCAGTGTTTAAAATCTGCACACAGCACAGCCTCACTGGCATGGTTGTTTTCCTCCTTCTTCTTTACCCACTGTTGCCCAGCACCCTGCTATGTTATCCCCACGTAGGTGGGCCACAATCATCTCAGGTCACCATGGTTGTCACCTTGCCCCACAAATTTTGTGTACATTTGGATGCATATGGTAATTAATTTCTACTAACATACCTGCATTGTTTTGTAGGTAAGATTTGCTCTTTGTTTCTCTCATGTCCTGGATTTACACTGTTTTCTCTCTTGCTGCTCAGAGACAGATGAGGAGCAAGTGACACTTTGGCAGTGTCACGTTTGCCTCCTCCCTGGCTGGCTCCTTGCAGGGCCCCCGTGCTGTGCAGGGCTGGCAGCCACAGTCCTGCTCCCTGCTCACCCCTGGGCCCCTCACACCTGCTCGGTGAACCACCTCCAGGAGCATCCCATCCACTGCAAGCTGCTCCTTCCCCCCAAACTGTGCAGTGCTTTCTCCAGCAGAGCTTCAAAAGAGCAGAAAGGACTTGAGGGAGAAATTTTGTGAGCCATCCAGCAGTCACAGCAGGGGATTGAAGGGCATTTTCCAAAGTGCCCTCAATTAATTAGTGTTGCTTTGGCTAAAAACTTACTGGAGCCCAGGTATAACTTTGAGTGCTAGCACTGCAGGGAAGGCCCTGAAGAGTCATTTCAGCGAGTTCTTTGCTTTACATTTGATTCCTTCCTTTTTTCTTTTTCTTCCGGTGGGACTTAACTAGGACAGGAATCAGAGTCTGGCTGAAACAGAATTTATCACAGTAGAATACATTACTGAGTTAGAGTTCTTTCTCCCTGCTTAGGTACTGCTGTCCATTTGTGTAATCTGTTAAACAGTTTGGAAAGTTTTAAACTTTGTGCCAGAACTGAGCTATGAAACATAAAAAAATAGCTAGTGCTGTCCTAGACTGAAAAAATTAATATGATAGTCAGAAGTGTGGCTGCACTGCTGTGCTTTGGTCAGCATGGTGACATGCAGAGCACTTCTTCACCACAGCTGTGCTCTGCAGTTAGCATTCAGCATTCCAAAGTCCAGTAAGCCTCCTGTTCTGCCTCCATGGTCTGCCTGTTTTGGGGGTTTTTATTTATTAAATCGGATATCCAAAGAGGTTTTCTCTGTATTTTTTCAAATGTGGAACTTTCTCTTTATATTGACCAGCATTTCAAATTAAGTGGGTTTTTTTTGCTGCAAGCCAGTGATGTGTTTGAAACCTGTCTTTAGGTCATAAAGAAAGAAGGTGAATTTGATAGCAGGGGAGAAGGATTCATCAATTGTTATTTTGGACATGAGACAGTACATGCTTTCAACCAGGTAGTGTTTTCATGCATGCCATTTAAAACACTTGACAGGGATGTTTTTAATCAAATTAATCTATTAAGAATAGTTTTCATATCTACTAAGGAAAGTGGAGGCTTTTGTTGTTGGAGCCCAAGGCTAGAAGGATGAGAGGATGGGAATTTTAGTATGTTGAAGTAATTATTGCTGTGATTTTATAGACTCATAGGTTGTGACCTTTCTGTGCCTCTCACTGGAAAGCTGGGAATTTCCCCCTTTGCAGTAATCAAAATTTCCTATTGTTGAATTCTTATGGTAAAAATATCCCAAGTAGCTCTTAGCTTTCCTATAGAGTCAATCTTGTTTTGGGCTTGAGCGGTGTCACTGTAAGGCTTGGATGGGTTTTAATATGACTTTAATTCTACCATCAATGTGTGCTTTACAATATGACTGCTACTGTAATTGCATTTTGGCCTTCAAACAATAGCTTGCAGTGCTCTGTAATTTTTTTTCATTTCTTGGGTCCATGTGTCTCTGTGCTGTGTGCAAGGTGATATATTCCTTGAAATCTTTTGGGGAGGGGTGTGGGGGTGTGGAATACAGTAACCATTCATACACCCCAAATGTGTCAGACTGAATACCAGAACATAGGATAATCATGGAAATACAGTAATTTTTAAGCCTGTCTAAATTAGCTTTCTAGCTCACCAGATCATCCCCTGAAGTCAAAGAAATGATGCAGTACAGAGCCACCATCTAAATTATTAAAATGTGTTCCTTGGAGAGGAGATATGTTCATGTATAAGTCTAACTCAATAAAGATTTATTGGATTTTTTGATGGTAGGAACTGAGTAAATAGACAAGAATGGGGGAGATGGAGAGGGAATTAGAGAGGGATGTATACCAGTGATCAGGTGGTGAAAAAGAAACCCATGTAATGAATAATATTTCTATTTAAGTAGTATATACATAATATTTTAATGACAGTACTGAAATACTGTACTTCAGCTGTATAATACTCTTAGGAACTTCACCAGTGCTAGTTCAAGGTCATTTTTTTTAACCTGGCTATGCCATTTCCCAGCCTTGAACTACTGCTCCAGTTTTGTCATTTTCCCATCCATCTGTTGTCTACATTTGTCAGTGTTGATTTCCATGTATTCTTTTCCACTTTATTCAAGATATTTAAGGAAGGTGAAATCAAGATCTGATATAGCCACCCTATATTCTTTCTTGCCATATCCAGCATTATTTTCCTCTTCTGGTTTTTTCCAGCAGTTCTGCCCTAAACACGTTGTTTTCTGTGTCCCAAGTTCTTTTGTAGACCATTACTCTCTTTTATTCCATGTTATTGATTTCATCTGACATTTATCAAACCACACTGCACTACTCTCTCTTGTTCTTTTTTTCCTATTGTTTCTTTATTCACTGTAATGTTGGTGACCCTTTGTGCAGTTTCCCCTTCTCTTCAACCAGAATCATCTTCTGTCCAGTTCTGTTCTGCTTATCACAGATCTTGACTAATTCTGAAGCCACTGGCTTTTTTTGGTCTCTGTTTTATGACAATTCTGATCATCATCTTTGTAGAAGCCACCACTTGTCCCAAGCTATCATGTCAGTGTCTTACCACCTCAGTTCATATGGGAAAGAAACCTGATCATAAACAGCAAGTTGAAGTTATCCTTTAATTCTACAAGACACTGCTGAGAGAAAGTGAAGCAGGTCCTGAAAGAATGTCCCAGCAGAACAGGAACAAAGTAAAAGACAGAGCAGAAGTTTCATAACAGCTATTAACTTAGAGTGTTTTTAAGCAGTAGTGTTTTGTGCTGTGTGAGAGGCAGCTGGCAGACACTGCTGCCAGAGAGGCTGCATTGGTAGCCTGGGGTCACAGATGCCATGCAACATCATGACAGTGTTTTCCAGTTACACACTTGGATTCAAGAAAAGCAGTGCAGTGGAATTTAAAATATTATTTCTCTGTACTTCATTTCATAAAATACATGCTAGGCAGTTCTTCATTCAAATGCAAGATTGACAAGTATTTGTAAGTAGTGTTCAAAATAGATGCACAGCTGTAACATCTTACTAATAGTCTTCACCCACATTTTGGCATAAAGATGTGTTGTAAAACTTTGTCAAGGGGAGAAATACATCAAAAGGGTTAAGAATCCATAAGAGATTAAGGATCAAATGGCTCCACAGAGGAAGAGGGAACTCAAAACTGAATAATGCTGTGAGCTTTCTTGGAACAGAGCACTGCCAGCTGCTGTTATAATCCCATCACTCTCAACAGGCACAAAGCAAGTCTGGGACAATTGTGTCTCGGAGTTCAATATTAAATGAGCTACTTTTGAAGCTGGCATGCAGGGTTATGTCATCTTCTTGATGAAGTGGCCTGTAGTGTGCATCTTTACACATCTGTAACTACTTAGGAACGCCCCTGAAGTTTTCCAAATGGTTACAAACCACAGGAAGATCATGAGAAGAGAAAGGACAGGGGAGTGGGAACACTGGGTGTTATTATGAATAAGCTTCCAGTCTGGAGGATAGTAAATAACTTCAGAGGAGAGGCTTCTGCTCTGACTAAGCACTTTGCTTTTTCTTTTTTTGGAAGGTAATCTCCTCAGTACCATGTCACTGGATCTCCCTTTGCACGGCTTGTACCAAGCAGACACCTGGACTGACACTTAACAGGCAGCATGCAAGCTCAGCACAGTAATGCTAGATGCACAGAATGGTGTTCATACAGTTGTCAGTCTTCTCACAGGTACACTGGAGTAAGCTGAGAGATGCAGGTAGAAGCAGGGGAGTGTGAACACCCAAAGAGCTTAGACTTGCTTTTTGGAAATAATTTCCCCCCAACTTGATTTTTCCCTTCTCTACCCATTATCTTTCCTCTGCCCTCAGTGCCTACCTGCTTCTTTCAGTGCCTTCATTCCTTTGCTCAGAAGAGATCAGGAAACAGGTTGCCATTTCCCACCATGCTTGCTGGTCTAAAAAGAACAAGTCAGAGGCCATTACTGAAGCTTGCAGGCTGTGATGAGCTTTGATGGGTGTCTTAGTGCAGCAAAGTGTAGTGTGGGAAGCAGTGGTGCAGAGTAAAGAGTTGGAGAACAAGTTCATACTTTAATGCATGCCTTTATAGTTTTGCTGAAACTGCCCTGGTGTATAGATTGGAGTGGAGCACTGAGTAGATCAATATCACTTTTCCAGGAACAGTTTGTAACATGTTCTTTTCTTAGTGCTGAATCCTTTGAGTCTGGCACTAAGGATCTATATCAGGAATTGCGAGCAAATCAAGGGGCCTTCTGTGGAGCTGTGGAAGAGGTTCTGGAACTCACATCATCCTTCTCTCCTATAAAACTACAATCCTCCCTCCATCTGAGGTGCCAGCCTCTTTCTGAAGTGTTTCTTGCCCTGGCAAAGAATCCCCTTTCCTTCCCAGAACAGGTACAAAAGCAGCTTGCTGGTCTGACTGGAGCCATCCTGAGTCTCTACTTGTGTGGGCTGAACTCTGCCACCATTTTGGGTGCCAAAATTTCCCTCATTCCAACTCAGAATCAATTCAAGAGCAAGGATGTAGTGTGGCACCCAGCTGCCCGTGTCTACTCTGAATAGCTTGCTGCACCTATTCATTCTGAAACAGTAAAATGGAAAGGATTAATTTTAAAGGGGGTTTCAGGCCATTATTCCCTGAGGAAAAATAGGGTTTAAACTCAAATTTGCAAATGCATCTTGGAGATAACGAGTTTTTTTGTATGCCCTTGTGTCTGCTGCTCAAAGCTGTGCTCTTTCTCTGTTAATTATCTCCTTCCTTGATTAGTCCAAGCTCCACTGTTTTGATATCGCTAAGTCCCAAATCATACTTGTAATCTTTCCAAGCTTCAGCATCCAAAAATTCTCATTTTAACCCATTATTTTGAGCCTGCATCATTTGGAATTCCTCCTCAAGCTCCTCATGTACTGTTTCTAGTGTTGGCAACTGTTGCCATTTTATTTTAAGCAACATGAGCCTTGCCTTTGCTCAGGAGCCTGTAGAACAGGAGAAAATTTGCAGTATACCTTCTCTGCTTTCATACACTTTGGAAACTGAGTAACTCTCCACCTGGTGTACTGTAGCATGAAGGAAGTTGCTTTGTTCATCAGGCAAGGATCCCATATCTTCACAGTTGTTAGTGATGGTCATTGAATATATGTGCCCCTTTTCTGTTATTTGATGTTATTTTGGACAGATAACCCATTTAACATGTAAGGCAATTCATCTTTTAAGGGTAGCTTCAGGCCATGCTAATAATAAAAACTTTTTGTGTAAATATAGAGAATATCTGTTGTTCTTTGCCATAGAGCCTACAAAGCAGTCTATGCTGTAGGCTTGATTACCCCCCCAGTGTCAAAGGGCTTTGCATCCACCTACACATGAGATGGCTTACAGTTAGTGCTGATGTCTCCATGCCAGTGCAGAAGCCCACTTTGGCCTCTCTAGTGTATCACATCAAGTACTGTTGTGTTTTGTTTCACTCCCTGGTCATGTCAGTACAGAACACCCTGCCCGTGCTCCCAGAGTTACTTGGTGCCATATACCTGACATAGGAGATGAAGTGACTGAAGCAATGGAGGAGGGTACTTCAAGCTTAGTGCCACTCTGATTTAGCAACATGGGTGAAACTTTGCCATCTACTTCCACCTTCTGTGGCAGGCCTATCAGTTTGCCAGGTTCCCAGTTTCTTTTTCTTGAGCTCCCTTTCATGTTACAGAAGGCAGACAGGATGCTTGGTGTTAACCTTCTGGCACTGTCAAGTCCTGGTTTGGGTTAGGTCTTCTCCCAGGCAATTCTGCAGCAGAGCAGAATTGCAGAACATATTGCTGTATGTGATAAAATTTGTCAGTGTTGTTTGGGTGTCTCCAGGAGAGAGTCCAAAACGAGAATACACACTACTTAAATTTTGTCATTGAATTGAATGATGGTTTATAACAAATCTATCAGTATTGGCTACCTTTTTATTTCTTGCAGTTCACCACCAATGTCATAAGTTACTGATGCTCTGTTTCTGAGGTTTTGTGAATAGTCCAGAGATGGCTACACTACTGATTTTTTTCTTCATTTTCACTCTAGATCTTGCCAACTTTCCAATTGAAACACAGTTTTATAAAATACAATCATGAATGTAGATTTCTACTTTTGTCTTTGCTCCTGAAGTGTGTTGTAATTTTCAGTTTATGTAGGTGTCAGATAAGCTTCTCCTTTGCTCAGTCATTTGGGTTCTGTATTGACTCCAAATAATATTGCATGTTCTTTGAACTTTGACTTCTTCTGGGCGGTTGGGGTTTTTTTTTCACTTGCTCTCCTGCATGGTCACATAGTCCATGTAAATTTGTACAAGGCAATTTAAAGTCTGCCTCAAACTGAAGTGGTGTTAAATCAGGGGAAATGTTAACTCAGGAAGAGGCACTTTGACTGCCAGTAATCAGGAGTTGTCTCCTGTGGAGTCAAACCAAGGTGAGATCTGACCTTTTATTTGAAGGAGGAAAAGGCTAGTGCATGTTCTCACTGTGTTGCCAATTAATAAATGTTTTTAAGACAAATAATCTGCACTACAAAGATTTTCTTTTCAGTGGGTGTTTCCAGAGTCAGAAGAAACTCCAGTAGCCAACAAGGTTTATGCCATAATACACAAGGTGTCTCAGGTGTTTTGAAATAATCCCAGAATCATGGAATGGCCATTGAAGGAACCTTTAAGGTTATCTAGTTCCAACCCCATCAGATGAGGACGGAGACACCTTTCACTAAACCAGGTTCCTCAGAGCCTCATCCAACCTGACCTTAAACAGGAATGGAGCATCCACAGCCCCTCTCAACAACCTGTTCCAGTGCCTCACCACCCTCACAGTAAATAATTTCTGTAAAGAATCCTAACCTCTAATTTAAACCTGCCTTCTTTCATTTTGAAGCCATTCCTCCTGTCACTACAAGCTCTTGTAAGTAGTCTCTCTCTGTCTTTGTTGTAGGCTCCCTTCAGAGGCTGGAAGGCTCCAGTTAGGTCACCCTGAAGCCTTCTCTTTTCCAGGCTGAACAATCCCACTTCTCAGCCTTTCCTTGTAGAAGTGTTCCATCTCTCTGATCATCCTGATGTCTGTCCTCTGGCCTCGCTCCAGCAGGTCCCTGTCCTCCCTGTGCTGGGACCCCAGAGCTGATGCAGCCCTGCAGGTGGGGTCTGAGCAGAGGGGCAGAATCCCCTCCCTGTCCCTGCTGCCCACCATTGGATGCAGCCCAGGACACCATTGGCTTGCTGGGCTGCAAGAGCACATTACTGGATACTTGCACCCCCAAGTCCTTGTTTATCGGGGATACACCTTATTCGACCTTCATGTCCTGGAGCAGTTTATTTATGGAATATCATTTCCACTGTGGTCAAACCCTTACTTTGTGTTTGAGTCACTCTTCTGTTGATTGTTTGTCTCACACATTAATTTACCCTGCAGCCTTTTTCTTCCAAGGGCACCTGAAGGGGCATTTGGAACATCTCTCTCTGCCTTCTTAGTTCAGCAAAATATGAGTGAACCTGAACTACTGCCAAGATGGGATCTCTTGCCAAACTTCTTTGAGTTTAGCCCGTATATTCCAAAGTTTAAGAGGACTGCTGTTAGGATTTGAGACTGGAATGATAGAATACTTTAAAAGTCACTTTGTTATATCAAGACGGTATGATGAGTGGTAAGAAGTCTGCCAGAAGAACAATACTGCATCCCTGGTAATGAATCATCTTTCATCCATTGCTAGGACATGCTGCTGACCTCAGCATGCCTTGTTTTTACTGTTTTCATCATCTTTTCAGACCAGGATTTGAAAAAGAGATAAATACCTGGCTTTTACACATGCTAGATCAATTTATTGATACTTCTGATGGGTTCAGAAGCTCAATTGCAGTAAGTGCACATTGCCTTAAGGGATTCTTGGCGTCTTGTGTCATGGTCCTCCTATCAATCTTCATATTTTTTACAAATAAATATATTGGTGAGAAATTGGGCCAGACTAAGAACCCTCTGGAGAGGGACAGTCACTATCTCTGAGCCTGAATTTGTGCCATTGTACAAACTCTGGATTGGGCTGAATGTATTGCAGCCCAGACTCCTGCGAGGTGCATGAAATCTGTGAATTTCCAGCATGATTAAGAGAAGCATAAAGACAAGTCAGTAGCCTGTGGTGCAGAAAGTAAGCAAGCAGGTCATCAAGTTTTACAAACCTAGACAAATTGCTGAGCCTGTTCTTTCTGTGCAGCTTAGACACGGCCATTACCTTGAAATAGGAGGTTCTCTTGTAGGTCACAGGCTGTGCTTAAGAGTGTTACTGTGTTTTGGTAGCTTGACAGAATCATTCCACCTATTTGCTTCCATACATTTGGCTTAGCTCAGGTGCTTCTCAAGTAGAGGTGTTCTCTGTTCTGTATTGCAGAGTAAGGGCAGTGTTGCGGAATATAGTTACTGAATCTGCTAATGGTGCCCCAAATTGGGGAAGCACTTCTTTCTCAGTGGTGGTAACAGCAGTACAATACAAAGAGGAACGTGTTATACTTGAAATAAGTCTCCGGCACACTTGTAAAATCATAGTGATAGATAGGAGCTTACTCCTTGGCAGCAGGATCAGTTTGCTTGGGGGTCAGAATGCCTACTGCACCACTCTGTGCAGAGTAGTACATCTTTCTGTTCATTATTTGTAGTTTTGAATCCTATATAGCCATTTCATGGTATCCTATAATACCCTGAGCTGGAAGGGACCCACAGAGATTATCGAGTCCAGCTCTTGGGCCCTGCACAGGACAACCCCAAGAATCACACCAAAAGCCTGAGAACCTTGTCCAAAAACTTCTTGAACATTTGATTTTTCATGTGAGATTTTTACTGACAGTTGTTAAGTGTAGTGATTTAATGGCACTGTTTCTTGCAGAAGCTTTACTCTAGCTGCAGCTGTCCTTTTTGGGCTGTATTTAACTATAAGAAAGTCTATGTTAATTTTGAATTGGAAGAAACATCTTATGCTTAGTTTTATCATTCTTTGTAAAACCTGGAAATACTTTCAAATATATTTTAAAAGTTATATCATTTCTGCTCCAAAAATTAAAACTCTGAGGGCCTTTTTCTGCCTTATCCTTCTGCAGACATGACCTAATTAAAGTCATGTAAAGATTCTTATTTTTAAAAAAATCCTTTGTATAAATGCAAATAACTGAGAAAGAAAGGATTTAACTGGCTTATTGTGAAAGGACACAGACCTATTGACTGCAAAGTCAGTAACCCTTTCCTCTCTGTACTCTGCACTTTAGGTGTAACTTCCCAGAGACTCCATATCACCTAGCTGACATCTTGCCCTGGAAGAGAAGGGAAATAGAACAAGAGCAGAGGTGGGATAAGGACAGCAGGCCAATAGCCATGTGTCTGTCTTTGCAGTCACAAGCAGGCTTCTACACAGGAAGTTTGCACCCTCAGGGCTGGCTTTAAATGAAATGTGGTGAGGGGGTGTTGTGTTTGATTGGTGTTTTTTGGTGTTGGGTTTTCTTTTCCTGCGATATGAACTATCAAGTCTAATACAGTTGGTTTGCAGTGTACTTTGATGCAGGGGATGCTCTTCCAGATAGTTTGCACATTGTGTAGTGTCGATTGTGGTTTGTAACGAGCCTTCCGTTCTTCTCGAGTGCCTTCAGTTGAAGTCCTCTCTGACTGCATGTCACCCAAACAAATAAGACCCTGAATGGGGGGACCCATTTCTTTTTCTGGTGTTCAGAGTCAGAGCTGAGAAAGGCAGCACAGTCCTAATGCCTGATTGACTCAGCCCTGCAGGCTGCCTAGGATTGAGGAACTGCAGCCCTTGGTGCAGGGCCGAGCAGTTCCTCAGTGGTGCTGGAGGTGGTTCTGTGCTACTGTGGCTCTGGAATTTTTGTGGTTAAGCATGGTGCTTGCCTTGCTTGGCATTTGTCACCATTATCCCTGATTCTATGCTCTGGAGAGACATGGGGATAGCGGTGACCTCCAGCTGGGTGATGCACTGACATTGCATAAGGTTGTGTAGGTCTTCTGCAGTAGGGCTGATTGTATCCATAAATGCAGCTACACAAGTGGGAGAAATAGCTCTACTGTAAGAGAACCCATGCCTTTTTTCACTTTTTTTTTTAATACTGTAGTGTTTTTTGGTTTGCGAATTGATTTCTATCATGCTTTTCATGGCAAAGAGGAAAATATCTCTTACGTCATCTGTTGTTGGTTCAGGCTAGAGTAAACAGGTAAAACCTCAGGAAAAATATGAAAGAGTTAACATGTAAAACCTCAGGAAACCACTTCTTCAACGTTTCCAGAAGTAAAAGAAATAATTATTTGGAGGCCAAAGAAAATAACTTCTTTCCTTTTAAAAATAAGGATTTCTAATAGAAATAATTGAGTCCCATGGCAAATCTGAATTATTCAATCAGGTTTGCTTAATTTGATCTTTAAAACCATTTCCCTTCTTGCTTGCCAACTGTCAGACAGAGAAATACTGATGATTTTTAAGGAAAAGTGAGTAAGACCCTAGACAAAAAGGGCTGAAGAACTAAATTCAAGATTGTGGTATTTGTGTGCTTGAAATTCCCTTGAATAGCTTATTTGTATCTTTGCCATTGTTATCAGAATAAGGATGTTATAAACAGAAAATTGGGAATCTTGAGAAATAAGCACATGTTCTTTGCTCTGAATTCTGGCTTTCCAGATTCATCTTGATACTGTTTTATTTTTTTTCATGTTATGAAAAAAATACACTGTGAAAAATTGAAACCATGTGAATTAATGACACTTTAACAAATTACAAGGTTTCATAAAGGAGCTTACTGGTTAAACCACAGAGTCATGGTCTGTGGAGCAAAAGTGGCCTGTTGGCTTTAAAAGTGTCTCAAAGCAGGTTACATACAGTGTCTGCAAATGATAATTTCTCTAGCTGCAAATAGGTTACTAGTGGCATACTCAAGGGGACTGATCTTTTTAATAATACATATATAAATAATTTGAATGAGAATATCAGATCTAAGATAGTAGTAAATGTTAGCTGATTATACTGAATTTAGAGGAAGGGAATAGCAAACATTTCAGAATTTATGTAACCCTATTCAGAGGGATTTGGGATCTTTAAGTGTCTGAGTCATTCAGTGGAAAACGTGCTTTAATGCAAACAGATGTAAAACAATGAGTCTAGTGGCAGCCACAAAAAACAGAGTATGCATTAAACAGAACAGTCATGAGGTTCCCTGACCAGACACAAAATTAGGGTATACTTCACATCTGTCTAGCTGGGAATACAAGCCCGGTATAGCTGTGCAGGAGAAAGTCAGAGGAGGGGATTAATGCTAAGAGAGAGAGAGAAAGTGGAAAGTGCAGTACAAATCTGATTGTACAGTGTGTTGCTGGATCACAGGAAAGGCAGATTGCAGTCAGATGACACACATGCAGCTAAAAAAACCTCCAAGAGTGAGCTCACAGGATTTGTCTCAAGGGCTTTGTTTCAGTAGGGGTTTCAGTGTGGTTGGGCTGAAGGAACACCTGGAGTCCAAGTCATCCATTTTTTAATGAGGAAGAAGAGCTCTAGGCAGGTGGTTTGGGTTTTATTTTGGTGAGTGTTTTTTCTTCCTGTTTTGAACCTTTGACTTAGTAATTCTGAACTATGAAAACAATACCAGGAGGACCTTAAAAAGGAGAGGCTGAAGTGGATCCCAGTGAATGTTTCCTCAGGGTGATAGAGTAACAGAATGCTTAGAACAGCAGCAGAAATACAAAATCAATCGAAGGCTCAACAGTAGGAAGTAAAAGAGTGTGCTGGGGGTCAAACAGGAAGGTTTTTCATTGTTGCCATTTCATTGTTTGTAGTATGATTTCCAATGACAAGACTTTGCCCTAAAGAATTCAAGTTCAAATGGCATCACAAGCATCAAGGAAGGGGAGCTGGAAGTGTGAAGCAAATACTCAATTGGACAAGTCTGTGAGAAGGTGCCTAGTCCAAGATAACTTTAATATGGTAAACCTAAGGTGGAAGACCAATTTTAGGGTATCAAAAATGTGTATATTAATACTGAATGAGTATTTAATGTATTACTTTAGTAGTCTGTGACAGGGAAGGAAGACATGAGACTCAGCCATGTGAGATGCAGAGCCATGCTTCCAGACATGCCCAAAGCAGGCAGCTTCTGTTCCAATGGTAGGTGGCCAACATGTACTGTAGTAGCTGATGAAAAAGGAGTTTTGATTCATCCCCCCTTTACTCAGAGCTGACCTACCTATCTTAGAATTATGGCAAGTGGAATGGTTCCTGAAAAGACTCTGAAAGAGGGAGAGGGATTTTTGCGTTGGGATTGTCTCTTTTGGTACAGGTAAATAATCTTGAGGTGGAGAGAAAAGCCAAGATCTGCAGGAGAACTGTGTGTTGTCTATGGCTTGCATTTCTTGCATTTACCTGTCTCTTGATGCATCTGAACCAGGTTCACTTTATCCTTGTCCCTGTTGCAACAAATACTACTGCTCTGTCTGCCTGGCCATGTTTTATTCCGTGTTAGTCTATTTGTCTCATCTTCCCCTGATTTTTCTTTCTTCCTCACTTCCTGACATGTTCTTGGGTATATTATTGCTCTGGGATTTTAATTTCTGACTTAATCTGAAAGAGTAGGTTATTCATGATCTTGGGAAGGTAAGGCTTTTGTCCCACTAGAGAGCATATATAGGATATAAACTTCAGGATATAAACCCTGGGCCCGAGCATTGATAGAGGGTGGGATTGTGTGATGCTGGGAATCATGGCTCTTTTGAAGAGGAGTGGAAGGAAATTTGGCAAACCAAAATCCCAAAGGTGGCTGTAAAGAGATAGGGAATAGGATTTCATTCCCACAGCCAAATAAATTGTGGTTTGGTTAAAAGATGCCTCTACAAGCTGGTAATGAGCTTTGGCTGAAGTGGAGTTGATTATCTGTTGCAATTATAGCAGTGTTTATGTAGGCATAAAAGGGTTTGGGGCAAGTCTGTCTTTTTACAGACCTGTTTATCTCTGCCATATAAAATTTAGAAAGAGGATTTGATATATCAAAGGAACTTTAGCAAGAAATAGTACCTTCCTTTGGTGGAAGGGGGAAGTTGGTTGCAGGTTGTGGCAGGTCCCTGGGTTACCTCAGCAAGCACCAGAGAAAGCAGAGGCTGTGGGGATGGGAGGGGGGAAGTCTGGAAAAGTACACCCTCTAATGACATTAGGCTTTGCCCAGTGCAGTGCATCTGTAAAAATGAAGCTATCTTTTCTATTTTAAAATAGAAGTAGTTCTTAGGATTTTCCCACCAGAGCTTGAACTCATCACAGTTGTATTGTGTGTGGATGCTAGTCTCATTTATGAACTCAGTCACAGGTACAAACTTCACAGATGCAGAATGCGTTTGTGCACAAGAGTCCTTCCTCTGATCATTTCCTTTCTGTATTCCACATTTGGTCTTCATTGTGTATCCAGTGAATTTAGTGGGAAATCTGCCATTGACTCTGATGGGAGCTCAGACCCTTGAGTCTTCATGCTTCTGGTTATTTCCAGTCTTTTATTTAACTAATAAGAATTACAGAAATGCTTCTCTTACAAAAATACTCTTTCTGGCAGTAACAAGATATATATCCCCTGAGAGCTATTTTTGCTATATTGCTATTGCTTTTTGATCCTTAACAGCAAAATCCTGGTTGAGCCCCTCATGCAACTAACTAGTCTGTGGGCTTATAGGCTATATAGTCAATCAAGACAGCAAGGCAAGCATGGCATGGCCAAGGACTGTCTTGCTGCTTTTAATAAAAAGGTGCGTGGGGGGTGGTAGGGCTGTAGAAATGTAGTTTTCTAAAATGCATATCTTTAAAATTGGCATACGGATGTGTTACACTAAATAAGTACATTTTAAAGGTGATCTAATCCTCTACACAGTCAATGGCATGAAAAGGAACAGAAGCCATACAAGTTTTCTCTTTTACTGAAGGGAGTGTTTTGGGCCTTCTATCATGTAACTTTATACCTAGAGATGGGAGCAGGGTAGCAGCAAAAGCTGTTCATATCAGGTTGTAGATAAGGGTGTCACAGGAACCTTTTGCCCCTTTGGGTGTCTTGTAACAGCCTTTCATAGCAGCTGTTCCATTTTAAGGATGAGTGCACATAACAAATTCCAGACATCCCATGGCCGGTGCAGTTGCTGAATAGTGAGTTTAGGCTTCATTTGGTACGAGCCTTGAGAGGGCTGAGACAGAGCTGTCAGGGCTTATTGTTCAGCCTACAAGATCTAAATAAAGAAAACATTTCAAATTCCAGTTGACGCTGTTGTTTTACCAGACAGAAGTAAACATAGAGCACATATGTTCTTAAACTAGTTGTATCCCTATTGTGAGTTTTTTATGTTTTAGCTATGGGCCTAATAATAAGATGATCTCGGGTTTATATCTTTATAACCTCAGACAGTTAAATAAAGGAATTGGAAAAGCAGATTTAGGCAGTGACCAGAAATAAATGAATATTCATTGTTGAGGATAAATTGACCTGTGTGCTAAATTGTCTTCAATCTGTCAATTCTGTTTGAGAGCTTGAAGCGTAACTAATGCTGCTCCTCTGAAGTATGCTTTTAATAACTCAACTTTTGCTCATATTAATAGTTTATATGTTTATTACTACAAATAGCGGCTAGTGGAAAGTTGGCTTTTCATCATTACTTAAAATAACTTTTTGGAGAAAAAACCCCAACTATACATTTGACATAGAATACTAAAATTCACAAGAATCAAAGGACAGCCTCTGCCTTAAGATTTATTAGAAAATTGAACTGGCACCTACTAGTGTTTTTTCCTATAACTTTTTACTCATTTGTTAGCAGCTGTGTTTATTCTTTTAGAAGCTCTTCTGTAGATGATTCCTTCAGTTTGGAGGGCTTTTTTTTATAATAGGACTTGTAAATTTTTTTTTATTTTTTTTTCAACACAAAAGCATTCTAAACATTCCCCAAAATAAACAAAAAAGCTGCAGAAGGAATGCCTGGAATGACTGTCACATATGCTGGTAGAGAAGCAGAGGGGTAAGCACAGTATTACATATTGCAGCAAAACAACACATTCACTTGTGGCATGGAGAGTCATTTCAAGAAAATAAATGTGCTAAATGTTGATTGAATTTTCCCATCTCCTTGCACAGCCAAACTGGTCAGGAAACTGCATCTGTGACTTTCTGTGATGGTTCATCTGTGGATGGATTTCCGTGTTTTCCAGGGAGTTGCACCCCTGCCTTGATTCCTGTCCAACTATAAATCTTCACAATGCATGCAACTACTTCTGAAGTGTGTCCAAAATGTGTTGCTGTCTGACCAAATGGTAGCATAGCTCTCCCAAGAGAAAGAACACATTGTTTTTGCAGTTTTAAATAGATCTGAAAGTGTAGTTGTGGTTATTCAGCTATTGAATTACTTTTTCAAGTGTGTTAGGAAGTATCCTTGATAGTAGAGAATACAGACAGAGTGTGTAGTTATTGGAGCTAGACAGAGCCCTTTTCAAATGTCTGTATCAAAGTGTACTTTAAGGCAAAGAGTTGTAATCATTTGCTCTAAGAATTATTCTCTGTACAATACAGAGAAACTGAGCATGGTTTATCAGTACAATAAAGAGACTTGTGTGCATGTATAAGACTGCAAAGGTACAAAGAAATAATACAGGTTGAGGTTAACTGCACATACATATAATGGTGTCAAGTATAACATCTTAAACTCTCCCAAGAGATAATAAGCAAACATGCTGAAGATGAATGGTCTGATTTTTTTTCCTCTGCTCCCCTGTGAGGCAGTCTAGGGTTATAAAGTTTTGATGATTTATTTCCTCCTGCTTCATTCTTTTTCTGCTGTTCCTTATGTTCTCCATCCTTTTCGCATTATTGTCATCTTCCTGATCCCCTTCTTGCCCACACTGAGTTAAGAAGAAAAAAACCTGTAAAGTAAAATAGTAAAATAAAGTATTTAAGAAGCTGGTCAAAACCAGTAGTTCACCCCGTCCTACACTTGTTTCAGCTTTTGTTTCATAGTAAAAGACTGTTTCTGCCCCTGCCTGTGTGAGCTTTGCTGTTTTGGTGCTGAAGTTCTTTTCATTTTTAAGAGCTTTGTTCCAGGTATAGATGGATTGATTTAGGAACAAGCCAAGGCAAGTTAAGTAGCATGCACTGATAACCAGATATAGATAGAAATCGATGGAATTCGCATAAGAATTACCACATATGTCATCATTGCTCCTTAGCCTAATTAACTTGGGTGTATTCCTATAGAATATAGATTAGGAGTTTCTGTAGGTGATTTCCTGGGGACTTCTGCACATATTCAGGTATGATACTGAGTTCCTCTTCCAAGGTTATGGTTGTTCCTACTGTACTGCACCAGCTCCTGCAAACTGTAGGTGGTGGCTGGTTTTTTTCTCTGAATTCCTGATGTGGTTTGATCCATCCTGTGTGCTGCCCCTTGGAGGGAGGAAAAAAGCACCCTTGTGTCATTAGTATTTCTATATACACAGATAAATTTCCTAAGGTAGGATATTACTTCCCTTGTCACCTGTCTTAAGCAACCTCTGGGGAAGTTATGGGGGTTTTTTCCTACTTTGAAATGTTTTAGGGCTGAAGAAAAAAGAGCACTCAGATGTTGTCAGGTCATTAGTACTGACCAGACATATGACTGCAGCAAATTGGTGATCTTTAGAATTGAGAACAACTCATGTTTGCAGTTCTGTGGTTCAGCTGAATCAGCTCTCTGACAATGACCGCATTGGTGGCTGTCTTTGCCTTGTTTGCCAGTCTCTGCTCTGTAGTCTCCATTGGAGAAGTCATAAGTTTGTGTCTGTCTGTACAACAAGGATCTTGTTCGTGTTACTCTGAGAGCTAAAAGGAATTATACACTTATTTAATGGTTTAACAGTCCATAGATCACAAAATGAGAAACACTGATCTAGCAAATTACATGCATGTAGAGCTCTAATCTTATTTTGGCTTTTCATTTTCAAATAAGGTGGACATGACAAGTATTGAGGTTGTCATTCCAGCTCAGCACACTGCCTTGTGAAAGATGTGCATGCATCAGTTATATCTAGAGATGTTAAGCATGCTGGCAACATCTCTAGAGTCTTTAATTAACAGCTTTCAGTAGAATATTAGCTTGTCAATGATGAGGTCATACAGTATTGAACCTCATGAGTCTGAGAAAGTTTAGTAGCTGGGCTGAGCATGCTACAATGCCTAATGACTTTATATATTTTTTTGGGGACAAGTTTGCCTCCCTGGTATTTTAGTCTCTCATTATCAGGAGGGTGAAGATAACTGGAGTCTTGGAGGCTGTATTTGAATGCAGCACAGTGAAATAGGAAATACTCACAGAGCAGTATCATTGCTTAACCTCTGCAATGACTTACCAGCTGCATTCTCTCTCAGACATTGTACAGAGATTATTTTTTCAGTACTGAATTAAAACTGGAAAAAAAAATCAGCTGGAATTACCTTCTGTCTTCTATGCTTTCCTCCTCCTTTTTTCTTCTTACCCCAACCCAAAGCAGATTAGCTTTTCAAAAAGAAAAATCTTACGTTCTGCATGGAGTAGGACAGCTTGCCTGTGATACACATCAGGTCGTTGTCACACCAAAAGACATTTTCCTCAGTCTTTACTCAGTGCCCTACAACCCCTGGAACTTTAATTTTGGTTTGTACAAAAGAGGAGGAACTTTTTTTGTTCTACTCTTTTTTTCTGAAGCAGGAAAAGGTAATTTTGCTTTGTCAGTAGTGATGGTTCTCTTTAACACTCTTGGAGGATCACAAGAGGTGGACATTACAAGGTACCTAATGTTACTTGTGTGTTGGAGTTTGAGCCAATAGTTGTGTGCAAGAGCTGTCTTACTGGGATGAATTCTGAGAAACAAAGTGTCAGCAGTACCCCCACAGAATTTGCTGTGAGTTGAGTGTGGGGTTATTTACACGAAATTTGTAGCACTGGCTATCCTACTGTTGTTATAGCTGATGTCATTGCACCCTCTTAGCTTTGAGAAGTGGATGTTCATATTTCTCCCATAAAGACAGCATTAAAAGAATAGTCTTGAACACCGATAACCCCAAATATTATACATTCGCATTAAATGAGCTTATAATAATAATAATGGGAAAACGTTTAGGAATCACGACCTTTAGAATCATTTGAACAGTCTGCTTTCTGTCAATTTTTTCCTTTTAGAAAGTGCTAATTCCTGTTAAGTCCGCATGAGAGATTTGTTTAATGAGCAGATTAAATGGGTGATTATATGTCTTTTAAAAATGGTTTTTGTGGATCGGCTTCATGATGCCACTCTCCCATTTGGCACAGCAACATAGAGCAGTCTTTTTAATTACCTCAGCAGGGTCACTGGAACCCAAGCTGTTTGCTTTATTAAACCCTGATGGTGCCTTTGGAGCAGCTCCCTCTAAACTCTGCTGTCACAATTGTATCTAAATTAGCATCTGAGTGACCCTCTTTTCAGGCTTTCCAAACCCCAGCTGACAGGGATTGCCAAAAGATGCTAATTGCTTGGGCCGACTAGGAACAAGGGCTTGCCAAGATAACAAAAGGACTAATGTTTCTTTCAATATGCATCTAGATTCACATAAGTACCCCTTTTAATTACCAAGAATTATTGTAATGCCCAGTCAATGGAATAATTGACCCTCAACAGCGAGAGCTTATTATGTAATAAATAATGGCATCAGCCTTGTCAGAGTAGCAGGTACCGAGGTGATTTGCTGGACTGAAAAGGGCTTTTCTCAGCAAGGGCTCTGGGATAGACCAAGGCATCCCAGTAGGAGTCCAGCAGAGGGGACTAATTTGAGTTTAACTGAGAGGAAATGCACTAAAAGCTTTTAGACTTATCCTTATGATGACAAAGGAGGAAATAAAAAGGATTGGGTTGGTAGTTTGGCAGCTTACATGGAGGGAATGTTGCACTGATGAAACAGACAGTCAAGCCTTGCGCAGCTACTTCTGCTCTGTGGTGTCTTTAAGAGCATGTTTCTATCAGGACTATTGGGGGAGAGTAAGAGGGGGATTACTGCCTTAACCTAATTTATATCTCTGTCTCAGCACTCCTTATATTCACTGTACTTGCACAAGAATAAAATGACATTATTAGAAACAAGAAATTGATACATGTGAATTTTTAACTTTTTTTTTAATAGAAAGAAACAAATCCAGTGTGGTTTTACCTCTGCTCCTGTTCTTATGCTTGCCTTACTTTTCAACTGCGGAATCTCAGGAGGTGCTGCAGACTGGAGGGTTTAGATCTGTTCTCAGTGACACTGAGGTATAGCCAGGGTTCATTTATTTTGTTAGTGTGCCCAGAATAACTCAGAAATCAAGATCCGGCCTGCTTTTCTGAAGTCTCCATGTTCATAAAGGAAATACTGCCTACAGTCGAGCAGTTATCCTGGTGTCCAAAGTAGGCTCTGGGGATAATCTAGGAACTGTTGGCAAATATATGTGGAAAACACATTCAGACATGGAAAATCCCTTCCCCTCCCCCTTACAAACATGGAAAGAGTCTGTGCACACAGCACACTCCTGAGGGAAATGTTTGTAGTCTCATTTCTGCCAGTCTTCTTGTCCTTTTAGGTCAGACTATTGCAAGTTTGGCTTGAGATATGTTGGCAGAGCTTATTGGGGAGATCTGCATATTGCCTGCCAAAACAAGTTTCGGACCAAAGCATGCGTTTTAGTGCCTTGCTTTTATGATTAAGATCACTCCTGCAAAGCATGCGCAAAGCAAGAAAATAAATATTGACTTGGCTAGGTGATATATGAATAGCACTTTTTGTTGTGTTTATAAGGTCACCAGAAAGTCTGATGGAATTGCCTCGTGCTGAATTTCATTTCCGTTTATCCGCTGTGTTTTCTCATGGGTGTATTTTTTGTGATGTATGGTACATCAGTATTCTGAAGAAAATATATTCTAGTTCAAAGATGTTTCCAATGTGATGCTCTTTTAAGTAGACACTTTTTGTTTTGCATGCTCCTTAACTAACATTATGGATGTCCAGAGGAGGTTTAGCATAACAGAAGAAATATTTCAGTTGAAGGCTGATAAGCAGAGTATGAATGGAAAATGAATGTTGTAGATTAATTACACATAAGTCATATTAAGCTCTTTCCATTTAAATGCGCTCTTCACTGTTCCTTCTAATCTGTCCTTACCTGTCACTCAGACTCAACATTTTCAGAGCATTAGAGAAGGAGTGAGGAGCAAGCCTGAGGATAAATTTTGCCTGGTAAACCCACCCAAACCCTTTGGAAGAGCTCACTCTCCTCTGCAGAGGCATTCAGATCAAGATGTGTTGGCAGCCCAGCAGCAGGAGTGAACTCAGGGGCTAGTTGTACTTCCTCACATGATCAACAGACACAAATACTTTCTGTAGTGGAAACCAAGTTTAAGCTGGACTTTCAGGTTGCATTAAACTCCTATGAGGCTGCATGTTTTCTTAATAGAGAGTTTAAGCTAGTACCATACACCTGAGAAATCTTGAGAGCATCCTTCCCCTTTGACCCTTTCACTTGCTCTCTGAACTCCACCCTTACTCCTACTGCTGAAACTCCTGAGAGGCTTCAGGAGGCTTAGACCTGTTAAGAAAAAGTCTCTGTCCCTACAGTGTGCTGTGTATATTCAGCACCAGAGAAACAGGAGAATCAAAGACAATATGCAATATTGCCCAGTGTGAGAGTTGTCTATATAGTACTGAAGTAAGTGCACAGATTTGGCCAGAAAGGGCCATACTGATGTGAAGGGAGAGAGTGAAATAGCTTTAAAACCATTTACCAAGAAGCAGCTTCAAATAAATTGAGGATGTCATCCCATTGTAGCTTCCCTAAAGCTCTTTTTTATTTTTTTTCATTGGATCTTGAAGCAGTGAGAGAGACTGGCATGCCTGCATGAGATGGCTCTCATGATGAGTTAAGGAGATCAGTATTATAAAGCTTTATCTTCCATTGTGCTTTGTAGGCAGAAATATCAGCTGATCATTGTCCTCCTTTTATCTGTGACTGCAGGGCTGGTCGCTCTAAAGCGACCAGGACTTGAGTGATAGCTAAAGTAGATGATGAGGTGGCAGGGAAGTTATGAATTATTTTACATCTATTTTCATTGTAGAAGATGAAGGGGAAATTACTATTCCAAGGGCATTTTTTTAATGGAAATCAGTGTGTGACCTTAGCAAATCTTAATGTTTTAGGAGAAAGTTAGGAGATCTGTTGAAAATTCAGGAGTAGTAAATCACTCAAATACTATAGTGGAGATAATGACAAGTTAGAACAGTAAATCTGTACCCTGTAAATTTCTTGATAAAACAGTTATTGTATGAATGGAACATAGTAAGCACTTTCAAAATCCTTTCTTCTTCTTTTATAACAAGTGCTCCTGAAAACGTTGAAGGGTATGCAAATTAAGATTGTCTTCAAGGGAAAGCATAAGAATTAGATATAACTTAATTTTACTTCAGCTCTCGGAAATGAAATTGAGGAATGAATTTTCCTATTAGAGCAGCAATAGCCATGAATAACTCCATCAATTATCTTTTAAATTTTTCCTGATACGGTTTTATGTAAGTGAATATGGAGTTCATCCCACAGAGATTTCATACGTGAAGAGCATAAGGGGAAAATTAGGTTAATGTAACTTAAGTCAAAATTACATGGCTTTGGTGAGGAAATTGTAGTGCTTTATATTATCAGCGTTACTGAAGAAATTGATGGAGGATGAAGGAAACATAGATGAGGCAAATTAGTTGGCTTTTCTAAAAGTTTTCCAAAAAGTTCCTCCTAAGAGTTTCTTGGGGAAAACGACTAGCCGTGTAATCCAAAGCAAAGTGCTGGTGTGGATTAAAAACTGTTCAAGCAGGTGTGTACAAGGTTAGTGAAGTGAGCTAAGTGAGTGGTGCTTTAAGGCAAAGAAGACAGAAGATGGAGGATAAAAATGGAGAAAAGTTTCTGTCAAGTTTATCCAGAGGGGAGGCTGCTGTAGAAAATGTTAGAATAGAAAAACCTATTCTTGAGACTGGTGCAGAGGCAGACAAAATTAGTGAGGAGTTAACTTGTGGGTCTCTATGATGCAGAAACTAAGGAATGGGGGAGAAGGGTGGGCAGCAGTTTGTCAAGGGCTGCTCAGGAGGAACTGTCAGATGAGCAGACAGTGATGTGTGGTTGAAAGCAGACGGGTTCTAGGTAGATTCATGTTGAATGTTGAAGCATAAAATAATACCTGAATCAAGGCATTGGGAATTGCTTGGAGGAGTGAGGTGATTTGACCCAGAAGAAAGCTTTTAAGAGCGTTTGGCAAGCAAATACCACACTCTGTAGCATGAGAGAAGAGCTGAGCAGTCTTCTGCTTATCTTAGCCTGCAAAAACATGGGGGTGTTTGGTGAGATCAAAACACTAATGATAGGTCCCTTTCCTGTGAAGTGATCAAACTATCCCAAATCATGTGCTGCACTGAGAGACATTATCAATAAATAAAATAAACTGATCTTCAATAATAGCACATTGAAGCAGTACTACAATGTAAATTGTGAAAATACATGTAGTTTGAGACTGCTTAGAGTAACATTTCAGCTCCCTACAGACTTCTGCAAGAAGTACCAGTGTCTCTGATACTGTATCTGAGTATCTGCCACCACTTGGCTGATGAGGAAACATAATTTTTGTTGGTTTATTTTGGAGACTGGTCTGTTAGGATTTAATCCTACTGCAATAAATTTGTAGTGAATTGCCGTTAACTTAGTAAAATAGTGTATGTACTAACACTGACTGAGAAAGCAACGTCTGCAGATTCTTGTGAGGATGAATATTTTTCTGTCAAGAAGAAAACCCAAACAACAAAATAAAAACAACATAAAAACCCAACACCCCCCTGCAAAAAACCTTTCAAGAATTGATTCTATAATCAGTGAAGGAGTTCAGTTTATTCTGTTTTTTCCCCTGCTAACAAAGCTAGCTAAGCTATAGTGTGGCAGTTATAACATATATTATGGTCATGTTTACAGAAATCCTGGCCTAGTGCTTGGCTTCAGTTGTAGCAGAGGAGTTCTACAGCCATCAGTCCTTTCACAGTCTTTGACCTGTTTCCAAAAAGCACTTACCTCAGTTTTTCCTTTTCCTTTCTTACAAGCTGCACAAATACTCTAGTACTTATTTTAGACAATATCTGTAATAGACTTCAAACTTCCAGCAGTTTTTGTGATAGCTGTTTTCAGAAAAGTGTGATTAGAATTTTTATTTAAACAGAGGACAAGTAGTCATCATTCAATCACATATAATCATTGTACAAAGTGTGGAAGATGTTGCTTCATCTTTCTACTATTGTTTTTTTTCTAGCAAATGCCTTTTTCACTTTAAATTTAATACTGCATAAAGCTGAAAATACTAGAAAAAAGACTGAATTATTATGCAGGTTCTTTATTATGGTTGTCTTAATGTAAATGTAATTTGGTTAACATCCTGTGGTTTTGAGGGGTTTTCCATACTATTTGTTTACAATGTTCCATTCAAGTTTTCTGCCAGGTGAAAAAGGTTTGGGTTAGTTTTTTTTTCAAATGCTAATTTCATTACTTGGCTACCTTGGTAGGCAGGTTAGCTTCTGAAGTCTTGGCAAAACAGAAGAGCTCTAAAATGTGTTCTGAATGTGTTCTACCTTTTTTAATCAGCCTTTTTAACACCTATTTTATTATGTTACCAGACTAAAACTTGTAATGAAAGGGTATCTTTGTTTCACTCACTGCATCTTTAGTGTTCTGGATATATCCAGTTAAACCTAGTATTTATTGAGTTAAAAATGGTAAAATTCAGAAAAGAAAACCCACTGATTGATTGAACTAAAATTCAACTAAATGCTTTGGAGAAAGAATATCTTGATTTAAAATTCACTAAACAAATCTATCTGAGGTACTCATATCAAAAGTAAAAGGTTGCACATAGACTTGACAGAAAGGTATTATGTAATGGGATAAACTGAGATAATAAAAATACTGTATAATTAAACAAAGAGGCTAATTGCTCTGCAAGGAACCTTTTATACTTATATTCTATCTCTATTCTATCACTAATTCTGTGCATCAGACACTGGATTGATACTCAGAAAGCAGATAAGAGTGAGGAAGCTGCTCTTCTTGTCACAAGGTACTCTGTTAAAAGAAAATTATACTGGATGTTAATCTGTTAAACTATTTTTTGTAAATAAATTAAATTCTAGGTACAAGAGAAGTGGAAACTGAAATGTAGGTAAACTGCAAAATTTTCTTCAACTTGTTTACTTGCTTGCTGATGTGTACCATGAAAGACTTAATCCAGAAGCTAGCTTTTGCAGCTAAGTGATGTGTCACTGAGCATTATAAATATCTGCTATATTTACAATGTGGAAAATATTTATTTCATAGCTTATTTGGGCAGATGTGAGCAAGTGTGGGAAGTATGTTAATATATGGAAACACATAACTCTTTAAGTCAAATATTTCCAGTTGGTAATATCCCCAGTACAGATTAAATTTCTACCTAAAGCACAGCCATGTTCTGCACTGCCCTTCTCAACCTTGCCCAGTGAAGGCATGTCTCCAACAGGCAGGGGTTTGGTTACTCAGAAGTGGTTTGCTCTGGTCACTTCCATAAGAGGCCAAGCAGGCTGAGGATCACTGACTGTCCAGCTTTAAGCAATAGGATAGTGTTTAAACAGGATTTATGGCAAGCCAAGCCATACAAATTGTTGCTGTATCAGGTCACTAATCCATTTAGTCCTCTGTCTTCTCTCAGGTTACATGTAGTAGTAGTATTTTTTAAAAAACAGGAATTGAACCATCAAGGTTTGACTGAGACATGAAAAGCTGCTAATTAACCATAGTAATCTGGATGACAGTGAGGTGCAACTGATTGCCTGATCCATGAGGATTTATACCCTAAAAACTGTAATCCCTGCCTTGGTCCTTTTTGTCATGTTTTAGAGGATTCATGGCTGGTTGGTAGAGCGTATGTTACTGATCCATACACGGGTCAGGTCGATCGCAGGGTGTTGGCTCTCTTTGAATCCAGCTGCTAAGCTACAATAGAAGAAAGCTAAAAATACATCAGATATTTTCCTAATACTGCACTGCCATGAAAGCAACTGGGTGGTTGTAGAAAGTCATCACAGAGTTACGAATGGGAGGACCTGTCCCCTTTGAAAGGTCCATGTGACTGCACGGTGCATTCCCGTAGGAAATCTGAGGGTTCACTTGTGCTCCACGGTCTCATACCAGGAGAGCCAGTGGAGGCAGAAGGGTTCCTCACAGTTGGGTAGGTTGTTGGCTTCAAAGAGATCTTGTTGCAGGGCATTCTTCAGGCTCTGTGGTATGGATTTTCACTTTTAAATCTGCTCTCTCCTTGACTTGGAACATCCCATGTCCTTTCTTTCCTCCTGCCAAGGGTAATTAGCAATGGGAAACACAAGGCTGGTGGCGTTGCTGGCTGGAGATGAGCCCATTCTGTTTTCAGACACCCTGGAAAGAGTGAAGGATCCTGCTTCTGTTCTCAGACCCTCTTATGATGACAAATTCACATTCAAGCCTGTCACTCAAGCCTCATCTCCATTTTACTTCATTATACAGTTGACAGCTATATGTTTGTCAAGATGGAAATTTCCAGGATTTTTGGCAATAGAGAATACTCCCATTACGAGTCAAAAGAGCTCCACTGAGTACATGAGTACATTAATGTAGCTCAGTGGGCTGGATTTTCATCCTGCCTTTTCGGTAATGCCTCTCACTGAAGTTGGAGATTCTATTTCTCAGTTAAGGTGAGAGTGCTGCTAGTGGCTCTGTGGGCTTTGCATCCACAGAAAGGAAGGTCTCTGCTTTCTGCCTCACTGACAGGTTGATGTTTACTGAGCCCCTTAATATTTCCTCTTTGCTTCATCTCTATAAGATCCTAACTCAGTGCTGATATCTGTGATGTGCCCATCTTCTGAACATCATCATTTGCTTCCTCAGCTTTTCTGAGGAAGTGGTGTTCTTGGTCAGTCTTGCTGGTTTTCAGTGAAGATGATAGGGAGAAGTAGGGAGTAAAGCTACTTTGTGCTGTAGATTTCCACCAAAGAATGGGATCACTTTTGCTGCTGATTTACTCTTTTTACAATAAAACAAACTGTCCAATAAGCATCTTGCCCTTGAATGAAAACGTCACATCCAATGCTGTCATCATCCAGTTAACTCTAAGTTTGAAAAATTGGAGCAAAAATTTTTCCAGAACAAAGTATCAACTTTTTCACTTAATCCTGTTCCTGGTTCTGTTCACATTTCTGAGCTGTCCAATCTTACAGAAGGCAGGAGAGACTAAGAATTTGCCTTGTACTTTGCAAGGGTGCAAACACAGTGGGAAACACTGCTTAAAATACAGTTGTGCTATTACTAGTTCTACTTAAAATATATATAGGTATGTGGAGAAGGGGCACCGAATAAGCAAACATGTTATTAATGCCCAAGGGCAGTGTTGATGCAAAGGGATCTAAACAAGCCCTGTGTAATCTCAGTTGAAGAGTACTTCTGAAGAGCTGCTTTCTAGGGTGAGGAAATTCCAGTAGAGCTTTCCAATAATAGGTGCAGTAGCAGAGCAAGAGGAAAAAAAAATTGCTTTTTAAGGAGCAGAGTAGTGTTTTCAGGAGGTGACAAACTAATTGTGTTTTGAAAAAAACACCAACAGATGTTTTGTGCATTTGAAGTGGTGCACCAGGAGCTGCAGGAGTTGTAGCACAGCACTAAGGCAGAACTTTGTAAACATGTACTTGAAACGACACTGCTGCCCATGTGAGTTCAGTGACCAAGATAACTTCCTGTTGGAAATTCCCATTAATCTGTCATAAATTTTCAGTTAGACAAGTCAATTTGATATTTTAATATTATATTTGGTATTATTTTTGTATTATTTTTTATGTTTTATCACTGGACAAAAGTTGGCTTAGAGTTCTACACTCTCTCCTGTGCATTATATACCCAAGTGAAATGATGACAAGAGTGGGCTCTTCTGCCTTTAGTAGACCCAAGCCATCTCTTACTTATAACAAATCCTACCTGAGAAGGATGTGTATTCTCTGGTGAGTTGATTGCCTTTTTGCCTCAACTCAGCTATATGTTATATCCTATTATTGATCCTACTTCAAAGCTCAATGATCAGCAAGATTCCCAGGAGTTTGTGACTGGCTGGTGCAATTTTGATTACCTCTCGGTATGCATTGTTACCCTGTCTTTCCAAAGGAGACTGTCAGGTGCCATAATTGGTTTTAGGAGTTTATTTGCTATTAGGGCAGAATCTAATTATTCTACTTAGAGTGACATCTAGAATGCTTTTTGATAACTGTGTTGATATATACCAAATCAGAAAAGCAATTTTTAGCAATCCTTTTCCTTTAAACACTACTGTAGTGTATAGCCAAGAAAAATGTAGGCTTTTTTATCTTGCAAATCTTCTCAAAATAATAAGAGGAAAACTAATTTCATATAGCTGACTGAGGTTAGGAGCAATAAATACTTGATTAGTTCAGACCACACAAACTCTAGTTTGTCTTGGAGCTGCTTAATTACAGATTCTTTCAGCATTGTACTTAAAATTATGGTAAAACTGGAAAGCATAAAATTTTGTGTTACTAAAATTCATCCACGTATTTCATAATACAAGTCAGAGAAAGTGCTTAGCCATGAGTATCAGATTATGTGATGAGAGAACAAGTTCTGTCATGTTAGTTGTACATTCTGTTACATTGGAATCAAGACTTTGAGGGGCTGGGTTGTTGTTCTTTTGGAACAGGAATTAATTTAATGTGAATAACAAAAAAGGAAAACAGGGACTTACATGTCTTCCTTTTCTGTAGTTCAGGTGTTGCAGATTTTACTGCACTTTGGGAGATGGAGGTGATGGGTTTCAAGTAAGGTTACACAAATCTTCATGTCACTTTTAAGCCCCATCCTCAAAAACAGAGATTTTCAAAAGAGATCGCTCTAAGCCAAATCCCAGAATCAAAAAATATTCTGAGTTGGAAGGGACCCACAAAAACCATTGACAGACAGCAGCCACATGTTGTCATTACTGTGGTTTGTGCATTATCCTCACTCACCATGTGCATGTAAGATTGGGTAGAGCAGCTGTGGGTTCAGCAGCTAAACATAGGCTTAGAAGCCAGCACCGGTCTGGAAGCAGACTAGGATGTGTTGGTATATTTAGTTCCACACTGCACGTGCCATGCTGCCAGTCCATGTCTGTGCTTGTGTAGCTCCTGCCTGCCGGTGCCTCAGTGTCAAGGGTTTATTCCATAGGAAGCCTCTCTACTAAAACCATATAGACTGAGGATGGATGGTTTTTTGTTCTTCTGGGGAGGATTTTTCTCCCTCCTCAGAGAGAAGATTGACCTGTGCAATACTCATAGTAGTCTGTTTATTTTTGTGCTGCTGACCTGGCCTCACTTTTGGTTTTGGGAACTGTGCTTGGTAGATATGTCAGATAGAGTGAGTAGATGTTGTGTACCTTGAATGTCGGGTTTTCTGCTATAAAGCTATGCTGAGAACCTGTGTGGTCTTGGGCCTTTTTGTGTTTGCATTAGTTTAATTGCTTCTTTGACCCCTCTTCCTCTGCTGGCCTTTCAAGCTCTGCAGGCTCTTAGCCTCACTGATATCTCTCCACAGGATCTTTGTACCAGGAAGCATCCGGGCTTGTCTGGAACTCCCCCAGCCCTGCTATCCAGTATATCCAGCATTTTCTCCGGCTTTTATACTAAACTTCTGGTTTTGCAATTTTAATACCTGTAATTCACTTGTTTCTGTTCTGTTAAGCTGTAGATGAGGAGTTTATTAGTTTTAGTTCTCTTTATAACACATCTGTTTCAGCATCTGACTGCTTTTTCATTTCTTTCAGAAGCATTTAGTTGCCCTCTGAGAAAGGGAAGTAATTTATAAACATCCTTCTAGACCAGTTCTTTTATGCAGCTCTTCCAGATATTTGATAGTCTGTGTTAATTTCTTTTATAGTTTCCTTTTATTTTTTTCCCTTTGGGTTGTTTTTCCATATTGTATTTCTACTGTCATATTTTAGGTGGTGTTTTTAGATTTCAGTCTTTATCATTACAATCAAAATAGAATTTATTTTCTGCCTTAACAACATTTAAATTAAATTTTATCCTACATTAGGAAACCTTTCAGTCTGTTTCTGTTATGTAAAATCCAAAGCAGGAATTCACGAGTTAAAACAGTGGGAGGTACTGCAGTTTAAACAGAATTCAGTAGTGTGAATTTCCACTATTTTTTGGTTTCACTGGCTACATCAAAGCAGACTCTTGGGAATGGTCTGCAGGGAACCCTATCTGTCCAGGTCTGAAACATGTTGAAATAAGCTACACTTCCATTCCAGCCCACGCACCAGCATTTTCTTCCCCTGAAAACCACAATGTAGGAAATGTCACCTGCACATTTATATCTTTCCCCTAGTGGACTTGGAAGATGGCCCAGTCACACTCTCAAGCTTAATGGCATCCTTGCACCAGCATTCAGGTGCAGGTACTCACTTGTGTTTTAATTTGTAGATGTCTCTCTCTTTCCATTCAATCTGAATTTACAGACCTAATTTTCATAAACTTGTATATGCACACACATACACACACACCCCTCCTTTGGACCCAATGTATTTAAAAGATGATCCATTAAAAGCCAGCATGGATATTTCCATTACCTCTTCCTAAGAACTGAGGGTAGTACTTTTTGTTCTGTGAACACTTTGGTGGTTTGAGACTGCCAGGGTCAGTAAGATTTCTGAAAACAGGAAAATCCACAGCAGTTCAGAACTTCACCTTATTTCTGTTAAATGTGCTGATACTGACAGTAGTACTGCTGGGCTGCCTTATCTCTTGGTCTGGAGTCTTTGTGGATTTGATGAACTAGATCTATGAGTTCTTGTGGTGTCTTGAGTCAGAAGGGGATAATGCTCTTAGCTGAAAATAGGGCTGTTCTGTTTGGTATTTGTTTTTCCATTTATAACTTACCTATTTCCACTTTTTTTTAATCTTTTATTTCCAATATGTGAAGTTGTTCTCTGAATGCTCTAGGAGTTAAGGTGATCTTGGGGGAATAATGATATGTCTGACATCAGTGAAGAGAGGTGCTCTGGAGAAAGGCCTGTCAGAGAGGGAACTTTCTTCTAGATTGCTGAGCTATGAATGTGGCAGGGAGTGTGGCTTCCCTAGGCAGTTTCTTAGGACCTCTCCTGCTTCCAGGTACAGCAAACTCACTGGACACATGAACATTTACTTGATCAGCTTCTACTGCTGGAATGTGCTAATTTGGATCTTCTTGTATGGAAGGGCTCTAACACAGATAATTGTGTTGTAGACAGACCTAACCAGAAAGTCTGTCAGGGTCAAGCTGACATCTAAGTAAGCACTGGAGTCTGCTCCGAGTGAGGAGAAGTTAAGGAAACCTGGATTCCACCAGTGGGACTGACCTCAAGACTGATGTGTTTTGAACAGCAGAATCTTGGCCAGGGATTAAAAGCAGTGATGTCTCTGAAGGAGGTTAAAGCAGCTGTCTTCTGGGTGTTTCATGTTTGGTTTAGCCTTGGAGAGCTCCTGGTTCACTTGTCTTCAGTTTGTTCCTTTCAGTACCTGAGCTCCGCTACAACAGAGTTTCCTGTTTAATTTCTAAGGAGCATTACTATTGTAATAGTAATGGCATGAGACTAACCTACCTTCTCTGACCTGACAGGGAGTCTTCTTGTTTGCACTTGACTAACACTGTCACTCAAAAATCACTGAGTCGTGTTACTATATTAGTTTCCTGGAGCTGACTGACCTTTCCTAATTATTGTAATGTTTCATTTCTTCTCTATTTTCATTATGTTTCATAATTGATTCTGGGTGCAGGTATGTATATATCTTGCAAAAACTTGTAGAATCATTTGGAATGGAAGGAACCTTGAAAGTCATTTCACAAACCCCAAATTCCTCCCCCCAACACACACCCTGCTGTGGGCAGAAACACTATATATATATGTATATCTTTAGTCTGGTGCCTTGAATTCACTGTGCAGAGAATCACTTATTTTGCAAGCAGCTGTTTTGTTTTGTTTCTTCTAGGCATTCAATACTCATAAATCTGAACTTGAAGTTTCAGACAGCCCTGGAATATCATGCTAAAACTCTTGGGTTAGTATATAAAATGCAGCTCCTTTGCTGCTTGGTAAAATATTTTAGATATGGTCTTTTCTGGTCTTGTCAACACCTCGTGCCTATGAGCATGCCCTGGAATTTGATTGCCGAGTGGCACACGGGGTTGGATTGTTTCAGTTTGCCAATTCACATTTGGGTTTGATTTCCTGTCTTTAAAGTATTTCAGGTAAACCACAATTGTCTGGATGGGAAAGTTAACAGAAGGCACCTAACTCCTGAAAATACATAATCAGTATATGGTGCCACAGTTATTTTCAGAAACCTTATTGGCATGCTAATATCTGTCTTAGGTTGTAATCATTTTAGTCAGGGCAATTGGATGTGGTAACACCCTGAATCTGTCAAAACAGACATAGGCAGCTGACAGTGTGCAGAAATCAATCACTTGCTCTCTTTGCTTCAGTGATATGTGAAGTCTATACCATAATAAAAGTAGGCTTGAACTCCTCAATTAATATGTTACCATACCAAAATTTAAAATGCACAGACTTCCATTTCCTAATTAATAAATACTTAAGCTAATGTAATGACAGTAGCAATTTTAATCCCCCATATTTAAGAATCTCTGACTCACTGCCAAAGGAGAATATAGTAGTGGCAAAAATAATTAGGCATTTCTGTAGCATGCTTTTACTTTGGATCTGAAATCATTTAGAGGCAAGCTGATATCTCCATGATCATTGTGCAATGGGCTCTAGGAAAACTCTGTTTAAGCAGGGAGGTTGGACCAGGTCAGCCCACTGGTGGTCCCTCCCAACTCTAACACTTCTGTAACTGTATAATTTTCTTCCAGTGGATAAGGAAACAAAATTACAGTTGGGGGAATTGGCAAGGTTAAGGACAGCTATAGTAGCAGACTCTTAAGTAAAGGATGAGGAGTCGACTATAAGTAACTGTAGCGTTATGGCCTCTTTCAAATCGGCATAAAGTTTATGCTGAAATTGTTCTGACTACATTTTGATAGGTTTGCAAAAAGGACCACAAAATGAATGCTTATCAAAATGGTGGGGGTGGGTGTCTGACTATAAGGGGAGCTGCAAACAGAAACAGAAGGGATTTGGCTTTTGTTTTACTGCTCTGCCTGTTGTTCCTGACAGAACTGAGACACAGAAATTGGACACTGGGCTTGATGAAAGTGTAAGTGAAGGGGGGTAGTGAGCTTCCTGTGCCAAAAATGAGCATGTATTGGAAAGGCTGAATATGGGTTAGGAAAATCAAAACAGTGTAATGATACACAGACAGTGCTGTCAGTAACACAGAAGAGTTTAAGAAAAGGCAAAGATTGTTTTGTGAGGAAGCACCACTGTCACATTAACTTGGGGAAGAATTTGGCTCATGGTATTTAATGTCACATCACTCATTTAAAGCCCTAAAAATAGTGTTTATAATAAAACCCCTGACACAGCCATGACTGCTGTAATTCAGATGGCCCCTTTCCTTTTCTAATTTGTGAACAAAGCCGCTCCTTTGAAGAGAAGTGTTTGTTTACACTTGTTTATCAGTGCAGGAAATGGATCAATTAGATGGAACTTTCTAAGTTAATTGAGTGCCACTACTGAAGCCACCTGACGTCATGCTGGTGCCAGCAATGCCAGCTGAGAAATCTCATCCTTGTTGCTGTGGGAAAGACAAGGACACGATGGGAAATGTTATTTTTGGCCCTCAAAAGATTAAAAATTTTAAATATTTATAGAGTCTTATCTAAAATACTGATTGGTTATTAGTGCCTTGAATTGAGGCAGGGATGTGTGAATCCCTAGAGCTTTATGACCATACCCCATCTGAATTAATCTGAACCATTAACAGGCAATTGGCACTCTGAATTTTCCTCTAGCTATATCCACCTTTCCACACTGCACTGCCTTTATTTTTTCCTCTTGGATTGTTTTGTTAAAGATCTAGAATGTAATACCAGCACACAAAAAATAGCTTTCAGTTTCATCCCTCTTTGAAATATTTGGCTTCAGAGCTATATTTATATCTTTTTTTTTCCTGTTTTTATTTCCTGGTTTGTTTTTTTTTTCCTTTCCCTGCTACACAGCCTTATAATCCTTTTTGCCAGTGCAAAGGCAGAATGACTTCATTAGCATGGTGCTACCTTGTCACTGTACTGAGTTTTGCAATCTTTTTCTTACTCAGCCATTCTTCCTTACTGACTTAAGGGAGTTTTGGGAGGGGGAGGGAGGAGGCTTAACGTAAATATTCTGGATTATTTTTTCCAGGCAAATTGATGGCCTGTTTTGAGACTGGAGAAGCTATTGGATGCATTTGTTAGTGTTGCAAACCCATATTTTTCCTGTCAGTTGCAGAATAGCTCTGGCTTATGACAACTGTAATGAGGTCTTCGATAATGCTTCTGTGGCCTGTAGCAAATGAGCTTATTGTGGGAAGCCAGGAACCCTTTCAGAAAGCCCCAATTTCAGAGCTGAGAGAGAAACAGGAGAGCACAACCTTTAAGTAAATCTCCTCTCATCTAATCTTGAGTCTTGCAGGAGAACCACTTGAGGCTACCAGTGAGGTTGAAACTATTCAGTGTGGCTAATGTTTAGCATCTAATATGAAAAAAAAACCCAAACCAAAAACCTCTTTTCCTCTGATATGATTTTGATGTTGCTGTCAGGCTTGTGGTAAAAGAATGAATGATCTTGGCATGTACTTTAAGGGCAGAGCACACAGGAAAACTCTGCAGGTCAGTTACCTTAAAAATGTCTCAAATTCAATAGGCTTGTGAGCCTAAGGCAAGCTTAATTAAACTTAAAGGAAAACAGAAATAAGAATTTAAAATGCTGGTTTGGTTCACATAAATGTGAGTAAGCCAAAGTCTGGATTACTCAATTCCAATGAGTAATTGGTTGTGGGATTTGTTTTGTGAGCATTTTCCTGCACAGTGCAAATTCTCAGCATCCTTCTCTTTCACTGTGCGTGTGTGTCAGTCTCTGAAAAAGGAGAGGAAGGAACTTAAGGTTATGATTTGGGGGCTTAAAATGTCCTCCCTGTAACCCTTTTTCCTCTCAGGCCACCTGCAGACATGCTGGAAAGTATTTGTAGGGTGAAGGAGATACAGTGGTCCTCATTGGATTATATACCTGAGACTCTGTCTGTGCAGCTGTGTTCCATGCTGGGGCCTTGGAAAAGAGCTCCCTAGAAGGGATTGCAAAGCCCCAGTTAGCAGTGAAATTTAAAAGGAAGACACAAGCTGGCCACAACATGTGGCTTTGTGGGCAGAAAGCTTGTCACTTTTGAAGGAGCTGAACCCCAGAACCCGGCACTGTGGTTTTGTTTTTCCTCTGTTAAAAATATTCTTTAGGGATCTCTGCATAACACATCTTCACTGAGGTATCTTTCTCCCTTTCTCTTTTTGATTGAAATCTACATGGCTTTATTAACAGTTTAGTTTACTTGTCTGTTAAGCTAAACTAAAAGCTTTGAAGAGCTTCTGCAATGGATTTAAGTATCACTGAACCAGCTGGTTGCTTTTCCTTGCTGTGAGAGAAATAAGTCAGATTCCAGCTCCTGTGTGCACAGGTCCTTAGTTTCTGGAGCTCTCAGTGTCTCCTTCATCTGCAGCCTCCAGCTGATGCAGTCTGAATAATGCATATTTGGTGCCAGTACATGTTTCTTACTGTCTTGGCCATGATAATGCCCAGTGGCAGATGATTAGGAAGAGTATAAGAACAGGAAGGGATGTAATGGTGCTTCTGTGGTGTAGTCTCCTACCTCTAAGCAGGTCAGGAATTTCAACATTGAGGAATATCTTCAGTTTTATGTAGTGTGATCACTCTCTGGTCCACAGCAATGTCCTGAATCCTATGCTATAAATGGGAAAGCATATTACCTCCATGTGGTTTTGAACCTACCACTGCCTGTCTGCTCTGGTGTTCCAAGTTCCTGTACTGGAAAAAGAAAGGAACAATTACTCTTTTTACCTGCTTTCTGCCATTCTTGCCTTTCCAGGCCTTTATGTAGTCTTTCTCTCTCTCTCTCCTTCAATGAAAATCCTTGCACTAGTCATTACTCACAGTGAAGCCATGCCATACTGTAGTCACTTCTGTTGCCTTTCCCCTCAACCTTTTCTAATTCTCTGATGTCCTTTTTGGAATGAAGACAGCACATAGAAGAAGCACAGTTGATTGCTTGGGATTTTTTTATAGCAGCAAAATATTTATGTTTCTTCAATCCCATTTCTAGTAAGTCTTAACACTGAATTTGCTTTTCTGGACTCCTAGACAACAGGATTGCATTCTTAGGCCTTCAGCTGACTATTCCTAATACAAGTTCCCCCCATGTCTATTGCTTTTTATTGAAACACATTGAATTTTATTATTTTGCAAAATATTACCATCTGCACAGAGCCACTTGCTCCCTCTCCCACCAGCTGTATCAGGGAGAGAATTAGAAGGGTAAAAGATGGAAAACTCATGGGTTGAGATAAAGACAGTTTAATAAGGAAAGCAAAAACTGCACACACAAGAAGCAAAACCAGGAATTAATTCACTGCTTCCCATGGGCAGGCAGGTGTTCAGCCATGTCCAGGAGAGCAGGGCCCTATCAGGTGTATTGGTTACTCAGGAAGACAAACACTATCACTTCAGAGGTCCCCCTCTTCCTCCTCCTTCCCCCCATTTTATACACTGAGCATGATGTCAGATGGTCTGGAATATCCCTTTGGTCCATTGGGGTCACCTGGCTGTGTTTCCTCCCAACCTCCCTTGTATTCCTAGCCCCCCACCTCCAGCATGACAGTATGGAAATCAGAAAAGGCCTTGGCCCTGTGTAAGCCCTGCTCAGTAATAACCAAAACATCTCTGTGTTATCAACCTGGTGTTCAGCACAAATCCAAAAGACAGCCTATTCCAGCCACTGTGAACAAAATTAACTCTACCCCAGCAAAAGCCAGCACACTGCAATCTGAGAAATAAAGTTTTCTACTACACAGATATGGTGTGCAGCTCAAATTAGTAAGCAACATAGTTCTTGCTGGACAGCCCCAAACAGAAAGAAACAGGGAAATGCAAAGTATTTTAAATATTTAATCTGACTCTACTTGAGCATTAGCATTACCCATGGTCCAAAGTCACTTAAGTGTTCTTGAAAAATACCATAATCATTAGTAAGCAGCTTGCAGTGTTGATTGCTGGTCAGATGTGTACACAGGGAGGAGGGGGAGGTGCCCACCATGGGCCAAGGTAAACCTCCAGAGTCCCTAAAGGGGGGAAACAATGGCTTAAATTTAAAGATTTCTGGCAAGCTTTTTAAAAATGCTAGTTGTTTATTACTCCAAGGCTTAAAGACTTTGGGATTTATTTCCAGTGTCACAGCTTTGGAAAATAATGCTTCAACTATTTTCACGAAAATTCTAAAATTACTGATCTTCATCTACTGTACCTTGCAGGCTTTAAGCAGAATATAAATCCAGCTTTTTTAGTAGTCAGGCAGAGGCTATTTCAAAACTGTTCCTGATTATATGGGGCTGACACAGTTTTAAAGAGTAGCCGTATGGAAGTGTTTCTTTTAAAACCACACACAACATGGCATTGTAGGATTTTTTCACAGAGAAGGAAATAAACTAGGTCAGCATAGGTCAAACTTCAGTCTTCCAGTGAGAAAAGCATCTATTTTAAGTGGAAGATGAGAAATGATATAGTAACTGTTACCCTGAAGTGAAAAATGGTGCTGTTTATGTGTTTAATTGGTCAGGGTTTGCAGTGGGGCTTTGAATTCCGCTGCTGTCGGATCTTGCGTTGCCGCTGTCGATCACGGGTTTTCTCTTGCTTGAAAGACTCATGGTGAATTTATTTTGGATGGTTTCTTAACAGGTGTTTCCTCAAGGCTCCGAAGGCTTTAACTGAGAGCCATGCTGCCTGTCCGGAGCTCTCAGCTGCAATCACACACAGCCTGATGCAGGCTGGTGTGTTTACCCATCTGTGGCCATGCTGACAGCAGGCCCTAGTGGCCCCGCTGCCCGGCCGGGACGCAGAACAGATGTCGGGGATTAGGGGGAAGGATCTGGGGAGGCTCTGAGGCTGCGCAGTGGTGGAAGTCATTCATTGTGGAGTCGTTCATTGGAGTCATTCATTGGAGTCGTTCATTGTGGAGTCGTTCATTGGAGTCATTCATTGGAGTCATTCGTTGTGGAGACGTGGACGGGGCTGCTGGGCCTGTGCTGAGGGGTCGCCCAGAATGGGCCTCGGTGGTTTTGTGTATCTGAATCAAAACCAAATGTTTTCCTCTTGCCTTTTAATTAAAGGGAAGCGTAAATCAATTCAATAAGATAAAGTTAGTGCACCAAGTGTATTTTATTTCTACCAGTGTTCTTCCCAGCAAAGAGCTGGAGATGTGGGGCTCTGAAAGTCACGCTGTGGATGGAAAGGCTGTCCTCCTGTGAGAGAGGAGGTGGCTGTGCCTGACCTGGTGTCAGGCAGCCAGCGGAGCTTCTGTACCTTGGACCGGGACTCACGGTCAATTTGTCATTTTGTCAGTGTTTTATGCTTAAGGGAATGTTTCCTGTGGGACTGCTTGTCTTCAGCTGTTGGGTTTATCGATGGCCCTTGTGTTTGGAACATTCTGTGCTCGGAAATCAACCATATGTGGAAACATAGGGGTAGCGCAAGGTGACCAAGACTGCACAGTGCATGGCACTGAGTGTCCCCTACAGACATTGAATACTGCCCCACCTTACAGGGAGGTTTGTCAGGCATCTCACTGAGCTGGAAGCTAACTTTTGGCAGCAATTCATTAAGTTATGGAATCAGAGCAGGCACCTGTAGCTGTGATTTGTAATATGGAAAGAAAATTGCATAAATTGTTACAATATTGTGATGCTGTTGTGAAGATTTCAGTAAAGGGTGAAAGGAAGGGTGAAAAATAGAGACACAGAGTGCATCTCCAGGCTTTGGCAAGAGACAGGAAAGTGCAGTGGGAATTGCTGCAGATGTACTTCATACGTGACAGTACAAGGCACAAAGACATGGTGGCTCTGTGAAAAAGTTGTATGTGCTCAAGCAATGGCATAAATTACTCTGGGAATGAAAACAAAGGAAAGGAGTAAGGTTTTATAGGAAAAACTATTTATTTGTGTAAGGCTCCATGGATAGGAGTTGAATTGCAGTCATGCTAAAATAACCCAAAGCCTTTTAGGGCCTCCAGGAGAAGCAATATGACAGTAAAGAAAACTTTGAGCTAACTGCATTCAGAATATGCTTTAAGAACGTAACCACTGAATGAAGATAAAATCCATGTGAATATGTGGTGACTGAGCTAGTAAATTACTCTTCCTGGAGAAATAAAATGTGGGGAAGTAATGGCTGTTATCTGATGCAAATCAACCATTGCTGTAAGAGATTAAGATCTCTAAAGCTGAGTTTAAAGGACACAGTTTTCCAGAATGCAGAACTCCCTCTATGGAAGTGGTGTACTTTCAGCTGCTGTTGACTTTGGTAAGAATTCAACATGCTTATCAATTTATAAACCTATGTCCCAGTTTCAAAAACTTGGAAAAGATCTACTTCTCTTGGCCTTGCAGTTACAAGATGTAATTCTTGCTGTATGAATATTAGCCATTTTCTGAAATTCTTGAGCTATGAAGGAATCTATAGGATGTGAGACATGGGGAATAGTGTTATCCTGGTAAATGCAATGTCAAACCATATTAGGGAATAAGCAAGTTAAAAACAGAAGATCAACAACAGTGTTTTCCATTTGTGGGTTTCAGTGCTGTAGTTCACTGCAGGCTGCAAACCACATGTGGAGTTGCAGTACTCTCCAACAAGCTGCCTGCAAGAGCAGGTGTCAGCCTGCCCCATTTAAATTGCTACATCAGGACTTTGGAGAGCAGCAGCAGTCTTGCTGACATCAGCTCATTTGCCAGATTTGGGGACAAAATGCTGAATCTAATTTGAACTAATACTCATGGAAGTGTTGCCACAGGCCATTTTAGATCTTAATATGTGCTGTAGAACTTCAGTTTCGGTCAGCAGCTTCAGTTAGGACCTAGAATTGTTTAGGTGGCTCAGGCATGTGGATAGATACCTGATTATACTTACCTGAAATATTTAATAGTGTTAATTTAATAATGTTAAACCCCAACTTAATCTTGGGGGTTTTTTAATGGACTCTCTTAAGATGATCTATAAAAGCACAAAAAAGTTTAGCATGAAGACACACACAGTAGCAAAACAAATAGTAAAGGAATAAATGCAGATTTCAAAGATTCTTCTTGTTTAAGTTAGTAAAACAATCATGTGAGATGGGGCAAGTATTATTTCATACTAATATAAAAATGCTATTTTCCAATTAAATATTTGTTTGTTTGAAAGCTTACTTTCCAATCACTCCACTGAGGGTGGTTTTATACTTTGTGTTTTCTGAGGATAGAGCATATACCCAAATTCATACTGCAAAACCATGGCAAAAGTGAAGTGATCTTTCCACTCCTGATAGAGGATGTTTTTACTTAGGAATGCTAATACTGAGAAGGAGGGAATATCTTGAAACAAATGTATTTTATGTGAGGAAGCCAGTGTTGTTGCAGTAGCAGAGTTGGGAAATTTTCAGCACAGAAAGCCAGCAAATTTGATGGTTCTGAATCTTTTTGTAGATGTAACTTAGCAAGTTGTACAAATATACTGTATCTTTTCTGGCAAGGAGCAGCTTCTTCTAAACATAATTACTCCCCTGGAGTTTGAAATTCAAAGGTGGTTTCTGTAATTTTTTTTTTCCCCCTGCAGCCTTCATGATGAAGGCACAGTTATTAAAAAAGGGCAGCTACTCTACAAGAGTCGTTCCTCTTAAAACCTTTACAGAAACTTAGAGACACCAAACAAGAGTGGTTACATGCTGAACATTACTTCAGAAGGAGAATGTAAAGTATAAATTTCTTCTATGCAGAGTAGAAGTTTATCCTAAAGTGCATGAAGCAGTGAACAGGACAAACTGTTACATTGTCGAGTCTGTCCAAATTACTCTTTCAGATTTCATGCCTTTGTTGGTGCAATTTGAGGGGAGGAGGAGGGCAAAAAAAAAAAAAAGAATTCTTAAAGAAGTATGTATAGGTGTGACTTTGCTTTCATCCTGGCTTCACTTCCTTCCATGTTTCACATTGGCTCAGTGGAGTTCTGGAATCATGGCAGGTCACTGCCCAGCAGCTGTAGCTGCTCATGGGCCTGCTCTGCCAGACTCTGCAGGGAAAGTTCATCTTTAGTTGGAGTGTAAAAGAGAATTATACTGTGTTGCACAACTGTGTGATTGTGGACACATCTCAGAAAACTCAAACTATCGTATAATTCAGAATAATACCAAGCCTGACTAAGGTGAGGAAAAATAAATCTTGGATGACATAAACATTTTTTTTCCAAGTTGTTCATGGTTTTAATTTGTGCTGGAGAGGCTCATGCTAATACAGAAGGGTGGTTTTTTTTTTAATGTGAAAAAATAATTAGCACCTGGTGCTATTTAGGTAAAAATTTACTGAGATGTTTCATCCACTATGAGGAGAAGGTCCTTTGGTTAATGAGGTGTGTGCTTTCTAAAAAAATATCAGGAATCCACTTAGCCATTTACATGGAACATAATTTTGCCACTAACTTTTAACCAACAGTTTTCTCCAAATAACTATGAAGAAACATAAATTTACTTTTTTTTTAGCTTAGCATAATGAATAATGAAAAAAATACAGGCTGTGTGGAATTGAATCAGAGTTTACACTGCTAGTGAACCATAAAATCAAATTAAAGCACTATTTGATTAATTTTCTTAATTCTTTGCTATCAGAGTAATAATGGAGGGTAGCATGGGCAGGCTCCTTGTTTAATTGGTACTGTTGTATACTATTTAATAAATGAGATAAAGTAATTTCTTCCTTAAGCAGGATGTAGAATGTATCTTTAGTTAACACAAAACAGAGCTTATTTTAGCATCCTGTGGGACATATTTGGCCAATGATATGTTCATGTAGCTAAGTTACATGAAGAAATAGAATAAAAATAGGTTTTTAACTTGCTGTGTTCCTCCATTATGGAAAAAGAGTTCCTGATAAGAAAATAAAAGGATCTAGAAGATCCTTTCACTGTGCTCCTATGGTTTTATGGTGCTATCTAGTCCTTTCAAAACCATGGCTGTGTATGTGAAGTTAGTTTTGGTGGGTGTTTTCTTCCCCTTGAAGGTTTTGATTTTTGATTTGTAACTTTGTACTGCTAATTCCTGATCATGAAATAACTTAAAGCAAGCAATTTGTCTTTTTTGAGTTGACATTATATTTTTCTTGGTCTTCTGTACTTTAATTTGTATTTTCCTGCTTTCTTTTATCTGTCGTAACCAGCAGCTTCATTAATGAAAAGCTTCTTGCCTGATGCCTGGACCTCAAAACACCTTGGTCTTTACTAGGAATGCCAAATTCATGCCTTTGTCCTGGTGTTGGCAATTTTCTTTTTACTCAAAGTGCAGCTCCTTTTGTTCCTCCCTACATTTATATCCAGGTGCTATATTAAAAATATCAACAAGCTTCATAGCTAGGGAGCTAGACAGTGGATAGATTTCTTACTCTAGGCTCCCATGTGTCTTCAAGTATGACTGGCAAAATTAAGAGAAAAGGGTAAAATATTTGAGTGAGGTGTCTGATTTTTTTTTTCTCCTTTCCTCCTTCTGCTGGTCTCAAGGGGATGTGTTGGTATGAGCAGAGACTGGGAAAGGGAGGAAATAGTTTTGAGACTGGACCAGTGCGTCATTGTGTTAAATGCAGCCAGCCAGTGAGGTCATTGTTTTCATCTGAGTCATTTTAGAGTGAAAACTCTTACATTATGGAAAACATTGCACATCTTTATTTCTGATATGGAAATATCCAGCCAGCCTTTCAGTGGCAGAACTCTGCTGATTTCATCTGAGGTACTCCTGACTCCCAGTGGTGTAAGCAGGAGGGGAAATCAAATTCTTCTGCCTCATTTCTTAAAACTTTGCCACTAACCCAAAGGGCCTATTCTTCAGGTACTTTTCCAGCCTAGGTATTTGTTGAAGAGGGAGCTAGTAAATCTGTTGATTGCACCTGTCAGCCCTGAATCTACAGATCTGTCCAGCCTGGAGCTGGCTGCAGTTATGTTGCAGGGAAAAGTTCTTAAGCACCAACTCAGGTTGAGACTAGACTGTGTTTGTGTGCACAGGGAAAATCCTCAAGACTGCATTCTTGGATATTGGTTATATTTCATACTTGGGCTCCAGTAGGCTCATTCTCCATCTAGTATGATTTAATTGGGGGACTTGGGCAATCTGCCCAGCTCTGCAGTCAGTTTGTGTGACCATGAGCTAGTCCTGTCATCCCTCTGCACTTACATTTTAATGTATGTGATCTCTAAGGTCTAGGGCCTGATGTTTGTAGCACCTTGAGGATCTTGTATAATACAGGAATTTTAAAACTATCTCTGTATTTTCTATAGTGTTAACAGCATGGGGTGGAGATAATGACCATTCCACACAAGCTATAATAGAAATAGTAGGAGGTTTTGATTTAATGTAACAATGTTTTTTTATCATTTGAAGTGTGAGAAAGCCATTGCTAGCTGATGCCTTGAGAATAATTTATGAAAAATGTGTTGGTTTATGACACAGTATCTACCAGTTGTTACATGGCATGGACTGCTTAGAGTGTTAGTTTGGGGCAAGTCTTGTGTCTCCTTAAGACCTCTTTAAGTCATTTGATTGCTAAAGAACTAATACTTCTATCCATTTGAGGTAAAACTTCCAGGCCTTTTGAAAGAAAACTACCCAGTGCTAGCACTGAAACATTCAGGCTTAGGAGGACCCAAAATGTGCAGACCGTGCACAGTGCAGTTCTCTAAAGGAAAACGGGTGGGTAATAGTCTGCAAACTGTAAATATATATTTGCTGAGGTGCTTGCTCAATTATATTGTTCATAATATGCAATAGGATTTTTTGTGCATGGAATCTGTTTCTCTTCCTACTGAAGTTAGGGATCAAATTTACTTTAAAAAGCATTTTAAAAATTAGAAAAAAAGAGAAAAGAACAAACCTGCAGTAAAGATGTCAAAGTTGGAACATCACTAAAAGTGCAACAATTTCAAGATTGGGGCAGAAGGTGTGTTACTTTCTACTGAATCTATTTTCTAGACATTTAAAGCAGTGTTTGAATTAGTCCTATTGAGTCTATAGAGCAGAAGAAAGGCCATCTTTTGCAGGAATCTGAGAGTTTTCAGAGCATTGCTGCAATGTGTCTCGGTGCTAATGGTTGAACTTCTCAAAGAGAGTAATATGTTTGTCCATACCCTGTGCCTTCAGATGGGGCACTGGAACTTAAGTGAAGCAGGACTGTTTGCCCAAGCTAGCAGCACCAGTGGGAGGAAAATGTCTGTTTCTGAGGGCCCAGGAATGGCACCTCAGGTCGATGGGCCAGGGGCAGGCTTTGAAGAAGCTGCCATCAGTGACTGAAAAGTGACTGACATGCTTCCATGTGAATTGCCTAACATGGAATGGGAGCAGAGTGACCAACTGGGCTTCCCCTGCCCCAGCTCTCGCCCTTCTGAAGTGGTGCGCTCAGACCAAGCCACTGGTCTAGAACTGCTGGAGGGGAGGCACTGGCAGACAAGTCTGCCTGGTGCATCTCAGTTGGCTGCCTCCAGCTGTGTTGGTGCAGCTGGGCATTCACTGCTTCCTGCTTTGGCTACCCAGGCAGAGCTGCACTTGCAGCTCTAGCCACTAGTGTCATCAGTGTCTGCCAAGTCCAGATCAAGAGTACCTCAGTGATGGCAGTGAATATTTCTTGTCCCTCACAATAATCATGTGGCCATCCTCTCCCTCACTCCTCCTTTCCCAAGTGCTGCCAAAGGCAGTGCCGTGCTATCATCCACATTTGACCACTGGGGACCCAGTGATGTGCCATCAACTGCAGGTTGCACTTGAATCCCTAGTGCACAAAGCTGGAATTGAATGAGTATGAAACTGCAGTTGAGCGACTTATTGGGTCCTTATCCATGTCTCATGGAGAGAGCTGTGATCAGGCTCCAGGCACACTTCCAGGAATAATTTTTTTTTGTGCTGGAAATATAAAGCCAGCTGTTTCATCATGATCTTATACTTCTGCTGTCCATTTTTTGTCGAAGTTAAGATACGTAGATATATGAGGAAATGAAATCATAAAAACTTAAGTTATTCAAAATAGGAATTTTAATTTTGTCTCGTTTTTCTTGAGTGATATGATTGAGATCCTTGCTTGCTTTTTCTGAGTCATTTACTGGTCCCCAGCTGTCTAACCATGCTGTGATAAGAATACCAGAACAGTGTGTATATTGACTTCCCATCCCTGGGCACTTTTGGCCTTGTTCTCCATGGAAGTTGTTGAAAATAGTGACACCACCTATTGGTAAAACAGTACAACGAGGAATAATGCTTATGAACATACTAAGAATAGTAAAATGGAGAAGAGAGCTTGACATGTACTCCAGATTGTATTGCAATTTAAGGTGTTTTTTTTTAAAACAATCTAATCTCTATTTCATATGCTTGTGCATAACATGTCCTTGAGTTAAAATAAGCAAAGAAACAAAAGCTCCAACCAACAAATGTAAAAGCCCACCTTAACCTATGCTTTCTAAAATAATAGTAAACAGAAAATCTTCTTGGTCCTTCTGAGTGGTCAGTGCTATTACTTCTTTTAATGTTTTTAAAATGAAAAGAACTAAATTGTCCACCCTTAAAAATGCTATTTAGAAGATGTTAAAGGCGTTGGGACCTAAATTATTTCCTCCTCAGTTGTGAAATAACTGGAGCTAACTTCTTTTTCTTTCTTTTCTTGTTCCTATTCTTTATTTTTAACAAATGTTATCAATTCTCTAAAATGAATGCTTTGTCTGTGGCAGATTAATCAGTGTTTGAAAGGCAGTTACTGGTGGCAGCAGTTTAAGTTGCAGTGTTCTCGGAAGGAGGACTTGCATTAGTCTCAAGTGGTTTTGGGAGGTGCATTGTGATTAATGGTCTCTGGCAATTCACCTTGGGTGTGATAGTCACTAATGTTTACATCAGTAGACAGAACAAAAACTAGTTAGTTACATATCATGGGGCCTCTGTGATGACAGAGATGGTCAATATTTAGAATTTGTTTAAAAAACAACCTATTTCTACTCCTGCTTTGTGTGATGATCTTGACAAAAGGAGAATTGTAGTGGTTCCTGTTTGGTATCTCTGCTTTTTTTTATCTTGGGGTGATAACTGATAGCTGAAGAGTGTTATTCACAGGAACTGGGTATAGAAATGCCATGTTTCACTGAATATGTAATGCAGTACTGTCTTCACTGTAGTCATGACTGGTTGAGCAACTGAAATGGAGCACAGCAACAGCTGGAAAGTGTGAGGAAATCTTTGTAGGGATAAATAGGTGCTCTTATTGCAGCTTCTGTTCATAACCCAGCTCTCTGTCCTACAAGTTAGGGACTAACCTAAAAGTGCTGTCTATGGATGTCCCCAGAGCACATTGGGTGATTTGCTGTGAATGTTCTGCTGAGGAGCTCCCATCGTGTGAGAAGAGGGTGTAACCCTGCAAGGGAGGAGGCTGTGCTCAGAGGCAGAGCTGTGCATGCAAGACAGACCAGACTGTTGTGAAGCACAGCAGTCCTGTAACTCCAAGAGGGAACTAGACATGAGCAGGAAAGAAACCTTCCAGATGAGCTGAGGAATGGAGTACAACCTTGATGAGGATTGTGTGGGAAAAGCCTTCCTAGTAGTAAAATGAGTGTCTGACAGGGTTCCAATGAGATGAATAGTTTTACTGTTATGGTGAAGTTTTTGGACAGAATAATACTTGAGTAAAATACATAATTGCAGGCAAAAAGTATTTGGCTATGAGGTTTTTTCCAACATGCCACATGTCCAAATTCATAGCCATTGATTGAGATGTCAGCATTTGTAACAAAAATAATAGCATTTTAACTTCTATTGTACACATATTCAGAATACTTTGCACTATGAAAGTCTGTTAAGTTGCTTTCGGCTAGAAAAGCAAGAAGCGGAACGTAAAATATTTCAATTAAAAATACCAGAAAATGCATATAGAATACTGTGTCACTTTTTTAGCCTTTATTAGCATAGACAGAGGAGGGATGGTGAATGGAAATGCTGATGTGATTCTGTGACTCCTAACACTTGCAGGGTCATGGCCAAAGAAAAGCAAAGCATGAGGATAAATCTTATTATGTTTTACCACTGTTATTACAGTTCAACGTCTTGGCTACCAATAAAGTTATTCATTCCCTCTTATTCCTGTACATCCTTTTCCTTAAACAAGCATAGACCAAAACTGTCTGTGTGCTTCTGGCATTCTCATGTGAATGTGGGTATGAGGGCTCCCAAATAATGGAGAGCTGATTCTGTGACTGGAATGTGTTTGCTTACTGTCTGTGTGGGTGGCAAAGTGTCCATGAATGTTTTAGCACAGTCTAGCTTGCTCTTGGTTTCAGTACAAGATTTACCACTGATCCGTCAGTCCAGCAGTGACATGGAGGATTTAACATTTAAAGGTGAAAACCACTTGTGGATGTACTCACTACTGGGCAACCCAAGGGCAAGTTGCTGCTAAATATGACTGAGTTGTTAGATGAACAACTCTAGACAGAGATTGACACTGGGAGAAGGTGCTGGATGCCACTGGTGAACATCCTGGCAGAGCTCTGTGATGGCTTCTCTCAGTTTAAGAGCTTTACTGTAGTGAGTGATCATCATGTGAGCAATCATTCTCATCTTAGGAGGTGTATAACTACAAATTTTATCTCCAGTATATTTAAAGGCTAGGTAGGTGTTTCATGTAGTTCCATTTCCTCTGTAGCTCAGCTGTGTCTTTACCTGTACCATGGCCTGACACTTCAGCATTGCAGTGCTTGTGTGCTACAGTGTGAGACAAAGCTGAGCCAGCCAAGGCTGTGTTGCACTGCTGACATATCAGTAGGTGCATGTGTGTGGCATAAAAACTACTGAGAAAATTTTGGAAAAGAGAGCAGTGTCCATAACTGAGGAGAGAGCAAAATCTGTCTAGACACTGGAAATGCTGTTGAAACCTTTCAGCCTCTATTTCTGTTTTGTGGTGCACACAAGTAGTTACAGGCGGGGAAAAAGTCCTTTCTAATGTGTAGCAGAACTTAACAATGCTGATGGGAAATATGTGTATTCCATGGAAGGGGTGATGAGGTAGTCTCAAACTTTAATCACCATTAATTTATCTGCAAAAGGTTCTAGTGATCTAAAGTAGCATTTCTGTGAATAGTGCTATATTTCAACTTAATTCCTAAACTATTCGTATATACTGGAATATGCAGGGCTTCCAAATATCTTCCTTCTCAAATCCCACCAAGCTTTTTCTTCAAGCATTACAACAATGAGAAAAACGTGAATATAAACTTTGAGCTCTTTGTTTGTAAAAAAAGCCATTTGTGGGACGGGAGTGAATCTTTCCCACCCTGGGTTTCAGGCAGCAGTAGCTTGAGCAGGAAGTTGTATTTAAGTGGAATATGACTGAAACATCTTAGTGAGAAATACATTTTTTTTCATGTCAGTTTGATGCTGCTCAGAGATTTAAGACAGTAGATGGGAAGAGAGTAAGCAAAGGGTTCAAAAGGTAGTCAAAAGTGCAAGCAGAATATACTTAGAGTGCTCTTCTCCATGACTAAAAATGTGTCTGCCTGGATCCACAATTTAATATTGTTGGAGGATTTGGTCAAAATGCATAATTTTTCAGAAATGTTTAAGAAATTTGAGGTCATAAGGAATTATTGAAAAAAGCCATCACTGTTTGTTAATTATTACCTCACCATTCAATTTCAACATCACCCAGACCATGGATGCAGTACTAGTTTGATGCCATCACTCTACCTTTTTGCTTGTAAACAGCCACTTAACATGTAACAGCTTGAAAACACTCATGAGTTATTTGTTTGTTTTCTTCACAGGCTGGAATGGTGTTAAGATGTGGATACTTCTGGTTTGGCTTGTTTCTTGTGCCCACTGCGTGCCTTGTTAAAGACGTGGCATGGACAGCGTAAGTCCCAAACTAGTCCTCTTGGTGTTGTAGGAATTATTCTCTATGCACGTGTTGTCCAGTCCAGTATTCTTCTGTAAAGAACCCTGAAGTCTCTCAGTGATTGCAAAATGGTGGTAGTCATTTGGAAGGGAAAAAAGGTGAAGGGGGTGATTCCTCACCTGCCATGGCACCCAGCAATGTGAGAGAATGAATGGCTGGGACTAAATCTGGAGGAGGTGGCCTTGTCTGAGTAGTGAGGGTGTGTCACTCTAGGATTACTTGTGTTGTCTGTGCTTTAGTTAAAGGCAAATTTAAATTTAATATCTGAGATTTCCTGAAAATGGAGCAAATAATTTGTTGAATCTGACTAAGGTTAGGTAGAAAGTAGAAATGTGGCACTCTAATCCATAGCCAGGAAGCTCTCACCTCTTTGTCGGCTGCTTTTTAGGTTCTCCTTCAGCAGCTGGGTCTTTGAAGACTGAACTGGGAGAAGAGCAATACTCTGCTCTTTATGTTTGAAGTGAAGTCTTAATGGTACCTTCACTGCCCAGAGAGGAGGAACAAACTGGTGAAATACAAGCCTGTGTAATTCCCTTCCCTCAAAATTTTGGGGTTTCAAAGCATTGCAGAAGGCAAACAATTTCAAGAACTTGGATTTAAAGGGAAGCAATTTACCTTCTCTGCCACTGCAATTTGAAATACAGAAGTAATAATTTTAATTTAGAATTTGTGGCCTTTTTTCAGCTTACTTTTAAGTGTCTTATGCACCAAACCTTCCATCTTTTCCCTTGGAAGGATGTGTTACAATTAAGAAGGTTTTGTTACATGGATACATAATAACTTTGTGCAAGGGGGACCCCGGACATTCCAACTCTGGGGCAAAAAGGCAGAATCCTGCCTGGAATGAAGAGGAAATACAGGTTAGCTTGTAACTTGTCAGAAAGGCTCACAGTGAAGCATCATGACACATAACACTTTGCTCCCAGAATGGGAGTTGGTCAGTCAGGGAAGATTCTTGGAATCATACAACCATTTAGGTTGGAAAAGACCAGTGGGATCATTGAGTCCAGCTGTAAAACTAACACTGCTAAGTCCACCAGTTTGCTTTACAGAAACATGCAGAAAATACTAAAAAAAACCAGAAAGTTTCCCAAGCACAGGCACATTTCAAACACATTCATGAAAGGTAAGTCATATGCACAGATCAGAAAATCTGGTTATTTCATATGGGGTTGATAGCACAGTGAAATTAAACTGGTAGTAGGCAAATCAGCACTCAGTAAGTACTTCTTGAATTTTGTCCCTCAGCTTAATTTTCACAAGCTAGGCTGCTCAAATTAAATCTAGATAATGTAATGTGAAATTTCAGGCATGATTTAATAGTCCAGCACATCAGAGGTCTGGGTTTTTGGGTTGGTTTTTTTTTGCACTCACTAAACTTCTGCAATTGTAAATGATTTTAAAATTCTAAAACTGAGGCCAAAATGTTTAAATTTAGATACTTAACTGTGTCTGTGACCTGCTTGTTAATACTCTGAAAAAAATCTTTAGCTTTTTTAATGTTTTCATAATAGTTGAGTGTCCTGAAGTTGTCCTCTTTTCTTATCAGTTCTTGGCAAAATAACTCATGAATTGTAAAACAGGCTAGACCATGGCAGGCTCATCCTCAGCTATTAGTCATTTCAAACTCTGTTACTGACTGAGCCTGTTCTTTAATATTTCTTAAAGAAATCTCAGCAACATAATCCTTTCAGTCATTCAGACTAAGAATGCATAGAGACTGTGAAGCTCTCAAGACAAACGTGTATGATTGATAGGCCAGATATTTTCCCAAAAGATTTTAAACAGGAGGCTCCTAACAATATTAAGCTAAAAATCTCTTCTCTGACCAGGACCTTATTATTTTTTTCTTTTTTTAAACTAAGCCATCACTGAAAAATTAACATTATTAACATTTTAACTAGGATAAATGAAATGACACAGCTATCAGTACTGCCATATGGAAGGAGTAAAGGTCTATTTCCTTTCCAAGAGGCTTGCCATTTAAAACTGGAGCCTAAGGCCTCTGGAAATCAGCGGGCACATTTCCACAGCAGTGGTTACACCACATTGCTCTCTGTAATTCAGCAGAATATGGTTTTGGCCATAAAATTCCAGCAACTCTGCCTGCTCATGGTCATGGAATTTATCCCTTTCAGTTTCTTTTGGACATGAAGCACATGTCCACAGACAGAACATCCGTATGACCCAAAAGGTACATGCCTAATTTCAGTACAAAATACTGCCAGAAAGCCATAAACACAGTACAGAGTTTTAGTCTGGAACAAGGTTGATGGGAAAGTCTGTTTCAGACACATACAAATCTTTTGCTTATAAACTGCTGTGCTGCATCTACTATCAAAATTTCTAATGCTGGAAGCAAGAACGTGTTTCCATTGTTACACAGGCTTCAGTTGTCAACACATCACTTACCTCCCATGTTCTCTGTGGCTCCAGGCTTTTTTATTTTCTTTTTCTTTTTCCCCTTTTAAATGAATCAAGGAAATGTGGAAAACTCTTTTTAAAGAGAAGGAAGCTTATTTTTAATTCTTGGTTGCAATACTTTGTTAACTTTGGTCTACTACCCTGAATTCAGTGCCTTGATTTGCCTTGTAAAAATCCTATTTGTGCCACCATTGCAATGAACAGAGCTTTGTAAGGTGAGTGCTCCCTCCCAGCTGGCACATGTCACTTGAATACATGTCACTGGCTCTAGGAAATCTTGGAATAGCTGACTCACAGAGGTATGTGGGAATCATAAAAACACAGCATGTATTCCAGCAATATCAGGCAAGAGTGCAAGAATTTATTCCTAATTGGTGTCTCAGTGCTTATTTTACAGTGAAAATTTTCCTGAGCCTTCAAATCATTACCAAAATGTTCATGAACTTTTTTTTTTTTTTTTACCATGGGGAAGAAGCAGTTTGCACTTGCCAGTTCTGCAGTGTAAGTAAGAGAAGAAGATACAAGGAGTTCTTCCCATCTTTGCATATACTTGCAGTCCCTGAAATACAAGACTCATAAAATGGTATACTGAGGATGATAAGCCAGAGTAGAGATAGTGTCATGTTTGAGAAACATTTATGAGTGTCACCATGCTTCTCCCTGGCAGATTCTGGCCTCCTGAACCCCCTAAATATCCTAGGCCAGTGAAATGATGCACTTCCCTGGCTTCAAAGGGGAAGGGCTACACAAAATACAAAGATGGCCTTTTGCCTGCTCTTGCAGTCCCTGATCTTAAAATCCCAGCATGTGAGGGAAAGGTGAGTTTGTCTTTATGTAATGCATCAAATTTTGGCTGAACAGTAACAGCAAACACAAAATCTCATTGTTCACTGAGGACTGATTGTGCATCCAGGGTCACTTGTGGAGTACTAACCTAAAAGCTCAGAATCCTACCTGTATTTCTGTGCATCAAAAGTTTGTAAAGTGCTGTAGGGAAAAAGTCATGAAGTAGTATCCAGTCCTGTTGCCAGCAGTCTGTGGAATATTTGCAGTTGACTTTGATAGGAGCAAGCCCAGACTCTGAGGCAACTGTAATACCATATTTTAGTATTTTTTTTTTGAAGGAACATGTGGATAGGTTCCTCAGGCCTTTTTCATATTCTTATATTTATTGATAATACTTGATTACTGACCATTCCATGGGTGCTCTTGCTTCCAAGTGAAGGAGTGACTCAATGCATAGCAACTACCAGCCCCAGAAGAGCCCATGTGTTTCATCGTTTCACACTACTTACAAAACACTTCATTATCCCCAGTTTCAGGCCAACAGTATTTCTTCCATGTTGTATCATATCAATGTCATGCCTCCTGGTGCTGTGCTGCACAAACTGGACTTGTTGATCAAATTTTGAATTCAGTATTAACTCTAAGGGAAAAGAAAAACATCTCTTATGGCTTATGGCAAAATAAACATGGAACTTTGGAAGAGATTGAATAACATGTACATTTTTATGTCCTTGTCAGTGGGGAAAAACTGGTTATGAAGGATTTGAAAAATTCTAAACATGATCAGTCTTGAAGTTTGCAGTAGGTATGACCTCTTTAAAAGGGAAGAGATGAAGGTCAAGGTCAAAATTTCAATGTATTTATTTAAATTAAAGACTGTAAAAGTGAATTCAACTGAAAAGATTATAAAAATTAATAGCCTCAAAGCTTTCTCATTTTAATAGCTATACTTTCCCTTCCTCAAAGAGGAGACCAGTCTAATCATTAGCCTAACTAGTTATAGCAACATGAATCTAATTAATTTCTGTGCAGCTGTTGGTAATCTCACATTGCAGAAGCATTATGCATTTTAAAAATACCCTTGCTACTCATTCTTTTGACACAGTATGTTGGTGTTACAAATCATACACCTTTGGTGGTTTGTTTTAACAATATGCCATTCTAAGTACATCCTGATAATCTTTAACTTCAGATTTTGGTGTGCTTCATCTTCTGGGGTTTTTTGTTTGTTTTCTCTTAACTGCAGATGTGTTTTGAAAGTAGTTTTCATTTTAACTTCTCATTTTTAGGTATTTGGAGCGTAATTCAGCAACACAAAGACCAGAGGACTTAGATATCCCAGTGTTAGTATCAAGGCACTGTCATTATAAACAGAGCCAGCAAAGATTTTGTGGTCTTTGTTTCTTATTCCCTGTGGAAGGAGCAATAGTATCATACTTTTTAAAAATAAATGCATCTTCATTATTTTTAATTACATACACACCAGTTACTATTTTTCTGTTAGAGGGAGATTTGCATTGTTTTATATCATTGGCTAAAGATTTTAATGTCTGCATGTTTTATAAAACTTGCAAAGAAATTTTTGCCACCTTTGAGCTGAAGAATATTAATTTAATGTTATGAAGCAAGTAGTGTCTCAGCCCACTTGGCTCCATCTTGTTTTTAGGCTTATTGTGCAGTCACATGCAAATCAATAAATCCTCATGGGACACTTGTCCTCCTTTAACTGGCACAAAAGAGGAAGCTGATCAAAAACTGCCCATGTGAGAAAGATCCCTGCGTTTTGTGTTCTTGCTTTGTACAGGTCAAGAAAAAGGGGACTTGATTGTCTCCCCTGTGTCAATGTAATTTAGGTATAATAGCCCTGGAGCAGTCAGTGAACCTGGAGGGGGAAAAGGTCCAAGTCTCTTCATGGGGAACTCTAAATTGCACTCTAAATTTTGATTGCATGTGTGGTGCATGGATTACTCTTTGAATCCTCAGGCTGAAAAAGTAGGAGGACACAGCCAGTCTTGTTACTGTCAGTTTGGAAGTTCATTGAGGAAAGAAGTGCCTTTCCAGTCACGTGAGGCTGATAAATGAAAATCAAGGGGCTTGAATGGCAATTATTAGCTGAGACTCTGCTCTGGTTTTCAGAGCGGTGCCACGTGTAGCTCAAAAGACAGAGTGGATTCATGTTTTACTGCCATGAATATTCAATGAATCCCAGCTCTTTTGTCTGAGTACCCGGGTCCTGAGCAGTCCCACGGCAGCAGGGTCAGGTCTCTGTGGTCCCATAGCATTGCTGCTTGGCTAGGTTTTGAGTGTTGTGTTGAAGTGGCTGAGCTCTGTTTAATTTGAAGTTGTCCTGATTTCTCATTTTGTATGTATTTTTTCCCAGTTATTGTGAACCTGAACTAACATGCATACATTGTGCTTTATTTCCCAAATCCTTCAAGGGAGGGCCCTGTGCCTCTCACCTGAGAGGTAAAACAGGGGGTTTGTAGCAAAACAAATATTCACATGGCTTTTTTGTTTTATTTTTTGTCCTTTCCTTGCGGTATAGGGCGAAGCATACCTACCATAAAACTTTGCTGGAGCAAGTTAAGGAGTTGGAAACGAAGACAAGAGAACTGGGAAAAGCCATGCTTCGTGATAGTAATGGAAAGAGGCAAGTCTATGCTAAATGTTTAAACCAGACCCTTCTTTTCTTCTCCCCTCCCTATTTCTCATTCACTATTAAAATCTGATTGCAAACAGGCTAATAAGGCTTCTTCTCCTATATTATTTATTTTTTGCTGTTCCCTTTCATATGTGTCTGTTCCCCCCACAGAAACCAGCCCTTCCATTTCCATTTCTCCTGCATTATTGCTGTGAGGCTCTATTGGAAACTGCTGCTCAGTCTCCTGCATGGTAACATGTAATGCTCTTACCTGGCCACTGAGGCAGGCTGGTTTTGAAAACACTTTGTTATGTCATCAAAAAAAACAAAACAAAAAGATAACCATGTCAGGGGAGGGAACTGTCAGCAGCTCAGGATATTAGGACTGTAGCTAAAAGGAGAACTGGCTTAATCCATTGTGCCCTACTACTTTGTTCAGTTTCACCTTAAGGAGTTTTTTTTTATGCTTTTGCTTTTTTCACCACAGCTTGCAGGTCTCTTGCCTTCAGGGTTCTCAGTTTCTCGTTGTGCCTCTCCCTTATAACCACACCATATGGACTTGAATATATTGCTATTATTGAACCTTTCATTGTATAGAGAGAGTATGTGTTGTGTGGGAACTTCTGTCTATTCTGAAAGAAGCTAAAGAAAATCCTGGTGAGGCTTTTGCATCCAACAGTTTCATTTACCATCTCAGAATGTGGTTCTGCATCAGCTGGTCGGAAAAGCTCCCCAAGTTCAAAAAGGTTTTAGAACAAGCTCTTCTGTTCCTTACACAATATGGCACCACATGACTTGCTAAGAAACTACATGATCATTAAACTGGATTTTAGCAAACCTTATAAACTAGCAAACTGAGTGGAATGGGGCTTTTAAAAGATTTTGTTCTTCTGGGGCAGGGTCATCCTTTGAGCCTTTGATGTCTAGTCTAAGGTAAGCTAATTGCCATATTTTAGCTGCTGCTAAGACAAGCAGATAGTAGATTTTTTTCAACTGAATTTGTGTGTTAATAAGGACTGGTTTTAGGGAAAATTATCAGGCAGTGATTTACTGAGATTATGGTAAACTGAAAAGCTTTTAAAAAAGCTTGTGTGAACTTTAATGTGTTTATAAGATGTCCTTAGGGACCAGAGTTTGCTTCTCAGAGGCCAAGACAAAGTAAACACCGTGTTATTGATTAAGATCACTTCAAAACACTTGGTATCTTCAGGTTTTGAGTAATTTTTCTGCTGCAACTCTTGGATCCAGCAAAGCAGAGTTTATAAATTCTGCTCGCTAGCAAAAGTCACAATATGCACGTCAAATTATTTAAGAAGAGAAAACAAACTTTGCACCAACAAAGGCAACCTTCTATGCCACAATTATAACCAACAAAGACACTTAATACCAGGCATTTAATTATATAATGGCCCTTGTTCTTAGAAGGCTGAGCAGTCATTTTGAAGTCAGTTGAAGCCAAAGCACTTAGTACCAAAATCAGGTCAGTCTCCCCAGACAAGAAAGTTGCAACCTGGTGTTGTTGATAGTGTGATTAGATGCCAGGTAAGTGGAAACCAGACCAGCAGAAAACTGATTGTTCCCAGGCACATGGCTCTGGTATGAGCTCTGTGAGTTGCCTGGATGTTGCTGTGGCTCCTATCTGTGCATTTATGTGAGGTTATACTGGTGCTGGTTCGAAGCATTTGTGTTTTCCTGCCAGTATTTAATGCCTGTTACTGATAGTCAGAGGGGAGCATGAGTCAGTTTTGTGCCTGGTGCATCCCTGGGTTGCAGGGTGGGTTGAATTGCTATTAACAGTGAGAGAGAGACAGTCAGCATTTGATCTGTTTATATGTGCATGTCTGTGTCTCCAAGAGCTTGATGGGTTTCTTCTCTGTTTACACACTGTCCTGACTTTCTGTAAATTTCATGGCCATGTTGTAATTCATTCATACACTCCATGTTTTCATAGCCTTTTACTTTATTGCATTCTCACTGCAAACTCTTTCATCTGCATTCCTCCTCCATATAGCTTCACTTCATTCTCGAAACGCTTGCATGGAGATGATGTAAGGAATCCCTTCTGGCCCTCCTTCCCATTTTCCCTCCCCCCTTCTTTCCATGCATTTGTTTGTTCTCATTCCTAATTGCTCCCAGATTTTCTGGGTGGTCCATCTGTGAACTAGATAATGGTAGAGTGCCTCTGCCTGCTTGGAGCTGGTGTGCTGTGCTTGTGTTGTGGCCTCCCCACTCCTCTTCAGAGTTGTTCTGTCTTTTATCTCTTTTGTTTGTCTCATGGCTCTTTCACACCTGCTAGAAATCGTGAGCTTGTCCAAAGTGAAGGGTGAGGGTGGGAAAGAAATAGAGTGGGAGCTTTCTTCAGTTAGACTCTCTGGTTCATGTTCCTTATTTTTAAAATATTTCCTTGAAGCTGGTGGAAACGTGTGCTAAGGTGCATGCTCTGCTCTCCCCTCCTGCCCACAGCCCCATTGCTCTTGGGGTATTTCTGGCAATGTAACATTGTGCAGGAAGGGAAAGTAACAGGATTCCTCTCATTTCCTATAGGAAATAGAGAGCTTTGTAAAAACTGCATGAGTCCATCTGTCACCTCAGTCCTTGGCTGGAAGTGCTCCTGAGAACATGCCCATTAGGTGCTGGTTTGTTCAGGCAGCTGTGGAAGATAAGCTGGCTGTCATCGGGGTCTATTTTCCTGGCCTACATGGTGGACACTGGTTTTGTTCAATGTTTTTCACAAACAAACAACAAAAAAACTCACACCCAATCATAGATAAGAGCAGGATTTAGGGAGCTAATTGCTTTTTTCATTTCCTAGATCTTAGACAAAAAATGAGGTGCAAGATCTGAGTGTTCAGAACTAGTCTGCTAAACAAAAAGCAGCTTGCAAAGCCTGGAAAGCAGTGAGTGCATCTAGACTTGCACAAGAGGATGCCAACAGTTTGCCGTGACTCAGCTGAATTGCTGTTAAATATGGCAGATATCACCTGGGTCCTTGCTGTGCTTGGGGAAGGAGTTCTAGGTGAACTGTGTGTGCCACTCGATACCTATATATTCATATCCTGTCTCAGAGGATCTTCACCCAGACAGCTGTTCTTGCTAGGCACATTCTTCTGGAGTAATAAAAAATGTCTTCACTAGTTATATCTTTCTGAATCTTAGGCCCTTTGAACAGTTTCTAAAATTGAATTTGCTTGTATTGCTCTAAAAAAGCAGGTGCACATTTTTGCTGTGGCTGGGAATGAACAAGGCAAGTGGTTGATGAGGAACTGTTTGGTTTGTGCAGGGCAGAATGTCAGCACCCTGGGCACTACAGCTGGGTCCCAGAAACCTTGCAAAGAGCATTAGAGTGATGCTTGGAGATTATAGCAAGTGTATAATCTTGAGCTTTAACAGGTCATGCTCTTATTCCTTTATATGTCTCATCAGGACAGCTGAAAACTTAAGTTTGGTGGAGGCTGGGATGCTGAAAAGTCAGATAATTCCAAAAGCAGGGAATTAATCAGGGTGAACATGTAGCTGGAAAACTGGCAACTCCAGAAATAGCTTGAGAAGTGGGAGAGTGAGTGTGCAGTGAGGGTCTATGGTGGATCCCATGCCATGCTTGCCTACCTGTGGAAGATGAGTACCCACACTTGCCCTCCCCAACCTGGACTCCAGCCCAGCTGTGACATGAGCATGCTTTGGTTAGGAAGAGAAAGGGGCTCCCTGGCACTCTCATGTAACAAAAGGCAGGATTTAACACTAAATTTTCATGAATTTGGAGAGGTGAGAGGGGCAGCTCATGAGCCAAAGCAAACATGGACATGAGGAGACACCTGCCCAGCAGATTTAATCATATTAACATGTAAAGATTTACACAAAGAAAACAAACAAGGTTTGTGTTCAAAAGCAGCATTGAGTTCAGCTGCAGAGATTTTTGTGTCTTTAAATAAGTTTACAACTTAAATCTTGGCTCGTAAAGGGCCAAACCTTCAAGTCCTCATTCATTTTTCACTCCATCTACCCTCTCATTGAAGTCAGCAAGAGTTCAGGTGGAGTAGAGCCTGATTAGGCACCAAAGCAAACTTTGCTTTGGAAACCCATGTCACTTTATTGCTCCACTGGCCAACTAATGGAGAGTGAGCAAAGCTGTGCAGCACCCTCTTTGTGACGGTAAGTTTCCTGTTCCAGAGGGTTTCTCTGTCTTGGAATTGCCAGAGAGCTCCCTTTGAAAGTGGCTTTTTGGTTGTTTTTCTGTCCTGTTATTAATTGGTTGGTGGGCAGGATTAGATTGTTTGATACTGAAGAACAATGTGGCTTTCATGATTTGCATACTTTACAAGGAGCTGAAGGACCTCTCTGGGCTGTTGCAGAAAAGTGCCCACATTGCTCAAGTGTTGGGAAGAATTTCTTCTAATGAGTCAGAGATCTGGAGGGCAGAGTCTTGCCTTGAACAAAGGTGAAGGGAAGTGACTACAGACCTAGCAAGGTATAGCTGCAGTGTGTGTTTGCACAGCATTTTTCTATATGCCCCTTTACTCTGGCTGCTCTCAGACACCCACTGGTGATGGCTGTGGTGCCGCTTTCATCTCCATATCATAAAACAAATACTGTTTTTTCCAGTGCACCTAAAACAGCAGCTCCCCACAGTCTCTCCTTTGTCTGTCTTCAACAAGGAGACATTCTGGTGTAGATTCTCTTTCATTTTAGTACTTCTCACCAAATCTAACCCAGTTTCTTTGGTGAAAAGTTCATGACCAGCTCTCACCCTGAGAGCAAGTTGTATTATCTATCTTGGCCTTGGTTTTATTTGGTGTGGGAGGGCAGGTGCCTGTCTCATTTCAATAGCTGTGTAACATGGTAGGTAATCAGTGAGCTGACACAGGCATTGGTGGAAATTTCCCTGCTCCACAGGTCCCTGGGGAGGAGCAAGAGGGCAACACGGGAAACTTGCCTTGGGCTTGTGGCTGTGCAGAGAACTGAGTGGCAGAGGCCCAGCCTCTCACTGGCAGAGGCAGAAATGGTGAAACAGACCTAACTTTTAAGAAATAAATGAATGAGGTGAGGACCTCCTGAGGAAGAGGTGGGCTTTTTCATTAGGATTAAGAAGAGTGAGGCTTGGGCTCATTGTATTTCAAAGTACTCTGTCTCTCTATTGATGCACCCCAAGTTACATCTACTGGAATAGGGAGACCATGCCATTGAGGCCCCTTTGCATCAGCAGGTGCAGTGAATCTTACTTGGATCAAACTCAGTCTTGTGCTTTCAGCTGGCTAAACAGCATGGGATGTTTGGAGCCCAAATTCTTGTTTCATGAACATGTTGACTTCGATGTATTTACTCAGGATGTGCATGACTGTGATCTGAATCCAGCCCATACACTGCAGCTGAGCATAAAATGAGGTTGAAGAGGGGAGAGGTGTATTTTGGGTTTTGAGGTCTCAGCATCCTTTTTATCAATTTTTCCAGATGTTCTTCGCACCATTTCTGGGAAGGAAAGGCAAGATTTCTCCACCAGCATACACAAGAAAGTGACTGGCATATTTATGATTTTTCCCTGCAGCTTTTCTAGTAAAAAGATATTAGACTCCTTTTACTAGCAAAAAGCACATAAAATTATATCAGTGTTTTGGTTTTTTTTAATTCTTTGATTCCATATGGTAAACATTCATGTATGGAAGGTGGAAAAGCATAATTTTCTTTTATTCTGTGCTAGTCTTTATCTCTCTCCCTTCTGTCCCATATCAGTAAGGATTCATCACATTATTTCCTCATTTTAATATGTACCATTTATTTCTGACATTTCTAACCCATGTGTGAGGCACTTGAAATTACCAGGTTTGATTCCACTTTGGGGATGCTGTGGGGCAGAGGACAGAAAGGGATTCCTAACATGGCCAGAGGTCTGAAGGGGGATTTACCATGTTCCCCCTGGCACTGGGGACCCAAGGGCCTGCTTGCTAGTGCAAACCAGTTAGAGTTGACATTCCCCTTCTCCAGTGCAATTAATTATTTGCCATCCTGGTTGTAGCTATCATGTAACCTTGAGGGAGATCCAGTGCACAAATAGGGTTAAAACTTGGTGACCCGGAGAAGGATTTAGAGCTGTGATCAAATCTGCTATCAAAGTCAAAGTTGATGGAGGTACAGTATTAGAACAAAGGCCAGAATGAAGTTGTAAATTGAAAAGAAAGATTAGGAAAAAGGAACATTACAAGATGAGAGTTAAAACTGATTAAGGGGCCAATCTCTCTGATGCCTAATCCTGACTTACTGGGTTGGGCACTGAGGATCTCCACAGGGGAGGGAGGAAGAAATCTTCCCTCCAGGCTGCACAGCAGGAGAACTGCTCCATAACAACTGTTCCAGCCTAATGGCTTCAGCAGTCTGCCTAGACCCTGACTCCTCTGCTGGCTAGCCCAGTCTCTGAAGAGAGGCAGGACAGTCTGCATTCTCCTCACTGATTTGCAGTAAAGAATAAAGTGCCAAGTTAAGCGTAGCAAGAACAAGAAAACACAAGTTGTACTAGGTGTTAAATATTTAGTGGACAATTACAAAATACTTAAAAGCTTAAAGAAAAGCAATTTGGGTTGCTTTTTGTTTTCCAGTTCAACCAAATGTCCTGGGCTGTGCTCTAAACTGTGTTCATGAAACTTTCAAGGTTCATTTTTTGTTGTTGCCCTGAGCTGTTCTTTGGCTTTTCTGTAAAGAAAAGCAAGAGAAAAAGCTGATAGGAGGAGTTTAGAGTTTTTAAAGACAGAAGTAATCTTAACTTCAGTAAAAGTATATAAGTGAACTTCTAGTAAACCAGTACGTTTAGATTTTTTTAAAAATCCACACACAAAAACCCCAAACCAGAAAAAATCTGTACACAGAAACCAAGCATGGAAGACTTCACCCTCCAAGGTGACTACTTCTGAAAAAAATGAGTGAGTAGGAAAAGAATGTTATGATTGCAACCGTATTGCCACCTTATCTGTAAAGGATATGACCAAGCACCCAGTAGAGTAAGTGCAAAGTGAGGCACTTAGGGACAAGAAGTCAACAGCACTGATACCGAAAGGAGGGTAGCTGGAAAGCAACAAGCCACTCTTAGCCTTTTCTGCTTCTCAGACATTTAAATTGGGTCAGTTCCCCTGTTTTGAGAAGGCTGATGGGAAAACCGGGCAGCTTCAAGTTTTGATTTAAGTTAGTTGACTTTAGGACATCTGACAATGATGTCTGCCTTCCATCCCCCCCAGAAAAATGCATATACAATTCTTAGTGTTTGCAGTGCTTGGAAATGAAAGGTACTTTAAGCAGAGAGAGACCTCCATTATTGTTTTAGGATTGCTGCATTTCAGACAGGCATGTGATGTTTAGCACTGATATTTTTAGATGGTATTTTTTAAAGGTGCTTGGTCTTTTTACAGTGGGCTCACCTTGACTGCACATTAGGTGCCCATCAAACCTGCACTGTTATTCCTTCTTGGAGCTGGCTGGCATTGGGTTAGGGTTAGGGTTAGCTTCTGGCAGCTTCTCTTAGAGGCCACCCCCATAGCCTCCCACTACCAAAACCTTGTTATGCAAACCCAGTATCATTCTAAGTAGTCTTTGAAAGAAGTTTAGGAATAACAGTCTCAAAAATGAAGGCTAGAATGGATTGTCCAAGTGATTTTAGGAATCAAAAAAGGATCTGACTTTTCTGCCTTAAGACATTGTTATTGAAAAAAATGTAAATCATCTTTGCTTATCATGAAAAGGAAAAACTTTGTCCTGCTTTTAGCCATATTACTTTAAGGACCACCTTGAAGAGGATTCTGTGGATTTAGAGTGGAGAATTTGACCCCAGAACTCTGTATATGATCTGTGTGCTGCAAATGGGGGCTGACTGAGGCTCACAACATGTCCTGGCCTCCATCTGCTGCTGCAGGGTGATTCTGCCATGGGTACAGTCTGGTGTGGCAACGCAGACAGACCTGGGAGCACCTGCCCTGAGTGCTGCTGCTGCACACTGGCTGCAGGTGCTCCTCCATGCAGACCTCTGGGACACAGAGGGAGAGCTGCTGTTTGGCTGGAGTAGCCTGCTGCCAAGCCAAGTCACAGCCTGGAACAGCAGTGTTTCTTCAGGGCTTTGGTGAGGGCCATGCATCCTTGGGTTCCTGTTGATGGGGCTGCTAGACTGGCTTAACAGTTTCCCAAGCCACTCATTGCCAGCCGTGGTCATCCTGCCCATCTTTGCCCCAGCTGCTCAGCTGAATCAGCTCCACTGTTTGGATCCATGTGATGTCTGAGCTGAAAGAAGTGGGGTGATGTGGGGAGCACTGTCAGGTCACTGCCTGGTGAGGGCAGGAGCTGCTTTAGCCATCAGTCACCACCAGGACATCCATGGGGCTGCTGCTGAAGGTATTTAACACTCTTTTAACCATTTCACATCCAGGCAGGATAAAAAACTTGCAGCTGCATGTGTGCTGAGCTCAATACTCCATGTTCTCATGGACTGGAGAGCTGGCTGCTCTCAATATGCTCCAAATCAGCCTTGCAGGGCCACACATCCAGATACATTTGATGCTTATCAGGCATTTTGGCTGGATAATGTCAAATACAATTTATAAAGAGGGAAGGTTGCTCTGTGGCTTTCACATGTGCTTTGGAAGTACCTGGAGGGGAGCTTGTTGCACTAAGAAGTCCTGGAAGTGCTACACCCTGGCAGAGGGTAAGAGCTCAGCTTCTCTGGAAAGCTGGCTGTTGCTGAGCCCTCAGCAAGGACTTGGTACTCCTTAAATCCTGGCTGGCTGCTGCAAGAGTCACCTCTGACAGGTAACTTCTGGCACCTCCCAGCCTGCTAGTGGCACAGGCAGCACTTCTGTCTTCATTCCTCTGTGGTTTTCGCCTGGTGACCCTTTGGTGTCCTAGTGGTGGGTTTTTATTAATGGTGTGCTGAGTATTTACAGTAAAATGCAAAAGAAGCATGGTTTGAGATTTCTATTTCAGCTGGATCCAGAGTGATTAAGGAGCAGTGTTTGTAGACGCTGACTCTGCAAAGAAAATGTTGGGTTTTTTTTTTGTTGTTTGACTGTTTATATGCCTCAGACACTTCCTTGTGAAATGCTCCAGAGATTTCCTTTGATTACATTGCCGCTTCATTATCAGTAATGCCTGTTTGCCTTTTAAATTAAAAAGACCTCCTACTCTGACCTCAGAGTAAAACATTCCTGCAATCAAATGTAGATAACCAAAAATAACATCTCCTCTTTGTGGATCTAGAGAGGGAAGCCAGCAGAAGCCCCTCGTTGCCACTTTGGCAGTTGTGTAGGAGGGTGAATCCTCGATGTGATGTCTCTGAAACCAGAGGATGGAGATACAATTGCTCTCTGAGCCAGCTGGGCCTTTCTTCCCCAGCCCTGGGATACTCTAGGTGTTTGAGCATAGAGTTTTGCTGAGCCCTCAGCCTTAGTGTAACTTGCATTTGTGATTATTTGCATGCTTTAATTTTGAATTCCTGATCTGAAATAATGTTGTTTTTAATGTTCTCCTTATGCTGAGCCTATGCTAGTTATGTCTCTGCCCACTGTATAACTTCTAACAATTCTAAACTAAAAAAACCCACGTTAAACCAAGGCCTGGGGTGGTTCTGGGGGGGAGCCCTCATCCAGCAAGGACTATCTGAGGAAGAACAATAGTTTCCTCTGGCCAATTACAGAGGTGTGGCCACAGCCTCTGCCTGGTGTACAGTTCTTGCTCTATGTCTGCCAGCACTGTGATCGATGCTGTAAGCCTTTAAGCAGTGTTATGTTGCATGAAAGGTGAGAGATGGAACTTGTGAATAAATCCTCAGGAATACATGCCATGTCCTAGCAGCCAGAGAGGGATCTGCAAGGCCTCTCTGCCAGGTGTACTTGGGGAGAAGCCATTGTGCTTGTACCTCTGATTCTTCTTCAGAAGACACGTAAGGGAGTTTGAGAGCCAAGAGACTGAAATGAAAATGAACAGTCTGCTTGTAAAGGATTTGGTGATTATAATTGATCAAAGCTGGAGAGGTCTGCTTCAGACCTTTCTTCTTGCTCTTTTTATTTTATGTTGATGTGATTTTCAGTGACAGAAGCATGTCAGCAAGAAACAGCAACTTTTTTGTAAGTTATTGTTTGAGATGTGTGGAAAAGATCAAGTATTATGTTTTAATTCTAAAATTTAAAAAGAGAGAGAAGAATACCCTCTTTTCCCCTCAAAATTCAATACACAGGCCAAGATGACAAGGACAGAAACTTGCTAGTCTTTTACCTTCTGTTTAGCCACATGGGATATTTAACTAAAACTTCTTCCCTCCCTCATTCTTTCCTGTCCCTGCTGTCACAGTGAGAGGGCAACACGTTGCAAGATGTTTCCTCCAACAGGAGAATAATGCAAGCCAGCCAGAGTTTCTCAGGCTGTCTTTAGCAGAGTGTGTGCCACTGGAAGCAAAGAGACTGAACAAGGGTTTACCTGCTGTTTCTTTTGAAAATACTTATGGGTAGGAGGGAGGCTGTGGAATTAAGGACAGAACTTCAGCCTAAGCCTTGGAGGTTTAGATTTTCTGGTTTAAACCAAGCTGAACAATTATTTACCTGTGGCTGTCTGCTGCAGCACCACTATAGGGTGGAAGAACCAGTGATGTTGCACCTGCAGGCAGTGTAGTGAGGGCTTTGTAGGTGTTCAGATGATAGAGAAAACAGCTACAGCTTTCTTGTCCTCTGGGCTTACCCATGGACCCTGAGTATCTTGCACTGGAGAGCCAAGGTTCTGCCCTGAGTTCCTGGCATGTTTTTGGCACGGGGTGGCAGCTGGGAAATGTGCTTGTGTGCTTCAGTTGTGTCATTTCCAGCAGCCCTGGTAAGGCTTCACTAGGCACCCTTCTTCCTTCTGGAAAGGGGAAAAGCAGAAACAAACCAAATAATTTCTAATGTCTGTATCTGACCGAATTCTTCATAATCCAGAAGGGCAGTGAATTAAAACCAGTGGCAACTGAGTGTATTTGCCTGTTTGGTGTGCTTCTGCTCTGTATCTCCTCTGGCAAATTGTAACAAAACACAAACAAGAATTCAGTTTTTGTAAGAGAAGGAGGGCTCTGAATTTCTATTTTTTCTTTTTTAACTGGGATATGCATGTGTTTTCAAAGGGAAGATCCAATTTTAAGAGACACCTGCATCTACTTTAACCTTCCGGTCTTTGTGATCCCTGCTTTTGCCACCAGTCAATTAATGGACTCAGGAGGACATTCTGGGTCAAACTATACCAAATACCCCAAATCCTCATTAACGCTAATTAGTGCTCAGTAGATTAATTGGTGGCGAAGCTCATCTTTTTTTAATTACTTGAGCAAATGAGACAGCAGGACCTTGTGGTCAGCTTTGAATTATTCTGTTTGTTTTGATGCATCTCATTTGAATGTGTAAAGCCAGATGTTTGTTGCCTGGATTTAAGGGCTGTTTGCTTTTGTGAGGGATAAGAAGAAGAGAATACAAAAATAAAATGAAGGTCTCCGTTGACACCTTAGAGCAATTCAGATAGGAAGATGGAAGAGTCGTTTTATTCATGGAATTGAAAGCATTGTTATGAAATAACATGTTACCTTTAATTTACCTTCTGATTTGTCATTCACTTAATGAATTTGTGTGATGTTGCTAGCACAGAATTCTAGGCAGGCAGAAGTCATCTTGACTCTCTTATGAAGCCATCACAAAGGTATTCCTGGCCTAAGGTATTCTGCATTATTGATAGCAACTAAATCTGATTTTGGCTGACTTGACTAATGATTTTTTTAAAATCTTTTTTTTTTCATAGAAAGTCTCAGAATTGGGACCTTTTGACAGTTTTTGTTCTAGTCAAGTATATATTTAGTTCAAAGCATTTTGTCTGTGTCCTTTGTCCTTCATATAATTAGAGATAGATGGTGCCTCTCCCTTACCCCCTCAGAGGTCACTGACTAACCAGCTAAAGCATATTTCACTGTTACTTTCCATGTCACTGACTTCCATAAGAACGTCTGGGTTTGTGACTTCTTCCATTCTGACAAGATTTTTGAGTTCCTGAATATGAACACCACTGTCCAGTAATCAGAGTGTGATCTCATGATCTCTTATCCTTTTGTCTCAATGCATCTGAAGATGCCATCCTTAGACCCCATGGGAGTGTTTAGGCCCTGGCTCGGAGTCACTAGAAAGCAGAATTAAACCTGAAAATCATGGCTAATGCTTGGGATTGATTTACAAGCAGTATTTCTCTGAGCAAGGCCTAACCTGTTGCCTGTGAGCCCAGTGTTGTTACTTTTGCATCAAAGTGTGAGGCAGAGAGAGAAGTCTTCACTTTGTTACCTGTTAGCAGCAGGGCAGAAACCTTTTCTGAAAGCAGGGACTTGTATGAGTGCAAACACTTACTAGTTAAGAAAGCCACTTCACTTTCCTTTCAGGGATTTTATTGGGAGATCTAATACCTGTAAGTAAATAAAATACTCATCCAGTTCAGAAGAACTGTGTTGCATTACCTTCTGTGTATTAAAGGTTTGTTTTATAGTACTTGACTAGTCTTGACTTGCAGTCTATTTAGTCATCCCTCATACTTAAACCACAAATTTCTAATACTGCTGTGAGCTTTTCTTTCTCTGCATAGATGCAATCCAGTATCATTTCCCAAACGGGAAGATCAGATGTGACTTCAGTTTTGAATTTGTTGATTATAATTAGCAATATCAGAGATAGTGTAGCTTTGGCATTCTTAGAGCTGCAATGTGTCACTCCTGTTCAGAGATCCCTTGACAGCAGGCTTTCCTCCACATATTGAATGCAGAAGCCTGGGGGGCTAAGCATTACTGGTCTACACTTCATCTGTTGCTGCATGGTAGACAAGCAGAAAAAGAATTTTTCCTTGTGAGCTTTTCTGCTGTGGTTAATTCCATTCTCAGTGTAAGAAATTTTGTGGCAAATATAGCTTATTTGTCCCTTACAACAAGTATTTTTGATTGGTTTAAGTTTCCTTTTTTAAATCACCCTCATACTTTTTTAAAGCACCCTCGTCTTCTTACATGTTCTTTGCCTGCAGAACATGAACAGGTATTGCACTTCTGTCATTCACAGGACAGCAGTGTGTTCAGACAGTGTTTCACTAAACTAACAAGTTACCCAGCAGTCTCCTGCAGTCTGCAGGAGGTTGTGCAGTACAGCATCACTGGTAGTGGCTGGTTCTGCAGGTTGTCAACTTCCTAAGCAAGGGAGGTTAAAGGTTAGAGAAGTCTCATGTCTTGCTTTTGTGCCTTCCATTGCATCACCCTTACCTGGTGATTCTTTGTAGTATGTGTTTTCCACCATGCTGCCTCCTTGGAACAGGTATAAACTTCTTTCTGTATGTACTAGATTTTCTACATAGCATTACATTACATAGCCAGAAACTGATCTTAGTTTTTTTAATCACTTGGGTCCTCCAAGATTTTTAGAAGCTTTCATGCTGTAACCCTAGTTTTAATGGAAACCTCTGATCCTTTCTTCTTTGAACACATGCAGGTCTCCTGAGCCAAGAATTGTTAGAGTTTGTTTGACAAACTCAGTTGGAATCAATACTTTTGCTTCAAAATTTATTATCAACTTCTATTTTATGTTGAGGGAATACTACCGACTGCAAGCAGGGAAAGCAACCTGCCATACTCATTGCAGGTGTGATTCTGTGGTGCCAGGGGAAGGAGGGGAAGAGACCAAGTGTCTGAAAATGCTTAGAGATTGTAAAGATTTTGAGGAGGAGTCCATAGGTTTTACAAGCTTCTAGTTCAGATGTGTGAGCTTAGGGATCACAGGAAAATGAGAAGGATTCCACCTTGTCCTTTGTGGACACCTCATTATGCACTGAACAGAGGACTGTGAGCCTGGCTATTGCCCTAATGGACTATTAAGTGGAATATAAGCCTGCATGGCTGGATTACATATTACAGGCATCTCAGAAATTCTTCAGTTACTTTCCTGATTGAAGTTAGCAAACTGCTTCAGGGAAAGGGACTTGTTTGTTTAAAGCTGTTGTTAGCATGTCGACAGCAGCAGCTGCGCTTGCTGGGATTTCCATTTCATACACCAAATGCATGTGAATTTGTAATCTAACCCAAGGAAGATACCAGCATTGGCATTCAGGTGTGTATCCATGTTTGCAGCATAATCAGTGCAATTGCTCCTTGTGAATAAAGATGTGAAAGAAAAAGCAGACTGGGAAAACGGAGACATGGTGCAAATGTGGGGCAAATGGGACAAAGGCACTGCAAGGAGCTGTACCAGCAAAGAGATCCCTTCTATGCACTAGCTCCATCTCAGTGTCAGGAACAAGGGCGAGGAGGAATAAACAGACCAATTGTGGAGAACTTCGAACAAAGTAGACTCTAATACCTTTCTGAAAATAATCTGATACTTAAGTTACTTGAGGCTCCAGTGCAATGAGATTTGAAGGCCTACGTTATTTTAAAACCCCATTGAACTTAGTGGGACTCATGTACGTAATTAAGTGCTTTGAAAGGTCAGGATCTTAGTCGTAATTTTTTAACTCTGGGCATCAAGTTCTTGATGAAGCAAGTGTTGTTTTTTTATAAAAATCGAAGTGGAGAGTGCCTCTAATAATTCTTGTTGGTATGTTACACCTATTGTAAGCGTACCGTGTTTTTCATCTTAAGTTGGTATTTTCTCGTTTTGTAAATTCAGCAGTAATTTTTTCAGGCCTCTGACAAGAACTGTGTAAACCAAAGAGGTTTTTAATAAAGGAAACTGGATAGAAAGTTTTCTTTCCATATGGGAGGTTGGTTAAAGTGAGACCATTCTTTAGAAGGCAGAATTAACTATGGGTCCTACCTTTGGTTGCTTCAGGCCATTTTGCAGGTGTGATAGAAGCCTTCTACCTGTGCTAAGCGACAATGCTTTGCTCCTTCTCTCTAAGGCAGTGTGTGTATGCTGTGATTCATGTGCATAATACTAAAGAGAAATCTTCTTAATGTTCCATATCACTCGATGTCAGACTTCTGATACGGTTCGTAGTAATTTAGAGGCATCACACATTCAGAAATCACAATGATGGTGATATTAGGGATGAACTGACCAAAAGTAGATTTATACAGTGTCCTTAGAAAGGAAGAGTTCTCTTGATAATGTGCAGTTTAAAGAAAGAGAAAATTCTTTTTCATGCTACCACCTTTAGCACTGACAAAGTCAAAGCTGATAAGTACTTTAAATACAGTTGACTCTTACCTTGAAATGATCTGGTTACTCACTGGTGTGTTTTCTCTCTTTCTGTCTCCCTTAGCGTGAACGAACGTGACCATTTGTTAAAAAGGCTCGGCAGGAAAACTCCTCCGAGCCTTTTCCGTGCTCATTCTGTCCAGCAAAGCGTGTCACGTAAGTAGCGGCTCACGTCCGCCTCTGTTTCACAGCCTAGCCCCACGTCAGGGAAGCCAAGGGTGATTATTTTTTAATTAAATTGTAGGTAGAGATAATCTAGCGCCGAGGCTGAGCTGCCAAGCAAGACACGTACATTTGGAAGTGGAATTAGTGTATCTGGCCCTAGGCAAGGGGAGCTCAAATGTGGTTAATTCCCTGGGATTCAATCACCAGGCCCAAATGATAGAATCCCAGTGTGCAGGTTCTCTAAAGGTAGAATTCTGATAGTCTTAAGAATAGTCTAAAAATCAAAAACTCTGCATAAAGTAAACATTTTGGTAGAGCCTAGCTTTAATAGATTATTTCTGTATGAAATGTCATGTTAGCTGTGTATAGCTGAGAATACAGAGATGTTTCAGGGATGCCATTAGGGTTCTGTGTGTTGCTGGTGAGGAAAGCCATGGCCTGCAGATCTGCTTCTCTCCCTCTCCTCTCTCTCTTTGTCCGCTGCTGGGAGAAGAGAAACAACATCACAACTGGCTACTACTGCTGCTTCAAATCAGTGGCATTTCTTGTTGATGTAGAAGTCATCCATTTATTTGTCTTCCTGTGTCTGCTGGACCTGATGGGCTTTTGTCAGTGTTTTAAAGGCTTCCACAGTATTTAAAATCATCTCTAGCAGCTCTGCAGGCCAGATGCACCAAAGGACCAAGCTGTCTTGAGGGACCAGGGAGTCCAGTCAGCCCTTTCTAGTGAGCATATGCAGTCTCTCTTGTGATTGGTATCAATAGGCTTATTTATTAAAGAAAGTAACTCCCTCATTGTGTAGTGCTGCTGCACGCAGGGCAAGGGGCAGACATTCAGGATTTGGGGTTTGTATTGCAATTGCAGTAGGAAGTGACACCCCTGACTGCCCAAGAATCACAGTGGAGTCAAATTTCATTGCTGCCTGTGTCTCCTTCTGTAGCAGAACTGTTACGGCTCAGGCCATGGAGGGAGGGCTGGGATAATACCTGAGGTATTCTTGTTTTCCATGGGAAATTTGACTAGAAGGGTGGGACAGTGATAGATCTGATAGTGTTTGTCCTTGATAGAGCCATTGGAAGGCTGCCATCACTGTCAAGGGATGTGGGGTCTTTTGCAATCAATCCCACTATGTCTGGGAAGAGAGGTCAGTGAGCAGAGCAGCCCTGTGGACCACATTTCTGCAAAGATTTAATCCTTTGTACAAAGGAGCCAGGGATGCTGATAGCAACATGGCTTTGGGCATGCAAACATGCTCTGAGGAGATTCCAAAAGCAATGATTGGCAGAAGAAATCCATAAAATGCACAAATAAATGGCTGTCAAAATAGTCTGCTGTGCAGACTGAACCACAATCTGAAACCTGTGAAGGAGTGCAGAAAGGAGCTATACCAGGGGGTAACTAGTCAGACTTAATATGTGCTTTTAGTCTCAAAGAACACATCATCAGGTTGTTAGTAGGCAAACAGTTATGGGGAAAGAAAAATGAGATCAAAATAAACCCTAATTTGGATAACCAGCTTCCCTATAAATGCAAATGATTAAGTGCTAAATGAGTCAGGCCAGTCAGGACAGGTTACAATCAGCAATCTGTTTTTCACATGAACATAAATTTTGACTGTGAAGCTGTTAGGATTGAAAGATGATTTTTGTGATGTATCCATGACTTCTGTCATCTGTTGTCAAATATTATTTTCCAGTGTTGCATAGCTGCTATATGTACAAGGCCATGTAAAATCTAGGGAACATATGTGCTGTTTTCACAACCCTGGATTGTACAAGTGTTTACTAAATGCTAGAAATCTTCAAAGCAAAGAGTTGATGAATAGGGCAGTAGCCTTGACATGCCGGGCCAGTATCTTAAATCACACTACAAGCACTCTGTTTGAAGTCTTGAACTCTTCATGTGTTTCCACCAGGCCCTAAATTCCCAGGCTGTGAAGACCAAAAATTGCTTTTGTGACTTCAACTCAGAATCTGTTGCTTACATATAAAGGAGGAAAATGGTTTGTTTAGTTAGAGCTGACAAAAGCTTAAGCAAATGGATTGCCTTGGTCCCAACAAGGAGTGAAAATGGGATTAAATTTGGTAGCACAGATTGTAAAGGTGCAGTACTGGGTTGGAAATTAGTTTATTTTTGACAGCAACCATTTCCAAATGCTTTGGGAGGAAGCAATGCCTAAACAGCTTTGTTTCCAGCTACATGGAAAGGAAAAAAACCTCACAGGGAGTTTCTGGGCTACTACTGGTGGTCAATGGTGGTGGCAAAGAGCTTACTGAGGTGAGGCTACACAGCTCTGTACAAGAGGCAGAAGCTCGCTCTGTGTGTTTCCTTAGCTCTCTGTTGGTGAGCCAGCCCTTCTCCTAAAGCACTGGCACAGCACAAGACCTTAAGGCATGATGTGTGTCAGGGGTGCTCCCATACAGCACCAGGCTCCTGTGGGTCCAGCACCCGAAGTGGGCAACAGAGCCACACAGCCAGTGCCATGGCAGTGCCATATGGGAGTGCCAGCCAGGATTAGTCTCTCAAACACCTCCTCTCATTAAAGAAACTGGCTAAGAGTGGCTGTCTTGGAGAGTAGCCCTGTCCATTTGGAAGGAATGTCCTTAAGGTGAAACCTTCATGGCTGTTTTACTTGCTCTTTGTTTTTGTGTTCCTGAATTGTGAAGAGCTGCCAGAAGCATGAAGGAAATCTATCTGCTGGCTGTGCTATCAAAGATCATGTGGTTCCTTTCTGGGACATTTGTGAAAAGTTTAAATAAAAAAAGGAAGTCTGAAGCTCCTGACTTTAGTGGAAGAGTTGCATATGGTTGTCAAGCTCAGGTGCTAAAATAAAACCATCTCAGTGCAGCCTTGTAGGCAGTGCTGACAACACTGCTTCCCAGGCTGTGCTCACCTCCTGGTGAAGGTGCCTGGTGCAATTGGTCATTCCCCACTGCCATCTGCTTTCTGAAATCTCTTAAGAATGAGCAGGAAATGCTACTAGGCTCCTCTCAGATGTGTCTTTGGACCCTTCCCTTTAGCTTGCTGTGTGGCTCTCCCTTGAGGGAAGGAGCAATAATGATTTCCAAAAAGGGTTTGCTGGCTGTGAGGTTTTCCCCAGGTCTCCATCCAGGTTCTTGTCTTTTTTACTGCTGTGACTTTGTGAGAGCAGCAACTCCTTTAGACAAACTCTGTAGATATAAAAGATGGCTCTTGACCTCCCCTTTCCTCCTGTGTGACTGACTTGTATCACCTGTTCCCCCAGAGGATGGGAAGGGTACCCTTCATCCATAAGGAAAGTTCCACAGCATCCTTCTGGGGTGGTTTCCCTCCTGCAATGCCCCTGCTGGTGTTCAGTTATCATTTGTCTCAATGTGCTCTTTAAAAAGAGAGCTGAGTCTGCTTCCGTTAAGCACGGCTTTGGCAGAGCTCCCTCTGAAACGCCAACAGCCATGCCTGAGTCAGGATTACTGCACTTGGCCCAGGCTTCCTATGCTAGCCAAGAAAATCCTTCTTCCTTTGACAGAATATGGTGATTTCATAGAGTAAATCTGAATGCAGAGCATATGGTTTACACCTTATTAATCAGTGGAGAAAAAGCACCTGTCATCTGAGGTTCGTTTCACAGTATGGGGGCTGACAAATAATAAATAATAATAATGCGTTCATGCTGAGGGCTCTAATCCCACCATTTATTCTCCACTAGCAGACACCTTCTTCCTTTCACTTTTCTGCTAGTGCATTTTTATTTGAAAAACAACAGGGGAGCTACTTGAGATGCTTTTTAAACTTTTTTTTCCTCTTATCTTGCTTGTGTTTGAAATATAATATACATTCTGTATTTTTTCCAAGCTACATGTTTGTTGACTGTTAAGTGGAGTTGCAATATTTTAATATAAGTTTTGGGAAAAGAAATAGGAATAATTGGTTTAGAATTTGATGCTGTGGCATCTGACTCTTATTTTCTACTTGCAAATACCAGTAAGTTGGTATCTGAGACTAAAGAGATGGGACCATTTGTCAGGAATTCCTCTTGGGTCCTTAAGAAAACACAGGCATGGTTTATCAGAAGAGAAATTATTTACTTCAGTAAGCATTAGTCAAACTGTTCAAGATTTTAGGCAGCTTTCCCTTTCCCAGGTTAAATAGAAGATGGTTGCTGAGTCAAAGCTGAGTCAAAGCTGAGTTAGCTTTCACTTTTTAACTGGTAAACATGCGCTGTGACATCACAGAAAATCTCCTTAAAAACTCTGCAGAACAAAATGTTTCGCCTGAGACAGAATTTGGCTGGTCAAGTGATACCACAATGTTGATTTTCATTATGTCAGAGAGAGTTTTGCTATCCAAGAAGCAATATTTCCTAGAAGAGATTTAAAAAAAAAAAAAAAAAAAAGGTCTCTCACATCTCCCCAACCCCCTAAAAGTTTTAGTGGATTTGAATCTGGGCATTTTTCTCCAAAGGTAAACAAAAGGATGCATTTTATACTTTGGACTGTAGTAAACCATAATACCACTGCAGTATGAACTAGTGAAATGCTGCAGCAGGTGAGAGTTCTGATGGGCTGCCAGTGACAAGTGCCCTCTTGCTGGCTGGCCTAAACAAATCCTGGGGCAGACAATTTGGGTGTGTCAGAGGAGAGTGCAAGGAGTAGGCCTCTAAAATAAATCCCTGAAGTGACAAAAACTGTAAGCAGTCCTTCCATGAGGAGGTCTTCTGGAATAAAAAGAGCCCTCTGGACACTTTTTGGTCCTGGGCTTGGAAGCTGTTGTCATGAGAGTGCTGTTGAGCTTGCACAGACCAGAGCAGCCATTGCAGTGAACAGAAAAAGAGTGTTAAATGAGAGACCTAATGGGAGACTAGATTCAGATCTACTCATAGAATATCAAAGCTTTAAGAAAACCCAACAGGATGCTTTTAAAATTCAGTAGATTGTCTGATATCTGGTACCAGTGAAACCTTAGATTTGATGAGAATGTGAATCTCTTCTTAACAAATGAGCCCCATTGACAGATATTCAAAAGTGCCACTTTCCTCCATTAATAGAAAGTCTCGGAGTATAAAGGTCCTTCCTTCTGTGAGGGTGAGTGGGTTGTGCCCAGAAAGCCCCAAAGAAATGTGCTCTTTCCTTGGGCTGCTGCAGGACAGCTGAACAATAAGGGCCTTGTTCCCAAGGCAGGCTCATAGGTGTGGTTTTAAAACTGGAGTTGAGGGAAAAGTTCAAACTTCCGGAAAGTTCCCTAGTAACTGACAGATGGAAACTTTCATTGGTTTTGGACGGGGTCGGGAAGCAGTGGAAATGTAGAGCTGCTTGGGGAGTATGGATGGGACTCAAGCATTTGCAGCATTTTGATTCCACAAGGCACAGTCAGCTGCCTAAACAGCTTGAAGTTCAATTTTAATTGTAATGTGAATAGAAAAATGTAATATGAACTCATCTTCCTGTATAGAGATCTACAGGAAAAGTCTTACATGAGCTGCCAAATGTTGAGCTTCGGCTGAGAAGCTTGGGGGTCACAGCCTTTCCCATGACATACACACAAAACCCTTGTTGCTGATATTCCAGGATGGATGAGGGACATGAACATGTGAGGATACCCCTGGTATTCTTAATCACAGATCATCTTAGTCTGAAGTTTCTTGCTGTATTAAGGTGTTTCCTATTGGTGTGAGAGTAGTGAACAGGTTCCTTTGACTGAATTTTGCATTGGCATTGCGGAGTGGTTGGGCTGCCTGGCTGTCTGCAGGCCTGTGGCAGCACTGGGAATAAGCAGGTCATGGGAAGATGACACCCAGGGCTGACTTGTGTGGTCAGTGCTGGATTTGCAGCAGTTATGGCAGTTGAAGACTCCGTTACGCCAAATGATCTCATGGATAAGTAAATATGGCAAAGCCACCTCGATGCAAATCAGGCAATGGGACATGGGCTTCAGTCTTCTAGGGCTTAAGCTTGTGGTCTTTGACCAAGTTGACTTATCCATGGAGAATTTAGCCAAAAATGCTAACAGGATGCTGGCCCTTCACATGGAACAAACCCAGTGGAGGTGTTTGTTTAAGTGTGAATCTACCCTTTTTTAAATGAAAGCCTGTTTTGTGCATCGTACTTCCTTTGCAATGATCCAGGATGGACACACTTTTTTCCAAAAGGCTGTTTGCACTTCATGAATGTATTCTGTGAACCTTCAGCTACAGGCAGGAAAAACGAACCTGTGCCTCTGTAGCAGTATGTATATTGGCATGGAACTGCTCAGGGAAAATGAAATGGGATGCTGGGATGATTGGTCATGTAATCAAATCAAGGTTCCTGCTGTCCTGCAATCACTTCCATGAGGGATATGTGACTGGAGCAATGTATTCCTGTTTGAATCCCCTCCACTTACTGGCAAAGATTTCCTGCTGTGCTTGTGACTCGGGGTGTCAAAAAATCTCCTGTCCTTTGCTATAGTTTTCCATTCAGAACTTTCTATAAGACCACGTCTGCAAGCCTGTCTGCTGTTTCATCATGTTTGCCCATTAGCTATTTGTGACTGTTTTACCAGCATTGTGGTGTTCTGCAGATGCTATCAATAAATGTCACTTGCCTGTCCACAATACTTTAAAAGAAATCAGGCACATGGTTATTTTCATCTGAACAGTTTCTAGGGAGACCACAGGATTGTGCTAGCCAGCAGGATTAACCAAATAGACACCTCCAGAACATGTGTTTTCTCTATGCAAAATATAAGTGACTGGCTGAGAGAATCAAAAGTTTCAGTGTCATTCGTCTGATTCCACTTGAAAAATTGTTTAAAAAAATAATCCTGAGAGGAGTAAAGAGGAAGATGTGAGAAAAATCTGGTTGTGGGCTAGACATTCCCACCTTTCTCCAGAGAAACTGCTGGTATCAAGCGGACTGCAGAGGAGTCAAGCTGAAATGCAAATCTACTTCTCTCTTAAGTCTTTAGAGAAGCTCTGCCACTATGGGAGTACTATGGGAGTGTGTTCAAATCAATCTGTAGCTTATTAGGTTGACTCAGAGGGCCTTGGTGGCTGTGTGCATTGTCCTGGCCTGGGGAGGGGAGCAGAGGGACAGAGCAGGCAGCAGACACCCTTCCTGTGCCACATGGGCAATGCAGTGAGCAGCTCTGAGCATCAGAAGCACAGCACAGAAATTAAGGTTGCTGTAGTCTCAGTCACATAATTTCAGTGATGCCTAAAACTGTTTCTAAAAGAGGTCTGTGCTCTTGAGCTCAACTCCAGTGACTGATTTCTTTTTCCTTCTTCTGCTTTTTCAGATGGGTATGCATTTTCTCAAGAAGAACACGGTGTTGTTTCCCAGTCGCAAGTCGTTCGATCCTACGATACAACCAAAAGGAGAACAGAAATAGAATAAATTATTCTTTACTTGATGGGTGATGGGAATAATGGGATTTGGATCAATGCATCCACTGTTAACACCTTCATGACTAGGTTTGGCAGCAGCAGCCAAAACACCAGAGAACTCATTTCTGTGGCCTTAGCCAACAAGTTTCTGTATTCTCCCTGCAAATCTTGAGTGCATATTGTGGGGGGGAAATCATTGTTTGACTTCAGTCGCAAAGCTCTGCCTAAAGTTTTGTTTATGTTGTTATGAAGCATTTGACTGTGCTATGTGAGGTGTGAAATTAAAAACAATGTTTTACCACTATTTAAAACATCGGCATAAGGTTGTTCTGGGGGAAAAGTAGAAAATTTATGTTCCATGAGAAATCAGCCTTTGCTTAATTGGAACGGGGTGCTGAGATTTCCTGTTTCATTACACACAGACCAAGTGCACATGACTGCATGCAGACTTTAGTCCTTCTTGTATTCACTGTTAATTAATTTGGCTGAAATTTTCAACAGACCATTTGGTGTAAAATTTTTGATTGCAACACAGTTTGTAGCTAAAAATGCTTATTTGCCTTCTTATGACAGAATAACACAAGATAGCAATCAATTACTTAGACTATTTGCCCTCTTACAGGATTTATTAGGGTTCTATCTTAGCTTTCTGAAACCCAAATAATAGCTTACTCACAGAGCCAGGATGTGGAAGTCAGAGCTTGGCAGAGCAGCTGTCTTGAGTGCATGGCATTGTACACCAAGATGAACTCAACTAGGTGCCTCCTCATAACGCTTCATGATGTATTTGGATGTGCACTTCAAGTGTAGCCTGGGACTTCCCTCCATGACCCCATTCCCAGTTTAACAGTAGAATAAAACAGTGAGAATTTCAATTTATAGGTACCATCTGGTCAGATATGTTGATAAGATGTACATGTGCATGGGGGGCTGATAGTGTAACCCTAAAGAAGCTTTCCCCGTGCCAGGTAAGAGAGGTTTGCAGAAGAGGGCTGGAGGGGATTACACACGTGCGTGCACACACATGGACACACACAGAGCTGGCCATTGTGAAGAGGAGACCTGCTGTTTGTTTGTTCAGCCAAACCAGTCCCTCTTCTAGATCTGATCCATCAACAGGCTTCCCAACACACCCAGACCCATGAGCCCTGGAAGGAATGCTGGCTCCATGGCCTTGCTGTGCCACTGGGACAGGCGTGCTGCTGCATAGATTGGGATTTTGAAGAAAAAAAAAAAAGGCAAAAACTGGGGCATAAGTTAAAGCTGAAAGAGCTCTTAGAAAGCTTATGCTGTCCTCCAGACAAGTTCTATTAATTTTAGTCACCAAGCCACGTTTCTGAACAGTATAAAGTAAATACTGCTGTGTTTAAGCCAGGCTTCGTGGTTAATGTATATTCTACATCTGTATATTTAAAAAGTTGGCGTTGTTTTTTGCCTTATTGACCATCATCCAGAGTTTTTTATTGATTTAAATATATCTGAAAGCAATTTGAATATGAATGTTTATGTTTAGCAAAGGAGAGGAAAGTTCCAGCCTGGCCTACTGGTTTAATCTTCCTTAAGGGTTGTGAGTAAATGCAAGCGCTTAAATGCTATAATTCAATTTTCAGTGCCACCTCAGAGGTTCAGAGTCCCCTTCTCTTTTAGAAAAGGCAAATTTTGCTCCTGCAGCACCAGTCAGGATTGCTCTTGGATTAGGCTGATGGCACAGAGGGAAAAGTCATCACCTTCTTTTTGCCGTGCTAATGAGACAATTATGCAATAAGGAAAACGTACAAATAATTTTGCCATAGGCATGAATGTCAAGGGGCCAAGTGTGGATGTATGTATTTTCTGGGAGAGGAATTTTGTTTAAAGGCACAAATACTAGTGCTGAGAATAAATAAGGGGAGAGTAAACCTGATCCCAGGAGTTTTTAAATCTTAAGGCTGATATAACCCGTTAAACACTTCCTTTTATTTAGAAACCAAATCTGTTTAGGAAATGTGTGGTGTAAGCCTCTCCTCAAAACTGCTAATTGTTTCTTCCTTTTGTAAAAACACAAGGAAAATTAACTTCCCACCAAGGCAAAATGAGATCAGCTTAGTCTTTGTACTCTAAGCTACACACCAAACATTGGCATGTAAACAATTTGGAGGCTTTTAATGACGCTGCAGAAAAAAAACTTTTAAAAGCCTTTGGATAATGAAGAATGGCAAGTAAATGTGTTAAGCAGAGAATAGAAGGGATCCTGGAGTTTTTTCTGTTCTTAACTTAGGGCTACAAAATTTTGCAGAACATAATGAAAGATGCTGGGGAGGAGCAGCTGTCATCTGATGTGATTTATTTTATTAGTGCAGACTATGGGCTGTATCATTTTGACCTCCCTGTAAATTGAGGTCAGTGTGTGTCACAAACAAAAACCTTCCCTAGAGTGAATGGTGGTTTAGACTGAGCTACGTGTGTTGGTTGTCAGCTCAATGGGAATTGCACATGGGATTTGTCACAGGGCTATACAGTATGTGACACTGGGGCTAGTGGGTCAGACTTTATCATCACTGTATGGCCTTAATCTCTAGCTGAGTTAATTCTGTAGAACCCACCCAGGTCAAGACCTGGCATTCTTCTTGTTCTTTGGAGTCATTACAGGAATTAATGTATTGTAATGTGCCGCAGACTGGGTGTTGGAGTTGCTTGTCTTGATGAGCAATGATGAGGTGCATTCGGGTGCTGTGTTAGCAGAAGGAGAATGACAGCTGCTCTGCATCAACAGAATTCCTTGTTCATTAGGGCAAATGCACGGAGCAGTAACAGCAGCCTTTGAAAGTGCTGTGTGAAAGTGTTATCGACTAGACAGGGTATCGGAGCAGAAGGAATGGGGCATTTCTGCGTGACTGTCCAGACTTAACTACCCAGCCTTGATCAGAAAAGGCCTTCCTGAGCGGCTCTCTGCACTGACCAAAGGGAGATGGGTTTGGATATTCAGATGGAAGCGGTGATTTTCCTGAATTAGAGTTGGCTGTGTTGCTGCTTTTTATAGCACCATAATCACAGCTTGCATAGAAGCTGCTGCTCCTTTAATGATTGCCTAGTAGCAATTCAAAGCTGGCGAGCGGGAGCCCGAGCTGCTCTGAGCGCTGCTGAGGAGTCTGTTGACATTTTCTTCTCCTTGACAGGGCTTCAGGTCTTGCTGTAGGGAGCTAGAATGGGAAGTCAGTAATAACTTGTCAAGGAGAAATGGCAAATAACCAATAAAAGTATCTGGGTCAAACTAAGCTGCTAATATACATAAAAATGTGTGTAGAGTTAACATGAACTCTATGGGCTGTAAATTAAGATAACAGTCAAGCCTCGCTAATCTGCAGTTTACTAGACTACACACCCCATAGTGCATGGCCAAAACTGTGCAGTCTCTTCCCCTACCTCAGCCAGCAGCTCATAGCAGATGCTACAGGGAAGTCTCTCTTACCAAGATTACATTATTTTTTACAGCATGTACTGGAGTGTGTTCGCTGGGAGACAGTCATAATAATAAAGTTGTAAATAAAGCAGAGAAAGCTTTATTTATGTGAATATGTGAAATGCACACAGGGTGCAACTTGGCCCTCTATGGACAGCCCAAGAACCCGAGACGTGTGCAGTCCTTACACTGTCCGTGTCCTGCAATTTGCCCTTTTGGGCTAACTCACTAAATCTTCTGTTTTCACATTGCCTCCAGTCATCAGTGAAGGCTAGTGATACTCTATTCACATTCTCCCTTAGTTTTATAACTAATGACTTAAATTAATCTTTAAATGCTTCGAGGAGTGTACTTCTCACAGCTCAGGTTTGAAGCAGAGCAGGCATTGAATGGGTGCTTGGCCCTGAGAAGCACCTTGGGTTTATCAGATTTCTCATTACTGTTAAGCACGGAGGGTATTTTACCTTGTTTTGAATCATCACACAGTATCAATGCCTTAAACTTCAATCAGGTTGCAGAAGAGCTCTTTGTGTCCTGTTGAGTCTAACAAGAAGTGGTGATGGTATGAAATACCTGAGGGGTTGGAGAGGAGAATTTGGCTATGGTGTATCTGGGTAGCAGTCTGCATCTAAAATATGGCACTGACCATGCATGTTCCTCAGCCTCCAGACAGCTGGACCCCTTCTGTCCTGTGAGGAGGGATTCTTACACTCACCTCTTCCCAGTATCCTGTAGACACCCAAGAGAGGCTTCACTGCCTTTCAGCATCTGTGACCAGAGCTTTGTGTCTGGAGAAGGCCAGGCATAGGTCAGTACAATAGGTGACAACAAAATAAATCCATATGGCTGCTTTTTTCATATGTAACAGTAAGATTAATGGAGGCTTTGAGCTTTGTTGGCAAATGAAAACCAGAAAGTGCCCTGCACTGCTTGGCCACACAAGTGAATCCCAAAGGTGATCACTTCTCAATGACCTGCTGGAAACCTAGCCAGCCTGACTGAGTTTATCTGGCCAAGAGTGTGCTTTTGGATGGGCTGTCTGGAGAGGTGAAGGGAAACAAAATAGATTGGCCAAGACCAGTGCTGCTGTTAGAGGTTAGTGAGGGGAGGGATTCCTCAGGCATCTGTGAAGAGCTGTGATAAAGCTGATTTCTTTGGTTCCTTCTTGTGGCTCTAGGATGGGAGCAGAGCTGAGAATTTCTGAAGCACTGTTACCTCCTGAAGCTGAGTTTGTCTGGTACCAAGCTGAGTCCTGAACTTAGAATGAATCCCTGCCAGAAGTGTTCCCTGTTTGGCATGTTTTGGCTCTAGCAGGTTGTTTCCTGGGTTATGAAGATTGCTAAATTATTTACTGGTTCCTCTTTCCCTCATGGACTCACCAGAACTGAGCACTGGAATTATTTCAGTCCTGGCTGACACCCCCTCATGGAGAGTTAGTGGGATTTCTGCTCAGGTGTGCTCCTGGGCAGGTTCCTGTCCCTCAGGCCAGTGCAAGAGGCTCATTAATCTCTGGATGTCTTTGTGATAGTGTGTGAAACCCCGGGGTTGTTTCATTTGGATTCATGGCCTGCTCGTGTGTGGTGTGGACAGAAGGTAAAGTGACTGAGTACTGGTGTTTATCCAAAGCCTTCCTTTATGTATGAAGAAGGTGAGATAAGTTCTCCTGAAATCTGCCACAAGAGGTCTGTTCTTGTTCAGCCTCTTGGTAGCTTCTAAAAAGAAACAGAAGTTAGTAAATTACAAATTCTGTGTGGGCAATCTCAGCTCTGGGCAATCACTCAGAAGTCTAACAATGAAGAAAAGTGTTAATATATTGCCAAACTGTCACTGTGCATAGCTGGAAGGTCAGCACCCTTGTAATTATGGAGCAATGAAGCCAAGGGAAAAAGCCAACATTAACAGAAAGACACGATTGTTTTAAATTCTAACTACCTTACTGGGTGGTTTTCCTGCGAAGATGTTCCAGATGTCGTCTTGGCATAAATTAATCAATTTCAAAACATCTGCTGGGTTTCTTAGAAAACATGGAGTTTACCAGACAGTGCTTGTGCTCTCCTCTGCCCCTCTGGTTGATATGTTGATTCAGAAGGGGAATGAGGGTACTTGCTGTTCTTACTGTCAAGAGTTCATAGACTGGAAAGTTGCTCAAAGTTGTTGCTCAACTCTTTTTCTTTTTTTTTTTTAAGGGCTCCAGTTATGAAGTAGTGAGGCAGCCAAGCCCTCTGGGACTGTGTACATGTGTGTGCTGGAAGAGATGTTTAACTTGAAAACCTCCCCCTGTCCCTCCTCCTGCCCCCAAAGTGCAGCCCATTGCAAGGGGAGGTCAAATATTCAGGGTCTTGAGTGACAGGATCTTTAACAGCATCTTTTTCATCAGCGAGCCAAGTCATGTGCCCGCTTGTCTGTCATATCTGTACTCGAATTGCTTAAATATTGTTTCAGATGGGGATGTTTCAATCTGGATATGCAGAGAGGAGTGATGCTGTGGGGGGATGTTTAATTGGCTCCCAGCAGAGCAGTAGTGGTGTGTGGGTTTTTTCCTCTAGAAGTGTTACCATTTTCAGGTCCTATTAATGTCCTCTGGTAGTTTAAATACAGCATTGCATTACAGTGGAGTTTGTTTCCCTCTCAGACTGAATACAAATGAAGGTCATTTACTTGTATTTTTAGAAGGTTCAGAAAACTTAGACAATTTGTAGCTTTGAACAGCATTGTTGACTGTTGTATGTCTGCACAAAAATATTTCCAATAAACCTTTTATTAAAGCAATCCAGCAGACCGAGGCTTGTTTGTTTTATTCCCCCACAAGCTTTGCAGCAAGAGTTCAGTGTTAAATACATTTGAGATTTAGTCTGCAAAGCTGTTGAATGGATTATTTCTATTTTTTCATGGCCTTTTGGGTGTGTTTTAAGGGCCTGCTCATTAGAGCAAGGCTTGAGTTCCTTCAATAAGTCTCAAATCAGGCCCCAAATGCAAGGCTAATATGGCAAAATAAGAATGGTACTGATGAGCTGACAGCAGATACTGGTATTTGAATAGTGTCTTCAGGGGGAAAACTATCTTTTTATATAAGCTAGGTGGAGAGAGATTCTTCTACAAATGATACACTTGATCTCACCAAGGCTTCACCAAAATAAAGCTTAGAAGTCTTTTGTCCCAGTTAGGTCATGTAGACACAGCAGGGGAAAATTAAGCCCTAAAAACCTTCCCTTGCCTCCTAACTTGCAGCTAAATTTGCAATTTTACCACGGGCCCTTCAGGCTCTGAGTGTGAGGAGGAGCATGGTCTGATGGTGCAGCGAGATGTGAGGTGAGACCATGGCAGCAGCTTTCCTCCAGAGCACAGGGCCAGGCTCTCTGCTGCTTCTGCCTGCTCAGGAATGCCACATCTCTGCTGCTGCTGCTGCTGCTCAGCTGACACTGCCAAGCTCGCTGGTGTGGCCAGACCTGGAGAAGTGACTCTGGAGCTCCCTGGCCTCGAGCAGGAGCAGCAGCAGGAAGCACCACACAAGGCTCTCGTGTTCCTGGTAGTGCTGCATCCGCATGCGCCGGGGGACGCCTGGCACCGACTCAGGAATGGGACTCAAGTTATGGCTGAAGTTAACTTTGCAGAAAAGGTTGGCCTTACTTGATTTTTGGTGACCATGGAGAACATGCACTGTCAGATCCTTCTAGAAAATGAAAGGGTATGAGCTTTGACAAAGAGATCCCTTTGTACAAATATTAATAGATGCTGGAAGTAAACAGATTTTATCAGGAACAAAGTGCATATTTATATATAGTTTGGCTAAAACTTTTCCCCCTTAGGGTGCTATAACTTGAAGAATAGAATTTTTCCTAATAGATTGCTGACAGAACCACTTTTAAAAGTGTAGAGGGACTTTTTTACAACAAATTATTTTTGGATTTTCTTTTTTAAATTATGGAACAGAAAGAAGGTGTAAGCCAAATCTCCCTTCCCTTAACAAGTCATTGCTTGAGTACATTTCAAAACATTTTCACCCCAAAAGCCAGACCAGTATCTGCTTTTCCTTTGCAGGGAAATTAAAAGAGAGTGATGAACTTGTGTATCCCTGTTTTGCTGGAGTAAATGCCTGCTCCTTCCCTGGGCCTGCATCGCTGCAGCCCAGCCTGCAAGCATGTAGCAGCAGGAACTGTGCTGTTTGTAAAAGCTTCTCACACATCTGGCCAATCAATTATGCCAAAGTAAAATTGATGATAAACTTAAGTAAGCCTTATTCAGTTGGTGGTGGGAGAACTGGATGCTCAGCCAACTGCTCCCTGCACTGTCATCTCTTGTACAGCACACTAAAAGGGAAATGATTCTCAGAATTGTTAAACATAATGGATTGCTGCTTAAACCCCTTATTAGATATATTAGTTGACTAATCACCTCAGAGACTTTCCCTCTAACAGTCTGACAGGCAAGGCTGTGAGAGAGCCTAGTGCTCAGGTCCCAGAGCCAAATATTCGGAGCAGCTGCTAAGTCTGTTGACGGCAGTCTTCAGTGCCTCATACCAGAACAAAGAGGAATCAAAGTCCCTAAACCTGTAGATTAATGCTCAAGTCTGAAATGGGAGCATTAAAAAATAGAAGTGTAACTGAGAAAGGTCTGGCTGAGGAATGTTAAGCAAGAAGATTTCAGAAACATAATCCCTTTTAGTGAGTGCTGCTGTGGCAGTACCCGGTGACCAGCACTCCCTCCAGCACAGCCCCGTGCCTCTTTGAGTTCCCTCAGCATTTGGGGTGCAGCAAGTCCTCAGAAACCTGGAAGGAGCAGTGAGTTCCCTCCTCAGCAGAAATACAGGACTGCAGAGAAACGAGGCTTTAGAAACCCCTGAAAGACACAGCTGGTTTTTGGCTGTCCACACTGAGCAAGGAGCTCAAGGGCAGATGAGGAGTGGGCTGTGTCCCAGGTAAGGGAATGATGAACAGTGCTGGTGAGACCTTGCTGCAGTGGCCATGCCCAGCCAGGACAGTCACCATGAGGAAGCTTGAAGGGAGGGAGCTCATGTTGCATTTTTCTTGCCATGACTCTCTAAGGACAGTGGGGTGACAGTCGAAGAGGTGGCCATGGTTCCCCTCTGTATTTCCCTTGGTGTTTGGTGCTGTCCCTGTGAGGGTGCCATGTCAGAGTGGTGAGGGCACTGAGCTTCCTGGGTCACACAAAGCAGCCCTCGAGTGGAGAAGCTCCAACCTTTCAGGGCAGATTGGCACTTAAATCCTGCAGTGGCGAGTCTGGGAGCCTCAGCTCTCACAGCCACCTTGTCTGATGGCTCAGCTGGCACTGGCCTACAGCCTCATCAAAAATGTGCAGCACAGCTGTCACAGTAAACCAAGACTGCTTTGTTGGTCCTGTGGAGCTGCTGGTATCGAGTACAGGCAGCAGGAGCACCCCCACCCCAGTCCCTCAGGAGAAAAGGGATTCTGAGTTTGTATATTGTGCTGGGTTTGTAACTGTGCTGCTCCATCTCACTCCTTCCTTTCTCCACACTGTGGAAGGAACTGCCTGTAAGCTCCTGAAAACATGCCTTAGTCCATGAAAAAGCCCAGTGTGATCCTAGTGCCAGCTCATTTGGATGTGCCAGGTATCAGAGCTTGAGCTGCCTACTGCTCTCCTACTGCTGACTAAATCCTGTGCAATGACTGTGTGTATTTGCCCATCCACAGTGAGGGTGGGCTTCAGCTTCAGCTGTTAAACTGAGAGCCTGATTCTGACTGCTCAGTAAATCTACAGCAGTTGCTTTTGGTTTGCAGCAATGTAAATTAGAATTATTTTTCCCCCCATAATGAGATATTTACAATCATGCATAGACTGTCTGATTGTGTGAAGTCAATAGGATTCTGTCTCTCAAAAGCAAATATTGAGGGAATTAGCAGCTGCATAAGCCAATATTTACTATTTGGGTACTGAATCATAGCAGAGACTGCACAACACACCAACATCCTCATCTTGTCCTGCAACAAGTCAGACCTGCTGCAGCACCAGCAAGCTCTGGGAAGTTTGTGGCCCAGCTAAACTGGGCTCTGCACCCAGCAGAATCAAGCACTGCCACGTTGAAAGACCATCAGCTTTCAAAGCTCTTCCTAAGCCTGATGGAAGGAAATTTAAGTAGCCCACCCCTGGAGGTGTTCAAGGCCAGGCTGGATGGTACACTGAGAACTAGACTATCTTTAGGGTCTCCTCCAATACAGCCAATTTTTTATAATCCTGTGAAGCTGCTCTATATCTTGGAAGGGAGATAGAGAAGTATTTTTAGTTTATTGCTGCATTGTTGTCATCTTATTGCAAAAGTTTCATACCTTTTTGGTGATTTCTCGTGGACAACTCCTCACAGCACTGACTCCTTCTTCTTCACAGCACAGCCAACAAACTCCAACTCTCTTCTCACCCAGCTAACCCACTCTTCTGTAGCTCTCATCATTATTGGACACAGCTGTGGCCTGTTCCTAATCTTTGGTGGTTAGTACAGCTGCAGCTCCTCAGGTGTGAGACTACCTTCTGCACTATCTTTATTTTCTTGCATTCTATCCCTGCACACTACATTATTACTGTTTTCTGACATGATGCTCACTTGCCCTGGCTTAATAGCAGTGATAGGATCCAAAGTAGTGCCTTCTTGCTTTATTTTTTTTTCAAATTAACCTAGAGAGGCAAACCAGGGTGGGCCGTGCCCTGAGCTGGTTCAGCACTAAACATGAGGAAGGTTTGATGGAAAGCAACTTACCTGTTGAATTAAACATTTTTCAGCTTGATTCATCACTGTTTGCCTTGATTTTGCTGGAGGTTTTTTGGAGGACTGATAACTAGCAATGAGAGACTATTTACTTGAAAGTAAAGGATTATCATGTTTAGGAGAAAAATGTTACAGCTATTCTTTCTTGAATGTTTGAAATCTCTTTTTGCTATTATAAGCCTAAACGGTGTCACTGCAACAGCAGTGACAAGATGGCAGTGATGGCAGACAAGATTTCAAGGTTTCAGGTGAGTTTTCTTTCATATTTCCTGATGTGTTATGGACAATGCAAACAGAAAGGAACATATGTCCTTGGTGAGCTGGATGTGCCCAGTACAGAAAGTGACTGCTTTGAGTTGTTACCTGCATGGCTTCATCTCATCAGAAATAGCCACTGAAATTTATTAATATTAAAAATAAAGCAAACTAACTTTCTTTTGACAAAGACAGCAGCCAGTACAATGCTGGAGGCACTTGGAATCTGAGAGCTGTGACTCATTTTACACTCCAGAGAGGTTTGTCTCCCCTCTTCTAATGAAAATCAGGGAGTAAGAGGATACTTGGCCTCTTGCACACTTAGCAACTTCTCAGCCATGCCTAGTGGAATGTTTGCTGCCTTGCTCTCAGTATTTGGAAGATGTCACCTTTGATGTCAAGTGGGAAGGTGTTTTCCAAATGAAGCTGTGCCTCTGCCCATGAACTAGATGGGCAGAGGTGTTCCCATCCACCCCAGCTGCCCCCACAAGAGGTCTGGCTCAGCAGGGACAAGCAGGAGATGGAAATGACATGAGGGCCAGGGAAAACATTGCAAACAAGCCAGCATGGAGAATCTGGAGAAGGTGAGAGATGCAGGGTCACTAGCCAGGTGAAAAAGGCCTGGGATCAGCTCATGATGCTCACTTGCATCTCGGGTCAGTGTACTGGGATTTTCCAGGTATAAAGGACAAATTAAGACATCATTTCTGTGGGCAAATCACAAAACCAGTAAGTGTTGGCACAGGAAGGGGGAATTCTGCAGCAGGAGGAGAAAATCCATCCCTGTGCCAGTGGCTTCCCAGGGATGGGCTGGGGGGAAGCTGTGTCCCCCAGGAGATGGGGGAACTGGCACACCCCAGGGTGCTGAGACATGGCCTGTGCCACCCACACCTCCAGGGCTTGCTGCAGACAGGCCAGCACTCTGTAGTGTTTGATGCAGAGCAGCCACACCACAGTGCCTGGCTCACCTGAGGCCTTCTCACTGGAGCCCACAGTGGTGTTCTGTGGCACACAACCCAGCACAATGGGCTTATCCCCATTGCTGAGGCAAGGGAGGCTGTTACAGCACCAGTGACTGCTGTTACCCGGCCATTCAGGTGGCACAGAAATACTGTCACAAGGATTAAATGCTCTCCTATGGGACAGGGGACACTGAGCCTCCAGGATGGCCAGGATCTCATGGAACTGGCTCCACTCAGTGTAGATGAGGAAGGGGAGAAAGGATGGCACAGGTTTATGTGATTTGTTCAGTCCATTTGCAAGTGATCCTGGGCGGGAAAATGCTGCAAACCCCACCGAGGACAGAGAAATATTACAAAGGGACCTACTGAGAAGCAGGAAATATGAGGAGGAAACAATAAAATGAGATTCAGCTTGGAAAAATAGAAGGGAATACATGTAGGGAATAATATTTAGTAATAACTTCAGTGGGAGGAAAACAGTAGAAAAGCAGAAAATCTGGAGGGAGGAGAGCTCCAGGAAGATCAAAAGTGAGCAGCAAATGAGACATTTTGCAAGGGAGGTGCTGAGGTTAATGTGCTGAGCTGAGACCTGCTCCCTGGCTTGCATCCCTTGGGCATCGTGGGCCACATGTGAGCACTGGCCCCGAATTGCACAGCCTCCACTGTCCCCTGATGACCGTGGCACAGCTGGTGGCAGCTGTACAGGGCCACACAAGCCCCTGCTAAGGGGCTCTGTCCCCTGCCGTGCCCAGCTCACAGGGGAGACATTCCAGAGTGTTTCTCCACGTGTGTGCTGGGAGGGGATCCTGTCACTGGCGATGCTTTCCTGCTCTTCTCTGCGTGGCTCAGTGGTTTGGGCACAGGATTTTGGGCACAGGATTGCCTACAGCCACCTCAGGGCACCACTGTGCCCACAGGTCCCTTTGTGAGGACACCACCAGCCTGGTGCGCTCAGGGCCAACCAGCACCAGCCCAGCCTGTGGGGGGTTTGCTGGCTTTTCCCTGTCGGGTCCGGCTGTCTGTCTCTGCCCCGACACGGGTAGGGTGGTTCTTGGGTGGCACACGTTTCAAAGGACAAGTCTGGACTCTTCACCTTTTCAATCTTCAGATTTTTTATTGCTTCTTATCTACAAAATTCTCTGTCTGCCCAACAGAGGTCTGATCTGCAAGGCAGCCAAGGGCACTCGTGACCACCTACAGGGCGGTCATGTCCTTTTATACTAAAATCTACGTACATGATATTTACCTTTATTTTCCAATACTTTTCACCCATGTTGGCAAGTGCACTTTCACCATAAACCAATCCCCAAGTGCCAACATCACCACAGGAGATGGAAGACAAGAAGAAGAAAGAAGGACGAGACACGCCCTGATCCCTCCATCTTGTCTCCATAACCCCCCTGTACTAAAAACCTTAAAGTTTATATTTCACTCTATAAATGTGTCCCTTTTACACCTTTCACTCTAAAGTGATTCTCAAGTCTTCAAACTGCTGTCACTTCTGTGGATGGATCAAAATCAAGCCACCAAGCACTCTTGGCAACATTCCAGGATTTCCGAGACCCCCAAGGGCTCTCCTGGCATCTCTGGACATCGGGAACGATGTGCTGAGTTCCCACATTTCCCCACCCTCACCACCGCCTGCTGTGCACACCAACTCCGGCACGGCACAAAAAGAAAACATCTGCCAAGGGTGAAGCAACTCTGCAGATAAAAACACAAGAAAAAGCTTCAACACAAGTTGTTGGCCTGCCCTGCTGCGCAGGACTCATCACCTCAGCACATCTGCTCTGAGCCATGGCTGACCCCCTCCTTCCCTGCCAGCTTTCTGCTCCCAGCCTTGCTACCTCACCTCCCCCAGACACCAGGAAGCTGTGGCATTTTGGAATGTGCTGTGTAGAGCCTGACCAAGGCGCTGTTCTTCCCAGACTGTTCTTCCCTACTTTTTTGAGTCATAAACATGCAGATCCAACAATCACCCAATTTCCCCTCCATGCCCTTTAGGCTCCTCCAGCCACCCACCTTCTCAGAGTGCAATGCCAGCATCTCCAGCAGCAAGAGGGAACAAACACCAGGAAAGGAAAGTGGCCTTGTCCCAGACTGACCTATGGCTCCTGGCACTACGAGGCTTTGGTTCTGGTCTCACTTCTGAGAACAGAGTTTGCTCTAGCAAGAAGGGTCCCCATGCAGAGGACAGTGGGGACAGCACAGCCACTTACTGAGAGTTACACACTCAAAATAAATGCTCAGCTGGTAACTGTGAATCCAACTGAAACCAAAATTCTCAGAAAATGCCATTTGATGCAGAGTATTTGGCATTCTTTGACAAGAGGGAACTTGATAAGCCCACAGGCTCTGGCCCATCCTGCTCCCACCACTCCTCCCCAGCCACCCAAGAGGTGAGGGATCCCCAACTCAGCTGATGCTCAGATGCCATCTCCCTGCACCCCTTCTCCCCAAACACATCCCCTCACATGCCCCATGGCATCAGACATGTAAGTTACTGGATTTACTGTTATTCTTTAAGAACACAGCAAAAACTCAAACTTTTGTTTTTGCCATTCTGGAGAGGGGGGCTGGTCAGATGTTCTTTTGGAGACACAGGAAAGCAAAGCATTAACTAAAAAATTAACCCTATGACAAAGCAAACAAAACCAAAGTCACACCATAAAGTATTTATTAAGAAACAAAGGGGGCTTTTTTCTTCAGTTGTAAGAAACACTTTAAAGCAAGTGCTCTTTCAGAGATTTAAAAGCTATATCAAATGGTAACATTGGTTTTACATTATTGTACATGACATTAAAAAAAAGCCACATCTCACAAAATTCCTTTTATTAGAGCTCGGGTTTCTCTGCCTTCAGCTGTAAATTAATTTCTACAGACTTAAATTTAACTTATTCTTTTTTTTTTTAAACAAGTAAACAATATACAAAGATTCACCTGAATTCCGTAGGTCAGAGGAGGTGTCCTTGCCAGGGCCTGTGCAAGGCAGGCAGTGGAGGGAAGCTGACTTGGTTCACAGCTGGGCATGGTCAGGAGCACAGGACCAGGGCTCACCCAGGGCCAAGCACCTCCTGCTCCCAGGGAAGCACACAGAGCAGCCCCTGTGCCTGATGACAGCTCTGTGTGACCCCCACTGCAATATGGGCAGGTGGAAACTTACACCCCCAGAGACCAGAGAGTGCAGGGGGTCCTTCAGGAGCCTGGCAGCACCCAGCTCTGGAGCACCCACTGCCCTGAAGATCCCCGAGCACCGAGTTGTGCAGCATCCAACACTGCCTGCAGCCAGGCGCCGCTTCCCAAAGACACCCAGCCTGGCTGGAGAGGAAGCCAGGCCTCACAAACCAATCTTTCTGTCCAGATCCTGCACACTGACTGGGAGATCACAGCCAGGAACAACAGATCTGGGATAAATTACCTATTCATTTCCCTGTGCCAGTGGCCAAACCATGGCTGCCTGCTGCAGACTGCCTGTGTGTGGCGTGTTTATGAGTAAACCATTGGGTTTGGCAAGGCATCTGCACCTTCTGTGTCATTTAAAAAACAGGCATACAAAACATAGCATCACAGTTATTGCTACATATTGATACAGTATCAGACAATAAGAAACCTTTTGTCATCACTGGTCTGGCTACAGTAATTGCTTGGGTTTTGCACAGGGCCTCAAGTCTTCTGCTGCACTGTTTTGGCTGAGGAGCAAATGGATGGAGATGCAGAGGCTACATTTTTTAAGAGACAAAACCAGCCTTACTTTGCTGCATTTGGGGTGATATAATTAGAATGATCTGACTGTTTGTTGCCTCTTCAACCTGGAGAGGTGTTTTCAGAGAGAGATGAAGCAAAGCAGGACAGAGCCAAGAGCTCCAGTGTAAAGTGTCCCTCCTGTCTGCATCTCACTACCTCCATGACCCTTGTGACACCACAAGCACCTTTGTCCTTTGGTTGAGCCTTTTTCTTATTTTTAAATACAGCTGTGCCTCCCTAGTCTCCTGCCACGGGTAAAGAAGAAAAAGAGGATGGATTTCAAACCTCCACCAACCCATTCACATCCCAACTCGGCTTTGTTTAACACTCTCCCACTCCCATGCAGTGGGAGAGGGGATTCAGAATGGGCTCATGGGGACAAGATAAACTCCATTTTCCTACAGGCAGACTCCAATGCAAGCAGGCTTTGGGGCTGACACCTTCGTGGGCATTCACACGGGTTTCCTGTTTCATGGGAAGTGAGGTTAAATCAGGCATGTTTGGAATCACAGTCTGACCTTCCTCTGCCAAGGCAGGTTCAGTTCAGACACTGCCAGCTGTACCAAGAGCTTTGCTGAGTGTCACAAAGAGTAAGCACCTCATACCCTGGTTTTAGTAAAACATTCACAAAGATAAAGTCTGTGCAAACCACTACTGGGTCCTGATCTTGACACAAAACCAAATCAAGAAGGGTTTCAAGTGCACTGTAAAGGAGAGCAGAATAATTCACTCTTCCAATTCCTACAAAATACAAGGAAAATTGGTCTTTGCAAGACCGAGCTTCTGGTGGCATTTCAGCCCAAAGTGGGTGTGTGTAAGAAGCCATGGTGGCTGGGCACACAGGGATTGCACTGCTCGGCTCTCAGTTGTGATTGTCTGTAAAGTAACGGGAAACATCGTTACGGAGCTGGGAGCAGAGAGGTTTCTGAAGTACTGCCGTCTTGTACAGTGGAACAAAACTCCTTCTAGAATTAATTAGGCAAATACTTGTGACCATGTCATACCTGAAGGGCACTTTACGGCTCCAACATTTATCTCATGAGCACAGTGATCTGAAATACATATGCATTTCCAGCGTAATCCTTCGCCGCCGTAAATCACGCGCTGGAATGAGAGCGTATCTGGCAACGTTAATTCCGAGATATCATCCTTACAGTTCCTGGCAACAGACCCCGATGAAAATAAATGGTTTATAAACACTGTCTGACATGCATGAGCCTTTCAAAATTATTTACAAGTGGTGTTCTGGAAGCTTTGTTCCAAGGAAGCATTTCTCCTCCGTTCAGTTCAGATATTAAAATTGGCTGGGTGGGGATGGGGAGGGGAGGGCATCAGCGCTACACAGTCACAGCCGGGTACATCTTCTGCTCGCTGTTGGTGTGTGGGAAGGGAGACTGGATCTGCCTGTAGCCGCTCTGCAGGCCATCCAGGAAGGGGGGTACCGGGGTCAGCGGCATGGGGTCGTGCTGCATGGCGTAGCCCACGTACTGCGGGTGCAGGTACTGGCCCTGGTGCGGCACGATCTGCGTGGCCTGCTGGCAGTTCAGCACCGAGAAGTTCGTGGGCATGTTGACATAGACATTATTCATGGTCCCTTCTGGCAGGCAGCAGTTGGTCTGGGACCTCGTCGGTGGAGCTCTGGCCCCCGAGTTGGCGCTGGAGCTGGAGCTGGCAGCCGTGCTCGACTGGCGGGAGGAGGAGCCCCGGGAGGTGCTGGCACTTGGGATCATGGGGATCGTCTCCATCAGGCGGGTGCCCGCAGGGGCTCGGCTCTGCTGGGGCTCCTGCTTGGGCCGCAGGCACCTGCAGCAGCAAGCTGCCACCAGTGACCCCAGGATGATGAAGGCGACAAATACAGATCCCACAATAAGGAACGGCACGTAGATGGGCACTGCAACAGCAAGGAAAACATTGTCACCACGGGCCAAGGACAAACCTCAGCAATCCCCCCTCATCCAAGCAGAGCCCACTTCCTCCCAGCACAGGTCAATACAAGCACAGCATTTTATATCAGAATGATGAAAAGGGCTGTTAAACCCTTGGCTTCTATTGGCTTTTATTTCTCTCCTGTTGGTGATGGTCTAGTTCACAGCAACCACTGCTCCACATTCATCAAATGATGTCTCCAATATGTCCTACTAGAACAATCAGGCAAGATACAGCTGGTTTCCAACAGTGCCTTAGGAGATATTTTGGGGCAGGATCCCTGCTGAGGGCTCAGGATCACGGGGTAGTGAAACCCTGGTGCCACACGACATCCCTCTCCATCACCAGCCAACTCTGGCTGTTGTCAGCCCACTGGGGCAGGGTGACAGCAGGCAGTGACCAGAGAGTAGTCACAGGGCCTCTGGCACCCCACAACCCTGGGGATGAATGTCCACCTGCTCTGCACTTCAGCCCCAGGTTTAGGGAGACACCACAGAGCAGGCAGTGCAGAGACAGCACCATGCTCCAAAGGGGCAGCATTCCTCCTTGTGAGGCCTAATAATGGGACATCAGGGCAGGAGGACTGCGGGTGGGCAAGGGGTAGGAGCAGAAAGTATGGATGATGCTCATTGGTGGAATCAGGAGCCACCAAGGATGGTAAGCATCATCCTTGGAAGAATCTGGGCTACATGTACAGATTTCACAGAATACACCTGAGTTGGAAAGGACACAAAATCATTGAGAGCAACTCTTAAGTGAATGGCCCATTCAGGGATCAGACCCACAATGGTGTTATACAAGTGCCATACTCTATCCAACTGAGATAATCCATTCTGCAGTCCCAGGGAAAAAGCTTTTTTCTCTGTCTCAGTAATAAATCTGTATGGATATATCCACAAATAACAAAGGGAAGGTGTCTCCCTTCAGTGCTTGTGAATGCTCTCAGCAACATGCCTGGAGTTCATCATTTCCACCAAAACCTGGCAGCTCCAAGACTCAGGCAGGGCTACGGATCCCTGCTTGACCCTGTCTGACCCTGCTAAGGCAGCCACTGCTAATGACCTGCAAGTTAATCAGTGCCAGCACAGGGCAATGGCTCCCAAACCTGCAAAGCAATAAATTTTAAATAAAAAAATTGTTACAAAAATGCATTGTTCTCAGAACTGCAAGGGTGGGGGGGTTATCTGTCTGCTCAAGTCAGAATACTTCCTGGCACAGCTGATTAGATGAAGCGAGTTATAACCAAAAGGCCACTTCTCTTCCATCACTTTAGTACTTTTAAACAAAAGGCTGTAAAACATCATCTCCACTTCTGCACTTGGCGCTACAGCAGCTCTTGAGCAGGTGCACACACTTGCTCCATACTGTAATGTGCAAGTTTTCCAGGAGTAAATCTGTCCTAATTATAACATCACTTCAGGCTACTTCTCCCGCACTCAGCACGTGTGGATGGCAGCAAGGGTGCTGGGGAGCCACCGGGGCTTTTTTAAACAGCAGTAGAAAGGCTTGAGTTTATCCTTGAAATTCAATCTTGTAAAACCAGTCCTAAGTGGGGATATCAGAGCTGAAAGAACATACACAATTACAGTGGGGACCAGCCAGAGTCCTTTTGAAATATCCTGTTACTTTTTCTGATCTGTTCATGGGGGTTGTCTCATTTTTCCTTGCCTTTTCAATAGGGAGCTCAGCCACGGCTGAGGAGCCCGTTCAAAGTGGCGACAGAGCCGTGCCAAGCCGAGACGGCTGGCCCGGGACTCGGGGGGGTGGTGTCACCTGCTCTGACAGAGACGTGGCTGGGATTTCCAGCAGCAAGGGCGGGAAAGGCAGGCCTTCAGCTGGGCACTCCTCCCCGTGTAAGAGCCCGGCCATGCCGGCTCCGTCCGTGCTGCCCCACGACTCGATGGAGGGGAACCGGCGGCAAGGGGGGAAGGGGCGGGCAAGAAGATCGTCGCAAACCCGCGACGGCTCCCGCGGAGCCGCCGAGCCGGAGACACCGCGGGGCCATCCTCGCCGAGCCAGGGCCGCCTCACCTGCCGCGCCGTCGGGGCCGTCCTTGCCGGGGCGGCCCGGCTCGCCGCCGCCCTGCCGCCGGTCGTTGTCGCAGGCGCCCTGGTCGAGGCGCGCCTCGGCGCTGGAGCAGCAGTACCGGAGCGCGCAGCTGCCGCAGCAGATGGTGGCGTCGCCGCCGTCGAAGCGCTCGGGGCACTGGAAGCCGTCCCGCCAGCCGCCCTGCCCGTCCAGCCAGCCGTGGCAGTACTCGCCGCTGGCCGCGGCCCCCGCCGGCAGCAGCCAGCCCAGCGCCGCCAGCAGCAGCCAGCCCCGCATGGCGCCGCCGGGGGGGCGGCCGCTCCGTCAGGGCCCCCCCGCGCCGGGGCAGCGCCGCCCGGCCCCCCGGGGCAGGCAGCCGCCGCGCTGCGGGGACTCTGGCCGCGGGTCCCGCCGCCGCCGCATGCCCGGGGCCGGCCCGCAGGGTGCGGAGCCGCCGCCCGGGGCGCACCGGCGGAGCCGGGGGCGCCGCTACTCCGCTCTCGCTCCCCGCCGCGTCGCCGCCCCCACCCGGCCCGCGCCCTCCTCCGCGCCCATGGGCGAGGGACGGCGGGAGCCCGCGATCCTCCCACGGACGGAGCGGGTCGGGCGCGCCGAGCCCACGCCGCGCTGCTCCCGGTGCGCCCCGTCCGGCGCCGCGCCCGCTCGGCGCGGGGGGCGCCGCGCCCGCACTTAAACGCGGTGGGGGCGGTGCAGCGCGCATGCGCCCGCCCCGCCCCGCCCGACGGGGCGGTACCAGCGCGCGGGCGGCGGTGGCGGTAGCGGCCGGAGCGCGGGGGGCACCCGAAACAGCCCGGCAACGTGTACCTGCCTCACGGCTTGTTAAAAGTCAGTGGCAGCCGGAGGCCGGGCACGAGGATGCACCTTCAGCTGCTGAAGTGTCAATAAAGTCTGTGGTTTCTCGTTCCCTGTGAGACAGCTGTCGTGACACCAACCACAACTCTGGCTTACAATGCATTGCATCAAGTAAAAAAGTACTTCTTTTAAGAAAAAGGCACAAACACGGAAGCTCTGATAAGTGGCAGTGGTTCTAAATTCCGCTGTAAAGGCAGATCACTGGGAGGAAGGTGACTGCAAAGCGTTGTGTATTTCTCTCACTCTTTCAAGCTTTTCTTCTTCAATTTAGTTATTCCCTTCTCCCTCCATCTTGATCCCCTCTTTTGTTCTAATTTCAGCCAGTGTTTGACAGCTACGGGCTTTCACTGAACTGCTGCTGTGGAGCACCAGATTCTGGTCAAATTCGGGACCAGGTAAATGCATTCTGCCCCCTCAGCTTTGCTGCTGCTCCCAGGGAGTTCTTTTCCAGCCGTGGCCCTTCTGCAGCTCAGCCCATGGCCGGAGCTGTGCTGCTGCAAGGGCAGGGTGCAGAGGTGGTCCCACACACCTCATGTCGTACTTACCTCAGAGAGGATTAGTTATCCGGAGCAGCTAACCTTTGGAAAAGTTTGCACTTACCAAGATGGAAATGGGGCGGCAGCACCACAGGTTTTACATCACCCAATCAGCCCAGCTGGGTGAATGAGAAGAAACTTGCAGTGATTCAACTGATGAGGTCTGAGATGCTCCATCTCAATCCTGAGTAGCAGCTCCCCAGAGCTGTCAGCTCCAGCACGAGGAGCCCACCACAGACAGTCCTGGACAGTAACAGATTTCATACACTCAGCCCATGTCCCCCACAGCACCCATTGCCCCATCAGCAATGGGCCACAGGGAGGGAAGGGGATTGCCTGGGAAAGGAATTAGAACCATGAGCTCCTGCCAGTGACCTGTCTTTGGATGTCTGGCAGCCACAAGTGACAGCACAGCAGCTGATAAATGCCTACATTCACAGAGGTCTTCCTACGAGATCATTTTCCTTAAATCTGGGTTAGACACACATTTTCTTAATAAGAAAAGCAGCTTCTTGACTCTTTTATACGTGGCAAGCAAAATACTTTCCCAGTCCCATCCTTTGAGTTGATGGTTCACTGATACTCAGTAAGGTGGCTCTCTTTCAATAGCAAAACCAGACTATGAGAAGAGAGGTGAAAAGCAGACTATCTAATCTAATCTGCACTCCAAGTTAGGAGTCCTGATCATAACAAAATACCAGCACCAGATTCCCTGCAGAGATTATCTGTAGCAGGTACTTTATATATTCAAGCTCAGGATTTGTCTCAACTTGCCTGGATAACAGCAGAGATAATAGTGTACCTCATTATGCTTTTGTGAAACTTAAAACATTTGGCACTTTGCAAAATGCTTTAGATCCTGTTTAGCAATAGACTAATTAGTGGAGTTTGGGGTGGTTTTTTCACTGTCTTTACAAGCTGATCAGGTAATATCCCTGTGATTTAAATTTAAAAGCACACAAAAATCCAGAACCAAAATATGTGGAAACACATAAATATAGCAAGTCTTTCCTACTCTGTGACTTTTTCACTTGCTTTCTCATGTCAAGCAATCTCATTATATTAGTTCAATCTATTTCAATGTAAAATAAACCTATCACAGATTTTGTAGGACACCAAACACATCATATCCCATCAAATTAAGCATAGTGCAGCTTTTAGATATAATTAAAATAACATATAGATGGTGGAGTGGGAAAAGATTTTAAAATCCTACTGTATTCAGTAATGATCACATAATCTACAAATCTCTATTATCTGCTTAACCTTTCTTTTTCTTTTTTTTTCCCTACCAGTCTCTGAATTTGTAATACTACTACCAGGTTTAGTTTTCTGAGGCCTTAGGATCAGTAGAAATGTTCTTTGTCATTTTTCAGCCAAATGCATGATATCAGGAAAGCAAATAAATGTTTTATTTTGGGAATTTAAAGAACTCACCTGCTGTTCTGCTAGTCCTGAAAAATTGTTTCTCTTAGAGCAGTGAAAATAAGACTTAAAAGCACTTCTGCTAGTTGTCTGAAAGAGGTGAAGTGCCTTTTCCACGTAATTTTTAACACTCTGAGCTGTGAACTGCCTGTGCAGCAGTGTAGGGGCTGAGTCCATCTACAGCACATTTCAGCACCTGTAGGAGCCAACATGCAGCTGTGGCACTGGCTGTGTGAGAGCAGTACCTGCAGCCCTGCATGCCCGGGCACAGAGCTGTGGCACAGCTGCCTGTGCCACTGTCCAGCCTGGATGCTGATCCTTGAAGGCAGAGCTGCTGTGGGATAATGGCCACCATCTGTTTAAGTGGCTCTCTAACACCGGTATCTGCTTACCTTGTAAATTCACCCAGTCACTGCATTGACAGGCATGCTCCTTATTGTAACATGGGCATTTTTACTCACTCTCTCCAGCTGTCTCTCTCCATATTACAGTCTCCCTCCAGATGGAAATTTTTCAAAAGTATTTCTGTGCTTTCAGAGCACAGTACTTTGCTTTCCTAGGGCTGGCATGCCTCGTGTGCTGAAGTTCTTCACAAATACACCAGCTCCTACTTCAAAAAAAGACAATGGAAATAAGAAAGGCATGAAAAGATAGATAATACAAAAGCACATCTCATTCTGAACAGCTCCCAGTTCAAGAGAGGGGAAAATGAGGACACCCCACCTTGAGTCTGAGCTGCTGAGCCATTCACAGCAAGGTGCCACAAACATTTGTCAGGGTTGGCTGTGCCAGCACACACTGGACAGGAAGGAAAGAGGAGAAAGGACAACTAAGTGAAAACCATAACAATAAGTAAGAAACAACAGTTGCTATCCTCCCCTTTGGGTGTCTGTCCTAGAAATTCTCCAAGATAACACAGGAACACAGATCTCTCACCCTTATTCTGTATCTGTCTGTTTTGGTTGGAATGTCTCCTAGGGCTAGGAAAAGGAAAACCCTGTGACTCGACTCTCCAAGCTGCCATGTGCTTCTGTGGGTGTGTAAGTGGCTCTCACTGTCACGGATGTTTTGTTTTCCCTTTGGTATTTTCAACCCATGCTGTTGTAGCTTGTCACATTCCCTTGATATGGGAGAGAACACAAAACTGGTAGCAACTCCTATTCTCTTTCTTTTTGACCCATTGGTGATAAAGTTTAGATGGTAGATGGATACTGTCCTCTTTTCCCCTTTGGAATTTCCAGTTTCACTCTTGATAGTCTTGTCACTTGGGCACAAGTGAGATTATCTGCTTTCCATTGCCCAGCCCTGGATGCCAAACAGACATATATGTACTTTCCCATTCCATTTAGCTCACATACCTACTGTTACATCATTATTGTCAAACAATTTTGCAACCATATCAGGAATCTTGAAAATCTGGATTCTGGAATTACTTTGGTTCTACTGTTGTGTCCACAACATTAGAATTGTAAATTAAACATAGCCTGAAGTCTTCAGCTAGAACTCATCATCATGGTACTATTGTTTAGATGACTTGGCATGTAAAAGTCAGGCCATGCTTACCACGAGAGATGGATTTTATTGCTTTTTGTACAATTCAACAAAAGAGATTTCTCTTTCTGGTAACACAAAATAAAGGAATTCATTCTGATCATGCAGAGGGTTAGTTTAAAAACAGTTTGTTTTATTGCTTGTAGGTTTTTAAACATAGAAATAAATCACCTTGGAGTTGAAATCCCTGCATCTTGTCCATTTATCCCAGCAAAGTCACTTCTCAGGCAAAACTGTGTTTCCCACTGCTAAAGCAATGCCTTGCTGCCCCCGTGTGAAGTTAGTGAGAAGAGTAGTGTGACTGAAACTCCACTGTGCAGTTAGTATGGAGAACTGTTGAATTTGAGATTGCAATCCATACTGACAGGTTATACCAACACCATTTCCCAGGTGAGGATAGTTACTAGAATATATGAGCTTACTTTAGTAGCCTTTCCTTTTCTTCCCAACCTGGTTTTTCGGTACCTTTTACACTAGTGTACCTGTAGCAAGTATAACTTAAACACCATCAGTACACTTAAGGGTGGAAACAGCCACTCCAATTGTGGTATTGGTTGCATAAGCTGGACTGGTTTTTATTTCTGCTCAGGGAACATGTTTAATATCTGCATTTTAAAATACACGTGTACTCATAGCAAAAGGCTTTCTTTTATTGGCTCTCATTTCCTGGAGAATAATTAGATCAAGATGACCCAAGGGAATAAAAAAACACCCAGTCACAGGATGAGGCAAAGGACTGTAAAAATAGCTTTGAATGAAGGCATATGAAGTTAGCACTCTCCTCAGGGGCTGGGCTGTGACTCTGCAGTGGCTGCACCGGCACCGAGCACATCGGGAGGCACAGCTCAGCTCCTGCTGCGAGTGCTCGCTCTCAGCACACGCCGCAGTGACAGCAGCAATCAGGGCTGGCACCACCTTATCACAGCCGCCACAGACACCTCCCCTATCGCCCGTCTGGCTCCAAAATGCACCGCTCTCCTGATAAGGGGCTGGGGGATGCAGCTGAAGGGAGGTGAGCCGGTGACAGTACCTCCGAGCGCTGGGGGACGTTTCCCTACAAATTCCCGAGTGCAGGAGGAGGCTGTCACTCAGAAAACGTCCCCCGGTTTCAACACAGCCCAGTCGGAGCAGAGCTTTAGGGAGCTTGTTAGCGTTGTCCAACTACTCAGACAGCCTTGATTAATACAAATGTCAGGCTCTTCTCCCTCGAGTCTTAATGCATTGATTTTTGGAGCTTCCACTTGCTGCAGACACAACAGATTGCTGTACAATATATAAAAGCCTGGATACAAAGCTGATGTGCGCAGCTTCAAATTGAAAGGGATGCTGTTTCCTAATTGATTTATTACTTCTGCTCCAACCAACCACTCCAGCCACTAGCAAGAAAAGGAAAGAATTTAGTCTTTTTTTTCTGCTCCTCAGACAAAAACCAGAGGAAGACTTACTTGTGGACTAAATCCATCATCCCACTGTCTGCCCTCACAGTGAGGCCAGCCAATTTGAAAAGGCATAGTTATTAAAAAGTTATTTAAAACTAAAAAAAGAAAACCCCAGGAAAGTACAGGAATTTTCTACATTCATACTTTAGGTTATGCCATGCAGAGCACAAAGCATGAGCATTTATCAAATGCAGGAAGAGAAAACTAAGGATATTTAAAACCAGAAATTTACTGTTCTTTACCTCCTAATGCCTTAGTGCAAGACAAAGATTTGGGCATCATATGGCAGGAATAGCATCACAACACAGCTGTTGCCTTTTATTGCACTTTTTGCCTGTGCAGTGAAATCAGTGAGGTTCCAGAAAAAAAAAAAAAAAAAAAAAAGGCACTTCTTCTCAACAGGTCTTAGTGCACCTAAATTTGCAGTTTGGGGGTTTATATAGGGATTATTACTGCAGACAGGCAAGAAGCAGCAACTTGTTGTGGAAAATTAACAATATTTATGATAATATTTTCTAGATCAGGACATTTTTTACACTGCTTAGAAAAGAAGTAAAGAAGACTGTATTTGCTTGAATCATTGCTATTTTAATCTACAATTATCTAGCCTGGCAAAGAGGCTTTGGAATTTTGCCCTTCCCTCCACTTCCCAGGGCACTTAAAATGATACATCCAGCACTCTGCAGCACTGTTAGGATTTTTAGACTACTATTTCTGTCACTGGTGGACTGATATTACCATCCATCTATCTGAGACCAGAATCTTACCCCCATATGCCTTCTGCCCCTGTATTTTCCAGCAGCTCCACAGCCTGGCAAGCCCTGATGCCACCCCAATGTGGGTATCACCATGACAGAGCAACAAGCACCAGCTGCTGCAGCACTAGAAATAAGTCATGGGGAGAGGTGATGATGAAGGTGACAATTCTCAAGTGTAAAATGACAAATTACTCAGAGGAGCATTTCAAGCTAAATATTTTTACTAATAAAGTATAAATTGAACCTAATATGCCTTTGTATTAGACCTGCATCTCCGCCATAGAAATTAAATTTCGACAAGCTGCCAGTCTTCCTGCAGTCCCAGCCTCTTTTTCACATCCCCAATACATGTGGGAGGTTGCTACTGGCACTGACAGCATCTCATCTCACCCAAAGCCAGCATAAGCAATGTTGAAAGCCTTCCCTCTTTGGTCTCAGAGCAGTGCTCAGCATCAACTTCTCTTTGCCACCACGGGATCAGGTAAGAACTTTGCTCTGTGGTGCATACTACATGAGCTTAGCTAGCAGCCAAAGATCTTCCCATCCCTGGGAATAAGAATTGCTTCTGGTTTGGCTGCTGGAGGTATGTGAACATCTGCCTTCTCCTTAGTCAGCCACTAAACAAAATAAGATAAAAGACAATTCCTATTTGAGACTGATATAATATGCATTACTAAGACTGGTTTCCATGGCATTAAGGCTGGCACCTTCCTTATCACTTCTGTCCATTCACTTTGACCCAGTGCTAGATTAGAATCCCCACAGTTGTTAAAGGAGGCAACACTCTGGAGAGCTGTGCCACACACAGCTGCACCAAACAAAGGCAGCACAGTGGTAACATACAGGTATGCTCACCATCGCTGCTCCACACATTGTCACAAAACGAGTGTTCTCCGGCAGAGATGGAGAGATGTCCCCACACTGCTAAGGACTAACTGCTCACTGCCATTGATTCCATTTAGCATTTGGGCCCACACACTGCAAACTTTGTTTTGAAAGATGGACTTTTTTTCCCAGTAAGGACACCTTTATCACATCTATCTTACCCCCAGACAGAGCCACAGTGAAAGTGTTTACGCTCAAAGGTTAGATTCCTTTATGTATATGTTAGTAAAGAAATAAGGGTAGCCCAAACAGCCAAGGAATGCTAACACCATTAACAGGATGACAAGGTTTGGGTGTTTTTTCACTTTAGGGGTTGCTTCTGCTTAGGTGTTTAACCATGGAGTTAATAGATTACCCAACTCTGCACAGCTTCTGCATCCTTTTTTCCCCAAGGTTTCACTCAATTTGAAGTCTACTCAAGCTGCCTGTCACCTTTTTTTTCCCCCCATGAGAATTTATCCCCATCTCCCCTTAAAGAGGACATGGTATTTTTCAAATTTCATATAATAATAAGTTTGATTTTAAATCCTTGACTTTGAATATTCATCAAGTGTGTGTTTCTTTCCCTTTTTAGTAGAGCACCGTGACTGATCAAAACCTCATCTTCCTAGCTTTCTTTTGTGGCCAGGATCATCACCACCCCAGAAGCATATCCTGTTACCACAAAGTGCCATATTAAACGCACAGACAGGAGCTATATGCCAGCTTCTAATCAGAACTTTATTTTGGAAGCAATTACATGACTTTCTAATGAAGTGCTGTCCTGCTGGTACCCAAGCATACGCCGTACAGTGATCCCTGTATCAAAAAGAAAAGAAAAAAAGAGAAATCCATCAGTCTAGGAAACATTAATTGAACATACATAGATTTTGCTTCTTCAGCTATTGACCTATTTAGGACAGGAGTATTTCAAGTTTTCCATACAACTGTTCAACAGACATGACCCAATATCCTGGTGGGGGCTGGTCTGTACTCAAAAGTAAAATCAAACCAGAAGCTCTTCTAGTTTGTAGAAGCTTCCAAACTTAATTCTTAAGAATTATTAAGAATTGCCTTACTTCTAAAGGGTGAGAAAACAGCAAACAAAGCTAACGAAACATGCAGCCTACTCACCTCCTCACTGTGGCATTTAACAGCAGCCATGGGTTATAAAGATTAAATTCCTGAGGTGGAGTGAAAAAAGCATTAAGTTATAAACCTCCTAGCAACAGGAGTCAAATGGGTCAGAAGGATTGTTCAAATATTGAAGTTCAACAAAATTCTACTACCTTAAAAAAAAGTGTGTCAGAAAATGTTTACAACGAGGAAACAAAGGGTGACATATCTTGTCATAGAATTGTTTAGATTGAAAAGATCCAGTCTGACCATTAACCTACTATAGCCACATTCACCACTAACCCCTGTCCCTAAGTAGCAAGCCCGCATTGTTTCTGAACACTTCCAGGGATAGTGACTCCACCACTTTTCTAGGCAGCCTGTTCCAGTGCTTAACAACAAGCCTTTCAGTTAAGAATTTTTCCCCAATATCCAAACTAGGACAACATTTCTTCTTGTTCTGTCTCTTGTTGACTGGGAGAAGAGACTGACACACACCTGGCTGCACCCTCCTGTCAGGCAGTTGCAGAGAGTGATGAGGTCCCCCTGAGCCTCCTTTTCTCCAGGCTGAACACCCCCAGCTCCCTCAGCTGCTCCTCACAGCACTTGTGCTCCAGAGCCTTCCCCAGCTCCGTTGCCCTTCCCTGGACACGCTCCAGCCCCTCAATGTCTCTCTTGCACTGAGGGGCCCAGAACTGAGCACAGCATTGGAGCTGTGGCCTCAGCAGTGCTGGGTACAGGGGGACGGTCACTGCCCTGCTCCTGCTGGCCACACTACTACTGATACAAATGCACCTGTCCAAGCCATGAGTAGCCAGTTTCTCCAGGAGGACACTGTGGGAGAACGTCAAAGGCTTTACAATAGTCCAAGCGGAAAACACAACCTTTCCTGCATCCACTGAGCTTGTCACCTTGTCACAGAAGGAGAATCAGATTGGTCAAGCAGGACCTGCCCTTCACAGCCCCACCTGCTGGCTGGACTTGATTCCTTGGTTGTCCTGCACATGCCACATGATAGCACTTCAGATGATTTGCTCCGTGACCTTCCCCAACACTGAGATCATGCTGACGGGCCTGTAGTTCCTTGGATCTTCCTTCTGACCCTTCTTGCAGACAGGTGCTCCATTTGCTGACCTCCAGTCAACCAGGACCTCCCTGCTTAGCCAGGACTGCTGGTAAATGATTGAAAGTAGCTCAGCCAGTTCTTCCACCAGCTCTTTCAGTCAGTATCCTTGGGTGGACCCCAACCAACACCACAGACTTGCAGCTCTTTCAGTGGCACAGCAGGTCACAGACCATTTCACTGCACGTGCTGCATGACAGCTACCCCCACAAGGGTCCTGTGGTGGCAGTACATAACTGGCAGCCTCTTGCCACCTGATGAACATTCAACATTGAGCCCAGAAGAAATGATCCTGAATTGGATAAAAGAGTTGTGCCATTCACAGCACAAAGTTTGTGCCCTACATCCCCTCACCTCTCCCCACACTTCATCCCCGTCACACCTCCATCCTCCTTTGAAGGAACCTACCAGCCTGGCTGAGGGGAGATGGAATGTCACAGCTGTGCTGGAGCTCCATGGACACTGTCACAGTGGGTAACTGCTGTCTTCCAGAGCTGCTGCAGGCATCAACTCCATGTCATTCCTCCCCAAACCCAGGTGCCCATTTCCATGAGAATCCATACCAGTCAATGCCCATGATACTTTAACCATCCATCAGTGTCTGGAGACAGCAGCCACAGTGCTGGAAGCTACTGAATGAGAGGGAACAGAGAAACAGCCTGACAGCACAATCCCAAAACTACATAATTAATTGCTGGAAAAATTTGCACTTAGATAGTTCTTTGTTCTTAGAAACTTGAAAAAGTTTTAGGGAAACAAGCTTTTTGTAGAGCATAAGACACACTCTTATGGTACTGACAGATACTCTTAATTTCCCATTAAGAATCTAGAAGGTGCTTCTGCTGACATATTCCAGGTATAACCAGTAACATAACTGAGCTCACATGAATGACTGGATTACTTCTACTGTCCTCATAAGTAGTGGAGTGGAAATACCACTGACATCAAACAGGGCGGGAAAGGCCATTAAAGCTGTATTCCTGAGCCTTATTTCAAATTTTTAATAAAATGATGCTATAAATGAAATCATGATCCAAAATGCAGTTATGTTAGGAACATGTAGATGGAAGGAATGTAGCTGAATTTGGATTTTTTGTGGTGAGGAAGATGCATAAACTCTGACCCACTCCACTTTATTTCAATCTCCAACCTGACAATCCACAAGAAATAAGCAGCTAAGTGTAGGATCTAGCTAAATGATTTGACAGAAACAGAGACACACACAAGCACAAAGAAAGAGGTTCCTGAACCAAGTAATCTAAGGCACAGCTCTTTCCCTTCTGCTGTCTTCATCCCAGGGAAAACACTGAAGGAAAAGCAAAGTTACTTCTAGTAAAAGAAAGAGGTCACATAAGTAAGTTCATACCACAGCTGTACAACAAGGTACAAACTAAGAGAAAACCGTATCTTGCACATGGACTTGAACCTTCTTCCAGACCAGATTTTTCTTTCTTTACAGAACAGATAATCTAGATTTGATTTAATTTCATGGTGTTTAAATATAGGTCAGCCTCTTAACCTGCTTTGAAGAAAACCAAGCCAATGAATGCATATGTATATTACACTCTAATCATATTAATACGTCTTTAAATTGGGGTGAAAGATAATTTGAAACAATGTCTACAGTGCTGATATCCAAAAATCATGGCTAAATTCAACCACCCAAGTAACAGTCTAGGAATAGAATTATTTCAAATCCCATTTTGACTTTAGTTTGTACTACTATATGTGATTACTCTACTATATAATCACTTTTCACTTAGGCTAAATTAAGGACATAACTGCTGTTTAATCGGAAAAGAAGCAGAGCACAGGTACCCAGGAGGCTCAGACTCTTTCCCAATTTACAAAGCCATTCCTAGCGCTGTGTTTTATTACACCATGATCCAGGCTTACATTGTGCAGTGAAGAAATTCTAGACAGCCCACAATACAATACCTTCATTTACCCCCTCTCCCTCTGCACTTTCAATCCAGGATCAAGGCTCTAACTTCAGCAAGAACAATTCTGCACTATATGAATTCTAGGAAGAACAGTTCTACATATTAGCCAATCAAGTTTTTGTTTCTCCTGTAATGCAGGAGAATGACAGGAAATGATCTCTCAGATAAGCAAGTATGTATTACAAGGATCACAGCATTATTGTTTTATTGTTTGCACAATGGTAAGTTGCACATATGGACAAACAGTACACATTTAGAATTAGTTTCACAAATTAATACATTATAAGAGTCCAGTGGTTTAACATATTAACTATTAAAAAAAGCAGTAACAAAGAAATACAAACATTACAGTTTTGACTGCAGCCCAGTAAAAGTTTAAAAACAGGTTGAAATCAAAACAAACCATAAGCTTTATTTTTCTGTGACATTAAAAAAAACACATATCCCTTCCTAAGAGACTGCTCACAAAGATGCAATAACATACAAGTACAAAAGTGAAGAATTCTGTGCTCAGTTTCCCTTAATTTTATCAGATTAAGTGACAAACCAAACATTTGTCAAAGAGCAATCGCTGCTGAATGCAGACACTTCCAAAACATACAAAATGGTAGTAATACTTTAACAATAGAAAGCCAGTGACAAAACCTCTACATAAAATCAACTTGGCTCCAAAGTTTCATGCTCACACATCAACCTAGTATCATTATTTGCAAAGAATCAATTGTTCTATTATTTCCTTCTTAAGATATTTTCCTGGATATTCCTAGTGCACACCAAATTGGAGATGCAGAACAACAAGCTATGATGTTACAGTATGTAAGATTCATAAACTACTGCTGCAATAGCTTTAACCTTCAAATTACATAATATTCCTCCTCTGTTTTTGAACAGCAAGTTACTGTACTACACCTTTCTTAAAAGCAGATGCCCAACTGCTTTTAAGGCAGTGCTGAAGAGAAGCTCATGAAGCAACTTGGGTTTGTAACACTTCATTTTGGTTTTCAATAGGACAGTGCATCTCATCTCTCTCACATTCAGGGAAAAGCTCATCCAGCCTGACAACTCCTGTTTGCACACAGACCTTGAGGCATCCTGAGCTTTCAGCTGAAATCCGGCAGTGCCGTACTCTTCAGCTCAGGAGAAAAACAAAATCCAACAGTTTGGGAACATTATCTATGAAATGTGTGTCAAAATCCCAGATTCTTCTTTAGAGTTGGCTGCTAAATGGGCCAAGAAAAAGGTTAAAAAAACCAAAGCAAAACCAAAACAGGTACTAACCACTATTAACCAAACTTTATGAATTAGTAAACATTGTATTTCAGCTGGTTTTAAACAACAAGACACAGGAGCAATGATTCCTAGGAACATCCAGATATGGGACCACAGGACAACATGGAGAAACAGAACACACAAAGAAAAAGAGATCTGTCTATGGGGGAAGGTATGCACATCTGTGTTTTATACATATATATATATACACATACATACACACAGATGTGTGCACTGTACTGTATATATTTACATCCATATACACAAAAACACCCTGAAGTAGATTTAAAGGCCATATCCAGGAACAGAAGATATGAACTCTAGTATTTGTACTAGAATATATTTTATCTGTACAAAAAAAACAAATATGCATATATTCATATGGTATAAAGCTTATTAACAAAAAATATTCTGCTACTAACATTAGGTTAAATAGATGATTTTACAAGATTCTTTAATAATAATGCAGTATAGAACATTTCTAAAACTAGGGCCCAAAATAAAAATACATAAACGGGTTTCTATTCACAAGAAAATAGCTGTTCAATATGATTTCACTAGGGAAAAGTAGCAAAATTTTTATAAATCTCCTGGGATGCAATTTAATTAATCAATCTACAAAAATAGACTTTTCAGATGAAGAAAGTTGATGTGCTTCCCCCTCCCTAAAAGGGGTGCCTATCTTTTCCCTCGCTTGTTTCCTGCTGGAGGTTTCTTCAGCTGAAGAAGTTGCCCTCCTGTCCCAAAGCCTGCAGATGCAGGATTAGACACCCCGAACGTCAGGCCAGCTGATGCTGTGATGCCAGGATTGCTGAAGTTAAACCCAGATGTAGTCGAGGTCCCAAAGCCTTATGGGGGAGGGAAAAATATTTTAAAACATCAGTTATATCAGGATTGTAAATTCATTCTCCTTGAAGTTTTCACCAGCAGCCACTTTATTACCAGCAGCTGTAACACTTTATACCAACGTAGATCAACAATGGTAAATCACATTGCTAGAGCACTTGGACTTGCCATGGCAACTTGGATAATGCAGCACTAACAGAGACTACCTCAGTGAATGCCAACAATCATAACCTAAATCACAAGCTGTGATACCATTACCCATACAAGAGTAGCACACAAAAGTCCCACTGAAATCATACAACAGAAGAACCACAATTCCTCAAGTTCTCAGCATAAACATGCGGTGCACTCCTAAGGTGGGAGGGAAGGCAGCAGGCACAGGTGGACCATGGACCATTCACTTCACTCACAGCAGGGAAATGGCAAAGCTGGAGTTGGAGTGCTCAGTCTTCTTCTTACACACGTGGCACATACCACACCTTACATGTGAGGCAGAAAAGGCTCAAAAATCCTTGCCAGACTGTTTGTATTTGAAAACACCCCTTATGACAAACCAAAAACAGCACTAGAAATAAAGCTTTGGAAAAACTGCATGACTGGCTGAGCAAATTGTGCTATTTTAACTCCTCTACCCTCTTCTATCATGGTAAACAAACTGAACATATGCAGCTGTGAAACCAGGTCCGTTGGAAAAACCCCCCCTACAGTTTCCACCAACAGTAAGACTAACTCATTTCACTTTCTGTTATAAATTTGTATCAATTATGCATCATCAACTTAGATAATAATTGCAACTATTAGAGAATGCTAGAAATATCTCAAAGATTACTTTAAGAAGCAGAACTTCACAACTTCACTTTTTGTTGTCTCAAGAGACCACAAAATAATAAGTAAGACACAAGCAAGTTCAGATTTTAACAAAGAGCTTCATACAAGTTGTATATGAAAACCTGCAAACAATTAAGATAATAAGAAAAATGGGACTGGTTCACAATCAAGAAAAGTATAATCTCAGTATGCATTACTTTATATTGCTTCATTAGTTCTCTAGCAGAGAGCTGAAGTAATCCTTTGGTCACATCAGTATCTTCAACTCGATGCATAAAATATTTCTGGAGTACAGAAATAAAAGCCCAACTGGTTGTCTCATCAGAATCCTAAAGCAGCTCTCACAAGCCTGACGTCTTCTGTTCTCTCAGTTGTTACTGACACTGCATTAAGAAATACTTCAAAATATAACATTATTACTCCATTTCCCTGATAACTCTGAATCCCAGCTAAGATTGATCAGGGAGTCTCATGAATGAAAAAAAGTTACCTTTCTACCTCATGTATGTGAGATAACAGGCAAGCATTGCTTCCCACAGAAAACATCATGAATGCCATTCATAATAAAGCTGCATGTGACCTGTAGTGTCAGGAGTCCAGTAGGCAAGAGTAAAGTGTTTCATCAATTACCTCCACCTTGCTGCTTCTAGATGCAGGGATTATTTTGAAGCATGCAGGGAAGGCAGGCTACAGTTTACTTGAGTAATATTACAGTAAGAGATACATAAAATATGAGATGAAAGACTGAGAACATGCTTGTTAATTTAGATACGGCCTGGAAAGTAATAGCTGTTATGTTAGAAGTGGCATTAAGGGCAGCCATAAAAGTATACAAAAGTAGATGTGAAATTCATCTGTATGGTTTTCTCCTGCTATGGCAGCATAACAAGGCCAAGGTACCAAGTTTCATCAGGAGTAAACCAAACCCTAAAGCTGAACATTCAAATGAAAAATCTTCAAGATAAAAAACTTAAACAAGATACACATTGAATCTCATTTCTGTTGCAAGAAAAGACAATCAGTGACAGAACAGCTCAGTTTAGATGGAAGACTCACAAAGTCTTGAACCATAGGTATAATGCGATCAACAATGTCCTTGCTGAAATTAGTATTATTTATGTGTGAACAGTGATTTTCAGGAAGTAAATGACAACCTGCCCTTCAAGGACACAGTTTCACATCTCCCCAAACGGTGTTATGATCACACTTTATTCACTGGGCTTGTGCATCTTCTGTCAGCCCTTTAGCTTGGTAAGCCAAAGGTGAGTATCTCCCCATAACAGCATTTTTTGGGTAATTTTAATACTACAGGGAGAAACAGCAGTTCATCAGATGGCAATCCATTCCTGCTTTCATCTCCCATACCACAATGGGTGCTCTAGATCAAAAAGTATTTCAAGAACAGTTTTGACTGATTTATTATAGTCTCTCTATCTAAAAGCTGCTCATAGATTGTATTAAGGTCTGATTTTCAGCAGTATGAGTCCATACAGCCATGATCCCACTTGTTATCTCTTATCTAGTTTACTGAGGCTGCAATTCTTCAATAAAAATAAGTCTCCAACAAGAGTTTTCAACTCAGATCTTCAAAGTATATTTACCATCTGTTTTCACAAAAACTGTGTTTGAACACTTGCCTTCCTCTTAGCAATAAATTGTTAAATAAATTCAATGGTGATTTTTTTCCTTTTCCCATTACTTGGAGAGTCTGATGTCCTTTACAATAGCCCACTAACATCAGGCTTTTGGTTGCCATTACACGAGTAAGATTAGCAATTAAATGGGACTTGTTTTGGAGTCAGCTTTCTGGAGTGTCTCTGTGTGTTTCAGAGGGACACCTGATTCACTGTTCCATCTCACAACTGTGTCCACTAAAGAAACTGCAAGCACACTGAAGCTGCTCTGCTTTTCATCTGCTGATGAACACAACAACCATTCCTGAACCAAGCCAAATTTACTATTAGAAGATGCTCAAAGACTCTTAGAGGACTCAGAATTTTCTCCTCAAACACAAAGTGAAACTGAGAAGAGCAGTAATACCACTACAAATATTTTTGCATCTTTTAAAGCAATTAAACCAAACTTATAAAAATCAAACTCCTGACAGAACTAATTTGGGGATCTATAATTATAGTTTTAAGATAAGATCAAACTTATCAAAAATCTGTGGAGGAGAGCTAGGGCACCCTAAGCAGCCTGAACAGTGTGTGCTGGAACACACACTTACCTCATGTTCCCAGACACATTTGTCTGGGAAAATACTTAACTGCTCATATCTAAACCCAAGCAGCCCCAACAGTGAATTCCATAACCCATATTCACCCCACTTTCTTAGCTTTTTCAAAGAAACACATTCAGAAACAAGATGCAACCATTATACTGTAAGATAAACCATAATATGCTTTCAGCATCCTGTAAATGATACCTAAGATACTTAAGAAACAGGACACAACTAATTTAACAGAAGTAAATATAACCTAGCTAGCCTCAGGTATCATTCAAACCAATTTATACACATTTATACACCCTCAATAAAATTAAAGATCATACACAATCCAGGTGCTGTATGACATAAGGTTTTGGATATAGAAGGTAAAAGTTAGTGTGTTTCTGGGCTCCCAAATTTTTAATAGTGGTTTCTATTCCATAACCCGTCTAGATAAGGATTTCATGACCACCTGATTTTCAAAGCAAAAAATGTCAGAAATTACATTTCACTTGGTTTTATTCAGCTACTTTCTGTAGCTGAGACTCCTTTGAGATAACTGACAATCTTAATTTCATTGGGTGCAATCCCTTCATTTGCAAAAGAGACTGATGGCATTGACTCCATGACAAAGTCTGGTTTGAGGGAAATGGTATCTAAATTGCCTCTGCACATCACCAACATAGCAAAGACAGACTTGGTATTTATTTTGGCTTGATACTTATTTAGTGATGGACAACTGATCCATACAAGTAGTTTTGTAATTCTATTTTTAGTATGCTAAAAACTAAACTATTAACTTTGTAATCCAGCAGCTTTAAATGCTGCAATATTATTTAATATAGACTCAGGAACAATAGGCTACAAGATAAAACCATAAGCAGTGTAAGTTTCCAATTGTTTCTCATGTTAAGAACTAAGTAAAAGAAGGCTGATGCTTGGACACCAGATACTGTAAAGAGTTCCACCAAGAACCTGCTAGGTTGTTAGTATTCATAAATGTTACACAGCCAACTCAGGGAGCCATTTCCACCTTATAATGCAAAGCTTAAAGTACTTTACAGGCCTAGCAACTCATCACTAACCAAGGAGAATCCAGAATACAAATCATAGCGCTTCCTAGTAAATAACAGCAAAATGCTGTTTTCTTTTAATAGCAGTTGATCAAATGTTTTTTTTGAGACATGATCCTCCTTCAATGTGCCATTGAAAAAAGACTTCAAGACAGACTACAGAAGCTATGTGCTTAGTAATAACTTAGTAACCTATTATTCCTATTTAAAAGGTAAATAGAAGTGCCAGCTAAATTTCAGACTTCTGAGTTAAGGCACAATAACATCCATATTTTATCACCCCCCAAAAAACGAAACCAAAATAGCTAAATGAGTACTGTGTAGTTCAATTGCCACAGAAATGTTTTCAAAGTAGTTAATATAATGAATTATAAATATATACAAAGATACAACACATATAAATCACTACTCAGAGTAAGCACTTATATATTTTTAAGGAAACCTCTGGGCTTCCAGAAAATAATTTTAACCTTATTAGTAAATATAGTAAGTCAAATTACTAGTATATTTGTCACTAATTTATGCACGAATTTCAATCAGTAACTCATACCATGCATTCAAGTCACAACTGCTCTTCTCTGTATGAGGCTGTATCTGACCTCCTGCTTCCACTCTTAACTAGGACAGACACCATGAAATGGGAAACATTAATGCTCAATCAATACTATCGACATAGGACCTTCAACAGAACCCAGAAACTTATCTGAAAATGTGTCTCTAGCAAGTAAATAGTTATGTTAATAGTGATATACACATGCAACTTTAAACAATCAATTTCTTGGAGCGAGTGCAGCAGTTTTATAATCAAACTTGCTTTAAAATAAACTAGATTTTTGAATTCAAAAGAAACAAACCAACCTGCACTTAGACTTCCTGATGGTTTACTTGTACTTCCAAACCCAAATGATGACGCTCCTGTGGCACTACTTCCAAAGGCAGAGCTACTTCCAAATCCTAGTAGAATAATAGTAAAGACATACAACAAAAAAAATTACAGACACAGCAATTAAAGACATATAGGTTTTAGGTGAGTATTCTAAACCCAAACATAATGCTAAGCATTATTTGTAAACAAATACTCCTAAGATTATTGTCTGAAGAGTATTTATCCTTGACACAGCATTGTGTTAAGAAAACAGTGCAAACTGGAAAGCATCGAGAAAAATACTACCTTCAAAATCCAAAACTGAGTGAAGAAAAAATTATAAAAACAGGTGGTGTGAACTATCAGAGTTTAAAAACTATCTATTGAATTGCTATTAAACTGGCAGGAAATGGTAACCAAATGAGCCGAAATGAAGAAATTTCAGATACAAGTTACATGACTTATCACAGAAAGTCACAATCTTCATCTATAACTCTAGAAAAAAGAAATATGCTTAAAACAGAGTAAAAGCATTTTCTTCAGTTTACACTTGGCTTATTTTGGAGTCGTTCCCTTCCCAGGTTATTAGGGATCAGCTTTATCTAGGAAACTACAAAATAGTTTAAATACAGAATAGAAACAAATTTCACAATATTTAATGTGAAAAATCACCATTAAAGGGCAACCGTAAATGTATAGCTGTGACAAAATTTAATGCTGTTGATTTTGCAACTCACATTCATGTTTCATAATACAAATATTTTAAGGTTGCAAATTGTGTTATTAATATGAGGTCACTCTGAAGAAAAACTAAATTGATATTTGAAACGTGAAATAGAGGCCAGACAATAGGAACTATAAGAACACTGTATACTCTGATTTTGGCTGTCTCAGGTTTTCAAAAAGAAAACAGTTTTTGTATTTATGTTTGAGGAAATCATGCTCCCATCTTAAGTTTCAAGAGAGGAAAAATCCTTTTATTTACTGCAAACTGAGCCTTTACCATTCCTTTACAGAAGTATTTTTGAGATTTTAAAACCAGTAAGGACTGAACACACTATCTGGAGCAGTGTTCTCAAGTTTTCTAAGATTTTAAAATCAAATTAAGGGTAGGTAATGACAAGAATCATTTCCATGTAAGACAGTTCATTTAAATGACACACTCTTTTGTCTTTTCTAAGTTGAAATTCATAACCAATGATCAGGCAAGGTGTCTGTAAATATTTAACAAAGCATAGGATCTATGCTAATAATTTATACACTTAAATGTAAAAGCCTCTGTTTATCACTGTCAATGTAAACTGAACATTAATCAAGGAGAGAGAGCAAATTTCCCCAATTAAAATAGAACTTCCAGAGCATACACAAGAAACTGTCCTGTTCAAAAACCCAAATCCCTAAGATTAAAATCCCAAACAAACTTAAGTAATCATTCAGCCAATTTGTTTCCAAGAACACACCTACAGGCTATTTTGCAGGTATGTGTTTATTCTTCTACATTTGCTTCTATCAGAGTCTTATGGATTTGTTAAGACATTTTGCAAATTAATGATGCAAACAAATACCTTCCTAGGCAGAGAGCTAGGAAAAAAAAGAGAATACAAGTCAGGATTTTGGACAAAACTAAAAGCAATTGGAATGTTCATTTATTTACATATGTAAGACTGGTGAACAATCTTTAGTCTACAACCTTTTCAGCAGAAATGGAAGAATTTTTTTTTTTTTAAGGCATTTAAAACATTGCAGGAAAAACTGGTAATTCGAAAGTAATTTCCTTTTAGCACATTATTTTCACTTTTTCCTTGTTTAGGTATACAGATTTTCTTTTATCTGAAAACACTTAAAATCTGATGAGAAGGGACACTGGTAGATAGAAAGGTATTTTAAGATGTTTATTAAAGGTAAAGCTCATGTAATGTCCAGGTCACATCATCTTTCCAATACTGAGTGACACTTAATTATTTTCAATACATTACAACACTGACTCATATGTTCAGCTCACAGGTAAAATGTAGGAATGGGGACTGAGGCTGCAGAGAAGGGAGGATGTAACAAGAAAAACCATGTTATGTTCGTGCTCAGCAGATGTAACAACTTTCTTTGCAGATCTTATAAAAGCTCCAGAAAACATTAGTATCTGGAGGAACCCCAACCTATATAGACAGGAAATTTACATGCCCATTAGATTCTGGTACTCACTTAAATTCTATCTGTAGCTCTAGTGCTAAGAACACATTACATGTAAAATAAAAAGTCTACATTAACTTGAAATTTATTTTTTTTTAATATTGCCTACTTTTTCACAGTCATGTGTCCTCCTGGAATACAGTCCTCACCAGCACTGTTAACATTTCAATAAGTATTTTGCCCTCACTTTCACATGTTGCTTTTTCAGCTGGGGGAGAGATTTTTTTTCTCCACCTCAGCACTGAGGCACAGAGTGAGTGCTAAAGCAAATAGATTTCAGGATCACAGAATGGCAGTAACTTTTCTCATCTTAATACAAGCAGAAATAGGTCCCCACAGTTAAATGCTGAAAAACTTCCATGGATTATCTACAATGTGATCTAATGTCTCAGGTGCCTAACTTTCATATAGGTAATATTCAGTCAAGTTGTAGTTCTAACACACTTGATGTCCTTCCCTAGCTTTTAGAGCACAACCTCTCTGTGATTACCTAATCCTGTTTATCTTGGGGTTTCACTACAATGGCTTAGCCCTAGCAACTCCATCTGCTAGGCAGGAAGAAGCCTGGAAAGCACAGACCTGCCAAACTGTAAAGTCTTTCCCTGAAAAAGATCATCCTCTTAGTGGAGTGCAAGGTTTGCAAGAGATTCAGCTGTGCGGTATAATAATTCAATGAAAGATTAGAAAAGTTAAAGTGTACCTCCAAGGCTTGAAGAACCTAAGCCACTTGATTGCAAGCCAGTGCCAATACCTGAGCCGAATGGCGTTCCAAAACTAACTCCCAGAGATGGCTGTGGCCCTGGTACAAAAAAAATGAGAACAAACTTGCCTTACTCTTTGACAGTAAAGAGGTCCTTTATTTACTTATTCAAGTACTTGATAATGTGAACATCATTGCTTTCAACAAACCCCATTAAGAACCCAGATTTTACCTCATCAAAATTTCTCACTTAACTGTCTGCCTCTACATTCATTTACCAAAAATCTAAGAAAATACTGATTGTAGTAAGGTGAAACTAACCAAAACTAATAACATAAAAACATAATTTAGTACTTTTAAAAGTTACCCAGTCTCACCGTAAGCTTTAAAATGTTAATCAAAACCTTGAGAGAACTCATAGGTAACAACATTTTGCCACCTGTATTAATGGAATCAGAGTAAGGGAGAGCTTTCAAATTAGAAACATAAGAACTGACACTAAAGTAACTAAAACTGTATTACCTAAAATTAATTTAATCAATAGGAGTCTTCAAAACTACTCAAGTATTCCATCCAAATTTAAACAGAACACTAAGATAAAAAACAAGACAATGACTTAATTTTATTAAATTTATTGTTCATTTTTAAGCAAGTCAATTACACAGTAACATGACAATTCATTTTTTTTCCACACAAGTGATAACTGAGTTCTGTTAAGCTCTGCTACATAACACCATTCAATAAGGTAAACTAGTCAAACCACCTGTTCAAATAATCATTTACAAAAGGCACAGTTCAGTGTACCTTAATGAATTAGATACATTCAAAATTTCAGAGTTTGTTCCATAATTTAAAAAAGTTGACAGTACTTTCCCTGCATATCCACATTAAGATGCAGGACTGTCAAAAAACAATTTCAGTCTGCCAAGATGAAATTTACAGTCTCAGTTCCTTTTTTGATTTTACCTTAACCTTGGGGAATAAAGAATCAACTTGCTAGCCCATCACTAACACATTTTAAAATAATTAATTCTGATAAATAATATATTTTGACAGTTTTCACAGTACAATCTTCTATTCCTGTCTTTTTCAAACAGTTTTCAGTGCACTATTTAAAAAGTTTAACCATTAAAGATAAAATACAGTGCCAAACTCTTAATCCACAGACATCCGCACCTCTGCTCAAGATGGCCTTCTCCATCTTTGAACATACTTGACATCCTGTATCTGTGAAAGTGATGATTTATTCAAATATTACTATAAAGCTCAGATGATTTTGACCTTTTTCCTAAACCATTATGACATCTGGGCTATTTTCATTCAAAATTTCCCATTACAAATATTTATATATAGTTTTAAAATGTGAATATTTCAAGCTCTTAAAAATAATTTCAGTATTTCAAGATTTAAATGGAAAATCATTTTGAATCAAGTGAAAGGCACTGTATGTTGAAAAGTAACAACTTTTGCTAGGAACACAAAATTCTTACGTGATCCAAGCTGAATAACATCTGTATACACCAAGTAGTGTTAAAACTAAATTTTAAGGCCAACTAAAGTTGTTAGCCTTCAGATTCTGCTTAGCAGGGAATAGTTGGAAAACCCAAGCTATTTCTTCCATTTTAAAAAAAGTATATCAGATGTTGCAATTACAAATTTCCACAGATTTCAAACTAAACTTGTTTACATCCAGTTTAAATACTGATACATCTACCTAGCAGCTCTTAAAAAATAAGAAAAATGACAAAAAACCAAAACCCCCTACACAAGTCAGTGAGCTAATTAACTGAAAGAACCCAAAAACACATATCCAGTTCCTTCTCAAGTACACAGGTTTCTATCTCAGTAGGAGGCACTGTTAGTGGAAGACCTTATAAACAAAACACTACAGTCCTCCAGGCCAAGCTTTTTACCAAATGCAACATGCGTTTTTAAAGCCAGTAAAAAACATTATACTAAAACACCTCAGATCATATAAAACAGGCTTATGCCTTAGGCTAACAAACTTTTTATTGAGCAACAGCATATGATATTTGTTGACTTTGTACCATAATGTTCTGAAGGTATCATCACTGCTTATACTTCTTGTAAGTAAACATAATTTTCAATAGCAAAAGACTAGTAAGACTCCTTGAAGCCGAGAGTATTAGCAAGAAAAAAATGGCACTTCCGGCTATTACAGGAACAAGACAAATTCTTTATAACAAAGTGTTTTAACATTTTAGAACTTGATGTATTTGCCCTGTAGAGCACTTCAGTTTAATGAACAGGACCCATTACAGAGAGCCAGACAGGTCAGACAGATTTCCTACTGATGTTCTGCAATTTTTTAAATTACAGCTGGTCTAAACAGTGAGTAAATTTAGCATTACAATTTAGATCTGATTATGATGAAGTCATACACTGGTTAATTTTAACCAAAGTCAATATCAAACCACATAATAAGAAGTTTAAGTGCTATAAAATTTGAGTATCCTTTCCAATTAGAACTTCAGTCTCACAGTGAGTTAAGTCAAAACAAAGTGTGCTAACAGCTGCATAATGCTTCGACTAATTTTGTACTTCACCAGTAAAGGAGAGAGTGAGTTTCTTAGGGGGTTATTTCTATATGACAAAAGGTGAGCCTAAAGAAAAGCATTTCTTTAAGACAGTTTAGTCTTACCCAAAAAACATCAGTTGCAGCCTCATGCATTTACAGGTCTTGGTGCACTAGGCTTTCATTTCCTTTGAAATCTTATATTGTGATCCCATCAACATAAATAGGTAGCATAGCCACCATCATTGTAACTTCCACGTTGTTCAAGATTGCTCAGGGAGGGTGCAGATGAGGCAGTGTTTAAAATTTTATCTGCTACTCCAAAAGAGCATGACCAGCCTCACTGCTACCAAAAAAGCTGTGCTCAGAATGAAAGTGCCAAACTAGGGAGAAAGGTTGTGTACAGCCAAAACTTAAGCATAATTTCAGTAATTCTAGCTTAAAAAACTGCACAAAAATTGTGCTTTAATGTGCACACCACAGTCCTGATGTTGTGATTATCCATCTCAGGTGAGCGGTGGAGTGCATTTTTGCTCCCTTTCTTTCATATGGCCAGGACTCACTGGCTTTATTTATTTCAATAGAAGCCAGAAAGGTCTGGGCATACAGAGAGAACACAGGGTGCATATCTACACCCAGGAACTGGGAAAACATTCCCTGATCCCACAGCTTAGATGTAGCTACTAAACTTTTGACTTCTGAAAAGAAATGTAAAATAAATTATTATTTATCTTTTTTCAGAGAAAGAACAGTAACTAACTCTAAGTTAATCTTACTAAATACTTAACATTGTAAACATCAAATATTTTTTAAAAGAGACTAAGCATTCTGATCCCTCAATACTAGCGTATTATATATTACATTTTTCATCAAGAACTTTATAAAGGCCAGATTAATTTTCTTGTTTAATTCTCATTTTCAAAAACAGCAATAGCAGATCAGGTATTACACAGACATCCCCTACCCCTCCCTTTATATACACCTCTTTTCACAGCCTTTTTTCTCAGAACCTTTTCCCATCCCTCATCTATCCCACCCTTCAAGATCCAGATCTTGCAAAGAAATATGTATGATTTTAACTTCTAGCAGATAGTATATCCAATTCACGACAACATAATACAAAACTAAAACATGAAGCATTTGCATTACTACAGCAAATGGCCATCTAAAAACTCAAGCAATAAAAAGGAAATTAAGATGAGGCAGCCCTTAAAGATTCCTGCAAAACTGAAAGAACAGATTCTTCTCTTTCGCCAAAACAAAAAGTGGCCTTAATCTGAAACTAGGAAAAAGTCAAGCTCTGAAATGAGTCACTTAGGAAAGCTATGAAATGTTCCCATTTAACAAACTTTTAGGGCTTCAAGGTATCTTTGAAATAGTTTAGGCCTGACTAATTCTACTGTTGATCTAGAGAGAATTTGGAGTACCTTTTTCTTTCATCTAACCCTAAAGAGTTTCAAGTATTCTTAAAGTGCCACTCAGAACATCAATCTATTTCTATTTCTTCAGGTCCTCCAGTGAGTTGCACAGAGGGTAAAAGTATTCAACTGAGTAAGTAGTAAAAATATTGTTGTCTACTTCTGCTGACATGTTTGATATAAGTTAATGGCTTTGTTCTATCTGCATCACGCTTGTAGTTGGCACAATTTTGGGTTCTGAAATACTCTGTCAAAACAACTACGAAAAAAAGAGACAAACCACAAACCAAACTTCACACACTCCCATTTGCTCCTTTCACTACAAAATGTTACAAAGTATCTCAAGGTACAGAGTCACATTACCTCAGTTATGTTGGTACAGGCCAATTCTGCCATTTGATTTTTTTTTCCCCCTCCTCTCTTCGTTCCTATTACTAAGAGAATATTCACAAAGTCATGCCGTAAGTGGCATAAGTTCACTGAAGTTATTAGCAGTTCCCTTGAATCTGGACTAGGAAGTTCAGGAACTTCAAATCCCTCACTTCATTTCATAAAAGTGCAGGAATGATTTTAAATGTGACATCCCGATTGTATGACTTTCATAAACAACTAATCCTTTAAAAAAACCAAATGTAAGATAAGGAAAAAGATGAAGAGTAAATTACTTTGGCAATATTAGGCTGCACAAACACTGTGCAACAATACTACTATCTGGATTAAAACCTCTGAAGCATAATATTACATTAACTCATGTTTTCTGTTTAAAACCAAACTCTTTTGAAGATGCCACCTCAAGAAAATTTCAATGAATTAACATAGCAACAATAGAAATACTGTGGTCTATGACTGAAATTCTGAAAAGTAGTATTTCACAAAGATTTTGGGTTCTGTTCAAAGTAATTTGGGATACCTATAATTTAAACCCATCTCCCTGCTGTTTAGAAGGGTGAGGGCTGGAAGCATATTGTATTTCTCTTATGAAAAGGCAATGACAATTGAGTAATGTGTCGAACTTAACATGGTTGCTGCATATGTCTCTAATTAGCATCATTCAAAATATCACTGCTGTTACAAGACCAGAGAAAGCACTATCGCTTTCAGTACACCTATGTGAATAATATTTTAGGAAATTAAAGGTAGAATGAAGCTACTAATACTCTTCATAATTTGCTGACACAGATATATATCCCTGTTCAAGTAAAATTAAATGGAATTGACCTTATTTCTGTTCCCTGATTACATACAAATTCAGTTGTCTGTATTCTGAAATTCCTCAGAGAGGGTTGGTTAGTATAACAACCTCAATTAAGGTGCCTTAAATTATTTCCTTTGCCACATGTATCCACTATTTATTTGCAGTGGGTCATGCATTTCCTTTGTTTTGGTCTTCCTCTTACTCACATGCACAGGCAGAACCAGTGACCCATTCTACTTTCTCTATTAATTATTCACAATAGTAGAATGGCCAGCAAAATGCTCCGACGTCATACTGACAAAAGAGTTGGCTGCAAAATAAGCCAGACATTTGACTTCCTATTCTACAGAGATTTGCTTCACTATCCTTCTTGTTCTACAGCATTTTTCATTTTACAGTTCCAAAGTGCTATATAAAAAAGCATTATTAATTTTACATAAAGAAAAGATAGTATGCATTTAGATATTCTCTCCTCTCCAATTTAAAATAATTTACTGTAATGATACAATTTCTGGAAAGAGGCTATACTACGTGTATTCAGAGATGTTACTTAAGAGTGAAGACTCACATTCCAAGGGGTAAGTTAGAACAATACAGTAAGTATCACTAATACAAGTAAATCCACAAGATTAAGTATCTGTTGTATAATTATTGCTAAGTCTACCCTGCATTTTTCTATTGGCTATGTATCAGTAACTTCGCTCATCACAACGTTTAGATTTTCAGTCTAACACAAAGGAAGACCTCATAGAAAATGTTACACGAATTTACTATTGTCATAACACTAATAATCTATAACTTGAATGCACTCAGACCTGTAGCAGGCTGTTGCTGCTGAGTAAGTGTTGCAGCCATTGCAACGGCTGCTGCATTTGGTATGTTGCTGAAAGGGGTCGGTCCAGTGGTAACGCGTGGTGCGCTTTGCCACTTCTTTGCTTCTGTTCGTCTTGCCTCAAACACATCCATGGCATCTCCCAGAAAGCTTTTCCTGTAGCCAAGGTATTGGTCTTTGAGCATCTGAAGGGGATGGGAGGAAGCCATTTTAGTTCCATGTATCAGACATAAACCCTTAACTTAATAAGGAAAGAGACGCTGAGTTATAAATAGTTTCCTAAAAGAACAAAGAAAAACCCACAAAAAACCAAACCAACAAACACCACCACCAAAACAAATGAGAAGCTCCCTCCAAAACCCAAAAAACCTTGTCAGGTTATGAGATAGAAAGAACTGGTTTGCGACAGCCACAGCCAGAACACGCTGCATACTTAAATTCTGCAAAGCCATTGAGGATAACTGATACCATTCAGTATGTCAGCCTGAGTCTTTCAATGTTGGAGCAAATCACCACAATTCAATTTGAATCACTGCACTTAGCTGATCCAAGAGGAAAAATAAAGCCACATTACTAGCTTATAAAATAACACACTCTTCTTCAGTGCTACCTTTCCACCATAGAGTCTGCTTTTGCTCCCTATCACCTTCACCTTCTTTCCTTCCTTTCACTCTTGCATTTCTTCTTACCAAAAAGCTAAATTTTTGAATTCACTCTTGTTTCTGATGCATTTCATTAGCAATGTAATACAGAGCAAATGCAACAGATCATTCTGCCTTAGGGTAACAGGAAGCCCAAATCTCTTGTGTCATGATGCCACACCTTCCCTTGCCTCTGCCCTTTCCCCCCCTCAAAACTCCACCACCTTTGGCAATAGCCCAGCTTGGCTTGCTCATCATGAGCAATTTCTGTCTGTCATACATGAGGAAACTACAGGTATCTTGCATAACAAAAATGGAATAAAAAGCTTTAACTAGATAACTGATAATTATTTCCATTTTATAACAGGAAATCTTTAAATGAAATAGATTTATTAAAGGACAACAGTTTCCAGTTTATAGAAGGCGTAAGAGGAGTTTGCAGTCCAAAAATTCTCACTCAGGATTTGAACCCCTGTAATTCCAGATCAACCAGCAACAGCAGGAACCACACAAAGAATGCCCTCATTATCACATCACAAGTGCTGTCTTTGGAGAGAAAAGACAATTGTAAAATTCTGATGGAATTTAATACAATAGCATACTGACTGCCCTAAGAGTTGACAAATTCCATTAGAAATCATAAAGCAGTTTTTAAGGCTATGCTATGCTGAATGATTTAGTAACATTACCTACTCAAATTGTGCCCAAGCACACTTACTTTTCATCAGGCAAAGATATGAACTATGATCACAGCTCTGCCTTCCACAAACCATATCATAACCATCAGGTTAGGCAGAGACCAGTTTCAAAACTGCTCTCCCCTTCTAGCATCTTGTAGCCGAGAAACTAAAAGAGATGGTTATAATGACAGATTCACTTAAGCAGTACGCATCTTTCTGTTTTTTGAAGCTCTATTTATAAAATGCCTTCCAAAATACCAGCATCCATATTCACCCACTAGATTAAACCTCAAAAAAAATTTCCCAGAAGAAAAATCTTCAAACCACTCCCTTAATTTCAGGCAATAGAATTCTACTCTAAACTAAAGTCTTTCCTGTTCAGTCACACTGACAAGTACTGAAGAAGCTATGGCTTACATCTGCACACTAATCCAGCTGTTCATACGTAAGAACAACAAAAATGTATCATCACAAGGACCACTGCACAAATTCAGGCTACACTCAGATCTCAGAAGCCACGAGCCCTGAAAACATTTGGGAAACCTTTTGGGTAATTCTGCTGAAAATATGGATGAACTGATGCATTCTACACCTGGCTGAATGAATTAAGAGCAGCACAAATACCTGCTGGCAGGTATTTGTAAACCAGTGAGTATCTATGCTGACAGAAGCAATGCAATGAATCAAGATCATACAAGATCCTCAGTATTTCTGAACTTTATTCAGAAAAAGTAAAAAATTTCAGATGTTTAGAGAACTAGCAATGCTGTGCAGAAGAAGCTCAGAGAGGGAAACCAGCAGAAGTTTTAACACAGCTATTTCCATTAAGGAAGTCACTTAACAGAAACAATTTCAAACATTTGTACTCTTCTTCAAGTTGGTTTGTTTTGGTTTGGTTTTTTGTAGGTTTTTTGAAGGATTCTGATGTTTTCAAGAAAAATCATGAATTGAAAGGATTGGAGGACAGTGACATTTTGTCAACATATCCAGAACAGTAAATGGGAAAATGGAAATGGAATGAGCCATAGTCCGTGATGGAAAAAATAGGCCTAATTAGAACCTTGGATACCTAAGCTTTGATACTTTTATTTTTCTTTCTACAAATACTACTTACCCTGAAAGCCAGGTTTAAAAACTATAAATGAACAGCACACAACTTTAAACAACATTCTTTGATATGCTGAAAAATCTTACATATGGAAAGTCACTTTTTTTTTCTCCTGTTACCTATTTGAGCAAGAGCAGATTTAGATCATCTTTGCCTAAGATCAAGAGGTCATTGGGCAAAAATCAAAACATACAAGCATGATCTTGAAAACAGACATTTTAAAAATCAACAATTAGAAGGAAAGGAGTTAAATGAAAAACATTTTCTAACACAAATGACTGTGGTCAGTTGCTGTCATCCCCATTAGTAAATACTTTAAATGCAACTTCAGTTGAACAAAAGCTAGTTTTTTAATCAAAGCACTTCTCTGGGACAGTTTGAAAATTTTTAAAGCAGCCAATTTAACAGAAGGACAAAAAAAAAAAAAAACCAAAAACAAAACCACCAAACAAACAAACCCAAAACAAAACCACCTGAAGATGACCCTTTACAGTCATACAGGAAATACACAGGAACACATCAAAACATACCTTTACATTTTCATGTATTGACTGAAGTTGTGCAGCTAAAGCTACAAATGTTTGATAGATTTTCTGCATAGCCATAGACAAATCTGTAAGATGCACATAAAATATTGGTAAGTAACAATCTCATTATCAGAAGAAAAGATTTAGTGTTTATACCAAAGTAAGAAGATCACCTAAAACCCATACAGCACACAAACCACAAAAACAATTTCATGAAATATGAGATTTGACCCAGAAACTGGGTGCCACAAATTATCCAAGGATTTGGATAATTAATTAATAATAATTAATAAATTTAAATTAATTATCATTAATAACTTTCCAAGAGGGCTTCCAACTTTATTTTGAAAGGTACTGTTCTCTCAGATTTATTTTTATATACATGGTAAAAAGCTTCCTATGATTCTATTATTTAGAAAAAGCATTATTTAAACTAATTTTAACCTAATTACATAGGAACATTTTTTACCTCACTTTTACCTAGATACGTTAAATCAGATTTGCTTGCCTTTGTATATATTTTCCACTCTTTCTGACTTAAAACATACTTAAGTGTTCAGTTGATTTTGTCAGAAGTAGTAGAATGAAAGCTTTATTTACATTTTAAAGACATAATTAATAAGCATCACAGGATCTCTTAATCTGGCTCTACCAACAAGGATATCATAATCAAGAGAAACACCAACAGGGAGCTTCTTGCCTTTTATTTCAGATATCCTATTTCCCACAGAGATATAAAAGTATTTTCAGGGCATTGACTGAACACTAAGGCAAAACCTTAGCACCAAAGGGAAAATCTCAAGGATTTTGGCAGAATGAGGTATCTGCTCACAAAAAAATGCTGTTCTCATAGAAGCACTGAAACAATGTACCAAAGTGGAGGACATAAAAGTACTGAAGTTGTTCTTTCATTGTGAAAAGATCAGCTATTGTGTTTCCTCTGAATGATGCACATAGCCTGAACACAAATATATTTAGATATATGTACACTAAAATGCATAGTAGCTATCAAGTTCTTGAAGATGCATAGATCTAGCAATGATTCTTGAACTGAAAATGTTTGCCTACCCATAGAGGAATTTCACCCCTGAAAAACAGGAAAGCTGTAGAATCAATTCATGCCAGCCCACAGGGTTGTGGAGGCAGCAGTATCTAGGAAGACTGGTCACCAGTTCCAAATTAGTCTGGAGGCAATTTGCTGATACTGACTACTAGATATTGCAAAATTTTCAGGACATTCAGAGTCATGGAAATCTGCATGGCAAATGAAGTTTTTTCTGTACAGTAACAGCTACATATGCAATCACGTTGACTAGATCACCAGATACTGCTGACAATATGCTCTGACACAACAGATTGACCCTTGCCTACACAAGCAAGGAACCTTTCGATTATAGTAGAAACTGCTGAAAACCTTAGGAAAACCTGTGAAGGCATCCTTCTCATATTCTTGATAGACAAGAAGGTCACACAAATATAGAGAACCCTCAAGATTCAGCAGATCTTTTACTATGGAAGCTAGATCTAGACAGTCCTCTTGCTTTTTGACATATAAAGTCCATATAAAATTTGTGCACCATTCTGTGATGGCAGAATGTTCAAGTAGCACTTAGCACAAAAAGACAAGCACTTGAAATCATTACTTATTGCAGGACCTGTATCTAAAATGGCCCAGAAGATAAAGCTGTCTATGACCACAGGAATGGTAAACAACCAGAAGACTACTGCCCAGAGGTCAGCATTCTTTGACCAGAGAGATTTTCTCAAGATTGAATGATGTGGCAGCAAACAAAACAAAATGTTCTCAGTTGGTCAGAGTTGAAGGCAATGCCAACAGGTTCCAAACTAAGGAAAAGCTCTCATTTTGATCTGGTGCTAACAGATCAGGTACCCAGATTTGTCTGGCCAGAAGGCCACTGCAAAACAGAAGGTGCCAGACATCAGCTAGATGGTGAAGGGAGGGAGATGCAGATGTAAAAACAAACCAGGCTTAAAAATCACAACTCAGGAAATGGATCCATGTTAAATAGTTCAAGAACCCTTATGAATGGAACTTTTAATTCCAAATCTTTACCTTGAACAACTACAGAATTCATCTGAACACTAATTTGTTCAGTACATTAAATGAGAAAACCCAACAAAGAAAGAGGGGAAGTTTAATTACTAAGTTTTCATTATAAGTTGCTAAATTTTTTGTGTACAAAAGATTAGAACTGAAACATTTACCTTGTGGAGTTATGTGTGAATTATTTGCTTGAGTAGCAAGATGATTTTCCAGTTCTTCAATTTGTTGCCTGTACTGCTGCAGCTGTACTTCAAACTGTTCAACCAGGATTCTGAAGTAGCTAAATGAGTAATACAGTGAAATTGTATGATTAAATTTTACTAATTTGTCTGAACTTTTTAACCTGATCTCTGTTAGCTGCAAATTTTTGTTCAATTAATTGCACAGTGAGGTTGTATAACATTGTTGATGTCACTCTACAATCGCAACAAGAGCGAAGGGTATTTTTCATGTGGAAGACACAAAGATAATTTAAGTGAAGAAATAAAACACCAATTCTATGAAGCATTCCATATAAATGTTACAAGAAGCAAGGGAAAAAAATCATATTATGAAGTTCATACAATCTTTAAACAGTTCAGTTGGACTAGATGACCTTGAAAAGGTCCCTTCCAAATCCCCTGCCATAAGCAAAGACATCCTGACCTTGAATGCTTCCAGGGACAGGGCATCCAACATGTCACTGGGCAACTTTCTCCACTTTTACCAGGCTCACCGAAAAAGTTTCTTCCTTGAATCTGCCTTCTTCAGTTTAAAATCATCATCCCCATCATAATAGGCCCTACTAAAAACTCTGTCCCTGCCTTTTGTACAAGCCCCTGTTAAGTACTGAAAGGCTGCAATAAGGTCTCCTCAATTCTCCTCTTCTCCAAGTTGTACTATTGACTATTTTCTATGAGTAACAGTAACTTACTCTGCTGGGGCTGTATTTTCATGCTGAAGACCAGGAGGAGTTTTCTGTGTTCGCAATGCTATTTCTGCATTCTTTAGCTCCTAAATAAACAAGAGAAAAATTAATAAAATATAAGCTTCTGCACAAAGTGTTCAAAAATAAAAATGCTAGGACTCTACTCTTCACTCACATAAAATATTTTCTTCATGTATTTAACACTGTGTAAAATATGATCAGAATTTATCCAAAGAACTGGCTATCAGAAAGTTGGAGAACCACAAATACCAACAAAAGTTTGGGGACAGAACAAAAGATAGCACATACTGAAAGCACATCAAGTGCTCAGAAGTTGAGAAAATACTACAGTAAACTGTCAGAGACAATTTTTTTTATTTTACTTCAGAAATATTGTAATTATTGAGGGGTAGAGGAGGAAAAAAGCAATAGTCAAGTACAAGGAAGTAACATACCTAAAAGAGAAAAAATAGGAAAAAAAAGATTATTTTGACTTTTTAAAAAACATAAATCACTTTAGATAAATGCCTCTCTATGGAAATTATAATGTTATACATGATAATTACAGCATACACTTCTGCTTAATACTTCCTAATAATTTTACCATTAAGAATTTCTCAGTGCCTGGTTCTGTGATTATACTCAACTGCATTATGTACAGAAATATAAAAATATCATTAACTAGCTTTTGTTTTCACAAAATGTTGAAAAGGGGCAACTATAGAATAAAGAAAAACATCAAATTTTTGACTTGAGAATAAATTATCACTTATTTATATAACAAGCAGCCTTGACATGCTAGTTGAAATAAAGGTGGTACAGAACTTGAAAAACATCTGCATCAGAACTTGAGATCAAACTGTCTGCACAGTTCAGACACAGATTGGTGGACAGAGAAGTGACTCAAGTTCCCTAAATGAATAGTAGTGCTAATCAAGAAATTTTGGTCCCTGAAACATTATAGGGTAATCTGGTATTTTTTTCCTCCAAAGCTATCAGAAGACCATGTCTTCGTATTTTTGCTGCTCCAGAGTCTATTATGTTGTTACAAATGTGTCTTCACTAGCAGCTGAATGTATTACTAAAACTGAACTAAAGTGCACACACATTCCTGTCTATTGCCTTTGCTTTGTAGGACTGCTTTCCTGAATAGAAGTCATTTTACTGCTATGGTACTTATCTGAAAATACTGACAGCACAAATTTCAGTTTCCCCCAGTAACTTCAAAGAGATCAGAAGTGATTCAATTTTTCATTCTGTTAACAGCTGTTTAGTTGGGACACATGTTGACTGATAAAGGCTAGCTATCCTATATGAAATAATCAGCACATAAACTCTACATAACAAAGGTTATATTCAATTATACCTGTGCAGTTTCAACTTTCAGCTTGTCAATATTAAGAATGTTTCTCTGTAACCCACTGGCAACGACAGAGAGAAGCTGTTTCAAAGCTTTAATGTCTTCTTGAACTTTAAGCATCGCTTTAGAGGACATTCTACTAATTTCTTCCTGAACTTGTTTTTGTTCTTTCACAAATTTCCTGGGGAAGGTAAAAAAATGGGGGTGGGGAGGAAAGAAACATAATATAATGAACCTGAAGTACCCATGTGTTTACCTCTTGGTCACATTATTTAAATAGCTATTAAATTTATTTTTCCAAAACCAAGGACTGAACAGTAAAATTACCATATGGCATAGTACTATCTTAACTCCTAGCATGCTAATACTGCAAGTAACCAAACCAAAACAAAAGCAATCCCCCTTCCCCAAATTCCTCAATTTTAAATAGCAAGTGTTTAAAAATGTTATGTTGACCCCTGACAAACTAAGATATACAGAACATTTTATATATACAGTAATACATAAGCATCTGTGAAAAAGCAATTACCACTTTGAACTCACAAATGCAAGGCATGCGGCCCAGTCTACAAACCATTTCCTTCCTGCCCGAGGGAAGACTTTTATAATTCTCTATTCCATACAAGATCCATGATGCACATGCAATATGGATATAAGGTTCAATGCTCACTATGCATGTGCAACAGGCTTAATAAATACTCTGAGAGAGAAGGGTACAAGCATATTGTTGGGCAGACCCATTTCCATAAATACATGAAAAAGTGAGACTCAAAAAAACCATGCTAAGACTTCAGCTACTAGAACTATTCATTCATTCTGTTCCCAAAACTGACCTGTTGAGAGGCCCTGGGCTAGTAACTTATCCTTCATGCAGCCTGCAGGAATGTGTTCTTCTTGTCACAGAGCATCAACAGTATACAATACTTTAGCTGAACAACCATCATAAATAAAAATCACTACTCACTGTAGATTTTCTACATCTTGACATATGACTGGAGGTAGATTTTCATCCTTCAGCGCTTTGCTATCTCTACGAGAGACAATGAATGTTTAGGTGGTCCTTCAATACTGCCAAACATTTTTGCTTGTCTAGTAAATATCACTAAAACATTCAGGTGAGTGATTACACAGTTTTGCACTCATTGCATGAATATTGCAACTAGGAGTGACTTGGATTAACGCACACAGATCCTATGCCAGGGTTCAAGTCTGTGGCGTGAGAACTTTGCAAGTTTGCAGAAACCACTTTTCGGATCAGATGATCGGTCTACAGCAGATGCCAGATAAGCTGTAGGTATTGCATTTGAAGGAAGAATTGCTTAAAATCATGACCAAACATTAGTAAATTACCTATATGGCAAATGTTGGTTATACAGATCTTTTTTCAGTATCAAATCAGCAGAAAAGTGAAGATATTTGTTTACTTTTTTCTATTACAACATGGAACATAACGAAAATCTGACACTTACTCTGGTCTTGTTCCTGTTTTGTCACCTAGAAGATAAAAACTGTAGGTCATAAATAAAGCTTTGAAGAAGAAACAAAAGAATCTTAATGAGATTTTAAGGAAGAACTAATGACTACAATCTACTTGATTTCTCATGATAAGCGGAACAGACTAGGCTAGCTGTAAGAGAAAGTGGGTTTTAATTTACAACCCCTTCAGAGGTAACTATATTTTCAGGAACAATGGCTCAACAGTTGAAGTGCTAACTTCCTGGCACTCGGAGTAACAACCTACACAAGTCACTACAAACACATGAACAACTGCAGTTGCATACGAAACCTGTTTCTGCTTATGCAACCTCAACTCACTTTGACCTGAACCCACAAAACATTCAAGTGTTAAAATTCAGCAATGGCAGACTCCTCTCAGCTATGAAGGCAATGAACACCTGCCCACTGAGCTTCCTCAAAGAATTCTGCTAATGCATTAAGTCCAGAAGTGAGTGAGATTTTACAGAACTGAAAATATTACTGCTTACCTGCCACCTACACACTCTAAACTGCACATCTGTGGATCAAGATGCCAAATGCTTCTGAGTGACAGAACAAAACTGAAAACAGCATCATGCATAACAGGGCACAACTATTTCTAGTTATGGCTATGGCAGTAAATGCATTCCATCCTGCAGCAGTCTGCTAGGAAGAGTACCCACTCAGCCCAAGAAAAGGGCTTCATCTTCTTCAGCTGAATCTAATTCACATCCTGTCAGTGCCACAAAGGCAGAAAGCAGCTACACAGCTAATGCTAGTACCACAGACGTCTGAAGCTGCACAAGTCAGTGCTCCTGCCAGCAGAAAGTACTAGTTTTAGAAGCAACATCTATTTAAACTGTTGGCAGACTGTCACCCAGGACTTTAGACTGATTGCACTCACAACCATTCCCTATGGCTTCTACTAACGGGAAAAAATATCTACATGAAATTAGGGGGGGAAAAAAGCATGATGGACAAACACCAGAATTTAGGACTTCATATAAATGATAATCTAAAAAAATAGGCAGAAAGATATGCACACTTTACTTTTGTTCTCCAGATACTTCTTTCTGTTGAAGTTGTTGCTGTATGTCACAATACTTACAAGACAAAAATTTGACATCAGATTTTGCTACTTTCTAGGCAAGTAAGTGCTTCAGATTTTACCTTTTTAACACTCTCTTAGCAATACAAGAAGAAAATATCTCTTAGAATAGGTTTTTGTTCCCTGCAGCCATATTTTAAAGAAATACTAGATGGTCAGAAGCAAAAATTTTTATTACCAGTTACAGAAGAGAGAACACAGGCTAGTCTTGGGATTGCTAGGGCACTTTTCTTTCATAGCCTTATCACCTCCTTCCTTTGCTTCATGAGGAAAAGGGAAATAAAACCCTCAAAATCATGGTGCCACCACTCACACAGGTAGGGATATTTATAAGGGCTGCTTAAGGGCTGCTTCCCAAGCCATTAAGAGAAACACTTCTGAATTAAAATCTCAAAAAAAGTCTCCTTTGACATTTCCCACTGCTTAGCTAAGGGATCTCTGCTCATCCCCACAGCAGTAGTCCAACTCAGCAGTTCCACTATACAACATACAGGGGAATTCAGGTTACTCATTTAAGTTTCCACCCTAAGAGGTGAACTAAACAACACTACTACCAAAGTTAATTTTCACTCTGTGGCTCTCTGGTCCTTATTTTATGATACTTGTATGTTATGGAAGTATTGTGATATCTGAATATTATAGTAATCAAAATCCCCCATGCATCAGAGCCTTTTCATTACCCCAAGTTTCAGTAGTAAATTCCAAAAACAATCAAGATCATCCAGAGTACTCCAATTTTGACAGTCAATAATGTCCTCTCTTTTACAAGTAAGAACTCTTCATAAATTATGCTACTCTCTAAGCTGGTTTCATGGAGCTTATATATTGTCTTCTCTTTTAGCTATTGGCATACCTAATTCAAACTTTCAGTCCTGAATGAAATAAAAGATATTACATTAACAGATTCCCCAGCAAAAGCAAGGCAAATTAACAAGTGTCCATATGTCAGTGCTCACTATTCCCTTATTCAAGTACTTTAAAGCTATCACAGAAGTAAAGTTTTTATAACTGCTTTTAATAACCTGATAGAACATCTCATATATAACTACACGCCACCAGAAACAGTTTGGAAGAGTAATATCTAAAAATTAGGACACTTTAGTTGTGCAGGCTTTCAAAAGAAAAAAAACAAGTTTAAGATCTGCTACAGCTGGACAACAGTAATTTCAAACCAGTGCTCTTCACACTTGTAACACACTACTTAAACATAGCTCTGCTCCTCCCTCTAGTGACAATCTACACAGAGCAGAAACCTGTGATGGCATCTCTGCAAGCAGCCCTCAGTCTTCACTCCCAATAAGCTCAAGGATTTACATCCTGCTTCTCAAGCTTATACATATTTTTAAATTAATTAATTAGTATTACATTGCATTTGCAAACACAATCTTGTTCTTCCATACAAGCACAGTATCTAAGAATGAAATCAACTGAAATGCCTTTGAAAGAGGGAAGTTATAGATGTCAACTTTAATCCCACACTCCTAACCCAATAAAATAGTCTTTGCTGTAGTGTTCTGATAATTCTCTCAATTTAAAAAATGTTTAAAAACAAACTTACTCTTTTTGTCTGAAGAACTGCTAAAATCAATGCCACCAAGCCCTTCACTGGCAGTAGTTGAAGGAGCTGCAGTTGTCCCCAGAGACAAACCCAAAGCATTCTGCCCAAGTCCTACAAAAAATCCAAACAGTATTTTCACCTTTTGCACTGTTATCAAGACTACAACACAGCACAAATTCTTCCTATAGAGCTAAAAAAGGAAGCTATGAAATGACAGTGATGTCACTGACACTGACGACAACACTGACAATGAAATCTTTTATTCAGACCAAAACCCACCAAAAATAAGCTTTCAATTTCTCTATAGATAGTCATGTGTCATTGTCCTCTCCCCATATATCATCAACTTCCTTGAGCCAATTATGGGAATGACAAAGATTCCCTTATATTTTCACTTTTGAAAAAGTGTTAAGTAAAACTTAATTTAAGAGTAAGAAAGGAGACAATTATTTCAGTTTCATTTTTATTGTCCATGGATATCAACACTGTTCTTAACTGTAACACTGTTAAAAACTACACTTCCACAGTGCTAACACTTTGTATAAAATAAACCTTACATTGTACAATCACACATTACATGTCATTGTTTCCAGACAAGAGAAAAAACTAAAATAACTTTCACCTGTTGCTGCTGTGCTTGTATTTTGGAAGAGTGAACCTCCTAAGCCTGCTAAGGCTCCTCCTAAGGAAAGGCCGGTGGAAGCAGTTGTAGTCGGAGCAGTTGTGCCACCCAAATTTAATGTAAAGCCAGTAGTTCCTGTAGAGAAAGGAAACCAGATTAATGCAGACACTGCCTTCAAATACTTTCATAGACAATCTAAAATAACTAAAAGATCTGAACAACATCTTTATCATAACTGGATAATAAGTGATTTTATTTCCTGCAGAGTTTTCACACAAAGCCATAGCCTTTTGAATTACATGTTATTTTGCTTTGCAAGCTCATAACCCTAATTAGTCCATATTTACCTGCAACTATACAAAAATTGTGGCAGTTGCCCACAACATTACAGATTCTAGAACTTAGGACAGATTTTAGTTTAGAGCATAATTGAACTAGTAAATGACACTGATTTTTATATTAAAATGCTGAAATTTCAATGTTTTAACATTAAAATATTTACACAAGACACATAATACAATAACATTTCCATGGTGGTTTGAGCTGCCTTCTGGAATACCAATTAAAAGTTATTAGTAATAAAGGGAAGAACTGAGTAGAGAAAGACCACAAGCATAAAGGGACAGTGAACAGCAGACACTGAGCTTGGAGAGGTGAGCCCAAATGCAGACTATGAAGGTTAAGAAAAACAAGAGTCTCAAATACCATCATGCATGGTGCGGTTCAGCTGAGTTAAATATGATGACAGGTATGATAATATGAAAAGTAATTTAAAATGTTTAAAAACATTATTTCCAATCCTAGTTAACCATTTCAGGCCATCTGCAACAGGTAGACATTTCCCAAATTTGCAGCTGCGTAAGAAGGAAGCTTTCAATCTTTAGTGAGATTAACAATAAGAAAAATAATTGTACATGACAAATCAGCTCTTGCTACACTTCTAATGACTTGGATTATATGCTGTCTATAGCACTAGGTTCTCTGACCATAATTCTGTCTGTATTAGGGTACCCAAATTTAGAACTCGAGAAGTCCAATGAACCCCTTTATTCATGGGCCACAAGATTACATAAATAATAGAAAAACAGATGTGGAACTGTTATACAATAAAGTTTTATTGTTAACAAGCAAACCAAAAATAGCCCCATACCCCTGAACATTTTCCTACCTGCTGCAGGAGTTGATGTAAGAGCAGATGATAGTGACAGGCCACCCGCTGAGGTAGAAGTAGCAGGTAAAGCAAATGGCGTGGCTGAACCTGCAGGTTTGCTGAAACCTAAACTAAAGCCTGTGGTCGCTGCTGATGTGGTGGCAGGTGTGCCTAGAAGAAATCCAAAACCAGTTATCACTCGTGAAACATTCTGTTTGAGAATGAAAGCTAAACTCACCAACTCTTCTGCATCTCACTTAACCAGCCTGAGTGACACAGCACAAAAGATCACTTGCATCAAGTAAAATATTCCCACAGAACTTTCTAATGAATTTCAGTGGTTTACATCAATTGCACAGGCATTTTTGCTCCAGAAATCCTAGGGATCCAGTGGGCTTTAATTCTGGACTGGCAATTATACCTACTAGAATCCTAAAACTGTATTAAAAAAACCTACTTCCACCAAAAGCATCTAGTAGATGACACAAACATTGGAAAATGGAGCTAAAAACAATACTGCTCAAAATACAGACTACAAATTCTCAATTAGATAGGCACACCAAAATGAATGCACATACCCTTTCAATTTGTAAACAAGAAAAGTATGTTGAAATGTTACTCCCTCAAAGCTTTTATGTATTTTTGAAGCAAAACAATTTCTAATTCATGCTGTTTTCAGAGTAAGAACACATTTCACGTTCTAGAATCCCTATTACAAAGTAAAGGAGTGTGCACAAATATACTCAAACCACAACAGCAAACACATACTTTGTATTCTCAGTAACTGCTGTTTTGGATGACATAATTTCATCCAGCTAGTGAAAAGAATTAATGTTCATCTGCACAGTACTACTTCCGCATGACTATGTATCACACAGTCTCTCCTGGGTTAGCTGCTGCTTCTCCCTTCTGCCCCTTCAATTTCCTTCTTTATTCAACACTAATTTTACCTATTTATTCATAGTATGGCTTCCTAAGTTCTTTGACTGCATTGTGTCTTGTAGCACCTCCACCCTTAACATTAGTGATAACCAAACTCAGTTATTCCTCAGACCTCAGCTGCTGTTTAAAAAGAAAACAAAACCAAAACCAAGCTAACAGCAACCCATATACTCCTGTGTTTCTAATGACAACTTCAAAATACTCACCATAGATGGATCAGAGAAACAAAAAATATTCTCAAAGTCTGTTCCCAGTTCAACCCTCTTTATTCTTCTTAAAGAGATAATTACCAAACAAGCATGTTCACACAGGATTCACTAAACCAAGAGATTCTGTATGAACAATTCTTTGGTAACTGATCTCCCCTCTGCTAAAGGATGAAACTCATTAGGGGAACATAAATACAAAGTCCAACCTCCAACTGTCATTGTTGTACAAGAACTGAATCCTTTAACAAGTAAGAATGCCCAGAACTTCAGGGCTCATTCTGATTTACAGCCTTAACGTTTGGAAAGCAAAGCAAACAGCAATTAGTTATGGGGAAAAAAGCTCACAGTTGATCACTAGCTCCATACATTACAAGATTGGGGATTTCTGTCTATGTAATATTAAAATCCAAATTAGGTCCTTACCTAATGTCAGTCCTGTAGCAATAGTTGTTGCTGTTCCTGCTTTAAGAATAAGAACAAATGAACAGGATAAGAACAGAAATAGAAGGCCACAGAGAAGCTGTGACAGTAAAAAACATGAAACAAAATCCTGAACTAATACAACATTATGAGACAACTATTACACAAGTTCTTTTTCTGTAGTGTGTTGAAAAAGAATATACTAAAACAGAAAACAGTATGGGTAAACACCAGCAGCAGAAATTAAAGCACAACTGATTTCAAAAAATGTAACTTGTCTTTGTAAGATGCTGCTAACAGTGAAGCTGATGTTAACACAGCAGTATATTATCTGAAATTTCAAATAACATAAAGAAAAAACATGAAAACTAGTAATTCTACCATGTTTTTTTTAGCCACACGGTAGTACATATTATCAGCATGCAAACCAGCAGATTTACAGTATAATGAAAAGGATTATAGAGTCTAAAGTCCTTGTAAAATCCTATCTTGGTTTAGGGTTTCTGGCCCACTGGTAATTTAAAGAGACTATTCTGGACACAGTGTTAGGCCACTTCATATTTTAAAAACCATCTGATTACATTATCAAAAGAATCACTGAAATAAAATTACCCCAATGTAGCCAAACACAGTAATACAAGCTTTCAGTCTATTGCTGATTTTATTTTTAGTAGATTGGTCCTTAGAACTTTCCCCATCTACTCATATAAGCATACAAGAAAAAACGACCATTTTATCTAGCAATATTGCAGCAAAGTAAAATTTATTTTTATGTTTGCTTGACAGCTGAAAAAAACCCATCCTGTCAGGAAAGCTTTATAATTTTGTACTTCATTACTGCTATAAGAAGCTGTGTGTTAATAGGCTGAATTAGAGACCTAAGAAGATATTCAATTCCTTCAGGCATATTGCATTAAATACCCCCAAACAACAAACTCAGAAATATTCACTACTGCAGAATTACAAGTATTGCATTACAAATGCAAACAATCTCACAAAGTTTTAAGCTACTTTTAAAATCTAAATATACCTTAATCTTAAATCAATTCTGAGCATCCTGGATGAAAAGTTAAGACTTTTAAAATACACCAGGATTCAAACTACAAAACAAATTACACATAGCCCAGGAAGTTTTCTGGTAATTGCAGTTGTCTTTCTGCTGCACTGGTACCACTTAATTCTTAATTCATGATCTTTCAAGCTACTCAAAGAAGCAGCTTTATAAAACTGTAATATTATTCTAATATAAAACTCTAAGTAATAGTCTAAGCTACAGAATGACTGTAAAAGGGTAAACATTTTAGTATGACCCAGTTTGAGTAAATATAATTTATATCTTCACTGCTGAATCCAAAACTCGCAGTACAAGAATTCTTTTCTACCTGTACTGGTGCTTCCTAGTGTAAAGCCAGTGGTTGATTTTGATCCAAAAAGTCCACTCCCAAAACCCAATGAAGGAGCCGATGTAGTTGCTGTAGCAGTGGAAGAGCCCAGAGTTCCAAAATTAAGTCCTCCTGTTGAGCTATTACAAAATAAGACTATTAGCAGCAATTCTATTTCAAAATGAAAACACTCCCCCTTACATCAATTTCTTTCAGATGCCATCATTCACTTTCCCACAAACTTCATTCATCACAAACAACCCAGCTGGGCAAGACAGAGTCCAAGCTCACTGCTACTGAACAGAAAGGAGCTGTTCCCCCCTTTCCTTCCACAGCTCTGTAATTCCCATTGCTTCCCTGGCGCTAACTCCAGCATTTGTTCAGCCAGTGCTGAGCTGATTGACCTTACTAGACCACTTAGAAATTTAAACTTTTCTCTGCCAGATATCTCATTCATTCTGCCTAATTGTTCTCCCCATGCTACTGAAATGAAAGAACAAATGCTAGAGGAAGCACAGAGATGAAAACAAATCTGTATGATCTTTTCAAAGCAGGTTACAAGTCCAGTTAGTTCTCTGACCATAAATTTCAACCAGAGTTGCTTTCTTTCATTCTTAAGTGATAAGCAGGGACACAGAATCATTCACATCAACACCACAGCTTCACCCTATCTTACTATCAAAACACATAGCATGAATTAATTTTCTAACCAAAATGCTATCCTTTTGCACAGATTCCAACCACATGCCTACTGTATTTTTTCAGACTGTCTACCTGTCAGAAAGTTACAGAAAATCAACTTTCAGATCTACTTTTACAGATGAAGGGGAAGAGAAAGAACAGAGATAATCAGATCAGTCATCACTAGGAAAATGAAGGCATTAATACTTTTTTTGGGTGACTACACATTTTAGACTTCATGCCAAACAGAAAACAAGCTCTACAATTAGCACTGAACACAGGAGAATAATCATGGTTACCTCCAGCCAATGAAATTACAGCTACTAGCACCCAGATGAGTCTGTGGTTTTAAAAATTTTCTTCTTATTTGATGAAAGATCAGATGAATAATTTGTAGTAACTTCCTGGTCCCATTTGTGAGCCTTTTTAGAAACCAGGTTCAGTTTTCACAAACACATTTTGCTTAAGTACAACAGCAACACTGAAATAAAATTTAGACTTCACCAAGGACTGTTATCTTTTAGATGTTCAGTATTCTCTCATTTCTCCCTCATCTCCTCTCTCTTTGTGTATGAGGGCAGCTCCTAAAATAACAAGTCAAACACAAAAGTAAATCCATACCAAAAAAGGTACAATTAGCTGTTGAATTTGAACTTTTCAAGCTATCAATAAAACTGATCATGGCAAGCCCAGCTGTCTGCAAGTTCAGAACTAGGTGTGAGTTGTTTTTTAGGCAGTAATTTGGGAAGCAGAGTGGCCAAGAAGTTTAGAAGGACAAAGACGCGCAAACTGTCACACAGGATGCACAGCCTTTCAGCTGTCTTTGCTCCCAAAATTTCAACACACCAAACTGCAGCACCATGACCTAATGACTTGAAAACTTAAACATGGTGCTTCTCTCACTAGTCAAGAGCTTACATTTTTCAAGTCTCATTTTTCCAGTAGATGACTCTTCTGTGCGAGTTTTTTGTGTTACAGCATTCCCGTAGAAGAAAGCTAAGGTACAAACTGTGATATTTGGCACTACAGGAGGACAAAAAAAAACCCCAAACCAAACCAACACAAATAAAATGAAGTGGCCTTTTTTTCAAGGTAGAAAGAATCCAAAATGTAGGAACAAAGTAATGGCAGCATTCTCACCAGCAGGAGAAAGCATGGACCGGAAGAACACAGATGGAAGGTCAGGTCAGGGAAGTCAGGTCTGAACTCTAATTCTAGAACTAGAATGAAGCACTGCCCCTGGCTGAAGAATACAATAAGCAAACAACAACTAGAAAAGAGTGCAAGCACCTGAAAGGCTGCTGGTGCAAAGTACAAATTAGATAGGCTTACATGTCACAGAGGCTTTCAGCCTCCAGAATATAATCCTTGCTCATGTGACATTTATGCTTGGACCAGACAATGAAATTCTTTTTCTCCCAACACCTGGCAATATCATCTTAGACCCAGCTCAGAAGAACAGCTTCTTACAGTCTTAAACACGTTCACAAGCAAATTATCTCAGAGAGATGCTCAAGAACCAGTAAGAAGGCCCCTTCCTCTATGAAATTCTTTGACCAACAGCCCTGAAGACTGGTCCTGCTTGGAAAAATAAATAAATTAATAAAAATACAGAGACTCATACTGCTATTACTTAGCATGTATTAAACTTTTTTTAAGTGATAAAAAAAGCCAGCTGGAACACAAACAAAGCCCACCAAACAAAAACATTTAAGTTCAATACACAGTTTTTAAAAGCGCAGATCAACAAGACAAAAGAGTTTCTCTTATTTCAGTACATTTAGAAGAATGGTTTTGAATTAACAAATAGTATTTTAACTTGCTCAGTTGACTCACAGGAAACCTACATTAAGAAGGCATGAAGCAAAAGAGGAAAAACTCTATCAAGTCTACATTAGCTTTACTGTAGAAGTTAAAAAACCAAGCAAACAAAAAACCAAAAAAAAACCCCAAACAATCCCCTTCCTCCAAAACCAAGCAGAAATAACACAAGTCAGTCACCAATCTGTCACAACCACAACATTTACATTATTACAACAAACTCAGAAATCTTATTCCCCTCTCCTATGGGCTCCCAAAGAAGCAATACTGCCATTTAACCCGAGAATTAAATGGATGTCTTTCAGATCCAGATGTTCTGTTCTCTCCATCTCACAGTGCTATTTCCTGACGGTTCTAACAGGTATTTCCAAATGTTGCACCTTAAGCAAAGCTCCCTTGAGTGACGACCCTTGTGCATTTAGTTTACACTACAGTGATCAATTCTAAATACATTTGGGAAAGTCTCTGACCCAACAACCTTGATCTTCAACAGAGGTACAACAGCAAGCAGGTCAGAATAAAGAGGCTCTGCCAGTCCAGTTGTGTGCAAAGAAACAGAAAATGGGGGAAAAAAACCCCAAACCACTAACAAGAAAGACTTACCGATTATTCTGAGAAACCTAAACCATAACGCTTGGAGTACAGAGCCTGCTGTACATCACATGCACAAAGTTCTCCTTTTACTCCAAGATACTATATACCGAATACAAGGTTCTTTTTGTTAGAAAGGGTTAGCTCGAACCTAACTTCCAAAACATATACAGAACATCTTTTGGACACTGAACATGTGGGCTCTGGCATCAACATGCTCCACGCCGCGGACACAAACGCGGGCTGACTTCTGAGAGAAACCTGGATGCACATCTGATTCACATCCTGCGTTCAGAGCGGCAGGCAGAACCGTAGAGGGAAGCATCCAAAGCCAAAGCAAAGCACAATAAGAACAGCAACTCCCTTAATTGTTAGCGGCTGAACAGATCGCTCTCTACAGGCGCAGAAAAAGACAAGGCGAGGGAGGCCGGGGCAGACACGGCGCACCAAGGGCCCTGCGGCCGGGACTGCCGGAGCCCCGGGCCCCTTCGGGGGCGGGCGAGGCGCCGAGCCCCGAGCAGTGCCTCGCTCACTCACACACGCACGGGCCGCCCCCGCCCCCCGCGGCCCGTGTTCAGGCTGGGCCCAGGCCCACGTGGCAGCCTCGGGCCGCGGGGGCTGCAGGCACGGCCGACCCGAGAGGAGCAGGGAGCCGAGTTACCTCGGCGTGGCGGTTCCGAAGGAAAAACCCCCGACTGCTGCTCCTCCTCCTCCTGCCCCGGCGGCCGCCGTGGAGCCCAGGGTGCCCGCGCCGAAGGAGAAGCCCGTAGACATGGCGACGACGGCGGCGGCGGGAAGAGCCGGAGAGCGGGGCCGGGAGCCGGCGGCGAGTGCCGGGTCGCTGGGTAAGCGGGTCGGTGCTGCGGTCGCGGCCCCTCAGCCCCGCATCGCGCCCGCCGCCACCTGCGCAGCGAGCGGCGGCACCGAGCGCGCGGACGGACGCCGGCCACGCTGCCCTCCGCGCGCCCGCCGCGGTGCACCACGGGACGGCCCGGCGGCCCTTAAAGCGACAGCGACGCGCGGGAGCCGGGCTGGGAGAGAGCGCCGCGTCCCGCCTGTGCCCCGGCAGCACCAGGGCGGCTGGCCCATGGCACAGATTGAAATATGGCAGGGTCCATCTCAACGTCAGGAAACACTGCTAGAGTGACCGAGCGCTCACCAGGTTGCCCAAATAAGTGGTCGTGGGGTCTCTAATGATTTTTAAAGGCTGCCTGGACGTGGTATTGGGCAAGTGGCTCCGAGTGGCCCTCAAGCACGTGGAGGCTACTAAGCACCTCCAGGGACAGTAGAAAGAACCGTCTTCCAGGAATATCGCCATGTGCGAGACTCACAGACTGAAGCAGAGGCCTGCGTGACCAGGGAACAGCTCATTTCTCACACATCTACTGTCACCCCATTGTTAGGAACATTAATCCAAGATGCCAGAGGTTTATGTCAAAAAAGGAGACAGAGGAGTCCTGTAATTTTATTAGAATAAAGGGAAAGGCTGTGGGGCATTTCCCATGGGGGTCTCTAAAATTGCTGGGAAACGCAGCCACCTTTTATGCTAAGTTCCCAATCACCCTCTTCTTTTTCCCAACTGGCTGAGGTACTCAGAAGGTACAGACTTCCCAAGACACCTACTGTGAAAAACACCAATCACTTGTTTTTTAAAATTTTAAAAGTTTAATGATAATAAAATGGTTATAAAAATAGCAATATAATTAGAGTAATGATAATTTGGACAATTTGGGTTAGGACAATATGAGACAACAGAAACCAAGAGTTATGGACGTCCAGGTACCTTTTTCTGGGCAACATAAGCCTGAAAAAGGACACATGTTACAGAGGATTAACTCTTAAAAACAATAACCTGTTGCATATTCCTACATCTCCTACATGATGCATAAATTCCATTCAAACAAAGGATTCTGTCAGATCATCGTCAACTTCTTCCTCTTAATCCTGATGGCATTGTCATGGCTGAGCGAGGTGGGAAGAAGTTCATTTCTTCTGATAAGAGAGCAATAAATTCTTTCTCGGAAAGATTTAGGTGTCCTGTGACTGCTATCTTGTTGCGAGTCCTTTCTTTAAAGAAAGTATCTTACATAGCATAGTTTCTATTTTAACATTATGTTATAACCTAGAACTATATTTAACACACTACTTAAGAAAATTAATACAGCTAAACTTTCTAACATAACACATATAAAATTCATTTTAATATTTGCAAAAAGCCAATCATAAAATACGCCTTTTTCATACCTACTCTATGCCCCTGTTTAATGTGCACCCTTCTTTTGTCATATAAAGAAAGAAAAATAAACTATTCATAATTCTATTAAGCCGTTGTTCCTTTTTTCTAGGTTCAAGAGTATAACACGGCCTTGGCTGACCAACAGTCTGTGTTGATTAGTAACATTTTCTAGAACTAATATTTTCTTCTGTTACTTCCCTATCTATAAGTTCCTAGCCCTATCTACGAGCAGATTAATATGGTGTGTTTGTAAAGACACATTTATCTTATTCCTTTCAACGTTATGGGATCCATGGGTACGGTTCTTGGGCATCCCCATGGGGGAGAAGACTGGTTCAGCCCATCGACCGATCCCAGAAGGTATAACAGAGTCTTCCCTAACTTCTCCTCATTCTTAACTCACTTTATATTATTTTTTTACGTCTAGGTGGACACTGAGTGACTTTAGTTATGCATCTTATTCAGTGAGGGGCGGTCATACTTCAGCAGGCAGGTATCTCAGGATAGTATCTGAAATAACCTGGTGATGGGATCATGTGTCAGTCCAAGGAGAGTGATTTCGCCGTGGTTGCTGATTCAACAGCAGCACATCTTCCTTTATCTCCCTTAGTTTTCATCTGTTGTGTGAATTTTCAACGGGAAAGCGCCACCGAATTCCTCCTACTTCTGCAAGGGTTTCGACTGAGCCTGGCCGCGGGGCTCCAGCCTCCGTTTAGTCCCCTTTAGTTTGTGCTGTGTGTGTGAGGTCGGGTGCGCTGACCGCGTTCCACCCGGGAATAAGAACCGTGTTTTCCGTGACAAGTTCCTCACAGTTACCTGTTTATCCTTCGTCATTTTCCCACGCCGCCCTCCAGCCATTCCCGCTCCTCAGCCGCTCCCTCCCCTCAGCCATTCCCGCCGCGCGGGGGCGCTGCGGAGCGCGCGGCGCTGGCCCCGCCCCGCAGCCGGCGCGGCCCCGCCCCGGAAGCGCAGCCGGAGCGGCCGCCGGTCCGGCTCCGTGGCGGCGGCGGCGGGAGCGGGAGGGAGGCGGCCGCGGCCGAGCGGGCACCGCCATGGAGCACATCCGCACCACCAAGGTACTGCTGGTGCTGCGGCTCGGGAGCTGCGGTAACTGTGCGGTCGGGAGGGCCCGCCCAGCCCGGCGCGCCCGCTGCGGGCGAGGGCGTTGTTGTTTTCGCTGCCTCCTGCTGTTTTGTGGCTGGTGCCGCCCCGCGCGGGGCTCTGGAGCGGCCCGGGCCGCTGGAAGGGGTGGAGGGCTCTGTGCGTGCTGCTCCAGTGTGGCCCCGTGTCTGTAATAAGGGGAAGACGCTAAAAATCCCGGTGTGGGGGTTCTTGTGGTGGAGTGGGGAACAGGATAAGCGAGCTGGGAGGGGATTGCATTTGTTTTGTGTGCTCGGGATATGGTTCCGTGCAGCTTTTTCTAGTTTTGGAGGCAAATCTGTTGCGAAAACAACCGATTTGTTTTCTCCTTTTTGAATATTCCAGTGTGTGCTGTTAAATACGCAGGCCGTCAGTGCCTGTGTAATGTGTTAGGCTATTAAAAATGTGTCAGCTAAGCTGTAGCTGGCATTTTGGACTTCTGTGGCTTTTATTTCCCATTATTAGTGTGTTAGTCTTCTTTGTATAATGAAGATGCGAAAGGAAGGTCTCTCTTGTTGTGGCTAATCTTTAAGTGAGTACTAAGTCACAGCTTCTATAGAATTAAATTTCTAACTGTACTTTTCTCACCTTGCTCATCATCCCTGACTGCAAAGGTTGCTGAAAAGACTCCCCCTGTCTGTTGGGTCCTGGGAATTGTGATTAATCCTGAACCTGGTAGTCTGACTTTAAAGTTGATTTATAGATATTTTTAAAAAAGGAGCGTTCATAGTTCCTGTCCTAGTACTAGATTCACAACCAATAATTACATAAAGGAAAGGGCTTTTAAATTTTTTGAGTAATAACTTATATAACTTTTATATAACTGTTTATAGCTGCTTTTATTTTTCATATACATGTGTATATGTCAAACAGAAAGAAGGTCTTTGAAACTACCATTAGTGACACTTTATTAGTCTGAAATTAGATGCACTTTATTAGTGCATCATGCTGACAGATTTGAGATAAAGTTTCTTTATCAGCTGTTTATTTACAAACATGAAAGTCCTTGTTTGGAAATTTAATATTGTATTGTTACAGTCAGTAGCTGATTCCAAAATGAAAGCTATACTAAAGCCAACGAGTCTTGATGATCAGAGTATCTGTTTAAGTTTCAGACCTGAAATTGACACTAGAAAGGCTGCAGGTTGCTGATTTCTTTGTGTCTGCAGGTGATTGTATTTCTGCATTGTGTTTTTGGGGCACTGCTGGGGAAAAAATACTTCATATAACAATAGAAGTGAAGAGAGAAATGAGCCCTGAACACAATTTGTAAGATACAAGACTTACTACTTGAAGTGATTATTTTTATAATTCATATGAAAAAAATTATGCATTCTTAAAAAACAGTGTCATGGTAAGAAATAAATAGAGTGAGATTTCTTTTGTTACAGCTGTGTTGCTCGCTTAGCTTTCTGCAAACTGTTGGTTTATCGAATATCCAGACAGATTAAAATGTGTATTGGCAAGCATTAGAGGTATAGGAGCAAGAAAATAAAGTACAACCTGCACTGTGGGTCTTGAAGATTCACTTTGTGTGTAGGTTCAAGCTGGATCTCATGCCAGCTGTTCTGAGACATCCCTGCTTTTTCTAATCTGACAGCATTCCTGTTTTTTCAGTTTAGTTAAGTCATAGTGAAATAAACTTGAAACAAGAGTGCAGTCTTGCACAGATGAACTGCTGTGCAGGGCAGCTGTTATCCCCAGGAGAAGGTGATGGAATTGGTTTTGTAGCTTCTCCAACTTCAGTTTACTGGGAATGTTGAAATTAAAATTTCTTTACAACTGTCCACACAGCCATCTGAAATTGAGTGTAGCTTTTTGTGAAATTAAACTGTCCAACAGATTTTATGTTGAATAAGGAAGTGAGGTCAACTTAAAAATCACTTCTGAGAGTTTTATGTTTAAGTAGCAACAAATGATCAAATTCAGGTTATTAAATGTGGTGGCGAAGTAAAGAATATGTGTTTTTTCAATGAATCTTGATAGTATCCTTAAGGATATTTTAAAGCAAAATGTGGTAGAAAAGGCTGAAAATTCTTCAGTCAAACCTGTTTGCATATTTGAAGTCAAATGTGAATTAGTGAAAATACTGCTGGATTTTTTTCTCCTGGATATGCAAATTTTTGCTTAGTTTGACTGCTAAATCAAATCAAACAGCAAAAGGAAAAAGTGTATCATAAGCTGAGTACCCATTTAATCTGGTTTGAGTCAAGTTTAAATGAACGTGTCATCTGTGGAGGCTGAATCTAACTCAGTTGTCTTTAATAAAAGTTTATCTGTGACTTGGCTTTCAGAATTCTTGTAGACTTTACCTAGGTAAGTGGAAGTTGGAGCACTAATGCCTGTCCTCATCTAATGTAGAAATGCAGCTTTGAGGAAAGCTGCCTTATTACGTGGAGGAGAAGGAAACCTCACATGCCAGGATTTTGTGGGTTGTGTTACTGGAGCAAAGCTGGGGCAGTTTCTGTGCACTTTTCAACTTGCTGGGGAGGTGCAGTGCCAGGTACTGGAGCAGTTATTGCTGCAGATCTGCCCAGTATGGATTCTGTGTTTTGGCTGTGGTGTATTCACTTATGCTGCTCTAAAGGAGGACTTGGTGGTTTCAGCATGATGTACTTTGGTGTACTGATGCATCTAGTTTCCAATTTTTTTGCTTTCTAAACTGAAATCTGGAATATTATCATAGTGCTGACTTCTAGTATATATTTGTATTTCCTTCATTCTGTTTTGTATTCATTGTTGTTTTTTCAGCTTTTGAAAGCAAAATTGGGCCTTTCTAGATCCTAAATACCTGATTTTTTTTCTGTTTTGTATGTGCTTTTAGTAGGTAAATACATCTGTACATAAGAGTTAAAAATGGCTTAACATCTGCACAGTAGATATGGGTTCTCCTTGTCGCCTCCTCTGGGTGCTGGTCTTGCTGGTGTGGAAGTTTTTGGAGTTCTGCCATGCATTTAATGGTAGCACAGAGCTTTAACTTGGCATTAATGAGACAGTGCTGCCAAGAAATAGAGGAATGCGTGGAGATAAGCCATTTGCCACACTCCTTTCCTGTTCTTGCACACAAAGAATCGAGTAATGCTTGTTTCAAATAGAGCACTCTGTGGAGCCCAGAGTTAGGAGGGGCAGATAAAATACAGGCTATCTAGAAATAGTTATTATTTTGAAATATTTTCCATAGGATTGAGATAACAGTGTTGATAGAATGCCAGAAGGAGTTGTTGGCCCTTGTGAGGCTCAAGCATGAATTATCTGCTTCAAATGCCAGCACAGTCCTTGAATTTCTAGGAGGTTTTTTTGTAATTATTAGTAGAATGCTTACATTTCATTAAGAATGCATTTTGACTATGAGGCAAGGTTATAATAATACTGATTTTTGAAGTTGGGGAATTTATAAAAGACAGTACATAGCTAAAATGGAAGTCAGGTTTATGGCATTGAGTGTGCAGACAGCTAATAAAGCATATTGCTGAGATCAGCTGTTAATTCAGTGCTGGCATCTCAATACCAGGAAACTGTTAGTGCGTGTTTGCTGTGTTTTGGGGAAGCAGCCTAAAAGCTTAGTAATTATTAATTCTTATTTTAGAAAAAACTGGAACAAAAAATAGCTCAATGCTTTTTATTGAAACAGGATATTTGAACTAGTTGGTCTCAAAGCTTGTGACCACTCTAGTTTGACCTGAATAGCCTTGTATGTGCTGTCTTATGTTTCCTACCATTTTCAAAATTATTGCAACAACTGACAAAACCTTTGCTAAGTTGTAATTTAAATTCTTCAGAAATTCAAACTTAACTTTTATTCCCCCCTCCCCTTTTTTGTTACAGGTAGAGCAAGTGAAATTACTGGATAGGTTCAGCACAAGCAATAAGTCACTGACGGGAACTCTGTACCTTACAGCAACTCATCTGTTATTCATAGATTCAAGCCAGAGAGAGACCTGGGTAAGGATAATGAATGCTTGTGGCTCAAAGGCATGGGTCCTCCAGATACATTTCTTCTTCCTTATCTAAGGTTGAATTTGTTTACTAAAATGTTCTTAGCTGTTCTTTCTACTCTCCTCCTTCGTGGTATCATAATAAGTTAATAATTCACAGGTTATGCTCTTGCGTGACGCTGCTGCAGTTGAAATCAGGTCATGTTGAAAGTTTTGACTTTTCCTCAGGCTGCTGTAATTTCTTCTGTAGCTTTCACTGGTATTTCTGAATGCATGTGTGTGGTTTTCTTTAAATAACTGACTTACACCATGATTCTGAGGCAGGAGTGGGAGACTGATACATAGGTTAAGCATCAGGTTTAAAATTTCAGAGTTAAGTTACCTTGTAATTAGATTCTGTCTTGGTTAAATGAGATAGCAAAAATGCTAAGATCTCAGGTTTGGGCAATATTGATGATAACATGCACTTTTTTAGAGCATTAAGCAGCTGTTTCTTCACAAGTATTCATCTCTGAAATAAAGGGTTTCAGATGGGGCAGCAGCTTCTTGTTGACCAGTACCAATGTTGTGCAGTCAAAGCTGGCTAGTACATTAGTTTTTGTGCTTACTGCCCTGGTGGCACACATACGGATATCAAGCTGTGGCTCCCACTGGAGTCCAGCCACCTGACTTGAGTAAGTGCCTTAAGTCTTCCATCCTCCAGGATGAAATAGCATCTCCCTGGCTGTTGTTAATTTTTTTTCCTGTAGGTGTATTTTCCTTGATTACCCTTAATCCTGTATCCTGGTTATCTAAGTGCCTCATGGTGCTTTCAAGAAAATTCATTTTTCTATTATTTGTTCTCAGATACAAGGTACACCTTTGTACAAACCAAACTGTTACCCTTTCATACAAAATGGGTTTTTGGGGACAGCATGATTCAGAAGCATTACTTGCTTGTGTCTCCCTATGCACTGCATTAAGAGGTTTCGTTTTGGGGAAATTGAACCCATACTCCAAGTACTGCATTTCTGATGATAATGCAAGTACCAGGTATTATTATCATAATGTCTTCAAGATAGTCTCTTAGGAAATGCATATTTGGCAGCACAGTTTTCAGTTGTCAGTCAAATTCTGATCAGTGTTTAAGAGGATTTGATTGCTTCAGTGAGGTAATTGAAATTCTGTCAAGAACATCTTGTTCAGTTGAGGTAATGTATCTGTGCCTTTCTTCCCAGAGTTGAACCGCTGTTACTTTCTATGTATTTACCTAAATCTTGTGTAGATTTGCCACACATAATAAATCTGTGGAGGGCTTCTGTATGTCCATTGCTGTGACAGTGCTGTTAAAGTGGTCATAAACATTTAGCTGAGAAACTGTCATGTTTATCTAATACAGTAGGCAATATAGATGTTTTTCTTTATTCTATCTGTTAAATACCGAAATTTTGAAATCTTCAGTACATTGAAATATTTTCCCTTACTTCCTTTATTTTGTTTGAAAATTCTGAAATATGTTTCTGTAGATTCTTAAAAAATATAGATATCCTGTCTGGACATTGCCTAATGAGGTATAAGCCTATCAGTTAACAAAGTTAAAAGAAAACTGAACAACTACAGTGGAGTTTTACATCTCAGTTTTGCACTTAGAGGAACACTTCAAAATGATAGAGGAGAGTAACAAAAGTTTTATACATTTAGTATCCTGATCAAAATGGCATTCTTGGATTTCTGCTTCTAAATGTATTTCTTTTTATAACTGGCTGACAAAATTAGTCAAAATCCATATTCAGCATTGCTTAGTGTGCTGTCTTGCATCTGCTGATCTAAGTAGTATGTTATTCTTATTTTTCCTCAGCATGCTTACTCTGTGAGTTTTTGTATGTCACAGATACTACATCATCACATTGCTGCGGTGGAAAAACTTCCTTTGACTACTTCTGGCTGCCCCCTTGTCATCCAGTGCAAGAACTTCAGGATAGTTCATTTTGTTGTACCCAGAGAGAGAGATTGTCATGACATTTATAATTCTTTGCTTCAGCTCTCAAGAACAGGTAATTCTTGTAGCTGTAAAAGACTTTGCAGTGTATGAATGGATAACAAGCTGGGGTGTGTGTGTGTAAACCAATTATCTTTTATTTATTTTTTTAAAAACACACATTATATGAAGTCTCATGTGGGTTTGGTAATAAATAGGTTTTTTGATTAAATATTAATCTGCATAAAAATTCAGAAGCTGCATTGTCTGGCTTTTGTATATCAGTGATGCTCCTTAACAGAATGAGAGATTCCTATGTGGTTTTTTGCATTTCTAGTGGTGTTCCTGAAATTGTGAATATAAATGTGTATAGTCTCTCTTAATTGTGTGTTCCATCAATTAAAAACCCACTGAGCAAATCAGTTGTTACTAATTTCATGCAGTTTCAAAAATAAAGCTGAAATTTGATGTTAGAATAGCATTACCAGTTCAGCTTTACAAGAGACTTCTGTCAGTACAGTCTTTTGCATTTTCTGCCTTGTGTTTAGAACAGTGCAAAATGTCATCTGTCATAAGTAAATAGCCTACTAGGAAAAACAAAGTTTTTGAAAGCTTTTATTTTTTAAGGGAAACTTTAAAACTTCCTTTTTTTAAGGTCAGTAGATGTAAATTTTAGTTCTTGCCTCCCAAAACAGTTTGTTCTTTCAGATCCTGTGAAGTCTTTTAATAATTCTGCCTTTTGCCTTAAGTTTGTCAGTCTTCATTTTGTGACCCTTATGGCTTTAGAAACGTCTGTTCTGAAATAGGTCAAGCACACTCAGGAAAACTTTCATAACCTACTTCTGACTAGGTATCTGTAATTATCAGTTAACTGTAGGATAGTTGCAGAATAAGTATTTCAGGCATGTCAAGTATCTATTATTTAGTCTTGCTTCTGTGGATCTTGAAGCCTGAGACTTTCTCTCCATTACATATTCTTTACCTTTTAGCAAAATACGAAGACCTGTATGCCTTTTCTTATAATCCTAAACAAAATGAATCTGAGCAAGTCAAAGGTTGGCAGCTTATTGATCTAGCAGAAGAATATAAGAGAATGGGAGTGCCAAATGATTACTGGCAGTTGTCTGATGCAAATCGTGATTACAAGGTAAGTGTTGTAATGGAAGAATGTTCTGCTCTGCATCTGTTTCTGGTGAGGCCTATAGAAAAGAGCTTACTGCCAAATCACTTGGCTTGCTATATAAGCAAGAACTTATCTCTAAGCAGGTAGAGAGAGTTAACTCCTTAATCAATGTGCAGTGTCACAACTTCCTGATTGAAGGTTTTCCCAAGGCCTCATTGGGAGAGCGTGTGTGTATGGATGCATGGGTTCTTTGGGATTGTTTTGAGAGATGCTTACCTGTTGGAAGCCCAGCCCCACTGATTCTGGTGCTCTGCAGCTTTGTGATGTCTCTCTCAACTGAGCAGGATTCTACTTCAGCATTTTGCAGTGCTGGTTGTGGTGGTGTGGCTGATTCTGAGATTAGATTTCATCTTACTTTGTAGTCTGCAAGTATTAAAAATGAGGGAAATAATTTCAGTATTTTATTTGAAACACATTCTACTGCAGAGTTGCATTCTTTAGAGTGAATGCTGGTATGGTGATGCTTGGATGTGTAACTTGGATACCAGTTTGTACTACTTTCATGCATGGCTTGTCTCCTTTGAGTTGTTTACATTTGTATAAAGAAACATGGTAGTGTTTATCTTTTGTGTCTTAATTCACCTTACATCTTTCAAATTGAATACAATATAAAACTAGGTTAGGCTTTGTGTCTTGCCTATAAAATCCTTTCTGTCTATCTGTGTCTTTCAGATTTGTGAAACCTATCCTAGAGAACTTTATGTTCCCAGAACTGCAAGCAAGCCCATAATTGTTGGTAGCTCCAAGTTCAGAAGCAAAGGAAGATTCCCAGTGTTGTCATATTATCATAAAAATAAAGAGGTATAGTGTGACTCCTTTTTGCTGTAAAAGTGCTGAAAAGTATTTCTCAACATTTGACAGTAGTTCAAGGGTTGGTGAGGAGGTTCAAGTACATTGACTTGTATGGCAAGGGTGTGACTCAGGATAACCCTGAATACAGCTGACAGGAGTGGTGCCTAACAGGATGTGGAGTAAGCCTAGCCAGTTTAAAATAAATCCTTAAGTAATCTGTTGACTCTACTGAAGTTTTCAGAAACTAACATTAAGGTAACTGAGGATAGCTTTCTCTTCAGGTATCTGTCTTCCTTGATACATCAGAAATAAAATATGTTAGGTCAAAATGGTAGGGAAAAAACCCCAAACAGATAAATCAACAAAATAAAAACATTGGTTCTTCAAGGAGTTATTTGCAAGGTAAAAAAACTCTACAGGGTAGGAAATAAGATTTTGCAGTGGGTGGTGTAAAGCAGCATGTACCTGTCTCAGCTGTGGAAGGAGCATACTGTCACCTTGCTGAGTTAAAGAATTTTTCCACGAATGTGAAGTTACTAGATGGATTTGAACATAATTATATCATTATTTGAATATTGGAAGATGTACCTGATACCTTCTGAAATACAACATATCATTGAAATGACATTACAAAAATTACATTAGATGATAACAAATTGCACTTGCAATAATAAAATCATGCCTGCTTTAGTGAAACCACACATAGTTAATGCTGTATTAAGGGAGTAGCTTGCTTTCCTAAAGTATAATTTTTCCAGTCTGTACTTTTGTGAGTTTTTATGTCAATTATGTAAACTGATACCTTGCCCATAAAGATAAACCTGAAAAACTGTTTTGATGAATATTTAGATTTAAGTTGTAGCTACTGTGTTTCAGGGTTTCCAAGGAATGTGCTTAAAAAGTTGGAAAACCTGAACTTTATTCAGTTTGCTGGTGCTGTCTGCTGAATGAAACAATTGGTTTCAGTGTGTTTTGAGATTTTGCTAAGCACTTCAAGTACACATATTAAAATGATGCTGATTTGTTCTTTGTTGTTTCTGGCAGGCTGCAATTTGCAGATGCAGTCAACCTCTCTCAGGTTTCAGTGCCAGGTGCCTGGAAGATGAGCACATGTTGCAAGCCATCAGTAAAGCAAATCCTTCAAATCGCTACATGTACGTCATGGACACCAGGCCCAAGGTACATACTTCTGATGCTGCAGACAAGCCTCTCCTCCTGAATATTAGAGTGCAGGAATACAGTGTGATTTTGAAAACTTTGGAGCCAAGTAGGAGTCCATCTTGAGCAAAAATGTTGTAAAAATGAGGTTATGCCTCTCTGTTCTGGTGTTTTGATTACTTGCTTTCTTAAAGAGGGTTTAAGGTTCAGCTGGACAGTTGAACCTATCCCAGTAGTCAGCTAGAATTCTCTGAATATGCTGCTACACTTTGAGAGAGGCATTTAAAAATATACTTAAATCATAGTTAAGAAGTGAACAGTTGAGTGGGATCCAGATAATTTTGATTGTTTAAAATGAAATTCAGGAAATGGTGAGCTGTGATGTGGTTTCTTTTGGAATGGGAGAGTACTATGTTCTGTGTAAATGATCTGTACAAACTGTCTCAAAAGTGAGGAAGTGGAGGAAATTCTGTTTTGGCATTTTGAGGTCATCATAAAATGGCTTGAGTTAGAAGAAGTCTTAAACATCATCTCCAGCCTCTGATGAGGTTGTTCAGAGCTCTGTCCAATCTGGCTTCGAACACTTCCAGGATCCACAGCTTCTCTGGGCAATGTTTTCCAGTACCTCACCACCATTCTTCATCACTGTCTAGTTAAACTGAATTCTGTTATTTTATTAAGTTATGTTATTACCTGTTACAATGTATGGCTGATTACCACTCTTTAGACTCATCTTCATTTCAATTAGTATTAATTTCACTCAATACAGGAGCTGAAAATGTCTGGCTCTTACTCTTTCCTTTGTATGTGAGATGTTTGTAGTGTCTTTACTCAGAAATATTTGGACACAAAAAAAAGGCTTATTAGTTACAAATCTGGAGAGGAGAATGGGAATTACTAAATGCATTATTCAGATATGTCAGCTCTAAATATAGACTACTTTTTTTTCAATATCTATATACTCTCCTTTTCTTATACTTCAGTGCTTTCAAGCTGATTTGCCACAAACTATATTAGAATCTGTTTATACTATGTGCTCTTGTGGTTTTTTCCCAATGTGTTCAATTGAAATTGCTTGACTTTTGTTTCTTAATTTGATTTTTATTCCAATAATGTTTTTCTCTTTTTAGCTTAATGCAATGGCTAATAGAGCTGCTGGGAAGGGCTATGAGAATGAAGACAACTACTCAAACATTAGGTTCCAGTTTGTTGGCATTGAAAATATTCATGTAATGAGGTCTAGCTTGCAGAAACTCCTGGAAGGTATGTTTTAACTGTACTAAAATAGTGTATTTGAACACAGGGTGTTTTTCTGAAGTCTTTAATGATAGGTTACACAAACTGCATTGGCATTTCTATGGTTTATTCCAGCTCTGTGTTTAGTACCAATTTGATGTGCTTTGTGGTGATGAATTACCTTAAACCTCGACCTTCAAACTTAAACCCAACTGAATAGAGTTACTCTGAGAAAATTGAATGGCAAATATGTCTTCAGTGAGCTTTGTTAGTATGTCAGTGAGAGACTCCTGTGTTTTCCAAGTGTGTGCCTGTAGATACATTTTCATTTACAGAATATCAGTTCTACAAGGGGCGCTTTGTTCCACAGAATTCACAGTGAGCATATGGTCTGTACAAAACTTGAGTTTTTTGAGGACTTGGTGAGCCCCTTGTGTGCTTGTAGGTGTTTGTAGAGAAGGGGGCAGGGGGAAAGGTGAGCCACTTCACCGTACCACTGCCTGCCTCCTGGTGGAGAAAATGGAGAGGCAGAACTGTGTTCATAATTCTGTTAATATTTTTTAGGTAGGCAGCTGAGAGAAAATTTAAGACATTTTGTGGATTCTGAGATTAGAATACAGTGGCAGAAGTAAGGCTTCCACACCTGACACACAATACATGTGTAAGTGCTTGGCTTCTGGAATTATGCAAGTATTTCCAGAGACAGAGAAAGTTTACACTTGTATGGAAGCCTGTTTTGATGAAGACATGCTGTTACATTGATCAAGAAATCTTACAGACTCGTGGTGTAATCTTTATTTTCATTGATCCTGGATGTGCTGCTAACCTATTCTTCAGGCACTGTGCATGGAATCCTGCTGAGCTTTGATAATCTGGATCTTTCCAATTATTCCTGCATGTGTTTTTCTTAAAGAAAAGATGAGAAGCATGATCCTAAGCTTGAGCTTTTAGATTTTTCATAATCCCCCTTTCTCTTACTAATACATTCAATTCTAGGAAACTATCTAATAAAACTTGATTGTTTTAATTTTTTAAGAGGCCTGCTCCTGTGTAATAATGTCTGATGCAGAAGTGTGTGCATCACACAGTTCAGCTTCACAGACATCATATTCCTTCCATTTGAGTTGGCATCCCACCAGCAATACTTACTAAATAGTATTGTAACTGTAACTTTATTTAAGGATATGGAATATGTTTTAGTTTTTCCTTGTGTGAAGAATTGGTTTGTTTAAACACTGTTGAACAAAATAATGAATAATCTCTGTTGTTTGTTTTCCACATAAGTTTTTTTGGTAAATGAATACAGTTGTTTTACCTCTGTTCATTCTGTATGTTTTCTTAGAGTTTTGCTGAATGCCACTTTAGTAGTAGGAGCACCTTCAGGGATAGAAAGGACCCTTAAAATGTAGGGATGTCTGCAATAATTTACTCTTCAGCCCCTTGTAGAAATGTGCTGTCAGTGGGATGATCAGGAATAAAATGCCATGAAAATGGTTCACAACTTAAAATGAGGAAAATGCCATTTAGCTTCTGTGTACTCACTTTCCCTGAATGTGCTGGACTGAATGTTCTCAAATCAGAGCATGATACCAATGACGCTGTTTGTTCAAGCACCACTTTAACTGGGACTGCCCTCAGTTCTTTGGGCTTTTTATAACAAACAACTGTTACTCATTGTTTGGTGTGTGTCCTGCTCCTTGGCTTTGTGTCTGTCTGCCTGATTTCCTTCAGAATCTGCAAATTCCACTGGCAAGCCGAATGTGAGACAAAATCCTTCCCAACATCCTTTTGTAATGGGACTACACCATGGAGCATGCTAGGGGGATTCAAAATGTAGTCTTCATTTTGGATTCAGCTGTTAATTAAATATCTTGCATGCAGTGGTTCAAAACTTTTCAGTGTGAATGTGATGACTCTATCAATGAGCAGACTACAACACTCATGGGAGAAACTTCACATAGACTAAGTTTGTAGCTGTAACACTAAATACAAAGTTCAGTTTTTATATATTTAAATTAAAATGTTACATAACAGAAAGGCGTGAACTCTGATAAGCAAAAGGGTTTTGGGTATGTCAAGAAGGCAGCATTTCTGCAGAAAATGTTTGGGGAAAAGGCTCAACAGATGTTGCAATCTGTTACATATATTTTGATGGTGGAAGTGTGTAAACTGAGTGGGTTTTGTGAGTTATGTAGAGTTTTCTGTATAGGGCAAGGGATTATCTAGGTTTTTTATTTGTTAAAAAAAAGCCTGCCTGCAACCTGCTATGCTTCACTCTGCAGGTCTAGTCACCTCCTGAACTGCTGGCTGAGGCTTTGCTAGTAGTGTGAATAATGACAATCAAGCAAGGGAACATGGAGGTTTTGGGACTCATGTGCATGCAGGGCTTGTGTTTTTTATGGTGGGATCCATATAGGCAGAACTATCTTGAGTCCTATTTATTGTGAAGTAGCTGAATTATCTGACTGGTACTATAAATGGTACCATAAATCATCTTTCACCTTTTAAAAGACCATAAGGAACTAGAAAATAACTTTTTTTTTCAGCATATAAGACTTGGACCAGTACCAATGCATTTGATTTAATCACCAACTAGTATAAAAAATGCCTGTGTTAATTCACAGAAATGGAAGCTAACTCTTGGGGCTTAACATATGTGTTCCTATCTCTGCCTTCGTTTATAAAAATATAGAAATCTAGCTAGGGAATTACTAGTTGTGAAATATTTCTGCCAAGCTGAAAATTCTGATCAAAACCAGGTTTTGACAGCAGTATCTGGGTAAAAACAAACTGAGGGCTGGAAGCCTGTTTATTTCCTAGCTGGAAAGCTTGTGCTGTAAATCATAAGTTACAGAATGTGTAGGTGTGCTGCCATACCTCTAGACATGGCTTTGTCTGTCCAGTCCCTTCTCTACAGAGGTTTTAATTTCCTGATACTTGACTATTTTCAGTTTCTTTCCTTTACCACAGAGTGGTGGATGTGTTTGTGTACTGTTGTGACTGATCAAGTGTATGGAACCACTGGTATAGAGAATGACTTGGTCCTTTCAGCTAGCTCACATTCTCATCTATGTCTATTTTCTCCATGTGCCAGATCTTTTGGAAGCAGAACTCTTGCCTAATGGTGCCCTTCAAAGGCAGGGGAAAGCTAGCTTGCTTTTACTTCTTTTATTGATATTACAGACTAACCTTTAAAAGTAGGTCTTCTCTCCTGGGGTTTCTTGATGTTCTATTACCTCATTGTGCTGTGGTTTGCTAGTTAATTTTATGGATGATGAAGATCTGTGGGTTTTGGAAAAGGTGCTGCAATACTTATTTGGAAGCCTGTCATTGTTCTAGTATTCAGCAGCACCTGGCACTATGAATCTTCCTGAGCAGTGGGGAGTGTGCCAAAACTTGTTTGACTGAGAGCTTAGAAACATCTAGTGCAGATACAGGAAAGCTCTTGGAGGCAGTGATTTGAGTTCATAGCCTTCCTTACATCAAGGGACTTGATTGAATATGAAGCTGCATCACAGAATTACTTGGTGAATTTTGTTCTCTGCTTTTGCTGCTGACTCACTTCCTTCCATGGCGAGAGATAAAGATGATTTTGCAGCTGTTGTATCCCTACTGCTGATTTTCATCTACAGAACCTTTTTATTTTGATTTACAGCCCAATGCTCTAGAATCATTAAATCATTTAGGTTGAAAAAGACTTTTAAGATCATCAAGTCTAGCTGTTAAGTGTAGTGGAAAGTAGGCTTCTACTGTAGAAGAGGCAGGTATTTTTGTAGCTAGGAGCCTTGGGTGTCTTTTCTTAGAATTACACATGGCTGAAGTTATGTTAGCAGATTTTTTTAATTCCAGAAGTTCGTCATGTTTGAATAGTAAGGTAATTGTGTGAGTTATTATTCAAAATTGTACAAGAAACAGGCTATCTGTCTTACATGTGAATTGGTTCTATGTGAGAATCTTTCAGTCTACCTCTGCATCTCTTGCTGCTACACTGCAAAGCATCCTTCCTTTGAGTTCTTCCTTGCTCTCTGAATTGACATTATTGTTACAGGATCAAGTAAATTAGGTAAGAATGATAGAGATCAGTTAGAAATGCAGTGTGTCAAGTGTGAAGGTAGACAAAATTTCAGTGGATTTCATTTGTCCCTGTGTTCTTGTACTACACTTACTTTATTCTCCTGTGCAGGGTGGAGGTGATGAAACTCTGGCAGTGTGGCTCCTCTGAGCTGTGTATATTGTCTGGATGCAGCTGCTTCCCTACTACTAGTACTAATTAAGTATTTCCAATGAGCCTTTGGCATTTGCATTGCCTTCTCTGGTGACAAGACTAAGGCTTTCTGGTGGGAATAACCAGTGTATTTACTTGGAATGTTATTTTGTCAAAAAACCACAAAGATCTTACTCTTGCAGCTCATGGTTATATAGATCTACAGAGTTGAATTCTGACTGGAGAACATTTTGTGGTACTCCTCCCTTAACCATTTGATTAGAAATCTTTCAGGAAACCACCATTCAACTTAGGACATAGGGGATTAGATACAACATGCAATTATTCTTCTTTCTCCATTGCAGAGTATAGGTAGCTACAACTGCTTAAGGCTTTTTAACTCTTGGTTTCTTTCAGTCAGTGGCACAAGAGGTTTGTCTGTCAATGACTTTTTGTCTGGTCTGGAGAGTTCTGGATGGCTGCGTCACATCAAAGCTGTGTTGGATGCTGCTGTCTTCCTAGCCAAGGTAACTTGCATGCTGCTTCTTTCTTTGGTGGGAAGTTGACTTCCTACCAGAAAAATTATGCTTAATATTATGTAATGTGTAAAATTCTGCAGCTGACCTTTTTGGAGATAGGTGTTTAGTATATATACCAGTACATCTAATATGCTGGTTAAAGTATTATATGGTTTTTTATGATTGGAGATGTTAAACATTCCACCCAATGCTCTGGGATTTTTTGAATGCTGTTTGCTCATCTTGTTGGGAGACAAAGGGATTCTTATGCTTCCTGGTTCTCTAGATATTTTTGAAAAATGTAACCAGTTTGGTGATGGATGGAACAAACTATTATTTAGTATACTCTGAAAAGTGGAACTGGGGCAGTAATTGTAGAGCAGCCAAGGTGGCTATGCTGACTTCATTTGGCAAGGAAATAGGATTCTGTGAATAATTCAGAGGAACAATTGCCTTTGCCAAGCACTTAGGAAGCCAAGCGCTTGATCTGATGGTAGAGGGTAAAGAAAAAACCTGGATCTTTGTTTTTGCTAGGTGAAATAACAAGGAATTATCTCAGTTAAAAGTGGATGATTGTCCTAATGATGACCCTCAAAAATGTCTGAGCCAACAGGAGCTGAAGCTAATGAGCATTTCCTAGGCCTTTACTGTCATGTAGCATAATGATGAACAAGTGGTATCTTTAATGATGAGTTAATGTCGTTTGGGTTTTTTTTTAGTATGTGCTCAGTAATGTATAATCTAATTACTTTTCTGTTTTCTTGTAAATTTAGTTTTATAAGGGGGAGAGAGAGAACTGGGAACCCCTGTAGAGGTTAGTTTATACAGAAGTGGTAGTGGAATTTCTTTTCAAGGAGTTTTCTATACTTCTATGGAGACAAGTTCATACTTTCTGATACTATTAAATCTTTTCCTCATAGTAAACATTTTTCTAGCTTTGTTAAATAAGATGGCCTATGGTATTTATTTACTAGTTTTTGACTTCTGTCTAGAAAAGAACATTGATTAAGAAACAACTGTGTTTTGCAGGCAATAGCAGTTGAGAGTGCAAGTGTATTGGTACACTGTTCAGATGGCTGGGATAGGACTTCCCAAGTTTGTTCCCTTGGAGCTCTCTTGCTAGATTCCTATTACAGAACAATCAAAGGATTCATGGTAAGCAGACCATTGCAATGTTGATTGTTCCTTGGTAAAGAAAGGCTGTAAAATGTTTGAGTGTGAAAGGGAGCAAATGTACTGAATTTTTTTTTTTTTTAGTTTAAAGTGTAAAGTGGGAGTTGCAGTATATTGAGAAATACTTCATACAGATATGCTTTGCTACATGAAAAAAAATCTTTAAAATGTGAAAAATTGAAATGAAATAAAAATAGCAAATTGCTTTAGTCACCCTGCAGAAACGTTGCAGTGGTTGCCTTTTGCATCCCAGCAAGTCCCTTATCTATGACATAGAAGGATTCCAAAGTGCTTATGTGAGGTGGCACACATACTAAATTACAGCAGCTCTGTGCTGCTGTAAAACAACATTTTTGTCTGTTTCCAAAACAACATTTTTAAAATCTGAAAATGATAATTCCCACAGTGATAGAGACTTAAAGATGTCTAAGCAATCTAAATTTGTCATCTTTTTATATTGAGGGAAGAATTTCATTACGATTATTCCAAATTTTAGACTAGGAAAATCAACAGTGTTCTGCAATGACAAGGCAAGGTGTTATGGGAACTCCTCAAGGATAAAATTAGTTCAGTGTATTGTTTAGATCTAACTGCCACAAATATTACAAGCAGTGAAAGTGAAGTTGAGGAAGAATTAGAAGAGGATTAATTTGTTGTGAATAGTGAGAATCTTTAGGGAAGTAATTTAATCTTTTTGGGTTTTGATTAATCCTTGCTTTCAGTTAAATTTCTGTGACAGTCCTTTGTTCATTTTGGTGCTTGATAGTGTGACCAAAGTGAGAAAAGAAGATAGTGTTGATATGAGCAAACTTACTGTTATAAGCGTTAGAAAGAATATATTATGTGGTTTTATATAAATTATGATAGCAGGCATGCAGTACTAACATTTTTCTTATTCTTTGCCATAGAAAGTTAATAACCTACTAGTGAAGTCATGCAACATTTTTCTTAAAATTATCAGTTACCTGATTAGCAAGTTGCTTAACTTTTTTTACTAGTTTTTTACAAATGTACTTTGAGAATCTTGTGAAAAGCTTCCAACAAAATAAAGAAGTTACAAAGTCATAAATAGTTGTTTCTATTGTAACTTATTTGACTCAGATTTAAAGTATAATATATTGATAACCTGTGGGGTTAGCACTGTAGGTGTAAGATTGAGTAATATTTTACATGAGATTTTGGTTTTTTTGCCCTCTAGGTCTTGATAGAGAAAGACTGGATCTCCTTTGGGCACAAGTTCTCTGACAGGTAGTTCACTCCTCTGATATAGTAAAGTGTATACAGCAAACTGGGCTAAGTATTCTTAAACAAAAGACAGCTTGTAAGTGTTGCATTTCTAGCCACACTGCACCAGTTCAGCAATGAGTAAGCTGTTTTCAGTACACACGGCACTTCTCCTGCTGCCTACAGTGTATTGCAGTTTATACCTATTGGATAATTGATTTATATTGCAGATGTAAATTTTTAGTGCTCCTGGTGCTTGCTTGCAGAAGTTGATGACTGCAGCAAGGTTTGCACCAACGTATAGACAGTGCAAGACCAATCTAAAGCTACGTCCCAGCTATTTAGGCAATATGAAACACATAGTTTTGGTATCTTTAAAGATAAGTTTGCATTTATGTTTACTTTGATGCTGAAGTCACACCTACCTTTAGAAGTCCTGTATGTTAAGAGTTCTGTTTTTTCCCTTGATCTGCCTGTCATCAGCTATGACAATAGCCTTGCTGCTATTTACTGCTTATTAATTTGCTTTAGCTGGTAGACTCCATATATTGACTGTGACAGTATTAGACACAAAGAAACTTAACTGTCTTATGTTGCTATTTTGTACTTAATATAGATGTGTGATTACTTATAAGTCAGAAAAACAGGTCAAATATAGACTTATTTCTATTCAAAAATTGCCCCAGTTCTTGAAGTTAGGTGCTCAATTTCCAAATCAAAGCTAGCATCAAATCAAGGTACTGTCATTTAAAAACAATTGCAGCTAAGACTTCCTTGATTTCTTACTTAAACCAGTTTCAGTCTGTCTGTGGAATCTTTTTCAGATGTTGTCAGTTGGATGGTGATCCGAAAGAGATCTCGCCAGTGTTCACCCAGTTTTTAGAAAGCGTGTGGAATCTCACCGAGCAGTTTCCGCAAGCCTTTGAGTTCAATGAAGCTTTCCTCCTTCAAATCCATGAACATGTCCATTCATGCCAGTTTGGTAACTTCCTTGGAAACTGTCAGAAAGAACGAGAAGAGCTAAAGTAAGCAGGCACATTGTAATGTGTCTTTTGTTTGTTCTGGCAGACTAAGAACTTCGTGAATCTTCTTCATTTTAGACTCTGAGTAGAGGAAGGATTGGTAGTACTGAAACCTATGTTGAACTGCATCAGGGAAGAAGGCTGCAGACAGCCTTTCTAATTCTGGTAGAAAATCACATTTCTTTTTCATAGGGAAAGTTAAGGTTTTCCTGCTCATCTGTTTTTGGGGATTTTCTTTCCCCCCTCTAAATGTAGGTAACCTGAAGTTAGGAGGTATCATGTAATTTCCTCTCTTTTTAGCTAACCTTACAATTCTTGCCTGTTCAAGACTACTCATTTAGAAGTACTAGTAAGATATCTTCAATGCATTTAGCTGGAAAACTGTGAAATTTTTATCAGTTCCTCTTGCATTGTATTTTAAAAGTATTTGTTTCAAGTAGGCAAAACTTGCACATCATAAGCATTTATCTTCTGCTTGTTTGCTTGCAGTCAAGTGTGTTGACCTCTAACTTTTTTTGTTTTAAGACTAAAAGAGAAGACCTATTCCTTATGGCCATTCCTGTTGGCTGAACAGAAGAAATACCAGAATCCTCTGTATAATCCGGACTTTTCTCCAGAACTAACACTTTTGGAGCCTAATACAGTATCATTCAATTTTAAGTAAGTTTAAATAAAATACATTATCTTTTCTTCAGCTCTGTCTTACCTTGCAAACCTAAAAGTGTGTGTTTTGTGCAGGTTTTGGAGAAATATGTATCATCAATTTGATCGAAGTATGCATCCCAGGCAGTCTGTGTTCAACCTTATCATGAATACAAGTGAGCAAAATAAACAACTGGAGGAAGACATTAAAGAACTGGAAGCTGTAAGTATTACAAAATAAGTGTGTGCCCTTGTGACCTGTTCTTCAGATTATAGTTGTTGCAGTGCTGCTAGTTTTCACCTGAATGTCACTGCTGTATGGTCTAGCACTTACTCTGTGGGATGGTGACTTGGACTTTCACTGCTTGTTTCTATGATGAGTGCTCTAAGGCACTATTTATTCTGCTTTAATAATGAGCTCTGTTATGTAAAAGTGCTATTATCAAAGCCTTACTGAACGCAAGTTTCACAGAAGCTTAGCTTGCCTTAAACTATTTTGGATAACAAGGTATCCATGTAGCTACAGCTGTGTTGCTAAAGTAAGGAGATTGAAAATGTTTTATTTCTATTATAGCTACTAAAATGGAAGCAGTAAGTATTGTTCTTCTTTTAACTTCATATGCAGGTGCATGCTGTTTTAAGTCATCATAATTATGGGTCATGTACATTGTAATGGTTTTATGAAGACAGGGCTTAATCCAGAGACCAAATGTCTATAATTGACTTGCAGGTGGTGCAGTAAACAGCCAGGGAAAGGCTGATTGATACTTCTGTTACAGTCAGTTAAGGTGCTGAAACTTCTGAATAATGCCTTTTAAGGAATGCAGAAGTCTTCTGATAATCAGTTTTAATACTTGTGTGTGGAAAGAAATGGTAACACAACTCCTGCGTATTATGTTGGAGGGGAGAGGGAGGGGAAGTACAGCTTTTCTAGGAGGAAAAATTTTATTAGACTGATCCTACTGTAAAGTAATGAATGCAGGTCACTTAATCTAATACTGTTTCAAATTTTAATTTTATATATATTTAAAAAATTTTATACAATTGAAGCAGCAAGGTGAAGAGAACTCAAAAAACAATCTAAAGAATAAGCAAGAGGAAAGTAGTCTCAGCTCTGAATTTTCTAGAACCTCATTCCATGATATTAACTTCACCTGAGCCTACATTTGTCACTTGAGAGATCATGAGATATAGTTGTTTGAAATCCTGATGTCGGCTTTGCTACTGCTGTTTCTATCTGTAAAAAGTTATAGATGGAAACAGCAGTAGCATGAGACTAAATCCAGAGACACCAGTCTTCTGGATTTAGTCTCAGTTCTAATCAAATACAAACAGATCAACAAACAAATCTCTTCAGTTAACTAGTGTAACCTCCCAGTTACTGGGTGAGTTTGAATTAAAAACAAAAATGAAGTAAGCAAACAACCCAAACCATGTAACTGAAAAATCCCTTCATCCTAATCTTCCCTCTTCTCTTGCTCATGCTGGCAGGAGACATCCTTTTCTCCTTTCCTGTGTTTTAGTTGACATTTTTTAGAGTATTCATGCATTTGAACAAACTGTATTGGCATTTTTTAGATCTAAAGGAAAAAGTCTTTTAGAAGGTTTTTAGGAAAGATAGAAGGGCTTTAAATATCAAGCTGCTTTATTACTAAGAGACTCATGGTCTTTAAGAGATTGCAAGATCCCTGCTTGCTACAGTGCCAAGGTCTGTCTTTGTCTGCTTCTACTCCAGAAAGTATTTCCATCTTGATAGCAACCAAATAAGGGGCAAGCCTGGAATAACCTCTCCTTCTCTGGGGATATTAATAGGCATTCTTTGTCTTCTGCCCTTCTGCAAATTTTAAGCCAGCAGTGCTTGTAGCATCAGCAGTAAACTGTGGGGAAGAAGCTGGGGTATGTAAGAGTTCTGCAGACACTGAGTTGGCCAGCAAAAGAAGGGGATACAGTTCCTTTAAAAGCACAGTGTTATCAGTAAAGAGTCATGCCCGCTGTTAGTAACTGTTCATTGTATTTCAGAAAATAAAGCAGAGAAACGGGCGGTCAGATGTGGTCCTTGTGAAGGAACAGGAGCAGACGGCTCCTCCTGCCCCTGTGGCTCTGAAATCCCCTCCGTGCTTCCAGAAGGAGCAGCCGCCGATGCCGGTGAACGACGCCGTGCGAACCATAGAGGGCAGCAACACAGCAGACAATCGCTACAGCGAGCTGGTGTCCGAGTTCTCCAAAGCCGAGCCTGCCGTTGTCAGCTTGGAGTACGGAGTGGCCAGGATGACCTGCTAATTCACATCTGGCACTGTGTTCTTCTAGACTGATTAAATGGAGAGATGGGTCATTTTCAGGATGGGTCTGTGCTGCATGACCAAAGCACGATTTGTATATCAGCAAGTTTTGTTAATGTAGACTAGAACAGCATGCTAGTTGTCAGGTGTTTGCTGTTCTTTTAAGGGGGGGAAAAAAGATGTAGTTGTCTTTTTGAAAGAAATAAGGGGCATTTGGTAAGTAGTGACTGAAAATCAAGGAATGTTATGTCTTTGGACTTAGGTCAGTTTGCACTAAATTGATTTAAATAGTAATATTACTTTATTCAGTATAGGAAACCACAGATGGTCTTTCACAAATTGATTTTATTTGGACAAAAGAACTTGAACTTTCTATTTTAGGAACTGAGGCTATGTGTATATATCTCATATGAATACATATTCCCTTACTTAGTGTCACCCAGTACTAACTTTCAGTGTATTAAGTGCCATGGAAAAGTATGACATATTTCAAATCATAAATAGTTGGCCTTAAAACTGTCAGATCAATGATTTTGTCCTTTACTACTGCAGTCTACCTGGCTCTGTTTACATTGTATTTGCTCAAATTTTTATATCCTTAAAACAGGACTGAATATAAAGAATGAAGCATGCCTAAGCTGGCACAGCCTTTCAGCAAATAGCTATATGAATGTTAACTTATCACTTGAGACTGTGTTTTTTCTTCCATTTGCTCTGTTGTTTAAAATATAATAGATTGACCTGATTTTCCTCTCTGGCAGCTCAGTAGATTGAGCATCATTAAAGCTGCAGGTTGTCTGACTTTAGGTGTTTTGATTTGTGGCAAGGTATTTAGGTGTAAAATAAGATATGCCACATAAGAGAACAAAACTAGCCAATAACTGAATAATCAGGTTCATTCAGATTGTTTGCTATGTGCTGTGGAGTTGTTCAAGGTGCAAGAATGCAAGCAAAACTTTTGGAAATAGTTGTTCCCAAGTTAAAAGAAGTCACATGTCTGAAGCTAATGAGAAACCGAGTGCTTCCTAAATGTTTTATTAGAAGAAAACTTTGGTTTTTTGTGAAAACCCTTCTCATCTTGTAAAAACTTGTCCAACCTGTGCATATTTAAAGTAATTTTAGTATCTGGAAATTTTTATGTATTTGGAGACAGGACAAAACTACTTCTAGCAGGATGCAGTAGAGATCATGGAACATAAGAAAAAAGGGGGAAATTCACAGTTTGTGTGCTTAACTATGTATCTGTAACCTTCTGGTAAGGGAGAAGGTTTTCTGAAATTTGTCTTATGATAGATTTTCTGAGCAGGTAAGAGAATTAGGAAGAAAAATATTGGTGCCCAGTTCTTAAATAGAGGTATGAATTTTAAGTTTGGGTATTAAGATCCCTAATTATGTTAGATTAATGCTACTGATCATTTACATCTTGATTTAAATAATTTTTGGTTTCAAAGGACAATAATTTCATTCTCATCCTAATCCCTGAAGTGTGTTTTGTCACAATTACTGGTGTGCACAATTTGGCATAATTTGGCAGCATTTCCCTCTGCACCATATTGGATCCAGGACTCTTAGCAAGGCCAGTATAGGTCAAGATCAAGGTGCACTTGTGGGGCTGTCTGGGAAAAACCAGCTGTGACTCTTGTATTTGGCTATTAATTCACTCATTTCACTAATTGATTTTTGAAACATAAGCATTTTTATTTTCAAAGATATAAGCATAGTGTCACATTAAAATATATTATCCACTTACTTAAATACATTTAGAATGTCTCCACTACAGGTTTTGACAGTTTCATGTTTGCACAAGTGGTGCCTTACAGGGTTGCAGCAAGAGAGGTTTTTGTGCCTTGTTATTTATTGTCTCCCCTTCTCCCTCACCTTCTGTATTAAATTTGTTCTGTGGTTTTCCTTTGTAAAAACATGTTGTATATTAAGCTTGTATTATATCACAGTAGTGAAACAAACTTATTGCTGACAATATAGGTAAGTGTTACCAAGTACCAAGTGTACTTGTTTTAATATTTAGCTGCTCTGGTGTGCCATGTACACTTTTCCTATTTATTGTTTAGAGTTTATAGACTCAAAAGATTATATTAAGCTTTTTTGCAAATATTGTTGTATGTTGTTTTTACTTTAACAGCCATCTGAGTGCCCCTGTATAGAGGGGTTTTGGAGAGAAGATCTGTTCCCTTTCAGTACTGTTACTTGGAGTTTATTTCAGTCTTCAGGTCCTTTTTATTGGCAGAATTCACTTCTTAGGGAAAGGAACTGGAATGTGTTTTTATTTTAAATCATGGTAGGCATGTTAAGTCACCTTTAAAATGCCATAAAACTGCTCAGGCACTGAGCTTGTTTCTTGATCAAAAAATACAATACTTCCTGATCTGAAGTAAATATTTTACTTCAGTTAATATGTAAATAGAGTTTTATAAGACTGTTTTGTAGAGCAACCACTTTGTAAGGTTCAGGTAGCCCTGCCAGCTCAACCCCCAGGGTCACCAGTGAGGAAGGTTCCTGCAGAGAGGCATCTGTCTCTTCTCATTTGCTGTTAGGCCTAAGCCAAAACTACCTAAAGCACATGGGACCTGTGGTGCAGTGAATAGCTGGTAGTCAAGTGAGCTCCAACAGAAAGCTTGGCAGGATGGCCAAGACTCAGCACAGTGGGGCTGTTCTGTGTCCTTCAAGAAGGATTAAAAAAAAATCAAGTAAGTTGACTGTAAAATTGTGACAGAAGCCTAGGAACAAGAAAGAATTTGAATTCTAATTTCAGTGGATGAGCTTTTTCTTCATCATGAATATGCTACTCCAAGAGCAGTTACATACTGAAAGGCACCTCATACAGATCAAAATAATGTGCAGAACTCTCTCTTTCAGGCTGTGACATTAGTTTGTGGTCGGTATGCTCACCAGTTGATTGGGAATATAATGTCCCAGACAGAAAGTTGGTACATTTGATTCTGCTCCATAGGTTGCAAGACTTTGGCACCTGTCAGTTCTGTTTGTCTTAAGGAAGTCTCCTTAGGTGAAGTTTTTGGGTTTCCACATTCTGTGCTCTGCTTGATCTTTTTTCTTTTAATGAATCAAGCTGATAGTCTCACCTGAGAAAACTGATTTCACTTTTGTACTCCAGGCAATTTAAAATATTTATTTCATTACTACCAAAAGAGTTGGGCTTATTTTTTGGGAGGCTTGCTAGTGTCATAAGGTATTCTTCAATACAATTTTAAGTATCCAACTGTTCTGTTTCGTAGGGCGACTGCCAAATCGACAGACTAAGAAATTAATTAGGCAACACTGAACTGAGCCTGTGCATTTTCTACACATGTCCAATTACTAGTGACCTAAATCTAGGGCAGAAGCCTGAAGTCTGGAGAGTCCTTTTAGAGAACTGGAACTGCAGTCCTTCCATAAAACCACACAACCCTGTGTAGAACAAATGCCCTGATAGAATGGTTTTGCAGAGGGAAAGCTAGCACAAATCAAACTGTGACAGTTTTATGTGTCTCCTCCTCAGGGTAAGCACAGTGGAGAATGCCTTGCTGGGAAAGGTGATGTGTTCTTCCTCTCTAGTTGCTGTTTTCCTGAGGCCTTTTAATAATGTAACACATCAGCAAATCTCTGAGAACTTGCTCCTCCCATTCTGGTAACTCGAGCACAAAACTGGCTGCACAGCTGGGCTGAAGTGGGGCTGGGATAGCTTGGCTTATCTACTGTCCTCTTAAGGAAGTGATATAAATAATATAAGGAAACTCAATGTTAAAATAGCACAGGGCACATGCTGTCAACATCTGTTCTTTAGAGTGCTGCCCTGCTCTGGAGCAAGTGTGACTGGCATAAGGGCCTCTCGTAAGCATGATTGCTTTCTAGTTAGTTTAAAGTAATCTGATTTCAAACTAGATCATCCCCCCAGTGGTATTTATAGATCTTTAGGTCAGAACCTAAAGGTTGCTCTTAAAACTCCTGTTTATTTGCTAATAGTTTTAAACCTGTGGCTGATCATAGGCTAAGTGTACTGGTTGTGAAACCTATATTAACCTTTAGGATTAAATCTTTAGATTGAAGTCTGCTTGGACTTGCTTTCACCATTTATGCCACACTTTTCTCCTAGTGTTGCTTATTGTGGTGCTTGACATCAGTCAGATGTAATGGGCTTCTTAATGCTCTGGATGTTTCAATAACCTGAGAGACTGTGGCTTTCTTCCACTGCTCTGAAGGCTCACATCAGCCTCAGTGAGCAGTGTGAGTGAACTCATGCTTGATCTAGCTAGCTTGACCTGCCTCCATGTTAAATAACACAGAAAATCAGCACAGCATCATCACTCAGTGCAGCTTCTGTACGCACAATAGGCTTAAAGAAAGGAATGTAGTCGGGGACCTGTGTCACAGCATGTAGCAAGGAACAGGACACTGCAGGACTATGACTCATAAAGTAGAAGCAGTAAAGCTGTTCTGATGTCCAGCAGCAACTCAGGGACTTGAGGTGGAAGGTTAGAGGCATACTGCTTCTGAGATCACTTTCCAGGTCCCAGAGAATTTAGTGACCTGGTCTGTGAATCACATATTTCTGAGTAGTTCTGTACTGGCATCGAGGAGCAGAAAATGTATATGGAACTGTGTTTCTTAATCTACTGCCTTCACGTAATAATAATAGTGTCCTGATGGTGATGTTGAAATTGGAGCACAGTATCTTGTTTATTCTTGTTTGTATTTTAACCCTTGAGGTCAGTTGCATACTGTTTATAACTAAGTGGGATTATAGTTTTGGCACACACTGTTTTCCTTGTTAATGAAAAGCACGTACACATCTTGTGCTTTGTATCTCTGCATATATTTCTGCTGAGTGCTTTTCTTGCAAGCAGGCAGCCTTGGTGAAGTCCCATGATGCTGCTCCACCAAGCATTCCTCATTACCTAGCACTACAGATTGCTTTTCTTGCTCTGTCTTAGTATTGCTCTTCAGCCTTACAGTTTATCTTTACAGCTGTCTGTTGACAATGTCCCTTGACAAGCATCTTTCCATTGAAGAAAATGGGTTCAGCATTTTTCTGTCTCTCAGGGATTTTTACCCCTGAACTAGTGAACTTGAAAAATAGTGCTTACTCTCCCCTTTGGGGCTTCTGAGTGCCTGTTGACTTCCACAGTTGGTTTGGTTACACATTTTAAATTCAGATGTGGCTATTTTAAATAAAGAAATTAAAAACTTAGTCAAATAATAGATGTGACAAAGGGAAAGAGAATTTTTCATTGTAAAATATCTGGAAAGACTGGCTGTTTCACTAACATTTATTGCTCTATGTAATGCTTTCTGTAAAAGTCATTTATCTGTGTGCTGGGATCATGCTTGATGTATATTCCTGAAGAAACTTTAGCAAATGGAATTTTGTAACAAGTATTTTATTTGTATGTGTTTTCAAAATCCATAAGGCTTAAAATAAAGTGATCTTAATATTGCCAATCTAACTGGACATTAAATATTTACAATAGCATATATAAGCATTTATAATAACTGTGTGTAAGCATTAAAATTTTAATTTTATGGATTAATCATACCTGATACAGAGTACAGAAATGAGTTGACCTATTTATTAGGTTCTTGAATGCTTCTGTAGCTTTTAGATACTGGAGATGGCTCAGCTTTGTGTTACTGAATCTTGATTACTGCCCTGTTAATTACGGGCACTTCTCTGATCTTAATTTAGGACTTAACTGTCAGGAGAGTGCTGTGTTTACTAATTGTTACTATTACTGCATACTTGGTTATCCAGGTAAGTGTTTTCAACAGCTACAGTAAATTTGGTTAGGAAACTGGAGCGATTTTCTGAAAATACCAGCTTCTCTTCTCAGTGACTTTTCCATTGATTCTTAACAGTTTTCTTAACTCTTAATTCTGAGTCTTCTTAGGGTGTCTACAGCTGTATTCCTCACTTAGTAAAGATAGTACTGTGACAAAAATGATTCCTAAAGCTCTCCTTAAGTAGTACTTGCTACAGAGTGCTCAGGCTTCTTCCTACAGCTCATATTTACTTAAGCCACATCCAGCATCATTGTGATCTGTGCTGAAAACATGTTTTTTGTGCATAGTACAGGTGGCAGCTCATGCACTGGAGCATTGGAGTGTGTGTTTTCTAGCCAATGTGATCTTTATTACAGAATGGGACCCTCCTGCATGCAACTTGGAGGGCTCTCCTCAATCTGTTTTATTCAGTGGCTTCCTTTCAGGTAACACAGGCTGGGTGGTTGGAATACACTGTGGGAGAATCTGCCTAGTACCATTAGGGGAAAATGCCAAAACTCCTGCATAAGTCAGAGCAGGATGATTTAAGCATATGCCACAACAATGACAACATCTGTCAGCTGGTTCTGTGTCCAGTGGCACAGAACACAAAGGGCACAAGCGTGTTCATCCGCATCTCCTGTGTGCGGATCCTGCTGGTTGTGCTGGAAGCGCTGGTTCTGGATGTGCATACTCAACTGGGGGGAAAAGCCAAGCTGACCTTGCTCTGAGGGTAACTAGGAGGCTGGCTGATTTATTTCACTGGCTTAGGCCAGGGCACATCCATTGCCTCACTCACTGTAACTGCAGCCTGCCAGCGTTCATGCATTACTGGTAGAGTGCGTGTTCTGACTGAAGGCTGACAACACGTGTATGGCTGCCTACTGTGCAGAATGACTCAAGTGAAGCAAGTAGGACATAAAAACTATATAAAGGCTAAATAGACATGGATATGTCATTCTTCATCTTTGTGGTAGCCACGCTGGGCCGTGGCAGGAGGAAGGGCTGATACGGCAGTGGCTTGAGGGCTTCAATGGTGGCTGAGTTAGTTCCAGAATTTGACAAAAGGTTGAGTGATCCTAAAAATGCTGTCTGCTTTGTGTTTATTTTTCCATCCTTAAAGCTGCCCTGGGTAACACACTTAAGATAGTTGCTTTCTTGCAAGAATATGGCTTGGCAAAAGCCAGGGCTGTTCTGAATATTCAGCAGCGTGGATGTTGTTCAGATGTGTTCCTCAGCTCTGAGACTGCTCAAGCTGAGTCCCTCTATGAAAGCACAAGACTGCTGCAGCTTAGTGCTCTAAGATTCATGTGAGAATGCTTTAGAGGGGAAAATGCTGTCAGTGATTGGATCCCTCTTTATCTTCTAATCCCACTTTAAGCTTTTAGTAAACTTGTTCTCAGTAGCGTACTGGCAGAGGAAATGATTCTCGATAAACCAAACGGTTTTTGCTTGGTCGCTGGCCTTTGCATGTACACTGGCTTCCTGCTTTATCTGATGATGTGTCCCATTAGTCCACAATATATTCAAGAGATTAAAGCATTCTGCCAAGATAGAATAATAACTTTGATTACTTTTTTCCTTGAATGTGATAAGAACAGAACACTAACAGGAAAAATGGTTCTAATTGCTATGGTATCATTTATCTGAATGTCTTTTAGATGCTCACTGTGGGTACAGGAAATGTCAGAGGAGACTTACCTACAGCTGTTATGACATATACTGAAAGGAATGGTTAGTGGATGAAAAAGGATTAATGTTTATGCATATGTTAACTCTACATTTAAGGAGGGGTTTGTTTTGAAAATGCTACTTCATAAGTGATTTAAATTCCAATGTGAATGCATCAAGAATGACAGAGGTTCATGGGCAGTAGTCTCAAAAGAGATGCATAAGAACTTTTAGTGCCTGGTGCTTTATCAAGGCAGCTCTGTAAATACTAATCTAAGGGTTCTTTTTAACATTATGGTGAGTTGACTTTGGATGGTGAATGCATTTTGGGGCAGGAAGATGTAAATGGGGAACATGAAGCACAGCTGAATGGAAGCATCCCTATGAATTTTAGAAAATGCAGTGCAGAGTAGAGCACTGAGGTTTTGGTAGCTGTAAAAACATTTGAGGCTGAACTGCACTAATCCTCAGTTATTCCTTTGCTGCTCCTTATATCCCATACCACACAGGTCCATCCATGCTGCCAAAGGACAGCCTGGGAGAAGAGAGATAAGTGATATCTGGCAATTTCCTGATACCAGCCAAGAAATGGAAAGGAGAGCTGCTTCCCAAGCAGAGATCATGTGGAGGAATTGCATACCCAGAGTGGGTCACGTGGTTATTAGAGGATGAATTTCTGCTTGGACTGTTGCAGGAGAAGGGCTGGTCAGCTGGAGTGGGGCAGTAGGGAAAAGATTAGGGTTAGCAATAAGAACTACTTTAACTTATTGATATTTGAAGTATTGATATTTACATATTGATAATGTATAGAGCAATTGAGCTATTTCTATTACCCTAAAGCTGATTTATATATAACTCTAAAAGTTCAAATTCGTGGGTCTCTATTTGGCTTGTTCTATTTTAGGAAGAGAATCCATTTGTAAAAATCTTGCTTTGCTATCCTAAAGTCCTGCCAAAAGTTTATTTAAAGAGCAAAACTTGGCAGAGACTGCTCTTTTATCTGCAGATTTGCATTGAGTCCTCCATGCTCTGTTGTGGTTAAGTGCTCTTATGGCTATTCAGTTTCTGGTGATTTCTGCTATTCTCTTGCTCTTCCTTTCTCTGTCTATATTCAGTCAGACTCCAAGGCAAGTGGGGCTGAGGACAACTGTTCACATGTAGCTGCAGAGGTCAGCCAAGGGACAGTGGTTTACTATTGAGCTGCTCCTCGTGGTAGCAGCTATCCAAGTCAGCAAGGTGGAAAAGCACCACTGGGGATTTCTAGCAACAATGCACTGCAGTGGGTCTGAGCTGCAGCACAGCACAGTAATTTGGTATTGGTATCTGCAGGTCTGCAGATTTCCTGATGGCCTGACCCTGTTCTGAAAAGGACCATTAGGCAAGTGCTGCCAGAACAGCACTTCTGAGCAGCACTTGAGGATCTGAAGAGCGTGGTGCTCTTTCATTGTGAGGATTAGAGAGAGCTGCTCTGATTTCCGCAATTAAAAGGCGTTCTGAAATTGTGCTGCTCATGCTCAGTCCGTGGCTTTGTAGGCTTATTAGTGTAAGAGATAATGGGGATGCCTTTAGTGCTGGCTAAGCAGGCAGAATGTGTGCTGGGGATGTGCTCTTTCCCTGGCAAGGTGGTGAGAATTGGTAATCACAGCCTAGAAGGAGCTGAGGACTCTCAGGTCTTACCAGGTCAAGGGAACTTGATTTTCTAGCAGCATTTGGTCCATTAAACAGAACTACAAATACACCTGAGTGTCTACTGCTTCTAAACTAAGGAAAAGTTGCTCTCACATCTCTCTCGTAGAGCTTGGACAAAACTGAGTTTTTCACTTTAGATAACAAATTTTATTTGTATTTGGCCAAAAATTACAGTATGCTTTATAGGAGGAAAAAATATCCAGCATGTTCCTGTGTTTGTTTAATAGTTTTTAAGTTAAATGTAGCAATTAAAAACTGGTGAGATTTTGTGTAAAACACCTTTCTAATCCATATAATTTTAAGAAAGGAAAAAACAAAGCAATGAAGATATCTTTTGGCTTAATTCGGAAAATAATACTGAGCTTTTGGTGTAATTTTTTCATTCTTTTATTTGTAATGGATTTGCACTTTCTGAATTAAAGTTTCTCTGAAGGGCAAGTAAAGTTTCTCTGAAGACAATATCTTGAGCGCTGTGGCCTTGATATTTGGTAATCACAACATTTCCTCAATATTTTCCTCATTTTGTTAGGAATAAGATGTTTTCCTGCATACAAGGAGCGTTTCCAAGTGATCTGTTGTCTTGAAGATGTTCCTAGTCAGATACTCTGTGGAGGCAGTGGCTTGTTTTGGATGAAGGAAATGATGTGTTCATAGGCTCTATCTTTTTTCCAAATATTTTTTACTTTGTGGAACATTTTATTAATAGCCATCAAATAATGATGGCATGTACTCCACAGTGCTTTAATTGCCCATTCTGGAGCGTTAGTTGTCAAATACACCATGTTGTTTCAAATACACTATGATGTTCAGGAGAGGGAGCTACCAAGCCTTTGTACTCCAGTTCATATTGACAAGCTAAGCAAAGCCTCGTTTCATTTTTAAACTCTGATGGAAGGTGGGGGGCTCAGCACAGAAATGCATTCATGACATCCTCATCCAGCTGCTTGCTCTGCTTTAGGGATCTTGACTTTCTGGACATAAAGTTAACCAGGGCAGGGGAGTGGGGGAGAGAAGCAGCTTGGTCAGAAAAAGTCTATAAGAGCTAAACACACCTTGTTATTAGAACTTAAAATAGCTGGAACCAGTCTTTATAGTGACTTGAAAATTGAAATATCAGCTGCTGTCAGCCTGGGTTTGAGAGGCAGCTCTCCATGCTGTTTAGTTCCTTGTTTTTGCTGCCATTCTAATGACAGAGTGGCTGGAGCCACACAGCCACTGCCAGCCTTGTCCGATGAGCTTTTCTGTGCCATCCAGGCTGAGCCAGAGCTATGGAAAGAGCCTGGGGCTACTTACGTAATTCAGTTATGTTGCTGTGACATTATCATTTTCAGCTATAATTTGATTTATTGCTCCTTTAAGCATTATCCTTTTCCTCTCCATACTACAAAGATAATAGCAACTGCCCTCTTTCTTTCTGCTATTTTTTGTAGACATTGATACGTAGTTGTTTATGTTTCATCAGACTATTTAGTTGGAAAAGTTTAATTTTTGAAAAATAGATTTTATTTAACATTGAAAGCCACAAATACAGCAAGGAAAGGCATCTCTATAACTTCCTAGGGAAGATGCTTACTAATTACTACTTTTATCAAGTCCTCCAAGACTACAAATAGGAATGAAAACCTGCAGAATAATGATGAGGTTGCTGAACAATTCACCAGTCCTGGAATTCTCAGTTGTTTCCAGAATAATACATTTGGCTGGTTTGAAGAGCTGGGTTGAGTGCCAGTGAATTTCATATGAGACCCTGAGCAAGCAAGTGATGTTAGGTAAGCTGTGCAAATTATTTAAAAGTTGCCTCAAGAGATCCTAGCACTAATTTAATAAAACAGGAGCAATGCAGGAATACATGTCAAAGCTGTAAATCATGCACAAGCAATGGAGGGATGAAATTACTCTGCCCACTTCAGCCAGTATCCATGTAAATTATCAAAATCCTCAGGCACTCTTCCCAGCAGACCTGAAGGAGGAATCACAAGCTGCTGGCACGTACCCAGATGCCAGTGGCACCTTGTGGCATTCATCTCCATCTTTCTGTGCCCACTCCTGTGCAGATGTGACCTCTGAGCTGGCCACTCTTGCCTTCCTGCACAGAGCAACAGCTGCTTCTGGTGCACAGCTGCCCTGGGGATGATGCAGGCCTGAAATGGGTCACAGGAGCCACATGGTGCAAGTGCCTCTTTCTGTCATTTCACTGCAGGGAACCCCAGGTGACCCCCTCAGCTGTGCCAAGTGAGGCACTGTGAGTCACATCCCTGCTGCTTTTACAGGTTAAAGGGCTGGAATTTGGAGCAGCCTGGGAAAGTAAGGGCTGATGGAGGAGCAAGAGCCTGGAGGTTGAACACTGCAGTGGTTACTGGAAGGAGCACTTCCTGTCAGTGGTCTCCAGAGCAGCACTGGGGAGCATTCCAAGGCATCCTGTGCTGTTTGTGGGGAGCTGGGGACTCATAGGATGCTATTTGTAGACACCAGAGCCTGAAGTCTAATCCCACTGGTCATAAAGCTTGGGCTGCAGCCCAGAGATGGGTTTGCCTGGCTGGCAAGAGACACTGAAGAGTAGGATTCAAAACACTGATGTGAAGAGCAGGGATCTGGTTAAGAGACTGCCAGCAAGGGATGCTGGTGCTTGGTGAAAGAGGCAAAGAGGTCAAGTCCCAAATCCTCCCACTGCTCTGCTGCATTTTAGCTATTAATGTAGTAGTTAAGAGTTGCACATGAAAGGAGAGGCTCATTTTCTGACAAACCTGGGTGAGTTCAGGCAGACACCTCTCACTCATGGCTGGGCTGCATGCTGGGCTGGGCAGGGTTGCAGTGCAGCAGAAACCCTGAGAGAGCATCCCCCTCTCACCTTTGGTCTCTGCTGGGGCCTCTCTGGGATGACTAAAGTTTCCCATGGAGCACCAGAGGGCTTTCTAGCCCCCAGGGAAGCAAGACTGGCCTCCAGATAACTAATCAAGATACATGAATTAAAGAGAAGGAAAGAGACTTAGGAGGGAGTACAACTCTGTGTGTAACAGAACTCAGGTCTAAGATCACTGTCACCCTGGTCTTCATCTTCCTGGCCAAGTGCTCTGGGACTCCTTGGGGCTCAGAGCTTGTCCTGAGATCAGCTTGGATGAGGAGAAGGCTTTGAACCAGAGTCCCTGTCCCAGGTGGGAAGATTTGAGCCTAATGGGCCGGAGGAGACTTTTAAACAGATGAGTCAGATCTGAGAGGGAAATGTCAGAAGTGGTCTGGGCTATAAACAGGGTGCTGGGAAAGCCAGCCTAGATTAGAAAGCAGCTTTCTGCAGAGCTTTGCAATGCTGGAAGGAGATGTACTTTGTGTGATTAAACTGGGATATCCCAAGGAATGTTGCTCTCCCCCTGCCCCTGTACTTCCCAAAGGGCTCACTGTGCTAGTGTTGGATCCTCCTCATTTCCAAGGCATGTTCTGGGTATGTCACAGTACCATGGGCATACCAAGGTCTGAGGATGAGAAGTGGTGCCAATAGTTGAACACATTTAAATGGAAAAGAAAGTGGAAGAGCTGGATCTGTAGTGCTGAATAGAGTGAGGTGCTCCTCATCCTCACTGGAGATGAAGCCCCAGGTGTTGTGTAGAGGTGAAGTTTTTATTCCCTTGGACATGTAGAAAATTCTAGACTCTCTTTGAAAATGCAGAGTTGGAAACACAGGATATAAATTCCCACCCATGAGGTGGTCATCAATTGTGCTGTACAGTGAAGATATTAATTTGTTACCTCTTAGTTTTGGTTTCTTTGAAGGAGATCTACTTCAAGGTTAAGTGGGAAATAATGTAACAATTGCTACAGAAGGCAATATTTCCTTTCCATGTGGTAAATCCAACAAAATAGATTATGGGAATTATGCAACTTGCTGTCACCAAGGCATCTTAGATATTTTGTAAATGTTTCCATATGCCAGATCCTTTAGGTGGAACAAGCAAAAAACTTGATTTTACCTTTGCTCTGTGGGAAAAAAAACCTAATTACTAACAGATACATGATGCAAAGAAAAATATTTTATTTCTCTTAGAGACATTGTAATAATATCCAGACAGTAATAAACCAAGATTTAATTCTCCAGCTTTTAAAATTGTCTCATATGAGAGTAGGAAGATGGCTTCATAGTTAAACGTGGAACTCTAAGGGATGTGAATGTGAATGGCAGGGTCTGCTGCAGGCTATCTCTGACCTCAGATAAGTAATTTAATCTCAGTGTTACTCCTGTTTGCCTGTAGAAAATGATGATAATATCCTCTTTTCATCAGTTCTCCCTTTGGTTTGCTTAGATTGCAATCTATTCAGGTCAAAGATTTAGCCTTATCTTGTTTATATGGACCAATTTCACTGAGGGCCTTGAGGATTGATCTACAGATAATTCTATTTTCTAATAGTGTTATCTGGAAAATATCTAAAATTAATCTATGAATCCAGTAAAATCACACTGAATAACAATTGCTCCTCAGATGCTTAAAACTTGTACTAAATTGCAGAATGGCAATATTATATCTAGATGACTGGAACAACAGCATAAATCTGCCATAGGAAGGTCCCCAGTGCTGGCACAGTCTGAATATTTTATGCTAAAGTGCTGTTCTTAATCTGAGATGGCTGGTATTTACATAATGTCATAAAAGCTTGTAAAGGAGAAAAAGTAAGTTCTGCAGAAGTCAGGCAGTAGCAATTCCCCTTATTACCAGTTGCAACAGATCTATTGGGCAAGAAAAAGTGCTAAAGATAAGCACCAGTGAAAATTAAGACAGTAAATCTTTCTTTTCCATTAGCTTCTGAGGCAAAACTGAGGAGGAATGAGAACAACTTGAGAACAACATGCAAAATGAAAGTCCAGAGTGACTTGTGTGAATGCATTGGCTTTCCTCTCTAAAGAGAAGAATTGAAATTGTTCCATCTAGAGGCCTTGAGAAACTGGGAAGCACAGAATTAAGCAATGGTTAATGAAGATGTGAATAACCAAAACATTCCATAAAGCTGTTCAGATAAATGACATCAAGGATCCAGACTTTGGTCCAAACCTCTGAATTCTGACTGCCCTGCTCATGGGAGCTGCCAGTTCCTCCTGGTGGGCTGAGTCCTTCCCTCACCCGTCAGCATGGCTTCAGGTGTCCCTCCTGGGTGGCACAGAGGAGCTGGGACAAGGCTGCACAATCTGTGCCTGAGTGCTTATCCAGGTGTTGGGTGACAGCATTTGAAACCCCTCTGGAGTCCCTGGCAATGGAGAGAATGATGTTTCCAGGCAGCCACCCACGTGTCCTGTTTCAGACTAACTCCGCGTTTCTCTTCCCTGACCGGGAAGGATCAAGCGTGTCTGAAATAACTTCTCTTCCCCTCTGCAGGGTAAGTGTGGCACCAGTGGATACCCAGGGGCTAGACCAGCTCCAGGCTCTTCTGCTGTGACATTCAGGGCAGCACAAAGTCCAGCCTGTGGCTTGGGCTGGTGCCTGCCTTGACTGACTGCCTCAGTAATTCCTCCTTTGCTTTTCCTGCAGGAGCATTCCCAGCCTTCCACTCCTGCCATGGCCCAGGACTCCCTGTCTGTTTGTGGGAAAGGCAAGGGGGATCTTAGCTCTGGGAAACTGGGCTGAGTCCTGGACACTGTGAAAGCCCTGGTTTGGGTTTACATGGCAAATAAACCCTTATCTGCACTGGAAAGTTCTAGGCAGAAACATACACAGGGATGAAGGCTGAGACTTCATTGCTAGCTTTTCTCAGGAGCCCTTCCTCATATAGTGAAAGGAAGGGGAATTAGAAATAAATAAAATAATTAAAAAAAAATAAAAAAAGAGGAAACCACAGAATGTTCTGAGTTGGGAGGGACCCACAAGGATCATCAAGACCAACTCCAAAGTGCATGGCCCATACAAGGATCAAACCCACAACCTTGGCATTATTAGCATCATGTTCTGAACAGCAGAGCTAATCTCATATAATGATAATGGATAATATAAGTCATAAATATAAGTCATAATATAAGCCATATAGTCATATATGACTATAATGGGTAAATGTGCCCAGTCTCTGCTTTCCCTTCCTTTCAGATGTGGTCTTTTTCCAAGGCAATATACATTATAATAATGTCTAATCTCAAAATTCTTGCTTTATCACAGATAGAAGTGAGTGTTCCAGTCTTGCTGCCTTTTGACCACTTGCAAAAACTTCAGCTCCTCTGTGACATGCTTGCTCAGGAGAGGTCCCAGTAGTGACATCCTGGGCTGGAGGTGGTGTTTCTTAAAACCTTCACTGCTTTTAACAAGGACTACTGCCTCCTTGCTTGTGTAAGGACACATCTGTGTGGGCAGAGTCACAAGAGAGGGGTCTAAGGTGGAGAGAACTTCAAAGTTTCAAACTGCACACTTCACTGAAATATATCATTCAGTTATGAGAATTGTGTACAAATTCTTGTTGCATTGTATAATTTCTGCAGATGATCTCCTGTAGTTCATCACTGAATGTCTTAATTATTTTTCTTAATTAAAAAACAAACAAACAAAACCCCCTTTTTTGGTTCTCTCACTTTCCTAGAGTTTGCCAATTGTGTGTAATTTGACTTAGATATCATGTTCCCCGTTTCTTGCTGGATGGAACATGCCTGAGTTAGGAATCGTGCGAATGGGAATGTGAACAATTCTTGTTTCAGGGTGTAAGATTAAATGGAATAACACCCAATTTCTTCACATGTGGCAATGCTTGTTGTGCCTAATGGCTATAGATTTATACCTATGGTCCTACAGCTGATGTCCTGCTGCTCCCAGCACCAGTTTACTCATCTTAAATGCTCTTGGTTACCCACAGTGGTTTGGAGAGGCTGTAAAACAGCATAAAACTTACAAAGACTGAGCCTTCCTAAGGAAAATAAACATGTACTCTTCAATTTATGTGACAGCTAATGTTTTTTCTACTTTGTCTCCTGTTTTTTTCAAGAGCCAGAAACCTTACATTTTTCCCTGAATAGCCTCTAATTAATGCACCTTACATCTCTTCTTCATCTAGTATCTACACATGAGCTCTGTTTTTCATGTCAACAACTGAGCTTCTCATTCATGTCATGTGTAAACACATGCAGCTTGAATCTCTGGTGTTTTCATCAGCAGCTTACACTACACTGTGCCCTTTCCTAATATCCTTAATCTGGGCTTCTGGAAAATAAAATAGTGACCTACTTTATTTTCTGCCTTCAGAGGAAAAACAAAGTGCATGTGGTGGAGCAGCAGCTGCTGCTTCCTGACAGGGAGTGTAGAGCTGTAGTGCCCCTGATCCAGAGCTTTGCTAAATTCCTGTTCTCACATCCTCCTCTCCCTGCCCCCTGAGTGTGGGCATTGGCTGCAATCTTATCTCTGCTGCTCGGGGGCCATCACTCAGGTCTGGACAAACCAGAAGGGATTGCTTCCACATGAGGATGGGTTAATCACAGGGAAAGTGGACTCATGGCCTGCAGTCCCTCTCTGCAGTGATGACTCCTGCTCACAAAGCTGGAAACATGCCCACAGCTCATGAATGTGTGCTGTGTATCATGCTCCTGCTCTCTGACCTCTGCCTGTGCCACCAGTTATTTGGAAAACACTGGAATAGGGACCAGTGCACTGCTTTCACTTTGCAATATGGGGGGAGGGGGCCTCTTTCACGTGGTTTCCTGCCTCCCTTTCTGCAGTGGGTGATGGTGTCAGTGTTGACTCATCACCTGCTTGCTTCACAGACCTCTTCCAGTGTCTCCAGAAGCTCCAGTGCCTCACAGGGCTGTCATACAGTGATGAAAGCTAGGCACCAAAATAGAAAATCAATAGTATGCAAGCAGTCTCCTCCCACATGTGCTTTTGAAAATCTCCCCCACAACCTTTTGCATCAACACTAACCAGATTTCAACTATAAATCTGCTGCACTTAATCTCTCTAAGTACCTCTCCAGCACTCGTCTCTCATCCCCAACTTAAGCTCCCTTATTGACAGATGCACACACACACAAACAACTTATTTTTCCCCCCTCTCAATCCTCCATTGTTCAAAACCAACACAAGACAACAGCTCTGGCAAGGCTGTGTCTGTCCTGTTTGCACTCAAAGTAGTGACCAGTTCAAAATGGGAGGAGGGAGCTTTGCTCTGGCCTGGCTTTTGTGGAGCTCCTTGTGAGACGCAGCCAGTCAACCCCTGGTCTCAGATTTGGGGACTTCTGTGCCCATCTCCAGGTTTCCTGCAAAGCCACAGCATATTATCTGCACAATTGCACAGTAGTGGCTGGATGTTTTACCCTTGGCTGGCTTCCATGCTGTCTTCAAGTTATTGTTCCAAAACTGCCTGATGCAACATCAAAGCAGCAGCCCAGACAAAGCACATTCAGGCTGGGAGCTGGGGTGGAAAGAGGGAAACTTTGCAGCAGAGCAGTCATGCAGGCTGGTTTTACTTTGGCATCAGTGGGAGTGAACGGCAGGCAGGAGAGCTGCTGGTGAAATAAATGGTGGAAGAAATTTAATAGGTGGGAGCTAGGCTAGAGGGAAAATGCAACCCATCCCAGAATGCTAGTTTGGTTTTTTTGGGGGTTTGGTTTGTTTTGGTTTTTTGTTTATTTGTTTGTTTTGGTTTTTTGGTACATATTGATTGGAAGTGTTGGAATACTTGGGCTAGGGCAACAGCATGAAGAGTTAACATAGTGTCTGAGATAAACATTGGCTTTTTCTTGTAGCAAAAAGAGATGACTAAGCTGAGAATTCTAACAAGAGCTGATCTCCATTTCAGATCTTGTTTAAGAGATTAATTATGGAATATTGTAGACCTAATTAAACATGAAATCAAGGGCAAATAGGCATAGCCTTACACCAACTAACAGAAATACCAAAATTCTGCTGAAACAGACTGAATTTCTGTACTTGGAAAGCAAGAAACTGCCACAGCCTCTTACAGTTCTCAGATAAAAACAATAACAGCAAGAAAAAAGGTCTTGATACATTAATTGACAAATTTTATATTGAAGAAAGACTGATGACTTTCTACAAGCACAATTGCAGTAAGTTTTGTAGGTACTAGGTGGTCTACTGCTAATTATTTTCCACTTTCATAGCATCATAAATTTAGGGAATCTAAATTAACATTAAAATATTATTTCATCGTATTACTAATCTGTTGAATAGCTGGAGAAACAGAATCCTAATTACTAAAATGATGTGCCTGTGTTCTCCTACAAAACTGGTGAAAGGAAAAGCAATGTAAATTGAGAGTCCTGACATTAAGCAGTTGAGTCAAGATTTAAGGATTTGAGGAATTTATTTGTAAACATACCAAAAAAACCCACCCTGGAGGAAGTGCAATCACAAATTTAACTAATTGAGACAAATAATTCTAGGTTGCTCTAGTCAGCTGGCAGCTCCTGGGTTTGAGGATTCATTTTTTGCTGAATTCTTGTGAATCCCTTGTGGTCTGTCCAAGTCTTTGTCACTTAGAAAAACTAGCAATTCTGGTTTTTGGAGTTTTTTGAATTTAAATTGTCTGTCACAGACACAATCAGTTTGACTCTCTGAATTCTACAGTTACTCAAATCACACATGTCCATTGAATCAAGGTCCCTTTAAGAAGGGAGGTGCACAAATCAGTGAATCTGTGTGTGTCACATGTGAGCTATTTCTTTCCAGAGGGGCACTGATGCCCTCCTCAGCCCCAGGGAGTGCTGCCATGGCTGCCTTTGCAGCGAGGACATGGTGGTGCTGGGGGCTTTTCTGTGAGTGTGTGCTGGCTTTGGCTGCAGACATCCTGGCTCCTCTCCTTTGAGTGGCACCAGGGACATCTTGGGATGCAGCCTTGCAGAGTGGATGTTTTGGCCTCTCTTTTGGCTTTCCAGTCTCTCTGTTTTGTGTGCCTTTCATCAGGCCCAGCAAGAAGTCTAGTCAGACTTCTGCTGCACACCAGCTTGTTCTCCCCTGCCCTTCGTTTGTTACTCCTGATTTTTCCTTGCTCTTGTTTCTTTTTTAGAACTGGCCCATTTTGGGCACTGTATTTTATCCTCTGCTCCTGGAGGTGGTCCTCAAAAAGCCTTGTCCTTTTCTATTTTTTCTTTACTGCCTCACAGCAATAAAGAACTGAATGTGTGTGCTGCACAAGAATATGAAGTGTTTGTTTGAAATTACTGTTGAACACAATGTCTCTCATCTGCATGCATGGGAAGAAAAGAAGAGAAAAAATCACCTGTGTAACATTCCACCTCTGAAGGGTATCAAGGATAACTCCAGTTCCATGGGCTATGTGTTTCCCTCAAGGAATTCTTAAAGGACACAGCTGAGAAATGGCTGGAAATAAGTGATTAGAAACAGAAATCAGATTAAGGGTTTTTACCTGGGATTTCTTGTGAAGTTCAGCCACTTCCCACACTGCCACATTCCTCTCTTAAGGGTCTTGCCCTTTTACAGTGGGAGGAGACAATGTGATGAAGATCTGCAAGGGCCAGAAGATCAGTGACTGGTGAGTTGAGCTCGCTCATACCAGTAATGATACCTGTAATGATACCAATAATACCTGTTGTGGTCAGACACAGCCAAAAGGATTCCAGCCAGCCAGCTGGAATTTGGCTCATAGCAGGCAAGCCCAGCAACCTCTTGGGTGTTAGAGAGAGCACAAATAGTCTCAGTTCATGCAAAAGTAGGTATATTTCTCAAGTTTGATTCAGTTATAAAACTACTATCTTCCCCACATTTGTCTGCCCTTTCCTGAAAAGGACAAAAGAGAAAGGAATACGTGTTTTTTCCTTCCTCTTCTCTCTATGCAACACTGCCTGCAAATTCAGGGATATTTAATTTTCTTGGTTTCCAGTCATGTATAGAAATGGGTGTGGAGCAAGGGTCTCAGTCACTTCCCACAGGACAAAGTAGCCTGAAGGGTCCTCTCCTCCAGCCATGCAGCAGGTTCCTCCTCTGTCTGGAAAGCAGCAGAGGATGGGCAGTGTCCAGGAGGTAGCCAGGAGGTTCCTGTGTGACCATCTGGGCTTGCTCACTCCTTGTCTGCCCCACCAGGTCACACCTGGGTCACTTTTGGTGCCACAGCTCCAGAGCAGCCAGGTTTGGGGCTTTCTGTTTCAGCACTCATGGCTGCTCCTGCCTTTGAAACAAGGTGTTGGACTGCTGGCTGCTCTGCTCTCAGCCAGTCCTGCCTGCACTCCAGCAGTGTCTGCAGCTTTGCTTTCCAGCAGATTGCCTTTCAGTGCAGCTGATACTCTGACACCATCACAGAAATGCCAGTGCTGGGATCTGCTGGTGCCTGGGATCTGCTCCTGGGCATTGCCTCCACACGTGTTAGCCTCTGTGTCAGGTTGTGCTGCAGCAGCCCAGGGTATTTCCCAGCTGACCTGGTCTGTGTTTTATGTTAGAGACAGAAGACAAGGTCTGCATGCTGCATTTTCTATATGGCATGGCCTTAAAATTTTTCTGTCCTCATCTCTTGTTGCTTTTGAAACAATTCTCCATTCCTTAGCCCAGCTGCTCTCTGGAGTGTGGGGCTTTATCCACTCACATGGACCAACCCCAGCATGCACCAGCTCCTTCTGCTTTACAAGATGCCAGGAGAGATTGCTGTCCACCCCAGGTTTCAATAATGTTATTTCCATATTTATGGAAAAAGAAAAAAAAATATCACAGAGTCAAAGAATAAGCTGAGTTGGAAGGAGCTCACAAGGAGCATCAAATCCAACTCCTGGCCCTGCACAGCCATTTCTATTTTGATAACAGTGATCCACGATACACTTTGTGTTCCAGAGGAACCACAGAAGAAGCTTCAAAAGTCTGCAGTTCCCTGGTGCAAAAACTCAACAAATGTGCTCAAAACCAAAACTGTTTCACAAACACATGAGCTCCCATTTGTCCAGCTGAACGAGGACTGAAGGAAAGTGCAGATTTTTTTAAAATCCTGCTAAAACTATTTTTGTCTTGATAGGACCATAATCCACATATGCTGTAATGCTGGTTACTAATTAAATCACTCTGAGACTCAGAAATGCAGATAAAGCAAGAAGGGATTAAACTGGTAGTTTTAGTATCATTAGGAAATTCCCAGTTGAATTTTACAGGAAACTGCTTAAATGAACACAGGGACAGGAAAAATGTGGGAACTCAGCACATCACTCTGGATGTCCAGAGTTACCGAGAGAACCCCTGGGGGCTTGGAAATCTTGGAATGTTGCCAGGAGCTTCTGGTGGCTTGACTTCGATCCCTCTAGGGATGTGCCACCTGTTTGAGGACATGAGAGTCACTTGGGAGTGAATGGTGCAGGAATGATGTATTTACAGGGTGAAATACAGATTTTAGGGTTTTTGGTACAGGGGGGTTATGGAGACAGGATGGAGGGATCAGGGCGTGTCTTGTCCTTCTTCTTTCTTCTTCTTGTCATCCATTTTCTGTGGTGATGTTGGCACTTGGGGATTGGTCCATGGTGAAAGTGCACTTGCTAATATGGGTGAAAGGTATTGGGAAATAAAGGTAAATATGATGTACGTAGTTTTTAGTATAAAAAGACACAACTGCCCTGTGGGTGGTCAGAGTGCCTTTGGCTGCCTTGCAGGTCAGACCTCTGCTGGGCAGAAAGAAAATTCTGTAGCTAAGAAATAATAAACAATCTGAAGACTGGAAAACTGAAGAGTCCAGACTCGTCCTTTGAAGCGCGGGCTGCCCCAGAATCATCCTACGCGTGTCTGGCAGAGACAGACAGCCGAACCGGACAGAAAAAAGCCTCTTTGACAATTACTCTCTACTGTATGGAGCCTGTAGATCTTTAATAGTGATGTCTCTGCACACATGAAGAGAAAAAATGTTGTGATACATACGAGGTCAGTACCTTCTACAATTCAGTAATGTCCAATCTTTCTTTATGTGTGAGACAAACCTATTCTTCCTCCTTGTTACCAACTGATAATATCAGCGTGGGGTGAAGATCCAAAATTGATAGGTGCGAGGTGTATCACACATGGCCTGGGAGCTCCTGGAGGCACTGTGTGGAACTTGGGCACATTGTGCCTAACTAGGAAGGATGCACTTGGCATTGCCCTCCATGCTGTCCACAGTTCTCCTCTTCCCATGCCTGCTTCCCCAGGAGGTGCTCCTCTCCCCTTGGAGAGGACTGAGGAGTTGGAATTAGAAGCTTTCTCTTCTCCCTCATGAGACCTATGGGAAAGGGAAGTCCTCTCCGGGGTCTGTGTGACACCTCCAACCCCATATTCCCCTGACTGTGTGCAAGAGTAATCTCCTTGCTGTTCCTCAGTTGTCTCCAGACCGAGGGAATGGGAGCAGCAAGGAACCAGGATTTTGGGAACCAACTCTTTACTGGCCCCAGAGCTGGCCCCAGTGCATCCAGCTGCCCTCTCCAGCATCCTCACACCTGAACCTGGAGCCTCACTACTCTGCTTGGTCTTTGGCTCAGGTTTTGCAGGGTCTGGCTGAGCTCTGAGTTAAGTCAGCTGCTATTCTTGCATTACAACTTTGCTTTTTGGTACTTTAATTTAGCTGTGTAATAAGATGCTTAAATGCAAATGTAGATGCTCAGGTTATGGTTTATACAATGTCTAGATCTGTACTTCTCACTTGGAAATGGGCTCATGCAAATTACTGGCAAGTGCAGCTTTCTACATCTCTGACAGTGCTGCCTTACACAGCCAGGACTCCGGAGTTCTGCTTGATCCTGGTGCTACAGCTGTGGTACAAAAATAACTAACTACACTTTGGAGCCCTGCCTTTGTCATTTAGCCTGGTAGTGTGATTGTCCAGCTAAGGCTTATAGCAGGAAACCCCCAGTAAAGAGCAACACACTGGACAGAGATTTGTAGCAGCATGTTGTAGTACTGTTTCAAAGACAGAGAGAGAAAAACATGTTACCAGTGTGAAATGAAGGTGGATAAAAGTGTCTCATTATTGCTTCCTGCCATTTTAGGAGTGTTCTGTGTCATTCTTGTTCTTTTCAATTCTTATTGAGTGTAAAAGTAACACAACCAACTATGCACAAACGCTGTGTTGCAAGATAATAAGTTATCATCTGATGCTACTTAGAATTTTCAAGGACCTTTGGAGAATACTATACTCTCTTAACTGGTAGCAAGTTAATGTATTTCCTTTGTGGAAATGACTTTTCACTTTTGATGCTAAGAGAAACTTCTCTGAAAACCTTTCTCCTTATCTAGAAGCAAATAGTTTGCAATGCTTTAATATAATTGAACATCCATAAAGCTCAGTGTATGAAAAAAAAGACTCTTAAAAGAAGTTATTGATACTATAAATTATTAATAGAAAAGCATAATTCCCTTTAAATGCTTCACCATATTTGAAGTGCAAAAGGCAAGTGAGATGCTGGAATCACACCAAATTTACATTAGGGTTCTGTGATACTCTGATCTGTTCATTATTATTATTATTTTATACACTTTCTTATCACTAAGTGCTTTCCAATTGTTTAGTAAGGGAGCTAATTGGTATTATTTGGTCTTTTTCTTACCCTTTCCCTTTCATTGGCGGAGATGAGTATTTTGGTAGGGCTGGTTTTCTTTAGGATACACTTATTTATATTGGCTTAAACAGAGAGAGAAGATGTACATTGTATTTGGGACTGAGAGAGGAAAGGCTGAGTGTCTCCAGTTCCTGTGAGACTCCATTCCAGAACAAACAGACTCAGTGATTTCCAAGGGCACTGGGCTGAGCCCTTTCTGAGAGCAGCATTTGGGTCAGCACAGTTAGGTGTTCACATGCCTCTAACAATGAACCAGCTCAAACCCTCCTGCCTCTGCGAGACAGCATCCCACCTCTGCAGCTAAAATCTTCCCAGAGAACTGGAGAATCACACATTTAAGCTGATCCACAACAGCTTTAATTAAACCTCAGTTAAACTGGTCCACATTTAAATATCCAGGAGATACAAGCACCATCCACACTTAATTACAGCAGCACAGCCTAATGCCCTGTTCTGTGCCCGTGGTGGCTCATGCTCGGGGGCTGCTGGGGAGGACTGTGGACTGCTCCAGCCCCCCACTCCCAGCTTCACTTGCCCACCACTCCCTAGCCCTCTCTACCCCCTCCCCACCCCCTGGTGCCCCTGGTGGCCCCGGGCAAGCAGCTGCAGAGCGTAGGGAAGGCAGGCAGGGAGCCCAGGGCCAGCCCAGCACGACACTGCCCTGCTGCTGAGGGGAAGCTGCTTGTATGGGCACAGGAGAAGTGGAGGCTGGTGGTGCCCAGCACTGCCTGCAGCCATATGGCTGCTCCAGGGGCTTCCTGGCACAGCCCCCAGCAAATCCTCTTAGTTCAGCTTCACCCTCTTTCTTGCCTCTTTGATGTCAGTCTTGCCTTGGTCCCTGCTCCAGTCCCAATTCCCACTGCAATCTCCCATGGTCAGGCTGTGGTTATGTCCCCAGTGCTCTCATGGCCCAGCCACAGCTCAAGGGTGGGACATTGAGGGGTTATATCTGCTCTCTGCACAGGGTCCTGTCTGGTAGTGAGACACCAGGCACAAAACAGCCTGCATTCATGCCACTAAACCATCTTGCCCCTCAGACCCAGTGGCTGTATCCAAACTACCTTGCCTGCTGCTCTGGTAGCTGCCATGGGCAACTAATGGAGATGCACAAGGCCAAGGAGAGCAAAAAGTGTATTCTGTGATGAGGGGCACTGCCTGGCAACAAAGACCAGGAATGAAGAACTTAAATTTGCTGCTGATTCTCTACTTTGATACCTTGCTATGTTATGTGTCTCCTGTCTCCCTGTGTCACAAGCAGGCACTAAACACAAACCTACTTTCCTAAAGATGTTATGAGGATTCTTGTTGAAAATTTGATCAAGAAAGTGAAAAGCAGTAATTAAAATGTTCTTATATAGAGTGGAAGTAGGTAAAGAGTGTTATGTATCAGGAAGGGTGTGTTCACATTAGCAACAGGCCATTGCAATTTATTCTGTTCCTCAAAATCTAGGTAAGAGAACAAAAATGCTTCCTGATCTCTTTTTCAGTTTTGAAACAGCATAATAAAAAACATCTGCTAAAGCTAATGACTGCATTTGCATAGATTACATGTGACAATCCAGCACACAACAGGGTGTCCTGCCATGCAGACAACAAGCCACAAGGGTGATGCACTTCTCTGGCATTTGTTGCCATAAGTCAGTGACACTTCTACAATAATAGCATCAGCTACTTTCCAGGAGGGCTTTGGCTATCAGTGCCAGAGAAAATTACTGGCTCCCTCTTGCTTTCCAAGATGAAAGGTGTAGGGCTCTCTCCTGCCAAGTGTGGAGGAGCAGTGGAGGAGGGGAAACAGATTTCATGGAGGCACCCAGCAAAACCCCTTGGCTCTGGAACAGTGGGGGCAAGGCTGAGGGAGGCTGAGCCCTGGTGCCCAGCAGTGGGGGCACAGGGCTGGCCACAGACAGCATGGGCAGGCTGTGCACAGCCCTGCCATCAGCCAGGCTGAGGGAGGGCTGGTGCCTGCCATGGGGCAGCATGGCCGGATGCCATCAAGAGTTGGAGGGGAAAAAATGGCTCCTTTGTGTTTTCAGCACAGTGGTTGAGTTTTATGGCATGGCTTTGTTATTCTTGCAGCATTGGCTATGAACAAATAAAAGACGACAATTTATAGCCTAAGGCCAACTGGCTCTGATACGGGGCTATTCCTTTTTGCTTTGCTTAATTGGGCTAACAGAAAAAGACAACAGCTGCAATGGTGGGAATGAAAAATGCCTTTGCTTGTCCTGGTTTTGTCAGCAATCAGCCTTACAAGACTATCAATTGATCTAAGTCTTAGTGAAGGATGCAGATTGTTGTCTGTTTATCCCCTTTACTATTTCATAGATACAAGTACAGATAAAAAACTAATACCAAGAGTTACTTTGAGAGTGAGAAAACTGTTAGACATGTTTAAGACCAGCGTGAAAAGGAGAGGAATCTCTCTGAAAAAAAATGTTCTGTGACTTCTGTGTGTTTAGATATGTCCATATCTATGTGTGCACATGTATATTATGAAGCAAGAAAGTCAAAAGAGAGACAGGCCATAGTCATGTGTTTTCAAAAAAAATCAGGTCATTTTCTCCAGTTTGTTTTTCCCAAGTCTGCAGATCTAACAGCCACAGGATGCTTCCTTCTGTCCTGGTAATCCATGAGTTCAGGCAAGGCTCTGTGACCACCTGTCAGCTTATTTTTGTGATTCTCCACAGAAAAACTCCACAAAAATGAGTGGATGATCTTGACTGTCCCATCTGATAGATACAACACTTTTTGGATTGGTGCATAATTTTCCCATTGGGTTTTGGTGGAAGCAGGAGATGATATGCCCTGGCCAGGAATCAAGAGAAATGGGCTTTTCCCAATCAGCCAGAGATACTGGGCAAACTGGTGCTACTGGTTTCCAGTTTGCTTGCACCTGGCCCTGATCCAGGACTGTGGAGTTTGGTGGGAGTTTTGCAGTTACCATCCTTGGTACATGCTGAATCCAGCTATTGTGTGTGGAAACACCACTGAGGAGAGACTTTCACGTTGCAAGAGGCTGGTGGGGGCTTGCTTTGCCTACCAGGTACCTTACAGCCAACTCAGAGGGCCTAATCCTGTGTTTCTTACATGGTCCTGTTTCAAATGGTGCTTCTCTGGAAACCTGTTTTGTCCGAGCAAAAAAAGGAGTAGGAGTGGAAGCCCCAGTGATTATTCTTCTCAGTAGGAATCTATTCTTAAACTGCTCTGTACTCCTTAGATATTTCAGTAAAACTGTCATAAATCAACACCCACTGCTTCGTTTTTCTTAGTGGTGAAAAAAAAAAGCAAAGAGAGAAAAACCCAAAAGCCGTCCTTCAGCTGACATTCAGCTAGAATTGATCGAGCGATCTGCTGTCAAAGCAACAGCACTTGTCAAAAATAGCCCCATGGAAAAAAACCTCTGGTGTTATTTGTGTGGTGTGTGCCACAGGATGCTCCTTGGTGAGAGCAGCGCGTCAGGGGCCAGCACTGAAATGGGATCAGGGGTACGAAATTATCCGTGTGCTGCTCCATGAGCCACAGCATCCCCTCCACTGCCTCCTGCCAAGGAGCTCACTGATGTGCAGCAAGGCAGAGTTTCCAGAAGGAGCAAGTGGGGTCAGCTTTCTTTAGAAACCCTCACAGCTCTGAGGGCCCAACACAACCAAAATCCAGGCTGCACCAAGCCTTTCTCATGGGGTAACATTGACCCAAGTCCCAGTCCTGCAAACCCATGACCATCTTCACAGCTCCTCCAGTGCAAGGAGAAGGCACTGCCATGTGCATATACATTGGGCAATGCACATGCTTGCTTTAGAGGTGATGGAAAATGTTTTATTTCTGTGCAACAATGTTTTTCCCCCAAACAGAAAATCTAGAAACTGAAAAATGTTGGTTGATATTTTTGGGAAGGTGGGGAAATAACTTAAACACCACAAAAATCAAAACATTTAGAGATGGACTGTTTTGAGCAAACTTAGGTGTTTTTCTCTGAACATTTAACTCGAGCTCAGAGCTTTTCGAATAAGATTTACCCCATCCACCCATAAGCTGTCCTGTAAAACATGTCAAATAAACTGCACCCTAAGAATACCTGCCTTTTGCCACATAAAAGAAAGGGGTTTTAAGCTAACTAGCTGAGATGCAGCTGTTTACGGCTGGTTAAAGCATGGAGAGACAAAACCTACTTTTTGGTTTGAGACAGATGGGAGCCAGTGATTCCTACAGGTTTGCAAGGCACAGCCTGGTTTTGGGTGGCATCTTATAGCCAACCCTTTTGGAAGCTTCTGAGGCTTACCCTCTATCAAATGCAAAACACCTAGTGTGTATCTGTATACGGGAATATTTGCAGTTTTGGAGCTCCTAAAAAATTCCTGACAGTAAATTTTATCTTTAGCTTTGAAAATCTGTCATAATAAAAATCACAATTCTTTCCCTCCTTTCCCACCATGTCCCAAGACACAGATTTGGTCCCAAAGCTTTTCAGTAATTCCCTTGAAGCCTGTGTGTTTCACACGTGCTCAGGTGCCTTTTTCCTATTTCACATTTGGCCTCTGAGTCCTTTCTTCTGAGCCCAAAGACTTCCACATTTTACCACGGTGCTGGCACCCAACTCCTCTGACCCATGTTCTGCCCAGGGCCTGGTTGCTCTATACAAAGTGAAATAAGGGGAGAGGAGGAAAGTGAGACAGAGCACTCCTGAAATCAAACTAGTAGTGAATCTATCAAAAATTGTAATGGAAGGACTTTTTAAAAATTTATCTGTGTCAGCTGAATCTCTAACAAAAGCCTTGTTAGCTAGCTTACTTAAAAAAAAATCACATTTATCTGGGTATCCTATTTAGTGAGGCTGAATCTTTAATTAAGGTCCCAATTCTGACTTTTACACCTGCTGACACTAATCAGAAGTATTTCTGCTGAAGTCAATGGAAAGGTCAGGGATAGTACAAAGGTAAGGAAAAACCTCAGGCATCCTCTATGTGATTAAAGTTTTCTAAATGCTTACTTACCTTTCAATACAAGTGTCTTAGCAGAACTGTTCTCCAAAAATCATGCTCAGCTGCATCTCAACTGTTTGAAAAACATATTCTGATCCAGTATTCCCCATGGTCCCCCTAATCTGCTTACACTCCTGTTTGGGCTTTTAATTAAAGATAGTGGGGGAGACCCATCCCTCCTGTGTTACTATTGTCTGTCAGGTCTGCTGAGTCTGCACAGACAAGATTTTATTTTAATTTATTTTTGAAGAAGAAAACTTAACGTGCAGAATTAAAAATAAAATTTAAGTTTTTATTATGTCTCAGATACTGCAAACATCCAAACAAAAATGGTAGAATGTCCATCTAAAAAAATATTTATATGATTTTTTTTAACCTTCCTTGCTTCAGTTCAGTCCAGTATATGGAAGAAAATAAACTCTAAACATTTCCAGTAATTACAGTGCAAGTAAATCTGGGATTGGACTGGGTTAATTCTTAGAGGTTCTAGCTATACTGTTCCAGCAGGATTAAAAGGTTTTGGGTTTTTAATGCAGAGGGCTAGGGCACTAACATATTATTAATTAGAAGTAAATCTGTCCCTTGGGGTACTGCATGCGCTGCCTTCATTTTTAATTTGTATTTAGCTTTAAGACAAATTATGGATATTTCCCCTCTTTCAGTTTCTCAGTTGTTTCCTTATTTCTCTGTAATCCTTTTGTTTTGCATTGGGAGGAACAGTTGGATAACACAGAGATAGTATGAAGAGAATTGATTTTTTTCAATCTGTTGACTGAACTGGTATACATTAAATAATTTTCTTTGGGGTCTAATAATGTTTTGCTTCATTTTGGGTAGGTTACTATTATTTTCTATCTTGCTCTTCAAAACAGCAAAATATAAGCCATTTATACAGAAATGTCGTTTTGACGACAAAAACTCTACAAAAATCTTGGATGAGCTACTGTATCCTCATCCTTTCTCAGTTCAGATGGTTTACTTGATTTCAGAAACCCCGTGATTGTTTTGTTCAACCTGAACATCCATTTCTTGCTGACCTTATTTTTTTCTCTCTCAAGTTGCACCCAGAAGGGATGCTGGGGCTGAGGGATGGTAATAAAAGAAAACCCCACAGTGACCACAGGATTCCTTTCACGTGCAGAGAAGTTGTTGGCCTTTGCTGCAAGGATGTTCCCAGTGAGGACAAGTATTCCTTCTCATTAAGTAAGTCCTCACTAGGAGGTCTCAGGTCTGACACACAGACTGCCAGGCTCATGAAATGAGATTACTTCCTCTTTTGGCTGGACTGGGCCAGGATTTAAACATGTGAAAAGTCTGTTTTCTTCTTTCCTCCACATTTATGCTGTGGAAGGGCATGGTTGTTACCTGTCCAAGATTCTGTACCCTGGCTCTTGCTTGCTGTGGTTTCTTGGAGATTTAGAGGACATTCAGGTTTCCTTGAATTACACGGCTCTGCAGCGGGCACTTCCAAATTCTATAAATTTGTGGAGTTTAGACGTAATTTTCTGAAAATAGAGTCCAGGTCTCTATTTTGAGAAACAGGTCTTGTTCTGCTCACTGAACACTTCCCAGTACTGCAGCTTTTCAGCCAATAAAACACAGTAATGACAGTTTATTATCTCCCTGGAGACTGGAGATATGCTGTACAGGGACATGCACATCTCCTAGTCACGGTGAACTTTGCTATCTGTACAGTGCACTGACACCAGATTTTGCTGGTGACAGTTTTCCATGTGTTATTCAGGCATTTTCTGGTGAGCCTGTCTGGAGATGACAGTCTGATAGAGTTTCCTCACTTTATCCCTCATCTTCTACGTGCCACTCTTTAGTCTTCCTTCCATATATTGCATTTTTTAGATTCCCTTAGGAACTTTTTCCCTGACACATCCCCAGATTTGAGCTGCCTGTGAGCAGGAGTCAGCCAGGCTCTGGTCATGCTGAACTGCCCACCTCTGGTCCTTATGTCTCTGCAGCTGAGGAAAGTTTGGTTGGAGGAAAGGATATGGAAAATGGTCTAGCCTGGGAAAATGGAGGTAGGAGTAACAAAGCAAATGTCCTAACACCACTTGTTAGCAGCTGCTGAATGGGCTGGAGAGGAAGGAAGGAAATATGTGGTATTATAGGGTATTGATCCATTGGGAGACAAATGCAAAGAAGTAGCAAATGTTAGAAATCCAGACACTCTTCCCCTTTACCTGTATGAGCAGCCACTTGCCACTGATACATGTTACAGCACGAATGCTCATGTGAAAAATGAGGGATTCTTCAATTCCCCATTTTTTTTCTGATTTTTTTTTTTTTTTTGCTGGTTTTAACTGTTCTCTTTTTCTAGTCCCAGTGGCTCCCTAAGCAGATTTTAAGGTATCAGTAGAGATCTGACACTACTTATGTCTCTCTTAATGAGCCCATTGATTTAGTAATCCAGCAAAGAGCATCTCTCCCATTTCCTGGTACTGTAATGCACTGAAGACTTTAACTGTGCAGTAGCACACCTAATCATGTAAAAACAAAATGCTGTGTTCAAAGTAAATTTTCAGGTAGTGGGCCTGTTTTCCCTATGGACACATTATTGCTCTGGGCCTCCCTGCACTCATCCTTAAATTCTAGATCCTGGCAAGGTAATTATCTATTGCTTTCTAAAAGCCTGCTGACTTTCTCCCATTACCAGCTGGGGCCTAGATGCAGGCACTGTGCCAGCCAAAGTCTTGCAATTCACATTCACAGTGATTTAGATTCACTGCTTATCATTAGGAAGACCTACAAGTTTTAAATTGATGTAGCATCTTTGAGCCCCATGAATTATATATGCATCTGTACAATTAACAGTGGTACTCAAATGGTCTTAAAGGTCTTTTCTGACCTGAACAATTCTAGGCACCTATAGTATAAGTGGTGGGTGAAATACAACCACAGAGAATGCTAACAAAAAACAACAACAAAAAAAAAGGTAAAGAACTTCAGCAGAAAAAAGAGCAGTTTTGTGTCAGTTTTCTGGCTTAAAACTGAGCATATCCTGCTTATGTTGGGAGGGCTGCTCCTGACTCTGGAGTCACTGAAGCTTCACAGGAATGAAGCATGAAGTGAAAAACTCCCGCAGAGATGTTCAAACACCCCTGTCCTGTCACCCTGTGCCCAGTGCTCCCATTCAGCACGTGAGACAGCCTTGAAATACCAAAAACTGGGGCTTCTGTCAAAATGAGGTACAAGATGGTTTGCTACCTGTCACTCCCATCACTAATTCATACCTGATGAAGCCTAGGATGTTATTCAGTATTCATTCTGTGCCACAGCCTGCAGTCTTTGCCTGGTGTAATGCCTGGGGAGAAGGCAGGGTGAGGCTCTGCAGAAGGTTTGTAATTCCCGCCGATCCTGCTGTTCCACAGCTGCGGGGTGCCCCTGAGCCTCCGCAGGGATCCAGGCTGGGACAGGACGGTGGCACCCGTGGGTCGCTGGAGAAGGCACTGTGTCGGAAAGGAGCAAAGCCCTGGCTTCCTGAGGATCACAGCACAGGTCAGTGCTGGAGCCAAGGATGAGAGCTGGACCAGCAGTCTGTGACAGTGACCTTTGATAGGCAGCTCAAAAGAGCTGTAGGATATGTCCAGGAAACAAGCCTTCATGACAAAGTCCTTAATTGCTATTAAAAAATGTATACCTATAAATGCTACATTCTTTATATTACCCTTTTTTGAATAATTTTTTAATATAGTGTTTCTTGTCTGGTTTTCTTCATTCATACTCAATCTAAACATTAAAAAAAATTCCACCTTGGAGAACAGACCCTTTTTGCTATCCCCTTCAGCTAGAATAAAACCTGCTGGTGTGGCTGTGCCATGCAGCTCAGCATGGGAGCTCTTCCACCACATCAGATGCCCCTCAGGCTAAAACAGGTCGGGGGGAATGCAGTAGGAACAGCTCTCCCATCAACAGCGGCTCAGCTGCCCCGCGTCTGCATGTCATCAGGAGCTCCCTGCTGGCTCCGAGTCTCTCTGTGCTTTTAAATTAGAGCTCCTCATTTGTTTTCACTTTGCAAGGTGTCTGTCAGTCGTTCTTCCTCCTTGCTAAGCATACAGAGTTATGACATTTTTCACTGTCAGAAGCAGACTTCCATTTCAGACCTACAGAGATTAAGGGAAGCCATAAAGAAATCCCTGCCGTAATTCAGGGGACTGAAAAGCATGTCATAAGTTCATTATGAATCTGTAGATGTCTTCAGGTCAAAACAAAAGGATAAAAGAAAAAATTGGAATATTAGTCACTTCCAAAATTCAGTGCCGTACCATTTCCTTTTTGGAATGACTATCCATTTCCAGAGGTACTTCAAGATTCTTAAATAATGTTTTTTAAAGTGCAAAAAAGTATTGAAACCAAATGTATAGAAAAAAAAATCAATTTGTCAAAACATTTCCCAAGTAGTAATTTCAGGTTGATTTCAAATCACTTTCCTCCACTAACAGTTGGATTTTAAGCTGGCTGAAAAACAAGCTGACAGTCCACTCTTTCCGTCATAGCCACACATATTGACACAAAAAGAAAGAAGGCACAATAAGCTGTCTGTTCCATACAGCTGTGAGGCACTAGGTCACCTCTCTTCTGCCTTTTGTATCTCTGAGTCTCCTTCCATTGGACCCAAGGATTGTAAGAAGAATCCAGAAGAACTGGTGAAATACAAAGGATTGGTGAAATGAAAGTACAAAAATAGAGAATTTCAGTTGGGTGGCCAAGCCTTACTTGTTAGCAATTTTACCTATTTTTTTTTTCCCAAGATACATGATCAGGGTTTGCTCTTTCAAATTTCGAAAGTATACCTGGCTCTTTGTATTTGAATTTTCTCAGGATCATTAGGTATTCTCTCTCTTTTATCAAGTTTCTTTTGTGCAAAAAGCAGAAATATGACCAAGCAATGGGGAAACTCATGACGTGGTACCACTGCTGGAGGCACAGTCAAGGTGAGGAACTTGCACCTCTGGGTCAAGGTTCTGGTCTGTCTCCGTCTCTGTGGTTTCTGGGTGCTGGGCAATTTTACAGACTGTACTCTGTAAAATGTAACTCACTCCTCCTCCTCCAGCCAATATCTTGGCTTCTGCCTCATCTGTCCTTTCCTCTGTCTCTGGCAGAAGGCAGAAGAGACCTGTAAGTTGAATGATGTGCTCGCTCATATTGCTCTTATTGAACACTTCTAATTCTGAATGCAAATGGCACTTTTATACATGAACAGGACTAAATTCACTGGATAAATTATTCACAACAGATAATTCAACCTGCTCTCATGGGAGAGTGCAATGAATGTCTGATGATGTTAGAAAAACACCCAAACCTACAACTAATTCTTCCAGCCAGCGAAGTCAATGGCAAAGCCTTTTACTGACTTCAAAGGGAGCTCCATGCCAGTGGGCCCACACACGACTTCTCTTTAGTGGTTCTCACTTGCATTTAGAGCTTAAACCCAGACAAGTGTTTCTGTTTTGAGGAGCCCAGACTAGTGCTGTATGGCACAGCTGGGCTGCCAGAGCACAGGCACTATTACAGCTCTGGCTGAGAACAGGTCTGCTCTGAGCTGAAATAACCCAGCTGAGCATTCAGCAAGTCTGGAGCCCAGGGCTGGTTATTTTGGTCAGGGTTGTCTAAAGTAGAGAAAATGACACAGAGAGGTGACCTCTCTGTTCTCCTCAGCACCCTGAGAAGGCAAAGTGGAGAGGGAGGTGTTGAGCTCTTTTCCATGGTATCCAGTGACAGGATGCATGGGAATGATTCAAAGCTGCACCAGGGGAGGTTAGGACTGGACACTAGGATGCATTTCTTTACTGAGAGGGTGGTGAACACTCCAACAGGCTTTCTAAAGAGGTGGTTGGTGCCCCAAGTCTGTCAGTGTTTAAGAGGCATTTGGACAGTAGGTGCTTTAGGCCTTTAGGTCGGGCAGTTGGGCTGGATGACTGTTGTGTACGTTCCTCCCAACTGCTCTGCTCTGCTCTATTCCGTTCCATTCTCACCTGGGATAGATTTACAGCCAGGTAGGAGTTTCAGGGTGACACCAGCCACCTTGATGTGACTGGACCATTGGCCATCATCGCTGGTGGGAATTCGACATGGACATTATTTGAGTGCCATGACTGTGCACAGTGGCTGCAGGGGCCGGGAGAAGGTTTGCGTGGGGGCTGCCACCATGCTCCCGCTCCATGGCAGGGGAGGCGACTGGGGAGAAGGCTGGGCTGTGCCCCAGCTGGTGCCACTGCTGGTCGTCGGCAGTGGGCACATGTGGCCCCGGGCACTGCGGAGAAAGAGGGACACGGGGGCGGTGGGAGTCGTCCTGGTGAGGTGGGAGATGGGAAATCAAGGGGAGCGGGGAGAACTTAGCATCCTTTTCCTCTGCCCCCAGGAGTATTTACGTACCGGGTTCTGTCTGCGTGTCCCATTTTCCCACCCGTCTGTCCCTGCCGTGTGGTGCACTGACACCTGCAGACCGCCACCACCCCCCGGCCACCCCGGCCCCCTCTTTCTGTCGGCGCTGCGAGCGCTTCGCTGCATCCCCCAGCCCACGGCTTCAGCCACGCAACGCCCGCGGTCCGGAGCGCGCTGCGACCGTGCCGCCGGGACAGGGCGGCGATGCAAAACGCCGTCACAAATAAAAACCGAGCTCTGCCCGCCCGGGCGCGGCACCGTCGCGGGGCACCCGAGAGCCCGGCCGTGCGTGGGAGAGGCGGCGGGCGGCGGCCAGGGGCCGCGTTATGTAAGGGCGGCGGGGCGGGCGGCGCTGCGGCGGCGCGGGGCGGCTCGGAACGGGCGGCGGGGCCGCGGCGGCGGCGGGGGAAAGCGGCTTATCCCCCTCCTTCCCTCCCTCCTTCCCTGCCTCCCTGCCTGCCTCCCTCCCTCCGCCGGGTTGCCATGGAGACGGGCGGGCGGCGGCGGCGGGGCTGTCACTGAGGGATCGCACCGCGCTCCGCGGCGGAGGGGAAGCCGCGGCGGCCGCGGCTGCAGCGGCAGAGGCAGAAATGGACTCGCACTGCGACTGTGTCGAGCCCCCGGCCGCCGAGCAGCCGTCGGGGAGGATTAACAAAACCGCTTTCAAGCTTTTCAGGAGGAGGAAGTCCGGGGGAACCATGCCGAGCATCTTCGGGGTGCGGAGCAGAGGAGGGGAGGGTAAGGGCGCCGGCAAGCCGGGGATGGTGCGGAGCCGGACGCACGACGGCTTGGCCGACGCCGTGCTGGAGAGCAGCAAGAAGGAGGAACCGGGCGGCGGCGAGGCGCCGAGCCGCGAGGCGCAGGAGCGGCCGGCCGGCAGCCCCGGCGGCCCCGCCGGCAGCGCGGTGGCCAAGTCGCACAGCTTCTTCTCGCTGCTGAGGAAGAACGGCAGGCAGGCGGAGGGCGCGGAGCCGCGGGCCGGCGGCAGACAAAAGAAGGGGCTGAAGGGGATCTTCAGCAGCATGCGGTGGCACAAAAAGGACAAAATCGGCAAGGAGGAGAGGGGGGAAACCTCGGACATCCCGTCCGGCCTTATAATGCCGGGCTCCCTGACCGCCAGCCTGGAGTGCATCAAGGAGGAGACGCCGAAACCTTTGTCTGAGAGCCCGAGCGGCGCGGGAGTCGCCGGGCCGGAGCCGCCGCGGGAGAAGCGCAGCGGCGAGGCGCCCGCCGCGGCCGAGGAGCCCCAGGCGGGCGGCGCGGAGCCGCGGGCCAGCAGCCCCCCGGCCCGGGAGGAGCCGCCCGCCGCCGCCGTGCGGCCACCCGAGGAGCTCAGCCGCGAGCGACCGGAGCCGGCCGCCGGAGAGGTTGGGACTGCGAAGGATGCGGCGATAACAGGTGACATTCCAATAACGACTATCCCCCCTGTTGAACCTCACTGTGATAGCGGTCAAGAGACGGCAGCCGCCCCTGACCCTGCCTCTGTTGATCCACCCTCAGAGCAATCGATTGATCGTATTTGTTTGATGTTTGCTGACGTGACTTCACTGAAAAGCTTTGACTCTCTTACAGGCTGCGGAGATATTATTGCGGACCATGAGGAGGATGTGGGCGGCGGGAGTGGCGTCTGCGAGAAGAGCACCCCCGGGCCCAGCAAGCTGGGGGCCACCAAGAAGCACCCCACCATGGTGGCCTACCAGGGAGGAGGGGAGGAGATGGCCAGCCCCGACCAGGTGGATGACACCTGCCTGCAGGAGTTCTGGGATATGCTGTCACAGACGGACGAGACTAAGACGCCAGGAGGAGGAGGAAGCGGAGGAGGGACAAAGAAGCCCGAGGGGTTGAAGGAAAGCCGAGGTACCGAGGGGGCCCAGAATAGGGTGGTGGTGAAACGTGGTGGCCTCCACCAGATTGCCATTCACCTGAACCACAAAGAGGAGCAGAAGAGCAGGGAAAAGGAACAGCACGAGGGTGTCCCAAACAGCGATGAGGGCTACTGGGATTCCACCACCCCTGGTCCCGAGGAAGATAGTTCCACAAGCATCCAGAAGGAAACCCTTCCCAGGGATAGCTACAGTGGGGATGCTCTCTATGACCTGTATGCTGAGCCGGATGAGAACCCACCAGCGGGGCCCACACATGAGGAAGTCCCCAGTGTGCCACGCTCCAAGCCCGTGTCTCCCATAACGACCGTGAGCTCACTGAAAACACCCTCCAGCGCCGCCAAGGACTCCAAGATACCCATCAGCATTAAACACCTTTCGTCATCACATCCTGCTAGCCATGGAGCAGATGCCAGTAACAGCCATCATGTCGCACACCATCACCTGGCCAAAAGTGAGATGCACAGAACAAAAATCCCCGTCTCCAAAGTCCTGGTACGCCGCGTCAGTAACAGGGGCGCAGCGGGGTCAGTAACGGGGACAACTGTGAAAACTGCCACGTACCAGGACAGTGCCAAAAAGTAGTTGGGTAAGAATTGGAGGCAAAGGCAGAGAACGAAGCCCCTTGTGGGAAAGTCTGCTTAGGAGACCACAGATAATGAATTAGTTTTGCATCACCTGAAGAAAGTCACCTAAAAGGCTTCCTTCACTGTACTCTGTGGGCCTGCACTTCTGAGTCTCTTCTTACTAGACTGTGTGGCTGAATACAAAAAGTCAACTTCTTTTTGAGCACTTTTTTTACATTTGTATCTTTTTTCTGCAATTAAACACTGGGGAGGTTCATTTTTACATGCCTTTCTGGAAGCAGGACTTGGATTATGACCATCCTTCCTCGTGCAAAGCAGTGTCATGAGTTCTTCAAGGGAACAGAGCTACAAAAGGAGCGACATGAGAGGTTCTCCTCCTATACATTTATCTTTTAATTGTTTCTCGGGGAGGAGTAGAGGCTGGGTGCCTGGCTGGCTCTGGAAATGACGTTTGCTCCACAAGATGTTGGAAAAAATGCCAAGCAGAAAACAACCCACCTAACAGGTATTTTGCCTGCTGTAAGAACGAGAACACTGCTCAGCAGCAGACTTGATTGACTTGTGTGCAGGAGATAAAACTAAGGAGTTAGGTGGACTCGTCTAACAGGAAAACACATTTTCGTTTGTCTGTCTGTCTGGTTGGTTTTGATCTGGTCTAATGTAAATGGGTAACAGAGACACCTGACGTAGGTTCAGATGTTTACATCAATACTTGTCCGATAATGCATACAATCAGGTTCAGGGAAACATTTTACTAAATGCCAATATATACACACTGTCCACATTTATACAATAACTTGCTCGCCATGTGTAAATATATACGTGTTTTAGCAGATTTTTTATTAAAAAAAAAAAAATTACCTGTCCTTATTATCTAGAGTTTAAGCAAGAGTTAGTTTTTATAGGTAGATAATTTTACAGTTCTAAAAGGATAGAACTTTGTGCAAGTACCTTAAATTAGAGAAAACTCTGGTTTGTATGGGCTCATGCATCCCCAGATAAGTAAGTCTGAAGTGCTGATTTTATTCCAGTGGCACATTCCATGGCTCAGAGCAGATGTTCTGACAGCACTGCCACTGCAAACCTCTATTTTCAGGGGTTTAGACAAAAGTTGCTCTGGGCTTAAACCTTACCGAGAAGGAACCCAGCAAAGAAACTTGTTTTTTAAGTATTATTTTTTAAAATATATAAAATTAGTTTTTGACTATTTAAAAAAAGTTTGGGTTCTCATTGCTTTTTATTTTCATTCTCAATAATGTCAGAATAATTTTATGTTAAGAGAGAAAAAAATATGGTAAGCTAGTGGTACATTAAATGGTCTGATCAGCTTGGATCTTAGGAAAAATGTATTAATGGCCATGACATTTTTGAGTAGTGGCTACTGTACATGGGCATTGGCAACATTTCAAAGAAATATAATAGGGTTTTAATGTGCCTGAGGACATATTTTTATGATACACTGAAAAAGCTCTAAAAATCACTGAAGTCTAAAGGTAAATGTTATGTATTTACAAAATATTTTGATATAAGTATTTAATCATCAGACCACAGTTAAATATAAAATATATGCTCCAGCGTATCTAAAAAATAATATACATTTTAAAAATATACATTTCTATATTATGCAGAGAATCCTAAATTCACATCATTGAAACTAATGGGTCTGATCTTACATAGCAGTTGGTTTTATTGTCTCTTAAATCAAAAGGAAAAAAAAGAGGAAAATAAATATACAGAATATACATTTGAAGGATATTAAGGTTGTAGGCAAACCATAAAAAGCCAGGAAATACCATAATAAGAATTGTATATATGTATATGCATGATTTGTGGTTCACTGGGGAAATGACCTTAGAGTCATGAAGGTGAAATTGGCATCCAGTTTTGAAATTGCTGCAGAATTTAATACCGACTTGCAGAATCCCAGTGAAAGTGTTAGCTTCCCTGACCAGCCCCTGTTTTCATGGTTTAAGAACCTTAATACACTTCAAAGAGGATTATTTTATGTTTTCTTCCTGACATGTAGGTGTGTGGTTCCCTGTGTGCCCACTCCCGCAGACATGTTGTACATATGCATGTGCAGTAAGGGCACAGCCCCTGGCAAGGTCCCTGTGCACACTCACACTCACACTCACAGCCTGGGGGCTGTGCTCCACATCTGCCTCCAAACACGCTGGCCATGGTTTCCTTTGCCTGAGAAAGGGATTTGCATTTGGTCTGACTCCACTCATGCATTTTAGAAAGTCAAAGCTGAAACAACCTCTAAAGGATGTATGTACAGAACACAGAATATTATCCTGCTCCTCAGCCCTAAACATGACATTCCTTTTCCCATTATTTTGGTTTTGTTTGACTGTGAGGGATGCATCTTTCCTTGCATGACAACTCTGCAGAAAAATCATAATTCCCCATTTTGTTCTAAGGACAAATTGTGCACAGAGATTCTATAGGGTACTGGAAGTTGAGAGGGAGGGAGGATGTGGTGGTAGTACCATAAAAACTGGAAGCACTGAGTACAGGTAGTAGGAGTGGTGCATCTTTAAACCCATTAGGAGATACCAGCTGCCATCTCTACAGGACTTGTGTGTGTCAAATTATTCATCATATGTGTTTTGTTTGCATTGTGGCATGTCTATATTGAAAAACCATTAGTGTGACACTAGACTAACTCCTTCTCACGTAACCACTAACACGAATCATCATTAAAATGCTTTGGCTTCCCTTCATTCTTCTCTCTCCTCCTTTGTTTTCTGCCACGTTTTTTCCTCCATCCTCTGCATGGGGCAGCCTCCTCCTGGGTGCTAACCCCGGGAATGAGGAGCTCTGAGCTGGCGGGGGGCGTGGGTGGGAAGGCAGCTGCCCAGGCCAAGGTGCTCCATAGCCACTCCCTCAAGCTTTCTGTCACATACCCCCTCTAAGCAATTTTGCAAATCTCTCTGCAGTTTGTTTGGCTGCTTGCTATGTACATATTTTAAGGACAATCATATCCTTAAAAGGAGAATGGGAAAGTAGCTGGTAGTAGGGCGTCAGTGTTTTGAATCATTGCGACATGCTGACGTTGATTCAGGGTAATGGTTGTGTGAGAGTAAAGATACAATTTCATGTTCAAATTACCTTTGTACTTCTAAAATTCACTTTTGTCTTTAAGCCATCTATGTTTTTTATTTCGAAAGGTAATAGAAGATCTAATATTTACCAGGGCTTTCAATTTTCATGGAAATATATTTGTATAACTCCACACAATGCCTAAAACAATCATTGAAAGGGGGTTCAAAGGCTTTCTTTAGACCTATATATAATTTCTGAAAGATCCCTGTAAAATACTGTGAGACGCCTAAGAACAAACAGTTAATGGCTTGCTGGATTTAAAGGCTGAGACATAAAGAAGTAACAGTCCTGAGGCATTTTGTGGTAGCTTGTATTCTTATTTGTGTTACCCTGTTCAAGCATATATTTTCCTTGGCTTTGGTAGGTATTGAGGTAGAAATGGTGTTCTGAGTCCCAAAGATAACATTCCCAATGGTGTCATTGTTTTGATTTCCTTAAAGTATATTTTTCTTTATTTGTTTCATTTGTTATTTGGTGGTCTGAATGATGCTTTGTAATTATCAGCTGTATGTGGTTCATAAAGGATTTTATAGATCAGGACTTGGTATTTAGTTATGTGTACTCTTTGCACTTTCAGGTCCCTACTGGTAAATTTTGTATGTTCTTAGAGTTTTTCTATATATTGCATAGTGTTTTATAGCTATCTACAGTGATTTCAGTGGTATACACTCCTGTTCTTTATATCAGCACAAAAGATTTCCTTTCAGCAGCATGAAATTATGTTTTTGTGGACTTGTTTTGTCATGATAGGAGCTAAGTTTCCAGTACTAAATGTGTGGTCTGCAACAAACATAAAAGGTTTTATTTTCCATGTAGTGTATATGCATTTTGCTCTTGCCGGTAATAGGACTCAAACATTCGTAGTAGATTTCAGAGGAAATTCCATGACTAGAATAAGAAAAAACTATGATCAGTCTTATTCCATCAGTAACCAGCATTTTCTTCATCCACTGTGAATATCCTCACCACCATTCAGGGTAGTAGAGGATTGAATTTTAAAATTTACGTGCATAGATGTACTCTATGATAATTAATTCACTGATTATTTTTTAATGAATCTTACAAAATTATTTATCTAAGCGAGTATTGCACCAAAGTCTTAAAACATCCGATACAGATGGTATTTTCAGTAAGATGCTATGAGTGCAGATGAGCCAAATTAACAGGCTTTGCTTAGCAAAGCAAAACCGTGTTGTTTCTTAAATTTGTAGTACTGACTGAGCTTGCAGATCAAAGGGAACCATTGATTCTGCTGCGTGGCCATGCACTGAGGTTTTTCTTTCCCTGCCCTAATGGACTACTTTCAGAAAAGGCTTTTCAGAAAGATAATGGTATGAAAGGGACAGATCACAGTAACAATAGCCACTTACAAGACAGATGGTTATCCAACAGCCACAACGGGGGAGTCTAGGCAAGGTGGCCTGAAAATGTATTTTTGTAGTTACTGATATGAAAGGCTGGGGCTTCTGTCTTGAAAAACAAATTGACACCAACTCAAAGACAATGCAGAAATGAGTCTTGGCAGAGTTCACACATGACAGCTTCTGCAGGGTTTGATTTTGGTTTTCATTTTGTCTTTTCTTCCCCCCACCCCCCTTTGTTTATGTTTTTATTATGGTGACATAACCCCACGTGTCCAAGCAAAACTGCACAACAAATGACTCTTCTGAGATTCAATGCTAAGATCACACTGCCAGTTGTCCCCAGTGGCCTGGGATGGGTTCCTGCTGAACATCCCTCCCTTGCACTGAGGGATGGGAGGGATGGGATGATAGGATTCCCTTGTCCTGAGTCCACGTGCTGTTTACTGTGAGCAGGACATATCAGTCTGTCTTGCTGTTTGTTTTCAGGGGACAATTTATTTTTAATTTAGCTCATAGGAATTTTTTAGTCATCATTAGTTCATACCTTGTCTTCCTTGTGAGCATCTCGGGTAGGAACATTCAGCACTAATTTGGTGTTTCCTAGGTCCATTTCATGTAGAGAGAAATGGAAGAACTTGTCATATGCAAAGGAATAATAGCTATAACCACTTGAGCCACATCATGGGGGCCTTGATTCCTGCAAAAGCAGGTTGTTAAAACTCTTCTTGCCTTAGAAGGCTTCTCCACCCCGAACAGTGAGTACTATTGCCTAGGATGTTTTGGGGTTTTTTCCTGTATGTCTCTCATTTCAGCTCAGCCATACTGCAGTTGCTTGGGAAACAGATTTTTGATCTAGCCTTCCAGCAGCAGAAAAGACGAGCTGCTGCCACTCTGCCTCCTCTTCAGGAGGTCTTTGTTTCTACTTCTTGGTCTTGAAAAAATTAAACCCCCTCAGAATAAGTGCAAAGATATTTAAAATGGAGATGTCTGCTGTGTGATCTCATACATATGGGTGAGGATGTTAAGTGATATTTTGCATAGCATGGAATACATTCCTCCACTTTCCTGTTGTGAACAATTTAGTAAATGTAGCAAGGAAGCAGATCATTCTTGAAGGAAAGTCCAGGAGCTGTTTGTTATGCAGACTGTGCCCAGATTTTATCTTTGCTTTCCTTTTTCCTTTCTGCACATACTTAAATAAATAGAGCCAAAGTTGTAGTACAGAGAGGAAAAGGTTAAGCACCTCACAGGGCAAGGAATTTAAACTGCCAGGCTGAAAGGCTTCTTGTAGCAATGGCTAAAAGAAGATTGCTTTGCCTGCTTTGACATCACATCCAAGCAATGCTCTGCAATAAAAGCTAATCCTGCTATGGCCACAAAGTTAGGAAACTGGCATTTGCCAACAGGACAATCTCCTGCCAGGATCCAGTTCTGCTGTGGCAAAGCTTCCACTGACTCCAGTAAGAACTGGCAGAAGTCCTTAATCTCTTAATCCTAAGGAAATAAGTATTTCTTAAACAAGTCTTCCTTTTTTTTTTTTTTTAAGATTAACATTATTCAGGTGTTTGTGCAGTCTTTTACATTACTGTGGTAGTGTTTTCACTGATCTGAATGCAAAACATGTCTTTCCATTGTTTTTCATCCTAACAAGCTGCACTCCAGCACATAACTCCAGTGCTCAGCATGTTTAAATTACAGCTAACACAATCACTGCCTTCCTTAATTTAACTCTTGATGGCAAAATCAGGACCAGCTTCTTTCCAGAGCTCTAAACCCCCCACTTGTTTTGTCATTGTTCATGTTTTTGATATGGTAACTAATGAAGCCTCCCTTTAATTATTGCACAGCCACATTTTAACGTGTCATTAGGGAGAAGGTATGTGGGGACTAAATGGTAAGATCTTTAATAGATTTTTATTATTTTGGAAGATGTTGCATCAAAACTGTTGCTAAATCAGTGTCAGGTTGTTTCCATGGGCTTTTTATGCAGATGCATTTGAAGCTTTGAACATAATGTGCTTGTAAAAGAAAACTGGTTGTATCTGCTTTGAATTAAGGCTGACCTTAAAATGTAATTCTTGGTTAATAGCAGCAGAGGAGAAGGTGTGTCCCAACTCACCTGCAGCCTGTGGACTGCAAGGCACCCCAAGTCACCAGCAGAATTTGCTGCGTGACCTCGCCCTGTGTTGCCAGCAGAGGGGTGCAAGGTGTTGCCATGTGGAGGTGTCAGCCCTGGGCAGCAGCAGGAAAAGCCAGGGTGATGGTGCTGGGGTGGGAGGACTGAGAGGGCATCTGGGAGGTGGGCTGAAAGCAAGGCCTGGACCGCTTGTCCTTGTGGAAAAAGAGTAACACATATGCCTAAAACCCCTGTATCCTTTCTTTCTTGCACTGATGCTTGGGTTCATGAGTCACACTGGGTGAGAAGCCAATGTGAGTTTGTGTGTGCTGAAGCCAGTGCTCCTGCAGGTGGACTGCTGTGTGACTGCTCTCATCAACACCTGAGCAGTGCTCAGTGTCTTACTTTCTAAAGGCAGTTTCAGCACAGAACATCCACAAACCCCCTGTAGCCCAGCACTGGCCTATGGCATCTCACTGCTCTTCCACCCTCATTTTGCCAGGAAGATGCAAGGACCCAAAGCCCTAGTCAGAGTGGTGAGCTCTGGCTGCACCCTTGCAGCCCAAGGACAAGTGGGGAGGCAGTGTAAGACACAGTGCAGCAGCACCAAGTGCTAAGCAACATTATCCTGCTTTTCTAAAGGGGGAGCAAGACTTAAGCTGTTGCTTTTTCATGAAATTAAAATAAATCCTCTACCATGGGTGAAATTTTAACAGCTAGACAATGACTCATTCCACCAGTATTCTATCTGATATCGGTGGATCTGTAAGTGCTGTTGGTTTTTATTGAGTGAAGATCCCATAACTTGGCTCCATCTGAATTTTTCCTGCTCTGGTGTTGAAGCCTGGTGTTGAGGTCCTCTTGAAATGGGAGATGAGGTATGAATGTGGGTGATGGAAAATACAATAAACCCAGAAAATACAACATGGTTTTAGTCTTTAATGGCAGCCCAACTCTGCTTAAACATCATGGCATGCCTGAGAAAGGGGTAGCAGGGACTGCATCAGACAAAGCAATGCTCTTGGTGTTTCCTGCCTGCTGAAGGGGACATGTGTGTCCTGTTAGAGGTCACTCAGCCTGTTTCTGTAAGATGTGATATAGCTGACAGATTACAATAATTACAGTTAATTACAATATTTCCTTATATTTTTGTGTCAGCCACTCCTGTAAGGTAGCGTACAACCTATTTGAGATAATGAGTGAGTAAAGCCAGAACTCCCCGCTCTTCTCATCTAAAAGGTTTGGTAATGATCTGGTGGGCCTGTGTGCACCAACTTTTTCTTAAAGAAAGCTCACAACATTCCGGGAGGCTGTTTTATAACAGACTGTTAGACACACTCTGCTCCTTTCCACCTCTACAAACTTTTATGAGTACGTGTCTCCTCGAACCACTGTATTCTTAATGTATTTACAACCTAACTGATAGCAATAGGTGTCTTACTTCCCTGGCAGTTCACAAGGATATACTAATCAGTGTTTGTTATATTTTTAATTCTGTAAATATTTATTTTGGTACTCTGTGTATTTATTGGCACTGATTCTGGTGTTTGCTTATGTGTCATTGTAAATGTTGATGGTTTCAATAGTCTTGCTTCTAATGAATGTAAGGAACTCAGACTAACTGCACTTTTCTTCCATTCAAAAATCTTAACAGTGAAAAATATTCCCACTGTCATGTGTTATAATGAAAACAGTCAATAAAATCAGTTGTCACTTTTCATTGATGAATGTGAAGGTTACTTTTTGATGTTCAAGTTAGAGCCAATCTATCGAGCACCCTGGAAAATACTAGGCTTTTCAAAGCAGGACATTGGGGAGTTATGTCACCAAAACAGCATAAAAGAGAATACTTGGGCATCTGTGCAATTTCATTTTTATGTAGAAATGCCTTTAGCAGTTTTACTAATAACATCATACTGAATTTGTTAGTTAAAGGAGGACTTTCAGAAATGAGAGTTTTGGTCTTCTGGTCTCCTGTTTCATCAGCATGTGGGTTTTGTTTGGTTTTGGAAATTTTTTTTTTCCTTTTAAACCACTTACACAATGAAATGGACGGAGCTTTTATTTTGTTTTTCAAACCAGCTTTGTTTTCTGATTCTTCTGGTTGAGAAGCAAGTGGGGAAGCTTGTTCTTTTGGCACAAATTGACTTTGGAGTTGCAGTTTTGGTGTGACAGTTGGAAAATGCAGTCTGCAGTAAGCTACATTTCCCACCTTTAAAACGTCTCTTCCTTATTGTGACTATTAAATTACATTTATTAGAACCTCTGGTTTGCAACCTTCTCTAAATTTCTTGCATTTTGAACGTGCATAAAGCATTTGCATCAGTCAAATTTTAATCCTTAGGTTTATTTACTTTACTGAGCTAAGTAGCACTGCCTTGCTGAAGGTTCTCCCATGGAATATACTGAGCCAGCCAGAGGAAGAACTGGAATAAAATCTGCTCAATAGTTTTTGAGGAACAACAAAGCAAAAGGCGTGAAAAGCTCGTTAATGCTAGTAAGGAGCAGGACACAGTGACACAATTGATCCTGTGCTCACAAAAGCATAACTCCTCTTTCTAATAGTTGGAACGAGGCTGAAGAAATGTTTTTCTGGTGATTTAGTGCACAAACATTTTTACATGCAGGCTTTCTCAGTCTGAGTCCCCTATTGCGCGTTACTGTCTTTTATCCTATGCATCTGAAAGCAGAAGAGCTGTGGTTTAAATTTGCTGCCACACAGATTGCCTGGTGATTACCTTGCTTTTGTCCAAGTACAGCTACTGGGATACTGGGGGACAAAGGGGTTTCAATGAAGTGCAGGGCAAATGTACAGCAACCTCGTGAACCTTGATAACTGTAGATCTGTGTGATGCAGCTGTTGACACCTTCCACAAACCCAGATGACAGTAACCTGGCAGATCCACTGTGATAGAAAAAAAAGGAAAAAAAAAAAGAAAAATCTTCAATCAAGACTTCGCCCAGATTTTTTTTTTTTAATCAAAATTAAGTTTCTAATATTGAGCTAAAAGTCCCTTCCTGATTCAAACCAAAATCAATCATTCCCAACAATATATCTCTATGACTTTCAAAGTCATCTTACTGGAAAATTGTTTGAAATCTCTGGAAATCTCGTTGTGACCCATACATTGAAGGTGAATGCTCCAAAATCTATCAAGCAACAAGGAGAAGATAATATTCTTGACTCTGAATAATTGGTAAGGAGTGTTGGCAAGTCTAATGGACCAGTCAACTGACCATGAGTAAGTACTAGTCTAATTTTAAAATCTTTCTCTTGAATCATGGTATTTTTCCCTTCCAAAGTCATTGTACAGGAGTTGTTTACTAGGAGCTCACATTCAGCAGACGCCTGCTCTACCTACCACATTGCATGTCTGCTTCCAATTAAAACCATTCCACAGTGCCCTGAGGGGCTGGGGAGGAGGCTCCAAAGTTCTTCAAAGGATTATTTCAGCAGCCATGGATGCTCCTGTGGGAGCTGAGGACCAAGAAACTGCTTCATCTCCAATGACATCACTGTTTATGCTCTGCAAAGACCCTTAGCACTTGGATCAGGTGTTCACTTAGACCTTGGGAACAGATCTCCTGTTCTGACTAATGAAGAAGACTTGTCCTTGATCGTTACATGTATATTTTCCAGCTTATTTTCCAGCTTAAATGCAATGAGTTTCTTAATTACAACTCCCTGCAGCTACTGAAAAGACTAACAAATGACCTATCTTGATGCTTCATCCTTATGCAAAGTCCCCACAAAGTGCCTCTGTGCAGCACTCCCAGGTAAATGTCAGGGGAAAGGTGACCTTGAGCAAAGGGTGCCACCGGGGAGGGGAGGGAGGGCTTGTGATGGAGCACTGTCCTGGACCAGGAAGGTCGGAGTCCTTCTTCCACTGCTTCCTTTCCCAACTCACAGAAGTCTGCAGGTGCCACATTTTAAAGTAGCATCCACAAAATCAGCTGCACTCCATGGTGTTGCTGCTCAGAACCTGTGGTCTGAAGTTTTATGATCCAATTTCTCTATCACTTAAGTGCTTGCACTAGGCTCAAAAGCACTGCATGGCTGAGTCTGCTCTCCCAGGAGTCACAGATAGGCTCTTGCTCTGGCCTCATCAGAATTCTACTGGTGTCACTTGAAACTCCTAAGTCCCTTGGACAGAGGAGAGACTTGAATAAAGATTCTCTGGGTTCTTGAATGAGCAGAGGTTGCCTGGGTAGAATCATGGTGGTGATGGGAGAGGTTGAGGCAGTAAACCTGGGGCAGCCAGAAGCCTCTCAGGCAGCAGTGTCCTCTTTTGCTTCACAGGGAGATGGTTGCCTCCAGGGCACTGATGTGGCTCAATGTGCTTCAAGCGCATATTCAGTTTTAGGCTAGCGTGGGAACAAATGGTGCTGAGCTCCTTGCATGGAGCTGGGAACATGCAGGGTAACATGAGTTATGCAAAGAAAGCAGAAATCTCATGACCAAACAGTATTTTAAGGACAGAAATTATATATGTCATGTAAAGCAAATGTGTTTCATTCCTGCCCTGACTTCATTTATTCACCTGTAAAGACAAAAACACAGCCTAATTTTGCAAGGAAATACATTTGAATAAATAAAGGCAAATATGTCTTAGTAAATATGAGTAGGGAAAAACCTCCTTCTGACTATGGTTGTGAAGACACCCATCACAATCTAAACTGAACGTGAAAAAATCATCTGCTCTACTAAAGTAATGCAGAGGATCAGAAAAACATTGAAAACAAACAAAAGGATTGTTCTGAGTAGTTCTTAAGGAAAAACAGAAACAGATAAGGATTTGGCTAGGTTTGATCTATCTTTACATTTGGGATATATTGAATCTACATCTGTCTTTCTCTGACTTTCCACCTTTCACATTCTGCATGAATAGATTTTGTTTACTGACAGATAACAAATTACACAAAAATGCAGCATTTATAGTGAAGAAATCACCCCTGCTACTCCTTTTCTTAGAGATGACTTTTTCCCCCTGTTAACTAATTATGTTTTTGATCTTCCCGATTAGACCACATCCAGTCATTATCACACCAGATTTAGTGTCTGATTACGCAGCTGCTGCATCTGAACAGCTCCATTCAAATCAGTAAGAAATGCTTCTATGCAGCAACTGCAGAAATCGTGCTTGAATCCTTTGCTGAGCTGCCTATTGCTGCCTTCTCAGGGGCTTAACATATTTATGTCTATCATCACTACATGTTGTTAAATTTCCCTGTGTTTTTTTTCCCTGGAGTCTGATAGAAAACACCATAAATCCGCATGTTTTATGGAAAAACAGTTGGACGAGATTACAGAGACAAGTTAACTTGTCTATACCAGATCTTAATTCTTTCTCAAGATGTAACATATTCAGACCCATTTGAAATAAATGACTGTATCAGAAAACAAAACAGACATCAGAGCACAAGCAGAAAGGCAAATGTCAGCCCCTGGCTCTGAAATAACTGGGGTCCTCAGTCCGAGCTATGAAACCTTACATTTCTGCCTCAGCGCAGGCAAACACACAGCACTATTTATAGCTCAGCCTTTTACTACCCTTCTGGTAGAATAGGCTTCATCGGAGGATTTACATGGCTAACCAAAAGCAAAAGCCTTTTGTCCTTCATTTCCATAAGAGAAGGCCAGTGTTAAGCTGGTGTTCATTGGGCTGAATTACAGAAAATATCAGTTACTAGAAAACCAGTTACTAATTCAAAGGCATCTGTTACCATGGCATAGGCCTTCTCTTCTCTCTCCATGCCCCAGATTTAGCACCAATGATGGGAGCTTAGAGAAAGCTCAAAAAGAACGGTTCTTACCTCTGGAAAAAAAGAAGCATAGTTGAGGAAGACCACATGTTTTCATGGCAACTGAGGAGTAAAGGGTTAAGACCTAGGAGATGGCTCTGAACCAATAAACAGCACAAAAGGCTCCTATTAGCAAATCAAGAGCCCAATGTGTTCCCATTTCCCCCCTTGTATCTTCAATTAAACCCTTTGGGCCACAAAGTTACTGTTCCTGCCAAGGACAACAATCAGCACGAGGTGATTATTTTAGATTCTGCTACATACCCTGAGGTCTTGGGAAAATGAAAACCACCCTTCCTTTCACCTTCAGATCCAATTTCCAGGGCAGGGCAGGCCCATCAGCTACTGCCCATCCCTCCATCATGCAGTGCCAGCTGCGAGCACCCAGGCTCCCCCCCTGAGATGCCACTTTCTCACAGATGCCTGCCTCTTCCTGCCTTCCAGATGGCGGCAGCAAGGTTCTTAACAAGCTCCCCAATTTCTCTTTTCCCCTTGGGATTCCATTTCAGTGTTATCTTGTCACATCTGTTTTTTTCCAGTTGGATGATGTGCAGGAGCTTCCTCCAGAGGTTACCAACCTGCGGCTCCTGTGGCCTGTCAGACCTCCCTGCTGCAGAAACACTCCCACCCAGTGAGGATCTCTAATGCTCTGCTGTGCCCCAGCTGCCCAGCAGAGGCAAGGACCACTTTGCTGAGGTTTGTAGGCTGCTTGTTTCCTTGTCTTGTTCTGCATCACTGAACCTTCTCTTTCCTCCCTAGGGCTTTTCCTGAGGGCTTCTCCAGGCTCTCTGGCACTGTTGTGCGGCTGTTTAACATGGCTCAGGAAGGAGAATGGCTGCAGAACAGGGCAGAGAATTGGAGTCAGGCTGTGATATCCTTTCACAGATGTCCTCCTGTGACCTTCAGTGCAGAACCACACCCCTTTGCTTTTTCTACCTCTAAATGGGGATTGCCAGCCTTCCAGGGGAAAGGTTTCACGTGGCCAAATTCTTCAAATTTTGCACGACTGCAAGTGTTTGTTTAGGATGTCTTTGTACTCTGCTGTGAACTGCCAGCGGGATGAGAGCCTCTCCATGTTGTGTGTGCTGGAGCCACAGCCCCAGAGTGCCAACAGACCAGACAGAAGGAAAGCATGGGCATCTGGAGAAACTGAACCCACACTGAGGAAATGTGTCCAGGTGGAAAAGACACTTGCAGGACCAAAGAATGCCTGGGTTTTAGTCCTGCCTCTTCCACTCCCCTGCTGCCTGCTTGCATGTGAACCAAAGCACCTCCTTGCTGGGCATCTGCACAGCAAGTGTCATTTCCTGGAATACCTCCTGCTCCAGCTATTCAAGAGTGGTGAAGCAGATTAGCCCAGTTTGTGGCTGCTGTTTCTGTCCAAGCTTGTGCCAGCTCCAGGGATTGCTCTCCTCCATGACTCGAAGGTTTGACGCAGGTTAGCTCCATGGTACCCTTCATCTGGAGAGCTCCATGGGTGACGTGTGTGATAAGTTCCCACCTGTTGCCTTCCCCAACCATCTCCTTTTGAGTGGCTTTTACAGCGCACTTCCAGTGAGGACCTGTGACACACAGAAGGGCTCCTGTGCTACACAAGCACTATGGCTCTCAGGCTCTGACCCTGCTCTCGGAGGTGATGGGTGAGATCTTCACACATTGCTTAGGCCAGAAGAGGACCAGATCTCTGCAGAGGGTTTTTGAACCCCTCATGTGTTAGAAAAGCTACAGTGCTTACAAGGCATAACTTCAACTGCTGTACAATTTATAATTTCCTTTAATTTCTTGAAGCGTTCTAATTTTTACACTGTTGTGAAAGGATCTTTGTTTACAATGATTGCAAAGGGTAATATTTCCAGCATGGGTAACCATGGCAATGAGTAATTCTATTCTTAGGAACTGTGCCAGCTGCACGAAGGCCTTATAGTAGCACCCAAGCAGTTTGCTAATGAGAGAATTCTCATTTATTGTAGGAGAACATTTTCCCATGTCCACAAGTTAGCCTGGTGGTTTCTTAAAAGCAAATCCTTTATCAGTAATACATGGGAAAAAAAAAACCACCAACAAACCAAAACAATCTAGTTACACAGCTCCTCTCACAAGTAACATTTTCATGTGCCTTTTTTCCCTTGGAAACTGTATTATAAGATAAATTTAAAAATGAAATCTATGGTATGCAATAGTATGCCTTGTTTTTGCTACCACCTTCTACAATAAGAATGAGCTTAGGATGCTCTAGAGTAGCAGTTTCTTGCAAAAAAGGACAACACCCTGTAAACTGATGCAAAAACATACAGGTTTTATCACTGGAGGAAGGACTTCAACTATTTTAAAACACTAGCTTTATACATAATTTTATCTGAGTAAAAATAATTTTATATTAAAACATATATTACAGCTTGGAGTTTAATTAATTCAACACTAAAGCATTGAAATTGATTAAAATTTTGTTCTTATACATGTGTGAACATGATTCCTATATTTGTAAAAAAAGTATATAAAATAAGTAAAATATTTATTTTTGCTTGTTTCATTATTTAAATGCAATTTAAATTATTCTAAAAATAAATGTTCCAAATGGAATAGTTTTTCAGCTTATAAGGTTTAGGGTTTGTTCAGTAGAAGCCCTTAAAGAATAGCTAAACCATAGCTCCTGTCATTCCATGAAACATGGTCTCAGACTACAGAAGCAGCCAGGTGGAATAAAGCATCCTCTCCTGTTTTCAGAAAAACATTAATAACAATACCAAGTCTCTTACCCCAGATGAAAATCCTTAGGAAAGATTTATGGAGCAATTGTTGAATTGTGCAAAGTTGTTTGAAACACTTTTAACTTGAGGGTTTCTAGAAAAGCATTTCTCAGCCTTATGTCTTTGATCATACAGATGGTGAATGTGCCCAAATAAACAGCACAGCACAAGCCTTCAGGTTTTTTCATGTCACCAAGCAGATTGATCTCTTTTCTATGGTTGGTGAATGATTTGGTGCCCTAATTAGTGGGCTCTGTTTTCACCAGCCTCTAAGTGACCTATATCTGCCCACAACCAGCTGTCGGGTGGCTCATGCAGTGCCCAGCCTCTCTCTCCCAAGGGCTCCTGATCATCACCCATTCCTGCTCTCCAGAAAACATCTTCTGCCCATGTCCCAAAGACAAAGCAAGACCCACCAGCTACAGCTTCCCAGCAAATTCAGTCTGGACTGACTTAAGAAAGACCCCTGCAACTTATGGTTCTGTTTGGCCTGGGATAGTTTGGTTCTTCTGTAGCTCAGTACGCCCCCACCTCTTTAGCATTTTAAAAACTAGGTCAGTTCTGACATGAAAACAGCCTGCAAAAGCCTTAGTGATTTTCCACCAGACTGTCACAAGTCAATGACCGATTTTTTTCTTCCACAGTTTCTTTTTCCAGCTAAGACTGATCAAATGATCAAGTTGCTTGTTTTTCCCTCTGCCCCCTGAAGCTGAAAATACTGATTTTGAGGAAACCTACAGCTCATTTGCTTCTCTCCCTCTATTTCCTGCCAGTATGGATGGACAGCCCCTGAGAGGGCTGGTCCTCCCAGCCCAGGCACCTTTGTGCCAGCAGGGCTCTTCCCCTGCTCCAGTCGGCACGGCAGCAGGGTGCCAGCCCCTGGGCAGCCAAGCCCAGCTTGGACACATGTGCCAGGGCATGGGCACTGCAAATGGATCTGCTACCTGCTGACTGGCAGCTTTCCTCCTGGATGTATGAAGCCATGCTGTCTCCTCTCCCTGCTTCCACTGGAAGTTTTGAGTTTTTTCAATGGGATGGTGGCACAGGAATAATTTGTGTGTTTCTGTGCACTGACCCGATGAACCCAGACAGACCCAATGGCAAACTTGATGAATCCTGCAGAAATCGCCTACAAGAGAACTGGTAGCTGACCTTGGGCTGCTGACCTGATCTAAACCCTGAGCTACCTAGTAGTTGCTGCTATTTTCATGGCTGCCCCAGATAGCTGCCTGAAGGCAGGAATGCTCTATTTTTGGGTTTTGTTTTTTAATTTTTTATTAAAAGATGTACTGACAAAGAAAGCGCTACAGAAAGGGAGAAGCAAAAAGGCAGGGCGGGGGGCAGGGGAGAGAAAAAGTCACTTCATAGAGCTCTTCCAGATAGATGACAGATATCCAAGCCCAGGCTCCTTCTCAGAGGTTTAAATTCAGTGTGCACTTCTGAAGTTCCATGGAGTTACCCTTAATTTATCCTGGAGTGTAAGCAGTCCTAGCTGGCAGAGCTGCTGCAGTAGAGCAGGACAAATGATGAGGGAACAGGGACATTGCAGCAAGATTAGAAAATAAGTCTGTACTGAAAGGGGAGATTTAAACAAATTCATGCTGGGTTTAGAAGCTTGTGGTGGGACCAGTGTTTTGCACAGTGCTGTGGCCAGGCAAGCTGAGCTGGAATCCCTCCTTTTCACTTGCTGTGGGCAGCTGACCATGCAGAAACCCTCTCTCCCTTTCAGGTTGTCTATGGGGTGCCCAAAAAGCTCTGATGTGGGGTCTCTCACCACAGAGGGTTAAAGTGCTGTATTTTCTGAGGCAGTCCTGTGTTCATCCTTCTCTGTGGGCTGCAGTGGTTCTCATTAGAAGCAATTAATCTCCAGTGCTGTGCTCTCCTGTCAGCTCGTGCCGCTGTCATGGGTCAACTCATCCATAAGGAAGCAGCTGGGCATCCCACGCTGACCTCAGCATCTCCTCTGATGTCTCACTTTGCTCTCATCCCTCACAGGTGGTTTGGGTAAATATGTGCAGGGACATAATACCTTAATGACACTCACAGCTATAAGCCTCACAAATGAGGGAAACCTGGACAGCTTCTGCTGCTGCTGCAAATTGAAGTTTAAGACTGGATTAGAAGCAGTTTGAAAGATGTGAGCCATTCCCCTGTGTCTGGGAGCTCTGCAATCACTCTGTGAGAGCGCTAAAGGGGAATCAGTGCACTGGTTTGGAAAGTGTTTTCTCATAGGTCTGCTCCTTAATATTAGTGCCAGCTGTAGATGATGTGAAACACTGGTACCTCTCCAGATATCTCTCCTCATAGCCAGACGTCACCCATCTTTGGCACCCCTATCACCATAGATGTTACTGCTCAGCCAGGTCAGAGGTATTTTCAACACCCTCCTACCACATGAGTCACACTGTGGCCTTTGTACAAACTCATTTTCTATTCAGGGCTATGGCTGGTGTAAAGCAGCTGGACCTCAGGGCTTCACTGCTGGTTTTACAGGTGGCACTGTCTGTCCCAGCAGCTCCCAGCACACAGGCTGCCTGTTGCAAGGCACCTGCCAGTAGCCAGCCAAGGACCATAGCAGGACTCAGTCTAAACTTTTTTCTCTCATCTAGTGATTGATGACCTGTAATGCAAATCACAAATGTCACCTGACACATCACACTGATTTCTCCAACAAGTCTCAATTCTCCTGAACACCACAGAAACCCTCCACAAAACACGTGGGAGACATGGAAAGTATCTTTTGGGAAAATCTACTTGCACTGGGACAAAAAAAATGATGCAAAACCACATGACCTCATTTAACCTGCTCCACCAGAGACGCAGGGAATTGTGGTATCCACTGTTTGACTTGCCAGCCATGTCTTCAATTTCTCATTTCCACCAAGCAAAATTGGCTTTTTTTAGAGCCTGTGTTCACTCAGCTTGTAAGCCATCAAAGAACAACTGCATTAGATGTAAAGGCTACAGAAACTCAAGTATTAGGACCTTGTTGTATGACAAAGTAACTTTGCCAGCATTAGGAATCTGGCTGGAGGTGACCTGTGGCCATAGGAGCTTCCACCCCAGAGAACCTGAGGGAGGTGACTCAGTAGCTCCTGGTGTAGCTGTACCCTCTGTAAGAGCTAGGAGTGGTAACCCTAGACCAGCACCTACACAACCCCAGTTTGTCCTACATCCTACATTATTTCTTTGTCCACACAACTGTCTGCAGGTTGTCCAGTCTCATTTTAAGTTTTGATGCATTTGAAGTGCACTTTTGACAGAATTTCACACAGAATTAATCAATGCCACGTTAATGAAATACACTGCTGCCCTGCCATGCAGCCAGCACCAGCTCTGCTCCTGCTGCTGTTTCTGAGCTGAGCAGGAAGAGCACACATGCCACCGTGTCTCCTTGTCAAAGGCAGAAAAACATCCTTTTGTAGAAAACTATTTTGACTTGTAGCCGATTTGCTAAACACGTTCAAGCACTGAACACTTATTAACAAGTGTCCCTGCAGAGTGCAGGCAGCACCCACAGCCCAGGAGGAAGTGTCAGGGAAAGGTTTTGGCAGCGTTTCCTTCCTTGCCTGCAGCCAGGAGCCAGAGCCTGGGAGCTGGCTCTGGGCAGCTGGCACGGCAGGAGGGATGGCAGGCAGGGCAGACCGGCTCTGTGCTCAAGCTGCCGACTCCTGCTTCGCTCAGCCGGTCCCTCCCTGGCGGATGCTGCTCCCTGGGCCCGGCCATGCCGCTGCCGCTGCCCGAGGCCTGCACTGTGCGCCGAGCCAGCCCCTGCCCGCACATGCCCAGGGGGGTCGGCAGAGGAGGAACCTTCCGAGGGCGGGGAGCAGTTCAAAGGCTGGTCCGGCAGAGGCTGCAGAGGGAGGTGCGCTGGGGAGTTAATTATGGATTTTGCAATGGGGAAAAAGAGTTTCTGAATATGGAAAAAGAAAATTTGCTGATCTAGTTAAATCCTCCTTAGCTGGGGGCTCTTCTGGCTAAATTGTCACTCCTGCACTTTGGGTACAGGTAGCAGTCCCGTGCAGTGTGTTTTGTGTTTAGGCTCAGTATTGAACATGGGGCTGGGAAGAGACTGAATCTTTCAGGCTGAATCTTCCCACTTGTTTTTTCAATTAGTGCAGGTCTTGCCATTATCTTCCAGCAGCTGTTGAGGAAGAGTCTGGAATGAATCATGGCACTCTCCCGTTGTCCCTTGCAGTGGGATGATTTGCCATGATCCTGCCTGGCTGTTTGTGCTTTGCAAGCCCTGCAGAGGAGGGGGGGCCGCTCCCATCCCATGCTGCCCCCCCTGACAAGAGCACCTCATGAGTGGGAGAGGCTTTGCTGAGGTGGGAGGCTGAGTGGTGGGCCCCGATGTGATGACTGCTCTGCCTGGTTGCTCTGCAGTGCTGTGGCTTCTCCCCAGCTTGCTGGAGGGAAACTGCCCTGCCAAGCCACAGGCAACCTTCTGGATTGCCAAAGGTGCAGTGCAGGAGTGCGGGGGAGGAGGATGCAAAGGAAGGCCATTGGGTGGAGGAAATACAACTATTTACCTCTCCTCTGCTAATAAGTCTGCCTAAGTGCTGTGTCTCACCAAGAAGAGTCTGCTTGAATCAGTGGGTTATGCTGAAAAATCAATTGTAATGCAAATCCAGAAGAATGCAGCTCTCTGGTGGCACCCCAGGCACTGCCAGGTGTTTCTTGGCTTGCAGAAGCATGGATTTTACTTAATATCCATGCTGGGCCAAATTCTTCTCTCAGCTTAGGTCATTCTTGTCCAGTTATTCCTCAGACCACTTATTTTTCTTTCCCCTATAATCTCGACAGTCTTCCAAGAAGTGCTGAGCTTGTCTGGGATTTTTCTTTTGCCCCTCAGATGCTGGGTTATCTGGTTTTAGAGCTGAGGAGTGCTTCAGGGATCCTGCTGCAGTGAGCCTGCTGCAGACAGACTGCCCTGTGCTGTGCTCAGAGGCTGTAAATTTGCCTGAAAAACAAAAAAATGGAGAAATGAAGGTAGCCTGGCCATTATCTGTTGATTTCCATTTTAAAGGAGCACCATAGACCAGGCAGTATTTCAGTGATGTAACCTAGTCCTGTACCCACAGGCAGAATTTGGCCCTCTGTATCCTGGCACAGGAGGTGCAGGAAAGCTGTGGAAGTTCCATCAGGGGGAAGTGCATTAATTTCATGTTTTGAAATGTAATTCTCAGCATTAAAATGCATGAACAGAGATTTTACACTAAAATCGATGATTTCCTCTGAATTCTTTTCTTTTGTGCCTTCTGCATTTTTAGCTTTTGTTAGTCATTTGATACACACCATTTTACAGCCTATCTTTTGTGCAGTGGCCTTTCAGCTGTCATGCTCTGATCACATTCAGCCTAGATGTATTGAGCATTTGTTGTTTGCTTTGGGAGTTTCTTAATGAATGTTTCATTTAATATTCAGCTTTACTTGCCATTTGTCAGCAAGATCAACATCCTGTTGAATTTCACTCTGGGCAACCTCGGTGCATCAGCTATGGCTCCTGTTTTGTTTCAACAATAGCTGCAAAAGGCCATAGGATCATTTTTGTCAGTCATGTTTAAAAAGTGAAGACAACAGAGGTCTAAATTCAGACCATAATGGAAATTACCCTCTTTTTTCTTTCCTTCTCAGGCTCTGACCCACTTTTTCCCCTATATCTCATCTTTAGTAAATGTCTTGAACTCCATCTAAGGGTGTCCTGTCAAGGGGAAACAAGAATTATGTTTGCTTTCTTCCCTTGTTTATGCTGCATGGAGCAGGCCTAAGAGGTTTCTCTCTCTTTATCCAATAATATCCCCTTGCTTTCCCCTATAATAACTCCAGGGCTTGTCCTAATAGACTTGCTGGATAACTGGCATAATAGAGATACATATGAAATCTGCTTTGCTGAGAGGAGTAACAGTTTTTCATTAAGACTATTCATGTTCTTTGGGGACTTTTATTCTGTTTCATTGAAATGCCTTCAAATGTGTAGGAGAAAATATATTAATGTTAAATGGTTGGATAATTCTGCCATCTTGCCCAGATAAGAGATGGGCAAGCACTATATGAGACATCCTGCCAATTCTTCAGCAAAATAGTGAAAGCCAAAGTTGATATTTTAAATATATTTTTCTTTTAGAGCTATAAGAAGCAGTCCAAATCCTCTTATGCCTTGTTTTTATACAGAAATAAAAGGACAAGCAAGAGCACAAGCCAATGTTTTTGTTTATTTGTTTTCCTTGGTAGGTCACTGCTAACAGAGCATTTTTTTTTTAAATCCCAGCAACTGCTACTGAATCCTGACCTGATTTGGAATCTTTTCAAAGCACCCAAATAAAACCAGGTTGACAAAGCTGATTTCAGAGGCTGGTTTGCCTTTGGTTATCTCAGCCAGGATTGCCACAGGGGCAGGAGAAGCACCAGCAGACTGATCAGCCACTGGCTCTGCTTTCAAGAATACTTCATTACTCTGGAACAGCAGCATCAAATCCTATAAACTTCCTGACATGGCTGTGTGTTGGACATGGCATTAGCAATTGCTTTACCTGAGCAGTGACCTCCAGAAACACCTTTTCTCCTTCTCTTTTCCTCTTTGCATTTTCTTAAATTTCCTCTTTCCAACACCCATGGGCACCTTTAGTGCCTACAGCAGTGACCTTCCCTGCTGTTAGTTTCCTCTTCTGCACATTTCTGCCTGTTATTTCAAGGGGAATTGATGCTCTTTTGAAAGCCCTGGGAACTGACTTCCTTTTTTGTTACAGACACTGCAAATTTGCCATATTTCCCCCATAGCAGGGCTCCAGACCCACTTGTTGTCAGTAATTTTTGCAGGATTGATTACTCCGAGAGAGAACGTATGAATAGGCGAATAAATTGACATTGACAACAGTCATAAACATCCTGGCTGTAAAATCCCCTGACATTTTTATAGCTTTTTTTTTTCAGAGTTTGTAATTTAAACATGAAACAAGCTGTATTCAGATAGGAAGTGAGGAATGATGGTGAAAGAGGAAGAAGGATGGATGATCAAGGCATAGATCATTACAGTGATTAATTTAACAACATGTGCTTGTGTGGATGTGTTCCAGGGTTTTGTTGCACCACAGAAAGCAATCTCAAGTAGTTTTGGGATGCATATGAAGTTTTATTGCTCTTGCTAACCCATGTCTCTAAACCCTGGGTTTTGGGTTTTTTTAAAATCATGAATCTCACTAAATCAGAAATACAGAGAGAGCAGGTCATAGAATATTGATATATATTCTTTATATATGCTGTATATTCTTCCTGTATTTCACTCCTGAGTTATTCCTCAAAAGTGAGTACTGCCAGTGTTGCTATTGCCTCCCCTCTGTAAATCATCCACTTCACAAAGGCTCTGCTCTTGAATTCGAGAAAAGAGATTTCCTCCCTGGAGGACCAGAATTTTATCCTCATCACAGAGCTTTTACTACTCTGTAATACACAGCAATCATCTAATATCTCTCTTCTTTATCCATAAAATGAAAGCATTAACATCCCCATCTGTCAAAGATTACATGTAAACATTCATTCCTCCCAGAGTGTCATGGAGATCCACATTCATTCCCTTTCATATAAGTACTGCTGCCTCTTCTTTCCTAACTCCTGATCCAGGGCAGCAGCCTTGAAGAACATTTCAGAAGATATTCACACTTTGGTGATTCATCCTCACATGAAGGTAAATACATACGTAAGCATATACTTGCAGAGGGTTTCCACAAGCCATCATGTACTCAGTGTCTGAATAATATTTCAGAGCCATGAAAGGGAAGCTGATTTTAAGGAACCACAATAATTTCAAACTCAGGGGCTCTATCCCAGTAACAGGTCATATGCCTGCAGTCCTATGCTGTTTTCCCCAGACATTTTGGAATCTCTCAGCTCAAAATCTTGCTTGGTGTGTTTTCCATGATGGTTGTCAGGGGTCTATTAATTCTAGCAGCTCCAGGGAAAATTCTGTCTGTGTCTTCCTGCAGCTACACGGCATGTGATTTGTTCTCATCTACATAATCCATCTGTCCCCCAATCTGAGAGCCCCAGGTGCCAGGGAGCATGGGATCAGTGAGCTGCTCTGAAAGGCACGGACAATAACCTTGCATAATTCCTGGCTTTTTTTTCTTAGCATCTGATTAAATTAATGTGATTCTGTGTATGAGTCATGTAATGGGTGTCTCTTTTATGTACATCTTCTCAGCTGTGGCGCCTGTTTCTGAGACATGATGGATATCAGTAAATGGAATTACAGGTGCTTGGCTCATCCTAAGATCTCATCTGAAGCAGTGTGATAATTCCTTGGTGTGTCCAGAAACCATACACAGTGCCTCTGAGTGTGGAGTAGGCTCTGGCCCATGGTCCTCAATCCTCAATCCTCCAGGCCTCTCCATCCTGAAGACTTCATCAACAGCTAAACAAGAGGCAGCCATCAGCTCAGACAGGGAAATCCCCAAGGGAGACTGTCCTGCTTGTTGGGATGCTGTGGGGAGGGGTCTGAGCACAGCAGCTCTAACACAGCTCCAGTCTTCCTGGATCCAGCCCTCTGTTACCTGTCACAGGAGCACTGGCAGCCTCCAGCAGATCTGCTCTAGTTCAGTCATAGGTCTGACTCTGCACTCAGATTTCCCCATCAGACTTCAAATACTGGACAAACCCATCTTTGTGATGTGGCATTTTTTGTACACTTTGTCATGTTTTTCTCCCAAATAATCTTGATTTATTGAGTGTACAAAGATCCATGTGGTATCTGATCCAAATGGTCTAGAGCACCTGACATGCCCTATCTCCACCCCAGCAACATCTGGCTCTGGGTTAATTGTGGCAGGCATTTAATTAGACACTTACAGTATATGTGTCCATGGATGAGTTTGCACTGTGGAAACTCTCCCCATGTTCCTCAGAGCCTGATGCTGCTGGATTATTTTTTTCTAATCTAAAAATTCTTGATTTTTGGATGTTTACATTCAGGTGGTAAGAGCTATAGGGGGACATAAGGCTGAGGACAAGTAGAAAACATGAGAGCTTCCAGCATGTTGGAAATTAGGAAAATATGCACAGAGTTGCCCGGCAAAATTATGCCCATTGGAGAATGTTAAGGGTTTCCCTGCTAATATGTGGCCCACAAGGGTATTCTGTAAAAAGCAATCCAGACAAAAAGAAAGAGAATGTGTTCCCTAAGTTGACTGAAACTATTTTTGCTTCACTTTATCATTTTTTTGCAGTTGCTGCTGCTTTAAAATTCTTTCTTTCAGCAAGGACAAAATATGTTTCTTTTCCAAAAATTGTTTGTCTCCACTACAGTGTGTTTCTGCCCCACCTAGAATTTCAGAGTCTTATGCTTTGAGAGGATGGGGAGGACCCTGAGGCCAAGCTTTGCAGCAAATGAGTATTAACATCTTGCCTCATTGCTCACAGACTTTCTCTCTCAAGTGAGTGTGATGCTGCCTCACTGAAAGAGTTTTGAAGTCTTTGCTCTGGAGGCACTCTGGAATGGTTCTGATGTTGAAATGACCATGTTGTGTTGAAAATTTCCTTGCAGCTCACTCTCCTACCAGAGCAGGCATTACTGGTTGGTTGCCAGATTTGCACCTCACTGAGGTCTGTGATAACCTTGTCTCTTCACTGCTTCAGCGCTGGAGGGAAAGGGATGCAAAGGAGACCAAAAGAACTAGCATAGGAGACAAACACCTGGCAATAATAGTTTGCAAGTGAAAAAGGCCTCTGAGGGATCATACAATAATGGGAGTAGATCTGCATGAAGTAAGTAACAAATACAAAACACACCTTGCTATTAAGAAAAATGAAAAGCAGGGAAATTTCATATGTGTGTGTGGGTTCTTCTCCCAATGCCTGTCTCTCCTGGGAGAAATGAGCCCTTGGAGCCATATGTGCTGGAGAATCCCCAGCTCACAGTTTCCTAGCTACAAGAACCAGCAAGGGATTTGGTTTGTAATCAAGCCTGTAGCTTGCAAGACTTCATTATCCATAAATGTCTGAATTTTTCTTAGTGAGAGGGAACTGTATCTCAGGCCCCTCCAGAGCCTCCCTCATGATACTTCCACCATGCACATGAGGCCACATGGGTCCATGTCCTTAGGAGGTCACTAGGCCATCAAGATATCAGTCTGCTAATGGACTGATTATCTCATGTGCCTCACAAGCAACACAGCTTCTGGTGCACAGCAGCAGGGCCACCTCCCCTCCATCACTCCCCGTGTCCACCAGCTTGCAACACACCAGCAAATCAGCTAACTGCGCTGATTTTGGGGTAGTTGTCAGGGACAGGGTGCACTCCTGACAGCAGGAGAATTTGAGGAGCAAACAGCCATTTTTTTGGGCCACAAAGTCACTGCAAAGAGAGAAGACTGGCCTATTTCCAGAGGTGAAGAGGAAAGTGATTTTGAAAAGACAGGTTGGAGTCAGAAGAAGTGTTTGCAGCTCAGTGCTCTCTTCAATGGATTGTGTAGGTTTAGGGTATGTCTGCATAGCCCCATGACGGAGGGTTCACATGATACATATAGGAATTGTGATTCCAAATGCATTTCCAGAGTAAGCCAGCTGGTTCCCTCCAAGGTGAAACCCACCCCAAGGGTTGGCTGGACTTACCCATTTCCCTCAGAAGATCTGCCCCTGGGCAATATCACCTCGTGGTGGCAAACCTAGCACAGGGCTGTACGCTGCATCAGGATCTTCTGTTCCCCTCTTGGAGGGCAGAACACTCCCAAGTCTCCCCACTTCTCCCATAGCTCCTGGTCACAGGTCACCTCTGCTCTGCTCTGGCCTTTCTTTGGAGAAATGCCAGGGAGTCCTGCAGGGCACAGTGTGGGCAGGAAGAGAGGAGTGGGACCTGGCTACATCCCTTCCTACCCGTTCCCACTGTGGCACATTTCAGCCCTAGAAGGGAAGGGAATGGGAGCCTTCCCCAGGCCCCAGGCAGGGAAAGGGATAGAAGGGAACACAGGACTGCTGTACATATAGTGGCAGTAGCTCTCAACTGATAATACTTCTGGGTTTAGACATTTTATGTGCTTTGGATTGTGACATTTACCACACTGTTGATGCACACACCGTCACCAAGGCCACTGTGTAGGTGTGTTACCCCTGGGTTTTTTTTCATTTTTAGGATGGTTGTGTGCTATTGTCTTTGGGTCAACCTGCCCGAATTCAAGTTTCACTGCTGCACCACATGCCTGCAGGACTTCAGCCAACGCCACGAGACATGACCAGTGCCTGTCTTTGTGTTTTGATTTTAGGAACTCTCTTTACCAGAGGGAAAACAGATGCTTTCCATCCAGACTAATCAGGGAAGAAGTTTCACCCAGGGGATGCATCTGTTTAAAGATAGTTTAAATGTAATCAAATTGGTCAAGTTTGAGGACCAGCAGAGCTCTGCCATGAGGGACAAAGCAAAGGGACTGAATAAAAATAATAAATTTGTGCTCACAAGAGATTCTGGGGACTGTGTTGTGCACTTTGCTATGAACTGAAATACCCAGAAGATAAAACAGCAGCTGGGATTAAAACAAAGCTGGCATCAGTCCAAAGTACCAGTAAATCACGTGGGATTATTACTCTATCACTAGAGATTTTACTGGTGCAGAAAGAAAAGAAAGTAGAAAGCGATTTCTGCTAAACAAAGGAGTTAAGAGGAATCTCCAGCAAAACTAAGCCCTAATCCTTCAAAATCTCTACACAGTTCTTAAATGTGAAATTAACAATGTATGAAGATCTAAATCCACTGTTTCCAAACAGGGGGCTGTCAAGCGCTGCACCATTCCATAAGGGATTATTTTTCTCCATGACATGCATATAGGATGACATACAAAGGATAGGAAATCATCAAACATGAATAGATTTCTAATCTACAAAATTTCCTTTTCTGTTTATACAGATGTTGAATGTGAACACAAAGGAGAGGCATGTTAGAGGCATTTAGCATGCTAGAGTAGGAAGGCGGAAGAGGTGAGGAGGAAGGAACACATGGTAAAAAAATAGGATATAAAAGAGAGGCTTAAAAACACAGTGGAGCAGAAGTGTCAGAACAGTCCTTAAAATAACCTGGCTGATGGGTATGATGAATGATGCAGAAACAATGGTTGCTGTAGTCAGGTGTCCTGATGAAGTATCCTCCTATAACCACATTCCCTGGGAGGCTTCAGTCTGGACCACTTGCCAGAAACCAGCCACAGCTTGTAACTGGTGCCATATGACAACAGATGTTTAACAACATCCTCTGAGAAATAAATTTGTGCAAAACACCAGTAAACAAGTACTGATACCCAACAGCATCGAATCAGCGGGAAGTCTGGATTTTGCCATGGAGAACAGGGCTGAAGAGCAATTAGAAATGGACCAGTACTGTCTCTCTCTGACTGGAGTCTGCTGGATGTCTGATATGATGCCTTGTCTCATTACTGAGGCTGGTACAACTTTATTGACAATATATCTGAAGTAATTATTTTAAAAATTAAAACTAAGCTATCCTCTCTTATCTCCAAGGCAAACATTATGTTTTAGAGGTTATTTAGGAAACCATCTTCTCTAAATAGGTTTTTGGTCACAGCTATGGTGGAATGTGCCTTGGGCTTTGCTTTGCTAAGAAGCACAGATTAATCCCAAGCCACTCTTTCTTCCAAGGCTCCAGCACAAATGGTTCAAAGGAAAGTATTAGTGCAGACTGCATTGAACTGCGCATTAATTGAGCTTGCTGCAAGGCAGGCATATACAAAGTGGCTGCAAGTCAAGCATTGCTTGAGGAGGGGAAGGAGTATTCTGGGGTGAGACTAATCTGGCCACAGCCTCTGGCCCAGATTTTTGCTGAATTCATCACTTGACATCTTCTTAGAGTCTAAGTATGAGGAGTCCAAATGTCTGAGTAGGATATGGGAAGTGGATACTGTGAAAGCCTCCATCAGCGTCACTGCATTATCTTAATGTGACAGACACTTCAAGGTAATGCCACTCATATGAAAGTCACACCAACTATTCCCATCTCAAGATTTCCTATCATCTCTTATAATGGTATCTGAGCCCTCTACATAGTTGATACTACTTGGAACTCTAGTACATAGGTGTAGTTAGTCCATGGAATTTTCCTCTCCTTGTGGTAGGAGGGCTTCAGTTTTTCAGTTTTTCCTTCTCTTTTAAATCCTTCTCTGTTTGATGAGCTGGTTTTTCCAGGTAGTTTTGCTCCTAATGGAAAATAAGCTTTTGGGAGTGGATGATAAGCAACTAGAATTCACAGTTTCCTTAAGAAATGTGACCAATAAGATAACCTTAGATCATAATATAATTAATAAAAAGAATTGTAAAAGAGGACATAAGACTCCCTCTTTCCTTGCAGCTTCATGCTCCTATTGGAGTACCTCTAACCAACAGGGTTCAGAATGAAGTCCAAGTTCTGCTTTTCCTGTCTTGGAGTATCTGGAGCCTATGAGTGTACTTCGTGCAGCCATGGTCCCTTTGTAAGCCAAAGCCACGTATTTGAAATCCGATTCTGTTTTATCACCGATGTAATGACATTTACTGGGAAGCACGTTAGGAAAAAACAGTCTGAGCTAATTTCTTTCAAACCCCTGCAATTTAGCCTGCAAGTCAGAAGATGGCAGCAGTAAAGCATGATTATGGCCTTTTTTGTCTCCAGGCCTTTGTTTCAAACCATGTTTTTGTTCCAAAAAATGACAGATTTTTTAAGAAGGTGTCGTTTTTTAACAGTGCCATCAAGTATGACAAGCACTGTATGGAAAAGTATGTCCTTCCGATGGAGGAGAATCCAAGACTGCCTTTCATTTTGATAGAAACCAGCATCAAGAGCAGAATATACCTTACTATGTGTAAGAGCCTTTAGAAAAATCATGTTGCCCTAATATCTTCAGAAAAATAATGTTTCATCCTAGCCATACTCCCCTCGTATTTCTGTAAATGTTCATATACATATAATTATGTGATAGGGTGAACATTTACTGAAATTCAAGGATATTTCTTTTTTTTTTTTTTTGTAATTAAAAAAAACAAAACTACTCATATTGGAAGAATTTCTCCCATTTCTTTAAAGCTCAGGAAAAGCAGAAAGGGTCTGCAGTGGCTTTGGCTGTGAGTCTGTCAGCTTTATCCATAGCTTAGCAGGTTGTCAGCTATCAAAGGACGCAGTGATGCCAACAGACAGTGTGTTTGATTGAGGTTGTTATCACAGACAGAAAAGCCAAGAAATGAGGCACTGTCACTGAGTGTGTGTCCCCTTCTGCAACAATAACTTAATATGGTTACTGGACCGTATTCTCAAGGTTTACTCTATGACATGGCTGTCAATATGCTTGCTGAGCCTTGGCATGACAAGGCCTGCCCTTCTTCAAGTTCTGACCTTACCAGTTGCCTTACTTTGCTGGATCCTTGCAAATGTCATTGCATTTCACTCTCACTTCAGAGAGATTTGAAGCAATTCTATCTACTCTTTTCTGTCACTTTAAGGGGACAGTTCTGGGAGCACTCCTGTGTGAAGCAAACCAGATGCTGGTTTTGACAGTGTGTGATACTGTCTGTGATATAAAACCAGTGCAATATGTCCATAGATGACAGTGTTTTCCCCATCAGCCATCTACCTCACACTCCTCACTTCAGTGAGGATGACTTCCCCTGGGACAACTTTCTGTAGCTCCTGCTGAAGAACCAGGTGCCTTTTTCTAGGCAGAGCTCTTCAAGTGCTCTGGTTGTGCAATGTGTCATTGCAGTGTGCCCTTCCCTCGAGAATGATGAATTCTGCACAGTCTCTTCTCCCTGGGCTAAGCTAGAAGCTTTAGTCTGACAGACAGGATTCATATGTCTTCAGTTAACAGGGTCAGGAGTGCAAGTAATTTCTGGTTTTCCCTGGATATAAAATGGATACGAAATACACAACATGCCAGCATTGCCTTTATTTTGTAATGTTGATTTCTTCTGACTATATTCATGGCTGGGGCATGGAAATAGCTTGGGATATTCGCAAGTATTTTCCACAAGAAGTTATTTCTCTTGTGCAGCGCACTTCTGCTGCTCAGCTGCTACCAGTGAGGGTTTTTTAATTCTTCAATGAGCCTGAGCAGGCTGACATCAGTCGAAGATCAAATCCCATGTGATTAACTGTTCAATAACCACAGCTAATATGGTCTTACCCTGTATACCTCTAGTAATCCATGTAAGACCTAAGTAATCTAGTCAAAATAATAACTTGTGAGGTGTGCATCAGTTGTCAGAAAGGGAGAAGAATAGTTGTGATTCTTCTGCCTGTCTCAGACCTGGGGCTCCTAATGATGAGAGTTGCACCTTCCCACAGCACATAGATGCTTCAGAGGGCAGCTACAAGTCCCTGCTGTGCATTTATTCCTCCTGGGTAACACAGATGTGTAACCTGATCCATCACTGAATTGCTCCAGAGTTCAGACAATATGATTCAACTAATTTCACAAAGCTCTGCTTATTACTTGCTTTAATAAAGATGCAATGGATCATGGTGACATAAAATATAAAATTACCAGTGTGGTTTGTCTAATATATTGGCCATGCAAGAGAGGGCGAAAAGGCTGTTCAAAAGCTGGTACCATCTTAAATCCTGAGAAGTAATTGGGTTTCCAACTGATTTTTAGAGGTACCTTGACCTAGTATTTAAGAAAGAAAAAGACACGTTAGGTCAGAAATGTGGAGACTGTATTTTTTACAGGGCTTATTTTACAAACCTAAGTGTTTTAATCTGGCACTATAAATTTTCATAGAACAAAACTATCCAACGGTAATGAATGGACATATTCTCTTAGAAATGGGGAGAATGGAGTTTATGACTGAGTAGACAATTTATGAAATCAGAGTAGGCAGTACCACAAATACCATTCTGTCACACATCTTCCTTAGATACATTGGCTCTGCACATGTCTACAGGTAAGATTGAGTGATCTTCCCGGTTTTGCTGTATTCAAAAACAAGATTTGAATCCCATTCTCTCCGTAGAGAGAGCTTTTATGTAATACAAGATTGTTATCAGTAATAACAATTGAACTAATGCTTTCTTTATATCACTCAGTCAGTGGGGCCAGACCATAAAATAATCTGTCTCCCTTTTAATTTAATTTTGCCATGGGAATCATTTGTGCTACTTGGCAAAACCCCTGTGCAGAAGGAATGTATTTTTGAAAAAAATGAAATAAAATCCCTGCACACTGATGCTATCTTGATAGTGCCTAAAAATCCATCATTGTGCCAACTTTCATTTCCTGATTAAATCAGAATATGTGAAGATTATTTATAAAAATGTCTGTAAAAACTTTGATAGAAACATATTTAGTATTGCCTGGCAAAACCCTCAGTTACTCATGACTCTAAGGAAATATATTAATGAACTTTTCCTATGCATCTAATCAGAAAGTAGTTTTCTTCACTGCAGGTGGTTGTACTTCCACCGAGGTTCAAAATAGAAAATTGTTTAGCTACTCTGTATGAGGTAGGGCAGATGTTCCCATATCAAATGGATCCCAGTGCCCTCCAGAGACAGTATTTTATTCAGCACAAGCTGGGGTGTATTACAACAGCTTAAACCACCCTTATTTCTAATTTTCCCTGTGGTAGGATCAGAAGTTCAAATCTGTGGACAAATTGGCTTCTCAATGTGTGCACATTCAACCTGTAAGGCCTTGATCCCTCCAGCTCCCTTTGGGTGCTGAACCCCTGCATCTGCCAGTGGTGTACCTGAGTCAGCCTGTTCCCAGTCTGACTGTGGGGGACAGGATGCAAGCAGGAGGCTGCTGTGTTGATATCCCTAATTCCTTCTGTTCCACAGAACATGTCACTGCCCATTCCAGAGGTGATGCTATGCATGGAAACACCTGCAAACCTTTGTGCAACTGTGGGTCCAGCGAGGCAAGGGCTGTCTTTGTGGGATCAGCTCTCAGCCACAAAAATGCTGAACTAGAAAAAACCTCAAAGAACTTCTTAGGAAGGCTGGAACTAAAAGCTGAGCTTTTGGTATTTGTTTCAGGTTGAGCTACTGACTCTGGAAAAGAAAGGCATTTGAGATCCGTGTCAATTATCAGACAATTGTTGTAGACTGTCAGTAGTGTGCCTGGCTTGCTATTTCTGCACAATTTGTGAAAATGATCTTTCATACTGAGAGATACTGTTGCAGAAATGTTATTTATTGGCATTGCACACATGGGAAGAACTTCACCACCCACAGTCAAAGCTGGAGAACAGCTGACATATAATCCAGGCCTTAAGAAAGTATCTGTTGCAGGCACTTGATTACAGAGCACAGTGAGGTGATTACAAACCAAGGTAGTCTCAGATCAAAAACCTTAGTTGGTACATTTTAAGCTCTATGAATAATTTAAAATATTCTTCTGAGCCAATTTCTACACTTGGTATTTGGAAATAAACCAAATTTCCCCACATATGGCTAGAGCTTCAAAGTGATAAGAATTTGCACATGTAATCCCTACCTAGTTGCTCAGTAGGACATTAGCCACATGCTTAGGTTAATGGTTAGGCTTTTCCATAACACAGGGGAGAATCCTGTAATTGGTGGCAACGCAGACCCCGCCTGCAAGGCCTGGAATATTGCATTTTCCACATTTGCCTCAATTCATTAGCTGGAGCTGTGAAAATAGGATATGACATCCGCCTGGGTTTGTGTGTGCAAAATAGCAGCTGTGTGAGACGTGATGGGCAATAATTGGCTGCCTGCAGAGCAAGAAAACACCCACATAAATGACGTCTCTCCCTTCAAAAACATTAGGCAAGGAAGCCTTTCAACAAGGGGCAGGCAGCCTGTCAGGAAACAACTGTCAAATCTCCTTACATCACTGTGTCTCATTAAACTGGGAAATGCAGCTCTTCTAATCATTAGTTCAGACAGCGCATCATCCCATCATCCATGGAGACAGTACAATTGTAATGGATTATTTGTGTCAGTGTTCACCATGGCAGACTTCTTGGAGACTCCTGTAATGCAGCTATTTTTCCTTTTACAGGAAGTAAATGAACTATTTTAAACTAGGGATTCTTAGAAAAGAGATAGAAAACACAAAAAGCATCGTTACATTGCCAAAAGAATTCAAAATGGACCTACACCTTCAACACTGTCGTCTCTTCAAACCACTCTGTCAAAACAAGGCTATGGAACAGTCAAAGAATAGAAGCAGAAGAGATCAAAGGAATGGCACCTCTATTAGGAATGAGTATATCATCCACGTGTCTTCAAAGCAGAAGTGAAACTGCTTGGGTTGGGGATGCTGTCATATGGATCTACAAAGTCTGAGTGACAATAAGAAATTAAGCATGGAGTATTATTCACCATTTCTCATAATTCAAAAATCATACATACAAAATGAACTTGTTACGTTCAACACTGCTCAATTCCAAGCAGTCAAAAGGATGTACGTTCCATATAATGCACAACCAAACAGTGGAACATATGCTATAGAATACTTAGGATGCTGAATGATGAGTTGTCTCCACAAGTCTATATAAGATAAAACCTCTGACAGCTGAAATAGCTGTTCAGCTTCTTGATGAGGAGCTTCTCTGGGCTGCTGAAATGTGGGAGGTGCAATGTGTGCCCTATTCTTACACTCTTCCTTAAACACTGACTTCTATGAGCTAGTTGAATCTTTATTGTGAGCCAGTACACTTACCAGTATGTTTCAATGGTGTAAATAAATTTTTACTGTTGCTATCCTTATTATAATGAAAGTGATAGAACAATATCTTGCATCATTAGAATTATTTATTTTTGAAAATATGCTGTTTTCACTAATGTAAAAAAACCTCAAAGGCCTCTCTGCCTGGAACTGAAAAGTAATATGGAGCCCAGAACAGCTGGTATTACAGTGAAGACCTTTAATCAGTAGTACAGTTATTTTTCTTCAGCTTTTCAGATTATTCCTTAATTAGTTTTTTTTTAATTTTAAATTTGTAAGTTGAAATATTTTCCTTTTTTTTTGATCTGTAACCCCCAATATCAATTTTCCTATTAAAAAGGAAAATCAACACATTCTAGAAGCATCTAAAATATGTAGTTAAGAAAACATCTCATCATATTTGCAACACCTTTCGGCTGTAATGCCAGGACAAGGCATGACAATGGCTGTGACTCTTAGGTTGCTGTCATCCAGAGGCTTCAACCACTGGATCTTATTGTGTGCATATTTTGGGGCAGGGACTTTATACAGCCTACAAGTAGTACTGTGGTATAATCCCAAGAAAAATAACATCTGAAAGTTATCTTGAGTTCACAAAAACTCTGCTCCTCCTCAGCCATATGTGGTAAGTGATATAAGAAAAAATAAAATAAAAGTGACATAGTCAGCAGTGTGACCTTTACAGCTGCAAACCCATTGGAAATCAGAAGAAATTGTCTCCTGTTGTAGGAAATACTGAGCAGATAGTGACCACAGCAGCAGCTGGCTGGCTGGCCAAACCCAGGTTCTGGCACCTAAATGCCACAAATGCCTGCGAAGTAACTGATAAGCAGAAGCATTAATTTGCCTTCTGTTTTGGTGCTCTTCAGATTTACAAGACTAAACCACTGGGTTGCTACAATAGTCAAAATCAGGGGCTTTTTAAAGTCATGGTATTAAGAAATATTGTTGTGTCCTCACTACTTATTTGTCTCAACTAGTATGAAACCTCATATTTTAAATAATCAGCAGTGGTGAGATAATGCAGTTAATGAAAACCAGCAAAACATGTTTGTGAAGGATAGAGAGTGAGTATTAGACCACATAAGAATTTTATTTTTCTTCATTAATTTTATTCAAGAGCTTTGAGTAAGCTAAGAGCATGGGTTCTACAAATAGTGTCTACTTGATATGTCTGGTCTACTGCTAATATGTCGTACAAAAAGGAGTGTAAGGACAGAGAACAATGCAAGGAATGAAGGCTTCAGTATTTGTCCCAGTAAAGGCCAGCCATAACACCGGCTGCTGCCTGAGCTGTGCGGTGGTTGGCACCAGCCAGCTTCCTACTGCCTGCACTGGAAAAGGTCCCAATGAGCTGCCTGGGACTGTGTGGTGCCTGAGGATCTGAGTCAGGCATTTACATCCCTCTTCATACTGTGTGGCTGTCATCCCTGGAGAAGAAGAAGGAGGTGTGAAGGAGGGTATCATGATGGTTAGGAGCAATATGCACAATGACAGTGTCTTGAGCATCCTCCAAGACAATAGGAGGGGCAGACACTATCTCTCCACTGCCAACTCTGTTTTGGCTTTTCATTCTCTGATGGCATAACATCAGAAATAAGAATAAGATCTGGCCTGAACTTGGGTTTCTTCCTTTACTCCTCTTCACTCATGTGACAGCAATGCTGGAAGAGAAGTAGGAACCACTTACCAGTGAGGGAAGGGATGAGGCTTCTAATGGGAACTGGTGTGAGATGGCATGGGGCTGGGATGCCTGGGGGTGATAGGTGACTGTATCTCAGGAAGCAAGAAGCATTGGCATCTTGTACTTTTGGAAAATGGAGAGATATGAGAAGAGGAAGGAGATATCAGGAGTTATTTTGCTCTAGTATTTTGCGCAGAAAAAAGTCACTTTTGGCTGTGCAACTAAGGAGCCGTGCAGGAAATACAGGGAGAGTCTTTCATACTCTTTGCACAGTAAACCAAGCAGCAAATGGAGACCAAACTCTGAATCTACAACTAATAGCTTAATTCTGTATGATGTTGAATATCATAAACTTCTCTGGGGTGGTGGATTTTAGGAGGCACCTCAGTGTGTCACAGTCTGGTAGTACTGAGGGAAGCTAGAGAGGCTGCTGATACAAAGCAACAATGAGACCTGGGAAAGCGAACTGAATGGGACCCATGAGACCCAGATGCACTCCATGTTGCCACTGAATTCCTAAATGTGGGTTTGAAAATCCCTTCCCCTTCAAGTGCTTCTTTTTACCTATCCTGTAATGAAGAGAAAAGTGTCCGCCTTCATCAGAAAGCTATTTGGAAATCATAATGATCAAAGAAAAGGCAAAGCATTTCATTGAGTTTTCTCAGGGCCTTTGTGCTAAATGTACTTTACATTATTCCAGTGTCAGAGTCAGCCATAAAATTAATACATTAAAGATACAGTCTGAGAGGCGTGACTGCCAAAGTCACTGTGTGGCACTGGGCGAGTCTCTTGCATGTCCTTCCTAATAGAAAACAGTGGTAATAACATCTCAGTGAGTAGTTGTAGGGTATGATGTTAATGATTATACACTGTTTTGAAAGTTCAGGCTTGCCATAAAAGTGCTGATATGGGGGTCTGGGTACATGTGAAATGAAATCATGCTCTCAGTCCTGCTGCTGGAGGGGAACAATAAAAATTTGCCCAGAGGTCATTGGCAGTTTCTGAAGGAAAGATAAAGGCTGTCAAAAAAACTGCCCTATTCCTTTGGCTCTGCCAGGTTAGGGGCAGGCTGGTGAAGCTGCTACCTGGAAATACTTGTCTTAAATGTGTCTGCACTACTCACATTTGGCAAATGCATGTTTTTCCACTCCCTTTTACACTGAACAAAGTTCATTTGGACAGCAATAGAAAGTAGTTAAAAGGTAAATCCCTTCTCTGGAAGACAATGCCCTTGCTAAACTTGTGATCCCAACATGCAGGTCAGGGACCTTAGTTTTCAGAAGCAATGTAGGTCAGTATAATGTAGGGATCATGCCAAACATCCCTTACCTGTCCTCTCAGATAGGCATGTTATTTTTTCCCAGATGAAAATGCTAGACTAAAATCTGGCAAGACAAAACAACCATACACAGGCTGGTAATGATGATATCATTGGGTGTCCTGTAGCTTTGAGTTATTAACAGCAGAGCAAAATTCATTAGCATGTCAAAGCACCAGAGCCCAGAATGCACACAGAATAAAGAATTAGGGCATGAAAGACAGCTTATGTGGAGAGTCACTGACAATGAAAAAAAGAGAATATTGTGCTTGAGGCAATTCTCATTCATCAGAGTCTTGTCAGCATGGTTAGAGACTACAGAATAAATGTGTCTAACCACGTTTTGTTTGGCCACACTAGAAAGCAAAGGTTATGAGGGTATCCTTTGTGACAGTGGTCACAGGGGTTTTCAGGATGAGGGAAGAGACGAGAATGTTGACTCCATGTTCAGAAGGCTTGATTTATTATTTTATGATATATGTATTACATTATAACTATACTAAAAAGAAATAGAAGGAAAAGGTTCATCTCAGAAGGCTAGCTTAGAATAGAATAGAAAGGAATGATAACAAAAGGCAGCTCTCTTGGACTCTGTCCGAGATAGCTCAGCCTTGATTGGCCATTAATTATAAACATCCAAGATGGACCAACCAAAAATCCACCTGATGCATTCCACAGCAGCAGGTAACCATTGTTTACATTTTGTTTCTGAGGCTTCAGCTTCTCAGAAGGGAAAAAAATCCTAAGAAAGGATTTTCACAAAAAGATGTCTACGACAATCCTCCAGTTTCTTCTATTCAGCAGATGCAGATATGTATAGAATCTTTTTCTATTCCTTGTCAGTAATTTCCTTTCTGATGTATAGTACCTGATGCCATCACATAAAATAGAATATATAGCAATCAGTCTATTTCCTGTCTCTCTAGACTGATGTATTTATACTCTCAGACAATGTAAATGACTGCAGGCTCCCTGAAATCATCAGGGTAATGTTGATTTAGAATGTTAGGTCTCCAGACCAAAGCCACATGTGGTCATGCTGCAATCTGCCAAGGTATTGCAAGCTGATGCAGTAATTGTGCAGGTGATTTTGATTATACTCTTCTCCTGTAGATAGTGGTGGTGATAATTAACCAGACAACAGTCCCTCTGAGTTACTGATCTATCAAGGGTCATTTCAGTGCTGAGGTGTGCTTAGGTGCTGCATGTTTTCCAGGCAAGACACAAAACTGGTTTTGCCTTTATCATAACTGTTCTATGAGGAAGTGTAATGCTAATGAAATCTGGTGTTCTACTTAGATCCCAAACTGGAAAATTGCACTCTGCCTATTTGAAGGTTTGTTTGCTTTCTGTGCACTGTTCTCCCATCAGGGGTTGAGAACAGGGTATATTCTTCTTCAAAACTTGATAAGTACCTCTAAATTCAGGTTGCATGACTTTGGCAGCACTACCATTTTTATCTGTGCTGGGTAACATGAAGTGAGAGATTGCTTTACTGACATTAATGTTCAGTGGAACTGGAGCAGCCCAGTATGAAAAATGAATATTAGTTAACTAGCAGGTGTTAGGTATGAGTAATGAAAGAAATGTGGGAGGCAAACTTTGCCCACTCACTTTGTGTAATACTTGTATCTTTGCAAAGAATGGCCTCTTTGTACAGGCACAAACCTTGCATTCATTTCCTGCTCTGATCTTATCTAGAGAATTTCAGTGACCCTGATATGCCATTAAATTTGGGTACCTATGCACTGAACTAGTCCTTCCGTTTTTATTCATGTCTTGGAATTACTGGCCATCCCATTTTTCTCCTCCACAGACAGATCAACACCCTGTAATATCCTTGGGCTGCTTTTGTGTGTAAGTTGTAACACAAAGCAAATGTGATCTGGTAATAGCAGTCAGAGCTTTTGAAATGGAGCACAGTGTAATGTGATCACACGTGTAGCCAGACATGCACTGCTCTCAGCCTGCAGCAGCCTCTGAGGTTTGCTGTTTTAAAGATACAAAGACTGTCTGTCTATGGCCTACCTATAATCTATAGCCTAAATACTATCTATCTATAGTCCACCATGCAATGCTTCTAATTTACTCCTGAAATATGGATTTCCCCACAAAGAAGGGCCATGGTTCTCAACTCTTTGGGTAGATGTGCCAAGAAAGAAATAGTCCAGATCATTTTAGTATCAGTGTATGCTGTTCGATACACTATTATCCAGGGGTTTGGGTAACTCCAAGAATGGGGACTTCTCTGGGCAACCAATTTTAGTGTTTAGCTACTCTACACTAAAAAAAGAAGGTTTTGCATGTTTAAATGAAATTTCCTGTATTCTCAATCTCTCATCTCTTACATTAACTTTTTTTTCTAGGACAAATGTCTTTTCCTTTGACTTAGCTAACATGAATTTGCCCAATGTTCTAAATATCACTAGAAGCCAGGATAAATGCCTGTTTTCTTGTCCTCAAGAAATCCCTGTTAAATTTGAATACGTGGGAATAATCTGATGTACTGCAGTCAAATTAATTTCTGCCATGATATCTCAGGTTTAGCCATAGAATTGACTCTCTGTGCTTTCTCTAATTTAGATTAATGCATTAATACATTCTCTCAATTATCATGACATGTTATGTTTAAAAACACATGGTAAGATGTTCTATTTACTTATAATTTTAATATTAGTTCATGTTTCTTTTATTTCCTTGCTAAATGTTGTAGTTGTTATTATTAATTTCTTTATTTGGCTCCTACATGGATTTAAAGGGGTATTTGCATTCCAATGGGTAAAACTCAAAACTGCTTTTTGGGCATCTATCTTTCAGACCATGTTTTTAATGGACTTTACTCTGAAAAACAAAAATAAAATAAACATCCAAACTGAATATTCTCACAGATAATCACAAGAATGGGTTTTTTTGGTAAAAAAAGTGTTTTATAATATGCAGACTTAAAATGCTGCTAAAAATGTCAGAAGAAGAAAACTTCAAAGTACCTCATGGTTTTCACTGACAGAAGTGAAAAACTGCTGGCTTCATTGACAGAAAAGACAAACTTCAAAGTGGATAGTGATCTTCAAAAGCCAGATGCTACCAATGTACTTGGTCTGCAAATGAAGAGAATTGATATCTATCCTTGGTTGTGAACCTCTCTCTTTTATAAGCACTAAATTGTCTTAGAAGCAAAAGTAATAAAAGACAAAGCACCAGACATGCCAAAATACCATCAATGTAACTTTTTATTCAGTAAGTTCCAAAAAAATTTTAACAGTATTTAAAACAATATTTTTCACCTGTTAGGTGCAAAATATCAACCTGCTCACATGAGCTGTAGTAGCTTCCACTATTAATTAAAATAATTAATGTACCCATCAATACTCCTGGTCATAGGCTCATGTTTCTCAAGCCAAAGAGCAGGGAGTCAGATGCTGCAGCTTCCTCTTAGGAGTCTTTGATGCTTCTATGTGGATGGTGCCTGACACACACTGCTGCAGTCCCACACATCCATCCACTGCTCTGATCTGCAAGCAGAGCTTCTCTCCCTCGTTCAGAGAGATCTTTTGCTATGATCAGCAGTAAGCAGTGAATGCCTCCATTGCTCTGGAAATGTAGTGAGAGATGGAATAGACATGATGCAGGAAATGTGCCCTTTGCAATTTTTATAAGAACACATTTTTGTTGATAAAGAACCACATCACAAGAAAGATGATTGGTTTTAAGGCATGGGCTTCCTCTTGATCCCAGGAGCTGTCTGGATTAGCAAATTCAACAGGGCCTGGAAACTGGCTTGAGCTCTGTGACTTTCCATACCATTTACTTGTCAGCTGTTGGCCCTTTTTCCATATTTTGCTAGCAAGCATCTGCTCAGTGTGGCAATATTCAGCTGACCCTAGCGTGGCTGTCATTCCTTCAGGGAAACTGGTAGGTCTGTGTGTGCTGTAAGCTTCTGCCTACTGTATGTGCCAACTGTTTGTGATAAATCTGTGAGAGGAAAGAAGATGGGATGATTGGTGTGGCCTTGACTGTTTTTTTGTCTCTGATCTGCATTCACTGCTGGAGGAGGAGCAGGAGAAGGTGCAGGGCAGAGAAGCAGCTTCCTCTTGAACCTACAGCAAGATATAATTGCTTTCTATGAAAGTGACAGGAGAGAGGAGAGCTATCTGACCTGAGGGATAGTGTTGGCAAAAACCTATGAGAGTATTAACTGCAGGAAATTATAAGATGATTTTTATCTGCCAGAGCAGTCTGACTCTAGAAGTCAGACTTCTTCTAGAAGTCTTCTAGAAGTCATGAGGGCAAAAACCCAAACAAGTTCTAAGACTAAAGTTCATAAAACCATCTCACACTGGCATGGTTTCCTGTGACAATTGAGAACTGGACAAGGTCTCAGCAGTTTCCTTTAAGCCTGTGTTGTGCAAATGCAGAACGAGTCTATGCAGTGATTGCATGATCCCTGTGAGTTTATTAATCTGAACGACTGCTGCCCATGACCTTCTCATTTGTCTTCTCACAAGGCTGCAGTTGGAAGTTGCTGTGTGCTGTTCTCTTCAAGAACATCTTGCAGAGACACACTGTGCCTTCTTTCAGGGAAAGTTTATAGATGTTCTTTCTTTTTGCTTGTTAAGATCACAGTGAGAAATGTTATAAATAGCTTAAACTTGTGAAACTTGTTCAGAGAGATTTGACAGCAACTTCTTTGTGGAGCAAGGCTACCAGATGAAAGCTCCCAGATCTTGCTTGTTTGCTGAGGTTGTAAAGTGAGGAGATTTCATGGGAAATGTAAGACTGCTTTAGAAAGGGGTAGTTTTAACACAGCATAGATCCAGGGAGTTGTAGATTCCAGCCTCCTAAAAGAATTGATATGTTTCTGTCCCAGAAAGACTAAAAAGAGTGTCTGGTGCATAGAGGCAGGTTTGGAAATGGCAGAGAGTAATTCAATACTGAGTTACTGCCCATCACAGTGACTTATGCTCCTGGCTTTGTGTAGGTGTGGAAATGCCAGAGGGAGGATAGCAAAGGCTTTTGTGCCCCCCTTAAGAATCAAATAAAAATCTTCCACTTTTGATGCTTTAAAAATGCTTGGCTTGCCCTATGACACTGAGTGCATTGTATGGAAAGGTTTTCTTCAGGAGCACACTCACACTCCACCCACAAATTTTTTCACATTTCAGAAGCTACAGTGTAGATAGATTTATGTAAATAGTGATCATTATTTTGTTTGCTTTATATGATAGGGAAGCAGCATGGGAACACTTTTGGAAAAATCAGCTCTTCAAGACTGCTTTAGCATGGGTCCTTTCCAAAGGGCACAGTCCTTCAGGAAAGGGCTGCTCCAGTGTGGGTCCCACTGTGGAGCCACAGGTCCTGCCAGGAGCCTCTTGCACCATGGGCTCTCTGTGGGCTGCAGTGTATCTTCATCACCGTGGTCCTCCATGGGCTGCAGGGGTACAGCCTGTTGCACCATGGTCTTCTCCACAGCCTGCAGGGGAATCTGCTTTGGTACCTGATGCCCCTCCTCCTTCTTCACTGATCTAAGCATCTACAGGCTTGTTTCTCTCACATTTTTCTCACACCCCTCTCTCACAGCTCCTACGCAGCATTTTTTACTTTTTCTTAAATGTATTATCAAAGTGTTGCTAATGGACTCAGCTGTTGCCAGCAATGGGTCCATCTTGGGGCCCGATGCAACTAGTTCTGTCCATCATGGGGACAGCTTTTGGTCTTCGCTTATCACAGAAGTCATCCCTGTACCTTTCCTGCTACTAAAACCTTGCCACTTACACCAAATAAAAACTGCCCAGGGATGTATTTCAAATGTACAGAATCTGAACATGATAAAGATTGTTCTCAAAAAAGTGTGACTTTTTGCATTGCTTACAGAAGGATTCTGGACACTAAAATTGTCCAAGGGCTGCCAAAATCAGCACAATTTGCAGGTCCTTTGAGTGTGGCAGGGAGGAAGTGCCATATGGAAGTGTGGCTCCCCAGCCTAAACAGTGTTTGAAAGGCACTGTTTGCTGTCCCACACCCTGAGATCTCAGCACAGTGATAGAATCACAGAATATCCTGTGTAGGAAGGGATCCACAAAGATCAGTGAAGTCCGGCTCCTGAGCAGCACCATCCCCAAGAGTCACAACATGTGCTTGAGAGCAGAGTCCAAATGCTCCTTGAACTCTGTCAGGCTGGTGCTGTGCTCCCTTCCTTGGGGAGCCTGTTCCCGTGGCCAACCACCCTCTGGGTGAAGAACCTTTTCCAGCTATCCAACCTATACCTCCCCTGACTCAGCTTCATGCCATTTCCTAGGGTCCTGTCACCAGAGAGGAGAAATCAGTACCTGCCCCTCTGCTTCCCCTTTTGAGATAGTTGTAGACTGCAATGAAGTCTTCTCTCAGTCTCATCTTTTCTAGGCTAAACAAGCCAAATGACCTCAGCCCCTGCGTGTATGGTTTCCCTTCCAGACCTTTTGCTGTCCTTGCAGGCCTCCTTTGGATATTCTCTAATAGCTTTTTATCTCTTTACGCTGTGGCACCCAGAACTGCCCCCAGCACTCAAGGTGAGGCCTTCCCAGAGCAGAGCAGAACAGAGCAGAGCAGAGCAGAGCAGGACAATTCCCTCTTTTGCCTGGCTGCCAGTGCTGTGTCTGATGCCCCCTAGGACATGGGTGACCCTCATGGCTGCCAGGGCAGTGCTGACTCTTGTTCAGGTTGCCATTGACCAGGACCCTGATCTCCTCTCCATGGCTGCAATGTAGAGTTGTGATGCGCACCTCTAATATGCTGGACTCTGTTCTTCCTGAGTGAATGCAAGAGGAAATTTGTGAATATTTAAATGGGTGAGTTCCCAGAATGAAACCTGCTACACAGATAAAGGCTGAAGTTTAACTTCCCCACGGCAGGCATTACTGATTATTTGTAAAATGGTGCTCAGTGTGAGCATTCTTCAGTAATAATAGCACTGACAATAAAAAATATACTTTAAGTCTGTCAGTCTTATAATTCAATTCACCCTGTGGCAGCAGATTTCCAGTTTGAGCTGTGAACCGGCAAGCTGCTTTGCACAGATCTCTTATGCAGAAAGAGTGGTTTGCAAGTCTGGGGCCATATATATTTAGAAATGAGGGAACAGGTTTTGACAAAATTTGGAATAAATTGGTCATTTTTCATGGGTCTCAGCACAACTTAAATAGTAAGTAGTATTGAAAAAGTACTGCTAGCTGGGGAAATTACATGGAGCTAGCTCTCCTTTGTATGAAAGGGAAACATACAAAACAAGTATGGCTTTTTTTGCCATATATACATATATTTTGAAACAATGTATTCCACTGAAAACTGCAATTTTGTAAGTGAAGCACAGCTAGAATGAAATCTACTTTAAAGTAGGCCCTTGGCAGGACAGAAAAAAAATTTCACTTCCTATGTGTTTGCTCGGGATAGATCAACTCCTCAAAAGACTGTTGGCACCATTTCCAATTCAAAAATAATCTCTGATTTCCCATCCCTAAGGGATCAATAGGGATGAAGCCTGGGTCCACGTTTCAGTGCATTTCATATCAGCCCTGGCAGTAGAGAGAGGGTGAAAGATCAGGCTTTTAACCTGCCTCTGAGCAGTTCTTGTTGAGTCCCCTTGACTCCAGGCATGTGGCAGCTGCCCATTGTGGAACACCCTTCCTGTGTGCCCCACTTCAAGCAGAGGCTGGCATTTGCAGTCTGGGGATGCTGGTGCTTGGAGGGGCACAGCTGTGGGGACAGTGCACTCTGCATCTGTCCTTGTCCTCTCACCATGCTGGCAAGGCCTGGGTTTCCGTAGGGGAATGTCCACAAAACTCTAAAGGGTTTGCTTCAGGCACAGGACAGTGCCTTTTTTTCATTTGTTCCCTTGCTTCGGGTGGTGATTTTTTAACTCTTTGTGGCCGCTCCAGGAACCAACCTTGCAGCCTGGAAATGCTGGGAAAGATAAGATCTTGTGGAAAGGAAAAAAAAAAAAAAAAAGAAGAAGAAGGCAGAGAAATAGGTCCCTATGTGCATGCAGGGTTAGAGGTTTTGGGGCACAGGTGGGGAGGGAGCCCATGACAAGGTGGTGGGTGGCAGGTGCACAGGGAGGGGCTGCCCTGCCTATGCTCTGTGCTGCAGCACAAAGGCTCTGCCAGGAGCCCGCCGGTGGAGTGGTGGCCATGGAAACCCTTCAGCAGCGCTGCCAGCCTGAAAGCCAGAAACCCTACCCCGTCAGCGGGGCCACCAGCGAGTTTCTGGGGTTACTGGGGGGCAGCAGTGGGAGGGAGGGCCCCAAGCCTGCCAGGAGCCCCAGGCTGCCCTCTTGCTGCATGGCTCGATCGGCCTGAGCAAATGCCCCGAAGCAGACGAGTGATTTTCTGAGTTAACTGAATTTCGTTTGACCTTGGGTTTAAAACGCCGACTCCTTTCCAGGATGCTAATGAGGAAATACTAAAGGACTAAACACTAAAGGAGGGGGAAGGGCTTCTCTTGGCCGGTGTTACTCTGGCACAGACTGGATGTCCTGCAGTAGATATTAATAGTTAACAGGCAGGTCCCCAAGCACCAAAAGACCCAGGGAAAAGCTGCCATGCTCCTCTGTGAAACTGGGATATTTCTTCTCCTTAAAGAGACTTGTTAAACTGCCTTAGAATAACTCAAGCTTGACAAAGTGGAACTAATTTGCCTTCATTTTCCCAATCTTAAAAAACAACTTTGAAATCAAAAGGATTTTTGAGGCTATGATATTCATTATAAAAAGTAAAGCATAAACCTGGATTTTAAGGTATTAAGTGTTATATAAGAAGTTGTAACTCTGCAGTTTGTGGGATGTTCAAATATCTGCTGGAAAAGCAAAGGATGCAGGCCTCCTCTCTGTCAAGGGTGGAAGTCACCCCTGTTCTCAAGTGGGCAGAAGAATCGTTAAAATAAGAGACTGTCTCTTTTATTAGAGACACTCTTCCAAACTGCTAAGCATGTCCTAGCCTGTTTTGATTTTGAATGACATATTGAGGACTGGATATAAATCCAGATCTCTACCTCTTTAAACACCACTGTTAATATCAGTTCTACTCTCTTTATTCCAGTCTTTTAATATTTGTTTTCTTTTTTTTTTTCTTTGAGGACAACATTTTCAGAAGATAATTATTTTTATTTCCTTGGTTGATGCTATTCTATTTTAGCCCTTTTTTTCCCAAATGGAGCAGAACTGGTAGTTTCACTCTGCACAATTAGTCTCTGTTTCAGTGATCAAAAATAAATCTTGTCATCATTTTTTATTCCTACATCAGGAAAGGGTATGTCAAATATAGAGAATCAGTTCAGCAGTTGGCTAACCAAAACCAGATCCCAACCAAATCAACATTTTCCCACTACTGAAAACATGCTAGAATAACCTTACTTTAATATAATTAAAAGCATCCACCTGTTTTTTAAATAAACTGATATTCTATATTCCTTTCATGAACCATGCCATTATTACATATTTGTGTTGTAGCTTTTAAAGACCACAGAAAAGACTGAACTTTGTTAGTGCTTCTTGTGCTCAAAGGTACTGCATGGGAAACACTTTGTAGCTGGTTCCTGTTCCTAAGACCTACAGATCTGCGCAGGTAAAGAGGAGAAGATAAAACAGATACAGAGAATTGAAATGAGATGACCCAGCCTCACATGATTCAGTAGATAAATAATGAAATTCAGATCTCATTATGTGCAGGTCTGTACATTCCTGGTACATTGTACCTATTCCAATTCCTCAATAACAGTATGGTTTCAGTTCAAATCTTTCTCTTTGGCATACTTTGTGTCTGAAGTTACTTGAAAAATACCTGATTGAAGTTTTAAGATGGAAACATTACATTAAGCACTGTCTGGACTGACTTTAACCTTTTCATGCAGGAGCATGGTATCACAGCTGCACATACTATTATGTGAGGAGTGTTTTCCCTTGGAGAAACATGTCTAATTACATACCATGTCTTCTTTTTCCTATAGGTTTCCTATTAGGTGACCTATAGGTCCTACTTTTACTGCTACAGAAATGAGCAATCTTAAAACTGAGGAATTTCCCCACTGATTTCAAAAGATTTAAAAATACTAGACTAAAGGCAAATTATGGAAGAGTTAGTGTGCCCTCAGCATGCACTTGGCAAAAAGGAAAGAAGTCGTAGGCACACAGCATTAGATCCAGTTGTCAGCACTAAATTTGAGGATTTACCTTGGCTTCCCACCACACAGTGCAGCACTGACCCTTAGGAATTCAGCATTAGTGCAGGGGGGGTAACATCTCTGTAACGTCCCTTACACTGCAAAGGAAGGGACAGAAATCTGTACAACACTGGCTGAGAAGGGTTACTGAGTTCAGGTGAACTTCCATTCTCATCATGAATGATCGAAGAAGGATCTTCACTATCAGATCTCAGGGGTACAAAGCACTAAGGTGTGTGGCCTGGGGTTCAAGTAATCAAAGAGGAAGTCGACTTGGGGTGGGTTTTTTTGCACTCTCTTAAGCCATTAGCACATTCTGTGACTCAAAACCAATTTTCTGATCTGTTGCTGTCTGGAGAGATGCTCTGGCTTTTGGAATGATGAGGTCCTCCTGCCACTTACCTGTTTAATTTAAGCGATTACTATTTTTTAAATGTAATTGTAATGTAGATGTTGATAAACCAAAGAGTAGAAGCTTTTGCAGATTACTGCAAGAAATATCGTGATCTATTAGAATTTACAACATTTGTCAGGCACACAATAAAACAACTCCTTATTGGTTATTAATTCTTGGAAAAAAGAACTGTAATGCCAGAGGTGCTCAATAGGTTGTTTTCCAGAATAAAACCAGAAGTATCTTTTTCAGCTGATTAAAACAGCTTTCTGAGGAGGAATTAAATCCACAAGGAGGTTTGGAAGTGAAAGTTTCCCTCTGAATTAAAGCGTGATAGCTTTCAGGAGTAACAAATACTTAATTAACATGGGGTGGATGCCAGAGGCAGTTATTTTAAAAATAAACCTGAAAGCAATCACAGGAATTCTCTGAAACAAAGCTTTTCTGTTGCCATTTTCTGAGAACATTATCTCATTGGCCTTTTTGGTAGGCTGGCATCACAGGGGCATCATTCTAATTGTCATTTAGTGGAAGCTGTATTTTATTTCATTCTAAATCACTTCCACGAATCTGTCATCACCTAAGCTTGGCATTAAAGAGAATTCAAAATCAAACAAGTTGCTCAAGAAAAAATTGTCCTTTGACAGAACTGGGGCTTCCAATGCATTTTAATTTTTCTGCAGACTGCATGATGTGGAGAAAGGGGCTTCTCTGCATTGAGAGCTGATTTCTTATCAAACGATTTGTACAATAGTTGATGTAAAGGTTCTGGGTGAATCTACACATTTAGTATATGTAGTGATAAATGAATTTGCATTTGCAAATACTGCAGAAGATCGAGAGATGATGACAGAATAATGCCTTTGTAAAAATCAGATTTTCTCATGTAATTGTGGCAAGTACAAGTAGACAAAGAGTTCTGGCTCTTCATAGTGGTCATGCTAGAGCAGCTCCTGCCCCTGGTCAGGCCAGGAGCACCTGGAGCCCATTTCCCAGCTGAACTGTTCTAACCATTGGATGGGGTGGCAGGACCACTGCTCAGCTAAAGATGGTTGAGCAGATGCAGCTTTTGGTACTTTTTAAGTAGTGGAAAACCTCCCTGTTTTTTTTCAAACAACAGGGACATCTATACTTTTAAGGAAGAGAATGTCAGACCATATCACAAAGCCTGTGTTCAGGAGTACAAATAACTTTATAATCTTACTGTAGTTTTAGAGGCTTCTGCTTTTTTTCTTATCTATTTAAGCCAACTACCTATTAAAGAAGGCGGTTAAAGTGTTGTGTCTATCAGGACAGTAATAATTTTATTGTCTTCTAGGTAGCTGCTTAGTTGTTATGAATTTGATTGTTTAACATCCTTTTTATTAAACACATAAGCCATAAATTAAACATATGCCAGTTTAAAATACACTTATAAAATTAATACATTTTATTCAATATAATGCAATATTTTAATATTACATATTTAGTATATAATTTTTCAAGAAAAAATGCTGCATATTTTTAATGTGATATGCTTATCTCTTGATCTTTAGCATTCTTTTGAAAATAAGCATTAATTAACATTTTCATTGATCTCTGTGTCTGCACAGATGACAGAAGAGATATTCAGCCAGTGGGACCAGAATCTGACCTACAACAATCAGGTTCGTTGCTGTTAGCTTAAGAATTTAATTTTCTTTATTTCAGTTTTATAACGTTCATATAAGGTAGCTTTGAGCACAGACTCATATATTTAATTTTAATTAACAAGCAAATGTTCACACAGTTTTTGTTATTAATTTTAAATTCTGTAAGCCAGGTGTAAATAAGATTTGTAAATCTGAATGACAGAGTTCTCTGATGAGATATCTATAATCCTTTTACCTTGGAATATATTAACATTGCTTTGATTATAATGTATGAATACACATCATTATGAGACATCTCTGCTTCACTAACAGGCACAATTATTTGGCTTTCTATTCATGTGTATCACGTAATACTGGTAATGGTTTTCAGTCCCTTATTCCTCATTACAACACACTCTTTACTCCATATCTTAATACGTCAATGTTAGTGCAATGTGATCTCTTTATAATGTGAAGTGATTCAATGGAAATGGAATAAATTTCAAATATAGTCACATAAAATCAAGTAATCTTTTCTTAGATTTATGTGGCCACTAGTCATACCAGACACATCTAAAAATCACTGACTGGTACTGTGTTACTCAATTATTTAGTTATCCATTCTGGACTTAAGGATAGCTGCCTTTGATGTGTCTAATCCATCCATGGGCAGAACTAGAAGATTTTGATCTAGCTCACTTCCAGCAGTTTTGATATCCACTAACATTTAGGATCAAGCTTATGGATGCCCCCAACTAACTTAATTACATGCACTGCCCTTTCTGATTCTGGCTACCTTTTGCAACTCTTCCTTATTATAATTACTTCATATATTTAGGCAAGGTCACATGTTATGTATTATGCCATCTGCAGATGTCCTTCCTTTGAGAATGTAACAGTATCCTTTTCCATCATTCTCATTAGCTTCAGAGGGACACTTGCAAGACTCCAACTCTCACGGGGTATGAAGACAAATGGAGGGAAAAAATCTGTCTGCCCCCCCTTCCTCACATAGGCAGAAGTTATAAATATACTTCTCATTTCTTTTCTGAAACCGCTGAGGTGGACCAAGAACAAGTCTCATACAACAGAAGGCAAAGCTGGTCTGTATTCTGACTTTTCATCTTCATTACTTTATGCTTCTTTTGGAAGGAGGGATGGGTGTTGGTCTGTTACTTCCCTTCCTCTACCTTTGTGGAGCAGCTACCTGTCCTCCTCTAGAACTCTTTGGAGACTTGGCCATGTAAGTTTGTTGCAGCTTCTTGAGCCTTTGCAGAGCAATGATACTGAGAAAAGGGGGCAGGAGTCACAGGGGGACACAAAATCCAAGAGGAAGCCAAGTTCCAACAAACCAGATGGCAGGCATTTTGTAACAGTTCTAGGTGGCAGGAGAGGCACCAAGATGTCACTCAGTATGACTGGTGCAGACCCCAGAAAGCCCCTTCTGATTATTAGCACAATAACAATGCTGAAAATTGGACTACTTGTTAAGTTTTGTACACTCAGCTGTGGCACCTTATTTTAGAAATGTAATTACCACTTGTAGGTTCGTCAAGTATTGCATGTTTAGAATTGGAAAATATACGCTTGACAATACTGCATATCTACAGATATATATTTAAGTTCTTCAACGTGAAAATTCTAAATAATGCTTGCAAAAACTTCTTAGTAATTCATTCAAGTCAACTCAACAAAGCACAGCTAAGGCTGCAGGATGGGAGTTTGCAAGCAAGATGTTGAGCATTGTGTGTGGCCTTGTACCAATCACTGGGGGATCAATCTCACATGTGACAGGCTGCCAGCCTAAGTAAGAAACATTGATCACTGCCCTCCAAGTGCTTTGGGAGCCAATTTCCTACCCAGCTGGCAGACCACCCATCCAGTCTGTTTCTTGCCAGCTTGCCCAGGAGGAGCTGTGGTAATGAAGTGGTATAATGGGCTGACCTCTCTCTTCCTTCAGTAAAAAGTAAAAAAGTAATGCCAGAGCCTCTGGTAATCATGCTGTGCATGCAGCATGAAGGAAGAAGGGCTGTGTGGGGGTTTCCCTTGGGGCAGTGGGTGCAACTCCTGACAAATGCAGTAGTGTTCATATAATTTACATATGATTCCTCATATTATGCTGTTCTTATGTTCATTTTTGTGTGACATCTGAGCCATGGAGTTTTCTTTACACAAACATTCACAGAAAGTTAAATTAATCATGTAAGTAAGTAGTGTTTCATAAGCCTTTATTCTGAATTTGCACTTAAATGTATGGTTAAATTGGCATCCAATTAAGAAACATTAAAAAAACCAAGTGGCTTATGTAATTGCTTGGAAAAATATTGTTCAAATTTTCAGTGTTCAAGATCAATAAAGAAAAAGTTAAAATCACATACATAGAGCAACTTAAAATAATTTCCGTATTTGAGAAAATTAATATTATTTGGGTACATTTCATAACATAAGAGGACTACTTAATTTTCTCTTCTGTTTTTTTTTTAAAGACAGGGCATATAATTAAATGCTATATAAAAGAAAAAAACCCCAAGCTTTATTTTTTCTTTTCTTTAGTTGCAAAGGGCTGTGAGTAGTATTCTCTTAATTAATATGCTTATGGTGCAGACCAGTGAGCTTTTAGTCTTTTGCTTAAGAACCTAATTTTACAGCCTTGGAGTGTATCTTAGTTTATCTGACCTTCATTGTATAAGAAATAGTAAGAATGTATACCTTATATTTCCCAAGTGATACAGATTCATTTTCATGAGTTCTATGAATTATAAATCCATAAACAGCAAGAAATATATTTCCTATCAAATGCATGCTTACAGGCACTCAATTGCTGATGAAGTTGCAATTAGGAATCTGACAGATGAGGGACTAATTCCCCAGAAACAGGATTTCTTCCTTCTTCTTATTATGAACATAGCATATGGAGGAAACAGATATGAATATGCCAGATGAATAAATTAAGAAGTCTAGGATGAAATAGAACAGCTGGAAACGTAACTGGTGATAACTAAAGGCTAATTAGCTCCAATGAGCAATTTTCCACCTGGTTTTCTATTAGCCATATAGAAAGATGAGCTAGAGAAATTGCATGGTGTGCATTTTCATTCTGAAATTCGATATGACCTGCTGTTCTACCTACATGGTAATTGGAAAATGATTGTCTCTTGTGGATATAAATATTAATGTGACTGATTTGCAAAAATCCTTTAATTTTTTTCTAAGCGCTGACTTGGCTTTGTACATTCATCATCTTACTGGAGATGTGAGTAGTTCTTAATTTAATAGATATTTGAAATGAAGAGTCTACTTCTAAGAGTATTTTTGAATGCTAAAGCTCTTCCTCTGATACTCTTCATCAATTCTGACTAGTCTGGTATAGCCTGCTATAGCACTTCCCAATCAGCAGTTTCAGATTTTTGTCCATAATCCCTGCAGCTTTTGACTATTACTTAAAACATCATATGCAATGAATAATGAGGTGTTTTTTTCCTGAAATAAGTAATTTAAAGAGTACGAAAGGAACATTAGGTGCCCTACATAAAGCTTTTCACCTTATTACACATATCTCTATTTATTACGTTAAAAACAACAACAAAAAGCCACATTGTTTTTTATACATATTTCTTTCCTTCTGTATTTAGGATCCTTTGGTCCTTCAGTTTGTTTGTCATCACATAAGAGATTGAGTTCTGAATTCTCTCTTTTAAAGAGGACTGAGGCTATGAAAGCTTGGGATTAAACATCCTCATATTTCATTCAGAAGTAAAAGTCAGAAGATGGACATAAGGAATGAATGTCATCTTTCCTAAATTTAGCTGCTCAGAAGGGAGCTGCTGTACTTTTAGTGAAAAAAAAGGATTAGTTCCTTTCTTGAGTTTTTTTCTTTTTAGATGCTTCAGAGGCCTGTCCTGTTGATAAGGATGGCTAGATGTAATTAGCCAAGTAAGTGTGGAAGTTGAGCAAAATAAGTAATACAAATGGAAGATGTGATGGTTCACCTTCTGCCTGTTTTTCTCCGTTAACTAGCAGAGGAGTCGCTGAGAGTGTGGTCAGTCACTGGAACAGGCTCTCCAGGGAGGTGGGCATGGCACCAATCCTGTCAGAGTACCAGGAGTGTCTGGATGACACCCTTAGTGATATGAGTTTGTTTCAGGCAGTCCTGCAAGGAGCAGGGCATTTGACTTGATGATCTTTATGTGTCCCTTTCAAACTGAGATATTTTATGATTCAAGAGTGCTATGACTCTACATGACTAACTTAGGTTTAGGCAGTAACATTTAGAAATCCCAAAGTCAGGTTGGTGAATCCCACCATACGTTGTCTAGGAAATCAGGGATATCTTTCCATTTTGAGAAGAGTGAGCAGAGACATAAGGCTGAGGTACTTCTTTCCAGTCTTGCATTGGATGCTTACTTTTGGCTTTAATAAAATACTGAAATTTTACATCTAACTGAAGCAGAGTCTTCAATTTTTACAAAATCAGTATGTTCCTAAACATTGTCTTGCCCCTGGGATGGTAGAAAGTCCATTTGCTGAGAGGCTTAAAATTTACAAAATGTTTGTCTTTCCTTTGTATAAGTGGTTTCCCTATAACTCATGTCACAGATATTTAATTTTTTTTCCTGCATTCTTTTTTTAAAGGAAACTGCCCTTAAGGACCAGTATCTAATGATCTCCTTAAGCTAAAATGTCACTTTTATTCCCCTATAGCAACTGTTTGTACTTTGGGATTGTGGATAGGAAAGGGAAAATATTGACATGGGAATTCATGATACTTATATGATCAAAGACACCTCCATATACAAGACAAGTCAAAGGAACAATATAATTTTTATTACTTGCCACAACAAAGGCTTTTAAAAATAATGAACTAGAGTTGTCTTTTTTAAAAGCAGAAAACCCCCCAAGCCCCTGTAATTGTCAAAGGTATGGTATTCTGTTGCTTATTAATGAGATTTCTGTAGAACAAGTTCTTGCCAGGGTTGTTTTAAATCTTGACATTCTGATTAAATTTTAATTTTATTACAGTAATATATGAAAAATTGACTATAACAGTCAAAATATAATTTGTGCAATGCTATCAAATGCAGCAAATGCATTTACTCTAATGCCCGTAAGAGATGTTACAAAATTTGGAAAAATAGCATGTAAACTATTAATAAATATTGCTGTAGTAAGAAGAGATGTGCCAGTAATGATAATAACAACCTCTAAATGTATTTCTGAGAAATGTGGCTATTTAAAAGATTGTTTGACAGAAAATATGGGGTGAAGACCTGTCATCGTTCTGACAGAAAATATGTGTAGTTCATTTTATATAAATCTTTATCAAAAAACATAGAAACCTTGATACCTGAAATAGCTCAAACCCCAAAAACTGTACTTCTTGAGATGCTTCCTGCTGAGGGACCATCTGATTATGGTAAAACAATTTTGAAAATAACTAAATGCTCTGCAGTTTAGGCATAAAAATAACTGGCCAAGGATATTTTGTTTTCTTTTATCCTTACCTCTTTGCTGATAGGAAGCAGTGTGATCTGAGGGATAAAAGGGAAGTGCAAAGTAACACTAAAATTAGCTATCACTTTTACAATGTGGGTAAAAAGGTGTCAAGAAATATTCCTTTGTTGATCTTAGGTGTCTCAGAGTAAAAGAAAGAAAGAAAGTTCCTGCCAGAGATGTTGTCCTAAATGTTTAAATTTTGTGATGGATTTTATTGATCTGGATTTGTATGTGCTTCTTTCTTTAACTGCCAATCATGAGGCAAAAATGTTGATGAGTTCCTTGCTCACATGATTGATGTGCATGCTGGAGTGGGGGTTTCTGTGGAAAGCCATCATTATTGCTGGGAGATGCTTTCTTTGGCTTCAGACTTCGAGGAGCAAGGAGTCCCTCTACGTACTTCGGTTTGCAAGACCTCATGACAGCTGTCACTGGGGCAGCATAGAAGAAAATTGACAGAGGAATTAACTAATGGAAAGAAAATTTCTAAAAGCACAGCAAAGTTACAACTCTGAGACATATGGGTTGTATTTTTCTAAAAGTTATTACAGGAGGAAACCTTGGGGGCATGGTGGGGACCAGGGCTCTGCAGGGCAGCAGGGCAGGGCCTGGCAGCTCTTCTGCAGTGCGAGCCAGAGTGCTGAAAACCCCTGAGGGGAATGGATGCATGGCCCCGGGAATGTGTGTGGGACGTGGCCTTGGGTCCTGGTGAGGCCTGGCCACTCTCCCATAGCACTGGACACCTCTGAGGGAAATGGACTTGTGGCCCCAGGAATATGGTGGGAAGTGGCCATGGGGGTCCTGGTGAGCCTGACAGCTCTCCCACAGCACCAGATACCTCTGAGGGGAATGGACTTGTGGCCCCAGGAATGTGGTGGGTGGGAAGTGGCCTTGGGGGTCCCACAGGGCCTGTTGGTAACCACAGGTTCCCTGTCACCTTAGTGTAATCCCAGCATAAAGGAAGCAATTTGCCTCAAAGAGCAGCGGTTTTTGTTGGTGTTTGGTAAGTAGTTTTTATTTTATATCATGTTTCTTTTTTTAAACAATGAATTTTTTAAAGCAGGGTGTTGTTGAAAGTGTACTGTCTGTTGGTTAGGCAAAAACAAAGGCAGAAGGAGTGCTGGTGATGGGGCTCTCCATTAATTTGGTCTGTTGCTTTCAAGACTGAAAAATAGTGCTGTGTGTCAGTGGGAAGAAGGAGAAGGGGAATGCCTGGCACCCCACTGTCCTGGTGAGGCTGGCACAGGGATGGAGGCCTGGAAATGGTGACTTAGCAGCATGATGGGGCCTGTCTGCAAAGCCCAGGGAACAGGAGGGAAACCATGGTCTTTGGCTGCTTCCTGCAGGATTGATTTTCATGACTTTAAATCGTTCTGTGTAACATGCTTCAGGAAGAACTTTCTAGCAGCTAGGTGTTCAGATGTATTTTGCACTATGAGAATATGGGTTGTGGGCTAAAATTTCTGTAAAATAATGAGCTATTTTATGAACAATCCCACAGCTGTTATTCTGACTTCTGTTGTTCAGGTAGAATATTTCTTGTTCAAGCAGCAAATGCATCACATATGTTTGAGAATGTATTTATGATGAGTGACAAATTCAAAACCTAGTTCTGATTCAAAAGAAGATCCACACCACATTGGGGACTGAACGTTGTGGTTTTCTGCTCTTAAAGTTGACTGGCATGCAGCAGCATATGTATGTATATACAGTGAAATATGCACAAGAATACATATAATTACTTGTATTCATAACCAACCAACCTCTGCTCTGTCCATATGGTTGAGACTATAAATGCAAGACAACTTGTGGAAAACATGTGAATACCATTTATTTCTTAAGCTAAATACAGTTGTGTTTGACTGGTGTATGTTTTGCCATCTCTTGACTCTCTTTGTACTTTTCATGCAAAGAGTGAGAACAGCCAGGCAAGAAGTTGTGTGTTTGAAATACACAGATTTGTATTCTCTCTGTACTCAGTATGGTATTTCTGCTTCTGCCTGAATGGGATGCTCAGTTTGAGAGACAGGTGGAGACTAAATGGGATTGAAGAGACTTAGGAGTGTTTAATATATTTCTACAGCTATTTGCCTGGCAAAGATGATGACGTTCAATTGCATGCTAATTCCTTTGCAAAGCCAATAAAAGAGCAGATTTTTTTTTTCCTTACAGAAACTGACTTAGAAGTATAGCAGTGTAGACTGTTTTTGTGGGTTTTGCTTTTCTTTTCTTTGTTTTTAAACTGATATCACATAAAACCTAAGTTACCGTGACCTTATCCTACTCCACAGTTAAATGCAAGAGTAGAGAATTTTAAGGACAAGAGGTGAAGGATTACACAGGAGGGTGCCAGAACTCCTATTTGAGTGTATGATTTGATGAAGAATAGAGTAAAGCAGAAGATGGGCAGTGGTGAGTAGTATTTTCTGTACTGACAAAAGGAAAAATTTCCTTGGTGAAGTAAAAATGTCCTGAGAGATGACATTAGCTTGTGAATAATATGTACTCTCTGTAACTAAGATTGGTTGAAACATAACTTGTCTTTGACTGTAAAGAATTTAGAGAAATGAGAAAAAAAAATTAGAATAAATTGATTTAGAGAAAATGTAAAGAATTAACCACAAATTGGTCATATTTGAAGCTCGAGAGAGAATTCTGACTTCTGTGAAACTGACTGAACAACTTATCTTTACCATAATGGAAACAAAGAATTTCAAATCTGTTTAAGAAAAGAATGTCATTTGCTTCTGGAATCAGTAGAGAGAACAAAAGAAAGCACAATTAAGAGATGAAATTTGTATCTTCTACAATGATATACAGAACAGGACAAATAAATCTTTGACTGAGGTTAAGAAATGTGATTAGACATAATGTTGTTGAAATTCTGCTGCTTTGCCAAGGACGAGTTTTAGCAAACTGCTGAGGCAATAATAAAAATTACAACGTGCAGCGATTGCAGGCAGGGATTGAGGGTGCTCTTGCACAGATATGGTGTGCATAAATGATTAGCCATAATGTTTCAGAAGTGACAGTAGGTAATGATTTTAATTTACTTTTGTCTCAATTATATTTTGACATTCTACTTAATCAAACTGAGTTTTATTTAACTTCTATCTTCTGACAACTGACCTGCTTTCTTTTCTCTCTCATTCCCACATAAAAACAGATCGGTTAATGCACAGAAGCTCATGGCCAGCAAAGCTGAATTAGCTTTGTCTATTAAATATTTTCAGGGAAAAGCAGATACTGCTTAGTATATCAAAGACAAAGAAATAATATGATTTCTAAATAAGGAGTTCAACAATAACTGCAGCCCTCTCATTATAACTGTGCATATGGTCACATATAAATCCACACTCTGTACCCAGCAACTGTGATGTCAATGCCTTGATTCCATTAAGAAAGATGAGAGATGATCAGGGTTGAAACAAATGAGACAGTTATGGTCTAAAATGCATTGCCTAGCAAATAACCATATGCTTGCCTGTAAGTTCTTCAAGATAAGCATTCTCTTTTTGTTCCTGTACATCTAGCACAAAAGGAATCTGTGCCATGACTAAATCTCTAAACACTACTGCAGTAGAAATAATGATAAACTGTACTGAGGGGGATTATTTGTGTTTTGGAAAAGGCTATCAGTTAATTGTTCATCTAAATGTATTTTTAAAAATTCCCTTCTCTGTTCTTTGTAATTTTTCTAATAATGCCAAGGTAAGTTTGCAAAGGCTTCTTGTGAAACTGCTTGTAAGTGATCACTGAGAATAAGAGTATTTCTTTAAATACACCCAAAATGCAAGCAGTTATTTGAAGCTGGACAGTTTGTATGATTTAGTGCAGTGATGCATTACCATTGTCTACAAGACTGGGACATCTATTATCCAAAACAATTTCAATATTTGAATAATTGCCTTTATTACTCATGGTTTTGGTGTTTTTGGGTTTTTTTTGGTTGGTTGTTTTGTTTGGTTTTATTTTTTAATTAATGGTACAAAATATTTGATGTTCAGCTCAATTTAATAATTAGAAAATATAATGACTGATACATTAGCTTTTGCAGCTTTTCAGTCAGTAGACATTTCTCAGCCTGCCCAGCTGAAATCACTTTCAGCTAATTGAAGATTTTCCCACTCCATTTAGCTGTTAAACCCTGGCATATGGGCATATGGATCTTCCTAGTCAAACTGATCCTCAGAGGAAGCGAGCGGTGAAAATAATGTTGAAACAAAAAGAAAATCAGGTTCAAATAAGGTGAAGAAATTAGAAAGCATCAAATTAGAAATGCTGGAACTATCCTCCACTTGTCAGAATAGGAGAGTTTGATGGAAACAAAGAAGGAGCTTTCCCACACTACCTGGCAATGTGCTGGGAAGGAGCACTCCTCTGTGGAAAAGACCAGCATAGCCACATCAGGATAGCTGATTAACTCTTGGATAACCATGTCTCTGTAATTGCCAAACTACAGCTGGTTGTATGATGCTACTCAACATTAGCTGAAACATTGCCTAGACGGCAATTAAACATGGTATACTAATAATAGCCTGGGGTTCCTTTTGAGAGTGGTGGGTTTTTTGTTTTTTGGTTTTTTGGGGTTTTTTTTGGTGTTTTTTTCCTTTCATTTAGAGAAGTTACGGAAGTTAAAATCACATGGACAGCCCCTAGGAAGATCTCATATGTCAAATACATTGTTTCTGGCCAAAGGAAATCTTGTACATCCAGCTTCTTAGCTACCTGGTATTGAATTAGACAAGGCTTCTTGTGAAAAGCAATACCCATTATACATTAGCAGAGTTTTCCTATTAACTAATTAACCAAACTGCTCTATTTTTGGGGGGAGAATGTTGGTACACCTTACTCCAATAGAACTGCAAGATCTGCACTTGAGTTTTGCTTTTGCTGCCTCTTACAGTAACGTTGTGCTGTAGAGAGCTAGTGCCTCATTGTTTTTCCCTGGAAACAGCAGTAATTTCCTCACTAATTTGAAATTAGTTTAGGTCTGGAGTGATGCTTTCAGTCTATCAGATCAGGAAATTTATCCCTCCTTAGGTGGAGAACTCCATGAGAACTTCAATGATTTTTAGTGTTTCTTTGTTTCAGTGCTGTTAATTAAAAAAAAAAAAAAAAAAACAAAATTTAAAAGGCACAGTGGGAATTGTAAAAATTATTTCAGAGGCAACTGAAACCTGACTTTATCAGTCTTATTCTCATATTTTCTCTACTCTATTTATGTGCCTTATTCAAGGATGACAGAACTGTGCTTTGAGTAGACACAGAGGCTGCAGGAAAGGAGGTTGCTTGCATTAGTGACCCTATTATTGGACTGAATTTCATTAGCCTGTATTGTTGATCCTGAAGAGAACTGAATAGATTTTCATGTTTTTCTTATCTTATGGAGAAGATGTGTATCTTGGTGAAATACTCAGCTTTAGTTTACTTCAGATATAAGATTTTAAGACAAATTGCTATAAAGATGTTGAAATACTGTTGGTGACGTACATGTGTCCCATTCATCAACTTCCCATTCAAGAATAAGATTTATTATGCCAGGGCTGGGTTGTTTTGAATGAAATCACACTTTAATTAAATAGTTTCTGCTAGTTCAAAGTAGAGATCCTGAGTGTACCATCTGTTACAATGTCTGTATATTAAAATTATGCTCACTAATTACACTGTGCTGGTTGGGTGGGGGATGGCATCAGAACCAAATTAGATTTAATAAACTTAGAAAAAAAAGTACACATTTAACATAAAAAAGCTTCAGTATAAGAAACTAGAAACTGGTATGAATAATACCAAAATTGTTTTTCCCCTATAAAAGGCTGTTTTTTAGTATTGTCTAAAAGGTATCTTTTCATCAAGCTTGATAATACAAGTCCCCATGGATGACTGACAGTGTGGGATGCCTCCTGGCCTCTGTAGAGATCTGTGGTGAACAATTTAAGAATGAATATTCATAATGTGTTTGTTACCTTCTGGCATATTTTGTTACACTGTCCGTATGAATCCCAAAATTGGGTTAATCATCAGCTGAAAGGGGTTTAATGATCTGAAAATTAATTAAGAGCTCTCTAGTCATGCATGTACTGTATGTTTTCACTGGACTTAATTTACTGATAGAAACAGGCCTATTATGATAATTACTAGATTCTGTAAGGAAAGCAGTCATAAACAACATTTTCCTGATGCAAAAGACTCATGAAATTATACTGCACTATGTAACTTCACAGCTTAAACTCAGGTAACTGTTTTGCTTGGAGAGAAAGAGAAGCATATGGTATATATTTGTCAGCAGATGTGCCACTGACATGGTGATTTCATCAATAAAAATGTAGGCTGCTAGGAAAACAAGGTAACTCAAAGGGCAGATGGGAATGATAATATCTGAGAGGAAATGGCTTTGAGAATTCAAGTGAAGTTTAAAATTGGAACTAATAACCTTAAATACATTATAGGAAGAAAAGAAAGAAAAAAAACCTTACAGAAAGTTCTCTAGTTTCTGTGGTAAAATACACAGATAAAAGTGTTCAGTTCAGGGAAAGAAGACTGAGGAGTTTTGTCAGTGATGTTAGTGTGGTAGAAAGGAATCAACCCAGAGGCTGGGCCTGGGCTTCCCTTCCTCTGTGTCAGCAATACACCTCAGGAGTCTGCTGTGCCAGAACAAGGTTGCATGGTTTCTATTTGATCCCTCATTTCTCAGCTTTAAAAAATTATCTCTTCGCTATATTCCTGCTCTTTAAAACAGGAACTCACACATCCAGAGGGGGTGCATATATTTTTTCCTTTTTTCTTTTTTTTTTTTTTTTGTTAGTTTATCCCTTAGAGACGTAGTGAAATTCTATTGACTCTTCTTTGTGATTTAAGCTTTGATTCTGGAAACATGTGCACAGACCTCCATATGCAGAGTTTATGAAATAAATTATACTGGTAGTATGTTGCTACCTCTTGTTGAACAGCTTTTAAAACAGGGGATGCTTATTAATGTCTAAAACCATTGTACTACTGGTAGGGAAATCTAGTATCAGCTCCAAGTCCTATAATTTGGAGCTTTCTGGTTGTTACAGACATGTTTTCACCTTGGACTTTTCTCCTTTTTTTTTTTTTTTCCCCTTCTTAAGTCTTTCCAGTCTGGGCAAATAGGTCCTTTTATTCTTTGGGTGTTTGACTCCCTCTGCCACCTTAACCCAGTTATTTTATTCTGTTCCTGTAACTCCTTGTTTCTCATCACTCTATGCTCAAATCCAGCTTTTCCCAGTTCATCAATAAAAATAAGTTGTAAGAATACAGAAAAGGGTGTCCTCACTTCTGTACAATCACAAAATCCTACGCCTGGGGCCAGACAATCCACCAACCCCGAATTTCATATGTATGTCTCAAAAAAAGAGCTACAAGAGATTCTTAATGAGAGCTCTTGAGAAGACTGTAACATTTTTCATGGTCTCAATTTGAAAAAAAGGAAAAAAAATGAACTGTTTTGATTAAAACTTCCCACCAAAAATTTCAGCTGAAGATAGGCCTCCTGTGTGGGATCTCTGCCTCAGCAGCTGACCAGCTGGCAAACACTGAAGCCCTGGAAACAGCCTCCCAGGATAGGCAGTATCACAGACATCAATTCTAGCTGCCAGCTTCATTGCTCTTGCCTGTGGTAAAAGTGTTGTTTGTGCCATTGCAGCGGGTGCAGCCAAGTGGAGAAAACTTCTGTAGGGTAAAGGATTTTCATGTGAGAGCTCCTCTGGCCTTTGCTACTCGAATTGAAATGTCTCAGAGCAGTGTTAGTCAGAGAACACTTAACTCCAAGCAGTGCTGGGAAGTGTGCAGCCCTCTATGAGCAAAAATAATTTTATGGGTCATTATTTTGTTTTACAAAAGGCTAAGACAAAAAGAGGCATTTCTAGGCTCCTGAGCTAGACAATTTGGAAATCTAATCTCTCTTAACCTGAACTCTCCGAACTATTAATTCGATCCAAACTGTGCCACATAATTATGTTGGCTATTCCCTGTGGTGCTACACTATCTGCAAAAGACACTGATCACGTGAGTGTAGCACTTTGAAGCAATTTTGACCTGTATTGAAAATTGTTGAAGCTTAACTAATTATCTAGCAAAAATTCAAAAGGGGAAAGCTCCTCCTCCAACTCTACATTCCTTTCCTTCATAGTGAAATCATGAGTGCTTGAATCAATGGAAGTTTTGCTACTGGTTTCTGCAAATGCAGAGAATAATTATGAGTTTTTACTGCCTTCTACCTCTTTTCATTTGGCTGGAAAATTATATTTTGCAGTAATTATTTGATAAGGCAATGAAAACTTCAGTTTCCATTTCCCTTCAGGTGCCATGAGAAGTTCTTCTGTGTAAATATTACATATCTTGGCATTTGTGGGGTTGATGTTGATGTCTTTCCTGAATTTCCAAGCAGAAGGAGAAACTTAAGGGTGGCTTTTTTCTTCTGATTGCAGAGAGGGTGAAAGTCAGGTGACATTTTCACTCACTGTCTTAGAGTCTAACATTACAATGTTTTTCTTTCTTACACTTTCATGCATTATATAAAAGTAATTTAGAAATTGCTAAGTGAACAAAAACAATTGCACTGGAGATTTTTCTTGCAAATAAAATTGTGATAATTTTCTTTGAATTCTCCTGGTTTATCATGGGCAGTGACTACACAGTACACCAACTAGAGACAAATGGAAGATTTTTTCCCCATAAGTACTTGAAAAACAAATTATTATTTTCATTTGCCTCGAGACAACTCCTTTGGTCTCAACTGTTTATATAGATAGGAAGATTTAAACCTTTGGGGCAGATGATAAACAATTTAGAGATTGTGTGTTCAGCTGTGTTTTTTACCTTTTGAATCTGTATTGAAGAGTCATGGAAAAAAGTTGTATTGTTTTAGTGCTGAGTTTCAAAAACAAGTAACTGAAAGATATTTTATCAGTTTATTACAGAGATAAAGCAGATATAAGTAATCTTAATTAAAAGTACCTTTAGAAAAAAAATTCATTTGTAAATATTTTTAAAGGGGGAAAAAAAGAGGGAAATTCAGAGAAATAATGTTCATTCTTACCTGACTAAAATCTGATTGTCCTTTCCTCAAGGGTTTTAAACACCTAACACGTTAGGTTATGTTATGTTATGTGCTGATAGAAGCTGTTACTCTCTTGTGAGAGAAAACAAAGACACATGCACTAATCATCTCCAAACCATCAAGTTTATACCTGAGCAGTTAAACACATTTTGTTTGCCCCCATGCTGCTCCGGAAGAATTTTCGGTGCCATGAGCCCCACTGAGTGGTGCTAGTTCATGCACACACTTCTGGATTGCATTTATGCACCTAATTTTTGTATAATCCACAGGTGTTGCCCTGAAGGGAGGTTTTGTATCACCTACAGCTGCTATATTGCATACCACAGAGGTGTGCTCCAGCACTAGAGTTTTCCCATCCAGTCTCTAGCATCCTGGCTAATTTGAAATGCAAAACTGGCATGCAATAATGGGCTTAAGATACACTAATTTACAATTGGTTGAACAAAATTCATTTAGATTAATACATACCTTATTCAAAGCTTTTGGTTTCTAAAAATTTTATACAAATAGTATTTTGGCACATTTTCTGCTCAATGTCATGCTTCACACAGGCACAGGGATGAGAGAGGAGTGTTGAGCTCCTCTCCAGAGCCAGCACACCACTGGCACACAGGGTCAGGGTGATAGGGGTGGGAGCAGGGAGCCAGCTGCCTGCTGACCCCCCTCCTTTTTAGCTGGGAGCTGCATCCTCCTTACCCTGACCTCAGGAAGGGACTGACAGATCTCCAGGCTGGGAGGCTTGGGGAAAAGGCAGCACATTCCTCATCCTTCTCCAGGGAGGAGCTGGGCATGCCGTGTCATAGGGCATTCAGGAAAACTGCTTGTCTTTTAAAAGCTGGATCTAGCTATATGTTAGCTTGGAAAATATGCCTAGTGCTGCAAAGCACTTGGTGGTTTATTTAACACATTATTGGTGGGGGACTGCCTGCTCAGCTTGTTACATAAGTGTTCTCTTGCATGCAGAGCCCATTGGGGTCAATCAAGGTCATGGGAGCAGTTTGATGTGATGTGAGTGGATGTGACTGGAGTTCATTTGTTGCTGCCTCCTCTTGCCCACTCCAGAGCGTGGCAAAGCAGATCATGCTTGCAAAAGAAAAATCCATTGCAGGAATGGGAGCATGCAGCATTACCTAGACACACAACACCTGTTGTTAATGAAGAAGCCCATAGGGCATAATGTGGAGTGTTACAATCACTTGCCTCTAGGAATTTTGATTTTATAAAAAAGAATGTACTAAGAAGGGTGGTGGTGCTCTTTCCACAGCCCATGCACCTTGTGCACCACAGATAAATACAAGTTGGTACATTTTAAATGGCACCCTTTAAACTTGTTAGCACTTTTCTATCTCCCTTCTTGTGACTAAAGAACTTTTCATATCAGAAAAGCTCACAAGAGTGTTAAATTCAACTTCTTTAAAGTCTAATAAAGCAAGTGCACGCTTGCTTGGTTCTAGTGCCTGTCAGATCAGCTTCAGAATTACTGTGGAAATAGATTAGTACTGCTACAGTAACTCTAATTCTTTCAGCTCATTGGCAGGTTATAAGGTATGCTGTACATAAAAAAAATTACCTCCTCTCTGCAATAAGAGATCTGAACCCAAGATCATTGCATAATATTATGTACAGGATGACATCACATCTTACTGTTAGCCAACACTCCCTTGGAAGATGACTATACCTTGCAACAGAGCTTCCCATCAGCTCTCTTCCCAGTACTGGATGTATGGATCTTCTGTCCCAGGACATGATGATATACCTTATCCAGAGTGCCAAATTAAGATTGTATAAATTAAATGAAACAAGAAATAAGCAGCAGAATTAATTCACATAGCTAAGTGATAAAAAAGCGCCAGAAATCTTCAGTGAAATGTATGGAAATATAGATATAAGAAAAGACAGTTTGAGCTCTCAAACTTAAGTCAGGTATGAAAAATTCCTTGAGAAATTAGCAGGGGAACTAAAATGCACAACTTCAGTGTATAGTAAAACTCATGGACTCAGTAAAAAAACTAATTTGTTTTGTTTCCTCCATTCAGTATCCTCTTTTAAGAGCTCACTGTTCTGTAAGCAGTAATTACTGATTTCTGTTCCCACAGAGCATAAAATATTATCACTGTGTTTCTGCTAAAGTTCTCTTCAGTTCCCTTGCTACCAACTGTAGCAATTCAATTACACTAAAGTCAGTGTAATGATTCATGGTCTTGGTTTTGCTTGGAGATTTAGAACTGACAAAAGGCTTATGTGCTTGAGAGTTCCTAAGGTTTTTCAGCTTTGGCAATCAGTTGCATTTATACACAGTCCTGTTTATATCCTTGGAACATTGCAAACTACAAGAAGATTGCATTACAAATACAAAGCATCATTGGTTAAAAAAAATGGTGTATGCCAACTGAAATTACTGAGACCACACTTTTGCTCAGAGTCTTGTTTCAGTAGCTTTATTATTTCTTAAACACCAGAAAGTAGCCTTTAATGTAGACCTGATATGGCAGCTGGGAGGTTGCAGTGCAGAGATTGCCAAGTTTGGCTTGCGGTGAATTGGCCTGAATTATTCAAACTCATGAGTGGCTTGATAGAAACCAACCATTGCTTTCTCTCTTCCTCCTTCTGCCCTCCCTTGCCTTTGCTGGTTCCATTGTTTATTGGTGTCTCAATCCAGTCTGCCTGTGACTGGTACAGATAAGCTGGGCTGCTGGGTTACAGGCAGGGAGCCATAGGGAGTGAAGAACAGCTCTGCTATTGTCCCTTTACTGGAAATTAACTATAGTGACACAAAAGAATAAAAGCTGTTCATCAGTTTTAATGTTCAGTGATATATGTGATAGCTTTAACCTAAAGAAGATTCAGTGAAATCATAGATACAGTGAAATCCTTATTTCTGATTGAGATCTTCTGTATTTATAAATTATTTATACTTTATTATAAATAATATTAAAAATTATAATAAAAATTTAGTATTTATAATTCTAAACCTTATGTAAGGTTTGTCTAGTCCTTAATGGTAATGTGGTGTTAATGTCAAAATTATTAAAACTGCAAAAATAAACTGGCAGACTAGCTAAGATCCTATACTGTACTCAGTGAGACTTTCCCTGAATTGCAGAAGCTGTATTTAAATGTATCAGATGATTTTCATGCCTTCTTCATTAAAGCTCCAAGGCATATTCAATATTCTTAGGTTATTTTCTTAATTTTCACTATGTGGGATAAAAATCAATGTTAATTAGCATAGTGCTGAGTTAAAGCCTGGAGATAAAAATCCTGCTGTGGTTCTTTAGTTAGCACAAGTGTAAAGCTGAGAGGTGCTGTTCATAACTCAGGCTTTATTGGTCTGATGGCAACATCTGTACCTGTGAATGGAATGGGACAAGGCTCTCTGTCTGCAGGGCAGCTGGTGAGACTCAGCTTCCATTCCTGCAACTAAGCTCTCCAGCCCCCCTCCCAAGCCTGGACATCTTCATCCACAGTGCTTATCAGGCATTATTCCTCTGCTGTCTCCCCTTGGTGTGCTGAAAGTGGGAGCTGGCTTTGACCAAAGTCAGGCCCCTTCTCTTGCTGGGGCTGTGCATGCCAGTGCAGTTTCTAAGGTGTTTTAATCAGAGAGTTAAAACATAAGCTTCTTGCAAAGGAGAGGAGGAAGAAGAAAGCAATAAAAGTAAATATTTTAGATGATTTTCAGAATGAGGAAAATGCTATCCTGTTAATGCATTCATCTAGTCTAATAATAAATGCCAGCATTTAAATTTATTATCAGATACAGCGAAGCAAATGTCAGAGTAGTGAACATCTGCACACTATCAAATGTTTTTCACTCAGACATAGTTAAATTCTTGATGGCTTTTTGAGTTGGAAGTAAGAGAATAGGTAATGTTATTGTTTTGCAAAACACCACTTAAATGGGCCTTTTAAAATTTTTTATTAATTTTCCAAAAAAAACACCCAAAATCCCCAAGTCATCCAGCATAAATGGATAGTTTAAAATAGTATAATTAATGACCTAAACTCACACAATGAAGATATCATTATTATAAATGGTCTAGAAAATATGTCTTTATTTGTTGAGAACCTGACATAAAACAAATTGTATCTTAGATACAAACTAGAACACAATTGCTGAAACTCCAGGTGTGTGACATTTGTCTAATCCATGATGAAAATGGCAGTAACTGATCTCAGCAATATTGTTTTACCCATTGTGTGCTGGCTCCAGCATTCTAATATGGGACCTATTCAGGCACTCATGCTTACAGATTGTATCTCATTGATTTTCAAGCCTCCTATTCTTCAGGAGAACGTTCTTAAAATGTGAAATAATCTCTCTGGATAAATAATAAGTAATCTGATTTTTTGGGTCTTCTAAAGCAATCCTTGACAAAGAGAAAAATCAGTCACTAGCAGCAGATGGGATGATATGTCTAATATATCCCTGCTTTCTCTTTTTTCTGTGATTAAGTTGTATGTAGATCTCTTGAATATACAGTTTTCCATATAAAAAGCTGCTATTAAGGCCATGAAGAGATTTTCAGGGATTAGCAAGTACTGCCTGCAACTTTCTGCATTATTTAATACACTGTCCCTATTGCAGTACATTGACTAGTTTCTTTTGTGTCTTTCCAGAGTTTCTCCATGAAAGCCTTCAGTACTCCCAGCTTGGTAAGAAGAATCATTTTTTTTCCCATGATACTTATCCTGTTGATTTTAACAGAAACACACTTTTACTGAGCTTGCAGATATGCAGAATGTGTCTCAAGAGCAGTGAATTTGCTCAGTCTTGGCATCTTCATTCTTAAGAGCCTTTTCAAAATGTAAATTAGAGACCAAGCCTAAAGAATCAGAAATTTTAGAGCACATGCTAATTGCAGAAATCTGAGATGGTTGCTCTGAATGGTAGGTTGTCAGTCAGGCTTGCATTAATGTGAGCTCTGAGGACTTGTATTGCTAGCTTAGAGTAACTCAAGAGGAAGCACAAATCTTTTCTCTCACAGGGATGGCAGAACTAACTCCCAACTCTATCCACTTCCCCCTGAAGCTCTTTTAATTATTGTGATCTTGTTAGCATAATTCAACAACTTTAAAAATTAATTTGATGCAGATCAGTTAGAAACTGAAACAGTGTTTCTCACACTGCAAAATTACAGCATTACACAGAGATCTAAATTACTGGGAAGCTACTGGGTAATCCAAGGCTTTTGAGGCTTTTTTCAGATTACAGGATTTTTGAATCAATAAATTCTCATATAAAGAAATTGACAACCTAACCAATACCTCAAAATCCTGCAGCTAGTGTTTGCTTTTTAAGCTGTAGGGTTATAACTAAATATATTTCTATGGAGGTGCGGGGGATGTTTCCTGAGCAAGTAATAACTTTTCAGTTAAAGAACATTTATATTTTAGATAGATTAAATATGTTCAGAGCGAAACAGTAATTTTTTGCAGTTCACTTGAAGGGAAACTGTGGTCTGATAGAAGAGTAAATGACTTGAGAGAAGTGGTGCTGTATTCAATGCCTCCAACAGGCATGGAAATCACTCGGCAGAGGTCTTTGTATTTCTGTCCTACAGTGAGGTTCAAAAAACCCAGGATGTCATGTCTTTACAGCAACAGGAGTGTCTGAAGGATTCTTTGTCTGTCCTGCAGGTGGAAGCAGGATGTGATGCTGCAGGGCTGGCTTTTGCTTAGGCAGTTCAGCATTCTCACAGACCAGTTCACATGCCAAACTCACAGCCTTGCTTGCAAGTTTTCAAGGCTGACTTGTTGGTCTTGAATATATTGCTTTATTATCATGACAAGGACGTTTCAAGAACTGTGTATTGACATAAGGACAAACAGGGTATTCTTACCAGCTGATGGCAGAGTGGAGAGTTGTAGTGCAGCTGGTTTGCCTTTGCAAAGAAATAGAGGTGTGAAAATTTCTGGGAAAGTTACAATAGTAGGCAACAGCAGGAGAAATTCCAGGCCTGATTCAGAGCAGGCTACAGACTGCCAAAATTCTCTCAACATCCTTACTGTGCTCTTTGAAGAATTACAAAACCAAGAACAAGATAGATCAGTCTGATTTAAATCATACAGCGAATGGCTTAAGCAGGTTTGGGAATTCTGCTCTCTGTCTCTGTAGGATTATAATAAACCTTTCTATCAAGTTTCTTTCTTAAGCTTGTCTCCTGTAATGAAGACAAAGAACACAGTGGTTGGTAGAACAATACAGACATCATATGTCTGTAATGATGACTTAAACAAGCTCTGGGAAACAACAGTACAAAACGTCTACTGGTGGAGGGAAGAAGGGCATGTCTCTCACATCCAGCAGATGTACTAAATAGTTTCACTGTCTTGTACCAGGAATGTCTTCACAGACTTAGGTTCTGTGACAGGAATTCTTTCACCAGCTCAGTGACTTTCTTTGTGTAAGACTGCAGAGTAAGGTTTTCCAAAACTAATTTGGCCCAACTGTAAGCCATATGAGTTTTGTCTTTATTGTGTCTTGCCCTGCCTGAAACTTCTAAGTATCAGCATGTGATTTTACTTCATCACAGCAGTGGTACATGTGAGATTTTGTGCCCTGGAGTGAGAGCTGGGAAAGGTACTGATGTATGTGGAATTATGCAGTACAGGAGAGAGATCTAGAGATGTCTGCTATGCACAGTGCACAGGTGGTGAGAACAAAGGTAACAGCAGCAGAGACTATCAGAGGATCTTTAATGTTGAGAGTGTGTTTATGTTTGTGCCTTGTGAGACTGCCACCGCCAGGTGAGCTGCACAGTGGGGATGAAAATAGCACATGTATCCACGTTTGGTGCAGCTGTATTTAGGACATCATCTTTAAGTCAAACCCTGTCTTCTTGTTTCTAGTAAGAGTAGTTATGCAACCACTGCAGGAATGGCAAGAGGCACAAGACAGGAAATGTTTCTGATGAGGATAAAAAGTGAATTGAGCTGGCAGAGAGTTTTTCTGGCTTATAAGAAAAGTGAAGATGAGATCCTTCCAGCATCATGCTGATGCTGAAAAATGTGTGCAGGAAAGAAAAATGAGAAGTTGGAAGAAACAGACAGAAAAACAGGGAGAAGGATGAGACACAAAGCAAATTAGCTGGGGGTGTAAATGAGGCCTGAAGAGATGGCTCAGTGTACATTAACAAAGAACAGCACGGGAAAGGTGAAGCAGGATGGAAGAAATTTGGGTCAGACTGGGCTAAGAAAAGAGTGGGAAATTAGAAATAAGATTTGACATGGTTTGCATGTTGCTCTGTTTATCCAAATATCTGGGCAGTGAACTCTTTGACAACAGTCACTATCTTATTACACAGCAATAAATGCTATCCCACCTACACATTTCCTATCTGTTGCTAACACAGAGGACACTGTGCACACCTTTGACCAAAAGCCACAGCAGTTCTTGCAGATAACCACCTCAATTCTCAATTTCCAGGTATTGATTATCAGGTAAGGACAGTAAAGTTGAAACTATAATGACTGGATTTTCATTCCCAGTCTTTGTAGTTTTGTGGGGTAGTTTAGGCTACTCCAGGCACTTCAGCATTTCCAGCAAAGGGGTTCTAGACTAGGGATGGGCAATAATTTGCTACCAGAATCTTTTATACTTGCATCCCTATCTCAGAATTTGTAGTAGTTTGGGGACTGATGCTACCACTCAGGTTCTTTTATTCAGCCTGTAAGTAGCAAAGACAACTTTCTTTTGCTGATCAAATTGTTCCCAGGGACATCTGGAAAACCATGAGACAGATTTCTTCTCTATAAATATTTAGGCAGATCATCATTTACCTGATGACATATGTGTGTTGTATATTTTTAGTGGTACATATTTATCCATGTACTAACTATGCACCCAAACTCTAATATGTTTTCTGGTCTGTTGCCCTTATCATACTTACACTTTAATGGATGAGATAAGCCACACTAAAGGTATCTTGTGTAAACTTCTGGTAGTTCTTTGATGGCCTGCAGACATCTTGATCATTAGTCCATTACTTATCTGCTTATCAATTAACAATCCCAAGCCATTCAGTTGAACAGTTTTGGCAATTCTATATACAAGCTTCTTGTGCCTAGTGCCTACTTTAACACTTTTGTAATAAACAATTGTATACCCCAGACTTAGTCCTTGAGATGGAACAAACCATAGTCATATCCCAGAGGCCAGTGCCTGATAGTACTTAATACATTTTAAATGTTATCAGGTCTTAGGAAATAACATAATTTTTTTTGTTTATTTCTATTTAAAGGAGTTTAGAATTCGTAATGGTTTTTTGACTGAAAAATTTTTCCAGAGACCCTTTTCTACCACTGACAGTGGAAAAAGTGATAGAACAAGCAGGATAAAAACCTTTTCCAAAGTTGTAGAAATAACTTGTTCAAATAAGAGTTAACATTTCTGTTGATTATAGTTTCGCTGATATGACATAAATGTGCTTTGACGTATTAATTCTCCATAGGGTCCCAGTCATCTTTCTAACATATATACTGTCATTTACTTAATTCAGCTGCTAGTGGCATTATTAACCTTCTAAGAACATGACACCAGATGTCTGGTTTCAGAACAGAGCTGTTTTGACACACAGGTTCCCTCTTGCACATGCTGTGCAGGGAAGGAATAACGCCTTGCAGGCAAAGAACTCAGCTGAGCGGTGGAAGGTGTCTGGATTCCCCTCTATAGCTGCTACAAACTTCCTCTATGGCCACAGGCAAGTCAGTCTGTCAAAAAACACAAGTCTACACCTCACCAAATCCTCTTTTCCCACTGGGTCTCTCTCCCTTCAGCAATATGACAGCATGGCTCATGGACCTACTTTTGGAAATACATGAACAGGAGACTTTCTGCTCAGTCTGTTGAAGCTCATGGCCTTGAGTTAAACATCATAGCATGACAGCAGAGAGGCATTGTACAAGAAAGAATCCTAACCTCTAAAAAAGTTTCAGAAAGAAGTGGGAGGGAAACACAAAGTTGCAAAATGGCTTATTTTAGCTCCTCTACCAGGTCAGCAGTAGAGAGAGGAACAAAATCGTAGTCTGTGATGTGTGTTGTTACTGAGCTCACTTTAACAGCTTCCCAGTTAACATATGGCTTGTTTCCTCTCATTTGAATTGTCATACATGTTTGTTTTTTTATATAGATAACTGGTTTTGTATGATCTTCTTAAACAGAATTTTACTTTTTGCCCCTGCACTCTGGTGTGCCTTTGGTGAACAGACAAGTAAATTCAGTATAGGAGAAAAGTGCTGTGGTGGATTTATAATGGGAAATCAGACTTCATAAATATAGCATGGCACTGGAGTCAATGACTGCATGAAAAAGAATGATTTGATTAGTTAAACATACTTTTCCAAAAGTTACTTGATATTTTCCTGTCTTACCAGGAGCTCTTTAAGGACCAAAGTGGTTAAATAACTGATTAAGGAATCAAAGAGTTATGAATAAATGGTCAGTTTTCCTGATAGAGAGTTAAGTATAATCTGGATTTATTACCTGATGGATCAGACAATAATTATGTCATTGACACCAATTAAACATCTTTCAATGACAAATTAAAAGGAGTAGGGTGTCCCAGTGGGGGCAACAAAACCCAGCAGTCTCAGGCTTGGCCACCACTCTTGGAATAGTTTGGAATAATCAGGAGAGGGCAAATAACCTCTCACCTTCCTGAAGAAATGGCCTACTGAATGTCGCTTTAGCTCCAGACCTCTGTGTCATTAGATGTGCATTAAGATAGAGAAGTGTCTCTATGAGAAAAATGCGTTCAACTTTAGGCTGGAAATGAATAAACAGAGTGAGGGAGTGACAGTAATGTATGGAGTTATGAATGTCATGTGGAGGTGGAATAGACAAACATGATTTAGTGTCCAATGAAATTACCAGGTATGCAGACAAGAAAATATTCAAGGCTGAGTACTTTATTATACAGTCCCACAGTTCAATTACAGCACTTGTTACTACACAGACACTATAGCACCCACAAATGTCAATGGCTTTATGAAATAGACAAAGTCAGAAGGTCCATCCAATATTGCCATTTTGGCTTTGGAATGTGTGAAAAAACTTGCCCACATCTTTACTTTTTCCAAAGTGTCCAGCAAAGTCTATCCTAAAAATCTAAAGGCTGGCTAGGCAGACCTTTTTGAACTCCAGTGTCTGTTTCTGTATTCTTACAGTTACTGCAGACTCAGGCCTTTGGTATTCTGGTCAGTTTTAGTTTTATGTGTTTATTCACTGAAAGCTGCTGGAGATAGAGTTTTCTTTTGCTCTATGGATGTACAGTCTCTAATGGAGAGGGATGGGTCCCTAATTGTTCCCTGGGGCTTCATGTGCTACTTTCATACACATTATAATTAAAAGTTAGGCAAGAACCAATTGAAAATGTGCACAGTAAACAGAGAATCTAGTTTGACATGCTCATCCCTCAGCTAAAGCTCTGCAGTTATTTACATGGAATCCTGACACACTTTTTCCTTCCTCTAACTCTTCTACTTTCACAAGACTCTCACTTAGAGCTGCACAGTTCTGTGTCCACAAAGTACATCCTAACTAGCACAAGGCACTCTGCCTGCAAGATTTTTCCTTCAAAATCTCCCTCTCATGTCTTCCAGTGTCCCAGAGATACAATGTGCCATGGAGGAAGGGAGAAGATAAGTCCTAGCACAGAACCATTCCCTGGCTCTCCCAGAGATGGCTTCTCTGTCTTTTTCTTTCTAGTGCCCCTGTCCAGGAACATTCCTGCTGATGGTATAATGTGAAGCGCCTTAGTACTGAATAACAGCTCATGCTGAAACATTCAAAAGAGTTTGAATCACTTGGTAGAAGAGCATCAGCAGCCAACTCCAAACCAATTTTCCCCCAGCATTCTGAGTAGGCTCTAGACCAAATATCAAGCTAAAAATTAATCCCTTTTTAATGTGTGAGATTAGGTTTCCTTTGGTAACTCAGTGATGGTACCAATCAGGCCGTTTTCTAAAATTCACACTGACATCAATGAGGGCTGTTGACTACAAAGATATATGGATAAGAAAGATTGATTTTATTGCTTAGAATCTGATTTTTGGGTTTTCTCTTTGCCATTAGTACTGTTTTTACTATGTATTTGAGCAAAAATAGATTGGTTTCACTTTAGTTTATACTGTATTGGCTTTGAATAAAATCTGGATTGTAAATATTTTATATTTACAATCATACATATGAAATTGTATTAGAAAGGTATGTGTTGTGGTTTTAAAGTTCATTTAGACACCTGTCTTATTATTTTTATAAAATCTTGGATTTTGCCAAGTATCAAATTTAGTGGAAGAGTGGGCAGATGGTCACTCAGTTATATTTTTGAATAACATTGGTTTAACTTGAAGCTCTGCATGATGCTTCACTTAAGCAGACTCAAAGGCAACAGAGGTCTAACTGAGTGGAGTTATCCAGAGTACCACACTGGAGGTAGGATGTGAAAGGTCTTCTTTGACAGCAGCCATGAATGTCTCACCAGATAAGCCTTAAAAGGACCATCAGATAGGAAATACAGTGTAGCACCCTGCCAGTGAATTTGTTAATTAAGAACAATGCATCGTTTAGACCCAAGGCTGGGAGTACTGCTTTTATCTCCCAAGACAATGTCTTGTTTGTACAGCTGGGGAATGACGCCATGAGACTGCCTAGCACAGAATGCATTCCTTGCAAACGCTCTGCTCTCTGGCTGTTACACTTTAAGAGGTGAGCTTAGAAGAAGATAGTATTTATCTTAACACTGGACATTCTGAAGGGGAAAAGGAAACAATGAAAAGCTCTTGAGCATCTCAAAGTCTGTTGATCAGAGACTTTTCAATGCATTTTTCCCTCTTGAAGATGGTGTCCTTGAGCCTGACCACATGCATATTCCTCTTGCTCAAGCAAGGTTTGGATCAAATCCCTGTCTTTAAAGTTGATCATTGATTCAAAATTAGAACGACTGGCTCCAAGATGTGCCTTCATTAAGGACTTCTCTTAAACTTGCTGAGCCAGTAGCCCAGAATTGTGACTTCTGCCACTTTGCATTCAATCACCTTTCTTTGTGTTTCCTTGGTTACCATATGGAAGAAAATTTGCAACAATATTGTGGTGGAATGGGAGAAAAGGAGGATTTCCTAGAAACCTTGTCTCCTTTACAACAGTTATGAAGAATATACTTGGCATGACATATTTCTTGAATCATAAATTCAATGTCTGTTTTACTCCTGGCATAACTTCTAGCTGTTGCTGGTACATATGATTTACTCAATGAACGGTGCATTGATCCTGCATTACTGTGAGCTGACTGTAATGGAGCATTTTCTTTCACACCACCAGAAGGAGCTATTGAATTTAAAAAGCCTTTCCCTCAAAGCAGGAACTCCTAGCATAGCAGAGCAACCAATAGAATAATAGAGCAGACACACTGTCTTCCTTGGAAGTCAAGCCAATGAGCAGATTCTCACTTAGGATCTGCATCTTTTTCTGATTCACTGTGTTGTAGAATCAAAACTGATTTTACAGGGTTTAAGATCCAAAGAGATGGGAAATCTATTGAGGCAGGTTTACCCATACATTTTTCCACAGAGAGTGTAGAACCTATCATTTTCCATTAGGTCACAGCTCCAAAACGTTAGGCTAACAGACCTGTGAAATACTTGAGAGCTAATGGCAACGTCCATAAGGATAAATGAAACCTGAAGTTTATCTTATCCATACTGACTGGCAATCAAAATGCATTGGCTATGTGTTGAGTGTTTTCCGAGGTGATATGAAGATGTGCAATTATTTACTGTGTCTCATGATGAGATTGATAAAGTGAGGCATGACATTTATAGCCTACCTTCTATGAGTTTGCTCTTTATATTTGACAAAAAACTCCATACATTAACAGAAAAAGTATTATTTTGCTTTGGCCTGTCTTCCTTTTATTTATTTATGCCTTTTTTGTCTGACAGCAGCCTGAAAATCTGTGATGATTGTTTGAAGGTGTTGCATTCTGTGTGAGTGTGTGAGTAGCTTTGAATGAGTGTTTAAAATAATGTTTAATTAATTCCTAATTAATAAAATACCATTTGTCATGAAGTTTCAATTTGGAATGTGCTATACAATTTGCTAAGTCAGTGTGTCCAGCATATTAAAAGAGTACTTGCTTTAAACATGTGTATTATGCATGTCTTTGGATTGACACACAGTGAAAATGTGTCTGAGGAATAACTTTTTCCAAATACCTTCAGGCAGTTGTTCAGGCTGATTGATCTCAGCGCTGGCTTTTCTTTATGTTGACTTTCTTACTTTATAATGCACTTGTTCTCATGACACTCTGCTAGTACTCAGGCATAAGTTTGGGCATATAAGCACAATAAATCAAGTATTGCTCTGGGAAGCTTATAGTACAAATGGTTACTAGATATGAAAAATATATAATAACAGGAGAGCAAGGAGCAGGGAAGAACTGAAGGATAGTGGTGTGAAAAGGAAGAAAAGGTATATTGACTGGGCATATATATTTTGGAAGTCTCATATTTTGGGCTTGTTCTTTGTTTTTTATACCATGATAATGTCCAGTGGCCCTTTTCAGGAGTGATGATCTTGGGCTAGATATTTTGCTGTGCTAAGGTGGAAATTGAAGGTGGTTCCTGTCTGAGATTTAATCTGTGTGATTGTGATCTAGGAAAAGATGGTTGGAAAACGATTACAAAAATAGGTACTATAGGCAATGAGTTACATGTCAAAAACTCTTTATAAATTTATAAATACTTTTACTTTTTCTTTGTAACAGTAGCTCACAAAGATTTCTTCTTCCAAAAACCAGATCAACATGCCCTGTGTTCTTTTTCTTGGGAAGTGGGAACTACTTAGATGTGGCTATGCATCTGTAATGACCTTATACCCTGACTATTGACAATTTTCTGGAGTTATGGGGCTGTTGCTTTGATTAAAATCGGAAACAGCCACCAATCTGTGCTCAGCAGCACAGTGGGCACTGAGACCATATCAGCCAAAAAACCACATATCGTTGTGCTATGGATTTTCATCCCCAGAGCTCTGTCATTGTAGCACAAACTACCAGAGGACCTGTCTCAACCTGAGCCTGATTTTCTGCAACAATCACATAGGAATAACAGCATCATTAGCACACAGAAAACAGTTTCCAGTCTTGGAAACTCAATCTTTTCTCACAAAGAAAACTTTCTCCATTAGATTGTCCATAAACATACACTTTAAAGAAAGAAAAATAGCTTTTACTGAATTAGAAAGATAGAAATAAGATACTTCATGTTATTTTGCCTCTCCTACATCAGCTGGTGCTTGAATAGTTCTAAAAGAACCTAAAGACACAAGTAAAAGAAAGCAGACAGTAGGAAGTCAGTTGTGGAAAGAAACACCTTTCACTGTGCATGAGGCTCTTTAGAAACACACAAATATGTTACTATCAGTATATATTTACAGAGACATCATTTTTATTTTATCCAAATGGAAATAACAAATCTCCCTTATGGCCTAATCACAGGAAACAGATAACTTCTGTCTGTTCAGTTAAACCTGGCTGAGTGACAGCATATATAATTCTGTCCTTAAAAAATGTGCATCAGATCTGTAGGCCCCTATGAAATTCTATTTTCCTGTTGTATTCAGGTTGAGGATATTTGGACACTGGGTGTTTGGTTTGTTGAACTTCTTGGAAAAGATCCTGGTACTGGGAGTTGAACTATGGGGTTCCTTTGTTAGGATTTCTAATAATGGTTTTGTGCTGTGGCTTTTGTCCCCTGTAAACTCTGTGGGCTTAATTTTTGCCAGTGCAGGCACTAATGTACAGGAATCCAGCCATATGCTGTCATCTGCAGGTTTGGAGCATTCCTTGCCTCTTGCATGATGCTTGGCTTTTTCTGGCCACAGAACTTAGATTATTGGAATAAATGAATTTTTACCCAGTCAGATTGTCAATACACTTATGATTCCCCTTGGTGAGTCTAATCTGTCCAATGTCAGTGCAACTTTTGGATGAGTAGGTATTTGTTGGCAAGAAGAAAGGGTTTGAAGTCTGGCCTCTTTCCAATATTGCAAAATGGTTACTCACAGCACAGTTACTGACTAGTAGAAGGAAGCACATTCAGGACATTTTGATGGCCTCCTCATTCAGGAGTGAACATCTGTCCAGAGCCACAGACCAGACTCACAGAGCAAGCAGGAGAAAGTCAATGCATCTTTGAACTTGGTCAAAACATTCAGTAGCAGTTTTCAATATTAATCTCTGGTTACATCAGCATTCTGAAATGTCAGTACATACACTCCCTCCTTCCTGTAACGCTGAGAAAAAGGTAGTTTCAGACAGTTGATCACACCTATGTTTCTCTATTGGCAAGGGAGAAAATTAGGTGACTAATGAACTAGAGACCTATTTTTGAAAAGATGAATGTAGATAAGAGACAAGTTACCCAAACTAAGTCTCTTCTTTACATGTTGGTGCTACAATGTGATGGTGTCAGTGAGAGATGACTGCATCTGCTGTGCCCATGCGGGAAGTGTTTCCCTTGTGTAGCATCTCCCATATCCTGTAGTACAGTCTGTGCATGCAGTCAAACACTATTAATTGTGGATATCGTGCATATTTTCTCTTTTTCCTTTCTTCTTTTGAATTTTCCTTTCTGTGAGGGTAAATCTGTCTCAATAAAAGATGTGGAAAAAGTACTCTGAAGCAGGCTGAGGATCCTAAGGTCATACCTTTTCTGTCCTGTCCTGTCCCGTCCCTTTCACCCTATTGCCCTAGTCTTCAGATTAGACCATCTGTGAATCTTGTTATCCAGCACTGTGCAGAACAGAGTGTTTGACTGATCCCTGGCACAGCCAGCGTGTTGCCTTGGTGGTTGTGTGGGATGAAAAAAGCACAATACATGCCTTTTCTGTCTGAGACTTGTTTATCTGCACAACATCCAGGCTGCTCTGGGAGAGCTCTCCTCTTGGTGATTGCTGACAATCAAAAACAAATCAAATCAAGGCAAAGTTAGAGAAATTCTGCTATACAAAGAGCTACTCTAAAACAAAGCTGCATTTTTGTGGTGCGTTGTCCTGGCTCTGTGTGAGTCCTGTAAAGAGACAAAGGCAAGCAGGAAGGAAATCTCAGCTGCTTAGTAAATGCCCTAATTTGATTTATTTTCTGCTCCCTTCCCCCACTCAAACTGTTCTGCTAACCTGTTAGTCCCAACTCAGACAAGTAAGACCTGCTAATCTGATTAGTCCTGACACAGAGGAGCAGGGCTGCTGGGAAAAGCTGGACCCTTACAGCTGTTTCAGGCTTCAGCTTCGATCATAACGTTATGGGGTAGCTGAATGTATAGTGCAGTGTGACAGAAGCCTGCAGCATGCACACAAGTGAGCAGTGTGACCGTCACTGAAGATTTCTGCCCTGGGTCTGAGGCCACTGGAATATAAACCATGTTTCGTGTCACCTTCAATGTAGTGACAGAGAAAGTAACCTTCACCTTGGCAGCCTGCCCCTCCGCCACATGGAAGGTAAGCTCAGATATGCATAAAGTAAAAAGGTTGATGGCACCACAAAATGTGCTTCTAAACATTTTTCCTAACCTTAGGCCATGCTTGAGATGTTTTAAGGGGAACAATAATGTTTTAAGGGAATTGCACTGCAATGCAACATATGCACAACTGGTTGGAATTAGACTAAGTGGGTCTGGTTCTAGAGAACAGCTTACTTGTTGCATTTTAAAGTTGTTCTCATTTGACTTTTACAATAGCCAAATTCATAGTCATTCTCCTTATTCTGGTCTGGAAATGCTACTTATTTATATTAACAGCAAATCTAGAGAGATATATAAACATAACCTACTCATTTCTTTAAGGAAGGGACACTGTTTTAAGAGAGCTTTCAAGTTTTCTCTATAATTTAGGGGTTCTAAGCATTTGTGAAATGTATACCATGATATGATAAATTAGAGCACAATGCACCTCTATAATAAGGGACTAAAAGAAAAAAATGCATGATAATACTTGGGTTGAGGTTGTGATAGAATTTGGCAGAAGTCAGAAATGCTTTGCACATCAGCTCCTTCTCCCATCCATCAATTCAGTTCACATCTTCACCTCCTTGAGACACAGATTCCCACCTTGTCTTGAAGACAGTGGTATGGTTGGGATGAGATGGGAACAGGTTCGTTGCCTTTCCTTTCTCTTCTGGGAGTGTATACTTTCACTGTAATGCAGCTGAGAGAACAGGTACTATCTTCTGAAGGGTTGCTTTAAAAGCTTCCTTCTATAATTTGTTACTTACAGAGCAGTTACTGTAAGAACCTCATCTCTGTTATTAAGCCTTTCAGATGTGAGACAATTATGAATATCTAGTTACAGTGCCAGAGTAATTCCTCTTGCTTTAGCTGTCCATGATTCATTATGTGGTGTAAGTAGTTGTCATATATCTTTACTGTATAATTTTCTCAGTCTTGGACCTGTCTTTTCTCTTGACTTGTGAGGTAGACACTGCCCAGAAGCTGTTATTAGAAGGTCTTTAAAGGGGCTGGTACAGTGTGGCCCCGGCCAGACCTGTGCTATATGTAGCACTGTGCACTAAATAAAAACCTGTCAACCAGGGCAAAGTGTGTTTGGAGTAAAATTCATGTGAAATGAATTTGACCAGGTGCTTTCTCTCTGGGGGAGGGTTTATGGTAATATTGCTTCAGTTTTCCTGTTTATTAGTAAAACTTAGTTTCCCAAATGTGTATTTATTAGCTAGCAATGAAAAGATCATTTCAACACAACATAAAATGGCTTTACATATGCTTGCTAATTGTGCGTTAAAGATTTTTCTTCCTTTATATCAGGACTTAGAACTCTCTGCCTTTAGATTGCAGGGCACTTCAAAGAAGGAATTAAAATGGAAAAGGATCCTGGATCTTACCTGGCTCATGGACTCTTGGAACAGCAAATAGGGGTGCAAATATAACCCAGCTGTGTGTTGCATTTCAGTGATCATTTATGTTAGACATGAGTACATTGTAGTAAATGCCTCTGGAAGAAACTGGCAAGTACTGAAAAGTGCACCCTAGCATGCCTTTTCTTTTCTCCAACTCTTCTCTTATTTGGATAATTTAAATTATTTTATATGTGCAGACATAAGTAAGTGCTTAAAAGTAAAAGCTAAAAAAACCCTATAGTACAGTATAACTTTGTAAAATGTAGTACATTTATTGATGAACTAAATAAAAAACAGGTAAGAAAGTAGGCACAATTATATGAACAAAAGAAGATGGGATGCCAGGCCAGCAGAAGAGATGGCTTTGCAGTAGAGCTTACATAATGCAAAGTTAATTTAGAGAAAGCTTTGTGGAAGGAGTAAGTGTGTTTTATTGGCCAGCTATTACAGCTGGAAAATATCTGACATGGTTTCAGGTGCACAAGCCTTCTATTTTGACAGTAGGAGGCTAATGAAAGACTGTTCCCCCACAACCTCACTTTGCTTATGTCCTTGTGTCAGCCAGAAGAGCACTGGTATTGCAAGTTGATTTAAATCCTTTAAAGCTGAAAGAGGTCGCATCTCTACTGGAGGACGGAGGACGGGGATGTGTCCTTTCAGATTGCTAAGTCTTTGTCTTCAAGAGTAAGTGCCCCAGTCTGCAGATAATGCCGACACGTTCTGCTTTTCCATACAGCACAGCATGACCAGCAGATGAGTCCTGCACGGTGTGGTGGGACAAGGATGCTGGGGCAACTCTGTAGCATATTTCTTGGGGGTGGGAGGAGCAGAGCAAATTCTGTCCCAAATTGTTACCTTTCTACCCTATGCTATGCAGTGGTAGTGTTAGTTTCCCTTAGAAGTTAATTTCTGATTAGAAGTATTGGTGAAAAGTATTTCACCCTATTTAAATTATCTGGGAAATATTAATTCAATGATATTTTAATGAAAAAAGCCACAGTATTCCTGCTCCAGACGTTTCAATCTTTGAAGCATAAACCCCCTGCTTTTGCAATACATTATTTTGAAAAACCGGTTTAATTAGAAGTGGGGAAGGGTATGGACATGGAACAACTAGAGGGAAGTGACAGCTGAAAAGGGCTCAAGTTGTCAAGTGAAAAAGGCTCAGAGTTGAACGAGGCTGTTCACACAGGCACCAGTACCTGAAGGCCAAAGCAAGAAGAATCACTGCTATAAACTGGGAGCATCTTTATTATAAAGCCTGAAGGAGGGGACTGAGCTGCTTTTTCTCACCTCTCTGGGTCACTCTGCCTCTACTCATTTCCCTGCTCCATAGAGAACAGGCTGCTGGTACTTCTCGATCTGTTGACAGGTGTGTAGCGGGCCAGCAGAGCAAAGGGCTGAGTAATCTGAGATGTGCGTGGGTTACAAAAATCAGGCTGCAGCCGCTATCAGCTTGGCCAGAATCCCTCTTCAAAAGGCTTTTCAGGTTTTGCTCACTTGAATTACTGTTGCATTTTCAATCAGTTGCTGCTAATGTTTGGGGAGTCTTGTGTTGTGCCTCTTTGTATCCTATATCTGGCTTTAAGAGCAGGTAACAAGATCATGCCGCTATTGATATACCTACAAACTCCTACCACTCATTTCCTAACCTGTGAACAGACAACATGCTGCTTAGATAAATGCAATTCACTGGGTACCAGCAGATTTAGTTACAGAATGTATTTGCTCATGGAGGCTTAGCTATGCTTGAATCCTATTGATTTTCTCTTACTGTTGGTGGTTTGGCTTTGTTGAATCCTGTCTGAACTGTATGGGAGAAAGCAGCAAAAACTGCTGGTTTGTGGCTTTCTATTCAAGGCCAGGAAGTTCCCTTGATGGGGATCAACCTAACTGGGGGCTTTCATGCCAAATGATGCTGCACTTTATCTCCCTGACATGGACAGATAAATGAGCTGGGGGTGGCTTTGCAGTCAGTTGGAGCCTGACCCGAATGCGCATTGTTGCCAACTTTGGAAAGCTGCACAATGGCCCTGTCTCCCGGGCAGTTACAGCCGTTGGGGCAGGGACCTGTCGCCTGGAAGGCTGTTAGGAAATAATGATGTTAACCCCTCCCTAAGGATGTGGGAACAGTGTTCAAATCTTACGAAGTGGGTAATATCTGTGATAAGGAAAGCAGAAAAATCGGGGGCTTAGTGCTCATTTTCTTTCTGCAGCAAGTTGAGCACAGTGCGTCAACATGAAAAGGACTGGTGGGGAGGTGGGGTGGGAGGCGTGGGAAGTAGGCAGCAGCACTCAGCTTTTCTGGCTCAGATTAACCTCCCCTGTTGCTGCTTTGGAAACCTCAGTCAGACTTGCATAGAGCTACAGTTGTCTGCTCTCTTCAGCAAGAGCAAGTGCACATTACTGAACCATCTCTTACTACTTTGTTGTCATAGTTCCTAAATACACCCCTAGCATCGAAAACCACCACAGTAAATACAGTACAAACAGAAACAGGCTGATCTATGGATTTAGTGCATGAAAACAAAGGACCACACCGTGAGCAGAAAGGACATAAAGTGGTGTCAAATATCATCCTCATGTGATGGCACCTGAAAGAGCAGTGCAACATGCATGAATGTGGCACGTACTGTAATGGATTATTTGGTGTTGAATTCACTGTAAGGTCTTGCATTTGTCCAAGGAGCTGGTTTGCTCCCCACATCCCCTTAAAGCTGTGGAGGCAGTGGAGATGAGGAGGCTCAGAACTCTGGGGGAAAATTTCATCTTGTTCTTTACTTGGGTCTTGTTTTGAGCTTGTAGAACAGTACATTTCTCCTTGAACAGTAACCACAGTTTGTAACTGTTAAATATAGAGCTGCTAAACAGTTCCAAATCTAACTTCCTTGAAAAAAAATTAAGAAACTTGTATTGCTCTCAGTTTTAATTTTAAATGTTTTTTGTTTTTTACTTTGATTTTAAAGAGTATTCCATTATATACTATTTTTGCCTATACTGTTTTCAATTGTACCACCAGATACCTGCATATCAGCTTCTATGAACTTTGTTCAAGGTTCACAAGCATGTGTGACGTGTCTCTTTATTTTCCCTGATCGTGAGTGCAGACTCACATTTTGTATAGTTGTTACTTCTGGATGCACCTCAAAGGAGTTTAATGAAGTCCCTTCCCTCTATACAATGTTCAGAGTCCTGTAACAATTTATGGCCCCAAATACTTGTATGTTCAGTAATGCTGAACACCACAGTAACACAACCACCTCTGGGATTATGATGACTAATTTGGGAGCTACTGCTATAGAAGCAAGTACTTTTTGAAGTGATGACTTACTAATATTTCCAGTAACAGTCTCAGAGCTTTATTTCCTTGAGCCATGATGAGAGATCGAGATTTTCTTCCTGTCATTATATTTCTGGGAATTCTATAGCTCCACATCTCCTCAAAGTTCTTTCTAGCACAGATTTGCACAGCTTTAGAGAGCTTTCTCCCGCTCTCTCTATTTTTCATTATGTATAGCATATCCTCCTTTGCTAGCTTTTGTTCCTCAACAAAAATATCAGTATTATTTTAACCCTCTACCAAACCCTTGCATGAATGGATCAGCAGGTTCTTGTAACGCATAAAATCAAGTCTGTGATGCTCCTTTTGTCCCCAACTCTAATTCACCAGCAGATGGTAGCAAACATCGCCTTCCTTGCGAGCTCCGCCTGGGCATCAGTGAATGAGGAAGGGCCGGGGTGCCTCATCGGAGTAATTTGTTTTCAGCTAGAAGAAATAAGCTGTAAACAAAGTAGTTGTGCAACTCGGAACAAGGAGGCTAACCACGGAAACCATGGAAATATTGCTGCATTCGGGACAGAAGAACTAAGTAGAGGTCAGAACAAACTCACTGCAGTGACTTGCACTGAATGGCATGAGAAGCATTTTAGTGTCACTGTTATTCTCGTAGTGACAAAAAGGAACCATTATTTGCAATGTAGCAAATGAACAACATTCAGGGAGTCACGATAAAATTGAAACTGCTCTGGGTCAGCTCTGCCCGTGTATGTTGACCCTTTGTACTGAAGACATGGAAAGTTCAGGAAGGCAACTGCCTTACTAAAGGCAGTTTCTAGCCATTTATTTGGTTTTATTCTGAGATATACCACTCTGGTCCTTTTATATTTGGTATTGGCTGCTAATTACCACTTACTCTCTTCTGTACACTTCTCATTCAAATGGCTTGTTATGGCAGCAACATCTCAGCTTCTTTTTCCTAGCAATGGCTAGAATGACAACAATGGAAATGAGACATAGAATGGAGAGAGGGACAGGATAAAGCACAAAGTGCTAAACTGTGGTGTAATTCCCATATGGAAATGTCTCTTCACTTATAAGACAGTACAGTATAGATCTGGGCAAACTATTTGTGGCAAATCATTGGATATTTTTTGCCTATACTGTTTTCAATTGTACCACCTCTACTTTCAACTATCTAAATAAAGATTTGAAATTCTTTGACTTCTTCATTCAAACACTGTTTAATTCCATAAGCAGTTTTTGGGAAGCATTTCCTTTGTTCTCATTTCTTCATCAATAAGTGTTTGATGACGAAAATCTAAGAATTGCCTGACTGCATACTGAAATTGATTTATATGTTTATTTACTGGAAATGAAAAAAAAAACATTTAAATATAATTTAAAATAAGATAATGGCTTTTTATGGGTATAAAAATTATTCCTTCTCCAGTGCTTACCATATCTTGTGCCAGAAAACTTTTATTGGTTAAACTTTTAGAATAGAAAGAGAAAGGAAGGACATCAGTTACCGTGTTGTGCTGCTCCTTTCACAGGATGACTTGATCTGGAAAGATCACTGAACACAAATGGGACTGGCTATACCTCTGTCAGTGCTTATGCCCCATACCTGAGGATTTCAGCTGAAGCTGTCAGGATTCTCCTTTGGCCTTAAATCCTCCTATTTTCTTGCAACAATCAGAAATACCTGAATACTTCTGTGCCTTTGGCTGGTATAACTGGCCTGAGTCCTTTTAGCTCCATTGGCAGGAGTCAGTGGTGTAATACTGTGTTGAACTGCATGTGCAGGGTACAAAGTCCTCCCAGTGTGACAACACTTGTCTCCCAGAGCTGTGCTATTGACAGAGGTGATGATCAATCAGTTCAGGGACAACCCAGATTTTTGCTTTGGAGTTTTTCGCCCATATCCCTTGCAAGGAGATTTGCCGAGAAAGGCCTGGACATTAGTCGACTCACAACCTAATTTGACAGAGGCAGAACTGGAAGAGGGCACGTTACAGTATTTGAATGTCATGGTTTGGCAGTATGGTAAATCTGCCTTCAGGGACCCTCACGTTTCATCAGAAATGCCATGGCCATCTGAAGCCAAGCTTTGATTTAACATAAACTCACTGCTCATTCAAATTTGTTCAAAACCACTGATGGATCTATTTTGTACTATCAGGTTTTATGCCCAATCAGGTACAATCTGTCTGTACATTTCTATTCTTATGCTTAGATCAAGGAACATCTGCCTCCCACAGCCATCATAAAGCCTCCATAGGAGGATGAAACCATTACAGAGCTTAAACTCTCTCCTGTGTAGTGCATTTAATCTGTCTGAACTGCAGTCATCTTCTCAACTCTGATCAAATCCATTTTATACTGTTGGTGGTGCTTAGATACACCATCATGGAACCACAGCCTAAATGCAGCCATACAGAAAGCTGGTGTCAAAACTGTGAAGTCACATCTCTGCTTGACCACATTTGCATAGCCAATCCACATAAAGATGGATGTGACCTTTTAAAAATATTACACTCAAAATGTCTGTATTTGCCAGTTAACATCAGCGCTACCTTTAGTCATCCTTTACTGGCCTGATGACATATTAGGAAAGGAGGTCTTGTAAGATGAATCTGGATAAGAAAAAGGAGGGAAAGAACAAATGTGAACTGAAATTTGTCACTGGAGAGGATGACTAGAAACCCACTAAACTGCGAGTGGGAATTTCAAGGTTCTTGTTGAACACGAAGAAGGGTTGCTAAGAGCTCTACGGAGACTGGAAAATTTGATGGTGCAGCACCAAAACAAAGAGGCATGTGTATGGAGGAAGTTTGGGATTTATCTTGTAGAAGTTTGGATTCTGACCAAAAAGAATAAACTTTATGTGAAATACTGATTTGATGAGAATACATAATGAAATTATAGTGTAGCTATGTGTTTTGCCCATGGGATTCCCTTTCTGTTCCAGTGCAGATGTTTAGCTCTTGGTAGTCATAGTACTGCTGGGGTGTTATAACTCACTTAGCCATTTTGTGTCTTATGTAACAGTATGAGAAGGTCTTCTTGCTATTACTGTTACAAAATGAGCAGTTGCAAACTTATTGCAGCATGTAGAAATCTTCTTCCACAATGGTAATTCTTTCCTCTTTATATAGTATCCATTGTCTTAGCACAATTAAAATCATCCTAAGTGCTTTACAAAACATAAAAAGACATGGTCCTGGCCTAAAGTGCTTTCTGCTTTAGTTCAGACATGACAGAAGACGTGAGAAATGAGTGAGATGGTGCAGGGATGAGTGAGACCCAGAGTTCCTCTAAAGAGAGCACTCTGGTGTGATGTTTATATAATCCAAGCATTAAATTGTGTCCATCCCCCCTCTCCTTATTGAAGTTTGCATAACTTTTTTCAGAAGCAATTGTTGTTTGACATTAACTGGCACTGCAAGAGTTCTGACTGATGACAGCTTCATTTTTTACTTTTGATAAGAGCTCTTATGAGTCGCATTACAACTTGGGGCATTAAAGAAATATGTATCAATTTATCTTAATATGTCATACTGTAAATCAGAGTGATTTACCTGCTGCTTTAGAAGAACTTCAGCAACCCCTGCAGCAGGGACAGGCACTTCCAAGTGCTTGGCGGTGGGCAGTTGAGAAAACACATATTGCATACATCATTTAGCTCCCAATATGGCCATAAAATGCAGTAGAGATATTTCCTGAGCTGTACTCTGTTCAAGTTTCTTATAAGGCCATCAAATTCTAATCAGACTAGTAAAAACCCCAGTGGTCTTTGCAAAACTGGTCTCAACAGCAGGGAATGTTTAGTGGTGTCTTACTGCTGCATTGACAATAACAGCTCTTCTCATAAAAAGTATTTCCTGGCAACACCTCCTCTCTGAGAACCAGACAGAAAACTGTAGCTTGAAAATCTTTATTTACAGCTGGGTAAAAGTAGTCCTTTGCCTTAGTGAGCTTCTGGAGGTTACTGAGGTTCAGCAGTGCAATAGTCATCTGCTTCCCAAGGAAACTGGCCAGATTATCCATGTGATTGTGGATCATACTGTGCTGGTCCCACTGCTGTTACTGATCCTGAGGGTTAGGAAATGCAGGATACAGCATGGATTTCCTCATTCCCAAGACAGGAATGTGTCCTTCCTACTGGCCATGAGGTCTCTCTGTGATCAGAGAGGAGGGGTGGAACTTCCTTAGACAGGCAATTTGGGTTCAGGGACAGAGGTGACAGACAGGCACATCTAACTCTCTTGGAAGAACTATGCCATTTGCTTCCTATCATGCCTTTAAGCATCCCTCCCTCTGTCATCTTTGACCAGGCAGACTTAGACCAGTCTATTGATTTAGATGTGATCAAATCAACATCCTAACACCTAGCACTTTCCAAGGGAGGATTTCAGAGGGTTGTATTGATGGTGGCAGTGGGTATTCACTTAAAGTTAATGAAGAGAGATTTACATTGTACAGTAATCAGCAAGCAGCTCTGTAAGGGTGTTAGATTGGATCACCCTGGTGGTCACTACATCTCCTTTGGCTCTGGTTTCCAGCACCCAACGTGAATGATGAGACAAACCAATGCAGGGGTCCAACACATTTATCAAAATGCTCTCAAAGTCCCATTGTTTAATTCCATATGGAATTTAATTAATTAGAGGATCTGAACATTATCCAGCAGCACACTGGCCTCCACTGGCCAGCCTCAGGCTTGGCTTGTGCCAGCTTTGCAGGCTCTGTCTCTCACAACCAGGTGGTGGAAGGGAATTGCAGGCAGTGCTGCACCTATGCACAAATGAAGTGGAATTTTTTAGCAAACATTCTCCACTATAAACTCATTCTGCTTGTTTTCCTTATTTCCCAGTCTAAAGTTGGGACATTTCACCTCTCTGTCATTATCTGTTGTCTCATTTCCAGGTTGAACTAAACTAAGGAGAGCTATACACCTTCCACTAGTGCTGTCAGCCCTGTAGCAGGGAGGGGTTCTGCTGGTCCTGCTCACATGACACATCTTTCAGTAAAATGGTTCTGGGAAGAAAAAAGCTGTGCTTGAAAGAGGCAATTCAAGTGAGCAGAAAGCTTTCCATTTAAAATTGGCAAATTGCTTGTTAAAATGAATGAAACAGTGAACTGTGCATAACTCAGGGTGTAGAGTATGTGATGTGACAGACTTCTTGTGACCTCTTTTCTGTCTTGCTGCCCTTTGGGCAATAATATCACCAAGCTCTGCAAGAACACTGTAACTCCAGGTAAGCTCAAAGATAAGCTGAGAGGCTTTCGCCATTTAAACCTCTTTAGAGTCCTAATGCATTAACAGGAGATTTACATAGTGCAAAAGTTACATAAACTGTCCTTTACAGAAAAGTTCTCTTTCATTTGAGTGCCAAAATTTTACTTCTCTCTGAAAGCAAAGGCATTGCATCGGCATTTAACACTATGGCTTCTGCTTCCCTCTCCCAGGGCTCTGAAGCTGCATTTTGGAAGATTGATAACGTGTCTGTGTGTAGTCTGCAAGTTTGGCTTTGTTAAAGAGTATTAAGGTATATAGAGTTTGATACTTTCCTTGGTTCAACATTAAACCAAGCATTTCTTCACTATTTAAAGCTGCCATTTTGACCTTTATCACTGTATTAGAAAGCAGCAGCTAGCTCAGCTGTTTGCAGGAGTTGTTTGCCTTCTACGAACTCAGATTATCTGTTCCAGTAACACTCTATTATTGTACACCATAATAACCATTAACTAGTAACTCTTCAACACAATGAATCTCTGTATTCTGAAGAAACTAGAGCACTCAGTGGGTGCAGTGCCCATTACTCAAAAGGATTTTGGACCACGGTTTGTCTCTCAATTACAGAAAATATTAACCATCTGGAAACTAATAACACAGAATTCTCTTTAGTTACCAAGTGCTTGAAATATCCACTGATTTTTCATAAGAAATAAAAGGTCTTGGCAATTTTCTTTCAGTGTTTTTCAAGAAAGTGGGTAAGTGGGCACTAATTACAGGCTTTAATGGCTGAAGAGTCTCATTAAAGAAGATCCATAAGGACCAACTGTCTGAGTTAGGAGACACAGTGTTTTCATTTCTGCAAGAAGGCTACGAAGGTCTGTGTTTAGCCTTCTCTTACTAGACAGAGTCCTTGGTGTTTCTAAACTATGGGCCTGGCATGCTCTGCAGGTGGCCCAAAACCCCTGGTCCCTCCATCATCTTCATAGGGAGGCAGTGGATGCCACCTAATCATATTTTACCAGTGAAAGCAATGTGATAGTTCAAGGCCTGGAGGGGCAATGATTTGTGTACATTAGACTCTTATCTCAACAAATATTCACTAGGCATACAGAGAATGGACCTTGATGCAAGAGTGGGAAAGATTCCCAGATTCCAGGTTAGTTATTGTCAAATATCAGATTTATAAAGCAGAATGACATTTCTACCTGTAAGAAATGCACCATTCATTTGTCCGGAAACTGAAGGACTGTCTGTCTCAAATGATGGATAATCTGAGCTACTGTGTTTCTGGACCTAAAAATGTTACTAATGAACATTAGTCATGAGGGTGACTAATGTTCTTGTTTGTGCCAATGTTTAGTGAGTCTGAAAAGATGTAGATTCAGTAAATGATCTCCAGACTTTGAGACTCTGCCCAGTTCTACATCCAAAGCTCACCAGCAAGAGGGAATCCTTTATCCCACTCTCAAGTAAGGAAATAATGGAGTGAAAGCATTAAAGTAATAAGACAAAAGCCTGGCTCTACCCAGGGTACAGAAAAGTATTCAGCTGATTTTGAAATCTGGTCTCTTCCTCTCAGTTGCATTGCATACACTGCAAGATAACTCTTGCCTTAAATGGAGGAGACCATTTATAACATCCATAATTTAGAAAAATTCAGACATAAAGCATCATGTATAGTTCAGTAACATGACCTGAATCACTTGGAATTTCAGCTGTAAAACTCAGAATCCAAGATTGAAGACTGAACTATTCTGATGAATTTATTTTCCCCAATTAGAGATCTCATAGCTTGTGTTGTGGGCAGTTCAGATTGTTCCACTCATTATGCTTTGTAGTTTTGTCAGCAGAACAATTTACTGCAGCCTGTCCATGTGTAGTGAATCTATAATGAATTATGGAATTTTGCTGTGAAAGCCTGATCTTTTCCAAAGTTTGTTTCATGGTTTCCCAGTATTGCTGTTCTCATATACTTCAATGGTCTAGGCAGAAAGAAGTAGTTTCAAATATTGTTAAAGAAGTTCACCTAAAAGTCTATCTAGACACGTGAAAACTCATCCTTACAAAGGTATTATTTCCTTCTGCCTAAAGCAATGCAAATATTACACTAAAAGAAAACTTTGGAGAACATAACAGGCTACTCATTATGTTTTCACCAAGGCAATTAGAGTTCTTGCAAACACAAAAAGTGTTTAAAGTTGTCTGCTGGTCCGATATACACTGCACAGCATGTGGTCACCATTAATGTGGCTTTCAAAAAGCTCAGAAGTGTGGCTCTGTTTTCTCATATATCTTGAGAGATGGTTTTTATCTCAACAGTTGTATTAGTGAGATGCATTGGCAAGGTATTGTAAATTGAAAGATTAATTCTGAAGCAGATAATTAACTGGGAAGGGAATCCTCTGACATTAGCTTATATGGCCTCTGATGGGCACAGGGTAGAATATCTCAGTTGGTGAAAGGATACTGTGCTCTGGACATTTGTGATTTGATATAAAGCCTTATAAATCAAGAGAGAAGCTTTCCAAACTTTGGATCACTCTTCTGATATCTGATTCAATAACAAGTCAAGCTGGATCCATTTCCTAAACAAAACCACTGGTATAGACAGATAACAAAGGAGCTTCTGTATTTTTTTAGGCAAGCAAAAAGGGAGAAGATTTATTTCAGAAGCCTTGAGATAATGTCTAATGTTCAAAGAATCAGAATAGGTATGCAGATACATCATCTTAATATTATTATGACCACAGTATGTTAAAATTTTTATGACAGTATTCCTTGATTTACTGACAGCATGGTCAAACAAGAAGCACAGATCCATCCTCTTAAGTTACGTAGTAACTGCAATGCAATTTAAAATCCTTTGCTCTGAAGCTGATTTTAGCATATATGTTTACAAGACTTCTTAAGGGATTAGAAATTTATCTCTTGGCCATTCTCTTCTTCCAGATAAAGGGATGGTCTTCAGATTTAGGATGCCCAGGTTGGACCATTTGTGCTTCTAAATCTGTCATGGGACATTTAGAAATCTGTGAAATCAGACCTTAATAAAGAAGCAGAAGTTACAGAGCTAGTAATGGGACAGGAGATGTAGAAATCTACAGTGCTATCTGCACTGAAGACCTTTGCTTTTTATAATGTAGCTGTGTCAGTGCAAACCCTTGAGGTTAATGAACCATTCCCTGGTGCTGTTGTTAATCTACAAGAGCAGTTTGCAGCATTGGAAAGTCCTGTTTTGCTACTAGGTAAAATCCATGTATATGAGAGGTTTTCTAGCACCACAAGTAGGCAAGAATGATGCTGTTTTGGTACAGGGGGCTGGGTCATTTCCTATCCTAAAACTTCCTGGTTTTAAAACACATTTTGTGTTTTAAACTTACAACAATTGCCCATTGAATAACAAAGAAGAAAGCAAAAGGGAATTCACCTAGTCTACTTACAGCATTACTTGATTTGAAGGCTAAACAAGCTATTGCTTGAATGTTGCAATATTGCAATGAAATAAACCTATCAAATTGGGCAAGATTTGTATGCTTGTGCAGGGAGAGGAACAGATTCACTACTGCACTCACCTCTTGCTTCAGAGTTGCAGACTGAATTGTGATGAACCACAGCAGAAACAGTATCGGGGGCAAAAACGTGGGCAAAAATGCTGACCTTTATAGCATTTGGTGCATTCTGCCAAATCTATGCATAGGGGTGTTTTAATATTTACTTATCATGGTAGTGCTTTATGTTCACAAAATATGTTCATAATGGAGCTGTATTCTGTTAGATGTTATCTATGTAGAAGTGAAGAGTTTCTGCCCTAAAGGATTTGTAAACCAAGAATTCTAGTTCAGTTTAAATAGAAGTTATTTAGTAAGCAAGGCCTTTGGAAGTCTGTTTCCTGCTTATATTTTGTAGTGATTTCTATATTTTCACATATGCTGGGAAAGAAGTTTCCTGAGCTCAAACAAACTACTGACCAGCTTGTCTGATAGCTGCTCAATATATTTATTTCCCAGTGACCAAGGTTAATTTCACCTGGGGCTGGAAGTTCAGGAGCTTGGCAGGCTGGTGCTTGTGCTCCTGTTAGCAGAGCTCCTCTAGATCACAAAGGGAACTCTTGTGGAAGTCAGACTGCATCATCATGTTTCACCCCTGCTATCCAAGCCAGCAGCAAATTCATTTCGTTTAGAGCCAAGAAAGATTTTGCCTATGGTGGGGAGTGGGAAATTGTTCTGTGAGTAATTTTAAATGGTCTTAGTGTCAAGGATTTTTTTTTCTTTTAAATCCCACAGTCTTGGTTTTTAGGAAATTCTTTTTGCTATTTTATGTAGTTTTTCCTTTACTGAGCCCTATCATTATGTCTATACAAAAACTACCTGAATGTGAAATCCTAAAGCACTTTTTTCTGCAGTTTATTTTCAAAATACTTGAAAAAATAGATTTTTGAACAGATTTTATTATTGACCCCTGAAACTATTAAAATCAGTACCAACTGCTCATGAGTTGGTCCTCATCTTTGTAAAGAGTAAACTGCTAGGGTTTTTGTTTTTTCTTCTATGATCTTTAGAACTAGCTGACACCTAAATTATTCAATTGCAGCATAGATTGTGTAGAAAAGTGTGGAAAACATTAGCAATGATCAAGGGACAACTTACTTGACTTCCAGTAAGAAGACATTTTGCTACCAGATGTGTTCATACTCTTTGCAAATGTACTTTGAGGATTTACTGAATATTACTTGCTTTGTAATGACCTAACATTATGTTTTATGAACTCCTGAATAAGAGATTTCCTTTAACAAGACTTAGGGCCCATTACAGTAGAGGTACAGTTCTATGAATTTACAACGTGCAAGTTTTCCACCAAACTGGGGATGGCTCAGCTCCTGTCACAGAAATACAATTTGGCATACAAGGCTAAGCCAACTCTGCTTTTGTCTGTCTTTAATGCAGTGGAATTGTGATATGTTGGATCAGTATTGGTGAACTGGAACTATCACTGTACAGTGGGTGATTTGAACTCATTGGGTTGGGAGCTGCTGCAGCCCATGGTGCAGCAGAATCCTTAAACATGTGACAATGCTGTGTCTTTGGAATATTTCCCCTCAGGAAATGTTTGGATGCTTTTTGTGAACAGGTGCTCTGCAGGAGTTTTGTTTCCAGTATTACACCAAAGAATAAACACATATTTTCTTTTTGAGGTACTTTGTTGCTTCTGCATTTGTTCTTTAATAAAGCTAGAAAGGGCAGAGGAGACTGAAAACTAAACAGACTGAGTATATAAACCTTTCTCTTTTGCCACACCGTAAAAATACCGGTTTCAAATCAAGTTACAAATGGTCCTTTAAGACAGATTAATTCAAACCTCCTCTCTCAACCCTATTAAACTGTCATCTTCCCTGGAGTGGGGATGGGCACTAATCAAACGCACAGATCACAACGACCCTGGTCATTGCGTGGGAGTTGAAAACCCATCTGATGAAGGGCTTGTGAATGACCTTTCGCTTTGTACCGGGCTGCATCGCACTCTCCAGTCAAATACCCATTTAATCCTTAATCTAGTGCAGGTGAAGTTGTTTACTCGCCCCGCGCTGCGCGTGGGAGCCCGGAATTCCCGGCAAGAGCGCGCTGTGCCCCGGGCGAGTCCCCGCGGCTGCAGGGAGCGGGAGCACCGCTGGAGGGCGAGCGGGGGAAGCGCTCCCCTGCTTTTCCTGCTGCCCGCGGCCCCCGATCAGACCTGTGTGCCTGCCTTATGTGAGAAACCTCGGCTTGTTTCACAACCTCTGAAGCAGGTGTTTTCTTGGGGTTTTTTTTTGTCTTTCTGACATTAACAGTATGAATTCTTCATGAAGTTCTTCTCTTGTTTAGCTTCTCAAAGAAGAGTCAATGAGTCACATTGAGTGACTGAAGCATTCCTGGAATTATGCTTCTTAGACATTAGAAAATGTCAGAACAATAACAACATTTCCCCTAGTGTTTTTGGAAGAACATGAAATATGAAGCCCATTAGTTTAAATAATTCTGGTATTGGGTAATTGTACTGGTGACGGGTTTTACTTTTTCCTTGATGCCACATGTTGCAAAGCTAAGTTGAAACAGTAGGAAGACAGAAAGAAAAAAGTAGCATGGTATCCTGTGAACACCAGCGGTATCATTATCTTCTCTTTGTTTTCAGAAATAACCTAGTGAAAGGCTCTTTCAAAAGCTAAATGTCTTTGTTGAATCCTTTCTCTGAATCTGTTTACCAGCTCAAAAGACTTCAGCCTAAGAATCAACACAAAACCCTGAAGAACAAGGACAAATGGGACAAATTTCTGCCTGTGCTATAATGTAGAACAATTTTTAATTTGTGCATTGCCAGGAGATGAGGTTTTTGTGTTTATAAAGGCCAGGATTTTGGTACTCTCTGAAGTCCTGAAGATCTGTTTCTGATCCCTTCATTTAGAACATATTAAGAAGTGATAAATCTGTATAATTTGCTTTAGAAGTAGTAGTACATTTTAAAAGCATTCTGAAATTATTTAGCTTATCAGTAAATCAACTGAATGACATTTCTACTTCTCTTTGCAATTTTTTCCCTGCAATTAAAGGACTTTATTTATTTTATGTGACTCCCCTTCAGAGTTTGTACTTCAGTTGCTTTTAGACAACCTCTTGAAGGCAACAGTAGTCTGAGCCTTACATTTTCCATCAAACTTCTGACTACATTTGAAAAAACTAACTTCTACTAATGCTGACAGTAGGATCCATGTGTATTTTTCAGTTGGGTATGCTACCAGTCCCTGTAGAGGTGATGTTTCAAATTCAAAGCCAGAGTAACTACACTGTCTGCATTATTTGTTCTTCTTTCACCCTAATCCAGAGCGATGGCGAACAGATGCAGCATGTTTCTTTTGATCAATGATTTCCTGTCCTCAAAGGACCTTGTGAAATTGCCTCTCCTCCCCATTTCCAGATGGTCATTCAGAGGTTCAGTTGAATTAGGTTTTGAAAACATTAAATGTTATCTTATTCTGTTCCCTGTGATTATATTTTTATTACTTTTATCAAAAAGGCTTGCTGCACACTCCCTGATCTGAACACAGACAGTTTTTGTCTGGGACTTGGATGGCACCACATCCAAGTTGTCCATGAAATCTACCTGATACTTTTGCAGACAAATTAGTCATGAAATGTCTAGAATTTATAAGAGTATTTTTTGCTCAGGGCAACTTTATCTTACTATATCTCAGGGTTTTCAATCCTTCCTGTCACAAACTAGTGGATACCTGTGTGCTGAAGCTTTGGTGTTATTAGCAGTAGATATAAGACATACATTTTGGTGGTCCAATGGTTTGTTTTGCACGTTGACTTGGAGAAAATGCTGGCAGCAATACTTAAAAAATTTTTCACTGGTAAGAACTTCACCAGCTATCAGTTTTCTATTTCTTGTCCACACAGTTTCCATAGAAAGTTTGAGATGTGGATCACAAGAATTGGCTTTGACAGGCCTCCTATTAATGTTTTTCAAATGTGGAAAACTACAGAGGTCTCTGTTTCTCAAAATATTTCCATGGATCATGTTCTGATTAAAAATGTATGTATCCTATTATGTGCATGAGCTGTCTCGCTTGAGATGTGAAACTTGTGACCTACTTTTAAAACAGCCCTAGTGCAGTTTCCCAAGTTCTGCTGGACTCTCTTTCTCAGTATCTGCACCAATTTCCTGCCCTATGCTGGAGTCTGCTTTGGACATGACCTGCTGCCCACAGTAACTCTTGCTGTCATCCATCTTTATGTTGGCAAACTTCCACTTTATGCCAACATTCCTGCAAGAATAACTGAAGAATGACACTGAATCATGTCAAGTCACCATAATTCTTCCTCTTTTAAAGAGATTATTTTGATAACCTGGAGCTCTGGACTTCATGAAGCATCTGGATGGCTGGACCCTTGCTCCTCAGCCTTTGGTATCTGGATGATTTCATGAATCTGATGCAGAGTTGAGCTCATTTATCTTATTCTTCCTTGTGTTCAGGGTTTGAATTGCTCTGTGCTACTTTTCACTCCCATTAAAATCTCTCAGTTATTTTGTCATCTGTTGCCACAATATCAGAGGGAATTAATATTTGATCAGAGTAAACTGATAAATCTGATATAAACTATCAGAGTAGTTCTGGACACAGTGTGGTGCTGGCTTCTCCTGCCCTTGTTATATAGCAATGTGTACTAAAAGGGTGGAGTCTGCTTGCCTACTTGCCTGCCTCAATGCTCAAGGGACTGGATAGGTACTTCTGTAGATGGAAATGGACCATATCAGCAGTACAGAAGAGTAGGAATGGGACAAGGGAAAGCCTGGGGAGAGGTTTAATGGAATACAGGGAGACTGGGGAGAAAGGAGCTGTGAAGAGCTTGGAAGGGTCCAAGGATTAGTAAGCAGAGAGCTAGAGGTGTTATGTGAGAATATAATTGAAGAGAGAGAAGGATGAGCAGGAAATCTGAAATGGAGAGAGTTTTTTGGTGAAAAAAGGTGGCCAGAAGTAGGTACAAATTGTTACAAGAAGTGAGGGAGAGGAACTTCACTAAAAGATGGTGAAATACAGGGAACAATGTCGTACATTGAGAAGGATCTTCTCTGTTTGTGTCCTCTCCCTGGACAGGAGATGATACTGGAGGCCCTGTTACCTCAGCCAGCTAGAGGAAGAAGAATGTCTTTCTGTGAATGTGTAGACTTTAATCTTGGTTAAGAGATCTTTCTGTGGGGAAGTGGGGGACCTTTCTTTTTAAAAGCTTACTGTAAAAACCTGGTGTGATATGATGATTTTATGTTGATCAGAAATTGGCAGCCACAGTCTGGTTTATTTCGTAGTGCTTGTAACTTCTTGATGTGCATCTACAGAAGAAAGACATTTTCTGCCTCTGTACCCTTTATGAGTTTACTTTAAATTAAATTCACTAGGCTCTCCAAAGATCATTTAAGAGATCCTGCCATGCTTAATGGGGCCCCAGGTACATTATCACATTAGTTACAATCTCTTGATTAGACTTTGCCTTCAGTTCAACTACAAGCTCCATGGAGAAAAATTCCTGTAACTGACTGTATATTGATACTGAGAATACATTTTGTCAGTTTTTTGATAAAAGTTCCATGTGTACCTTAAAATTTGCTATCCCAAATTTAGTAGAATAATAACAAAACACAATTAACTTAGTTGATCACATCCACTCCAACACAAAATTATAATGTTCTTGTAGATAATTATTTCAAGTAAAAGTTCTGTCAATGAAATGTAGAGGAGATAATAATTTGTCTTCTCATTATTAGTGCAGGCCTCATCATATTTGTGTTATTTCATATTTTAGCCACAGTAAAGAATTTTTTGAATGTCCTGCTAGAAAAGAATTAATGTATTTGTGTAATAAGATGAAAATGGAATGCTTGGAAATATTAATTTTTCTCACATATGCTTATAAATTATACACGTATGGAAAAAATAAGGAAATCTATTATGTCCAGCAGCCATGCCATAAAATGTTTTCCATCCCATCACCTGGAAAAAATACTTTCAGTTTAACACATTTTTTTTGAAAGTTTTCATTTTTCTGTTCAGAAAATTGGTTATTTGCAATATGGCAATTAAATCCAGGTTGAACGCAGCTCAACATACATAGTCGAGATGTATGTAAACTTCACATTTTAAATTCAGGGTTCATATTTTTTTCAGTAAATGGAATTTTATACTAGACTTTTAAAAATTCTTACATCAAATGGTTTAAGAGCTGGTTTGTTGGTTTTTTTTGCTTTTAGTAGCTTAAGCTCAGAGAATTTCAGAAGAATTTACCAATAAGGATGCATTTGTTAATGTGGGAAAATAGTATTATTCTGCTTAATAGAGAAGAAACACCTGCACAGAGTAGTTCAGTTTTGAATTTGATGTGCAAAAATAATTGTATGTGTGTGAATCTGTAGCTCTTTCTAGATGGACCAAATAAGTGTTAATGTTATCTCTAGGCTAGAAGCTGTTAATTAGCTCTCCTATGCCACTAAGTTCCAGCTCTGTGTCTCTTTTCACTAAAAGGATATTAAAGCACTAACCTAAGATATTGAAGTAGTAAAATCCATTTGTGAAGATCATCATTGTGACACATACTTTTATTCCAGAATAACAGAAGCAAAATAGTTCTGTGTAGTGTTGCAGCACAAATGTGCTGTTCCTTCACTTGGGTAGCCAGTTATCTCCTGCCACTGCAGCTCTCATTCTGCTGGATTTCCACAGCTCCTTATCACAGTAGCCCTCCAAGCATGCTGCAGAGCTCCAGATCTCTGCACATGGGGACAACCCAGTGAATGGGCCAGCAAAAGGAAACTTAAGGAATGCTTGGTAAATTGATTCAAGAAAGCCAACATTTCTCGGAGAAAGATTTCAGATTGATATTCAGGTCTGGTCTGTGGTAAGCAGTGTCCATATATTTGCTTGAGCTGGAGAATGAGAAAACATGTTTTGTGCATTGCTTAAGTTCTTGTTTTATTGCTTTCACAAAGATTATGCATAGTCAGAACCTTAGAATCTGATCAGAAATGTTTCTTGTGTAAAGGTACACACCATTTTATCAAATCTGTGTTACCTAATAGTCCTATAAATTGTCTGAGATATTATGTAGATGTCCTAGGCTACAGAGAAACTGATTTTGGCATTTCCTAGAAATCAGATAGAGGAGTTTTATTGTTGCTGGGGGTCACTAGAGAGTGTGTGCTCCACACAAGAAGGTGTTTCCTTGCAGGTAGTGGAGGAACAGAAGTTTTACCAGTATTGCACACAGCAAACCCTCTGGTTCATCCAACTGATCCCATCCTTACCTTGCTGCTGACAGCATTGCTTCCTTCTGGACCCCTAGTTTTGGAAGAATGGGGGACAGGGCTTTTTGCCTGCTGTTGTTTGAACAAAACCTAATAAACCAGGCCCTGCCTCTCCAAGGTGAGACTTAGCAAAGAGTCTCTGCCTGTGGCACAAAGTTTACTAATTAAAGACTTTGCCCAAGTAGCCAAGCTGACAGACAAGGTATTAGTAAAGTGCTGCTGTGTTGAGCGATTCAGACTAAGTGACCAAATTTCCCCCAGGAGGTGCAGAACAGGTTTGTGAGGACACACTGTATCTGACCACACAGCAGCAGTGCCAGAGCAGTATTCATTACTGGAAAGAAAAAGATGATGCATTTTTCCAGCACAGCACATGGTTAGATGGGACCATGGCCTTTCACCCTGACATTCTCAGCAAAAGTTGCACTTTATGTAAGTGACTCACAGGACATGCCAGCTTCGGTAGTTAGGAAACGTGTCTGTGCCCTCTGGCTTCATTAGAAACCAATAAGCAGAACAGTAAACAGACTACGAGTTTTTGGCATTTTGGGTAAGGTTGCTTTTAAAATGTTCTTCTGTATTTGAAAGGAGGACATGACTCACTTAGCAGAGTTACATTATAAATGCTGGCTTGAAAGTGCCCCATAATAGCGCTTTTCATTGCAGGCTCTCTGCTTGCAGGGCTGGGAAGAGTACACCCTGCCACTCAGACCTGTTGTCCTTTTTTCCCTTGTTAAAGCAATGCTTTGATGCTGGCATGCAGACAGCTGCAAACTTAGTAGGGCTAAACACCAGTTTCCTCTGATCAGATTCTTTGCCAGGGTCTTTGCATATCAGCTCTCAAAACACCCACAGGAAAGATCTCAGGAACAAACAGAAGCTGTAAGTTACAGTTGCCTGTAATTAGTAACAGTGTTATTGTCACTTCAGAGCACAGCAATTAATTTGTCAAGGATGGAGAGAAGTTTTTTGTTCAGTAATTTTATTAAATACAATTTAAAGATATAAAAAAATCTATAAGATCAAAGTGAAGCTGTTTAATCAGACTCCTTTGTTGGCCAATTTCTGACCCAGTACAGTTTTTAGTTCCTGTTTATGTTCTGTGATGCTGTAGACTGCAAACTCCTCCATGTGGTTTTCCATGTGGAGGAGTGAGACTCATATCCACTTTGCCTTACTAATACATTCAAGGCTTAGATTTAGAGAGCTGAGCACTTCAAATAGCCCCTAAATGACACTCAGTGGTCTTTACATTTGCAGTTGCATTTTCCTGCTCTGAAAACCTCTCCTTTCAAATTATCTTTGAATTGCCAGATGACTTCACTGAATTTGTCTCATTAGGTAAATGGTTCTGAAAATTACCTTCAGTGACATGACTAGAGATTGTGCCAGAAAGCAATGGGTAAACCAACCGCAAAGAAGGATCAATTTTACCATGCACTTGAGGTGAAGATTGCTAAGATCTGGAATTGAAACATGTGCTATTTACTGAAAATCCATGGTTATACTAGAAGTATATATACACTATATACCACAAAGAACAAAGCCAAGTCAGTTTTCCTTATCTAAGGTAAATCCAATACAATTAGCAAACTTAATTTGCATGTTTCATTTAAATAGCCAATTACTGACTAGAAGCAACAAATTATTTCTGAAAAAGCACACAAGTAAATGTATGTAATGTAACTGCAGAACCTAATGAGGTAAACAAAAAAGCACTAATCATAAATGATTAGCAATATGTCAACACTATGAATTAATTTTTAATAGGCAAAGTTTCCTGAGCAAAATTTCTTACGTAAGATTTGTATTCCCAAAGCATGATAATTTGTAACCAGATGCTCAGTGTTATTGATGATGATATGAATAACTAGTAAGCCCTTTGGGAGAGCATGGGAATAATACATTAAAGAAGAAAGGAGTGATTTACAGTGTGCATGAAAAAGAAATTTTAGATTATTTCTCTTCTACTCTGCTCTTAAGAGGTTTTCTACTCAGCTCAGCACGGGGTTTTGTCAAAGGTTCAGCTATCACCAAACTGGCATAACCATTCCCATTGCGATTCAACACTGAAAGGAAAGAATTAATGTAATTTCTGATCTTCTGTGCTCTGTGTTCAGAACAGTTTTAATGATAAGCACAGAGCACTGCTGCATGGAATGCTGTAGCAGTAAGAAAATTAGGAAAATATTTGGGATGCAAATATTTTTAAAAGTGTATCTCATCTTGTTCTACCTACCTTGGAGGTAGATATTATGGATATGTTTGGTTCAATTTGAACAAAAATTCCAGCAAGGGCTTGAAAATTTCAATACCAGAGACCACACTAGTGAATTTTTTGCTTGAACAACCATGTTATTTTAAAGAAGATATTATAGATGTATTGATGTCTTTCATTGTCTGTTTGGCTGCAGAATCAAATTCTCTCTGTGAGTCCTGATCAAAAATCAAAGCTGGTTTGGGTTGAAAGGGACCTTAGAGATCATCTAGTTCCAAACTCCCTGCATGGGCAGGGACATCATCCACTAAATCAGGTCTACAGGTCTTCAAGGCATATTGCAAGATAGCTTGAACAACTGTAGAGTATGGAACCTGGGTAAGAGCTGTACAAATACAGGATGCTTGAGGAAGTGCCTGAAGGGACCATTGTGAGAGGGTTTGAATTAACCAAGAATTTGAAGGGTTATCTTCTCTTTGGTTCCTTTTCTGTTTGCTTGATCCAATTTTAAGTAAAGTCTTTTTAATTTTTATATTAGTCTCTTTCTCTTATAACATGTAAGTAAGTGCTACAATGAATTCCACAGCCTCTGTAGTATATTAAAAACATAAATAAAAGTGACAAACTGGGATTATGTAAAGATATCATCTTTAGTGATTGCCTACATGAAACTGATTAAAAATCCAAGAATCCCCAAATGTGGTTTTGTATCTTGAATAAAACCCTGAAATGAGAACACAATAAGCAATTTCGAATTTAGGCACAAAAACATATTATATCTGGGATATGTACAGTTTTGTTAGCTCTTTCATTTACTGAATTATCTGTTTGTACTGTTGTATTTTGGTATTGTGGGTATGAACCTTCACAAAATGTCTACAGCCCAATGTCTTTTTATATTGCAAAAATTCCCACATTAGTTTGTCTGTTTGCTATCGTTAAGATGAAACAACATACACCTCTCTCTCCCCTAAATATATACGTTCAAGGAGTGAGTTGCAAATTATGAGACACAAAATATATAAAATATTAAGGGGAGAAGCACTCTATAATGAAGAAGGTGTTAAAAAGTGTATAATTAATTCATACAATGTTGTTGAAAACTCAGGTCTCCAGCATTAGATTCTTTTTTGCCCTTGGTTTTCTAGTAATGTTTTAGTTGCAAGGATTGGAATACAGCCTGGTGGAAATCAAAACCTGAATTTATTCAAGATTTCAATTAAAATTCTATTGGTACAGTTGAATGAGAACATGGCCTGAAATGTTTTTTGAAAAGAAATACTGGATAAAATGTCTCTTCCTCCTCTGAAGAAAGATTGCTCAATTAGGTTATGTGTTGAGTAATACCAAGTGTGTTGAGAAGCTCAGAAAAGAGTCATTGATTCCAGCTGAGATTAATTCTGAGCTTCTGGCTTGCTTTGAGTAGTGATCTCAAAGTGAAACTCAAAGGTCTCATACCATTGTGAAGCCAAAACTCAAAGGTCTCATACCACTGTGAAGCCAAAGCATGAAATCTGTTTATTCAGACCTAGAAGAACTGAAACTGCTGCTTCTTGTACAGCTGTTTCACCCATCTTTCTGGTTTAGTGCCTTTGCTCATCGATAAACAAAAATGGAAACTGAATCTCCTTGGGCACTGTCTGTTTTCTCAACTGTCCCCTATAATGTCTCTCTACTGGTTTCCTTAGTTTCCTTAGGTTTTGACCAAGCACCAAGAGCAGAGATCAGTCAGGGAACAGGACAATGTGTGGGGCAGGGTACTGGGTCACCTGGGAGCTGGCCTGTTGTTGTGTGACCAGGGACAGCATGCTGCCCCCGGCACCATTCCCACCGGGAACTGGGGCTGCTAAGTAGACTGATGAAAGTCACTCCAGTTTGTCCTCAACCAGGCTGAGGATTTTGACATCTAGTGTGTCACCTGCCAGAAGAATACCTGTTTTGCTGGCAGCTGGTGAAAGGGAAACACAGGCCCTCTAAACCCATTTCTTGGTAAGCAAAGGGAAAGCTGGTTATGATTGATTTTATTTTCAAGGGTAGTCAGCTAGGCACTCTCACATTGCTGTTTTGGACATTAAGAAGCTCCACAGTGTTCTGCTGTTTCATTTAGTCTTGCTATTAACAAGTTTTATTGTGCACTCCTGCTCAGTCCGTGTTTACAGGAGGCAGAAACTCTGCCTCGTGAACTTGTCCTTAAAGCCCTCCAGAAGGCAGCGTGAGCAGGGAGCACTGAAACCAGAGGTTTCTACATCACAGAGACTGACTGTAGCTAAGTACATATCAGCTCTTGTCTTGCTGGATCTTTTTTGGGAAGTGGGAATCAGTCAGAAAAATGCTGCAGCTTTGGACAGGAATCAATAAAACAACAAACATTGTGCTGGAGGCACTGAGCGTGATGTAACAAACATGTTTGTTGGGGAAATCTTCTGTTTCACATCTAGAAGAGCTATATATGAGGCAGCAAACTCTCTGTAGATTGAAAAATAATTTTATGATGAAGGAACTGCATGAAAGTCAAGTGAATGGCAACTTGTCCTCATTAATGCACTTGCAGTACTTGGAATAACAGTAAAGATTATTAGTCTAGACCTGGCAAAATGCCAGCTTACATGCCTGCTTTTTTGGTTTGGGGAAGTTATTAAATATATTGCTAAAAATTGTTCTCTAATGCTACTGCAAGTATGTCTCGTTTCACTCAAGAAAATGTTGCATTTCATTGAGTCAGTAGTACTCTAATACATGTCTTTTTTCACAGTTTTCATCTAAATACTGCACATAGCCCATTATAAAGTTAAACTGATATGAAAAATGTGAGGTTGATGCATTTCCAAAGAGATACAGATGTTTTTGAGGTTAGACCCCAAAATAGCTAAGAAATTTGCAACATTTTATAATAGGAAAATTGATCACATTAAGCTATCATAAAAAATGCCAAAACTCATCACTGAATGGTAACAATTTGCTAACTAGTATTCACATGATAAGAAAATTCTTTCCTTTCTAATTGATTCCTCTAATGATGAAGAACGTATGAAGCAGAAACACGTATCACCAGCAAAATTAGACTCCCTGAAGGAGTGCTTAGGTGGTCATAACTTCCCATGGCATCACATTTCTACCAGGCATCACATTTCTACCATGGCCACCAAAAGGCCATGGAACTCATTGTAGGAAAGGTCAAAACAGCAAAGCATCTTTGAGATGACATGTTGAATTGAGCTGTAAAAACATTTTGTTGTTGCTTAGGCATGAACTCTGTTCCATAATCAGAGATAAATTGTCTCAACTCTTGGCAGCAAGGAGGGATTAGGGCTCCAGAATGAGCTGGTAGCAACCCTGTGCCCAGGAGATCTCTCAGTGCTGGCTGGGCAGGGGGCCTGGCTTTAGGCCACCTTCTTACTGCAGAGTAGCCCTGCATGTGTCATGGCATGGCAATGCTCTTCCACAGCCTTGTGTGTTCATGTCGTGTAGCATCCACCACTCTTTGGTCACCTGCCAAATTTAGGACAGTTTTCCTGGCACACAGGAAAATGTGAACTGTAAAAGAAGGTTGTGAGAAATAACCCCAAACTCCCAAACACCCATTAAACCTTTAAAAAAACAAAACAAAATCCTTTGAAATTGTCTGCAAAGATTCTGTGGACACTGGCATTATTTGCACACATTTGATTTTGCTTTTGGCCCAGATGAAAAGTAAACACCTGAGTTTGTAGTGATTTTTAATTTTTTTAAAATATTTTTTGGTGAATGAAAACATTTCTGGAGTTTCTTAATATCAGTCAAACTATCCATGCAACCCCTTTTACTCTGATTGCGGGTTTGTACAGGTATTTTTACCATGCACAAAGACATTTTGCAAGCAGGATATACATTGCTAATGAGTTTTAACTAATTATTTATTGGCCAATCAATCATCATTGTAGTGGAGAAGTTAGCCTGTGTTGCACTTTGGAACTGTCTCTTGCTCAGTTGCCATCTGCAAGTGCTCTGCTTTCTTTCCTTAGGGTTTTGTGTTGGTTCACTATTTTTTCTCTCACATGCTTCAGTTGTTTACTCTTACCAATTATTATTCAATATTTACATCTCTCTCTGTGTTTTCACCTTGGGTTTTTTGGGTTTTGTTTTTAAGCTTTAGCTCATGTACTTTGTAAAACCTTAACAACTATTTTACCAATAAAATTAAACTGAGGTCATACAGCCTGCTCCCAAGCCATACTTCTGATAATAGATGGCTGAACCCTGGGGCCACAGGTTTCAGCTGCAGCAAGCTTTGTGGGTTTTGCAGAGCTGCCTGCACAGCAATAGTTGATGATTAATTTTTTAGTCTTCTCTATGATTTCATGCTTTTCCTGAACAAGATGCCTATTGAGACCTCTCTATTTTTTGATCTGGTTAGATCTGTAGCACAGAGTTATCCTTTGAGTCTGGTATGCTTATGCTCAGCAGTAGTTACACACTTCCAGAATGAAGATGTTCTAAAGCTTTTAGCTTTACAATGAGCCATATAAAAAACTACCATAAAGAAAGAAGAGTGTTGTTTGTTCTGCTGAAGATAATCTTCCTGTTCTGCTGAAGATGATCATCCTCAGTTAGAGTTGGTTTTAACCAGGACAGGACCCAGCTTGAAGGAAGGTATAGAGAAGACATAGATATTCTTCTCTTAGAGATACACAATGAAGGGACAAGATGCCATGGCAGAAAGCTGTAGCAAGGCAAATTTAACCTAGATATGCAGGAAAAAAATGTGTACACTATTGAAAGAGAGAGATAATTAAAGTATTGTAGGTTACAAAGAGAAACTAGAATTTTCCTTCTCAAAGCTTTTCATGTGACTGTACAAGACCTCAAGGAAACCAGTTGAGTATGGAGTTAGTTCAGCTTTGAGTAAGAAGCTGGAAGAGAGCTCTGCATAGTTCCCTTCCAAGTTAAATTTTTCCTATGATTCTGTGCTGATACATTACATACCTTACCTCAGAGTCTTTTCCTTTTTTTGTCCCTGATGAGCTGTTTAACAGGAACTTGAAAGATAGCACATAATTCATAATTCTTCACCAAATTGAGAAGGGCAAATAATCCAAAATAAAACTAGTCCTTCAGACTGTCAGATTTCAAAGTGGTGGACTGATTCCAGCTTTTGAATCCTGCAGTCTTATTCAAGCAACTCACATATCTGTGCATATTCGAATTCTCACAAATTAATACTGGGAATCTAGAACTTGATTGTCTAATTAAAGTTTCATTTCACTCTGATAAATTGCCTTATTTTTAAAAGCCATCTGTGCTACAGAAACACAGATGCTAAATGACCAAAAAACCCTCTTTTTTGTCCTAACTTTGATTTAAATCTTTAAACTTCAAAATGCCTTCCTCAACCAGTACTTGACCACCCCCAACCCTACCACTTCCTTTGTAAAGCTGGGCATGAGATGATTCTCAGTAGGTGATTTGAAAAATGTTCTCCATGCACATGTTCACGGATGTGTTTTGCTATACCCATGTAGGTTAAATTTCCTTTTTTCAGTCTACTAAACAGACATTTTGTGGTACAGATTTGACTTGACAAGCCCATTTGACTGACAGGACATGTCTCAATGGGATTCCAGGAAAGACACTAACTTCTGTGGAGGGCCACTGGATGTACACAAGCACCATGTTCCTGCCTGGCTTTTCACTGCCTTTAGAGAAGACTGATATTCTTCTCTGATCCTTTTCTAATTGCTGCCTAAGCTATTGTTAATATTCATGTGTTGGCATTCCAAAGAGAGCATAATAATAACAACATTATTTTTTCCTATTGTATGTGACCAACTTGAATATAAGAATTATTACATTTTAATATAATCTTGATATTGTCACTGATATCAAGCTTATAGTCTTCATCACTTGTCACATCATCCTGCATTCTATTCTAATACTTAGCCTAATTTTTAGGTGTGATTTTAGTGGGTGTTTTGAGAAGGAACCATTCTGTCACCTGAATACAAGGGTGACATGTTCCTGTAGACGATGTGTTTTGTACCAGTTACCAAGAATGTGTTGCTCTAAAATTTTTGTGCTGTTCTGATAATTCTACATTAATTCCCTGGAAGTCCATGCTTTACATGTGACAATAAAATTTTAGCTGTTACAATGATTTCTATTTGATGTTCTAAAGCCCAGGGAAAATAAACATTAATTTAACTGGACTTTTATTATATTCTGTGGAAGGGATCTCACCTAAATATCTGAAATGAATTAGACACTGAAATGAACTAACATAAGCTGATTTTCTGGGTTCTCCTTCCCATCAATATGAGGAGAAATGCATCTCCAGAAGCAGATTCAGACTCCTGAATCTATATCTGTGGGAAGAATTCATCACACTTGCTGAACATATTCTCCTTATGTAAAACAAACTGTACATTTTCTTATCTGAACAAGATCTACATTATCCTTTAATTTAAGCATCTGTTTTTGTTTTAATCTTTAACAGTGTCACCTCAGAGAGAGGGAGATGAGTTTGCACCACTATAAACCAATGATTAAAACTTTCTTCAAAATCTGATTTATTAATCTGTGATGGTGCATGCCCCAACAGACTGCCTGCTCAATCCCTTCTCTGCACTGAATGGCAGATCCAGCCCAACATTAAGTATCAGCATACTTTACCTACTGATGAAAGGTAAAGGTTCTTTAAAAGATCTTCTGTAAGTTTAAATCAGTATAAGGATATTTTCCATCCTTTTTGTAAATTTTCTAGGGACAGACATATTGAACTCTGGTGTCTAGCTTCACTTCCTTCCTGAAAGTCCCTCATACATTTTTGTTCAATGTGGGCTGGTGTCTGTCCCCAGGAAGCAGTTCCCTGTCTGCATGAACCTCCTCTTTACTGTGTACTGAAGGCTCTGGATGTGCACAGTGATCCCAGGTGTGCAAGGCCTCCCCAGCATCAGCCTGTGCTGAAGTCTTGTCCACAAGACTGTCTGGACCCAACTCTGGCACCACTGCAATGCTGCTGTGGTTGTACATAGAGATATGAACAGTGCAATTCTTCCGGCAATTCTTCACTTCCCTTGTGCCTTAAAGGCTCATTCATGAGCCCTGCAGTTTGCACCAGGGTCTAGGAGTACACTGTGTGGGAAAGAGCAACCAAGGCTACACAGGGACACAAAAAAACAGAATTCAGAACCCTGAGACAGTAACACTAAACTCAGAATCCAAGAAAGTCATCAGCAGAAAGCAAAACTCAGAGGAAGGAATTCATTATGAACAGCAGAAGAGCCCGTGGGTTGCTGATATGTTATCTTTGCCAGCCAACCTGGCTCACCAGCATGCTGAGTCTGTCTAAAAGGCTGCTGATATGCTCAGCTTGCCTTGTGCCCACAATCAGTCCCTCCAAAGGCCTTCTCAGACAGCGTGAGAAAAGCGTGACCTGACTCACGCAGAGCAGGGCTACTCCCAGGAAACTTGAATGCTCCAAAATCTTACTCTAGCTGGGAGCCCTGCTATTGTCTGGGAGCTGAGGGGTGCCAGGACGGCCCGGAGCAATCTAGTGAGGAGTTAATTAAAAGAAAACAAGTTACAGTTTCATCTCATTTGCTGAAGAAGGTGGTTGACTCTTTGTTGCACTGGGCTGCCAATGATTTGCTGTGCTGGGATGAAAGCCCATCCTCTTCAATCATTCCCCAGCAGAGCAAAATTACCAGTGTCAGGAAAACTCATTTGGTGGCATTAATCAGAATGGATTAAAAAGGAACAATTTCTGAGCTGCCCTGCAAGAATAGCTGTGGGACATCAAAGAGGGCCTGTGATCCACAAAACCAGAAGACTGTGTCTTCTGCTTTGAAATATTGTAGTGAGCCAAACATTTATTGGAATGACATGCTAACTGCATTGTGTATAAAAGCACTTCAGTGTTTGATAACTTGTGTCCTATCTCCTCCGTTGTAATATTATAATTAGATAAGTAATTATTTGGTGTATTCAGGTGCTTCTGTTAGAAGAGTTTAATGATCCATTAAAAATCTTAGACTGCTTCTTGATTTTAAGTAATGCTGGGTAATGGCAACCACAGAGGCTATTCAATCCATTAGGAATAAATGCATTGCTATATATATTATAGCTGCATGCAGTTACTTTAAACATGAATGTTTCCCTGGCTACTTTGAAAAGTATTTTTCCTCTTCTAAGAAAAGAAAAAGCAGATTATGTGTAGAATTGTGGTATTTTATGATCCAATAATTTTCTTACCTTAAAAATCTAAGATTTTTTTTATTTGAATTTTCTACATAGCAATGTATTTGACAAGAGTAAAAACATTTTCTTCCAAATTCAGAAATCTGAATTGTCTGTAGAACTTGGAGAAAGTACAAAATGTCTCACAGTGGTTTTTTGCTTGAAGAAAAAGAATGCATGTACAAGCTACATATATAGTAGACATATGTGACATGATTTTCAGATGCAAAGTGAGACAAATATGTGTCTTTTCAGATTCTTTTCTACTTTATGTAACATCTCATGTCTACTATAGTCATGTATATGTCATTGCTGAGTAGAAACCACTAATTTGTACTTGAGAGACCAACAGAAACCCTAGATCCTTAGCATCTCACTGTGGTCATTACCATATTGTCATTAAAACAGTCTCTTGTAGAAGTTCTTAGGGCTTAGTAGTATGCAGTTGTGTGAAAAGATCAGCTTCATGCTCAGTACTAATCAAAGAACCAACCAACCAACTAAGTAAACCCCCCCAAATAAAATGTTAATAATTGCTAGGAAAGGAGAAAAGAACAAATATTGTGATGCCATTGTATTAAAAAAATTCCATGCCTCCCATGTCAAACCATGACAGCTGTGTAGAAGTCTGCTCTTCCCAGCTCAAAAATACACAATGCTCAAAAATACACAATTGGAAATGATCCAGAGGCACGTCACAAGAATATTCAAAATTATGCAGTGGCTTCCATGCAAGGAGCAAATAAATTAGGATTCTTCAGTCCACAAAAAACCCCAAGCAAATGAAGGGAAGATACAACAGAAATCTATAAACTAATAAATGCTAGGCTTTACTAGCAATTAATGTGATAAATTAATCTAATATGATAGGTTTAGAATAAAGGGGGTGATTTGTCACCCAACATGAGTTTAACCTGTATAGTAGTTCTGTCATAGGATGTTCCAGATATTTCAAGTTTCAAAAAAAAAAAAATTCAAAAAATTCAAGAGAAATCTATGAATAACTGTTACATATGAAACACTGCTTCTGTCTGATGAAGCCCCTGAAGGCTGGGAAGTATTCTGATGAATTTCCACCATGTGTTTGCTGGAGTTTTTGCAAATTTTGCTAAACATTCACTTTTGGCTAGAGCCAGTTGTTGAACTAAATAAAACATCTTCTTGTCCCAGTACAGCAATTCTTCCCTAATCTGAATTAACTTGCAGTCTAAAAGCACTGAAGCCTCAGTGTGGAGCACACATGGGGAAGGAGGGAATGGGACAGCACAGTTAGGTGGGCATGGCATGAGGCTTGAAGTGCTGTCCCAGGCAATGCTGTTGGGAAGGTTGGAGCATCATTAGGTCTTCTGGCAAAATCATATTCATGTAAAAGGCAGATTTTCACCAGGAGAATGAGATACTTATGTCAGTATGGCTAAGACTGTGTAAGGTCTTCTATAATTTATATGAATGGCAGAAACTGACACAGCTTTTGATTACTGAATTACTATTTTAATTTTTCTAATAAATAATGTCCACTTTAGAATTCATTGGAAAAGCTGCTTACTTGTTTTGCCATGACTCCTTCAACTGCAGCATTGCATAAAAAGACAGAATTTGACTCACATATTCTGATTTGGGAGCAAGTGTGAAATCCATGTGGCACTCAAGAAACACAGGAGACAAGTTTTCAGTCTTTTACTCCAGAGGTACATACCTGCAGTGTCAGAGCAGCAGCTCTGTGATGATGCCTCACAAGGTTCAGGACAACACTGGAAAGATGTTTGTGAACTCAATAAGATTTCATGGTTTGTTTGCTTTTATTGTCTCCACCCACAAAGGATCTGCACATAGTGTGAAGGAATATATCATGTGGGAGGCAAGGAAAAGGATTGTAAACAACCCTACACAGGGTGATTAAAAAGTTGTTTTCCTTTGAAGCAGGCCTGAACTTCCAGCTATACAAGCTTTGGAGACCAATTCAAGCACCAGCTTTCAAGAATGCCAAACTACACATCTCTACTACTGGTTGTTGCATTTAGGGATAGTCTCTATGTAGCCCTTTGGAGTCCCTGAAGACTTTCATTCACATTGGAACATTTTAATACATCAGAAGTGGTAACTTATGACATGATTTTTTCACATTAACTCACCCCAATCTGCACCCTTCCCTGTGAGTAGGGAATGTGAGCAAGGTGACTGGCAGACATTGACCCTGAGATTTTTATTCAAACTGATCTAACTTCAGTGATAGAAGATTCACACTTTCATGTGAAGCAATGGACAATTTCCTATCAACTGGGCTGTGCTGCATCACTAAACCTAAAAAATATTTCCATAGAGCCAAACAGGGGGGGTGAATCAGACCGTTTCTGGAATTGTTTCTCTGGAAAATTGTTCAGTACTTAGAGATTCCCTTGCCTGTGGTATCCCATGTGCATATGTTATCCCTTTCAAATCATTGAAAATCAGCCTGCAATATCAAGATGAACAATTGTCCTCTGTAACTGACACTTTACAAACCATATCTTTTTTCTGCATCTTTGCATCAGAATACAGAATCACTGATCCAATGTCTGCTTGTAGGAATGGCAGGAATAAAACAGTAGAGGTGCTCCCAGCTTCATCTGAACCAGATTCTATATCTAATCAGGTCCTACTTAGTTGCAAGTTATCACTTGATTACTGAAACCCATTTTACTGTGATGCAGCAGCTCATTTTATACAGAAAAAGAATTGCTTCAGTTTCCAGGGCATTCAGTCTGATCCTGCCTTTGAACATTCATGAATAGTTCAAGGAAAAAAAACCCACTCTATTTTTGTGGGACTGGAGTCTCCATTTTCTCCTAAAAAAAAAAAAAAAGCCATTTAAATGGATATATTTTATTTCCCCTGCTCTGAGTCTGAATCATCCAAGGGAGGGATGAGTCAGTGAGCCAAAATGATTTTGAAGAGAAAGCTACCTCTTGAAAGGGATGACTTGCAACTCTCCCCACAGAGGTATATAGAAGGGAGGAATAGCACACACTGACTGGGCAGTGCTAACCCCAAAATGCACATTTACGTTGCAGTGGCTGCTGTGACTATAACTTGTGTAAGTGGCTCTGACTCCAAAAAAGAGTGACCTCCGTTGCTGCTGTTTGGGCTGCTGTGCTAGCAAAGTGCTCTGCAGGAAGCTGCTCTCTGGCAGCTTAGGGTGGGCTTTGTAGCCAGTCCTGAACTCTGAACCAGCACCAGTTACCTATGAGTAAGAGGATCCAAGGAACTCTGCCTTAGGTGTGTTCCTGCCAGCCCCGGTGAAACAGGGCAGAGCTCTGTACTGAGCCTGTCTGAAAGGCCTTTGCTCCAACAATGCTGGGCCAGGAGGCACTGAGTGCTGAGCAGACAAACGCCCTTTGGAGTTAATGCTTTTCTGATGCTGTTGCATGCTGTGGGAACTGCATTCCTTCTCTATGTTTCATTTTTTGATCCCAGAGGAACCTGGGGGATTGTCCATTAAATAGGAAGTTCTCTCACTTCAAGATAATTCTAAGTATAGCAGGCATACACAAAATTTTAGAAGGGACCATTCACCAAAGCCTGAAACATAGTTCTGAGTGTGGAAGGATGTGCAAGAGTCTCTGGAGGTCTCTGGGTCAAGGAAAGACTGGTTTATTTCTCTACTCTGCTGCAATGTTTGTGCATGTGCTGTGGAAATAATTTGGGCTGGAATTTGTGAAAGCACTTGGCTCCCTAAGGACACAGATTTAAGACTGCCATCCATGCAGTCTTGAAGAAAAAAGAAATTGGTAGAAAGAAATTGGCACAGGCAGCTGTGTTGGTGAGAATGGGGAAAAGAGGCTGTAAGAGGCCACAGGAGAGCTCTGCTAGCTTCTGTCTCGCTCACGTGTGTGTGTGCTGTATGTTCACCATTCGTGAAGATTCACCTGGATTACCATTCTTCTTCTAGCACAGAGGAGTCCCAGGGAGAAAGAACAGAGAAAGATAGCATGGATACTTTCCAGAACAGTCTCCCAGATGTCCAAAAGTTTTACAGTTGAGAGCCTGTCAGAAAGTTCAGTGCTTGTTGAAATGTCAGCCATCCTGCTACAGCCTAAGGTTTGCAGGAGCCTTTAATGCTTACATGTAAATAAACATATATACATTACATATATATGTATATAAAAATATATAAACCTTCATTATTTCAGAGGACTGCCCACAATGTCTATGATACAGATTTTTCAGCATTTTTAGAAATACACAGAATAGTATTGCAGTATCTGCCAACCTGTGCCTGGGAAGCTGATTGAACAAGCATGTTCCAATTAGTGTTTATGAAAAGTGAGGACTTAACTGGGATGTTTTCTATGGACAAGTACAGCAAAAACATACTAAGGTCTATTACCAGTGCTGAAAGGATGAAGTGCAACTCAACAAAGGAGCTTGGTCAATGCATGAGTTGGTAAATAAATGATTGGTGTAGCTGTGGTGCCTTTTAATAAATAAACCACTTGAGTAGAAGAAAAATTACTCTGAAACACAACCACAGCACTTTCAGGAACACTGAATGCCTCCTTCAGAAGTGATTTATCAGCTTCTTGATTTTGGTATTTATCCTCATAAAAGAGCAGTAAACACTTTGGACTCTTTTGGAAAAATCCAAAAAGATGTTTCTGTATTTGCCATATGCTAGCCCAGGCTTTTGCTGCATGTCTCTTACACCAGTTCCAACAAGCTGAGGTACTGAAGAGGGCATTTCTTGTTTACTTCCCTGGAAACAGAAACAGTGTTTAAAAAAGCTCTGGCACTTGAGTACATGGCTCCTAATTTTAACCCACAAACAAACCACTCCATAACTGCTTGGATGACAAACTGTGAGGAAATGCAACATGTGACAGCCTGGTTCATCTGCCTCAACAAGTGTTTTGTCCAGTTTTCTAAAAATGATGGCTCCAACGACAGGGAATGGGCATAAGAGCTTCCCACAATTCTTGGGATCCAGACAAGCAGAGCTGAGGAGCTCTGTGAGTTCACTTGCCTGGTGAGTGAGTTGTGATGTCTCTTCCAGCCTCGCTCAATGTCAGGGCTTTGGACTAGACTGGTCTGCCACTAAGCAACCTGGATTCTCTGCACCAGAGCTCCTGTCTGGGATTTGAAAATCTTCCTGTCTGGGGCTTTAAATGAAGCAAATATGAAGCTTTTCAGGTTTTTTGCACAATGCATTTTTCATGAGAAAAATCTTAATAATATTCCTCTGCTATTGTGGGAAGGATTTCAGGCTTCAACCAGAATGTGGCTGAAGGGAGAAGCAGCAGGGGCTCCTTTACACGGGGGCGGGACACACTGATGCAGAGCAAAGGGAGAGGGAGCCTGTGCTGCTGTAGCTCCTCTTGTTGGAAAATGAACAAAATTGAGACAGTGTGTGATTCTGCATGCACAGGTACACATCCATCCCTCTCTAGGCTAGAAAGCATCCCATTTCTTGCTTTAGGGGGTTCGAAGTCCTACTTTAAAAGGACAAGAAAGTATAATTTAATGCAGAGATCCTCATTTTCTCTGTAACCTGAATTTTTAAGGAGAGATTTCAAAGGGGCACACTCACATTTCTCATTTCTGTTGTCAAATGAAATGTAAAAATGACAGCAGGATGTGTAAATTTTTTACTTAAATTATTCCTCTGATAGAAAGGATCAACCCTCATAGTCTAAAAATTATAGTACAGGAACCTTTGGCATGCATTAATAATAAAAAATTAAGACTGCTTCAAATACTTGCAAATTAGAGACATTTGCAGAGCCAATCTTAGAAAAAGACAAAGGTTGTGTGATTTATCTGACTGCCTAAAGATAATGCTATTTGCACAAGTATCTGTATTGAACAAATCCAGAAAAAATATTTATGAGAAAAAAATTTCACAAGTGTTTTCCTCTTACTGTTGAATTTTCTGTGGATTTGTTGTATTTGTTCTCAATTTAAAATTTATTTACTTGGAGATTTCTAAAGATAACCTTTCTTCTTATTCTTTGTTGCTCAGAAGAATTCATTGCATCAGTGGCTCCCAGACTCTTCTGAGTGAGCCTCCCACCCACAGTCTCATCTTCTTCCCTGCCCCCTCCATTCCCAGCAGCTCTGGAAGTCTGGGAGATGAAAGAAGGGGGAGGTTTGTACCATAAACCATCTGGCAGCAGTTGTTTTTGCTGTCTTGTGTCACTCTGTGCCCCTTTGCTATTACCTGAAGGGAGTCTGCCAGCAGCGCTGGGGCCTCTGTGCTCCCCAGCCTCGGGTGCAGGGGGAGGCAGTGCATGGCTCCGGCTCCCTCCTCCACCCTTCCTGAGCCCATCTTTCACCCGGTGCTCCGTGCTGAGGAGCCAGGGTGCCTGTGTATGGGGGGACCAAGGGAATAAGGGCTACATTCTGGTTTAGAGTGGTTTAGAGTACCTACTTCTCCTGCTGCTGCTGTAAGAGCACTGTTAACATGCCAAAGCTGAAACGTGGGGAGAACACAGCACAAGAATGATTTTTGCCACTCAGGTTTATTTTATTCTTTTCCTGAGTTTCTGATCATAACTCTTAAAATCTGGTTTCCTATAAAGCACAGTCTGAAATATGTTCTCTGCACAAATCCATTCTATTTATCAATATAATTGTTTGCACTAATTCCATGGCTGCATATGTACCTTGGCATTTGAATTTATTTTGTTTTTGACTGGTAGGGATGTAATTTCTTCTTTTTGAAAGTTAGGCACTCATTTTAAAATTAGTATAGTGCTTCCTTGCTTCTTGCCTTTGCCTGGCGATTCTCCTTGGCTTATAAAGTTTTATGGTTTGGGGATTGTCTCTTGCCTTCTGTCTGCTTATGACTACCACTGAGCTGAATCTGAATAGAAAATTCTAAGGGCAACTATAGCACAAGTATTAGAGTAGTGGTCACAGAAATTGCTACAAGAGCTGTAGAAACAGAACATAACAAGAAAACACAGTTCTAGCCTGTTTATGTGTAAGTAAAAATTGCTGTATAGCTTTTTGCAGGGTTTGTGCAAGCTGAACTCAGGTATTACATTTCAACTAGATTATGGAGTGAATCAGTTAATAGAGGGGGATGGTACTTAGACTGTATTAATGAATTATGCTGTTTGGTGGTTATATAGGAAAGGATTACCAACCTCATGAATTTTATCCACTGTGATTGATTGCCTGACTGTTTAATGTGAAGTCTCTGATTAGTCAGCCTCCCAGATGGTTTTTCTCTCCACTTACATTTCTATTAAGATATCCTTTATCTATTTATTTTTATATGATATTTCCACTTATATTTTCTTCAGCAAAGAATTCTTTCCTCCTCTCAACCCCTTTTAATTAATTCCAAAGTTTAAATGACAAATAAAAAAGTGCTAGATTTGAAAACTCTGGTAAGCTGCAAGAGGACTGACAAAACCAAAGTGCACAATGTCTTCCCCACACTGTGAGGCACTGGAAGATAACTGCAAATAATCTACCATCTGTTTATAAGATGCACATAGGTAATGATTCTAAAAACTTTTATGGCATGATATGAGTTTATTCGCCTGGGTGATTCCAGTAAAGTAAATGGAAATATATACAGCAGTAAAGTACCTCAGAGTAAACTTACACACAGGCTGTGTCAAGCAGGGAAAAGTCATGGGCTTACACACAGGGTCCCAGTTGTGCCAGCCTGTCAGGATGTTCCCCTGTGTGGGTCAGGGCAGACAAGCCAGCACTTGCTGTGTACCCAGGCAGTATGCATAAAGCACTTGTGGGAAGGTAGGACAGCATAATGGCATGGATGTGGTCAAAGCATGCCACTTGACTTCATGGCAAGAGACCAAACTCTGCCACTTTGCTGTACTCAAAAAATGTATCCTTAGGGGCCACTGCTGTATAAAATATAAATATATCCTTAGGGGCCACTGCAAAACCCACGAGATCCATGAAGTTCTGTGTTCACGGGTAGGTTAGGTGTCGGTGTCAGTTTTCATAACTCTGCCTATCCTGAGTAGTTGAAATTATGCTCTACTTAGGTACATTTTTCAAATGTGATTTTGGTTTTTTCTGAGCTTTCTGGAGCTTTTTGAAACTGTCCTGCCCTTTGTCCTCATTCTTTCCTGCACATGGGCTTTATGATTACCAAAAGCCCCAGCTAGTTCCCTGAGTGTGGCTTCCCCTGTTGATTCTCCAGCTCCAATATAGAGAGAAATCAGGCAACTTGGAGAGTGTAAAAATTTCAGATATATTTTGTGATGCAAGGTAGTTGGGCTGTGGGGTTTAGTTTACCAGTGATGATTCTGACCTACTTCTCAGGATGAGAATGGAAAAAACTGTTCTCTTTGCTGAAACTACTAATGAACTAATGTCTTTGTACAGAGAATGGACCTTTTCTTGTTCTGTTCCACTGATTCCTAAAAATTCCACTGATTCTGATTCCTAAAAATATCATATCGAGTCATAATCATTAATGCTTTTCAATAAATACAGAAAAATATAATTAAATGTTCTTATTACAGGAATAGGTATACTTGTAGAGCCACAGGTCTTATTAATTACCTTCCTGTAAAATGTTAAATCTGTACCAGTGTCACATGCTGAAAAAATACCATTAAGATTAGGGGGTTTATATAAAGTAAATGCAAAATAAACCTGTAAGAAAGACATTTGCAGAAGTAGAGCCTAGAATTGCTCATCTGAATTAACAAAGAAATTAGATTCTTGGGAGCAGTGAAAGACCTGGCTCAATATTTTAGCCTCTCAGTTCCTTAGTGTTTGAAACACATTTATCTTCAATGCCAGTTATGTTTGTTGCCATACAGTCTCAAAAACCAAACTGATAAATGCTTTGGATTGAGCCTGTAGCCCCAGAGGAAATAGGGTTATTTCCAGTATTTCCAGGTACTTTGGAAGATCTCTAATAGCTGCTCTGGCTGCATAAAATCAGGAAGAGTCTGAACATTTTTTAATTACTTCTCTGCAAAAAGAGTGAGCCATCAGCCTTGTTTTAATCCTCTTCCTGGGTGAATGAGCTTATTGCTCTGTTAAATGGCCAACACAGGGAGAAATATTGTGAGCAGGTCATATATTCTCTCACAGCTATCGATGTGATGAGCTGGAAAACAAGCTCTGACACTAAGAAAGATGCTGTTCTGAAGAGATTTGGAATCCCAGCCCAATCCTAAGGTCTAAGGCAGTTTCTAATGATGTTCGTTGCTTTTATTATTTAGCACTTTCATACTGTTCATCATTATTGTATTTTACTTATTCCTTTTCTAAGAGTAATATCAGATCACTTGGATAAAGTGATGAAGAAGATTTGCTTGTAACGCAGAGTGTTGATAGTAGCCTGTCACTTTACCATGGTACATTTCCACCCATGCATGTAAAAATAGGCACCAAAGACTATAATAAATTAAAACCATAGAGAAAACTTCTGAAGGAGCTAGAAAAACTTCATATCTCAGTGTTGTTTCCCTTTGGCATCAACAGGCAGGCATACAGGAGTCTTCTTAGTAAAAAGGTTATGGGACTATGGCTGTGTGAGTATTTAAGAAGGGAATTAAAATAAGAGAGAAATGGATACTACAATTGACAAGATATTTCTAGGAACTGGTAATCTTCCTCTGTATTACAGAGGAAGAGATGCCAATTTTGCATAGTGTATCATAGGATAAAAATAACAATGATTTTAAATAAATTATTTGGTACTAAGAAGAATGTCTTAACTATAATTTTGTTCTATTTTATAAAATTTTCAGTGCTCCCTACAGAAAAGATAGAATTTGCATATCTCTTAGTCAGTCTTTGACATGACTGACATATTTCATATATGTTTTCTTTTTCTTTCATTCTTTCCCCTGATAATCAGTCAGTGGTGGCAAAAACACTGTCATTGCTATTCTTTTAATGGAATTGTCACACAAAATACAGTAGAGGAACTTTAACTTGTTTCAGGAAACTCCATATTGTTTGAAAGCTCAGAACTTTGGTTTCATCTATTTTTTTTATTTGTAGAAGACAGCTCTTTAATACCCAGAGTGTTAACACACACCCAGTTCACAAAGCATATCATACATATGCATTACCAATACATATCATACATATCCCATGCAAGTTTTCTTTCACAGTTCAGACAGTCCTAAAGAACCAAACACATAAATTTCAGACTGAAGAACAGTGTTAAATTACTCTATATTTAAACCAGAATGTAAAAGTTCTTTTATAATGTACTTAAAACAACATAGTCAAATTAGAGGAACATTTTCAAGAACAACATATGTTAAAGTCTACCCCATGAAAACACAGTTCCAGATTACCAAATTTGAATGACACCCAATTTACAAGATCTTAGTCCATCAAAGGTCATCAATCACTCTGCCAAAGGCAGCCTTCCCTGAGGAGGTTCACAAGTTTTCAGAAGAAACATTAATTAGTGCTGGGATTGGATTCCTCATCAAGGCACTATTTTTCTTCTCTTAATTGCTAATGGACACATATAAATCCCATTTGAACCCGCTGAATCTTTGAAATACTGTGGGAAATAGTTTGGAGCATCAAGATCACAAGATGACCCAGTGTTACCAATTCCTGGCTGACACAGTGTAACAAACAAATTGATTTTTTTGTTATGCTCCCCCTAAAGAAAATGAAACTTATATCCTGAAGGTCCACCTTCCTTACTTTCCAGAGCATTACTGAAGAGTATTTGCTGTGGGCCTTGTGGGTCTTGCTGTCTTACACAACAGGAGGGGCAAGCACAGTGGATGGGCAGGATCCCTGGAGGAAAGCTGGCACAAGAGGACCCCACTGTGAAGCAGCTCCTCAGTCTGTCTCAAAACTAAACCTAGACAGTCAAGGATCATTCATAATAAACTACAAAATTTCTCCCCTTTTCCATGACAAAGTTTGACTCTTCATACAATTGATATGTTAGAATTGCACTCCTCATGAGTTTGAGGAGCAGGAGAAAACCTGTGTATAAGTTTCCCACAGGGATGCCTGGATTGTAAAGGAATGCTAAGCAGTGCTGCAGACAAAATAATGTATTTAATTTTGACTCAAGAGTTGGAAAAATATGCCCTCCATCACTACAAAAAGAACTCAAAATTTGGTAAGGTATCTTCTATCCATCTTGGACTGTTTCCTTATTAAATGTTGCAGATATTACAAATGGTCAACTGGCAATTTAATTACTGATGTATACTAAGGCAGGTCAGGAAACACATTATTCATAAAGACAATTGCTAAAAAGGTACATGGTCCACTTCAGCTTTTTCACTATTGCTGAGGCTGTTGAGGATATACCGGAAAACTGGTATCTTAGCAGTGAAGAAAAAGGTAGAGAAACTCACAGGTTTTGTTTCCCAGGCTATGAAAAATGGATAAAATTTCTATTTGCCCAAGTAAAATTGATAAACTCTGAGCACCTTTACCTGCACAATTGCTTTTGGCAGGAACTCTGGAAAGTTTTAATGGAAAAGGACTAGCATAGCTGCAGGATCAAGAGATGAATGTCTACATGCTCTTTCTACAGATAATTGAAAACATGTGCCCAAAATGATAGACTTATATTGAGCATTGTTATTATAGCTTGCTTAAATGGAAAAGTAAAATAATGTCCATTTACATACATTGCCTGTACATTGTAGGGAAATAAACTTCACATTTTGTGTTCCTGCCTCTTTCAAGTTAATCTTCCACAAATGTGAGATAGTAACTTTCACCAGGAAGTGAACTCAGATGTAATCTTAGGATATAGTTAATATTTTTTTACTGAGTATATTTCCATGGAAAAAAAGATATGGGAAATACTAAAAAATATGAGGAAAAAAGATTCTGGAAAGCAAAATATTTGAAATAAAATTAGTTTTAATGTAGTTAGCTAATTTAATCTGTATAAATGACTCACAAAATCATCAGGGTTTCTTCAATTTAGAAAAAGGGATGAAAGGCCATTCGGGGACTTGCAGGTGATGATCCTTTCTCACATGTTATTATACTTGTAAGCAACTTCCTCATACTTACAGCTGGGGCACTAAAATATGATTATGTTACAGGTGAGAGTATCTTTCTGCATGTTATAGCAACAGTGCAGGAAAATACAAGTACCTCACTTCTACTCAAAAAATGCCAGACTATCAAACTCTGGGAGTATTGTTTTGAGCCTTGCTTTTCACTCATGTATAATGAGTGCTTCATCAAGCAGCAAGTTATGGCTTAATCATTAATCATGTGCATTTTAATAATCCTAATTTGCATTTTAAAAATTTGCATATCTGGATAGTAATCAACAATAGAAAAACATTGGGAGTGTAAATGGTGCTTTAATATGTGTTGCAGAAGAATATTCAGCGATTGAGGTGTGCTTCTTTATGCAGTCATGTTTGGAGGGTTGAGACAAACCCTATGAGGCCTGCCTTTTGCTAAAAGACACCCTGGTGGAGTATTTTGCTCTCAAAGCCCAGAACTTCTGGTTTTTTTCTAAGTGCTTTTATGCCATTAAAGTTCTTGCCCTTGACAGTTCTTGAGTGAACATAATCCAAGACACACCACACTTTCTGACAGCCTCTTTTAACAGGCATTCCAACGCATTTTTCATACTTCATCTTTCATGCAGCCTTAATCATCTTCTCTTGAAAGAGAAATGATACTACTCACCTACGGCATTTCTAAGTTTACAGTTCTTTGTTTAAGTTCTCACTTTTTTAGACTGACAGTCAATTTCTAAGGAGATAATTGGGTTCTAGTTATGTAAGCTTTGTGTTACTTTTTAGGAGGTTTGATTGGGGTTTTTGGGGAATTTGGCAGTTACACAACTTTTTGATATTTTTAGGAGCTTTGGTTTTACTTTTTTGGGAATTTTTTAGGCTATCTGCCAGTTCTGCTTTGTAGTTAAAATTATACAGTAGTGTTACAAAAAGTACCCTAATGATGTGTTTGAAAACTACATGGTGTCAGTCAGTTCTGTTTGCAAACTAAGTCAACATAAGATTCCATAAGGAATCAGCCTCCAAAGTGATATCATAAAGATTTACCTGGTGTCAGCTGAGCTTTAGTTTATTGTTGTATTGGATGAGGCAGTACTCAGATGTGCAGCATTTGTGCACCACACTGTTCTCACAGCACCACTCCCATAAAGGAATTTAAATGTACAGATTCTATACATAGCACTGACTCTTTGGGCTTTGGGCAGTTGTCAAGAGAACTTTGAGCTACCAAAACCTGTCGCTGTCAGATGAAAGAAATTGGCTATTCCTGCCTTCCTGGCTGCTCATTTCTGCTCCAGGACTGTCCAACCACTGAGCTAGCACAAGTTTCTTTGGCCTTACATTGGAGTGGACTGATGAAACATTCCAGGTAAAATTATACTGTCCAAAAAGCTATTTGGGAACAGCTTTGGTGAACTGGGTGAATTAAATTGAACAATCTTATTTGACTCAGCCTATTAAGTGCAGTAGATAAAATGATTTCTACAGGAGCTCTTGCAACTCCAGTAATTGAATCTTGATATTAAAAAAGCACAGCCACTGGTCCCTCTTCCAGCTCTGTGCAGCAGGGTCATAATGGGTGGGGAGGGGGACATGGGGAACCATCTCCTGACTACATACCCTGCAAAGGCTGTTCATGGACACAGAGACACTCACAGGTATCTGCTGATACCTGCAGATGGTACCAGTGTGCTCCATGAACAAGTGCTTGCCACACTGGTTAAACAAGGGTAACTTCCCTCACATTTATTCAAGTGCAATTAAGCTGCACAGGAGGAAGAAGGAGCCAGCCTTTGGCTTTCTTCCCTTACAGCATAAGTGCTGGGAGTCCTGCAGTGATCCTCAGAGGTGTGGTGAGCCTGCTGCCTTCCACCCTGCAGGGGCACAGGTGGTGATGTGCCAGCGGGGCTGGTTCTGGCAGGGCAGGGACGGGACTTGTTTCACGCACGCTCCCTCAGACACGTCTCTTACGGTGGCCTAACGTACTCCTCCAGGGGTTTTGCCAAGACTAGTTTCTTCCTATAGACCTGTGGTTCAGGGAATAGGCAGTAAGTATAATTAAAACTGCTTCTACTTATTTCCTGAGAACTGAGCCTCTCTAGCTTCCAGCTGTGTTCCCCACTAGAAGATGTGCCAGCTGAAATTGCAAATGTCTTCCCTACAGCTGAAAAGGTAGAAGAAATCATTGTGTCTCAGTATTGTCTTTCTGCTCCTCTGTCTTTCTGCTCCTCTGTCTTTCTGCTCCTTAGGAACTTGAGAACTTTTCAGGGCTGCCAGACCACTAAGGTAAGCCCTATGGTATCCCAGCACAGCATCAGTATAAACTGAATTCCTCAGAGTTTTGTTCGGGTGTTCATGAGTTTGTCCTGTAAACCTGCCTGCTCCCTCACTCTTTTGAGGAAAGCTTGCACTGGCTTTGGGTGAAGTGCTCTCCTGCTTGGTAATGGGCTGGACCCATGTCCCAGACAACTCTTGCAGGGCACCATCCTATGGACAACCATGGCTCTGTGGTGTGGGACAGGACAATAGCCCTTCCCATCACAGCCACATGAGGAGGCATGAGGACCCAGCTCTGAGCGCTCAGTGTCCCTTTCTTCCTTCATAGCTGTGTGTCCTGGCAAAGCAAGGCTTTGACAGGTCTACCACATCCACTGAGTTCAGAGGGAGTGTCTTGCTTCATGCTCGATATGATTTCTTCCCAGCATGTTTGTAACTTGCTGCTGCTGTGAATTTCAGAAACCTTACTTTACTCCCCTGGAAAAAATAATAAAAACAATCAGTCTCTATTAACATACAGCAATTCAACATCCTTACTTTTATGAGCTCACTGTAGGAGTTTAATTAATTAAGGATGATTCTGCATTCTTCCCAAGGAAGATTGGCTTTTTTGTTTTCTTTGTCATAAATAGTCTCATATGTTGGAACATTTTGGAAAATGCCAAGGAAATATGCTTCCCTCCCACTTTGAGAATATTCTCCCTCAGCATTTTTGTGTCTTGTTTTTATTATCTTGGCCTCCAGTAAAAATCTTAAGATAGGCATGATTTTCAAGGAGAAGGCTTCTGTACAAACAGCCTTCAGAGCATGTTAGCAGATTTAACAACAGATTAAAGATAAGATTAATAGGAAATATGAAAATAAAAAGCTAAATCAATGCTGCCAATATTTTCAGGTCCAAATTTTTGGACCTTCCTTACAATAAAAGCATATCTGCTGAAGTGGTGCACCCTTCAGTTTTAAAAATTATTTCAATATAAAATAAAATATTCTATTCAGTATAAAACATTACTGCTTATAAGATTCAATTCTAAAAAGACGAAGTGACAATGGGAATCATGTGTCACAGCTGAGATCAGCTCTATAGGAGTAAGAGCAGGACAATAGTCTCTGGTGACAGGAGAGAAAGAACAGGATAATATAAGAAGAATCCAGATTCCAAGACTGCAGATTTGGGCCCTCTGATCCTGTTGGCACTGTAGCAGAGCAGTAGCAAGGACTGTGGTGAGGTTCTTCCCAGAGCCCAAACAGCCTTTTCAGATCCATCCTGACGAGGAAAGCCTCTACTCTTCCTGCTCAGTGTAGCAGAGAGAAACTCTCCAGCCAAACCCCATGAAGCTGCAGAGCCCTGCTGGGGGGCATTTTTCATCTACCTGCCTTGTTTGTAACATGTCTAACTCTTGCAGTGCCTGGTTAATCTAGCATTTGAGGGTAAGTGCTAGGCAGTGAAGTGCACAGTACCAGTGCTTTTCAAGAAAAGTAGGAAAAAGAAGGACTGCTAAAAACTGGAAGCACAATTTCTATTTCTTTAACAGTCACAACTTCATCCATATTTGTGGGTGTACAGAAATCAGAGAAATAAGAAGCACCATGTACTAGTATAACAAGCCCACCTCCTGCCCACTGTGTCTCTGCCTGTTCTCCCAGCAGAGAATGCTGCTTGGAGGAATGCAAGGTTGGCACAGAAGGGTCTTGGAGGAATGCAAGAAAGATCTACTGTGTGCAAGGAGCATGCCTCAGGAGCATGGCAGTGTGTCTCAGCAAGGCAAACGAGCACACCCTGAGCCCATGCTGGCAGCAGGGCTTTACCAGCACCCATGTGAGCACATTTTCAGATGGCTTGGACATGTCTGAGCAGCTCTATAGGCAGTGCAACTGCACTGTTACCAGTGCTAAGCTGAGGCATGTAGTTCCTTAGTTTTACAGGCCCGAAATTTCCTTCTGATAGGAAATCCTGTTACCAAAGCCTCTGCATGTCCCTGAGACCTGGGGCAGAAAGAAAGCCAGCTTGAAGGAGCATGTCTTGGCAGTCCATAGCTACAGTGCTTACCTCGGGATGGGTTTTGGGGTTTCCTCCTCTACCCTCAAGATTATTTGTGATTTTATACTTCAAGCATCCAAAGTAAGTCATAGCCCATCTCAAGTGAGAGAGCCAAGCTTCTGGCATCAGGCAATTAGACACCCTCAGGCCTGCTCCCCTCACATCCCACAGCTTCTTAGATTCTGGAACAGCAGCCCAGCTGCATTAGGAGGATCTTCCTACCTCTGTCTTCTGCAGCCTTGTGGTAATGAGGATTGTACAGGAGATAAAAGATATGAATGTGTGTTCTACTTGGCCAAGGGATGCAATTAGCTGTCTTAAACAATTAAGGTGAGAATGGTTTCAGGAGACAGGTTACCTGGTCTAATAGATGAGTATCACTGAGAGGCAGAAGATCACTTGCTTCCATTACTGACTTTATGCCAAACCCACCAGTTATTGGGCAGATTGTAGACCCATAAACTCATTAATCCATGAAATTGAGATGAGATGAGATGAGATGAGATGAGATGAGATGAGACGAGACACCCCAAATAACTTCTTGCTGTATAAATTAATTAAATTGTCTGGCAGACAAGTCTGAGAAATTGAAGGGGTGGAAAGGACCACTTTAATCTGGAAAGTGGGTGAGACCTTTCCTTTCAACAACAGCAGGCCAATGTATTAGGCTTAAAGCTAAATCCCACATTTCCATTTCTGGCGAATCCAGCAGCCACAGATGGGCCACCCTTGGCATCTGGAAAACTTTTAGGTTGAACAGGAAGCTGAGTGTGGAAATGCTAAAGAAGATGCAGAAACTCCTTTTTTTTTTTTTGCCTTACAAACTTAAATTTTGCTTGCATCCTATTTTAGACATCAAAATGGGCTTTATTTTGCATTTGCCTAGTTTCAGCTTTGAAACATTGATTCTTATGCTTCTGCTGCCAAATTAAAGGCTCCCCTAGTTCTTGTGCAACTCCTTTCTGATAAACTAAATAATTTGATCCCTTTAAGTCACTTACTGCAGGGCATTTTCTCCAATGCTTTTGAGGCTTCTTTTTTGTGGCTTTTCCAATTCAGTATAATTTTCATCCTAAGTCTTCTCAGAACATTTGTAAATTATTTTGTTGTTCATTAAAAATGCAACCAAACCCCAGTGCACCCCTGGAGCAACTTGTTACTCTGTGATTGACAAGGCACTAATCTGAATCCAGAATGTTTTCCTATTAAACATATACAAAGTCTTTTTGTTCCCATACTTCAGTACATATGAGCAAATCAGAAGCAAAATAACAGTCTGAAAACATCTTTGCTTCACAGGGAAGATCTGACACCAGAAGACACAACTGCATATGCAGTTCAAATGCATTGTGATTTTTCAGGTGTTGCCTGGAAGCTGTTTTTAAATGTATTTTTGGGAGACACTTTTGAGTATGGCAAATTTGTACAGTTAGTCATAATGATACATATGCCCATAGAATTAAAGCTGTGTGGAAATTAGCATTTTCTATTTGTTTGCTTGTTCTTGCTAAAACCAAAGTATTTTTCACAGTCTTTTTTATTTAAAATGAAAAATGACATCATCAAGACATCATATAGATAGATATCTGTTCAATCTAGTGACCCATGTATTTACATGCAAATGTCTGCATTTGGATAAAAACTGAAAGCATAGCACAAAACCTTACAACACAGACAAGATCTCATTTATGAAAGATGCTGACAGTGTCCTGGAATTCCAGGTGCAAAACCCCTAAAGCTAAATTGTTGGTTCTCACCCTTATGCATTTAGGAAATGCACAGGTGCTTTTACTCTATTCTTCACTACTTCCTGGTATTTTCTTCCACTAAAGCTATTACACAAAGTGGTCAAATGTTTCAGTCTCTCAGTCTTTCTCACTATCTAAACAATGCTGATATTTTTATCATGGCCTCTTGGTCTTCTGTGTTTCAAGATGATACACTGGGGCTTCCCGAAGTCTTGAGATATATTGCTATTAGTAGAGCTGGAGGTGGCTATTCAGCTGCAACAGAAATTTCCCTACCCCTGGGTGGGTGGGAGAGGCTTTGGGAGAGTATGGCTTCTGCAAAAATCCCCTCCAGGAGATTGGACTTGCAGGTGACTTGCTGACTGTGAGTGTGTATCTTCAATGAAAGGGAACTTCACTGGTTCTGCTTATGCTTCCCTGCCTGCCAGCAGCACTTCTGTTCTTGTTCTGCGGAGCTTTAACTCGCTGGAAGCGTGACTTACATTGTGTACATGTAATCTATGGAACTTCCTTGCTGATAAATGCCAGAGATAAGGAAGTGCCTTCTCTGCAGTCTGCACATGATGTGCTGCAGCACTGCCTGCTATGGCACTTCCCTAATGCCACCACAACATGGTTTCATAATAACAGATTATTTCTTGTGTATTTTCCTGAAATCAGATAAAAGCCACACATGTCCCTATCCATGTCAGACCCTGCTTTGTTGTCTCCATGTTAAATCATAGCTATGGTTTTGCCAGGTGAGGAGAACGCATACTGGAATCTCTAACTCAGTTGGGTTTGGTGTGCTGTGAGACCTGATTTGGGTTTGTACCTCTTAGTGTCCCACTAAATCATGGAACTTTAAACTGGCAGTGTTTCTGTCCTGAAAATCCAAACCAGACACTTTTAGAGTTACTGACTGGTATAAATTATGCTAGGCTGATCTCAGCACCTGATTCTGTGTTCATATAGGTCTTGCCTAGACATAGCCATATTTCATTTGCCCACACACCTGACTACACACAGTGTGACCTTTATTTACATTATTTATGGCTAGCCCCACAAATGATAAATTCTGGCTCTATCTCAGATATTCATCTGAGCAGTGAGCATCTAAAAACCAGCTCTGCAAGACAGCCAGCCATCTGGAACAAGAAAAATTCATTTCCAAGATGTAGAGACAAAGCAACCTCCATACATCCTTTCTGGAGTGCTGGCTCACAGCCAACAATAACTTTTCTATGTAATGTATTGTGAAATGTTTGTGGTTCTGTAGTGGTGTTTCCTTTTACTATTTTTCTCCTGGTTAGCTATCTCCTTGGTTGATGAGGATTTAGCCCACCTTTGTAGAACACGAATTATATGCAGTAAAAGGCTTATTTTGGTTGCTTATCCACTATTGTTTGTCTTTTTAAAAAGTGATTCCACTAGTGATCAATATTGGCTAATTCACTGTCTGAAACAAATATACAGAGTTGAGTGATTAAAATAGTAAATTAATCTATTGTTCAGAGCTATCTGAAGAAGTAGAACTACATCTAAGATTAATTTTATTCAGTATTTCTCTTAGTATATTTGCTTTTCTTTTTTCTGTAGAGACTTGAAATACTAGCACCAAATTGTCTGAAGCATTTATCTCTTGCCAATAAGACTATTGGTTCAGACCTAGTAAAACATGTTCAAGCTTTTCCAACACAAGCACTATGTACTTTATGAAGTCTAAATTAGGTTCTTTATGAAATCAGCACTGGTTATATAACCACTGTACAGTTTCATTAAATATAGATTATTATCAAGAACATTCTTTTTGGAGAATTTGCAGGCTCCTTTCCAAGGCGAGCAGACTAACTGGAAGGAAGGAAATAACTGTTGATTTTTCATATTTAAATGCAGTGCATTTCTGCTTGGGTCATGTTTCATTTGAATCTGTCTGTCTTCTGAGGATGTTGAGGAGGTACTCTGAGATAAGTTCATCTGAATATCCCCTAGATGGATTTCTGAGCAATTCTTTAGAAGACTGGAATTCTCTGATACATCTGATTATTTTATAGCTCTTCCTGTGCTTAAGGTTCTGGGTAACATTTGTACAGTCTGGTCTTGGGCATGTTCTTTGCAGTCCCAAAGCCTGATGACCTTCAAGGCCACACACAAACCCTGTGCACAAAGCCAGTAACTGTTTCTAGAAAACAACAAAGCAACCTTTTTTTTTACTCCAAATTACTCGCCAAATTTTTGTAGCTGACAATTCACACTGGATTTTAGGTTTTTTCTTTAGATTTGATTTTCTACAGCTAGATCCCTTGTGCCATTTTCCCGAGACAGCTGCTGCTGTTTTTAAGATGTTAGGAACATCAAAGTATCTCTCCCATCCTATTCTCCACTATCTTTCTTCCCTCTTCTTGCTGTGGAGCCAGGAAGTGCTCATCTCACTCCAGTACTTGGGGACTGTATGAATTTGCCTACTAGAAGACTATGTAGACTAATCTTGAAAAAGTAGATAATGGAGGTGATGTAAAGCTGGAATCCATGGAAAAAAATGTGCTATTTCCTCCTCCCTTAACTCAAACTAATTCAGCATTTAGTGGTTTTTGTAGAAATTAAATTTTCAAAATTTATTTATTTTAAATGTTTGCCATAAAATACTATCAGCAAATAATTTCTGGAAGTAAACAATATCATACTTTGGTATCAAACTTCCTGACACTGCATTTCAAGGCATGAATTCAGTAAAAAAGTGGTCCTTGAATATTTATGGTGCATAAGACATTAATGGTGTCTATAAAAAGAAGTTTACAGAGGGTGAAGGCATACTGGATTCTTTGGTGTATAAGCTGTGCATTACTGAGATGTTTTGCTTTTGCTAATAAGAGAAGATTCCCAGGTGATAGGAAATGCCATTTTGGTTAGGACTTTCACTTCTGCCAAGGTCCAGCATTAGAGCAATAACCAATTTTTCATATTGACCTTCCTGCCTTTAAAAGTCATCTTCTGCACAACAATGTGGTGACAGGAGTATTGCCATAGGCTGTTTGAATGATTCCCAGTTGACTTGGTTTTGTAGGCATCATAAATCTAAGTATGTCCCAACAAGGATGGGAGAGAACAAGGATAACAAGTGTTTACATCATTATGACATCACAATGTCACCAAAGTGCTCACCAACCTCAGCTTGAAATACATATGGGGAAAGGGGGAAGGGAGAGGGAAGACATCTAAGGGAAAAAAGGAGCTGCAACCTGTATTGTAACAGCTCACAGAGTAGCCAAAGGCAAAAAATAGTTATATTTAACATCTCAGAAATATTGGATTCAGTAGTTGTTCTCTATATAAACCTTCTGTTCATAAGTAAACGAGTTTTTATGGATATAGTAATGATCAAGTAGAAGCACTTAGTCTCAATACACTCCAGGTGCCATTTCACAGCAAACAGGTAAAACTATTTCTATTGTGTTGTATTAAACCTGTAACCCTCAAGGAATGGCAGCAGCAAGGTATCAGTTCCAGGAATATATAAGATTTTATCCATACAAGGAATTTTGTGGTTTTAGCACATACCAGCATGTCTCTGGTGTTTTTCAGAATGTGCAAAAGCTTTTGTTTTACTATAAGTAATTTACACTCCTTATGTTTAATGATGATATAGACCAATCTTCTCCAGGAATTGAGTTTGCAAGAGATGTCATTTAGAATTGGATGGAGAATTGCAAGGAAACAGAAGAGCTAATAATTATTCCTAGAAAAGACTTTTTACATGACTTTGGTGATATGAGGGTCTTTAGGCTGCTCTAATGTCAGCGAAAGGCAGTCTGGAAGCTGGAATAAGCTATGGTGCAAAAAATTCTTCCTGTTAATGACAGCTAAAGCCCCGTGTGTTTTCAAGTGCACAAATGCCAGGACTTCCATGAGATATGACTACCGCATTGTGTAAGAAGAATATAGTTTGAAATGAAAGAACAAATGAAAACTTCAGAGAAGAGGGAACATGTCAAAGAGCAAGAAGTGGAGGGGTCAGTGCATGGAGAACAAAGTGAGAGATTTCTCATGTGTGGGAAGAAAAGAGAGGACACTGGCCTTCTCATCTGTGCATTTGCACTGTAACCCTGACTTTCCCACGTTTGATCCTTTCTCCCTGTGCAAATTTGAATCTGTGGCAAGGTTATTAACAAACACGTCTCTTATTCAGTCATTCAGAACTTTTCTGTCATGTAGCATTACAGTGACACAAAATCGGCATAAAAAGAGGGAATCAAAGCAAAGGATGACGAATTCCATTACAAACTTCTTTGACTATATGAAGAACAGGATGCAGCTCAAACCCCCACAACTCATTCTAGGCTGGAGGTCACTTGAGCAGCATACAAGATTTTTAGTTTCCACCCAACTGAGGTTGTTTTCCTATGGGTACAAAAGGAAGCCCAAGAATCTGAAATTTTCTGGAAGTGAAAAGCTCTTATTGAATGAGAAACTACACTCTATCCAAAGGGATAATCTCCAAAAATTCTGTATGTAGGTGGGTGAACATTTCCACCCATCTCTCCAAAGCATATGAACAAATGTCTGAGGTTTAAGAGTTTGAATCTCAAACAGATGTTTGAAACTCCATTGTTGTTTGAGAATTCATTGATGTTTAAGACTCCCACTTCAAGTACTCATAATTTGCTCTATGTTAGGACAAGGGGGCTTTCACAAGTGTCATGATGAAATAATAATTTAACATTTTATCCAGTGTGTCACTGGAAGCAGACTTCTAATACTTAAACTAAGGCCTTGCAAAGCCTTAGAACTGGTGTATTTGTCTTTTGGTCTATAGTTCCTCTCTGACTGCTCACCATAAATTTTGTGAAGGGTGGAAGGGTTGTATTCAAGCCTATGATATCATTGTGTGTTCTTTGCTGGGTACACTGTGATATGTGCAGTTTGCTGACCTGGGATAGGGCTTATTTGGCAGAATGATTGCTCTTGTAGTCTGATGAATCTCTGATGTGCTTTCAGTTTCTGCAGCGCTAGATTACTTTGGGGATATTGTTGCTCAGAACTGAGCATCTGATCTTGCAAAGCAGAGGTATACCTCCAAGGAGATGCTGAGACAAAACATATTTTTGTGGCAGTCAAAGGCACATTTTGCATTTTTGCAAAGTATTTTTGTAATAAAATTACTATAGTAATAACATACTAGTTATTCTAGTTCTCTTGATTTTCTGAATTTTTTATTACTACAGACCTCCTGAGACAAGAGAAGGCTTGGTGTAAAGCAGTTTGTAGCTATTTTGTCTTGGGGAATCTCAGTATTTTCCACAGAGCAGAGCAAAGTCTACTTTAGGGAATATATGCCTGTTGAGAGTAGCATGGGTATCATTTCACCTTAATTACATCTAACCTGCAGTAAGTACAGACTTTTTCTTAAGAGTCAAACCAAATCCCACTTTTCTTTAGCTTTATTTCCTACAGCTTGGGTGGTGGTTTTTTTTTTGTTTGTTTGTTTTGTTTTGTTTTTTTGTGGGGTTTTTTTTTTGGTTGGTGGTGTTGTCGTTGTTGCTTTTGGGTGGTGGGTTTTTTTTGTTTTTTTGGGGGGGTTTTGTTTTTTGTTGTCATACATAGAAGTTGTTTCCATTGGAAAGTCATTTTTCTTTCCAGGTGGGAAAGGGAGCTGAGCTGACTTTCCCTACAGATCCCCAGTTGCTTGTCTCCTCTGGCAGCTGAAAGGCAGCAGAGCTCACAGAGGGGACAGTCAGGAAACTCATTGCAGTAATTGCTTTGGAATTGTATTGGTTTGGTGTAATATGAGATGCTCCCACAGCTGGCCTTTCCAAATTCTTTAGAAGTAGATCCTTGCTCCTCAGGGATCTGTAAACCGCGGAGGAAAACCACTGCTTAACTAATCGGATTATCAGCTAGCTCACTTGCATGTAATACATATCTAAACACTGCTTAATTTGGGATATTAATTACAGCCTGCACTGAAAGAATATGCATAAGTCTTTAATTACATGGAAAGATCTTCAAATTGGTGGCTGGAAATCTCATTTCAAGGGTTTAAGAAGCTGATAATTGCTTGTGATAACCATTTTACACTGTAAATAGGTTTTGGCAATATATTGGCAAAGTACTGACTAATCTGAGTTATGTTGCCAAATGCCACCCAGATGGAACCCAAAACAGCCTGCAAACTTGTAAATACAATATTTCCTCATGAAGCTTCAACATTGTCCCATTTGTTGTCTTACATATCTGACTGACTCTGAGCTCAGGCTAACAGGTTTTTTTCATTCTTAGCTGTCTTTATTATAACTTCTTGTGCAATGTAAAATGTGAATCCCTTTATGCTCTGGGCTGAACCAATGAGGAGCTGTGCACAGCAAGTTTGTTCATGGAATTAGTAGAGTATCTGTAATATATACAATGAAATTTATCTCTCAGTTGCTGGTTAAAAAATACCAAACTGTATTGCTTCCAGACTTGTGAATGTTCTCATTTCAATAGCATATTGGATGAATTCAGTACTAATTAGTGAAATTAATAAAAATTAATTATGAATCTGGTAATCAGTAAAAGATTCAAACCTCCTGTCATAGTCTACAAGTATAAGAAAAATTGCAATATTCACAGAATATAAACCTAGCTATTTTGTCTGCCTGCAGTTATCCAACCTTCACCAAATTAATACAATCATCAAATTAGTCCATCTAGAATATTTATAAATATTTCATTTTTTACTGTTGTACTTCCCTGTACTTCTCCAGGATGCAACAAACTTCTCTCAGCTGAGGAAAATCCAACAGTAAATATCACACAAATGACACGAAGATTTCTGTCTGATACCTAATATCTAGACAATGTGAAAGTCATAGCAAAAAGAAGTAAATAATATCCAATTTAAGCTACATGCATAATTTTCTGACATAAAAACCTTCTTAAATACAAAAATACTATTTAGTAAATCTAATTAGTAAAAATACATTTCTTGACATATCAGCCCAGCAACTATATAGAGAAACTCTTCTCTCAGTTCTGCTCTGGCCCAGCCCAGTCCCCTCTGTTTTGAATTCAGTAATAAACTAACAAATCTGCTATGTCTATTCTTGCTATAGGTGGGATTTTCAGGGCTACTTAGTTTTACCTTCCATTGAAGGTAATGGCAGTATTTCTCTTCTAATCGATTTAAATAAACCCAGGCCAGCATGGATTATCCTCAGAAATCTGACTGTGCTTGTTATTTGAAGAAGCCACACTTAACAATGAGAACTAGAAAGAACCCTATACAGACTAATTTGTTATTGCTTCCCTCTGTAATTTTTACTTTGACACTTGGCAGTAAAGAAATGCAAGCACTGCTAGAGCTGTAAAATAGTCCTAACTGGCTGTTTGACACCTGGCAGTGATAAACTCATAGAGTAATCTGTCTAATGGCTTCTTCAAAGCAGTGAGCTCCTGTGATTCTCAGGTAGCCTTGCTTGAGGCCAGGGGTGGCACACTCAGCAGAGGAGGTGGAATGGAAAGGGCCTCTAACAATGATCATAGACATTTTTCAGCTAATTCAAAATCTACAAAGAATTGATGTTGTCTCTGAGGCAAGAAACAACTGGTTTCAGTCTTGTCATTAATACAGTACCTTTTCAAAAAGCAGGAGACCTTAAATTGACTGGCCTACAAGTTCTACATTTACCTCTAAAGCTTTTATCAGTAATGCATGGTCATTTTAAAGTAGTCGACTTCACATTGTAAACCACTCTCTACTGGTATAGTTTGTACTTGCTGCCAGAAGGGAAAAAAAGAGGCCCCAGCTGAACTACAGCTTTGAAAAAGAAGCAATGCAAATTAGCCTGTGTTACAGTCTCACAATTAAATGGTTCCTGGTATCTGGTGTGGCTTCTGAGCACTTAATGTGAAGGCATCTGTCCTACGTTGTCTGCATAACATGGATACTCCCACAACATCTGGAACTCCTCGTTGAGAGTCTTCTGGGAAGCTTTCCTCCTGTAGGGACTGTATGAACAGGAGTATTCCTAAATAATCAGGAAAGCTAGAAATGACCTCTGGAACATGTGGAGGTCCATAACACAGCCTCCTGCTTGAAGCACCTCCCATGAAAGCAGGTTATTCAGTGCCTTGTCCTGTCAGCTTCTGAAATCTTCAAACATGGAGGTTCTGCCACCTCTGTGCAGCCCAAATCCTCATAAAAAAACCCTTTTTTCTCTATACTGAGTCAGAATTTCTTCTGTTACACATTATATCAATTTCTTTTGCTTCTGCTGTGCACATTTGAGAATAATCTGGCTCTGTCTTCTCTTCAGTCTCCCATAGGTAGTTAAGACAGTACTAATTATCCTTTGTAGCTGTACCACACAAAATAGAAAGGGAACCTCTTCAGAACTTCTCCCCAGTTCTGACATTGTATAGAAAAGACTGAAGACTTCAGAAACCTTGAGAAAAGGAAGAAAAAGTGGGGAACCTGGCTCTGGGATTCTTTTCCGTTACAAATTTTGCATGGAAAAATCATTGAGTAAAAATGTATCAGTGGTACTGTGAGCAGAGGCTTGGAAGCTGTAGAGTCATTAAGATGTGCAGCCAGACTTCTTCCTTTTGCTCTCTCTCTTTTCCTTTTGCTCTCTCATGAGTCTTTCCATCACTGCATCTCTCTGCAGTGGCCCTGCTAAGGGGAGAGAGGTAGCTAACCACCATAAGGACTCGTGGGTTGAAGTGTTTGCAAAAGAGCTTTGAAAAAAAGGAAGTCTAGTTAATTTTTCACAGACTGCTGTGTAATAAAAGTGTGTTATTAAGCATGTTGGTCATTAGACTGATGAAACAGTAAACTTGAAGGATTCTTCTGCTCTAGGCATACAAACTGAGGATGGCAGACAGCCCTGCTTAGCCTCATGGGTTTAGAAAACCAAAGGCAGCTAGATGTCTGCTAGACATCATAAAAAATAATTTCTTCCTAGAAATGTCTTTTTCTCCCAAGTGACAGGGAATATCAGATGTTACTGAAATGAAGCTCATGCCATGAGCAAGGGGGGCATTACTAGAAGGTGCAGATCACCATAAATTTGCAGAAAAAAACCACCCATGTTGCCTTTCTTAGGGGAAATGAAACAGCTAGAGAGGTAAGTGAAGAAGGAATAACATGGAGGAGGCCGTACAGAGGAGAGAGCAGCTCTAGGAGATGTAATGAGAAGGAGGCTATGATGGTGTGAAGAGAGAGGAGAGGCAGAAGGGGACTCACTGGTCTATGAAGGATGTACAGAGCTCCCTGGCTGTCCAGACATTTCTGCTTTGAGGTCTTTGACAGCTGTCCCTCCTGTCTGAAGACAAATCTTCCTTGCAGGCTGTGAGCATATCTGGAGGGCATAACCCCAGCTTCCAGTGTCCCCCAGTGGGCCCCTCTCCCTGCAGACTTCTTGGCTGTGTGGGGGCACCTTTGCCTGTGTCCATTTCTTTTCCTTGCTGTCTCCACAAGCTGCTACATTATGCACCTGTTTAGCACCTGTGACTCCATCAGATATCTGGTATCAGGTTTTTTCCATCCACTGTGTTTTGATAACAGCCTGCCTTCTGTGTGAAAAGGACAGGAGGTGTCTCTAGTTTTAGATGTTGCTCCCCACATTTGGGTGCTGCAGTGCTGGCAGCAGGAGGAATTTCTCCCCTTACAACTATTGTATCTCCAGCCAGCTAGACTTCAGACAGGGATATCTGGTTTGCCCAGAGATATCATTAAATGACTCCTTGTTTAACGCACACATGACTTAAGGTGATAGGATGGTTTGCTTCAAGATACAAAAATAACAATTGCTTTGAGCTGCCTGGAGGCACACACCTTTCCCAAACTACCATTTAAATCTTACCCAAGGAGGGAATTTAAAAACACCTGTCAGTGCGCTGCATTTTAAATTAATGCCTGTGAAACAAACACTTGGTACACAGAGCTCAGTACTTAACCCCTGATACAGACTCAATGACTCAATAAACCAGAAAACTGTTCTGAAGGCACAAGGAAAGAAGCTGATGGTCGATCCTAAATAAATGTAGTGACAGGCAAGATTTAGGCTAGTAAAAGTCTGTGCCACAGGTGTAAATGGGTAGTGTAAGTCTGTGCTACTGTCCAGTCTTCCATCCCTGCAGAAGGTGAAGAACTGAGCTTCACCAGGGCTGCAGTAGCCCCTAGTTAGCCCTGGAGAGCATCATGGTTGCTTTAGAGCTGGTCCTCTGAGTTCTTCAAATATTCCAGTGGTAAATCTCACACAGCTGTGTGTCATGCAGAGTCCATATCATCTGGATTCCTAGAATCCCAAAGAAAGATCTCAGCTGCCTATTCTGTACTGTCGAATGCCAAGGGGAACTCTCCGGGAAAATTGTAAGTGCACAAAGTCAGCCTGGAGAAATCAAACTTCATGAACTAAATATATATATTGTCTTGAAAAAAACAACTTTTCCTACAGACAAATGTGCACTTAATATGTTGGTTGTTTTTAGAATAGCTCATTTGACAATGCTGGATTTAATGATTTTTTCTTCTCCAAGCTTTTGACAGTTTACTGTAAGCTTTGAATTCTACCCCATAACCAGAAGATGTCTCAATAAAAGTCAGATAATTTCAGAAATAAAGATTCACTGAAGGGACAGAGAAGATTCACTCAAGAGAAAGAGTTAGCAGCAAAGATAGTGGTCCTTCAGAGACCCTCACATCAGGACATTTATCTCTTTCTCCTTCACTTCTGCACCATGGGTTTGTGTTTTTCACAGAGGGCCAGACTGCACTTGCTCTTTGCACTGGTGTACAGGGAGGTTTCCGTTCCACACCTATATAATCCCATTTCTGGTCAAGTAGGCATCCTTTGGAGTAGCAGTCCCAATCTCTTGGCATGTTTTTCCTCAAACAGTTTGCATAATGCATTTTACTATCACATTTTTTCTATTGTGCCTCTTATAGTGGCCTTACAGGACTATAAACCACCTCAGAGGATTTGCTGAATATAATGTGCTAACTGTGAGGCTCACATAATTGTCTCTGGTTTCTCACTGCTGAATCTGTGCATCTGTAGCTCCACTGCAGCCTCTCCTATCCTCTGCTCCTGTATGCAGGATGCAGATGATCTGTGGTCCAGCCACCTGCTCCCTCTTGGGTAAGAGGCAGCGAACAGCAGAGAAGCTGCTGAGCTCTGCCACACTTTGGGGTCTGCCCCTGAGCCAGGTGCCATGGTCAATGGGCTGCAACTTGAAGTCAAGCCACAGGCTCTAGGGTGCTCTGTGACCAGCCTCTCATGCTCCCATCTTCACAGCTTTAGCAGGGAGCTAATATTGCTGTGTTCTGAATTTCTTAGGCCATAATTATTTTTTTTCCACTCACTTGAGAAACATGGAAAGACAAACTGCATTGGTGAGGCTCATCAAGAGAGTAAGATACAAGTTTTACATTTTGTTTTCACTTGTATTATAGTAATTATGTAGTCCATGTCACACTGCAGTCTCAGAGGCAGTTCAGAAGACCTGAACTGCAGAGCTGTCTGTATTTGAAATATTCCTGGATGTGTAATAGACTATATCTCCTGAAACAAAATGCCAATCATATTGCTACCCATGCCTGCTACAAAAAGGCAAGCTTTTTGCAGGATGTTAATGTCTCATCCTGCACAGCTTGTTCTGAGGAGGGTTGGGGCACAGGACTGCAAAGCTCTCATTATTGTCTATTACCTAATGCTAAGCATGCAAGGGGGGAATCTGCTCCTCTGTAATCAAGACCAGATGACAAGCTGTCTGACCTGCAGATGTCTGAACAGTTTGCTCTCATTCCACAACATACCTTGCAGGCAGTTGTAATGATTTCCCCAGAAGTCTGCTGCTGCACTGTGTATAATAAGGTAACTTCACTCAATTTGGAATTAGACATTTAGAATATCATCCTTCCTGAGCAGGAGGAAGATCTTTGTTACTTTTGATATCCTGGCAAGAAGATCTTTGTTACTTTTGATATCTGAGCCACTATATCTAACCAAAATATCTTTAATTGATTACTTAATTTAAGTCATCTTCAATTCAGAGTAAGAAAGCCAGCTCTCTGTATGTTAGATTTCTACAATCCCTGTAGGACTTTGATGTTGTGTTTTTCTGTAGCCACATTCCCTCTGGAAATGTGGGATGTAATAAAAACTATTTTACGGAGAAGGAGAAGGAGAAGAACAAGGTATATTTATGTTTCCTCATATATCTTCACATCTAACAGATGCTGCAGTTCCATACTGAAGCAGTGTCTGAGAGCCACCGTGGTTTTGGAGTGTCACAAATAGCTGTGGTGTATTATCATTAGGTGTCAGTATTAAGTTGGATCATGATTTGCCAGTAGATGTGAGGAATGCAAGTATGGAAGTATTTTTGACTCTTGGCTATTAGGAAGAGGACATGTGTGGTTTATATCTATTCTGGCCCTGGAAGGGCTGTTCCTCATATGAATATTTTCTGCCTGGTTTGCTCAGCTGGGGCTCTTGGTCCCCTCTGGCAGCTCCCAGTTCACTTCTGGGACAGCTTGTTCTGCCTGAGATTTTACAGGTGTTCCCCAAAATTTGTGGCTCCAGGGGCTGAGAATAAGACAGACTGTATTACAGAGAGTGCCTTCACCCTTTCCTCAGAATTTCCTACATCAGTGGGAGTAATAAGACTGTAAAATCTAAAACAATCCACAAAGAACTGGATAATTAAAATAACCCAGTGTTATGGGACTGACTGGCTCAAGCCACAGCAGTCTGAGCAACAACCCTTTTTATACCTTCACCTGGCTCCAGGGCAAAGGAAAATACAAGGGAATGTCTTTCAGTCTTTCCCTTTAATCTTTTTCCAATTGTTGCTGGATTTTGCATGGGTTTCTTGGAGTGTTTGCTCAAGGTGACACAAGATGAGTGTCACATCCCTGGGGTGTAGGTGTGCAGTGTGCAATGGCCGGTTGCCCTTCAGCAGAGGAGGTGGAAATGTGAGTAGTGGGTCACTGCAGAAAGATGTCCACAGGCCAATGACCATATCAGCATGTCCTCTCAGTGTCACTGGGCTTAGAAGGGGCCTTTCCAAGACTGGCTGCCACTTTGAGGCAGCAGGGGTGTATTTGAGCTGCCACTGCTGGCATTATCTTTGCTTTCTAAGATAAAGAATTTGATTTAGTGGCACAGTCAAGTCTGATACTTCTCACAAGTGCTACATTCAATCATTATTTATTGCTATTGCTTATTATTTGTGAAAAGCTGGCTTTGTGCCCAGCATTTTGATGAATTCTGACTCCTGTCGTTATTGATTCTATAAGAAATATGACGAAATGGAAAGCAAGTTTTTTGTTAGTGAGGATTAAAAGATGCTGTGAAGCAAAGATGAAAGGATTGTTGTCACTCACATTTCCATTTAAAACATGAACTGTTTGTATTTATAATGGGATACCAAAGAACCATGCCATTAGTAACTATTAGGCAGGAAGATGCTATAGTGGCACATTTGCTTCAGCTTTGTTAACTTCTTTTGGATGAGAAAATAATGTGTAAATTTCCAGTGAAGCAGTAAATAACTATCTACACTTATTTTACTAATGCTAAAGTTAGTTTCTGCCTAGCTCCAGACTCTGGAGAAGGCTGCAAGGCAACTGTGGATTTTGATTCTGATCTCCCAGGTGATTTCCAGCTCAAAGCCCTCTCCTGAGTCAGTCATGGTCTTTCAGCATGTCACCATCTAGATGCAGGTTTTTCACCTTTAATCTCTTACAGCATAATTAGGCAGGCCTGGATTTATCAGAAATGCCAAAAAGTTGTTAATCCTTATTCAGCCTGCCCTCTGCCCTCTTCTGACTGCCATCCCAGTCAGGACTGAGGGCACAAGTGACACCCAGGCAGGAATGGATGTGATCCAAGAGTTCATGAGGAAGCCCAAAACCTTCCCTCATGTCCAAGGCAGTTTTGAGCAGCTCTTCTACCTCCAGAACCATAGTACAAAACCAGAGACCCAAAGACAAGTGAGGTGTTTCTCCTGACCCTATGGCCAGAGTGGCTCAGTGTGCTGTGGTTTGGAGTTCTGCTAAATTGCAAAGGAAAACTGGGATTCAGCTAATGGAGTCCCTGTTATGTCCAGGTCTCAAATGTGTTTCATCCCTTTCATAGCATCTACAGATTCAGGGCTGCATCTGACACTTCCTATTGACCTGGCTGCTTTTCCTTTGTCTTCTGTAGATTTTTAGGTTCTGCCTCATTACACATTAAAAGACCTATATCCTCCTTTCACTGACCCAGGCTTGACCTCATTTGTCCAGGGGCCCTCTCCCAGCATTTGGGGGATGGAAACCTGCATTTGGGAATTGCTTTCTCCCTGTGGCTGAGGGTGGCACTGGTGTTTGTGCCTGCATGAGGCAAGCCTTGTTTTTCTTCCCTATTACTTTCTCTCCAGCTTAGTTGACTGTGTGCTCCTGAAGACTTTGAGGATGCCTTTTGCATAGACGTGACTATATGCATGCATAAGAGAGGGAAAGAGGGCAAACACAGCTGTCCTCTGAGCCCCAAACACTCCCAGCTCACTGTGCAAATGGTGCCTGCAGCACTGATGGAGGCAGGGGGGAGAAGTGTGACTTCTGCTCCCAGCAAGTGTCCCTCCATCCACCTGCAACACTGCAGAGGGAACACACTAAGGAAAACATGAAGCAGGTTAGGATAGGTAGTAGGAACAAAGTTTCAGTGCTCTTTTCCTGTTATTTCCTAGGGAACTAACTGCTGCTGAAGTTCAGTTTCCAGAAAGGTAGCTGCGATTGCAAAAGTGTATTCCAATGTACATCACTGTGTTTCTGTCTTTTGTTGGTGTACATAACCAGAACTGAAACACACATCTGTGCACTGATGTAAAATAGTGGGAGACTTATATGAAATTATTTACAAAAGGAAATTACTCCATGACTGTCCTTTCTTTGAGCTATTTTCTGCTTTGACCAACTACACTGCCCTGTGAGTAAGGGTAGGTGAAGAAAAAGCACATTTCAAGAATGGGTTACTCTGTGCCTGAAGAATAGTTTGCATGGGTCTGAAAGGTAGGCGTTGTCAGAAATCCTTCATCCCACAGAAAAGCCTAAAGTTCCAATACAGCTCAGAGGACTGGAGTTTGTACAAACAGGAAGGATGCTGGCTGGCAAACTCTGCTTCTTTTTATTTTCTAGGTATAAGCAATGCCATGTTTTCTGAAATCAGCAAATATTAGCAAGAAATTCGGGCTATTTGTGTCCAAAGCAATAAAATATTATTTTTTAAATGGGCCATTTGGCCTAGTTCAAAAGAGGCAGAAGTATTTTCATTTTTAAAATAAATTATTTTTATTGTAGTAGTTAAATTAGAACCCATGGAGTTTCAGAGGGTGATAATTTGAACTATCCTTTTTAAAGCATCAGAGGAATCTTAAGCATATTTAATGTTTGCTATATATAACAGATCTGTGTGATTTTATCTGAGTCATCGCCCTCCTACTTGGATGGCTATTTGTTTACTTAAAACTAAAACACAAGTCTCTGGGGGAGCCATTGCCATAATCACACTTTGGGTGGTTTGATTAGTGCAGTCACTTCTCTGCGGCATCTGAACAGTGTAAATTCTTGTCCCCACTGGTAAACACCCCAGGGTGTGCCAAGAAAGCCAAAGTAAATGGCACTAAGTTGTGAGTTTTAAAAAATTTTCTTTCAAAAAAAAAGATGATGTTGTCCCTCTGACAGTAACATACTTCTCTATAAAACCAAGGTTTTCTGTGTAGCTTCCTGTGACTTTATAAAAAGTACACACTGAGCTCTTTGCCCTTCTACAAGTAGAGAAAATCATGTTTGTAGGAGGCTGAAGTCTTGTGTCAAGTGACATTTGGTTGTAGCACCAGTGTGATTATAATCTAACAGCCACTGTATTTGACTCACTGACAGCTAAACTTGTGGCCCAATGTGACGACTGTAGGAGCCATGACTGCTACTTAGCAAAACAGGGTGCGAATGCCGCGGGGGCCCTTGCAGCTCAGAGAACTATTCCAGCAAAAGTCTGGAGTGAGCTTTGTGAAGGCTAGGCTGAGCCGTGTTTTTGTGAGCAGGGATTAGCAGGCATTGTCAGCCACTCACAGAGGGGCAGAAGATAAAACCCTGATGGGATATGCTCCACAGATCACAGTGGCTTTGCTGACCTTAAGGAGTTACAGAGGGTGAATTTCCAGAGGACCAGAAGGACAGCAACCTTGTCTTCACACTGGTGATGTTACCAAACTTTGCAGGGGTCAACCCCTCTACTAAACTTTTATGATCTGTAAGAGGTTCTGCTTAACTTTCCTTAATAGACCAACATTTCTACAGCACTTGTCAACAAAGTAATTAAGTACCTCCACATAGGAGTAAATGTCTCTAAATAACACAGTCCATTTAATTTGATTTTGGACTTGCTGAATACACTCACACAGTGGGATGTCAGTACAGGTGCAAATGGTAAATACAACACCCACAGTGTGTCACCCATGTCAAAGTAAACATATTTCTGTTCTGAACAAGGAACCACTTTGTTCCCCATACCTGCTCCTGCCCTGAAATGCCAGCAGATGAGTTGTGGCCCTATTCTGGGCTATTTGGTCACAGATGTTGTCTTGCCTTGCCAGTCTCCAGGAGCAGACTGGTTGGGAAGCCAACTTCTCACCTCCAACTAAAAGCTGGGGCTGGAAAAGAAAACATGGCTATAACTCAATAATAGCCATCAGTGAACAAGATTATGTTCAGAATAATACTGTCCTGGCTACCAAAAAAAAAACCAACAACAACCCAAAAACCAAAGAAACACCCAAAACCACAAAAAACCAAAATTTCTCCTGACTTTCTTGGCATCCTGGCAGTGTAATGGCTGGATTGGATGGTGGCTGTACCTGCTGATGTACTGAAGTCATCAGTACTACACCCTGCTGATGTACTGAAGTCTTCCTGCAGTCCTGAGGTTCAAAGATTTCTCTGGGTAGTTCTAAACAACTCTTCTCCTTTGGTCCCAATAGGCTTGCAACCATCTGGGCTGCAGATCAGCTGTGCAAAAAGCTCTGTGTTTCTTGCCCTGGTGAACAGATAAGAGTAAAGGTCGATAAATTCAGATGAAGCAAGGAATAGTGAATTCCAAGGACTCTGCACTCTGTGCCATAGCTTCAGCTGCCAGACATTTAAACTCACAGGCTATGAGCAAGAGATGGCATGTAAAATATGACAGGTGGCCAAGTTTATTTAATATGTTGGCTTTTCCACTGCTCTTAGCACTGTTATCAGAACACTTAATTTAGTTACATGGAGCAACATGGAAAAACACTGGCGAACATAAAAGAAAAAGCTGCTTCCAGGTAGCTTCCAAATTAACTATTAGTCCCTTTGCATTGCTGGAAATCTAATAAGGCACTGATTACATATAGGAGTAATGAGTTTTAAAATATGCTCAGCTTCAGCTTTTACATACATATTGCTCAAAAAGCCTTGGGGCAGGAAATATGCAGTCATCTTGTCAGGATATCAGCACAGATACTACAAGGTCTTTTGAGCTGGCTCCTCAAAGGCTTTCTGTATATTCCCACATGGCAGCTGGGAAAGGGCCAACTCCGTGCTTGGGAGTCATTTTCCTCATTCTTTTGGGATGGGACCACTGTAGCAAGAATATGAGTTAATTAGCCCTCCAGAATGAGATAGTCCAGCTAACTGGAGATTCCAAGTCAGGTCATGTGGCAAGTCCTGGGGAGCATGACAGTAGCCACCAGCTGAGGTCCAGCAGGTTCTGAGAGGGTTTGCTGTCCTGACTAGTATTCCCAGGGGCCTGAGAAGCCAGGCTTATCCATGCCAAAGAGTGAGATTTGCTTTGTAGAAGAGAAGACTTATTTAAAGGGACTTAAATGGACAAATTAGATATGCTTCCCACAGCCACACACCACCCTTTCCTCCTGTGGTTGCTTGAACACTCAGTGCAGCATGACTAGAAAGTGCTGTAGCTGCCTAGAGCATGAAGGTGGATGATGGTCAGCTCCTTGTTCTCATGTTGGCTTGAAGCTGTATATAACCAGACTAGGAGCCTGGGAGCACCTCAGACTACAGCATCCTCTGCAGACACAGGCACAGCACAATTTGCTACTTTCACTGGAACTCTGGCTTTTAGAACCTTCGTGCCCTGCCTTCTGGCTATTGATTAGGTTGATTTCGGGCAAGAGTGAAATCCACCTTCTTCACCCATTCTTCCTCTCACGTCTCTTCACCGTGCATCTTTGCTGCTTGCCTTGTTGCCAGCTCTGGCACTGCTCCAATGACAGAATAAGAATAAGCCAATTCAATTCACAAGAATGGCAGAGAATTAAGTCAGGACAAGTAAATAGGGAGAGGAGGAATGTGGAAATGGAGATGGAGGGAAAGGGAAATTGGTGAGGACAGTAAAGGCCTTCTTTCCATGGCAGCCAGATTTTAACTTCATTCAATGGTCAGAGGTTACTGATGGAGTTGGTATCACAGCTTGGGCCACATGCAGATACATTACTCATTTAAAAAACAATATTCCAATATTGATTGATTGGTGCTGTGTCACAAGAAGGCTGTGCTTGGGAAAGCATACAGCTTCCAAGTCCTGCCTCTCTGAGCACTTCTCATCCAGAAGATTCATGGTTAGAAGAGGAAATCCAAAACTGTCAGTCAAGGCAGGATGCAGGTCTTTCAACTTGTGTCAGCTGAGCAAGAGATTTGAACACTAATGTTGGGAGACCTTTGAAAGGATTTTCGTTTTTAGAAGGCAAACTACCTCTTCAAAATGTCATGCCTTTCTGTAAGCAGACATTTAAAAAGTAATTTGAAATCACTCCCACAAGTGTTCAGCCCTGTTTGAAACACGACCAGCTACAACAACCTGCACAGCACAAAAGCCAGCAGGGAGGAGGCAGAATGTCCCCCTATAAGTATCTGCTACAAAATATAATACAAAAAGAAGTGACATTCCCCAAATCCTTCTGAAGAAAAGCCAGGGGTGACTGCACCAGCCTGCTATGGTATGCTGGCACTCATGCTGGTATTTGACACTCCCTGAATTTCCTTCCTCCTCTACGCAGTTGTATTTCATTAGCAGGCAAGTGCCAGCGGGAGGAGGAAGCTGATGTCAGCATCTGTACCTGGGCTGGAGTGGAGCTGGTGTAGGCTTGCAAGAAAAGCAGTCAAGAATCACCAAGGTAACTTGGTAAATCAGAAGGCAGGAGCTGAAATGAATGTAACAAGGCCCGATGAAAAGAGAGTAATTAATCTTCCACTGGTTTTCCCGATTTTTCTCCTACTGTCCTCTGGCAGTGCATCGAGGTACAAGTATTGCATCATCTGAATGGATGCCTTGGTGATTCAAAGCTCCCAGGTCCCTGAAGGGCAAAGGAGCTGCACAGCAGCTTTAAACAAATTAACACTTTCCTGGGACTTGTGCCTGTCTATGTCAAGAAAGAGCTTTTCCTTGAGAGGAGATGAAAGGTCCCCAGCATTGTGCAAACCATCCATCTATTCTCACCACAGCTTGTAAAGTATGTGCTGGGACAGATCTCAGGCTCAGCTAGGAAATAGCAATAACAGCTATTGTTCAGGGGAGGCTGCAGCTGATCCATGTTAAGATGTTAGTGTACACTGAGCCCTTCTTTCCCTTCTTTCCCATCACAATGCACTCCAGCCCAAGCATGGTCTGGGTTCCTGACTGCATGTTCTGAATGCTCCATCACCTGTATGAGCTGGCTCATTTCACAGGCTATAAAAACCAGGGAAAATAAAAAAAGCGTTTTCTGTCAGTTAAGTGAGCTGAACTGGTTCATCCAATTGTTCAGAGGAACAGTGGAGTTGGCATGAGGAGGGGGCAAAGACAACTGTCCAGGAGCAAGAGAGGAGACTTTGCCCTGTTTCAATGGTAATAAAGCATTAAGGCATGCACCTGGTGAAACCTTACCCTCTGATGCAGTGATATAATTGCTCATTTCGTCATTCCCTGGCACACTTCTGTGAAAATGATCTGTACTAGCCTCAGGGATTTTCACAGGAGTTTTTTTGTTTTCCAAATCATTTTGAGACTGAGGGGATACAAAAGGTGCCACCCTGTTGGCAGGTCTGAGGAGGCTGTAATCTTCATGGAAGTACGAGAGGGATAAAGAAATAACCTCTTAACCCTGTTAATCTGTGGCCTGGACAACATCTCTAGCTGTGTCCCAAGGGTACAGTCAGGCAGTATATCTGAACTGGGCTTAAAGATAACTGCTGCCAAAAAGTTCCAGGCAGCCTCTCTTCCTTTTCCACTTGTGTGCACTCTTACTATTTCCCTTGGAGCATCACTGATGTTCATCTTGAATCTGTGGTGAGCTGGTAAAGGAGATAGTACAGGGCAAAACAATCCCACAGGAAGAAAATGAGGATTTTTCTACTCATTGAGAGGGATAGATCAGGTATTGGTAAAGTCAGACCAACTCCAGCTCCAGCATAAAGAGGACAGCTGTTTCATCACCAGCTGCTGCTGTGAGTGGCACAGCATCATCATCAAGAGCTGTAGGCAGCAAACACACAGCACTTGCACCCCCATTTGAATACAGGATGCTTACCTCATCAGTCATGGTCTATTTGCTGTAGCTGATATATCCACAACTGTTGTATTTAGGGGCCACAATCAATAAAGATCAAAAATAAGAAATGCTAAGATACTTTCCAGAACACCATACTGAACAGAGGTATGTGCACAAAGTTTAGAAAGCTTGAGCAAGTGAAACAGCCACAAAATGAGCTCAGTTCATTGGCCTGCTTTGGGTAAGGGGCATCCCTTCAAAACCCAGGAATTTCAGCTTTAGCTTTTTAGAGTGGACCACAAACCTTCTTTGTTTCCTGCATGCATTTGTTCTGGGTTTTGCCTTTTCAGTTTGCCTCAGTATTTTGTGGCTTTTTGTGAGCTGTGTCTGCTGGACTGAGTAGGACCCCAAGGAAATAATTCTGTGAAACTCTATTTATGGCCAGAGCACCTAGGAGGTCAATCCTAAAATGGGAAAGAGTTCTCAGCCCCAGCTCTGACAATCTGCTAATCCCTCCAGACACTGTTGAAAGGATATTTGAGACTTCCATTGCTGGACATAAATCAGTATCACATTCTATAGCAGAGTTCATGCCTATAGAAAGTTTATGATTTGCACTGTGGGCTTTGTGGGTTCCTGTGCTTTCCTTGTACTGTTTTGTTACCTATGGCTAAGGCAGTACCCAAAACTCTCACCCCACCGTGCATCCCCCAGCAAATAGGTCTTAGGCACCCATTGCAATGTAAATAGATGCCGAATACGTGACCAGAATAATTAAGCTTTAAAATTCTAGCTGAAAATCCATTGTCACACAAAACGGACCATACAGATAAGAAAGAGGTAATGAGAACAGCCTTTTACTGTCTGCACTTAACCATAAATGCTGGCCAGAATTCAGGAAGGATTAGGTGTTTCTACAGGAACCAGAGCATTTGCAAACATAGCACTAAGCAGCTGCTAATGGCTGTGGGCCAGAGCCTATTTCTTGGGTTCATTCACTCTTTTCCTTTCTGGAACACCGTTACTAAAGGCCGTAGGAGTTTTCTGCCATCTCATCAGTGTAGAGGTTCATCTTCAATAGCAGGTCTAGTAAGTGTGCTTGTGCAACCTTCTGTTATCTTATGAAATATTGTGGATGATGTTGTCAAATTAATAAAATTCTTAGTTATCTATATGCGGTAAGACAATCTAATTATTATATAATTTTTAAGTAAACAGTGCAAGCAGGTTATTTTCACATTTTGGTTAAAAGTTTTCAGAAAAACAAAGCTAAACAGACTTAGCACAAACGATATTGAAAAATAATATAGAACATATGCGACTTCACACCCCACCCTTACTCCCAACTGATAGCTTATTTCATGGATCTGGGCTCAATTTACAAAAAGAAGAGTGACTTTAATACTTACAATTTTGCTAGCATTGGAATATTTGTTTGGTATTCACAATGTACAGAAATAAATCAGTTTAACTTCTTGTATATTTTATCGTTTTTTGCTAGATGATGATACATTATTCGAAGTTGAGTTTTTGAGTTGGTGAAAACTCTGATTTCCTATAGCCAGAGGTTTACAATCTGTAGGACAAGGAAAGAGTGTTATCCCATTTGACTGGGAGAGGTCAGGCACAAACAAGCTTAGATGGAAATTTAAAAATACAAATAACCTAGAGAAACAGGGGGCTGCTGTTCTGCTGCCCCACTGCACTGCCCACCCATCTGCCTGGACTGCATCCAGCAGTTGCACAACTGTAGCCAGCTCAGCTTAACAAGCTGATGAAATAGAAAATGATGGCTTTTGGGTCCATGGGTTTTCAACTGGATCAGCCCGCTGAACGGCTGCCTCAGTTGCCCCAGCACATTTGCAGTGCAAAGCAAACACAGACTGGCGGCAAGGGATGCACGGAAAAGATGAGGGTGACTCTCACCTTGAGCCTTGCTGCTCAGGTGCAGTGTCAGACTGAGCTCAACAGCTAGTCCAAAGAAGATCTGGCCAGAAGTGTAGCTCCTTCCCACCACCTTGGAGCCACCAGAAGTACAAACACTTTCAATAGTTCCATAGGTTTCATGAATGGAGCCAGAGTACAGGGTTAGTGGTCCACCCTTTTAGACCTGCTTTGAAATGTATTAAAAACTGTACTAAACCTTATCTACTGAAAATATTTTGTTGTCATATGCACAGTGAAATATACAGCAGAGCCAGAGCTTTACAACAGAGCTTTACAAACTTCATAATACCTACCAGTTTCTTAAAACATATACAACATTTAAAATAGCACCTATATAGTTGTATGGGGTCAATATATGAGCTGGTGATAATTTGAGACATATGTACTGGTGCTGGGACTATATTTCAGACTCTATCCTTAAAAAAATGTAATGAAATGTCATCAAAGGGTGTGACTTCCAAAGCTATGAATGCACATTAAAGCTTCTCCTTTCTTTCCTCTTTTCTTTTCTCATTTAAATGACAGCTCTGGAAATGATTCTCAGCTATTGCCCGTAAAAAGATGTGGATTAAGAATTTACCTGATTTTTTTGTTTCGTTTTGTTTATGTTTAGTTTGTGTTGTTTTGTTTTTGGAGGGGAGGGGAGAAGAAGAAGATGAGCATGATGTGAAGAAAATGAAGTTGCCTGGGTATTGAGAGGAAGGTTATGGTCAATTGTAATGAATTTCAAGGCTGGAGGAAAATGCTAGATCTCTCACTCTATGTGCTCTGCTGCTTTCGAGCTTAAGCATACATTTAACCCGGATCAGAGAGAAAGTTGTCTGTAGTAAATAACACACAATTAGACCCTGAAAGAAATTTGTAAATCAAGTAGTTTTTAAGGCAACATTGAGTTAAAACACAGAAACGTTGCTTGTAAGACTCTTTTCAACTCGAAATACCAAGGTTCGGGTTTTGTTATTTTACCCCCCACCCCCACCCTTTTGCAACTGGGGTCAAAAAAGCCCTGCAGGGTAGCATGGTTTGGACAAGCCTGCCAGGCTGCTCCCTAAATTACCAGTAAAAGGGCTGGAAATCTGCATGCAGGTCTGTGTAGGGTGGCAGCAGTTTGGATGAGGGGTTGCATTAAAACCCATTAAACCCCACGTGATCCCTGCAGCACAATTCTCTTTTATCTTTCTTCTCTCCACTGCCCGGAGACTAAAGAGCTCATCTCCATAGGGCTCATCTCCATAGAATTGGGAAAGCAAAGTCTTCCACAGGCTTCACTTGTTTCTGACCCTTTGCTCTTTCTCACAGTATCTGCTGTAGTTTTACAAATTTAGTTGGGAACTTTTAAAATATTCTAATCATCTTTGAAGAAATCAGATAAATATATGTGAATAAGTTAGGGGGAAAATACAAAACATTTTGTGACCTCCTGAAAAGTTCCTAAAATTTTGCTTCACTTAGGTATTAGAAATGGGCTGTTTATCTGAATAATGATTTTTTTCCCCCTTTTACTTGGTATTACATTTCCTTCAAAGACTCGTGGAAGTCCTTAATGTTATCTGCTGTAATGAAGCAACCCCTTGGTCTGGGTGGGAAATCTAGAGTATAAACGTCCAGTCTCTATTTCTTCCTTGGACAAATAAAACCACACAAACCAGCACGTTGCACTGGATAAATCTTTTACATAATGAATTGTTTTATGCAGAGGGCTTCTGAAGGGGGCAAAAACTTAAATGTGGTTACTATGTCAACAAACGACGGGATTTAGTCATTTTTCTCAAGGACTTAGGTCTACAGAAGACTGGGGGAGAATTTATGGAGCGTGTTGTGCTGACACCCTCCCAGCTGTTCCTGCCCCCGAGCGGAGCAGGCAGGAGAACGGCTCCGGGGGCGGCGGCGCCTTCGGGACCCCCGGGCGCTTGGAGGGCTGGGAATCCTCACGGAGGGAAAGCCGGCTGCTCGCAAGCAGGGGCGGTTCGGGGAGAACGAGAGCGCCCCTGCTTTTCTTCCCGCTGAGCGGAGATCCTTACGTGATTTTTGGGAAAGCTTTGCTCATGCAAGCGTCTGCTGCGCTTTCTGAGGAGTCGGCAGAACGGTAGGGCAGGTATTTTCTTTCACGAGTTTCCTTTCGTGCTCTTTCCCTGCTCGCTTGTCAAGTTACGAGCGTCCACCAGGCATCCCGCTCCTCCGAGCGTGACCGCCGCTGCCGTGTCCCGGGAATGGCTCTGGGAACACCCAGGGGGGAGCGGGGCTCTGCGGGCTGCCAGGCGCGCCCCTCGGAGCTGCCGTGTCCCGGCAATGGCTCTGGGAACACCCAGGGGGGAGCGGGGCTCTGCGGGCTGCCAGGCGCGCCCCTCGGAGCCGAGCCTCGGCCGAGCCGTGGGGCTGTGCGGCTCTGGGGTCCCCTGGGACTGCGGCCCGAGCAGAAGTCTGAAATCTAGTCCACTCTCGAGTGATGCTATCCCCAGTTTGGGGTTATTTGGGGGTCGTGAGCACTTGTGTTTTTTGTTATTGCATGCATCAGGTCTTGTATGTCCGTGTGGTCATTCCTGTTCATGTCTGATCTCTCAATATTAGAAATTAGTTAGGATGCCTGAGAATAGTATAAGCTGCTGAGGGGATTCAAGTGTTGTCCAGGACATGAGGAGATGTGCTGGAATCTGCATATGTGTAGCTGGAGTTGTTTTGTGCAGATGCTCTACATCCTTCTCCTGTAGAGCTGCCCATGGCTCATACCTCCTTTTCCAGCACAGATCTCTGGCAATTCCCCCACCTTATCCTTATGTATCACAGCTAGTCTCATTTGGATATTTAGCTCATGGGATTTTGAAATTCATCACACAAGCACATTTTTTACTGTGAAAGTGAAGCCAGTGTGTAGCATTTTCTGCTTTCTTTACACCCACAACCTCAGAGTCTTAAAAAGCTTCTGCCTCCTCAACTCTCTGAAACAGAAAATAGGGCCTCATGTAACAGACCAAAGAATAACAGTGCTCTCAGTGCTCCTGTAGGAAAAGAACAGCTGTGTGGAAAGATCAATAAACACTACCAGTTGCTTCAAAAGTCGTAAAATGGAAAGACTCCACAAAATAAAACGTGTGGCAGGAGACCCTGGTTCCAGACACTGCAGGAGAACTCCTGGGAAATGGAATAATTAGTGGGAATCAGACTTGTTTTCTTTCAGTGGTTCCATGCATAAAAATATTTGGTTTAGGAGATGAAATCACAGTGGCAGGAAGAAATACCTGTGTGAAATGAAAGCTTGTTTATGCTTAATGCACTGGAGAAATGGTTAATGAATGGTTTATGTCAGTGAAAATAAAACACTCACAATGTTGCCAAGGCCACAGACCTCAGGTGAGCTGTGTATATGCTGGCTGGTCCTGTGAGCTGAAAGTGTCTGGGGTTGCTTTGTTTTTTTTCACTCTTTAAACAAACAAACAAACAAAAAAAGTGATGACCTGTTCCAGTGATATTTTCTTTTTTCTACCTGCCTTTTCACATTACTGTAGCTCTTTGTTATTCTAGCTCTTCACTCCTTTGCTTAATCTGCACATTTCCATAACTTTTCCTTCATTGCCAAGAGAGAAGAATCATTTGGTTAGGCCCAGCTTCACGTGATGGCTCTTTCTTGCCTCTCCAGGTCACCACTTGGAGGCCCCTCTGTCATTTTCGCAGATCTCTCCTCCCCACCCCTTCCTCTCCTCAGCCACTCAGGATGTGATGGTCCTTCCTCATTGCTTTCACATCTCCTCCGGCCCGGTCCACTCCTGCTCTTCTGCCTGGATCCTGCTGCTGCTTTCATGCTCACATTGGCCAGCCTGTGCCACCTCCTTCCAGCTCTGTCATCACCTGGGGGACTGTTGTTTTCCCTGAGAGAACCCTGTCACAACTACTTTCCTAAAGAATGCCACAGGTTCCTCAATAATGTCTTGTAAAGGAGAAAGAGCTGCCTGGGATTCTAGATTTGTTGCCAGGCATGGTGTGCAGAATTCATGCAGAACTCTGAGTCTATTTACTCCATGCAAGTGGCTGTAGAAGTACCCAGTGATTCCCCTGCCTGTACAGAGTTTAACAGAAGGGTTGCTTTTCTTCCCTTCCCCTTCACATTTCCTCTTGAAGATTTTTGACAGCTGTGTGCCCCTGAGCTTGGGCCTTGAGGTGTGATTGAGAGACAAATTAGGTTTTCTAAATGGTTATAAAGCTAAATCCTAAAATTAGAATAATTTGTGTTGTGTAGGGGGTTGAATACATGTGAAAACTTAACAGTAGAATAATGGCAGTAACTTAAAGCTCTTCAACTCACATTGTAGGGATTTGCAAGGGGATTGGAAGGAGTGGGTTCATTCTCCCCAGATACAGTGCTTGCTCCATGCTGTGTGCCAGAGCAAACAGTCCCAAACTGTTTCCTGCCCCTAAATCATCACAGAGAAGCCTGCAGTCCAGCAGAGGTGGACACCAGTGTGTTATGTCACTATAACAGTATTAGAAGTGGAGTGAGCCTGGCTGACTTTACTGTAATGGTCAGTGATCTGCTTTGGGCCTCACTTCTGCAACCTTTTGCTCTTATGGGATCTCATCCAAAGCTCTCTGAATTCCCATTCACCTTGGCGGGCTTCCACTCTGCCTCACTGCAGCTGATATCATAGATAAGAGCTCCAGGGCTGAGTTCTTTGATTCTGCCTGCAATTAGTTATAAAGTTCTTCTAAGATAAACCCTGAGTATCCCTTCATCCGGATAGCCAATAAGGATATTAAACAGGGCAGGCCCCAATAGTGAGCTCTTGGAAACACCACTGTTGGCCATCTGCCAGATGGATGTACATTCATCACCACACTCTGGCCTCAGAGCCTTTACCCAGTAAACAGTGCACCTGAACATGCCATGAGCAGCCAGTTTCTCCAGGAGAATGACGTGGTAGACATAAAATCGTGTGGTGTGGACACACTGTGTGGTGTGGACACTTGTCATGCTCTGAAGTAAATTCATTGTTGGAGATACAGGAATCCCCAGAAGCTCTAGCAGAGCCATGTGTTTCTGCCCATGGACAGGGATTTTGTCTCATGGACATGATGGGCTATGCCCCACATCCCGTTTGCAGGATGTGCACATGCATGGCAGCAGCATGCCTGAGGGTCTCATTGGCTCACTGTAGCCTCTGGTAGGCTCAGTCATGGGTTATGTAGAAATCCTTGGCAAGTGGTCTAATTCCTCCTTTTCTAATAAGACTGCATTTTTGGATGGAAGAAGGTACTGTTTGAGCAGGTAAGGCTCATAAGGGAATGTAAAACCAAGTTAGTTTTTCCTTGCCCTCTTCTTTCATGCCCTTAGGTTAAACAAATTGATGGGCATAATTCCTGAAGACATAGAGCACCAAATATGCACTTTTCAGTAAAATGAGGATTTCTTTGTCGACATTTTAAGCCCTTTCCAAAGGCTTTTTCATTTTTGTTGATTAGTACAATCAGCAAGCAAATCTCGAATGAATAAGAATCAAATATGCCAAAGTTGTGAGTGGCTAATTGGTACTTGTTGCCTTTCTTCCAATTTGCAATGGCATTCCTGATAGTGGCATAACATGTCATCTGTTCTCAGAGGGGCTATAAATCTTCCCAGAGAGTCACATATTAAATTACAAGTTTTTGTTTTTCCTCTCACTGAACACCAACATGTTGTCCCATGAGGTTTGAAAAGAACATCGTCTATTTACTGTATCTGTTTCAGTCCCTGTTTCTCCTGCAGTTTTTGTCTTCTAAATATAACTGTCCTTTAGATTCCAACACACAAGGAACAGAGTGGTTTGCCAGTCCTTGATGCCACTTTCTCTGCATATTCTGTTTTCAGAGTCCTAGAAGTGCGTAAGCAGAACTCATTTCCAAGAATTTATGAAGCTGGTCTGATAAACGAAGGCTGTTACTCATAAAAAAGTTGGTGCCTCTTAATGAGTTGCATGAGTGCTTTTCTTATGCAATACTTAAAGGGGAAGGGATAAAGGGAAATTATTTATGATAAATTGAACCTTTTAATGTGACTGTAGCAGAAATATTTGTGGTTTGTGATGCTTGAAAAATTATTATTATGAGCAAATGAAGATGCAGTATTCTTGTCTATTCCAAGTGTAAAAGACATAAGTGTTTATGGGAAAATCTAAGAGCTGGACACCATAATGCTTTTCCTGTGATAATGCCTGCTGTGATATAGCAGACTGCCATACCTGTATGTGTTCCAGCTGAGGGGAAAAGGTCAAGGGCTGCGAGAAGGACTTGAATAAGGCCATGGAGGGCTTTAATTAGAGGATTTTAACAAGCTTCCCAGCCAGATGAGAACTACATCTGTGGCTGAGCTCCTGCAGCAGTACTGAGCAGCAGCAGCAGCAGCAATGCTCATGTGCTTTGTGAAGCGTCGACAGCTTTTGAATGGCAGTTGTGTAATGAATTGATTTGGTAGGGGGCAGGCTCAAGACTCTTTTCTGCACCTGTCAAAAGCAAACCCATCTTCAAGGAAATCAGTGGCTATTTTGTACTGCTGGGACAGCAGACAGATCATTTGCTCATGGAGAGACCTTTAGTTTTATGAGCCAATATATTCAAAGACTAGCCAAGACAATGTAAATCCCCACCATGTAAAACTAGCAACTCAAATTGCACAGCCTAACCATTGCAGTGTTATTTTAAGGCTTTCTGGTCTGTTTTAGACTTAAGCAAATTATCTGGCACAGCTGACCAATTAGTAAAGTGAAGCAAAAAGAAAAATCACAGAAGTTGGAATCTGGTGATGAAGAGATTTTATTTCTAGTTGTGACAGGTTTACCACTCTATTTAGAGATTTAGTGGCTGGCACCACTTATTAAAAGAAAAGAATTTTTTTCCTGTATGAAATTGTTCTTCCCTAGCATATTGTAGAATTGTGGAATGCTGAGACAAGCATGTAGTCAGGGAGTGAACCTGGGCCATGTTGTGGTCTTACACTGTATTAATCTAAGAATGCTCTGATGGATTACTGTATACACACAAGGACAAACATGCACATATGATCTTCATGACAAAACACTGGTACCAGATGTGGTAGGCAGGTAATGAGAACATGAAAGGTATTATGTTATATTGGTTGTAAGTCTTCCCTTTGACCTTCCTGGAAGAGTTTAAATAGCTCCTGCGTGTTAAACCCTATGTGCGTGAGGAGAGGTGTGACTTTGGATCTCAGGGCTTTAAGAGTGCCCATTTGAGCAGCTCTGTGCTGGGTGAGGCAGAGACTGGAAGAGCTTTGCAGCTGTATTGGTATGCTTTGCCTATGAATTTTGGGGAAAAAAGCAAGCCAAATTGATTCTTTGGGCCATCAGCTGAGCCATACTGACCTTCTGTAAAAGAATCCATGAGGAAAAAAACCCAAATACTTTTTGCTCTCCCCCTAAAAACAAAAATGATGCAGAATTCATCTATTCATTATTCCTCTATAAAACCAGGTTTATTCCTCTATAAAAACATGTTACTCTGCAATAGCTGTGTTTTCTGTCACTGATTCCTGGTCTGTAGCTCCATACAGAGCAGACCTGTTAAACTTAAGACAGGAAGAAGGAGTCATTGTTGATCAGGGAACGACAGCCCTGCATCCCTGTAGAGGCAAAGGCCTGTTTAATTACAGGCTCAGTGAGTGATCTCTTTGGGCCTCGGTGTTTGCCCTGACTGCCACATTCATAAAGACCACCACATCACTTTTTCCTCTTCCTGATTCTTCCCTGATTGATCCCAGAAATTGCTTAACCTTCTTTTTTTCACTGTGTACAGCTACCACTCCTCTTTACTGTTGTCAATTTCTTTATGGTACATGATTCCTCTTCTCGTGGAACAGAGCTCCCCACATCTCAGCTGATCCTGCCTTCAGATTTGACTGTAAAATCTTGTGAAGTTCAGATTCAGACTAAAGAGTCTGTTAATTTCCCAGGCAAACTTCCTCCTTTACAAATACAAGCATAACATTTTCTGTTCTGTAGTCACATGGTTATCAGTCTGTATTTAACCGTCCCTGCTAATGCACATAAAATGTCTTATTTTGGTTAGTGTTCTGTTCTGGGAAAGAGACAGTCCTTTATATTATTTGGTCTTTTGAGAATTTGATTTTGCTGTTGTTCTCAAAGTATTAACATTGTATGTAGGTATGCAGTTCTGGAGAAGTTGTTTCACTTGTATTAGCTGGATAATTTTAAACAGAAGGAAAATTGTTTATGGGTCTGAAACCTCCAATTCATATTAGTCAAATACAATGGTGATCCATTAGGAGCACAAAACATGGCTTACTTTTGCTACTCGAAGTCTCATTACTTGATGCCATGAAAACAGATTTTAATACACATTATTGTGATAAGAAGAGATACTTGTCACACAGTTTTGATCGAGCTCCAAGTGCAAATTTCAGCAGCCATCTGTTGAACAGACAGAGCCTCCTAAATCTCTATGTACTTATACTGTTGGCACAGAGTGCCCAGTTAACAAAGAAAGCACCTATATCATTAAGATGAATTATATGTCTGAGGTATTACATCATTTAATATTCCACTGTCTCTTTCCCTTCTTTGTCTTCCTGGAGGCAAAATGGAAGAGAAGAAGAATGTTATGCCTCTTGCTAATGAAAAGTACCAAAATTTTTTTCAAAATCCATCTTTGTTCTAAGATCTCTGTTCAGGACACTTAATCCTTGAAACAGTCAATTATCTCAGCACTGCTCTCACCACATGTTCCATAGCAACCTTTGATTTTGAATTTGACTAAATTTTGTGCATGTTTTATGAGAATATTTTGAGTCTTAAGTAGGTTGATCATAAGTGGATACAGCAGTAATGAAGAGCTTGTTTTGATTAGTTCTTTGATCTAACAGTTCCATTGAGCCTGAGGTTCAGCAGGAGAGCTGAGGGGTACTCAGCACACAAGAACTGCAGAGAAAGGCTGATACCTACTGTGTCAGCAGGTCATTTATCCTGGGTCCAACCAGGAGCAAATTCAATCCCTGCTAATAAGCACAACTTCCTCCAAGCTGTGTGCTGGCTCGTGCACGAAGAGGTGAGAGGTTAACACTTGGACAGTATCACTTATGTCTGAGATGTTTGTCTCTGTGTCACATCTGCCCTCTCTACCTGACTCAGCTGGGAAGTGCCTGACCTGCAGTTACAGTGCAGTCTGTGGGACTATTGCTTGGCTTCAAGGCAAGGCTCATTGATCTCACTTGATGTTTTTGTTACACAATCAGAACGCCATATTTGGCATTTCTGTATTTTTTTCCATGTTTTTATTTTGTGTTATGGAAATGCTTTGTGGTCTCTGAAAACACACTGGGTTTGGTTAATTTTGTTAAACAAATTCGAGAGCAGTTTAACCATGATGTAACCTGGCTTTCCAACACAGGGCTTACCTTACATATGCTCCTGGCTACCAGCACTGCTATTGGGAGGCCAACTTCCCACTGCACAGGTAGCATCAAGTAAGAGTTAATTGGTGTGGAAGAACCACCTGTCTTATTTAAAGCCAGCTCATGTCTTTCATTCACCCAAACCATCCTATTGGACTCGCCCATCGAACTCCAGATAAAAGTAACTTTGACTTTAACTACTAGGCCCTATCAGCTGCACCCTATTAGCTTTAATATGTAATTGATCATTTATCTTGGTTACATTTATAATTTGTTTTCTGATTAAATTAAGGAGTAGAGATTTTCACAAATTAATTATCCGTGTGATTTCTATTTTATTTGTAATCTATGGCTCTAGATTAAACTTGCCAGCACTGCTTACGTATTCTGAAGGTGTTCTCTTTTATATGGCTTCCGTTTCCTGGGATGAGAAAATAAAGGAGGCTTTCATGCATGTGTGGCAATAGAAAGTAAGAGTGTTGTAATGTTCAAAGTTCAGATGTTCAGCAACTCACCCAGGTACCCTCTTGAGGCAGCAGCGCAGAAGCTGCTCAGCTTAGCCCACATTTTGTCAGTTGTTTTCTTCTTTCTAAGGAAGAAAACTTCTCTACAAAAGCTTCTGGATTCATTTTTACCATGCTTAACATTGCTATGATGAGAAGTGCACTTCCTTATTCTCTTGTATTTTCAACTAGGTCCTAAATATGGTAATTTCATGTTTTACTTCCATATGGAAGAACTGCAGCTAAGAGTTTCAAATAAAGCCAAGATCTGTCCCTACATTAATACAATTGCAGAGACTGAATTACAACCAGAATGCTTTTTCCAAGAAACAGATAATGCTGCCTCTGGGCAAAATGTGTGAGTAAAATCCTTCAGTCAGTTAACAGACTAAATAAACTGTATTTAAATAATAATGATAATGATAATAATAAGAAGGAGGAGGAAAAAGAGGTGGAAGTTATGCTAGGTTGCACCAACTAAAAATAATCAATGCAAGATTTAAAAAGGAAAATCCTGTACAGAAACCTTGTTTAAAAATAAGTTTCTGAATGATACCATCAGTTTGAGATTTGGGCTACTAAGGGAAAGAGTTTGGCTGTTTATGTTACTACAAAATTAATGTTTGAAAGCTGGCTTTTATAGATTACTGGGTTTCTGCAAAGTTCTGTTGTGGAACTTGGAATTCACTCAGAGCCAAAACAGTTTTCTTTTGTTTTTGTCACTTGTCCTTGCTTATGACAAGGGTCGGCATTTTTAAGTACAATGATTTGGAACTGTTTGAAGTAAGTTATTGCCTTGTTCCAGTGTGTTAATCAGGACCTTGTAATTAAAAGTAACCTCCCAACAATGAACTTGGCACAGTGCATGGTTTGTTGCTGTGTTGTTTAAAAATTTGTATGTTGCTGATGGAACAGCTTAGTTATCCACGAAGAAAATAGCCAAGTTTGCTAAATACCTCACTGTCATACACTTGTGGAACACACTGGACAAAAGGTTAACATGGAATTTATACTTCCTGGTGCACTGGCTGCTGAGAGAGAACAAGTGAATTTTGGGGAACTGGTGGCATTCATCAGTAGGGCTTTGACTTTCCAGCTTGTAAGAAAACGGAGTTAAATATGTTATTTAAAAACCTGAATGACAGCATTCAATACAAGAAGCATGTAGAGAAGCAAGAAAATAAAAGATTGAGAACATCATGCTTCTAAGGAATTAATTATTTGTTTATCATTTATGTATTACAGTCACTGAGATTTTAAAAAAACAGGAATCCCCTCCTAATGGTACAAGAAGCAAGTATGACCACCATTTAAATATTTAGGCAATAGTCCAAAAACCTAACTTGCATGTTTGCCTATATGTTTTCTTGCCAGCTGTGCTCTCTTTTCTCATTTTCTCCTGGCAATCCATCCTTCCTGTTTGTTCAATACCCATATTTGGGAGGCTGGAGGCACCCAGCTCTTGGCACTCTGGCGCAACTAGGTTTTCAAATAGACATGGCTTCATCTGGGCAGGAGATGAAAATCAAACCAAAGGAATATATTTCACTTGGAGTACCAGTTAGCTGTGGGAAATAATTATGGGAAATTCAGTGAAATATGAGGATATAGAATCCAAAGAATTAATGCAAACAGAGAGGAAGCAGAAAAATTTGTGAAAAACTGCCCCAAGAGGATTGGAAAAAAGTGTACTCTGAATGCAGCCTGTGATTTAGGAAGACTCTAAATTGTAGACTCCCAGAAAATGGGGGAGTAAAATAAAAGGAAAATTTTCTGTGTTCATCTTTTTTCTTGTTCTTCCTTAAGCCACCTGGATAGTTAGATGGCCTTTTGTCCAATTTAATTGGACAGCAGGTCCTTCCTAACAATTTTCTCTTGAGAACAAGATTTGTAACTATGGCTAAAGATTTTGTCCTGGATATTTCTCTATTTATTTCCAGTGTACTTTTTTATTTTAGTTTTAAATATTGACATGTTATCTGCTATGTTTCACAATAGATATATTTATTGTATTTTATTCTATTAGCTGCATTTTATCTGCAGTGTAAGGAACTATCTCATTTATCCTGTTAATACTGCATTTGTACATAATGTACTTGTTGAAGGTTTTACAATCTTCCCTATGAAACAGGGTCTCATGATTGAAGAACATACATTAGCAGGTTTTGCTTTTATGGATGTAATCTACTGTTTCTTTTCTGCATGAGAGCATGAAAAAGAGAATAAGGAAGAGAAAAATTGTAGGAACCTTTTCATCCTGTTGCCAAGTAATCAAACTTTTAGGGTGGAGGAAAGTGGTGTTTTTTGTACACTGACACTAGCAGTGTCAAAACAGTCACTCCCAAGTCCTAAAAAGAAAATTCCTGTGCTGAGAACTCAATTAGTACATAATTTTACCTTGGCAGCAGCAAGGGAATGCAGAGGCATGGGCTGAGGAATTAATCTTCTCAGAGGCTTTAAAATATTGTTAAAAATAAACCAGGATCACTTAAAACATCTTGGTGGTTGTTAATCTGCTCCCCTCTACATCTAATGTCCAGGCCTAATTGCCTTGTATGACCTGGTGATGAATTGGTCTTATGAATAGTGCTGTGCCTGGATTACTTTGCAGTTGCTAACCTAAATATTTGCAGGGGGAATTGCCCTTCTTTCAGAGCCTGCTTTGTATTGTATTGTGTGGGGCTGTTAAGACTGAGAAGTCTTAATGTAATTGATACAGCAACATGCAGACATGCTTACTTTTGTCTTCTTTTCTTTCTTTTTTTTTTTTTTTCCAATTTATTTTACTGCTGTTTTGCTGTGTTCTGATCATAGTAGAAGATTCGGCATGAACTGTTGGTAGGTGAACTGTGTATTCCATGTTTCCATATTTTTCAACTGAGATTTGGGATAGCAAAAGGTAGTGGAAGAAAGGCCTGAAAGACAGCTCTTGTACTTGTGGAGCATATACAGCATGGGAAAGATATATTGTTTTGTTGACATGTCCAAACTCAGGTCACCAGTATGAAAATTATACTGTGTGTTTAGTGTCCAAGCCTTCTTAAGACTTCTTAGCTTTGGTTGAGACTGCTGGCAGTGGTTGCAAAATGCAACAGTAATTTCCAGAGAGGAAACAGTCCTCTGAAAATGATTTCCAACCAGGAGCAATCAAAGACAGAAATTCTGCAGCTGCATGAATATTACTAGATGTTAAACCACCTCATGATGGAAATCCTGGTTGTCAGGGGCAACTTAAACCATTCCCATATTCACCAGAAAGACAACACTGCAGGGCACAAGCAATCCGGGAGGTTTCTGGGATGCATTGGGGATAACTTCCTAACCCTGGCAACTGAGGGGCCAATGAGAAACAGCACTCTGCTGGACCTCCCTGAGCTTACAAACAAGGATACATGGCTGAGCATGTGAAGGCTGGGAGCAGCTTTGGCTGCAGGGACCCATAGTGATGGAGTAAAAGATTCTTAGAGGAGGAAACAGGACAAATAGCAGGATCACAGCCATGGGATTGAGACAGCAGGCTTTGGCCTCTTCAGGAATATCCTAGGAAGATTTCTATGGTATAATATCTTGGAGTCAAGATAGGTAGTCAAGATTCTTGACTGGCAAAATCACCTCTGGAATGCTCCAGTCCTACAATCAGGAAATCAAGCAAGGATGGTAGGAAGCCTGCATGGGTGAACAAAGAACTCCTGATAACTTAAACATAAAATGGAAGAATACAAGAGTGTAGTGGGTTTACATGGCAGGGTTTGATCTGTGGGGGTTACAAGGTGGCCTTTATGAATAGGAATGAAGAGCTGGGAAAGTATAGGTTAATCTGGAGCTCAGCCAAGTCCCCAGGAAGGAGGTGGATCAAATCTTCATGGAAGCCATTTCCAAATGTATGAAGGACAAGAAAGTGGTTTGGAGTAGTCAATGTGGATTTGCAAAAGGGAAATCATGCCTGGTCAAGCTGATAGCCTCCCAAAACCAAAATGACCAGCTCCAAGGACAAAGGGAGAGCACGGTCTTAGCAAAACTTTTGACACTGTTTCTGATAACATGCTTCCAGGCAAGCTGAAGAAGCCTGGACTAGGCAAGTGGATAGTCAGGGGATGTAAAACTGGGTGAACCACTGGGTTCTAAGATGTGTGATCAATGGCATGAAGTCCATCTGGAAGCCAGGCACTAGTGCTGTGTCTCAGACACCTGTGCTGTGGCCTGTACTGGTCAACATTCTTGATGGGACTGCACCCTCAGCACGTTTGCAGGGGATATAAAACTAGGAGTAGTACCTGTTACACCAACTAGAGCATCTGACATATGATGAGAGGCTGAGACAGCTGGGATCATTCATACTGGGGAAGAGGATGCTGAGGGGATCTTATTAATGTGCATAATTACCTGATGGGACTGAAACAGTAAAGAGGATAATGAGAACAGAGCCAGACTCTTCTCACTGGTGTCCAGTAAAAGGGCAAGAGACAATCTGCACAAACTGAAATATAGGAAATTTCTGAAATTGCTGAAATACTGGAACAGGCTGCCCACACATGTTCTGGAATTTCCATCCTTGTAGACTTCAAAATATTATTTAAAACTTGACAGGACACAGCTCTGCTTGCCTGCTCTAGCTGACTCTGCTTTGAGCAGGGGAGCTAGATCAGGTGAGGGGGGCTGGAGTGGATGGTATCCAGAGGTGTCTTCCAACCTCAACTCAGCCTGCTATTCTGTGAGTTGCAGATTGACTGGAGATCAATTTGTGCAATGTAGTATTATTTGCATTTCAGTTTCTCCTAAAATATCAAACAACAAAGATATATTTAGTCTTTTCTTCATTTTCTCCCCTCCCAGCACCATAATCAAAATCAATATTTACATGTCAACACTCTAGATGTGCACACTGATGAGTGACCTGAGACCAAGAAAATTGCTTTGACTTAGCTTTTTTAATAATCTTTACTTACAGATTTATAGAAGCAGGGGAAAGTCCCCTCAACTTTTGTGGACCTGGTGTCTGACTCAGAAAGCTTAATGTTGTAAAAGCCCAGTCTTGCATGAGAAGAGCATGGCTCTGAGGAGTTTGCTTCCTCCTTTTTAGTGAAGGCCTTGAGCATAAGCCAGACATTGTGGAGTTATAGTTCTGTCTTTATCCTCTTTATCCATACAGTTAACTTTCTTGGTACTGGGATCCCAGCAGAGAATTCAGATAAAATGAATTTAACTAGAAATAGAGAATTCCATAATGTATGAGTTTCAGATTATTGCATGAGACATAATATGAAGCCTTGTACTTCATTATAAATTATTAATTAGGTTTTGAAAATTATATTGGATACGTAAACCTATTATTAAGGAAATCTGCTGGCATTTCCAATTTTAAGAAATTAATATGGTATTGCCATTAAAAATTCTCATTTTGATTATTTGTGGAATAACTATGAGAACTGCAAGACAGAAATTAATTTCTCTTTGAATTAATGTTCTCTTGCATTCACAATTGCAGTTATTCTTCACATCTTTCTAACTCAGAAAAATATGCAATTGAAAGTCGATTATATCTTCTATGGAGAAAAAGGGAAGATTGAATCACATTCCAGCAGATTTTCTGTAACACAGAACTGTGTCTTCTATACAGGGATCTACAGGAGAGAGCTGTACAGGTCCTTCTGACTGGACAGCCAGGGGGGGCTCCATATTTCTGTACGTGGTGCCAGGGATTCACGTGGGTCTCTGGGAAAGTGGAGCTGCACCCCCACTGAATGCCAGGCAGGAAAAGCAGGGAGGCGCGTGTCCCTGGCGCATTTCTGGCAGGCGTCTATCTGCTGTTCCACACTGTTCTGCCACTGGGATAGCTCCGCTCCCCACCAGCAGTGTCTGCTGCACACCCCATTGCCTTCCTGTGCCACTTCGCAGCTCTCGGAGACATAATTGTACCTTTGAGTTCTGCCTCTTTCATCTGCTTCAGTATCACCAGGTATGATTTTGGCATTTGGCTCTGCTGCTGACACCTGCCAGTACTAGAGCTGCGTGATAAAGTTTTGAGGTTCCTTGTTATTTTCACTTTCACCGATATGTATTCACTGCGTACCATTCTGGGTCATCCATTTTGTCCTTGCTGTCAGGTGCAGCTTGCTCAGGGTAGATTCCAGCTGATAATAACCAGATCACAGTCTGCACCATATCTAACTAGAAGGCTTTGGTTGCAACTTTAGATTATTTCTGCCTTGTCTACTTAATTTTACTTTCATCAGCACACTCCCAAACCTTACCTTTTTATTGGAAAATATATAGGAATGCTGCATACAAGACTCTTCAAGACAAAGATTTTAATGAAATGGTCCTGTAAATATTCTTCCTTCTGTGTTACAGTTATTCCAAGTGCATGTTTAACTTGCTGATTTCACACACTGCTGTGCAGCCGTTTGTTATACATTAACTTAAGGCTCAATCCCACAAGGTACTGACTGTGGATCATGCTGAGTCCCTTTTCCTCCCAGAGGCATTTAAAGGCTTACAGGGGGCTCAACAAACTGAGCCCAGAATCCAGGCAACAACAGGCTCTTTCAAAAAACCAAGCAGGTTTTCTGGAACAAGGTTTGTACTAGAACTGGACAATATTTTGTGCAATGGATTTTCATATATGCAGATTACATATTATCCAGAAGAGCCGACATTGTAGTTAGTGGCTGCTGGAAGGCATAACCATTTAGGTATATATGGCGGTAATTAATTTCGTTTTATAATTATGGTTTTATTAGTTTTTCCAGTTAAGTGCAAAACCATGACTGAGACTAATATCAAAATATCTAAAGTTTTGTGTGTTGGCTGCAGTGTGGTTTGTCCCCCTGTTAATGTGTATATGGTTTTCAGAGTTGCAGATAATCTGTGCAGTTTATCTAGCAAAGCCATTTGGGCATTCTTCTGTGGAGCTCACACACTACGCAACTGACTGCTTGCACTCTGTGACTTCAAGGAGATCCCACTGGCAGTGTCATTGGGGGGCAAATTCCCTGGCATTACTCCAGCTTCCTGGACCCACCTTCTTTGGGCAGAAGCCCATCCAGCCATAGAGCTGAGCCATTGGTGGCTGTGTGTACTGGTGTGTCATCACTGATGGCACTGGGCTGGAGCGCTGTCCTCCACTGTCACTCAGAAATTTTAAAAGACAGACTTTGCCAAAGGCTACTAAACTGGTCTGTTGTGTACATTTTGGGAAGCCAGGAGAAATATGGAGTGACTATATGTATCTTAATGTGACCATACTACAGTGTAGCCTGTGAAAATTACAGTAATAAGTATTATCTTTCTACGAAACTTTTTTCAGGAGAAGACGGAGCATTGGTCTGTGTTGTAATGTATTTGGCATTGAAAAAGTGTTGTAACATACTGTTTCTAAAAAGCTGTTCTCACTGTTTTGTATGCAGATAAAAACAATAATCTCCCATTGTTTGCAAGGAAAAAGACAGGACCTGAAAGCTTTAAGTAATGTGGTTTAATTCCATCTACAAACAAGACAAATTACTTCCAAAATGGCAGCTCCTGCCTTTCCTGCTAGGCAGGGAAGGAGATACTCTTTGATTTCACCTGCAAAGAGAAATTCAGAAATACAAATAAAACCTGAATTTTGCTTTCAGGCTTATACTTAAGGCTGGCCAAAGCCCAAGGCACAGTTCTGCTCTAAGAACTGTTGGAGCAGTCTCACTTTAATTCAAATACACCTGTGCGTTAATAAACGTATCTTTTTAAAATAAACAATCACGCTGTTGGCCTTTGCCCTTACTCCCCCAGTTTAACTATTAGGTGCACACACATTTATTGTAGATTATCTCTTGAGATCAGTGTGATTTTAAGCATGCAACAACAGAGAATCACCTACTTAAACCATTTGCAAGATCACAGCTCTAGCCATGCACTCTAACTGAACTTGCGGTATGAAATCAGCAAGTAAACTGAGGATTAAGCAACTTGCTGACTGCCAGTTTTCTTGGAGTAATGACTGTCAAGTTGGCTGTTGTGCTTTTCTAGGGAAATAAGCAAAAAACCCAAACAAAACCGAGCTTTTAGGAGTCTTTGGTAAATTAGAGAGGTTTCTCTGTAACTTTAAGCATAATTAGCTAAGCTAACAACTTAAAAGTTAAGAGTTGTTTACTCATTAAGGGACGTCAGGAAATAGGTAGAAGTTTATGAGAACAAAAGTGGGTTGCTGATGCCAGTGAAGTATTTTCCAAAACTCTCAGCATAGGATGAAAGCATCACATGATTCCATGTAAGAATACTGCAGCAAAAAGTAGTCACAAATACTCAATAGCCTCCCTGGGAAAACAGTTCCTGGTTTAAGTGAAATGAGCCTGGACTTGGTCGTATGCTAATTGCTTTTCATTACTATGTGTTAGCAAAGCTGTTTAATACTTGCTATAAAGCCTGGATTTCACTCTCTCTCATTTAATACCAGGTTAAATCTGAACTAATAAGCTCTCAAAAGCTTAGAGGTTCCAGTAAAATGAGATTTGGCTAAAAATTGCTTGCTGGTTTCTACTAGTAACAGTGCTGTAGCATTTGTGCTCCAGGCAATGAGAGGAGCAAGACTCAGAAGAGAGAAAAGAGAATATGCTTCATTGGGATGCTGAATGATTTAGTAGAAGTCATGGTGTCTTACTGTAAACCTTAGGAAGTGTTTCCTAGCCTTTGGAACAGTGAAAGATGTAGCAGTCAATTTTGAATAATTTCCAAGTTTTTATTTGTATGATGTACTTCAATTAAGTGTTGGAAAATCAAGCCATAGAATACTGTGCATGGAGCAGCATGATTGTTATTTCAGTGTTTCTCAGGCAGCAGTATCTGTAACTCTGAGGGCTGAACACTGAGCAAGAGCTGCTTATGAGCTGAACAACAGCAGGATTTCTCACAAACAAAGAATCTTTTGGCCTGGTACAGTGAAGTATAAAGATGATACTTCAGCCTGCTGAAATTGGCTGGTTACAAAGGTGCACCTCTGGCTCTTTGGTTAAAACAATTATTCTGGAATGTACTGTCTGTGGCTCTTTAGGACTTTCAGAGTTAAAACTTTCATGTAAGTCTTGTAGCTGCTAGGAAAATTACCAGATGCTGACAGGGGGTGTCAGCAGTGCCTCAGCTGAACATATGCTGCATATGGTTTGGCTGCAGGCACAGACAGGGAGGCCCTGTTCCCTGCTGCTGCAGAGGCTGGTGAAAACAGGCTTTAAACCAACTGATTCCAGCACAATACTAAATATTAGCCTCTATGCAGTGTTCATCCTACCAATGAGACTGAATAAACTACTCGAGTATAGATTGGCCTGCCAAGATTTTTGCTGCATCAAAAAAAGAGTTAGGCAGCATCTTTACTGAGTTATTTTACAAATGGTTGTTTTGAGGTACACAGCAATCCTGATTGCTGTGCCTTGTGATTATATTTGTACTTTTTTGTGGTGAGGCTGGAATTGAAACTGAATCAGAGATTGAATACAAAGCAGTTTAAAATGTCTATTTACCATAATGATTGATCATAATCTCTGAGTCTGACACAACAATGCATCATAAAAAATTATATTAACTGTTTTCTGGAGAAAGTATTTCCCTGCTTTTCCAGAGAACACAGTGAAATATACTTACTGTTTGTGATGTTGCCCCAGAATTCAGAGATTATTTGTGTCTCCTGTATGAACCTGCTACAGGCACCCACCCAGCACCACCACTCACATACCCACCTCCCACCCACACATTCTGGCACCTGTGGCAGAAACACAGCACATGGGGAATTGCTGAGGGCAACTGCATGTTTCCCCAGCCCCTTCCAATACACAGCACTCTTGAGAAGATCCTGAGAAAAATTTCAAGTCTGGACCCATTTCAGGAGTCCTGTTGCTTGTGGAAAGCATTTCCACCGTCATTCCTGCACTTCCCCCCCTGCCCTTGGATGCTTACTTCCACCTCCTGCCCAGCAACAGCTCGGGTGCAGCCAGGGGAGCTGCTTCAGCTCACAGCCTGGCAGGAAAAAGCAGAAGGCATGTCCAGCATCTCTCCCTTTAGGTGGTAGCATGCTCTTAGATTGGCAGGAAGCACCAATTCTACCTTCATCCTTAGAGACCAAGTAGATCAAAGGAGATTATGTGAACAGGATCAAGTGATCTGTGGGGAGCAACAGCATCTCTGGGTCAGTGTATGGTAACAAGACAAAAAGGCAGCCACTCCTTTCCTGGCATAGAAATGAAGTTTGCTAAATTATGTAATGAAAGGCAAGAGGTGGGAAGAGATCTGGCTCAGGTATTCAGTATTGCTTAGATAAAAGACAGACCCTAGGACGGAATTTGTGCAAACTAACTCCCTTTCGTACTGGAACTGGAAACATGGCTCATATTTCCAGCTTATTAGTTTAATTATGTACCCCAGAATGTTGAGAGAATGGCTGGTAAGGTTTTCCTCAATTGATTTTCTGAACCTGAAGCATAAGGTCTTTTTAAAAATGACCAGTGCCACTGACAGGAACCAAAGCAAAGACAGCTCACCAACATAAATTAACTTTTTCAGTAAGCCTATGTGTAATCTTTCAGGTTCAGGGCTATCCTGTGCTCTTACAAGACATAAATTATTAGCCAAATCTGCAAACTCCAGTTTAGAAGATTAATGGACCATAATCAAAATAGTCAGTTGAATCTTGAAACAGCCACTTGAATCTGAACTCCTTTCAAAAAATGGAATTTTGAGTTTGTCCTCTGCATGGGTAGATAATGGATTATTTTCCCTATGTGTACACTTTTTATAGCTATCATCATTGTAAGCATCAAAGTGCCAGAGGAGCATTGATGGATTGGTCCTTGCAGACCCATAGGTTATAAGGCACTACTCCTATCATCACATATTTTACACATATGGCACTTAAGCGGAGAAAAGTATGCTGAACTGCCAAGGTCAGAGAAACAAAATCCAGAATCTGTCCTCTCCAGCCCCAGGGAAGATGTCATAAAGACATCTCTCCTGCCTGAAATGGGTGTTTCCTTTTTCTCAGATAATTTACCATTACTTTTGGTGGTAGAAGAAGACAGAGTTGTTTTACTACTAGTTATAGGAATATGGGTGTCTGAGCCAATGGCCATAAAACTTGGTGCACTGCTTCCAGTTCCCCCACTTCAGGCAGTTATGTAATTTGGTAGCATAGATATACATAACTAACTCCATCTCAGGCTACTAAAGCTAGAATTTATTCCTTGCTGTTCTAATAGTAAGGAAGTTGCACGACTACAGAGTTCTGGTTTTAAAAATAATCTGATTTCCTATCAAAATGTGACTAACTTGTGCAGCTGCCACATCTTACAGAGGCAGTCAATATGTGTTATTTGTATTGATTCCTAGAAACAATTGAAATATTACAAAAAACGTAAGACTGCAAGAGATTTCTTTGAGTATACTGCAGATAAAAAGTTCTAATTTAATATGTACGGGTCTCTTTAAAACAACTTTAAGTAAGCTAGTCCAAAATTTATAAAATTTTGTCTGATTCTCTGTCCAGACAAATTTTCAAGTGAGTGGCATTGTGTGTTTTCTGCATCTTTAAAATTAGGTAACTTCTTTTCTGGACAAAATGAACAGACAGTTTGCTTAATGTGATCATCCATGCTTTAAAAAATATTCTTGAGTTTAGTACTAATAATGAAGAAAATTAGTTACTACAACAGCAGAAAAACTGAATGATGACTATTAGATGGAGGTTTGTAATTGCTTTGAAGTTTTCTGGCAGGCTAAATTCAGAGAACAAATGTTATTGAAAAGACCAACCACATAAATGTTGTTGTAGCCCTTGTCACCTGCTTTGCTCAGATTATTCTTTCCTTGCTTTTCAGATCCAAGGCATTCTTGATAGAGTAAATTCAAACAAAAAGTAGAAATTGACAAACTAAAGGTAGAATTAGCAAGATGATTTTTTTTGTCTGAAAGAAAAACACGGTGGAGATAGTAATTAAACCATCTAGCACAAGAAATACAGCCATGAATGCTAATTTTTTTTCAGACTGTAACAAAGATAGCAAGTCTGTAATTTTGGAGAGAGGCTAAATAAAGAAAAGTATTGGTACTACTTAAGAAATAAATCCCAAGCAACTGTGTAGTTCTTGAAGGCCATGAATCAATACTACCTAGGTACCTCCTAACAACAGGATGCTCCAATCATTCCCACCAAGTGCAACCTGTTTGGTTAATCTTACTGAAATATTCACTGTTCTGCTCTCATGAGCTTATCAAAAGCTGTAATTGTAATTCAGAGTTTTTTGCTCTGGCCAGCCCAAAGGTACCTAAAGTCTGCAGCCACACTGTAACCAGGTGGGAATTTCTGTAATGTCACACTGGCTAATTATTCTGTTGACCTGTTATTTTGTTATAATAAGCATGAGAAGCAAGATGATCTTATGTATCTTTGCATAATTTCTACTACTGAGCGATCATTCCTAACACAGTCCACTACCTGCTTCACTTTTCTAGTATCTGATGGACACTGTGCCTCTGCAGCATTGCTGTATCTGTCCTCCCTTCAGCACTGCTCAATGATTTAAGTGAGCACTGAGTGCTGCTTGTGATTCCTCCCTGAGCCCAGGGAGAAGCATCATCCTTCCAAAATCAAATAAACCCACACACGGCACGGCCCCTTGCTATGGCTCACACACAAAAATTCTCCTCGCTTTCACTTCAGCCTCTCATTCACTCATTCACCCACTGCAGGTGGTCCTCAGCCCACTCCTCAAGACCCTTTCTCTGTGTATTTATTTTTCCATCTTTTTTTCCCCCTCCTTGTTGCATAACAAAGTGCCTTCATATCCTCAGGTAATTTTGGAGGAACAGTTTTGAATAGGGAAGAGAGGATGGCAGGGTAATTAAGTGGGTGGGGAAGAAGGTTGATAAAGAGCTGCTAATAGTCACTTTTACATGCTATTATTTCGAGCAAGGAAAATAAATACAGAATGGCTGCGGAGCCATCAGATTCTGCAGTGAGTGTGACATAGGAAAGGATGGCAGCTAGAGCAGACCAGGAAGAGAAAGCAAACGGCTGCAGAGTGGACGACTCCAAGTCTGAAATCTTGCCCGTTTTTCCCAACTAGTCCATATCACTTTAATGTACATCCATCTAACAGAAAATCTAACATTTTTCAAGATAAGAAGAAAATGAAAAATATATAGTGGGGGGGGGGGGGGGGAAGAAAAGAAAGAAATTCTTGACTAATCTCTTTTCCTTCCTATTTCTGTCAACTTTTCATCTCCACAGTCCTTTCTCTTCCTACTTCTTATACTTTGTGGGACACAAAATAAAGGTGGAATTCAGCCTTCCTAATTGGTAACTGGAAGTCTTCTTTATGTTAAAACACAATAATCTGTTTATTGGAAACTGCTCTTCTGTAGTACCAGCCATCTCTCCATGTCATGCTGTCTGAATAATGCCTCTTGAGGAGGGGAAGAAGAATAGCATCGCAGTCAGACCCCGTGGGGTTATAAATGGCATTCTAGCAGCCTGAAAGGCTGAAGCCATCATTAAGTTGCATGCAGCTGTAGTGGTGTAGGTGGGTGAGTAAGAGCAACTCAGAGATGGGATAATGGTAACCTGGTACACAAGGGTCATTTTTCATTGATGGCGTCACTCCAGTGGGTTATTGTGCTCTCTCTAAATTAGGTCCCTGTGTTTAAGAGAGCTGAGCAAGCTCAGCCTTGCAAAGCACATTTAAAAGAAGATTAGAGGGGAAAACAGTTTGTTGTGTATTGTGATTTATACCAAACTGTGATAAACTTTTCTCACTTGGGTCAGTAATTGCTTTTATCAGCAGCAAAGTAAATGCAAGCGGGAGCGCCTTTAGGAAGCTGCACACCAGCCTCATGCATGTGGGCAATGGGGACTTTCACTGGCCAAATCAGAAAGTTGATGCAGCAGTTTAGCTCAGGCTGTCCTTTCAGTGTTTTTCTTAGCAATGTGATTAATTTTGTCACCTTGGATATTTTCAGTGCCAAGATGACAAAGGTCTTGGCTTTGGAAAGTCCGTTTCCATTTATTACTATTAATTTGCTTGCAGATATACAAAAATGGAAAAATCCTACCCTAATTTCACATCGTTTATATATTAAAAAAACAGATGACAATAATTAGCTGCCTATATTAGTTTGAGCTTACATACACAAACATACTACTCTTCACTCATTTCTAACTAAAAAAAATTGAGATCTTGCTCCTACTCCCAGTGAAGTTGTTGGGGGAGTTGCCCTTAACTTCAATAGATATATGACTCAGCTTAATTCCCCCTGTGGGACCTGTCAGTATGTAAAGATTCCTTGGGGGTTAATTGCTTGCAGAAGAGACTTTGCCTGGGATCTAAAAGGAAGGTGCAAATTGCACAACTGGAGCCTTAGTTATGTACTGCAGCCTGGAAAAGACACTGTCATTTAAAGCAAGGGGATCTATTTTTCCAGCAATTCTGCATCTTAATAATTAAATTTGGTCATTCATTAATTTAGCGTATATCTTAGAGAGTCACTTCCTTTGCCATCTTGCCCAGTAGCTGTGGAAGTAGGACAAGTGCTTTTATGTTTTTCTGAAGTTATTCTTTCTGGCTTTTTTTGTTTGTACTCTATTTTAAGAGTCCTTTGTAAAAAAAAATAAATTACTACTTTGAAGCAGACTTTTAGAAAGTATTTATAAAATAAACATGAAAGAAATAACTGTTGCAGGAGTGGAAGAGAGGATTTCTAAACTAAGTAGATAGAAGCATTCTTATTCAGACTTTTCAGATTTATGTATGTGACTTCATGATATAAATGTGCCCTTTGCTATTCTGAAAAATCTAAGAGATGTATCACTACCAATTAAAACCTGGGAGAGGTTGTTCCTTCATCTTTAAAACTCTATATTCATTCTCCCATGTCACATTTTTTGTAATCCTTTCCCACCTGTATTACACTTGGAATAATCCTTCTCACTCCTTGTCACATGTGCCTTAAACCTCTTTTAAAGAACAGACTTAGAGCTTCTAAAACAAGCATTTCATTTTTGTTGCGCTAAGTGTGATGTCAAATCACTATTAGAAATCTCACGCATGTACCAATCTGGAATTTCTTCTGGAAGTTCCTTCCTTCATAAATTGCTGTACTTGGTCAACCATAACATGTACTGCTGGCACTGCCTCTCTGCTCACTGCAGCTTTTGTTGTTCATCTGGAGGCAAAACATTAGTCTGTAAATAACAGAGTATATAGCTCAGTCTTCCAGAAATACCCATGCAAGTGTTATGGATTTGTTTGCATTAGCAAGGATTCTCAATGGCAAATGGTAATAGTACTCTCATTTTGCGTTTTTAGGATTGTAGAAAAACCTTAATATAGGAAGGACTAATCTCCTGAAACTTTGGTTTGTAACTTTGAGGAGATACTATGGCTTGTATGAAACTGAAAGGGTTTAAGTTTATAGCTGGAAAAGGGGTTTGCCTTTTTTCTCATGGCAGTTCAGTTGATAAATTCTGTTTTGCATCAGTTTACTAGACCTTGGTGTGATGGCACTTGAACACTATATACAATTTTTCAGCCTTCAAAAAAAAAATCAGATTAAGAAAAGATTTTGTTAATTATTGGTCTCCAGTACAGGAAGTTAATCCTGTTCTCAGACACACTCTTTAGTGCACTGCATCCAAGTTTCTCTGAATAGTATGCACATGTGGAAGGGCTGACTGAATCAGTGAACCTGCAAGATTTAGAAGAGGGTTTTACTGCACTACCAGCAGAAAAGCTACGATGAACAAGTCTGGAAGATTAAAACTATATACTTTCAGAAACTTGACAAATGTCTAATTGACTAGATACAGTTATATCTGTATCTGCAAGTTTCTAAGTATTTTCTTCCTTAAATGTAGTGACATTTAAAAAATACAACATGCAATGTAAATTCTTATTATCTAAAGTGAGTTTTAGTGTGGCTTTCTAAGGAAATTAAGTTTTTGTGAGCACTTTGTTAATCTGCCAATACCTTCTTTGATAATTTCTAGCTCTTCAAGCCTGTTTAATCTGTTGATGAACTTCAACTACATTTAAAAGATGGTTTCAGATCTCAATTATCAGTTATTTTTTAAGTTTCCAAAACACTGTTGGCTGGATAAAGGAAAGACCCAAATTAGTGGCTCAATTCAGCTCAACAGTTTTTTGTGCTTTGTCTTTTTGTCCAGCTGGTCGATAGAGGACACCTGAGGAACTTAAGATTCCTTTCTCTGAGAAAGCAGAGGTTGTGGATTAAAAAGTATACTCCAAAGGAGTGTGATGCATATACCTTGGATATCTCTGGAAAGAAACTTAAAGGAACATAGAAACACAAACCCATTGAAACTTGGGGTTGAATAACGCTATTAGAAGTTTTTAAGTGACCAGCACAAATCCTTAGAGATACCAGGGAGGCTCTGCATTTATTTCTTCTTTGCTTCCCATGCCCAGCACTGTAAAGCAACCACCTTGCCCCCTCATTTGAGTCATTATTCCAAACTCACTCCTTCCATGGGATGTACCAGAAAGCTGTGGCTGCAAGAGCAGGGCTGGTGGCAGGCTGTGCCTGCTGCTGCTGACTGCTGGAGACTTCTGTGGTCACTCCTAGTTATTTGCTACCTCATTTGACCTGCATCCCTTAAGCCCATTTGTTTGCATCACCCCCTAACTATACCTTGCCTTTGAGAGTGTGTCTGTACTGCTCTCCAGAGAATTAATTACACTGCATGTGCAGTCACACCAGTCTCGGAGGAGAGGCACTGGGGCTGATGGCCTTTGCTAGCTCTTTAGGGCATCTGCTCTGCCATCCAGTCTGTCTTGCCCCAATTTCTCTTGGTATCCTACCTGAGCTTCAATAAAACTGTTGAAATTATATTTACAGTTCCAGTCCAAGTGTAGAAATATTTTTTTGAACAATAAACTTTCTAAGCAAGGGCTACCAGTTTGTACAGGTCTTTGCCAGGAGTCATGACACAGGGCTTTTAGACACTGTCTTACAAATTTTTCCTTGTGGTATACGAACTCTGTTCAGATTGTGCATAAAATGTTGTTTCTTCTGTTAAGTTTGACGAATAGCAGCAAGCCAAAAAGTTGTCCAGGTTTTGGACAGAAATGGAGCCTGGGAACCAAGCGTGAGTTTGATCAATGAGCCGTGCAAACTGCACTCGTGAGCGGGGCATACGGACCTAGGGACGGAGAGGCGGGGCGGGGCACCATCCAGGAAATTTTTAAGCTCCTAAACGTGACCATCGCTGCGCGGCCGTTTGTTCCTCGGCCGGTGGGAAGGCAGGCAGGCTCCTTACAGCGAGCGGCAGCGCCGGAGCCCCGGCGGGAGGCAGCGGGGCGGGCGGAGCGGACCCTGCCGGGCGCGGGGGCGGCCGGAGCAGCCCCGCCCCGCCGGGCGCCGCTGCCATAGCGATGCGGGAGCGGGCAGCGGCCGGGACGCGCGGCGGCGGCGAGCCCCGGCTCTCCCTAGGTAAGGGCGCTGCTCCGGGGCTGCTGTTGTGGGCTCCACGCTACGAGCTGGGTTTTTAATCTCATCTCGTTGTGTTTGTTCTCCCGTCTTCCCCTCCCTTCCCCCCACCCGCGCCCCTTCTGCCCGCTCAGGTGCAGTTTCTCCCAGAGCCGCTTTCTCTGGGAACTTCTCTGCCGAGAGCAGCGTCTTGTGCTCGTTTATCGTTCGGTGTTTTCTTTCCGCGTGGAAAGTTGCGAGCGGTACCAGGGCTCAAGGGCCAGCCGAGGGTTGGGTGGCCGGCGGGCTTTTGTCCGGCCCGGGTGCCGCGGCGGCGGGGCTCGGCCCGGCTCTGCCCTGCCCTGCTGCCCGGCAGGCTCCGCCGCGACCCCGTCACTAGCGGGGATTAAAACTGCGGCGGGGGATGTTCCAGGCGTCTTGCTGAAGCGCGAGTAAATCCTTTTATCCGCAGAGGAGCAGAGGCTCGCAAAACTTTGAAAGTGCGCGCAGGAGGAGGGAGCAGCCCGAAAGGCAGCGGGCAGGGCTCCGCAGCTGCCGCGTTTCACGTGGAGGTGGGACTGGCTGTGCGGGTCCCGCCGGGCGGCCGGCGGTGTCCCCGCGATGGAACCCCCGGCTGGCTCCTGCACCTCCTGCCGCTGCGCCTCCGCCTCGCCCGAGCCCCCGTCCCCGCTGCTCTCCCAGCCCCCGCGGCCCTTGCGATGGGAAAGAGACAAAGAAGGGTCCGGGGTCTGCCGCCTTCCCCAAAGCACAGCTGTACACGTTCTTTCCTTGTTTCGGGTGAGGGGGAAATTCCCCCTGCCGCCCCCATGACCCCGCCGACAGTGGCAAGTTTTCGAAGATCCCACTGTCCCTTGCTGAAAGAACCGTGCATAAGCTTTGTTTTTAAGGTGGATCCAGCTTCAGACTGGGCATCCCAGTGGTTTTCGGGGCATTGTTTATCACGGTGGGGAAAACGTCTGCCTGGCTAAGACCCCTGGCTGGGGCAGGAGACACATGGCCGGTGGTCCCCCCACAGCTTTCCCAGGCACTGGAGTTGTGATCTGGTCTGCTGGATTGCCCAGGCTCAGCTGAGGAGGAGATCCTGTACAGCATGTCCCAAATGCTCTAGTCACTTTCAGGTTTAAGTTTTCATTTTGTTGTCACCATAGCATAGGGTGGCTTCTGGATGTATTGCTTTTAATTCTTGTTTTCTTTTGTAGGGAAAAAGACTTTGCTGTGCACTTGATGTAATTTCTTAGAATTTTATGTGCCAGGGGACAGACAAGTCAGTCAAGTGTCACACAGACTTCCAACAGAAGCAAGTCTAGGAAAAATTATGTCTGTTTTCCTCTTCCTTGCCTCCTGTTTGAGAGTTAGGTGTCCCTTGATGAATGTGTTTTAGATGACAACCTCTCATGTGTCTTGGGGCTCAGTGCTGAGCACATGAGAAGGAAGACTGGATTGGTGTTACTGGGAGTTTCTTTCTCCTACGTGCATATGAGGATTGTATTTACTATTGTAAGGTAGCTGTGCTAGTCATAATGAATTTATTAGCTGATTAGCATTAGAGAAACAAGTACATATTGAAATTATTCTGGTCTCTTAAATTGCTGACAAATGCAATTATACTTTGAGGGAGTGACAAATGCCTTCTCTGCACCCCTGCCACACACCTTTGTTCACCATAGAAGAACTCCTTCATTTTGTTTGTGTCTTTATTTCCTACAATGTAGCTGAAACTTCTTTTAGTAGGGGACTTTGTAAGAAAACTTTTTAATGTTGGCTTTTGTTTTCTTGATGCAGGCAGCACCACCTGAGGAGCTCAGCTCACCCAGTCGATGTGAAGGCAAGGCAAACCAAGGTGCAGCAGATGACGGGGAGGCAGCGAGGTCAGCTGGTGGGGACTGCAGTGTTGCTTTGAGCTACCCCAGCCTCCGCCTCCATGCCTACAGCATCGAGAGCATGACAACATTTCCGAATGTCTGTGGAAATGGCACCACCGTTACTTGTATAGTTATGGATAATAAAGAACCCCAAAGCCAGACTACCTGTGCCAGTCATAATGGGAGACACAGCACCGACAACAATGTTGAGGAGGAATTTCAAGAGGACAAGCTCAGCCCTTCCAAAATCATGCGCTTTTTCACCACCCCTCGGAAACGGGCTAATTCCAGCTCTGACAGGCCCCGTTCTCTGGTTTTGATGGGCAACTCATCCACGTGGAATGCCTTTTCTTCTATCAGAAAGATGGGATCTTTCAAGAAGCTGAAATCTTCAGTTCAGCAAGGAACTCAAACAAGGGAATGCTCAGACGTTGTAAATGACAACAGCATAGGCAAACATGGTTCAAATGGAGCAGTGGTGCAAGTTCAGACTAACAGGTATTCCTATTCAGGGCCTCTCCATGATTTCCAGAATGCAGTGGATGGTTTGGCTTCTGACTGCTCTGATGTGGAGGAGAGTGATGAGTCCTTCCTGAGGAACACTCATCGCTCACGCAGCATCAGGAGGGCTTACGGAGCTGGCCGCATCAACTTGTTAGACACAGATAAAATTCAGAGTCGCCACAACTGTGTTAGGCCAATGTCACCTGTCATTGCAGAGCCAAAGATCTGTGAAATTCTGGTGAAAGACTCTGAAAACAACAGGATCATTTATTGGAGAAGCAAAAGTTCTGATAATTTGAACTTTCTGAAGAAAAGCTCATTCAAACGGAAGTCCACCTCAAACCTTGCTGATCTGAAGGTTGCAAATGAAAAACAGATACCAGCAAGGACTGCGAGTGTTCCTTCTGCTGACTCCGACAAAAGTGATGGAAACCCTGAGAGGCGATCCAAGCGATGGAAGAGCCCTATCAGAGCAAAGGATTTTGATCGAGTTTTGAAACTCGTCAGTAACGTTACAGATGTTGCAAGGAAGAAGGATGGCCCCAAGAACGTGGCTCCCTCTCCCAGTGAGCTGTCCCAGAGAACAAGGTCAAACAGCAGGCTGCACGATGACTACTCCCGCAGGGTTTCCAGCAGCACGGACCATGACAGGAAGAGATGCACCTCCTCAGTATCCAGTCCAGACTCTTCCTTGCCAGGAACACCTTGCCTGCAAAGCCCTGTGATTGCTCAGGATAAAAAGGCTGAAATGAATGTAGCTGTCACTGAGGATAAAAGCCCCAGGACGTCATCAGGTATCCCAGACTCTGATAGCTTTTCACCTACTCTGGATGACATTAGTCCATTTCCCAATGAAGTCTTTTATTCGGACTCAGATGAACCAAAAGCTACTCAGCAGTGTACAGATGAAGCCGAAAACCTTCATGTTCCAGTCCGGCCAACTACTCCAAAGCCTCAAAGTCCAACTGCAGGGAAGGTCAAGTGCAGTATGAATTTCCAGTGTCCAAACCATCACAGCACGTTGTCACTGAGCTCATCGGAGAGCGAGGAGAGAGTTGAGGTACCGGGGCTGAAGCTGGGCAGGAATCCTGTTTGCTTCCAGGACTCAGTGAAAACTGTGTATTATGATGATGGAAACGAAGACAGTGGCATAAGCAGCCACTCTCAGCTGAGCCTCAATTTAGCCTCTGGTACTGAAGAGAAAAAGGAAGAGGTAAGAAAGAAAGAAAAATCCTTCAAAAGCGATGTATATTCCCTGTTGGGTTTTGTCTTTATTAATGCAAAACAATGCAAAGTAATGGCTGCTGCAGCTTGTTATTGCTAAAATATGCTGACAGCAATTATTTCCTTTAAATATTCTCTTTGGATGCTAATATACAATTATTTTTTCTTTGCACATTAATATCAAAGGAAGTTTTGGCAGCAAAGGTATTCATGTATGTTTTCAAGGGCAGTTCATTGCACCCTGAAGATACACCACCTTGTCATGTGGCCTTGTCAGACTTTACCAGCCTGAGCAGGGTCTGACTGTGTTTTCTTCACAACTGAAAGGTCTTTTTAATTTTAAAGCGTCCGTGTATTCTGAAGTAGTGTTGACTTACTGTAAAACACTTTGCCTGTGGAAACCTTGCAGAACATGGTAATATTTGTAGAGCAGTGGTGTGTGAAAGACACAGCACAGAGGTTTAAGCATTCAGTTGTATCCAGTGTTTTCCCTGTGCAGTGATGACCATACTGAGGGTAAACTGCTTGCTTATTCCTTTGCTTTCCAACTGCAGACAGCAGTACTTTAGACACTGGGCTGAGTCTTTTGCTACTGTTGTTTTGGTGAAGACACGGTTGTTCTCACTGCACCTGATGAGTGATTTCATACTCTCAGTGAATGGATAAATGGATATATTGCAGCACCTCTGAGGTAAATTCACGTGATAACACTGTGCCCCCACCTAAAATATGGTGTGAGTTGGCACCAGAGAAGTTGCAATGATTTGGTAGCCTTGGTGAAAAGCTGTCAGACATACCCTGCATCTGTCTGAAGCAGTGAGGCCTAGCTCAGCCCCAGCTCACTGTGGCAAATACCCATCTGGATCTGTATAAATATGCAAGTCATTCACAGAATGAAGCTGACATATCTTTTAAGCCACCTCAGTTTGACTAAAGTATCTTAGACCTTAGGTATGAGATAGGCAAGGCAATGCTGCAGCTGCACAAGCTTCAGCCTTTCATGCTGTGAAGTTTTAAAATGTCTGTGAAGCTGTCCTACTTTTAAAGGCTTGGCACAGTTTTTGCAGACTAACTGTAAGTGGTTACAGAGCTTATCAGTATTGTCCTTCTGCTGGAGAAAAGTAATTTTGTTTACTGTTGTGTTTGCAGCAATGGTAAGATTGAAAAAATAAACTCAGTGTGTATAAATGTCTGGGCTCAGAGTTTATTCCTCTTCTGGAACCATAGAATTACTCCAGCCATCCGTATTTTCCAAAACTCTCACTTATATGCAAGGAGAAGCTTTCACACTGCCAGAAGAGGCAAGAGTCCTAGTGTGGATAGATGCCAGTTGTATTTCTCAGGAGTAAAATGGGAGGTGGAATTAGTGCTACTCATCTACCATCTAGTGGTGAGCTGCCATCATGACCCAGAAGAAATTAATCTTGTCCTTCCCCTTAGTTCCCAACAAACCAGTACAGTTTTTACATGAATGTGTGTACTTTGGGTGGATAAAAGTTACTGCAGTTTTTAGTTTTAACACCACATTCTGTTATTATCTAACATGCAATTTAAGCTTTCTCTTTATATTATAACATTTTTAGGGTAATTGTGAGTGTCCTTTAGTGCTTGCTTCAGTTGTCTAAAATACAGAGTGTGCACTGGTGGCAGCTCTGGGTTTGTGTAATGGGCAGGCAGGACAGGATCCATGGAATGGATCCCAGCAAAAGATGGAGAAGTGGTGGCCAGGGAACAGGCTCCTTGGCTCTAAGACCTCACTCTGCTGTGAGCACTGCCTGGAGCCCCTGTGCTTCATAAAAAAAGCTGTGGCATAGCTGCATCCAGGCAGACCTCTCTTCTAATGGAAAAAGTCAAAATTTTTGGAGGTGGTAGGTGTGGGTTGGTAGCAGGAGCTTCCAATAGGGGATCAATAGGGGATCACTGGGCTCTCTTGAAACTTCAGAATCCTCTGTGCAGGAGAGGGTCTGCTTTTATCTTGCTATACAAGGGGTATAAAGTCTGTTATTTCTTTTTTCCATGCCTGTTTCTCATCTCATACACAGCCTAAAGCTGTGGCACTCAGAGTGACTGCAAAACAGGTAGAGTGGTATAGTTTCTTCCTACCATTTCTTTGGAGGATTCAATTTCCTGCTTTACAGCATGCTTCCCTCAGCATGGAGCTAGCTTGGCACCAAAGATACTTATGCCAGGTTATTTTTTAATTGGAATTTATTCAGCCTGTAGGCACTTTTATGAATGCCACATACTCACACAATGAGGTCACTGGGGTTTGAACTTTTGACTACAATTCATTTTTACCTTACACCTCAGCGTTGCAGAACTGTACCTGCCCAGCAAGTTGTTCTGTGATGGCTGAGTGCTTATTTCACTCTCAACAATCATTTGAGATGTAGTGTGGAGCCATGGACATCATACATTTTCAAAATTTTGTCTGAATCTTAAATACACTGTGTTGATGGACAACTCTACACTGTTTCCATGTTTCGTGGATCTGCCTTTCTGTCCAGATTTCATGTATAAGCCAGTATGTATTCCAGTACAGCCACTAAAGCTTGAAGACTTACTTTGATATAAAGCTTAGGAGGTCCTAACCAGTCAGGCTCAAATAAGTTCTCTTTTCGGGACTAGCTGCTGTAGCTGGAAGCAAGTATAGTTTATTTCCTTACTCACTTATCTGACAGATTAGTCAGCAAATGAAATCTGTGGAATTTGGACCATCTCTATATTTTCCCAAATATGGAAACTAAATATTTCTACCTTATGTTTCTCCACTACTGTAAAGCTGATTTTGCAGTATTCCTGCAAGGACATCTATTTGTTCATCAGAATTGATATTTTGCGTTGTTTTTTTTTGCTTACGTGATTGAGTCTTGAGTTCCTGTCACTTCACTTTGTTGGTTTCACTAAAATGCAAGATTTGGACCGAAGCAGGGGAGATTTCTTGGTTTTTGGTCCTGACAGAGGTTGTTTCCCAGGGAAGAGCTAATTAAGTGCAGCGTGGATCTGTGCCTCAGCACTTCTGAAGCTACAGAGGTGTGAGTCACCAAAGCTCACCTGTGACATCCCATGCTTTGCCACTGTCTGCTTCATGCTACTGTCATTTATATTCAATATGTTGCTTTTAAATAGCATGAAGAGATTATTAAGTACAAGCTTGTACTTGTTTGGAGTGTTTCACAGAGTCTTTGCTTTCATGAAGGAAGAGCCCCATGTCACTGGAATAATGAAAACTTAGTCTGTTTTAGACTGGCATGTGTCAGCCACTAATGCTGCCTGAACAAAACACTGTTCTGAATTTGTTACAAAAAAGTAAGAATCAAGTTACTTGACATTTCACCTAGTCTTTCACAAACTCTTAGATCATTTGGTATTTAGGTTGCCTTGCTGGCATCTGGCTTCACAGTACACCAGACTTTTTATTACTTGAGTACCTTATCTGCATGACCATAAGTGCATGATAAATTACAGTGAAGAGGTAACTCTGCTGTAATTACGATTGAGTCACAGTTTATTTGCAGACAATATTTTACATGTTCTAAGACCTGTCTGTCAACTCATTTATGTTCATGCCATATAAAAGTCACTGGTCCCAGCTAGTCCAAAAGTGCCCAGTGCATCATAAAGTGCCCAGTGCTCAGCTGTTGGCAGAGTTGAGCTGGTTTGTCCTGGACAGGGCTCTGAATATTGAGCACACAGGGTTTAACTTGGGGGACAGCTTGTAAAGATGAAGAGGAAGAAGACCTTTAGGGGTGGGATACAGAGGACTCAGATATGTCCTCACTGTTTGTCCTCACTATTTGTAGCTTCAAAATGTGTCCTCCTAGTGAAGGACCAAAGGGCAGTAGCGGGATGTCATCGTGTTCAGTGCCTGCAAGGAGCAAGCAGCAGCCAGGATCTGAGGGTGATCATCTGTAGTACATGCCTCAAGTTCCTGAGTGCTGTGGGGTTGGGCATGAGCACACCTGCTGGAAGCTAGCTGCTTTCAGCTCTCTGAACTCTTCTTTGTGGATTTATTCACCTCTGGTTCATCCACGTGCAATTTAGAGTGTAGCTTAATCAACCTATTGTGTATTACTGTAAATATGATAAACTGTGAAGGATAATTAGGTGAAGTAGTGGGGGAGATTTCTTAAACTGGGTTTACTCCTAAGGGGCTCATAATGTGGAGTGAGGGCTCACTACTCCAGTGGCACTCTGGTCTCGCTGACTATAGCGCCTCAGGACAGAGCAGCAGAACCCTGACACAGGGTCTGAACAGCTTCTTACAGAAAACTGAGGTTTCAGGTAGACCAAACAACACTGGATTTGCACTAAACTCTGAGCTGCTCTACACAAGTCAGGGTGCATTCACACAATGTCCCCGCAGTCACTCAGTGAGTGACTTCCAGATGCATTTGCCCAGAGCTAGACTAGAAACCACTGCTCATTGCTACAAACCTAGATTGCAGAATCCATTGCTGCAATAATGCAGCAGGGAGCCCTCAAATGACAGGAATATTTTCCTATAGCAGCAAAAACTCTTTCAACTCCCAGCAGCAGAGCTGTCATCCCTTGGGTGCAGCCCATAATCATTTGTTGCTGTATCTGCTACTCGAAAGAAGAAAAACAAAGCAGTCGTGACAATAATCTGAATTCTGGATTGGCTTGAATTTTAGACCAAGTAACTCTGCAGTTCTTAATAAAATTAGCCATTTCTGAAAACTGTAGGATAATATAGGAGTTACTGTCATCCTCTCAGAAATGGTTTGGATGGTGACAGGGAGAGCTCAGGTGGACTTCACTGCAGTTAGCCTGGGGCAAGCTGCACCCTTTCTTTAGTGCATTTGTGCACCTCTGCCTTTCCAGAGCGTCCCATATTTGACTCTGCTGTAGCTGTCCAGTGGCACCTCAGTAATACCCAGGTGTTGCTCACCCTGGGATCAGGAGTAATAAATAGTGCCCCAGAAAGTAGAACAGCACTGTTCCCATGTGATTTAGTTTCTTACATAAACGCAGTGTTGAGTTGTTGGCACTGAGAATCCATCTCAATGCTAGGTGGATGAGATTTCCAAAGTGAGCAGAAGCAGCTGCAGAATCTCCCCTGAGCCACCTGCATTGTCCCTTTCTGACGTCTGGAGCTGCCATGTTGCTGGTGCCAGGATGCTGTGGCAGGCTGGGAGACCAGCTGAGTGTTGGGGGAAAGCCCAGCAGCCTTGCCCCCACCCCATTCTCTGGGAAGTAATAGTTGGCAGAGCTGCCGAAGGCAGCTCCACCTGTCCCAGGCTGGGGTTTGTGTCTGCTGCTGGGACTTGCTGAGGGCTGGACTTGGGCTTGGGCAGGGACAATGAAGCTTTGCTCTGAAAGGGTGGAGAGAGTGAGGAACCAGAAGACCACATTTTGGAGAGACTCTGAAAAGAGGCAGAGGCTTCTGGCTTTTTAAGTTTTGCTTTGTTAACATGAAGTTCCACTTCCAACCTGTGGTTATCATGTGGCTTTTGAGATCAGCCAGTGAGTATTACAATGATAGCCTGAAAGAAGAAAAAAAGTCCCTTATTTTGCCCACATAAAGGGAATTTTCCCAAATAACAGGAAATTTATATATTTTTTAGACCTGTTACTTGTTCTGGGGTGTTCTGAGTCAATTCAGAAAATACGTAGGGATTTATTTAGGATTTATTAATATCTATACATCTAAAAGAAGCAGAGAATATGAATACCCCTTCGCTATACACTACAAGTTTGTAGTTCCGGTTCAGATGCTGAAGGAAAGAATGGGCAGTATAAGAGCATCATCCACCATCCTCAAGTATCGAGTCACCAAAAAACTAGAGGAAACAGTTTTCTGGTTTTAGCACATTTGCATTTTTATATGAGTGATAAGACTATTTCTGCAAAGGAAGTACATTTCCCTGCAAACTCCTCCCCTCTGCCATTTGGAAATATGTTAGCTGATTTGGATTTGGAAATGAATTAGAGGAGAGGATGAAGGAAATCCTTGAGGCTGAGGAACAGATCTGAGAATCATGAGATCCGCTTGTCATTTCCAGTCCTGCCCTATGCTTCTACACGACTTAAGTGCTTTGTATCTGTTCCTTATCTGTGAAATGTGGATATTATCAAGGTGAACTCGCTAATCTTGGTGAAGCATATTGCTGAGAGGGAAAGCTTTATGCTTTATCATTGATTGCGATAAGCAGGCTTTCAAGGATCAGGTTAAATGAAGCAAACCTGCATTAAAAGGCCTTAGAAAATAGATGGCTAAATTTTCTTTGTATCTATATAGCCTGACCACTTAATGTGGTTTTATAGGTGTATTTGTTAGTTAGAATACCGGAATTGCTTTGGTGTTCACAGATCCCAAGTAGAAAATTATATATTTTTTTCCCAATTTTTAAAACGTCTAAAATTAGTGTTTCACCACAGCAGTTTGTGTTGCTAATGGGGGTTACTTTTACTATGTCACAGGGTACAGTAATGTGATTTTTCTTTACTAAAATGCATAGTATTTCCTGCATCTATTCTGTGAGCTTACACTGGTGTAGTGCAGTGGTATTCCTTTAGGGAGTTCCCCTCAGAAGCAGCGCTTTGCAAAATTTTCAGCTGTGGCTCCATACAATTTTTTTTGAGGGGAGGAAGGGGAAAAGAAAAGGGAGCTTATCCTCCAAACAGCTAAAACTTATGTAAATGTTGGCCATAGTTGTATTGCATTGATTGTTTCTGCTTTGCTTGTGTATATAAGTGTAATTTAAGCGGGCTTTTTTTGCAGTTGTTTCATAGATTGTGTTTTGCTGTCTTGCAGACCACTGGTCGAATTGCCCTTGATGTTCTAGGGATAGATAATCCATTCATTTATGTGGGGTGTACTCAAAGGCTAATTAAAAAGAAAAGATGTTAGTGGCAGAGGAGGCAGAGGGATATAAAAAAAAAAGAATATAGTGCAATTTGCATTTAATTACAAAGGAATAGATGGAAATTTTCTTGAATTGTACTGGTTTAATAATTCTTGTTTGTTTGTGATTGAAGATGCAATTACTGAAAGTGTGCTTTCTTCTGCAGTAAAAGCAGTCATTTCCATGGTAGCTATTGCTGTGGTATCACTGTTGGAAATTGTTGCTGTTGGATCAATAGGGGATCACTGGGCTCTCTTGAAACTTCAGAATCTTTTTATAAAACCTAGAAAGAAAGCAATAAATAAATTTCCTCTGGGATACTTTATTTATCCAGTTTCATAATCCTGTGTCTGTCGCAACAGTTTGCAAAAAAAACAAAGTACTGATCATGACCATGAAACATAAAACAAGCTTTTAACCTCATTTAGTATTGGTGATAAATGAACTTCAATTAATGCTCTCCCAACTGCTATTTATCAGCAAGAAAAAGTGCAGTGGTTACTTTTTATCATGTACCTAGGTGGAGACATGTCCAGACTTTTACTCTGTTAGGTCAAGGTGGTGAAATAATTTATAGCTACTAGGTCACAATCCCTTGGCCCTTTTTATATTTGGTGGCTTGTATAAACTGAAAAGCACTTCTAATATTACTGCTGAGTTCCTAAGATTTGGCAGTTACTGTCTTATACAGAAATAATAGCTGTTTAATGGTCACCAATTATAATATGTTATATAGCTGTCATTGCTAGTGAGAGAAATTTGTACATTTTATATAGACCCCTAAATATATGCAGAAATGTATATTCTTGATCAAAATAAAAAGATACCTACATGACCTAGCATAAGTATTCTGATAGTTTCAAGCCTTGTCATTTGCAGAAGAGCATGACTGATTACCCATCAAAACTTTTCACTGAGAAGATGTAGTAATTGTGTTCTCAACTTCTCAGCCTACTCAGGTTTTCCTTGTAACTTATTCTCAGTCAGAATCATTATTTGTTTAATTTATCACACCTTTCAATAAGTTGCATTTGGAAATTAATGTGCATTTTTGTAAAGACATTATTAGATTTTGATTATCTGTTTTCTCTGGTTTAGAAAAAGGCAGTAGTAGTTAGCAAAATTACATTTCAGCCAGGCAGCTCAAACATATAGAGATAACAGAAGAAGAAGTATTGCAACTTACTGTGTAGCTAAGGAAAACAAACAAACCCTCCCCTCCCCTCCCCCCCCCCCAAAAAAAAAGAAAAAAAAGAAAAAGAAAAAAGCAGAAGCGTAGTCAGGATGCTCTTTTCCCTGGGGAAGAGGAATGGTGGGGGTCTTTGTCCAAGATGTACCTACTTGTGCCTTCCCAGAAGATTACCAGATAGGGAAAAATTTTCGGGAGAGAAGGAGAGAAGTGTCCCCTTATACCTTTGTAGTTGTCTGTATGTGCATGTTATGGGACATCATTGCATCGGGAATGTAAAGGTTAAATTTTGAAAATCCAAGTAGGTAACAGTAGGGGTTGAAATGCAGATTAGTGGTCAGGGACTCTCAGCAATGTACACAGTCATCAAGACCTTTATAAAAAGTGGGGATTTTAATTAGGGAGTTTATCGGCTAAACACATTGACCAAAAAAAAAAAAAAATCACTCAGAGCTTGTTTTTTCTTTGCTATCATGGTGTCAGCCCTCAAAAGTGTCCCAACAGCAGGAGGCTGACCAGCAGCATTTTCTGTTGGGTCAGACTTCTAGTTTGGAGTTTCTCTGCAGCAGAGAATGGGGTCAGGTATAGAGGATGAAGGGTTATTCATGGTTGTTGTAACTGCACCAACAAAAGTCCTGCCATGCAATTTCAGGTACTGGCAATTTCTTTGTCATATCACTGATAAAAGTTGCATCCACATAAGCAACATTTTATCAGCGCAGTGCAATTCAGATGTTGTGCTTCTTGGGCAGCACTTCCTCTGAAATCAGTTTGAGTGCTGAATTTATCAAAAGTACACAGTGGTCTGAGTAATAGCTGGAGAACCGGGCTCTAAAGACTAAGCTAAGATTTCAGTGATTAAGCACCTGATGTTGCTTACCTTGGTTATTAATGAGTACAGGGAATGCCAATAGCAGTCATGTGCCATTAAATGGAACAGGGTTGTACCAGTGCCAAGTTGAGCTGAGTGAGATCATGATCAAGTCCTTGAAGTTATTGTAGTTAGATTGGGAAATCAGTCTGGGCCTAGGCATGGGAGGAGTTTAGTCTGGCTGGGCACAGACTCTGTGGTGTCCTTGTTTACCTGGGAGCAGCCTGGGAGAGCTCCCACTGTAGCCTGCTGGGTGTGGTCAGGGGGTCCTGGGGAACACAGTGTTAACAGCGCACCTGAATGTGGCACCTGGAGTTGAGCCCAACTAAAAATAGCTGTCAAATGAAGTGAGGGGCAGCTATCAAAGACAGCTGCACACAGCTGGAAAAAACCTCGTGATGAAGCTGCACATTTCTGGAGCAGGAGCTATGGACCAAGCAGGGCTGTCCACAGCACTGGGGAACATAGTTGTAGCTCCATCTAAACCCACCTGCAACCCAGCTTGACACCTGGGTCCTGCCTGGCTGGTCACTCAGTAGGCTTGGCTGATGCTCTTGTTTAGGGGCTCAGCTTGATTCCTGGAACATAAAAGATCCTGCAGTGCTGGAGATGTCATGACAGGCTTCCCTTTGTCCCCAGGGGCTGCTTCTGAATGGCCCATGCCTCCCATAGGTCCTGTGTCATACTTGCATGATGCATGGCACGTGGAGATAACTTAGATTCCTTTGGACATTTGAAATGGCCCTGGGTGTTTATGTTCAGGCAACAAAATTTCATTCTAGATTTCTCCTGGCTATGATGACAGCTTTATTATCTAGTTAATGTACGGACAGCTCCATTGCAGAATTGAAATTAAAATGCAGGAATCTGCAGCTAAGAGTGACATATTGAAAGGGATCAATAGCAAATATAAGTGTAATCTGTATTGAAGTAGATGTTCATTTTAAATGGTTGTATTTATAGATACAGTGCTGTCAGGAATGAGGAAAGCAGTTGAAATACAATGATTTAACTAGTTTGCTGTTGTAGGAATTTAGTTACCCAGGTAAAATAAATTCATTTGCATCAGCACAAACAAGCCGAGCTGTTTGCATTTGCAGTCTCAGAAGAAACCTAACTGAGGATACAGCCTAAAAGGCAAGATTAATTATCTTGATTTCTAGTATTGGTGATCCTGTGCTGTTGCTAGACTAACAGGTATGAATTCCAGAAAATCCAATGTGGATTAATCTTAGATCTTAATTTGTCAGAAATCTCAAAATGCCTTGAAATTTTTGACCAGCGCTTAAAATGCATGAGCCTGTGCATAAGATTTTGATTTTCAACCTATATGAAGTGCCATGTGTATCTCTAGACATCTGTAGATGTTCCCAGTAATAATTGCACAACATCAACATGCTTTCACTTATAAAAGATTCATTAGGAGAAGGTGATTTGAGGTCAGCAGTGGTGCACCAGTATAAAGCCAGTCACAGCTGGAGTACAATTGTTTCCTCAGAATTTTTTCCTTGTCAAGAATCACACTTAAGCATAAGTGACTGCAGTACTGGAGCCTAAGAGTTGTGTACTGGATATTTTTATTCCTGCTAGTGAGTGGTCACTTGATAAGGTCCTGCTTGAGCAGGCCACTTAGAGGAATGTGAGATTGTCAGTCTGGCTTCCCCTGTTTTTTGCAGTGACAGGATTATGCTTTCTCTTTTAGTATTTTTCAGTGTAGTTTATAGATCTAAGACTAAAAACACACATCCTTTCAGCATTGTTTGTTGTACAGCAGAGATTAATCTGGCTGTCATTTGGATCACTACTTAAGGTGGAGTCTGCAGAATGCAAGCAGTCCTCTGCAAATGTTATTGCTCAAGATAAGGGTGTAAGCAGCAGATTATGAGATGACGTGTGACGTGTCCTTCCTCAGTCTAAAAGTACAGGATCATGGTATGAACTTTGCCTGACTGGTTATGCAGAGAGTGTGCTCACATTTGTAGCTCTTATGGACGAGACTTTGCGAAACAAAACCATAAAATGACTCTCATGAGCTCCTTTCTCAGTCACTGCATATGTGGAGACCCTTTACCTGTGTCTGATTCTGAGGTAAGAACCTTATTTAACCTGTGACTTTGCTGCTCAGTCTTGGAGGGGCTGTGCTTAAGGGACAGCTTTGCTGAAGCTGTGTTAATGCACCAGCCAGGGAGTGACTCTCTGCTTCAATTAAATGTGCTGTTAAAACTGATCCTGAACACAAATCTGTAGAGAACCTGAAGTTCTTCCTTGAATGACAGGTATAGAAACAAATTTTTTTTAAGTACTCTATTTAGAATAAATTTCATGCTGTAAGTGAAATAATTGAATGTAGAACAATATACTTGGGAATATTTGAAAAGTACCATTTTCATAATTGCAGTAATCATGTTAAAATATTGACTGTTTAGTAACTCTGTTTACTGGCTTAAGTGCTTTCATACCATGGAATTAATCTTAACCTGTCTTTCAAACAAAAAGCAACATCTGCCCACTGTATCATGAGGCTCAAAAAAGAGTCATTAGATTTGTAGTGGCCTGGCTGAAAATGACAGGTGGACAAGAAGGTGACAGAAGATAAATCCTCTGGCACAGACATCATTGCAAAAGGCTGCTTCTGGGCTGTATGTTTGCTTTGGTTATGCAATATCTGGAATGCCTTCGTCTGGTCTGGAACAGATGAACAAAATATAGTTAGAGAGAGACAAAATTATGCTTTTCTTTTTTGGAATACTTACTAGCTTTCTCTCTTTTTTGCCATTTTTATGAAGGAGCTGGAAAAAGCCAAGAAACACCAAGAAATCAGAAATGTGAGGGAAAAGTTAAGATAAATTTTTGTGTGCAGATTTTTTTTCTGAAAAATTGCAAGGGTTTTGCTAGAAAAAATTACAACAGTGTTGCTTCATATGTATTGAAGTGGTTAAAAATGTTCCCTCTACCAAGTATTTTAGCTGAGGTTATTTTATTTCCAAACTTGTAATACCACTGCGGTTGTGATACTTGCAGGCATTAACTTCTGTGAGGCAGGTGTGCTGTTAAATAGGAAAAACGTGTTCATTTTCCAAGCTTCCTATCTAAGCCCATCATTTTTTCCCTGTGTTTGTGCTATAATATATCTCTGATATGATCTGCATGTCTTGAAACTCCCAGAACATATGGGAAGTGAGCTTCTCCCTTCCAAACTGGACAAGCTCGCTCACCTAATTCACTCCTGGCTGCAGAATCTCTAGATCTGACCAAGTGGCATTGGGGGAGTGAGTCGTAGGAGGGAGTGTGACTGCCCAGTCTGGCATCAGATTACAGTTACATGGATCTGCAAGTGGTCAAAATGCAGCCTTGTTGTTTGTTTTCATCACTGAACAGAGGTGGAACAGAGAAATATCATAGGATGGGTTGGCTTGGAAGGGAACTTAAAGATCATCCAGTTCAAGCTCACCAGCCATGGAGAGGGACACCTTTCACTAGACCAGGTTGCCCAGAGCCCCATCCAGCCTGGCCTTGGACAATACCAGGGTTGAAGCATGCACAGCTTCCCTGGGCACCCTGTTCCGGTGCCTCATCACCTGGTGGTCAAGAATGTCTTCATAATATGTAATCTAAACCCACCCTCTTTCAGTTTAAAATTGTTGCCCCTTGTCCTGTTGCTACAAGCCTCGTAAAAAGTCCAAAAGCAGAGCTAAGTTATTTTTAATGGTGTTACCTGTAATGTCCAACTTGTGCATAGAAAAAAGTCCTGTGAGCACAGAGCTATCTTTCTAAGATACTATTCCATGAGTTCAGTGTCTGTGATAGGACCTACCTGTACTGCTGAGGTAATAGGTCAGTTTTTAGTGTTATTAGTCTGGTTTGCCAAAGAGGTGCTGATTGTTGGGTGCTTACCTTAGTCAGCACAAGCATCATGATGTCTCTACTTTGCAAAGTTATCTCTTCCTGAATTGTCAATTGCATTTATTTCATTTATGGTAACTCCTTCTGTTTTAGACATGTTAAGCTGATCTGATATATGACAAACTCACAAATTATTAACTGTCAGAAAATTCTGTGGCTTATTTGACTTGTTCACATTTAAAAAGGTTGTTTCTGATGACCACTGGAAGAGGTCCACATCCCAGGAGGAAGAAAAGGCAGACTCACAAAAGGTCACACCGAGGAAATGGGGCTCTGGAAAAAGATCCCGGCCCAGACCTCTCTCAGACTATGGCCAAATGGCGATCCGAAGTTTCTCTATACCAGAAGATGCAGTTGCAGTGGAGTCTCAGAACACAGACTGCACAGATGGAGAAAATCAGCTGGGACTGGCATCCCTTGGGTCTGGGATCCAAAGCAATACTGTAGGCTACCACAGAGGGAGGAAAAGAAGACCCATCTCCGTAATAGGTGGGGTCAATTTCTATGGAGACGATCAAGTAGAAGAGAGAGAAAATCTGCTGACACAAGTAAGATAAACAGATGTGCTCTGCAAACTGCAAAAGACCCTTTCACTTCCTTGTCTCTATCTTCAGCCTAGAAAATAGAATGGATGCTTCCTTCTCTTCCTTCCCTTTTGTCAAGCTGACATCGTGTACTTAGAATACTGCTTTCCTGGTCACTAATTACTTTGTCTTCTTGCTAAAAATACAGCATGGAACAAACCTGATACTGACTTTGGGATAATCTTTTCTGTATTGTAAATTAATCTGATTTCTTTCTTGGCATGGTCATTATGTCTTATGTTGGTCTATACGGGCTTATTTGTGTGTAAAACAGATGTGTGTTTAGTCTCCATATAGAGGGCCTGAGGAACAGAATAGTACAATCAAACAGAATGATAACACATTATTTATTGGTCATTTCAAATTATCCAAAAGCAAGCCTGTTCAAAAACTGTGGCTTTATAAGTGATGTTCAAAAACTTGGTTTTGGCATAGCAAAGATACTTAAAACTAATGAAGACAGTGCTTGAGAAAATTGGTAATAAATTGAGAAATTAATGAAATTAAGAATTTAAGAAAACTGACCATATGAATATAGTGTCTGTCCATGTACTACTAAATTGATCAGATGAAACAAAGGTAGGAAACCTATTAGCAAGCAGTGTATACTTGAACAGTACCTATATTTGCCATCTCTGTTGGCTTAAATAAAAGAGTGAGAAATTAAAAACTTCTGAAAGGTAAAAATTGCTCCTTTCTCCCTGGAGGTAGTGCTGAGCAAGTACAATGTGTGGAGGAACTTACTGTTGTGTTGGTGGTCGTGACCCCATCTTGCATTTGGTTGCAGAGCTTCAGCTTTTGTAAGACTGCACTCATCAGGTATTTTCTGCTTTCCCTGGAAGCTGGAGGACTTCTACCTAAAGCAATTGTCAAGCTGATAAAGCAACAGAAAAAAGAATTAGTATTTGCATCCTCAAAAAATTTGATTCTGGTGGTTATTAATGAAATTTGAGTCCTGTTAGTCTTTCTCAAGCCACTTCATCTCCCGCTGGGAAGTTTACTGATAGTAAAGTGCTGAAACAATGTCAGGCTTTTCAGTTTCCTGTGAAAAACATTTTGTAACATGAACACTGTTATTGTGTATTAGATACTTTTTCTTTATAAGTCCTTGATGAAAAAATGCATCTTAATGCAAAACTCCAGCTGAAGCCAGTGAACCTTTTACCCAGGCAAAGGCCTGTGTTTCGAATCATATGTAAGTAAGATATTTTAAAATTCATTCTATTTCTTAATTTGGAAGGTTAAAAAAAAGAGGAAAATTATTATTGTAAATTCTATTCCATCTTACTCAAGAATAATAGATGGATTTCAAGAGATAGTAAGTATGGGCAACTTGCTGTACTGTGTAAGGGATTAAATACTCTCCAGGCCCTTCATTTAGTGCTGAGACCAGAGTGATCTCTTTTGAAACCTTCTTCACATCAGTTTAATAGTGAAGGAACATGCATCAAGGCAGCTTTTTGAGTTGATTCTTTCCATGCTCCAGTGCTGCCATAACAGCTTGGCTGGGGTTAAGTTAGCGCATTGCTGGATCACTGTGGTCAAGACCAAAATGATGAAGCATTCCTAACGTTATTAAACCAAATTATGGCCTTCCCAGGCCAATTTCCCAGGGCTGCCACACATCCATGTCTGTCCAGGGAAAGGATTTGGACTGAAGCCTTATAAGAAAATTTTAGTTGCCCAGAAATTAATAGCTTTTTTTACTTACTCAGCCAGTTATTTGCATACAGTAGTTGCCATGACTTTTATTAGCTATTTGATACAACGAATCAGACTTTTTGTGGTGAAGGATCCTGGTATACTGATAAGGCACTTAGGAAATAAAGTTTAAAGATGAGGTTGTAGATGAATCATATTCCATACACGTTGAGGTTTTTGGCAGTCATAACAAAAAGTAAACTTTTAGCTGGAATGTGAAAAAGGACTCAACAAGCAGGCATATATGTGCTAGAAGTATTTTATGTGGGGCTGTCAAAGACTGCTCTTCACACTGGTGATTTTTTTTTTTAAAGCTTTGAAAACTCTTGGGAATATTTGAAAAGTACAAAGCTAATTCCTCTTCACTGTATTTTGTTCTGGTCTGACAGCTTAGGTGTGAGAAAACATTTTCAAACAATACTGTCATGGGTTTCATAACAGAGTGTCAAGAGATAGTTCATTAAAAACCATCCCAGATGTTTCAGATTACCTGATAGAAGAACAGTAACAACTGAACAATAAGAGAAGATCTCAAGCTGAGTTTCTCTGAAGTTCATGTGCTGAAGCCTGGTTGTTTAATGTTGAATGCTTATGCAAGATCATTCAGCCTGGCTAATGTGGCATTGTTCAGGGACAACATAAAATCAGACTCAATTTGCAAATAAAACAGGGGTAGGTTTTCCAATCATAATTTAAGAAATAAATGATTTATCCAAAGAAAATGGCTTTGAGATAATGTTAATAATAAACCTAGTATTACCTCTTTCTTACGAGGCTCCTGGGAACTCAAAACAGAGCATCATTTAGACAATTATTATTGTCTTGTTTATTTTACTGACAAGCAATACACTTTACTGCTGAAAGCAGAAATCCACCACCTCTGCAGAAAACCTGTTCTAGTGTTTTACCATCCTCATCCTAGAAAACCTTTTCATTCATCTAAATTGGTCTTCCTTCACCTGAAAGCTATTCCCCCTTGTCCTATCACTACATGCCATTGTAAAAAGTCCCCCTCCAGCTTTCTTGTAGACCTCCTAGGGTCCTGAAAAGCCATAGTGAGGTTTCCTGGAGCCTTGTCTTCTCTAGGCTGAACAACCCCAGCTCTCTCAGCCCAGTCTTCATAGGAGAGGTGCTCCCGCCTTCTGATTGTCTTCAAAAAAGCATATTACAAGATGAAAATTACAGAGCATGTCTGACCACAACAGAAGGCTAAGGAGTTTTCAATGTAATAAAGAACTGTAATGTAATAAAACTTGTTCTGTGATTCTGGTGGACATGGTATGCAGTGTTTAAGCAATGTCCCTTCAACATAGGAGATTTTACTGCCTGTGTAATTGCCTGGACTATCTGCAGAAACCTTACTTCATACCTGAGCTTTGCTCAGTTGGACTTGCCTGTAGCTCAACTAATACTGGATTTTCCTGTTTCCTCGGTAGCCTGTGGCACGGCCACCCGTTCCAGCACACAAGGTGCCCCCGTACAAGGCTGTTTCAGCCAGGTTCCGGCCACTCACCTTCTCACAAAGTACCCCCATCGGTCTGGACCGCGTGGGACGGAGGCGGCAGATGAGAACATCTAATGGTAAGATGAGTATTTTTAACTGTGTAGATCAGAAAGCCACACTCCAGGCTAAGCAAGAATTAGAATATAATGTGGAGGACAAAAGAGTGCAAACCAACTCAGTGACAAAGTAATACCCAGCTAAGTTGCTTTGTTTTGTGAGTTTCTTACTAGTAGCTGCTGTTCTCATGTAAAACTTTTTTTTCACATCTACTCTTTCACATTACTGTGGTTTATTGTTCTGCACCACTTACATGCCTGTATTCTCCACTCTCTTAGTCATATACTTGCCTAAAGTCAATAGATTATGAAGGAAGTAAGTTCTAATATGCTTGAGTTCACACCTGAACCCTAGCCACACCACACATGTATTTTTAATTTTTTGTTTGCCATGCATTCAGCTTTACTTAGATAGGCAAGCCTTAAATAAGTAAGTGGCTTGCTGATGAGTGTAGTCCAACCTCTGGTCCAGCCCTCTGGTACATGAGGGACAGGTCTTGGTAAAAACTGCCTTTTTTGGAAGCACTGTGCTTTCAGGCTCGCTGATATGTCCTGTGTAATTTTGCTGTAATTGTTTACTCTTAGCATGGAATGCTATCTGGAGTTAACAGAAATAGTCTATTAACTAGTCCAGATATAGTGGAACATTTCTTCATAAGTGGGTCCAGAACAACCTGGGTTAACACCATTTGTTTTCCTTCTGGCAAGATTTGTAAATAAAAGCACAATTCTCACTTTGTATCTTTCACTGTTAATAGTGAACAAAACACTGTTGGGAACCTTCACCCTGAACCTTCTTGATCAAGGCTTCCCATGACTGAAGTAGGAACCTTAACAAATAGCATTTTCAATGTTTATTAAAATTATGCGTATGTTTACAAGTCAGTACTTGGCTTTGATGGTTCTTAGCTAAGTTTTAGCTGCAGTGATGTCCAAATTCTACCAAAAATGCTTTAACTACAAATTAGTTTACATAAGAATGTGTTAAAACTGAATTCTCCTGTTTTAAATAGAACATGACAGTTTTTTTCAGGAGGTGCTCTTCAAGAAGCAGGCTTGAGAATTTCTAACTATGGCAGTAAGAGGGACGTACCCAATAAGATGAGCTCAGCTGGTTGGAACATGGTGTTGATAATGCCTAGACTGTGGGTTTGATCCCCTTATGGGCCATTCACTTAAGGGTCGGACTTGATGATCTTAGCGGGTCCCTTCCAACTCAGAATAGTCTGTGATTCTGAGATACATTATTGTGCTGGTTTAGACAGCTGGTTTAGAGAACTAAACTCCAAATAAGCCACTTCCTTTCCCCCTGCCCTTTTCAGTAATGGAGGGACAATAAGGAGAAATTACAAGATAACAATTTACTAAAATTGCAATGACAACAGCAGCATCAATAGCAAAAAGTATGCAAAAAGAAGGTGCCCTACCCACAAAAAATGGCATTTACCACTGTGAAAAAAACTCCAGATCTTCCTGAAGACAATGCCTGCTGTGGTCTCCACACAAAGTCAGTATAATTACTGTTCCTGCATATGGGGCATGTGGTATTTGGGACACAAGGGCAATATGTCAAAGAGAGCTTCCGCTACTTAATGTTCTCCCTCACCCCAGTTGGCAAACAGCGGAGGAGTAGGGCAAGCAAACCCCTTGGAAGTGCGATCATCACGTTGTGCCACAGCGCTGCCTCAGACCGCTCCGCTTTGCTGGTTCCTTTCTGCAAAGCTGCCTCTGGCACTGATGCTGCTCCAGTTGGGCTCTTCTGGAGCTTGGGCTCTGTGTAGCTCAGCTGGGCTCGGCTCTGTGCCACTGCCTCTCTCTGTTGCTTGTTGTTCCCTTGGAGTGGCGCCTCAGACCCATCATTGCTGTCCTTCAGCACCGTGTCTTAAAGCTGCGACCTGAATGGATAGGAAGGGAGAGGGGCTGGATCCACTTGGCTGATCCCAATACCTTCTTCCTGGAGAGATCCAGCAAGATGGCAAACTCTGGTTTCCAGTGCACGGCTGCTTCTGCCAAAACCACGCCCCCAGCGATGATGTGGGTGATATGGAATAAACAGCGCTAAGAGCTCCACCCCCCCTTCTCTCTAACCAGGGCAATTATATATATCCTCCATTTGTATTTTCCTTGAATTTATATTGTAGTAAAATATTGGGAACTAATTTAAAACCTATGTCTGGTGTTCTGCTGTATGCTTCTTAGTACACTTAATGATCCAGATCAGGCACTGAGGTAAATTAGACATCAAATGCTGTGACTCTTGCTAAGATTCTGTGGTGTTTCAGTCCCTGATTCCAGAAGGACCACTCACAGAATAACAGGTCTTCCATAATGTAGTTTGTGAAAAAAGAGGCTCTTTTATTGTCACACAGCAGGAATTATTTTTTCTATTTTTAGTTTTCCTTTCCAGTTGATGTTTGGAAATGACATGAAATAGTATTAGTTACCTGGACATCTGCCTGAGAGCAGTATCTCTCCAGGTATTTAGATTTTGAATAACTGTTCTCCTAAACTTAAGCATCGGGATGACAAATACACAAACTAAGATTGCTGCCACTTTTCAGGACAATGAAGCCAAAGCAACCTTGATTATGTTAGATATGACTTTTATGAGACCTTACAATAAACATAGAAGTGGAGTAGGAAAAGTCTCTGAAATCAAAACTCTGAAGGCAAGTGTGGAATATCATGGACTTCACAGTTTGAAAGCAGTTGCAAAAAATCTGTTTGGTAGCTCCAGAAGAAAATGCTAAAGTGACTAGTGTCACAAATTCTGATCTCTTTTCTTTTTTCTCTTAAATCACAAGGCACTTCCTTGTCTTTGAACATGTGAGAGTTTTTTGTTTGCTCATGCACAGTGAAATTTGATAGCACAAAAGCCCTTTATTATAGAAAGTAATTCTAAACTCAAGCACTGAAAACCAGTGGTATCTTATTTTAGTTACTTGCTAAAGCCTAATACATTACTTGCTTTCTTCTTATAGCAATGGTAGATAAAAGTGGAGATGTAAATTTTAGAAAAATAGATGTTACAAGACAGTAAATCATCATCTGTAGGAAAGAGAGTACGAATCAGACAACACACAGGAGACTGCCCTTGAGACTTACATTGCTACTCTTATGCTTGAAGGGTTACAGGTTTTAAATTACATTAAACAGGTTGTCTATTTGTCACTACAGAGTAATTTTTATAAGTATCTGAAAAACTAACCCCCTTTTTTTTTGCATATTTTTGGGTGGGACTAGAATTTGGCCTGTGTGGAGCACAGCTTGGGAATGACTCAGGAGAATGGTTGGTTTTCTTAAAGAGAGAGCTGATGAGTGGAATCAGATGTTCAGTGTCTGCACGAATGATGTGGGAAGGGAGGTATAAAATGAAATGGTAATTCTTGCTGGTGTGCTGAATTATTGACAGTAGTAAAAGTGAGACATGAGGCACTGCTCTGGCTTCAGGTGTTGGTAAGGCCAAGGTAACGTATGTGGAGGAGGAAAAGAGCCTGATGTGCTTACAGAAGGATGGACTTTGAGCTGGATATTGCCATTCAGGAAAAGATCTTGCAATCTTAACAGACATTTACAGAGTCAGTGCAGTGCATAGTAACAGTCAAAACAGTAAATAAAAGGGCAGGAGTTTGTAGGAAATGAATAGAGAACAAAACAGAAGGCCCAATTGTGCCACTGGTGTGTGTGGGGGCCATCTCCCCTTCTTTTCCATCCCAAAAGGCATTTTTTACAGGGGACCATATAGAGAAAAGCAGAAGGACAAGAAAATCGACTCAGTGTGTGTCTCTGGGAGGAGTGATTAATGTGGCTTGGGCTCTGGAACATGGAAAAAAGGACAATAGGAGAAAAAAAGTCTGTTTGGCGCAGGAAAAATGAACAGATAATAGTTATTGTTTTCAATAATTTAAAAACTAAAGGGCACCAAATGAAATCACCAGAGGGCAAGCTCAAAATAAAAGATAGTTTTCGCAGTCTGTAAAATTAAACTATAAAAGTAATTGCTACACATTGTATTTCACATCCCAACAGTTAAAAAAATCAGAAAGTGGTTTGAAAAATCCAGTTCATTAAACACAAAGATATAATTTCTGCCCCAGGAGGGATCTGACTGATCTGGAAGATAACTGGAATTTAGAAAAGTACATCAGAAAAATGCCATCACACGCCTCATCTATTTTTATGTTCCTCCTAGCTGCTACAGAGAAGTGGTTGGGGGTCACCTGTGGTCTGGCTCAGGATGGAGGGTTCAATGATACCAGGGTGTTTCTAGAACTGAATTTTCTTGAAGTGGATAAACTAGCTTTTAGTATTTTAGTAAGTGCTACCCACAGCCTTTTCAGAGTGCCCTGCACAGTGGCTAAGCCAGCTCAGCATGCATTTGGACAAGGTCACTGTGGTCTGCCACTACAAAGGACAGCCTGTGCCTCCTCCTGTCCCTGGCTGATCTACAAGGAAATAAAGCCACCACCACCTCACCCCAAATGAGCACTTTTGTGGTGGTTCAGTTTGCCAGATGTGCCCATGCAGAGGAGGGAGGGCAGGCCCCCCTCCATCCGAGCAGCATCCCACGGTGGCATTAGGTTAATCATTGGGCAAAAGCACACAGCCTGTTCCTTTCTGCAAAAATCAGACCAAAAGAGTTTTGAGTTGTTTTTCAGAGGTTGTTTTTTTAAAGTGTCTTGTAAAAGAGCTGTGTGGGGTTTGATCTGGTTTTCCTTTGTCAGTTGAACTGTTTTTCCCCGATGGGAAGGGGTTTGACATGGCAAAGATCTTGTGATCTGGCTGATTAAAAGTGTGAAATTTTCACTTGCAAGTCCTGGGATCATCAGCACTTCAGTGTCACCACTGTCAGTTTTGTTTGCCAGCTTGCTTTTTTTTAATGGTTTATGCCAAGAAAAATGCTGTGTGTGAAGATCTTATGTAGTAGCTTGTTTTTATTGGGCTATCCAACTAGAGTCCTTGCAGCAAGAAATAATAGGGAAGTTTGAGAGATTCAGAAGATGATTTCTGTCAGTCTCCTGTGGAGTGCAGCACAAATAGTATTTTTGCAGAAAGACAGCATTAATATTTCAGGGTGATGTTTGGCCTTTCCTTCTATGTCTGAGGCAGCATTGGGGAAAACCATGTGATTTTAGTGGGTGTTGAGAAGTTGTTGTATGCAGAAATGCCTCCAGGGTTTTCTGAACACATCCCTGGAGGAGGCAATCCGCAGTTACAGGACAGGCTCAGCTGAGCAACAGTTTTCAGCTAAAGAAGAAGCCAATAAGTTTTTGGGCTTTCCAAACTGTAGGCGTAGCACTGTGTACAGACATAGGTTGCAGCAGGCTTTACACTCTCTGGACGGGAACAGCTCCTGCCTTTGCTTCCAGTGCATGGCCTGATCCAGCTTCAGTGAGGGAGGACACAGATGTGGGGTGAATGCTGGCCCATGGTGAATGAATAAGGCTGTGCTCTGGCTGGGTCAGACCCAGAGAAAGATGGATGGTTTGAGTTCTTTTCTGCTTCATTCCCTATTTCATAGAGCAGCTGAATTAAGTTTGTAGTTTCAGTGAGAAAATGTCTCCCTCCTCTCTGTTTTCCTGGGAGCAGTCTGCTGCAGCCTTAACACTTGTGTTGCTTGTGCCCTAAAAAATGATAGAGCATTTGCCTGTGAAGCAAGAGAAATTGTGTAAAAAATACCTTAATTGTTTACTTCTTCTGGAATTTTAACTGGTATAGTATGACAAAGATAGACCGATACTCTGAACAGTGTTGTAATACAAGGAACTCCCAATTCCTATCCAAATAGTCTCTCCCTCTGGATTGCAGTCATTTGAATATAGATTGAAATCGTGTTTCGCTGCTTTAATGAAAAACAAATGCACTCCCTGGCTCGCTGTGTTCGGATGTTCAGGCTCTGTGGGAGCGGTCTGGGCGGCTGCAGGCGCAGCGCGGCCAGGGTCAGGCAGCCGGGTTTTTGTTTCTTTTCTGGAGCTTCCTCCCTAAGGGCACCCCATGATGTCAGAGAGCCGGGAGCTCGCGGCAGCCAGGCTGAGCGGCTGAGTGCGCTGCTGGCAGTTCCCAGCCGGGCTCGGCCTCGGAGGCACTGCCGGGAGCTGAAGGCAGCTGACAGCCTGTTCCTCTGAGCTGTGCGCAGCTCAGAGCCTCTTGTGATCCTTCAGCAGCCCTGGAGGACTGAGCAGCATCACCTGTTAGAGGTCTGACGGCAGCATGGTAGCCAGGGGGGCAATGGCACGATTTTGGAGTCTGGAGAGCCTTCAGATGGGTACGTGTGAGTAGAACATGCTCGCTCTTGCATTTTTCATGGTGTTTTTTGATCTAACTGGTAAACAGTGGCAGTCGGGGGGCCTGATTCTGATGACACTTACTCTGTGTCATCCATGGGAACTGCAGTACTGGTGAAAAGCTGCTAGAAGATCAGTGTCAATTCCAGGCTGTCTTAAGTTTTTTGCATCCCATTGGTGCAACTGGGAAAGCACACCCATCCCTCTGTATTTCTGTCTGTATACAATAGAGGAAAAGATGCAAAATTCAAGATTTCACTTGATTCTACCCAACAAAGTCAATGTAAGCTTGTTGATTTGGTACAGAGGAACAGACAGCTTTCTGTCCCAAAATTGTAGTTCTTTTTTGTCTGGAGTCAAATGAATTAGGTTATTTTGATGTGCCATTATTCCTGGAACAACCCCACGGGCAGTATGGATAGTGCAGTGGAAATGTAGAAAGGATCACTGGGATAAATTTTTTGGATGTTGCTTTATAAGATAAAAATTGATTTAATGAAATATTTATTTGCAGATCTTTTAATAAAGCATTTTCGGTAAATTTTGCAAGATGTGTTTTAAAAGTTCATCAGTGCTCAGATTAATGAGTTTGTAGGGGAGAAAAAGTCTTGATTTTTCTAAATAGGGGCTCTGCATCCTTCTTGCTTAAGCAGATGATACTGTTAATGTGAATGTCTATTTAAAATGTTAGGGAGTAGAACAGAATAGCCATGTTCTGTTGTATCACGACTATGCCATATTTTCCCATTTTTATGGAAAAAAAAATTGCAAGTTTTTAATTGAATCTGTGTGGTGATCTGCTTTGATCTCTCTGGCAAATCAATGCTCAGATGAGTGAAGATGCTGGTGATGGTATGTGTGCCCTGAGGAGGGGGTTGCAATATTTCTCCCGATAAGGATGTAGCAGATGGCAGCAGGTTGCCTAGTGGTAGTAGGTGCATGGAGTAAAGCCAGGAGTTGTCTCCTTGCAGCTCTTACCCATCCAGAGCTCAGCAGACAGGCAGTGCCCAGGTCTGAAGCAGAGTAGAGAAGAGGCAGTGTCAGGATCCTGCTGCTTAGCCTTGCTGCTTGTTGGAATTGGCAGGTTCAATAATTCTGCTTAAATGTCCCTTCCCAGGCACTCAGAAGTAAGAGCTGCTCTGTTGACTGTGTGGCAACCTACCTGAGAGATGCTAACCTTTAGCAAAGAAGTTCAGGGCTAGCAACCTAATCTGAATTTGACTTTTTGAGCATTATATGATCTTCAGACTCTAGTTCACAGCTTGGCCTTGCCATAAGAATAAATCTTTAGGAATAAATTAACAAGGACCAGACAGTGCACTCAAGTATGGGGCCACTGGTCATGAATGCTTCTTGATCCTGGGTGCTTTGAACATTACAGGCAGCTTTCAGAGGCAAACCCACTTGGACAGGGTCCAGCACTGAGCAGTGTGGGTGTCAGTCCGTCAATCAGTCAGTCAGTCAGTCAGACTTGTTCCTGAGGTCAGCCCCCAGTTCTCTTTCTCTGCCAGGGGTGATCACCAAAGGAATCTGTCACCAGTGGTGTACCCCAAAGGGGTTTTATAGTTTTATACAGTAACAGTGTTTCTTATGTGGCTGTGTAATAAAATGAGACCCATTTTAGTCCTGACCTCTCTTTCCATACAAAGCTGCCTCCTTGGTCAGAAAATGCACAATTGTTAAACCAAGAAACTGTTGTGATTTGGAAAAATTGGAACAGGTTTTTTGTAGGGCCATTCCACCGTGCCCAGTCTGGGCTCCACGTCCCCTTGAGCCTTGCTGCTGGCAGAGCCTCCCCGGTTTGTGGGAGAGGTGGCAGCAGCCAGCACAGAGCTGGGGCTGCACACAGGCTGCCCACCCCTCCCATGGGTGGGTGGGCACAGAACCATTGGGTCCTTGTGTCCCTGCAGGGGATGTGATGGTGTGAGGGCACCCAGCCTGAGGGTGACAGTGTCCCCTCTGACTGCTGGGGACTGGTAGGGCTCTCACATCTGCTGCCTGGGAAATGGCATCGGGGCTTTCCTTCTGATAGTGGCCATTTAAGGTTTCCTCTGAGAACAAATAAGTAAGGAATTGTTGTAGTTCTGGGTTTTTTGTGTACAAAAGTTTTATCAGCTGCTAAATGTGAAATTCTAAAAATGAGTAAAACTTATTTGATGATGAAAAGGTGGTTTTCCTGAGAGCTCTGCTACCCTCCACTCCTGCTGTTACTGTTTTATTCGTGACAACAAAGGCAATTTCTCAGCAATTCCTCTTGCATTGTTGTCTTTCTTTGAATCATAAAAATGATGAAGCAAACAGCTGTTGCACTTTTGTTTTAGTTGCTGCAGATGCTGGAACTGAGTCTTCAGCCTTAGTGGATGACAATGGCAGTGAGGAAGATTACAGCTATGAGGAGCTCTGCCAAGCTGCTCCCAGGTACCTGCAGCCCGGAGGGGAACAGCTAGCAATTAATGAGGTAATGTCCTGGGCTTTGCATTGCTGGAATGATGACACAGGGAGGGCAGGGACAGGGGTGGGGGGTGTGGAGGGATGTTTTCCATAGTCTGAGATTTCATAGTCATAAAAAATTCAATGGCAGTAGCTAGTTTTTTGGGAAGGACTTCTGTTTGCTCAGTGGTAAATACCTTTTTGTGGGTAAAACTTTGTTTTGTACGCTCTTTTACTAGCATTGTTATGATTATTGCGGTTTTTCAGTAAATTGTGATTTCTTCTATAACTTCTCCTAGTGTTTCCAGGAAGGGAGTGGGGGAAAGGAGACAGTTTGAGTGGGTTTGATTTTCCCTCTGGGTTTTAAACCATCACAGACTGTAACTGTTACCCTATATAATCCTGCTTTGGAGCAGGATTCTAATTGTTTTCACTAATGAGAATATGCATAGATTTCTGAAAATCTGAAATTTTAGTTTTATCCTGTAACAGGAGTAATAGTAGGCAATCTAGTGACCTATATTGATATCTTTGTAGTTTATAAACACTATAGAGTTTATCTTTCATCCTTTGCAATCTCATTTTCTTCCTATCTTAGCTGATAAGTGATGGCACCGTCGTCTATGCAGAGGCTCTCTGGGACCATGTCACTATGGATGATCAAGAGCTGGGCTTCAAAGCTGGAGATGTCATTAGAGTTCTAGAAGCTTCCAACAAAGACTGGTGGTGGGGAAGAAATGAGGACAAGGAGGCCTGGTTTCCAGCTAGCTTTGTCAGGGTGAGCAACTCTTTTGCTTCTTGCTTTTGCACCATTGCAAGATTCCTAGCAGAGTGCAACAGTTGTCATGGCATTACATTTCATACCTGATCCTCATCATGTTTATAGCTGAACCTCAGTGGCATAACTCCTAAGGAGTTCACAAGGAAAAAGGCAGTAGAGAATCACACCCTAAGATCCCTTAGCTTCCCTGACAACTTTTACCCTGTCTTCTTCATTTGGACCCTTTGTAACCAAAGGAGTTTCTCAAACAGAGATTACAAGAGCAGAAAGCTCAACCAAAAAGTCATCAGTGTGTACAGAAAGGACACAACAGTTCTCATAAGGGCAGGGGAGAGCTATGCTGCAGGGATTTCTTGGTAAAATAGGGTTTAATTTATTATCAAGGGCTTAATTTATTATCAAGGACATTGTGTAGAAATCTGGTTCACAGTCTGAACTCCACAGTCAGAACTCACCCAGATTAATACCAGTGTAACTCTCAGATGGTAAAAAATTGAAATATATTTTAGAAAATAATTTGAACTGCCTTTTGAGAACCTGTAGTGAAACTTGGACTGCACTGCATGAAGTACTACATACACGGAGTGCAGCAGGTGGTTGCTCCCTTTCCCTTTCCTAGATCTCTAGGCAACCTGGGCAATCAGACAGAAGTCAGAAAAGGAGGTCCTGCTGTCTACACCATACAGATGGGGCACAGGGAAACTATTTGAAAGTGGTTGAGTGTCTGTTTTTGTAATTTTTACCCCGTGCTAACTTGGCCAAACACATTAACTATTGGGTATGGGTAAGGGTCAGAAATAAGCTTAACTCTGAAAACAACATGGACAGCATGATGGTCTCTCTCAAATACTGTGAGTAGAAGTCATGTATTTAACCAGACAGAAATCCCAACCCTTTATTTGAACATGCAGTGAGTACAATGAGATAAATCCTGTTGTGAAGCCCCCTCTATAAGATAAGAATGAGAACATGTCTGTATCCACTCTTCTCTTAGGTATAAGAAGTTTATAACAGTTTTACCACACGTTGTAAAACTTTCTGCTTCACTCTAATTGCTTTGTTTGTTCTGGCTGCAGCTGCGAGTTAATCAGGAAGAAGTGCCAGAAAACTGTAGTAATATCCAGGATGAAGAACAAGATTCAGATATTAGCAAGCATCGCCAGAAAATAGCTGAAAACAGGGATCAGATGAGAACCAACGTTATACAGGAAATTATGAAAACAGAACGAGTCTATATCAAGCATCTCAAGGACATCTGTGAGGTACATGCTTTAACCTGAGGATATTCTGCTGACCAAGTGAGAACAAATCATTCCATATCAGTTGAGAACCACAGTGGTTTCTTATTTCAAAATACTCCCAATTGCGATTCTGACGCTGTCAGTCCAATTCTTCATTTCCTCTTACGACTTTGCTTTCTGATGACTGCCATGAGCCATTGCTTCCTTTCTTTTAAAAAAACTTTCATTTTTGACAGCAAAAGAGTGCCTCTCTGACTGCTATTTCTATAATAAATGAGAGAAGGAAGTCCAGTTTATTTAGAGCTTTTTGCCACTGTATAGAGAACTTTGGGTAACTGTAGTAAAATAATTTGCAGTTCAGTGACAAAACTTCTTGGAAGTAACTTGGAAAGAGTATTTGCTAAATGGTTGATCTCCCTGTTTTCTCAATTGAGGAGATTTTTACTGGATGCCTAGGAGTTATGAAGAAATCTAAGTGTGTTTTAGATCTCCCTTGCTTGTTTGAACCATGAAATGGGGGTGGTTTTCTGCTTTTTTTCTCAGTATTTGTTGGAGGCTCACACTTGGGCAAGAAACTTCTTAATACTTTTCACTGAAGTTTGCCTCTTCTGATATGAGTTATGATGCACTTGACCTGTATTTGACTTGTCTTTGAGGTTTGCATCTGGAATGGTGCAAAGCAACCTACAAAAATGTTCTTTGTAGCCTTAGTTTGCTAGGTCTGTCCTTGTATTTGTCATGCTGTCATCCTTTAGTCCACCACTTACCATTAGATTATTTAATTCACAGCAAAGTAGACAAGGCAGGAGTAGGTTTTTATTTGTTCTTTTTTTTTCTTTTTTCTTTTTTTCATTTTTAGATCAGGCCTTTTTCTTTAAGAGAGAAAAAAGGGAGAGAAAGGACAAAAATTGGTTACCAGCTGGCTAATTTTAAAACATTAAATGTAAATTTTGTTATTTATATTCATTATTTACTGAAGCTAGTAATATTGATTGTGTGCATGAAAGACCAGGGAAGAATTTGTACACTCTGCTATGCTGCTGCCATGGCTAGCTGAGTTCTAGGACATGACTCTCATATTTTACTGACCTGTTAAGACTTAGGCACATATTAATTAATTAATTTTCTCTAATACGTATATCCTACACCTGGTTTTTAATATCTGGCAAGCCTCTGAATTTAGTACAAGAGAGCAAGCACACATTTTCCAAGAAGAGAAGCAATGGGCCACGCTTAACATGTGGGGTAGAGATAGTCTGCTGTCCTCAGAGTGAATCTGTAGGATAGTGCACGTAGCACATAAGGCTGAAAATACACTCAAGTAAGACTAAGCCAGAAAAGCTACACAGATAGTAACCCAAATTTGCAAGCTCAGCCCTTGTATGAATTACTCAAGCTGGTTGTAGCCAGGATCATGAAGCTAAAGTATACCCATAAAACATGTCTTACATTCAAGAAGTGTCTGCAGTCCACATTACTGGAGCCACACAGGAATTAGCTTTCCCTGTTGGTGCAATAGGAAATGCGGTAGCTGGCTTGCAGCGTAGCCACTGCACAGCTCTCAGAGCAGATGGCTGTGGAGGAGACAGGAATATTCCTAACAGTGCCAGCAACAGTCAGTGTTACTTCCTGGTAAACCTCACCAGAGCAACTGCAAGGCTATTTCAGCTGTCTGCTCCCAAAGCTGTTTGCGGGAGGCCTGCCTGCCAGCAGCCAAATGGAGGAGCCTGGCAGATAGCCCCTATCCCATCAGTTAACCTTTGCACTCCCTGAGCCCTGGTGCTGTAACTGCTGTGAGACTGTGAGCACAGCAGCTCTTCCTGGGGATTCAGTCCCTGCAGTGCATTCTCAACAGGGAGATGCAGGTGGGCTTTACACCTGGGAGGTTCCCTGGTTCGCTTGGGGTACCCTGAGACAGGGGCTGGATGCCAGGAATCCACATGTGAACATCTCAGATGCAAATGTGAACTTCTACTTCTGTGTGTGTGTGTGTGTGTCTAGAAAATCACTTCCTTGCCTGGAGACCATGGGGGTCTTGGCAGCTCAAATGATTTTGTTCAGGGTAGGACCTGTCTCACATCCTTGGACTAAGGAGTGTTTTGTATTTCATTTCAGGGTTACATTCGGCAGTGTCGCAAACATACAGGAATGTTCACCACAGCTCAGCTAAGCACCATTTTTGGAAATATTGAAGATATTTACAAGTTCCAAAGGAAGTTTCTGAAGGATCTTGAGAAACAGTACAACAAAGAAGAACCTCATCTAAGTGAAATAGGGTCATGTTTTCTTCAACATGTAGGTTGAAAAAGTTGATTTTATTTATGAAATTACCAAAATATGATAATAAAAAAGCCAAGTTACCATATTAGGAGGGGATTTTACTAACAAGCGCTTCTTAAATAATAAATTGGCAGCATTTTAGAAGGTAAACTAACTTGGAATTAATTATACATTTGTTTTAGATTTCTCCTCATCTTTAGCATGTTATTTTGTAAACAGTTTTAAGTTTCTTTGTTGAAACTCTAATGATCACAGATGTGCTGGATTGTTTGCAGTGATCTCATATTCAGCAAGCAGAAACTTCATACAGACATTAAGAAAGGTAGGTAATGGGGAGATAGGCTGTGAGTTCTTGATAGAGACTTACTAAGCCTATAGCTATCTTCCCCAAAGAAAAATACTTCTTAAAGTGAGTTTGATTATCCTGACTCAAGAAGAGACCTTTATTTCTGTGTTCTGACAAAGAAGGGTACATGGTTTTGACAGCTACAACGTAGATTTCTGCATACTTTCAAGGCTGATCAGCCTGGAAGCAATATAGAAAATGGATTACCTGATCTAATTATATATATATAACAGATATTACAAAAATTGCTTTTCTCCTTTACAGACAAATACTTTAGTAAAAGTTGCACCTTTTTTTTTTTACAGCAAGAAGGCTTTGCTATTTATTCAGAGTATTGTAACAACCATCCCAGTGCCTGCATTGAACTCTCCAGACTGATGAAGCAGGGCAAATACCGCCACTTCTTCGAGGCTTGTCGCTTGCTTCAGCAGATGATTGACATTGCCATTGATGGTTTTCTTCTCACTCCTGTTCAGAAAATCTGCAAATACCCTCTGCAGCTTGCAGAATTGCTCAAATACACCACTCAGGAGCACAGGTGAGAGAATGAATATAAAAAATTCTGTAATAGTAGTAACACCTTATTACTCGGGTTTTCTGGGTGACACAACACTGAAGGTTTTGAGATCAGGAACAAAACTGCCATGGACCATGATAAACAGGGCTTCTTGGAACTATCACAGTCAGTCACCAAAACAGTATCTGAAAGTGCAGCACAGGGGACTGAGAGGATGCATGACATAATGAGGAATAAGTCAAAGAGGGAGAAGAAGATGGTGTATAAACAGGATGCAGGGAGGAATGTGTTATTCAGAGTGAAAAAAAAGGCCAGAAATCAAGGAGAAAGAAATCCGAAGAGGGGAAGACTCATAAAAGTTGTGGATGTAAGAAAAAGTGAAGAGTGCCTTAAAAAATAACCACAACCTGAATAAGTTTGGAGGTAATTTGTTTTAGAAACTTAGTAGTTATAAACATTACCTTAGTTTGCAGTAAAGTCCAGATACTAGATTTTCAGCTGGCATAAATAAAAATTGAAGTTGCAGATAGCCTTTCTGCTATACTGCTGCACAGATTCAATCTTTGACTAAAATTAAGATTTTATCTATAAGTGTCTTTTTATCTTATACAATTTCAAGAAAGTATTCCACTCTGACCCCTGTGCTCAAAGTCCAAATGAAGCCTGAGGCAACGTTTCCTTGGCCCAAGTCAGTACTTTAACCTTGAGAAAACTCCCCTTGGAGACCACTGGATTTTTGCCAGAGGGAAAATACGAGGTCTGTGAAGCACTGACATTTAGATGTGAAATGCCTCTATTCAGTTCTGTGACTACCTGGGAAGTGCTGCAATAAGAATTACTAACTAGAGTTTCTCTTTCACTGCTACTAATTATAGAAAAGTTATTCTGTGAGCTATTAAACCTGCAGATTAAGTGACAGCAAGGTCTCACCACCTTCTTCCCGCAGTACCTCTTTTCCTCTTGTGTGACACAGCACCCAGAGATGCCTTCAAGCACAGAGAGGCGCCCACTGTGCAGAGATGCTCACAAACAGGCAGATCTACACCCACATGGAGCCTTAGAAAAGCTCCAGCCAGCTGGGGGTTTGGGTAGCATTTTGTTTTCATAAAAAAATTTGAAGTTCCAATATGCACAGCCTGCTGTGAAGGCCACAAGTTGTGTAGCAAGTGTGGAATAAATACCAACAAAGAAAAAAGGAACTGAGATAAGGAAGGGCAAATGTAGCAGTATGGATATCATGTGGTCACCCTGTGGGACATCTCCCTGGCGTTAGTAGGATCCTGTTATTGTTAATCTCACTTTCTGTATTCAGTGTGGCAGAATAGAGTTCCCACAGATGTAAATAAAGAGGGGAGAGAATGCACACATTCTGAAGGGAAGCGCATCCATCAGCAGCAGCCAATGAAAACTGGAACTGAGACAGAAGCAGATAAAAAGAACAGCAAGGCTAACACCTTGGCAGGATTTATTTCTGGTTCGTGCTGTTTTCTGCCTCTGGCTCCCTTTTCTGCAAGAGGCATTCTGATAAAAGAGGAAAAGCAGCTGCTCTGCTGGGATTCCTTTAGCAAGAGATATGTCTCTTCCCTTCTCTCTCTTCTGAGAGACTCAATTTGACGAAGGTGAAGGACAGATGGATGCTATTCAGAGAAAAAAAAAAGGCTACCTGCAAACTTGGGGAAATTCATACGCATGTTGAGAGCTCAGAAAAGCAGGAGGGGAGCAGAGCATTGCAAGAAGGACAGGAGGATTGGCCTGAGTTAATTGCATTAGTCCTGAAGCAGGAAGAGGCAGGTGACCATCATGGCTTTCACACATTTGTCCTGTAGAAACACGATGCTTTCTTCATATTGTCTCCTTTAATTCCTCTCTCTGGGGCCCTTGTTCTTGGCTTCCTCTCACGCTCTGTGGGATTGATTTTGGTTTTTTTTCCTGTCCACCTAGCATTCCCCATTTGTGTTCATTGACCCAGTCATTGGGAACAAGAAGGAGAAAATACAATTGTTAAACATGATCAAAAGACTGCCCTTCCCAAAAAGTCCCACTAAAATCTTGCTAAAAGACACAGTCCTTAGGTGAAATACAGCCATCACTGAGCTCAGTGGGAGTTCTACCATTGTTTTCAGTAGAGACGGTGTTGCAGTTCATTAATCGATCACTTCTGCCTCCTTGCACCAATCTAGTAATTTGCTCCTAGACAAGCCCAGCAGTACAGCAGCACTGAATTGTACAGGCTACTGTGTGGGGTTTGGGATAGCAGGAATCAGGTTCCTCTTTTTTAAGTACCTGACTAGATGGATAAGGGGATAATGTGGGCTAATACTGCAGGCACTGTGGTTGCATCATTTCCATGGTTTGTGATTGCATCATGTCCATTGTATAAGTGATCCTTGAAATGTGCTTACATTTCCCAGTGATTATAGCAACATAAAAGCTGCATATGAGGCCATGAAGAACGTGGCATGCCTGATCAACGAGCGAAAACGGAGACTAGAAAGCATAGACAAGATTGCCCGTTGGCAAGTCTCTATTGTAGACTGGGAGGTGAGTGTCAGCCTGTGCCTTTCCTGGGCAAAGGTACTGTGTACAGTACCTCATGTCCCCTGCAGGAGTCTTTCTGCGTAGGTGCTTGTTTATGGTGTCTACTTTTCAAGTGGTCATTGCTCAGTTAAAAGTCCAGTTGCTTAATTTACAATGTTTCTGTTACTGATTAACCTTGTTTATAGTTCAGGAAGAGCAGTATGTAACATGGACACTTGCCTTTGAGATGAGGTGTCAAAATGGAGCTTTTAAAAATGTTGAATCTCATTTGGAAGTCTGGTAGTTCTGTCAGAACGGAACCTGTTTCACTGACTTAAATGTTTACCTCTGTTTATGCAGGACCACATTGATTGAATTTACCTCTATGATATTATTTACATTGTATGACATTTTCAAATCTAATAATAAAAATACAAGAAAAGTGAGTGAACTTAAGATTTGATTATATAGTGAGACTGGTTAGACACACACTGAGATCTTAAAATATTATTTACTTACTACATATCTCTATATCTCTATATACCTGTCTTCCTAGGGACCAGATGTGTTAGCCAGAAGCTCAGAACTGATCCACTCAGGAGAACTGACCAAAATATCAAAACAAGGCAAAAGCCAGCAGAGGACTTTCTTCCTTTTTGACCATCAGCTTGTGTTCTGTAAGAAGGACTTGCTGAGAAGGGACATTTTGTATTACAAGGATCGTATTGACATGGATGAGACAGAAATTGTGGACATCGAAGATGGCAGAGACAAAGATTTTAACATCAATGTCAAGAATGCTTTTAAGATAATAAACAGAACAACAGAGGAGGTTCATTTGTTCTGTGCAAAAAAACAGGAGGATAAAAAGAGATGGATGGAGGCGTGTGAAAATGAAAGGAGAAGAGTTCGAGAAGACAAGGAAATGGGTGAGTAAAACAATTTCTAAACAGTGGTTAAAACAAACTTGCTTTTGCAGTTCTTCGTTTTGTACAGATGTGCACTCTGTCTTCTTGAGCTGGTGTCCATTTCTTGCCTGACCTGATGTTTAGCTGTGTAAGTGAAGCCTATTCAGGTGTGCTTGACCTGTCACTGTGGGCCAAAGGTCCAGGGCAGATAGCGTCATCCATATGATTCTGGTGCTTGGTGGAGCAGAATGAGAGATGAGATATGACAAGATGCAAGTCACAAAAACCAATCAATAATAAAATTCCATCTAAAATCCTAGCACTTTTGTATGAATGATTGGTCAAAAATACCTGTCCATAAAGGATGCTTTTTTACAAAGCCAAGCAGCAATAATTGTAGATTTATACTGTCTGTGTGATATAGTGGCACCTCCTGTGTCCAGGAGGCCCATGCAGTTGTATGGTGTCATTAACTACAGACCCACCAATAGCACCACTGGGCAGTGAGTGGCACTGGCACATTTCTCTGGCACTGGCCAGAGAAATGAAGCCAGACCTTGAGTGAGCAGGAAAAAAGGTAGTAAATCCTAGGACCAGTTTTAGACCTGCAGCCTATGGGACACTCCAAAGACAGTGTGTCTTCTGTGTCAATGTATAGTTAGGATTGCTTTTTTGGTTTTGCGTTGTTTCATGCATCCTTTAAGATCAGTGACAAAAGCTCCAGCAAAATTTAATTGGCAAAACATATACAAAGAAAGCAGCAACAGTAATTTTAAAAAAAGAAAACTCTTTTTAGTGTTTCTAAAAAGTCATGTTAGTGCATCTGTGAATGTTGGCTGCATGAGAACTTCTCCTTTTCAGTAAAATTCTTGAGGCTAAGGCTTTGGTTTGACATCAGGTTAACACTGGAAGTGCAGTGAAGTGGATGATACAACTCAGAAATTATTAAAACTTAAACAAGATGCCAAACCTTATATTCCATGATCATGTAAAACATGTGGTCAGAATATTAGGAAGACAGGAATAACTTTTACATTACAAATGTAACCCTTTTGATCCTAGTTGCTTTCTCTTGTTTGATACTGTTGTAAGTATGACAAAAAAAAGGCCTCTTCCATATGTATTTTAGATAGTCCATAAGCAGAAGAAAATATTAAAAGTTTGCCAGTTGATTCTCAATTTAAAATCAGTTTTAACCCTTCCACATTGCACCAACTGTTGCAATTAATCCCAGTCATCTTGAATCTAGAGTAAACAATGAAGGAGCCACAGCTAAACTTCCCTCAGACTTTGGAAACTTGATCCTTCTCCAGTGCTGAATGTCACAGTGTGACATTACAGTCAGCTTTGGTGGGCACAATGCTGATGGCTTTCGTGCCTTGCTCTACGTGGAGCTTGCTCTGTCATCTTGTGCTCGTGGGGCTATGAGGCAGCTGCCTTCCCTAATTCACCTAAACAGAACTCTAAAACAATGGATATTGCAAAAGGGTGAAGGTGATCAGAGGGTAATAGAGCAATGCTGAGGATCTGATCATAATTGTCCACACAGTCCCTCTTACAACAAAGTTACAGAACAACTCCACTCCAGTATACAATGAGAACCATAATTCAGTGACATGGAAGGATGCTACTGAGTAAAACACAGCTCCTGCACTTTTGTGAGCAAGACTGAGGTAAAGAAGATAAAAACTGAACAAGTGAATGCTTCCATTTCCATCCTTTCTAAGATGAAACATTCTTGAGCTCTGCACTTCTTCCTGGGTGGTTACTTTATGGAGCACTGGAAGAGTATGTTGAGCAAGTTAGATGCTGTCTGTCAGGAAGCTCCTGAGGCTCTGCCCTGGGCAACCACAGGTCTGTCTTGGTGTTACCATTCCTCCTAAGTGACACTGCTGCAGAAATCCCCAAGCATGAGGAAACTGCAAAGGTGTAGTAGCTACAGCCCTAAACTATTTATTCTGCTGGGACCTCATGAAAATCAACATATGATATTTAGAAGAGTGACCATCCAACAGTGGTGGTGGCACTGGCAGTGAGATTTGTCATAAAAGCACTAACCCTTGTTTTGGGGCTGGGTTACAAATTCCCATGGTTGCTGAGTGCGAGAACTGCACAAGGAGGGTCCATTGTGCTTAATGCTCTTCAGGCACAGTGCAATAGAATGGGGGAAAAAAGCCCTGTTAAAAGAGAAATTGTATGTTTGATAATGGCACATGCAGTCTTCTCTGCCCATGTAACATCCAGCTTTCTGTAAAGTTGCTTTTCAAGTGTTGCAACTCACTATTCCAACATTCCTGTTTTGGGCCAGGTATGATGAACCAGAGGAAAGATAGTTGAGTTGTAATACCTAATGTCCATCTGGTCTTGTGAGCCACAGTGGCTTGGATCTTTTCTCCATTAACCAGAAGACTGTTTCTTTTCTAAAATTCTTTCTTTTTTTGGCATAATTAAACATTTCCTTCAGCCAAAACCAATGGAAAAATGCCACTGTTCTCAACCTCAGGTTTAAATTTGTCTTGTTGATTTTGTAAGCTATCTTGCTGGACTAAACATAAAGCCTCTAATCTGACCATTCAGAGAACCAATAATACTCTTTCAATTCAGAACTGCAAATGGCATTTTACTTCTATTTTCAAAGACACTTTGGTGTGAGTCATTGTCTCCCAAACCATATCTAGCTTTTCTTAGCTTTTATGAATATATGAGAGAAAAGACCACAGCCAGAAAATCCTTCTCCAAACCACTAATAGTAACCCTAAGAGAGTGGTCTGATCTCTCTTGATGAAATTGCTTTCATTTTTAAAAATCTGTTTCCTTCTTTCTATAAAGAAAAAAAAAAAAAACAAACAACCCTGCAGGATAAAATAAACTACTACTACCCAAAAATTATGGATGTTTTAAGTTAATAGGCTGATTTGTAATAACTTGTTCATAAGTTCAGGATAAAAAAGGGAGTTTTAAAAGTATAGAGAAGTGAGGAAAGATGCAAAATGGAACTGAACCAGACACTTCATTCAGCCTCTGTGCTCTTTCTGTGCATATGTGTGAAATGAGTGCAGCCTTATGCACAGCATGAAATGTGCACCCTGTTGTCACCTTGTGCAAATGTGACATTTGCATGTATCTCAACTGTGTTGTGCACAGGGGGAGGAAACTGGAGTGCCTCTACGTGGGCTCCAGACAGCACAGTCTCTGGTGCCACCTTCTAGCAGACGTCTGTCATCTCTGTACCCCAGCTCAGCCATACACCTGTCACATGATAGTAAAAAGCATAGGGCTAGCCATGTGCTTTATGTGAGTTACACAAATATGTATGAGAAACCCGAGTGAGGGATCCAGCTCCAGAATGATGCAGCCAAAACCACATCACAGCCTGCTTCAGCGTCTGCCAGATTTTGTGATACTTTCCTCTGAGTGAAGGGAAAGATACCCAAATTTGTACTAGCAGTAACTCCAATCTGTTCCCCACGTTAGCTCAGAGTGAGTGAAAAACAAAAGGATTCTGCAATTGTGATCTATTACTTGATGACTTACAGATTTCAAAAATTTTATTTTACACCCTTTTTTTAAAAAAAAAAAATCTCTTGTTATCTGGATTTATCTGTCATTATCCTAGTGGAAAACCCTCTTTAAGTTCATATAACGATATAAAACACACTTCTAAAAACTTCAGGTGTATTGCTACTAAGATTTACTAAAAATTGCTTAAGGTACAGTTTACTTATTTGTTTTAATTTAATGCAATCAAGTATTAGATGCAGTAATTATGTACTAGTGCCCTAATTTACACTTTGATGTGTAGGTATGGAAATCTCAGAAAACCAGAAGAAACAAGCCATGCAGAATGCCCGTAAGTCAAGGCAAGGAAAAATTAAAGGTGGGTGTTGAGAATTGCATTACCTTCTTACTGTGTTCCATTGATCTTTTCGTTAGGAAATAGCACAGTCTGGCTGTGGCTGAGTTCTTCAATCTTTTAAAAACATTTTTTTTTGGCTTACATGGAGTCAAATAATTGCCATCAACCTGTATTTTAATATTAAATTCCAATATCTCTCTAAACTGTCTACTAAATCAGCTCCCTGAGCTTCTTCAAACAGACAAGTCAGTATTCTGTATGTTAGAGAAGAAACTCAAGAGGTAAGGCACAGTGTTTATTTTTAAGGTGATGAATTGGATGCACAGGTTAAATTATAAATTAGTGCTACAATTCCTTCCTTTGCTTTTACTCAAAGAGCTTGTTCTTCTTTACCAATTCTGTGTCTTGTTTAAAATGTCCTAAAGTTCTTCTTGCAAGCCACATTGTTATATTATTTACAATAACAGTCAAAATGGCTTCTTCTGGCATCCCTCTAGAAGGAAGGATGGACCAGAAGCTTGTTTGCCAGGAAATGGCTTTTTTATTCATTTCTTCTCTCATAAAATAATCACAACAGAAACAAATCACAATGGATTTTGTCCTTTTCCATCTTAAAGTCAAACTCAGCTAAATCTCTAGTGTGCTGAGAGAAAAGTGGAATAAGATTTAAGCCTGAGTTTAGGAGTGAAGGAGTTGATGTTAGATTGTCTTCTGTTCACTGGGATTAATGTTCTTAAAGCATTTTCTCTTAATCAATCAATAGGTATCCCTGGAACCTGTCTGGATTTTCAGGGCAGTGGCTAAAGTTTGTAATTAGGAGATTCTGTTCAGAATCCACAAAGCTCAAAGTCTTAAGAACATTAACCCAGAAAAATATATTTCAAATGGAAGAAACAAAAGTCTTGTTGGTAGCAGTATTTTAGCCAGCCTTACTCTGAGAGTGGACTGAAGTACCAGTATCTTCTGTTTGAAGTCATTCCTTTGAAATACAAGGATTTATTTGTGCAAACAGTATAGTCCAGCTGTGTGAAACTGCTGCTTGTTTTTGGTTATTCTGTTATATTATTTTTACTGGCACTGTTGTCTTATTAAGCCAAATCAATGCATCAATTAAAAAGTCAAATATCAGAAAACGTGACCTTCAGTAGTTGTGCCATTCAAGATCGTGGCAAAATTCATCTTGTCCCCTGGCTCTGTGCTTAAATTTCCATGGCTGATTCAGGTGCTTTCTCCAACTGTTCTTCTGCAGGTGTGAGCTATAATGGGTGTCCTCTGCCTCCTCTACACCAAACCCTTCATCCCCTTCACCAGCGACACATCACCGTGCCTACCAGCGTCCCGCAGCAGCAGGTCTTTGCCCTGGCAGAACCCAAGCGGAAGCCATCCCTCTTCTGGCATACCTTCAACAAACTCACTCCCTTTAAAAAGTGAGAGGCCAAAGGACCTGGAAGGGCATCAGCACAGAGGGAGACTCACTCCAGAGAAGGACCTTGGAGACATGGTCAAGCTTACTTGAGCTCCGTGAATCTCCCATTTCAGAGGCAGAACCTTGGGTTCCCTTGAGACAGGAATGCAGCCTTTGTCTTGGATAAGAAGTTTGTCAGGGCTGCTCTGAAGTCCATGTTGCCAAGTGTCAGCATTGCTGATGAAGAGCAGTCTCTCTTCTGACAAAGACAACTTGCTGTTACTCAGAAACAGCAGTATTTGATCTCTGTTTCTTAGTTATGTTGAAGTAGTGATGGAATTGTGCAGGTCATTGTAACATTTCATTTTTCTTAACCTTATATTGATGGCCAAATTTTGGATAGGGAGGAATTTTTCTATAGGGATGTATCAGCAAGGAGTCTTAGGAGAATTTTCTCCTTCCTTCTGGAGCACTGAGCACAGATCACCCATTAAAATCAGGTGGAGCTATCCCATGTGATTAACCAGCTGGTGCAGAATTTAGTGGACCCTAATCCTTCCTGTCTTTTTTTTATTACATTGCCAAATGGCAGGAGAACATCCCGCAAGGCCTTACCATATTCCAGATTGGAACAGGGAAATTTTATTCTGTCCTATAGAAACAGGAACAGAGTATGAAATGGACTGTAAAGATATGTGCATTTATTGCACACAGGTGGAAACAAGAGGAGCCCAGGGCATCTCAGATTGATTCATTTCAGTCAGAGCAGATGCATGCATGTATGCTCTTCAGTGTAGAGCTTTCACATCGCTTTTTCACTCATTTCTTCACCTGGGAGACTCTTCTTTGTATTTCCAATATGTTTATTTCTCTGTGTAAAAAATACATTTTTATTTTCTCACGGAGATAATGTGAATGTACAAAATCAGAGTCGAGACAGTACATGGTGACTGCTGGCTATGTTACATAGATCTCATGATTTTTATTCATATAGCTGGACTTAGAAAATGAATAAACTGTAATGTAAATATATTGAAGCGGTCTGGATCCATGCTTCTTGTACACATTCAATTGACAATGGGTTTTGACCAGTAACTTCTTCAAAAAGAAAGAGAAATCCTTACTAGAAGGGACAGAGAAATCATGTGGACCAGAGATGGATTTTTGTCTTGGTGTCATCAGTCCCCATTGGAAGAGGAAGAACCTGACTTGATTAAGGTCAGTTCTGACCAGCATATGCAATCCATGATTTGCATTGCTTCAATTCCTCTGTGGCATGAAATGGATCTTGGAGAATAACTTTTAAAAAGCCACCTGGAAGAGGATCTGATATTTGTAGCACTGATAGTTTCTGCTTGCTCTCATCAAGGATGACAAGACTGCTGGGAATATGGAAGGAAGTAAAGACTCAATATGATTCAGAACTGATTTGCTATGAATGTCTTTACAATACTTTGTCCTATGCTGCTGATTAGGGGCATTACCTGATGATTAGGGTAGATCCAAGGGTATTCTTTGACAGTGGGCACAATCAGCTTTGTCATGGATCTGTAATATATGAAATACAAACAAGGGGCTAAATGCCAGGCATTTTAACAACAATGTAAAAAAGCCTTATTTTAAAGATGTATTTGTTCCTACTGCTATTGTTACCTCCATATTTTTATTTACCATCAGTGTTGTGAAGCCCACTATTAACTAGGTTTTGTGATTTCATAACTTTGTGGCCACTTCTGCAAAGCCCAGGTTTGTGGTTTTGATTTTAAATTACATCTTTTTGACAACTTTACATTTCAAATGCCTTGTGTATATAGCTCAGCAATAAGGCGAAGTCTGGTATGCTCAGCCAAATTGTGCCCTGCATAGTAAATTTCATTGCTTGTGCTTTCCCATAGCAATGGGAGATGATGTAAACTAGTTAAGAACTGGAAGTGCACACTGACATTTGCAGTGATCCAGCTGAAAGAAAATGCACAGGGAAGTCAGTGAAAAAAGCTGCTTGTATATTTCTCTTGATGTTTAAGCCAGCCATTGCTGCTCAGATTTTTAAAAATAGATAATTCTAAATGCTCAGTTTAAACACAAGGAGCAGACTTCCAAATGCAGGCATGGATGCACACCCTTCCCCTCAAATGAGTAAGCCTTTTGCATTTCTTACATACCCATTTTTGTGGGTACTTGCCACGTTCAGGCCTGTAAACCAATGAGATGCACGTACGGTGCAAGTGAAGATGATGTTTTTCATAATCACATTTTGAAAGACTTGTTCTAAGTGCAAAAAAAAAGGCTGAAGTTGGATTGCAGTGCTCACCCAGAAACTTTGCTCGCTGGACATGAAGACATTATGATATCCACACTTATATGTGTCTTTGCTGAAACCTACTTCCTTCCAGCGCTCAGTTCTCTGGGGTGCTGGAAAAAAAAGGTTTGGGGATCATTCTTCTGACATGTCAGTGCCCATGAAGGCTCTTCCCATGTATTAGTGCTGGTGCCTTAGCCCTAAAAATGGACAGAAATGTTTGCATATGGTTTTGCATGCAATAGGTTTTTTCTCAAGAAGTGAATTTCAAAGAGATAAAAAGAAAATATTTCATGGTGCAGATTACTCAGGACAGTTTTACATATGGTATCCTTCATGTAGACATAGTTGTTTTGTAATGCTCTCTCTGTCTTTCTTTGCAATATGACCTTGCAACAGATTGAAGATCAAATATAGTAAGACAGGCCAAATTTATACTATGCCATAGTCTTTTAAACAAATTATAGTGAAATGAAAACACATATTATTCAACAATTAAGACAAATATTTACTTGGGAATTAGCCTCACTTCAGAGTCTGTGGGAAGGAGTTGCAACTAAAATGTAGAAGTTTGAATTGTAGCAACTCTTGCCCTGATTCTCCTTCTGGTGACAAAACTTATATATAGATCACCAGAAAGCTGTGTTAGCAACATCTGTTCTTTTCCACTTGCATGCTTTAAGTTACTATAAAAAATTCTAGGGCAACAACTAAGAACATTTGTGCCTCATTTTGATAAAGCCCAGCCAGAGCCTTCCTGATGGCCTGCTGAGCAGATAACCTCAGACTTTTTGCATGAGATGCAGTAAAATATAATTGTCCTCAAATGTGTTCCCACTGAGTTAGGAAATGCCAAACCATAATTGCATCCAACTCAGAGCATGTGATGTATAAAATAATAAGATTGTTTTACAAGTGGTTCTTGCCATGCTAAATTTCATATTGAATTTTAGTGGTCAGCGTAAGAACTGAGTTCAAAGACAGACTTCTCAAATGTTCCACATTTTAGTTGTCTTTTGGAAATAATTATATCACAATTTTGGAGCCAAAGGTCTTTAGTCATAACTAACACAGTACCTTTCTCTGACTGCCTTTCTGCTTTCTTTTCTATATGTGTGGCATTTGTTTGTAGCAGATGCCTTCTAAATGATCTCTAATTTAAAACTCTTTGTTGTAAATACTAGGGATAACTTGCATATATATTTTATTTTGGTAAGTGTTTTGTAACATTATACCTTCCATACATTGCTTTGTGCACCTCACCCTGTGTGTGTGCTGTTACACGTTGTAAATGAAGTGTCCTGGCTGCAGAGCAGAGGAATTGGCTGTTGACAGCTGAAGTACAATGTATAGGACAGCAGTAGCTTGATGTGCATTTCTTCTGGAGTAACTGCATTGCAAGGTTTATTTACTCTTTGAATGTTGTTTGTCAAATGAATCTATTTTCTGAAAATAAGTACAAACTTACATTCCTATTATTTTTCTCTTACTGTACATGGTTGAATTAAATAATATACAAAGCTGAATTCCTCATCTGTGTCTTATAAAACTTTATGTGCAGTTTTAAAATTGTTGTGGTTTTTTTTTATTGTCTACAAATTTTCCTTCATGATGCAAAAATGTATCAACTGTCATATTTCTTCTAGTATTTTAAAGAAAAAAGTCACACCATGCTCTCTTGTTTTCCCAGTAACAGCTTCAGTACTTCCCAGCACAAGTTCATTTTAACAATGCCTAAGCCTGGTTCTGGTATTGAACTCTTCATTGTTCAGGCAAAGCCCGTACTTGTTGCTGTCTCAGCCTGTGATTACCGTGCTTTACCTTGTCCTGGCAGAGGGTTCACACAGTACCCCTTGCAATGCATGCAGGTGCAGCTTCTGTGCTAATAAAGCTCCTGCTAACAGGTGACTTAAGTATTGCGGGGCAGGTAAGGGAGATTTAATTTTATTTTTTTTGGAACGAAAGCAAACCCATTTAAAGGGCTTCACCCAAAAGGCATGCTCTGCACATGTGTGAACAGACTTACCTGTCTGCTTGATAGAGCAATGGGCAACACAGCTGGGGGTTTGACTTCTCTGGTTCAGGGAGATTTTGTGTCTTATTATTCTGATAGGGCAGAGGGCCACATCTGAAAGGTGTGCTTGTGTTCTTCCTGCTCCCAGCTGTGTCAAAAATTGTGTTTTGCTGAGACACACCAGCTTTAACAAAATAACATACTTTGCTGAAATCTTTTCATCAGAAACGTTTTGATGAATTCAGCTGCTGGCACAATAGTTGGTTTGCTAATTCTTTACCCCTCTTTCCAACATCTGGACTCTTACATTTCTTAGTTCATCTCACAGCTGAGAGTTTCTGCCTCCCAAGGTTGCTGCTGTGGTGGTATGTGTGCTGAGTGCCCCAGCATTAAAGTGAAAGGCACAGTTTGAGCACTTAGTGAGATAGATTGGATGACATAAAAACATACCCTAAGCAAAATTGGAGTAGGATGTAGCAATCAATAGGCTTTCTAAGGACCCTGGTTCAACTGGCCAGGGTGAGCTCATTTGTGCCTTTTATTTCATGCTTGGGCAGTCAGGCTAAATCCTCTAAATTGTTCTGTACTTTCAGCTTTTAAGTTCCTTGAGAGCTGATCTATCAGATGGAGCTTTTAGTTTGCACAGAAATAGCACTGCTTGTCTTAGATTTTTTTTGTTGTTTAGGTTTTTTCCAAAGGCTGCATAATCACCTGTGCTTGGTAACAGAGACAAGGACTCAGGCTTTTTCATGTTCCAGAATCAAAGGAGAAATGAAAACCTCAGCAGTGAAAAACAGCACACCACATAGTTTGTAAGGAAGGGACACAAATACTCCTTATACAAATAAATGTGTTTCTAAGTGCTTTATAAAATCTAGTTACTCTATCTAGAGGATATGTAATTGTGAGAATATGATAAAGCTGTATAAACTGTTAGCACACTTTTTTGTTAATATTAAGTCTCTAAAAAACTAAACTCTGTTTAGTTCACTGCAATCAGAACTTGTCCAGTGCTTGGAGCTGAGAACTCACCTACTGCCACTATTAGGAATTCAGGCTCTGATTTCAAAAAACAGACGTGTGTGTGTGTGTGTGTGTGTACGTGTGTTTACACCTGCACCTCCTTTGTAGACTCCATGGGGCATGCCCAAATGTCTGCTGGCACCTACAGCAGGTTGCACCAGACAAGTGACCCACATCCATCACACCCTCCCTCTGTTTACATTACATCATTGTCTGTTTACAACACATCATTACATCCTACATTTCCGTTATGCATCTTGGAGGGATTGGGGGGTGTGTATGTGTGATTGACACCTGGACAACATTTATTTGAGTCATTTTAATGTTTTAAGCATTCAGAGTGGGACACCTGCATTGGCAGCCAAACCACTCTGTGGACAAGCAGAGATTGGAAAGTGTCCATCTGCATCACTGGAGTCAGTGAAGTTCAGAAGGGGAGATGTGAGAGGAAGGAGTACCACTGCTCTTCAAGTGCTGAGTTTCTGTCCAAACACAAGGTAATGTACGATTTATCCACTGTTTCTCCCAGGAATTTTTTTTCAGGAAAGGTGAAACTGCATAAGAGGAAAGGAGGAGCCCCAGGTGCACCATGGCCTCTTCCTATAAGCACACCCCAGACTTTAGAGATACTGACTTACTGAAGAAGTGTCTAGAAACTGCTCTGCTAATAAGGTCAGGTATATCTAATTAATCATCATGGTCGTTGCTGTCATATTCATCTCCTAACAAAGGTAATGAGCACAGCAGTCAATCTAAAATCCTCTGCATCTCCTGCCTTTCAATGTTTTTTAAGAGCAAATTATGAACTCTTGCTCCCGTGTAATTATTTTCAAATAATTATTCTGTAATGAGACAAGGCACTAAAGAAGCAGCTGAAGGAAACATTTGTCTTTAAGGCGATTTCTACAGCAGTTTTCTTGGTTGTCTGCTAAAAATGCATCAAACCAGACTAACTGCAGAGTCCATCAAGGTATTGGTAACTAATGAATGATGTCATTCCTAACTGGCAGGATGGGCTGTTTTTAAATGACTCAAACTTTTAAGTGAGAAAGGAGGCTGAGGCTAAGCAGGCTTAGAAAATTTCAGATGGTGCTTAATGGGTAAAGAGAAAAGGATTGTTCATTGTGGCTCTCGTTTCTTCTTCTCAATTAGCACAGCAGCAAGATTAATTTGGCCACAGAAGTTCATTCAAGTAGAGCAGCAAATTGCTGCCCATGGTCCCTCCTTTTCCCCAGAGCGCGGTGGACACGATGCCCCAGGTTCAAGCCAGGGCAACTCAACTCTTGCAATATTTTGGCGTCGCCACAGGGTGGTGGTGAAGATCTTACAGAAAACTTCGTTTCTCTGCTGTGCTGAGAGAACGTTCTTTGATGTGTGCAGAGCACACGTGTCACGTCTTAGCAGTGTGGTGACACCCTCAGACACTGTTTGCAGTCACTTGAACCAACAAGGGTGAATTAAGGCCACTTCCTCTAACACATTAACTCACGTTACTTTTGGTTTTATCCTTCACTGTTGATGATCAGCATTTACGGAGTTGATGATAAGCTCAGTTGACTTCCATTAGTCCTTAGACAACAGCAGTTCCAGTAGTTTCAAAAAGACACAGTTAAGAATTGAGTTGTGGCTTTTTTCAAGTGAGTTACCACTAATACATAATTTAGTAGTCCAATAGCTTTGACTGTTTCTTGAATAGCTAGATAGGGAGCCTGCTTATTACACATGAAAAACCTTGTAATTCTATTTATTCTATGTTTAATTTAACCTTGTTATTTCTTTTCCATAATAATCTAATAATTGTAATGCCACATTCTTAGAATCTTTTGGTTTAATTTCTATAGTCTATGTCCCTAAATCCATTGTAAATTACCTGATTCAGAAATTACCTCCATTATATATTTTAGCAGCATAATAATGGTGTGAGACATGCCTTCCATGCCACAAATCATCCAAGCTGTCAGAGGCTAACATTTGAGTGATATATTTGTATACAAAGGAACAGGAAATCAAAGCTTTATTAATCCATTTTAACAACTTCCTTTTATGTAACAGTGGTAAAAGCCAAAGTACAGAGCACTTCAGCTTAATATTGGAATAAATAGAAAGATTCCACTTTAAACCTCTGTTTTAATTATTGAACAGCTCTCAAAATTAAATCACTGACCTTTGAGAATTTAGTGACCAAACAAGTGCTTGTCCTCAAGGCACATATCAGAGTGTGCTTTCCTTTACATGAAGTTTCTACACTCAGTTTAAAGATGCCCAAGAACACTGCAAGTACCAAGTGAACAAGGTAAGAACAAAGGTCCTATATATATGATGATGATGTCAGGTTGTAGAGAGGAGTGTATGTATGGAGACCAACCACACTGTCTAATCTTTAGGCAGGAAACGCTTCCCTAGACAACTGGGAATGGGGTTCTCTGTAAGTGGACAAGAACTGTCAGACTTCTCCATGGGATGCAACCTAACAGTGTCATACAGAGAGAGCCCTTCTTCCTTTTGAACTCTTATGAAGTCCTTTGATTAAGGCAGCAAATATTTATATACCTCAGAAGGAGCAAATGTTTTATCTGTTTTCACCTTTCTTTAGTGCCAACCAGCAGCAGCAGACAAAGTGGGATTTTTCTGGTGGGTGATCAAACATCTCTGAGTAAATCCATTGGCAAAGACACCATAAATAATTTCTAATAATGGTTTCAAAATGGGGAACTTCTCTAAACACAGAATAAAAAGATTAAGGAGCATGTCCCAAAGCTAAAGTCTTACTCTATAAATTAGATTAAGGGTGTAATTATTCTTATTGTGGACATACTGGTGTATCTCTACATGGTACTTGTGTGCATTGTTTCATGAGACTGAGAAATTGTGGTGAAGGAATTAAAGAGAAGAAATATTTTTTTTAGTTAATGCTAGTTAATATTGCAAAAGAAATACTCATCTTACTCCTCATTAATAAAAGAACTAATTCCAAAGCTGATTGTGTAACATTTACTCATACTAACAATCACTTTTACCTGTTTAAGTATTAACCTATATAGCTGAAGCTTCTGTGCATTAACATTTCTGGATATTAATTCCAAATAAAACAGGTATTCATTTTGTTGCTATTTGCTTTTTTTTCCTCAGTCTAATCTCTTCCCAACAATTGCTCTTATACTCAGTTAAACCAGCTGTGTCCAGGATTAAGCCTTAATGTATTTCAATGGGCCTATATTAAAAAACATTATATAGGAGAGGCTCTCAAGAGAAAAGATAACTATAAGATGGACTTTTAGTAGCAAAGTTACATGAATTGGGAGCACCCAGCTACAGACTTGTTTTTGCCAAAAAACTCTCTTGATCTGTCACACCTTTGCCCTCATCTCACTCTGCTCCAGCTCTAACCCCTCATCTGAGGTCATTCACTTATTAACCTAGTAGGGGACTAATTTGAGTGAATAATAATAATAATAAAATATTAAAATTTTAAAAGTGATTGCTTTTGCTGAATGAGGGGTTGAATTGCTTAGCTCACCTCCCATGAGACTATATCTTGGGAGATGAAAGGTACAACCATGCAGTCACAAGTAGGTGCAGGGAGAAATGTGGATGGAGAATTGTGTAAAGCTAATATTTTAAATGTAGAATGATGCCAGGACTGATATGTCCATTAAATAATTATTTAAAATAGCACTCAGTAGTCTCCAGGACTGTAATTAATGCTATAGAGAGATTTATAAATAAAACAAAAGAACAGACATGGTGAAACCCCATTTCCTTATTTTCCTCTCTGCACCACCCTGTATTCCTTTCTAAGGTAGGCATAGGCAGATGTACTTTTTCTTCTTAAATATTTCAGCCAAAGTCACATAACCTATCTAAAGAATGAAAAGCTGGATTCTACTGCTGGCAATTGTAGTCAGCACAGCAGAAACACAGATCCAGGATGTCTGCACCCAAGGGCATCCTGGCATCCCTGGAAATCCTGGGCACAATGGCATACCTGGTCGGGATGGACGTGACGGGTCAAAAGGAGACAAGGGAGATACAGGTACTGTGTTCAGAATGAATGATTTAATATATCAAATGCAAGGTCATTCACTCCCAAATTTGTCTGTAGTTACTCTGCATGAATGGGATTATTCTGCCTAGCCTTCAGAAAACATTTAAGCCATTTGTCATTTACCTGTTTGAAAAAGGAAATATAAAAAAAGGCTTAACGAAAGCAAGACAGCAAATACTATGGAGATGTCAGGCTCATGGGATAAAAAACAAAGGAAAAAAGGCTTTACTTTCTATCATGGGAATATTTGCAAGTGTATTTGAAAATTTTAAAGCCTGCAAACCTATTCATACTCCTCTAAGATAGAAACTATATTTCTGCAAAGAGCTTAAAGCTCACTAAACAAAAAAGCAACAACTGATACCTTGTTTGGTGTAGTAGGAAGTATGCAGTGATAAGAAGACTTCTCTTTCTTATCTAAATTATACATTGGTAGGACTTGATTCTGAGTGTGCCTACTTGCTGTAACTCAAGAGTCACTAGAGTAAGTTCAGAAATGGAGACCATTGAACAACAATATAGGATTTATTTCTACTCTAGCAGGCTATAATAGAGATTTGTGTGAGATATCAAAGCCAGTGATAATCTCAGCATCCTAAAGCTAATCACCCCCATAATACCTTAAGTCTTAGGTTAATGATGGCCCATGTATCCATGCTGGAATGTCAAGGCCAGGGTCGCACAAGGTGATAAATCTGCAGGCATGTGGACATATAACACTTCATCACCTTTTAAAATATAGAAAGAAACAAAGATTTCCATTAGCATCTTAACAGGCACATACATTTAACTGCCCTCTTTTTCTGTATGCAAGGTTCCAGAAAGGTCTGAAAACCAGAAAACCTAAAGCTTTCATATTTTCATTTATTTTATAAAGGCCCTTCCTGCACTCCAGTGAGTTATAATGATATCATTAGATTCTGATAAACTCTCCAACATTTTTCCTAAATGTTCCTGTACTGTACTGTTCTTTGTTTGAACAAAGTGCAGTGAATGCTCCATTTTTACACTCTATTTAGATACATCTTTGTGGTTTAATACATGAGAATTAATTTTTGTTCCTTACCAAGTCAATGAAATTTCAGCAGATGCTGGGATGCACCCAATGCGCAGGAAACTGCTAAAGAACTGTTCTCTGGTCCATATGACTGGAGAGCTACTCTTGGAATATGATTACAACCAAACTGCCAACTCTGTTTTTCTTCTGTTCCTGCACTCAGGATGCATTCAGTTATTTGATCATGGACCTCTTGGGCATCTGTACTACCTCTGCACTACAAAAATCACTTCTATAATTGCTATCTGTAGAGCAGTGGAAAGTCCATATCATGCTAGGTACAGGGATCAAGAGTGTGAATGCCTTCCTCAGCTTTACAGGCAATATTATTCCACTGTAATGATCCATTGTCATCAGTTAAACTCCTGCATGTCTCTTCTTGAGGTGGGAGTTCACCATTCTTAGAATCACAGAATCATTACAGCTGGAAAAAGTCTCTAAGATGATCTAGTCCAACCATTAAACCAGCACTGCCAGGCCCACCACAAAACCACATTCTTGTCTAACTGCAAGGCTTCCTGCCCCAGCAATGCTTCTTGCTAAATTTCCATGGATGGAGGCAACAAGAGAAGAAGTTTTCACACTGGTGATCCTCGCCAGGTTATAACAACTGTACATGTCTCAATAACTCACCTCTTTATGCCAAGGATTTCTTCTGCTCCCCAAAAGCACCATCCTCAAGCAGAGTTTCTCTCTGTAAGATAAAACTCCCAGCAGTGGCAGACACTAAAAGTCAAGAATAAGGTATGCTTTACATTACTGTTTGGCCAGGATTGAGGAGGAAAGATTAAAGAAGGACTCTTCCCAAATTTTCTGGTAATTTGTTTAATGAATATCTGTGGTTTTATTTCTGTACTAGGTGAACCAGGAATTCCTGGAAGTCCAGGAAAAGATGGTGTCAATGGAGAGAAAGGTGAACGAGGTCAGAGAAGTGCTTCAATTTAATATTTGTCTATGAACTTCTGCCCTTGTGTTTGTGAACTCATCATACAATCTCATCTATTTTAAATTCTCTCATTTTAAATTGAGAACAAAAAACTGTACAAACAGCATTATTCCTTACAGGAGAAGCCAATGGCTGTTCAGCAGAATTGACCACCTTCTTTTCTTGACGGATTGTGCATAGCTCTTTATAGTGTCTTTTGTCTATCAACTGCTAAAGTGCCTTTCACATCATGAGATCTTCACTTTCAAAACCTTGTGCAGCAATCAGAGCAGTTTTGAAGGCTTTGATCTTCTGATCAATGATGGATGAAGGATAAATAAAGCATAGGGTGGCAAGTAACCAGGACAAAACACCTTTAGTTGTGCTGCAGTAGCAACCTATGTAACCCAGGAGAAGTAGAAATTATATGTAGAAATTATAGAAACATGTGACAGTTCAAGTCAAGTTCAGGGTGTTGTAAAAAAAACCCCTTCCTCTTCCTCTGATTAAATTGTGAACCCTCTCACCCATTCTGTACGCCAAAGGCTGTAAAAAAGTGTGGACAGATGTTGCTTTTGCATGACATTATGTGAGCTGTCAGTGTTATCATCAGCCCATAGATAACCTTCCTTTCTTTGAGTTTATTCTTGCTGCTGCCAGCCAGAGCACCTGTTTTCTAACAAAATAGCAGGCTCTTCAGATATTATGGTTATCCTGTACTTAAATGTATGAGAGAAACTGTGTACAGTGAGCACAGTGGAGTATGCACATTGGAGATGCACACCTGCACATGTGTCTCCTCATGATGAACCTCAATTTGTGCCTTCCAATGGAAGATCACAAGAAAGTTGTGGAGTTGTTTTGTTTTGTTTTTATTATTATTTGGTTTTGGTTTTGGTTTTTTTTCCCCTTTAGGAACCAATGGGACTGTTGAAGAGAAGGGAAACAAAGGAGATAAAGGAGAAAGAGGACCACCTGGGAAACTGGGACCAAAAGGATTTATAGGATCAGTGGGTTACAAAGGTCAGAAGGGAGAGCTGGGACTGCAAGGACAAAAGGGGTTCAAAGGAGACATTGGACCCATAGGTCCAAAAGGGACAAAGGGTGAAATTGGCCATCCTGGAAGAGTTGGTTTCCCAGGGCCAATTGGCCCAATTGGTAATCCAGGTCCTAAAGGTAATACTGGAGGCATAGGGCCACAGGGTAATCCGGGAGTTCAGGGGGAAAGAGGCTTGAAAGGAGACCGAGGAGACAAGGGGGAGGTAGGTGCCCCGGGAGTCCTGCCAAGGAGTGCTTTCAGTGTCGGCCTTACAGCCAACACCAAGTTTCCCCCTCCAAATCGCCCGATCAAGTTTGACAAGGTGCTGTATAACAGTCTGAATGACTTCAGCTTGGCTACTGGCAAGTTCACCTGCAAACACCCCGGCGTTTACTATTTCACCTACCACATCACTGTCTACTCGAGGAACGTGCGAGTCGCTCTTGTGAAGAACGGCATCAAGATGCTGCACACGGTGGACAGGTACCAGAGCGGAGAGGACCAGGCCTCAGGAGCCGCCATCCTCGAGCTGCAGGGAGGAGATGAGGTGTGGCTGCAGGCCCACCAAGGAGAGGCTTTCAATGGGCTCTATGCAGATGGTGATGATGATACCACCTTCTCTGGGTTCCTCCTGTTCAGCACCGCTGACCCACTGGAGCCACTGCTGCTGCACACCCTGTAGCTCTGCATTATCCCTAAATGCTGCGTGCCTGTGCCCTTCAGCCCTCCCTGCGAAAGCTGTTACCTGCTGGGAAATTTCTGCTGGATTCAACAGAAAACACTTGGTTTCAGGAGCAGCTTCTGCACAAGAGAGGACAAGTCTTCAGCATCTACAGTGCTGGGCTTAACAACATTAGTGGTTTGGTGACTTACTGTAGGCCTTCATAAGAGGTGTGTACCCCAGTTCTGAAGAACAAATTTTAAAGCAAAGTGTGATGAAATAAAAGACAAAAGTTCCGGAATTATGTCGTGTGGGATATCTTGTATAAACAAGAAGCAACAGTTCCAAGCCAGGTTTATATCTTTCAATGTGGCATGTGTAGATGGACTCGAAACTTGGTTAGTTTCCATCCAACCACTTTAAAATAATTTTTAAAATTGAAATTAGTGTAGTTTGATACCTCTGCAGAAGCTGCTTGCTGTGCGGTGCAAGCAAGTTTCATTGTTTCATTTACAGCTTTTAAATATGGTTATTTTCTCTCTGTGTAGTCACAGGTCTGAAATTGAACAAAATGGACTGATAGGAGGAAGGGCCATGTGGATTCTCTGATGTGGGCAGATTTTCAAGGCCAGTGCAAAAATAGAGCATAAATCTGCTGTACTTCAGAATTAGTTGGTGCAAAACAAATTCTCCCAGATTAAAGATAATATTTAATCAATACTGAAGCAGCCATACCAGGGAACTGATCAAGAGTTATTTCCTGTGCCATGAACTAAATATATGTGCCAGGAAATAAAAAATACATTAAAATTCTGTCATTTTTCCCCCAATTTTTTTCTTCTTCTTCCCCCCTCCCCCCACTCCTTTTCTTCTAAAACTCAAAAAAATAAAAAAAAAATTAAAAAGGGAAGTCTCATTCACTTCTCTTAGAAGAGAATAAAGTAGAGATGCCAATGGAGATGGGTCAGTATCATGAAATGCAGCATTAGGAGCTTAAGGCCTGGCATCCCATCACCACCTCAGGGTCCCAGGGGAATGTGGGCACGCTCCCACAGTAGTTGAACCCGAGTGTGGATCACAGAGCCCAAACGGAAAGGGCACGGTGGGTTAATCGAGGAGGAACAGCTGCACTTCTCAAATGACAGCGAGGGAGATACAAGTGCACTCAGGCAGAGGAAAAGGCTTTGTGAAGTTTTCAGCAAGACGAAATTTCCTCCCGTAAGCCACACGCGGCAAGTTTGTATCACAGAAACACGTAGACCGAAAAACCATTTTAAAAGGGCCTTCCTTAGGTTTTACTGGAGAACGTGTAGGACAGGTATCAGCCGGCAGAGGCCCCGGTGCGGCCGGGTCGGGCGCTGGTGGCCCGGGAAGCGGGGCAGGCCGGGGGAGCGCTCAGAGCCCGGGGCAGAGGTGCTCGGCGGGAAGCGGGGCAGGCCGGGGGAGCGCTCAGAGCCCGGAGCAGAGGTGCTCGGCGGGAAGCGGGGCAGGCCGGGGGAGCGCTCAGAGCCCGGGGCAGAGGTGCTCGGCGGGAAGCGGGGCAGGCCGGGGGAGCGCTCAGAGCCCGGAGCAGAGGTGCTCGGCGGGAAGCGGGACAGGCCCAGGGAGCGCTCAGAGCCCGGGGCAGAAGCGCCCGGCGGGAAGCGGGACAGGCCCAGGGAGCGCTCCGAGCCCGGGGCAGAGGCGCCCGGCGGGAAGAGAAGCAGGCCCGGGGAGCGCTCCGGGCCTGAGGCACAGGCGCCCGGCGGGCTGAGGGCCCGGGGGAGCCCGGAGCTCCGCCTCGCTCCGCCTCCTGCTACCGCTCCTCCCCTCGGCGCGGACGCGCGGAGGTCGCGGCCGAGCGGGGCGTGCGGAGGCCGCGGCCGTGCCGGGCCCGCTCCGCTCCCCCGCGCTGTGCTCCGCTCCGCCATGCTGGGCGGCTGCCGGCGGGCGCTGCCCGCGGCTCTGGGCCGGGCGCTGCGGGGTCGGGCGGCGGGGCAGGGCGGCCGGGCCGTCAGCACCAGCTGGTGCCCCGTGGGCACCGCCTTCGATGTGAAGCAGCAGCAGCAGCAGCCGCTGCGCGGCGGTGCGGCGGGCAGGGACACGGTGAGCGGCGGGAGGGGAGGGCCGGGCCTGCTGCGGCAGGAGCCCTGGTCGCTGGCAGCCTCGTGCTTTGCTCTGCTTGTCTCAACTGTTTTAAGGGAATTTTTGGGGGTAGTTTTTCTCTTGTGTGTAATATTTTTTTTATAAGCGTTTATATTGGTTTTAGCAAACCCAAACGTTGTTGGTTTTGGACACAGAAGCGTTTGACAGTGACGGCCTTGTGCGTGGGAACGCTTTTTCAGTGGTGCCCATACGTCCATAAAGTGAGGCTGCCCCTTCCATTCCCCCTTCCTGCCGGCCCTCCCCTGGCTGTGCCGTCGTTCACGTGCCAGTGCCGTGCCCCTGCGCTCGGACAGTGCTTCGGGAGCAGCCGCGCTGCTCACGTCCTCTTGCCTGGGCTTATTCTTGATGTCTTGCCTGTGGCGAGAAAAGGATTTCTTTGCTAATTTGGTGACAGTTGAGTTTTCTGATGCGTATCTTTTTAGGGTCAGGAACATTTGTTAATGTGTCTTCTTACCCGGAGAGGGTAAGGTACCGCAGTGCATACAGAAGAGGTGCAGCTGTAAAATCCAGGTGTTTGCCTGCTGACTCAGCTGTTCCTGCCATGGTGCCCAGCCTGGTGGAGCTGTTGAACTTTGGGTTTTAGAAAGGACAAATCTGACCTCTATTTATAATCTGGCACTTGCTTGGGAAACCTTTCTTCAGGTTCTCATGCCTCTGCAAGCACACTGGTGGAAGTCTTGCTTCAGGAAATAATCCACTTAAATATTGTCCATTTGGCTGGTCTAGGGAATGTGCTCCAGGTGATTCACTTGGCCCATGGTTCTTTTGGAATAGAGGTGTGTATTTCAGACTCAAAAAGAGGCTGTGCCAGGTGGGATGTAAATGCTGAGACCAAGTGAAGACAAAAATGTTTCAGCCATGCAGCCAATGACATTAAAAGAACAGAGAGAACTACACCAGGCTTCATTTTTTTGTAATTTTAATTTTTTTACGTCAAACTTGATATCATATGTAATAGGAGTTCTACAGTTAATTTATCTCTAAGAGAAGATATATCCTGGTCACAGAGCACTACATGTGCTAGATGAGCTTGCTTGGGGGGGTGGGTGATGATGTCAGGAAGACCTGGAGCTCCCAGGGATATTGCAGGACACTGCATCCTCTGGCTGAGGATCCGAGTGAAAGGGCAGTCTTGAGTGTCTTACACAGCAAACATTATTCAAGAGTGCTGTGACACAAGTATATTTATGTTTTGTGCACATGTGTAAAAATATAAAAATACCTTTTTCAATGTTCACTTTAGTTCAGTTTCTGTTCCTGAATAATACATTAAAACATGGGAAGTGTGAGGAAAGGTTTTCTTTCATTAGCAAATAAAGAAGGTGCTTCTAGCAACAGTGACAGAAAGAAAATAGGTAAAAGCAACCCAAAATGTTCCGGATGTGTACTTGAAGGGTTCAAGAATATATACTTGTACAGACAAGCTGTCAATTTGTAGCTTTTTGATTTATTTGGATAAATATTAGCAAGCTGCAAACCTGCAACAATACAAAGAGTTTGCAGAAAGTTGACTGGACTGCAGATTTGAAAATCCAGATTGTGGCTTTTAGATACTGAAGTTGAATTTGGAAGGGGTAGATTTTCTGTGAAATCACATACCTTTCACTGTTTGTGCTGTAGTCAGGAGGTGAGGAGATGCTCATGTTGTAGTTATGCAGTTGCAAAGGGATGTATTGCTTGAAGAGATATTGCTTTAATTTAAATGAAATTAAGGAATTACTAGGATAAGATTGTTTACCCAGGGGGTGGTTGGGCACTGAACAGGCTCCCCAGGGAAGTGGTCACAGCACTAAGCCTAACAGAGTTCAAGTAGTATTTGGACAGTGCTCTCAGGCACATGGTGTGACTCTTGGGGAGGGTGCTGTGCAGGGTCAGGAATTTGAATTCAGTGATCCTTGTGGGTCCTTTCTTCACGTGGAATAAAACTCAAAGCTTTTTCAAACAGTGTTAAAATGATAATACAAAGGCAAATCTTTAACTGAAAGCCTTCAAGGTGCACAACAGGGTGATATGTACACATGATACTGTAGTTCTACATTTTTATAAGGTCAGTTGATTAGTATACCTATCAAATATTGTCCAATTAGAAGAGCAGCTGGGTTAGATAATTTCCCCCCTGGGTTCAGCCTCATTGGAGCTTCCCCAATCTTCTAACTCTGCATGTTATTATGTCTATGATACATGGTGCAAAATAAAGTGTCCTTGCTAAACTAACAGGCATGACTAAACAGAATTTCCAGAATGCATCAATAGGAGTTTGTTAGCTGTGAGAAAGAGAGCTGGAAATTACTAGAAGTTATAACTATGTCTTAACAGTCTACAAAGCTACAAATACATAAAGAATACATAAAACCCAGAAGTCTTTAGCCATCACTTCCAACTTGGGGATTCTGTGATTCTTTGAAATCTTTTTCTTGTTGTAGGTCTGCACTGTGGAACTTCTCTTTCTGTTAGCATTAGTAGTTTTGTTTGATTAGTGGTAGAACCTAAGTCTCTTCCACAAATGCAGAACACAGGTGCCACCTGCATTTACCCTGCACAAGTAAGTGTGTTTACCTTGCCCTGTGGGATAGGGCCAGGCTTGATAGGAACTTCGGGAATAAAACTGTTCATTCCACAAACATTTTCACTTGCTGTTGATTATTTCTTTGAGGTCTGCTTCCACTATTGGGGGCTCATTTAGTGAGCCTGAGAAAACTGTTCTGTTGCCTGCAATCTCTTGATATCTGGTGCTGCTGTCCAGTGAAGTGTTACAGTGTGCTAGCTGGGGTCATTTGGGTAAAATTCTGTGGTGATAATTCAGTCTTGAAACAAAGGAAAGGTGCAGAAATCAAGGAGGGCAATAGTGATGTGTTTTCCCTGTGTTTTGCACTGCAGGGTCTGTTTGGTGTTCCAGAACTGAGCTGTCCAGAAGGATTTCAAGAAGCACAGGACAAAGCATTGCAAGAATCAGAACAGCTTGTCCAGAAGGCATGTTCAACACCACCCGGGCCAGAGACTGTAATGATCTTTGATCAGCTTTCAGATAGCCTGTGCAGAGTAGCAGACTTGGTATGTTTTGGTTTTTTTTATTTTTACATAAATTCTTTTAAACTGGCTAAGCTTACGCTGTGTTCCATTTTATGATTTTCTACACTGCAGTAATAGCAGTGTAGAAATAGCACATCAGCTCCATGAAGTTTTGTGTTAAGACAGAAAATTAAATTGATCGAAAGTGAATTACAAAGGCTTTTACCAAATGATAGCGAAGTACAAATCCTGTCAAACTGTCCAGTTATTTTTAAGACAGATGCAAAAATAATATAGAAGCTGCAACAAGAAAAACAACAGTGAACTCGTGCTTCTGCTGCAATATTAACACATAAGCTCTCTAGCATCACTTATATTGTGGAAAAGAGGGTTTTGATTTCAGAGCTAAAGTTGATGTGACAATGCACATGTTTTAAGTTATGACCATTTATAGGTGAAGGTCTATAAAGAACTTCCAGAGCAAAGGCAGCAGTATCACTTTTTTATTAACACAAGAAAAAGGCAGCAATTTCTTAGATTGTAGTTTTTGTGGTCCACAGATTTAGAGTACTTGCTCTGATATTCTGCATCACAAAACTTTATTAGAGCATTTCATATTGCTCTATGGAAGTTTGCCCAAAGTAGATCTTTTATCAAAGCATCATTCTTTGGTTGGAGGAAGCAGAACCAACCTTCACACTGAAATCGGTTCTTAGTGAATAGGTCACTGAGTTTTTTGAGGTCACTTGGGTTTTCACATTTGAATGTTTCAGTATGTTTTCAGTTCTCCAGTCTTGTTTCTTACTCTTTTGTAGATTTAAGACATCTCTTGTGCCAAGCACTTTTTCCTTCTGAAAGTACTTACAAGCTCTGTCAAGTCATTAGTTCTTATGTTTTGTATAGACTATGCCTAATTCTGCTTAATCAATCAATATCTAAATAAAGCTTTAATGTCAGAATTCAGTGGCCATAGTTTTGTGTAAGTTTGCTGAGCTAAAATTATCTCCTTTATACTATATTCAGGCTTTCTATGTTCACAGCTACACAGCTTGCAGAACTGTCTGGAAGTTATTTGGTCATCATTACCTGTTGTTAGAAATTTTGATACCTGTCATTCAGCACCTTTTCTGTCAGTATTATACAGGATTTTAAAAAGGAATTCTAAGAAATAAAAATGTAAAGTGTGTAACATTTCTAAGGCTGCTTTTTCAATGGAAAGGCAATGTTTTACACTATCAGCTTGTTGCATGTACTTTCTGTAAAATCATGCTTAATATCTTCAATATAGTCTTAGACTTTAAATATATTCCTAATATTTTAAGTCTATCATTTAAGTGCTAAAACCACCCTGACTTTGTGTCAGCAGTCATGGAAGCCCCTAGCTCCCCAGACCCTTTTAGCATCCTTCTAGCCTTATGAACCCCTGAAGGATTTGGAGATTTATAAAAAATCAGTATTTCTTTGCAGCCGTTTCTTCCTATTCGGAAATGTGCACATTTAGTGGTGGACTTTCATCTTAACTAGAAAATTTAGTTTTGAAAATCATTTTTAATAACATTCAAGTATGTTGGAGTAGGTCTATGTAATAAGGATTCTAAGATACACACTGCTTAAAATGTCTTAAGAAGGGTGTGAATTAATAACGTTTATTGGAAGGACACAAGGCACTGTGTGGTTTAATAATTGTCAGCAAAGTTTTCCGGTCAGATTTATATTTTAGACAAAAAAGGCAAATTCTACAAAATGATTGCATAGAACTGTAGAAATAAATGTTAATATAAATGGAACTGCTTGAATGCAATTTATTTATGAACCGGGAGGTTGTTTTATTTGTCTTTTTGCCTCACTGTTTTCTTCTTCTACTGTGTCAGGCTGATTTTGTAAAAGTTGCCCACCCTGACTTTGCATTCAGAGAGGCTGCTGAAGAAGCTTGCAGGAACATTGGTACTGTGGTAGAGAAGTATGTTTTCTTCTTTTTTTCTATTTTGTTTTTCTGTTTCCTTATGAAGCTTTAAAAATTACTGTATGATCATCTATGAAAAAAGCAATCAACCAAAAATATTTGTGCATGGGAACAAAATGTCAGTCTTCTGTTACAGATATTACAGATATTTAAGGGTTTAGTTTTGTTACAGTATCTTATGAAAGGCTTTTCTATTTTAGTTGCAGTTTATGACTCCATGTCCCTGAAGCCCATCAAAGGCTCAAGTGGCATTTTTCTAGGACTTGTGACAATTCTCTAGTGGTTGTAAAGTTTATGGACAAAATGCTTGAAAGTGGATTTCTCTGGACTTTGATTAAGCGTACTATATATAACAATATGACTTTAATATCTGAATACCACTTCAGATATAAAATTTGTAGAAAGAAGAAATTACTCACATATTATCTTGGGAGGCTCATAAACTGTTGTGTGCATGTGTTTCATTGCCCACTGTATCCCACCTGGGAGTGCAGGATAACATGCCAGCAAATCTGATGGACTCAGTGTTATCTGCATGGGGACAGTGCTTGGTGTGTGGAAGTGTTCTGGGGATAGTAAGCTCTTAGTCTAGCCCAGTGGCAGTAAGCAGCACATTTATCTGATGGCAAACTTGAGCACAGGTTTTCCTTTAATGGAGTCCTTTCAAAGAAAAGATTAGAAAACCATTCTCCCACCCTTATGCTCTCAACATGATTATCTTCGTTCATAAAAAAATAAGCAGTTCAGTGTTAGACTTGCTCATATTGCCACAAAATACCATCCAAAAGTATTTTTCTGTCAGATGCACAATGCCTGTTTCCATGCTGGTTTGTCCACCTATGCTCTGTTTAGAAATTTTCTACTTTTTAACTGTGATTGTGAACCAGAAAGCATTTTAAAATACAGTCCTTGGCTTTTAATGTTGTTTCACTAAATACTGCCTTTGAATAAGTAATACCAAGAAACTGAAATATTAGTCTGTTGTTAGTGCATGATTCTTTTACCCTGTATCTTTTCAGATTAAATACAGATGTTGAACTCTGTCAGAGTCTGAGACGTCTGCTAGCTGATGAAACTGTATTGAGTTCCTTAGATCCAGAAACCAGGTACTTATTAATGCTTATAGATCTTCATAGATTATAAATAGAACCTTGCAGATTTAGTTTCTTAGATGCTATATCTTGTTCCTTATTGTACTTATATTTTGTGTTTTCTTAAATTAATAAATGCAACTTTTGGAAAACAAACCACATTTCCATTATTCATTTACTAGTCTCTACCAAACTACCTGCACATGAGTTAGGAAGTTTGTAGTTGTGTAATCTTGGAGAATGTGACTGTAGAGCACAAGATATATTTATGCTGAATAACTGAGATCTTGCAAGAACAAAATAAAAGAAAACTTAATATTTTCTTCAATAATATTATTTTCATTAAAATTATATACTATACAGTGATGTATAGTATCAATGTGCTTAGGAATAAAATTAGGAACAGACTATATAACTTGATTTCACTTTATAGAAATTTATTTATATTTTTCAAAATTAGATTAGCAGTATATTTATTGAAAGCTTACTTTATGGTTGCTGTAATAGGTTTGATTAGCTGCTTATGCAGTTACAGTTTTGAATTATTTATTCACTGACATGGTTAGACAAGCTTAATGAGTAAGTTATTTCCTTCTTCTTTCTTTCACCACAATCAAGGATGTTAGATTTGGAAAGATGTTTTTCTGATATTAAAATAAATGAAGTGTGAAAGGAAATTAAAATGGTAATTTGCACAAATTGTTTGAACATCTAGATTAAGGTACTGGAATTATTTTGAAGGATATTTTCAAAGCAGATGACTAAACTAAGAACAAAGGACAAATTGTTTCTCACTGAGTGAATTATTAAGGACCTAAAATGTAGGAAATCTTTGTCCGTAATAAAAACGTTCATATAACTGTGGTGTTAATCTCTGTGAAAGACATGAAACATAAATAACTACTAAAGGCAAGATCTGTTAAAAAATGCTGCTTAGTATTAAATGAGGCTGTTTTAACAGGGATTTACTGTATTTTTAGGCGAGTGGCAGAACTTTTTATGTTTGATTTTGAGATCAGTGGCATTCATTTGGATGAAGAAAAGGTAATTTCTGGCTACAATGTATGAACAGAAATTTGTCTGTCTACAAAAGACCAGATAATGAAACATGTGGGACATGAAATCACGTGCTTCTGGGTCAGTTTGTCCTATGTGGAATTTTGTTGCCTTAGAAGTGATTAACTTTGACTATTTTAAATCACTTCTAAAGGTAGTTTTTAGATAGTTGGTTGTTCTTCCTAGTTTGGTCCTCATCATTCCTTTCCGTCCTGAGGAGTTATAAGCAAGTCCTGGGATCCTATTTTCTTTCTTTGGTGTCTGCATTAGATATTTAAAATAGCTACTCAGCTAACAGAACAAGAGATTTACAGAGAGGGAAAAGCAGCACTCCATGCACCTTGATGACCTTGAGGTTAATCAAGTGGAGTGTGTTAGAAGGGTTCAGGTGTGTGTCCAGGCACTCCTGGGGTGCTCACATAACCAGAAGGTGTAAATCTTGTTCAAAATTGAGTATCTGGGCATGGTCTGAATGCCTGTCTTGGAGCTTTTATATACTTTTGCAGTAGTTAGTGATGGATTTTTCAAATCCAGCAGCTTACACCATGCTTTGTGGTATGGATGATCTGTCTCTTCAGAGTTCATGTCACTGCATGAAGTTAATTCCTTGTTTATTTGAGTCATGCCCTCCAAAAAGATCCATACAAAAGCTCTTCTACCAGACTGATGCTAAAGAGTTATTCTGAAGATAATGGTTTTGATGGTGTTTTGTGACCTAGAAAATGGTTCTAGAATATATTTTTACAATTACATTGTCCAAAGAACAACCCTGAAACTTCAGCTCTGGAGTTTGTCTGATTTGGCTATTGGTTCTATGATGCTTCATCTCCTTTCAGTTACAATTTCACTTATTTTTGCATGTTTTCCTCTTCCTCCCCTGCCTATCCCACTTTTCTTGCTTGCTGCTCAGTGGTTTTTTTTTCATTTCTCATTTAAGATTTTAGTTATCCTTCCCTGTTTTAAGTTAAGGTTTACTTCTGCTACAAAGACTTCCTGCTTTTTAAAATAAAACTCGAAGATATATTTTCAAGAGAAGGGGTGGGAATGGGAGGACAGAGATCATGTTATGCTGTTCTTTGGACTTTACAAGATATGTTGTATCTGTACCCTCAGCCTTTGTTTTTTTGAGCTATGAGCCCACAGACAATAGAGACCACATTGTACTAATGTGAGCAAGTTCACTGAAGCACATCTTGCATGATTAAGTGTGTGAAATACTGTGATGATGATAAAACTCTAAATCACAAACTTCTAAGAGAAGGATTGAAATACTGTAAATAGTTTACAGTCTCCAGAAAGCAGCACAATACAAACAGGAAAAGGAGAATTTTATTCTATATCTGTTTTAGGGTATCTCTCTTAAAAATGCTTCTTTTTTTATTCAAAGTTTTACATAGCAATCAGTTACAAGTTAGCAAAGCTTGTGTAATTTCTACTTGAACTCCACTATATATTTTCGTACTGCAGAAACGTGGGCCTTTTCTTTGAAATTTCAATGCTTTATGAGCATCTGGTCTTGTTGACTTGCCCTGCATTATGACTTTATTGATTCTGTAGGTGTAATCTTAAGTGTTGTACTTTCTACTTAATTTTTGAAAGAGTCCTTTAAGGTTTAAAAACTTTGAGTTCTGCTTGTACTCTGTCTGAAGATATTGTTTTGTACTTTATTTTTCTTACAGCGTAAAAAGGCAGTCGAGCTCAATGTCAGAATATTGGATTTATGTAACGAATTTCTGATAGGAACTCACATTCCCAACAAGATTGACAAACATGTGTTGCCAGAGCACATTCGGTACAATTTTACAGCTGAAGGCAATTACCTACGAATTGCTGGTCTGCATGCTGATTGTCCTGATGATCTGGTTTGTATTCCCTGACTTTACTTTGGCATCCTTTATACCAGAAGTGCATATCAGTTATTTGACTTGTTAGTGAGTCAAATCTATGTAGTTTGTGATTATGCTGTAATTACTAACAGGGAACAACTTTGATAGAATGTAATAATCGATGGCATATTTGATAGTGGCAGGTATGAAGTAATGGCTGTGCAGATCCTGAATGGCTGTAGGAAGAAGAGGGGCAGAATACAGACTGGATTTTAGGCAAGCACACTTCAGTTTATTCAGAGGTGGGATCCCATGAATTGCAGTTCTGAAGGGCAAAGGAGCTCAAGAAAGCAGGCAGTTCTCTAATGGCAGCATCCTCCAAGTGTGTGAGAGTAGTGAGATACTTAGTGCATCCTGATCCTTAGAAAGCCAAGCAGATGTATCAGGAACCAGGCTTGACAAGCAAACAACTCTTAACAAAGCTTCATCTCCAAAAGATATCATACATGGAGTGGAAGGTACAAGATCCAGAGGAGGAATGTAGAAACATTGCCTGTATGTGTAGGTATGATGTTGGGAAAGTCAAGGCTCAACTGCAGTTGTGACTTGGAAGGGACATTGAAAACAATGAAAGCAGTTACTGTTGCATTGATACTAAAAGCCTGAGCAAGGAAAATGTAGGCTAGGTGCTGAGTAAGGTGGGTGACAGTGGCAGCAGACAGATAAGGCTGACATGCTCATCCCTTGCTTTTGCCTCAGTGTGCAAGTGACTTTAGTCCAAGGCAGGAGATTGCAGTCTGGATTGGTGGACAATCAGATAGGTAAAAAGACAAATTTCAGGATCAGAGTGTTGGTTGAAATGCACCCTACAGGAAGACTCATAATGGAAGAATTCTTGCAGGAGTCTATCCTGGGTCCCCTGTTTAACACCTTTATCAGTGACATAGAGGAAGTGACAGAAGGCTTGCCTACCAGATGTGCAGGGGAGAGCAAATAGGGAGGAACAATCAATACACTTGAAGGTGAAGGCTGACATTTAGAGTGGCCTAAAAGCTGGGATAATGGTTCAGTGGCCTAAGAGCTGGGATAATGGTTCAGTCAGTTTGAATTACATAATTCAAAAAAGACAAGAGCAAAATCATATACCTGGAAATGGAAAACTCCTGGTTATAGGTCAGGCTGGGACTGTCTGGCTGGGTCTGCTCTGTGGCAAAGGCCCACAGTACTGGTGAGCAGCAAGCTGAGCATGAGCCAGCAGTGACCCTGGCAGCAAAGAGCCAACAGCATCTGGGCTTCCCTTAGACACTGAGCGGTGAGATTGTATCCCCACTCTTCAGGAGTGTCTTCAGCAGAGGCCACCAAGATGGGCAGTAACTGGAGTGCTTCCACTGTGAGGAAGGGCAGAGGGATTTGGGCTTGTTCACCCTGTAGCAGGGGTGGTTTGGGGGGACCCTGCCAGCACCCTCTCCTTCCTACCTACAAAGGAGGTCATGGAGAAAATAGAGCCAGGCTCTTCAGCATGGTGCATGACAGGAGAACAAGTGACAGAAGGCAAAAGTTGAGAAATGCCAGTTGGAGAAGTTTTTCCTGCTGATGATACCCAAGCAGTGAAATAGTGAGGTCATGCTGTCTCTCCCATATGTGCAGGGTTTCAGGACCAGACTGGAAAAAGCTTTGTGTGACTTGGTCTTAGCTCATAGCTGTCTCTGCTTTGTGCAGGAGGTTGGATTGGAGACCTCATGAAGTCCCATCCAACCTCAATTATCCTGAAAAAAAACTTGCTTTAGTTATTGATAATGTTGTTTTTCTGAAAAAGAATTAATTTAGAGTTATAAATTTAAAATTAATTTAGACTCATTGAAATATGGCCGTGGCACCCTAGACTTTTAGTTACAATTCTAGGATCAGGAGCATATTGAAACATTTCAAGGTTCTTTCTTCACATATGCTGTGTGGAGTGAGGCTTAGTTCAGATGAAGGCAAGTATAAGTTGTTGCTGGATTTCTTGAGCTTATTCCATATGTAGAAATAAAATTATTGGTGATTGGCTTGTGAAACATAAAAGCATTTTATTAAATTTTGAGTCTTCAGCTAATTTCTTTTTTCAGAGTTATGAAAAGACCCAAACTAAAAATATGAGAAAAGGAAAAAGTTTGTAGGCAGACGGGCAGATTAATCGTTTTCTACTACAAAAGAAATAAGGCTTTTCTCTTCCTCTGTTTTCTCTCCCCTGACCCTGTCTCTTTTTCTTGTCAGATTCTACCATTAGCAAACCTAACTGATATGCAGAGAACAACTTGGGTTTATTTTCAGAAGTTTTAATGAGTTAAAGCAGCCCACAGAGTGGTCTGAAAAGCACAGATGTTGGCAGAAAGAGGGAGGTGATGAGAGACTGTTGACAGGAGTAGAGAACAGGACCCTTCTTGGCAGTCTTGATCTATTAGGTTGTCTCATTGCATTTCCTCATTCCACTTTTAATGGGTAAGAGCTGTAATTGTCAGGCAGTTGTAATTAGTATTGTTAAAAGACTTTAGGCCTTTTCCCACCAATATCAGTGGAATACAGCTGTTATGCCAATCTTCAGTTGCATCACTTGTTTCTGTTAAAAATCACTGTGTAGCAATGTGACTTTTTTTTTTCCTTGTATTAGGTGCGGGAAGCTGCTTACAAGATTTTTCTGCATTCAAACACTCAGCAGCTGGCTCGATTGGAGGAGCTGCTTGCAAGCAGGAACAGCCTGGCACAGCTGGTTGGCTATGACACCTTTGCCCACAGGGCTCTTCAGGGAACAATGGCCAAAAATCCAGGTAGGAAGGCATGTATGGAAGGACATGTTGAGAAGTCAAACATGTAACATGAGACCAAAGGTTGTTCGTTTCTTTAGCTAAGTTTGCACATAATTCTTCCAGGGAAGTGTTCTATTGCAGTTACATTTTGCTGTATGCCATACTCAGTGGTCACTGTAAATAACAGTACTCACTGAGGAGGATCTGGTGTTTTAGTTCAGAATTGATGCTCACTTCTTAGATTATGAAGGTGTCATTATCTCAGCACATAACAAAGTAAATGGAGTACTAGATTCTCTTAAAATAATGTCAGTGGAGTAGTTTGTTAAAAAAAATCTAATGGAATTTTTATTTGGAATAGTAAATGTAAATTTAACATCCTTTAAATTAAACATCCATCTCATGTAAATTTAACATCCTTTGGGAAGGGAAGAATAATTTTAATATTTTTTCCTTCCTTCTAGAAACAGTAAGACAATTTCTGGAGAAGCTTTCTGAGCAGTTGTCTAAAAGGTATGCCTTTTTTGCTACATTTTTTTTAACCATACTCTTTATTTCAAGAATAGAGGGACTTGTGCAATAATAAGTTAGTCAGTGCTGCTTATTATGTGCTTTGATTAAATAAAAACCAAGACTTCCCCAGAATTTTGAGAGAAAGAAAAAGCTGTGTGCTTAGAATAGATTCTGTATCTGTGATCAGGGAACACCCAGGACTGAATGCAAGAAGTGCAGTTAACAGCAAACAGGAATACCAAGCTGAAGTGTGGAACGCCTATCCTTGTCTTCTTGCCATATGCACAACTCCATACATTTTGCACCTATAAACAAATTTCCATCTTTGTCCCTCTTGCCACCCTGAGCTCCACACAGCACAAAACAGTTTCGTCACTGGGTATAAATGGGGTGTATTGTAAGAATAAAAATGCTTTTGAGCTGTACAACCACAGGAAGAGGGACTGAATTTGAAAGTGCCTGAATGGCAGAAGCAGAATGAAAAGGTTTTTCTACTGTTGTATGTGGACCTGCCATTTTATCTAGTCATTTTATATAGTACTATAAATCTCTGACGATGGACATTTTATTAGGATGCAATATTATCATGTACTGTATTTCACTGCTCAAAAATCTTTCATTAATGTTTTCATCATAAAAATATTTTTCAGAACTCAAAAAGACTTTGAAATGATGACAAAGATGAAGATGAAGCTCAATCCCCACAATTCAGTAAGTTACATTTCCATATGTGATTGTCTGTTTTGTTTCTTAAAAAAAAAAATAGTATAAAGTAATCATGTTCTACAATTACTTCTACTTCAGTGTATAAGATGTAATAGAATTAGAAACATTCTCTCTACTGGCTTCAAATGCTTTCTGACCACTTAGTTGCTGTATTAAAACTAAATACTGAGTATTTGCTGTTGGTTTATACAAAGTGATAGTGAGATAACCAAAACATAAAGCTGTGAAAGGGACTATCACTTTGCTTTGAATTAATTGACTCATTTGATAAATAAAGGTTCTGCTTTAGGTTAGATTCAAGCCCAGTTTGTATACTACATTGAATGTATCTTAATGCTGTACATATCTAGATTTATCTTTTTATTTGAACTGAGTATATTTCTTGAAATCTGGTATGAAGTCCTATCATATAGTTGAATAAGAAGACCAATCTTCAAGAAGTGTTAAAAAAGTTTTCAGGTTATGATATATGATGCTATTTTTGGATTGAGCCCTAACTGTTTCAGATTACTTTTCAAAATTCTGTGACTTACTGAAACTGCAAAAATACTCAAGTGAAACAAAACTTTTACTTTGGGTTCACTTTTTGTCTGTTATTGTAATTATAAGCTGGAATTCTCTTTCAGATGCTGATGCCATGGGATCACCCCTATTACAGTGGAGTCCTTCGTGCTGAGAGGTAAGCTCCTTATGTTCCTGATTGTAATGTAAATGAGTGTCCTTGCAATAAAGACAAAGAAAGTTCTCAACATGAACAGGATTTCTTTCTTTGAAGATGTACCTCAAGATGAAAAAATAAATATTATCTGGTGGGAGGGTTGTTTGTAATATTTTTTAGTTACTGCTCGAATGCCTGTACAAGTTTTTGGCTCCTGTGTTGTTTTGCAAGGAAATATTGGCCCTCTTTGAAGATCAAAGAGGATGAAGCAGTTCTAGAACTGATAGAAAATCCTTATTCTTGTTTTGCTTTTAGGTCTTAGCAGGGCTGTACTAATGTTTAAAAGTAAATTTTGAACCCTGAATACAATTCAACTTCATATTTTAACTTCATTGTGCTTCTTACTGAATGTGTAACTTCATCCTCTTTTGCAGACTTGAAATAGGAACTTCTTCCTTAAATCTTTACTGTTTATGGATAGAATTCATTCTTATCTCTCTTGCAAAGACTGGGAAATAAATCCTTTACACAGACTTAAATAGTGCACAGGGCCTTTGCACATAATGAGATGTCAGCTCTGAAAGATGTAAGCCCTGCATGTTGTCTTTATTAGATCAGCAGCAATGACCTTTGAGGTTTCTGTTGGAAAAGATAATTGAAAGATGTGATGCTCTCACAAGGGGGTTTAGAAAAAAATTCTTCCTTCACTGCAGATTTACAGTTTTTTGGTTTTTAAACAAACATAGACTAGATGTATCTGATTAAAATAGTAGTTTGCTCTGGATCAGAAAGCTGTGGTAGTATAGACAGCATGAAAGGATTGCTAGAAGCTGGCCTGGTTGTTTTCAGAATTGGTGTGTAAGGCTTAGAGCATTAGGTGTAGAAGGCACTGTGTTTTTTACTTGTCCTGGAAGAGTGTCTTCTGGTGCTGATTGTCCTTAGTCTTACTGTCCTTCTTAGATCTCCTCACGAAGCTAACAATCTCGTGGTTGAGTTGCTGATGATCACAAGTAGATTATTTTGCTCTTTTTGGCATTAGAAAGAAAAATATTTCCTTTCCTTGGAGGACTTTGTAAGAGACCCAATTAAGTTACTTTAAGAATTGCATGGTGTCTTTGTGAAGGAAGAGCTGCAGGTAAAACAGACCTAGACATTGGCAGTGTATCTTTGCTATTTTTTTGTATTCAGGCACCAAGTCTGAAAGTTGGATCAGTGTGAAGAGTCTCCTGAATCTGTGTAGGGCCTCCCTGATTACAATCCAGGATTGGGGCCCAATGTTTTTCTCCCTCCAGCTTGGGTAGGACTATTTGTTTCTGGCAGATATACAAGCATCTACAAGACAAGGGGAAAAAAGTAGTTTTCCTTTCCATTGTGTGCAGAGCTGCTTTGCTTTAACACAAGAGTGTAGATCTTTCATGGGCCTGTTTTCTGGATAGTTGCCTTTTTGGAAAAAGTGTTTGATCTAACTGCCTGAACAAGGCTTTACATTTATTCTGCTCATATTGTGGGTGGTTAACAGGGTACTGGACACTGGGTATTCGGCTCTGAAAAGTAAAACTGCTCCCCTGCACAGTCTCAAAGACTGTGCTCTATGAGTGAAACTAGGCAGGAGTTAGAGTATTCATATAACAGCCAGAGGATGGGAATATACCTTGTCATGTCACTGCCCTAAATGCCCTGTTACCCAGATGGGAATCTCCTATTCTTTATCTTCTATTTGTACTTTCCTTGTTTGACCACATCCCTTCTTGAATGCCCTGTGGATACTATGGTATGTTCAGATCAGCACTTTTGTAACTGGAAGATGAGAACTGTATCTGTCACACAAGCCTTGATGCTTGGCTGGAGTTTGACTTTTGGCTATTTGTTGTTACTCTTTTTTTAACTGACCCAGTTATCTCATAGTATTAAATTATTCATCGAAGGAAAAGTGATGTTATTTTCCTAGGTTGGTTGGTTTTTTCCATAGGAAAATTATGGAATGCTTTTAAAAAATTTTTTTTCTTTTTTTTATTTATAAGCTCAATAAATAATTTTTTTTTTTTACTTCTGTCGTATTATATTTTGCATTTTTTCATCTTGGAATCACAAAATATATTTTAAAACAAGATGCACTTAACTGTCATGCATTTCTCCTGTTCTTTGTTTAGTCTGTTAGATTTTTCTTTTTTGTTCTCCAAGGGTTTCTCTCTTTTGGAAGAAATTTACTTTTAGCTTTAGTCTTTAACAGAAATGCCATGGTTGTATTTGTAGTAATGCTGTGCACATAGCATGGCTTATGTATTTGTCTCTCATGTTTTGGGACTCAGTAGTAGTTTGCATGGTAGGTTTTTGTATTAGGAAATTCTCTTTTCTTCTGCTTAGTAAAACATTTTTGTTGATAGGGAAGCAAATGTATGCTTTTGGGTATTCCCTTTGGACTACTGTTGTCACCATGGCTCCAGCTGAAGTACAGACTCATCATTTTCTAGGTATTGTCAGGTACATGAGATACAGATTATCTTTACAAATGTAGGGATAAAGAAAGAGACTATGAGGATTCAGTTCTTAATTAAGTAACTCAGCACTAGGGGGTGCAAGAAATATTTGATGGGACCGTGTGTCTGCTGGAAAATGTTGGCCTATTCAGCCATTCCTCTTTAGTCCTCCAGATCTCAAATGACACTAAAACTCGTGACATGTTTTTAATGTGTCTATTTTATATTTGCAGCATGTTGGGTATTTTAAATTTATGTATATATATTGTCTTGTAAATATACATTTAGTCTTTACTGTAGCAGTATTAAAGTAACAAATCCTTCACCCGATTTCTAATAACTAGTTCTAAGAGGTAGATGTTTACTTCTGTAGGATGCAGAATGCCCTCATGCGTTTGGACTGTAGAGTTCTGATGCTATTTGCTGTCGCATCGGGTTGGTTTTTGTCACTTTCCTCGGCGTTACCGCTCGTTGCTGCTGTTCTGTCCCTTGAACAGCAGGAGGCGCTCCAGACTCAAGCTGCAAGTTGCGGTTGTTCTGTCTAAACCCGGCCGCAACAATTTTCTTTCTGTCAGCTTTCACCAAGTCTTTTCCCTGGAAACTTGATCCTACTTCAAAAGTGTAAGCCTCCTGTTGATGGGAACAGGATATGTTCCTTTTTTTTTTTTTTCCCAGCCTATGTTGAGTAGCCTCTCTGGCTACACTTAAGACAGTGTAATGTTTTTGTAGCTATAGTTTAAGGGGCAGGGTAAATACATGTCGGTATAAATGTACTTTTAAGAGAAAGAGGAGACAAAAGTCTGAAATTCATGGTAGTAGTGTCTTAAAAGAAGATAGAGTAATTAGGAGAACCTCAAGAATTTTGGCAGGCTAAGGGTAATAAACCAGTGAATGCTAGGACATGCTTCGGAATCTAACAAGTAAGAAGCTGTCTAATATGTATATTATAAAACTAATAATGTTGCATTTTAGTGCAGACAAGTACCCAAGTATTAATGAAATTGCATTACTTCTCAGTAAGTGCAGCTATAATTCTCAAGGCCCTGATCTTGCAAAAATGTGGTAGTCCTGCTGACTTCTTCCAGGTCAGAGAAAAAAACACAACAGAAAATCACCACAAAATGCTGTGAGAGACTTTTTGAGATCAGCCATTTGCCTTGAAGGTAGGATTGGCTGCGCTTAGTCACTTCTGACAGAGGTGCAGAAGTGTTCTTGAGAACCATCAGCAGTGAGCTTTGTGTATTTGGTATTCACTTCTGTTTCCTTAACCTGTGGTTCTTGCCAGGCTGAGTTGACTTCACTGGCTGTAATTCACTGTTAGGATTTTTGCCAAAATGTCCCAGGTCTTATTCCACTTGAAGCTGTGATGTGCTTGCAGAGTACTTACAGATCAATGCAAAAATAAGTTTGTTTCCTGAGGTGTAGGAAAGAGAAGCCACCATGACAGCTGCAGGCATTTTGGATCCGGGGGTGCCAGAGATTAGGAATAAATCACTTCCTTTCTTGTTGGGACTATACATGGTTTACTGGCTTCAGGAGAGGGTGGGCACCATTTCTGGGTTTTTTCAGAGGGTTACCAAGTACCAAGGTATGAAAAAGTGACTGGATGTTTCACAGGTTCCTAAAAGCTGCAATTAATATTGAGGTTTGCAAGTTACTAGTAAAGAAACTTGTTCATGGCTGCTTTTTGTAAAATTATTTTTAGTTTTATGAAAGACTGTTCTCTCTTGGGAATGCCATGTGGAAGTATAGCCCAGACTTTTTGCAGAACATGTGAGAAAACTGTCACTCTGTTCAGTTTGAAAGCTGAAGTGGAAATGTAATGCAAAATATAACTAGGAAATCTTTCAACCAAAGTGCTCAGAGAGGAGGAGAACTTTGTGTAACAAACTCTTTGTAAGAAAGGTAAGGCATGCCTTCTGTTAAATCAACTAATGGAGGTATAGAAAGTCTACTTTAACTCACCAGTCACTAAAGCTGGTGGATTAAGCTTTTTGGAGGAAAATCTGAAAGTTACTGAAAAGCATTGCTGTAAAGCAGAATTCAACTTTCAAGAATTATTTCTTTAGTCAAAACATTGTGGAAGAACAAAGAAATTGTTGATTTGAAAACTAAATCAAATCTAAAAGTTGTGTACAGTGTTGATACCAATATTCTAAAGTACCCCTTGACCTCCTCCAAAATATTCTAGGAAGTACAATTAACAGAAATAAAAAAGGAATGTGAAATACAGGTGCTACTTTATAGTTGATGAGAGTACAAAGGCATTCTATTATTATTATTGTTATTATATTTAAGAAATCCAGAGTCTTCTATAAGTCATGGTTCAGAGCCTCCCTTTAGGTAAAGAATTAAGTTTCATAGTCTGGCATGTAATGAAAATTGGAAGGGGTTTTCCTTGTCTTGATCTCTTCAAGTTAACCTGAGGGGTTCATCTTACTTTTATCTTTACTAACAAGATCTTTTCAAGTTTCTTTGAAAGTTTGACAGGATCTGTTTTATTAGAGATAGTTAACTTTGTCGTCTATATTTTTGTGGATGTCAACAGGATAATAATTTTTCTCACAAAAACCCCCAAAGAGGTCAGGATATATCAGGGACTACATATAATAGCCACCAATAAAAATTTTTGCCTGGCAGCTAATTTGCAATTGTTGAGTCTGAATGCTTGTGTTCTGAAGAACAATGATCCTGATTCAAATATCCCTAATGTTCAATTTTATAAAAAGCATTCTTAATAGAATAGATGAAAGTCATGTTGCACAAAACAGTCTTAGCCTCATTCCATAGGCACAGCTTAAATGAAAGTGATTTTAGGAGTCTGCATTTTATTTAGACTCAGTGAAGTCACAGAAGCTTAGAAATAATTATTTATAATCACATACTACATCTTTGTTTCTCACAGGGGCACAGCCTTTTTGTTTGAAGCCTGCTGTTCTTGAAGAATAACCAAACCTCATTGTGTCAGTTAACTTCTTTTTATAATCGTTTTTTTAATTGGTTTGGCTACTTTGCTTCTCTTAAAAATACTGCTGGGCTGCAAACTGTGAAAGTAAAGTGTCTGGATTTCTTAAATGTAGTTTATCCTTTAATAAGAAGTAGGAATTTACATTAAAGAAACTACAGCTTTCTTTGATATTTCTACTTTTTTTAGGAGGCTACTGAGATTTCTCTTTGTAAAGTTACTTAGCTCACATTCTGACATAGAGTATATTAGAATTTTCATTCTTTCTTGGGCTTTGTTATAAACACAAATGCTTTGGCATTTGAAATCAGATGTTCAGAGTGAATTAAGTTACTGGAATATGCAAAATGAATGCAGAGCAAACGTATTATGTTCAAGTTTGTGTCTCAGTCTTTTACAGTTTTCGACATGTAAGCATGAGAGTTATGCAATTCTACAGGAGAAACAATTAATTTAAGGTTCATTATTACAATAAAAGGGACATCTTTGAGTCTTGATTTTTATCTTAAGTCAAAGCAGCTTAACTGAAAGTTTGGCACAGAGGAAAATGTTCTTTTCCATTGTAGAGGAGTTCATGTATATATTTGTTGATGCTGTTACTGATTTATGCAGGGTGAATGTGTGTTGCTGTCCCCTTTTTTTTTTTTTACATAAATGCTATATTTCCTACATCAAAACTAAAAGCAACCTTTTAAAAATAAATTATTAATATCTAGGCATGTACAAAATCGTTGATTTCAGGAAGTCTTCTTTTAGATTAATCATTGTGTTTTCTGATGGGTGTGTGTATGTCTGTAACGGATAGAAGTTTTGATATTTCCTTTTCCTGTTCTTCCAGAATTACATTCAGATCCTTTAAGTTTCACAAAATGGTTTAAGAAAAATTTATGTGCTCAAGTTCAAGGGTAGTTGGGAAAATCTTTTTGTAGCAGAGTAAATTGCAAATATCAAAAATCAATCCATACCTGTGTTTTTTTTACTGGGGATATACTAGAGGAAATGTTACATGTAACACCATCTGAGATCCATCTCTTTTGCCTGCATTTTGAAAGGCAAATTCCCATAGAAAGTACTGTGCTCTTCATCCTTTTGGGATTCAACTATACAACATGCAGTCCAGTCAGGGAAGCCTAAGTTCCAGCAAGAAGCAAGAGCTCATAGCTGGGCTCTAGACTTGTGCTAGTTATCTCTAACTGGTACCTTATGAAGCTTGAAAGTGTCAGAATATTTGTGTCCGCCCTTCTCTGGTGACGTGGGCATCCTAAGGCCCAGAACTCACATTTTAAGCAAAAGGGTAGCCAGACAGGGTGTTTGATTCTTGCCCTGGCTTGCTTAGCTGCCCTGAATCCTTTTTCTTCCTTAGGAAATATTGTAACCATGTTTCCATGTGTTTGCCAGCTTTGGAGACAGCAGTACAATCAATGTCTTTCTGGTGATCTTACTCTGCCATGTGCAGAAGAGTCTGTCTGCTCTTCTGGGGCTGCAAATTACAGCAAACAAGAAAACCTGTCTTCCAGGTCTCCTTTGTAGTAGTTATTGTCACTAAATGCTGTCTGTCTCCAGAACATTAACCTTTCTTCCTAGTAGCAGTAACACTTAGCAGAAGTTTTACTGGTAGCAGAGTGCCTCTTACTGTAGTTCAGTGGGGGTCATGATAATTTCCTTTCTGATTTCTTTTCCCAAAAATACTTGAGTGCACTTCCTGTTGGAGATAAAATCATAACTTGTCTGAATAAATGTGGAGGCTGCTTGCCAAAGAGTGTGCTCATAATAAAGCAGCTGCTTCTTGCAGTTTTATTTCAGTTTTTTACTATTTGTTTTAAATAGAAGTCACAAAGCTGTACGACTGTTCAAGCTTACAGTTAGATAACAACTTGAAAATTGTGCATAAAGTGAGTCTTAGATTGGATGCTGCTTTAACATGTAGTATAATAAAAATAATTATATGCACAGTAGGGTCATCAACATTTATTAACATGTAGTTTATGAAGATAGCTTTACTCTGGCTAGTGAGCATCTCAAGGGCAGGCTAAGCTAAAGCACTTTGGAAATTCTGTTCTTTTTCATGTAGAGTGAGTCAGTATCAGCTAATTCATTGACTGAAGTTGTGCTTTCATTCTGTCGATTGAAAAGTAATGTGTGGTGGAATCCCAGAATCACAAAATTGTTAGGGTTGAAAGAGACCTCTGGAGATAATCTAGTCCAACCTCTTGCCAAGGCAGGAATGCCTTGGTTTTGGTAGGGTTTTGTTGGGAAGCTTTAGTCTGCATTTACAAATACACTTGGTTTCATGTTTGAAAGAATAGGGATCAAAGAAGCACCAAGTGGGATAGAAGATGGGGAGCTTTGAGTTTTCCTTTTAGCTTCAGGAGAAATTAATTTTACAGTCTTGGATCAGCCCTCAAAAAGGCTCTGCATCCTACACAGACAAGTTCTGTCTTTGTTACTGGGAAATTTAAAATGCTAAAGGAGTGTATTGAGAGAAGTCTTCATCTTAAAGTTTTATGTGGTCTTTTACAAAATCTAGCCCAGGTCAGAGTGTGTTTTGAAGATACAACCTGAGACCCTTTAACAGCATGAGAATTTTCTTTGAAAGGCCTGAAGGAAGAGAGGTTTCGATTGCTGTCACAGTCACAGTCCCCATTGCTGCCCAAAGTTGAGCTACCATGTTTTTAGATTGGTGTGAATTTGAATGCCAAAATACTGTGCCTGGGAAATATGTTCTTGCAGTCCCACTAAGAGATGAAGCTGTCAGTAACTGAGATTGGGTAATCATTTACTAGCTAACAGATGCTTTTTTCTTGTCATCTGGAAACAATGAAGTTGCTAATGACTGCTACCATTTGAGTGTCTGAAATCAACCAAGAATCTTCAACAAGGGAGCATCTACTTTGTAAACTCTTCCAAATACTTTTCTACCCACGTCCATATGCCAGATTTAAGTTTTAGAGATCTAGTAGAGATTGCAGCATTTCCTGTTCTGTTCATGGAGATTTTTATTTTTGGGGAAGGTTCAAATCTTTTCAATTTTCCCCTTTTCGCCATTGTCTTCTAATCTTACCTAGTGTTACACCTTTTATGTTTCAGTAAGTAGCATTAAATCTTGAAGGTGGGGGCTCAGAAAAGAGTCAGTCATATGCTTGCTCTTGCTGCTGAAAGGCAAGATCATCTATCAGTAATAATTCCAGGAGCTGAGGTTTTGGTTATAGAACATCAGTTTCAGGTAGCTGAGATTTCAGCTAATTGCTGTTCCTAAGTAAGCCCAAAGAGAAAGTTTTCCTGGAATCAGTGCAAGTTTGGAGTTAGGTCTTCTTCACTTAGAGTTGGTTGTACTTAATTTGTGAAAATAGAGTTGATGTATGAGGTAGGAGCAAATTCAAAACTTGGGAATTAGGTCTGTGTTTTGGTGTCTGGAATGATTACTGCTTAGTGGGTATAAACTGGTATTTAGACAAAGATTTTTGAAGATGTATTACACACTTTTTGGAGGAGTAGCTTTTTTTTTCCACTACCCAGTACTCATTTTGAAGTATTATTGGTTATTATAATCTGATTGGGATAATTGCACTGTATTATGGGTTTTAACTCCTTTCTGCATAACTCCTAGGACATTGCATTGGCTAGCAAACAGTGGATGCCAGATAACTCAAGGTATAATAATCTCTGCTGACTGCTGCCAGGTGTGTCCAGAAGTAAGTTGAATATTGAATCTGTGGCATAAGACACTAGTGGTATTTGAGGGTTTTTCAATATCTTCAGCTTTGATTTGTTTTGCCCACTGGTGTAATAGGCAAGGCAGAAATGGACAATTGAGATCAGAAGTAGAAACATTTTTGTTTTGGCATTCTGTATAAAAAATGTTCTTTTTCAAAACGTTTTTCAAATTTCCATTGGCAAGAAGAACATTAACACACATCTTTCATTAAATGTGGGAGAGGTTTGATCCTGGCAATGTTCTAGCAGAAGGGACTGACATTAACTTTGTGTAGTTTCTATTAAAGTGTTTGTTTAGTCAGGACCTCATTGTACTCAAAATGTCAAGATTGTGACATCTTCAAACATTAGCCAGAGTAGGGGGCTAGTTCCTCTGGGGAGTCTGCCTTAAGGCATTATAGTCTGTTGCTGCTATTTTTCTGAAGGAGTGGATAAGTATCATGCTTTTTTCAAAGGACAAAACTATTCCAGACTGACTTCCTGCCACCACCCCACCCCCTCTCCCCACTTTGGACAGTGACAGTATATTACAAAGTATTTATCAGAAGGCCTTCTTCACATACTTTTCATCCTGGGGTGGGGTCATGGGGACATTGTGCATATTCAAGGAGTGCTGAGAATGAGAAGTAGGCATTGATCTCCCTGCAATATATTAGTGTCAGCTGTTCTATCCACGAAGAAGTATCATTGCTTTGTCTCACTAGTACATATCTTTGTATTTGACTGAAATGAAATCAAACTTTGTTTCAGAGGTTGTTTTGTTCCACCCCTCCAGCAAACACATTGATCCAGTATTTCAACTGAATGTGATAATCCTTTATGATTAGTATGAAACATTGTCTTCCTCTGATAAAGCTGGAATCTATCTCATGCTGCAGCTGTGTGCTCTTAGTCCTAGGTTCCATATGACATCTTCACACAGTAGTTGGAGTTGGAAATTTTCTGTGGAGGTCATGTGGTCCAGCCCCCTGCTAAAGCAGGGTCTCCTAGAGCTGAGGGTCCACGATCATGTCCAGGCAGCTTTTTCAGTATCTCCAAGTTGCAAGACTTTGTAGCCTCTAAGGATAACCTGTGCCAGTGCTTGCTAATCCTCACTGGGAAAAAAGTGTTTGCTGATGTTAAGATGCAACATCCTGTGTTCCTTTCTGTCCCCATTGCCTCTGGTCCTGTCACTGGGCAGCACTAAGAACAGCCTGGCTCTCTCCTCTTTGCACCCTTCCTTCAGGAATTTATACTCCTTATTAAGATCCCTCTGAGCCTTCTCTTTCCCAGGCACAACAGTGTGGCTGTGCCTCTCTTCCTGATGAGTCGAGCACTGGGCACAGCACTTCAACACTGGACACAGTGCTGAGTAGAACAGAAGGGTCACCTCCCCCAGCCTGCTGGCCATGCTCTTCCTAATGCACCCAAGGTGCTGGTCACCTTCTTTGTGGCAGGGGTCCCTCACTAGCTCATGCTTAACTTGGTATCCACCAGGACCCCCTGCTCGCTGTCTGCAAAACTCCTTTCTTGCTGGGTCTGGGTGTCCCCCAGCACATACTGGTGCCTGGAGTTGTTCTCCGCAGGTGCAGTGGAGAAGTTCTTGAACTTCTTGAAGTTCCTATCAGCTCATTTATCCTGTAAGCCTGTAAAGGTCCCAGTGGATGGAAACAAGACCCTCTGACATATCGGCCACTGCTCCCAGTTTAGATGACAGTTTGATGTTATCTGCCAGTGGCTGGACACGACAGGACTGGACCCAGTACTGACCCCTGGAGCACACTGCTGGTCCTTGGCCTCCAAGCAGCCTTTGTGGCACTGAACACCCTCTGCACCCTGCCATTCAGCCAGTTTTCTGTCTGCTCATCCAGCCCATACATTGACAGCTTCTCTGTGAGGATCTTATGGGAGACAGTGTCAAAGGGCTCACTGAAGTCCAAGGAGGTGATGTGCACTGCTCTCCCCTTTTCTGCCAGGCCAGTTATTTCATCATATAAGGTTATCGAGTCTTTTTAAGCATGACTTGTCTTTGCTGAATCTATACTGACTGCTCCTGGTGATTTTCTTGTCTTTCATGTACTTGGAAACGGTTTCTAGGGTTAGCTGGTCCATCAAAAGAAAAATTCTGCTCTTAGAAAATTTTGAGCAGTCTCTACACATCTTTTGATTTTTCTTATTTCTTGTGTAAAAGTTATCTAATTTCATCAAATGTTTTCAAGGGGCTGTTCTTTAATTTCTTATTATTTTCATGTTCTCTTATCCTGCAGCTGAACTCACTGTTGGGAGCAACATGTTTTAGTTTCCTGCAGCTGTGAAAATCTGATGTTTTGTTATGAATGTGAGCTGTTGGTAGTGTTAAATTTTGATTTACTGAAGTCTGTGTTTGTAGTACTATATCATATGTTTCTTTCCTGAAATACCTTGTACGCTTGTCTCTCTTCTCCCACTGGGCAGAGAGGAAATAGCACAGGAATCCTGGATGGTACTGGATGTCTGGGGGGAGGAGGGTGTGCAGGCTTTGCAAATAAGCATAGATTTGGCAGGACAAATTGAAATGCACTCAGCAAAAAAGCCCTGCAAAGAGCCCTTGTGCAATGAAGCCACTTGAGCTTGTGGTGTGTATTGAGACAGTACTTTTGTAGCCAGATATTAGTTAAAGAAGCAATTCTTTGAATTACAGCTTACTATTCATAGTGGCATGTAGGATGATAGTACAAGATTTTAAAGTGATATGACAAAAACCAGTTCTAAACTGTTATGGAGGTTGTTATGATTTGCTGCCAAAGATGGGGTGTTTTAACTGGTCTTGTAGTCTGTACACAGGGAGAGCTTCAGAGCAGAATCGGGAGGTCTGAAGCACTTAGTGGTGTGTTTCAGTTTTAATGGTAACAGTCTGGCAAGAAGGCAATCACTGGGTGATTCTATAAAAGTATGGAGACATCTGAGATTTACCTGCTAAAGCTTTCCAAAAAGGGCCACTGTTGAAAGCATTCAATTCTTAGGAATTACTGTGTTAAAAATTCTTAGGATATTCAACACATACCCTGTAATTCTGTATGTTGCAGTGGAAGGGACAGTTCTCTGTGTCAGTCAATGTCCTTTGTACTCCAAATTTCTGTGGTTTATATGAAAATTAACTCATCTCTTCTGCTTTCTTTTAGAGACTCGCTTTCAGTCTTTCTATTGAACTTGATCTAAAGTGATTTATATCATGCTTATTCCTTGGGTGTAATGACTTTTTGAGTAAGAGGGAAAACATGTACATGGAAGCATGCAGTGTGTGAATTTAAGTGTGAAGTTCTTGAAAAACTGTGTTTGTATGGTAGAAGCAAAATCTGCTTTATTTTCTGTGTTCCAGTATAGTTTAAAATAGAATGGAATACACGACTTTATCTTCTTGCATTTGTGGTGTGAAAATAAGCAGAATCTTATACCTCACTATATCATGGCTTAGAGGAGTAACCCCAACTTGCTGTGCCTCACTGCTCAGTGATGCCCATCAGTGAATCAGAGCTGCAGTTGTAAGCAGCACTTCAGCAAATGAAGGATCCCCAGTGGGTTTCTTTTTCAGGTCTTCTCTGTGGGAGTGGGAAGGAAAGGAGGGTAGGTGTGTGGGTAGGGACTATCTGGTTCTTTCACAGCTGGTCTGTAACTAAGCCTTTTGATCCCAGGCCTTAAAACAGCATGGTTCTCATATTTGGTGTCCAGCTATTGTAGTCTAGCTGATCCATGTTTAAATTTCAGTGACTGTGATGTCTAGAGTTAAACAGTCTTTACTCTCAGACCCTAGAAAATAGCATAAAATAACGCTTGGGCTTTGTATGTGAAATGAGACAAGAGTATTTTTTGCCATTTGGGGTGCACACACACAGCTACTAGCAGATTCCAGTTCTGATTTTGCTATTGCCTCAAAAGGGTTATGTGGTGCTGATCAGCTGCTTAAAGGTGTAATTTTGCAAAGCTTTTATTTGCTTGATACACTTGTAGTGTGTTTACTTTTTAGGGTCAGAGTCTCAGGGAGTGTAAACCCCTCTACAGACTGCATACATCTCTGAACTCCTTTTTGAATTTTTTATTCATTCTGTTTATGTGTGTGCATGCAGATGTATGATGTCTTCCTCCCTATGAGTGTCTTCTGTACTACATCTTGAACCTAGTTGGTTGAGGTTAGGCTCAGGAAACTGTGTTGGCCATGTTTGAAATCCATGTCACATACTGAAATTTCCAGGTGGCTTGCAGCTTTAAGATATTTTTTACATGGCTCAAGAGAGTCCCCAGAGCTTGAGGTGTGATTTTTGTGTGGGAGGTGATTGTGTCTACTTGGTGTCTCTGTTGCTGCAGTGAAAGGCAAGACTGCAGAGTCAGCAGTGCTTACCAGTTGGTTTCCTGACCTAGCTGGGGATTTGGCTTACACCACAGCCAAAGCCAGCTTGTTTTTCTGATCAGTCACACGATGCAGCCTTGGCATGGGAAAGGCACTTAAGTGCCAGTGGCCTCTTGAGTATCAAAAGCCACTGCTTGGCCACCCATCATGTTGCCATGGTCTGTTTGGGCTGCATGTTCACCACATTTCTCAAAATCATAGTCAACATCTGTTGAATTTGGTATCCAGATTTGAAATAATAATTGAGGTACTGCAAAGCACTGTGCCTGTAACTTGGTTTCATTATTTGAAAAAAAAAGCCAAACATGCTCGCTGAGGGTCTTTGGGCTGAGCTGGTGTATTTTGTGACATCCTGTGGCTTGAAGGTGAGTACTGTAGTTTATGTAGCTCTGCTGACTGACTGGTTTGGGATTCTTGTATTCCCTTAGGTACAACATTGATCCTGGCTTGTATTGTCCATTTTTCTCTCTTGGGGCATGCATGGAAGGTTTGAACTCTTTGTTCAGTCAGCTCCTAGGGATCTCTCTCTATGCTGAACAGACAAAGAGAGGAGAGATTTGGTCTGAAGATGTTCGAAAGTTGGTAAGTATTCTTGTTCCCAGCATCTGAAACCAAAGGGAAGATAATCAAGATAGTGTGTTCCTGTGAGCTATGAATCAAACTTTAAAAAAAAAATAACTTGGATACCTATCAAAAACACAAAGTAGTTGTCTAATTTGAGTTGAAGTTAGATCTCAAGAGCTTTATCATCTCTTTAAGTGCCTTTTGGATGTTTGGTATTTTATGGCCTTTTAATAGCTCTGTGTCAACAATGCCTGAATCAGAAACATTTTCTGTTTGGAGATTATTGTTGCACCTTTCTGAATGGGCCCTGTTAGTTTTAGTTTCAGTTGGTAGATGACCTTAGATGACTAGAATGCTGGAGGTGTGTGTCCTAGCTGTCATGTGTCTTTGCCTCATTTTTTTTTTTTCTCTTTAAGTCATCTTTACTTTGAGATTGATTTTTATTTTTCTGCCCTCTTTTTAGGGGAGGGTAGAAATCAAAACTTGGGCAGTCAGGTTCCCAAGTTCCTTTGTTGTCTTCCTACATGTATTCATTGTCAGATCTTCTCCACTGCTCTTCTATCCTCAGCCTCCAGCAGGAGATGCTGTTCTTTATATACTGTGGGTCAATTTATAATTACTCCTTACTCTTTCTGTTTTTATTTCTGTGGTAAATCAGCTTCTCTTTGTCATTTGTGGGCTTTTTTAACACAGAAAGTACTTTTAATACTAATCTGTGACTAGTTTTCAGTGAAATGCAGAAATGTCTATAGTTTGAGATACAAGATGTGAATTTTGTCTATATATTTATTTTCAATTAAAATAAAGAACAGATTTTATATTAATTATTCCCAGTTTGTTTGTTATTTCTTCATTATAAGTCTTGGGATTTGAATATTATGTTTTCAGTTTGCACATTATCAGTGCTTTCACTATGGAAATTATACCCTTTTTTTTTCAGGCTGTTGTTCACGAAACTGAAGGTTTGCTAGGGTACATCTATTGTGACTTCTTCCAGCGACCTGATAAACCACATCAGGTAACATTTATGATCTGACTTCAGCTTGGGTTTTATATAAGTAATGATTGTAGCATTAGTGCTATTTACAATCAATATAAATTTAGTAAAACTTTCCTCATGTTAAAATAAATTTAAACAGGGAATGTCTGTAACTTCATGTGTGGGTTTAGGTAAAATATTTTTTAGAGCAAGCTTTCATTTAAAAACAAAACCCAGTAGGCTGAGCTCAGACTGTGGCACAAAATAACAGGTGCTACAAAATGTTTAGAGAACTCTGTTTAGAAGAATGGTAGATTTAAACACTTGTTTTCTGGCCTACTGTTTACCAGTAGAAACAATCTGACATTTATACTTTCTAATCTTTACACTCAACTAATTTTATTCTAAATTCTCTTTAAAACTGTAGATGGTTCTAACTGTTGTGGCTCAGTCACTACCTAGTGCCAGTATATTTGCAATAGGATGCAGAACAGTAGACACTTCACTCAGCAGAAGCATCTGCAAATTGCCACCTTTAGTGAGGTGATGAGTGGACAAACTTTAAACCTACATTAGTTAAATATATAACTCTTTTGCTAGCAATTCACAAGATACTAATAGTGCTGTGTGGTATATTTTATAAAGAAGTTACTGCTGAAGGTTGAGGAGAGAATTTAATCTGTACATTATGGATTTGACACATCAGTAAATTTCTTGTCACTAGTGATACCGGTTAGAAAGTTTGAACGGTTTGGATAATTCTAAAACATAAAGAAATAATTTTATTTTCTAGAAGCAACACAGCCTTTCCTTTATGGAATAAAGTAATTTCTTTATGAATTTGAGGTATATGGTAAGGATGGAGAACAGTGTTGTTGTTCAGTAGCAGCACTGAATTCTACTTGTGTAGCTGAGTATATGTTCTGATTTGATTTAACAGTTTAGTTTAATTTGATCATTGTTTTAATATCACTGATCTAATGACATTGGCTGTCCATGTTTGTTTTTGCCTTGGAAAGGACTGTCACTTTACAGTTCGAGGAGGCAGGCTAAAGGAAAATGGAGAGTACCAGCTACCTGTAGTTGTTCTTATGCTGAGCCTTCCCAATTCAGCAAGGGGTGCACCAACGTTACTAAGTCCTGGCATGATGGAGAATCTGTTCCATGAAATGGGTCATGCTATGCATTCTATGCTGGGGAGAACTCGGTACCAACATGTCACTGGTAAGAAAGTTACAGTCGTGATTTTTTTTGTTTTAGTGAAATGTTTAATTTCCAGAAGAAAGGTGTAGATTAAAAAAAAATTAAAAATAGAACAGAACAAAAGAATAAAAAGAGTATGAACCAAAAATGGTTGTCATGTTAGTAGTTCTATACCCTTGATGATTTGAGAATACAGTATTGAATCTGCAGATATTATGTAAAACTCAATCAAACAACATTTTGAATATTCTTGTTCTAATAAGAATTAGGTGTTTGTATCTCTTTTTTTGTACTGTTGATCTTTATTCTGTTGGTGGTATCCACTCTTTTAAGTTTGTCTTATGTGGAGTTCATAATCATTGGAATAGTTGGAGGTTGGGAAATAGGTTGTACCTACTGTAAAACCACATTGAATCCTGGGTTGGAAATGATTAGGAAAATGAATGGAGGAAAATCAGTGAATTAGGTCTTGCAAAGAGTAGTAAGGGTATTGGCTGGCAGGTCTCTGGCTTCTATAACCTTCTGCAGTTGTGGCAAACAGGTCAAACACCCATGCTGGCTAAGGCTGCTTGGCATGCTACTTTTTTTACCTGGGGACAGCTTGGTATATTCTTTTCTATAATAGTATGCTGGAAATCTCAAGTGCAGTAGACATTTACTTATTAAAAAATAAAAACCAAACTACAAAACAGGTGAGATTGTGAATCCCTTGTCTGAAGAATTAGTTTTTTAATATCTTTTACCATTTTTATACTAATGATACAAAGGGGTGTTAATGTTCAGTTAATGTTTTATCAAAAGATACCTTTGCACTCAGTGGCAAAATAGTCTTTTTTTAAGTTGTCCATTTAAAATTAAAGTTGACTGAACTATTGTATAAGTATGTCACTACTAGACATTGTTAAAACAGATGAACACTGCATAATTCCTTGAGTATAAGCTCTGTATAGTCTTTGGGACAGCTAAGGGCTCTCCCCCACTCCTTCCACTCATATAGCCTTGCTCATCTTGAGCTACAGGAGTACTTATATGCCCAAAATAGCCACTTCAGTGTGAGTTCTCCTCTTGTGCTGAATCATGTGTTTCTGCATGTCAGACTCTTGAAGGGGCAGGAAGTGGCTAATTGTGAGGCTCAGATTTTCCAGGAGTCCCTGTGTATGGTTTCTGTGTTGCCTTAGCTCCAGGCAGTCCTGCATCCCAGAGGATTTCACTCCAGATCTAGCATTGCAAAAGCAGCATTGGAGGTTGGAGGTCAGTGCTGTTGTTTCTGCAGAGAATCCTTTTTTAATGGATTTGGAATGTGTAAAAATCAAAGGGCTTGTCGCAGGGATGCCTGTTAGGGGCTGTCTGCTCTCATGGAACACGAGGGTGGTAAAGTATGGAAACAATATGACTACAGGCTATTGTGAGCACAAAAAAAATTGACATTCTAGTTGAGATGAGCTGAGTAATTTGACATCTTTCCTGCTCTCTCTTGCCTTACTTTTCTTTGATTCAGAACTGCACAGTGCAGATCATGCATTTTCAGAGTATAAGGAGAATTTTTGCTACCAAATGGATTTTTCAGCAGTGGTGCACAAACAGAATCACAGTTTTATGTGTCAGTGCAGAAGTGCATATAGCTAATGTGTCTGTGAAAAGGTCCAGTGTGATTTGAAATTACATCAGAGCTGTATCTAACAGCAGTGGGTATTAGAATGGTAAAGGTACTGGTAAAACTTCATGCAGTGTTTGGGCATGTTCATTTTGTGTGTCTAGTCTGAAGGTGAATTCAAACTGCAGCAGGTACAGAGAACTAGAATGGATAGTTTCTTAGACTTTATCCTGCTTTTGGATAATGATGCTCTGAGAGAATATAGTTTCTCTCTATTTAGTAGGTAAAAACCAGTGTGATAAATGCTATTTGTAATAAAGAGCAGTATCTGTCTGAATCACTGAGTGTAAACAGGTTATAAGTTAAGATTAACAATTAGAGAAAGGTTTGTAGAAGTCAAAGGAGTGATTTTAAAAACCAGTCTTCAAATAATAGTAAAAGCAGACTGGGATTTAAGACTGATTCTGAATGTTGACATTGTTTCTGGCAGACTGGGATAGAGGTGGTGACCCAGTGGGTCCACTATGAAAGCAACAGCTTTTCCATTGCTAACTTTAATACAGAAATTAGAAATTCAGCTTTGATTTGGCAATGTGTTACACTTTTTAGTCACTTCCATTGGGTAAGATGCTGATAAATATTAGAGTGAATAAGGTTTTTGGGAAAGGGCTTTTTTGAAAATAGTAACAGCTGAGATATTACCTCATTGCACTTACATAGAACACGTCTTCAATCTGCAAGAGTGTTCTTTGAGTGAATGACTCGGTGTCATAAAGCGAGGTTAATGTAAAGCATAAGAAAGCTCAGCAAACAGATGGAAGCTAAAACTTGTAACTGTGAATGGGATTAAGGCAGAGTTTTATTTACATTGTAGTTTAATTTAGGTTTAGGACACTTAAATAGATTTGGTGTTTCATGTAGGGCCAGTTTGGCTACAGTCTGGTTTAGTTTAAAAAGGGTGTGATCCAGAGCTTTATAAGGTGTCTCACCCAGCTGTTCAAATATTTTGTTTTACTTTGTGATTTATAGTAAAATGTGTAGGATTATAATGAAGCTTTTCTGGCAGTATGTACAATAATGGAAATAAAATATTGACTTAATAAATGAAAGAACATTAAAGTTCACCAAAAGTCCAAATTGAAAGTTGCAAAACCTTTTGGGAAGAGTTAACTATTTGTTAGTGAAAATAGCAGATGCTAATGTGTACAATTATTCTACCTCTAGGAACCAGATGTGCTACTGATTTTGCTGAAGTTCCCTCAATTCTGATGGAGTACTTTGCAAATGACTATCGAGTGGTTAACCAGTTTGCAAGGCATTATAAAACAGGACAGGTAGGGAAAAAATGTAAAATTTTGAAAATAGGAAAAAATGTATATAGGAAAAGAATAATCTTTACGTGTGTTATTAATTAATTATGTTTAAAGTAGAAATAAACAATGGATAAAGTTATTTTAATATTACAATTTCAGTTATTCAGAAAAAATTTTAATATTGTCATTGCAAAAAAGATAAATGTAAATCTGTATAAGAATACTAGGTTCTTATATCCTAGATTCCAATTACATATTTAAAACTTTCAGCCTTTTTTTTTCTACAAGGTATAGTAGGTGAACAACTTCTGTGTGAATCAAGTTGTTTGGAATGATTTAATATAACTACAGGTAAGTTATGACAAAAATAGCATTTGTCATTGAACTTTCTAAAGTCTGTCTTAAAATAAAGCTCAGATAACCAATCATGGATATAAATGGAAATTATCTGCAGTGTTTCAAAATTTCCATTTTTAGCACAGTGTAGGGCAGTGAGTGAAATATTTTGTGATGAAAAATATACTGCTCTATTTAGGATTATATTAGGACTAGTTAGATTCTGTTAGTCATGAATTTCTGCATTAAAACTGATGATGCCATTCTTACATGAAGTTCTTCTTTATCAGTCTGTTACAAGGATCTGCTTTCTGTGAGGTATTTGGAAAGCAGTGCTCTTTGGAGCAAGGTGACTTTTGGTGGTCACTTTAAGACATGGTAATAGAGAATGATTTATATTTATACAGACATTTCAAAAATTCCTCCTAAGTTGTGTAGTGTTATACTTCATTGGAGCTTCTTATCCAGTACTAAGCATTCAGTGCATTTCAGTATTATGGAAGTAGAAATGTGTTTACCTCCATGAACAGTTAGGAAAATATGCTATCTAACTTCTCTTTTAATAGATACTGTCTGAGAAATTTGCTCTGTAATTTTTCTTTTTTTCTTTTTCTTTTTTTTTTTTTTTTCTTTTCAAGAGAGCAATTGTTTCTGCAGAATTGATTGCACTAAGAAAGGTCTCTTTGACACCTGGGAATTAAACTCAGTTCAGGAGTGTTGATCATTTATCTACTTGAATGTACATACAGAAATAGGACTTTGTAATGTTCTCTTGTTCTCTATAAAGTTCATGAAGTGTTTAAACAGCATGGAGTTAATCTGATTGCATACGAGTTCAGAGAATGAGCTTCACTAAAACATCTGAAAGAGATTTGTAGAACATTATTTATGGCTTTGTATTTTCAAAATGACTTGACAAATCTAAACCATGTTTAGTTTCAGTGCAAAAGCTAAGAACCAGACATTGTGTCCCATTTGGCATTTCCATAAACTACTTCTGTTTATTGGTGGCGAAATCTTCCCTTTTCAGACAGCAATTGAGAGAGGTTTGATGTAAAAGCCCAGTCTTGAAGAGAGCAAGAATGGATTATGCTGGATGATGAGAAGAAGAGCCTGAAACTGCTCTGTGGCTCTTGAGAGTGTTAGATTCCTTCCTTTTAATTGCTTTTTTAAAATTTTAGAATGCATTTTTAAGCCATTATCCAACATATATAAATCTGCTTTTGCTTTTATTGGTTCATCTAAGCTGACTTTAGGTGTCTGATATCGAATTTCCATATTTGTCATTTAAATACAAATAGATCGAAGCAATATTTTCTGTTGTGTGTATGTTATGAAGTAGTTCAACTTGAAAATCCCATCTCTCTTACATTTTCAACTTCACAAAGATCTTTTTGGGGCTTAATTTCTCTGCTTGTTCCCTGATTAATTCTTTTGTGGTGCAAAGAGGAAATTCAATTTTTTTTTTGTTTGTTTCTCCAGTTTTTGATTTATTTGAAAGAAAATGAGTCCACTTTATCCCCTTTTCAAGGGGAAGTAAGAAAAATGGACAAAAAAGGTAGAATGTGAAAACTGTGAAACCATTTAATCAATATGTTGTTCTCTATGAGAACATACATTAATTTTCTTCTTATGAATTAAGAGACTGAGCTTTTCTATGCTAGAAGGCTGCTAGAAAACTGTGTTCTGCACCAGCTACACCACACAGCTCTGCTGGATGTTTGCAGAAGGTGGACTTGCTACTGACCCAGTTTATGTTGGAGGCAATGCAGATAATTTTACACAGCGTCCTTCTTTTGGCATTGCTGCATCTGCACTCTAGTTTTTGCATGGAAACTTCAGGTGGTGTGGTTTCTAATATTCCTACTGAACATAATTGCACCAGAAAAACTTGCTAGTGTAATCTCATCTTATATTAGCCATTGCTATAAAAGTCAGTTGTAAAAGGACTCATCTTTGAGGATCTGCACTTATAATCAGTGCTTATGATTGTGGGAAGAGGAAGAGAAAGAGGTGTTTTGATTATTAAAACATCTGAACTGTTGAAAATTGTATTTTAGTAGCATTGCAGAAAAAGAAATTGATGGGCAGACGTTCGAAGATGAGAGCTCATTTAGATGTAGATCATGAGGTTCTGGTTGAAAATATCTTGAAGTTTATAGAAAGCTTGTTCCTGCTTTCTGTCTCTTTTGAAAGGTTGTGCTGTTGAATGTTGAGGAGTGACAAAGCTTGCAAGCTCTCCTGTCAAAAGGAGCAGGTCTTTTGAACTTAGTTGAAAAAGCTGGCCAGAACAAATCTAATTGTTTCAAGAAAATAGCAGGTCTAGTTTTCCTTTCATCCAAAAGATGACTCAAACCAAAAAACCCTAGAGATAAAATGAATAAATAGAGAGGACTGTAATAATTAGTTACTAAAGTTGGATTAATCAGGTAAGCTCATGAAGTCAAGCCATACCAAAATGGGGACATTACAGCACCTAAGCAGACAGTCTGGGGCATGGGTGCCATTATGTATCATTGTGATTTTGTTTGATTTCATTTGTAAAGTGCAGAGATACATGGTAGGTCTGAGCTAAATAATTTTAAGCTTTTGTGTCTTTGGAGGCTCTCTTGAACAATGGCCAGTGTTTCAGCTGTTCAAATTTGAGCTGAGTTCATTTTTCACAGAGATGGAATTACAAAGAAAGTATTGTATTAGCATGATTGAAAGAATAAGCCCACAGATAGTACAGTTACAATGTGTTGCAATTACTACACAACAGGAAGGAGTTAAGCATGCTTTGGGACACAGGGAATTCTTTTCTTTTAGCCACCATGAAAACTGAAAAATTCATTCCAAGATCTTGAAGTTACTTAATGGAGAAGGATAGAAGAGTGGACTCAAAGTAAAGCATGTAGTGTTTAAATTTTAAAAATTGACTGGTTATTCAATGGCATAGTTTCAGGCAAAGCTCTGTAAAGTCTTTCTTTTAGAAAGAAGATGACAGTCTCATTCTGGTGTTATCAGAGAGTTCATCTTTCAGGAGAAGTGAAGTAAGAATGCTGATACCTTTTTTTAAATTCATTCAGCTGCTTATTAAGCAACTGCGTGAGATTGTAATGGTGCAAGGAGGAATAGTTTCTACTGCCTGAAACAGTACATGCTCCAGTTCAAGACCTGAATGTGTCTGTGTGCATGACATTCACAGAAACATACTTTGGAGTGGAGTTGTGATCTTTGAAAAACCCTCTGGAGTCAAGTTCTCCTTCCCTGAAATCTTAAGATCCCAAAGGTGTTTTGGGAAAAATAAGTGACTTCTTTATCAATTTAAATTCTTTCAATTTAATCTAATTTTGGCAGTGTTTTTCTGGTGCCAAATTCTACTTGGCTTGTGAATTGTGATCACAACACAATCTTTGAGCCAGGTTAGTAACACAGATCGATTTAAGAAAGACATAAATATTTTTTTCTCCTTTGCCTTTTTGTCAGCAGGTGGTTTTATAAGAGTGACCTGTACTTTCTTCTTGATTTTACTTTTACTTTCTTCTTGATTATTTTGATTTTCTGCCTTATTAAATTGTCTGGCTCTATACCATGCTTGACCTAGCTAACTTTTGACTTGGAGAAGAGGTTGGAAGCCTTAGCAAGTACTGCATAAAGCAGCTGCACAAGCAGAGATTTTTTCTTACCAGCTTCAACTTTGAGATTCTAGAGTCAATTGATAAAATTTCTTCACTTAGGTGTGCCTTCTCTAGAGCTGGGTTTTATTCTGTGAACATTGCTTGTCTGGAATTCATATAATTTGCAGAGGATCTAAACATATGGCTCTGCCATATCTGTAGACTTTCTTGGATTATTTCTTGAATGCTTCAACACACTATAAAAGCATAGGTGTGATTTTAGAGTCAAGCTTACTACCTATATGTTTGGAGATGCTACATGTTAAACATAACTCTATACATATTGTACAACTTTCAGTACCTTTTTAATTTTTTAGCAAAAATGCAGTTACTTAAACTATATTCCATTTGTTTGGTTAAGGAAGCTGCTAGGGAAAAAAAAGAAAATGTTTGTTAGGAAAAACATCTCTTGAAAAACTTCAGCAAGTGGTGGAAGAAGGGTAAGGTCAAGCATTCATAGACAGATGTTCTTAAAAATGTGGCATTAAAAAGTCTTTGGATGTTTTTGCAGACATCTGGATGGAAAGTCAAAAGGTTTTTTTTATAATTACTTGACAAGTATTTCTGACTTTTCAGTATATGGTGGCATGGATAATTTTATTGCCATAGATGTGGAATAAATTTAACTTCATTAAAAATTTCAAAGGGTAGATATTTACTGTTCAGTACAACTAAATATTTTTATGTGGGTTAGGGCAGAAGGTCTGATGCTGTCTCAGTTGAAGTTATGAAAACCCAGAATTATTAAGCTCAGTATTTTGAGTTGTATGATGTGGGAGGGCTTTAACTGCCCCAGTCTGTTCTTTATGTCTAAAAATAGTAATAAGATCTTTTACAGGCATATAAGGGAATATGGAATTAGTTTATAGAAAAACAAACAGATTTTGCTTAGTGATTTCTCTGTTGCTATGTGAATTAATGCTGATATCTTAATTGACCATTTAATGCTTTGTTTGGCAAATATTTCCTTCCTCAATGCAAAGCACTTCAAATGTGTTTTAGTACCATAAGGGTTTTTTTTGTATCTTCAGCCTCCTTTAGTAATTAGCTATTTAAACACAATTTACGAATAAACAATAAGTCTAAATGTGACCTGTTTGGTTTTTTTTCAAGCCACTACCAAAAAACATGGTGTCAAGATTATGTGAATCCAAAAAGGTGTGTGCTGCAGCTGATATGCAGCTCCAGGTATGTGTTTTGCCTTCTAGTTTCAACTCTCTATTCAGCACTTACAAAATGTATTTTTGTTTTTATAATTTGACCAAATTTTTTATTTTATGTAGATGTGTTATCTAGGTATATGAAAATTAATTAAAATTAATTAATTCTTATATTAATTTTATGTTTGTTTTTCTGAACATATTCTGTGTTGTCTGCTTAAACCTAAATGCTTCTATCTATAGGAAAATACTATGAAAACCACAGCTTTTGAAAATGGTTGGATTATCAGAATTCCCAAATGTAGTTTAAGATTGAATTCTTGAGTTGATGGAATCATTTAAGGAGAACTTGAAGTAGAGGAAGTATTGTGTACCTTGGATCATTAAAATATAGTAGGAGTGGGAGATACAGGCTACCACAGTTAAATCAAACCAGCGCATCTATTTACTAGAATGTGATTTGAGTTCCTTGTCCTCTGCAGCTCCAGATGAAAGTGGCCACTTGTCACATCAAAATGGCTGGCTGAGCTGTAAGAATGTAAAACTTCTCTCTCTTAGTGTTAGGAAAAGTAACTAAATTCATAAACCTTCGTTTTCTGTGGGTAGGTGTGATTGATCAGTAATTTCTATAAACAACCAGTGATGCTGTTCTTCAAAGGAAGTAAAGGAAATCAGATTTCTATCTAAAATGGTATTTGGCCTTTTTCAGTCCTGCAATAGCAGTTCTCAGATGTGTACAGTAGCATTAGCATCCAGCCAAGTTTTTTTTACAGTACGCATTTGGCTGTGCTTAGTGTGCTACAAGGTTTTGCTGTTTGATTCTGTTTTCTTCATTGTTTTTCTTTAAGCACAAAGCACATAGTTTTTCCTTCTACAATTAACCTGGTGTTTAGGTGAGATAACTCTGCTAGTACCTTAGTGAAGGTTAGCTGCTGAGATGGGAAAGAAACAAATTTACAGATCTTTGGTATGTCTTCCTTTGAGAAGTGGCCAAATGATCACAACCCTGTCTACAAACAAGAGTTGGGCTGGTTAATTGAAGTTGATCTGAAAAAGAAACTTCAATATTTGCAGTTTTCTCTGTGCAGTTACATAGAAGATTTTAAACTAAGAGAAGCCTCGAGTGTAGACCTGTAAGTTGTATACATGTCATTTACACTAGTCAAAGCCAGACTGAACACTGTTTTCAGTGTTCAGTATTTTTCCTTGGTTAAATGTAATGGGCTTTTGAATTGGACTTTTGAATTGTGCTGTCAGTGCAGTGCTGGCTGTCAGCAGGCAATGTTGGCTGGGCAGGTGCTACCTGTGCCTATACCTCTGTGACATGAAAATATAACTGCACTCTCTCTACAGGTTTGATTTTAAAATGCACACTGCTAGCTTTGAAAGATTCTCATAGACATGTCTGATTATCCAGAGAGAATATGGGCCAGAATATAAATAATTAATACAAGAGGTTTTTATTGGGGAAAAAAATTCCGGATTGAAATAAAATTTATACTGTGAATACTTAATTGTGGACTTTTACTCATGGGGGGCACAACACATATAGAGATTAGTAACCACCAAAGTGTTGATGAGGTCCTTTGACCTGCACCCTTTCTTTTCTGATGTCTCTGTCCATAACAGCTATGTATCAGTCTGACAGATTTCTTTCAACTTTTTATATGTATTTGCTATGATTTTGTCAAGGTTTGAGACCAAGCTGGCATTGTGGAGGCTAAATGGGCTCAGATATCAAGCAATATAAGTCACAAAGATATTCACAAGTGATGTGGCCTCCCTGTTCTGTGGTGCAGCAGAGAGTATTCCAAAAGGAGAAGTCATTGCATCAGTTGCTTGTGGTGGGGCTGTGCAATGTCCCTGCTGTTGTTGGCCCTCAGCTGTTCCCTGGGCCTCTTTAGAGTCTGTTTTGGAGTCATTCCACAGCCTGTGGCTCAAGAACACCCACTTCTGGTGGGCTCAAGTTCCCGTGGGTGCCTAATGATTGACTGCTGCTGGCAGTGATGCAGTGATTTAGCAGGCTGCTTGCCATCAAATTTTTCTTGTGTAAATTAAGTTAAACTAGTTTCAACACATGCCAAATGACCACAATGCCATACTGAATAATATTATTCATTTCCTACTTTCAGCACTATGTTTTTGGAGATGCCAGGTGTAAAACTTGCAGAAGTGTGCACTCATTTCAAAGAGACAAATTGGCAGAACTATTCTGTTGAATAATTCAAAAATATCCCAGAGAAGTTGACTACATGGCAAATACAAAGCTAATACATTCCATTTTAGAAGTGCATATTGTAAGTCATGCAAATTAAAAAGTATAATAATTAATTGAAGCAAAATATATTTTAATTTCCAGATGCTAAAAGATATACATGCTGCTAGCTGTATACCTGAAAATACTGTGAATGATGATTCTAATACTGTTCCTTCAGATTTTGCAAAGACTATATTCTGTATTGATGGCTAGATGCTATGTTAGCTATATTTGACCTTTAGAAGTAGAAAAAATGCTGACAAATATTCCAGCAGTGTGGAATACACCTGGAAGTTCTTCTTCTGTGGTCTGTTCAGAAAATAAGTCTATTGGCACATGAAAGTAAGAAATATTGCTGCTTTTTCATAACTATAATACCTCTGAATTTTCTTTTAGGTGGTGTAATCAGTTACTCAGAAGGAAAGATAGGAGAGTCCATACATCTCCTAAGGCTTTTGCCAGGCAGATTGAATCCCAGAATCTTTCAGTCAGTAGTAACTTCACTGGAAAGTGCCTAAGTGTGTGCATATTAATGCTATTAAGCAGACAAGGAGCTAGAAAGAACTGGAATCAAGTGAAACTTATAAATACCAATGTAAGTGCAAAATAGAGAGACAGCATGAAGATTAATGAGTTTTGGTGGCATTTTTATATTTTTACATCTTTTCAGAAATGTGTTTTACTGAAATTAGAAATCATCTTCTGTCTGACACTGCTTGATATTAAGTATTAGCTTGCTCCTCAGCAGTATCATCTAAAATCCTGTGGTCCTGGGATGTGTTTCCCTTTCCCATTTCAAAGGCCTCTGTAAACACACAGAACTGTGGTTTGTAGATGGAAATGCATTGTGGGTATAAAGTTCATCCAAGTTTATTTTCAGGGGTGGTTTTTTTAACTGTGCTGTCCAGGTGGCCTGGCTCACAGCTTTCTTCCCACACTGTACATGTGCCAGGATCAAGGGAGAACTTATAGCTGACTTCAGTGACTCATTTCCCTGTCACCACATTGTTCTTTAGGCAGAACATTTCACTGGCCTTTCTTTGACATTTCCCCACTTCCTAGCTGTGAGTTGAGCTTTTGCTCCTTGACCACAAACTATTTCACTCTAAATTTTACTTTAGAGAAGGTCCCCTGCAGTGCAGATGCAGTTCCCCCATCTTGTGAAGAACACTGAAGAGCAACTGCAGACTGGTCCAGACAAAGATGGGAGATAGAAAAAAGAGGATCAAGGCTGTGCTGAAGCTTGAAGCTAAAGTCCGTTGTCAGATGCTGAAGTTCCTCATGTTTGATTTGGATTTTGTAGAGAGGAGAGGGGAAGTTAGTGTGAAATGACTGCTGCAGAGTTAAAAAGGTCTAAGGTGACAGGAGAAAGTGACCTTTTCAGGACTATTACATGAGGTAATTTTCAGGTCTATTCATGGTACTTACTGCGGGTCATACTCTTAGTCACCCTTGCTGTCATAAACCTGTAGCTTTTGTTAAACTGTGTAAAAAAAGAAAAAAAAGAATGGGATTCTAGTTACTGGGAATGCAAAGCCATTGTAAAGTCTCTTTCTCTTCTTAGATAAATAAGAGTAAAGTATTTTTGCAGTCTAGTGTAGATTTCTCTGTATATTTTTGCTCTGAACAGATGCTTTCTGGCTACTCTGCGTTAGTAGATGGACAATGTTGAGTGCTTACATGTCTTGTTCAGTGTTGCTACCTGGGACATAAAACTTGCAGTGTCATTAATGGGTGATTTTGTGAGTTGAGTCTTACTGACCTCTCTTCTTCTCCTTAGCCATGGCTAATGAAGAGCAAGCAGGAAATCTAGGAGTAGCTCCTGCAAGTCACAGTTTATTCACCCCCCTGCTTATAGCACTCAGTTTTTCTTGGAAAAAAACCCCAATGTCTTGTTATTTGCCAAGAGAGACTGTCAAAGGGTTTATCAGAATTCTGTATGTTAGAAGACAGCTTATTCAAACAGAAGGATTGTACTCCTCCAGAAACAGTCACATTTTTGATGAAACTACATGTTGTATCCAGAACAAATAAAAATATTCTGAATTCTGATAAATTATTAAAGAGTTCAGAATTATTTGTACTAACATTTCATAATAAAGAATCTCTTCTGAGGTTCAAGGAGTTGTGTTAATTAGGTAACAGAAAACATCCAAACAACTTTTTTTTTCCTAAAGTTTCATGGTTATAGTTCCTGGAACAGTGTGTTTATGTTATTGGGGATGGTATTGCTCCTTATAGGAGTGTGACTGGGCCTGAATCTCTAGCCAAATTATTTGCTTAATTCCTTACAAAAAAGCTTTTTGAGGCTCCTTACTGTCAACTTTCCTATGAAGTGTGCTGACTACGGGATGACCTGACCTCTTCCCTTGAGCATCTGGATCCATCAAACTACTTAAAAATATCTTATGTTGAAAAGCAATGGGTGTCCTTTGTCTTCCTTGCACTTCCACAAAATACGAAATCTTCATATGAAAAAAAAGGCTGCAATAATTTCTTCTGTCCATGCCTCTTTCATGTTTGTTCTTACCATTCCAGATACTCTGCCTTGCTGTCTTTGCTTGGAAAGTCTTTTTAATGGTGCTGCTTTCCCACTCTCTGAACACCTCAGTTATCTGGTCATGCACCTGCATTCTGCTGTAGTTCACATGCTTAAAAATGGCTTATGGATCAGCTCTTACTTCTGGCACAGTGCCCTCCTGGTGCAGTGTGCTTTCAGCTAAGCTTACCCTTCAGCAATTTATTGCTCTGATGGCAAGAGCTAAAATAAAGGAAAGAGTGGCCTTGGTACTACACTGTTGCAGGGCTCTGGCAGAAACTCAGTAGTGTTTACAGCTCTGTGTAGTGGGCATAGTGCTTTTGGGTCAAAGGTTGGACTTGATAATCTTGGAGGCCTTTTCCAACCTCATTGATTCTGTAATATTCTTAACATAATTCTTATGTTCGCTGCCTAAGCAATAAGTTGCCCCTGCAGGGGTGAGGTGTTCTCATGGCTGCATGTACACGTCTTGAAATAGCTTATTTTGCAGTGTCCACTTAAATAACTTCAAAATAGGAATTTAAAAATACTTTTCTTGAAAAGAGGAATTGCTGGAGGGCCTTAGGGACAGATCTTAATTTATTTAAAAGGTGCAGACAGTTTAGTACTCCCAGTGTGATAAATGACATAAACATGGATTTATGAAAGGTCATGATGGTGGTGGTTGATGGACTCCAAAAATCTGTTTCCCTCCTTGTATAACATTACCATGTTATGCTAATTATAGAAGTTTTCCAAACCATATATATTTAAACTATTCCCTCCCCCTAGTCCATCTCTCATGTTCTTTTCTTTGTGTCTTTTTTGGTTTTCATATGCCAATAACATGTGTCAAAGACAAATGTGTTTTCTCTCTTCAGGTTTTTTATGCTGTCTTGGACCAAATCTACCATGGTAAACACCCTCTAAAAAAGTCAACCACAGAAATTTTAAAGGAAACACAGGAGAAAGTTTATGGATTGCCATATGTACCCAATACAGTGAGTAGCAACAGAATAACTGTATAAACTGCATCTTTTCTTTGATAGCATAATAATGCCCCTTCCTCTCCATGACCCTTGCCCTGCACACTCATGTGTTTACTGCTGTATTGTTATATTGAAAGAGTTTTCTTTCTTTCACTCACTTTATCCAGAGAGGAGGGATGTTTTCGTATAAATGTAGTCTTTTAATGATGAACTTCATTACCTTGCCTTTATTTTCTTAGTAAAGAAGGCACTGGAAACAATATATTGGAAAGAGGGTTTATTTGAGCTTTTCAAAGGCTGCTTATAAAAGGCAGCAAAACACTGTGCTGCAATTGGTGTGTGTATGCTGTCAGCATGAGACAAAGTGTGAAACAGGAAACGGAAGTGTTCTTCTACTCAGTCTATTCCTGTGACCTTTGTCATGTCATTTATGCTTTCATGTGTGATCTGAAAGTGAAGAAGTCTGGAGTTCTACTGAGCTATCTAATTTTGATCTTCATCACAACATTTGTTCTGTACATCATGTGACAGCCAAAGATGTTGTTTGTATATGGCAGTCATGGGATTTCCTGGTCTGTGTGAAGCTGAATTCCTGCCTGGAGCCTGGCCCCCCCAGTCGCTGTTTGACACTGTGGTCAGAATACCCAAATGCTTTTGCTGCTTCACAGGAAATGTACTTTCCTCCTTAGCAAAATGTCTTTACTTCTCTGAGAATGATGTTGGGACATCTGTTCCCTCATCATAACTGTACTGCCCCTGCTCACACCTCCAAAAGAGTGTAACATCTTGTCGTGAGGCTATGATCATTTTGAAGTGGGACAGCAGGTTTTGGCCTGGAACTTAATCCCAGCAAAATATACTGTGAACTTCTGAATAATCAGAAAGTCTACGTTTATATTTATTGAATGTAAAATTAGTGTCAAGAACTGTAACACAGTTTAAATTTTCAGTAAAATATTGTGAAACAATGCATTAGAATAACATTAGTACTCTGTAGAATATTTAATGTCTGTAGTTTGTCTTGCTGTCCTTTGCTGTTCCTCCTTCCAAACTTGAGACACATTCGCATGTTTAATTTGTAGTCCAGATAAAAAAAATAAAAGCCTTGAAGTAAGGGTTGGGGTTTTTAAGTGAAAAGTATATTTCATCCTTTCATTTGATTTCAGAGCTAGACATTGAAATACAGTAGTAGGGACCAGGTGGTTTTTTTTGTCTGATATTTGGCTAGACACTTACAGAGCTGGCAGAGAAAACAAAGTGTTTTGATTATTTGAATTTATCTGTTCTCTATACCTTTAGATTCCATTATGTATTGTTAAGTCAGGCTTCTATGTCTTAAGCTAGTGGTGTTGGATAAGTGAATTTCTTCCTTAGTAAGGATCTTCACTGCATTAATGTGATTTTTCTGTAGCAGCATTGTCAAGCATCCATTATTATTTCTTCCTGATGAACCATAATTCTCTTTTACTGCTCTTGACAGGCACGTAAACACAGTATATATCCTCTGAATGTACTTGGTTGGGCTTCAGTCTTATTGTACAAACTTATTTTCTGGAGTAGAGCCACAGCATGTGTCTTCTGTCATTCTCAGGCACAGCTCAGATAATAGGACAATTTGCACGTGTCTTTTTGTTACAGTGCTTTCAAAATGAGGCATACAGAGACTACACCTAGTGAGTAAAAGCTACTGCTGCACCTATGGGCTGTACTTGTTTAAGGTAAACCTAAGCATCACATGTTACATGCTAACAGTAGGAGGGATAGTGCAAAAGAAGCCCTGTTGAGAGATAGCAGAAAATAAGTCCTCTTGAGGTCTGTATTTGCCATTCAAACAGATTTTGCAGGCACTGGGGCAGCAGGCATTGCACAAAGCCATGTTTGCATTGGCTGCTTTGATGCAGACGGCCACGGGAGCTGGTGCCACATGCAAGGCGGAAAGGAAGTCAGATGGAAGCATGGAGAAACAGCACCCCACTAGACTTCTGTGGGGTGGAGAAACAGCACCCCACTAGACTAGTCTGAATAATGCAAATCTCAATTTCTGGCTGGCCATTGCTTATCTGTTCAAAAGTATACAGAGTTTACTGCTGGCTCCTGGAGGATGAAATTCCACTGGGATTTCATTGCTCTGTTACTGAATGTAGAAGCTGATGATTGCCAGGCAGGGGGCAAGGAAATGTATCTGCCTGTTTTTGTAGAGTCCGGCCGTTTTTGTTGCCAGAGGAGATTAGTGCTACTGAGTTTAGAAAGCGAATAGCAATTTTGCTATTCCCTGGATTCTTGAGTCCTTGTGATCCCTTTAAAAAGCAGCCAGTCTTCTTTTTGATTCTTGTAGGTAAGCAAGATAAACAAAATAGTAATGACCGTACGTTTTCCAGCCATTCCTTCCTGAATGTACATTGTGTCAAAATCTGTGCACTGTGGGGAATTCAGTACTCTGCTTTTGCTCCAAACTTTTGTTCAAATCATAGCTTATTTCTGATCTCTTGTGAAGTCAGTTTTCATTAATTATGGCCTGCCTTGCAGTTGATGATACTGTCTGCTTTTAGAGTGTCTCCCATGGTCTCTTCTACATTTGTCCCCAGGATGCCCAGAGAGGCTTTTGAAAATGTATCGGGTGACCCTTTGATCAATCTGAGACATGATCAAAGTTTCTCCCCATAATCTGTTGCTTAGTCCCCTCATGTCCCCCAGGTTCAGACTTGAAAAGTACTTTCCTTTGAGACAGTTATCAGAACTTAATGATATGCCACTGCTAGTCCTTCGCCAAGCATAATAATTCCTATCTCCTGCTGGGGGCTTGGTTCAATATTGTAACAGAAAATGACACACAGTGTAAACAGACTCTGCAATGATAGTGGAGTTTGCAGCCTCCTGCAGTTACAGGAAGAGCTCTCAATAATGAAGTAGTAGTACAATAAACACCACCTGCCCAGATCATCATACCTGTATTTTCTTTGTGAAGTAGTTTGAGTTATTAATTCTTATTTTCAGAAAATTATGGACTCAATATATTAATTGTCTGTCCATTGTAGTAACCTTTCCTAATCTGGAATTTTGGAGGGAGATGGTTTGACTGTGACTGTGAGGAAAAATGATTTTGAAGAGTGAGGCACAAGGAATCTGGATTCCTTTTTAGATGACTGCCAAATAGTCCCTTTTGCATTTTTCAAATTACATGGTCTTCTGGTAGGTTTTTTTTCCAGAAACAGCTGAATTTCTTGTGTGGTACTTGAATACAAAGTGAGATGCTGGAATTTAACCGCACACATCATTATAATTACTTTTGATAGGAGGCAACATGTTGGTAGGCAGGGTGCCTTTGATATTTTTTGGAACACTGAATAATTTGCTATATGCCTTTTTGTTTTAACATATTAAAAATACAGATTACTTCAGAAGAACCTTTACTGGTACCTTAAAGTGTGCATCAGGTTACAGGTTTAATTATGGCTATATAGTTTTGTCCAGAGTGTAAGTTTCTTTGGCAGGATGGCCTATGGTTGCTAGTGTTTGGAAAGACCAAAACACCTGTGAGACCAAAAATGTTAGCCAGCCAAGTTTGCCAAGAGAAGACAAGGCAGGTATTGTGAGAGATACCCTAGAGCAAAGATGTGTATGAAAATGGTGTATCACCAGTGTGATTGCTAGTCTGTCTTCTTCCTGCAGCTGGGAGGACTCTGCCCAGACAGGGATCCTGACCTTGGAAGGCTCCACCTAGGTCCTTGTCTTGACTTGCTATGGTTGTGTGTCTGTCGTGTTCCTGACAAAGGAAATCAATGGATGAGATGCAACCTAACATTTGGAGTGCTTGCTCAGGGAGGCTGTCAGGCACTACGGGGAGATGTGGCTTGCCATGGGAGCTGAAAACACAAGTTTTTCATTAACAGGGAACATGCAGAGGCATGGGTGTTTGGTCAGCTGAGGAGGAGTTGATGTCAATAGGCAGAACTGGCTTCTCTACAGAGAGAAAATAGTTTTTGCATCACACATGGTTGCCGTGAGCCAAAGCCTCCTGTTTTGTTGTTGTTGAAGAAAATCTGTGTGCAAGAGAGTGTAGTTTTAACAGGCTTATTCCTCAGCCTACTGAGGGCTGGCTGGCAATTTGAGTGAAGTATCTTGTTACAGAATTTGCCATCTGTGTTCTTGTGGCATTTGTTGTCTTAGGATTTCTTGTTAGGTTTTTGGAGTGACTACTAATGTGCAGTTATATATAACTCTGTTTTTGTATAAAATTTCATGTGAATATCAGTAATGCATATAAAAAGAATAAATAGTCAGACTGAGCAAGCAATGAGGCAGCTGGCTTAAAGTAAATAAGAGATAACCTTTAACCTCTGATGGTAAAAGTGGTTTTGAATTCTGAAAACTTAACTCAAATGGTGAACATAAATCTTAAAATTATTGGTAAGGAAGGCTGAGTAGTGGCCACGTATTAAATTTTAAGCTGCAATTTCACTTCATATTTATTCTGTCTAGAACCTTCCAAAATTCATTTTAGATTTATTAGGCTAAACTATGATGTAACCTTAGAACCTAAGGAAAACTGAAAGACAGTTAAAGAAAATGTCAAAAACCAGTTACAAGGTAGAATGGGTGCTATTGGCAAAGAGCTTTTAAAACAACAATTCTGGGTGGCAGATGAGAGAGTAAAATTTATGGTGCTAATCAATAAGATGCTAAAAAGAACTCAGTGGGAGAAAAAGCCTGTATATCTGACTGTCTGAGAAAGGGAGGTTATTAGAAAAGTAAAAGCCATATAAAAGTGTGAAAAACAGAATACAGGATAAGTTCTAACAAACCAGAAGTAAAACTGTGGAAGTTTCAAGCAGCTTAGAAACCAAACCCAGCAATAATAATTAAAAACAATGCATCAAAAAGAGGAAGGCTGCCAGATATTTGCTGGAACTGGAACATAGCTAAGTATGATTATTCAAAAGACATTATGTAGTTATCCAAGAGACTGAACCAAGGATACAAACCATCCTGATGCAAAAAAGATTGGGCGGTAAAGAACCAAGCCCTTTAAAACTTTATTAAGATAATAAAAAGTAGAAATCATTGTATGACTAGACATAATTAATAAAAGAATGCAAGAATTCAGAACAATAAAGGCTAGAAATACTGAGTTGAGATTTGCAAGTAGAGAAGGTAATAGAATTCCATAATTACTCAAGAAACAAGAGGAGAGGGGGAGAAAGAGCAACAGTAAATGTCAGAGAAAGCAGTGATATTCTCTTCTGCCTCAACATTTTTTGAACAATAAGTGAATTTTGATTAGGTAAGTAATACATGCAGTTTTTGAGATGGATTAAAACAGTAGTGAGATTACAGAATAAAATAGAATAACTAGATTAGATGTAGTCAGATTTTCAGAATATTTAAGCTTGTCAGAACAGTCAGTGACTTGGAGGAATTATCACTCACAAACTCATGAAAAAGTAGTAGTGTTACAATAAGTGCCCTTATGAAGGGAGAAGAATTTGGGAACTGTAGACTAATTGTTCAGATTTTGTCACTCAACAAGTAATGGCAACAATTATTAAGCAGCTCATAAGTACCTTGAGAACAGTCAAGTGAGCAAAATAACTCCAGTTTTGTTAAGAACTGCCTCAGATGGGAAAATCCACTTTCTTCCTAAGACATTGATTGATCTTGGTAACAGGATGTAAGTAATTGATAGCATAACTCTATGCTTAACAAGCTTTCTAACACTTGCAAAACATAATTGTACTACCAAACTGTAGATTTGTTGCTGAGTCAACACACAGAAAACATGCTGACAAAGCAGGTGGAAGCTTAGTTTCAGACAGGGACCATTTTAAGTGGACATCACCAGGAATCTGTCCAGATTGGAAACAGGAACTACAAGGAAAGTAAAGGAAATCCAGTATTGGGCTAGCAAAGAGAAATTTATATGGGCACACATGAATGGTATTGAAAATCTTTATGAAAAAAATATTTGGAATTGAGGCTGTGATTATTTGTTTCTTATCAATGAGAAAATAGTAGGAGAGGAAAAATTATGTAATTTATAGCAAGTGTGACTAGGGGTAGTATCTAATCTTTTAAAGTATTGTTTTCCCTCATTTGTTGAAGAGGGAAGCAGACACCCAGCATGTCTCACATCTCTTGTAGGCAGTTTTAGAGAAACCACTGTTGTAGATCACAGAGACATAAGTTTCATAGTAAAGCCAGAGAGCCTTCATAGAGGATGGCTTTTCCACTTCTCCCTCTGCAGTTACTTGAAAGGTACTGATGTTGCTCATATTGCACTTTTTTGAGTTTTGAAGAGGGATGAAGTCATATGTTATTACTCAACCCCTTGAAGTTTGTGTAACCCTTTCAAGGTAATTTTTTACCTTGCCATGTTGGAAACTGAAGTTGTTTATACAGAGTGCAAGTCCCTGGATTAGTTTTCATATGAGCCTTTTTAAAAGTATACTGTAAAATCGAGTTGAAGAGTCTGGGTCTGAGGAAAAGATTAATAAAGGAGTGCACAGTGAACTCTGGGGAAGTGATAGTTCTATAAATAATTAATAGCTAAAAGCCATTTCAAGAAGTGCCCTGCTGAGGTCAGTATTAAAGTAGATGCTGGGACTTTCAAAAGCTCTTAAAGTCACCTTTCAAGGTTTGTTTAGGTTTCTGTCTTTGTGGAGTTGAGTTCATTTTATGATAAAGAAAATGCTGATAGCAAATACTCTGAAGATTTGTTTTCCAGTGGTTATATGACACTATTCACTGGGCAACTATCTACAGCAGTAGAGTGTTTACAGATATCATAAGATATGAACCACTTTTAAGGAAATTCTTTTTCCAAGTGTTAGCCCTATGAAACTCAAACATACTTTAGTGATAGCATTTGCCATATTTACCATGTGGGAGACCATTTTAAGAACCAGTGCAAGAAGCACTTGCAGATGTCTCCTGTTAAAATTCTGAATATATTTAGATGTATTGTACATATATAAGAAAGCACAGATAGCTTCATCTAGTTTGATATAGTTCTGTTTTCATGGCTCCCATGTTCTTTTTCCCCCCTGAGATTGCATTACTGGAGCTATATTTGACAGTGTTATATACAGCTGAATACCTCATTGCCATAAACACAGCCTAGAGAGTCTGAAGTGAAATTCTCTTCAAGTGCTGTGGGGGACTATCTTTTCTATGAAAAGTCAAACTAGAAAAGAACAAGACAAAGGAACTATTAGCACCCTTATTTCACAGGAGGTGGCTGAGATGAGATGATTATAATTTCTTTAAATTCACACTGCACTTGTAGCAGATTAAGGATTAGAGTTGTGATCCCTTAAATCTATTTCTGAAATGACTCTTAAGATAGTAAATAAACAGTAAACAGGTAGTGATTTCATCTTCCAGTGTTGGTTCAGGTACTTTACTTGATTAAGTTATACTTGCAAATATATTTTGCAGTTACCACGTTGCTTAAGGTATTTCTTGGTTTTGTAAGGGCTTATTTTAAGCAGTGTTTGTGATGTTTATTTTAAAATAATAGGTCAATACTTAAAATTAGGTTTAATTGGAAAAGTATTGTAAAAAATTTGGGCTTCAGTGCAAGTCTGTATGCAAAGGAAACGGTGACTCGATTCTGTTTATCTCAGGCTTACGAATTTAAAGCTTAGGCAATAATAGAAATTACTAATTATAATTGAAGAGGGGGTTATTGCATGTGTATGTATATCTGTATAGAATTGCATGGTATTACATGAAAGATTTGTTTGAAAATTGTATGTTTGCAAATTTCTTATGTTTCGCTTCAAAGACTAGCTGTAATTTTTACAAGTAACATTGTCTCTTAACTTGTCCAAATAAGATCAGTTAAAGGACACAATAAAGAATCAATTTTCATATCTCGGTGTCTTTTAAAGATTTGAAGCAATGAAAATCATACATACAGATTTTTGATGTCAGTATTCTTTATTATGACCCCCATCTCCTTCCCTCAGTCCATTTCTGGAGAGGAGAAAAGAGGGTATAGAGTAATAGTTGTAAATGATTTTGCTATAAGCAGCTCAAATTCATGAATAGTTTATAAGTAAAGATGAAATATTTTTCTTTAAGCAATTCAAAGACCATTTGGTACATATCTAGAATCACCTAAGTGGTTAATTGAATGTTAAATTCCTTTCCTCTTCCTTAGTGTAAACAACTGCAAAAATATTTACATTTCCTGCCTTGCTAGATTTATTTATCATTTTATAATAAAAACATGGAAGTGTTATAAATTGAAGTCTTAATCTCTTGCTTGACTCACTTTCTGAAATGTCAGCAGTGTCTCTGGTTTGGTTTACTTTGTGTTCTCTCCATTCCTAACACAGAAATGCAGAGCACTGGAAAACTGAAGAGTATTGATATTAGGCGAGTTAGAGATGCAGCACGAGATGAGGTTTCTTGAAATTAGTTTTCTGTTATTCTAAGCAAGATTAGAAACTTCAGGAAAGAAAGTGGTTATTGCATTTAATTATTATTGTGAAACTACAGAAGAATGATTATGTAATTCTTTAAAACTTAGAGGGGTTGAGGTCAAAAATCCAGAATGTAAGTTGACCATGCAAGCTGCTGCTTACCTATGCAGAGAGTTGTTTCTACAGTCAGGGAGTGCTACAGCTTTTCTCCAAAGGTGGCACAAACAGTTTGCAAACTCTGCACTCTGATACTCATCAACCATTTCAAAACACTGGCCAAAGTGTGCTTGTCTGCATGGCAGAGCAGCATTGTCCTGGATTTCTGCTGGTACTGATAAATACCCTGTGCTGATTCCCATGCTAACTGCCCTTCTCTCCTGGCTCCAAGGAACCAGAGCCTGCAGCTTCCCCTTGACCTCCCAGAGTTATCCACCCCTGCTGATAGCTAAATTCAAGGGCATTAGGAGCAACAGTGTCACCTGAGTGCCAGACACAAGGGGTTTCTCCGCCCAGTAGCCCCTGAAGGAGATAAGTTGGCTGCTCCTTTGTTGGGTTTCCTGCCGGAATAAAATTTTAATTAAGAAGGGGGAGGGTACCAGATATCATCTCCATCAAATACTGTTCTTCATGGAAACAATTCAACAACTTTCTCATTGATGTAATTACTGTAGCACACTTTTTGTAATTAGAAGTCTTAAATGACACGAGTACTTCCCTTAATTTAGTATTGAGTCTTTTCAGGTTCTCACTTGTGTTTTTTGTCTTAAGATGCAAAGCAAAATGGACATAAATGTACTTTAAAGTGCCTAAAGCAGAAACTGTTGGAAGAATGTTTTGAAAAGTCCAAGCAATAGTCAAGAATTTCTGTAGGATTTCTTTTCAGAAGGTGTAGCAGGATTTTGTAGAACTGATTTATGATGAAATTAGTGGAACCCTCCAGAACCATGTTTAGCCACTCAAGCAAAAGCTAGCTTAGTATATATTAAGAAGCCTACAGATTTTCATTCAATTTTGTCTTTTTACCATCACATATAAATTTTTGTATCAGATTATTTTTGTGACAATATTAACAGTTCTAAATTTAAAATTCAAATAATTGAATCCTAAAGTAATGTAACCTTTAAAATAGTTTGGTTTAACTGATCATACCGTATTGTTAAAATGAAGAGGCTTAACTTTTGAAGATGGAAGGTGTAGTAAATTATTCAGATTTCTCCTAAAGCAGTAATCCTATCCTCTCAAAAGATAACAGGATAAATATTTCTGTCCTCTACTACAAGGGAGGCCTATGTGACTAGTTTGGGCAAGACACATATAGTTTAGGTGGCTAGAGTAAAATGAACTGAATCTTACCCTAAGAATGTATTTGCAAAGACTTAAAAAAAAACTCCTGATAAGGAGTGAGAATACAAAGTATCAGTAAGGTATTTTTGTATTCACATGATGGGGTGGAAAGCCATTGCACATGGAATTTTGGAAATGCTTCAGACATGGTTATAAGAAAAGATTGATAATGTTGGTGGAAAAAAAGTCTGTTTAATAGCAGCAGCGGATCAGTCACACACCTTTATTGCAGTCTGTTGTGCTGAATAAAAAGCAGGCATGAACATGACCTGTGGATGGCATATTATCATAACCCATGGGCTATGCTGTAAAATGCACTGTTTTATAAACTCCTGGAATGGGTTCATGGAACTTTTTGAAGTAAGCAATTACCCAGAGTCTTCATTAACTTTCTAGCTGCTTACCAAAAATATAACATTTAATAAGGAGACTGCCCTAGTTCTGCATGTCTAGCCTTTACCCTGTCCAAAAGGGAATTTGATATGTCTTTTTTTTTAATGAAGAAATATCTCCTTGTTGGAAATAACACAAGAAATCAAGTCATCTTATAGCTGAATTTATTACCATGGAGAAATGGAGTTTTATGCTACAAGATCAATCATTTAGTTTTAAATATTTTTGATAATCTTTTAAAATGTCTCTCTTTTTTGTGAGAAATATTTTTAAATGTTATTTGTGATAATCACCCCAGTAATGGGGGGTGTCTTTTTATTCATCATAGAACTTTTTAATGGAGCAGTAGCCTATATATTCTTGTGGTCTTTGAACATGTTATTGCCTAGGTCATAATCTCTCCTCTGTATGAAGTAGGAGGAGAGGAAGAAGTTTTTTTATGTGGGCAGGTAGCTTCTTGTGAATTAGGGTAGAGGATGGGGTTTTAATGTGTAAATATATTTTTATAGGTAGCTAAATCCAGTCTTGAAAAGTTAATTGTTAGGAAAGAATAGAAACAGAAAATGTACTTGAATAATGTAATGGTTTCTGGGTAATATTGAAGACTGGGAGTTCCTGATCAGGAACTTAGTGTGAGGACTTGGACAAAAGTAGTGACAGGAAATGATGACATGCTAGAGTTATTCATGCTCTAGAGTGGGGAAAATCTGTACTGATTAAAAAAAAATTAAATACAGGCTTCAAATTTCAGTAGGGAATAGCACTGTTATTGGTTTTCCTTTACTGCTATTTGCAGTGGGAAAACAATCTTAGTTTCAGTTTGACTCATCCTCCATTTCTGTTTCTTGTTTTAGAAATTGTTCTGTTCTGAAATAAATTTTTGAAATTTCCACTTCATCATATTTGTAAGCCTCCCCAGATGCAGAGAGGGAGATGAGCAGTGTCATTCCTTGGTCTTTCTGTAGTTTCCTTTTCTCTTATGAAAGGAAACAATGTGACATTTGTTAGTAAAACCTAGCAAAGACAAGGTGAAACAAAATTGAGCAGAGTGTACTGAGGCCATTTAGGTGCAGACTTCGAAATCAAGCTTTTGGTCTTGGACGGATTGCTGAGAAGTTGTTCTTTTCTCCTTGCTTAATTGTGATACAGAGTTTCAACAAACCCAATAAATTGAGTAGTTGATCAACCTAGAAGTGCAGATGAGCTGGTTTAGGTGCAGACCATTAAATGCCAAGAGCATTTGAGGAAACTGTATAATCTGAGGTTTCAAGTAAGACATATTGTCTTAGTTACAGCTTATATGATTATCAAAGTAATTCCTTTCTGATGGGAGAGGTAGAAATATCCTTCAGTATGCCAAACACCTGGAAATTATTTTTGTTTGTAGCCTAAAAACCATTTCTGAGTATGTGAAACCAATTCATCAGTAAAGTTTTCCACATTCCAGAGAGAGAGAGAGTAGAAACTTCCAATCATAACTTTTAAAATTCATTATAAAAGAAACTGACATGTTTTCCTGCTCAGTCTTCTAAAAATGTAGTCTCTCTGCTCTGTTTCAAAATGTGCTTTTAGTGTAATGATTATGGTTGTAATTAAGGGACTAGTTAGAAAAACTCTAGCTATAAAGTATAAACATATACCAAACCAAATACCTTTCAAAGGCAACCAAAATACCTTCCAAAGCAAAGTGGAGACTCTGTGTCTGAGCTGGATGTTGTAACACACTTGCATTACAGTGAGATACAGTACAGTGCTTTACCTTAAAGAGAAGAAAAGTCAATAATTTTAAAGAATTTGTACCAAGCATCAAGACCCATAGGAAAATTGAAGGCTGGAGGTCTTTTTTCATCTCATTTAACCTTGCTACTCCTACTTCAGTTGTGTAGGTCACCAGTACAGGATCAATTGCTCACCCATGGCAAATTCCATTTGTTTTGGGCACCTGTCTTAGGGTGGAGGTAACCATCTTGTAAAAAGTAGCTTTTGAATGGCTGAGCTACAGCTGGCTTTGAGAACTTTATTTGTAGCTGTTGCTCAGGGAAGGTCACATAGCTAGCAACTTGTTTCTCATCAGCTGTTGGAAGTAATTTAGATTATGAAGCACTGTTTTTTCTATTTTCTTTTAAGGAAAAAAGACTAAATAAAAGCCAAATACTTAGTTTTTTCCACCCTTTCAGTTGGTCATTTTTTTTAGAATGGACATACATCTTTTTGGGTAATAGAGAGTAAGATAATAATCAGGAATTTCTTGAATAAAGAAGCATAGTTTATTTCAGCTGTAAAAAAGAAGGAATTTGTTAATTACAGTGTGCTAAAGAATCACAAAGACAAATAGTTTTGGAAAATTACATCTGTCCTTTCACTTTTTTGTTTGGCTTCATCAGAATTTCAGCCATTGACTGTAGATAAGAACAAGTATCTGAGAACCCATGGACTTAAATTTAAAACATCTGTTATGCTACATTATTGTTTATCTTTTAGTTCCTCTTTGAAACTCTGTGTTTTATAGTACCTGCAAAAATCGTGACAACAGACATATCACAAGAATGTTAAGAGTTTTGACTTTGGATAGGAAGGCAAATAAGATAGGGCACTTGTTTTCTCTTTGGAGTTTCCTCAGAACCAAAGGGCAGAGGAAGTTTCATACTCCTTCCTTTCTACCTTTCTACAGTCATCCATTCTCATTTCAATCTGTTGGGAAACAGCATTTCAGTTTGGACCTACTTGCTTAACACATCACACTGGAGAGGTGATGAAATCTTCATCCCTGGAGACTTTTGACAGGGCCCTGAGAAATCTCTCAAAAGCTGGCTTTGCTTTGAGTGAGGGTTGGGCCAGATGACTTTTGGAGGTCTGTCACAATTTAAATTATTCTGTTGCAGTCAGGGAAGTAAAAAGAAAAAATTATTTTGATTTCTGTGAAGATAAGGCTGATAGTTCTGATTTTCTTTGCTAAGAAAACATAAGGAAACAGTCAACACTAAAAAGCATTAAAAAAAAAGTCTATCATCACTTGAATGAGTCACTATGTGAAGTAACAATCCATAAATGAATAGCAGTATAATTGTGGATTATAATCTGCTGTATATACACACATAAAAATGTGCAGACAAGTCTGTGAATTATGGCATTGCATGTGGATGGAGTTTGTGTACTTCTAAGATGGCTGCCACATGGAAAGCTGTATTTTTTAATAGCGTTAAACACAAATCACTATTACCATTTTGTTTCTGACAAAAGTTATAAATTGAACTTTTCTGAATGTGATACTGCACATACCCACATGGAAAATTATAACATACTGTGTTAGTTGTAACAAGGTAATTGTGGGCTTTGTTCAAGACCAGTAGAACTACACAGCTATCATCAAATATGAGTAATTTATTTTACTGCTTTATTTTCCCCCCTTCTGATCCTGTTTATATATAGTTTCAATCCTGATGATCAGCCTATTGGATGCACGCCATTTAGATTGAAAAATGCTTCTTCTGATAAAGTATTGTTCATTCTGGGATTTATTTCTGGGGGCTTTTTTTTTTTCTTTCTTTTTTTTTTTTCTTTTTTGTTTGTCATTAATAGGATCAGATTTCTTCCATCATACATAAGGAAATGTTGAACAGCATAAAGAATTTAAAAGATAACATGGGGTTCTTTTTTGTTTTACAGGCCTGGCAGCTGCGATTCAGTCACCTCGTGGGCTACGGTGCCAAATACTACTCCTACCTCATGTCCAGGGCTGTTGCCTCTATGGTGTGGAAACAGTGCTTTGCTCAAAACCCATTTGACAGGTAAAAACACAGAAATGTTAAATAGAATTAAATGCTAGTTGCTTCTGGAAAACATGAAACAAATTAGGTGGTGGGCTTTTTTTGATGCAAATTAGTTTTTAGTGTTTTTATTGATTTTAAGATGCTACAAAGCAGGAAATAACCACAGAAATATATATATATACACACATACAAATATACGTGTGTGTGTGTATATATATAAATATATATATATATATATCTACACTTTGGGACGTGTTCATTGGTGCAAAAAAATTGTGCCAATGTTTTAAAATACAGGTGTGTCTGTTGGGAGACACTGAAATCCTTATTTAGATGTAATTAGAGAGCTTGAAATTCATAGATGCCTAATAACTTGTAATTTTCTACTGAAATCAAAGCAACTGTGGGTATTAAACAAGCTTCATGTCACCAACATCAAAGCTCAGTAGAGCTTTCCTACTCATTTTGCTTTGTGAAATTAAAAAAGCAAATTGTGAGGTCACAAATTGTAAGCATTCTTATACCTTTGCTGAATGTTGAGGACATAGTAACAGAGCAATTTTTCCCTTTGGCACAATGAAGCCTGAAATGCTCTTCACAAATTAACTTCTACAGGCACCAACACACACACTGCTATGAATAAAATTTTTCTAGTTCAGTTCCTCATAATGGGATTTTAAATGTAATTTGAATTTGAGGAGCTAATGTGGCACCAGCCATTGTTTCAGGGTAGAAAATTTCATTTGGTCTCTGTGAGGTCTGTAGAGAACCTAGAAGCAAACCTGAGTGAAGGCTAGAGAGGTTGTGTTTGCAGATGGCTCTAACAGCTGTGTTTCTCCAGGGCAATGGGGGAGCGCTATCGTAGGGAGATGCTGGCACACGGTGGTGGAAAGGAGCCCATGCTGATGGTGCAAGGTAGGAAATCAGTTATAACTCTCTTATTCCCTTGCAAAAGGAAGGAACTTCAACTTAACTGCATTTCCCAACTTGGTCTTTTTACTTTAATTATGATGTTCACTGGATTTATGAAAGAAAAATTTAAGTGGACTGGCCACCACCTTTGCATCATGGTCAGTTGAACTCCTTGTGGTATGTGGAGTACACACCGATAGCTGAGCTGAAGTGTTGGAAAGGTTTGTGTTACGAGGTTATCTAAAGAATTCAGAATAAACTTGAAGGAAGATAGATTACATTATTTCTTGGAAACAATAAAGTAGTAACTTTTCTGTACATGGAATTCATAAAATCTCTGGTTATTTTGTATAGGAGAAGTTGAACTTGTTTTGGCCGCATCATTTCAGTGTCATCAAAATATCTTTGGCTGTATCAGTACTTCGAGTGTACATTTTCATGAAATGCAGCTCTGACAACTGTAATAAAGAAACACAATTCATTATTCATCTCACTACAAGATTTGCCTCTTGAATCTGGAAAATAACTTCTAAAAATCATTCATACCCATAGCAAAAATACTTTGTGTGTTCATACCTTAAAAAATAGTGCCAGGAGAATGAAACAAGTTTGAGAAACTGCTGACTTCATCTCAAATCTCTGAAATCAGGGTAAAGACTTTCCTGTGTAATGTTGCAGAATTCAAACCAAACATTACTTTTGCTGTTCCTAAGGTGAGCACTTGCTAAGTCCTGGCACATGTCTCAACTTTCTCTGAAATTCTTAGTATTAAGAATGAGTATGAATTCACTGGCCTCTTTAAACTCCATTTTAGCAGACTGGAACTTCTGGGACTTTTTTCTACAGATAAGGAAGACAGTGGTAACATGTCTATATTTCATCATGAGATTGGCACAGTTTCATGACTGGAACATTTCAGTTCTTTGACCCATCTGTTTATATTTGAGGCCTTGACCTCTGCTCTCCTTAGACTCATCATATATTAAGCAACTATATATTCTTTAGGTTGTCTACTTATGTTTCTGGTCTACAGGGTTACTTTTAATTCAATATGACTTCCCAAACTTACTTCTCTTTACTGTTCTTGAAGAGTTTGTGTTTGTAACTTTGAAAAACTGTAGCCCAGAACTGTGGATTAGAATTTGCAAGGCAGGAATGTGCATCTTTACAAGCATATCTAATTTTTACATTGAAAGTCATATGGTAGAGAAAGAAAAAAATGTTTTTAAATACCAGATATGCTTATGATCTCTTTCTGGGATATAGTCTTTATTTTACTGAACATGGAATTTTCCTGGAATGTCCTGGAAATTAATGTTGAAGTTGCTGGTAGTGTGCTTCTGTGAATCAAGTACTATTTGAATGAAGTTTCAAAATTCATCTGTGGATGGTCTTACAGAAAATCTATGGAAGTAAAACTGGCTTTCCCCCTTGCATGTGATAGGATCCTATGGGAGACAGTGTCAAAGGGCTCACTGAGGTCCAAAGGAGGTGACGTGCACTGCTCTCCTCTTTTCTGCCAGACCAGTTATTTAATCATATCAAGTTATTTAAGCATGACTTGCCTTTGGTGAATCCATGGTGACTATTCCTGATTTTTTTGCTGTTTGTGAGTCTGAAAACAGTTTCCAGGATTAGTTGGTCCAGACCCTTCCTAGGGATTGAGGTGAGACTGACCAGCCTCAGTTCCTTAGGTTCTACTGCTTGCTCTTCCTGAAGATAGACATGATTTTTGCTTTTTTCCAGTCTTATAGTACCTCTCCTGTTTTAATAGATTACTGAGAGTTGCCTGGCAATGCCATCTGCCAGCTCCCTTAGCACTCATGGTGCATCCTGCCCGGGCCCATGGGCTTGTTTATGCCCAATTTTCTTAAGTGTGCCATGATCTGATCCTCTTCCATCAAAGATACACCTTCCTTGCTTCAGATTATCTCCCTGGCCACTTTTGTATTCTGAATTTCACTTTTACACTCTTATTCAGAAATCCTAACTGATACTCAAGATCGTAAAAATAACAAGTGCTTATCAGCAGATTCTTTGTGCCTATCATGATGTTCATTTGTAGACAGTAAAAGTAGTTAAGTAAAAAACTTAACAAACGTGCTTGAGTGACTTCCTGAAGAATGAAATCAGGGTGACTCAGGTGTTCTGACAAGACAATAACTTGGTTGCTGATTTGGAATTATTGGAAGCTAAATCATAGAACACATCTGATGAAAAAAGTGATATTTTTGTACTTGATTGGTCTGTATTTCTTACAAAAAATGAGAATTTATGGAGAAAAGTAGGAACAATTCAATTTGTTTAGGTTCAATGAGATTCTGATTTCTCCTGCTGCTTTTTTTTCATTATTGATATTCCATACTACTTGACTTCCATCTCCTGTTGGTTTCCATCAGTTGCAAAACTGTGCTCCCATAGCAAACAACAAAACATAACTGATTAAAGACAGATTCCACTTTAAAGCTTGTTGATTTTACTCCTCTTCAGAGAAACAGTCCAGAATCTGTGCTCACTAGTACCCTATTTCAAAAAGTTGTTTAGGTTGTTATTTCAGGTGGTTTTTATATGGGCTTGCACATGTCTGACTTTCGGATGCACATCTGCAGCCTCACCCTTGAAGTGTTTCCATACTTCATTAGGAAGTTAGCCATGTTCATTGGCTGTTTAATAGCAGGTTACTTCACGAGCACATTTCATTTATGTAGCTTCTTTGTTATGATTTTCTTCTCAGAAGCTATCTATTGTTTTTCTTTTGTGTTTGGATATGACCCTAGCTTTTCATCTTTCTCCAACATGATTCCATAGATGTACTGATTAGGAAAGATAAAGGATCTGACCTGTGGAGTTGCTGACAAGGTTCCTGTTTGAACTAGTCTTTAATTAGGAAACACAATATACTTTTTTGTTGTTGTTGTTTGCATTTGATTCTCTCGGTATTTGTTTCCTTTTAAAAAGCCAAAATCATAGAGGTTTTTTGAGAACTTTTTAAACATTTTCTGAAGAGATCCTTTTTATCTTACCCCCTTGATAGTCACTGAAATACAGAAATAGTCACAAATACGGATATCAGGAGCAATTGAAAATGGGTAGACAATGTTTTGTCCGATAGGCTTATTTTCTTTTAATTTTTCCTTAGAGAAAAAATACATTTTAAGAAGAACTTGATTCCTCTGTGATTTTGTGTTGATTACATGGCTCTTGCAGATTTTCTCCTTCCTAGGATTACATGGCATTAGGGATTCCAAATTCCTTTGAAGTTATATAACCCAGGTATCCCTTCCAGGTCCAGTTGTTTGCTGGTTGCAGGTCTGAACAAGATTCAGGTGTGCACCATTCCTCCCTCTCTCCCTTGGCACTCTCTGGCTGGAAAGAAACCCAGGTGCATAGGCAGAAAGTGAATTGCAGTGTGAAAACTACTGGGTTGGATGTTTTAGGAACTAAGCTCATGGAACATATCCTGGAGTGCACTTCTCCTGCAGCCTTGGTGCAGCCACATTGTCCTTGGGGCTTTTGAAGAAGTCCTTGTGCAAAATGCGTGTGAGGTTGCGCTCCTGCTTTGTTGATGCCGTATTACATTGCAGACAGTCATACTCAGCTCTGAGCCTACATGGTAACCAAACCAACTGACTGTATAAACAAACACCCATTTGCTCCAATGTTGTTTGAAAATTTGCCTTTCCATGCCTCAGACTGTACTTCATGGAGTAATTATAATTTGAAGAGGCTGCAAAAGTCTTCAAATAATGATTGTATGTCTCTTTGACAGTGTAAGAAATACGCATAAATCCTAGAAGGTTATGTGAATGGCAACATATGTTAGCTCAAACTACATGGACCCAGAATAATTAGTGTTCCAGGGGGGCAGAGGCCAAATTTTGCCACAGGCTTTATTCTTCTCTCAATTTTCAGTGATTGTAGGTTATAGCTAACCATCTCTCAAAAGGGTGTGGTTAACCACAGTGCTGTAATGTGAAAGAAACTTCAAAGCGGTGAAGATGAGCTATGCAGTTGCCTTAGGCTTGGGAGAGACTGAGCTGAAATAGGAGTTGGGCTGAACGTATTAAAATACACTCCTAAATTTGAAAACTGCAACCATCAGACCTTGTGGACGTCTTACTAAATCATTTAGACTGAAGTGCTGAGTACTTACAATATATCAAGGCTGATCTTGCTTTGATATATTTTAATGGGGTTTGAAGAGAGACATGAATACTCTTTAGCACATCGGTGTAGAGTAAGAGGTTAAAACACAGAAAATACCATCATTGCCTGTTTCTTTTGGAACTGTCTTGCTCTAAAATCTGTAGTTATTTATTTAATGAGAGCATGATCATTTCACTACAGTAGGAGCTCTTTAGCAATGACCTCGGTTACTCTCCGTCCCTTCTTTGCAAAAATGAAGTCTGTTGGGGTCTGCTTTTGATGTCAGTGTTGGGAAAATAGGAGTGCAACAAACCACTAATGCAAGAAATCTGAAATCTGTTTTTTGTTATCAAAAGCTGGAACTACTGGATCGGAGGTCAGTTGGACATCACCATTGCCAGAATGATTTTGGAATCTCCTACATATTTAAGGCAAACTTGGTTTTAATAAATAAATACAATTTGTAACAAGTTTTGAGTGATATTTGGTAAGACTGTATTCAGCTGCCCTAAAATATATCCAAGTATACTGTAATTAATTATATTTCTTTTATTAATTTTGTAATATCGAGGGTTGGAATGTTTTTGTTATGATTTGCCGTTTTTATGTAAGAGGGGAAATTAAATCTCCTTGAAGATAATCCCAGCTTCAGTTTCTTCTATTCTGCCTATCATTATACTGTTGGCTCTTGGTTTTTTCCAATGTATTGATAATTGGCAGAGTAGTTGTTAGTGTGTCAAAGAATTGGCTGAACATCATCCAGACTGGCTGTTATTTATAAAGCCAGTAATGGCAGGAGAGTTTTGTATAATGGGGCTCGAGGAGTGGTGGTTATGTCTATTATGGCCATCTTTATATAACATCTCTGCAGTATTTTATAGTCATCTCTCAATCATGATATCTGGTGAAAAAGGGGTGATTGTACATGTTCCAGTGGGCTGCCATCCCTGTCACCTTCTTAAGGCACTCTCCTCTTCTGTGAAAACTGCAGGAAAATATGAGTCTAACTGGAATTTTTCCAAGGCTGCTAGGGAGCAAATATGCATATTCCCCAGCCAGGAACCCGAGAGAGGGAGTCTGCAAGAGGCCACGGCTCTCTGGGGAGCTCAGATCAGTAGCTGGCTATCTGCACACATCTGTTTCTCAGCCCAGCACATAGCAAGCCATTTTTCATTGTGAACTACAGATAATTCCACTGTGATTTTTCTAACATTGGAGTAGATGACAAGTTTACTAAGTACTTGGAAATATTAATTCTGTTCTCTTTCATTTTGAAAATAGCTTGATGCAAACTTCATTTAACAGCATTTCAGTCACCCTCTATATAGTGTGAGATTTGTTTTCCTTTTAGTGCTTGCTGTTAATCTACTGGGCTATGGCAGTTTGTGTTGACACTTGTAACATGTTTTTAAATCAGATTGAAATGGAATTCTGTAAGGTCTTAGCAAGAAAATTCTTTTTGATTGCTCTCACACCAATTTACTTTGAGCTGATCTGTTTCCTGATGGGTTTTGAATCTTTGTGTTATAGTAAAAGATTATAGTCTTTTAGCAGCATGCAATTATAATTTCCACCAAAAGCAAATATTGTTGAGGATGTGAAGGAATATAAATTTATGTTCAGTAGGTACACCGATCAGGGTAGAACAAGGTTATATTTACATTGGCAGCAGATGCCAGAAAGATAACTTCAAAGAAATACAAAGATTAAATTTTACATTTTTTGGCAGTTGTACTGTTGTTTTTTGGTGGTTTGGTTTTTGTTTTGTTTTGTTTTTGTTTGGTTGGGTTTTTTTTGGTTGGGTGTTTTTTTTTTCTGGTACAAGTTATGCAGTAAATTTTTGTATGTAATCTTGAAAATGTTAATAACAGTGAAAAGACCAACTGTAGGTGATGTTAAATACAAAGAAACATCTGAAAGTAATTTAAAGGGTATATTCTCATGCCATCCAAAAATTGGGATTCTGGAGGGGAAGGGGTGAAATATTTAGTTTCTCTGTGTATAGAATTACCTGAGGAAGTACTTGGGCATGATTCTAATTCATGATGCTAATTTTCTTGTCTGTTATGGTGTAGCCAAGTGCTACAGCTAACAGATATAGTAATTTAAATTCTTGAAAAAAGGTAAGTCCTAGTACTGTAAAAAAGCAAAACTAAAACAGCAGTATATTAAAAATGCTTTTGTTTATGTTTTGTGCCTTGTCAAAATTTTCAGATATAGCTGTATTTTAAATGCTAAATTAAATGGTTCTAAGGTGTGTGTAATGCTTTGAGAAAATACATTATTTTCTGGCTTGGTCAGAACTGAGACTTATATACCTGCTCAATCACTATTTTATTTTCAGTCATTTAGGAATGACTGAGTCTACAGTAACATTGCTTTAAAACAGATATAATTCCCTGCTTAAACAAGGTCTTAATCACAAAAATCAGTTAAAAGCCTTGAAATCTGTCAATTCTGTGCAAATGTGTAACAGGTATCTTGAAGAAATTAAATAATCCCTCTACACTATAATTGCACTTTTTTCTTGACGAAGAAATCTGATAGCTGTTTCTGCTGTATAGCGACATTAAAAGTTAGTTAGCAGTAAGTGCTACCGCTGACGAAGCTGTCAAGGTCACAGCATCCTGATAAAGAGTGTCTTGTCTTGTTTTTTTGTAGGTATGCTGCAGAAATCCCCTTCAGTTGAAGATTTTGTGGATGCCCTTGTTTCAGACTTAGACCATGACTTTGAAACATTTATCATGGACTCATAACAACAGAACTGAATTCTTTTATGGAAGATTGCGTACGTCTTCATAATTGTGGATAAAATATTGTTGTGACTGGTTTTGCTTTTTGGTGAACACTTTCAGAGTTTGACTGTTCATGTTGGTGGAACAGTAATAAATACTTTCATTGGATCACTTGGTTTCATTTATGAAGATGACTGTTTTCCATTGCATAGGAGTTTAAGCATGGAATTTGGGAGAACAAATCCTCTAGCATGGTCTGTTAGAAAATTTGATCTTGTTGGAAGAGAGTAAATGGGAATTGAACTCATGTTCAGGGTGACTGGAGGGGCTTGAAAGGTCTTTTGGTGCACACATTAATTCACTATTAGGGTTTACCTCTTTGGTACACACATTGATTCACTATTAGGGTTTACCTCTTGATGTTATGGCCCAGAACTGCTCACACAGGTCATTCTCACATGCTCATGGATTTTCTTTAACTTTGTTTAACCATATTTTTTGTAGGAGTTCTGCATTGGGAAAAACAAACTGTGTTTGAAACAAAGGGAAAATTGGAAAGAAAGAAACTAGGAGCTGTATTTGAGATAATTAAGAGAAGGATGGGAGAAGTAAATCTGTGGTCCTACTGGTCTGTAATGGAAAATTTTAGGTGAGGAGGAAAGAGGTATGTTGCAACACATAAGAGAGACAAAGGAGTAAAATAAGTACCTTACAGATCATCTGGTCCCTGCATGTTTGTTCACATGGAGTTTCCTTTTAATGATGAGTGGACAAGTTTGGGGAATGGTTTAAAGTACAAAAGGGTGGGTTTTGGAGGGGAAACAAAATAATTCGGAACAAAAATGTTTTTCCAGGACAGGCTGGAGCAGTTTAGTACGGTTGTATATATATTGTATAGTGGATGATGAACAAAGGGAATGTTATCAGTGGGTTTTTCTTTTTCCCTCTAAGAAAATTATGAAATGGTATTTGAGGATGTTTTGGGGGGAAAAAAACCCAAACAAAAAACAAACAAAAAAACCCCCCAAAAACCCAAAAAATCACAAATAAAAAAAAAACCAAACCAAACCACTAAAAAACCACCAAAAAAAAAAACCCTGGTGATTTTTGCTGTAGGAATGGCCTTGTTTAGAGGTCCTCTGTAGGTTGTTATAAAACATATTTTAAGTGTCCTGCTCAGTGGAATTGCAGTGAAAGAAGCAAGACAGGAAGAAACCAAAGCTGAGAGGTGAGAGCAAATAACGGAGAGAAGAAAGTAAAGGTAAAAGATCCCAGCCAGAAAAAGTGGGTGTTTGGGAAGGCATAAATACGAGTGAGAGCTGATTGGATGATTTGCCCTCTTTTTAGCAGAATCTGTGCAAAAGGGTATTTGATATTTTACCCAGTTTTTTCACTGCCTGTGTTTGCAAGGTGGAAGTTGCCATGTGTGAGTAACGCTGCCATTCTGGTAGGGCTGGGTTTAGACATTCTTAGATGCATTGGTTAAGCCATAGTGGGTGCATTTTCAGATTTGTACCACAACTAGGCTTATTTCTTGTACCACTGACTCACTCCACTGTGGGTCTGCAGTTGGTTCCTGAGAGGAAAGAATGAATGGTTTTGCTTAGCAAGCTAGGTGGGCATTTTGCTGTAAGTGAAGTCATTAAAAAACCCACAAAGTGTCAGTTTAGGTGTGAGTAGAACCACATTGTGAAGATGGGAAGGCCTGTAAAGTATACAATAGCTGATGAATGTAAATTTAACAGCCCATTGTGGGGTATTTAATGGAAGTGTATTTCAAAGGGAATTCAAGGGTGTTGCTAAGGGAGCCTCTCATTGTTTGTTGCCTGGGTTTTGTACTGGAACAAACTAGCGATTATGTTTATCTGGAGCTGGCACACGTTGAAAGATTCATTGTGACAAAAAGAACTGAGCAAACGGAAATCCTCGTGCTGACACGGCTCTGGAAGCGCTGCGGTAAAGAAAATAAAGCATCATAATTGGCGGAATAAGCAGAGCATTTACAATTAAGAGATTGCTCCTACATTTTAATTTGAAAGAAAATTCAAATTTAGTGTATTTTTAGTGTACAGATACCTCTTCAAACTATATGTAGTAGTCACATTGCTTTATGCTCATGGCTGCTATTACTTCAGTAATTCATCATCTCATTTGATCCTTCTGCAAACAACAGTCTTTTCAAGGTTTTATCAAAGTGGCATCAAACAATATCTTCTTAATATGAAATCAGATGTCAGCAAAGAAAGGAAGAAAATCTTGCCTTTAGCCTGAGCATGCTGGGTTGCAGCTTATTGCTCAGATTTATAACTTGTGAGATATCTGACAAAGACGAGAGCTGGTAGAAAAATAAATACATCTCAGAATGACAGCTTCAGGTTCTTTTATGAAGAAACTCTGTTGAGTCCATTGATTTTTTTTTTAATGAAATAACCTTTGAGGATTGAACAGTAGACATGATTAAGCCTCTAGGGAACATATTATATACCACCACAACGAGGTTAACTACAGAAGGAGAAATATTATTCTAAATTTTTTTCTCTTTTTTTGATAGTTTCTAAAAATGCTTCCAGCTGTTCAAATGTCTGATGCTTTTTCCCTTTTTTTTTTTTTTTTTTTTTTTTGCTTTTCAAGAGACTTTTATTTTCCAGCAAATAATGTGTACTCTCAGTAACATGAGACCTCTCTTGTGACCAGCAATGTAACTCTTCATAAATGTAAAAACCACTGTAATCCTTTTCCAGCATTCCATGCTTTCCCACTGGGGCTGCTGAACCAGCTATCCAAAAGTTTGGTTTATTATACTGTAACTCAGCATCATGCTTTTAATCTGAAATTTTACAATGTTTTGGATTTTGGCTGCTATGGAAAATAAGTAGTGAACATCTTCAGAAGAAATTATACCCTTATGCAATCCTGAAATAATAACACATAATTATAACACATCAGAAAAGCACAGGTGGATTACATTTGAAAGTCTGAGGTGTGAACTTTGCTGCTTTCATTTTTTTAAATGTTTGATGTGATTATTTTTCTGATTCACTTAACATAGACTGAAATATTGTGTAATAATTACTATCAGGTGACATAAATACAGCTGGTGCTGGATGAAGTTCTCTAAACCTCAAAGAAGATAACAGGAGGAAAAGGCAGCAGTTAAGAAGGCAGGGAAGAGAAGGGAAGAATTTAATATAGATTAGAAACCAGGCATGGGAATGGGTTGATACAGAAGCAAAAAAATCTCCGAGTTAAAAGCTTGGGCAGAGAAAAAGAGGGCTTTCTTTGTACAGCAGTAAGTCTGAAATGGAAATTACAGCACTGCCAGTAACAGAAAAGGCAGAGGTGTTCAAAAATCTTTCTGCTTTGTGTTCAGTGGAATGCCAGATGGAAGAATTCATATCATATGCTGATAAAAGCTTTTCTGCAGATGTTAAATAGCTGCTTGTACAGCGAGTCAGAATCTAAATCATTGTGCAAAAATAAAAAATGAATTTATATCAAAGTAAGAGACTTTACTATTATAGATGACACTAAGATGGAAATGTAGAGAGGAGATTATTGTAGCAGCAATATTGATGACTTTGAAAATATGCATCTTAGTCTATCAGAAGATTGATGTAATGATGATGCAGAAGCATAAATTTGAAAGATTGAGCATTGATCTGAAAACAAGTGTTTAACAAGAGTTGGTAGCTGAAATTAGACAAAGTTGCACCTGATTTCTAGTTTATATGTTGACAGCAGGGACAACATATGAGAAGAGCTGGGGTTGACTGATCAGCACCAGAAATGTACATCAGAACTGGACTGTTTTCTGAAAAACCTGCCCAAATTCAGATTAATTCAGAGAAGCCTTGTAGCCTCAGTTACACCAGGGAAGAGCCACCTTTTGTGGTCCAACAAGCTGTGGGTGAGGAGAGTGTCTTTAGATGGAGGTTTTTCCACAAGGGTAGCAAGTCTGTGCTTGCTGGATAACTGTCCTGCTGGCAGCTTCTCCTTGTCTTCTGTGGAGAGCTGGAAAAGCAGTGCCAGCCAAAGGACTTCCTCTGCTTGCTGTGAAGTGAGAGGCACTGTGTGTCTGCTATTTCAGATTGCTTCTGGGCAAAGTATTGGAGATTTTGTGTTCCCAGAGCCAGGGATTTATTTGTGTGCTCTTGGGAACAAGTTCAAATTGGCTCTTTGCCCCAGCAGGTTCACAGTGTACCAAAAGGGGAGTATTACATTAAAGTTAGAAAGAATTTAAGAGTTAAGGAAATTGAGAATTGAAGATGCATGGTAGCAGAAGGCAAGCACACAGATTTCCCTGGGAAAAGGACCGTGGGAGAGCAGCTCGTGTGCTCCGGGAGGAGAGGGAAGGAGATAAAAGATAAGGAAGTATAAATCAGCACCAGTAGGGCTGTCTGTCGGCCCTTCTGATCTTCCCTGGGCTGAGATTTGTTTATTTTCAAGTCCGCTGCGGCTGCTCCTCAACAGCTGGCATGTGGAGCTGCACGGGTGTAGGAAATCATTACAACTTCTTGTTTGGAGGAAGTATCCAAAAAATCTCTTGGAGACAAACTGCTTAAACCAGAAGCAAAGTGGCGATACAGATCTGACAGGATGACTGGTTGGTGCTCTGCTGCTGTGTAGATTTAAAGGCACACTGGGAAGGGAGTGGGATGCCTCTTGCCAGCAGTTGCCAAAGAGCCAGTAGCTTCTAAGGGAGTTTGTAAGTGGCTAAAACTTGCCATTCTGGCTGCATTCACTCTTTATGAGAAGAAACAGACATCTTCAAAATGGAATATATCCTACCAGTCTGAGGATGGGGTTGAACCAGTTCTTTTATGTGCCTTTTCTTGCTCCAGTAACTAGAGAGAGAGCACAGATGGCTGGAATAGAAGTGTCAGGAACTCTGGTTTCTGTCCAGAACACCTCAAAGTACTGGACTTTTTTTAATGTTACAATTTTTCAATTTTCAAATGCCATCATTGTTTGCTTTTGCTGTCTGTCATACATGACTGAGTTCATGCATCATTGACAGCATCACGTAGTACAATACTAAAATGGACATAGAAGATGCTCTTAATTAATCTTCAGGACATCTTGGGTTCTATGAAGTGCCTTTTGGATGTTGTCTCTCTGACTCCTTATGACCCTTTCACTTCACTCCTTAGGCAGCTCTAAGTGCCCCCATCTCCACCTGCTCTTACAGCCGCACTAGGACATGACCTAGAGGGTGGGAGGAGATGAGGGATGCTCTGGGCTGTGACTGACTGAGGGGTTGTGATCATGTCAGAGGAAAAGCAAAATGGCACCATGGCAGGTTCTTCCCACCCTGTCCACAGCTGCTGCTGGTGCCCATTCAGCCTGCGGTTTGTATTATGCTCTAACAGCATTTCTCATCCACTTCCCCATGCTGTGGGAAAGCTGGGCCTTGAGGAAATGCCCTGAATATGACCCACTAAGAAGCTGAAGCATTGCCAAGCTGGGCCAATTTGGGGTGGATAAGCCCCTTTAGGTTACAGGCCACAGGACAGCAGCTCTCAATACACTGCAGGCAGCTGCTCCTCATGAATAATTTATCAGGTAGGTGTTTGAAGGTGTTTGGCTGATGTTTGCAGCAGCCCTTAACCTCATCAAGCTCCTCTGGCATACTCACAGCAGATTAGCAGGGCAGTTGTTAAAAATAGTCTGTTTATTAATGGTGCTCTTCAGAAGTAGCCACAAGGCTCAATCATAGCCTACATTCAGTATTTAAAATACATATGAAATAAAAAACATGTATAAGATCAGAAGGGCTTGCTGGTTTCACTTAGTGCACTCTCCTACCAGCCCCACTTATCTTCCTCACAAATGTGGAATCCAGTTAACTCACCTTGCATCTCCCTGCACACAGACAAATCGTCTTCCAACATTTCTTTCTGTAGCTCAAATGAAGTTATTAAAGACTTGTGTTATTTATGTTGAGTGTTTTCCCCCAAGGTAATTTGACAGCATCCCAGCTCCTGGGTTGCTGATCTGCAGCATCTGCTGTGGGCAGCCAGGGGCTGTGTGGAGGTGGCTGAGCGACAGCCTGGAAGCAGAGGCTGTCTTTGGCTTTGGGCAGCTGATAGGGCTGCAGCCCACAAGTGCCTGCATTTCTTCACATGGGTGTTAGAAATGAAAAAGGCATTAAAATTGCCATGGATGCCTTGGCTTACAATGCCTCTGACATACAGATGTACTCAGTTGTCTGCAATTCACTTCCAAGGAGAATACAGTTGTAACAAAATCATTTTATAAGAGAGCCCTGGGGGAACACAAGTGATAGAGCAGCTTTTATAACATACTAAAACTTCTATAAAACTAATTATATATGTTATCAAAATGATTCATGCTAGCCAGAGTAAATCTTACTCATTATAAATGAGAGTAGAAGTGACAGTTCATTGTCTCTTAACATTTGCACAAATATATTGCCTTTTCTCCCTGTGCTGTCACAGGGAGGTTGGGGAAGGAATTCTCCAAGAGCTGGAGGAGCCATTGCAAGGAAGAGGCAGTGCCATTGGGGTCTATAACCTTAGCTGATGGTGACAAGGTAAGTTCTCATCACTCCTGATTCCTCACCATCATGGAAATTTTTCTTCTTATCTCTTGTAAATTTAATTTGTTGTCTTGCCCTGAAGCCTGCCCAGCAAACATGTCCCTCATGCATGGAGAAGTGCTGTGTGTCTGTAGGTTTTGCTCTCCTTGAAACTATTCAACATTGAAGGTCTTTTGCAAAACAGTGCTGAATTGCTGGCGGTGTTTTCCCTAAGTAGGGATTTAGATAACTTGTTCTACTTAATCAAATTAGCTATCTTTGATTTCATCTGGTGTTTAAGCCAAATTCCCAAGACAAAGTGGTTTTAATAGTCTGTTCAGTTTGTAATCTCTGTTTTCCAAGAAAATCAGCTTTTTTTTTTGTTTGTTTGTTTCTGACAGTCTCAAATGTACATGAAAAACTGATGTAAGCTGGCGGACTACAGGGAAATAGCTAATTTCAAATAGCTAATTCAGTTTCTTTCTTTGTGAGCTGTCCCATTTCCCATGCTTTCCCTCGGTCTGTCAGAAGTGTCTGTCAGCTGGTCTGGCACCTCTGCCTCTCTGGCTATAGCCTGTATTTTTTTTTCTTCTCTGCTTCAGGTTTATTTCTCATCCCATCTTGCAACTCCAGCTTTTTCTCCTTATTTGGAAAAAAAAAAAGTTTTGCAAATTAAAGTGGGTCGGTAAAAGCTACAAACCCCTTTTTAGAACTTGTTCTCTGGCTGTCAGGAGCCTTTGATTCCAGCTGAGACCACTGCAGATCCCAGTCTGCAGTGGTCTCAGCTGGAATCAAAAACTCCACACGCTCTGGAAAAGGTCACTTCAGGAGTGCAGGACTTGCTGGAGCAAACAGGAGCCTTGAGATTTGCTCTTCTTTTTCCCTTATTCACCTGGGCTTTTAGCCTGGAGCAGAGAGGCTATGCACCTCATATCAACATTAGGACTGGGGAAGGTGACCCTCAGCTCACACTGTGCTCAGCCAAAGGTCCTTCTGGTGCTCCAGCTCCAGTAGAAAATCCATCAGTGCTCTCAGTCAACCAAAGGACATGTGTGTGAACGCTGCATTAGCTTTGGACCTCTGAAACAGCATTTAAGGGCCAAAGTCAGCATGAGGCTTCTGTGATTGTTGAGAGGCTTTGTTAAAAGTGAGCTCCTGGATAGTTTATTTATCAAGACCTGGAACCTCAGTCACAGTATGAACATGGAAATAGGAAGTTTGATCTGGTGGTTTGGCTGATATCCTATAATTCTATTTTATTCCCCCCTGAATGTTGGGGAAAATGATGGGGTAGGTGAAAAGCTTTGTTTTCTACAAAATGGAGAAAATTCCTCGTTATGCCAGATTATCAAAGCCAGTTTTGGGTCTTTCCATTTCTACTGCTACTGCTCCTTACCATCCTCCGCTGAACTGAAATAAACAAGAGTAAATCCGCCAGATAAATTTACCCTGTTTATACTGACTTACCCTACAGAGAAATTCCATCTGGACTCAGGGTGTTGCTCTCCAGCCCTGCAAAGCTGGTCCTGGGACAGACAAACTCTGTCCTGCAGCCAACTCATTCTCCTACCTTTTGTTTGCCTTTTTCCTATTACTATACCATAAATACTACAGCCTCCTAGACACTGCTATTTGTACCAAAAAAAAAAAAACCAAACAGAACACTAACAGAAAGGCAGGGAAGTGTCTGGCAGGGGTGTCTTTAACTTCTCTCTTCATTATTACTGCTCTAAGCAATTTAAATGTTAATAAACCAGCTCAAAGTGGAAGGAAGCACTGGATTCAGCATGACATGGTTAGAAAAGAGTAGGTGTTGATATGCCCAGAAGTCATCTGGGGCTCATAACATCCCTTGTCAGGGCCCATGGAAGCCAAACTGGTATTTTCTTACTCTTCAGGAGTGCTGGGTTGTTTGCCAGCAGCCTCCACATTTCACTCCACTTTCAGAATCATTATCAGTGAGGCTGCTGAATTGCCATCTCTGCTGCAGGGACTGGAAGAAATCTGGGCACTGGTGACACTGAGGGGATGAAGTAGCTGGTAATTGGTGGATTTTCTATGAGAGGGCTGCACCAGTGAAGACTGGGCCTGCTCAATAGCACAGCCACAGTGCCAATGCCCCAAGAGTGTTGATGCCTTGGGTGGCTTTTCCTGTTGGCCTGAGTCTAGCGTGCCTCTTCTCTCTCTCCCAGAAAAGGGATGCTGAAGTGACAATAGTTGTTGGCCGGCTCAGCTGGAAGTTTACAGTATTTAAATTACAGTTCCAGGTCTGAATTTCACACTCAGACCCGTGAGGTGGGATCAGCTAGCAAAGGAGGAGGTAATTAAAGGGCCATTACAGCAAGCTGGTCCCAAGGGAGCCATAATGGTCCTGGTGAAGCTGCTGCAGGCACACTCAAGTCACATCCTCAGCTCTCTTGCTGAACTCAGGGCTTGGGAAGTGTGTTCTTATGGGTTGGTTTGAACTGAAATGTGTACAGCACAGCTGTGCTCATTCAAATAGGAATTCACAAAGCTCTAAAGAGGGAATTAAACCTTGCTGAGGCCCGCCAAGAAAATGTTGAGTTTTTTATTTTGACTGGAAACGTGTAAATCACCTGAATACCTTACTCAGATTTACTTAAAAACTGCTTTGAGAAGTGTTCATAGAGAGTCCACTGTCACAGTCTTCATACAATCCCAGATGGCATGATACAAATGTTACTCTTTTCTAGGATCTGTTTTGTACAGCCTACTTTCCATCTTGATTTTCTACCCTTTTGGTACTGCTGATGAATATGTTTCATTTTCCCATGGCTTCTACTCCTCAGTGCTGCACCGAGTTGGCTGCCAGCTATGCCAGCTGTCTGTGGTGTTTGGAATTTTGAAATCCCCCTCCTTGTCCAGGTCAGCCTGAGACTTCACTTTTTCTTAATTAAAGCAAAAGAGGAGCAAAAAACTCCCAACCCAGAAGACCACTGGAAGAGCTTACACATGGCAGTGGCACCATTTTCAGACAGTCCTGTATCTGGGCTTCCACACGCCCCAAACTGATGGATTAATTGCAGACAGAAGTATTCTTCAGCTGCTGGAGGTCCATGAGTAGTGCTAAGAAAAAGGCTCACTCATTGACCCAGTTTGCAGTTTCCCACTCCATCACCTAATAAAGAGCTTGAGACAAGCAGGCCAAGTGAAAACGCTCCTTTGTGGCCACATGTCACAGCACGGCAGGACATTGCAATGGTGTACATATTTCCTGTGTAAAAACCACTCACCCACCAGAGGACTTTGAGCAAACACCAACAAAACTCTTTGCAAAAGCAAAGGGAGGGGCAGATGCCAAGATAACACAGGATTGCTCCTGCTGCAGGGACAGACAGAGGAGCTGCTGTGAGCCACGGCCACGGCATCGCTTCTGCCTGCACTGGGGGCAGGTGAGGAGCTCCAGAGGAACTGGAACAGCCAGAGCCCAGCCCTGATTAGCAGCTGAAGGGGCTCTTGAAAGCCCCCATTTTAGGGCCCTGTAGTTTTCTTTCCTGTAGAAGTGTAAAGATTGTAACAGCATAATAGAAAAATATATAATTCTATTGTTTACACTGGACCTGTTCAGCATCAGTAGCTGGGGAGGTTGAAGAGATGAGGGTGTGAGGTGGGAGTGGAGTGCTGCCAGCAAGCCTGCAGGCAGTGGGTGTTTCCCTGCCCAGGCATCCCCTCCCAGTGTCTGTGAGGAGGACTCTTGCCTGTTTTGGCCAAAATTAGATTGGATTCTTTCTTCCACTTCTTCCATCTGGCTGTTCTTAAGTTTTTGAAGTGTTTTAAAACATTATTGTTAAAATAATTTCTGTTTAATTGAGTATAACCAAATAACTTATAACCATTATAACTTTGGGCTGATTTATAATTAGCAGTTCTAAGCAGGAGACCAATTTAACTGTGTCATCCTTTCTGCTATAAGTTCATTGCTCCTTGGTGCTGTTTTCCACCAGCCTAAGAGCACAGGAGGAAATGCCTGCTATGTCTCAGCTAACAGGTCAGCCCAACCTGCTTTGACTCACCCATTTAGGAAATTGAGTCGAATACCAGGTGTGCAAAGTAGATCTGATATGAAGGATTATTTGTTTTGCTGCAGTATTTTGTGGTAAGATTATCTCAGGGAGGAGAAAGTGAATGTTCCACACCAAAAAAAGAGGACAGCTTTGTGTTTCCAGTCAGTTTAAACCATTACACTTCCCTACTGACCTGTCTAATCTGTTCTACAGATAATTATTTTCCAGCACCTGAGGGTAAGTCCTGTTATCAGCAAGTTTTATGTACTGTCATGGATAGCTCTGTCTCCTGCTGTGACCAGCTCTTGTCCCTAGTTTTCATGGAGGGTTCTTGCAGAAAAAATCCTGATCAGGGCATGTACTTAAAAGAAATTCTCCATTTTAAGCACTTTACTTTTTCTTCCATTTCAGAAGCAGCTGTCCACAGATAAGAATCCAACTAAATAAATCCCTGGGTAGATTGCCTTTGAATTTGAGCTCTCTGCCTTTCTAAAAGCAAGCTTTACCTTGTGCATGTGTTACATCTTCCAAAAGAATCAATTTAAACCCCCAGTTCTGTTTTCCAGTGGCACGGGAGATCAGAGCAGGCAGTTGAGGAGAATGGGAAATGCAGACCTGGAGGAAAGCAGGCAAACAAGTACCTGACAATTGCAGCAGTGATAAATAAGGCAGACAGGTAGGAAAGAGCCATGAAACAGGAGGAGAGGGGATAAGAAAGAGACACATTCCTTTCCTGAGTGGAAAGAGTCTTCACTGTGTTGCTATTTCTGACACGGGACAGGAGATGGGGAGGACAAATCCTCCTGTGTCAAGAAAAAGGGGTAAATGCAGCATGTCTTCTTCACAAAACGGATATTTTATGAAGACTAAGAAGATAAAATGCTTGGTATGCTTGAGGGGCAGGGTAATTCTAGAGAATAGAAGAGTTTTCTTTCCTACTTGTTTTCCCATGCAGCCCAGAGTTATTTAGCTGAGCTTTTAATACACAAGTGGGAATTTTGCTGAATGATTCTCCAGTACAACTTTTATGCAATTTTTTTCTCCTGTTTCTTTCCCCTCCGCCCCTTTTTGTTTTCTTTTGTTTGAACTACCCATAGGCAGTGGTTCAACAGCAGACTTTTAAAGAATGGGTTGTTGGTGTGGGTTGAGGTTGATCTGGTCAAAGATGTGGGTTTTTTTGTATTTTTTCCTGGCCTGGTTACCGGGCCAGAGGACAGAGCAGCAGTAAGAGAATGAAGCAGTAGTTGATTCCAGAACCATTAGGATTCTGGGTGGCATTAGGATTGACTTTTTTTTTTTTTTCCCATGAGAAAATGTAGTGCAAGTTAAGCAAAATCTGAATACAGTCTTTTTATTGTTTTGTCCAAAACCTGAGGAAATTAGGAAAAGAACAGAGATTGTCAGGCATTTAAACCCTCCAGCTCTCACAGCATGGAGTGTGACAAGGCCAAACTGGAAGCCAACTTCTCTTCCCTAAGATCAGGTAAGAACCACAGGGATATCCTCAGAGGAGCTGCAGCAGCTGTAGACCTTGGACTGGATGAAAAGCAAACATCAGAAAGCAGATCCAAGGAAGCCTTGAGTCCAAATCTTGTAGTTGTTTTTGGTTCACCCCCTCAGCTAACAGATGATAATAATTGCTTTTTACTAACCTCTCTCAGCTGCTGCACTTACAAAACTGATACATCTGCAGAAGGTGCAATATTGCATCTTTGGGGATTTTTGGGCTTTTACAGCTTATGTCTGCACCCCTAGAGTTGCAGAGGGAAACCAGCTGCAAGAGGCTGCCATGTGCTGGAAATGCCAGCACTGCCCCCTGTTCTCCCCTGCCTCCTGCAGCTGCTCCTGCTGCCCCCACTGCCCAGAGTCCCCTCGCTGCAGAAAGGCAACTGAAGGTTTCTTCTCCAGGAAAAGAAAGCATCTGGGCCATAAATGCCACAAGCCCTCCTCAGTGACACTCTGTATTAGGAAACATCATCTGGCACTCAGATATTTTTCAGGAATCGCTTCTACAGCACTTGCCAACACCTTGAGTCAACTCCAACGCTGTCTATTTGTTGTTGAAAGCCACAGGAGATGTAATTTATGGCATTCTTCAGCTCTTCCCTGCAGATCCCACAGCTTCTCCCATTGTATTAATGAGAAGGCTGAACCCACAGGGCTTGCTTCTATTAACCCATCAATACAACAGGCATTTTATCACCTAAAGGATTTAGAGTCTCTTCTGCCTGAGTCCATCTGTTCTGCCAGTTAAAAAACAGTGTGTGAAGATAACTTTGAGGTAGTTCTTGCCCATAAAAAATTGATTGGTCCTCCTTGAGTAAGCAACACATCCTCCAAGGTTTAAAGGATGTTTAAAGATATATTTAAATTGAGGATTTCATTAGACTGAGGGTTTAACATGGAGAGTAGCTGCCCAAACCTTCCCAGAGAAAGCTTGCTTATGTAAATTTTCACAGCATTTTGCAAAGTGTACAAATTTTTCCGATCAAGGATTTTTTGTCTTTTTGTAGTCCCAAAATATCAAAAAAGTATGATAAATTTTGACAAAATGCAAGTGTTATTTGCTGGAATATTATAGGTCTGTTTCAGTATTACAGTCAGAAAGATATTCTCACTCTTACACTGGTGCTGTGTCCCCTTAGCTTTAATTGTTGAACATCCTTAGGGAAAACATTTAATAAAGCTGAAGCTCTGGTAAAGGAGCACAACTACTGTTGTATCTAACAACATAAACCAGCACCAGGTTGGTCAAAAACTTCCTTTTTTCTCTTGCAACAGAGAGACAACAAATGGCCAAGCTGATACTTGCTGCTGAATTTCTTCAGGTTAAACTCAGCTACCAGATGTTGCTGGAATCAAGATCAAAATGAAAAAAGAACATTTGCAAGGTATGGACAAAACTGGCATGGTAAATACTGTTACCCTGCTGATACTGCCTCATTTTGCTTTGGGCTGCTGCAGAGTGTATGTGTGTTCAGGTGAACATGAAATTAGAGAATTAAGGTGTCTGTAGACTAGTGCTTTACTTTGGCTTTTAAAATATGTTTTGCAATGTAATGGCCCCTTCTTGCTCTTTTTTTAGATATCCTTTTCTCATTATTATTTTAATGACAAATAACCTCTCCTGCTACCATTTTGTTCAATATTGTAGAACACCCATTGTGTGCAACTTTTCCCCCTTAAGGCTCCCATATTGGCCTGTGAAATGTCTACGGTGCTTGGATGCCTGGGCTGAAAGGCATTTTAAAAAACTGAAACACAACCTTTAGTATTTTTTTTTAATGTTCTCAGTTCATTTTGTAATCTCTGCCATATGCAGAATAAGTGCTTGGGTGGTGGATGTACAGGCCTCCCCTGAATTGGTCCACAGTTGTTCTGTAATTTCCTCAAATTTAAGGACTTAGGAATAAAATTACTAACTGACCTGGACAATGCCCTGCTGCAGGTCATGTGCAAGGTGACAAGTTCATTATTTGGTACACATTCTGTATTTATATTTGTTTATTGTTATGTTCCAATTAACTGTGTGATACAGATCTGGGGCAAATCAAAATGATCTCTGGAATTCCAGTGGTTTAATGTTTTTTCTAAGCTGTAAATCGGTGCTCTCCCTTAAACTGTTGGTTACAACCAGATTTTGATATATTAGCTGCTATACTTAAGGGAATTTTTGCATGCTAAATAGCATGTGAATTAGCCATCCATAAACAGAGACTGAAACCTGGGCAAAAGAAATGGAAAACTCCACAAAGACTGAGGCTCAGGGGAAGCACTTTCTAAAAGCTGCTTTCTCTTTTTGTCTGCTTTTCCACCAATGCTTTAGAAAAATGTCATTTATAACCTTTTGAGCAAGGCAAATCTCCTTTTGTCAGATCAACCAAAAGAAAAAAAAAATCCAACTGTGATAAGGATTTAGAAAATCAAATGATGGGAAAACCCCCTCAGTCCTCCTCGGCTGACCCTGCTGTTGAAGTTGTGGCACTGTGTAGAAGCCTCAGTGTGCCCCCAATCTGCCACCCTCTCTGTCAGCTGGCTATTAGAAAACATTTCCTCTAATCCCATCATTCAGTGCTGTTGTGGAAAGCAGCAGGCTCCCCAGCAAATCCCCCCACGATGATTTTTATCCTATTGAAAGCGCCACCTTATCGGACATAATCGAAATGGCTCATGTGCTGCTATGTGAAGAGCAAGTGGGTTTTACCATCACTCAGGCCAAAACTAAATATGGATTAAATTGCACCCTGCCAGCACAAAGTGTGCATTGTGTGGCTCTGCTCTGCAGTGCCCAGCCTCAGCTTGCTCCATGCCTGATAAAACACTGCACCCTCCTTCAATCCCCCTTTTTTAAAAGGGCAAAACAAAGCAGCAGTGTCTGTGCTGGAATGTGCTGCAGGTAGTGATCTAAACCTCCATCACCAAAGACAGTGAGAGGATTAATTTAATGCATGGAGGTTGTTGCTTGGAGGGACTTCATAGGAATGCAAACCAAAGGCCCTCAAAGAGCCCACAACAAAGGGAAAAGCCATGTGATCTCAAACTCCTGGTAGGATGGGGAGGACTGGATTAAGGGCTTGGTCTACCTTGTAGAAAAGGCAGGAAATACTGTTGTACTGAATAGGAATGCAAGCAGGAAAAAGATTTTGGGGTGGGTGGGTTATTTTCTAGACCTTCTGAAAAGCTTGGATGGGAAATTGCAGCCTGGTAAATGAGATTTATATAGTAATTGGTGTGAGCAAATTGGTCTGTGCAAATTTTCTGGTCATGTATGTCATTCTTTCTGAGTTGTGCTTTGTTTCCAGATAGAGTAAATATCTGTTTTTCAACTCCTGTTTATTGATTATATTTTTAAAAATTTTTGTCAGGGGCCCTCCACTGCAACCCTGGCAGTGCTGAGAGCCATGAAGATCCCTGTGTTGGCACAAGGTGACCTCCCAAACATGCCACGTGCTGCTGTGCAGACTTGCAGACCTCCAGGTGAACTCCAAGGACACTCAGGTGGGCTGGGCATGTGGCAGTCAGAGCAGAAAACAAGTAGAAGGCTGCTCAGGAGTGCAGCACATGGACACAGGGGTATGAGGAGTCCTTGCTATTCTGGGTAGGGGATCCCCATTTAAGCTCTGAATTATGTACTTCAAAGAATGTAGAAATAATGGCACTACACTGAAAAGAATCAATGTGGAATTTGCTCAACTAAACCAGAGACAGGGACAGAGCAGCTTTTGAGTCTCCCCCCAATTTTTCCCCCAAAAATCACACACTCCAGACAAGCACCCTGGCTTTATGTTATCTGCAATGCCTATCTGGATTCAGTTTCCAATCACTGCTTATGGCTTTATCATAAGGACCAATTTTATGCAATTATCAAATTACTCTTTCTTCTCTGTCTTCTACTCTTGTCAGTCAGACTGTGCCATTCCTTTAATTTAAATTGGGGCCATGACTCCAATCCTGCTCCAAAAAACAGCTCCTCTCATTATTTGCTTATCGGTCTTGTCTGAAACAACCTAGTGGTGTGGAGCACCAGGTTCTCTTTTCTAAGACATTGTAAAGACAGCAATTTGACTTTTCCCCCCCACCTCTTTTCCCTCCCCCTTTCTTGAGAAGCAGAATTTTTAAACAGTTTTGAAGCATTATGATTTTAAGCATTGATATTAATTTTCTGCTTCTTCAGGATCCTCCTGCTTGAAAAATGATGTTACTGCTAAACTGCAAACATCTCAAGACAAAGACACACCAAATTCTACCATAACCTTAATGTAATTACCCCATTGTGAAATTCTAAAAGAATTAGAAGAATTCATCACTAAATTTATACAGAAAGCTATTATTAATTTGAAGTCAACAAACCAAGACTGGTTCACATAACATTTTATTCACAAGTAGAAAAAGTATTACAAAACAATTTATACAAGGTTTTAATTTACATTTGTTAAAGGAGTATTTAAAACAGCACTGTAAGTCCCTAGACAAGACATGTGGGCAGTGTAAATGCAGTGATAGTGGATGTTTCTATTGGCATGTACAACATTGCTTGCCACAGGCAATATACAAAAGACCAATTTGGTTAAATTAAGGAAAAAAGTATATACAAAATATACACATATATCTAAAAAACACTCTCTTAATGTTTTCCTCCTAATTTGCTCTCAAGCTTTCACTCATTAAAAAAAAAAAAAGTATCTTTTTCTAGGGTTGCTGGGTAAAAACAATTACACAAATTTTAAATTCCAATGGGAAAACACACTGTGGCAGATGCTGGCAAAATTTTTGAACATTGCTTTTTCAAGAACTATTATTAGTGAAAAGTTAAATCTCTGTATGTTCTGGAAATATTTTGCCATATACTGAAATGCACATTGGATTTTTTTCTATTTACAAAGTATATACAAAGAAGCACATATCTCTTCATGTACATGTAGTGAAAAATAATGTTTTGTAACTTCTTAAATGTATGAAAGTATGCAAAGAAATTATTCAAAACTACTTATATTTAAATATATGTGTGAAAGTATTTATCTGAGTAATTGTACTGTATAACTGCTTATTATTCCAGCAGTGACCAAAAGGTGGTACCTACTACTTAAAACACCAAACCCAACAACAGCCAGAAAATCACTTGGGTAACTTGTTCACATTGGTTTGATATTTGGGAACTGTTATTCATGGCTTTTGCACTAAGGAATAATCTCACTGGTGAAGAGGTGGAGCATCTCTCTGCCATGGCTGCCTGTACTGTTTTTAGATATTTTTGTGCAGCACCTTTTCTGTGTGCTTCAAAGCAAAAGTCTTTTTCCATAATGGATTCTGAATACTGTCTCAACATTTCCATTGCCACACAAACCACGTGTGGAAAGATGAGTAATATTTATTGCCAATTTGTTGGCATCTGTTTTGCTGATTGCTTTGCTTTAGTCAAGGCACATTGGGTACTTTAAGGAATAATTGCTAGAGTTCATCACAGACAAGTGTGAGCCTGTTGAGTATCATGAATCAGTGAAGGTTACTGACATTATCCACAGAAACAAAAACTATTTTAGGGATGAAAATGGCTGAAAAAAATTATATTAAGGGATGTGATAAAGCAAACCACTTCTTATGTTTTGTGTGCAAAATTTGAATTGACACAGTACTACAGTTAGAAGGACAGAGGGTCTTGAATGAAAGGGACTCCTAAATGAATTAATTTAAATTAATTAATTCAGAGCTTGACCCTTAAAAATAATGCATTAATAAAAAATCTTGGTAACAGTCTCACTGTATAAATACTTTCATGGCACTCCTGCTATAGTCTGACATTTTGATTTGACAGTTGATTACATATTATTTCAACATTCAAAATTATATGCTATAACAAGAAGTGCTGTATTCCAATACTGAGACTACTAATTAAACACAATGTCCTTATCTATATGTCTGACCTTCATTAAACTAAATCTAATTTAAAGCTAATCTCCTCCTACACTTAACAATGCAACCTCCCAAAAATGTAATAATTGGATGGAGGGGACTTCAACCACACATAGTGTATGTAACATGCTAATTCTCTAACTCCCCAAACTAGCTTATTGACTATAATGTAATACATAATAAAAGCTTCAGTTTATTAATAGGTGACCCTTTTATAAACATAAATGGATTTTTTTTTACAAATTTTACGTCCTTCAATAGCAGGAATACTATTTAAAATTAGAACCAGCAGAAAAAAAAATCCTAATGCATGCACAAATCCGCAGGCAGAAAACTGGCACCATATTGTCCCACATCTTCTGGCACCTGTAGCCATATTTGAGACCCCCCAAACACTCTGAAGTATTTTTATTTCATGCTGTATTTACATATACTATTAAGCTCACTCCATTAGACATTTTGAACTCTGAGGAAACTGAAATAGATTGGAAAGGTCATAAATCCACTTTCAGGGTCCTCATAGGATGCTTCTTGAAGTTTAACTTCACAGCTGTTACAGCTCAGACACAACTGCTCAGAAGGTGTGAAATGATGCCATTTTTTTCAGCTGGATTGGATACCATGCAACACTGAAGACCAGACTATGTTTGATGAGAATCAGCAGGGGAGTGTAAGGGAAGCATTCAGCTTTAGTGCTGAGAAACAGCTCCAGTCCCTAAAACAAAGTGAAAGAAGAGTTGTTACATAAATTCATAAGAAACCTGTGTGCACTTCTGTATTTGACTAAAAGAGTAGAGGTATACTTACTGCTTGCTGTAAAATTCACCTAAACCTGAAGATTAAACCTGTATTAAAACCCACATTAAAAAGCTTAGAATTGTGTGTACATGTATAATATATGCTATATTCTGATTTTGTGTTATTCTATTGAAATATAATAAAAATAAAACATTGACCTATGAAAGGCTGTAATACATCCTCAGGCAGTACAAAGACCATCCTTGCCTCAAAATATTTCAAAAAGACATGAAAGATGAGCAGATGGGAAAAAAATGCTATAGACAGAGATAAACTAATTGTCTTGGAGTTGTACAGCTGGCCAATGTTCATCCTGAAAATACATCTCAAGTAAGCCTAGTCCTGGTCCTGTCCCATAAACACTACTGAAATTTCTCTGCCAAAAATACACACATAATGATGCACTGTAGAGTCTGAATGGGGAAAAGTTGTACAAAATGAATCAGTAGGGTCTATTATAGGAAAAAAAATGAAGAAAAAATTAACCCTCCTGAAGACCTTGATTATTAAAATGGATACACAAATCTCAATAGTAATAGAGGACAGCAGAAAACTGTCAAAGCATACAGGATTTTGAGATGCTAGAAAAGCTGTCTCCATACACACAGAAATCAATGAGAAAATTTACAGTTCATACACCGTAACAAGTAGAGTGAAATAAAAGCTAATTTTTGTAGTCATATTTTGAAATCCTGTGGTTCTTTTGATCTAAGAAAATTCTTAAATAATATTAATTTCATACCTCTGAAGTTGATGCATGGTTTGGTGAGAAAACACCCACAAATTCCTGATTTTTAAAATCCTGTTAATATGGAAATGTATTCCCTTAAAACATCAGGAACTGCTAGGAACTAGCAGTGCTGAGATCTGAGGTTGTATCCATGTCACTGTCCCCTCCTACACACAGCTACAGAGTACAACTGTCACCAAACAATATTGGGCACACACCAAAATAAAAGTGTCAGTGCTGCTATCTGACACAGGGGCAGGCAGTGCCCAGCATTGTTACAGACAAAACTTTACACTGTAAATAATACATTGAGAGAAAGATGTGCCACCTGGATAAGGCTGATGTTGTCAGTGACACAGCAGATTTTCAGGTTACAAGTTCCACTGAAGTCAATGTCAAAGCCATTCTAGATTTAACAGTCAGTTCCCTTCCCTTTTCTCCTCTTGACAATGTCACCTAGCTAAACAATTAAGGAGTTACAAAGAAACTACTGCACTTACATGCTTTCAGAATATGTGTGGTTCTTGCTAAATACTAATTACTTTCTACTTCATATTTAGGAATAACACAAAAGTGTTAGTGCAAACCAAATGGAAGAGGATCAAAGGAATGCAGTTTTACTTCTGCAGATGGCCCAAAATTTTCGTAATTACAGATAGCATAATTTTCTTAATTAAATTTGGTGCATAATTAATATTAGTGGCAACTTCTTGTGTTCCTGCCTCTGAGTTCATGCACAGGAGACTGTTTCTCCTTTCCAGCCACAACCTGCATAGGCCTGGAGTAACAACACCGCTTGCCATCAGGACACAGGCCATAATTTGGGATCCTTTCACAGATTAGTTACTCGAGGCCCCAGATTACTTTCAAAAGTAGAAAATTCCATTTTAAAAGTACGGAGCACAGGTAATATTAAAAAAGATATAATGATGAAACAGCAGCAATGTGACTTTTTGCAATAGTTCCATTGTTACATAGTTGAGACAACTGTTTATCACCTCTTTGCACCTCAGACCTGCATTTTCTCTGAGCTTTTATAAATAAAGTTGCATTTTATGGACTAACTTACATTTTATCTGATGGCATGGGAATATAAATGGCATTATAAGGCATTTGAGATTCTCTTGTGTTTCTAGTACTACTGCAGTAACTCCACAGAAAGGATTTGTAAGTATTTTTAAATTAACACTTGTATGTCTTTTATGCTTTGTTTGCAATAAGCAAAGCCAATTCCTCAGTTCTCACTCGTAAACAAAGGCTAGCCTCACACGATGGTTTGGTCACAAGGCTATTAAACTGAATTTTTCTCTTAATATTTAATGAAAAAAATCCTTGATAAAAGCTGACTGGTGTACAGACTTACCCCTTTCAACAGCACAGTTTGCGTAATTACACCTTTCAAATTTAGTTAATGATTTAAAAATGTGAAACTGCTGGATCTCTTGTAGAGGTTTAATTTATTTCAGCAATAGCTAGGTGTAACCTATGGAGAAATATAACCCTAGAACTTCTTACAATTCTATATTTATCTAGCTCTACATGCCTGGAGCACTTATTCTCATTCCTTTGTAGTTATGTTTTTTACCTCTTTATCAGTCCGTAGAGTCATTTGTTGTTCCATTACACTTTGTCTTTGGCTGGCTTTCAGCAGTCACCGAGTTCTGAAGTGATGAAACTTCTGTGCATGTTCTGTGTTCGGAGATTTCAAAGGACTTTGCAACATTTCCATCAAGAGACTCAGCTGAAAGAAGTACTTCACTTGGTTCCTGGTTATTATCCAATTCAACGGCGGCTGCATTTTCAGTCTCAGGGCTGCAGGATTTTGCAGATCCTCCAGCCAGTTCTGAATATGATTCACAGATAGAAATGCTGTCACAACAAGCTGAGTTTTGCATAAGAGGCCAAGCATCTGGAATGTCTCCACAGGCAGAGTGTGAAAGAGAACCAAGGAAAGCAGGAATCATTTCTCCAACAGAATCAGCAGCTCTGCAGAAGGATAAAAGGCACATGACTTACAAAGCATTCCAGAAAATATTATCAGTATTTTAATTACTGATCATTTGTAATAGGTATTTCAAGAAGGTTTAACAGGGTTATATTAATACTCTAAAGACATCCTGTACAAAGTAATTCTATTGAGAAGGAATACAGTCTGTTCCTTGGCTGGAAATGACAAAAGCTCTGGTGACCAATACTCTGGACGGTGAATCCAGGATTCCACAAAACATGAACTACAGTTGGAGCTGTTTAGGGTCAGAAATATGACAAAAACTAATATAGTAGTGTTCAGGTATTAAACACTGTCACAAAGAAGGACTTTTTTTTCTCAGTGCGTGGATAGGGGAGTATTAAGACAGGATGTAACAGGCTTAAAATGCAGCAACAAAGATGGTTGGGCAGAGTCTAGAATCTTCAACACTGAGGGGGTTTGGTTGGTTTCATTTTTTAGTTCCCCTAATTGTAGACAGACAAATATCTAATGGAAGTAAAAGAAGTAAAGTGGCTTCAGACTGGGAGAATGGAATAGGCAACAAGGCTTCTTGAAACTGTGTTTGCTTTAAACCTGAAAACGTATTCACTTTAGATTTTTCAGTTTGTTCTGTCTAGCCTTCAAAATGTGAAAAGTTTTTCTCCTATTCTCTTTTACATGTAAAGGACATAATGTTAAAGAAGAGCAAGCATTATTTTCTTTTTATGGAAAATGGAAGAAAGTATAAGTGGAAACTCAGTATTATCTACCTCAAGTGTATTTAAGGTGCATGATAATAGTGACATGTGCCAAACACTGTTGAAAGTCCAGTAGTGTTTTTCACTATATATACACACCAAAAAAAGTATTAACAAAGCCAGGAAGTTACACCAATGTTTTATTTCCAAAAACTGTCTGCAGATTTTTAAAAATGCAAGGGCTATGTTAAGTCTGATATGCAGTATGACAAAACTTGTCCCATATTAACACGCCTAGAACAGTTTTTAAATAGCTTTACTCATTTCCAAAACATGACACTTTAATAGCTTTGATATACACACAAAGCATTTTCAGAGATGAGGCCAAAAGTCAGGACATTGCACCACAATTGAAGGAAATACATTATTCTGGCAAAGGAAATTGGCACAAGCTCCATTTCTACTGCAAGGAACCACAGGATCTTTGATGTCCATAAAGCATGGATATTACAGTTATTTTTAAAGCCTTAACCAAAAGATTCCTCAAAAAGTACACAACTCTCAATTTGTCAGCCTTGGTGGTATACAAGGATGACTCAAGCTTGTTGGTATTTAAACAAGTTGTTATAGAAAACTTAGATATTTGTACTTAGGTCACTAAGTCACCTTGCACAAACAATACTTATGAAGAAGCCACCTCTACATTTTTAGTAACATGTGGCCATAAGAACAAAACAGCTGAAGACCAATTTAAACCTTATATGGAAAATCATTCTAGCTAAAAGAAATAAATACATCCTGTATTAAAATCTGTAACCAGGAAACTCTGAAGGACACCATAAATTTTATATATTTGGCTCGTGGCCCTGTTGTAAAAATAACTACTACTATACTTATACTCAGCTGATTGGGAGAAAATAAAAGCTAAAACCTGCTAGAAATTCAGAAATAATAGATATTTCAAATTTTGCAGACCTAAACAGTTCCTTCAAAAAAAACTCTTCATGCCAGTTGTGAACTGTGCCTCAATCCCCCCAGATTTATGAGTTTATGCAGCAACTTGCTAACCATTAGCAGAAGAGGGGGTGGCCAAAGCCTATAAGGTGCCACAGAGTAGAAGGAACATTATCTGCTTGTGAGAGAAGCCACTTCTTCAGAGAAACCCATGGATCAAGTCAGCATTTACTAAGTAATACTTCATCTTTTCACCATAAACCTATTCTTGCACAACATGGGATGATATGGGTACAGCTCATCAAAATCCCTCATTCCACTTCAAGCAGCTGTTGTCTCTATATAAATATGAATTTGACTGCATATAAAAATACTTCATGTTTAATACATATTTGTAAAACTAAGTTACCTTTCATTGAGTGTGGTCTGTGAGTGGAAAGCACAACTGTGACTGCTGTGCTCCATGCTACAGGTTTCATCACAGCACAGTGAGGGAATCAAGTGAACTGGTCCTGAGGAATGAAAATTAATTTTAATAGTGTTAAAACTATCAAAGCTCTGCATAAACTTAGTCTCTGATCTTTTTCAAACTTGAGTATTACTTTGCCAGTTACATTATAATACATGAATTGTGGAAATGTTTTTACAGCAAGAGATTTATTGCTGTAAAAACATTTTAAAGAACATTTTTATTCCTTTAAAATTGAAATAATTATAAAAGCCAAGTCCTTCCTCTAGTAGTAACATAGAAGCCAGTCATGAGTACCTATTTTTAAAATTAATTTTCTTGTCAGTTGAATACACATAAGTGGAAGCATTCTGAGTAAAGCTATCGGGATGATATTTAATCCTGTGCTTTCTTAATTTTTCTTATTATTTTTTATTGTCTTATTATTTCTTCTTATTATGATTTCTTAATGTCACAGCTGCATTTGTTCTGATATGACTTTACAAAATGGCAAGGATTTGAATTGTCCAGGCTGTTGTCCTTTAGCATTCATACCACATTCTTAGATGCTCTCTGGTAAATCCTTCACACTAATTTAAATCTCAAAGCCATATGCAGTGCTATTTTTATCAGAAATAACTGAGATAGAAATTTAAATTTTTTTTCATGTGAAGTCACTGAAATGAATTACAGGAAGAAACAAAAAAAACCCCAAATAGCTACTTAAAAATCCTTTCTGCTTATTAAGAAATTAGCCTAGGACAAAGGTTAGTTTGACAGTGTTAGCTCTGCAGTTGAATTGCCACAACTCAAGTGTTAGATAAAATAAAGTCACCTTTCAGTAGACATAACATACCACAGGTCTGTGATGCACTTCTTTGGCACTGGCAGCATGTTCTGTGGTCATATTCACTTAGCCGTGGTCTATCGAAACACGATAATTCAGAGCCATTGTAGTGAATGTCTTGTGATCTCAGAGACCCTTTGAACAAAGGGAATAAAAGTCCATGTCAGGAAGTGTTACCCTTTTTCCTGCTCAGTGCCCTCTATCTTTACAAAATGTGTAATGTCATGCTATAAAGTATGTCCATACATTTTCCAACTGAAAGACCCACAGTGACCATGTGGCTTCCAATAATGTAAACCACAGATTTTGCAACAAAGCCTAGAACAGCTGGTTCAACTACAGCCACTTCTAGGAAGACATCTGCTCTCATTTGGATGATTTGAGAGTATATCTTATTCACTGTTACATTTCTGCAGTGTTTAATGATTCCCAGTGATTCCCATCTGAAATTTTCCAGAGTCAGCTTTCAGCCACTGGGATTTTGTTTATATTATCTTAAAGAGCTTTATATTAACAGCAGACTACCTTTAATCTCTATAATTGTAGGCCAAGGCAAACAAGTTACTGCACTTCACTAAATGATGTCTGAGTTCACTGTGTCAGAATTTCTCAAAACTCATGGGTAAAGCAAATTCTAGGTTAGGAACAATTCTTACAATGGCTCTGTAAACCTCTGTAAATTTCTGCTTGTGCTGAGAGCAGCAGCAACATCAATTCATCCAAGATAGTATTCTTGTTTGGCATCCAGTGTTCATTACATGCTATAAACATATTTTAATAAAAGTTTTATAAAGCTATAAATGGGAACTAGAGTGCTTTTCACTTTTTTCTTTCTTAATTTAAATTAAGAGGCAGAAAAATATTTATTATAAACAAATTACATTGATGACCTGTTAGGGATTTAAAAGAAATTTACAGATCTGTCTCAGGCATTTAATTCATCTTGAATATACCCACAAAACCAAAACTGTTAAGGACAAATCTCTCATCTACACTGGCCACATTCACTATCTTGATGACCTAATCTGTGTTTCACAATAGCATTTGATGCACAGATCTTCCAAACTGGTATTTCCACATTGACATTGCAACTCTGTAATGTCCCATCTTGGATCATGAATAGTCCAAATGTATCTGTGCAGCCTCTAGCAGAGTATGGCATAGGAGTGATATAATTGGAGTATTTCTGGGCATTTACACAGCATTTTCTCAGTAGCAGCTGGAACTTTCGAGTTGGCAAACTTGGATGGAGTCCTGGGCTCTGCTGTATTGCCCATCTCAATCTAAACTTGCTTAAATGATGTAGACATTTAATTTCTTTACCTACAGAGGGATCTGCCAAACTAATACCATTCTATAAATATTACCAAGAAAGAGTAAAAATTGGAACTCACAGCTTGGTTTCTTCTCCATGAACTGCCTCTTGCAATAGATAACACAAAGGATGAGAAGAGCCAAGAGCACTGTTGCAAGTGCACTGCAGATAACAGCTGCCAGAGCAGTGTCTCGAGGGCTGGAAGCAGTTGAAGGGATCTTCACAAGATTTACCTTGGTAGTACCTGAAATATAATTAAATAATGATTTAGGCAAACTGCAGACATTTCCAGAATATAGTCATGTAAATGAAAGTCTGGGAAACAGAAGAAATTTGTGGCATAGAAAAAAAGGGAATGTTTTTCAAAACAAGAAAATGTATTTCTCTTTGCAACATTAGTTGCACATGTAGATAGATATGATCATCAGCACCTTCAGTATGAAAAGGAGTCTTAGAAAAGATATATTACAAAATGTGCCATAATGAGTGGAGATGCACACCAACACATTCAGACTGTCTATGAGAATGGAAAACAGATCCTCACTATGAAAACAAGGACATTTGAATATTTAATGCCACATGAATTTAATATGGAGAACATTTCCTAGGGCAGAGCTGAGAGAGTGATCCACTAGAGGGAGGCACAAATACATGAACTTCCCTTAATAAGGAAACTTTCTGGGCACTGACACCCACAGAAGTTCAAATGTTGTCAAAATTATCATCCTGCTTTGTTGCATATGTCATGACACCATGGTCATTCCCAAGATCAAACTCAAGATTTCAACTCTGCAAACTCTTTTTCTTCAGTGTTTTTTTTTTTTAATACTAGATAATACCTCTGGTCAACATTCAACAGATTAACTTTATACCCAAATTAGTGAAGACTTAAGCAATGTTTCCAGCTACAAATGTTTTCACCTTTAGGTGGAAGGTGAAAAATATTTTTAAAGGAGCAAAACTTTAACTACAACTGTTGAAACTGTCTTTTGTATTTTAATATTAAATTATTTTTTAAACAATCTATGAATTTTGACAGCCCATCTATTTCAATCTACTGCAAAGTCTTCCTAAATTCAATAGGAAAAAAGGAATAAAACATAGAGAACTTCTATGACAGCAAAATTTTAAGAAACCACAAACCATATTTTACTAACTTTCAGAAATAAATTATTGTGCCTATTTACCCCAGAAGATATTTAGTTAAAACCTAAAGACTATAATATCCTAAGAAATGGTCCATGCAGTCATAAGTTTAAATTGTGAGATAAATGTCTGCCAGAGTATATTAAAACCTCTAATCAAATTGTACATAAATAAAATAGTTCAATCTCATTACTGCAATTTCATGATGGCAGGAAAGAACTTCCTAGCTTAGCTAGTGCAATCAGTGGAACTGTATTACTAAGGAATAATTTTCTGGAATAGTTATGGTATTTTCTCTACACACATCAAACATGGGTACCAAAGTGTTTGTGATACTTTATTGCTTTGTTATACAGGGATTGACAAAACCTAGGCATTTTGAAAAATTGACTTAATTCTAAGACTTTAAAGCACTTAATGCCAAAGGAAAACACTATTCTATGAAATAAAGAATCCAGAAAATTAAAGAAATAACCCAACAAATGAATTAAACAAAAACAGTTTCTGCAGCTTATAGTATCATGTAGTTGCTAGTAAATAGGGTAATATAAAAAAGTGGAGAGATCAGATCATGGCCATTATACAGAAGAAAGTTAGTTTAGTTGCTCATTTCCTGATTTCAGCATGAAGATAAACAAGTATCACTGCATTTTCATCCGCTTAAATATTTTAACTTACCTTCAATCAAACTGTACTATTATGTTCCACTGTCACATCAAAATCTGAAGAGTAAATTCATAGCAGATCATTTTTACATGCTTTCAACTTGCCTAATTGCACACAGTGAAGCAACTGGAGAAAGTACAACAGAGAGCCACAAAAATGACTGAGGAACTGAAGATTCTCTCTCTTATGACCAGTTTGAGAGAGCTTGGATGGCTCAAGCTCAAGAAGGCTCAGGGAACCTCATGAGTTTGTATAAATCCTTGGAGGAAGCATGCAGACAGGACAGAGCCATGCTCCTTTCTCAGTCAGAGCTAAGTGCTATGGCCTCTTTTCCAAATCTCCAATATTACTTCTAAAGGAAATGCAATAAGTGTCATAATAATTTGTCATTATTCGAATGCTCTTGGCAGGAGCACCTCAATCTTCCACAGAAAAAACTTTTCAATCAGTTTCTAGGATTCTTGCAGCTGTAGTTTACAGTTTATAGTTTAAGCAGACTGAAAAAATTTCTGCATGAAGTTCCAGGATACCTGTGAGAAGCAGTAAATATATGTAAAATCCTGTCTATATAGCTAGGTGTGCTAGCTTTGGTGTGAAGATAAGACTGTGCTTTGGTATCAGGTTTTCAATTTTAGTTAACTGCCTGATCTAGTCTTTAGAAGGTTAAAGACAGACTGGACAAGTATTTAAAAACAAGACAATAAAAAAAGTGATCAGAACATCTTCAAATATTTTTCGTATCAATACATCTATTTGTATTAATGTACATAAGAGCACTAAACAGTTCTTAGCAATTAGGCCTTCATAATTTGCAGAAAAAAGAATTATCAATTTTGAAGGGCAAAAAAGAAAAAGAGCACAGGAGATGAAGCTTCTATGTTTTTGTCTCTGTTCATTTGCTTACAAAATACATCTATTTTCAAGTATGGTTACATATTACATATTCCAGGAATATATAAATTATGTATTTCTTTAACGTCCACCAGCAATATTCAAACTGGAAATGCAGTGATTTCATTTTATATAGGGATAGCAAAACTGAATTTTTTTTTAGCCATCTAGCTATTTAAGATTCATTTTGTTGATTTTTTTTTTCACTTGAGAAAGCAATTTTCTATTCCTGAGAATGTCTACCACTCATCTTCACCTTCAAAGAACTTTTTGGAATAGCTACTCTGAGCAGTCCATTGTAGTCTAGCTCTAATTATAATGATAGTGATCTTCCCTGCAGAGACCAACATTTCAGAAGTGGATTGCTATTGTAGAAGTGGCCCGTTGGGCATTGCTGAACTCTGCTTTCAGTGTTACTCAGACATGTATGCATTTTCATAAACTCTTTCTTTTCACAGACTTAATGGTCCCACTTCAGTAAAACAAGGAGTTGCATTTTAAATTTAAACTTGTACTTACTTACCTCTATTAGATGATTACATGATTAAATTTAAATATGCAATTAAACACTTTGTGAACTGGATAGGATACATTCAGAAAGGAGGGAGGAGGTGCACACTGTTTTCTGATTGTGGAAAGCATGTGCATATTATCCGTATTTTATTTAAGAAGTTGATTTCCTTTTTTAAGTCTTAGTTCTAACATTCTGAAAATGTGCTAATGTTGAAGGAGAATTGCCCAAAATATCAAACTATCTGCTGCATAATTTTGAGCAGTAAGCCTAAATACACATTCTTCCCTTAATTAATCAATATTACATTATAATGGCAGTATATGCAAAGGTGTGGTCCTTAAAAGCAAGTAAAGTTTCTGTTAATCCAAGGCAGTTAAACAGCAGTAACTCAGCTAATATGGAACATATGAATCCCAGCTGTATCACTAAAATCTCTGCCAATAAACAGAATAGCTGAATTTTCGGCCTATTATACCAAACAACAAGAGACAGGGAAAAATAAAAAAATACTTCCTTTGTCACTGATTTCATGTTTGTTTTCTCCATTTTTATTTATTTATTTTTTCAGAACCGTGATTAATTACAGTCGCTACTGGAATCAGCAAACCTAAAAGAAAGCTTTTTGTGCTAGATCAACCATGTGAAAACAGAACTTGCAATGCTGTATGCTTCTTCCATGGATACAAGAAACATATAATAACTAGAAAAGCTGAGGAGAATAAAATGTGGAATATTATGTTTGGGTTTCTTTCTTAACGTGTCCAGTCAATGTTAACCTAAAGAGAGTTTACTCAAAATAACAAAGCTAATCCAAACTGCACTTAAAAAGCAGTAAAATGGTAACATTGTACAGACTGCCATCTGTTACTACCAGGATTGGAAGTAAAATGCAAAGCTTAAAATGCTGTTAATTCCTGGAGTATGGGTATTCTTGGTCAACAGGGGAAAGGAATATTTGCCTATTACAAAAGCTGTTTTCCCATTACCTTTATGTTGAATGGCCCAACTCAGTTGTATCAACCTTAATTTGACAAGAATTAAGGGCTCAGACGTACCCTCAAGTTATGTAATTTAACAAGTTACTGCTTGTCAGCTGCACTGCAGTGGCTATCTGTGTGTGTGCCCTTGATCCACAGAAAAGGCAAGGCAGTGTAAAGCAATGTGGCTCACTTTGAAATTCCTCCATTTTGAAAAAAAAATTTAAAAAAGTTTATATTCATTTAAAAGTAAGAAGGCAATATGCTTACCTAGCCCCAAACAAGCAAAAGGATGTTTTATATATCCTTATATATTATATAGACAATTCAGACACTACATGTACAAGATCTGTATACATAGATTAAATACGTATGTTTTATATACTACTGAGCATCAAGATAAATGGAAAGCAAGTTTCCCCAAAAATATCTTTGAGTCTTTACAAAGCAGCAGATTGCCTCCCTTCTCCTGGTCTTTCAAGTAGGAGGTAAGAAACTTTATTAAATTACTGTTGGAGACTGTGGTAAACAGTGGGGACAGAGTCTCCCAACATCTGTAAAAAGACAGCCTTTTGCGTGCACGGCCTACACCCAAAGTTCATCATGTCAAACCACATTTTTCAAATGTGCTCCAAGTGCTGACTACAATTTTTTTCTTTTTGTTAGTTTTATTTTGCTGGTTTTGTTATTTTTTTAATAAATGTACCAAAAAGCCCTGGGGGAGAAAATGACTATTCAAGTATTTATCCATTGTTTGGAAATCCTGAGAAATATGCTTATAAATTAAAATCTTTGAAATGTGATTTATTCATTTCCAAGACCATTTCTCTTGCACTGTGTATTTTCACAAACTCCAGCTGCTGACAGGCTTTTATGTTTAAAATAGTAGAACAATTGCACTGTGTATGTGAATTTAAAATATATATTAACTCCACAGTACTGGATATACACTACAATGTCTGTAAGGCATAGTCAACCTCTGCTACACGTTTTTCTTTTAGCAATTCAGAGATGTGAAATCTTGGTATTACTATGGTGATCTAAATTGAGCCACTGTAGGGGCACAAAAGTAACATTGTTTCATACACAAAACTTCCAACTTCAAGAACTGTCTAGCATGTGAATATAAAAGTCCATGAGAGTAACAGCTCAGACCGCTGCTACCCTCAAATAACAAAAACCCAAGAGTAAGAAAAAAAAAAATCAGAGGAAGTGGGAGGAAATCTGTGTCACCACTGAAGTACACATTCTACCCCCCAACATAAGTGGTTATTAATAAGACAGATCTCTCCTCCATAAACTGGAAACACCCAGCATGATCTGATGGCACCAAGTCTGTGTTGCTGTTAATGACTGGTGTCAACAATTTCCTTTCTGACTTTTGCTTCTAGAAGCCAACTTTACGTTGCTGACAGTTGAGGGTGGGCAACACCTAATTTCTTGAAAATGCAACTTCTTTTTTAGGTGTTTTCATATGTTTATGTCCCATAAAACCTATGTCAGAACATATGAGATTGCTTCATACAGCAGAAAATCTATTTTCTTACATCACCTCTAACTTGTAATTTTAAACACATTCTTTGCCAGATATGTTCTGTGAAGTAGAACACGCTATTTTAGGCTATTCTCTTGTTCAAATCCAACTCTAGAATTTATCCATCTCACACAGGCTATGAAGGGTGTTTCATGTTTTCAACAGAAAATGAAAGCAGGAAGTATTTTTTGTATTTTTGTACTCTGTATTCTGTATGTGCAGTCTTATTTCATCTCTAGGACTATCCAGTTAGAGAATAAAATATCCCTGTGCAGAATTTGAGTCAATTTGGTCTGTTTATGACAGTTTCTGCTCTATTCAGTCTCTGTACATACTCAGGTGCTCTCAGTCCCAAAACACTTCCACAAGACATAGCCCACATTAAGCAGAGGATTTTGCATTGCTGAAAAGCCAATCATGTTCATGGGGGCAACTACTGCCATCACCCTTTTGCTAAAGGAGGAGAGGGGAACCATGAACCCTCAGAATCTACCTGCATATTCACCAGTTAAATGACAATGGCACGCATGTAAACAGAGGAGTAAGCACATCTGAAGGTTGTCTCCTTAGCCCATAGAGAATAACCCACTTTCATTAATCAAAACTGTAATTGAACATTGTGAATGCCATGCATACAGGTTACAGATCTGTTCTAAAAGGTTCAAACAAGCTCTTAAAGCTGCTGGGTGATGAGGTTGGATTGGTGCATAGATTGGTTTTCAGTAGGTTGAAATGTGACAGAGTGCAAAGCTCTGTCCTGGGTCCATGGGTAGTCCAGGGCTGGTAGAGCAGCTAAGCCTTCCCCTAGGCAGGGAACATACATGCTCTTCCATACACATCTATGTATTTATTTGTACAAATCTCAGTAAAGCAAGAAATTATATGTAAATCAGTCATAAAAGAGTTTTTGTCCCTCACTGATTCAACAAGAAGTAATTTCTAACACTTCACTTTCTATCCCAAAAACTTCCCTCCTTATCCTGGTTCAGCTGTGGTAACACCAGGGAGTAAAGCTAAAAATTTCATAATGATTGCAAGACTGTGCCCTAAGTTTGTTGACACAAATTTCCATAAACATCACTATGCAATAAGTATTGCATATGTCTATGCAATACATTTTCAAGAACTATGGCTTTTGTCCTTGCTTAAAAAATTCTTTGTAAAGGTAACAGTACTCAGCTATGCCACTTCACAGAGCAAGCTGCTCTGTCATCACAATAGCAGAGTATACTGTGTTATAATTAATTCATAAGGCATCTAAAGCTTTAGAAAATAGTGATTATATATTCAGAAACAAATATATCAATAAGTGATACATTAATAAAAACTACTCTATTTGAATATCAAATTAGGTGCAGGAATAATTTCCTTATTATGGTCAAAAAGCAGCTTCTTGAATTGGCCAAATCACTTATCTAGTCCAGACATCTAGATGTTCCAGCAGATACCAGAAAATACAATAAAGTTTTAGTACCTTTACCTTGTTGCCTCTTGGCCTAAAATTAAAATCTGAAATAACTGGGAAAGGAAAACAAAATCCTGATAGTTAGAAACAACTTCACTCTTCAAACTCTCTGTAATGTACTAACATTTTTTGCTACCAAATATGAAAAATATAAATGCCAAGGAAATTCTTCGAAGTATTAGAAATCCCATGCAGAAAGAGCCTAGTTATTAGATATGAATAATAAAAAATCAGTACTCAAAGAGTTCTGGAAATAGATAAGTATGTGCATGTGAGTTCAACACTGGACTATTTATTACATTAAATTTTAAGAGGTTATTTCCAAATTGAGAGAATATATGAGAAAAAAAACCAAAACAAAAGAAGACTCACAACTTTCAGATTGCAGATAATTCAGGGTAATCTAAAAGTCAATACACATAAAATATTGATGCCATTGTATTTTGGTATCCATTTTGAAAAGTGACAAAGGGACAAGGTTTAAGTACGCAAAAGCTAAGCTGTAAAATCTGTAATTTTAAAAGACAAATCTATCTGGGAAGCTAAAGGCCTGTATTAGCTCAAATACTTCCTATTCCATGTGAAGGAAAGGTTAAATACAGAATAGAATCTGAAATATCTGTCACACAAGTAACACAGTTCCTTATGTCACCATGCTCAGCCTATAGATACAGAAACCTGGAGAAGAATAATGTACTTGCTCTTCCCACAAATTACTTAGAGGCAGAGAGAAGTCTCCACTTCTCTTAAAACTCTATGGAGAACAAAAATCTATGATCTTATTTTAAAATTAAATTAAGAGACAAATCACATGCATGGCTTATAATGCCTTTCAGATGCAGCTCTTGAAAGAGGAGGTAATGATGGGGTTTCCGCCTTCTGAGAAAGCTTAAGAGCTCTTTGCCAAGACATATTAAATGAAGACTCTTCTACCACCTTCATGGAGATTGTTTTAGCCACCAGGCTAGAAGCTGAGCTGGGTAAAAGCTTATTTCTCCTCCCCAGTTTGAATTTGTCCAGTTGTAAAGCTTTGGCACAAGGAGCAAGGGCCCCTCTTTGCACAGCCGACAGTCACGTGATATGTAGACCGGAACAAAATTAAATAAACTAGACTTAGGCTAGCTCAGCAATTACATTTTTCCTGCTTACAATTATGTTTAAATACCACTAAGTTACTTTAAATTCTCCACACAAGGCACATGTTGGGGAGAGAAATAAGGGAAAACTAGGAAAACAAAAAGTATGCTTATGCACTAGGGAAAACAAAAAGTATGTTTATGTAATTAAGACAGTTTCATAATACACTCCACTGAGCTGAGTTACAATTCTAAATTAGGGTTAAGAGTTGCATAACCAATGCTACTAGTATTTTTAAAGTTTTTAACTTTGCAACCCCAAGATTTTTTAAAACCACTTTTTTGGGAGGAGTAAGTAACACAAAATGCATGGGATTAAATGTAAATTTTCAAAATTCTCTAACATAGAGGATAACACCTTTAGAAGTTAAGCATGCATCCGCAGCTTCTTGTATTAGTGCAGAAATCATAAATGCTGTAATTTACTAAATTACCTAAAGTGATTTACCTAAAGTGATAGAAATTACCTAAAGTGCATCAGTGTGCATGCACATGCAAACTGTATTACAAATGAAAAAGCTGTAGCTTTGACATCAGAAATAACAATAGCTTATGAAAAGCAGTTATTAATTCACCACTTAGAGCTGTGGGGATCAGAAAGTCAAGTTATACAGAACAAAAGGCTGCTATATACCAGATCCTTGCTTTATTATATTACTTAATCTGAAACATCACACCTCCCCTCTTTAACAGAAGTCAGTAGGAATTAGCCATACAATACAGAAGACATTCTGAAAGGTTATCTTTGAAAAATCAAGCTTTACAAATGAGATTCATCTGACCAAAGCAAAGATCTGCTTTGGAGGGAATCACCTGAACTTTCTCTACAGGGGGTGGGAAGGGCTGGGGGGGGTGTGGGTAGGAGAAATTAGGGTGTAATTAGTCTGATTTGTTTTAAACACCACCCTTGATCTCTCCATATAGAGAGAATTTCAGATCACCAGCTTACAGATGTAGCCATTACACATATTCACAGTCAAGAAGGTGGCATCCTACCCTGGTTTTGTCAAGAAACAATGAAGGGTTTTGAGGGCCTTTGACTTCCTCTGTTTCAGTTTGCTAACAGATGTTAAACATTTTACGCCACTTCCATTGAAAAGAAAAAAATCTGTAACAACTTCTTTATAGTGGCAGAACCCCAGAAAAGTCCAGCAGTATTTAATACCTCACATTCTGCATGGAATATAAAATAGTGTTAGCAAATAAAGTGAGACTTACAGAATTACAGATTTTGCCTATCCTGTTTTAAGTGAATAAAGCCCCTGTGGGAAATAATATGCAACAATGTAAATACAACCTGTATTAGAGTAACCATATATATGAGGGAATCTCATGGTTGCAGGCCTCAGTTCTGGCATATTCTAACTTTAGCAAGTTCTCTTAGAATATGCCCTTTGGTTTGAAAGAGACATTTTATCAAAAAGTAAGAAAAATATTTTTCTAAATTTTTATTTGTGTTTTTACTTATATAGCAGGAGTAAAAAAAAAATCTACACTTTGAAAAGTCATTTTCCTCCTTAAAATTAATTAAAAAGAAAAAAGAGTAAGATAAGATTTTAGGGAATCAGACACAATCATTCAATGTTGAATTGCACTTTTTCATCTCACCAGATATTGGCATCTCGGTGAAATTCATAACTGTAGAAGTCTGAAGACAAAGCCAGAGCTAGACACCTTAGGCTCTCTTTCTAAAATAAAGCTAGGAATATTCTGAGAAGTAATTATACTGAAAAGGCTTGAAAGACTCTTAGTGTTAGTCACTGAAGCTTACCTTATCTGGCTTGCCTGAACTCTTGAGGCAAGAGTTCTCACCCCTGATTGGGAGTTTGGGTGGGCAACTTCAGTGCTAAGCATTAACTTTTAGATGCCCAAATTAGGGTGCACTAATTCCATCTTAAATTTCCACATGCAGACGGGGTAACTATAAATCCCATTCAGTAATATGCACATAGAATCACACCACTGGACTGAAATGAAACTTCACCAAAACTGGTGGACACCACCCTCTAGTTAAAAAAGCTCATGTTTTTAGGAAACAGTCACAGACTATACCTCAAAAGCACTTGTCACTGCCCAAAATAACATGTGAGATTATTGTATGATCTTTCTAAAAGAGGAGTTTGGCAGTACACTGCTTTAGCACAAGTGAACCAGTAAGAGTGAGAATGTGTGAGGTCTATCACCCAAAAAATTAAAGGTGAGCAAAGTAGAGGACAATAATTTGAAGGATACAAGTGATCTGTAAGAACATTAGACCCTTCTTCTATAAGGCTGCTCTCAGCTCATGAGGTGCTGGTTTATAATGAATCATTACAGCTAAGGTGCTCAGCACACAACTCCTGTTATAAGGCTATTGTATTTTATCCTACTTCCAATACATTCCAGTCCTCCAGGTAATTCCAGTCCTCTGGTGTGATATTTCAGTGCTCTTTTGCTTGACAATGATTTTCTTAATAGGGTTGGCAGTATGGAAAGTTTGAGCCTAGATGGATTCTGTATTTTCGTAAGAACAAGAAATTTAAGTGGAACACAGCCAAAGAATTTTGTAGCTGAGTAACTTAGAACCATTGAATCCTTAGAAGTTGAGACAGACCTCTATGAACATTGAGTCAAATAGTACCTATCAGCACCAACACACTACTGTGCACTTGTTTAGCAGTATTTTATATTCACATGCCAGTCACAGCTTGGACTCTGTACCCAAAGGCAGAGCAGTCAGCATGGATTTATACCAGAGATACCAAAATTCAGTGCTTCTGAAGTGGTGCTAATGCAACCATTCCCTGTATGATTAAGAGAGATATTTTCAGTCTGAATGCAGCTTAAAAGCATGTTATTAAATTAATATATTTAAAACAGTCTAATGCTTCTGTAATTAGAAATTGTGTAAAAAATACTGAAAAGCTGTAACCAGCACTTATTCTTTTCAGATTGCCCCTAAAAACAATAAAGCAAATGTTTACTGAAAAAAAACCAAAAAATGTTCAGCAGCTTTACTGCTATGCATGCAATCCTGGAATAATTTTGAATAACCTAATGGCCAAGTTAAATAAGAGCCTTGCAAATCCACTCCATACAGAAAATAGATAATTGCTTATAGCTACTGCAAGCCTGGGCTGAAGGGCTACCCACACTAGTAAGTGCACATAAGGCAAAAACCATAGGAAATAGTACTTATTCACTACAGGTCACAGATTAGCCCCTTCTCTGTAACTCAGGAATTTCAAGCTCACTTTAATCTAGTGTAATTGAGCTAACCAGCTCTTACATTAAAAAGTAATGATTAAGTTAAATTTCTTGCAGACTTTCTGTACCTAAAACAAACATGCAGTATGCCTCTGGCAAAGAAGGATACTAATTATAGGATTGACTCATAAGATGAAAGGTTGCACAAGTTACTACTAGAAACTGAAGTATGGTAAGCTGCTTTGAAAAAACACATTGAAATTCTCATAGTCTGCAGTTGAGAATTTAATGTTCTAACTGTACTTAACAGTGTCAAGAAACAAAACTAAATATGCTTGCAAACTGCTTGTTCACATTTTAGATGAACAAGCTGGAAGTGAATAGTGATTACTTCATCATTCTGTAATAAGGATTTTTAAAATGTAATAAAGAAGTGAGCTCTACAGTGAATTTTTATTACATGAAAACATGCAAAATTCAGTATTTTTGGTCTTTCTTAGCTTTCTTTTGTTATATAAAACATGGTCTTACAATGCGTATTTGAGGATTCATTGCTTGACCTCATTCTTAATGCAACAATTAATTCCCTAATTTAATAGGAATCACAAAAGCAACCCATCTCCAAGGCTTCAGACATCTCTGGGAAAGGATATGCAAGTTCAAAAGTAGTTTTGCATTTCCAGCTGCAGCTTTCACTGGGATTAGCAGATAGAGTTGCCAGCTGTGAGTTAGAACAAAGAAAGAAAATATGCCCTATGTGTTGTCATGAACTGATCAGATATAACCTTCTGAAGGCCAGATGGGTACTGCTTATGTGAACTCCTATTATCCCTGCATGAGCTTGGGATGTGAATTCATGAAATAAATGAAATTTGATTCAATTTATTTTAAAAATCACATGTTGACATTTCTACTTTCATTTTAAGATATACACTTTCCATCATATTCTAGCATGAAACAAGGAATGTATTTTCCAAGAACACTGTGGAATACAGTGTTCTCTCCAAAATACATTAATACATGCTTTAGTAGATAAAAATGGATTACATATAATTAGTGCAATTCTCATGCTGAAACTGGACAGCCAAGGCCACTCTGAGCACTTCAGCTTGGTCAAACTTCACATCAACTTCATCTGTTTAAAGTTTTACTGGATTATGACCATATATATTTTATATATTACACTTCCAGAGATTATGAACAAGTAGTGTTAAAAAAAAGACATTTCTATTCCTAATTTATTCTATGATTTCCATGTGTATTATGGAGCCATTTACATTATATTTGCTCATTCTGAAATAATTTAATATTTCTATTGCTAACACCTTACTAAGTAGAGACTGCTAATACTAATCTAGATTTTATATTAGATAGATGGTTTTCTTAAAGTTTCAAACTTTAGTACTCAAATTTTTCTGTTCTTTCCCCCAGTCATAATAAATGAATGGTTTCAAGAGGTTCAGAAACTATCATTTGTTTTCTGTTATTTTCTTTTCTGTACATTTTCTGCCAACAACAAATGTGGTAGGAGTTTATGCCACAACCTTCTCATCTCAGTAAGTGCACTAATGTGACTCCCTCTTCACTATTCATTCATTTGTTTTTATAAAATCTAAAAATTCTTTGTCTGAGATCTGTTACTCTGTCAGCACAGACAAATTAGTCATCATGGTCAAAAGGATTAAAAAGGGATAAATGACAACAATACAGATACACTGTGTTCACCTAGGAAAGCAAACTGAAAAAAGCCACAATTCTGTTCTTAACATGTATCTTAAAAAGTTTACAATAACACTTAAATTTACAATTCTGAAATTATTTTTAGCAGACAAAAATGACAACTGGCACACCTATGGGCCACTGGCAATATTCACCATGCTTAAATACATAATAGTTGAAAGCAATGGAAGGCAAATTCCCCCTTCTCAGAAATCTAGCCTTCCACAGCAAGGGAGGAAAAAGCCCCAAAGAATACAAAACTGGCAGGAAGGAAAATTCTTGTACAGATCCAGAGATTAGAGTGATGCAGGCATTAAAGAAATGATCCATGTCCTCAATAATTACCACCAAGTGCTCTGATAGGTGTTCAGTCAACAAAGCCAACCCAGTTCACTCAGAACTCAGAGTGATGTAGAATGACAGGAGATGTTTGGCTGTGAGCAACAAAGCCTTTTGAAACTGCAGCAGTGTCTGTGAGAGACAACCAGCACAAGTGTGGGACACAAACTCATCCAGTTCTGGAAGAGAAAACCTTATGGCTGCATCCCACTTGTGCTACATCACCAGCCTGCACAAAGTAACAGCAGGAAAGGACTAGGAAAGAACTAGGCTTTTCCACTTTGGTAGTTTTCCTCTGTAGCACTAACTACAGCATTCCTTCATATATAAAAACTCTTCAGTATGGAAATTTTTATCTATATTTTGATCCAGAAGAACGTGTCACAATCCATCTCACACACTCTAATTATGGAAACCTGTGTGGAATCAATCTAACAAACCATGTTCTGTGTAAAGAAAAACCACATATTATAATTACCACATGTAGTTAAAGGAAAGGTTCAACCATTTGCTGGGAAATTAACATGCAGAAAAGGGGGATTCAAAGCAAGTTCTCTAAAGCCTCCAGAAATACTACGAAGACATATGCATTAAAATCCAAATTTTGTTTGGCTTTGTATTTCTACTGCAAATTCTGTTACTGAACCATATCCTGGTCTTGCATACTCCACAGAAATATTTATTTTTATATCAAGGATATTTTATCTTTTTACACAGAAAATATTTGCATTTCAGAAGCGTAAATGCAATTATAATGAGGGAAAGGCAAGAAGACAATACATTTCTGAATTAAAAGGGGCTAAACCCACACCAGTTAACACAGCAGAATGTTGTCTAGTGATTCTTTTGTGTAGATTCAATCCCTGATATAGAGGATTATGCATTATAGTGCATGAAGCAATGCATTAAACCTTTGCAAAGCCTTTACAGTGTCATATTCAGCTTTTTAAGTTTCCATTGGATATTATCAACAGACCTCCTTTATGACTTGCTGGCCAGTCTCAATGCATCTAATAATACAAAAGTAGTAACAACCAAAACAGAGGACTGCCCATTATTTGAGATTATAGAGGAGAATAATTGAAAGAGAAAGTCTGACCCAATCACCTGTACTTTACACACATAAAGCAGGAAGTAGGGAATAGAGCTGAGTTGATTAGTCAGATAATAATTTAAATGGAAATTCACTATTTTATAGCCTGAATTGTACTTCAAAAACACAACTCAAATTCTTAACTTTTTGAACAATTTCTAGTCCAAAAAAGAACAGTCTTACTGGTATACTTTCATCAGGATATCCAAACAGGAAACAGAGCAGATATGTTTTTCCCCTCATTTTGAAAAGCTGTGAGTAGTAAATTAGATTCTATTATTTAACCATGACTGGGTTGCAGTCAGAACGTGAAAATTATAAACACTGTAATTATCTCAACAAGCAATCTTAGAGCCTGTTGAACTGTATTGAACTGCATTGCAACTTGCTATTTTGAGAAGGCATGAAACCAGGATCTCAAACAGGCCCAGGCCCTGCAGTGCCAAGCAGGCATCACCTGGGCTGCATCCTCAGTGCTGGGAACACACCTGGGAAAGGAACACACTGGTGATGTAAGAACCAGAGTAACGGCAGGCAGCTAACACACAGCCAGTACTCAGGGTAAGGGAAGAATTCTGCACTCAAAGAAGGCACCCAGAAAAGGACACCCAGACATTATCCCAACCTGCTCTGCTGGGTTTGCCATCAGAAGGCACCACAGAACAGATTGTTCAGAGATGAGCAACAGAGCAATTAGCTCGTAGATCCTGATGGCTTCAGTGGCAGCACATGTAACTGGTCGGTGCTGCAAAAGCCTTTGAATGACCACTGAAGGGTACAGAGAAATTTGGAGGTGCCTCCTCAAATTCCAATTCCATTACCTCTTGGATCAGCTGTGACAGAGAAAGGGGTCTGTATTGTCCAGTTATACACTGGTTTAGAGCATCCTGCTCACTCCCTGCATATGTACTTCCTTCCAGGGCAGTCAGGGCAAAGCAGGTAAATCAAACCTTTTGGCCTAAACTAAAGCTGCAATGTGTCCAAGCCTCCTGGACCCAGAATTTGTGGAATACTCCTGGAGACCAAATGAATTGTTCTAGGTCCCTTGGACTTTTAAATGTTTGCAGAGTTATGTAGCTCTCAAGCAGGGCAGTTGGTGATGGAATTTTGGAGTCAGAATCCTGGGTCTATTTGAATATTTACACCTTACATACCTCTAGATGCTTGACAGGGCTAATGTTACCTATACTGAGATACCCCTAAAGCATTTGCTACTAGCCTAGTTCTTTAAGCTTGTAGCTTGAACTGGGCTACTTGAAACAAACAATGAAATGAAATTTCACTGTGCAAAGAAATCTAAGTTAGACTTTAGGTAGTAGGCATAAAATAAGGACCCTGCTTATTGTCATTTTAAGAGCTTCAAAGAAGATAAAAAGATAAAGACATTTCAAACACTCATTACTTGAGGTTACTGTGGAATTTCATAAGAGACCAGACATGCTATACTGAATACTTCTGTACTACAGAAGTTACTAGTAAGTGAATCAATTCATTGGAAGAGCCTTCACACCTACACTTTTGCAGAATTAAGCTGTAATAGATGTGATTAGAAATCTTTCTGTACAAACAGATTTTCCACTGTAAAAAAATTACTGAATGGTACAAAACATTTAAGGATAGTGCAAAAAACTGGGCAGAAGTTCAACATTTTAAACTGATTGGATGCCCTGAGAGCTTCAGCTTCCAAATCTTGATTCCTTGGTAAATCCTTGGTAAATTCCTTGATAAAGTGTCTGGCTTACTTAACAGAAATTCTGTTAGGTTTGGGAGTTGCACCTCCTTGCAATGTCATTTCAATTCATAAGCTAAATTTTCTTCTATGGAAAACTTGTGGTGTTTTTTTGGTTTGTTTAGGCTTGGTTTTAGTTTTTAATTTCCTTTTTTTTTTTAAGAGGCATATACTGGATAGCAGATAGAAACAAGGGAAATACTTCTGACCATTTCTGTCTACTGACCATAATACATATGTAGTGTTAACAAGCTACATAATGAAGTGTTTCCATACATATAGGCACAGAAATGAGAGGTACATGCAAGGGAAGTTGATGAGAGTAAGCTGGGAAAGTTTTAGAACATGATTAAACTGCAATGTATTTGAATTTCCTCTCCATTAAGTAATGCTTCAGAACTATTTAAACTCATTTTAGTGGTAATACCTCTGTTATTAAAATAAATAAAAATCGCCCCTCTCTTTTTTTACAACTTTTTTTGGAAGAGGAGCCCAACATATAAAGCAAATTCAGAGCAGTAAGAAAAGGAGCTGTTTGCCTCTAAGTTATACACGAACCCTAAAGGGTCAGAAGCAACTCAATACCAAGGACAATGAATTAAAAAAGTTTAGGTTTCCTAAGTTAAGTCTCTTTATGATGAGTGAAAGAAATGAAATTGTAATAAAACTTTTTAAGACATGAATAGCAATTCTCATCTCTCTTAAAACACGTCATGGAATTTGTTTCAGACTTCCTGAAGATAAGTTACTCTATTATCAGGTCACATATGGAAAATATCAGACTGACTTACTACATTTTTACAAAAGTCTACATTTCAGTTTTGAAATAATGGGAAGGCAATGTCTCTGGAACAAAACAGTAATGATATTTATAAGCTAATGATGCTACTATCTGTACTTAAATTAGCTGTCACTGCTTATGAATGTTGTGAAAGGTTTATGCAATATTCCAGCTGCTTTCTATCACAGTGTTCAAAATGGCAAAGACGACTATGAGAGATGCTGTTAGGTAATCTCAAATCAGAACAAATACTGAAATAAAAAGGGGATATATGTTGGAACAGAACCAAATCATTAGGAATAATTTCACTTGCTATATACTTTCAGATGCCATTTGCCTCATGCACATAAGCAGCCTTCCTTGAAAAGCTGCTTGGCATTAGTAATACAAAGTTTAATGTACAAAGCAACCAAATAAAATTACAGAAAAACTCAATTGATGGAAAAACATTATCTGGAGCCTGACAGCTTTAAAATCACAAAATTCTGTAAACAGAAAGAAGAAAGTGACACAAATAAATTAAAAATCCACTATATAAACAGTGGAACTAATGTGGAATTGAATGTCATCCAAAAGTTACTCTCAAGTTAAAAAGCTGTATTTATGTTTAATGAAATAATATAAAAAGTTTCAGCAAAGCTGAGATAATGGGATTTTTTCTGTTTTACCACTAGTGAAATTATTTTACAGAATACACATGTAGCCAGCAAGCTTCCACCTCCCCCCTTACAAAACAAGATAAGTTCTAACCCTGCAGACTGCAATTTCTAGCTTTTCAGCTTCTTTGTTCTGATGTTTAGCCCTTGCATACCCCCAATACCCATTACACTCACAGGAAAGTTTACAAAGTCACAGATCCTAATCTTGGTAATGTAAATAAGTAGATCTACGTGAAATCTGACTTTTCCTACACCATCTACTTTTAACACCAGGAAGAAGGAAACAACACCAGATTTTGTCCCCTAACTAGTACTTTTCATTAGTGAAACAACATACCTTGTAGATTTGAAGAGTGACACAGCTCCAGAACACTTATATTTAGTTCCCAGATAAAACAATACTGTAAACCTACAGAAAGTAACTAATAAAAACTCTACACAAGAAAACTGTAAAGGGAACTTTGTGATCAGCCTTAGTTAAGGCAGTTAAGGAGTTCCTTAAAGGAACAAAATTTAAAGCAGGTAAGATATGGATGCCTCAAGAAAATGTAATGTTTTCACATTTAATGATCTTCTTTATGTATTTTGGCTCAACAAGCCATAGTCTCCACTTTTATTCCACACCTTAGTAAAAAACTGTTTCTTTTCTAGTTTGAGACATTCTTTATAATTGAAATCAATCTGGTTCGTGGCAAAGTAGCAATTTTAGACCTGATTGCCAGTTTATTTCAAATGTACATGATGTTACAATCAAACTGCAGATATGTCCACTGCTGTGACTTACCCAACAAAACATTTCTGCTTCATTGAAGCAAAGAATGTGTTTATTTCCTGGAACATGTAAAAGCTAGTTTCCCAAGCTCCACACAGAATGGTATCCCTCCCTCATCCTCCCAGATTCCCATGCTCCTTGATCTATGCCATGAAGACAAGCAGAAAACCTGTGCAATTTTTTTGGCTGGAAAACCTGTGCAATTTTTCATGATGTAAAAAATTTGTATTTTTATAAATGTAACAGTGTGGTTACTGAGGGAAAAAAAGCACAAGTCTGTTCTTTTGGTGGCTGATTGGCTGTAAAATACTCTCTTGTGCCTAGGTGTTAATTTTCTCATTTCCTTGACTCTCTCAATTTATTCCAAATTAACTGTTGGTACAGCCAAATTCTACACTGAATTTGCACATAAAAGGGGAACATCACTGATTTTTGATTGATACAGAAAAGAACAATAATGTGGAAGTTCTAGGAACTATTTTTGTAATACATCTCAAAAAGGTTCCATGCCACAGGCTCTTCTGCTTAGTAGAAAGCCTGTCCAGAAGCTAAAGGATTCTTGTGACTCTGGGACTTCTCTGCATTTTGAGTTGAACAATACAAAAGGAACCACTTGTAAGAATATCTGACATATATCTGACATATATCTCTTGATTCAATTTTAATCTGCCATCTTCCTATGACTGAAAGAAGGTAATTATGATTTCTAATTTTTTTTTTTTTTTTTTTGCTTATTTGCTAAGACAGACTAGCTGAAAACATAATGGTTGTTCCAAGAAAGCAACGGTATCTTCAGGAAATCTGCTCGTTACCTGAACCATTCCCACACCTCTCCTTAACTTGTGCCACCACAAGTGTTTTAAGGTCAATGAGCTCATTAGATTTAAAAATAACCTTTAGAAGGGAATTATTTTAATTCTGTTCTATCACAGATAGATTCACAGTCCAGCTTACTTAGCAGTTTCAGCAACAGTTTAAGCATAACTGTGGGGAAAGCACAACAGAGGCCTGAGCAGACAGGAGAGTGAACTCTGCAAATCTAAATTGGTACTGGGAAAAAAGAATCATTGAACCCTATCAAAGTTACTGTTTCAACACTTTTAGACAGCCTATATTAGCTTCTATTTCAGAATTTACATCCATAATAAATTCTAATTCCACTCTGATTCCCAGTTCAAAGAATTCATATTCTGTCATTCAGATGAGAAAAAAAAAAGTCTTCAGGTGAGAAAAATGTCTTCAGTTTACAAAGTGAGCATAAATCACAATTTTAAAAACATGCTTTCATTTCCAATATTTAGATGCTGACCAAATACATAAGATTGGTCTGTATGGTTTATTTACCTGAACTAAGTAAATTAAAATATAACTATATAATTGTGTATTTAATTGTCTGACATTTTAAAAACACACATAAGTCATTGTGTCCCCCTTTAAAGTTTGCACAAAGGTGATAGCAATTCTCCTGGCCTCTAATACTCTCTTTACTTGTTCATTATAGAATCCTTTCAACTTTGCCTCCAGCAATTCACAAACTCATTTTTTCATGAGTAAATATTTAAACCAGATCTGTTTTAAAATGTCTACAGAAAGGAGATAAAAGCAAGTATTTAGATTTATAGCTAACTGGGTAATAATCAACTGCTACTAGAAAGAATTTGATCCATGTCTCAGCTTTAACATGAGCCTGTAGTCCAGGTAGGGGGCTGTGAGCCTTTGTGCCCTTATGGTAATGTTCTTAAGCAAACAAAAGATTGCCACACACCTTGGAGGACAATTAATTCATTGAAACGGGACATTTAAACTTTTCCTTTTCATCTGTAACATAAGAGCTAGCTGCACTAATATTTGACTTTCAGTTTCACAGTGGAAAGAGAGAAGGATAAGAAAAGCAGAGAATTAGAACTTAGTTCTCTGATCATTGAGAGCTTGTCCCACCCACTTACTGGTCTGTCTCCACTTAGCTTCAAGTAATGCAGTCTTAACTATCAAAATACATCCATTATTGGAATAGACAACTAACATTTTCAGTATTACATGTAAAATGTTCCACACATTATTTATGTACACTTACAGAATCATGGTTTTTGCTTGGACCTAAATTTCCCCCTATGTGATGCTAAAACTCAAAAGTACTTCAGTTCATTTAGCAACTGTTGTAGGAAAAACTTCCTAGGCTTCTTGAGGAAGGCATATACACTTTCCAAAACTGAGGCAGCTGCTGTTAGTACCTGAAGAATCAACACACAAATTCTGAACAAAAGCCTTCTGAAAACCAGAGCAACATATGGCAACTGTACTTCATGTAGGATTTCTGTTATTTAGGATTTTAATGGGCGGTTACTATGCAAATAACAAACATTTTAATGATTTCAAACCTTTTATTATTGCTTCTGTAAAAGCTAGGAATACTTGCCAATTCTCACAACTTTGCTGTTACCACTTCTGTCCTTTAGCCAAAGGTGGTGTGACAGCCATGAGAGTAGGGAATGAAAATGTCTCTAATCTGGATTTACCACTGTAGCTTGTGCCAGAGAAAATGCTCTTTTCCACGGGGTTGCCTGTTGTCCATTTAAAATGAGTAATAGCTTCCTAATGGTTCAATTTAGGATCCAAGCTCAGGCTCAATTACAAAAGCCAAATCACTATAAACTAAACAAGCTGAGTTATTTCAGAAGACTTGGCAACTGTTCTTTCATCACCTTTTCAAAATAATAACTTGTGACTTTGAAAAATATGAAATACACAAGTCACTAACTAAAGTCAAAGCCGAATGATAAGGGAGATAATTTCCTCTTCCCTGTCTTTGATTATGCTAGAGAACAGAATTCATCTTTGAAGAGCACACTTTCTTAGAAGGGAACAAACAAGAAAAGAGAAAAAAAACATAAAATGAATTTATGAATTAGAGATCCTCCATTAGAATAACATTGTTCCACTTTACATTTCACTTTTTTTTTTCAGATAAAAAAAGATTAAAAACAGATGAAGGGGATAATACTGAATTTGCCCAGTTGAAGGAATTAAAATACATACATATATGAAATGCCCTGTCTATACTCTGTCTAGAAATAACTTCTGCAACTCATTGAATTTGAGTGATTTACATCAGTAAGTCGAGATCAGCATTTCATTCTTGGCATCAAACCTGACAGTGTTTGATATGAAGAACATTCTTTCTAAACACTTTAAGATACTGTCTAGACTACAAAAATAGTTGAACATTTTTGAATTTACTTTCTAGGCTTATGTTATACATGGGCATGAGTTACTGCTGCAAACATTAGAACTTATTTGACTTATTCTCTGATTTACAGGCTTTGAGTGTTGCAGTCCTTAAAAGTTTTCAAAGATGTGGAAAATGTTTGAAAATCTGGTTTTACAACTTTATTACCCAAAAGGCAAAAAACTAGGATGGAAACAACAGAGGAAAGTTCGGTTTACTTGAAAAAAGACTATTTAGGCAATATATGAAATGCTGAAGAAGAAGAATTATTTAATTGAAGTTAATGCAATAGGAAACTATTGAAAAGTATGGGTTTAATCCACAATAGTATACTCTTGGTTCTATTTTAATTTTACACAATTAAAAAAAAAGAAAGGATATTTATAAGAGACTGTATTTATTAAAGTAGCATAAAGTATTTCAGGACCCTGACAATTTATTCTTTCTATAAACAAATGTTCCAATTTGAACTAGGGGGAAAAAAACTCCTAAAACATAACTTCACCGTTACAGAAACAAACAAGTAACCCCAAGATTTTCCACATAATTATTTTGAATCACATGCATTTTTTTATTTTATAAAGTAGACAGCAATAAACACAAAAAGAATAGTTCACTCTTTTCATTGAATTAAAAACACAATGCTATGTAGACCACCAACAGTCTTGGAAGAAGTGGTAACAAGGCTTCTGCTACAGAATAAAGAGGTTCTCTCATTTTGAAGAGATTCTAATTCTCTCATTGGCAAAAAACAAATAGACAAACCAATTACTTACTTCCTTTTAACAGTATACAAGAATATAAAGTTATTATCTATATTGTTCTCTCACTGTAACCATAGTATAAAAGTTATTTTTAAACGTATCAACAAATGCCTTTTTGGGTGTCAGGAAAGGATACTACCCTACCTGATAGTTTTCAGAGGGTCTAGGAAGATTGCTTTTCTTTTGGCATTAACATAGAAATTAAAAAATTATAAGACAAGATCAGAAGTGGAATCAAGACTCCCTGACCATGTGGTGTGACAGGAATGTTGATCAGCATTGGACTGGCTATTTGTGGGAACTTCTCAATGATAGTACTGGACTGCTGAAATGTATGAACAAAATATTTTACTAACAAGAAAATGAATTTTAAAAAGAGTTTGTGACTGTGACTGTCTTTTTTTTTTTTTTGCCAGGCTTTAAATTTAAAAGAGAAAACAGCCAAACCAGCACTTACAGTGAGGCTCATAGGGAGGAGGAGGATCACCACAAGGAACACATTCCATGTCTTGAAAGCCTCCAAGTTTAGTCTTCCTATAAAATCTAGAAGATAGCAGAATGTGAAAAATAGTTAATTGAAACAAGTTATTATTCCTCACAATTCAGGTGTTTTAACAAAATCTTCTATAATTGCAAGTTTTGTCAATCTGAGTCTCAATGCAAACAATCAAGAAACAGAAGAAAATAAAAGTAAACAAAAGTACAGTAGCTATTAATTAGTAGGACAAGACAGATTGAAAATAAATAGGAGGAAAACATCTAGATCTGTTAGTCCAAATGCATGGTCACTATAATCTTATATTCACAGAAGAAAAACAGTTCTGGAGATTTTGGACAGAAATCAATATCCCATTTTCCACACAGATCACAGCATACATTAATGACAAGCATTAAGAACTTACCTTATGCAAGCTTAGTTACATGTCTAAAAACTAAAAGTGAAGTGATTGATCTATATATTACAAGATAATTATCATCTCTAAAAACATATAACAGGCTGGATATCAGTGACATTTTATTTAAAGACCCTTCAAGAACTTTATTACTGACCTAATGTTTGAATATCATACTGACTACAGTGACTGGCAAAACCCTACATTTCCAGTCAGGGAACAAGAGTAGCACCAAAGAAAAAGCAGAACTTTATAATGCTATATTTCAAATTTTAATGTATGACATCCTCTAAAGAACTTACCTACAGCTCCTAATCAAATAGGTCTGTCTGTCTTTCAACCATTCATTAGAAGTAAGACAGAATCATCAGCAGTGGCCTGTTCAAGATGAGTACATGACCATTTTCATGTCGTGGTAGTGGCACATTAAATAAAAGGTGCCAACTCTACTGATGTTATATTCCTAACACTGCAAATGCCATAAAGTATGAAGCTTTTATCAGCTAATGCAAACAGCTTTCCAACTGCTCAAGAAACTCCCACTTTATCAATGTGAACAGAAACAGATCCACAGGCTGCAAGACTGAAAGGGTCACAGTGATCATTTACTGTGAACAAAATGTGTTAATATTTGTTTCTAGGTTACATGCTCACTGTAGCATTTGGAAGCTGAACAACAGAGAATGGCACGTTGGAAATCCATGCGAAACAGAAATAAAGAAGACTGCTAAGAGGTAAAACATCAGTTAAACTATTTGGTTAACCTAGCTGTACCCTCCATTTGTTTGGGCAGCATCTAAACTGAAGGACAGGTATGAGTGGTGGTGTGTTTTAAAGTTCTGTGACTCAAAATATCCAAGCCAGGGGTCCCATGACTACCCTTGCCACGGCCATGACTCCCTCCCTCCTTCCTTCTGTTTCCAGCTTTGCTGCCAGAAAAAACTCAGGTTGTGGAAGCAGCTCTCATTTTAAAACATACTCAACACACCTATCTAGGAGGCATTCTTGACTGGAATACTGAGAAGCATTCCCATGTCCTCCAGCTTAGCTTTACCTTTAATTCATGTCCTAATGTGGCTTCTCTTTTAATCCTTTCTCATCTTCCAAAATTCAGCTTATATTGTTTACAGAAGAAGAAAATCTTCTCCTTGCTGACAACCAAGTAAGTCCTGCAATAATTATATATTAATATGCTAGAGGAGCATAAATCAATGTACCGTGTGGCTGCAAGTAGTATCAAAAGTGGTTGTGAGTAACATCTATAATGCCTGGGGCTGCACCCTCTTGTATAGTGACTTAAGCTAAGATTAGCTACCAAACCTGTACTAAGTGCTTTTAAATGAAGAGGTTTCATCTCTAGCTTGAGAAGGAGTAATGGCAGAAGCTTCAACAGTGTTCAGGTATTTGATAGTTGGCATTAAAAAAAATAAAATCTATACAAATAAAATAGAACAGCTGAAATATAGAAACTAAACAAATGTATGAACATTCAAGCATGTCTGAAATATATACTCTGACAACAAAAAGACTGTTACAGTTTCAAATCAGTTCTCATACACTATTACTATCAGTTAAATTACTAGTTCAAAAAAGCAACAAAAATGTCTTTTTACAAATTCATGGCAGGTGTTTATAATATCAGAACTTGGCAACAATGGAAAGAATAGCCTTTTAGAGATCTCAGGATTTAATAGTACAAACAGAGAAAATTAGTAACAGAATTTTGGGATGACAGGACAACAAATGAAGCACAGCTCTTGATTTATAACAGCAGTTTCAGCAAACAATTCTTTCAGATTAATTTATGATTTTCAGCTAGGATCATGCTTTATAAATTTTGAAGAAAAGAAAGGTGAAAGAAATTTCAGAAAGTAAACCACAGTCACTGCTTCACTGCTTTTGGCCTAAGAATCTATGTGCATGAGAATTATTAGGCATTGACTTAAGGAGGGAAAAAATGCAAGCAAATAATGTGATAATTTTTGAAGAAGGTAGCAGTGTATGTTTTCAAATGTTTACATGTTTATAACAATGAACTAAATCACCAGTAACACTGTTGAAGGTATTTTGCTCAGGTGCTGTACAGACAATACTCTCACAGACCAAGCAGGTAATTATCAAACCATTTTTGTAGATAATTATTCCTGCAATTCAGAAATTATGTGCTCAGATAATACAGTAAAGCCAAGATTAGAACATAGGACCTTCATACACACACAAAGGGTACCAACATTTATCCAGAAAACATGAACAAGCAATTTTAATGTAAATCAGGTTAGAATCAAGTCTCATCTTCAGAAATGGTCTTACCCTGGTAAACAGTCCCCACATAGTGCATTGCTGGTGGCAGAACAGTTGGCCTTCTGAAACCTGTTAACCAAGGCACAATCCAGACAAGGCTTGCACTTCTGAAAGCCCCAGTCTTCCTTGAATCTGTTTGGCCTGCATGTCATGCACTGTGCATCCTCCCCGTATCCAAAGCCGCATTCCTGCAGGGATTAACAAGCAACAGCAAGCTATTCAGTCACTGAAAGTGTGAACAAGAGGAGAATGCTGGGATAAAATGAAGACCTGGTGTAATTATTACTGAGAGTAGGCCTTTCTCGAGACAAAAGCCAGCCTTTCAGCAAGTTCAAATGTGTCTTCCACTGCTAATAATCTCCCTTACTTCTATAAGTAATACTTAGTCATCCACTTTATTCATGAAACCACTGTGTATTTGAATGATAAAGGGCTTCAAGGACTCCCACAGTTTCATTATTACTAGCTTATGGTAGAATTATTGAGCTGTCTGTTTTTTAATTAGGTCAGTCATGTGAAAGCGAAGAAACTGGGACAAGTGAAGTATGAAGGCACTCAGTTACAAAAACAGCAAAGAAGCACTTTGATATTAAGGTTCATAGCTAAGGTGAACAAAGTTAATTGCCAAAGAGAGTGCACTGATCTTCAAAAGCTTAGGACTTCTGTTACCAAATAAACCAGAGCTGGTTAATGACCATCAGCTAGGCACAAACTGTTGCTTAGCCAATAAGAATCTCAAAAACTCAATCCACTACAGCTCTCACAGTTCTCAAACTGTAAGAAAAGTTTAATAGATCTGCAGATCACAGGGGGCACAATATTTTACTATACAAGTAATGTTATTATAGTTGGTTATTTCTGCCAAATTTAGCAGTTTAAAGGCATTATTTCAATTCATTTGCAAAAGGGCACCTAATACAATGGACAAGCTGCAAAGATAAACACTGACCCATATGTAAAATTTTGGGGACTGAATCCTATGAATTCATTACCAAGAACTATCAATCAACTTCTTAGGAGTTATCAAGTTACTGGGAGCTGCTATTCCCTCTTATCATCCAAATATCCTATCAATTTTGCTTGGTACTTTGAAGTTTGGTTTGATGCATTAGTGATACACCACAAAACTGCAAGGGGAACACAACAAATTGCCAGACAGAATTAATTAGGAAAGGCACAATATGGGGAGCTTGCTCTCCAGTATGTATTTTCAGTGGAAGAACAGGGCATCTTCCCAGTGGGAAAGCTGCAGGAAATCTTCAACTAGGGCAGCTTCAGAGGAGGTTTCCACCAGTTTGATGCATATAAACATGCATGTGTGTGATGCATATAAAAAACTTTTTCCAAAGTCACCAACCTAACTAAATCTGCTGCAAAAAAAAAGCTTTTAAACTTTAGAAACACTCAGATTCTCCAAGATCAAACACCCTTGGATCCTCCAAGGCTTTGTGCTGAGAAAGCATCTATGGGAGGAGCTTTGTGATCAAGCTGGCCAATAGGCCTCTAAGCTGAAATGATAAAGTAACAATAAAAACTTCAGAAGCATTTTACAGGACATTCTAAGAATTTTTAATTTTTCCTTTATGTTAAGAATAAACTTTACTCTCCTCTGAAGAACAGCCCTGAAGTATGCAGAAAATGAGCAATTTATGAAAGCAACTACAAAAAGATAGTAAAAATAGAACCACAAACTTAGTCAACAATTTTTAGTTTTTGTTTTGCTTTCTTTTAGCTAAAATGTAGCTTATTACTACTGAATTTTTTTCAGATCAAGGAGCAGACAGGCAAAACATTGCAGTTACTAACAAAACCAAACATCCTACAGTTTCATGCACTGTACAGCACGGTCCTCTTGTGATATACTGGGACCATATTAAAGCTGGTAGGCAAAAAGTTTAAAAAATATAAAAACATTTCTTTTCTTTTTTTTACTTACTTCAGATATAGAACATTTTACACAATTTTATTTCAAATTGACAAGTTTCTACTAGGAATCAATGCCAAAGCCATGTCAGTTTTAGCTGTATCTTCCTGTGCTAATTTTTACACTCCATTTCATTTATGTAATTGTAAGACTGTATACAAAGCTACATGATTACCACTAGGGACTGGAACCAGACAAACTTGTGTTAGATTTTGCGCTCCCTAAGTCTAAATAAACTTTTTCATTGAATATCATTAATCTTTAACACACTCTTTCTAAATACCTACTCTTTCTAGTTAGCTTATCCAAACAGTAGCATTATGGAATATATTATACCACTCAGTTAAACCATTTACATTTTGATCTTTTGATAAATCACTTGGAATCAGTCCCTCCCAAGTCCTATCAAACTTTCAAATATAAGGCTTGAATTGACTTAATTATAAGTTTTCCTTTCCAGACTACCTTTGAAGCTTTGGATCAAAAAACAAGCAGGAAACAGAAGTTAGAATTAAATGCTTTCACTTACTGGCCCAAACTACCAAAGCTGAATAAATTGCTTCTAGATCAGATCTGCTTTGCTATAGCAGGATGTATGGACACATTCTAGTGATCCTTTGCATCATGGAATGGTTTACTTTAGAGCTATAAAAATGGTGGATGCAACGTAAAGAAATTTTCTGCCCCAGGAATTTACAGTTTCCCGTGTTTTCAAAGATGGTTTCTAAGTCCTTCTTAGTCAGAAATTCCACAGATACCAATTCATAACAACTAAAACTTTATGTATGTGATTTTTTTGTTCACATAATATTTGAGGTAGTTAACTGCCTGGCAGGTGCAAATAAGTATTTAAGCTTGTAAACCAGGCAGAACTTCAAAAATATCTGTACTCATAATTAACCACATTCCCCAAACTGAAGGATATGATTTAGATGATGGATTCAAACCCTTTGAAATCTTGGACTTTATAATTTAGCAGTCCAGCAAAGATACAAACAATTGACTGTTCATTTTTTATCAGTGCATGTGCAAAACTGATGTGCACCAGTTTTCTCTGTGTTCTATTTACAAAGCTGTCAAGTTATATGGCTGATGAGATCTGAATAGTTCCCAACTCCCCCTCACCCTCTCCATCCTCCCACTCTTAACTTTAAAAGAGAGCTCATCTCCTGTGGCATTTGACCTTAGGACTGCAGAAAAGAGAAATAAAATTTGTAATAGCAATCAGCTAGATTTAAAAAAAACCATTTTTTATTTTTGTGCCAGAAAAAAAATAGCAAAAATAAATGCTGCCTTTATTTTTTGCTGTTGCAAAGCTTTCTGTGAAGAACACTTAGCACAGTCCTCCCTTTCTACTTTCCCTTTTCAATGAATGAAAATTTTCTCTCTCAAAGATACACAGTACAAGCCATTAAACTCAAACACTCCTTTAGAAAACTGAATTCAAGTTAATTACAAACAAAAAAATTTTCAAAATTCAAATGCACCTCAACTTTCTTGATATCTATACAGCTTTCACCACCACAGTAATGTGCCATCTCTTCACCTATAACTTAGGTATCTCCAGAACAACTCTGTTCAAGAAGTGTTTCACTGAGGTATTAAGTGGGGTGACTGGTCAAGCCTGCCTAGGAATCTGCAGCAAACTAGTTAACCAAACTAATAATTTTGTTTCTAGCTAAAAATCTTAAAAGCACAGAACAATGCAGACACCTCTTCAAGAACTACCAGGCCACTGTTAAAGTTTTCTTTTACTATGTACGACCCAAACATTGATCCAGACAGAACGACTATAAAGGGTACTGGAGTTAAGTGGTATGGTTTTTCCCTAAAAGTTGAATCCAATACAGACAGTAAATGAAGAGTAAATTAGATTTTAAACATCATTTCAATTAAATAACCTGAAATTTCATTTAGAAAATGCTTTCAGGCATCATTAAGATCATAATCTGCAAGTATATTTTAGAATTGTTTCTAGTTCCACTGATTATCCATAAACTATGTAAATCCCTAGACAGCACAGCCAAAGCAGTTCCACTTATGCCATGATGATTACAAGAATACTTGGTATTCTCAAGAAAAAGTCTACCAGGCATTAAGACACTTAATTGGTGTTGGGTCATATAACAGGTTGCGGCACTACACTGGTGCTGGGAAATGAAGCTTTTCCTAATACCTTTGAGTGCATGGCCTTTCTAAATAGCACACAGTTTTAGCTTCCTAAAGTACCTCAGGCTGTGGGTCAGCCTCATCTAGAATCCAATAATGAGCTGAATCTATCAGCAGAAGTCTCTGAGCAGGACAGGCTGTAACAGCATGCTGCAAACATCGGGTTTAGCTGCTGTGTCAAAGTGCACAGCTAGGGTCAGAAAAGTTTCATTCTCACTGAAGATGATTTGCCATGCCTACATGCAGCTGCTCCAGTTTCCAGAAACACATGCTGGCCTCTCCTGAGCTGAGATCTGGCAGGCTTCCTCACAAGCAGCTCTCTTGCTTTGAAAATTAAAGAGTGACTGCAAACATGGCAGCAGCTGCTCTCGGTGGCTTCACAGTGACAGCACGTCAGCGGCAGCACAGCATGCTGATGTTCTTGTGTCAGGACTGTCACTCCAGGGGAAGCTTCAAACAGTACCTGCCCGTTTAATTCACAATTCCTTTTTCTGAGACAGCATGGAAGTCTTCTCTTTCCTCATCACACACCTGGTACAAGGAAGCAAGCTGTGACACACAGCCCCACCTCAGCAGCCATCAAGCTGCCTCTGTCCCACCAGCTGTCTCTCAGTGACACTATTTATCATGGATTACTTGATGGCTCTGCTGGCTTCAGGCACTCTCCCTTTTACCTCTTGGCTTCTATTCCTTCCTTGACATATATTGTCCTCAGTGCACTGGCTCAGCTGATAACTTTAAAAAATGGTGGTGAAAGGACTGGAAGGACTTCAATTCTGTGCTTGAACATCTTTAAGAAAATGGCTGAAACATGAACTATGTCTTTTTTTTCTGCATTAATTGTGATTTGTATAAATTTCAATAGTATATAAGGCTTGATTTATTTCAGAAACATATAAGATAGGATGAAATGCTGTTACTATCAAGCCAAACCAATGACTATTCAGCCACTGGTAAACTGAAGCCACTTAAAGAATAAAAGGTATTAAATTATATGTGCTTAACTATGTGATGCTTTGCTGTCTACTAAATGAATGAGAAATGCAATAATGCTGAACCACATGAAGCAAACTCTTCCTTCTGAATCAACACAACCATTTCAGTCTCCCACCCCAGAAGAAAGCACTGCTTAACAAAAAAAGAAAAAAAACCTGAAAAACCTAACAAAAACCCCCAAACAGAAAAACAACATGAAACAAAGACTGCCCACACTGAAAAGTAAGCTAATTCAATGATTCAACGGCTTCACAAACATTACCAAAGACATGTTTATGAGAAGAAAAGGCTATACAGAGATTTTTTTTAAATTAACAAATAGAAGCAAAAAAGCATGGGAAGCAGCTTTCACTCTCTTCCCCATCAATTCTATTGATACAAGAATAAAGCTTCCTTTCTTCTGATGGCAATACGTTAAAAGTACTTAATAAAAATACAATTAACATAAGTGATCAATGGATTTTAGTTCTAAGCTAATGTAACATTGCAGTATTGTTAGAACAGCATATATAGGCAATCAGAAAGGAAAAGCTGTGGGTGGTACTATTACTTTCTTACTTGAAGGAAGAAAAATTACTTTAAAAACATTTTTGAAATAGAGATCCCCATTAAACTGTGACAGTAAAAGCTGAAAAGAATGGTCTAGATTCAGAATTAGTTACTTGAAATAAGGCTGTTTTTTTGCTGGTTTTGTTTTGTTTCATGCTATCAAGGGTGTCTGAAGTTGCTTACCTATACAGGAAGGTCAATCCAATAGACTGAGCATTGGTTTGCAAGCAAAATTAAAAGACTCACCATTGAATCATAGAACAGACAGGTTAGAAGGAACCTTGAAAGAAGGTTCCTTCTGAAGCAAATGTTCATGGGTCAGGGACCTGAGCTGATCTGAGATGATCTAGCACCCTGTCCAGTTGCATCCCAAAAGCTCCCAGTGATGGGGACTCTAGGGAGATTGTTTCAGTGAATGAATGCTCTCACTATAAAAAAGAAATTCTCCTGGTACAATTTGTGCCCATCACCCTTTGTCTTGTCTATATGTGCCTTGTGAAGAGAAAGCTTCTGTTACACACTATGGCCTCTGTCTACTCTGTTCTACCAAAATATTCCTGCATTACCATGGGCAAGCTGATTTATGTTAGTGTCTCATGTATAAATTGAGAAAGAGCAACAGAATTTCCCTCATTTAGAAAGGTGAAATGCTCATAGAGTACAGCAACAAAGACAGATATATCTAACTGAAGTTGTAAAAATAAGTATACATACACACATGCAGTCTGTACAGCTGGGTTTTTGCCCTGTATTTCTGTAAAGTCACGACAAGAAAGAAAACTACATATTTAGATTGTAATGGAGATAAAGTAATTTCTCATACACAAGGTGAGAAAAGCTGGGCTTTTGCATTCAACATATCAGCTGGGCTGATATGTTTTGTTACAAATATAAAAATGAAACCTGTCTGTCAATTGCTTAAAACACTCAGGGGGAACTGAACCAAAAACCCCACCACTGACATTGCATTTTACTATACACTTAGACACACAATCATGCTCACACATCCAGAAGTATATCTAGTTTTATCCGGGAGCACTAAATATTTAACAGGAAAACTGACATATTATTAAGTGTTAAGAAACTGTTATTAAACTGTAGCATTATTATATCATTGTTTTATCATATGTAAAAAAAACAAGCAAACAAAACTTCTCCTGAGCTTCAAGTTACTTCAAGTGTATCATTAAAGGTGTCTTCCCTTTGCATTTTGACCTTTGACTTTACATATTTGTTGCTTCAAGCTGTAGTTCTACATGATTACTTTCAACCACATTTCAGTTACAGCCACAGCATCACATCCTTCACTATGATTCACAGAGAATTGTACCTCTATTTATAAAGGAAATCGTGATTCCAATCATTTAGGTTTGAAGAAAATCTGAGATTTCATTTCCAGTATAAAAGAAAAATATTTTTGAAAGCCTATTACTGTCTGTGACAAGTAATTGCTTACATAGTGAAATTAACCAAACATTCCTATTTTCAAAACCACCAAACTAGTCCTAGAAGAATCAGGACTGTAAACAAAAAAACTTATCAGTTTTGTAAACAGTCTGTCAACTAACAGACTGTAAACAAAAATAGATGAAGCAAATCCATAACTTCAATAGTGTACTACTGCAAACTATAATCTTGTTGTTTTAGTTTAGCCGTTCTTTATTAAATTGAGTGTAATTACTGAGGGTCTGAGTTTTTAGGCTTTTGGGTTTTGTTTGCCAACTAGATAAGTATATTATCTAACTATATAAATGCACATAGTATATACTGGCCCATTGTTACAAAGTGACATATTTACAAGTGCCTTTATAAATTAAAACACCCCCTAGAACACCTCAAATTTAAGGCCAATCTGAAAAAATCCAAACTAAACCACATCCATGTCATAAGTCATGTCTAAATCTCTGCTTTAAGAGCATTGCTTGTATGACTAAACCTTAACTAATGCTGCCCAACATACAAAGGGATTCCCACTAAAGTGTGAAACTAAGTATTTCTGTTAATGCACTGAACAATCACCACAGGGGGTCAAGAGATAGAGAAAAGGTGTCACTCAATTTCAGTAAATCCCTTCAAATCTCACACAAGCCACAATACTTAATGTGTGGTTTTTTTCAGAGCTGAACATAATAGGAACTACAGAGCCATAAACTGAAACTGAACTTTTCTTTTTCCCCCTGAAGTTTGAACACACATACACACCAAACTTAGTAACGGTTCATGTTAAAAAATTTTCAAAAGAAACATTTCAAATTCCCTTAAACACCCTAAATTCCACCTTCAGCATCCTTTTTCCTCTCTCAGTAGAAGTACAAGACAGAGTCTGCCCTACTGCATGCAAATGGAATGCTCTTTATGGCCCCACCTCCCAGGTGTGGCTCTGACTGCACAGTTATGTCAGGGTCACAGCTTCACAGTCCGGCAATGGACAAGATGTGGGTTTAGAGCTGGACTCTGAAGAAAGGGTTTTACACATGCATGAGTCTTGGTAGGTCTACTCACCTTTCTGACACCCCCCTGCACTCTTCTTTGCCTTACCATCCTCAGGTCTCTGGCAGGACACTCTTGCTCCCTCAAGACATCCAGTCTCCCAAGACACATAACCCATTTTGTTGCCTCCTTCACCTCCAGTAATGAATACCAACATATTCCTCCCTTTCAGCTATGTTTTCCTTCATTGTTCTCTATCCCTGCTCATCCACAGCACCTACTTTCTCTGAACTGAAAACAACTAAGATCCCCCTCGTGACTTGCATTCAGACTTGGAATTTTGTTGAAAATTTTGCCAAGTGAACTTTCTATTCTACTGAATCCCAGCCTGTAATCACAACCAGCATTCATCTCCGTTGATTCATTTCCACTGTCCTCAAATCCTAGTAATTCAAAAACTTTTATGAGGATTTGCTTTTGGAAGAACTGCAATTGTTATAAAAGCTAAATGCAATAGCCTAAGATTCACAATAGTATTTCCTTCTCCATGAAATCAAAAAAACTCCTATGTGCTTTCTAAATATTATCATGTATTTTTCTGCCCTCAACTTTTTCAATTACTTTACATGGCATTAAGATTAGAATTAGGTTTATAGCATTTTTAATGAATTGTAAAACGAAGAAATTTTTCAAGCCTGACTCGAATCTGGTTTCCTAAAGTGCTCCAACCATAGACCTAGTGAAAACAGAACAATCACCTATTTCCCTCCTGTTCTAAGGAAATATATTAGCTCTCATTTGAATCTTAATCTGTATTTATTTGTGTATGACCCATTCTGTTAAGACAAAAAAGTCATATATAAAATAGTTAAACTTTGTCACCCAAAATCCAGAACCAATTGTGAGTGCCAGCACTGTAAAAATTAAACCCCTCCATGTTAGCACTTGGTACCAAGCACTGGTTTGAAATTAATTTTTCACATTCTCTTCTACAGAGTAAGGTTATGCAGTCTTAACTCCCTGTAGTTTTTTACCCCTTTGTAGTTTTTCCCCTCCTTTGTTGTTACCTTTAAAACAATAATTCGAGAGCCCATCCAGATGGTACTGCCTACTTTATTAGTGGCATCATCATTTTCTGAACTGAGCTTTTTATAAAAAATGAAACAGATAACATGGTTCTTGAACAACTGCAGAAGGCTCAAATGCCAAAAGCATACATATTTTCATGTAAGTACAGATATCCATCATTTTAGATCAAATACATAAATGCACTTATCAGAAATAAATTCAAGAAAGCATGATTTCCTTACCTTTGAGAGTTCCATTCCAGGACCACATTGTTTGCAGAGGACACAGTTTCCAGTCTGGTCCCTAAATTCTTGCTCTCTGCAGTCTCCAGTCTCACAAATTACCTTACTTAGCTAAAACACCCAAAACAACAACAAAACAAAACAAAAATTTAAATTCATCAAAATATATTAAATTTGAGAAATAAATCCATGTTGTGGTCTTAAAAATAACTTTCTGGATTATTAATTACCCTTAGTTCTACAGCAAGCCAGAGTTAAGTACACTGAGCAGGCAAGGTAATTGTGTGCTGTGCTACAATCTGTCCATAAACTGAATACTCCAAGCACCTAAACTATGTACAGCACAATGGAGTAAGAGATGGCCACCTCTGAAGTGAAGCAGCATCACCTCCACAGCACTATATTCACTTTATATTTTCTGTTCTAGTCCACTCCTTCATCCATGAAGAGGCTCACAAGGTAAAATTTTATAATTGTGTATGAGGAGCAGCCAGAAATTCTATGAATCAGTGGACAAAGCTTAAGCTCACATCAATAAAATGTGTAAGCATTGTCTGCATGCAGCATTTGAAGACTTAGTGTTAGCAGTAATGTGTAAAACAAAAGACACAGTTTCTGTGTTCAGTACAATTTTTTCAACATGGGGGAAAATATTAAGTTTTAACTTACCAAATATGCTAGTAAAATGACAAGCACTTTCAGTTTATCATCTCTTTGTAATCCTTTAGCATCCATTTCTTGTGATTAAACCTTTCTCCCTAGAAAAATATAAAAAGGAAAAAAATTATTATATTTCCATTGTTTAAATTGCAGAAGTCACATATCCATCATACTTCATGATACTTGGCATGTCAAAATACAATCTGTCAATGCCATTAACATTTTCAAATGGATTTTGGAAGCTGCTAAACAACAAACATATGCTTTAAAAATCATATGCCTTTTGAAGACAAGACAATAAACACAAAGTTTCTCTAGTTTTAAATCTCAAAAGAAGAGAGTCTTAACTGGCTATCAGTCCAGATTACAGAAGTTCAGCATTTATTAATCTAACATCCCTAACATATGTTTCTTGCTTGTAAAACACTCAACTAAGTATGTGATCAACAGACAAAAATAAATTTCTTCAAATACACCATGTTGTTTTTATCATTTAAGAGTAGAGACTGACAAATGAAAGGATGGAACCCAAAACAAAAGGAAAATACCAGAGAAAAATATTAAGAATAGTCACAAAATACTTTCCAACATGGAACTACTGCAAGCATAATATGCTCTCAAAAATATACAACCAGAAAGAACAAAACCTATAATTAACACACAATTCCACATTTTACTGCATGAATACCCTAGTTAACAAATTCTAATCAATAAGAAGAAAGTATACTTCAGTGTCACTATTGATATTTTTTAAGAGAAGCTGTGTCTTGAAGTGTAAAAAGAGCAAAAGTCTACTAGAAAGAACAGAGCAGGCAGAGATGTGTCAGACAGGACTCCACAGGAAAGCCAAGATGACATTTCTATGGTTATTTCTCACTTAAGTGATGGCAATGGTCTATGGGCCAATGACAATTACCAGATTAAATGCATGTCAGCACAGGTACTTTCAAGGAATACGAATACATACAGATATAGTATTTGACATAGGTTTCTTTTTTAAGTCTGCGGGAAAAAAATTAAGGCAAGAAACATTAAATGCAAAAATCTCAGAAAAAATTCTGGATGACCAAAACACAACTTCATGTAAAAAGCACTGTAGGACAACTGGAAAAATGAAAAAGGAAAGTCAACAAATTTTAAAAGTTCTGAAGTCATGAGAAGCTGACAATTTTTAATGCTGAAAACAAAATAGGTATGCACGAACAAAACAATTTCTAGTAATAGCAAAGAGCAAATGGTGGACAGAGACAGTAAAAAGACTGTTAAGGGAACTCAGAAATTTCAAGAAACGTTTCTCATCTGTTTTTAGAAACACAGAAAATAGGTAAATACACACACCATACATTATATCATGTACTGGCCAACAAGTAACCAAATATCTTTTAAGTAAAACCAGATTAGATAAGAGAGAAATTGTGACACTTTGCACCTCAGTAACCTTGAAATAAGTATCAAGTCTTAATTTTGATCCTGTTCAATTTTGCTGTTCGTTCCCTTTGGAATGCTACAGAAATTCAAGAGTAATATATGAAGAAATGAAAAAATAACTTAGAATCATCATACAATAAACAACTCTACACTGCATTACAGAAAAGCAGTCCTGTAAAACAAGCTTGACTTCACTTGATTCAGAGAAGACAAGACAGAAAAGCTAAAAGTCTAAGAGTTAAATTAAAGAAACTGGTTAAATACTGATCCAAAGAATCATGCTGAAATTAATGGGACTTGGCAGAAAAATCCCCATTAACTTTTTTATTTCACATAATTCTGTTTAGTGGAAAAATAAATACTTCATGTGCTTTCTTAATTGCTATAGGACTTAAAACTTTACAGAAGTGTGAAAGGGAAATAAAGTTGTAAACATAATTGAATTTCTTATATTTGAATGACAAGTGATTACTCCAAGTCATATGATTTGTTAATAATTAAAAAATAGCTAAATCATAATACAGTTCTAATGCTATTATGATCATCTATAGAACACTACCAAAACTTCAAAACCAGGATTCTTCCTAAGGTTAAAAGTAAGTTTCATTTTAAGTTTCAATATTTACTTTTGCTTCTGAAAGTAGATGTGTAAGGTATCAAAAAGAAACTGACAATTGTAATAATTGTGTATTTTTGTGTCAAGTTTCACATTGAATTTTCAATACAAAAAATACTGCTGAGCTGTAATAAGACTAATGATCTAAAATATGGAGCTGTAACATAATCTATGAGACCTACTTTTTCTGTGCAAGCTGCCTGAAGCACAGAAAAAATAAAGCAAATTAAGAACAGCCCAATTAACTGCCCTGCAGACTAATTATCTACAATAAAACTATATTAGCTTAATGTAATCCAGGTATATTATACCTTTTCTCTAATACACAATAACTTGAAGATTTAATATTGTTAAAAACCAGTATATATACAACTTATCAAAATCAATACTGAAACAAAGCTAATTACATATTTTCATCTTTTAGGATTCTGGAGTCACAATGGAATAAAAATGAAATGCCAGTACAGAACAAAAAGCAATATTAAAAATCTTGCTGGTCATGCTGAATCTTGTATTTCAGTTTTGGAATTGCCCTATCTTTTATAAGATGATCTTCTTATAGCAAGTATCTCAAAGACTTTTAGAACATAAAAAGCACATGGCAAACCATCCTGTACCACAATACATTTTGTACACTTAGGTGTGAAATTTGATTGCAGCTGTGAAATATTCTTTATTTAAAAGAAAAACTACTGCCTTTATAACAGTCTTGGCAAGTCCAATCACCAGGAGTTCCACAACCCAGAGTAAATTTTTAAAATCAAGCGTTTTATTACTGGCATCAAACTAGAAAGGACTTCTCCAATTTACCCTATGCTTGACTAAGGTTCAGTTTTTTGACTGATCATTACAAGTTTCATGAGATTTTACAGCTTTAGGCCTATAATATATCTTCTATATAATGAGTCTTCTATGATCACTAAAAGACTCCAAAAGAGGCTTGCAGGTCTATGGACCCTAAACTTCAGAGCACTTCAGCAGCACCAAAACACATTTAAATAATTTCAGCAGACGTGTATGAATGCCTGTGGTACTCTATCATGCCATCATTGCATCCATTGTCACCACTCCTGCCAAAACAACACCAAAGACTCTATACTGACTAATGTGAGAGAGAAATGAGCCAGTGTACAAGAAATAACAGTTGTTAAGAGGACAAACAAAATAAGATGTTTCTTTCATGACAACATTTTGATAAAAAAATTGAAAGGCACCTTAATAACTCAATGTATTGAATGCAAGTCCCAAAGGAGAGATAACTGTGTCAGCTGCATGTTTCCTGCTTCAATCTCCAGTTTGGTAAAAAGCCCTGCTTGAAAAGCAGAGACTGCAGCACTTCATAATAGGCTGCCATTGGGCAAATTTCTTCTCTTATGATATTGAGTGGCATTATACTGATGTCTGTTGGACACTAGCCATTCACCTCATGCTTTCAAGTAAGAGCTTATTAGAAGTTTTTTGCCTCTAAAACATGTGTGAGTAAACAGAGGTTCCATACCTTTAAAGACTATTTGCTCTTGTCCAGATACTGATATTAAACTGAGTTCAGTTATACTCAGTTTTATTAGAAGAAAGAAATCTGTGGACAGAGTTTTTTGAGGTCACTAAATCATTCCAAATACATCTTATTAGGTTAACAGTAATGTGCTTGCCTAAAATACTCAGGAAAAAGCAATCATTACTGGTAATGTACTGAACTCAGGATAGGGAACTTGCATTAGGAAATGTAGTTGCATAATTTAAAGGTCATTTGGGGCCTACTATGCATATGTATAAAGAGGGCAATATCAAACAATAAATTAGAAACATGTAATAAATGTATTGTGGAAGTAAGAACTTCCAGCCTTTGAGGGTTATAGAACCCATGGCCCTCTAAAATTTACTCCTACATTTACCAGCTTGCTTGAATAGTAATCACCATTTTATTTCAAAGTCCATGTCAGAAAAATATGTCTTTTTTCTCTCCAAAACACTTCAAATTCCACCATGAAAGACACACCACCTCAAGAACCAAAGCAGCATGACTAAATTATGGCTGACTAGCAGGTTTCTCAGACACAGAAGCATCAAAACTTTGAAGTCAACATCATCCATCTTCTAAGGCAAACTTTAGAAATGGTAAAAACTCCCAACTTCACATTGACTTAACTTGAAGTTGTGAATTCTCAGTTAATTCACAACCAGGTCTTTGAAATTTCCCGTATTTGATTTGATATTTTTACTTGATGACCACTTTTCACACACTCTATAACACTGGCAGAGTACTCTGAGAAGTTCTGGGTGAGAAAGAGGACTTAAAATACAATCATTTTATCTTGCCAACAGAGGTCTCTGGTATCCAACAAACAGGGTCTCAGCTCCTTTCTAACCACCTACTTCCCACCCGCAGCTGTCAACTGCACGCAATAAAACAAGGAGTGGCAGATGGCTTTAGCAGAGTCAGTGCCCCAGGGGCAAGAAACAAGAGAAGGGAAAGTACTTATGCTGCTGCAATGACAAAGACAAAGCAAGGGAGCAAGTTAGGGACAAGAACTTCCACTACAGAGCTGCACATTGTTATTTCTGTCTCACAGGTCTAGGACACCTTCCCCTTACACCCTACCCTTGTAGTCTTCCACTTTATGAAGTAAATGAGGTCTTGTCTGATCACATTTGCTCCAACTTTTCCAAGAAATGGTCAGTTAGAGCACATTCATCACATTAAATATCACGTTGAAAAGATCTGTAATTTACAATCCTGCCACCGTGAAATGTACGACATTAGGCCGCTATGGATTTATTTCTAATTTTGTAAAGACAGAGGTAGCAGATTAAAGTTAGTTAGAACATTGCTGATGATTGAAAACACTTAGATGTATTTTAGGGGCTGAGGGAGATGAGAAGAAGACAGGGTCACAAGACACAGCCAGGAAATATTTGTGCTGCTTCTGAGTACCACAGACTTCAAGTTATGTTAATTGAAGTACTTGTCTTTACAGGAATGATGGTGATAAAGCAGTTTATCGTTTGTGTTCTTCAACATATCCAGCTTATCATTAATTAGATATTAGAGTCAAATAGTGTAACAAAGGTGCAATGTGGCAACATTTTTCCTACACATAAACAAAGCATTTTAGAGGATCAGAGCCTGTGATTCACACAAGAACTCCCACTCTCACCAAAGCTGATGAGCCTACTCACACAACATCAAAACTCCGGTGAAAAAAATGTTGCTTCTTCTGTTTAATACATCTCACCCATCTCAAGTTCTAGGAGACACTGGTTTGCTAGATGAAAGCTCAGTGTCAAGATGAATTTTTGCTTTTGTACTCAGATATGTGAATAAGTAATACATTGAGAATGCCAGTATTATATTCATACTTACACCAAAATGTACTAATAGTTCTTTTTCAAAGTAATTTTTAGGGATCATGAATTATAAAGCATTGGGCTGGTTAATATACCTTGCAATGGTGCAGTACCAATATGCTACATTTATCCAGTCAGCCTTGAGCAGTTTTGGATGGCATGCAATGTCTTAAAAACCACAGACATGAGTTACTTTCATTCACACTATTTTCTTTTGCTAGGGTTGCAAGTTGTTGAAAGTGAGAAAAAGTGACTTATTGCCTCCTTAACTGACATTTTAAGCATCTTACTAGTAAACTAATAAAGAAGCCTACTTCTAGGTCTAAAAGAAACAACAACAACAACAACAACAAAACCAACAAACCAACCAACCAAAAACAACAACAGAAAAACCCACTCCAAAAACCCAACCCTCTTCTCTGACAGTAACAAGCTCCAGGTAACACACCTAAGTAACTCGCTTTACACCTGATGGTGAAGGTGTGCTTGAAAGAGATTATGCAGTAGTTAAGAAACCTACCTACAGATTGAATCAATTTGCCATTACTCATATTAAATGCTACTGGACCACTTTATAAACTTGATAAAAGCATCCTTCTAAAGTAGTTGTAAATATAAAGGTGGTAAATAAGTATTTAGACTTTTCACAAATATCAGGTAAAGCTTTCGGTCCAAGGTCAGATTAAATAGGGACAGGAAAGGAAGTCAAACAATCAAAACCTTTTCAATAAACCGAACTGTAATTGGAGCTTTTAAACCTCTTACCAGCCAAAAGAAAAAGTGGGGAGCTCCTATTCCTCCAACTCCAGCTCTAATATTGTTTGAAGCAAACAGCAGCTTATTAATGCAGCAGACACGAGAAGCGCTTGTGAACATGAAAGCCCGGCTTTTAAGGGCTTTTTGTTCGCCGCACTCCGGGGCGTGGAGCAGCCACTCCAGGGCTGTCGAGACCGGCAGAACCCACCACCAGCCGCGGCTCCGTGGCTGCGCCGTGCCCCGCGTACCCACCGCGTACCCACCGCGTACCCACCGCGGGGGCGGCTCGGAGCGGCGGAGCCGGAGCGGCCGCGGGGATGCAGGGGCCCGGCCGAGCCCTCCCCGCGGCCCCGCCGCCCCTCAGCCTGCGCTCTCCGCGGAGCTCGCTGCCATCGCCGAGCTCGCCGCGGGCCCCAGGGGCGGGCGGCGCGGCTCGGTGCCAGGCGGGGCGGCCTCGGGGCGGCGGTGCCCGGCCAGCCCGCGGTGCCCCGGCGGAGCCGCCGCCTCCCCCGCGCCCGCCCCGCTCCGCGGCCCGGCTGCCGCACGCACCCACCTGCCACGGCCGCGCCGGCCGGCCCAGGAGCGCCCGTCCCGCAGCGCCGCCGCCGCCGCCTGCCCTCGGCGGGCGCCCCGTCACCCCGGCAACGCCGCGCCCGCCCCGCCCCGGCCCGTCAGCTGAGCGCGGGCAGCCAATGGGATGGATGGATGGATGGATGGATGGATGGATGGATGGATGGATGGATGGATGGATGGATGGATGGATGGATGGATGGATGGATGGATGGATGGATGGATGGATGGATGGATGGATGGATGGATGGATGGATGGATGGATGGATGGATGGATGGATGGATGGATGGATGGATGGATGGATGGATGGATGGATGGATGGATGGATGGATGGATGGATGGAGCTGTGTGTCCTCACTGGGAGGATGTGAGCAGGGATGTGCGCCTCCTACCACTGGTGTGAAGCCAGGGTGAATCACAAGTGAGGGGGTGGTGTCCCTTTTATCCCACCAGGAGGACAGTATAGCAGGGCACTCTTGTGCCCACCTCTGCTTCCAGATGCTGCCTGGTGTTGGGACTGCAGCCTTGGCATTGCTGGTGCCCCTCAGAGGGAGCTCAGGCTTGTGGCTGCTGGGCTGTTCTAAAGGTACTGGCTCTTGGCCATTGTTAAGGTGAGTGTACAATGAGTCCTTGTAATTCAGCAAAGCTCTTTCCACCTCTCCTGCCCAAAAAGCATGACAGAGGCTTTCTGACAACACACTGCAAATTCTCCTTTCTTGAGTAGCTTTTTCTTCCTGCTAGCTCAGAGCCTGAAATATTTTATCCATTCTCTAGGTAATAAGTTACCCAGCTGTAAGCACAGTGCCAATACCAAATGCGAGTATCCATGGAGAAATGGAGAAATCCAGCCCTTCACGGACAGTAAATTTTTCATAGTCGCTAGGTTGGATGTTACTGCCACTTACTGTGACACAAATTAGGAGCTTTTATGAAGTTAGTGATTCTCCAACATTGGTGAAACTACTCTTGGAGATCTTGGTAAAAGTACTGCTGCTGCAGGAATTTCAGGTTATTAGTTTTACTTCTAATCAAAAAGTTAATGATCCACTTACAGTCTAGACAACTTATAGACACACAAGGAACAAGGTTAGACTCTGAAAAAATGAACAAACTATCATACTGGGAGGTAAAGCATTTTCAAATAAACAGAATTTTTGGATCTCCTCACCAAAAATGTTTGAAGATCACCAGCCAAAGGGCTTCTCTAAAAACAAGGAGTGCTTATTGAAATCCAGCAAGTTGTATGCAAAGAGAGAAATGATTGCTGCAAAACTAGTTGTTTCCAATTATAAAACCCAAACAACTCTGAATGTACAGGGGTTTTCATGTAATTCTCTTCTGAAGGGCCTTCAAAGAAGAGCTTTGCTTCAGGACCCTTGCCAGGAGGAGCTCTGCAAGAGGCTGGAATTTCAGTGAGGAATGGCATGCTGCGGCACAACAGCAGCGCATCTGTTGTGAATAGCAGCTGCTGCACAGCACTGAGCATTGCACACAGTCTCACTATTTACAGACAATCTTTTGTGTGTTATCTGTTTTCTGGAGCCACCAGTGAAACTGTTGCGTGAGTTCTTCTTAGTAGAATCATCATGTATGTTTCAGATACTCGCTTTAAAGCAGTATAGTTAGACAAAGGTAATAAAATATCTCAGAGTTCTTGAAGTGTTGACTAAACACTCAGGATTACCATATAAAGAAACATTAAGACTTTCATCAGACAGTGGGTTACTATGCTAATGAACTCAGAGCAATGTGCTGTCTGTAACACTGAAACTTAAACATTTAAGTCCTTGTTGTAGCATGTAAAATCTTTCCTCTGAATGTAAAATGGATGAGTTAGTTCCATTCATCATTGAAAGGTATTGAGAATCATAGAGTTTACACTGTTTTGAATCATGATGCTTCTCAGGAAATTGAAGAAGTGAATTGCTAGAACTAGTACAGAGATTCTCACTACAACAGAGAATGTAAAAAAGAAATACTTGGAAAGCAGTTTCAGCTGACCCCTTTGATAAGACTAAGTTGCGTGACATATCTGATGTGGAAGCAGAAATTGTACAGCAATAGGAAGTTGTTATCTCCATATCTCAAATGCTAACACAGTTCCCCCAGTCAACTGTGAGATAGATCTACTCTTGTTATGACAGCTGTTGGAAGCTGATGTCAGTATAACTGTGCAATGTCTTTTGATAATCTTAACTGTTACAAACCTTAAAATATGTTTATGATGTTATCTAAGACACACTGTTTGAAAATGTCTCTATTTATAATCAGAAATCGCTCAAGCTATTTTAATAAATAAATCATACACTTGGGAGTTTCCTAGTCAGATCTGCTTGAAAAAGCATTGTGAACTTTTTGTTTCTGAAGGCTTAAGCCTGAGGATTAATTAATGTTTATACAGCTCTTAGTAAAAGCAAAGTTACTAGTGCCAAGAATTATTACTATTTAATCTTTAAAAGTCAGATCAATGACAGGCTAAACTGTCAGAGAACTGCTATTTAAAACAACAAAATTTGCTGAAAATCCTCTTCCCACCATGCTTGAATGTGTTCAAGTGTGCTTTCATTTCAGCCTCACTTACATACAGACGAGCAAAGATATTTTTCAGCTTAATTGGGTTGACGCCCATCTTTGTTTAAATATCTGGGGGATTACCTAAAATCCTAGGGGCTTCTTAGAAAATTTAAAAAACTTTGTTTCTTAAATGCATTTTCAGGTCCTAAATGTTGCAAATAATTATCTATACAAATCCTACTCAGCAGTGTAATCTATCTGATTAACCAGTGTTTCTCCTGTGTGCAACTTCACCCATTTGTGTGATAGGTCAGACCCTTGTAGTGATAGTTTAATTGTGTTAGACTTGCACAGCTATTTTGACTTCTGAGGAAAAAGACTCCTTGCTTTATTTTTTAAATTTTGCTTCCCTTTCTACTTTACACCAAGCAGAGGTAAAGTTTAGAAACAATTTTCCTCAGAAAATAAATGTACAAATTGGAAAACAAGCAACAAGCAAGAGGGGACTGGAAAGGCAGAGAAGCTCATTGGCAAAGCATAGAATTAATAAATAAAGCCATCTTTTCAGGGTTACAGGAACATATTTTAGCACATCATTGTGACTTAGGGAGAAATACCACATTGTGCTTTGGCTATGCCTGAAATTATATTCTTTCTTGACAGCTATACACATATTATTCATACAGTGCTAATTACTTTCCTTATAATATAATTGACTTGTTAAGTAAGAATATGAATTAATTGATGGCATGGAAAACTAAGTGATTCCAAGTCAGGCCTAGTTAATCTGTGTCTGGTATATTATCTCTTGATATTCAGTAAATTGAAGTTTTATATATACAAATACTGTTTTAATTAGAAGAAACAAACTTTGCAGACTGACTAATGAAAGGTATCTACATTTATCTGGAAGTGTTGATAACTTGATCTTCCTCAGATGCAAGCATACTGTTAAAATTTGGGTTTGCATGTTGCAATGGTGCATACTGAAATATGAATATATTCAAGGTCCTGTGGACTGGTAGACATCTTAAAGAATAGTGTTCAAGTGATGCTTGACAGACTTTTAGTTGCAATTTGTTAATAAATGTATTTAAAATTTATATACACCTAAATTTAGACCTAAGACTATATAAGTCAGTATTACTAGCCACCATTAAGACTAGATCTTCAAAGACCTCAGTGTCTGGAATGTTTGCAAGTCTGGTCCCAATTATGGGTTCTAAGTTCTTCTGAAAATCTAAATTATATTTAAATACTACAGAAGGAGTTTGAGTCTTATTTTAACAGTCTGACTCCAGCTGCAGGCACAGAACACTCATGGATTTGGCCCAAACTCATACAAAGATCTGGCCCTTTAAAACTGCAAATGTGTGAATAATTCTATACCTTCAAAAGATTGTTCCCTTAGAATGAATTTCTGGAGTAGATGTCTCAAAATTTCTTCAACACAATACTTTTCATAAATAAGAGTTTGAGGAACAGAGTACAAAACACTGTGAGTGGAAATTGCACCACTGAAATGCAGCAAAACTTCTATGAAATTCAGCAAAACTAGCTGTTGGCTCTAGACAAACCTAAGACTTCTTTAATATATTTATTAAAATGCCTTAGAGGAAACTTCTATCATCAGGTCAGAAGATTACTTTTATTTTCAATATTTCATATGGTACAGCTGAACTATAATCCCTTCAATCTTAAAATAAAACCATTTCCTTTTGTGGATAAGGATGTTATGCTTATAAATTTAGTTCTAAAAACTTGTGGAAGTGGAGACTTTTTTTCATCTCAAGTATGGAACTATTAGGCTTTAAAGTGTTGTCTGAAGAAGACACAGTTTAATAAATGCACTGAGAGCAAACAAAGTATTACAGTGTGTAGGAGATATGGTTGGTCTTTCCTTAGAGAATAACTACTCCCCTGAGTCATGTAATACGTGAATTCAAATACAAATTTACAAAACTATAGATGGTATGAATGAGCAGTGTAACCCAAAATCTTATGTACCCCCAAAACATTGAAAAATAGTGGGTTTGCTTCAGTTTTTCAATCTATTATTCTAGATAGTCTGTTCTCTATATAATTCTGCCCAAGAGCTGCAAACAAAATGCTGCATAAATTACAAACAATCTTTTGAACTTTGTACACACAATGATGTGTAGTATTATTGGTTATGCGAACTTTTTAATTCCTTAAATTCTTGCAACACAAAACTGAGAAACAACCCCAAAATTCAGTACCTGTTATCTGATGAAGTTTTCCAGTGCCAGAGTTTCTGCAGCTTAATTTCACACCGCCGGAGCTTCTGAATTAAATGCTTTTGCCTCCTTAAAAAAAAAAAAAAAAAGAAAGAAAAAGAAAAAGAAAAGAAAAAAAAAGTATGTCAGCACAAGCCCAGACGAAACTCCAAATCCGGGAAAATAAAATTAACCATGCAGATCAAAGGCAGACGAGCACTGAGACCAAATGCCTGTAATCTGATCAGTGATCAGTTGCCGTACATCAAAGGCAGTGCTTTGGCGAGGAAAAAGAGCTCCTTTTCCAGCAGGTAGCTGCACTCAAATTCTGCCTTTCAGTGCTCTGCGCTGGCTCTTTTCCCCCTGTCCTTGCTTGTGCTGGGAGAATGCACACGATTCTGAAATGCTTGGGGTTGAGTGGCTGGATCTGTAGCTTTTGAGTTCCCAAGCTGTGTTGTGGATTGTGTGCTGGAAGCTTTCCCCAGTGCCAGCGGGTTCCGCTTTATCCCTTTCATCTCGCTGAGCTGCAGATCCCATGACATCATTCAATGCTGTGGGACTGGTTAGAGAGCTGTAATACAGCCTGTGGGGGAATGCAGCTAAAGAGCAGCAAGAGTTTGCATGATTTCTAATCAGGTTAGTCCATTGTAGCAAACCCAAGGCTCACTTCAAAGTCTTCACTACATTTAAGTTTCCTCCCAAGAAGAAAGAATAGTGTAGCTAGAAAGTTTTCTTTAAAAGATCCTTTATAATTTTGACTGCAAAAGGAAGTTACAGTCTTTCATAAAGTTCTGAAGTCAGACATGAAGGTCGGTTTGCTAGGCAGCTGTATCACATAAGAGAAACTACTTTTGTTTATCTCTTTGTCGAGATTTGGAGCAGAGAAAATGGTGCATTTCACACGCTGGCATTGGATTTTTGCACTGGCAAAACCAAGCACAATAGAGCATGCTCTTAGTCCCTGTCTCACATCCTCCCTGCTGCTTACTGTGTGGCCTTTTGCAAATCGTTTCATTTGAGCCTGATTCATCTGTGGCTCATGATTCCTTTAAGTAAATGAGCTGTGAAGCTGCCATAAGTAACTCACTGAAGTGTTTTTCAGTGTAAAGGCATTTTTTAGCTAGAGTAGATTTGAAGTGGTCACCACTGCGCTTCCGCAGAGGGAGGGAATGTCTGTCCATACACTCCCATGACCCACAACCCCATGGCTTGTGGGTCATGGGAGTGTATGGACAGACATTCTCTGTGCTGCTGCAGGTCACAGCTCTGAGGATTGCTGGAAGGTCCTGCGTAGCCCTCAAGGCTGCTGTGACTTTCTCACTTGCAGTGCAGAGGAAAGGCAGAAGAAATCTACGACTGAATTTCATATTCAGTGATCTGAGGCTAAGTTAGCTTTTGGCACAGAGATTGATTCAGCCCTCTGTACTTCAGCTGTTAATAAAACATACAAATATCAAGCAGGACGGATTTTAGGATAATCAGCCGTATTGAAGATGTCACTGAAGTTCCCATCCACGCATACATCATCCTTTGGGCATACCACATGTGCAGATGAAAGTGATACGAGCCTGTCAACCGGGAGACGCATGCAAATATTTGCACACCGAGTAACCGAGAATTCATTTAAAAGGCAAAAGGAGAAGGAGGCAATATGCTAGACCCATTTGCCTTAAGCGTTAAAACAAAAGCAAACAATCAGCGGATAATGGGCACTGGATAGGCGAGCGCGGGAGCCAGAGAGGGTCCGGCGGGGATCCCTCGTTCTGCTCCCCGTGTGTGGGCTGCAGCCTCCTCCGTGTCCCTGCTCGTCCCCCGCTCCTTGCCCTGCGCAGCGCCGCTCGGGAATGATGCTCCCGCCGCACTCGGTGGGATAGGGAGCCTTCTGCTGGCGGGACGGCGCACTGTGGGCCCGCAAGGAGCACTCTGCTCCTTGAGATGGCAAGAAATATTTCCAGAAATGCTCGAGAACCTTACAAGAGGTGTTGCAGAATGTAATGCTGTTGCTGGCTGGACGGAGTTTAATTATTGGTTTGTGTCACCTGTCCAGGCAGGCCTTTGATGTTCTGGTAACCGAGATGCAGAAGAGCTGATGCACGTACAAAGAAGTATGGTGCAGGTAATGAATTGACTTTCAGGTATACACTGCTGGAAAAAAACATGAACAAACCATATATTTATCTCTTTCTCTAATTTCCACTTCCAACTATTACAAATAAAAGAAAATTATCCAGGCTGCTTACTTCTCTTTCAACATTAATTTGCATTCTTCTGATATACAACCCTCTATCACCAGAAAGTTTTTTGATAAGACTCCATTTGTAGCTTTTGTGGTAAAACTGGAAATACTTATATTGAAATAAAATGTATGGGTGGGCTGTGCTGAACTAAAATAACCCCTTCAATTTCAATGGTGCTTTAAGAACAAAGCTCTTCAGAGAAAGCGCCCCTTATTTCTCTGGATTTTAAGCAAAAGCAAGTCCTGATGGTTTATTAGAGGTCTTTGATCTTTCTTTCATACATATGAAAAAGAGAAGTAAGGTTAATTATTGCCAATCTAACCTTCTAAAGCTTAGGCATTGCATTTTGCATTTATGACACTACTTTTCACTGTGGAGTCTGTCAGCCTGAACTATCTGCTACTTCCTATTTTATGGCTCCTCAAAATTTGGCCAGATGTGTGTAATAATAACAACAGCTGCTGTTTCCATTGTTCAATATTTTTCCAAAAGCTGATAATGACTTTTACTTCTTACATAAAATAAGGATAACATTGTGATTTGTATAAAGCACAGAACAGACTAGAGTCAGAAACAGAACTTACCTAAGGTGACACTTCACTTTTACACTTTTCGATCATCAGCTCATGCTTTCTCTTGTGGTCACTAACCTAGCAGAGCATTCAAGCACAAGTGGTCTGAAATCCATTAAGTTCCTCTCTAGAGGCTTGATTCTAATCACTGAAATTACTGAGATAGGAAATTACTGAAACTGGGGACCCAACTTTTACTCACTCTCTAGGTATCTAAAAAGCTTTTCTGAAAGAAGCACTTGTGCTTTCTGTGAGAAACCAGAGAGGTGTCTGTGGACAGGAAATTTTGCAGAGGGAGATGCTCTCTTCCCACCTCATTGCTTAAATTTTTCTAAATTTAGACAGAATCTTCCTTGAGAAACATTTAGTGGGTCTATCCTTCTCTTTTTACCACATGAGGATCTCAGGCTCTTAGATTCCTCTTTAAGAATTTTTTGGGAAACAGAACAAAGTCCAGGGCTGCTATTCATAGCCAGTGCTTAACTGGGTCAAAGCCATAACAGATTGTCAGTTGATAGAAGTAATAAATTTCTGGACATGTTTCTTAAATATAACCAAATCTTGGGAAAAATTATTTGTGGAAGAAACAATCTAGCCAAATAAAGGGGTTTGTACCCCTGCTCTATTCTTAATATATCTAGTATTCATAATATTCAAGCTATGCCTTATATACTTGTATCATAATCAAATGATTTATCGTGTTGCTTTATACATGAGCTATCTGCACCTCTTCACTGCACCTCTTCCCTTTGCTTTCCCTCAGTACACAGGAGCTCCAACAGGTGTTCAGAGGGGAGGTCAGGAACCATCACAGGAAAAGCAGTGCCATTGTTACAGCCCACTCACTGGCCATGCAGCCACTGCTTGTGCTGGCTGCAGCCTTTCCAAGTGTGGCATAAATGCTGGATATCCTGTTATAAATACCACACAAGCAGCATTGGTGGTGTTACAAGTTTTCATCCTGCACATCTACTGTGACTGCTGTCTCCTGATGATAAGTGATGAGATACTGATTTATAGAGGTGGGAGACCATTTTCAGAAACTTTTATGGCAGATCAGCACTATCTCTGGAGCAATGCTTATCTATCCTGGTCCCAGTTAATGCCAGAAGTGCTGATCATTGCTCTCCTAAAGTATTAGGGGGATATTGTTCCATGAGGCAAGTCAGCCCTGTGGTGAGGAGAGATGCTTTAGAATACCCAAATCCAACCACCTGCATTATCTGCACTGCCATCCCGACAGAAGCTGGCATCCTGTTTCTGCTGGATCACAGGGCTGTTGTTAGGCCAGGTGTTGCTGATACCTACTCCCACTTCCTGCTTCAGCACTTGCAAGCTCCTTGAGAGTCATAATGTGTAAGAACTTCAGATACAGCACCTTTAGGCAGAAAAATCAAGACCCTTTGGCATATCCTGAAAAACTGGCTCACTGTTATCACCTACTGTGTCATCAGACTCACCCTAATCCGCAACACTGTGCACTGTCAGTTGCAGTGCAACTTGCTCTAGTTAATAATAGCTTTGGATGTAGTTCCATTAAATTTTGATTTTTCAAGGAGAAAAATTCTGTCTGCCATTTATGTGTTCTGCAATAGCAGGTCTCTGACCTCATGATTTGGGTGGAGAAAACAGCTTTTTTTGCTTGTCTTTGGTCTTGAATTTTTATTGCAGTTTGCCTGTGGGTTTTTTCCCCCATGGGTCTTCATAGGAGACAGCTTTGACTTGTTCCTTTATGAGTACCTTGAGATCTAAGCAAAATGGAGACTTTTAGTTCTTGACACTCCAGGTGGATCACTCTGAGGGAAGCCTCACGGGCATTGCCACATTGAGATAACATGGAAAGTTCTGAATTTGGCTTTGAGGTTGTCCTCAAGGATAATGTAGATGCACACTGTAGGAAGTAATAGCTAATTTACCTGTGATTGGGAGTCAGAAATTGTGGTTTTATTCCTGGTTCTATTACATGGCTATGACTGGAGGCAAGTTACTTTTTCTCACTGTGTTAGATCTTCAGTTGTGTAAGTTTTAGCTAAAATTAAATCGAAGGAGTAGTGTTGGTTTATGCTGTATGGCCATCCAGTTTCCCTCAGTTTCCCTCAGTTTGCTTTCTTAACCCTTTAGAATAATGTAAAAATAATTCTTTGTAATACTATACCTGAAATAATGAAAAGCAATTCTGCATGAATTCCAACCCAAAATAATCTGGTTCTGAAACTTCAGAAGTTTCTCTATTGAAAGCGTTCTTGAGGATTAATTAGAATAACAAGCATCCCTAGGGCAATAGTGTGCTTTTCACTTTATGTGAAATTGTTTCACAGCCCTTACCTGTCCTCACACACAACCAAGAAGTGAAGAAAGAAGTTTCTGCCATGTCTTCATTCTTTATTATTTCACTAAATGAAAACACAAAGTTTCTTTCCCTCTTTTCACTTGTACTGAAATGGTCCACTGTGATTTCTGCCTCTTAGGGTGGGTGAAGTTCTGCACCAGCTGGCAAACTTTAATAACCTAGGACTCTTTCCAGAGGTGCTGGTGGAGTTGTGTCAGTGAATTGACTTCCCTAAGGCTGCTGAAGCTTGATTAGAAGTATTGCTCATGTAGCTGAAATGGGAGATTCAATGATTTTGTAATTTGTATTTTAGAAGTCAGCAGATATTTTTTAAGCACTGTATTCTCATCCTACTTTAAAGAAAAATTACATACCTTGTAGCACACCCTTTTCTTCAAAGCACTTAATTACCCAATCTCTACTCTTAAAACATACTGAGGTTTCACCCATGAGAAGTCATGTTTTACAGAAAACAATACAAACCCCCCAAAACTCCAAATCCAATTCTAACTGCTCTATAGAAAATGCCATGAAATCAGGCTAAGTAGAAAGAAAGGGAATGGAGAAACAAATCTGAGACATGTAATTCAGTAATCTGGAGTAGAGATCCTAGTTGGCCACCTGCCTAGTTCTTATCAAAACACAGAATTTCAGAAGCATTCCCTTAAGGAAACTCTAGCAAAATAATTTCTAAAAGATCCTGAAGTTAGTTGCAACATAAAAGAATGTTCTTATTTTGGACAAAATGTTGTTTATAAATACTTATGTCTGATCATAGAGACACTGCAAACACATCACCACACTTCTATCTTCAAGCATTTGTTCAGTTTTGCCCTTTATTCTCACTTCATACTTCAGAATTTTCCCCATTTAAATAAAACACCCTCAGTCTATTTTACAGATCTCGTACTACTTTTCCCTTCCTCTTCCCCTTTTTATGCCAATCTTAAGCAGAATTTGCCTTCTCTCCCAATCTTTATTTTCCCCACAAATACTCAAGAACAAACTAAGAACAAGTTTACTGACTTCTTTTTGGTAAGTGTTCTATTTGAAATTGGTTTTTTGTCGGTGCTTTATTTGAAATTGTTTTCAAAAATGGTCTTTTATACCAGGGCTTTGATTCAGTATCCATTTAGTTGAAGCATGAACCTATAGGGATGCAGTAGTCAAGATGCTCAAATACTTGTAGTTTCCTGTGAATTATATCAGTACAGACCTTAACAAGACAATTCTAGTTTCCCCTGTTTGTCATTACTTTGGCATCTGGGAGTTCACTTCAGTAGTTCAAATGAAAAATCCTGTACTGTCTAAATGCTATATTCCAAAATACACATACTGCAAACAAAAATCCAAGTTTCTGTGCTGAGCAATTCAAGTTCCTTATGAAATGACTGCAAACTCTGAGCACTCACTCCCTCTGCAGTCAAGAGACTAATCTTAGTCAGTAAAAAAGTTATAATAATATTCAAAAGTCAAAAGGAGAAGAGACTTGAGATTTCTTTAATTCCATCTGGATATCCATACAGCAAAGCACTTATATGTCCGTATCTTTAAGAAGGAGACAGTCAATAGTACATAAATAAATGCATATTTCTGAACTGAGGCCTCGCCTGCATGTTATTTTTGGATATTCAGACATAAAGAACCTGTCCTCAGATGATGATATATAGTAACTGACTCATAGAGCAGCATTAGTCTAATTTTTGGCCGAGTTTCACCTCCCAGAGAAGAGTAGGTTTATTTGAAGAAATTAAAGACAAGAAGATATATAGATTGTCACCACTCTTAAATAGCCAGCTTTGATAAATAGCACTATCATTAAGAAGACATATGAACAGAATCAATGTCTCAGAAGAAATAGTAACTAGATCTAATCCCTAAGCAATTGTATGCAGTCCCAGTTGCAATACATCATTTTTTTCACATATTCCACTTTGAAGGAGTTGATATATTTGCTATTTTCCTTTTTTTTCGCTGTTTCCTGGTTATAGATGATAAACTATATTTTTCCTGTATGAAGTATTCACAGCTTTATCCTACTGTCCTTAAGAAATCTTCCATATTAGCTACAGCCATAAAAATACCAAATGAATAAGGAAAAATATAAACAAAAGAGCAGAGGTTATAAAAGACATCAGGCTCAGCTGATCTGCTGCCAACTTTTTTCAAAGCAGATGTTCTTCTTCTGACATTCATCTGTTTTCAGTCTGGAGTTCTGTATCTACTTTAACACATTTCCTAGCTCATGATTTGCAAAGCTTCAGTTTATTTTCCCTAGACATATTTTTACACTCTTCTTCACCTTAAATCTCTGTGTGCTCTTCTAAAAAGCAATGAGCTATGAAAAGACAGTTGAAAACAATGGAAAAAAAAAGAGACTATAAACACGAAGTGAAGATGACTCAGGAAAAGCAATCATAAGTTCTAATAGTATCTTCAAAGTCATACTATAAGTGGTGAGAGGGCAACTTTTTAAAATTCCTTACTGAATTTCCACAGAAAAATAATTTCTTAGAAGCCTGTTTATTCTGTGGAGCATGCCCTTACATGACAAAGTGTTTTATTTCTTGATTTATTTTTGAGTGACGTACTTGTTTGCTCTCAAAACATTAAGCTATAGAAACATGGACCCATTATTTATCCATTGTGTTATATCCCAGCTTCTGACCTATTCTATGCACTTGTTTATTAAACACACATTTTTATCAAGGAATGAACTTAACTTCATGGCATGGCCAAAGCCATCAGTAAAATGAAATTGCCCCCATCGTTCTACAACTTCACATCATACTGGATGAAGCAATTTCTTTTTTTGTTCATTCTGGACCTTGTGACTCATTTTATTTGATACCCAAAAATTCTCATACTGAAATAAACAGGGAAAATTTGTTCCATGCCAACACTTGGGATTTTGTTTTAAGTTTTAGTAGTTATAAATAGCAATTGAAGGGTGTCATGATCTGTGAGGTAATGGATTCCTATATGTCCCACAAGATCAAAGCAAATGTCCAGACTAAGCCCTCTGTCTCATTGGATTCCTTTTGTAAGCAGGAACTGTGTGAAGATGCAGTTTACAAGAAGCTGCAGAATGGGAGTAGATCTATAGGGTAATACAGGGGTATATACTCACCATCATCAGTAGCCAGTGTTTTCAGAAATTTTAGGTGCTGCAGCTATGTCAGTGTAAAAGTTTACAGTGATTTTTTTATTCTGTTCCTCCTGAACCTGCAGCATCTGGCCCTACACTGCCCCTGCCTTTCTCCTGCAAGCCAGAACAGAGGTTACTTGCAGAAGCTCCCTTTTTTAGGAAAAGAAGAAGAGCCTTGAAACTCCCTGTGTTTTCACATCCTTTTCTCTGTCTTTTGAAACACCTGCCTCAGAGCAGACTGGCAAATTCAGCAGAGAATCCTTATGTCCTAAAAGAGGAGGAGGATGACAAAGTGGGTCCTGTGAGACAGGAGAGGTGAACACAGAGGAGACCTCAGACCTCTGAGAACCAGTCTGCTTTGTGGCACCCACTGTCAGAAGTCATTCTCAATCATAGATTCAATCATAAAATACCAGGTTAGAAGGACCTGAAGGATCATCTGGTCAAACCATTCCTGGCAAAAGCACGGCCTAGAAAAGATGGCCCAGCACTTTGTTCAGCCAAATCATAAAATTGTCCAATGTTGGGCAATCCACCACTTCCCGGAGATGTTATTCCAGTGATTAATTTTTCTCATTGAGAAAAATGTTCCTCTTGTGTCTAATTGGAATCTCCCCAGGAGAAACTTGTACCCATTACCTCCTATCTTTTCCATGTGACTCCTTGTAAAAGGGCAGTCTCCATTTTCTTTGTAGCCACGCTTTAAATACTGGAACATGATGATAAGGTCTCCCCTAAGCCTTCTTTTCTCAAGGCTGAACAAGGCCTGTTCTCTCAGTCATTCCTCAAATAGCAGGTTTCCTTCATCTGTGTGGCCCTTCTCCAACCTGTCTCCAACATCTTCTATTGTGTAGTGGGGATCAAAACTGAGCACAGTACTTTAGAAGAAGAAATCCTATATCCTCCATGGTACAAAAGTGACAGTTCTGGAATGGCACCAACTGTTTCTGCAAAAGATTGTAGTAAGACTAAAACACATATGACTTCATGATACTTATTTGGTACTGGAATGAGTGAAAGGTTTACAAAGTATCACTCATCACTATACAGGAAAAACATATTATGAAAGGGTTTCTGAGAATGATTTCCTCTTATTTCCTGATCTTTGATGATCTTTGCTGCATTTGCTTACTTAAAGTGAATAAAACTTGTTATTTCATCTGCTTCTGTATGTCTGTCCCCAGTATTCTATTCGTTCAGATGAGGAAAAATAAATAGTTCAAAGCAGCTCTAAGTACCTGTTCTGTACAGCTATGCTGTGCTCACATTCTGGTAAACTGCAGCTACACTGGCTTCTCCAGCCTTGGTTGAGCATTGGGCTTCCTACAGAGGTATCTTTTGTGCCAAACAAAAGTGTGCCAGTATTCAAATTTCTTTACTGAGAGTCTAATGGAAGAACCTGTTTGGCCTTCCCTTTCACATGCTAGAAAGTGTTTGTAACATGCCAACAACTTAAATTCAATAAAACACATAAGGCAATGCCCAGTCTTACTTCACTCTATGACCTGAGTTACAGCCATAGCGAAAGAGCAGTGCTTTATTGCAGGGTCTCCTTCTTTAGGAGGCAGAAAGGCCATCAATTTCAAGAGCTTTGAAAGTGAGGGGCTGGTGGGACAAAGTACAGATTTGTCTATGGACTTGGCATTATATTGACACCAGGCACTGATTTTAATTAGCTGTGTCATCTTTTGAGCTAAACAGTGATTAGAAGCAGGTTGTCTGATACTACATGTTGTCAGGCTACACGCAGGCTGCCATCAGTTCTGTCATGCTGAGCAAAAAGGACTTCTGTCAAGTGCTACCTGGAGATATTCTGGTTGGAGAAAGAAAATTGTTGTTGCTGGGCATTTGTGAGACAATTATTCCTGTAATTTATCCAACCTGCATGAGCAGGGTTGATGAACAAGCACCTTACTGGGACAAGGGAACAGCTAGAACAATCCATTTTATATGTGTGCTCTTTATTTCACTTCATATTCCACTGGGTACTTATACATAAATAATTAAAAAATAAGGAATAAGTATTATTTCATTTTATACCTCTTCATCAGCCACAGAAAAAAGAATGAACAAACACTGGTAATGAGGCAGCGATGAGACATCTGATATCTCTGAGACTCATATATCTAAGGGATGATGGGGGATCTTACTACCTCCCAATAAATGTACAGGACAACTGTTCATTGTTTATTCTGAGAGCCCAACCTGTTTCCAGTGCCCTGCATCACAAAGCTGTACGTGTACCTGGCGGAAGATCTCATTTCTCAAAGACTTGGTGCCTGGTGGTGGTAGAATTCTGGCTGATTGAAAACAAGAGGCTTTTGTTCTGTAAACCTGTCTGAATAGTGAAGTGCCCAGTGCTGTTCATGCTACTTATGCGGCCAGGAAAAAACTTCAGCCAGCAGTGGGTTTGGGACATACTTGATGACAGGTGTGGCTTCAGGAACCCTCCCAACACCACTACTATGTGGATGTATCAAATACCAGCCATTTGAGGCATTATGGTGTGATTTCAAATACACTTATTTCCTACACTCATTATGCTGATAGGAGTGTGCAGACACAGGCCAAATCCCATTACATAGAGAGTTTAACTTAATGAAACTGTCTTTTCCTGCTGATGGCCCACACATCACTTTAAGAATGAAAGCCAGTGGAAGACGCTAAATCACTGGTAAAGATCTCTAGCACAGAGTAAGTCAGTGGGCAGAGTGGCAGGTGAACACAGATGAAAATGTGTTGAAATTTGCATTAAGACGATAATCTGCAATTAAGAGGTTTGCTGCGGTATTTATGAAAATGCACAGAGATTTACAGATTAGTGCTACATTTTCAGGCAAGACTTATGGCACAGCAACATTGAAAAGTATGGGACCTTGCATAATGTTACAGTAACTCAAAGACAGAATTAAAAATAGGAAGTGCTATAATAAAGACCCTATCTTTAGCAGCATAAAATGAAAGGTTCTGATGTAAAAACCTTTTAGGATTTTCAGTGCTGTAAATACGTTTGTGTATGTTATTGGCACTATGATGTACTACAAATTTTCTCACCGTTAAAAGCTTATCTTTTAGCCAGCTATGGGAGAGTGACTAAATTGCCAGCACTTTGGGGCAGTACCAACACGCTGTGTAGGTCAGTTCTGCACAACTGCTCTCCCTTCAGCCCTGCTGGTTCAGCCTGGCCAAAGCTCACTGTTGCCTGGCTCAGACCACACAAAGGTTTTGTGGGGGTGTTGACTCCTTTGCTGAAAAGCAGCTTGCCTGCATATCCTGCTCAGCAGAAAGCCCTTCATCCTCCTGTCCCCAGCCACAGCCAGTGCAGGCTCCCTGGGGCCCTGCCTGCAGGGACAGATGCTGCCCTGGGTCGCTGCTCAGTGAGCGTGGGCTGCCTGGTGGGGCAGACATCCACTCTGAGCCAGGGAGCAGATGCTGCCTGCCATCCTGTGGGAAAGGCAGTGTGCAGCACATCATGTGCTCCTTGGTTCCTTACACGTAGGGAGCAACATTTCACACCACTTTGAAATGGACAGAATCAGTATAAATAATTGTACTACTTACTGGATCTTTAATCCTTCAAAAATCATGTTAATATGTGTCTTGCCGTTTTGATATCCACAGCTTTCATGTGCCTCTTCCTCAGCATACACACTTTGAAAAGAGACATGTGTGTTAGAAGACTGTATAGAAGGAGGAGAGTATAAGCTTTACATTTTGGGAACTGGTAATCTCTCTGATTTAAAAGGCTTTGATAGCTACCTTTTAATTAAGGATGTGCCAACAGTAATTTTCATCCCTATTTCACAAGAAACATAGTTCTGTTCAAAGCTGTATTTTAGTGTCATGGTATGGTTGCCCCAACTACTTTTAAGAGTTAGGCTCTTTCTCTTTGTGCTGAAAACATACAGAAACTTATGTTGAAATAGAAGGTACTGTGGATATGATTCAATTTGTCTGTCATTATGTCCATTTCACCTTCATCTTTTGTGAATAGTATTTTGTATTTCCAATAAGTGATTTAACTTAACCACTGCTTTCCGCAGAAGCTCACAGTTAAACTCTAAATGTTATTTACTTCCCTTTAATTATAAAAATACACCAGGTTAGTTTGTAATTAAAGATAATGATAATGTTGTTTGATACCTTGTGGGGAGAAGTTTAAATATTTCATGACCAAGGAGTTCTAGAAAGGAGGGCAGCAAAAATAGCCAAAGGTTCTTTTTTCCTCTCTCTCTTCTGGCACGGAGAACAAAGATAACAACCCCCAGGAAATTTGATATGTAAACGAAATGCAGCAAATTGGTAAAAGATGAAGAGTCACTGGATGCAAGAGAAGAGAGGGAACACTGAAAACCACATAGATGAGCTCACACAGATCTTGGGACTCACCTCCAAGAGTTCCCACACCATTCCCAGCTAACTGCTTGTGCTCTCCCAACAGAGACAGCAGGAACAGCACATCAGGGGCTTCTGTCCAGACCTACCTCTTAGAAGCATAAAATCATAGAACATCCTGAGTTGGAGGGGACCCACAGGGATCACTCAGTCCAACTCCTGGCCCTGCACAGGACAGTCCAAGAACTACACCATGTGCCTGAGCACATTGTTCAAGTACTTCTTGAGCTCTGTCAGGCTGCTGCTGTGACCACTCCCTGGGGTGCCTGTGCCAGTGCCCAACCAACCTCTGGGTGAAGAGCCTTGTTTTAATATCCAACCTAAATGTCTCTGTGAAAAACAGTTTTTTCACTTGATTTAAGCTGTGCGTAAAAAGGGGTTATCAAAATACTAGACTTGTCACAAAAGTAGCAGAGACTTTGTCTTAGATCCCCCATGAAGGAATCTTCTTCCAAAGAAGTGGAACAGACAGTTGGAGCTCCTAGTTTTGCTAAGCCACCAGAGCAATGTGCACTGGAAGTGCTTTGTCAGCACTCTTGAGCAGAATGGAGCACTGGTGAATGACGTCTTTGCATCCTCATGATTAGAAATATATCTACTATAGACAAACGTGTATATGTAAAATTATTTTGTGCTTTGTCAAGGCTGAATATTTCTTGAAAAGACTGTTTTATATCTGATATTCAGGCATAATGAAATTTTTCTGCATCCGTGCTAATTGTGTCTTTATAAAAGGGAAGAAATAGTGAGAGCGAGTGCCACACTTTCACAACTATTACTATTTGAAAATTCAATATATCCTCCTACCATATAAATGAAAAATTTACCTTGGCCGTTCCTACTGTTTCAAACTATGACTGCTCAGCAATATACTTACTTTATGTACCTCTGGAGGTTTTAAATTCCAGCCCATCAAACAGTTTATGGGGGATGACTTTCCTTCCCTACCTAGTTAGAGGAGGATAAATCTGAACTGGTATTTTTTAGTTTGCTGCTATTTCATCTCTTTAATGCTTCATATGTGTATATATTAATAATAATCTCATGTGGGAGTTAATCCATCTTGAAGGAGTTCTTTTTACATGTGAAGTATGCTGACATATGTGGGAGACAACAGAAGAATGAAGGAAAAGAAGGTCCTTAACTCAGCTGTAAAGAATGGACCTAAATCAGTCTGTTCTGACTGTGTGGGTTAAATGCCACTTGCTGAACCTGTGGGATGGACCGAAGACTGGATAACTTTCACTGAGTTTGGAAGACTTGATCATTTATTTTGTAAAAAATTTATAAAATATGCTTTGTGAGACATTGAGGATCTTTAAAAACTGTGTTACAGTAATGTTTTATCTACCACTATTTTAGAAGGCAATAATGTTTACAGCTGAGATCACATTTAAACTAATATTTGTCATATTATCTGGCTTGATTTTTAAACATTTTTGACAGATGTGGCTGGTCCTTTGTGAATGCTTTCAGGTAGGGGAAGTGGGGCTATTCCCTAATTCCCAACATTCTTAAGGTTTCTTCAATACAAGGAATGAGAAAAGTACAATTGCATGCTGACTCTGGAGGGATTGGAGAGGGCAAAGAAACTTAAATAACACTTTCTCTGAAAAGACCAGAGCCTCTCCTTCGATGTAGGTTTGCCACAGCAGAATAAGCTAGAAAGGTTTTGGGTATTCCTGTGAGGCTTCACCATTGCTCTGCCATCCTCAGTACAGATAGACTACACCCTAAGTAGTAACAAGTAAGTTACTACTACTGTAAGCAGTAACAATCCCTTTTGTAAAAGTCCTTTTACAAAATAAAAGGGTCTTTAATAAAATAGCATAACTTGTGAGGTTATCCACACGTTGCCATTGGGAGGTGTGGTTGCAGTATGTGTGGGCATGGTGAGATGACTTTCATCCAGCTAAGAGACTTCTTGGTGTCTGTGCTGGCCTTAGATGCTGCTGTTAGCCAATGCTACCTCACAGAGGTCTGAGGCAAAAGCCCACCTCTTCCCTTTCTGGCAGTTGCAAAGAGCCTTATGTGTATCCCAAAGAACTGCTGCAGTGGGCAGAAGTGCCCTGAAACATCTGAAGGATGCAGTTCACAAGGGCTCTCCACGCCAGTCCAGCTGAGCGATCTCAGCCCACAGAGAGGAGACTGCTGTGAGCAGATGTGCTGAGGGTGGGACTGGCTGCAATTGTCACAATGTCTCCTGTGTAAAGGGCCAGTACTTCTATTTATGCTTGTGGCATTTCCTCCAAATAATTACAAATATACTGGTAACTGGTACTGGTAACTGCTACAAATGCTTAGTAACAGTTAATCACATTTAATGGTGTTGCTGCTACAGTTCACATAACAGTGGCAGCTGGCAGCTGTAGTATCTGTAATGGGTTAAATCCATTTGAAACCAGTAGCTTGGACTCTTCATCTTCTTAGATTAACAGTTGAAGCAGAATAATTTCCCCTGTGTATGCTGCTAGATTATAGCATTACTACATACTTGGACTTAGATTATTTTGTTCTGTTGAAGTTTGCATTTAGAACTGGCATAAGCAGCTACCACAGTTTAGCTGAGACACATCAACTTCTCTCCTTTCTCAGCCCCTTGTGCAATGAGGTCCTTTTTTCAAGGTAAACAGAAGAGGAAAATAAACTTCTTTGAGTTAGCTGTCTGAAAGAATCAGAAGTACCTTGCAAATGTTTTTCAGCATGCCGAACACTGGGGGTGTACAGGAAGACGTATTTTTTAATGACCACTGCAATAGGAATACTGAAGAAACACTAAAATAACCAGCAGAAAGTCAGAAGAGAATAAATGCTACTATGGTCCAGCACTGCAGAAAAAGATGTGGTGAAAAAGCTTTCAGGTTAAGGACTAACTGGTGCAGAATTTCTGCTCTAGTTCCCATTGATTGAATTATGCTGTGTCAGGGTACTGAGACCCTGCCCAATTTTTGTATCAAAGAAATCCTCAGTTCTACTTAATAAATTCTTTAGCCCCCAAAAATGGACAGCTGTCAAAACTAGCTACTAGGTATGGAAATATGTAAGAATTTTATGTTCATACTAATATGAAGTATATTTCTTTTTTGATATCTGGAAATAATTTTCAGTACAGTAGGGAGAAAGGGAACAAAGGAGTCTCCTTGCATGATAATGATTTTAGTATTTTTACAGATAGCATAGGAGGTGGAGACATAAGGAGTTATATAAAGGATAATTAACTTCAAAAAATAGTTCTTATATTTGCCCTACTATCATTTTTGACCTTTTTACTTGGGAGAAATTCTAGTATTTGAAAACACCATTACTTGCAAAAATAAATACAAGTTTTGACAAGTCTGTACTTGTTTGATTTTGCTGGAGGACTTATTTTTCTACATTTCCTATAAATCACACTGTGAAGTCTCCCACTGTCCTCACAGTGAGATGACTGCTAAGTTTTCTTCAAAGAGGTTCTTTCTCTGATTTTTTACTGCTCTGGGAGTGTAAATGGGTGATAACTAGAGCAAGCCCAAATTTTTAGTAATCTGACACTTCCTTTCTTATTGAATTGCTCTTCATATGCCCTGATGTTATACAAATCCTGCCAAGGTGGCACAGCCCAAAGCCTCAAAAGAAGCTTCAAAAGAAAATAGAAATTCCTGTAACAGATCATAGGGAAAAAATCCCAGCACATAAAATCCTCACAAATATTCCTGAAAGCCACAAGCTGACTTGTGCCTGACATCCTAGCAGTGTCATAGTCCATAGATAAAGAAGTGGGTTCTGTCTAAGTTAGAATCTCTACATTTTTTATTAAATGTAGGGATTATGTCTGGGGCTTCTTTTGTAGAAATGTGCTTGCTCAAACAAAAGATACAGTATGCTGTAAATTCTGAGTTAATTGTGATCCCTCAGTTTAATTTAGTCTTTCCTTTTTCTTTCTCCAGAAAACATATTAAAATTATTAAAAATGCCTTAAATTCTTATTTGGCTTATAAGCTTCTCTTTATGCATGAGGGACACAGACTGACAGTAAAACAAAATGAAGATTCTTATGTTTATGATGGGTGACAAAATGTTATCACTGAACAAACAACACAGATGCTGGAAAATAAAATACATAAGTTTTAAATTTAATTACTTAGGACATTTGAAAGTATTTAAGTTGCAAAAGGATAACACAGGGAATTTTTTGTTTTATTTTTTTGCTTGCTGTATCTGCTGGTTGAACTAAATAGAACTATTCACTTTACTAGAAAGTTTTTTTTAATCTACTTTAAATTGAAGACTTCCTCATGTAAATTTTAACTTCAAAGTATCATGTGTAGAGGGTGCTGAAGCACGTTTTCACATGTTTCCCAGTAAGTAGCTGCTCCTTTCAGTAGGAGGGCAAGATAGAAGATACCGTGAGCAGAATTAGAGGGCCCTTCAATTAGTATGAAAAATCAGCCCTGTTCCCATATTTTAAGTCTTGTACTTCCTGATGGATTTCAAAGTCTTTTTCATTCTGCCCACCCATAGAGTAACTTGAGCTCTTACTAGTTAGAATTTCTGAATATTACAATTGGTTAGTGTGATTTATGTTCTCTAAGTGCTGCTGTCTTAGCTGTCATTTGTCTGGCAGGAATCTGTAGCCACCTGCCATGGCATAAAAACAGCTTTCTCCAGTTTTATGCTGTGCAGCCTTATCTAACCTGAAGATGTGTCATGGTTCTATGCTTTATCATTATATTTCAATTTAGTATTCCAAGTCTCGTGCCAAAGTAATTTCCTGAAACTTGTGTCTATCTTGATGCAGACAATTGTAGTTCTCTCTTTTAAATGTAGCCTCCCTCTTTTGCATATGTAATTTTGTAGGAGGTGGAAGTGTGTATAATCTGATGTAGTTGTTCCATGCATACACCCACCTCTTAAGAATATTTTATATGCAGATGCCCTAAGCTCAGAAGTTTTAAACAGGTTTTTCTGGGTTATCAGAATTCCCCAGGTTTCCCCTTCCCATGGTAAAATTTATGTGATATCCTCTTGGTTAGGAAATGTGTGTGAAAATCTCCTGTAAAGGTCTTTTAAGGGAAATAATACTTTGTTTGTCATTCTGTTAGCTCAGACTCCCTCTCAAGCTGGGCAGATATCCCATATCCTCCCTGGTTCATTGGGAATTATGTCAGTCCCTACCACTTCTGTTTATTCCAGGGTCCAGCCAAGTGCTCATCCTAAGGTAACTGCAGAAATGTGTGACTAAGCCAAGGGTGAGAAGAATTTTGCATGAACAGCATGGTGAAGAACAAGTTATCCTGCACTTAGCACTGTGCTAAGTTGCTCTTGGGGGTCCAAAGTTCTCTGTAAGCAAGAGAGGTTATCTCCTTTTCACATGTCAGTCTGCAGCCTGGTGGTGTCCTGCTCTCTGACCACATCCCAACTCTGTGCAAAGGAGAACAACCTGCAGCTGTACCAGCTCTTTTTTGGGGAACGCTTCATGGCCCGTGGAGGAAGCCCTGTGTGATTCTTAGTCCTGACTTTTGCTGTGCAAGCCCTGCCTTCTGCCACCTGTCACAGGTTCTCTTGGGGTGCCCTGAGAGAGGGGTTAGTGGCAGACAAACTCCAATGTCTCTTTTTCTAGAGGAGGCAGATTTGGGGGTGGAGTGACAGGAGCCACATGTGAGGAGCTCCCTGGAGGCACTGAGAGGGGCCAGTAGTTTAAGCATTGTGGAAGATCATATTCACTTAATGAGATCTTGGCTAGTTTGATATTCATAGTGGTTTCATTCCTCTTGCCCTTTCCCACCCTACTCAAGGAGTAGTGATTAAGAACTACTTTTTGGTTGATTGCTTTTTAATTCTACTGCTTCAAGTGGTAAAACTGGATAAGATAAACAAAATGCATTATGCTGCTTGTGCTTTATGACTACTCAGCTCTCTGGAGTTGCACTAAGGCCAAAAGGATCAGGACCAAAAATTACTCTGGCCTTTGAAATCAGCTTTGTTTAAACACTTCCATACAGCTCATAGCCTGGGGTGAGGAAGCTTGTATCCTTTCAGCTGTGCCTTGCATGTGCTTCAGATGCAGTTCTCATGATAAGACCTCAGCACAAGGCTGCCAGCAGTGCTGTGGCTTCTGGCTGCAGGAGGAGGTGAGCAAGCAGGAGGTGGGGGGAACCCAGCATCAGCAGGAAATGTAGCACCAAGCTCTGTGCTCTGCACTTCCCCAAATTACTGCAGGATAGATGAATTCCCACTGCAGTAATACCACTCTCATCCTCTGAAATATGCCTGGAGTTTCCTGTGTCCTGCAGATCTCAGGGTATATAGTATGTGACATTTGGCCTTTGCTCCTGTGAAGATTCTGAGTGCTTACTCAGGAGAAGAATGGGCACCCTAATAGCAAATCTCTAAAGTACTTTTAGGTAAAGAAATAAAAAACTATCTCACCTTGTCTTTAAACGCACAACCAACACTTCTCACTTTTGATCATATTTTAATAACAACACCTTGCACTTTTTTCCACTGCTCTAAGTCATCCCCTGTGTAAATGATTTTCATTTGGTTCAATGGTTGACTGAAATATCAACTTTGATCAAAGGAAAATGTTCTTGAGACATTCTGTGTGCAATTGCCTTTAAACTAACATTTGGGATGATAAAATGTCATAATTACCTGTGTTTACACTGGCAAATACACGTCCACTTATGCATGCTTGTGGACAAATACCATGTGGCAAAATTTTGCTATCATTTATTTCACTGCATACTTGTCCCATTGTTATGTTTAAATATGCTTATGACAATTTCAGGAAGAAAAAAATGGTATGTATTTTAATATTATTTATCTGCTAAAAAGCTCAGAAAACCATCAAAAAGGAGTCCAGAAATGAATGCTATGATAGGTGAGCATACTGGGCATGGAATGCAACCAGTTACACAAAAGACAGCTAAACCACTTCCAAAATAATAGAAGTGTTGAAAAATAAAATAATTACTGTAGAACAAGGGCACACTATTGATGTAAAAATAGCAAAGCGAGCCAGTTTGTTCTTACTGTCATGAAAACAGCAAATAAAATTTCCAATTAATCCAAGAGTAACTATGATAGTAATGTCTTGAATTGGGGAACCCTTCAAGGTGAAGATTCTCAAATAGTTCTAAAAAGGAATAGGTCAGAATTATTACCAGAACAACAACAAAGGAGGACAAAATCACCTCATATCAAAAATATCCATTCGAAATCTTTTGGCAGATATTAAGAACAAGACCAGATGTGTAGATGTAGAGGAATTGTTATATCCTTGCTGAGGCAGTAATTTATGGAGAGGATTTGTTGTGGAATTTGCCCCTTACTGCAGAATTGTTGTCTCCATTCCGAGGGTGTGCCCACACTTGTGAAGCTACTGGAATTTATTGAAGTAATTATTACAGAATAAGTTGGTAAATTTCCAGAGAAACTCCCAGCCCTAGTTTTAAAATATTTCTGGCCCTGATGTTTGAGAAACTATGTGAGTTTCTTTGTATGGTTGTAAGGAAATCGAATTGCCTTCCTAAGGTCACAGAGAAAGCCAGAAATCATACAGTTGAGAGATGGCATCTGCCTTGTGCCAGGCTTGTTTAAACTTAAAAAGGCAAGTCCACAGCATAGTAAAGATGAAATGTAGACAGAAAGATCAAATAAAAACAACTTACTATCAGATAGCACAGAAGCAGGATTATAGAATGGCTGCTTCATCAGACTAAAACTTCAAAATTCTTGAAAATTTAAAAAAGTTGAAGGCTCCTTGAAGTCACAGATTTCTGGCAATTTTCCCTCATGCACTGCAAAATTTGGGATTTTTTCTGAAAAAAGAAACAATACCCAGCTTTCTGCAGAGCACACTAAGACTCCAAAAGAAGCTGCACATCATGCTTGAGGCTTTGCTAGGAAGATTGTCCTACTGGGTAAAACTACACACACTCTCAAACCCAAACTACTCCTCCAAACACTCCCAGGTGAACATCTCCTGGTAAAGGTGACTCAGTCCTACAGGGGCAATCAGAAGAAACATTGTTCAATTTGAGTGCCTCAGGATGTAGAATTTATATTATATTGGCATCACTAAACTCCAGAAATATTATTAAATTCTCTTTCACCTCAGTGAAGTAAATAGCTTGATTTCAAACATGTGCACATATGGGAGAAGTTATATAAGAAAAGTTTGGTGTATTAAGGTGAGCAGTAGAGGTTTAATGGTAGAGTCAATTCTGATCTATGGGTTGGGGAGTCTGCACTCTCTAAGAAAAGTATCCATAATCTTTATTTCCCAAGCTCAGCTGTTCTGTTTGGGTTTTGTTTTCGTTTACTTATTTATTTTTTAAAGCTAACTACTTTTGCTCATCAGGAAAAGCATCTATTTTGTACGACAGTGAATTATTTTTTCAAAATTTTTTTTCAAAACCTGTGAGTGAAGCATTCCAATCCTAGTGTTAAGGGACTGGCTCACAGACACCGAAGTTGGGGGTAGTTCAATTGCTGATTTCAGCAGACTTTGAGGATCTGCAACTGGTTTGTCTTAACTTGTTCCTGTCTAAAATGTTTACAAGTCATGGAAGTAGCAGAAAGTTGCTGCTTGGGATATTTATGTTCTTGTTTCTAAATTCAATTTTGCTTTGATGCGCAGCTATGAAAGAATAAAATTGAAAATATTCTACAGAGTACATTATGAGTGAGTGACATTTTTCAGTTCAGAAACCCATGATATACTGTTTAAAGACACTTTTGATATATTTCAAATGTCAAAGTTTCTAGAAGTTTCTAGGAGCTGTAGAAAAATGTGATTTATTTTCCACCCATGATTATCATAGTAGATGAAGATATAGGGTGATTAAATACCTGTAATGGACTCAGAATATGTAAAGCTCACTTCAAGTTCTTTTGGGGGGAGGAAGAACATTTAAAATCAAAAAATTCTCTTTAAAAACTGAAATCTTCGTACATATTTTAATAAGCCTGTTGGGATGATCTGTATGAAAGATAATGCAAAATGATTCTCAGTGCTCCTATATGAAACTTTGTCCTCGTATTGAGATGCTTGGGGAAGAAATAAATTATGAAAAAGACAGATTGTAAATGCAGGATCATCTGTGTCTCAGTACTTGAGTGTACCATTACCTGCCATTAGTAAGAACAGCTTGATCCTACCAGTAGGAAAACTTCAATTCATAAATAGTGTCCTGATAGGTGTTGGCTGTGATATTTGTCACCCTGTCTCAGTCTCCTGTGCAGCAAATTTTCAAGACAATTGTCATCAGAACATGGTGCTTTGTTGAAAATGAAACTTTCTATCCTTGGATGAGCAAACAGTGGAGTATAGACTGAAAACTCAACCTGAAATATTGTTTGTGGCTTTAGATGGTCACAGAACTTAGAGAAAAAATATCTTAGAGAAAAAAGAGTCCCAGGGTCTCATGTCTAAAGTCAAGAAGGTGAAGGGCTGTAGTAATGACCAGAGTCCTCAAAAACTTGCCTCAGGGTGAGACTCAATGAATGCTTAAGTACCTATATCAAAACCAGAAACTCACTATGAAAAGGCTTTTTGAACTCTAAAATGAACTAGGCTTTAATAGCCTCCAGTTGGTGCAAGATGAAGCAGATAAATGCAAACTGCAAATAAAACACACATTTTTAATAGAGATGTTAATTAAACCCTGGAAGAGTTTATCATGGGTTGTGGTGGATTTACCATCACTGGAATCATTTAAATCAAGTTCATATGTGTTTCTAGAGGTCTCTTCCAGTTGAGAGGGAAGTTAATTCAAGGCAGTCTTGTGGCCAGTATTATTCAGAGAGTTAGCTTAGATGATCCCAGTCATTACTGGCCTGGTTAAATATTAATCTAACAAACCCCACTTTGTCTACATAGAATGAGGAGAATTAGCTATAGTCTGAAACAAATAGATCATCACAAACTATTTCAGAAAAAAGGTAGCCTCAGAGATGGAGCACGAGCTGGGCAGGTGGATAGGGATCTTGGCAGACAAACACTTAAAGATGTAGAAGGAAACAGGGTAGTAAAAAAAGCCAAATGAAAATGGAAAACAATAAAAAGTGTTTATCTTCTGTAAAAAAGAAAACAACACCAACAAAACAAAAACAAGCAAACAAACAAAAACCAAAACCCAACCAACCAACAAACAAAAAACCCCCAACACCCCTCCCCCCCCCCCAAGACAAAAAACCCAAGACCCCCCCCAACAGACAAAAAAAATCCCCCAAAACACCCAACATGTTTTCCCACATGCTTATATGAAATGAGTGGAAGGAAGAGGATAAATAGAAGACACAGAAAGATAGCATGGTCAGAGATTGCTTACATTATGTGGCAATGGGGAAGAAATCAGCATATTAATCTGAGTCACAGTTCCTGTCAGAATGAAGTGAAAATCAGTTGCACTGGTGTTGAAACACATAAAGTATTAGATGATGCATATTGGAGCAGCAGTGATCTTTTCCTCGGCACAAGTCACTGATGCATATAAAGTGTTGCAAATGGTGCTTACTGACGACTAACAGATAACAGTAACATGGTTTAAAAAGCTGCTAAAATTCCTGAATGGTTCCTTAGATGATCAGCAAATTTTTTTTAGTGGATATGTACTTGGCTAGATTGTAAGGTTATGCAACCCTTGAATTATCTTGTGTGCCATCCATTTAATGATGTGTTTTCCTGGGAATGTATTTTAATACATTTTCTTTTTTATTGGGTGGAAATTGTAATGACCTTATTCTAATTTGGCAGGTTGCTTCCCAGTGATTGCCGTTAATGTAACAGTTTTCAGCCAACAAGGATGTACAGTGCTAGCAGAGCAATGAAATCAGGCAGCCTAACCTGTTTTTAGTGTCTTTAACTGAACAGATTGCCAAAACCAGCAAAAAAAAAATATAGTACTACAAAGTAGTGCAAAGGATCAAATTTCTTATAAAACTGGCTAATTCCTTGTTCTATAAAAGAGCTGAGTAGGACCCTGGGCAATATTTGATGCTCATGGAGAAATGAGATTAGCCCATCTCACTGGCACTAGGCTTGTGTGCTGGAACTCATGGATGACATCCATGTTTCCATCTGACCCCACTTTTTCTGAGGGGGATGGATTCAGTTGGGAAATAATTTTCAGCTTGTATCTTGGGACCTACCTGAGGTTCCCAAGGTAAAATTTGGATTGAGGGATGCTATATTTGGAAAGGATATCCTACTCCAACCCAAGCTTCTGTGGAAGAAGGTCACAGCAACACAGTGGTGGAGCTTGTAAGTGCTTTCTCTAAGATAATTGTTGGGTCTTGAAATTAATTTATAGGAAAATTTTAAATGTAGCACCACTTAAAAAACCTTCAAAGTTGAATTTTAATCCGGGCTGTGGATCAAAGGCACTTCTGCTTTGCAAAGAAGAGCAAATTATGACATGACAGGCAGCCCTGCAGGTTGCACCGCACTGCAGCAGGAAGCATAGCCCCAGGAGATGACCAGGATTCCTCTTAATTAAGGGTGGGCAGCTTTTCTTTTTGTGCCATGAGAGTCCCATGCAGCAGCAGTGGCTGGAGCTCTGAGAGCAGCCTGTGGCTCCTGCAGCTGGGGCATCTCTGCAAGGAGGTGGCACCTGGGGAGGCTTGTGGCTGCTTGTCACTGCCACTTTCTTCTTTGTGCCCCAGCCCTGCTCTGCGCCAAGGGACCTGCAGTTTCCTTCTCCTAAAGAAGTCAGATGGGAGCCTGAGTGATGTTCACCCAAATCAGGTCAATTCCTTTGGTCTTTACTTCAGCCTTTGTGTGCTAGCAGGCTGCATGTGGTGCTCAAAAAAAAAAACCAAAACTGTCTGGGACCTCCATAGCATGAAGAAATATGTGCCCATTGGGACAGGGATCCCAAGGACATGGGACAGCCTGAGTGGTACCTCCCATTGTGGTTTTGCTCTAATTCTGTAGAATTAGGCTTACTCATATGTGGTACTGGGGATTAATTTGACCATCAAGAAGCCTGGGACAAAGGGACTGGAAAAGTGGCTGATACTCATTTTCTATACCCGTATCTCCTCTCCACCAAATGTGATCATTGTACAGCCTAGTTTTACACACTTACAGATACACATCCTCTCAAGATTGGACTTCAGGGGATGTTACAGACACAACCCACAAAGCCTTGGGATTTTTTTAGTTTGTTTCTTTGTCATTTTTTCTTTATTTATTTCTCATAGCGCTCAGTTGTGCCTGCAGGTAGTATCTCAGCAATTTATTTCCTCACAAAGATTGCATTTTTGGGCACAGGAGTGCCATGACTCAGTGGTCTTAACTTCTCTCAGTTATTATTCTGGGACAGCAGTGTAACTAGTAGCAAAACATGTGGAAGTGGAGCATGGAGCTTTCATTTTGGTGGTCAGCTGAGGAGAGGAGAATACACTTATCTCAAAAGCTTAACTTTGGAGGTAAGTAGGGCAAACATACATAACATGTTGATTCCTTTTGAAAATGTAGATCAAAGTTGGCATCTAAAGGGTTAAATATCATACAGTTAACTAACTATTTCACTCTTGCAGCTGCTTCTGTTAAAGCTTGTCAGGGAAAGAGAAAATATTCATTTAAAACCTGTTTTCTTAATTCTTTGTTCTTTTGCTAGTTTTCATGGCATAATGAAGATATAATTTAAAGTCTGAGGTTTTAAAATTAAGTAAATTTTTAAATTATAAACAAAAAAAGTCAGACACTTTAAAAGATGTGAAAACAGATGGCATTTTTATTTGCATCTCACTTAGTTTGATGTTTTTCCTCAGATGGGGCTGGGAAAAATGCTTCAAGTACTTTTCTGTGTTCTGGCAACAAACAGGGAAAAAAGAGGCTGTGTGGTGGTGGGTGCAGGGGAAAGGAGGGCTGAAAGAAACAAAGAAAACTGAACATTTGAAAGAGGGAAACCTCATTTCAATGTGAACTTTAATTCAGCAGATGCTGGCACAGATGCAAAGTTTCTTCTAATTCAGGGATTCAGGACTTGTTCTGTTATAGATGCATTGTTAAGCTCTTCAGAAGGATTTTATTTTCATACCTGGACTGCAGAGATGAAGTTAACATTCATTTTATTTTTCATTAAACCTTGTATTTTTCTCACTTTATTTCACAGGTTTTTTATTAATTACATCTTAAGTTTCTATACATGCTGACAGGACTTGGATCTGCATTAATTCACCAACACATACCAAATTTACCTTCTTCATTCATTCACATTATATGTATCCAACAATTGAATACATAATTTGGGGCAGTTTCCCAAAAGCATGATGAAAATATGTGAGTATTGTAAAAATCATAAATTGATTTCCCTTCAGAATTTAAGCAATGCATGTTCCTTGGAGAAATCTACATCAAGGCCACAGTAGTTTATTCTTTCCCAGCCTGAGTTTTCTCTAGCTTTCACAGAGTTTTTCCTACAATATTATTTCTAATATATTAATAATAGCTATGAAATCATCAAGAAATGTGTGGCATGTGTTTTGTTCCTGTCAATGGTCAGCCTAATATTGGTTAAAGAATTTCTGTGTGAAATTCTAGCACCTTCTAGCAAATGATCTTGTTCCCAGTTGTCAAAGAAGGCTATTTTTCTGCACTATTTTAGGTGGCCTTAAAATGATCAGGATATTTATCTTTATTAAAATGTGTAAATACCATTCTGGGAAAATATTCAGCTCCCCTTTGCCACCTTGTTAACAAGTTATAAATGATTTTGAGTGATAGCAGAACATGACAGTTTGGAGAGTGTCATATAACACAGAGAAATATCCATGTATCCAAGACGGAGATTAAGCTTATGGGAATTTTTTTTCTGCAGTTTCTGTTCCAGTTCAAGACAGTGAAATAAGAGGCTAAGGCTAAAATTGGTCCTCATAGTGTTTGCACTTGGTCCTGTTTATTTTCTGTGTCCTAGACCCTGTGAGATGCTTTGTAATCAGAATAAAACAACTCATGTTAAAGTGGCACCTGGGTCCTCAAGTGCACAAACTGCAGCTTTATTTTTGTATCCTTTCATCCCACTCTTGACTGGCACCTGGTGGTGTAGCCATAAAGTGAGTAATTTGGGAAAAAAGAAAAACACGGAGAAAACAAACAAATAAATGTTTTGGTGTTTTTTCTAGGTTTGGCTCCCATTGCTTTCTTATGAAGAAGGCATCACCCCCATTTTCAATCAGTATTAAGGCACAGTTTTAAGGTCAGCAACATGTAAATCATGTGACGATCCCTGACCTAGCTTTTTGTAGGTGTTACATTCAGTTTATAATTTATGATTTTTCCTGCCCTAAAAGCAGGAGAGACATTCATTCACCACTTCACCTCTGCTGACCTGTGATATTGAAATTGCAGCTACCTTTGCCAGCATTGGCCAAGTGAGCCCTGGAGGGATTCACCTGACTGCCCCAACTGCCTTCACACTTTCTGGATGAGTGGAGCAGCTGTATTTGGTGAAAGCTCCTTAATATTCCTTCACTGCATAAAGACTGATGGTAGGGCTAAGCTTCTTGCTTTTCAGCCACTCCACTTCTGCTCCTGTCATAGCCAGTACTGATGTTGTAGAGGATCTCATGAGCAATGGTTGTTCTCTGGTGAGGGCAAGTCTAAGTAGGCTAAATTTAGGTTGGCAATCCAAAAGCTGCAAACACTTTCCAAAGTGTCCTGCTCTGCTTCACTGATGGTACATGAAACAGTGAGTCTGGCTGAATACACCCAATCCACCTTTCATTTCATTTGCTTGAAAGATGGGATAATCTAATCCAAAATTCTGATGTCTTTTGAACAACCATTTTTTAATCAAAAGGCATCCATACACGTTTTTGGTTGGAGCTGGCTGCAAGCAGATCTGGCAGCAGGGTGCTGACACTGGGACTAACCCTTCTCTCCCCATTTTCTACTGATTCATGTATTTGCCTACACAGTCAGTGTGCTCTCCTGTAAATATCCTATTTGTAGATGCTTCAGACTCCAGCAGGTAATGTGGACACTTCAATATCTAATTTTGGTTATGAATTTGATTTTTGCCCCATCACCTAGAGGTTCATGTGGCCTCATTCCACAGCAGTGCTCCAAGCATTTAACTCGTCTGTGCAGTTTGACATTGCTGGACATTAAAATGACATAGTCATGGCAGAAGTGCTAAAGATCCTAAACATAATCTTGTAAATTCTGTTATAAACATTGCTACATAGCTGAGTAGTGTCCTTGACAATATGTTTCAGTGAAGTCAATTATTAATATTGGTTTGGGCAATACACTGGGCAGTAGTTCTCACAATTGTAGGCTCCTTTTACATCAAGCACAGGGGCTGTATATTAATCACAGTATTAAAACAATAAACTGAGAAATCTAACACTGTCATTAGAGATAAAATTTTTGATTTTATATTTCATTTTTCACAGTAACTGTATCTACAGATTTTAAGGCCTGAGGGCTGAATCACAATATAAAGTATCTAGTTTCATATATCAGATAAGTGCTTAGGAAATATTAAAATCAATTATGCTATTGTAAAGTTTTAAAGTTCAGAAGGATTGAGATCTGTAAAAAAAATGTTCAGATATAATCTCAAGGCAAAGAATTAGGCACTTATGGCTTCATTTGAAAGTCTGCTCCATAATCAAAAGCTATCTCATTCCATCAGTCTTATCTTGGGACTCAGTACTGTAGTGTATTAACAGAGGATTTGATAAACCTCCTTCATGCTGAATAGCAGGAACCTTGTAGCTGAACTGTCATTGCAGCAAAACCACTTTTTTACTTCCATTTAGTTAGCTTAATCCATGAAGAGATTGAAATATCAGATCATGAAAGCTCTTGATAATTGGGTTTTTTTGTTTGTTTTGATTTGTGGTCTCACAGGCTCTTGTGAGTGCTGTTTCTGAAGTCTAAGGATCAATGTGCCAGGAGCAGATGGATCACAAATATTCCTGCAGCAGTATTAGAGGTACAGCACAGAGAGTTTAGGAGAGAGAAGCCTGCAGTTTAGCATTTGCAGACTTAGACCTTCATGTCCTGTTGCCAGGCACACTGCATGGCTCTGGGGATCCCTGACTTCACAGCAACACACCCCCAAAACTCCCTGCTGGAGGCTGTAGCACTATGCAGCAACCAAGCAGTGGAACTGAGAGTTTTCCCTAAGAGTTTGAGCTACTTTGGATAATCTTGCAGTCCCTTTTTCTGCAATCTTTTCATCTAGGACAAGATGATATATACAGCCATCTGTGCCAGAGCTGAATTTCTCCTGCAAAGACTAGAAAAGGAAATAATAGTTTGCAGGTTTATATCCATATTCATCATGAGAGAATTTGGTTTAATGAAAAAGAAAAAAGCAAAGGCTTTATCTTACAGCTAGTGATGTTAAATTAATTGGAAAAATAGTTCTGAGGGACTGGGAAGGAATGCATCTGCATATATATGTACATATGGAGAGCAGAAAAAAAATATATGGGAAGCAGAAAAATACAGACCTTTGTGCTGTGTCTGTATGGGCAGGCATGGCAACTTGCGTTTTGAACCAGCCAGACAAGGGCCAGCTCAGGACTGACATCCATGCAAACATGCTAGTGTAGCATGAGATACTTGATACTTAATTCTTCTCAGAAAAAATTTCTTCCCTTAAACTCAGGACTCTGTTTATATAAATGCCTTGAAGGTCTGCCAGGCTCGGGAGATGGGTTTGGCAGATGTGCAACCACTGGTAGCAAAGCACAGAGACATGCCTACAAGCCTCTGTGCAGCTGTAGAATGAGTGGCAAACTTGGCTTTCTTTTGATTTTTTACCTAGCTACTTTTATTTTAAATTTTATTCCACCCCTTTTATTATTACAGCTGTATTCCTAGACCAGGATGCTCCCAGCCCTGTGGGTGCTGGGAAGCATGACACCAGGAGGCAGAGAGTACCTTCAGCTTCTCCACAGCTGGGCTGCCTGCATGGTTTGAGGGTGCTCAGAGAAGTGCCTTTGGCTGAGCAGAGCATGTGCAGCAGAGCACAGCCCCCTTTTATCTTTCCTTCCCCAGAACCAGGTGGAGTGAAGTCATAAGGAAAAGAGGTTTTGCTGGGAATAAAGGCAAAACTTGTCAGGGCATACACATTGCTCATTTATGTGAATACACTTTGCTTCTTCTGTGTTTGCAAAGTAGCACTTAAGAGAGTTTATAATTAATAACAGTAAATTATTCTACATTTTCTTATCAGATAATATGAGATGAAGTAGCTGTCAAGACATGTTGGGCAGACATATACAAAACTAATGATATCTAAAGATCCACAACAAAAAGGAAAAATTTGGAAGGTCTTCAGTCAGCACCTAACAGCTGCAAATTTTGCTTAGGATGAAATAATGAACCCATCTAAGGGTCTCTCTCTGAGAACAGTCTTGCTGAATTACTCTTGTCAGAAGCTGTACTTGGCTTCTCACCTTGACCTATTCCCAAAAAAAGGAATTGGAACAAACATCTCAAACTGGGTATGTCTATGTAACATCAGGGTATAATGAATAAAGAAAGAAAGAAAAAACTGGCCTTATATGCAGCTGTTTTGCAAAACCAAGACAGTGCTGAAGTTGCTTTGGTATTGCTTATCTAAATGTCTACACTCATATTTCTATTCAAATTTTAGACTAGATGATATGATGAGCAAGATAAAACTCCAATCTAAAATCAGCCAATGGCCTTAAGGCCATAATACAAATGCTTCTATTTGTATAGTATTTGATTAACTATTATATTGCACTTGTTTCACAGTTTAGATTTCTGTAATGAAAATGAGTTGCTGTACTGGCAACTAACAATACAGGAACTAGTGAGGAGAAAAAGGACTAGTTTAGGTGCAAACACAGTGAAACAGAGGCTGTCCTGATTTTGGCTGAGATAGAGTTAATTTCAGATTCAATCCTTTTTGTATATTTGAGGTTGTTCTGTCCACAAACAGAAGTAATGTCTTCTTCACAAGTGCAACTGTTTAAGGAAATATGAAGATGGATTTGCCTTAATTTTTTTTTGAGACAATTGTGTCATCTTTGACAACAATGACTTTTTACTTGAGAGTTGTAACCCTTTGTTGAAAAAATAATTTGAGTGATGTAGAAAATGTGATATTTTATTTTTTCACTGTATAAGAATGTAATTTATTAACTTCTGGGCAAAACTGATACTAATTTGGAACTATTTATATGTGTATTTACTTATTTTGCCAAACTTACTGGTTGAAGGCACATTAATCAGCTGTGAATTATGGACATCTGCATAATATGGATGCTGCATGCTAGCTGAAGGCAATAGCTATGGCTTGTTCATACAGAGAAGGATGAAAATTTGTTGCACAGCTTTGTGTGTGTATATGAGTGTGTGATATGCAGGTGAATGTGGCAGCCTGGCCCCTGCACTAGCATCTTGTTTTATATGTATATCATTGATTCAGAGAAATAAAGCCCTTCTGAATGGGGAGCCAAAGAAGTTTGGTTAGAAAATTTGCTGGTAGAAAAGACTTTAGATAGTCAAAGAGTTCCCCTGTTTACAGAACTAAAACTCAACGTATTTTTTTCTTTCTCCTTCTGGCCCAGAAAGCACTGATTTTTAAAAACAATATTCATATATTAACTGGGAGGTAACTACAAGTTTAAATGGTCAGGGCTCCTTTATTAAAATGTGTGCTGATATGTGTTGTCTAAATGTATAAACATCAGTTAGCATTGTGGAATGGGTGGCAGGCTAAGTTAATCAATAATTTAATTACCAGTGACCCATTTTGTTTACTTCTAGTTGAAAGGGAATTTCTGCATTCTTGCATAAGCTATCACTTATTCAGTTTTTGTCAGATGGATTCCAATGATGCTTTTCCTGCCTTCAGGATGAGAGGAACTTAATCCAATGTTATAAATGAAAAACAGGTGTCCAGAAACACACTTTTCCTGACAGCTTGAATTGAATTTATTTACCTAGCATAATTCCTGACAAAATTTGCTGCCAAAAGTTTAAGTTACCTTCACTTAAACAAAAGTTTAAGTTACCTTCACTTATGGATGCAATAGCTGCAATGATTGTCAGCAATGTTTTTTAAAAGTTGCAAGCCCTTGTGAGAAGGCCAGTGTTCACATGTTGTAGTTATTATTATTACTCATTTTTATTGAGAAGGCAGCTGCTGGAGCTCCAGAAATAGAACAGTTTTAAAGTGAAGCAGAACGTTTCATTTGTCTCTAAAAATAGGTCATCTTCCAGAATGGAATTTGAAACTACCAGGTTTTGTCTTTTTGAATTCCCAGAGTTATTCCTGTTGGATTTCTCTTCATACAATTTTAATATGAACCCTTTGAAATTGGATGCTGGCTGAAGTGTTTCTTTGGCTTGAAAGTCTGCGCTTCCCTCGCAGTTGCTTTAGTTAAAAAAAGAAAAGCTGGATGAGAACAGGTGGTGTGACATACTTTTTTTTTGTAAGCATTCTGCATTTATGTGGTATGTGTGGTATGTGGCATCACCATAGTCATCATCACAGTCAGGCTGTAGCAGAGAAGCACACATTACATATCGTTGAGAGATCAATCTTCAGTTTAATTGGCCCTTTTGGTTTCTCATAGTATGCAGTATGATATGCTCTTTATAGATGCCCTAACACTTTGCAACAAATTATTGTGCCTGTGGTAATTATAATACTGGCTGAAGGTCTAGACAGAAATTAGGGTGTGCATGTCTCAACTCTCAACAAGAACTCAGGAGACCGTTCTTACCCCCAACAGCAAGCAACATGGACAGCACCATTTTACCTCCACTATGGAGATGAGAAACCTATGTGCAGGAAAACGTAAATTATTTTCCCAGAAGCACTAAGCCTATGTCTAGACACCATAACCTGGGAAACATCTGAGTTTCTGACTCAGAATGTGCACAAAGGCCATGTCTGGATCACATTTTGGGGTGAACCCATGTGCATACCAGTCACCTCACCTCGGATACCTGGATTTCGCAGGAAGGACAATTGGGGATGTGAGCCAGGCTAAATCTACAGTGAACTCCAAGAGATGCCTGGCCTGGCCAGTCAGGGAGCTGGATGCAGATAATGAAGCACCCTGGCAACGAGTTGTGCTTCAGGCAGAGCCACAAAAAATAAAAATAAAACCCTCTAAACTTTACAAAGGTAACTCTAGTGCTTGGCATAAATTTGTCCTCTATGGGTCCAAACATTTAAAAGATTAAATGTTTAAATGTTTCTCAGTATGTGGGTATGGTTTTAAATAGGGTGATGGGGAAATGGTTGGAATATTTCCACTATTGTTGGGAACCATTTGCTGGATTCTGGGAACAACGCTTCTGGGCAGCACCACTTTTCAATAAGCACAGGCATAGAGCAGATTGATTAGGCATTTCAAATGTGTGATGATTTTTTAAAAAATAAAATGTCTGCTATGTCACAAGTGGATTACTGGTGAACTCCTAGATGTGTCAAAACTTCTTGAAAGTATTAAAGAAAAAAATGAAGAGGCATTTCAAACTGAGACTCCTGCCTTCGGGCAGTGTCTAGTGCTACAGTAGCAGTGACCATTTAAGGACATAAGCAAGATGAAGTATATTAATAGAGGTAATATGGTCTATATTATCCAGATATGGTCTTTATTACCTCTTCCTAAAAACACTGTCTTTATGTATTTCTTTCTGATCTGCCCGACTCTCAGCACAATGGTCTGTAGGCTTTTCTGAAAGTTTTTATGATAGAATATTTTATGTAGAATATTTTATGAAAAATCTTGTGAGCATCTGAAGACAGAGCTTTACTGTTATTTGCACCTCAGACTTCAATATAGCTGTAGGATTTATTCCTGCTCAACAAATAAGATCTTCAGAGAGCACATTTGTTTAATTTAAAAATGCACCTCAAAATGTGCAAATTCGCAGATGTTAATGATTACACACATGTTTTCCCTTACTGCTTCAAAGCCGGCAAAGGCCAAATTCAGCTGTAATTTGTACTGCAGTGATGGGATTTGAATTAATATCAATGACATGAAAAAACATATTCAGGGGCCTGGGGGTTTTTGCAGATAATGGGGCATTTCTAGAAACGTCTGTTTTGGAGAAATCAGTCCTACACTTCATAAAGCAGCAGGAGGGTCACTCCCTAACATGAAGCCAAAGTTGTGCAGAAGGTGAAGAGAAAGGACAGAAGGCACCTTCTGCACCCCATGGCAGCAACGGCATCTTGGAACCACTGTTTCCATGTCATGGAAGAGAAGACAAGAAAAAAAGAGGAAAGGAAGTGATGGGGGAAAAACATGACACCCAAGAGCAGTGCTGTGTAGCACACACTCTGCTACATGAGACTTTACTCATTCCCTCTATATCTATTTACATATTCCATGTGCTTTCATGCATGAATTTTTGCTGATATATACACTTTATATGATATAGTTTCCCCATTTCTATAGTAATTATGGTACCAACCCTTGTAAAGTAAGACACTGCAATATGAAAAGAAATTTAAAAGCCCTTCTATACAAATATGTGGGATCATAAATAGTTTAATAACACACAGAAATGTGTGCCCTAAGAAGAAGATTCTCATATGTTTTCTTTCTTCAAAGCTGATGCAACCATATGGGTTTATTCAAGTTCTTTCTACACAACTGCTAAGACTTTTAGAAGACACTTGGCTTCAAAACTCCAGTCTGTGTTTATATGTTTGTATATAAGTTGATGCCTTGAGAAGGCTGACCTAGATCAGAGGCTAGACAGAGTTAAGGAATAAAGTAGGTATTTCTTAAAAGGCCTTAATGGATACATCTTGGGCAGTAAAAGAGTCTGGCCAGGGCCACATCAAGATGAACCCAAAATGGTCACAAAATGGATGACCAGTCAAAAGGTTTCACTTTTATAATTCTGTTCCATTTGCCTATTGGAGTTAATTAATTGTCCAATTACAGATTTAGGTTATGAAGTTCCATCCTCTTTGTTTTTGTCTCTTCAATTCACCATTTGTACTTTTTTGGCCTGGAGCTTGTAATGTTTGTCCTTGGTCTCAAGTTGGAAAAGGACTGTTTTGTCCACCTTCCCTGTGAAGAGAACTTGCTAACAATTAATATGAAGCTCAGAGTTACACACTGCAGCACAGAATCTGAAAAATACAAAAGTTAAACTTAAGGGATCATAAGCCCTCTCCAGCACTTTCCATTAATGTCAGGAATATCCACTAAACACAAATTTCAGAACTTTAAATTCTTTAAGTACAAAGCTGGCAGACTGAAGGCAACTGCTTTTGAAACTTGTGCTCTAATCTCTGCAGCATCCCCTTTAACGGGTCAGATTCCATTTTCTCTGAATGGAATATAATGCCTGTAGGAATACACGTGCACACAAACATTTTTCCTGTCTCTTTAAAAGATCCAAATAGAAAGCTGGTGCTGTGGCTGAAGGCACTACAGTAAGGCATGAACCTGGCACTTCGTAAAGCTTCTAACTCACCGCGTGACTGAGCTCCAACACAAGTCCGTGCCACCAGTGTGCCAGCGCCTTTTGGGATGGACAGTCCTCACCCAGTCCTCCCTGGTGACAATTCTGTGGTGAACTTGACTCCTGGCTCACCACACCACAGGAGCTTTGCAGCAATGGCCACTGTCCAAATGCCTGATATACTTAGCATCAGAAAGGAATTCAAATTCTTTCAGCTCGTGTCTTCGAACTGGAAATTTATTCCTCTCTACAGTCACTCTTTAATGACAGGATAACATTTTCCCCTTCTAATCAGTCACTTACCAGGTTGTTTCATTCCCCCCTGGGTCATGAAGTGCTAAAGCTGAAGCATTTATGACCAGTGCATGCAAATACACACCCTGTGCTTTGTGTGTTGCAGAGCCTCTCTGAGGTTTGTTCCTGAGGAACCTGAGGTGTTCTGTGCATTCCAGCACAGCCTCACTCCCCAGTTTTACTTGCTAACAGTGCTGTACACTTACTGAACATTTTTTATCTGGGAGTTAAGCAAAAGTTTTAGGAAGCTTAGGTAAACAAACATTTAATTCTACTGGACTGTATTCTTATAGTGTCCTAATCACAAGTCACAGAATTTTGAGGCTGTAAGTGAACAGGGCATTGTGTCAAGAGGCACTGCCTAATTTTTATGCAATTTTAAAGCTGTTCCCCTGATGCAGCAATGATCTTGAATTACCTGAAGTCGTTTTGCCATATTTCCAAACTCAGTTTGATGGGGAAAGAGTGCAACAGGCACATGGATTCATCACTGCAGTTAGTGCAAACAGACTAAGATGTTTGGCCTACAGAAACTCTTCATGGCTCTGACATCTGCCTAAGGGGAGCTCATAGCAGGACTGGACCCAAAATGACCTGTTTCTCATATGAGGCTGTATCACTGCAGGCAAAGGAAGCTGAAGAACCAGATTTTCAGACACTACAAAGAGCATTATTGTGTGAACACTCTCAGGGTATTGAAGGGAGAGGTCCAATCCTGTATGGCATTTTTACAGGTACATAGTTTCAAACATGAGAATAATCATACTGATGTCAATGAATTGCTTACAAACTTAAAATTAAATGCATGCTTTGTTGGATTAAGGCTAGGGCACAATCTCACCCAATTTAGCCCCTGGTTCTTTCTAGTTGGACAACTAGGCCAATCTGTCCCTCTCCCATTACCTTTTGCAATAGCAACTAATTTGCAATGAGTTAGTCTCTCACATTATTTTAAATTAATTTTTAAAAAATGAGTGACAATCATTGAGATGCAGCATTGACCAAACCTAACAGGATGGCTAATTTGCTGCTGCCTGCACCTGTCTTTCATGTTGATGAATATTGCAGATGTGTCACTTTCACTACCACAGACCTTTATTCATATTCACAATTCAGCTGGACCACACCCCTGCCTGAAGTCATCTCAATGCCTACCAAAATGCGGCTCCAAATATGATTCAGTGGCAAATGCTGTGTGAAAAAGTTTAATACACATCATTTTGCCAGGAGCCCACACTTGACAGCAAAATGTTTGCACACCCATTATAATTTTAAAAGTAGCTTTGGAGACAAGAGACAATAACTGGGTTTATTTGAGGGCTTACCAGACACAGAATATTTTTCTAAATTATTCCAGAAATTTAGTCAATGCCTTTTTCCCCTTCCTAGTTCTAGTTTTATTATTTTGTTTTGTTCTTTTTTCCTAACTTACTCTATTAAAAGACCAACACATGTAACTCCAGGCTTTCAAACACAGGCACGTATAAGTGCTAAGATGAGACTACGAGGCAGGAATTGGTGAATACCATTATTTTAAACACCTTCATAGGTAAAAGAACCATAAATCTACCATTACACACTTGGGTGGATAAGCTACGAGCAGACTCTGCTCTCTGCTGGATCTTACTAGTCCTGTTCTTATTCCCAATACAGATGCATCCATTGTGTGGGGAAAAAAAATAAAAATAAATTTCGTAGCCAGGTGCTTCATTTTATGCGGGCAAGCTGACGAAGTGGCTTTCTCAAAGCTGCTGTGAGCGATGCCGCGCCCGGCTCCAGCGCAGCCCGGCCCGCAGCCCCGGCTGGCGGGGCTGGGGGGACCTCTCGTGGTGCCAAAGGAGGGAGCAGCCCTCGGCTCCTCCGCTCCCGGACACCCACAGCAAAGCTGCCCTCGCCAGGGAAGCCGACTGGAAGTGAATAAGGGAATGTAAGCGGAAATTAATGAGAAGAAATTAACGCTGTGACCGCAAGACGTTGAGGTGCTGGAGTGTGTCCAAAGCAAAGCAGCAAAACTGGTGCAGTGTCTGGGACATAGTTCCCATGAGAAGCAGCTGAGGGAACTGGGTACCTTAGCCTGCAGAAAGGAAGGCTCCTGGGGGAGCCTTGTCCCTCTCTACAGCTGGCTGAAAGGAGATTCTAGCTAGGTGGGAGTTGATCTCCGAAGTAACAAGTTACAGGATGAGAGGAAATGGCCTCAAGTTGAATCAGGGAGGTTTAGTCTGGATATTAGGAAAAAATTCTTCACTGGAAGGGTGGTTGCGCATTGTAAGAGACTGGCCAGAGATGTGGTGAAATCACCTTCTCTAGAAGTGTTCAAATCTGTGGATGTGGCACTTAGGCACACCTTGCTTTGGTCGACTTGGCAGAGCTTGGCCAGAGCTTGGATATGATGATCTTTTCCAATATAACAATTTGATGATTCTATGATTGTCATAGAACCATAGAGTGGTTTGGGTTGGAAGGTACCTTAATGTTCATGTCATTCCAAATCCTCTGTCATGAGGAAAGACAGGCTGGTCAAAGCCTCTTCCAACCTGGCCTTGAATATATCCAGGGATGGATGACAGTTCTCAGTGAAACCTGTTCCACTGCCTCACCAGTGGAAGAATTTCTCCCTAACTCTAATGTAGAACAACTCTGTTTCAGTTTAAAACCATTTGCTCTTGTTCTATCACTACACTCCTTGATAAACACTCCCTCCCTGTCTTTCCTGTAGATTCCCTTTAGGTACTTGAAGGTTGCTCTAAGGTCTCTTCTCTGGACTGAGCAACCCCAGCTCTCTCCGCTTGTCTTCACAGGAGAGGTGCTCCAGCCCTTTAATCATCTTCATGGCCCTTCTCTGGACTTGCTCCTATAGGTCCACGTCCTTCTCATATTGGGAGCCACAGACCTGGACATAGCACCTAAAGTGGGATCTTACGAGAGAGGAGCAGAGGGGCAGAATAATCTCCCTTGAACCGCTGGCCACACTTCTTCTGATGCAGCCCAGGAAATGATTGGCTTTCTTTGACTATGAGTCTATATCTATGATTCTATGACTATTACTCAATGCCAGTGCTGGTGCAAACATGAGCACCTGCCTACATTTTAAAAACATATAGCATGAAATTTCACAGTTTTATGAATAATTAGAGCCTATATTAATTGTGCAGATCTAATTTTCAGTCCTTTCAGTGACACACAGTCCCAACATGAGAGTTTTATCATCCCAGTTTGAGGGACATGCTTTCATCCTTCCTTCAGCAGTAATGTTGCAAATTTTTATGTATTCCTATATCATTAGTTTTGTGGAATAAAAAAAATATCAGTGTACACATATAATTCAATATTTCTTTTTTTTTTCATGCATTCTGGATTTTTTTCAATCAAAAATACCTAAATTATAAGTTTGAATAAAATTGAAGATTCTAGTTTCATAAAAAATTATGAACAATGCATTTGGTCAGGGAATAAAACTCTTTAGCCATGACCCGAACTATGCATGAGATAAACTGAGAACAGAACCAGATACAAATGTAAAGTCACATACTGCTCACCAGTGGGATTTTTATTACCTTCTGGAGTATCTAATGGAAATGCACCTACATGTTTGTCTTCAAGGCAGATAGCCCAGATTCTCATTTAAGCTTCTTAATGGAGAGATAAAGGGGCTCTCATCAATCATTTTTTACCTGTTTGCATGTATGAAAGTAAGATAAAGGTGCAGTGTTTTGTTTATTTCTTTACTTGTCCACTATTTTTTTAATCAAGAACTACCATGAGGAGGGATGAATAAACTTCTCCCACTCAGTGACCCAAGAAATCTGTTTCAGCCAACTTGCTGAAGGGCAGCTGCAGTGCTGAGATTGGATCTCAGGTAAATACAAGGTAAGGTGCAGCAAGAGGTGGGTCTGCATGTGCTTCCAGGATAGAAGTGGAGCTGTTGCTCTGATGCGTCTGCCCAGAATTTTAATGGACTGGAGGGACGCATTTTCAAGAGGATGGATTTGAAGGATCATGGGATCACAGGACTTTAATATAAACAGGGGGGACAACAGGAGGCCTCTGGTCCAACTTTCTGTCCCAGTTGTGAGGTCAGATCAGGCTGATACGGGCTTCATTCAGTGAGGGCTTGAAAACCCTAAACCTTGATGGAGAGTGCATCACCTCTTTGGACACCAAACATCAAAGAGAAAGCAAAATAAAATCCATACACAAAAAAAATGATGTATGAAGATGAAGAGTTGCTCATCACCCACCGATCAATGCACAGTCAAGTCCCTGAGCAGCTGCCTCCCTGCCAGCCTCCATTCACCTTTTTATTGCTGAGCATGATACCATATGGTCTGGAATATTCCTTTGGCCAGTTGAAGTCAGGTATACTGGCTGTGTCCCTTCTTAACTCCTTGTGCACCCTCAGCCTCCTTGATGGTGGCGTGGGATGAGGGGAAGAAAAGGCCTTGACCCTGTGCAAGTCCTGCTCAGCAGTAAGGAAAGCATCTCTCTGGTATCAACACTGTTTCCAGCACAAGTCCAAAACACAGCTCCTACCAGGTACTGTGAAGAAAATTAACTCTATTCCAGCCCAAACCAGCACTCCATTTTAAACTTTTATTCTTTCAAAATATGGCTGCTTGTTCCCATCTTCCTGTCCTTCATTGCTGTGAAGAACCTGGCTCCATCTCAGTGACCTCCCTATTGGCACCAGGAGCAGATAGGTCTCCTCAAGCCATCTTGGCTCAGGTGAGCAATCCCACTCCTCCAGCATTTCCTTATAGGGCCAGTGCTCCATCCCCCACCAAAGGGGTGCCTCTGCTGAACTTGATCTAGTTACAGTCAATGCTTCTCCTGTATTTGGGGCCTGGCAGTAAGTGCAGAGTGGAGGGGAATAATCTCATCCTTTGGTCTCTGGCTCTGCCCCAGCACAAACTCTGTTGGCCTTATTTGCTGCCAGGGCACTGATGGCTCATGCTCATCTTGCTTCTCCACAGAGCTGCCTCTAGCCAGGCAGGATCAGCCTGCACAGGTGCCAGAGGCTCTTCCTTTCCAGGAGCAAGGCTTTGCATTTGTCTTTAAATTTCACAAGGCTGGACCATTCTTCCATCCTGTCTACATCCTTCTGAATGGCTTGAACTCAAGTGTATTCACCAATTTCCCCCCAAATTAGTGTCATCTGCAAAATTTGATTAGAAGTAGATCCATGCATGTAGGCAAATGATATAGCTACATGATTTTTTGTAGACCAGCCTTTGCTCACTCCTTTTCTGCTCCAAGTGTTTATGTGGCATCCTGCCTAACCTAATATACATTGCCTCTCAGCAGAGTTTAATAGATTGGGATCAAGATTATGCTAATCACAGCTAAATAGTCACTATTTGCTCTGTCTTAGTGTCCTGGATTCTCAGAAGCTATAACTCTACTGTGAAAGCTCTGAATTGATGGATGCAGTGATGTGGTTCATTTGCTATAATCTCCACTTTTGCCCCCTAAGATCCTACACATCATTTAAAGTCTTGCTACCCAGCTGTCATTGCCAAACAATTCCCACAGAATGCACAAAAAAGCAAACAAAATTTGTTTTGACAAAGCTACCAGGAAAAAATATCTGAACTCTTGTGTTACCACTGCAGACAGGTTTCCTGAGTTCACAGACTCAAGGTGGCTCAGAGAGGGGCTCCATTCCTCTTGCAGGTGACTAAAAGCCTTGTGAGTATCAGCACTGTTAAAGCAGTTCAGTTTCTCTTGCCAGCAGACACTTGGTGCCACTACCCCTGAATGGTGCAGAGGATCTATTTTCTCAAGGCTCATCACAGAGGTGCCAAGGCCTTCAGAAACCTTAGAGAGCCAGATGTGTAACCTGGAGCTCTGACCAAAAGTCCCTGCACTGACAGTGCTGATCTTGTGCCTCATGAGCTTGGCAGGACTCACTGGAACAATACTCACAGAATCACAGAATGGTTTGGGTTGGAAGGGGCCTTAAAGATCATTCAGTTCTGACACCTATTGTGGGCAGGTGCACCTTCCACTAGACCAGCTTGCTCACAAGCCCTATCCAACCTGGTCTTGAAGAGCACTTCTGAGCACAGGGCATCCACAACTTCTCTGGGCAGCCTGTTCCAGTGTCTCACCACTGCCATCAGTTTAAAGTCACTGGCCCTTGTTCTGTCACAATATGCCCTTGGAAGGTAAAAGGGTTTTTAGTTTCCTAAAAAGTTTCAGTTTGTGAAAACTGATTTAGGAAGGTTATTTGGGAGAGAAATAGTTCTTAACTTTGCACTGAAGGATAAGTTTTGCTTAAAAAAATTGTGAAATGTGGAACAGAAACAAAAAAAAGGAAAAAAAGTGCAGGAAAAAATGAGAAGGGTGTTTGTGAATAAGAAATAAGTACTGTCCAGTAGGTTAAAAATACATTCTGTTTCCTGGCTAGTCATATTTTTTTCACCTTCTTTTGATAAACAAATTAAGCAGGTTTAATCTCTTTCTTTTAGGGTGAATATTGTTTCTCTAACTGTATTGCTAGGGCTTCTCTGAATGTATTCTCCATGTCTTTTTGGCATCCTGCTTAACTGGGACTAAATCAGAATTGGACAGAATCTTGTAATTAGCTCTCACTCATTAGTAACTAGCCATTTTCTGTCCCCTGTAGATCACACTTGCCTTCTTCATGGGTGCACTATTCCAGAAGATAATGGTTATGACAAGTTTTATAATAATTCTTAAGATTATCAAATCGGTGTGTAGTTTTTGGAAAGAAACATATTTATAAATAAACACATAAAAATCCTTTGTATTTATTTACCTACTGAATAAACACATAAAATATAACATATCTGTATTTTGTATAGTATTTTTACTATTACTTACCACAATAATTAATAATATTTTCTCTGACTGTTGGATGGAGTCAGGGTGCAGAGTGTTGACACTGCAATCTGACTCATGCTACCCCTCATTTCACACAGCCTGCTCTTCTGTCCTGTCATGATGTCCAGTGAGCAGTACAAGAGAGAAAGATGAGAGACCCCTAAAGTGTTTTCCAAAAGCTTTACTGACATCCATTGGGGTCTGCAAATGTTTATGTATGGGTCTTCATCTTTGCCTCCTGAGTAAATTTCTTTGGTATTTAAATTGTAGAAAATAATGTGTTAAGCATGGCTGAACACAGTGGCTCATGCTAGCTCAGGCCTACCTTACACTCCCTGTGATATCATGTTGAAGAAGGTATTAGCTACCAGTGCTTATGTGAAACACCTTCTCATTTAGGAGAGATGAATTAATAAATAAACAGAGACTGGAAGTGGCACAGCTCTGAGCTGATTGCTGATGAGCAACCTGCAAAAGTGCAAAACTAATTCTACCTAGTTTTTCAAACTCTTCCATGGTAAACAAAACACATAAGCCAATCACAGGAAAAGCTGATTCAGTTATTTGTATCTTTGTTCACCAAAATAAAGCACAGGAAAATCTCCATGCTGGCATCCTTCCAGACGGAAACTACAGAGTTGCTGCCTTGGAGTGAAATACATGTAGAACAGTAGGGAAAATAACAAATGGCCAGGGTCTAGGCATTTTCAAAAATCAGTTAATTTAACAACTCGTAAAGGAAATACCTGAATGGCTGTCCATGCTTGCAACTTCTCCTTCAAAACCCTTTGCTTCTTACAGTGCTGGAAAGCAATTGATGGGACAATTTTTCAAAAAGGGATCCAACAGGGATCTGAGGAACTACAGACTGGTATGTTCATTATCTCAACAGGATACTTCCACAAGATTTATAATAAAGAATAAAATTGGAGAACACATGAATAGCTATGACACTATGAGAAGGCATGACTTTTGTGAGTGCAAATCACACCTCACATACCTACTTCAACTCAGAGGAGCAGCATAAAGGGATACAGGAAATCCTGTCTACCTAGAATTCCAAAGAAATTTCAGTCCACTGCTGAAGGTATTTTAGGAATTCAAAGTGGCCACAGAATAAGACTGCATGGCTATCTGGGGAGTTGATTAAATAATAGAAAATTAAGAATTGCAGTAAATGGTCAATATGCATGTATGATTATAGAGAGTACAGAGGGTATATAGATATACATCTATACAAATGCTGCACAGGTCCCAAGATGCAGTGTAAGTGCAATTCTGAGTTTAACTCTGATGGCCTGAGTGCTACAGCCCAACAATTTGCTGTGACATGGCTTCAGCCTTCTGTAGGTATCTGCTTCTACAAAGGTGATTCTTCATGGCCCCACTTTTCCTGGACAGCCTAAGCCAAGGTCTCTGCCATGACATTTTTGCCCCTAATGTTGAATTTTGCCCCTCATTGGTGTTCCTTGTATTTATCATAGAAGAGGCCCATCTCCTGAATTTGAACATTTGATGTCAAAGCCAGCTTTCTCCATGAACCCATCCACATGTTCTGCACCCCCCTTGGGATGCAGAGAGGGCTGCATTGCACTGAAGTGGTTAATGCATCCACTGCCCTGGGCAAATGGGGTCAGTCAGGCTGCACGTCTCTGGCTGCATGCCATGGACTGACTGAGCTGGCATTTAAGTTTTAGTCAGAGGGTGAACAAATTTCATCATTGTTTAAATTTCCCTGCTTGGAATTCCTACTTGATAATCCAGTCTTTTCATGCCTCCTTCTACACAGACAATATGTTAAATGTTCCATTATCACGGTGGTACAAACAAACAAAAATTTTTTTTCCTTATGATTATGTAAATATTTTAAATATGTATATGTATATTTCAATGAGGTAAAGTCTAGGTAAAGAAAAAGCATCATGTCAAGTTAATATGAGCTTAAATTAATTCTCAAAGGACTATAAAACTCCACACCATTGGTGGTGCTAACACTAATAGCTAGGACTGGCAACATACTAATCACTTTGGCTCTAGAAGACCAGGCTGGTATTTTAATCACACAAACTCTAATTGCCTGGCCTTGCTGGCATTAAAATTGTTATGGCACTAATAGCCTGGGCAAGACGGTATTTTAATCATCCTGGATCACAGCCTAGAAATGTTAATTTATAACATTTTTGTCTTTTTATCTAGGTTAACAAGAGGTCTACCGCAGACATGATCAGTTACAAAATGCAGAAATCACAATTTCAACCTCAAACACAAGAAAATCAGGTGTCTCGGCACTACAATACTGGAGAATTTTCAGTTAGGTTATCTCTTCCTCGTATTTTGTCTTTTTTTAAAACTTTTTCCTTGCAGCAGCTTTAAACCACACCTGAGGCACTTAAAACAGCTGAAGAAGGTTGTGCTGAAGAGTTGCTGTTCCAGATATTACAGTGATCTTACTACAAGATCCATCTAATGCAGTTCCATATATTTAACCTTAGATGATTAAAACCCTGTCACTATTGTTGACATTTTAAAAATTATTTCAGATTGTCAACAATTCAGATTATCTTCAAATGTCACTGATTAGATATTTGTTATACATCCACCGGCTTCAAAGACTCCACTTAATCTTTGCTCTTACATTGTGCAGGTCTCTTATACATGGATTTTGTAGTAAGTTTTTATGGCTAAATTTCCCTTTCATTTCCTTTCATTGGAGGCTGGCTATGCTGGGGGCTGGGGAGAAGAATTAAACAGAAAATTGCCAGTCCTTCTCCTACAGCTGAGGAGTGTGTTCTTGCAATGCCTGGGAAAATTCAATAAAATTGTGGAGGAAATAGAGCTCACTCTAAAAATTAATCTTGGTTAAGATTTTTCATTTTGTTTTTTATTTCTCAGAGTGGTTGGGTCAGGTCTTCTGAGATTTTCCACAGTTAAAGCTATCAGAGCACTCTTGTACCTTCTGAACTGGGTCTGTCACCTAGATGTCACTTGAGGAGATTTCAGCTCCTCTCATTACAGGGGTGGCTGTGGGCTGCATCTGGATGATGAAACCATTTGTTTGTACTTGAATGTGACAGTATGCCCTGTATGTGGCAGTGTGAGTGAGGTGGTCTTGGCTGCCTCCAGCCCAGTGCTGCCCAGTAGGAACCCAGCCCTCCCCATTCTGCCACTTCCACAGTGAATGCCAAGAGGCATCAGGGGATGTGTCTTTGTGCCTCTCCCTTCATGGACAACATAGAGAAGCTGCTGATGCTGAGGGTGCTGCATGAGAGGAGGTGTCCCATTTGAGGAGGAGGGAAGTGAAATTAAAGAGGAAGAGAAATAAGAAAAATGTTTCTGACTGAAAGAGGAGTCAAGTGAACTTTACAAGGTATCAGCTTTGCAGGTCACCAATTTGAGTAGCTGGCTGGCTGCACTTCACCCATGTCAGCACCAATAAAAGTCATACCAAACTCAGCAGCAGCAGAAATGAACCTTCTAATTTTGCTTGATTTTCACAGCTGGGATGCTGAATGCATCAATCAAATACTTATTTTTGCCTTTGTTTTAAATTGTCCCTGGAGGGGAAATTTGCCCTTCACCTGCTTCCCACGTGGGAAGCCCAGCTGCTTTTTCAGGCTCAGTTTTCAGACACAGGGCTGCCCTCAGCTGACATTCTTCTGTAAGAAGATTGCTAATAATGCTACTCGTTCATAATCTATTTTCACTCTAGGAATGGAATTTCAAAGGAGGGCTCTTTATGCCTGCTGCTTAAAAAGGATTTGAGCACTTTGGGAGAGAGTGCTTTTAAAGCATTTTTATTTCGATGTCCTCTCCCCCATTGCCTCCTATCCTTGCAATGCTTCCTGTGTCATCTGTGGCTTCATTCCCACCCCCCTATATGGATTTTTTTCCTGCATTCAGAATGTGACATTGATAAACAGGGCTGGTGCCATGCTACTGGCCTCTGTGGCCAGCATGGCCACGGGCAGTTGCAGCTGACACACGTGCCCTGCTCAGAAAGGTCGTTCTCAGAGTGCCACTGCTTCGGGGCCAATCCTTCTGGCAGTGAAACTTAGGAGCAACACGACAGCTGTGTGAGATCATTGTGCTGCAGGAGCTTATCCAGTGGGGCAATGTTTTGGAGACTGGCACTACATGTTTTCCTGGCTAAACAGTCTGCTCTGCCTGGTTACAATGTCCTTTTGTTTACTTGAACTCAGACAGGATTTCTTACTGTTTCTGTGATTAAAGCTGAGATGTGATGACCAGAAAAATGTGTTTTCCTTGATCTCTATGCAACAAAAAGCAATATTGTAGGGACAGTGTTTTTGCTTACTTATGCTCAGTTCCTCTTGACCTTTCATGATCAGGATTCCAAATATAAAGATGTTGTCCTCTTCTGGTAGATTGCTTCTGATAACACAACTTCACTTACTATCAGAGGTACTTTAATATGGAGAAGACTTCTTTTCCTTGGAGGAGTAATATTTTCTTTTATACAATGCAGCAGTAGCCTCTTAGTATTTGCAATGTTATTTTAACCTTCAACATGACAGAAGCCAGCCTTGGCTCCTTGGCAGGAAAGCAGGCTTTTTCTAACCAAAAGCGGCAGAGGTGTAGTAAAGTCCAGGAGTGTCTGAGGAGGAGACCTCTGTCTGTACAAAGCTGAATTAGCACTTTGTGTTTGTTTTTTCTGCCTCTGCTGATGTTACCCTGTAGAGCAGCTATTTCTAGACCATCACCTGTGAAGCTCAGGACTGCAGATGGAAAGGAGAGCTCCAGACTCAGGAAAAATCCCTAATCTCATCCTTTCAGCCAGTCCTGAAGCTCTTGTGAAGTGCTGTGTTAGTCCAGCATTTTAAATGAAGTGTTGGAATGATGTGTTTCTGTCAGTAGGCTACTGGATCAAGGGGAGGGACAGCATTCTACACTTGCATGGGGAATTCAAAGAAACACAACTGGTGAGATTAGAAGGGCTCTCAAAGGGAAGGTTTCTTGGTTTTCCTGGAGGCCAACCTGACAAGTTAACATGAGTGATCAAGGCGAGAGAATGAAAAATCTTAGAAATGCCTCAAATGCTGAGATCTGCTTTATGCAGTTGATAACATGAATAGGAATATGAATGTAAAATTAATGAGGAGATGAGTTTAAAAATGTGGAAGTCCTAACAGCTACCTGTGCCAGCTTAAAAAATGAAACCAAGCTTGGGATGCTACTGGTAGCCCACAGACTTCTGACTTTTGATGTAATCAGCACTGACAAAATTAATTAATTAACATGGTATCCTTAAATTATAAAATTAATTTAAGGATACCATGTTAGCAAAACAGAGGCAAAACAGTAAAGATATTTGCTAAAACTGCTATACAGACAGAAGTTTTAAGAGAGAACTTCTTCAAATTGTGAACATTTAAATGTAAACACTCTTTGCCACAGAAGGAGAGTGGAAGAGTGAAATAAATAAGCAGAAAAAATATTATTTCTATTGTATAAGCTGAAAAAATGAAAAAAGTGAAAAAGTAAAGCAGTAAAATGTCAAGAAAAATTGGAATTAAACAGAACCAATCACAAAGTTTGATCTGTTACAGGAATCAGTTCAAATACTTGTTACACCTTGAGTTACATCCCTTAAAATGGTATTATTTTGGCCTTCTGTCTTGGTATCCTTCCACATCTGTTTGACTGGTCCATGCCTGGAGCTTGTATTGTGCTCCTGAAACCTGAGGTTAGTCAGGACCATATCTCTTTAAAAAAGGCCCCACACAGACAAAGAAAGAAAAAACCCAGGCTGGGAAGGGGGAGCTAAAGCCTCTGCTGCATTGGGCTGTTTGGATACATCGGCTGCAGCAGTGGTCACGCATCCCTCCGCAGCCTGCTGATTTTGCAAAAGAGGGGGCAAAGGATCATTTTGCAGCCCAGATGCTGCCAAACACAAGCAATCAATGGAAGGAATGGCACAATGAGCAGACAAGCATGTGGAAGCAGCTTATGAAGAAATAGTTAAATGCCGAGCTTTGTCCCAGCTGATGCCGTGATGTAAGTACGAGCTCGACAGCAGATCCTGTGGTCACTGCAGTTGTTTGTGGGAGATGTTTTATGGGTATCCTGATGCTTTTAGCACTTACAGCTGGAGAAAGCATTAACTCTGACTCATTTCATCGTGTATTTAAGCAAATAACTGTATTGTCTCTGTCTGCAGGGTTTTTGAGTGATTCACAGGCTGCAGTGTGTTGGTAGGGTGGGTGAAGAGCAGGACTGTGCACATGAGCTTATGCTCCTTTCCTGATGGCTTATCTGGGCTCTGCTCTATAGATGTGCTGGCAGATTGCTGCAGCACCACCCTCCCTGTGCAGAGGCCTCTTGCTGAATTTCAGCTCTGCCTTCAAGCACAGGGATGCACAATGCATTTTTTCACACTGCCTAGAATTATTTGCTATACAAACTTACTTCATGCCAAGCACTTTATTTTAATTTTTTTCTCATGTATGCAGTTGAAAGAAAGCTTATGAAATTTCAATGGCTCTGTGTGTTACTATCAGGAGACTAGCTCTTAACATAGCTCTCCCAAAGAGACTTTCAAGTATGATTTATTACTCGAAGGAATGTACACTTTCCTATTTTTGGACTGTTGCTAGCTGAATTAGATGTATATATTTTTAAATATAAGCCTTTTTCTTACAGAAATCCAATGTCTTTCTCTTTCCCAAATGATTTGCTGCTTTTTATTTTGCATATGCCCTAATGATCTAGTAATGATCCTGCTTTAAAAACAAGAGAAAAAGCAGGGCTAGGGCAAGTTTACTGCACTGCATTTCTCAGCAATTTTTTTGGAAATCAGACAAAATTTTTTATTGTAGGCAAAACTACACATATCAGCAGAGCTAAAGAAATGCAAGTAGTGAGTATTTCCTTGTTATTTCATGAGAATATTAATTTTGCTTTCACCTAAGTACTGCATAAAGCAGTGGTGATTTGCTCTAAGCCAGAGAATATCATCTATCTATTAGATGTCCTCTGTGGCTGCACCTTGGTGCTTAATGCAGCTCCTGCAGAAACTGCCGGGAGATCTCCCTCCAGCGTCGGTGTCGGGAAGGTGACAGCGGGGTGATGGTGACGAGCAGCCTGTGTGGGCCTGCTCAGGAGGGTGGGCAGCTGTTGCAAGGAGGAGCCTTCTTTTGTGCATCTCTTTTGGGCCCTGGCAGAGCTGCAGCTCCTGATGCTGGGGGCTGCAAGGTAATGCACTTCTGCCCCACCACACTGATCACCTCGGTGGGGATGTAGGAGCTTCCCCTGCACCAAGGAAACCAGAGGGAAATTTTACCATCATTGCTTTGGAAGTTGCCCTCACCTTGTATTCCCAGAGGTATAAGAGCTCCATCAGCTGTCTATTTGCAAAACAACTTCTTATTGCTTGCTATCAGAAACTGAATTATAAGAAGCCAAATTCATCCCTTAATGAGCTTATAGCAAATTACTGTTACCTAGGGAGTGCTCTGGCAGTGATTGTGAATGCTGAGGCTTGGTATTGTCAGTGTTCATCCTTGTCCCTTCCTCCTCTGTGTCAGGATTGTCACCCTCTCAACACCAAACAGAATTTCTGGTTGGAAACAGGATTTCCAAAGATTAAAAAAGTAATCATTTGCAAGAATACAAAAATTTAAGAAAACCCCTCAGTCCTACATAGAAAAGTTCTGTTCACCTACTGAAAATGTGCAGGACTATTGGATAAAATAGTTTTACAGGCTGCTTACTGTTGTGTAAAGACAGTGGGAAAAATTCAGCTCCTGTGTACTTCTATTGTTTTCAGCAGAATTACACTGGGGTGAGTTTGGTGCTTCTGGGGCCAACTCAAAAACCTTTTGTTTCTCTGTCCTTCTTTCTTGATTGTTTTCCTGTTTCTTAGATGGGAGTTTTTTATGACCTCCGAGGCAACAGGCACAGATTTATAAAGTATAATACAGAGGACCTAGATTCTCTGGTTTGGACCATATTTTCTTTCCGTTAATGGAAGCACAACGGCTTCCAGAAAAAACCTGATATATCACATTTCTAAAACTAGCCCATGTTCACTGACTTCAAATTTTTGGGGGCCCTTGGATCCTGCTCTCAAAAGCAGAGTTTCTAAAATACTGTATTACTTTTTATGTTAAAATATACAAAAGTGTAGGCTTTGAAAGGTAAAACAGCACTTTATTGAAGAGTTTAAACAGTGTCTAGTTGCTCAGTATGTATCAACCCCTGGAATAACACATAGAATTGAAAACGTGCATGTCATATTTTGAAATATTTGATTTTTTGGAAGAGCTAGTCTTTTTTGAAAAAAGTGTTAATTCACTCAGCAATATTTTTTGTTATACACACAATTATTAAGCAATTATTTCTGCCTCAGCTGAGAAATATAACAACTCATACAATTATTTGGTACAGTAGGTTGGCATTTTTCTTCTAAATGTGTATTTAATGGATATATTTGCACTTTAGCAGTCTTGAGCTAAATCTTTAAATGGGATGATCTAGTTCATTAGCATTTTTTGTCTTCTTTTTGATCAGTTTAGCAGAGGATGGTCATTGTTTGAAACTTTTAGCAAGTTGTTGGTTGTGATAGAGGTACACCAGAGCTGTGAGAAAGGAAGGTTTCACATTGTCTGTGAAGACCTTCATGTGTTCATGTGCAAAAAAATGTGTGGCCATGAAGATCAGACTAGAAATAAATGAAGCTTAGTTGTCTTCCCTAAAATTACCTGTAGAAACTTTCTCCACCCAGGTGAACCCAAAATAAGGCATTATTTCTGATGGGTGATGATAATGCTCATGAGAGAATGGGGCAGGTGTTTTGATCTCCTCTGGTGACCTCACAGGAGGGCATGAATGTGCCTCAGGCCCCTCTCAGTGGTGAGGTTTGGTTTCTTTTTTCTTACAGGAGAATGTTACAGCTGGCTGCATATACCAATCACCACCTATTTCAGATATGACAGCTGGTGGAAAATAGCAAAAGTCACTCTGGTTTCCCATGAGGGAAACAATGTTAGTGTTTCAATTGCTGTTTGGGATAGAGTTAATTTTCTTCCTGGTAGCTGGCACAGTGCTGTGTTTTGGATTTAGTATGAGAATGATGTTGATAACACACTGATGTAGTTGTTGCTAAGTAGTGCCTGCTCTAAATCAAGGACATTTCAGTTTCCCTTGCTCTGCCAACAAGGAGGTGCACTGGAAGCTGGGAGGCAGCACAAAGCAAGGACAGCTGAGCCAAACTAGCAAAAGGATATTCCTTACCACAGAATGTCATGTGCAGTATATAAGCTGGTGGCAGGGGCTGGTTGCTGCTGCCCAGGGATGGGCTGGGCAATTGTCAGCAACTGTGTTGTGCATCACTTGTTTCACTTGGGTTTTGTTTCTGTCTCTCTTTTTGTTGTATTCCTTTGCACAAACATTATTGTTATTATTGTTATTGCTATTGTTATTGCTGTTTAATTACATTTTTTAACCTATTTGCATCTCAACTGATGGGTTTCACCTTTCTGATTCTCCTCCTCATCCCACTGGGGGAAGATGGGTGAGCAAAGCATTTGTGAGGTACTAAATTGCCAGCTGGGATTAAACCACCACACAATTTTAGTTAAAGCTTCAGTGAAGCAAAAGGAACAGCTTGTACTTTTTCTCATTTTAGGAGAGGATAATTTACCTATCTCTTTGTTAGTCATATATGATGCAATGTGGAGCTCTGCAGAGGTAACAGCAAAATTATTGTCAGTTTTTAAATGATATAAACTGAGATCCTGGGGAATGTGATAGTTCCTTCAGAGTGGTCTGATGCTCTTTACAAGAAAACACTCGCTGTTGTCAAATCCTGCCCCATAAAATCATTCACACTAAGAAAGAAATTGCTAATGTCAGATGTCTGGAGACCTGCTGGGAGAGAAGGGGAATTTCAGGATTGTACCCTCAATCCTTGTGTGTGCTACCTGCATTTTCCCCATGAAATGCCTCCTGTAAACCTTCTCTTTCCTTCTCAAATTCCTCCCTCCATATTATTGTTTGTCTTCATACCAGGACAATTCCTACACAAACCACCACTTCTGACCAGCTCCCATGAGGTTTTTTGTAACAGCAGTGTCCCCAGCCTGCCCCAATGCTATGGCAGCACCTTGCATTTCTCCTACTCTCCAGGCCACAGATGTACTGCTAAATAAGAGGTAGGGAACTAAATTCTGCTCATGTCCTTAGCTCTCTGTGCTCAGAGGTGCAGCCAAGCTCCTGCCCGCATGTTCTGAGCCAGGCTCTCTGTCTAGTCTCTCTGTCTCTCCATGTGCAGGAGACAGAGCAAGATGTGCACTGGAGGATGATTTTTGCACTATAGAGTGATGTAGAGCCTCATTCCAGGTGCCAGCAGTTTTCAGCTCACTACCTTCATGCTCGTATTGGACTGGTGTTGGAAATGCTTCCCTGGATCTTGGCATTGGCTTGTGTTTCCCCACCCTGTGCCAGTCAGGATCTCAGCCTAATGCTATGGACCCACCACAGTGAAGCAGATTTAAGAGCTGAAGAACTTAAATTATTTAAATTGATATCTGGTTTGTTTTGGTTACTCCTGCCAATGGTAAAAACATCTTTTTGACTCATGCTTGTTGTTTGATGTTTATGCAATGTACGTATATGGACACAGAGACATCCCTCAAACAGCAGTAGTCGTGTGGAAAGCTCATCCCTTTAGGACCTACACAATCATATACAATAATCTATTTAGTTGTGTAGGTTAGCAAGCCCTTCCCTACCACAGAAAAATGGATATAAGATTTTTCGTATGTTGTGTGAGACATCCATAAAGATGGATTTATTGCAGTTTCTCATTAGCTGTGACAAGGATGATGTCAGATAAGTTGTGCATGCCCTGTTTTATAAATAAAAAATGAGAAGGAGCCTGTCTCCTCTTCAGCTAATGGATTAATGTTACAGCTGGATGGAAAAGCCACCAGCTTAATTTGTGGAACATAATGGAGGAACAAAATTGCTTAGACTCCCTTAAGTGTATTTATCCCAGGGCCTCCTGCTTGACCCTTTATCCTGATCTTTGGCATCTCTCTCATGTTGCAAAATCCAAGTAACAATGAAGTCTTACCATTTTCATAAAAAATGCCAAAAATAATAGAACAAATTGCACTGGGTTTTTTTGGTCAACCTAAACTCTATAATATAAAAATCTTCCACATACCCTTTCAGCATGGCTTCATTTATTAATTCTTAGCATAGCAACTGCAATCTAAAGTGTGCTTCTCATTTCTTTCTTTTTATTGTAGTGCTTGCAGAGAGAGCTTTGTTGTTATAAGCTCATCATTAATCATAATTTTCACTAATAAGGTGCAGTTTAATCAAGTAGTTCAAAACACTCTGCATACACTCGTGAATGCAGCTTTATTTATATATGCAGAACCTGATGCTTAATATAGCTCTCTATGAATAATGTTATGGCTGTTTGATGTGTTGAAAAGTCCATGTTCAGACCCTCAGTCATTTTCTTTCAGTATTAGACCACCTTTTTAGCATTTTTGATTGTGAGGGGGAAGAAAAAAGGGCATTAAAATGTCCCTCTAGAAAGTCCTGTGTAGAATTGGGTATGTTGTGAAGCAATGGAAGAGAAGGATGTGGTGTCAAATCATGGGCACAGCAAATCTTGGCAGAGTTTTAAAGAAGTTTTTCAACAACAGTTGCTGTCATGAGTGGCACCTGCTACATAAACAGGTGACATTTCAGTGCTTTGCACACTTGGTAGCATCTGTAAATGACTTGGATAGTCTCAGCTTTTAAAATATTTCCTCTGCACTGTCTTGGTATGCTGTATCAACCCAGATCTGTGTCCATCTCCTTGCTTCTGCAACATTTGGCATTCCTAGCTGAAAGCTTTCACCATAATGTGTCCAGTTTAGAGACAAGCTCCCCCCACTTATCAAGTAGAAATTAATACAGATGGATTCACTGCTTAAAAGCATACTAGTCATAGACAGAAAATGCCCTGCCATTTGTCATCAATTGTGGCTGACAAATGACATAAAGAAAAAAACACTTCTGGTCATGTCTGTCAAATCCTGTCCACACTTGTACAAGTAGATAGTGATCATAAAAATACCTTCCTGATTTTTTTATTAAGAAATTGGAGGAAATGAAGAGAAAGAGGATTTTTTTAAAATTAACATCAGTAACTAAAAAAAAAAAAAAAAAAAGTATTAGCCATGCAACAAACGCATCAGAAGTATTTCTGTTGGTATGAATACCCTTTGCCAGGTATATGAACAGAACTCATCAGAGCTGATCTCATTCTTGTGTCTGTTTCTGACACAGCTCCCTGTCCTTTGCAGCGAAGTTTGGCTGTTTAGCATGTGGAATTGTTTTGGAGAAAGACTATAGCCTGCAAAATATTCTCCACTTCTTACTCATGGACCTGGCTCTCTCCTTAACACCAGTCATGGAGACATGCAGGGTTAAGTCTGTGCTAGGAGGTTTGTGTTAAAGCAGTACCATTTTTACACAATGGAACCGTCATTATTTTAGGTCTTTTGACCTAAAACAAACCCCTGTTTCTTCAAAGTTCCTGCAAATCTCTCAAGATCACTGGGATAGTGGGCACAGAGACCTGGGAGAAGGGCTACCCCCTGGACACATGACCCAGATCTAGCCTGGTTATGACCTTGGGCACAGTGTGTATCTGATAAGCCAGTTTCTGCACCCAGGTAATGACAGGCACATGTACAAACCTGGGCTGGAGAGCAGCCCAGCAGAGAGGGATCTGGGGTTCGTGGTGAGCAGCAGCTCAGTGGGAGTCAGCAGTGAGCCCTGGCAGACAGGAGGGCAAAGGCCATCCCAGGGTGCATCAAACAGCATCACCAACTGGGCAAAAAAGGGAGCATTGATACACTTTTTCCATAGGTCAGGATCAGCCTGATCCAAAGTAATGTTTTGTTTTCTCTCCTCTCTGCACAGGTATGGTCTATTTGTTCAGGTGGCTGTGATGTATCTGTAGGTTCTGAATTATGTGATTCCTTCTAATAGTTGCAGATTTAGGGCCTTTATGCTAGATTTGGTACTGCAGTGCTACTGTATCAAACAAACAGTTGTTACAAAATATTTTGCTCCCTGGCCTAAGTCAGAGAGTCCTGTGGTAAGTCTGGGTGCAAGGCAAAACTGATGTGATTTGCTCTTCTTCTACCTTGAGCTGAACAGTCTTGTGGTACGCTCGGGTGCAAGGAAACAGAACAAAACCACCAACATCAACATTGAAATTCTCTGCCAGGTGACTGAACAATAGTGAGTTTCTGTTTCAGGAGAGCACATTAGGGTGTTTTGTCCTTAATGTATCTATTAATATTTGGTTTATAGCCTACATTTAGCAGATCTGGGATGCATGACTGCACCACTCACAATGCACAGAGGATCTGTAACTGCCCAGAACTCTTTTTCCCGGTATAAAGTACTAATTTCTGATTCATTAAAAATATTTCCTACAAAAACGGCAATTTCAGAAATGATCTAATTACTTCCCATTAGAGTAAATTAACTTTAATTCCTACCTCAGTTAGGGAATTTCAGTTTCTGCACCTTTTTTCCTACTAGCCATATCATCTTGGTTGCCATGTTGAATGCTAAAAATATCAGGGAATGCTACTTGCCTTTGCTACCTTGCTCTATACTAGTTTGAGAATGAGGCTGCCTAAGTAAAAAGGCCATATCTCAAATTGTACCCAGATATATTTGGAAGCTATTGCAGGGTAGGAGATGCCTTGTTCAGTGATCAAGTGCACTGCGCACAGCCTGCAGTCCAAAACTGCAGTCCTGATAAGATGAATCAGAGCTCAGTTTTGTCAGAGGTATTTCTGTCAGCAATACACATTTGTCTCACCTGGAGATCCCTCCAACTGGGGCTGTCTACATATCTCATCCCTCCCGAAGGACAGACTGACTTGGCAGGCTCATGATGTCATCAAGATTACCTCATCATAAGCTTTCCAGTAACCCAATGTAAAGAAAGGTTCTTCACAAGAATAATTGAGGCCAGGAGAAGTATTAGGAGAAGATTTGCCTTCATAAATGCTCCCTTGAGAATTGTTAATATTTTCCCCTCCATGAAAGTATTGGGAATATACTGTAGCTGTAGACACGAAATTCTCTCATCAGGCTTTTGTCAGCCAAATGCAGATTTCTGAGTTGTAGTCTAAGAATTTCCATCTAAGTCAAACTTTAACAAATGAGATACTGCAAAACACATTCATACAATCTATCAATAAATCAATCAATCACATTTATGTATATCTGATATAGGTTAGTGGTTTTGTGGCTTTTTAGTATCTTTGTGACTATCAATCTTTCCTGAATTCAAATAACTGTAAACAAAAGGAGGAACTTCCATATAATAATAGATATTCATTTGGTGAAAGCAAAAAGAAAAAAAACAACACCAAAACCCCCAAAAACAAAACAAAACAAAAAAAACCAAAACAAAAATCTCCCCCTCACAACCCTGATACCAAACTGTCCTTAGAAGACAGAATATCCAACTAAAACCACAACTACTCTTATCATCAGGCATATTTACTTCCTGGCCATCTGTGCTGCAAAGTGACCGCAGGGGAAGATGCTAGGCCAGAGAAAGCAGTGATGCCACCTATCATACTGATGGCATTCAGGGAACAGTAATGCCTAAGTCAAACTTCAATTAATTTTCTTCATTGAAGATAATTTTTTTCAAGATCTGAACCCATCTATCTTTCATTGAATTGTTGAAGTTAGATCAGTAACAATGTTTGGACATAGCCAAACCCTTCACTTAAGGGTAAAAACAAAAATAATTTTAGACACAATGTGTGAAAGGATAACTTTCCATATATGTGGATTACTTGTTATAATTACTTGGAGTTTGATTTATTTAGTAAGCAATAACATTTCCCAAGTGTATTTTTTTCTGCTTTAAACACTTGAATGTAAACAAAGAGTTATTTGTGTACATCTAAACCAAGTAAATCAAGTATTCTTATTTGGTATAGTTCAGTATACATAAGGCTGAACTGCCTGTTAGCTTACAGTGCAGGAGGCAATGCACAAGGAATTTGGATACCAAGATTAGGTATTCAGCATTTAGGGCATAACTGACCTTATAGTATATAACTATTCTAAGTTCATCTTTGGAATAAGTTCAGTTATTGTTTCAATTTAAGTGCTTATCTGCAAAGTGTACTTCAGATGCACTCTGAAGAACATATAACATGTATCTGTTATAATGGTTTTCTGTGTACAGCACAGTACAGTGCCCTTAAGCAACCAAGAAGGGTGTTTGGTTTTCCTGAAATATCAGGAAAACCAAACCTGACATTACATTCAGTAATGTCACAAAACAATAATTAAGGTGTGAATTTTCCAGGTTACTCTTGAAGAAAAGTGCTTGAAGGAGATTTATTTTAGCTAAATAAAAAAAAAATCTAAATTAAAAAAACAAAAAGAGAGACAAGGAAATCTGCAAAAGTACTCAGTTCCTTTCCTTCCTCTGGAATTGTATTTTCAGAGCACTTGATCAACTGCTTTTCCTTCCAGCTCTATATCATTTACAGAGACTGAGTTCAACAAAAACTATATAATTATTCTGAAATTTTAGTATTTTCAGTATAAGGGTTCAGTTCCTATCTTGTCCTTCAATTGGTTTCTCATCAGGGATTTGTGAGACTGACACCCTGCTGTTGGAAAATTCATAAACTCTTGCACTGGCCAGTTTCGACAGAACAGTGTGTTGCCATGGTGGTTGGTTCAGACAATAGAAATTAGTGTTCAGCTCAGACTTAGTGTCTTTAGAGCAAGAAAAGCTTATCTATTAAGCTGTGTATCTCTAAAGGGATCATATTCTGCAGTCAAGTCATAATTCATACGCTATTTTTTCCTCGGCCTAATAGCCCATTGTTTGTATCTTTGTGATTGCAGTGCTCTTTAGGCTTCTGTATTATGGTTCATGGGCAGTGTCAGTTGCCCATTTCATTGGAAAGCCCATTAAAAGATTCAGAACCAAAATAAGCAGAAATAGTTCTCCTTCTGCTTGTCCTTTTTTATGGCAATCATTTCAGACAAAAGGTCTTAAAATCCCCACATTTCTGGAAAACAGCAGTGAGGTCTTAACCACATGGCTCTTTCTTCTAGTTTTGTGGGTTTTTTAAACTTTTCCTTCAGCTGCTATGCATTGCTGAGAAATCACTTTGAGATATTGTCATTTGGTATCTGAGTTTACTTCATCAGGATTTGATGAAAGCATTCTTTATGCATAATTCAACCACATAGTCCCAGATGGTTACTGTGAGGTCATTTGAATACCATAGAATCAAACTTATTAATACTATTCCAAGTAATTTTTAGAATTTTCCTGATGTTGCATGTAATCATACTTCTTGAGTCACCTTTTCCATGGGTGAAGTATGGTAGGTCTTGTGTTAAGCACATTTACATTTTTAGAATTGTGTTGTTTTTGTTCCTGTAAGAAAGAAACAGATAAAGTTGGTACGAGACCTATTTTTTGTTTCAGTTAATTTGTTCTTTCAAGTCTGACACAAATTTCCTCAACTCCATGGCTTAAGATAATGGTCAGCTGATGTATTCATGCAGCATTGAGCTGTGAAGAGATACTGGATTAATCTGGAGAACAACAGGGCTGTCAGCTCTGCTTGCTGCAGTGCTGGATCGCTAGCACCAGGCTGCTTCTGGTTTTGGAGCTAGTGGCTACTCTGTTTGCTCAGGCAACTCTTAAATCTTTTCCAGTATATCCTACAAATGCATCCACACCAGAACTACTACTTACCTTTGTGCCTTCATTGATTGCTGTTGGAGGCTGTCTTTCCTTTAATAGTAAAGAAGTTTTCACAAAGAATACATTTCGGTGATGGTCAGATGACTGCCATGCTGGCAAAGAGCAGGACAGGGCCTTCACTCATCTTGAGGGAACTACAAAACCTTGCTGTAGATCATGGAAACACAGAATGTTCTGGGTTGGAAGAGACCTTTAAGATCATCCATTTCCAACCTCTGGCCATGGTCAGGGACACCTTCCACTAGACTAAGTTGCTCAAGGCCCCATCCAATTTTGCCTTGAAGGCATCCAGAGATGGAGCATCCACAGTTTCTGTGCCTCACCACCCTCACAGTAAAGAAATCTCTTCAGAGGTTCTTATCTACAGCTACTCTTCCATTTGAATCTATTCTCTCTTGTCCTGTCTCTACAGGCTCTTGTAAAAGCCCCTCTCCACATTTCTTGTAGGCTTCCTTTAGGCCACAATTAGGACACCATGAAGCCTTCCCTTTTCCAGGCTGAACAATTCCAATTCTCTCAGCCTTTCTTTGTAGGGAGGTGCACCATCCCTCTAATAATCTTGATGGTCTCCACTGTATTCACTCCAACAGATTCATGTCCTCCCTGTGCTGGTGCCCCAGAGCTGGTGCAGCCCTGCAGGTGGGCTCTGAGCAGAGCAGAGGGACAGAATCCCCTCCCTGGCCCTGCTGCCCACCATGGATGCAGCCCAGGACACGTTTGGCTCTCTGGGCTGTGGGAGCACACTGACAGCTCATGGCCATCCTAAGAAGAATAACTGGTGCTGGTCGTAAGAGGAATAACTGCTTCCTCTTCTTGGCCTTGGAAAGGGTAGGTACAAGTAATACTTGCTTCAAGAACTGACTGCAGCATCTGTCCTGATTTTCATCTGTTAAATATTTTTATCCTTGTATGTATGTTTGTGGTGCCTCATCAAAAAGCAACAATGCCTACTGTGAAAATGCATCGAATTCATCACACTCTAGAAAAAGGATCATTGTTACAGCTGCAAGCACTCTCTTCACTATATAAAAATCAACAAGGGCATAGCATTTTTATTGATTTTAATATGAATAGCATTAATGATATAGAATTTGTAGCATTAATATTATCAACTCTATAATTATTATTAAAGTATTGGCATTTTGGAATGCTTTCAGTATATTTTTAATCTTAAAATTCTATGTGATAAAGCATGAAAGCTCCTGTAATTCACAACAATATAAATGCAGAGCCATATATTTTGCTGATGGCATTGATTCCTATCTGCTGATGCTGTGGACTACTCATTGCAGTTGAAGTTGTTACACCAAAATGTCTAGACAATTAACATACTAAGGGCATATCTACTTTATTTCCAGCTTTTATAGCTTGCTGTCACATTATTGTATTTCACTGTATCAGGTCTGTCTCAAATTTCTGCTGAACAGGTATCTCTGAGAAGCAAGTCTTTACATTTGCGTGGTACCTGCAGTTGTGTGATGGTCCTGAATTTAATTTGATAGAAATTAATTTTGAACTCAGCTAGTAAAAGTTGTGTGTTGGCAGGAACAATTTGTGCTTTTAGACTGTCTAAAACATAAATTAAGCATTAGCTGCTGCAGTATTTTGTCCACAAATTTCCTACTCAAAACTTTGGATGGTGTTCAGTAATTCTGATGGTTCTGTATTTTTTTTCCTATGCTGCTGGATGGACTTAAGAATTTTGATTTAGGCATTATCAATGTGGAAAGAAACTCAGTGTATTTCATTTAGACTGATCCTAACATTAATTAGGATGGAAGAGGAGTGAATAGATAGATAGTCAGACAACCACAAATGTTTTTTAAAACAAAAATTTCTGTAGCAGAATATATATATATATATATATATATATATATATACACACACATATCCACCTACCTGGTTTGGAGGCAAAATTAGGTATTTGTGTAGCTATACTTGTGGTTCCTACCTACAACTAATCACAGGCATCCACAAAGTTGAAGATTTTTTTGCACTTTGACTGCTAAACCTCCTCCCCCAAAATTCAATTAAAGACACACATAAAATCCTCCAGCAAGGGTGTTTTATCCTAAAAGGTAATAAATTTCACAGCAGAAAATTGGCATAGGTGTTGATTATAACTGGCTTTTTTCTCCTCCAGGAGAGATTTATGGTTGGCTATAGCAATAAATTCAATTAGAGACTGCTCTCAGATGCTGCAGCTCAGTATCATATAAAAGTATAAGGTAACCTGTATGACCAGCTCAGGCACTGGGGAAGTGTAAGGTCAGTAAGTTAAGTGTACCAGGATAAATCTGTATCTGGTATCTGCCAGCCAAGTTGGCTCTCTTTCTTTCCATGGGAGACAACATAGACATGACTGTGTTGAAATCTTTCTAGGATTGTAACGTGATCTGGTACCAAACTTTTGGTCACATCTATGCTGGCAAGACCAAGCACCTTCGAGGACTACTGGAATTATTTGCTGGTGTAGAGATGTCAGTTCACACTGTGCTAGAATGTGCTTTTCTGCTAAGCAAAGTATTTATTGTATCAATAATTTTAGGCTGTTTTTAGGTAATTTGAACCTCTCAATTTTCTGAACAAGTTGTCATTGTCAAAAATTTTAGAAGATACATTTGTTTTCCAAGCATGTGTCAGTACCAAGAAAAGTAACATATCAAGGGGGCAACATAATAAAGGACAATCTTTGAGAGACCAAGTCTAGAAATAGAATGGAGTCTGAGAAAGTGTGTCACTCACTAATTATGGAGAAGCTGTCTCCTAAAGTCATAATTAGCTTTCTATTACTTTCTATTATAACGTATTTTTCCTTTATCATTCCTCAAGGCAATTGAAGCTGCTCAAATAACTTGAAATACTTTTCATGTGTGATTTTTTTCTAATGACATTTTAGAGGAACTGGTATAAGCTACCCTTATCTTCTATAGGTACACACACAGTGCTTGGGTCTCTTGAGCCTGGCTTTCCACTGCAGCCAAAAAGCTTCCCTTAGTGCTCCCCTCCAACTGCAACCCATTATGCAGCTGGGCTGCAATCCTTTTGCTCTCTTTGAAATCATTCACATCTGGGAAAATGGGGCTGGATTTGCAAGGCTCTTTGCTTCTGTCTTTATTATTTAAGTATAACTTAAGGGTAGACTTTTCTTTTGTTTATAAGGTAGATATACATCTCAGCATCCACAGAAAGAGAAATTTATATTGAGGCAACTTAAAAACATTATGTTAACTTAAATTCTTCATAATGCTTATCACAGTAAATATGCATTCAGGAGTCATACATTTCAACATTTTTTTTAATGAGTAGGTAAAATCCTTAAGTATTTAAAAAACCCTAGTATCTAAGCTACAGATTCTACTTCCCTTTCTTTCACACAATTTGTATTTCAGTATCATGCTTACGTCTAATTAATATTTTGCAATTTAGCCACAGTTGGTTTTCTTTCTGGGTCAGGAAGGAATGTCTGTGCATTGCTGTTTGAAGGGGGACATAGGCAACTGCACATTATGAAAAGACTTTCCAACACTGTCAGAGGCTCAGAGAAGGATTTACATTTGCACAGATGCAGAACAATAATTGAACATCATTGTCAGGACTCCCAGCTCTCTAAAACTCATCTTCCTTGGGTAATAACTTAATAGTGAAGTATGTTGTTTTCTGCAGCTTGACAGCACACACCTTGCCTCACTTGTACACTGTTCTGGTGCTACAGAAATTCAGTGGAAATAGTTCCCAAAGGTAGCATAGGGTAGATGTTGACCTATATAGCTTGGGACTGGGGATTAGCTGGGAAGAGTTTGAATCCTCCCAGTGAAAAGTCAGTGCAAACTAGTTAACCTCTTCCCCTAGCTGCAAGCCATTTGAATAGAGGGGCAAAATCCTTCTCCATGAAATCTCTGCCCAGCCTGTTACTTTCCTTGATGGCATAGTTTTATATCCAGACTGTAATATCTAGTGTAGAGGAATATATATCCTAGAACAGTTGCCAGTTTTACTGGTTTTGGCTGGGATAGAGTTAATTTTCTTCCTAGTAGCTGGTACAGCATTGTGGTTTTGAATTTAGTATGAGAATAATGTTGATAACTTGCTGATGTTGCTTGTTGCTGCTTACTCTAAATCAAGGTTTTTCAGTTTTCTGTGCTTTGACAGCAAGGAGCGGCACAAGAAACTGGGAGGGAACAGAGCCAGGGCAGCTAAGCCCAAAGGGGTTGAAGGAATGTTCTAGACCATAGAATGTCAGGCTGACTGTATAAACTGGGATGTACTGGCCATGAGGGATGGATCTCTGCTCAGGGATGGGCTGGGCATTGATCAGTGTGTGGTAAGCAATTGTTTTGTGCATCACTTTTCTTTCTCGGATATTATTTCTGGCTCTCTTTTTGTTGTATTTCTTTGCATTGCCATTACTTCACTCTTATTAATATTAATGATAGTATTTTCACTTATTAAGCTGTTCTTATCTCAACCCACAGATTTTACCTTTTTCCCTGGTTCTGCTCCCCATCCCACTGGGAGAGAGTGAGCAGCTGCTGGGTGCTTAGTTGCCAGCTGGCATTAAGCCATGACACCCATTCAGTCCAGCATGCTTGCAGCTCTGCGTGTTTGTCACCGAGCTGACTGCATGGTATTAAACTGGAGGAGAAGCAGGAAACCTCACTGCTCTGTGTCAGCTCTCCCTCCGTGTGCCTACAAGCAATGCATGAGGCAGTTTATAATTAGTATCATGACTCACTCCATACTGGTAACTGCAACTATGCCCTCAAAGGAAATGGCTTTTTCATACCCTTCAGCTCAACTCTTTCTGCATGAATGACCCTCCCCTTTTCCCTTGTGTTCCTTCTTCCAGAACTCCTGACCTGATGTTAAGAAGTATCTTCTAGCAGGTGGGATGAAGAAGACATGTCAGACTTTGGGCTTCACTGATACACTTCCAACTGTGCCTGCTTCCAGAAAAAAAGAAGACAGCAGAAACATCAGCTTCCAGAATTCCATGCCTTTTCTAGAAGATAAATAGAAATCAATAGCACAAGAATATAGCCTGAATTCAGGCTAAATTAGAGAAACTGAAGAAGACCTCCTTGGTTTCTGAGATCTGTTCTTGATTATAAGAGAATGAACTTCTGTGAACAAATAAGCAAGTGGCTTTAAAAGAAAACTGGAGAAGTAGCAAACGGTGATGCACAGAGACATCTTGGGCAGAAAAGGGATGGAGTGAATACTGAATTGACTTTCATATGCTTGGGCTTTCTGGTGTCCACTGAAGAGATGATAAGCAAAAAGGATTAAAAAATAACTTTCTAATTTATAAATCCAATATCTGCTTCATGTTCCTATCAAGAAGATATCAAAGAAAAAGAGACAATGGAGATCGAGGATAAGAACAGGTAAAAAAGCACTAACCAAGCAAAAGAATTTACTGTTAGGCTGGCATGCTCTTGCTCAAACATCCATGGTCAGTAATTTAAAGAAGTCTGAAACTTGGCTAGTGTTTGGATAAAATTGCTATTTTTAAAGGTGAAATTATTTTCTTAAATTACAAAATATTCTATAGGTGCCAGGTTCTGCTGCATTTCCTTATGAATTGTCTCCATGAAATTAATGAGAACTGCTTGAAAAGACTCCTGTGTTTAAAGGGTTCATAGTCTAACTTTCAATTTACAGTCCATTCACTATAGCACTTTTTGTAAACAAGTGAAAGTTTCCTTCCTGTGCTTGCCTAACTCAGAATTCAACAGATTGTTTCACTGGGATGAATGTATATTCTTGCCAACACCTAAAATGCAAAGCAAGTTCTTTGTGCCAACAGTGTTTACACAAAGTTAATAAGTGTTTACTTGTTGTAAACACTTACAAAACATAAAGTTGTAATTAGAAATGTTCTTATTTCAGTGGCCCTGCAGGAAGAAGACAGCTTCCACCCTCAGCCTTGCAATCTGCAGATTCCCCCTTGAGGTTCTTTAATGTATAGACTCTGTTTTTTCCTGTGTGTTAAGAAGGTGGGCTTTGCATTGTGTTAGACAGTGGCTGTTAGCAATAGCTGACTACTCTTTCAGGATCTGTTCCATTGGCTCCCTGGGTAATTCTGTGAAAACTCATGGAAGTTATATATGTCCATTGCCATTGACTGTGGGATAGAAAATCTGGGGCTTTGAATCTCTCTTTTTTTGCAGGTTAGTTAACTAGGCTCTTCTAATGCAAATCTTATACATCTGGGCATCTCTGAGGATTTTTTCACTTCTCTGTGTTTACCCAGAAGAGGATGACCTGTGTGCTTTCTTCCCCTTTTCCTCCCTTCCTCTTATTAGCCTTACATGTGACTCATGTTTCTTCTTCTGTGCCACCTGTCCTTCTGTTTTCTGAAGCATAAATTGTAGCTTGTATTTCTCTATGGAATTGTGTTATGAGCGAGACAGAACTGATACAGAGGTGGAAAAGAGCTATGATTATCTGGAAGGATATTGCTGGATATCATCCACTATCTGATGAAGAGATATTTGTAGAAGTGCTCAAAGTTGTGGTTTTTCACAATTATTAAAACTACTTGTCTTGTATTTCCTTCTATTTTGTATTCTAGTTTTCTCTAAATACAAAGGACTCTGTTCACTGATGCCTAGAAAATGTTATGAAACTTTGAAGTATTATTAGATGTAATATTCAGCAAAAATAGAGATCAATAAATACTACTTAAAATGTTTAATACATGTGTAATCTGGACCATTTTAGTTAATGAGTTGATTTTCCTTAGTGGAAAGATAGTAGCTTCATTAACTCTGAAATTAAAATAGGAAAAATGTTTTAAAGTAGTATGGAAAAACCCCAGCTTTGATAACCTGATGAATCTGTGTCCTCAACGGAGGAAAAAACCCTAGGCCTGCATTAATGAAGGTGTTTAGGAGCCTACATTAGGTCCTGAAATCAATTTGCAAATTTAGGCTCTGCTCTTTTGATGTTTCAAGGTTAAAGTGGATGTTCTAAATCTGGCCCTTTTATTGGCACCAAAGGCCAAAAGAAAATACCACCAGTAATTTAACATATTGCTTATTAAAAATTGTATGCCAACAGCAGCTCTTGCAATACTGCACTCCCTCCTATTGCAATCCCTGAAGAGTAATTGAGGAGTCTATTTTTATAATTTGGTATAATCTTTTGCGTAATTTGAAATGTCAAACATTTTGTACTGGTATTTTGTTATTTGTACCATCTGGAATTGAAAACTCTGCGATTCTCAGCAATTCAAATTTGTGGAGTAATGGTTACTGCTCTATAGTTGAGTTGTCTCCTCAAGGACTTAGCTTAAAGTAGTGTTTTCTTAAGGGTGGATCAAAGAGGAAATTTTACTTCAGCATTTGAGATTTTGAAATCTTGTAATTTATTTTTGCCTTCTTGCTTTGCTCCTTATTTGCAAAGAAAAAACTGAAACAACTTTTATAGGTTTTTAAACTATTTTCCATTAGAATTTGCTTAGTGCCATCAAGGAACTCACTTGGCCATTAAAGCAAATCCCAGAGAGATCAAAATCATTAGATGAAAATAAATATCTGTTCCTGGTCTCTGTGCCCTTAAAGGTTTTGCTCATTTCTAGTACTATTCAAAAAATCCCGTTCTGTTGATATTTGACTTTTATAAACATGTCAGCTTGAAGAAGGAATAATACTTCAGTTCTTCAATGTTTGACTAAGCTATGATCCTGTAGATATTTTGCTTAGAAACTGCTAATAATGGTTTCACATGAGGGGTGCAAAGTAGGAGTATTTCTGTAAACTCACTGCACCAATCTAAAATAAATAGTTTCATCAAATTATCCAATTTGTGTAACAGATCTGAGGAAAAATGAGACATTTGTTTGAATCAAACACTTCACATGTCATAGGTTGGGGGTTTTTTTTGGCCATTTGTACTAGATAGAATTCTAGCTAGAGAAAGATCAGATGTTTTCTGTTAGTGGAGCAATTCAAATGAAACAGAAACTGTACAGTAAGGGGTGGCTTGCCAATGACTAGCACATGTGTCATCAACAAATGGTAGGCTTATTTTCAAACTTCTTGAAAAGAAGTTGCATTAGTAAAGCAAGGGCATAGCAAGCTCCTGGCAGTGACTATGGACCAATGCAATCTGTAATCTCTGACTGCTGGGACATACATACAGTGCAATGTTTAAAGCATCTGTTGGTAACACTTAAAGCATTAATTTAAGAATGAAGGTCAGTGATTGTTGTGTCAAAGGAAGCTTTGTTGTAAGTTTGGTGTGCACTGTCTCAAACCCAGATGAAGTTGTTGAGTCACTGCTCCTTGCCTGCCAGCACTGCAGAATGTTACTTGCTCTGCTGGAAGCTGCTGTGCTGCAGCGGTTTTCCTCTGGCAGGAGTGACCTAGTCACGTCTGTTTCTTATCACGCCATACACCCCTTTGTAGACTCCATTCCATCTTTCTAATCACACTGGCAGGATGGAAGGGACTTGGCATCCATATTTTTTTCTGGTACTGCAGTCTTATTTTAAATAATTGGAAATATAAGGTGGTTCTGCAATGCAGAATTTTCTTCTTTTCTTCAAGGAAATGTTACTGTGAAAATAGCTTTCATTTTATAAAAATAATTTAATGTTGCAGAGACTGTTAATTTTTTTAATGTTTTTTATTGCATGTCCCTTCTTGTATGGCTTATATGACTTCATTCTGAAACAATTAGATTTTATTTATAGCCACAGGAGAATTTTCCATATGTATTTTTAAATCTAAGTGCTGTTCTCCTTGGAAAAGTAGTTATAAAATTGTTAGTATAGGAAACTCTCTATATAATATTTTAAAACTCTCAAATCAGACCCAAGCCTTTTATATATATATTTTTTTTTAATTACCATGGGTAGTCAAAAAATTCCTTGCTGTTAAAGTCAAATGTTTTTTTTAACATTGTCATGTGAAATAATTTTTAGTAGTTTTGCATAACAAATTTGTACATGATACCTTGAAATTTTCTAGGATTACCCTAGATCTCCAAATGGATGAGATTTTAAAATTTATTTTTGATGTTGTTGTTGTTGCAAAAATCTGCAAGTTGGAATATGTACTCTTTTATTTTTTTTTAGTCAGTCACTGTGATTTCTGTTTCATCATTTTCTAGGATATTTTTATTTAGACATGAAGTAAAAGTAAGGGGATTAGATTTTTGAGAACAGGCATGGCTAAATTCCAATAGCTCAAGAGTCCAATTCCTTTGTCCAGAACCTTGAAAGGTTCCATTTCTGTATTACTAGTCTTCCCAATTCTTCCCTTCTACTAAAGGGTTACATAGAGTTACTAAGAGTCTGCGGTACTCAAAGTGTTTTTCCTCCAATATTAATGTTAAATCATCACAGGACCTAATTTGTGAGTATTGTCATGTGATGTGGCATAGGTTGGGGAACTTCGGCCTGGCACTGATAGCAGGATGGCCCATGGCCCTGCATGTGTCCCACCACTTGAGAAGTTTCACAAGGAGACATGGCTGTTACTTGAGATAGCTTTGTTCCTCTCCAGAGGCCCATTTAAACACTTGTGCATGCTTCATAAGATGCTAAATCGCTCCCATGATCCCTAGAAAAGAAGAACTAGATTTTGCCAATGCGGCTTGGTCGTTCACCAATGTCTGGAAAGTATTTTAGTAGCTAATACGGATGGAACTGCATTGGGTATCAACTCCTTCCATTTTGCCCAGTCACCCTCATTTGTGTCCCTTCTGCAGGTATTAAGACACACAAAGACAAACATTAAGAGATTAGAAAGCAGCCTTCTCATCCTTTTGGACATAGTAGGAAAAATTCTGTTATGAAGAACCCTGAAGAAGATGTAACAAAATGGGAAGTTAAAAGGACAAAACAATAGAAAAATGAATAAAAAATGATAGAAAAATGAACAAAGTCCTAAACCAAAGCAAGTAGAGACATCTCCTTTATGTTGAAATAGTTTTTGTATTATTTCTGGTGAAAGCATGATCAGATCAACATTATTTCCTTATGATCCTGTAGAATTCAATATACAAATATTGCTGATGAATAAAATCAGTTGTAGCCCTGGTAATCTGGTTGTAGCACTGGTACCTAACTACTTAGATACCATGTTGGATCCTGATCCACCTCATCTTCGCAGTTTTTTTAACCTTATATCAATTTTAGTGGGCTTATTTTTTTGTCTTAGCTTGATACACTTTCTGCAAAGGATTGCTGTGTCTTTTTCTGCCTTCCATAGAAACTCTGTTGCCTTTGGCTGTCATGCATCAGTTTTAGCTCCCTGTCACTGAGTAAGGTCTTAAATGTTTTTAGTTTGGTCATGATTGGAATTGAGGACCTGTTGGAATGAAGTGGGACTGTTGGCTGGAGGTCTGTAGTCCACATTTTTCCTCAAAGCAGGAGGATCAGTATTGGTTCAGGTCAATCATGTACCTCTAGACAGCTCCTTTCCTAGTGACAGGATTTTTCCTGCTGTTTCACACGAACCTCCCAAGCTAGTTTGTTGCCATTGCCCCTTGTTAGTCTTGCACTACTAAGAGGGCTAAGATGGCTTTTGAAACTGCCCTTCAGGTCTGTGTAGGATGTTACCATGCGGACGCTATAGTCTCCTCATCCTCAGACTAAACAGCCCAACTCCCCTCATATACTCTTTGTAGGTCATGTGCTTTAGGCCCCTGACCATGTCAGTAATCCTCTGCTGGGGAACAAAGCAAGCCCAAAACACCACTATGTTCTGGTCACAGTACCTTCATCTGCACTGAGTAGACTTTCCTTGATCTGGAAAGCCTGGTATCCCTGGTATCCCCCAGCTCCTTTGAAGCAGGGCTGCTGTCCAGCCCCTCACTGATGCACAGCTCATGGTCCTGGATGCAGAACTTTGTACAGGATGAACAGTGGCCTTTCTGCAGGCCCCGTCCATAAGGTTCTCCAAGTGCCCCCTCAATTCATCGGGATCACAGGCAGGCTAAGGCTCAGTCTTTCAGGAGCAAGAGCACTTTCCTTAAGTCTTGAATGGTATGAAGACTTAGCATACACCCTTTTGAGATAGGGCAGGATGTCTGACCTTTGCCAGGCTCTCTGACAGAGAGCAGAAAAGGCATGTTTCCTTCTGTGTTTTGCCTCCTTGAGAAAGAATGAAGTTTATCAGCAGTAACTATGTGTACTCCATACGGTGGTGCCTGAATGCTGTGAATTACGTGAAACACCAGCGTGCCTCCCTGCCGAAGGAGGGCTGCGCCTGCGGTACCATCTCTAGATCTCATCCTCAGGCACAGCTCACGCTATACATGCGAAGCTGCAGCCTCTGCCTCGCTCCGGGCGACCGGGCTCTCCCTCCCGAGGGCCCTGGGGACACCGGACCGCGGGGAGCCGGGAAACGCCTCCGTGTGCCGAGGCTGAGGCGCCGCCCGGGCCCCGCCGCACCTCCGCAGCCTCGACCGGCGCTCTTAGGGCGGCACTTGCCCCGCTCCCGCCTCCTCCTCCGCCTCCTCCGCGGCGCGGGCCTCCGGGCGGCGCGGCCCCACCCCTTCCCCGTGCGGGGAGCGCCGCCGGCGGGGCGAGTAGCGGTCCTTTGTGTGGGCCGGCATCGGCGGCGGGATGTGAGTGCGGGCCGGGCCGGGCCGGGCCGGGCTGGGCGGGGAGGGGAGCCTGCAGGATCGACTTCGCCGCTTCCCCTCGGAGAGCGGGACGAGCGCCCGCTCGCCCACCCATCTCTGCTCCCTGCGGTCTCCGGCGTCCGTCTCGGGCCTCCGGAGGGGGCCCAGGGGGAAGCGGGCGGGTGCCCCAGGGGGAAGCGGGCGGGCGGCGGCGGCACGGGGAGCCTTTTCTCATCTGGTGTCTGTCGTGTCGCCGCAGGCTGGCCCGGGTGACCGTCCTCCATGACTGCCTGGGCTGCAGGACCTTCGAGCTGCCGCCGTCGGCGGCCGTGCGGGACGTGAAGAGGCGGATCGAGGCGGAGGCCGGGCTGCCTCTCGCCCAGCAGCGCCTGTGGCACCGCGGCAGAGAGGTGAGGGCCGGGCGGGGCGGCGGAACCTCCGCGGGAAGTGCCCACCCGGATGCTCCTGTGCCGTGCGTGGGCGGCGCGGTGTGTGCCTGTCCTTAGGTGTTCCTCCCGTGGGAAGCACGGAGGTCGTTTGGACGACCCTCATACCGCTCTTGATGGTGCCAGCTTTTATCATCCGAGTTTTTGTGTGTTTTTTTTTTTTCCTTTCTTTCCCTGAAGTTCTCCGTGTGTTTTACCCTAATTTCTTTGCGGAGTTGTTGGGGAGAGCAGAAATTAACCGGAGAGTGCTGTTGTGTTTGTTCTGCCCTCCTGCCTTTCTGGTCAGTTTCGAGAGCAGAGTTGACATCACAGTGAGATGAAAGTGACAAGCTGAAAATTGAGGTCTGGGCACAGGAGAGAGTCGAATGAATGAATGAATGAATGACCTTGTTCTGTTGAAGGCACCAGCCTGGTGTCAGTCTTTCAGTACTGCTTCCTGTGCTTCTAGCTGTACTCTGGGGAACTGGGAACCTGGAGACCTGGTGGGATGGGACGAGTAGAGACAAGAAGGGGAGAGAGAGGAGGTTGGAAGTTAGTGTTAAATAGGGCAAGGGGATTTGCAAAGGTGTAGAGAAGTGAAGGCTCTAGGAAAACCTTATTGTGGCCTTTCTAAATGTAATGGGGGCTTATAAGAAAGATAGAACGATACTTTCTGCCAAGGCCTGAAGTGATAGGACAAGGGACAATGGCTTTAAAACAAAGAAAGGTAAGTTAAGATTGGGGACAAGGAAGAAATTTTTTTGGATGAGGGTGATAAAATACCAAAACAAGTTGCTGAGAGAAGTTGTGGATTCCCCATGACTGGAAATGTTGATAATCAGGTAGGATGGAGCTTTGAGAGACCTGATCTAGTTCCTGTTCATGGCAATGGTAGGAGGGGGAGTTGAATTACATGGTCTTCAAATGTCCCATTCCAACCCAAACCATTCTGTGAGACAAGGAAAGATACACATGTTGGTTGTATTGCTTTGGAAGCTTTTAAGAACCTGGGCAGCATGAGTTGGCTTTGAGGGCTCAGGTTTGAAGCAAACTGCTTGTGTAGTTTATCTTTTTTTGTGTGTCCTTGATTTTGTTCTCACCAGGCCTTCCCTTTTTGGAGGACAAACTCTGTATCACTTTCTAAAATTTGCCTGGAAGCAAAGATCTGACTGCCACAGAAAACTTATCTTTTGCAGGGAACAGTCAGTAAGCAGACTGTAATTGCTGTTCTGTTTGTTTGGGGTCTTTTAAATATAATACACTAGAATATATATGGGAATATTTATTCTGTACTGTAGCAAATTTGAAAATCCTTTATAAACTTTTGAACTCCTGTTTATTGGGATCAAATGATTTTAAATGTTTTTGAATAGTAGAATATTAATCTGTGAATAATTTTTTCTATTAGAACTGTTATGTGCAATTGATAGATGTTAAGTAAAGTCCAGTATCTTTTTATTTCATGGTTCCTTACTGTATTAAACTATTCATTTGGATCTATTCAATGTCCAAGTTTCTAGTGGTGTCTTGATACAAAAATCCTACCTTAGAATATTTGGTTACTGTATCCCTTTAATGCTTGGTGATAGCTTTCAGGACTCTGTGGATTGCTTTATATTTTAGTGGTTTCAGAATACTTATAACCCAATTTTACGTCTTGAGAAAGTTCAACTCAAGTACGATATTTTTGCAGTTTTACGATAAACCTGCTGTTTTTTAATCACTATTTAAAACTGATAAAAGTAAAAAAGAACGTAAGTTTTTTTTCTTACTAATGATGTTAAATAATGATTACGTACTCTGGACTGGGGCTGTCTTTTATTAAGTGTAGTTAGATTGTAAGCATCTATGTCTGTGTAAACACCAACTGCTTTCTAGTGATTTGCTTTTACCCATCAAAGTGAGGAAGTAGTCCCAAAATCTACTACAAACTGAGACTAATATAATAATATAATTTCACATAATAATATTTTAGTCTAGTTTCTAATTAGTACAGTGGCCTTCTAAATCTGCATGTGTTGTTGTGTGCAGGATAACATGGGTCAGATATGAATCTTCTAGCAGCACTTGGTATATGAATGAGACACATCACATGAAACTAGAATTGCAACAAAATCTTTATGTGCTATGAATACGTAATAGTTTTCCCAATGGCTGCTAAGGAATGTGTTGCTTAGTTTGCCTCAGTTTCTCTGTAGTGTTTCTGGTGAGGCACTGGAGGCAGGATTAGGTGACTTTCAGTGGTCCTTGATCATGCTGTGATGGGTCTGCATGTAGAGGTAATGGGGGGTGAGGCTATCAAATTCTTCAAGGGTGTTTCTCTGACAGACTTCTGCCTCTACACAGTGTCTTTCTTGCTGCTTTGAGCTGCTATTACTTAGTTTAAGTCCCCCCTGCATACCCAGATGTATTTGTGGAGTATACAGACTATGTACTTCCTGTATATGTTAATTTTTTTTGTGGGCATGCACCTTAGAACAATAACTGTTTTAGTTTTATGCTTCCAGAACTTCCCTGAATACAAAACTTTTTCAATTGTAGAAACAGGAGGCCATGGCTTGCTCTTAGTATGCTTCTATAGGCATTTTTTTCCACCTGATTTGTTTTGTCCTGTTATTATCAAACTGAAACTTCTGACCAAGATCTGTCTTATTTTTTTCCTTCAGTTGTCTGATGGTATCAAGATTGTGGATCTTCAGAAGTCTGAAAATCAAGTTTTTCTAGAGCTTCAGTCAAAAGGGTTGAAAGGAGGAGGTATGAAAAATATTTTCTGTTTATAAAGTGGAAGCTCAAAGCATTTTCTGATGCAATATGGAGTTAGTTGAAATTTTTATCTTCTTTAAATGGGAAGCGATTATTTTTCATGTAAGTCCTAGGTTTGTCACTTGTTCTTTTCATTCTGCTCTAGAAAAATTAAACTTCTCTTTTTAAGTGCCTTGGTGTTTATTTTTTTCCTGTGATATAATGTGTAGAATTTAGGTTATTGCTATCCTTTGGAATAAATAAGACTTGCCTTTCAGTAGTGTTGTAGCTGCCTCGTGTCATATAAAATAAGCTGGATACTTGAAAACAATTCTGATACTGAAAGGATATCTTTTCAGTAACCACCAGGTAAAAAATTATAACACTGGTAAAAATTTCTGGATTTCTTTTGTTGTTTTTAGAGTTTTTTCTTTGATAACTTGATTTTCTTTTGATTCTGTTATTTACATTTTTATTAAAAAAAACCTGAAGGCCTGTCTTTTCACATAATATCTTGATAACTGAATATCTTCAGAAATGCTCTAATTAAAATCTGTCATAATTATTTTATTTGTCTGCTAGTATTACTATTCTTCTCACAATAACTTTATTGTAAGGCAATGAAATAAATGCTAATCAGATGGCATGATGAAGAAGAAAACCCTTCTTTTCATGCAGATATTTTATTTGGTCTCATAAAATATTGTATTTCTTAGCCTGTTCAAGGCATGTATGTACTGGATTGTGGATTTTTAGTGACAGAGGGAAGTTTCTATATTAGCCAGAAGTTCATGTTCACATTCTCTGGAACCTGAAGTGGTTAGAAAACACCTATGAAAATGGACCTCATTTCTATGACCTCATGGTTCTGGTATCAAACATTTTTCTTTCTGTCATTCTTGACTGTTTGCTCTAATATTTTGCTGTGTGTAGGCTGTGGTAGATTAAATAAAAGGAGTCTTATTTTCCACCAGGCAACTATATAGAGAATAAAGTGTAGTGGCCCTAAGAAATCTTCCATGGGAAAGAGAAACTGTTGCTGTATTTTTGTGCCTAGGATTGGAGATTTTCTTAGAGATTTCACTGTAAGCAATCTATGTCTAGATAAAGTGCTTAACTTTTTCTGGCCCACAGTTCTGAGGTAAGTCAATTTAAAACATCTGAAGTCTTCAGTGTTCATTCTGGAGTCTTCCAGTTCACAGATTTTTCCTTACAGCATGTGAATCAAGAAATGCCCTGAATTTCTAACTTGGAAGTGCATGGTCAATAGGACCAAGCACATGGACTGCTGAAGTACTCTGAGGATTATCCATGTCCCCTTTGTGTTCATTCATTGCTGCTATCAAATAATGCATGATCTTTTCATATGATCACGAAGTAATTCATGTTGGAAGGGACATGAGGAGGTTTTTACTTCAGCCTGCTGCTCAGAGTGTGGGCAGCTCTGAGGTCAGTCTGGGTCACTGGAGGGTTGATCTGATTGAGCTTGGAAAGAGGAGGGAGACTGCACAGATTTCTGGGCTCTTAAGTGCTTGACTGCTCTTATAGTAGAATGAGTTTCTCCTTTAAATTTGTGGTACCAGTTTTGTGTCAAATATGACTAGCTCTAATACTGAAGAAAAATCAGTTTAGCCTTTCATAGGATGTAGTAAATAATAACCTGTAGCCAGAGTAATTGTTGTGACATACACAGAGCTCTGCTCTTAAAGAGAACAACGTCTATCTTCATTCCTATCACTGGAAAGTTATTTTTCTGTTTTTGTGGTGGTTCCCATGGTGAATGAAATGTGTTGTTTAAACACTTCCACCTGCCTGTCCAACTTAGAGAAGATCAGTTTCTTCATTTTAGGTAATGTCTGTTGATCAGTTTTGGAGGTATGCATATGGCATACTGACTTTCATATACTTCTGTATACTGCAAATGTAACAGAAGTTGTGAAATACTTCACACATTCAGCTGTCCATTACAATTTCTTGCTTATTTTTTCATTGATGTTATTAAGTTACTGTAAATAAAGTTACTCAAGAAAATTTTAAAGACAAATATTTGATGTTTTTACTTGATGCTTTTTCAGCAAATAGAACTCTTATTTGTCCCCCTTTTTCTACTTTGCTTTTTTATCCTAGTATTTTATTTCAGAATATACATAATATGTGGGTTTGAATCTGTGTGCTTCATAAACATGTATATGCAGAAGAGAGGGAGAGAATAATTACTTCTTAACAATTAAAAAAAAAGCTTTAAATGGGGCATCATTAAGGTCTGTTTTCCTTGTGAGGATTGTATCATTGCTATTTGTTTGAAGCCTATGTTTTAGAGGTTTGTTTTAGGGAGCTGCCCTTTAGTCTCAGACTGGAGTTTGAAATGAAGAGTATTGAAACTTTCATTTTGTGATAGACTTTTTCTCTTGGAGCAGATGTTCATAACGGTGGGACTCTTTTCTCTCCAGCATTAGGCCCTGGCAACACCAAGGCTGGCAGCAGGTCCATGGCCAGAGTATGTCAGAACAGGAAGTGTACACTAGAGCCAAAAACTTCTGTGCCTGTGTGTAGCTGTCATTAGGGATCATCACTGGCTATAAAAGAGTTAGAGCCACTGCTGCCCTGGAATACTGTCCTGCTACTTAAAAAGCAGTAGTCCTTTAGAAATTGCTACTTTTGAGCATCAAGTAATTGGAATTGTGGCATAACTGTTGCAAAGACTTAGCTCCCAGATTTATTTCATCTAGATATGAAACAGCTCATTGACGTCAACATCAAGACTGCTATTTCACCTTTTTTAATTTAAAGATTTGTAATGTAGGATTTTCACAGATGATTCTGGAAATACAAGATTTTACAATAATAGGCCTTGAGTTAATTTTAAGAAATTATTGTTTCCAGTAATTTTTTAGTATTTTTTTAAAATCTGAAATTAAGTGCACAGCAGCATAATACACAGCATAATTATAATAATAATCTTTTTATTTACTTGTTTGATTTTAGGTCGTTTTGGACAAACAACTCCACCACTTGTTGATTTTCTAAAGGATATATTAAGAAGATATCCAGAGGGAGGACAGATTCTTAAGGTAGACAATGAATAGTATTTTTAACAGTTATTTAATGTGCATGACATAATGCTGAAGTTTAATACTTCCCAGCAAATCTTGTGGTTGTTTTATCTTAGATTCACTGTACTACAGAAGATATAAGTGTCCATTTCTGTGGACAAGGGAAAATGAGTTGTGTGCTTTGTGTGGTTTTTAGTAGTTTTTGTTTTCTTTGAGGATGGCAGTTTGTTTGTTTTTTTTTTTTTAAGAGCATCTGGGGTGATTAGTTGGATGTTAAACTTCTAATACAGCATACTTCATCACATGGGTGGTAGTAACTTAATTTTATTTGTGTATGGGAATACTAGGTTCTAACTAATGGGATTTGATACAGATATATCTTATCTATCTATACATGCCTACGTCCAAAACACCCAAATACAAATGTTGACAGATGATGACAGTTACTATCTGTTGTCTTGTTTGCAACCATGGAACTAGAACCTGATTATGCTTAGTGGGAATGCCCAAGATAAGCGTGACTTCAACTGTTTTGGCAAATTGCCTCCTGGGTATGTTCTGAGCAGTGTCTGTATGTAGGAGGGGTGCTTACATTTTTATTAATTCTCAGTACTAGTTGCATCTGTAAAATGCATTTGAATTAAGAAGAGTTCAAATTTCCTCAGTATTTAAAACCCAAACTTTCATTCCAATATGAAGAAATAAGGAAATGTCCTTAGAAATCAGATAGGTAAATCTAAAAGAAGAAATGATGCTGTTTTTGTAGTTTACAATTTAGGGTTAACAGATTGTTAGAGAGAGATTACTACCAGGAGTTTTGCTGATACCTTAAATTTTATTTCAGTGTTTTGAATCTTCAGATACAATGCTGTTGCTGCTGAATGTAGTAGTTACCTTCTTGTGCCACAGCATGAATGCAAGTCTGACTTCATGGTGATTGCCCTACTTAGTATTTAATATTTCTGGAAACTTTGGGCTATCTTACTATGTCTTCATGAAAGACTGTCATGATTGTTCTTTTAGAAGAAGAACTGCATATAAATATCTTGTAAAGATTCTTTAAACATCTGTTATTTATGCTTAACTGTAGGTGTATTTCTTGCTATCTCATAATACTTCAAAACTATGTAGAAGTAACAATATAATATGCATTATAGACTGAACATACTGTCAAAAACTGCAAAATAAAAGGGTTATAATTTTGGAACCAGATATTAGGTAACAGTGAGCTTATTTTAGTCTCAACAGTATACTTGAATGCAACCTAATCTGAAATACTGATTGCTAGTTGATGTGTTTTTTAAGTAGAAATTCATCTTGCTATCAAGTCTTTTATGTATAACTGAATGAAATTAAAGTATGTGAATACATTGCATGTGATGTATCTACGTTGCTTTTCAATTCAGCTGAAATACTTGCTTATGCCAAGCTTGCACACACCCACATAAGCATACACACGTGTTTATGTGTCTGGAGCCCTGATACACTGTGATGATTCAGTGTAAATAGACCATTGTGTGAGGCTGTAATCCCCTAGGTATTTATAATCACGCTTACGTGTCTACTGTTGATGAAAACAGGGCTAGATAGGCATATTTTATTAATGGTCATGTTTATAGAACTGCTTTACTGACATTTGAGTTTTCTGTAGCTCTCACCACTGATACTACTATTTAGCAAATACTCAGTCTTAATATAAGCCTCTTTCTAGTCTGTGGGTTTCATTCAACTGTAGGCTGCTGCTCTGTTGGTTCATGACTTAGGGAGCCACTGGTCAGAACTGTTTTGCAGCCCTTTGCTGCAGGGGGGTTAGAGGCATGAGCACCATGGCCCAGGAATGGTTGTTTCATACTGTGAAATGTAAACCTCAGCCTAATTCAGTTGATGTAAAGAAGAGTGCTGTGCATTACCCATTTGTGCCTCACTGTTGTTGGACACCTGTTTGTAAGGACTTACCTAACACACTTTGATAAATATAAAATTCTTTTTTCTTCTTCTCCCATTTGCCTTGTTTTGAGACTTTTACAGCTCTGATTCTTAGGATAATATACTAGTAATAGTTTGGTAGCTTATTTCTCAACTTTGTATAACTGCTTTCTTATGATATTTGAGCTCCATATTCAAATCATTTTTATAGTATTTGTCTGAATATTTGTTTATAAGAAAACCTATTCTCATGTATAAACTGGATAAAACCATTTTGGTTGAAACGTATAAAAACAGTTATTCTTGAGAAATTTGCTTGTTATTTTCTACTGTATAAGTTCAAAAGCCATTGCTAGAATATGTATTACTGCATTATACTTTGTTTTGTTTTATTTTTTCTGCCTCAGGAGCTGATACAGAATGCAGAAGATGCTGGTGCCACAGAGGTTAGGTTTCTATATGATGAAACTCAGTATGGAACAGAAACATTATGGTCAAAGGACATGGCACAATATCAGGGTAAGTATAAGTTTTATTAAATTTGGCCATTATTTTTCCATATGCATGTTGTTTGGGGTTAGCTGTCCTGGCTATGTCCCCTCTGAGCTCCTTAGCAGCCCCAGCCCACTCACTGTCTGGGCCACATGAGAAGCAGAAAAGGCTTTGGCTCTGCATAAGCCCTGCTCAGTGATAACTAAAACAGCTCTGTGTTATTGTCACTGTCTCCAGCACAAATCCAAAACACAGCCCCCAGCTACCATGAAGCCCAAGCCAGCACACCAGTTTTTAAAGTAAAAATTACCTGTGCCCTTTACATTTCAGCATTTTCCAGGCAGTTCAGTTTTCTTCCCCATCCCATTTTTCCCTTGACTGTACACCTAGCTTTGCTCCATGTTGTCTGTATATTGCAAATCCAGCTTCTTGAAACTTTAGTTTTTTACATCATTTACTATGGCTTTGTGAGATAAAGGACAATTATGTATTTAATAATTATTATAAATATTACATTTAAAATTAGTTTGCATAGTCATCCCTAAAGGCATTCAGTTGTGATTTGAAGTTTCAATGACAGATGATCCACTACTTCTTTCTTCCAGCTTTTTTTCAGTTGTTAATCAGCCTTATTATGTCTTCTAATATGAATTTGTCTTACTTTCTAGACACAGATTATTGTTTTATCTTGCCTTATATTCCCTTCCAGTAGAGGTGTCTTCAGACTGTGACTAGTACATTTTTCAAACATCTTTTTGATAGTCTGAACAGATTGAGTTTAAGCCTTGTGCCACATGACACTTCTTTCAGAAGTTTTGTTGTTTTCTGCTTTTTGTCCAGTTTTTCAGAATCATTCTTTTAAAATGAGGATGTAAGAATTAAATAACACACCAGAATATAAATCTAAGTACCATTTATAGAGGTAAATTAATCTCATTGCTTTTGCTTTTGCATTTTGCATTTTTTTTCATTACCAGGCATAATTTGATGTCATCTTAGAGTCATAGCTTCCCCATTAAATTTGCACATGCATATACTTCAAAGAAATGCTTTCTCAGGTCTGTGAGTTCCTTTCCTAGAAGTTTTAAACATTAAATAGTTTTCTTCTTCTGTCCCCTTTTTAACTCTTGCCTGTTTATTATAGGGCCAGCATTTTATGCATATAATGATGCAATTTTCACCCCCGAGGACTGGCATGGTATACAGGAAATAGCAAGAAGCAGGAAGAAGGATGATCCCCTGAAAGTTGGAAGATTTGGAATTGGCTTTAATTCAGTTTATCATATAACAGGTAATCTTAGTAGTGTATTTTAAAATGAAATGTTAGTAGTAATGTAAGTAGTTAGTAATGTATTTTAAAATGAAAGTGTTGAATTTTTAAATAGTTAAATTACTTTAGCTATTCATAAACATTTAATATTTTCTCTATAATGTGTTTTAAAATTACTTCATGGCTAGATTTTCTTATGAAGCATTCCTGTTTTTCTCTAATCCTATAAGGTATCTGTTTGATTTTTGAAGGTTTTTGAAGATATTTCTATTAACATAATCATGTACTTAGTCCTTTACATTGAAATGAACATTTCTTTACATTGGTGTTTCAATTATACACTGCTGTTCATTTTATAGAGACTCATAATACAGGATAGGTATCCAAGTAGAAGTGTGAAAGTTCTACTCACTAGACCGAAAGTCTTCTGCAGGTTCTTTGGATAGTAGTGATTTTTATTTATTGCTAGAAAAGATATGTAATAGAGGCATATGCACATTTACACTTGAAAGAGATAGAACATACTGTTTTGCAAACTCTTAATATTCAGTCTTGAAATCTGTTATTCTCCCAGAATGTTTTATTGTTGTACAGAAGAAGCATAAATGATGCTTACAGTCTCCACAGTAAAAACAATGCAGGGGGAAAAAAAAGGTAAAAATTTTTACCTTGTGAAGTGAATTTGTAAGACACATGATATTTTAAAAATATGTTTTACCTAGCTGAGCATGAATAAAATTAATACATTCTGTCATTTGATAATTCTGCGAATTTGTGCTTTTAAACGTATAGAATTACTGTGATCCAGCCTTCAAGATCTGCAAAGTATGAATCTAGTAGAACATACACGTAGTAAATTAATTAGTTGTTTTTTTTTCTTGAAAATAGTGGAAACATAAAAGTATGTAGTTGAAGGAAGTTGAAAGCAACTTCCTGTTGTTCATTGTCAGTTAGAATTCAAATGGTTGAATGAGTATTTATATATTCAGCTGCAGAATAGGTGTATGCTTGTTTCTTCCCTGTTAGTAAGCACTGAATTATGTTATCAGAATCACAGAATCATGTAGGTTGTAAAAGACCTTTAAGAACATTGAATCCAACCATAAGCCTAATGGTACCAAGTCCACTAAGCCATGTCCCTAAGGGTCACATCTTCATGTCTTGTCAATACCTCCAGGGATGGTGACTCAGCCATTTCCCTGGGGATTGTACTCAATTCATCACAGTTTTAGAATATTTTATTCTTACCTTTTAAAAATTTTTTCCTCAACACTCTATTTTTAAAGTATGTTGTTTTAGGTTTATTAGTAATTGTTGGTTTTTATGGATACAGATGTCCCTAGCATCTTCAGTGGTGACCAGATTGGAATGCTTGATCCCCATCAAACCCTCTTTGGACCTCACGAGTCAGGCCAGTGTTGGAATCTAAAAGAAGACAGCAAGGAAATAAATGAACTTACAGACCAGTTTGCACCTTTCATTGGTGTATTTGGCAGCACTAAGGAAACCTTTAAGAATGGAAACTTTCCTGGTACATTTTTTCGTTTCCCACTTCGTCTGCAGCCTTCCCAACTGAGCAGCAATGTTTATGACAAACAGAAGGTCTTGGAGCTGTTTGAATCCTTCAGAGCAGATGCAGACACAGTATTGCTTTTCCTGAAGAGTGTTCAGGATGTTTCATTGCACGTGCGGGAAGCTGATGGAACAGAGAGGCTGGTTTTTAGAGTAACTGCCAGTGAGAACAAGGCCTTGAAACATGAAAGACCCAATTCTATCAAAATCCTGGGAACTGCAATAAATCAGTATTGTAAGGGAGTTCCAAGCAATAGCATAACATGTGTGACATACCATGTAAATATAGTTGTAGAAGACGAGAGTGTTAAGGACGCACAGAAAACATCTTGGTTAGTGTGTAATTGTGTGGGTGGTCGAGGAATGTGCACAGAACTGGATTCTTTAGCTGATGACTTGAAATTTGTTCCTACTATTGGAATAGCCATGTCTTTAGCGACTAACGAGGAGGAAAATGGAGCTGTAGCAGACTTTTCAGGAAGAGCATTTTGTTTTCTGCCTTTGCCTCCGGGTGAAGAAAGCAAAACTGGACTTCCAGTTCATGTTAGTGGTTTCTTTGGTCTCACAGACAACAGGAGGAGTATCAAATGGCGAGAGTTGGATCAGTGGAGAGATCCAGCAGCTTTGTGGAATGACCTTCTTGTGGTAAATATAGTGCCTAAGGCATATACCACCCTTATTTTGGAAGCTATCAAACGAATGGAGACTGAGAAGAGTTCAGATTTTCCATTGTCACCTGAAAGAATTTATAGGTTATGGCCTGATGAGAATAAAATCAGGGTACCCTGGAAACCAATAGTAGTACCTCTCTTTAAAGACCTGCTCCAGCATACAGTTATTTACTCAGTGAGTAATCAATGGATAAAGGTGGAACAGGTGCACTTTTCTGAAATGGATGAGAGTTTGGAGTACACGCAGTCTGTTCTCAACTACCTCCAGAATTCAGGGAAGCAGATTGCTAAGGTACCAGCAAATATTGCTAGTGCAGTGCATCTTACTCTTTCTGCTGCTAAAGCTGTGAAAAAAGTGACTCCTGCTGTAGTGCGGCAAGTCCTAAGGAAATCTGGGCACAGTGGACCTGCTGAAGAAAAGCTTCATCTTTTAGAATTTGTGCTTTCTGATGGAGTCTACAGTGAACTAATTGGATTGGAGCTTTTGCCTTTACAGAATGGGAATTTTATTCCTTTTTCCTCATCCGTGTCAGAACAGGATATAGTTTACATAACCTCAGAAGAATATCCCAGGTATGCTTAATATTTGTAATGCTGTGGGGAGGGTTTTTGCCAGGTTTTTTCTTTTTTTAAAATTTATATGTTAAAACAGAGCTTCAGACTCCTTTGCTTGTCAACAAACAAGGTATGCAACAGCCTGTATTGTGATGAAATAAGGCATAGATAGAACTCAATTTTCTGTGTATATATGTATATATCTGTGTGCATATGCCTCATTTGAAAAGTTTGACACCCATTTGCCATTAACCCTTTATAAAAGCATTGCATGATCTACGCTTTAAGAGAATACCTCAGGGTACAATTCCAGTTCATTTTCTTTTTAGAATTACAAATAGGAGAAGATTAGCAACATGCATACTAGGAAGTTCATTAAATTAGATAATGCTAAGGGCTTTTTTTAAACTTAAGCCTTGAGATTATGTCTGGCTTTTATTTTTTATCACAACACTTAATTTCAGTGAGGTAGTACTAAAAACTGGTTTCAGGAAATAAGCCGATACTATGATGAGCTGTCTTTTGCATCTGCTCTTCCTTTGCTCTCTCCAGTCCCTCTCCAATTAGTTTTTCTTCCTTGCTTATTTCCCAGCTGCATCAGTGCTCCAGTTTGGTTCTCATTTCATCAGCCACCAGAGCTTGCACTGACACTGGGGAGGGGATAGCAAAGGGCAGGCTAGCTGGAATGAATGAGCTTGGGGTCACTGGGGAGAAAGCATGACTACTGCTTTTTATGTCCGTACTGGATTATGCATGTATTAAATACTTGTTAAATCTGGACCATTCTGCACACAATGTCTAAAGACATAAGGCTTGAAGTCACTCAGACACACCAGATGTTTCCTCTTAAAAAGTGCTACCCCTATGCATGATTACAATGAGCCCTCCTTCTCCTTTGCCTCAGAATTCCACTAATGTCCAGACCCTCAACTTGAGAGAATGTGACACTTGGCATATGTTTTGTTGCTTTTACTGCTCTATGGACTGTTTAAAAGGGAAGAAGAGGTGGGTTGGGGTGTGCCCATATAGGTATTATTAAGGTAAAAAGTGCTTCAAGTGAGGTCCTTATGTAAATTGTGTTTTGACTATACATATAGACAGCCAATCTTAAAGAAAAGTAGTTGGATGCAAGTGACTTTTCTTCTCATGTTTCTTGAAAACAATTTGCATATCTTCAAGCCTGCTGCTGTTCTATTTTTGCTATATTCTAAACAGAATCACAGAATGGGTCAGGTTGGAAGGGACCTCAGGGGGTCATCTGGTCCAACCTCCCAGCTCAAGCAGGGCCATCCCAGAGCACATGGCATAGGGTTGTGTCCAGTGAGGAAGGCTCCACAGCTTCTCTGGGCAATCAGTACTCATTCCAGTACTAGGTAGTTGCACAGTGCAGAAGTTCTTCCTCATACTCAGCTGGAAATTCCTGTGCATCAGTTTCTGCCCATTGCCTCTTGTCCTATTGCCTGAATCCTTGGCACCACAAAAAAGAGCCTGGCTCCACCCTCATGTCACCCTCCCTTCAGATACATACAGACATGGATGAGGTCCTCTCTCAGCTGTCTCCTCTTGAGGCTCATGAGGCCCAGCTTCCTCAGCCTTTCCTCATAAGAGAGCTACTCCAATGCCTTGATCATCTTTGTAGCCCTCTGCTGGACCCACTCCAGGAGCTCCATAAATTTAAACCCATATACAAAGACCCATAATCTTTTTTTGTTCTAAATGATTCAGATTATTTGTCAAGGGATTAAAGCTACTTGGGGCCTATGATTCTAGTGTCTTTTTCTTAAAAAAAAGTTTTTTAGCATCGACTGTGAGATTATTTATCTTTTGTTGTTCTTTCATTTTGTTAATCCTTCCAGAAGCTCAGCAAGTATATTAATACAGAAAACATTCCCATGATGAGAATAACAAATTAGAGCCCTGCTTCAGACTAGTCATAAGATACTTTTTTTGAAACTTAAGGATACCAATATTTCTTATTCAGTTCATGCTCCATTGGTAATGGACCTGGTTTGATTAGCCTTGTGAAAGTGATACAAAAGCATATTTTAACAGGCATAAAGCTCCTTGCTAGTGGTGATGAAACAGGAATTTCAAATAGTAATGCTTTCTTTGCCTCTATTCTTGCCTACATCAAGTATCTTTAATTCTAATGTTTTAAGTATGATAAATTATGCATGTTAGATGTTTCAAAACCCTTTCAGTTCAGGAGATTGGTTCTTATTCAAATTTGGAGCCTGCTAAGAAGGTAAAATGAGCTCTTTGAAATTTTCTTTCTACTAACTGTGGAAGAACAAGATTCTGTGTTGGTTTATGTCTAATGAACACACCTGCAATCAGAATTAAACTGGATATTTATTTTTGATTTCACAAAGACCAAAGCCCTGAAAGCTGATTTAGTTTTAAGTGCCAAAGTAAGAGATGGGGAGGATGAGACTGACTCTTGGCACAATAATTTTAAGTATTGACCGCAGATCTTCTGAAATCTGCAGATCTTTTCAAATCCACAGGTCTGTGTGACATTCTAGAATTATGTGTTGTAGTTTATGTAAACTTTTCAAGCAGAATTCTAAGAGACATAGAATAGTAGGTGCTATTTTTTTTTGTTAGAGTACAAATAGGTGAAAGTAGTTTTTTAATCCCAGTTTTTCTATCAAAGAAAACTTCCTTAGACTTGCTTTGAAAAGTAGTTGGAAAAAGTACTTTCTTACTACTCTCTGCCTCTAAATGTATAACTTTTTTATTTGTCAGAAAATACCCATTGAAAGCCCTGGTCTGCATATGCACGATTGCTTTGCATGCTACTCTGTTCTACCATGATGGTTACCAAGCTGGTGATGTCTATACAGTAACACAAATAAATGAGGCTTTGCTTAAGTGTGGGGGGCCTCTTTTTTATTCTTTTTCTCTTTTTTCATGGTGTGCTAGATCACTCTTTCCTGGCCTGGAGGGAAGGTTACTCTCTGATGACCTGAAGCCTGAGGTCCTTGCTTCTTTGAAAGAAGCCGCCAAAAGCCGAGGTAATGTGTCTTTTGTATTTTCTTACAGAACTTTTAATGGTTCAAGCAGACTAGCTCTAATCCCAAGTTTAAAGTAATGTCTCTGGAAGTTGACTTCCCATAAATAAGACAGTAATCTAAAAAAAACCCATTAAGATATGATAGACTTCTTTGAATTGAAATGACACAAATGAAAATTATAAATGAAAATTATAAATGAACAAAAAGGCAAAGGAAGAAAGATTAAAATTTGTGATAACATTTAGTAAAATGTATTCAAGGATGAAGAATTTTATTCAAATAGTATTCTTCCACCTAAGACAGTCTTAATTCTGTTTTATATTTATAGTATTTGCATATGCAATAGGTGTGGCATGGTTTCAGTACTGTGGATCATCTTTTAATTCACAATTGCAAGTGATCACTTCAGTACATTTGTTTTAAACCAGGTTAAATCAGTTTAAGCATCTAGCTCGTGCATACTGTAGATCAAATAATTTCATCATGTGTTCCCTGATTCTTAATTCATGGTTTATGGTTATGTCGGTGTGGGCCTACTGAAATACTCCCAGTCATGATCAAAACACATGGTGAAGGAGTTTGTTCTATCTATAGATAAGATATGTCTATGTTTAACTGTCTTCACAATTTTTTTTCTGGTACCTATTCTTCTCAAAGTTTATCTGCACTTACCTTTCCACCCTTGTGTTTACCATTTGATTGATAAATTTGAAGCCTAAATCTCAGAAATATTTTCATGTAAACACAATTCACAAATCAAGCCACTTTTTAGTTCACCATATATTAATACTATTTAAAAGTAAGTGGTTCTTCAATGTCTAGAAAATGTACTTTTTAGGAAAAGATTCTTGTATCTTTTTTTGTTTTCAATTACTTGATTCATCAGAATTCTTTCTTAGTCTGACGATGTTAGAACTAGATGTAGAATATTGTTATTCACAGTCTTGATTTGTTTTTCTTTATATCCTTTATTATGATCTTCAGTCATTTAGTCCCTGTTTCTTCTATGTTTTGACCTTTTTTCCTCTTCAATCCTTTAAATCTTTCCTCTTTATTATTCTTTTGTTGAGTTCTAAAGCTCCTCCTTTCTCCATGTTTTGATCATTCCTTCATTATCAAACACAAAAGAAAAATAAGGTAATCCTGAGGCAAGATGATAAATTTTTAAACTATAGCAAAGCACTTGTGAAAAAAATAAAATAATCTATTAACTTTTTGCATAGAGTAAAACATGTAAATATTTAATATAAAATGTATTAAATATATTAAATCCATGACTTTTTTGAATATGAAGGACATCAAGTTTGAAATTATTACAAAGAAAACCCTTTTTTTAAAAAGCAGAATTTTCAAAGTCCTATCAGCATATTACATGATGGATACTGTGTCTGTTAATGCACTAGAATATGCTTAATTTTTTTTTTCTCTACTGTTAATTTCCCTCTGTCCTGTTTTTAAGCAGGATGTAAAGTACAGGGAATGTTTGTGATCTAGTATAGAACCAAAAGGAGCTACTGTTTAATAGTACCTTTTAAGGAATGGATATATAAGTATCAAGACAATGACAGTGAGTTAGATGGATGAAGGTTTCCTGTAAGACAGCAATGTTAGTATTGAAAAATGGCTGTTCTGTGTGATGAAACCTTGAGCAGATTTTTGAAATGTACTTTCCTAGACAATTTCCTCTGAGTGAATGTCACAAAGCGGTCTAAAAGCAGGCTTAAATTAAAAAACAGAGCAAAACAACCAAAACAAAATACGGTATGTGCTTGAATACATCTTAAACAGAAAATACAGAGGTGACAGAAACAGAAAAACCCCTGTATGTTATTAAACCAGTCCCTTGCTGAGTTCTAGGATATTTCTTCCCTTGCAGGCTTGGTCTCAGAACTGCAATGAAGTATTTCTACTCCTTTTATTTATTGGGGAAATTCTGGGTCACATTTAAGTCTTGCTTCTTATTGCATTTAAGTCTCTCTCTTATTCTGGCAATTTGGATGATATTTTTCTAGGGACTTGTTCTTGGTAGTATGCCTCCCATTCATTAGAAGAACATATTTTTGTAAATAAATATGGCAAATATTCTTCTAAATGTTCTCAGAATTATTAAATAGTATTAGATAATCCTTTACAAGATTAAGGTGTCCTACTTTTCATTCTTCCTCCTCATAAATTAGTCTTCACTCAATGATTCTGCATAATTGTACAACTGCACTACCATAAAATTTGTATGTAACTATAAATAATAAGTATTAGAGGGGGTTTTGACAGGTGTAGAAATCTTAATCTGTCAAAAATTTTATTTATATAGCTGTAGAAATTACATCAGAGAGATTTCTGCTACAATTGTAGAAATAGAAACTTTTTATAATATTTCTTTGAGATGGGATGCAATTGTTTTTATTGTGTTGTTCAAAGGCAAACAGATCTGACTTTTACTCTCCTAAAATGTGAACTGTATTTGTCTAGTTAGTAACTGTTTCTATACTTAGTGTCTTAATATGTAGTTCACAGGCTGTTTTCTAAAAATGGATTTGATTATATTCTAGCCCAACAGCTTCTGTGGGGATTTTCAGGTATGGTTATTAATTGAAGATGTACTGGTTTGGACTGAAGCTTGATATTTGTGTGAATTTGGTGATTAGCTTTTCTCATTGCCCCAGCTTTCTTGTAAAAAAACTTGCCGAATAGTGCTGCCAAGACATAACAACTAACATAATTAGAAAAATATTTCTAAATACAGTTGAGGGGAAAATGCATATTGATGAGGAAAACCTTGTGATTACGTTACATGGAAATTATCAATATCTTTGTTGGTTTATTTATATATATTTAATAATTTTACCTGCAGGAAGATTTCTAGTCTTCCTGGAAAGAGGAGGTATCCTCCTCTTTTTTAAAACCCATATTTTTAACTTCTCAAATTAAAACAATGGGGTTTAAGTTGAGCTTTTAAGTAGATTCTTATCTTCCATGGGCCCTTTCCATAAGTTTTCCTCACTTTTACAGGGCTGATGTGTTTACCTGGTTTTGTGTTCAATGGAGCTATCAGTCTGTAGCTCTGTAGGCATTAAGTGAAAGAAAAAAGATTTTTTTCTGAAGGATGTCTATAACTGCTCTCAATCTTTATTTGGACTGTTGCCTTCAAGAAGATAGTAATGTTAACTAGATGTGTGATGAAAGATCTGAAATTCAAAAAGATGTCTTGCTTTCACTTCTGTCATTATTTCACTTCTGTCATCATTTCTGATGCATTGGGAGGTAGTGATATTTTTTTATTCTGTGCTCTTTTTCTTCCAGAAGTTCTGTAGTTTTTAAGTATAAACTTTCCTAATGATAATTAAGACATGAGTGTAAAGACATATTTCTTTTAGTGAGAACATCAGTAATAAGAATATATATATAGAATATCGGTAATAAGAATAAACATATAGACTTAGTTTCAGCACTTCCTACCTGAGTCTTATTTATTGTCAGTTTTAGTTGTAAGAGCAGCTGCACCTGAACCACTTTGCTATATCTAATAAATAATCTTTCAAATCTATTTAACATTTCCAGCTATAGACAAATAAAGGATTAGATTTTTATTTACCACTAGGCAAATAAGTTGGGTAAAGAATTAACTAAAAAAAAAATAATTTGTAGTTCAGTTCTAAATCTCTAGTTGCTATATTTGCCTGAGAACGTTTGTGTTAAACTAACAAATATAATAACATACTGATAATTTTCAAATTGTTTATATTTTCATACTAATATGGAATGTATTTTCTTTTAATTAACTCCTGAAAGTAAAGGAAGCTGGTATCTGCAGTCCTGGTTAACAAACTTTTTTTTTCTACAAAATACAGGGTACAGATTAGACTTTTATTCCTTGTTTTCTTTTTTCTTTGTCCCCTGAAGCCATTTGCTAAGTAACTCTGCTCTGTGATTTTCACAGCTTTTCCCTTTTGCTGTAATTTCAGGGAGGCCATGCACTCAGCTGCAGCTCCTGAACCCAGAAAGGTTTGCCCGGCTCATTAAAGAAATTATGAACAGTGTGTGGCCTGGGAGAGATGTGGTTGTACAGTGGTATCCAGGCTTGGAAGAAAAAAAGCACCCATCAGTTTCCTGGCTGAAGATGGTCTGGAAGAATCTATACATACATTTTTCTCATGACTTGAGTGTGTTTGATGAAATGCCGCTTATCCCCAAGACACTGCTGGAGGAAAATCAAACATCGGTGGAACTGGTTAGATTTAGGAATCCATCACCCATCATTCTGGAAGATGAATCTGACACTCAGCTCCCAGAATATTTAGCTGATATTATTCAGAAAATTGGTGGAGTTGTACTTAAGAAACTGGATATTTCTATTCAACATCCACTTATAAAAAAGTATGTGCATCCACCATTGCCAAGTGCTGTTTTACAAATAATGGAAAAAATGTCCTTACAGAAATTATGCAATCAGGTTGCGTCATTCCCACCGACACATAAAGATGCTCTTAGGGCATTCTTAGCTAGTTTAACAGATGCAAATGAAAAAGAGAAGAGAATTATTCAGGAATTGCTAATATTTAAAAAAATTGAAAAATTGTCTGATGAAAGTGTCCCTGTTTTTACTGGGCTAAAAGGTAGTAAGGTTTTACACCACACTGCCAAAATTCCTCCTGGTCTAAGGTTTTCTGTTCCAATAATTGACAGCAGTGATGAAGCAACTATTCGCTTAGCTAATTTGCTGAAAATAGAACAGCTAAAGAGCACAGACTGCTTGAAGTTTGTTATAGAAGACATAAGAAGTGATTTTTATTCATATGATGAAACAGCACAGATCATGCAATGGGTTCTTGAAAATCTGACTTTTCTGAAAAATGAGAATACAGATGTGATAGATTGGCTGACACCACTAAAGTTTATTCGGATCTCACCGGAAAAGATAATGTCAGCAAACGAACTCTTTGATCCTGAGGTAGAACTTCTGCAATATTTGTTTTATGCTGAGGAGGAAAGTTGCTTCCCCCCTGTTATTTTTACATCCTCAGATATTCTTCATTCACTAAGACAAATAGGCTTAAAAAATGAAGCAAATCTTGACGAAAATGATATCTTGAGAGTGGCAAAAAAAATTGAAAGTTTGCATTCTGACTCCAACACCGATCATGATTTGCTATTAAGAAAAGCTAGAACTCTCTTAACAATTTTGAACAAAAACCATATGCTGCTTCAATCATCTGAAACAAAAGCTGCAATGAAAAAGATAAAATGGATTCCTGCAAGTAAGGAAAGGCCTCCAAATTATCCAGGGTCCTTGGTTTGGAAAGGAGATCACTGTAATCTGTGTTCACCACCAGAAATGTGTGATATATCACATGCAATTTTAGTTGGTTCCTCAGTTCCTCTTGTGGAAAATGTACTGTTGGATATAGAGAAAGCACTTGGCATCCCCACCAAGCCCAGCATAAAAGCAGTCTTGAAACATTTCAAGGTGGTAGTTGATTGGCATAGTTCTAAAACCTTCAGTGATGAGGACTATTATCAATTTCAGCATATCTTGCTTGAGATTTATGGATTTATGCATGATCATCTAGAAGAAGGGAAAGAAGCTTTTAAAGCCCTGAAATTTCCCTGGGTTTGGACAGGTAAAACATTTTGTTCCCTCACACAAGCAGTTATAAAATCAGTTCCTGATCTTGATCTCCAGCCTTATCTACATTATGTTCCAAAAACTATGGCAAAGTTTCACCAGTTGTTTAAATGTTGTGGTTCAATTGAGGAGTTAACGCCAGACCATGTTTCTATGGTCATTCAGAAAATATATCTGAAGAGTGAGCAGTCTCTCTCGGAACAAGAGAGTAAGCAAAGCCTTCACATTATGTTGAGCATCATAAGATGGCTGTACAGCAATCAGATCCCCGCGAGTCTGCATACGCCCATGCCACTGTACAGTGGCAAACTTCCTTATAAACTTGCAATGAAGCCAATTCATGAGTGCTGTTACTGTGACATCAAAGTTGATGACTTAAACGATCTGCTTGAGGATTCTGTTGAACCCATAATTTTGGTGCACGAAGACATACCAATGAAAACCGCTGAGTGGTTAAATGTCCCATGCCTTAGCACAAGATTGATTAATCCAGAAAATATGGGGTTTGAGCAATCTGGGCAAAGAGAGCCTCTGACTGTGAGAATTAAAAACATATTGGAAGAATACCCTTCCATTTCAGATATCTTTAAGGAGCTTCTTCAAAATGCTGATGATGCTAATGCAACGGAATGTAATTTCCTGATTGACATGAGAAGAAATATGGATATAAGAGAGAACCTTCTGGATCCAGGAATGGCAGCATGTCATGGCCCAGCTTTGTGGTCATTCAATAATTCTGAGTTTTCCGACTCTGATTTCCTAAATATAACTCGATTAGGAGAGTCTCTAAAAAGGAGTGAAGTTGACAAAGTAGGAAAATTTGGACTGGGATTCAATTCTGTTTATCATATCACTGATGTTCCTATTATTTTGAGCCGGGAATTCATGATTATGTTTGATCCAAATGTCAACCACATAAGTAAGCATATCAGAGATAAATCTAACCCTGGCATCAAAATCAACTGGAGTAAGCAACAGAAGAGACTGAGAAAATTTCCAAATCAGTTTAAGCCATTTATAGGAGTTTTTGGTTGCCAGCTACCACTGACAGTAGAATCTCCCTATAGCTACAAAGGGACACTTTTCAGGCTGTCCTTTAGGACTCAGCAGGAAGCTAAAGTGAGTGAAGTCAGCAGTGCATCCTACAATACAGCAGACATTTACTCTCTTGTGGATGAATTTAGCATTTGTGGTCACAGACTGATAATATTTGCTCAGAGTGTAAATTCAATGGTTTTGAAATACTTGAAAATTGAAGCAGATGATCCTGGCGTGGCACAAGATGTTGTCACTATCAGAAAAAATCTGTGTTCTTCCAAAGCCTTGAGTGCACCAAATGTAAGTGTTTTAAAGGAAGCAGCTAAACTCATGAAGGTGTGCAGCAGCAGTACTAAAAAGCTTCCCACGGAAACACCAAAGTCATCATGTATCCTGCAGATAGTGGTAGAGGAATTTCACCATGTGTTCAGGCGGATTGCTGATTTACAGTCTCCACTTTTCAGAGGTACCGAAGAAGATCCAGCTGCTTTCTTTGAAATGGCTAAATCAGGACAGACGAAAAGATCAGGTGATGAATTGCCACAGAAAACAGTAGATTCAACAACATGGCTTATATGTTCTTGCATGGATGTTGGAGATGCTTTGAAATTTTCTTTGCATGAAAGTGGACGAAGACTAGGCCTAGTTCCCTGTGGTGGTGTAGGAGTGTTGCTGTCTGAAACCCAGGATCAAAAATGGATTGTGAAACCTAATTGTAACAACATAGGTGAAGTATTCTGCTATTTACCTCTGCGAATAAAAACAGGCTTACCTCTCCACATAAATGGCTGCTTTGCAGTTACTTCAAATCGGAAAGAAATCTGGAAAACAGACACAAAAGGAAGATGGAATACAGTATTCATGAGGCATGTTATTGTAAAAGCCTACATAGAAGCCCTTTGTGTCTTACGTGACATGGCAATCAATGGTGAGCTAGTTGACTACAGTTACTGTGCAGTGTGGCCAGATCCCGATTCAGTTCACGATGATTTTTCTGTTATTTGTCAAGGGTTTTATGAGGACATAGCTCATATGAAAAGCAAAGAAGGGATCAAAGTGTTTTCTGATGGTTCATCTTGGGTTTCCATGAAGAATGTAAGGTTTTTAGATGACTCCATACTGAAACGGCCAGATGTTGGGCCGTCAGCCTTCAAGATCTTTCTGAAGTACCTTAAAAAAACTGGCTCCAAAAATCTGTGTGCTGTAGATCTTCCATCCTGGGTAAGGACAGGATTTGAAGAAGCGGGATGCAAATACATATTATCGGAGAACACTTTCTCTGAGAAACAGTTCTTTTCTGAGGTATTTTTCCCTAACATTCAGGAGATTGATCCAGAGCTACGTGATCCTCTGATGCGCTATGTTCTCAATGAAAAACTTGAGGAGTTCTCAGGAATTCTTCGTGCTACTCCATGTATTCCCTGTTCATTGGATGGACATTCATTAGTTACACCATCAAGACTGATCCATCCTGAAGGAAGAGTTGCAAAGTTGTATGATGCTGAGGACGGAAGATTTCCTTATGGTACCACTCAGGATTATCTTAACCCTGTTATTTTGGTTAAACTTGTGCAGTTGGGAATGGCTAAAGATGATATCTTATGGGAAGATCTGATAGAACGTGCAGAGTCAGTAGCTGAAATTAACAAGACTGATCACGCTTCAGCTTGTCTCAGGAGCAGCATTATATTGAGTCTTATTGATGAAAAATTAAAATCTAGAGATCCTAGAGCTAAAGAATTTGCTGCAAAATGTCAAAACATTCCTTTCCTTCCTTTCCTTAGCAAACCAGCGGGCTTCTCACTGCACTGGAAAGGCAGTGATTTTCAGCCTGAAGCGATGTTTTCAGCAAATGATCTTTTCACTGCTGATCATCAAGATATAGTTTGCCTCATACAACCAATTCTTAATGAAAATTCCCACTCTTTTAAAGGTTGTGGTACTTTGTCATTAGCTGTCAAAGAATTTTTGGGTTTACTTAAGAAACCAGCTGTTAATTTAGTCATAAATCAGTTAGAAGAAGTTGCAAAGTCGTTTGATGGAATTACATTGTATCAAGAAAACATCACTAATGCTTGTTACAAATACCTGCATGAAGCGATGTTAGAGAATGAGTCAACAAAAGCCATGATAATTGAACAGCTAACAAACTGTAGTTTTATTTTGGTTGAGAATGTGTATGCTGATCCATCAAAAGTGTCTTTTCATTTGAATTTTGAGGCAGCACCCTATCTCTATCAATTGCCTAACAAATACAAAAATAGTTTCCGTGAGCTGTTTGAAAGCGTAGGTGTAAGACAGGCTTTCACAGTTGAAGACTTTGCTGTAGTTCTGGAATCAATAAATCAGGAGAGAGGGACCAAACAACTAACAGAAGACAGCTTTCAGCTCTGCAGGAGAATAATTAGTGAAGGAATATGGGGCCTCATTAGAGAGAAGAAGCAGGAATTTTGTGAGAAAAAGTATGGTGAGATACTGTTGCCAGATACTCGTCTTGCACTTCTGCCTGCAAAATCTTTGTGTTACAATGACTGTCCGTGGATAAAAGTTAAAGACACAACTGTTAAATATTGTCATGGCGATATTCCAAGAGAAGTTGCAGTGAAGCTTGGAGCAATACCAAAACGCCATAAAGCTTTAGAAAGATATGCATCTAATATCTGTTTTACTACCCTTGGAACAGAATTTGGCCAGAAAGAAAAATTGACTAGTAGAATTAAAAGCATTCTGAATGCTTACCCTTCAGAAAAAGAAATGCTGAAAGAACTCCTTCAGAATGCAGATGATGCAAAAGCTACAGAGATCTGTTTTGTGTTTGATCCTAGACAGCATCCAGCCGATAGAATATTTGATGAGAAATGGGCACCACTTCAAGGACCAGCACTCTGTGTTTACAACAATCAGCCTTTTACAGAAGATGATATTCGGGGAATCCAGAACCTTGGAAAAGGTACAAAAGTAGGGAATCCCTGTAAAACTGGGCAATATGGTATAGGTTTCAATTCTGTTTATCACATTACGGATTGCCCTTCTTTCCTGTCTGGCAACGATATACTTTGCATCTTCGACCCTCATGCGAGATATGCACCAGGTTCAACATCAACAAGTCCTGGCCGCATGTTTAGAGATTTAGATGCAGATTTCAGAACACAGTTCTCAGATGTACTGGATCTCTACTTAGGAAATCACTTTAAACTGGACAATTGTACAATGTTTAGGTTTCCTCTTCGAAATGGAGAAATGGCAAAAGTATCAGAAATTTCGTCAGTTCCGTGCTCAGATAGAATGGTCCAAAATCTTTTGGATAAGCTGCGTACAGATGGAGCAGAACTCCTAATGTTTTTGAACCATATGGAAAAAATTTCTATTTGTGAGATAGAAAAAACAACAGGAGCACTGAATGTCCTGTATTCTGTACAAGGCAAAATCACTGATGGAGACAGACTGAAACGAAAGCAATTCCATGCATCTGTGATCGACAGTGTAACTAAAAAGAAGCAGCTAAGTGAAATACCTGTACAGCAGATTACTTACACAATGGATACTGAAGACTCTGAAGGAAATCTCACCACTTGGTTAATTTGTAACAGGTCAGGCTTTTCTGCCATGGAAAAGGTATCCAAAAGTGTGGTCTCAGCCCACAAGAATGAGGACATTACTCTTTTCCCTCGTGGTGGAGTAGCAGCTTGCATTACTCACAATTACAAAAAACCCCACAGAGCATTCTGTTTCTTACCCTTATCATTAGAAACTGGATTACCTTTCCATGTGAATGGACACTTTGCTCTGGACTCTGCAAGAAGAAATCTGTGGCGTGATGATAATGGTGTTGGAGTAAGAAGTGACTGGAATAGTAGTCTAATGACAGCACTGATAGCACCAGCCTATGTTGAGCTGCTGATTCAGCTGAAGAAGAGGTATTTTCCAGGCACTGACCCTACAGTATCAGTGCTGCAAAACACACCTATTCATGCTGTGAAAGACACTTTAAAAAAGTTTTTATCCTTTTTCCCAGTTAATAGACTTGATATTCAGCCAGACTGGTATTGCTTAGTGAAAGCAGTTTACAGTTGCATTTATGAAGATTTGAAGCGTCTTTTACCTGTTATGAGAGCTCCAAATGTTGATGGTTCTGATTTACATTCTGCTGTTATCATCACATGGGTTAACATGTCTACTGTGAACAAAGGCAGACCATTCTTTGACAATTTACTACAAGATGAATTGCAGCACCTCAAAAATACAGAATACAACATCACAACACGGAAGACAGTGGCTGAAAATGTTTACAGACTAAAGCATTTACTCTTAGAAATTGGATTTAATTTGGTATACAACTGTGATGAGACTGCAAATCTCTACCACTGCTTGGTAGATGCAGATATTCCAGTCACCTATGTGACACCTGCTGATGTACGATTGTTTTTGATGACATTTTCTTTTCCAGACTCTAACTGCCACATTGGAAAGTTACCCTGTCGTCTTCAGCAGACAAATTTGAAACTGTTCCATAGCCTCAAACTCCTGGTTGACTACTGTTTCAAAGATGCAGAAGAAAATGAAATCCAAATTGAGGGTTTGCCACTCCTCATTACTCTGGACAATGTTTTGCAAGTTTTTGATTCAAAGCGACCGAAGTTCTTGACAACATACCATGAATTGATTCCATCACGGAAGGATCTCTTTATGAACACATTGTATTTGAGATACAACAATATTCTGCTCAGCAGTGAAGTAGCAAAAGTCTTTGATATCAGAAGTTTTGCTGAATTGTTATCATCTGTGCTGCCGAGAGAGTATAAAACTAAAAATTGTATGAAATGGAAGGAAAACTTTGCAAGTGAATCTTGGCTTAAAAGTGCTTGGCATTTCATCAGCGAGTCTCTAAATATTAAGGAAGAGCAAGAAGATACACAAGCAAAATTTGATGGTGTTATTGAAACTTTGAAGGACTGGACTTTGCTCCCAGGTGTAAAGTTTACTGTCTCAGCCAATCATCTGGTTGTGCCAGAGTGTGATGTCTTGCTGCCACTCAGCATCATGCACATAGCTGTCTTTCCAAATGCCCAGAGTGATAAAGTCTTCCATGCTTTAATGAAAACGGGTTGCATTCAGCTGGCATTGAACAAAATCTGCTCCAAAGACAGTGCTTTAGTGCCTTTGCTGTCGGGACGTACAGCAAACATAGATAATCCCTCCAGCATTCTGAAAGCCATACAATATATGGTACAGACATCAACTTTCAAGACTGAAAAGTTAGCAGAAAGTGACTTTGAGGCTCTCCTAATGTACTTCAATTGCAACTTATGTCATTTGACATCTCAGGATGACATTAAAATTTTAAAGTCTCTTCCGTGTTACAAATCAATCAGTGGCCGATACATCAGCATTGCAAAATATGGGACGTGCTATGTCCTCACAAAAAGCATCCCATCAGTAGAAGTAGACAGATGGACACAGTCAACTTCATCGGCTTTTCTTGAGGAGAAGGTTCATTTGAAAGATCTGTATACTATGCTTGGCTGTGTCTCTGTCGATGATCTTGAAGTGTACTTGAAACATCTTTTGCCAAAAATTGAAAGTCTGTCTTACGATGCAAAATTAGAACATTTGATCTACTTAAAGAATAGGCTAACTAGCATTGAAGAAACTTCAGAAATGAAAGAACAGCTGTTTGAAAAGCTTGAAAGCATTTTGATCATTCATGATGCAAGCAATAGGTTAAAACCTGCAAAGTACTTTTACGACAGGACTGTAAAAGTCTTTGAAGTTATGCTGCCTGAAAAATTCTTTATACCTCAAGATTTTTTTAAGAAGCTAGAGCAACTTACAAAACCAAAAAATCAAGCGGTGTTCCTTCCATCGTGGGTAACTTTTCTGCGACATATCGGTTTGAAATTCAACATCTCACAGCAGCAGTTACTGCAGTTTGCTAAGGAAATCAGCATGCGAGCAAATACGGAAAACTGGTCTAAAGAAACACTGCAGAATACTGTTGATGTTCTCCTCCATCATATATTTCAAGAAAGAGCTGACCTTTTTTCCGGAAATTTTCTGAAAGAATTGTCTTTAATTCCTTTTCTGTGCCCTGAGCGAGCTCCAGCAGAATTTGTGAGATTTCATCCTCAGTATCAAGAAGTTAACGGAACTCTTCCACTTATACGATTCAATGGGGCACAGGTGAACCCTAAATTCAAGCAGACCGACGTGTTGCAGTTGCTGTGGACATCATGTCCTATTCTTCCTGAGAAAGCAACACCTTTAAGCATCAAAGAACAAGAGGGGAGTAGTCTTGGTGCACAAGAACAGCTTGAGCAAGTTTTAGCCATGCTGAATGTTAATTTGGACCCTCCTCTGGACAAAGTTATCAATAACTGCAGGAACATATGCAATATAACAACTTTGGATGAGGACATGGTGAAAACTAGGGCCAAGGTCCTAAGAAGCATTTATGAGTTTCTTAGTACAGAGAAGAGGGAATTCCGCTTTCAACTTCGAGGAGTTTCTTTTGTAATGGTGGAAGAAGGTTGGAAGCTCCTTAAGCCTGAGGAGGTGGTAATAAACCTTGAGTATGAATCTGATTTTAAACCTTATCTTTACAAGCTTCCTTTAGAACTTGGTACTTTCCATCAGTTATTTAAACATTTGGGCACTGAAGACATAATTTCAACAAAGCAGTATGTTGAAGTTCTAGGTCGCATATATAAGAGCTCGGAAGGAAAGCAATTGGATCCCAATGAAATGCGCACAGTTAAAAGAGTAGTTTCAGGCCTGTTCAAAAGTCTTCAGAATGATTCTGTAAAGGTTAGGAATGACCTTGAGAATATGAGAGATTTTGCCCTTTACCTTCCCAGTCAAGATGGTAGGTTGGTAAAGTCTAGTATCTTAGTTTTTGATGATGCACCCCACTACAAAAGCAGAATCCAAGGTAACATTGGTGTGCAGATGCTTGTTGATCTCAGCCAGTGTTACTTAGGCAAAGACCATGGCTTTCACACTAAATTGATAATGTTATTCCCTCAGAAGCTGAGGCCTCGCTTACTTAGCAGTATACTTGAAGAACAGTTAGATGAGGAGTCGCCCAAAATTTGTCAGTTTGGAGCGTTATGTTCTTTGCAGGGAAGGTTACAGTTACTGTTGTCTTCAGAGCAGTTCATCACAGGACTCATTAGGATTATGAAGCATGAAAATGACAATGCTTTCCTGGCTAACGAAGAAAAAGCAATAAGACTTTGCAAAGCTTTGCGAGAAGGTTTGAAAGTTTCCTGTTTTGAGAAGTTGCAAACAACATTAAGAGTTAAAGGGTTTGCTCCTATTCCCCACAGCAAAAGTGAAACATTTGCTTTCTTGAAGAGATATGGAAATGCAGTAATATTGCTTTACATACAGCATTCTGACAGCAAGGACATAAATTTCCTCTTAGCATTAGCCATGACCTTAAAATCTGCAACTGACAACCTGATCTCTGATACCTCATATTTAATTGCCATGCTGGGTTGTAATGATATTTATCGGATCAGTGAGAAGCTTGACAGCTTAGGCGTGAAGTATGACTCTTCTGAGCCATCAAAACTTGAACTACCAACACCTGGCACTCCTATACCAGCTGAAATTCACTATACACTTCTAATGGATCCAATGAATGTATTTTATCCTGGTGAATATGTTGGTTACCTTGTTGATTCTGAAGGTGGTGATATATATGGATCATATCAGCCTACTTACACCTATGCAATCATCGTGCAAGAAGTAGAAAGAGAAGATGATGAAAGCCCCAGTTTTCTAGGGAAGATTTACCAGATTGATATTGGATATAGTGAATATAAAATAGTGAGCTCCCTAGACTTGTACAAATTTTCCAGACCAGAGGAAAGCTCTCAAGGCAGGGATAGCACACCTTCTACCCCAACCAGTCCTACAGAATTTCCAGCACATGGACCGAGGGCAATTCCACCTATCTTCACTGGTAGAGAAAGCCACAAAACAATGTCCTCAAAACACCACTCTCCAAAAAAGATAAAGTCAAACTCGTTGCCAGAAATATTAAGAGAAGTGACATCTGTGATTGAACAGGCTTGGAAGCTTCCAGAATCAGAAAGAAAAAAGATTATTAGAAGGCTGTATCTTAAATGGCACCCAGATAAAAATGCAGAGAATCTTGATATAGCAAATGAGGTTTTCAAACATTTGCAGAATGAGATTAACAGGATGGAAAAACAGGCCTTTATGGATCAAAATATGGACAGAGCCTCAAGGAGACCATTTTCATCTTCCGCTTCTCGATTTCAGTCAGATAAATTTTCATTTCAGAGATTTTACACTTCATGGAATCAGGAAGCAACAAGCCACAAATCTGAAAGACAGCAGTATAAAGAAAAGTGTCCCTCCTCCACAGGGCCCTCTTTTTCGTCCCAGCGCTTTTTCGTCCCCCCTACGTTCAGGTCCGTTGGCAATCCTGTGGAGGCGCGTCGATGGCTTAGGCAGGCCCGAGCCAACTTCTCAGCTGCACGGAACGACCTTCATAAAAATGCCAATGAATGGGTGTGCTTTAAGTGCTACCTTTCTACTAAACTAGCCTTGATTGCAGCTGACTACGCTGTGAAGGGCAAGTCAGACAAAGACATAAAACCAGCAGCTCTTGCACAAAAAATAGAGGAGTACAGTCAGCAACTTGAAGGACTTTCAAATGATGTTCAGACATTGGAGGCTTATGGAGTAGATAGCTTAAAAACTAGGTATCCTGACTTACTTCCTTTTCCACAGATTCCCAATGATAGGTTTACTTCAGAAGTTGCTATGAGAGTGATGGAATGTACTGCTTGCATCATAATAAAACTTGAAAACTTCATACAACAAAAAGTATAAATTATTTGAAGAGGTAAGGGAACTGTTTTATCAAGAATTAGGTGTTTCAAGTGGTGGCATACAAATGCAATTGTGCAGATTATGGAACATCCAAGAGGTTGCATGGTGCCAAGCAGTTTAGAAGTGTCGTGAACAAAAGTGGATTGTACCGAGGTACCTAGAACTAAAATTTACTTAAATGGGATTTTTTTTCTTAACTGAGCCTGCTGTTAAGCAAACTGTAAAACCTGAATATTTTTTAGAATTTGCAAGGAAATCGAGCTGCAAAAATTAGATGTATGCACAACATTGTGATGAATTGGCATATTATTGAACTGCACTTTATATAACCAAAGCTTAGCTTTCTGTTAGATAAAGCCTGTAATTGTAACTCCTTATTAGATTTATTTCATTTAATGTAATGTTTCTGAAAGGGTAATGTCAGTTTTCAATGTACTAATCTTAAGACTGGACATACAATGAAATGGGAAATGGGATGGAAGTTAAAATAACTTTGGAGAAACTGCTCCAAAGTATTATCTGTATTCTTTTGCGTTCTGTGGACATTCATGTCACCCATAGTAATAATCTTATCAGCTGGATCTGATTATAAATTTGCTGCAGCATCAAACTGTAAACATTCAAAGGATAGTTTAGTACATGTAAATTGGTACAGTTATTTTAAATGCTGAATAATGATACTTGATTTAACATGCCACATCATGCATTGATTGCATTTACTTTATTATAAAATAATTAAGTATTTAATTTACTTTTTCTTTTAGAGTCTGTCATCTTTTGTCTAATGAAAAAGCATGTGGATGATATAAAATCTGTGAACAGAATTATTATATGGTGTTTTAAGATTTTTTTTTGGAACACCAAAACTCAAGTTTTCAGACGCCTAAATGCTTGAGTTCCTTTTTTTCCCTTGCGTGTGTGCCTTTGTGTGTGTACATATATATATATTTTTCCACAAACATTGGTAATAGTACAGTTCAGTAACTTATTTTTGGTGTACACAGAGCACTGTTTTTTGTTACATGTTTAAAGGTGCTGCAATGTAATGCTGGTTTTATTTTGTTATTCACTACAGCCCTTGAGAAATCTGATTATTAGTTCACACTTTTTCTTTTATAGTTTGTAATACTGTTGGTAATGTCATGCTCAACATGTATGTTCAACATTAGCTTTTTGTAAAAAAATTTTTAAAAATAAAAAATGGAAGGATAATGTTAAATGAAAGGATTTTTTTTTTTGCTGGATCAGCCACATTAAACATAAATTCAAACATTTTCCAGTGGCATGCTGTTACACTGTCTTCTTGACAGCACAGTGAAACTGCAATTTAACTTACAGAATACAAAGGAAAATAAACAACAGCAAGCTTGCTGATACAGCTGATATAGCTGTGATAGTGTTGTAATACAAAAACAAAAAATCACAATGAGGTCTGCCTCAGTTTTGAGTAAATTATAAAGGCCTTGATCTCGAAGAAATGTGACAATGGAAAATGATACTGCTTCTGATTGTGGAGACCTATTATTATTATTTTTGCTATTAAATTAAGTGCCATAAATTTAATAAAGAAAAATGCAAACAAATATTTCAGTCCGATGTGTTTTGGTTTTATAATGTAAGCTAACTTTACCTATTATTTGAAGCTTTTATATAGGTAAATACACAATCTTTTTTTGATTAATTCTAAATAATTGTACAAATATTAAAATACTATTGAAAAGTTAACTTGCCTTTTTTTTTTTTTTTGCAATGACATATGTTTGCAGTTTTCTCAAACAAATTGTACATTTTGCTGGTTTTTTTTTTGCAATAAATAGCATGTAAGTAAAACACAAAACCTGGTCTGCCATGAAATAAATTAGTTTAGTTAATTTCCTATATTTTTAAAATAGATTCCTTTGTGGTTCTTGCTTTGTACATCAAGTCAGATGAATAGTCTTCAGACTATACAAAATACTTGAAACGGAAACAGTTTTCATGCTTCTCATTTTAAATGAAGCTAAAACATAAGGTCTCATGGAAGCATGCAAAAGTGTGACAGGAGCACCATGAATAGTTTCCTGTTTTAATGTGAGCTCTTGAGGAAGAAAATCTTCTAAGTGTATAACTGTGTTTTATAAGCAACTTATGTTGTCTTACCAGTATTATTATTATGAACTGTTAAAATGGCTGTGCAGAATCACTAAACTATTCTAACTTTAGTTTTGTTTAGTTTGTATATTCTGCTGAGCACTGACACTGAGAAAGAAAATAGTCCCAGTTCTTAAGAAGCTAATGGTCTGAAACAATTTTAAAGCCTGAGCCAAGTTGAGAAAGAAAACTGGAATGGCACAGAAAATGAATGAATTAATTCTGTTATTCCTGAATTGAAACTAACAATAAAATTTACAGATGACTGCAGAGGGACAGGCAGGAGAGGTGTCTCAGTTGGAAGTCTCTTAGTTTCTTATTTGCTTAACTCACTGTAACAGCTAACATAAATAAAGAGACTTTGTGAGACCAGGAAACCATGTTCGGACAGAACATGATTTTGTAAGTGCCATTTAATTCCTGATTAAAAATAAATAAATAAAATGCTTAATTGATTCTTCCTTTTGGCTCAGCTGGGAGACTTGACAATGTGTCTAAGACAGGTATAGAGGCTAAGAACAGTTAGGATGTGATGATTCTGTACTAAGGATCTGTAGAAGTAAATGTTAGCAGGTTCCACAAAAATACATTTAGCAAGTAATTCTGCACGTTAAATGACTTCTCACTGGAGAAAATATCTTTTCATTCAGGTCTATCTCTTGCCTTCCACAGGTACCACCAGTTTATCTAGGAAAAGCAGCTTCAGTTCTTGTCTCCCAAAATTACAGTTGAGTAGTTTAATAAAAAGTCAGTGGTCTAGGAAGCTGATTCAACTATACACAGAGCAGCTTAAATCTAAGGAACTGCAGTTGGAATAAGCCTTGATAGTCTTGTTACTATCTTGTGCTTTAAAAGCTTTCCTCTCAAACACTGAAGTGTTACACAGCTATTCTAAAAAGCACAGGACACTTGCCTCAACAATTAGTGACAAGAAAAAATATATTTTGTTTGTTAGTGGTTTTGTTCTGTTTTGGTTTTGTTGTTGTTTTTTGTTAAGGACATAGATTTTTGTGTAGCTGACTACCAGAAGAATAAATGGTTTATTGTGTAAAAAATGCAGTTTTCCAATATATGTACTCAAATCATTATCAGTAAAGTTACTGTAATGATTTGTGAAATAGGGTTTAAAATTTACTACAAGGACTGCATTCACTTGGAACTGGTATACTTGGGTTGCTTTAAAAAAGGCTATAATTAAATCTATTGTAATTGCTCCAATTAAAGTAGAGGAATGTAGTACCACCTTTGAGATTTTCTGTTGCTGGATCTAAACCCTTTGAGAAAGGCTGGATTGGTCCTGGGGAACAAAGGAAGAACTGATAGTTCAAAAATAACTAAACCTGGCAGCCAAATTAAATGCTTTCATTTGAAGAAGACACACATTTTTTTTGACACATGAAGGATTTTGTCAATGAATTTTGATCAAAACTGTTTATTTTTTCTTTGGTTTGTTTTCTGGATGATTAATTCAGTAGCACTGCAGTAATTTCTTTGTTTACTTTCACCCACTACTGATTAAGACAAACGAATTCTAGATGTCCAATGAAACCTAATTGTAAAGCATTTTCTAAATTCTGCTAAGTACATTTTTAGCTGGGACCAAGAATTGTGTTCATATTTTTAAATAAAGTACATTTCACATTCTTAGTCTTGTATAAACAATTTTGTTTTAAAAATGAAAACATTCATTTAAGCTGTGTTTCATTTGAATACAAAAGCAGAAGCAGATTGTTCAAAATGTATAAAGTTTATTCAAGAACGTGGTTTCCAATTCTTGCAATTTCCTTTTGCATAAAGCTATATAAAGATAGACAACTGCAAATACTAAAGGACTGTGAAATGGAAAAAAAAAAGCTTATGTTTGCACAATCACCAGTGAAGTTTTTCTATAATTTTTCCACTGTGTAACAATTGCAACCAGTTGCAAGAACAGCTGTAAATAATTCTTTTTGAGGGAGTAAATATGCAAACAAATCAGTTCACTATGCTGGTAGTGATTTTTTTTCTATTTGAATAATGCTTTTGGAAATAAACTAAGAGAACTGCATACTCTCATTTCCCTGTGCCATAATTTTCTGTTACTCTAACTAATTACTGTAGTTTGATTCAAGTAGAAACAGTAATTTTGAAGTATTAAAGCGGGGGAAATAGACATCCACATAGAGATATCAAAAATTATAATTTAGTGATGTATGACCTATGTTAAGATTAACAGCAATTCAGATGGTAGCATCAGCTGATAATACTCTGGTAATGTTAGCATAAATTTTGTTTCTCTACTAGCCACACCTAAAAGAAAAAGTGACAAGATGTTGCCAGCCATGCTTTATGTGCACAACTTCTATACTGGAACAATACTTCTGATGTCAGTGTTGTAGCATAATGAAAAGAAGAATCAAATTTAAGCAATGAAAATGATCAAGTTAGTCATTGGTGTGATTGCAGTGCTAAGGGTACAGTAGGCTCTAGGTTTTGGTACTACTTAGACTCCACCTGTGAAATGAAAGAAGTCCAGAAGATTTATCTCCACAAGAAAGGTGGTAGTTATTGCAGTGTCTAAATGAAGCACCATCCTGCTTAATAGTGTTACCAGCCAGGGGACTGCACCCTGATTTTCCTAGCTCTTTAGGGGTCAGGTTATTCTTGCCTGGAAAGCCTCAGTTCAGTCCCCTGCTGTGAATTAATTGGCAAATCACAACTGAAAATGTGCCTACAAAACAAAAGCTTAAAATGTCTAACTTGAAGTGCTGAGATTCTACTGCCAGCAGAACAAGGAGATTTTAACTATTTTGCAGTATCTAGCTAACATTTAGGGGTTAGATTAGTGAATTATTTGTTTGATACTCCATGGAAACGGGCATATGTTCCTTGATGTCAGAACAATGGCTGAAATTTCTAAGGACTCAAGTCCCAGTTTTGCTGTTAATACTACACCTGTAAGAGACTGGTGACATTACAGTTCTCCAACTTACTCGTAGCAGCAGTTTTTAGGTATCTGGCACATGCAAGGGCATCTGCTGATCTTTATTTTAGTACTCAAACTTTCTATCCAATGAAGTCTCCTTGTGTTTTGGTTTGTAAAAGCTTGTGCATGGAGCTGGGACCATCTACATTGACTTAAAAGGAATACTGAAGACAGGTTTCTGTTAAAGTGCACCTCAGCTGAGGGCTTAGCCTTAGAGACAGATATAGTCAAGAGATACAGTTGTGGAGATAAACATTTCTCTCCTTACAGCAAACAGCCTTGGACTCACTCCTGAAGACAGGAGTAAATGAATGAGTCTAGCCCAAGAAAAGTCAATTTCAGATGGGGAAGATGTGTGGCTTCCTACTTCTCCTTTAGGCAGTGTAAGAGCAGTTGGAGCACTCTGCAGATAACATGTGAACCCTTGCTTCACTTGCCTGAGCTCACCTTAAGTGTTTCCTACTTGCTCTACTGGAGTTCTTAGGAGTTTGCATTAATTGCTGAGGGCTCCACCCTGCTGCTGAAGAGCAGTTTCAGTTCTGTACATCAGACTCTTGGAGAAATTGCGAAGGCAGCCCTTGAAGCGAGGACTGCCCTGGGCTTTTCCACAATAATAGTGGAAAATATTAACGTGGGACTCTTTCTCAGCTCAGGCTTTTGTGTGTACCTGGGGATCTCATCCAAATGCTGGTTTTCTTCCCTTGTTCACCAGAGCTGAAGTAGCAAGTTTGTTAGTAGTTATTTTGTCCTGATTCTTCTGTTTTAAGGATGGTGATTATTTTTTTTTTCCAAAAGGTGGACATTTGTGGTTTACTAACACTATGAGTTAAAATCCTTCAGTAAATAGACACCAAGGCACTATGTGATAGCTCCTTCCTGGATAATAAGACCATAAAGTATATACAAAACAGCATCAAAGGAATTTAAAACCCATGAGGTTTAAACAACAGACTATTAAATACAAATCTTGCTACCCAGAGGTGTGCAAACAATTTATTTGTGTTCAGTGCAACACTGTACAGGGGAATGGGTCTGCAGTTGTGTTTCTTTACAAGGCCAATAAACGGTTTGTCAGCTCTGGTGAGCATTTATTTTGTATCCAAAATCCTAATGTAAAAAATAATAACAGTTTTACTCTCTCTGTTTGTGGTGGAGTCCCACTCTGACAGATCAGAAATACCAGTAAACAGGTACAGATGGGAATGAAATATTCCTCTTAGTTGAAATCTGTGGGCTGCATAAAAGGAATTTTTCCCACTGCCCAAAGAGTTCCTTAGGTCAGACAATCTGAAGACATATTTTTTTTTTGTTTACTAGTCCAGCTGGCACAACAGATTGCCTTGTTGAATTAGCATGTCATAAAATAAAAAAGGATTTGATTGAATATGATGGTACAGGCAGTAGAACAAACAATGCTATAATAAAATACACTAACATACTTCTCTGTTTTATAGTGAATGGATCTGAGACACAGAGAGGCCTTCATGACTTCTGGAGCTTTTTGCATTAGGTATTTTTATACGAATCTCAGTAAGAAGCAAATCAGCATATGTGTTGCCAAATTAAAACAGAAAGCTATCAACAAATTAACATCTTTTACACAGAACTCACACAAATACCACATTTTTCTATCTTGTGTTATTGCAAGAACAAAATTGCATAGACCATTTGCTGGCACTTTCTGAATTTTCCAAATAATGCTTTGTCTTACAAATAATTCAAGTAGTTCCCTCAATTTCATTTCACCCAGTAAGTGTTTACATGTAGTGAGAGGAAAAACCCATGGATCTCAAAAATATGAACAACGACATAATCATCTGACTGAATAACAGTTCAGCAAGGAAACATATTTGTTTTATTTTTTATACTCTCTGTAAGGCTGTTTTCCAAGTGTTTCTGACAAAACATGTAATTTGAGTCAGGTCATTCTTCTGCAGTGGAAATGTCATTTGTGCTCTTCTTCCCCTTACACCCTGTATTCCAGAACTGTAGATGTAGATTTGTTTCCTAAATTGTAAGTACTTTGTTTCTAAAATGCTGAAAAATATGCTTTCAATAATGCTCTTTAGGAGTAATACAAAACCCAGATGCCCAAGGAGGTGTGTGGCCTTTTGGGTGCCTCACTGGCAGACTCGGCTGTATTCCTGGCAAGTGGAGCCCATGCCAGCCACTGACAAGTAGAGCTTTCCATCTGGACACACACAGATTTCATAGAGCCCCTGAGAAATCCCAGATCCACCCCTTGTACCCTCAGGCAGCTTGGGCAGACGCACGGTTTCAGCATCCAGCAAAAGCTGTGTGGGAAAAAGCAGGAGAAACGAGGTTATTAGAGATGGTAAAGCAATAATGTGCCATGAGACAAATTGAATTTGGCTAGGCAGAGGCTTAAGAACTGCCTTTTACACAGGACTTGTTATATACAAAGTTTCTCTGAGCTCTAGGCTCTTGGCAGATATAAACAAAGGACAGGAATAAGCTGGTGCCCATCCTCTTCTTAGCAGAAAACTCATGAAGTTCAGCAAGGCCAAGTGCAATGTCCTGCACCTGTGTTGGGGCAATCCCCAAAATGGATACAAGCAGGGTGATGAATGGATTGAGAGAAGCCCTGAGGAGAAAGATGTGGGGGTATTGACAAATGAAAACCTATGTATGAGCCAGCAATGTGTGCTTGCAGCCCAGAAAATCAATCATATCCTGGGCTGCAACAGGAGCAGCATGGGCAGGGGCAAGGGAAGGAATTCTGCCCATGCAGCTCTGCTCCAGTGAGAGCTCACCTGCAGTGCTGCATTAGCTCTGGGGCCCCCAAAATAAGAAAGACATGGGTCTGTGGAAGTGAGTTAAGAGGAGGGACACGAAGATGCCCAGAGGGATGGAGCACCTCTCCTATGAGGAAAGGCTGAGAGAACTGGAGCATGGAGATGAGAAGGCTCTGGGGAGACCTCATTGCAGCCTTCCAGTACTTAAAGAGGGCCTACAAGAAAGCTGGGGAGGGACCCTTTATGAGGCATACTGGAATGTTTTAAACTGAAAGAAACTATCATTTAGATTAGATATAAAAAAGAACTTCTTTCAGTGGTGAGGCACAGAACAGGTTGTCCAGAGAAATTGTGGATGACCCATGCCTGGAAGTGTTCAAGGCCAGATTGGATTGAGCTCTGAGCAGCCTAGTCTATTTGAAGGTGTCCCTGGCCATGGCAGGGGAAATTGGACCTGGATGATGTTTAAGGTCCCTTCCAGCACAATTCACTCTATGACTCTAAGGTAAGTGACAGGGTCCCTGCCTGTGCACAGAAGAGCAGGACACAAGCACTGCTGCTGGACCCAGATCTATCCTGGCCTGAGTGCTGAGGCCTCACCATGGAGCCAGCTGGTTATGGATGGACGTGGGTTGGTCTGTAGTTCCTCTGTGGAAGAACTGGCACAGTACAGCCTTGCAGAGGGGATAAATAGGCTGCTGCATGCTGCCTGCTGTTAATGATGTCTGCAGAGCTTCACTCCTTAATTTTGCCACTCTGGGGCTGTGTCTGCTTCCGAGCCAAGGTTCCGCACTGAGGTGCCTGGGAATCACTGTGCTAGTAGGGAGCTAAGCAGTATCCAAGTTTCATTAGAAAGCATCTCTCTAAGCTAATACAACATTATGTCTGTTGGTAGTATTATTTGCATAAATAAAACTTTTATTATTGGCACTAATAATTTTAATATCCTGCTACCTAAAACCTGAGGAATTAAATTAACAGAACTTGAAAAAAAAAGACTTGAAGTTACAGTCACACAGAAGATCAACCACAGTTATGTAAAAGAAGGGCTTGTACTCACCACGCCATCACTGCTGTGTAGTTTGATATCCATCTGGGAAAGCGCTTCAATATTCCCAGCTTGTGCTTTAATATTAATTCCTCGTGGTGCATCCATGCTCAGAGATCGAGTTGGTGATTCCAGCCTGAAAGTAGGAGCAGAAAATTGGACAGTAGCACAATCTCATACATTCCTTTATTTTAGAAAAATAAGTAAACATTGAACAAGCTCTTGCAGGCTCTGAAGTCATACAAAAGATGCATTTTTCCTTTCCTTCAGGCAGACTTGAATAAGGAGGCAGCTATTTTGAAAACCAACAAAGCATCCCAAATGAAAAATACAGATTAATTCATAATGCAAATGCAAGGTATTATTTCATACATAACTGCAGATTATTTCAGTATAACAGTAACCTAATCTATTAACCTGAAACACAGTTTTACATTAGTTTCAATTTGTTTTCATTTTTGACATAAGAAGACATTGAAATAAATACAATTAATACAGTCTGGAACTTTTTAAAATCAATGAGATTTCTGACACTGCAATTAGCTAGAGCAAGATTTCACTCTGTGTGTGTGTGTGTTGTTTAACTAGATGACATCTGAAACTTAAAAACTGTTAATTTGAAATAAAAATTATACAGTATAACAAACAGGGAGTTGCAAACCCTGCAGTGCCACAAGATGGCAGGAAGGCACTGTATTATCTGAGTAATCACCTCGTCGGATCAGCTGTGCAGGAATAATGATTTTTAGTTTTCAAAGAGATAAGGCTTTGTTTCTTCACAATTTTGGTATCATTTCCATGCTAAGTAGAAGGGATAGAAGTACTAACTAAAAATCATGACCAGGAAAGAAAAAACCCAATCCTAGCAAAAAGCTAGTGATTATGTTGCTTCTTTTGACCATTAGCTAGAACTGCTTCATCTGGAGGCACTGCAGGATCAGAATTGATACCTATTAGATTTTACTTATGAATATTCATTCACCTTTCCTGAAGACACCAGCCAATACTAAACAGGTGAATATGAAGGCTAGAGAAAGTGAGACAGCAGTGGTCCCTGTTTACATGTGCTTTCCTATTCTCTGGACACATACCAAAGAATGTGGGCTGCATCCACATTGCAGAACAGACACACTTGTTCCCAAGCCACTGTGTTTTCTAGAAATGCAGAGGGGTGAGTGTGCATGCACTCCCAGCAGATGTTGTGCTGGCTCCACAGGTGCTCCACAGCTGCCAGACTGGGCGAGTGGAAGCTGTGCCCAAGTAGGTTCTTTACTGGGAATGCATTGTGTAGTGAGTCCAGACTCTGACTGCAAATTATTGGCAGGAATTAGCTGTCTAATTTACTGAGACTCAAGTCTTCATTTTCTTTTTGTTTTCCTGTTACTTCATTAAAACCAGAATGTAAAAGAAGACAGTTTGTGCTTGTGTGAAAGTTCAGTTGTACTTTTGAGTTCTGAAGAAGCTAAATCCAGCTGATAACTTAAAACCTAAATCCATGATATCTAAGCACAGTCACTGAAACTTCATTTTTTATCCTCAAATCTGAAAATAGCTCAAGCAATATTGGCTTATCACTGCTGGCCAGAGTTAGCAGAAGATTCTATCTTCTCTGATCTTGAAAGGTCCCTTCCAACCTAAACCATTCAACAACTTTACATTTCTATGATCTGCCTCTCCCTGACACCTCCTGGCTTCATCACCTTCAATTAGTTTAAACTCCAGACTGATAAATAAATAAAATACTAACAATGGGTAAATGCATCATGGCCCCATATTGAGACCATATCCACAAAACAATTTAATGCCTCACCCCATGAACCTGAGATAGCACAAACTTCAGGCCTGATTATGCTGTGTACCAGGTCATGAGAATGAGTTCTGAATCAGACAACCAATATAGTATTAGTAATCTTTATTATGCAGTGTTTGGAATTTAACAACTTTGGTATGAATTTTTGCTTTAGATCTCTAAATTTATACCTCTATGAAATAGAAAATCAGCTCTTCCCTGAGTGATTAATGTGGGTGGTCTACTTCATGGGACTATCTTTCAGGGAGCATTTGTACACATTATATACTGAAAAATTAAAAAAGTTTCTATTTTCAATCTTTAAAATTTAATGCATTTTCATAAATTTGTGTCAAAGTAGTTAAATAAACTTTGTCATAGTTTGTCTTAACAAAAAACTTTAAAGTCTGAAATACCTTATGTTCTTTTGTAATGCATTTCACCTACAAAAGCAAACTATATGTAGGCATAATTTTTTATTTTTAAACTCCATTAAATATCACAAGACAGCAGACTGGGACAAACTTCAGAGAGTACATCAGACCTGGACTTTAAAAAGCAATCAAACACAAGAGAAATACTTCTTACTTTCTACAAAAATTAATGCTGGCACGAAGCCTACAGACTTCGGAAGCACTTAGATTTATGATATGACATACACATAATTTAAATTACATGGCAGAATTACATTTGCTATATTAATCACAAACTTAAATTTCTGCTGTTTATACAGGTCCTATTTCTAGATTAACTCAGCCTGGATTTGCCTAATTAAGCACGTCATTGAAGCTTCCTGGCAATGCAAAATGTTGTGAATCAGAGATGTGAACTGTAATATGTGAGATTCTAGCAAAGGCAAGAGTCAATAACACTAATGATGCATTTCTTTGTACAGTATTCAAAGGTTTGGTGTCTAGAGTCCAGATGCACTCAAAGGGAAATGGGCACCTAGTGTAGAAACAGCCTAAGTTGAATCTTGACTTTGAATGTCCCTTCTCAGCCCCCACACTGATGTGCGTCTCTCAAGTGTCCTGACACAACAAGAATTCAGTTTGTTTGCAAATGATGGAGGGTGCTTGGAGCGTAAGAGGGAAGAAATTAATTGTCTTAAGAGTTTTTGGTCACTTTATCATGTTTGAATTTTTGCATTAGAATGATGAGGGAATATATTGTTACCAGTCACTTTATTTTTTTTTTAAACTTACAGACACATGAATTACATTTAAGAGGATGAAGTGAATGATCTTTTCCATCTAGGGGAATTAATCTATGTAATGTGCTGTCCTAAATGTGACATCTGTCACAGCCTCTATCTCACTTGGGAAGATGGATTCTGTACTTATGAGTAGCTTCTAGGTACTGCAGTAGCTGCCAGGGTCAATTAGCAAGGGGTGCAGTGCAAGAGAAATTGATCTGGGCAGCACAATATTTGATGCCAAGGACCTGACAGCCCATTATGTGTGTCCTGAGGAGAACTCTGGACTAGGGGTTGCCAACTGGATGCCCAGAAAGGTTGGAGCACATCAGGTGTTCTCCATGAGATCACAGCGTTCAGAATAGTTTAACACAAATGTCACCCTGTCCATGTCCCCCAAACAGTTTCACAATGAAAATCAAGATGTGGAGAACTAACAGGCCATTGGGAGATTTCTCTCCCAAGCGTGTTTCTAATTTGAATTTAGACACCCAAGTAAACATACCCACAGATTGTAAGGCAAAGCAAGCCACACCCGGGCCCACTTGCAGAATAGTTACTTTGCCTTCACCCTGATCCCTGCAGCCTGAGAAACTGCACCATGTCAGCTTCTGAAAGCCAGGGAAGGGTGAGAGAATAGGTGGTCCTTGGTAATATTTTACAGCTGTCATTTGCTGTATATTGGTTCTCCACAGTCCATTGCAATTGATTACAGCAAAGATAATATTTACTTGTTGGTAAGAGTTCCAGGAGTCAACTATACTGTCATGTCTGGCAGCCAAAGAAATTTGGTGCTGAGATGTGCTAAATAATTCATGAAGGTCTGTGTGAAAAAATATTCTGAGGGAACCTCAACAGCATCCAGGCTCTGGATCTGAAACCATCCCAACAACTAAAAGGCTTGGAGAGTTCCCTTTTCCTATAAGCATGTTGCTAACTTGTGGAGATGTCAGATCACCTGAAATTGCTCAGTTGGCTGTTAGGGAGGATGTGAGGGCAGGGACAGCCTGCAGCAGTTCTGGTAAAGAAGCAGGTGACACTGCCTGTGCATGCTGCAGGAATATTGATCTCTTTTTTCATCCTGGTCTGGCAGGAGTCAGAAGGATGCCTTACAGATCTTTAAAGTACCACAAGGTATTAGAAAGCTAGTTCTAGCACTGAAGAAAGAGTACCACAAGTTTCCTACTGCACTTTGGGGTTGCTTGACCTCTAAGAGCAGGACTGAGGAATCAGCTTGCTCTTGGGTAATTGTTTATTCTTTCCTTCTGACCCCTTTTTGACCTTTCCAGCTCAGGAGTCATCATCTCTCCTGAATTCAATGGAAGAGAATTCAGTGGTATGACCTTAGACAGAAGTTGCCCATCTGTATGCATTCTTCCCAGCACCTGTCTAAGGAAGATCAGGATTACTGTAACTGGACTGAACAGGTCCGGGATCAACACTAGCTCTAATTTTGTAGTGAACCCAACAATTGTGCATCCCTGGAAGTGTCCAAGGTCAGGTTACACAGGGCCTTGAGCAACCTGGTCTAGTGGAAGGTGTACCTACTCATGACAGGGGGCTGGAAATAGATGACTTTTAAGGACCCTTGTAACCCAAACCATTCTATGATTCTATAATCAAAACATCTTTCTCACATCATCAGGTAAGCAAGAGACCCTCACATACCTTTGGTGTACAAAAAGAAATCCTGCCATGAACACCTGCCCCAGAATTCATTTGACTTTGTAAAGGTTTAAGGGAAACAGAAATTAAATTATGATGATTAAACAATAAATAACTATAGTATTTTTTTATTAAGAAATGACTAGAGGTCATGGAGCAAAGGATGAATAGAAAAGGCAAGAAATGAAGAGGAAAAAAAAAAACCCACGAGGGAAAGAGGGGAAAAAGGAAAATCTTTAACCTGTCAAGGAACTACTGTTTTGAAAGGCAAAAAAGCAACCTAGAGGATTCTGTGGGCTTAATTGGCCTTGGTTCTCTGTAGATGTCTGCTTTGATCCCTGCTTTTTGAATGTACATTAACCTTTAAAAGGCAATAGGAGTATATTGACTTTTTGATTAGTCTGAAAGCAGTCCAATTCCCCAGCCATGCAGCTAGACATTGTAAGAGAGTAAACCACAGGCAGAGCATGCACTAGTCACACAGCAAAAAGAGATTGTCAGCATTTATTTATCGTGCAGTACACACAATTTCAAACCATATCCTTTCTTTATGAGGAATCTGGATTCCTGTTGACATGAACTGAGCAAAACTGGGCTGGAGTTCCAGAGGTGGAGAGTGAGCAGCAGGCACGGAGTAATGACTACTGCCAATCCCCACCCATGTTCACTTGTCTCCCAGCAGCTTGCTGTTTTGATGTCAGGTGAGTGGGGATGGAAATCAGGATGTTGCAAGAACATGATTACCCAAACTTGAGCATCTTGGTGTTCTGCCTTGTGGTTTTGGCTGTTTGCCAGATGGTCCAAAGGCAAAGAAGGACAAAACAGCACGACTGACATCTCAGTCTCGTTATAAGCCTCATTTCTGTATTTTGTAAAAGCATTTTCTTTGGAACAGCTCCTAAAATTACATCTCCTTGCAAGAGGAAAAATGAGTTTCACAGCATATTGCATCAACTGTGTCTATCTTGAGGACACGGAAGTATCAGTATTCAACAGTAAGCTGTGATAGCTGTTACTGAATGTCAAAGAATAGCAAATACTAATGACTCATTAAATCTTCCCCGGTAAGTTTCTGTGTAATGAAAATATAGCAGTTACTTAGTCAAGCTTTAGCACAAAATTCTGATTTGACATAACTTCTATAAATCTTTCAAATGCTAACTGATTTTTTTTTCTAAAATGTCCCATTTTGCATCACACCTATTGAATTCCTTCATTACGAGGTGGAATAATCACTTCCCACCTGGATGGTATTGTCTTCCATATTGCCTTCATTCAATTTGGTATTCTGAGTCTGAACTTCACTGACTTAAACTAAATGAAACATAATGAGAAAAATTGACTGAAAAACTGCATCCATTTTTCCTTGTCAAGCACATTAGTTGGTCAATGGTTATAATCTATCTCCCAATTTTTGTAGCTTAGTTCAAAAAAATAATTTTCCAAGGACTACTGCCTCTGGGACTTGCCTGAACTAGGACACATATTCTGTTTTAGTAAGACCAATGTCAATATCTACATCTCCTATATACTGAACACTAAGTTAATTTATTATTTATGCCACAATAAAATGTAATAGTCAAACCAGTATATTTTTAATGAATCAAAATTTAACAGCAATTATCTCAAAATTTAAAGTAAGGAACATTTAATAATTTTCTATCAAGCAAATCTGGCTCTTCCATTGCAGAAAAACCTACAGGAAAACTTAAGAGTAGCATGAGATACAGATTAATATTAAAACTGTGCTTTCAACTTAACCATGCCAAAATTATTAACTCAAATAAAGGTTTTGTGCCTGTAATAAAAAAAATCACCAGTCTCCTGTGAAAATAGAGAAAAGTTGTCTGATAACACTGTAAGAAAACACATAGGGTACAAGTGAATTCAGAGATACATACTATGAAAACATCTGTTCAGAGGCAAGTGTACATGCACAGGAACTCCATTAGAGAAAAAATTATTCAGTTGGAATATAAGCAGCTGTTCATAAAGCACGTAATTTTTCCAGGAATTCTGACGTTTTAAAAAAAAGTCTTCAGTGATCCCATATTGTAACTTAAAGACTATAAAATGATAGAACAACCTGTTCTAATTTGATTTAAAAAGTAACCTGTTTTTTTTGGTTTTTCTGTTTATTGCTTAAATGCATTAATGAAAATGTCATTTTGGAAGGTCCATCATTTTGCCTCCAATCACTTGGGGATGGCTCAAAATGTGCTGTGCTTTGCTGGCAGCTTGTAACACCTCTGACCTCTGAAAATAGACAGAAATGTCTATTTTCTGAAACATCCCAAATACTTTCATAACAGCAGAAGTTCCCTGAAATAACTACAAAATGCTGTAGTAGGCTCTGCTTTTCTTGGTAATCTTCTTTCTCTGGACAATCACATTCATGCACAAGGACAGTCATGAAACACAAACATGTCATTACTAATTGCAGTTCAGGCCTTCTGTATGGCATGTATAATACTGCTGCAGGATCCTTTCTTTTCATGTATATTAGACTCCCCTCCCAGAAGCCTCTCTTGGTAAGGCCTAGGAGCACTTCATTACTCAACCATTTCAGGGCTGAGCTCTCATATCTGGAGGTTAAAAAAACCTCAATGAACCACTTTCATATTTCCCTTCCTTCTAACTCTTGGGAAGGAGTTTTCGTCATACACAACACAGCTGGGCTTACTGAGCTTGGCTGGGGTGAAGGGGAGTCACTGTGAAATTACAAAATCATGTAATGGAGAAACAATGAAATCAGATCACAAATACTCATTAAGCTCAAATAAGCAACCTATAGGGAATGCTAAAACAATCTAAAGCTAAAACAATCTTGTAATGACCTTTCGGAATATTGAGCAATGGCAGTAACGGATCTTAGACTCTTTATGCTTTTTACATTAAGACAATCATTGTGAGAAAATAAAATCATAATTAATCAGATTCTATGTAAGTTTAATTTTCTGTAGATAAATTAATCCATTTATCCTTATTTATGCCTATATTTAAATAATTTTATCCATGGACTTAATATAAGCTTATAGCTCCAAGATCTTGGATTTGGAGGCAAGTCTGTTATGTGCCCCAGTGCTGCATCAGGGTGTCTTACTTTTACATATTCCAACATCAGAGATGCAGGACCCAGGAAACCAACCTGGACTGTGTTCCTCTAATGATGTATGTGCTAAGGAGTCCATGAGAGAAAAGCACTAACAATAAAAGGCTTTCTTATTCTGTTGTGTTTCAGACTGTGGGCAATCTGATGACCTCAGATTAGAAGAAAAGAGAGATTGTTTTTCTGATACATATTTGAATAATCATAAGCTTTAAGAAATAAGTCAGTTAAACATTGGAGATGAGTGTGCAGTGTAGGATAGAAAACCAGAAAAATGTTCAAAACAAGAATTACAGGAGCCAAGGGAAGAACTGTAGGAGATAATAAATATAAATGTAGATACATGGGGTGCACAGTTATCAAGACTGGTATAAAAAAGAAATCTGAATTTCATGCAGAAGATATAGAGAAGTTTTTGAAGGAAGATGATATTCAGAAACTTGATAGCAAGGAAAACACTTATACTATTTGAAATTCTCCAAGTTTTTAGTGAGTATAAGACAACCATGGATTTTTACCAACTAAGAAAAGATACTTCTTTTAGGTAAATATGATGTTGTCATGACTTTCCTGAAAAGAAAAAGTCATAGCATTCCAAGCTAATGATTAGCTTGGAAGGACTCATTACCTCATGCCTGATATCAAACAAGAACCAGTAACTGGCAGCCATTTCTAATCCTAGTCACATGGTTCTAGAAACCATGATTAGCAATTTAGATGAATTTATGAAATACTAGGTTCCAAGTGGAAAGCCTTTATTCTGCAACTTGAACATTTCCCAGTGCAGCGCCTGATTTCTTATGATGTATTTTCATTTCCTCAGACATTAACCAAATATGGTGTAGTTGTCAAGTGTACAATTCCTAAAGAAATGCCATTGATCCCCCATTCCTTCAAAATTAACAGAAAGAAAGAAGTAGTGCTAGAGCATAAATAATCTGTTCTGTTTTAGATATCTCTGTAAAATGCCCTCAGAATACCTGTTGCCTTCCACCAAAAGTGATGAGATGCAGTACACATATCTTCACCTAGATGTCCAAATAAATTTAATCAACCTGAACACCTACCCAAACAGTTGTAAATCCCTGAGGCCATGCTCCAGGAATATTAGTTTCTGTGTGGGTGGCTTGTGGGAGGATCCCTTTCCACTTCAGTGAATGAATGAATGAATGATTTTGCTTGCAGGAAGAGGAGTATTCTAAACCTGGATGGACATCTGAGATGCATCTGCTTATTCTGGGAACACAGAGGTCCTCTAGCTTTGGACTCAGTTGCATGAATGCAGCCTAAATATGTAAGAGATGAATGGTAACCAGGAGTGTGTGCTGAACCATCAGCTAAATCACATGCATGAACAATGAAGAAACAATTTAGAATCAGCAAAAATGTTAGGCAAATGCAGATGAAGGGGTTTTTGTAGGTTTTTGTATGTGTTCACTTTTTAGTGCTACTCCATATGCATAGGAAACAGCTGATTTTTAAATAAATAAATCTACTGGGCTTTTTTAAGCTCATTTTGACTTATGCTAAAAATGATCGAGGATAATGATCAAGGGCAGAACCCCAAAGCCCTGCATTCTTTTGGGGTGCCATTCTTAAATATTGGGAGTATCTGCTGCTCTTGAAGGTATCAGCTGGTGTTTTCTTCAGCATTTTTTTCTTTAATTTAAATAAAAAATTCTTAGCATAGTTTTATTTCTTGAAATAGAACACGTTCCAAGTTAGTTGTGTATTTATGTTGTAAATCTGAAATGCGTGGCAGCAGATGATTCCAGTAAAGCTCAGTTATGAGATTCTGGATTCAAGGGAATTGTTCAGCATAAGTACAGCAGGCACTAACACTGTTTACGGCTTAGGGGGGATCTCTGTGCACAAGCACAATTACAAAGCCAGATTTGAATAACAGATGTTTCCAGCTCCCAAGGTTTTGGTTAACAGATTTTTTTTTTTAATGTAGGCCACATAAAAGAAGTGCTCAAAGTTCTAGGACAAATGCATTTACATGTTCTCTTAAAAAAGGAATAAAACAGTTCCCAGTTTTAATGGCACTTTGAAAAGGCTCTAAAAGCAATTTAAAACAACATTTATAATGTATTCCAAAACACAGCAGATATGATTATCGCAGTGTACTTATTTGTTTATTAGTTCTCCATCCATTTTAAATATTGAGGTGTTTTTTCCTGTTTGCCTACTGTCACTCAATGCAGAGTCGCTGAAGGAATGAAGACTAAAGATAAGACTAAGACATGATTAAAATAGAGGCCTCTTTCAAGACTGACAGTTGTGATGAAGAGTGGTAAGAGCTAATTCAAAAGAGGTCTCTGTGATGACCTCAATTTTATGATGTGCTGACTCTCCAGGTAATTAAAAATGACCAAGGCCCCAGTGAATGTGATTAAATCTGTCACATAACAGATGTTTCCAGCATAGCTATCTTTTTCAAATTACTTTAATAATATTATAAAGTAACGTCTTGTATTATAAAATTTTAATCTCATATAATAACAGCACTTGCATCATTGTTGTAAAAAATGGGGTTAGCACTTTCCTTATGAGTAGTTTCATAAAACTACCTTCCAGGCTGAAATTTGCCATGCCTTTCTTTTATACGCATCTCAAGCAATTTTTTATTTAATATGCTGAAACACAGCAAGATTTCAAGTAACTGGAGTTCTTCAGTAAATGCTGTTCATAGTGTCCACATGTTCTCCACAAAAACAAACACTCAAGTGAAGAGGCTTCGCTGAAAAGCAGGTCATACCCTTTCTTTCTTGTGATTGTTAGCACAGTGGCTGACTGTGCCACCCTGTCATCAGATTCCTCACAACTGAAGTATCACAACTGTGCACACAGTCCAAGGGAGAGGGGAAAGAGTGAGTAGCGATGGTGTACATGTGCAATGCCTCTTGGAAAAGCTACTCTTAGCAGGAAATGCTCCCTTTTCTTTTCCCAATGTTTCCCACACCCACCTCCTTATGGTGGGTGTCTCCTGTTTCCTGCCTCCTCCTCAGTTCTCTTGATATATGTGCAGAAATGTATGTAGGTGAAAGACAATGTAAGGCATGATCTGCTCAACTCAGTATTACAGCTTGGATCAGTGACAGCACAATCAGGCTTACAAACAGGGCTCCAGGTGGTCACCTGCAAGGTGGTGTCTAAAACTGTGACAATCACTAACAAAGTTTTCACAGTGGCTTGTGCTCTGGTGGAATATGCTGTAATTACTGGTGACAAGTTCACTGTAGCAAACTCACTGAGCAGTCTGACATTGTCAGGGACCCAGTTCAACAGGTGCAGTAATCATCACAGCTTTGCTATTTGTGCTACTGACACAAGCAGCCATGGAAAATACTTAAATGGCTGCCCCATGTTTCTGTTTCCACAGCAGAAACAACTTTCTTTGGTTTTAATGTGTTGAGTGACATCTCTGAAAAACCGAGGCTTTAGGAAAGACATCAGCCATGTGACTGGAGGAAGTGAAAGTCATTTATGACAGTGCTTGCAAAATTCTTTTCACTAACATTTACAGGTAAAATCACTGCTTACAAGACAACCAGATGTGATGCAATACACAAGAATTTGCTAAAAGAGTTTTTTTAAAATACCCAAGTCAGAAATGCTTCTGAAAAGATGATCAACATGATGCCCTGTACTATCCAATCCTTCCAAATGACACCTTTTTACACATTTGAGTCCATCAGATGAATGGAAATAAATTCTTTAAAGCTTCCAAAATACATATTTTATGGTGTTCTTAGTTAACCTGATTACGAAAAGTATATGAATGCAAATTTATATCCATCAAATTAAGGCCAGGGCTCATAAAATCACACTGCAGTAGAAATATCTCACTAGTCAGGGAGCAGAGGTGCCTTGCAAACAATGAATCATAACCATATTCCTACTTTCTATTATGTAATTCATTCTCTTCTGACTGACTGGGCTTTTGATTTTCATAATGAATGCAAATCAAAATGACTTTACGTCAATTGGTTAGATGGTATTTTTAAGCAATTAGCATGCAAGCATTAGTATTACAAATATGATTAAACAATTATTTGGCAAATGCTTTTCCCCTGGTTGCCTCCTATACATTTCTCTACATTTCCTTCATAATTCTTACTCATACAGCCATAAAACTTGACAAATTCAGTTTCCAGCTTTCCCTCTTATTACATAGTTTAACCATAGCAAATACTTCAAGTGCAAAAGGAAAAAATAATATCAATGGGGACTGGAAAGGATAAAAATAAGACTTCAGAAAGAATCTGAGAGAAGTAGAAACTGTAAGTACATCAGTAGTTATTGGATGCCACAGAACAGATGTAAAATTAAAGGTTGTATGTCAATTATGAATATATAGACAGGGAAAAGTCTACTATTAGTACAGTAATCTAGCCTAACCAGATACCTAGAAACCATATAATTGTCCTTCAAATTATCAATATTCTGTAACATGTCAGTCACATATCTGTATATATATATATTTATGCTTTTAAGTGTTGGGACAGATATTTCAGTTAAATATAAAACAATGCTTCCTTAGTTACACATTTAAAGTTTTATTTAATACCAATATTAAACATTTGTTTAGAATACATCAGTTTCCCTGGGGAATATTGAAATATTTTCAGTATATACCCATAAACCATTAAATATACCCATATTCTGGTAACATATATCTCTCTCTATAAATTTATAATCATACTCTGCAAAAGTTGACTCTCTGGAACAGTGATATCATTCCTGCTATAGAGCTTCCCAAAATCCAGAATAGTGGAATGATGTGGATCATTCTGAACTTGGATGTAAACCCTCAGTTAAAAGACAGTCTGAATACCACAGGCTGAGTGTACTAAAAGTGATTTCCCACAAGATTTGTGCTCAGAAGGCACAGTTGTTGGCAGTCAGACAGTCATACACAGCAAATATGAGAACAAAGATAGTACTAATTTGTAAGCGTTATATTCATTATTCATAGTATACAGTTAGTTGATAAATGGAAAAATGCCACATTTGTAAGCACATATTTTTTAAGTTTGGGAAATGCAAATGCTCAGCTCAGAAACATTGTTTTGAGATTTAAAGAGTTTTGCTGATCCACTGTTTCCCCTTAGAAAACCACAAGCCAGGTAGACCACAAGAAGCAAACGGTAAAAAAATGACAAAACTATGTATGAACTCCATGTTATTCAAGGATACAAAAATTTAGGAGGAATACAGGAATAGACTAAATAATATTCTAAGCTGCTTTAAGTTATCAGAAAATTATGTTAGCATCAGACTGGAAAAATGTCTAAAATTAGGCACCAGTTTTCACAGAGAATATTATTTGATTACAGGGAATTTAAAAAGGTATGTGTGTTGGCATGAAACTCAGGATAATATCAGAGGAGGCTATTTCCAGTGCTTAACATGGAACCTGGGGAAAAGATGGCTTTTAGGGAACTGTTATAAATGTCTCTGTCTACAGCATCTACTTCCAGTAGTTGCTGTTACAGATTTTTGACCTACATTTTAGGTCACAAGGTATGTGTCTGAACATGAGCTTTCCTAATTCTGTTTAAATTCAGGTTTTTCTGGGAAGGAAGACGTTAAATCTCTGTTTTCCATTAAATCTTTGCTGTGATCCAGTTCTAGGTGTCAGCTAAATAAATTCTTAGGAAGCACCAGGAGACCTGACTGAGGCAAGGTGCCAAATACATACCAAAGTCCAAGGCCTCACAAAGAGCCATGGAAAAGGCTAAAAAATAGCTTGGCAGGAATAAAGAGCTGGATCACAGCAATCACTGACATATTTCTGTTCTCACTATGACAATTGGCTGTTTTCAACCAGGTGCCTCCTCAATGGTATTTGTCAGGGAAGGATATTTCCTGGATATATCCAAACCTCCCTGGTGACTCTCAACACGTCTTTGAGATGTCTGTTGGATGCTTCTTACATGCCCCGTTCTTAAAGGCCCCGTTTTTAGGTGTCCACCTGGTCCTAAAGTCTTAACAAATTTTGTAAATGAAAACCGTGGATCTTACTTAGATATAGGAAGTCCATTAAAGGAATTAAAAAGTAGGCAATGCTATTTTAAACTTAGGAAAGCTACAATCTTGAAATGTAGGTTTTGTTGTTTTAATTCTTCCTACCAGTTGGAAGTGCGAGCACATCTCTTTTTCTTTATGAGTGAGTCAAAAATTCTATCTTTTGGACTGAAAAGGACTCTATAATTTTCCTTCAAATTGCAAATGAAAAGACAGTCACTGACCACAGTATAATTGCACTGCTCTATCTCAATAAGTTAGCTATAAAAAGACACGTTTGTTCTAACACACACATCTCTTTGTTTCCAAAAAAGCAGTCTATCTTGAAATTCGGCATTTGGACAAGAAAGCCAGCAGAATGTGTAATTCAGAGGCCATTTGTGTCAGCTTTGTTTGAAATCCTACTCTAAATCTGAATGACAGAGAAAGAATGTGGCCCCCATTCATATGACACCGAGCTGAAAAATTACGAGCATTAACAGCTTTCCAGTCATCTCCTTGAAATCTGCAACTCCATTTGTAGTGGATAGGGTTTCTCAAAACACTATTCCCCACATCTAATGCTTCAGACCATGGCATTTTGTAACACATTCATCCAGCATATCACATTCACATGGCATAGCACAACCACTGAAGGAAAAACAAAGGAAAAATAGCAGAAGATTAATAGATGGTGAAAGTGTGGAGATAAGGCTGAAGGTAAGCAAATATATTAACTATAACTCTGTGCTCACTACGCTAATCTGGAAAGGAAGCATCTTCAAATCTGAAATAGGAAAGTCATACCTAAAATTGCATTTTAAATTTTCATATTGAAGTACTTTTCAGTGGGTAGGTACCTGTATTTAACTGTGTGGAATGAAACAGAGTATTTGTGAAGCATTATATAAATTTTTTTGGTAAATTTGTCTGAACTCCTTCACAACAGAATGCATGAATTTTGCTTATGCTGACATTTAAGGTTACCCTTGAAAGTAACCTTTTTCCAGCTTGACAAAATGGTCTTCTCTGCCTACATCTTCATTTACCATCTGCACTGCAGACCAGTACATTTCCTTCTTAAACCTTCCCAGAATCCCTTCATGAAAAAATGAAATCATTGCCATCTCTGCTTTCAAACTTGACACTGATTATGACAGAAAAAGAAAATAAATTAAAGGATTGAGGTATCCTGAACTTCTATGGGTAAAGGCCTACCAGGAGAGGAGAGAAAAGAGGGATATTTTACAAGGGCATGTAGTGATAGAGCAAGGAGGAAAGACTTAGATTAGATACTGGGAAAAAATTCTTTGCTGTGAGCATAATAGGGCACTGGAATAGGATGCCCAGAGAAGCTGTGGATGGTGGAGGTGTCCAAGGCCAGGCTGGGTGGGACTCTGAGCAACTTGGTCTGGTGGGAGGTGCCCATGGCAGGAAGGGTTGGACCTTGATGATCTTTAAGGTCCCTTCCAGCCCAAGCTATTCTATGCTGACACAAGTCCATAGTGCATGCATTGCACAGCCTAATGCCCACAAAATCAGTTTTCTTAGGGTTAAGCTAACTCAGTTTCTAGTACAGGTGTTTAGCATCTCTGGATTCCTGTCAAATACAGTCACAAGTGTGTCAGTGGCCATGTCACTAGTTCCCTGACATCACAATAATTACTAGCAAACTTCTGTTAATTCTGGAGAAGTCTGTACTTCCCCCTACTTTAACTTAATCAAAGACAGAACTGAGTGGGATTTTATGTATTACATTTGAGCTCTGCTAACAAATAGCAACATTCCAGATCAAAATAGTTGTTTATAGTTGACATGGTAAGAAACACTAAAGAGGTAAGCTGTGAGGTAAATTCATTCATGGAGGAGAACTTTAGGAACACTTTGAATTAAGCTCAGTGTTTTCCTTCCTACTGTTATCCTATTTGAAAAAGAGGCAGAAAAATTATACTAACAATAGTTGTATATAGTCAGGAACATTGCAACTGTTGTTAAACAAAAGTGCAAATAAGAACTTATAATGTAACAGTTTATAACTAATGTAGAATAAAACTATATTAATCCTATTAAAATATTAATTGATTTTGAATTTGAAGCAACGTAACAACCATAGAAAATAATACATACATATCCAATCAAAATTTGCAGAGAGCTTCTTGATTTTGCAATTAAGAAATTTGATTTCCTACTTCACTGAAGTTGAGATAATCACAGAAAATGTCAAATTTACAACATAATGAATCCACTTCCTACAAAACCAGACAATGTACGCTTAAAATGCAGAATATTGGTCAAAGTCTCTCACATCCAAATTCTACCGTAAGAGAAGAAACACATTTTTGAAAGTGGACATCAATATGTTAAAAATTATGCCTTGAAATCATACTGTCTTCAAATGCAAGCACAAGATAAAGTAAATCTTAAATATAAATGAGATAATCAAAATAATTATCTTAACAATCTCTCTCTCATTTGTCGTTCTCAATTTGAAAATTCAATCAACAAGATACAGACAGTGTTTTTGAAAGCATTCATCAGCCTCCACTACTCTCTAGTAGTTATCCCTATTAGAGAGGAAAACTAAAAAGAGAAATTATGACAAAAAAGTAGCAAACTGCCAAGGTATGAAAGGACAGAAATACAATTGTTAAAGACATCCTCTTTCATTTCTAACCTTTCTTTGAACTGGCATATAAATGAAAGGTAACATGTTCATGAAGAGAATATAATTTGACTTTAATACCTCATCATAACCAGCACATTATAAACTAATTTGGGATACTCAAAGTTAAATAGAATAATGCACAAAAAAAGCCTATCCTTGAATTAAGGAGCTCTGAAACATACAAAGTACTTAATTATGATTTTCTCAGCCCAAACTGCTTTTTAGTAATTTTTAATGGATTTTTTCTTGATTTCACTTCTTTTCCCTATCATCTCTGAGATTGCCCCAACCAATTTTTAATTCTCTTCATACATTAGAGCTTCATGCATTTCCAAACTTTTCTTCTTTGTCTGCTACCTCAGATACTAGTTTTCAAAAATCTGAATCTAATTACAGGTTGATGAACTACTACAGACAAGCAACTTATATTGTAACTAAGTAGAAAAAGTCATATTTCAAAGTCTTTCAAAACTGCAGAATAGAAGTTCACAGAAAATCTTTCCACAGGGGTTTTAAATATATTTGCCATCAGCAACAAACAATTCATAGTATAATTCAAAATTGCAGAACAATATATATGATTTTCCTACAAAACAGTAACTTGTCACAAAAACCAGAAAAAAAGTTATTAGCAATTCTGTTGAAAATCATGTGTTCAAAAAATGTGAATATTTATAGCAAATAACATTTACTTCTTAGATTTATGTATAAATTCTTACCTAAGCTGTTTAAAAGCTTCTGCTTTCACAAGTGGTGTTTCTACAGAATGTTCAAAAAGTGCCCCTTCAGGTCCTGCAAAAAAAACCAAAAGACGAAAAACATTGTAATGTAATAGCTCAAATATAACACAAAAATAGCAAGAGTGGCTTTTTTAATATGGCCATTTCGATGCTGGACATCAAGAGAACACATGTTAAGAATTAAAAGACAATTGAAATACAGCTATGTTATTACCATTGCAGTATTGGTTGGACAAATACAATATAGAAGTAATGTAAATGTACAGCTTTAAATTATTAAAATGGTCTGAAGACAGATAAATTTTAAACTACTTACAGAAATAAAATAAATAAATAAGATTTATACAATGTAACTTTCAATACAGTTACTAGAGATAATTAAACCCATACAAAATCTTTGCAAATGCTACAATCCTAAATAATCATATTTATTTTAGACTGCTCCATGCATATGACAATTTCTGTCATATAGCTTCATCAAAGATTTTCCCCTATTTACAGGCAGACTTGCTGAATATGAAATGGTGTTTCTGCAAGCAAGATGTTAATGACAATGGGATCAGATAGTTTACACCTTGATATATGTGTAGTTTCATTCCAAAGAGGAAGAAACAGCGGGCACCCAGCCTCACCAGGAGCCTGCTCAGGTCTCTGTTGGACCTGAAAATCTTCCAAGGACCTCGATTTCTGCTCTCCTGAGTATTAGCATTATTTCAGTGTCACCAACCCGGTGACCACCTTCCACCTAAGCTCCACTAGGATCAGGAAATCAGCTGACGTAGAACAAAAGCCCCTCAGCAACAGAGGCAGCTCAAAAAAAGCAGCTGAACACCACCACCTACAGCAAGGGTGGAGCCTCTCAACTTCTGTTCCTTGGCTTTTTGAGTGTACTCATCAAAAATGGAGAGGTCTTAGGTTGAGAGATCTTCTCTGGCTTTGAGGATTCATATACCTGAGCATACTGAGGTGAATATGTAGCAAGGCAATATATTTTAATAGTTAGGATATTAGTCAAGGTGGCTTGTCTGGCTGCTCTTTATGCCATTACTCTCTGGAAAGAATTCTGAGCTGTAGAAATCCCTATGTTAGGGATTTGGGCTCTGTCTAGACAGAGAATGGCAATGGAGGATTAAAAGGTATGGGGTAGATTGTATAAATGTGGTATTAGATTCTATTAAATGTGGTATAAAGGGAAAAAGAGAATTAAAAATTGGTTGGGGCAACCTCAGAGAGCATGGTAAAAAGAAAAGAAGTGAAATCAAGAAAAAACATTAAAATTAATACATTGCTGAGCCAACTGATAGGAAGACTGTCTCTTCATGAGGATTGCAGGAAAATTCTCAGGATGTCCTGAGAAGGCATAAAATGTGCCACTTTTTGAAAAGAGTTTTAGCTGAAATCCCGATTTCCTAGAATGAAATCTCCTTGGATGGAAGAGAAGAACACAAGAATTACCATATTAAATCACTTCACCACTTTGAGCAATCATTGATTTACTAAGCTTGAATTTAAATTTTATTTAGCTGTTGATACTCTTATAAATTTAAATAGATTAATTTTTCTGTAAATTACAAACTGGCATGAATATAATACTGGAAAATATAAAATTTATTAATTCAGACAGAGCATTAACCCTGCTTCATTAACATTTCAGTTCGCGTTCATTAACATTAAGAATATTCTGCAGCTTACGGAATTAAAAATGTTTATCAGAAAATGCTAATTTGATACAACTAAGATATTTTGCAGGGATATACTGATACGTCAAAAGTGCAGATGTGGCACCTGGGGACAAGATTTAGTGGTAGACTTAGCAGTGTTGGGTTAATGGTTCAGCTTGGTGATCTCAAGAGTTCTTTTCCAATATAAATGATTCTATGATCCCATGATTCTATAAAGCAAGGAAGTGGTTACAGAGATAGTATCAGTTTCATGGAAATAGGGGCTAATGGAAGAAAGAGAACAGGAAACATCAGTGTTAATGTTCTGGGCACTGGCCAGATGGTGCAAAATGGAATGAAAAGCTTATTTCTATATTCTAGAGCTGTCACCTCTAAGCACAAATAAAACCTTGACTTTAATGTGAGTAAAACTTCTTCATCAAACAGCATTAAGTTTTAACAGTATGCCACTAAAAGAAAAAAATCTCAGGGCAACCTTTTTTGGAAAATGGTCCTAAATTGATTTTCTGTCTTCATTTCCTAGTTTAACTGTGATATGACTATTACTATATTTACTATTTTTTAGGCTACTGTTTATTAAGATATTGTAATTTATTCTTAAATACACAAGAACAAGATACTAATTTTCTCCATGACAGGATTGAAGCCAGCAAGATTCATTAACACCCCACGCACCCTATCAAGCAAGGACCATTTGCCTTCTCAAAGCCTAACAGAATGTTTACTCATACCCTCAAATTGCCTCCTACTTAACTTACCTTCTGAGCAGAAGTGTTTAAATTAAACACTCACTGTCACATTGCACTTCAGCATTAGCTACGCAAACTGAAATCCTTTGCACAGAACAGTGCAAATACTCCAGGGGATTTTTATAAAAGACAAACAAGCAGAAGGGCAAGTAGTAAACTGGAGAAAGGGTGACAGAAATATGCTTCTCCGCAAAAAAACTGATCCTCTCTGCCCTGCCAGCTTTCCTGTAAGGAAAAAAAGCGTAGGTGTGGCACCTGGGGATGTGATTTAGAGGTGAACATAGCAGTGTTAGGTTTATGGCGGGATGTTAGAGATCTTCTCTAACCTTTAAAATTCTATGTTTCTATGAGCCTGCCATGACGACTTCATAGAACCAGTCAATACAGTTACAAGGTGGTTTCACTGTCACCAGTGCCAGCTGAATGTACAAAACCTTCCCAGAACAAAACATAGACGTTAAGTACTGCCACAGCAACATAATAAATGCCTGCAAAATACAGGTCCTTACTGAAATAATATTGAAGAGGATGCAGTTTTTGTCCATGCTCCTTCAGGAGCAGTAATTTTCACAAAGGGCTAAACTCAGCTTCAGTTTCATATACACTGAGATGTGTCTGTGATGTAGATGTCACAGATGAGCCAAAGGCAGTGTTTCTTTGCCTCCTCCTATGTCCTTACTGTCATCTGGGACACCCTTGTGTGGCCTGCCTGGCCTCCAGCTGCCACAATCACAGGAAGCATCTCCTGGAGATAAAGTGATACCATGTGGTGTCTCACACAGCCCAGGGTGTTTCACACGCAGCTGGATGTCAATGTTTGAGCATGTGAGCTCAGCCTCTATCCACTCTCCTCCAAGGGAGATGACAAGCCCTGGAGCCCTCCCCAAAGGGGAGAAGAGCATTTGGTGGGCACAAGAGCTCTGCCCGGGACTGGTGCCGGCATCTCTCTGTGCTCCAGGGAAGCGTGACCACCCAGACCTGCCAGTGACCTGTCGCAGACATCTTTTATGAAAAATCTTTTCTTAGGATTTTTCCTTGTGAGAAGCTGCAGTTTCAGCAACCAAAAGTAAACAATGGTTATCTGCTGCTGTGGAATGCAACAGGTAGACCTGTGATTGGTCTCCTGTGGATGTTTGGATTTACTGACCACTCATGGCAGAGCTGGCTCTTGCTCTGTCTGAGACACAGATCTTTGTTATTCATTCTTTTCTATTCTTAGCTTAGCTAGCTTCTGAAGAAACTTTTTCCTTTCTTTTTAGTATAGTCTAATGTAACATATATCATAAAATAATAAATCAAGCCTTCTGATCATGGAGTCAACATTCTCGTCTCTTCTTCATCCTGAAAACTCTTGTGACCACAGTCACAGTGACCCTGTGGGGTATCGGAGGCACGTTCCTGGTTGAGGCTTTTCCCAGGCATTTGTTCTTCTTTGATTTGCACTGTTCTATTCTACACAGGGGCCAGAGAATGTCTGATTGAAATAGTATGAGTTGAAACATACTAATTGTAGGAAAATGACAGATGTTGGGTTGGACTATATTACTCTTAGACATTTACCTTTGTCTTGAAATATCATAAATCATACACATTTGCTCTCTGCTATATTATATTTTAGTTGAAAACTGTCAGGTTTTCTAAAAATCATTACTGAGCTTTTCATCATTCACATAAATAAGGAGAAGTAAAATCAAATAGTTCACTACACAGTACATAAAAAACTGAAAAATGTTCTTTGTGTATTTTAAGCCAATGATTATCTGTTTTTCATGGTATGAACTTTTCAAAATTTATTTCACATTGATCTTATTCTCTATCTAAGATGTTTAAAAATAGTCTCAGTATATATTAGTGTTACTAATTTATCATTCATGCTAATAGTATCATTAAAATCACAATAATTTCTCCTTCATGCTAATAGTATCATTTAAATCACAATTTTAATAAATTAATTTGAAGCAAAGTAGGCATGAATCTCCTCTCACTTACATTAATTTTACACTGAAATAACCTCACTGACTAATGTATTTGCTTTTGAATTTTACTACAGTGTAAAAAAAAACCAGGCAATGTGTCTTAGTACAATATCTGCTGAAGTAAATAATTATTAATGCACTGTAAAGATTAATATTGGATGAGTGAGTCATTAATATTAGCATAACAATTTCAACTCGTGTATGAATGATTTTTACTTACTTTGAGCAGAGACAGACCTTTTCCAAATCAGTTAACAATTATGCAGTTTTTCATATCTTTGTTAAACACGCTTTTCTATTAAAGTTTAGCATCCCTTGGGCAAACAATAATTATTTGATATGGTTTCCTGGTTAAACAAAGTTGTAATTTCAATTAGGTTAAAAAGTAAAAAACCTTAAGATAAGACCCTCTGGCGTAAACAAAATTTATTAACACAATTATTATAACTTAACTTTGGCTTTGAAACACTAATTGTATAGTTACTACCATATTTATAGTTTTGACAGTGAAATAATATGAATCTATTCATTGAAATGAAGACCTCAAGATTCCAGAGGACCAGTAATTAGGGAAGGCCAAACATGACAGTTGCAATCAGGTAAAAAAATATTAAAAACTTAATTGAAAAGAAATTACAGAATAATTTCAATATTTCCTTTGATGGATTCTTCTGCTCAAAAAGAGAAATCACACCTTGATGTATCTATTTTAACACCACCTAGAAAATGAAGGTTGACTTTATCAGGTTGTATGAAAGGAAGTAGCTTTTCATGTGATAACTTTGACATATTACTTTGTAAATGAGTACTTCAGTGATTTGAAGAAACAGCCTAAGACAAACTTTTCTCTTGACAGGTGACATTTAAGATATACTACAAATATCTTCCTGTGACATATGTGCTACTCACAGAACAGAAATACAGTAGCTTTCACTTTGAAAGATAAAACCGTATAAAAATATCAGAGAGATATTTCTCTCCCCTAAAGTTTTTACAGATCAGACTCATTACTACTCAGAATGGAATATCTAGAATTTTTTCAGCTTCAGACAGCGTGCACTGGAAACATTAAATAATTCATAAAAAGATGGACCACTACAGTTCCAGCTATTAACGGCTTTAAAATAAAACACACACATATTTACACATTTTATAAAATATTTACACATTATATATATATATACACACATATATATATATATAAATTTCTTGCTGATTAGAAAAAGGTCAGATTATCTTCATATTTCTGTTTCCTAATGAGGTAAAACAAGAACTTGCATTCACACATAATAACATATTTAAAAATGCCATTCTTATTGTGCCTTTCATATGAGTGTTATCTGAGCATTTTTTAAACCATTACAAACCTGTGACTCGCAGCTTATCTGTGCCAATTACAACTTCATTTTCATCCACTGTAAAAAGTGGCTTTCCATCCTTTGAGTTGATCTGAAATTGCTGACTGTGGAATTCTACCATTTTAGGACCTGCAAAACACAGTAGAATAATGGAATAATTTCATCATTTTTCTTCAATTTTATATATAAATTATTAATTTTAATTGGTGTGTTCACAATGTAGTGACTTATTTAAGTACACTGAAGGGCATGAAGCACTCAGATATTCTAAGGATAGTGAACTTGTAAGTTCTGAAATTGTTTAAGTCTATTTACATGATATAATTTGTTGTTCAAAACCATGTCTTGGAGTCTTCCTTTGTAGTTGGGTTTCCAGGGAATCTAGAAAATCCCACACAAATTGATCCAGACTAACATTTATGTCCTTGGTGTTGAAACTGCTTTGATCAAATGAATCTATCTTTTTTTTTCTTTTTTCTTTCTTTTTTTTTTTTTTTGAAACAGAAACTAATTATCAAAATCTTTGCAGCATCATCCCTTTTCATTAGGGAGACTCAAATGCTTTAAAATAACAAACATCCCATGTAAGAGCAGGACCTCAGCTTTTCCTAACAGATGCCAGTTTGGCTCCACTTATCTAACAAATGCTACTGATCATGTTTTTAAGGGTTTCAAGAAACTAAGAGAATATTTGCAATTGATTCTGGTACTCCAAAAATGAAAATAATATGAGCAAGACAGTCTGTGCATACTTCCAGATCCTAAATTCACTAAAACATCCTGTTCTACAGTATTGGCTTGGTAAGCAGATAAAAATCAAATCATTAATATTCCCTGTTCTAACAACCTGATCAATTAAAATTCACACCACATTGAGCCTGAATATCTATTACACAGAGTTGTCATCATAAATCTATATTCAGAATTAAAATTACAGAGAATGGTCAAAGCAGTTAAGACTCCTTTTCAGCAATTTTAAATAAATTTATTTCACAGACTATCCACAGGACTGAGAGGCACTGAACTGCTTCCTTCCCATTAAGAACCTGTTTTCCCATGTCTGCTCCCATAAATGTTAAATATATTTCAGGTAGTAATTCTCAAAAGAAATGGGATTTTTTTTTAGCTTTTATGTTAAAGGGGCATTAAATACATGAGGCATTTCACAAAATCTGGTTGGTAGCTGGTATGAGAGAACCACACCATGAGGCTCCATACATACTGCTTATTGCTTCACTCAGCAGATGTAAAACATTGATTTTAACTGTCCACCAAACACAAAGAAAGAGTTAGAGAAGCCATAATGTCCTAAATGAGGGCAACAATTTCAAGAATACTGATTCTACCTGAAAATAATGAGGATAGAGGGCTGAGCTCTGCATTACGTTATGCTCTGCGGCAAATGTGCACCCAAACACAACCTTATGGACCCCAATATGGCTCTTCTCTAAAGCTGTTCTGAAGCCCAAGACTTTATCTCTGAGAAGTATGTTGCAAAAAGTGAGATCAGAAAATATCTTTGTCAAGAGAAAATGCCTTAAACAGTATTTTTAAAAAATTTTTTACAGCAAAAGAAATAGTTCCGGGTAAGTGAGGCAGGGATGGATCCCTGTCAATGGTTTTCTAGAGAATCTTGGTTAAGGTTTTATTAAGGTCCCTTCCAACCTGAGCAATTTTATGATTTAGTGATTGATTGTTCCTGTTTGTGCCCAGCAACAATAATGAAACTGGCCTTTTATGTAGTGTAGCTAGATCCTTGGTGTTTTCAAACAAATCAAAGGCCTGAGTAAAATGGATATTATCAACTTTACCAGTGCTCCAGGGGCTGGTCCCTCATCCTTCCCATTCATCCAACCCCATGATTTTAAAAGTTAGCTTAACTAAGGAAAAACTCTGCAGGCGGTGTGAGAGCACTTACTGAACATTTTGTATGTTCCAAAGGTACTTCAACTTGTCTCTCTTTGGAACTCTAACTCATGACCGTGCCCATGCTGGATTTGCATTCAGACTGTTTGATCCTGGACCTTGCACACTTGAATAAATCTTTAAGAAGAATCTTTAGGTCCGCAGTTTTCTTAACACAAGTGCCCCACTAATGTGAGACAAGGACTGTCCTATAGATAATCTTCAATATCAGAGAATGGTATGAATAATAATTGATGTATTTTGAATCTTAAGAAGGAATGCTAGGGTAAACAAAATTGAAGCATATGTTTTATTCATGCTAGAGATGAGATATCTCAGGGTTTCAAAAAGAAATAATAGACTTTTACATAAATGGGAAAAAGTTTATGTAATGAAAAGGAGCAACTAATTTCTCTTAATGGTATTCCACAATACACACAAACTAGCTATATTGCAATAACACTAACTGTATCATAATCCCAGTGAGATTAATTTTCAACTCACAAACAGCAGCCAAACTCAGTATCTGAAAGTGTAATCTACTAATGCCTAAATGGGTTTTGTTTACCACTCTAGCGTATTAACTACATATAAATCAACTAATACTATATAATCATATTTGCTGATAAAATCCTATGATTAAAAATGCAACCTGACTGAATGCAGGTTATAGATAATATTTGTTTTCTGCTTGCTGTGAGATGTGTCACATGAATTTCCAGGTCAATGGGTTATTCTTGCTAATCAGGCTGATTATTGCCTATTGTTTCTGTGTGTTTCCTCCTTTAATGTGCAGTCCTGAAGCAGACCTTGTAAGTGATCTTCACATCACATACTCTTGACACTGAGGATGCTGCTTTAAATGGTGAACTTTTTTTTTACCAAAAAGAAACTGACATGTTGCTAAACAGTCTTCATTTTCATTTGTTCTCACTCTTTACTTCCCTAGAGACTTTCCGGGGAAGGAAGCTCTTGTTTAGTGACTCCATTTCAGTTGAAAAGCGTTTTAATAAACTGTCTTCTACTGCTACACAACCTTTGAATTCCAGGCCAATACAAATATAGATGTACCAGACAGCAAAGGATCTTCTGTCAAAAACAGGGCCAGCCATAAAATAAATATCTGCAAATGCTTAATGCCAATGAAATCTGAGGAGTCTGAAATTTGAAGAGTCTGCCTACATGTTACCAGCAGGCAGACTCTTCAAATAGTTCTGCCAATTACTAAGCATTTTTAGTGTCTTTAGATCTTTCAGAAGAAAAGGCTTTCCAACATTGGATTTACTTCTATCATTAAGTAATTTAATATCTTTTATTTTCTTGCTCTCTTTTCTTATCTGCCATTTCTAATTAACCTATGGCTGTCAGCTACTCTGTATGTTTTGCTCTTCTCCTACCACCTAGAATCATTGAAGTATTGGGTATAAACCAAAATCCAGACTGCTCTTTGATATTCCTATGCAATTTCCTTTTCCAGTTAATTTTTATTAAACTAAAGCACCTTACTTAAAATAAGATCTCATTAAAAGTGTATTAAAAATGTAATACTCCTACAGATTCAGTTCTCATTCCATGTATGATAGAATACAAGACCAATAAATGTAAAGTCCTTACTTTCAGAAACATAAAGTTAGGTATATTTTCATATGGAAAGGTATGGTATTTCATTAGAACAAAGGTATTACTTCAGGGAATGTGCACATTGCACATACACATTTTCTGTCTGTAACATACATCTCTCATAGGTTTGAACAACAACTCTAATACATTAATAGAACACTTGCTGCTCCTGTTTCCCCTTTTTCTCTCAGTTCTCCTTTTATGCAATGGATGAAACAATTATGTCCTCTCAGATCAAAGTAGAAGTGCCTTACTGTCACCACTGTTTACATTTTGTTGTGATCTATGATTGAACACAGGTCTAGAGATCTTAAAAAATTTTCTCACAGGCTTAATGAATCCAAATTTTGTTGCATGAAGAACTTCACAGGAAAAGCTGAAATATACAGTCCTCAGACATATAAGGTGAAAAGTAAAATACTAAAGGAGATGAGGCATGATAATATGAAATATCCTGTATGCAGAGAGGATAGCTGATCTCTCATTCCTAAGTAGTACTTTACTTTATCGTCTGTATAATGGATATTCTTCTTCTTCTTTTCCTTTTTTTAAAAAAAAGAAATCCATGAGTGTATTTTCATAAGGTCAACTCATGCACTGTGTTTCAGCAGTATTCTAAGCCTACCTACTGGATCTGGGCAGAGGACAGTGTGAGAGGATCAGCTGAACAGATGGAGCATGATTCATTTCACAACATTAATTTCACAACTGCTGTCTAGTACCATTATACATTCTTTTGTGTTCTCTGCCTGGCCTTCAGCTTATTTCAGATGTCGTAGAGTGTCTAGGATTTCTATATCAGACCAGAAAGTCTGACATGGGGTCTGTACGCAATGTGAGCCCTTCCAGCATGTCAGGTGAAGACTGGGCAAGATGGAATCACAGAAGAATGCAAGCCAGAGGTCACCTCTCTGTGTCCTACCTCCTAACTACAGCAGGGTCAGCTCAGTTGGAAGTTAGATAAAGGTGCTCAGGGTCTTGTCCAGATGAAGTTTTAATATCTCTGAGGAAGGGGATTTATCAGACTCCCTGAGCAATCTGTTCCCATGGTTAACCATGGAACAGTGGTGAGTCTCACCCACCCCTTCTATCCAGTTGCATTTTGCCTCTCTGCAAACCATGACCATTGCCTTTTGCCCTCTTGCTGTGCACCTCAAGTCTGGATTCATGCTAGCGATTGGACAGCAGGAAATGGCCTCAACCAAGAGAGCTTCAGGTTTGATATTAGGAAAAAGTTTCTCCACTAAAAGAGTGGTTAAACCTAGGAACAAGCTACCCAGGGAAGTGGATTCAGAAGTGTTGAAAAAATGAGTAGATGTGGCACTTTCTGATATGCTTTAGTTGGCATGGTGGTATTTGGTCAAAGGTTGGACTTGACCTTGGAGGTCTTTTTCAACTTTAATGATTCTATGATTTACTTTGTCTCTAGCCCTCCTAGTATCAGGTGCCCATTAGAAGTTCTCCTTAAGCCTTCTCTTCTTGCAGGTTAAACAAACACAATCTCTTCAGACTCTTACACTTCATGTGCTTCCACTCCCTGGCCATCAGAGCAGCTCCCTGGATGGCTCACAGCTCCATCCCACTGGAGAGGGTCTACAGTATTCCAGCTGCAGCCTCCGCCTCCCACACGAGGAATGGTGCAGCCCAGTGTGCTCCTAGTGGTCATTGCCACAAGGCTACACTGCAGGTACATGTTCAAGCTGTCCATCAGGACTGGGGGTGTCTTCTGCACACCTGCTGCACAAAGACAGGGGTGTGGCTCCTCCTTTGGGCAGTAGCTGCCATCAAGGTTCAAAACTGCTGTTGCATTTGAAGTGACTAGGATTTTAGATATACTTAATTATCCAAATTCTATCTTAGATTATAGTCTCAGTAAATTTCAGCTACTTTAAGCTGACCTTTACGAATTCATCTAGCATTAACCACTGCCAAAAATTCAATTATTTTTGGTGCAGAAACTATCCTCATCTTTAGCAGTAACTATTACTTTCCAATTACCACCCAATTACTTATGTTAATGATTGTTGTACCACTGAAAAAAAAGTATATTTGGGATTAGAAATTTATTGAAATTGTTAAAATTGAGAAGGTTATAAAATCTTTAATATTTCCCCTTTTTTCACTTATTTTGAATTATTTCCTCCCATTGGAATAAAGAGACAATGAAGCTACTCAGATGAGTAATTGCTCTCTGATGAGAGACAAGTACCCCCAAATGGTTATTTTCCAAATAAAAAATGGCTTCCCAAATACTAGTGGGTTTTTTCTAGAGCCCAACTCTGTAGAATTATGTCGTCTTCTAGACTAAGTGAGAAGAAAAGTGACAGCACAGGATTCAAGTCCCCTGGGCCAGGTTAAATTTTCCCTTAATGTGATGCTGTCCTGTTTAACAAGTTGGCAATGCACTTTATCATAGAATCATAGAATGGTCTGGGTTGGAAGGGACTTTAATGCATGTGTAGTTTCAACCCCCTGAAATGGGAAGGGGCACCTTCCACTAGATCAGGTTTCTCAAAGCTCCATCCAAGCCTGGCCCTGAACATTTCCAGGGATGGAGCAGCTACAGTTTCTCTGGGCATGCTGTTCAAGTGCCCCTCCACCCTCACATTAACTATCTTATTAACTCCTAGAGAATGTTTTAATTCTGGCTTAAGGCAGTCTGTCTGTCTGTGAACATCATCGTGAATTTCTTCACAAAGATTATCATATCTGGGGACAGGGTGCGCATATCTTGCTATGGTAAGCACCTTACTCTATATGGTATTTAGACCATCAATGGTGTTATTTTTCAGAAGAGGATACTTTTCCTTTGAGGCTAAGTATTAAACTGCAGTTTGATTTGCTTAACTAGGTCTCATTTAAACATATCTTGATTACTTCTCACTGTTTTCTGCTATTTGTTTTAATTCTTTTCAACATGATATACATTCAAGTACTCAATGGTCTCACCAAAAACTAAAAGCATTTGCATTTAACGCATATTCTCTTAAAAAGGAGAATTGGTGAAAAGGTCTGTAGAATGTTTTAGCAGCCACCTGTCAATTCTCTAAAACTTATCCATCTAACCAAATTTTACTTTTACATAAACTAGCATGTATGTCTTTATATGATCAGATTCACTGATAGCTAAAATTCTTATACTTTAGGAAGTAAACATTCCTACTTTAATCCCCTTTGAATAAATACTCTAAATTCTTGATCATAGAAATTCTTAATCACCTCAAAAATACTTCAGTGAATTTTGAGATTTATCCTTCAATTAATTGCTCCTATGTTGTATCTTCCTTTCTTATAGCCCAGCTGGACACCAATTAAAGTTGTGCAAATAATCATCTTGCAGACAAAGATCTTCAAGGAATACGGTCTGCCTTTTATCTTAGAGATAAGAAAACTTATTTGGACAAAAATGGGATTTTTAATGAAAGACTTCTGGGAAAAATAAAGAAGGAAAAGCTAAATGATTTTACAATGTCATTAAGTTTATGAAACTGGCTTCGGGGTTTTCCCTGTGAAAACAAGATCAAACTCTTCTTAGAGTCATCATGCTTCCTTAGCACTGTTTTCTTCCTCCTATGCCTCTTATGAAAAACTACCATCACTTGAAAAGAAATATTAAAATGCTGATAAGAAACCCCTACATGATTTGACTTTGGAAAGCAGTAGTTTTCTAAATGGCAATTATCAGTGCTAAAGCAATGCATGAGGTACTGACCCTGATCTGTTTCCTCAGAATGTTGTTCCAGTCTGAAAAAAGAGATAGCACAAATACTCTCATTGTAACAGCTGTTCAGGTTAATGTTATAGTCTCTAAGCAGAATTTTGACTGTAATTCTGTTTTCACACTGCATAAGCCATTTTGACTTTCACCATATTTCCATGCTTTCTGAGTGAAGCTGATTTCATGCTTAACAATGCAGAACAGCTTCACAGTCCAACTATCTAAATAAATTCCTACAAGCTTTAGACACTTTAAACTGAACCCCTGACCTAAACTACTGATGTTACTATTACTTGGTGTAAAAAATTGAACTAGGACGAGGATCAGCAACCCATTCTACTGGAATCTGCTCTCACAAAACTTTCATGACTTTGGAAACCTTTTTTCTTTTTTTAAAAAAGTTTTAATTTTTTTTTTTCCTAAATTTTCTCCTGAAAAAGACATATTACAAGGAGAATTTAGGATCTTCTATAGGTTGAAACCTCCTTACATAATCCTTTAAAGCCAGATATCTTAAAAATCTGGTCCTACTTTTCAGCAGAGACTGTTGCAAACATGCTGCTCTTATTGACTTACTATCCATGACTGAACCAGAACTGCAAAAGCTGACTGTATTATTTTCATCTGCTGATAAGCTGTACATAGAAGTTTATGTTTACTTAGGTAAAACATAATTTACTATTTGATACCAATGTTGCTGTTAAAGATTTCATAATTCACTATACAGTCTAAATGCTTCTTTTATACATAATATATTTATCACCAATCAATATTGAAAAAGTTTGACAAATTTTTTGCACTAAGTTGATTTATTATTGCTCTGGATATAAAATCAAAAGTGCTGCATTGCTCTTTTATTCTAGGATTGAATAAGGCTTTGAAGTGGTTAAGAACAGAAATCTTGGAAATTGTAATTAGCACTTTTGTGGATTACCAAAGAAAGTTCTAGATATTTCAGTTTTGAAAGTTGATAAGCAAGCTGTAACAATGACACTTGAATTGTATGAATGATTTTAAGGAGAGGAGCTATTCTAATGAAAATATTTACTATCTGTTTTGTACACACTGTTGCCTTGCATATAAGCAACTCTCTCCACAACTTTCTTAATTCCCTATGACTATCAAGCCTGTACATTCCCAGAACTATGCTTTGCTTAGATTCCTTCCTTGCTGCCTGTTGGCCAATATCCTTCTGAGTCCCATTTCTCCTAGAAATATTAACAAAGCGATCACTTCGCTTAAATAAAATCTTATTTCCTTTTATGCCTTGTTTTGTTCCTGTTTGTTTATTTGTAAAAAGTAATTAAAACAAAATGGGTGTTTTTGTCATCCAGGGAGCCACTGAAGTAAAAAAAAAATCGAGTAAAGAATGTAATTGGTCTTTTTTTCTTTAATTATGGTCTCTATTATTTTGAAATTATTATTTCCCTGGCAAGCACTTCTTGAAGTATTTGCATTTAGTGAGACTTCTGAAAGCAGTTTAATTATGGGTCACAGTAAAAAACTTAACATCTACAGCATTTTGATTTAAAAAAACAATGTCCAAACAATTCCTCCAAAAGGTATTGCATGCAGATGAACTGAGAGGCATGTAGAAGCTTTAAAGCCAGAGTAATCATGCTGGAATTTGCTCACATTTTATGTCTTTTTTGTTTATCTGTGATTCATGAAGGAATGCATAATATGTGCCTATTATCTTCATAGGGGGTATTTCACAGAAACTCAAGTAAAGATTTGTTTCACATCTCTCATGTGAGTTACTTCTGTTGAAGACTGGGTATTTAAATCATTCTTAGTAACTTATTAAATTCTTTTAACAGATCATTTGAATCACAATTTCCATGAATTAAAAGGTATTTTTGTTATAATCTTATGAGAGATGCTATATTATATTGTCATCTCTGGAACAATTCCAAGCTTATCTATAGGACCCCTTCACAATTGCAAGTAGTCCTATTTATAAGAGGACTAGAGTTTTAAGACATAATTCAAGTATATTGGCAATTGTGGAAGATATTAACTCTTTAGCAAAGGCTTGTGCATATAAAGGGAGTATGCCACACACCTATTTACCACATTCCTTTTGATAAATATTTAGAGGCATTTTCTTAAGACAAGTCATGCAGATCTTTATGATTGACAGAATTAAAAAAAGGGAATCTGAAAACATTTAAAGACTGAAGTGTGATTAATTGTATAGTTATACATTTTCAAGGGGAATAACAGGCTCTTTTATATATTTTAAGTTTTTTTCCTTTTGTTTGAAAACAGTGAAGCTTGCAAAACATTATATGTATTGAAATGGTAATTCTTCAAACAGGAGTTGTCACAGAAGTTACACAGTCTCAACAGCATTGAAAAGTTGCTCCTCAATGCTCTGCTGGATCCCAATTTAGCAAACTACTTAAACATATCAGGTTAGGCTAGAGTTAAACGAGCAGGAATTTATGCTTTGCTGCCTGAGGACCTTGTAAGAAATGCGTTAATAACTTGCTACATTTTTCTCCAATCTCAAATAAAGGTTGAAAAATAGTAACAAAGCTAAGAAAAATTTTGTCATAGCTCACACATATTGTTGCCATTATTGCCTTTAAAATCTGATTTAAAGAGTAAGGGGTCAGGTTATTTTTTCTGCCAAGATCTCTCACTTGTATCTGTCTAGATCTATTGATTTCCTGAGTAAACCGATGTATTTTACTGCTACCACAGAATGTAAAAGATATAAATATCTGAGTTTTGAACTTGAATTTTTTTAGGGTTTCTGCTTAAATGTATTAGTTTCTGGAATACTAGGAAATAAAGAGAGACTCCAGCCATGTTTACATGTTGAATTTTCTCAGAAACTGATTTGCAATTATCAATAGGTATTTACACAAGGAAAAAGGGTAACTTTTGCAGAGACCTTTTTTGCGTAACTCTGCAATAAAGAAGTGCTTCAAATATTTAAAGAATTATTGCTTAACTGAGAAATTGAATATATACTGCAGCTTTTTACTAAGTGGCAGATGAACTATTCAAATATGACCATAATAATAATAGATAATCATGTGTTTAGTGCTTTATATTCTCAAATCTCTATAAAAACATTCATTACAATGTTTTCAAAGCAGTGGACAAGGAATAATCACTCAGACTTACCCACATTTAATCTGCCTGTGACTTCCCCATTTGAATTGCGAGCATTCACAGTCACATTGTGAGTAGACTGGAGAAGCAGTGATGAGTCCTGAAGTATGGAGAAAGAAAAAAAATATGTTGGACAGTACAATTAGAATTGTGAACCATTTTCAAAGTTTAGTCTAGTGTTGGTATCAACTCGGTCACTGAAAGGTCTTTGCAGCTACAAAACTGTCCACAGGATCTCATCAAATAATGTGGGCAGATATTTCTGATTACTACAACTACATCAGATTTAAAGTAAGAAAAATAATTAAAGGGAATATGTCAGGTGAACAAAACCTGTGTTACTGGACCAATGAACGTGGCTGCTAACATTTTATCTTTTGGAAAAAATGCTTTAGTACTAGATTCAGTACCTGTCAGTACATAACTGAGACTCCTAGAAGACAGCCATTTAATTGAATGTGAGCACTCCACTTTGAGAATTCATACCATTGTACTAACTTGGTGAGAAACATGCATGTGCATTCTGCTTCCTCAATGGTCCATGCAATCTGTAGGCTGTGGCCTAATTTTGGCACCTGGCACTGACTCTCCAGAAGCTCTAACAGTGAGTGATGGAGAGAGTGGCAGGCTGACTAGATCAGTGCTGACTTTAACAGATGACATTTTCAGGGTAATCATAGTGGCCACTATCTTTACTTGACATTAAGTATCAGAAAATTATCTGGGTACACAAATCTTATCACTCATTTGGATCAGCAAACTATAAATACACTTGTAGACTTCAAAAAAAGGGGAGGAAGTTTTCTGCAGAACAGGTGTTTTCATACTAAAGCACACTTTGTCTCTGAAGGACAAGAACTCAGTAAGTAATAAGAAGTGCCTATGCAGATCTCAGTTGCCAAAGCATCAGGGAATACATGATGTGAAGAGAGTATCAGCAAGGTGCCTGCTTGTGACCTCAGTGGAGATACCCAGTCCTAAATAAATGAGTTTCTAACTACTGGAATATTATTAAAAGATCAGCCTCTTTCACAGATATGGCTTCTAGTTATTTTTCTGGACTCACCGGAGACCACATAGTACCTTGAAGGGCTAACCCCTAAAATAACCCCAAGGCATGTTTTCATCTGAATTTAATGCTTAGAGTATGAGACAACCTGAGAGTTTTAAACACTTTTTATGTGATGAATTTTACTACAAACACTTCTTTAGTAACAAAACCACAAACCTGATTAAAAAGTAATGAAATAGAAGTAACACACAATTTGGACTCAAACTTACACATTTTTAAAAGAAAACAAACAGTATCTTACAAGTAGGTAGAAAGGCTCTTTCAAAATAAGTCATTAAGTGAGCAAAAGAAATGAATCACACTTTATAAATTATATTGGGAAGACATAAAAGCTCACAGAATTAACACAAATAATGAAAAGTCTTGGGAAAAAAGTAAGCCATGTGTTAGAATGAACATTAATGGTAGTAAGTTAGTATGAAGTGGAAAAGGAAGGCCAACAAAGATTGGGGATTGGGTAAATATAGCACATTTAAGTACATCTGCTAAATGACCCACAGAGCTGGGCATCTTTATTACATTTATTTGATTGCCACTGGTTGATTTAAAAAATATTTTAGTAATTTGTGGTATCAAATGAAAGTGTGAATAAACTGTACTCTAGACCTGCTGCTGCCACAGATGTGGTTTTTACTAATTAAAATCTAGTAACATATTTAAAAATGCTCATCTTTTATCTTTCCATGAAGACGTTTTAGCAAAGGTGCAATGGTCTTGCCCACAGCTCTGCGTTGGGACTCATAATGAAGGCATAAACTTGTAATAGGCTCCAGAGACAATGCACAGCAAGTGGATTTTCTGCTACATATTTTCTTAGCACTTTGGAGACCTCATTAGGTGAGAAAATCTGTTAGGAGACTGCAAGGAGAACTATTAAGGCAAGGGAGAAAGCTGCTTTGAAAGCTGAGAGGGGCTCAGTTCTCCAAGACAAACTTAGAAAAAGAAAGCTTAACAAATAAGTAATGTTATGAGAATAAACACATAAATGGCAACTCAGGAGACCAAGCTTCAGGCAATTAAGCCTTTAGAGAGTTCAAATATTTAAAAGAAGCAAGGATACAAACAAAAATCCTCTGATGAATTAGCAGTAGGCAGAGAGAAGCAGTAGCCTAAAGGCTCTAATTAATGCACGCTACTAATGATCATGACGGATCATTGGACAGCTAAGCTTATATTAGATGCTGCCACACCTCTTTTTCCTATATTGTGCTAAATGTAGAAAGAGCTGAAAGGAATATTAAGAGAGCACAAATGGTAGCTTAACACTGCATAACAATCTTTGGGACTAGAGGGAGTTCTTAAACATTAGCTGTGGTGGTCTTAAAAAGTTACATGTCTTACTGGATAAAAACCTCAAGGGAAATTCACCAAAGCACATAAATAGTTTTCTCACCAAAGCACATAAATCGTTTTCTCACTGTCTGTGAGGCAGAAATGAATACAGCATAAGAAGCTAAATGGAAACACAGATACAGTAATGGAATTTCACTGTCTTAATTAAGAGCTGTTCCTGAAACTAGAAATATTTAGAGAAAAGTAAAAGCTCAATATAAGTAAAATATGTTAGCATTACTTAAATTTTAGTAATCAAGCATGTTAACAACCTTATTCTGATAAATTTATTTACATTTTCTCTTGCTATAGCAATATATATACACACTAACTTTTTTCCTAGGTTCAGAAAACTCACATGGCTGCCGATTTCTTCTCAATTACATTTGAAGATATGAAAGAGCCATATTTGGCTTTTATTGTCACTGAATAGTACGTTATTCAATGAAATGACCCAGTGGTTGATAGTAATATTTACAAAACATAAAAATTTATTTTGTGAGATGTTGGGCTATGGACAATAGTTCTGGAAAATATTTATTTTATTAGCCAAAGGCAGAACATCTCCCTACAAAAAATTCACTGGAATAAGTTTCAGAGTCCCCCTGGATAATTAAAATCCAAATCAGATGCTTTCTTCCTTTCTCTAAACCTACAACTTCCGCACCTTTCCCTTTCTCAGTGACATTTTAAAGTTAATAATTTTGATAAATATTTGACCAAGTTTGGTATTCTTATTTTACCTCACTAGTAATAACAACAACAAACTTTTATGTCTAGGTGAACTAGATTAAATACTAAGTCTTTCCATTTGGACTTGTAAATTTTATATACATAAATATATAAACATGCCAGACATCTCATGGCATCATCCTTGAAGTGAAAAAAGCTATATATTTTAGAGAAATCATAACTTTTCCATTGGGACCCACTAATTTTAGAGATATTGAAACTATTCTTTAGTGGATGAATAAACAGAACAAGCAGCTTCCTGGGGAAGTCTGTATTAAAAAATAATCTCAGTAAAAATAAAGAAAACCTTTTCATACACTCCTCAAGTTTTAGCATTACTTACATACAATAACCATTATAATTCCTGTTTGAGCTGCTTATCACATGCCTAAGAGATAAATGCTAATTCTGACAAAGCATCATAACATTGTCCTTGTAAAGCGTGCAGAAATATGTGTATATACAGATATACATGAACATACATATATATATGTGTTTGTTTTTTTCTTACATGACAGAAATCATGGAAAGTTCTTTTATTCAGAAGTGCATTCATTTTATTTAGCATTTTTGCAAGATTACCCACTTACCACTCTCGAATGGATTTCTTTGGCATAAAGAGGGAATAAGAATTCAGATTCCCCTTCCAGTCGAAGGCCTTCTTTTGTAACACGCAGGTGTCCCATTCCAGTCTGAGGAGAAGATGTGAGAATTATGCACAATTTACCATTGTTGCTGTATTTATTTTGTGTTCTTTTCATGAATTAAACATTTTCAGAACTGCCTGCCTCAAGTCTACTGATAAATATACAAATAGTAATGCATTTAAAATTTTGAGAACACCTTATTTTTTCCCAGGAGTAATTTTCTGTGAGAAATTGCAGGTTTCATTATTCATTAAGTTATTAAACTTGTTTGGTTTTTTTTGTTTGTTTTTGTTTTTTTTTGGTTTTTTGTTTTTTTGTTTTTGTTTTTTTTTGGGTGGGGGAGGGTGTGGAGTGGAAATACAGTTTTATAGTCATTAAATTAAAAAGAAGTGCATTTGTATTGGCTGTGCTGAAACAGCTTTTGTACTTGCCTTCTAAAAATGTAATGAACAATAAACTTTTACATATGAGTACTCACATAAAAAAACTTACATTAACATCTCAGGGTTCAGTCTATCAAAAATATAAGCCTACAGAACAGACAAAGAGGGATATTTATTTGCTTTCATTTTCCTCAATAACTTCTTTTTAATTAAATTTTAATTCATTGGCTTAGTTTTTTCTCCTTCAATTGTAGGTCAAGACTCTATATCCCATTATCATACACCTTTTTCTCTATCACCTGCTTCTCAGTTTTCTCATCCTTTCTTCCTGAGTCCCTCCTGCTTTCAGCCCAATTATTCTTTCCAGCTGATATCTCCGTTCTTTCTTTCTTTTTACTTCCTTTCATCATTATCATAGAACTGATAATGTGAAAAATGAGTGAGGAATTACTTCAGTAAGTACATCTGAGGTTTGCAGGCTTCAGCTGCAAGGTATTTCACAGGTATTTAGCTAATTTGTAAAGGATTCGCTGGTTTCCCTGACATAAAGTGTGACAGAAAACTTGCCAAAAAAACCCCAACAAACCCAAAAAACCAGCCTTTCAGCTAGGCCACATAAAAATATTTCAAGACAACTGCTGCAAACTACAAGGAACAGATGGAAGAGCTAAATAAAAAAACAATAAACCCAAAAAAGTATTTTCAGGTAGTTCTTGATGCAAGCAGAAGAGATAACAGGCCACCAATTACACATCAATAAATTGTTCATCTAATGAATTATGCTTGCCACTGAGAAAAGTTATAATTGAAGAGATGGTAATTGCTTTCAAATATATGTTCTGACTAATCAGATTATATATGTATATATGTAATGCTAAGTAACATAAAAACCAACCTTCAATAAAAAATCATAGTTATTTTTTTAGCAGGCCTGAAGGGAGACAAAGAGAGAAACAAGTTTTGCTTAAATTCCATAGGGCAAGAAATGTTCATTCACTCCACTGGAGATTACAACCACAATTCTTCTTCAGCAGGATTTGCTTCAGGAAAGAGGCTTTTAGAAAAGCTATTTATGGAATCTGTTTTTCAGGGTCAAATATTTTACTGTTTTGAAATATTTAATGTACTGACTTTTCTCAGTGAAAACAGATACAGTTTCCAAATTCTACACCACTGCCAAGCTTTTAAAAAGTACTCAGTATACAGTGATACATCCCATAAGGCAAAACTAAAATAGCTATGGTGAGCTTTTATAATGACAATTCCTAGCCAGCACTGACTGACTTAAAATTATGTTTTTCTAGCAAAGACTATGGACAGTTTCTTCTAAGTTGCAACACCAACATTATAAAGACACTTAGGTTTTAAGGAAAATACTTGAAAAATCTGATGTGAAATATCAGGATATTCTAAAGAAATACCCTTTACAAGTATCTCCTCTTATATTAACCAAATTTAGGGTCTGATGATTTGCTCTGAGCTCATACTTTTTCCCATCAGGTGAAAGTAGTTTATGTTAGCTATCAGGTTTAAACCGAGTTTTTGTATTTTTATGGAATAAAATAAAAAGAACTAAATAAGTAGCATATTTTAGAATAAGCACAAAAAATTACATTGACAAATCTGAAATTTAGGAAGGCAGAGGAAGAACTAGCAATTAATTCTTGCTCTGAAGCAGACTGGAGAAAATTAACAAACTCCTAGGTAGCAATCTCTGTCCTGCCTTTGGCAGGAAGAAATTTTTAGTAGAAACAGAATAAAAAAATTTTGTGGAAAAAAATTATGCAATTTACTCAGCACACTCTTTCTAATGGATTCAGGTTTCCCTGCAATGGTTATTGTGAAAATGCTATCTAGACAAAGAAATGTCTTTGACAAAAAGAATATATGTCACATTGTAAAACTCAGCACTTTCAACTTATCTAGAAGTTCCTATTTTTTCAGTAAATCCAGTAATATCCCCCAGGATTACTTTGTGTAAGTATGTCCTCCAATATGCCGTATTTTCTTATATCAGATATTTAATTTAAGCATTGACACAAAGCTCACATTCTCACATATTTGTATTTGCCTGTATTTGCCTGTATTTGCCTAACAGCCTCATTATCAATTCTCATTGACCACTTGGGAAGTGCAAACCCAGGGAAATTTAGATTTGGGTTATGTGCATAAAAGACTATCGGTGAGGACTAACATAAACTGTGTAACATGCATGCAAACAATAAAACTGGATTTTATATAATGATCCTCACTTCTATTACCTTTGCGACTGCAAACAATTATTATGTTCTTAGTACTATGAACATCTTAAGATTGTAAAAGTACTGAGTTATGCAGTACAGAGAGATAGGAGAATTCTATTATGTCCCTTTTATAACTGGCAAATTGAAGTTACATAGAATATAAAATAGGGGGATTTAGAATAAACAACCACCCCAATGCACTGAGATCCAATACTAAGTTCCATGAAAAGGCAAAGCATAATATTTACACATAATGTTCTCTCAACAACCACTCTGCTTCTTACACTACCAATTGCTTTTTACTGAGTATTGCGACTTCCTCAGTGATGAACAAATGTGATACTTTCTGTTTCAAGCATTTGATTCTGTTCCTATTCAAATAACTGAATATTTGAATATATTTCTACTGATTTGAGGAAAGGGACCCACTATCTATTAGTTAGATGTGGACTTTGATGCAGTTGTACAACAAGCTATTGCTTAGGGTGGGGGGTAAAAAAAGTGCTCCATAAAGACAGGAAATGTATGGCAAGTCTGAATTCTGGTTATCCTGATGCTGGTGACTGTCACTGCTTGAGTTTGCTGGCCCTGAGCTGTAACGCACTGTTGTACATACAGATATAGCTGAGACTCACATTTTGTAATTACTCAAAGCCCTCAGCGAGGCAGGGACGCAGCTGTACAGCAGGGAAGGATGAAATGGCATCTTGCAGACAGCAATCAGGTTTTACTGCTGCAAGGAGTTGACTAGCATGGAAACTGCTGGCAGCTGCCAAACTCTTGTGTACCAAGGATGCAACTTAGCATTAGTGTTCACACAGGTGTGACCAGTATTCATTTCAGAACTGCTTGACTTATTCTAACTGCAGCAACAGGATGTCTTCAACTATAGTAGAAACATTTTTTCATAATTTGAAAATGCTCCCAAGCAGGTAAGTGCTTGGAGAAAAAGAGACAAAGCCTTCTACCACAAACATTCAATCTCTGAATCCTCATAAAAGCTCATCAAGACTACTTGATTGAGAAGTCCTGGTCTAAAAGACATTTGACATCTAGCTTTTCAGTGAATTATCTATATAGATACTCCAAAACCAGCTGAAATGAGTAGCCACCACTGCAAAATTCTAGGTAAGATGCACTGTGTTGTGGAACATCTGGATGGGAGGACCATCTTGGATGTCTTATTCTCTTAAGACTCTAAACAGACTCCAGATTATCAGGAGTGGAAAACAAGCAGATGCAGCTCTAGGGCTCTTGCACTCACAGTGAGTTGCACTCAGGTAGCTGAGTCTCATGCTACCTATCTCATATGGAAGCAAAAGAGCATCAGGTGATTTATCTGGGATTTATCTCCCAGGATTATGACAATGTAGGTCTGCTGCTGTAGGTATGTGGCCATTAGAAATGAGCATGAGGCATGGGGAACATTCATTCAGTTTAAAAATGAGTATTTCTAGTCACCTAAATTTGATGAATAATATAGTTTTTATTTTCCTACCAACACTCAAACTGATACACACAGGCTCACTGTATTTGGTCAACCACTCTCCGTATCGTATGTCATACCATATCACATCATCATTGTTTCTGTACCTTCTCAGCATTACACTCAAATGCAGTCCTCAGGCTCCTCTGAGTAAGTGAAATTGAACTTCTGCTCCGTGTATCAGCTAACAGCTGCAAGGGAAGATGTGTATTTTCTCCTTTTGGGGAGAGATCAAATACTGGAAAGAGGCTGACCCGTATGCTAGCATAGGTAAACAAAAAAATTCTCAAAGTTGATTCCAGCATAATTTTGAAAACATATTCAATTCAAATCAAGTAGCTTCCGTCTCAGGAGTTAAAAACATGTTTGATTTGCAGTATCTGCTCCCTGAATATTCAACTTTTCCATATATTAAAAGTCCACACATGCTGTAGTGGCTGAATGAAACCAGTAATGATATTAACTTCAGAGTAGAAAGGATACAGCATTTCCACTCAGTTAAATCGTTTTCTTTCTTATCTGATCCTTACATCCTCCTTCCAGGCCAGATCAGGGAAGGACCTTGTCAAGTTCAGACCAAGACACCACTTGTTGTGCCCCAAAGATAGTTAAATTAATGGCTTTATAGATCCAGCTTGCACTGCAGCACTTCTTGCAGCAATTACTATTTAGAGAACTTGCTTTGCAAACAAGAGTGTACTGTTTCATTGAGATAATAGGACTGTGGGTAGAGATTGTTAAAGAGCAATCAGCAAAACAGGATTGGTAATGAATCTGATGAAACTCTCTGTTTGACTTACAATATCAATTTTGGAGCTAAGTACGTGCTTGGTATAATAACATTACTGATGCCTCATCTCATTTTCAGTTGCAAGGACTCTATTTGCTGGGCTCAGACAGAGGTTATCTGACTCATCTGCTTAGATGACAGTGGACTAATTTCAGTCAAAGACATTGGTCAAATCAGAGCCCTTGGCAAAAGCAAGCACTCATGGTATAGAAGTTAGTCTCACCTGGCTTAGGGCTGGATACAAACCAAAACAGCATTTGTGGACAAGAGTGAAAAGTGGGTAGATAATATTTCAAGATTTAGAAAAGTAGATGACCACTTTGAATTCAACAGATTTGTAAGAAAACAGCTATGAATTATGCAAATTATCAAACCATTGATGTTTGCTTATTTTTATAACATTTCTTTCATAAAATAGGATTCATACTTAAGATGCATATTTTCAAGAAATTTTCAGGTCCTCTTTTATCTTTGTCCTGATATACAGAATAACAGACTTCCTTACTTAAAGTATTAATTAAAACAGGTGTTACTCAAGAGGAAAGAATATATTCTCAAAACAGATTCAGTTTTAGCTTCATTTCCTTGTTCAGCAAGGACCATATTCTGTCTTTGGTTCTGTACTGCACAGATATTAAAAAATGCCATTACATCTGGCATTACATCTGCTTTGTTAGAAAAACTGACTATGAAGAAATAGACTTCTACTCCCACTGCTACATGTCTTTATTCAGGAATTGGGTTTTTATAAGTTGGGTAATTGATTTTATTATATTAACATTTGTAATTATGCAACTTAGCTTAAGAAATGGAATTAAATATTTTCCTTTGCTTTGCAAAGGCTCTCAAAAGGGTTTTCTTAAATCCAGTCTTAAACTTGCATGTACACTCTAATCTCACTGTACTCAGATTTTTATCTCTTTATTAATATTATAAATTAATCCAAATGTATAGTTAAGTGTTCCTCAACACCCTTTTACATACACATGATTTGATTCATTATATAATTCAGAATAATCAAATGCTTTAAGAAAATATATTTAAATGAAAATATGTATCACTACTGAAAAGTCTTTCTTTGGCAACAGCTTCCTGCAGTAAGTCTTTCTCAGTATCTTTCTCAGTATCTTTCTACTCAATTATTACTCTCTGCATAAAATATTTAGAATGGTTGCAAAATACAGCTGTTTAGGATTATTCAGAATAGAAACTGTGGCATGTTCATAATCTGACATGAAAATTTGGGTGAAAATTTATGAAATATTCAATAATTTATTTTATTTAAGTATTAAGGTAATGCAACATTCTCAAAATGACAACTAATTCCATGGAGGACCCACTGTTAATCACAAAATGCATGGAAAGGCTGTACAAGTACATTAATGTATGTCTATGGTAAAGGAGATCTCTTGCTCTAAGTGTTCTTTACTGTACCTTTTCATTGCTGTCTGCTCTGGTTTTAGGTGCTCCAAATGGAGCATCTCCAATTTAATAAGGTATGCTATTACACAGTCTATTAAGTCTCACTGTCAGAAAGTGTTAACTGATTTTCAGTTAAAATTTTGCTTTCTTAATTCATTACATTCCTAGTTTCATATTTCTATATTTCCTTAAGTAATGCCCTCCATCTTCACTGCCTGAGTTTATCAAGTGCTTGAATAGTTTTTTACACAAGTATTTTATTAAAAAATCACTTTTTTATTTCAAAGTACATTTATTCTACTTATAGAATATTTACTTACATTTATTCTATTTATAGATTTAGAGATGTACCACTAGCTACCAACTGAGATATATATATATATATAGTAAGATTATATATAGTTTGCTTTTCAATGTCTTATTAAATGAACTATCAACAAATTACTATTGCCTTACAGAAAAATTTTAAAAATAAGGAAAAAAAAAAGGAATTTTTAATGCTTTGCCTATATTCATTTTTAATGGGAATCCCAGAAGTTTAGAAGGGTGCTATGTCAGTGATAAAAGTTTCTGGAAATGGCTACAAGGATGGAGTACTCCCTAATTAAAAGTAGGCCAAAAGAAGAAAACACCTGTCAATATCTAGAAAACCATGTATGTTTTTGTACAACTGTGGCAATTTCCCTATTTATTCCACTGCCAGAAATTTAAGTGCATAATGGAGAAAGTAAAAGCCCGCAATCTATCTTAAATGTGCAGAAACCCTCACAGTTCTCATTTCCTTTGTCTCTACGTCCACCTGAGGTGCAGGCACAAGAGCAGGCCAAACATTTACCCTGTTCTTAGGAAGAACCATGCTTAGGATATGCATTGGACATTGGACACTGATTGACTTGGCCCTCCACAGCCCAAGTCACTCCCTGTCATGATAAGGTGACCTGGGGGTTATTCTAAGGCTTAGTATTAGGACCTGACTTTCTTCTTGTTAGACTTAAACCCAAGTAAGGTTTGATATGGATGGCAGGAGAACTTGAGATTGAGTGCGGATTTGAACTACGTTTGATTAGCAGTGCATCTAAAGCTATAAAGACCTGTCTACTTCTCTTACACTGTGCTTAAAATTTTTGTCAGAGTTGTCAGAGGAAAAAAAAACTCCACACTGAAGAAAGGCAACAATTTGTCCAGGTAAACACTGCAGTTGCATTACTATCTGTCCTTATCAAAATGAAATATAATGCAATTTCCTTTCTTATTCCAGGAGACCACAATAGCTGAGGTATCCACTAAAATCCATGGAAAACATGGGTGTCTCCATCAGAGGCCAAAAAAATTCAGAAATAATCTTTGGCATACAACTGTTCCTGGTGTTATGATAATGTGGCAAAACCTAAATAATACAATAACTGAATTAATAAGGGCTTTCTGAAAAAGATTTGCTAGAGCATCAGGAATGGTAATCACCTGATCAGGTGCATTTTTCACACCTGAGTTCAAGAGACCTAGCATGACAATCCTGACCTGGAGCTAGTGTGACCTCCAGCCTGAGCCTTGGAAGTTTTGAATGGTACCCCCACACTGATATAACCTGCTAATTCAGTGAGCAAGCATTCTGTCACCTCCTCCAAGTCGTTAAGTTTTTGCAAAGGAGAAGAACCAGGACAAGACAATTACAATGGTTATTGCTGCCCTCCATACAGACCACAACACATTAGCATCTACCTTCAGAGCCCAACTACCCAGGCAGTTTACTTTTTATACTTATCTGTTTGTCCACTCCTCATGGCTGTAATACCCTAACTAGGGTAAGGAATATTGTGGGAGAAAGTCAGAAGCCTTGTTGAAGCCAAGGTAAATGATATTTTGTGTCCTTCCATCATCTATAATTCTGGACATTTTATCATAAAATGGCAATCAGATTGGTCAGGCATCATTCACTCTTGGTAAACCCATGTTCTCCTTTTTCTAAAGACAAGTGCAACACTTGCATTCCTCCAGCCACCAAGGATCTCCCCAGTCTCCAATATCTTTCAAACACTGTAGAGGGTGACTCTGCAAGAGAATCAGTTCTCTCTGCACCAATGGATGCACATCATCTTGTCGCCATTTGCCCTTTGTAATTCTTAACTGAAGCTGAGCTTTGGTGTTTCTCACACAGAAAGCCTGGCCCAGACATTATTTAGAAATTTCTTCTTTGTAGCCTTTATCTACTTCCAACTCTTCTATACTACTTTTTCACTGAAGCTCCATCACAAGTAACCTGCCCAGCTAAGCCAGGAAATTTATCTAACTATCAGGACTGATCCATCCTACATTTGGAGGATAAAGTCCTTAAACTTGATCAAGCTTTTCTGGGTAACTTTACCCTTCAGATCTGGCTCCCATGGGATCCTGTGAGTAGCAGATCCAGCTGTGAGCCACCTTTAATTGTCCTCTTCAGAAGTTGTTGCTGACACCCTCTAGAAATCTTCACTGCTTCCATCCTGCCACACTTGTCTTACAGCAGATATCAGAGACATGGAAGGTCCTCTCTTTCAGACCTAATAGATCCTTCAGAATTGTCCACAGGACTTCTGACATCCTTGCAGCCTTAAACCCCTTAAGATTCTTAGTTTTCTAAACTCTTAAAACTAGCAGTCCCTTTTAGTGCTCAGAAAGCCTCATTATGTTAAAAACAGAATCTGAAATTTCCATTACATGAGAAATGTGATATGTTGTCCAGGGGAAAAAACCCAACCCTTTTTCAAACTGATTTTCATGCAAAAATAATGGTATTTTTAAAATTACTCTATTTCACCATATTCACCAAACTCAAGTCATAATTATTTGTCTTCTCTGAAACAGCTGAATATAATGAATTCGCCAATTTCTTTGCTTATTCCCACAAAAAACTTGAGACCCTGTCCCTCTGAACTGCAAGAGAGAAAAGGAAAAAAAAATGAATGAGGCACAGCTGATACCTTTGAATTAATGTGCACAATTTGGAGATGCCTGTATGTTTTTTAATTGGGCAGCATGAGAAAAGGGATATATTCTCTGTTCAGGTTGTTCTCTTTTAGTCTAGCTTTTATGAAATGAAATGAAGTGAAATGAAATGAAACAATGAAATTCTGTTCCATTTAGTCATCTACATTTGATGCTAAAGGCCTCTCAAACAATAGAGCTTAGAAAAGTTTCTGCCTTTCATCATTCCAAATTTGTAAAAGGAGATCAAACTCTATTCATCTTGCAGCATATCTGTGTCTGGTTCATGTTCTCTTTTATCAGCTTAGCTTCTTTGCTGGTATTTATCACACTGTCTGGTTTTATGGGGGTTAAGGCAGGACATGTGTGCATGGATTAATTCAATGCTTAAGCTCTGTTCATAATTTCATTATTATTTTAATCTGGATCTCTGAATAGACATAGCATGTGATTTTTGTATACTGCAAGTTATTACTTAATGAAAGAGTCAAGGATGCTTCATAGAAAAATAGAACATTTTTTATACAACTAAGGAAACTTTGATGTCTAAATAACCAGTTTGTCAGCTCTGAGTGGGCTTATTAAAGGGCTGTGCTATAGAATCACGTCAATCAATCACTAAAGCACCAACACCTCTATTATTGAAAATCTGTTTTCCTTATAAAATTATATACTGCAGTCATATTATGCTTGAATTTTTCCTTCAGCATACACTCTCTTCAGGACTCTACTATAAAAATATATTTTAAAAAGTTGGCAACATTTTTTCTAAGTACGATTATCAGCCTTAGTGACAATACAACTTGTTTCTTGTATAAATACAATATCTATTATGAATATTAAACATAGTCCTATAATCTCTAAATGTATTCTAGGTATACTACACAGTATACCTAGAATACATTTAATAAATGTGTTATCACAGTTGACAGATTAATATTTGCTAAATAACTGATGATTGCATATAGGATAATATTTCACAATTACTTTTAAACTCTTCCCAGTCATGGGAATTCTTAATTGGATAAGTGTGATATACATCAATCAACTCATTTCCTAAACAGCAAATACTTGTCAAGCTTGGAACTCACGAATCATAAAAATCTAATTCTGACACTATACTGATACTTCTCTTTTCAAACAGCAACAAAATACTTGGAAAAATAAATGCTTAATTCCATCATGAAAAGGGTTTTACGATAGTATTGGTAATTTCTTATAACTATTACACTAATTCTTCATAATTGGTGTTTCCTTTGACACAGGAAAGAACTGTGATGCTTCAGTTATATGCTTCCAGACTTTGAATGTGCACTAAACATCCTTCTTAGACTCAGTGGCTAGCAGCGCTTCTCTGTGATTCTCTGGGTGAGATTTCTGGTATCCTCAGAGTTACTTCTTGTCTTGAGAGATGTAGTCTATTAAAACAACACCCAGTAAAAGAAGTTCTCTCCTCTTAACAACATCACATTCACTTTTGCTGAGGATTGTGACATACCTGTGCACTTTGCACGAATGTATTTACAGTTGATATTTACCTGAATTTCAGTATTTCCCTAAAATTATTCCACATTAATGAAGGCATTACAGTTAAGTCACTATCCAATTGGGCACATCAGGCATACAGATTCTTTAACACAGAATTAGGAAATGCCTTGTAATTGTGGCATTCACAGCCCTTTCACTCTGTGGAAGGATGTAAACCTGCACTGCTAGAGCTGTTACTCCACTGCTCTTGCTGCAGACACTGTCCCTCAGCAGACCAAGGCATTTGGTATCTTCCACACAGGAACTACAAGGAGATGGGCATTCCTATAAGTAGACTTTCTAATTTTTTTAAATCCTCACTGGTATCAGAGAAGAAATACCCAAGCTCATATGTAGAAATCAAATCAACAAAAAATATTTTTTAAAACTCTGTAAAAATAGAACCCTGAGCCACACAGAAAACAATTATAAGTTTTTCATGTTCTCTGTGATTTATGACAGGCAGGCACTAAAAGCATATCTTCCATGTGAGCTGCATAAGAGAAAAATTATCTGTGATCTAAGATGTTTTGCACTCTAATCTGCATGGCAGTAACAGTGCTGTAAAGAATTAATGTAGGGGAAGACCCTTCACAGGACTTCAAGCACTAAAAACTGTATTAGTAAGTAGGACTGAAAATTAACATACTTTTCTTTTTAGTGAGCATAGAAATATTTATGTTAAGATAAAGCGGTCTTCCCTTAATGACAGAGGTGCAATAACAATAGATAACAGAAACTTTCTTCAGTAGCCAGGGCAGAGCTGTAGAAATTTATTATTATGGTTCTTCTTGTAACAAGTCTATTCAAATCATCTGTGTCTCACAACTGCATGTTAGGAGCAAATTAGCTTAGCTTCAATATTCACTGATGCATTTTATTACATCCTGACTAAAGCTGCATCTTGCAGACTTCTGAAACTTACATTTTAATTTACTACATGCAAAATTCCATTATAAATATTAAAATATATATATGACAGTGGAAAGTTATTAAATTCATTTCTGAATTATGTAGCTGCTGGGCCTCAAGCATGAAGTAGTGATAATTGCCTCCAAGCTGTAATTAATTGGGCAAATAAATTGTTAAATTTTAGATGCTGATAAATAGGAGAAATAAGCTAAAAACCACAGCAGCTGTCAGCAATATTTTAACTAAGGGATTCTGTATGAGATAAAATTACGACAAACACATTTATAAACTATCAACTAAACAGAGATTATGAGACAAGAGCAAAATGCATTCTCATAGAATGGCTAGAATTCACTGCAATCTAAAGCATCAACAACCTCAGTATTTCAAAAATTATTACTAATACAGAAATTATATATGAGGAAGTACATTCAAAGATAGATTTTTCTAACATACTTTTAGCCAAAGTGCAAATCACAGTTGAGAAGAAAGAAAAAAGAACCATCCATTACCTACAGAGAAGCTGGTTTACATACAAAATAAGTGAAGGGGTAAGGCAGAGAAGAGAAGTCAAGAATGGAAAATTAAAGAGGACACTTACTGGGGAAAACCACATCACTTTAAGAATCCAAATTGTCAAAGAAAAATTCACAACTAGGATGATAAGCAGGAGGAGAACAAACAGGTAGAGACAACGCTTTCTCCAGCCATAAATTCCAATTTTGTAGACATATTCATTCTTCGGCCTCTCTAGTCTCGTGCCTGGTGTTGTTGTCATGTATTGTTCACGTACCATCTGCTAAGTAAAGAAAAAAAAGAAAGTGAACTGCTTAGTTGCTTAATTTAAGTGACAATATTTATATAAAATTTCAAGGAAAATATAAAGATACAATTGTAATAGCTAGGAACTAGAAACTTTATGAAGTTTTACCTGGAAAGCATTTTTATTCTGCTCTTTTCAACTTACATCTTAGTTTTTGATACACTCAACGTAATGTTTTAATATATGAACTGCATTAACTGCTGTTTCCAGGAGGCTTAAATTTATTTCATCCTATAGAGAATGGCAAAACTTTCCTCCCATTTGCCTAATTCTCTCATCATAAAATATTTCATGGGATCATATCATAATCTACAGCTCACAAGTATGTATCAGTTGGAATGCCAATACATTATAGGCTTCAGAGTACGTATGTAAAGAAATTAAATTATTCTTTATGATGTACAGGAAATAATGATTTCTCAATCAGATATTCATATTTAAAGATATATCAACATTAAAAACACTGCCTACTGGGTTTAAACAATTTCACTTTTTACTATAGTTCTTAAAGAAGCATTGTTTGAATTTAAAGGAATCTTACAAGCTTGCATTTCCTTAAAACATGAGAATATTCACTAACTTCCACATTTACAGCACAGAGACCACCAACAATTCAAACCATTCATTAAAGCTTACAATTTTGGCCAAAAGAATGAAAACTCAGCAGCTGAAGTTGCCTATCAAGAACAACAGTAGGCGATATGTATCTCATTTACACTGAGCAAAAAAAGCAAAAAAACTCTAACCCAATCATGGATGTCAGAAACAAAATAGGTATTGCAAAGTCAAGCCCTTCCCATGAGCCAGGTATGTCCACAGGCATCTTACATCCAAAAACTGGTCCACTTTCCCATAATATAATGCTCCCAAATGAGAGTGCCTTCAGAAAGGTTTCACACAAGGTCTACTCTCAATTCTGAATTTCTCCTATCAATGAGATCACCATGCTCTGCTCACACAGCTTTCAAAACATGATCAAAAGACACCCCTGTCTCTGTTCAAGTTTTCTGCAGAGCCATGCTATGTCTGTAACATGCTTGTGGCTCTCAGTTCTAACCCTTATCTTTAGAAAGATGTCATCTTTTGTTCCTTTAGCTTTCTAGCAAGACAGAGAATGCCATATAAGTTTACAATTGAACAGAAGCCTATACATTAGCCCCCTGTATATATGCAGCAGTCATCTTATTTCTGCACTTCCACCAGAAGAAAGTAATTTCTTGTTTATTTATATTCAAAAATGAGACCAAATAATTGGCAGTTCATAATGTAATTTTGCTTACAGACATTATGGTAAAATATTATATTTTTTTTTCTGCTATCAGTCTCAGTTGCTCATAGACTGTGTATATAAATATTTTCACTGTTGAAAACAGTATAGCAATTTATTACTGAGGAATTATAGGTTCTGAAATAAATTGGCTTAATCTTAGTGCAAAACATTTACAAGATTTACAAGAGGTTTCTTAATATTTAACAGATGAACTATGTTTAAAAATATCAGATTATGTATTTTAGTTCTGGGTATTACTCAAGCACATAGTACTCATTATAGAATGCTGTTTAAATATAAGTTAACACTACGTCTTTTCTGTTTTCTACCTAATTATTGTATAGTAAACCATACAGAGGTTGCCCCTTATCTGAAATCTCTGTTACCATGTGCTGCCATAAGATATTGGGACATTTATACATACAACGGGTTCCATAAGATGATTTGACAAACCTTCACCCTTACTTCCACACAAATTTCTTCTCAACACATAACTTACAGAACAGGATGCAGTAACTCTTATCTGGTAACAACCAGAGGCAAACTTTGAGAAATAAGCTGTGCAGTTCTTGCCCATGAGTAGTCCAACTATGTCCTTGTTCTGGCTGGGACATGGTTAACATTTGCAGTAGGCAGGATAGGCATGGCTAGGACTCTGAGGTTATCCTGTAGAGCTCCCTGCCATGCGCAGGGCGTGGTGGGGAAGAAGGAAAGGGGAGAAGGCATCCCTCCTTGTCCTGCTGGACACGGGTGAGTGGTTGGGGTGCTGCTGGTTTCTGTGTGGTGAGTACTCACACATGAATTTGTTTGCATCTCTTCTACGCCCCCTTCACTAGGCAGACTACTTTGCCTGTTCTTGCGCTGTTGTTCCCTACGCCTGCAAGGTAAATTTTGCAGTAGAGACGATTTGCAGAAGAGTTAATTAACTATAACATTTTCACGGTCTTATGCAGCCTCATTACAGTGGTCTCTGAGGTTGGAATTCATCTCACAACATCAGATATGAACAATTTAGCCCTGAATATCTGAGCCAGTCAACCTGGACTCCCTTTATGGTCAATGGAGATAGGTCTCCCTGCTGGGAATTAGTTATCTGACTCATGTTAGATGTGAATTTTAGATATCGAATGGACTGCTTAACTTCTCTCCATCAAAAGAGAAAGGAGAGCCAGTGATGACTTCCTCATACGTGTATGCCTATATGTCGTAGACATTTCCACCAGAATGATTTCCAAAGCATGTAATTTCACAACAAGATAGGATTTTTCTAATTCCTCTTCTTCTCTGTTCCATTTTTACTCTGTTGTAAAATGTTTACTTAGTGAGTTGAGTGTTTTATACATAATGTATTATGTACTGCTGTTTAATGAGGTGAGGTCAAAATCCATTATGCATTTCAGCAAAAAGCCTATGAGTTTTGTGATTGTTTTCAGCCCTTCAGAAATTCCACAGGGGACATCTCCCAGCACAGCATTGTTCCCTGCATGGATTATTTTTTCCTGACAGAAAACAGTTCTGTTGTTTGTGAGCATTTATTAATACTGCCAAAAATTGCTTTGGTCATAGTAAATAGGCAGTGCTTGCCTAGACAACTGAATGCTTTGAGAAGGATTAAGTTTTTCTCCCTTACAGAATTTTTCATGATTTTTAAGAGATTTAGTGTCCTACTATTACATAATTACAGTGGAAATTCTTTCAGAACTGATCCTGGGACTGTTTCTTTTGGGAGAATCAACTTTCCATATTACTGACTTGTATGTTCACGAGCTAAAATCACATAGGAAAATAAATCTCCGACATGTCTGGAGAAGTCAGAAAGAAATCTTTTTCTAAGTCTGGCATGTTTTAGAAAAGTGGGCTGAAAGGAAAGCCTTAGATAGGCAGACCTGATAGTTGTGTTGTGAAGTCAGCCAAGATCCAAGGTAGATTCATAGAACAAGAACAACAGGTATTTAGTTCTATGATGAGAAATGTGATTTGTAAGTGGAATAACCATGAAACTGGTTGTGTAGGAGCATTCTAAACAGGCACCAAGAAGGAAGTGGTGACTTAGAACCTGGATGTACACAAGTCAGTTGTGCTGGGAGAAGGAAGAAACCTGCAGAATGCACAATGACTTTGGTAAATGTTATCTTTTCTCTGTTAACTATTTTACAAGGAAGCAGCACACAGTGACTAAGAGTAAGAAACACTGGCAAGCCATAGTGCAGATAAAATGGCAATTGAGTTTCAGAATGAAAATTCTTACATGTTTCAAATGGGCCATGAAAACATCTTATTTGCATCAGGTCAGCAGTACCACAATAAAAAAGCTACTACAAATAAACTACTTAATTGGAGTGGAATTTCTTGATGCTTTTATTCAACGAACAACACAATTAGCACATTCCCTATGGATTTTTGTAGATTTGGCCATAATTCATGGGATTGAGCTCTATCACGATAGTTTGTTATTTAGAAGTATTTTCTAATTGTCAACATCGATTTTACAGGGATCCATTTAAATCAAGTTACTTCTTGGCTATTTGCTGATTTAAACCAGATACTGAATGTTAATTAGCTGCCAAAAGATTTTTCACAGATTTTAAATGATAGATCAAACTTGTGAGCAACCAGTAACACTGCAGATTTTTGACCTCATGAGATTTCCCATGTGTTCAGACACTGTGTTGCATGTAAGGCATGAAATTCATGCCTGTAATAATACACATGAGATGCCCATGAAAGACCTGTATGCTCTTTGCACTTATAATTGTCCTCTAAAAATATATAATAATGACAGAACATTTCCCTGGCTATAATGCACCTTCTTTGATATAAAACTTGGAAACTGGTCTCAGTCATTTGAGTGATTCTGAAGTTCAGGAGATTTTTATATTAATATTAATTATGAAAGACGTTGAAAAACTGTCTATCACAAATGTTACTGTTGGACTGAGGTTAGTTTGCGCATCAAGTTCAAAACCTATTCTGACAGCTCTGAAATATTCACTTAAGACACCTATGTTTTTAAAAAGTAATTTGAAAACTTATCCTTTAGCCTGCTTAGGAAAGCAAGCCTGAATAAAAGCATGATATTTTTACTATTTTCAGGAATGACTTATCTGTAGGAAATACTGAAGACAGTATTGAAAAAATTCAATTAAAATAAGTAATCTCAGTATATTTCAACTGTAAAAATATATTTTCGTCGTTTTTGTTCATAAATGGCTGTTATTTTCATTTAAATAAAACACCCCTTTACAAATAGCTCTGAACCACATTACTCGAGTACTTTGTCATGTTGTCATAAAGCAACTGATAATAACATGCAATTAGAAAACAATTTAAATTCAGCACTACTTAGTTGGTTAATACTCATAACCAGTGGTCATTCCATTAACAATTATGTAATTATTAGCATTTATATTTTCAGCAAAAAGCTTAACATTCAATAAAACCTTTTCAAATTGGAGTTCATAAGAACTGGTGAGGTTTCATGATGAAATTTGCACCACTGGTGCCTGTACTATGCATGGTCTTCTTTACAAACAGTCATCAGTACATCTACTCTTTCCTCTTGTTCTGGTTTTGGTCAGGACAAGGTTAATTTTTTGCAGCAGCTGGAAGGAGACATTATTGAAGTGGTGTGTCCAGGACCCTGATGTTTTTCTATACCCCAGCAGGTCATTGCCAGGGGTGGGGGAGAAGGGACTGGCTTCTGAGGAAAAGGGCATTCCTTTCAGTGGAAAAACACATGTTTGGGAAGAACTGATTGGTATTTTTTTATTGTTGCAGGCTTTCCATGCAAGTAATTTCTTTGTGCTATACCTTCTCTTGTTAACGTTGTTGCTTTTACTGTTCCTTTTCTTATCTTATTGCTGTTTCCAGCAAACAGTTCTTATCTCAGCCCATGATCCTTGCCTTTTGTGCTTCCAATTGGAGGGGAGGGGGAGCAAGTGGCGGCATGGTTTTAATAGGAATACTGAATTGGAGGACACCAACCATCCCTAAACCATGACACCACTTTACATGAAGTCTATTCATTCACATGCAAGAAAATTCACAATGGGTGTGGGCATGAAAAAGGTGATAGTGCTAAACAAAAACAGTACAGTGAAAAGACCATTTCAATATCTTTAAATTCTTGTGCCATTGTATACGAACTGAAAACTGAAATTAAACAACCTGTCAGCTAAGGCAAGTGAAAATTACTTTTACGATCTACATACGGTATCTTCATGGAATATTATGCTCATTTTTTGTGTGTGTTGTATTGGGCTAGGTGGGTATTACTATAATATGAACATCAGAAGTACACCAAGGCTTCACACTTTAGTGCATTCAGGCATGCACACTTTTGTCTTTGTGAACACAGAAGCAGACCAATGATTAACCAACAGCAAAGAGATGCTGTTGGAGTATCTTCCTGAAAGATGAAAGACAGTTTAGGCAATCCTGTTGTTCAGAGAAAAAAATGAGAAACTTTTGGACTCTATGTGGAAAAGCTTTCCAAAAAAAATCAGAAAGACAGGGAAAAATCAAACTCTCATGATTAGGTGAAAATTTTATAATTACTTTCAGCCCTTCCATCATATTGTATTTAATCTTGTTCTACCTTGCTTTGTTGAAATTTTCGTGGTATCTAGCATATTTCAATTTGAATTGTAAACTAGTGTCATCAGCTGAAAAGAGCTAGATCCCTGCAGTGTAATTTGTGGAAACTAGTGATGAAATTTATATGGCCTAGTTAATTGTTTGCATACCCTGCAATGCACATTGGCATTATAACTATGACATGGTCGCAATTAACAGCTTTGCACATTTTTAAGTAGAGCTGAAAGGCAGTCCCTCACAGCACAAGATTATATAAATATTAATGACATAATTATTAATATTATATAAACATATGCATATTGCTATTAGAACATATTATTAATATTAATATAATATGCTATATAAAATATTTTGTCTAATATGCGTACTGTTGAATCTCATTTACAGTAATTTTTTAAATTTGTTTTCTATCTTTCAATTATATTTATTTTGCTCCTTTAAAAATTCAAAAAATATTATTCAAATAAGAAAAAAAATAAAATCATGTTACTCCCACCAGAATTAAAAGACCACACAGAAGAAGTGAGAAAAGAGCAGTCTATACAGCCATTGTTTTCACTTAACAATTAAAGACTGAGAACCATTAATGGTGTTAAGATCATTTAAGTGATAGTTTCAGTGTGTAAAACCTGAAACTATGAAATAGTACTTTCATAGTTTCATAGTTTCAGTGTGTAAAACCCTGTTTTGTCCTGTTGAATATCATTCTGTGTTTTTCAATAGAGTTTATTACCACAAAGACATTTTAAAACATCAAACTTGCAACAGGTAACTAATCTGTTCTTACTAGTACAGTTTTTATTGTCCAACCCCTTTGAGAAGACGATATCTCATGGGCCTTGAGTAGTGGATAAAAATGCGACAGTGAACGATTTGCTTTAATGAACCTAACTGTGAAATAAATTTTGCCCTCTGCAGTCCAATACACTTTTCCCCTGTAGCAGCTGCTCTTCAACATGATTTATTTTTTCCTTGAAGGACTGCAAGTACACCAGATACATAGTGTACTGCCATGAATATCAGAACAGAAATCATTGTAGTCTTCTGGCTGTGAGGTTTCTCTTTCTGAAGCACAAGCCAGAGTTGATTAATTCCCCTAGATCCCTCTTTTTCTTTAATTGTGCATTTAAGAAAGTGTTTCTAACTATGTTAGGTATGAACTTTACCTGCCTGTGTTTGTATGGGCCCGTCTTTAAAAAAGTACCATGAGCTCTGTAGCACCAGCTCAGGTAGAAGAAAGGAAAATATTAATGTGCAAGGAATGCTGAGAGCCATCTTGTTCTTATGGAAAGGCTAGGAGAATCACTCTTCTTTGTCTCCTTATAGTTTAATAAAAATCCTTTCTTTATGAAAAATAAGAACCATGTGCATTTAATCTCCTTATAAAGGGCTTTCTCACTAAGAAGGACGAAATAAACACACAGAGATGTCTTGGGGATTTAATAAATTTTCCTATTCTAATTTATAAAGTGATAGTTTCAAAGAATTATAAAATTACTTAACACTGCATCCTCTCTTATTCTGATCATTTGATCCTTCCAGGTGTCAAAGGGCTTTTCTTCAGGTGAAAGTGGAAGGTTTCCCTTAGAGTTGTCATTCCTCGCAAGTAATAAAGCTTTACAAAGTAATCCACATATAATCTGACACTTCAAGGAGAGAAATGAAGAGAAGGTGGCTGTCAAATTTACAGAACTTTTGCTATAATCTACCACAGGGAGTTTTTGTTCACTAGCATTTTAGTTCTTTCATTCAGTGACAGCTAAATTATTTCTTTATTCAGAAGAGATGTGCACATTACACTGTATGCAGATAAAGCTTTTCCATTCAGTCCTTGTTATAGTTAATTACTGTAAAAGTCTGGCATAAAATTCTGAAGGTCATTAGCAAGTAACTTGTTGACCAAAATTTTGAATAAAACATCAAATTATAGAATTTTTTAAAATTTCAAATACACAAAATCTAATACCAAACAAGGACGTGATGGCTACAGACTACAGTATATAAGTTGAGTTATCCTATGTGATCTATCCCAGACTTCCAATATTTTATTACTACTAAAAAAGTCAGGCAAGACAAAAGTCAGTTGACAGAACAAGTTAAAACATCACAATTAAAACTACTTATTTACCAGGACCAAGACTTAGCAACATCTTGCTGTATATCTGCCTACCCAAGGAAGGCAATCATATTTAAGGAAATTACTATGATTATAAAATCCTTCTGTGGAGAACAAGAATGCCATGTGTTATACAATTTCAAATCATCTTCTTAGAGAAATCTTATTGCTTTTATGAAAGGGGATAGGTCCTCATTTGAAATATAAAATGTTTTATCAGCCTGTACAGAGGAAGTGAACTGTTTTACATCACGAAATTGCTCTACAGGGCTATATAACAAAAATGTATGTTTTTACTTAGATTTGCATGTAGGGCACAAAAGACGTCACTACAACTGAAAAAAAATCCAAACTGTACACTGATATTTACAGATTAATTTTTCTTAATTCCCTGCTATAGCCTTTTCATCAACAACTCCAAATGGTAAATTATTTGAAATTTCTAGCAAAGATAAAACATATTGTGCTTGTTAGAGATATATTTCTGTTTTGTATTAGAAATTTGAAGACTGGCAAATGAAGACACTTAATGAAATTCAAATTTTTACTCTTGATACCATATTTTTATACCACAAGCTCTTGTGTCTGCAAAAGCAATACATCCAGACCTGCTAGAAAGTGCTGGACAGAAAATAATATGTGAATATGCTGCTCATTTCCAAGACTGCTCTACAGAAGTATTCTTGTATTCTCAATTGTATATTAAACTCTCTACTGTCCTCCAGAGAAAAACTCTTTCACTTAAATTTACAATATCATTGGCAAGTCCAGAAAATCACAGCACTTGAGAGACAGCTACAGAAAATATGTGGTTTTAAGACATTGCCTTTGTTCTTTAAGAAAAACTGTTTTTCACATTGCATTACAATGGGCTATGGAGATGTCCACAATACCTTTGGAAATTCTAAGCTTATTGGAAATGATTCTGTTCAATGGCTGCACCTTAAAACATTCTTCCCCAATTGATTGCAAACATCTGATAGTTTCTGTTTGCTTACTCTACATTTTACTTATTCATAAGTGACTCTTCCTTTACAATCCCTTTATAATCACTTCTAAACACAACAAAGGTTACATTTTGGCTTAAACTGACATTATTGCTCTTTTGTTTATTCAAAAGATGAAGATAGGGATAATCTGCCTGGGAGTATTCTCTGACAATGACAAAATTCTTCCTGTATGAATATAAAAATTAATAGGAATTGAATAATATTTGAAGATTTATGTGTGTTTCTCATCACAATTCTACTCTGTACTCAAGCTCTTGGAAGAATGGACAGTGGGGATATATTGTAGTAGTAAAGCTAAAACCATGCAATTAGCAATACCTAAATATATCGTTAGTCCTTGAAATTAAGATGAAGCCATGTCTGGTGCTATCTTGCTTCTTTTACCAGAAAGGTAAAATTTTTGCCTTCTGAAAAACATCCAGTCCTGATGACAGAAAACTCATTATTATCAATTGTATTGATTTGTCCCAAAATATCTCCAAATGATTTTTTTATCATCTGGGACATTTCTTCAGAGCCATCCTCCAGAATGAAAAGGTGTACAGAGAAATTTCCCAGACCTCCTCAGTGGGGAACATTGTTGTTAACTCCTTTAGGATTTTCTTTTGGATATCTTTGTTCAGGCACTCAAAATACAAATCTTCAGTGTATATCCAGTACTCAAATATATAGTATTGATATTCAAAAACAAATACAAGTCAATTAAAAAAAAACCCTAGCCCACAAAGGAATTGAATGAAGACTTCTGACTGCACAAACACAGTCTTTGTAAAGTATCAGGTTAGACAGTTGCAGCATCAATCACCAAAATTTTTATTTACTGTATTTAATAATTTATAAAACCAATGATAAATGATTGTTAGAAGTTATCCAACTCTGCATATCTTCTGTGTAGGAAGGTATTCAAGTCTACCTTCTCTGGCTGTTTTGCTAAAATCCAGGGAGGAAAAAAAAAATCACTATCAAGACAGTGATTCACATATGTCTAGGTACATACAAAGTCATTCAGGAAGTACCACAGAGCAGAGTTTCTGTCTCTACAGTCTAAATACTAATTTAATACCTACCAAAGTTGACTTGTGATACCTCAGAGCATCCCAGCACAGGAATTCTTAGATGTTACAAAAAGACACAAGACATGAGGGACTGGTCCTCACTATCTCTGATCGTGAAGCAGGTCACACATGGTACTTGAACATATAGGACATCTTTTATGTACACAGCAATAATATTCTGAAACAAATTCAGGATTTGTGTTGGAAGGTAACTGTTTCATCTGGGAAGAGCGCTGAGAAAGGGCAAACTCAAAGCCCAGTTTGTGCTCATCACTTAAATCAGCAACAAAGATGAAACTAAAGTTAGTAGCAAAGTACAGAGGGAATAAAAAGAGACTAGGGTACAAGACCTGTGTGTGTTTACTATTGCTTTCAATTGTGTCAAAAAATCCTTTAAAAGCAGCAAAGAAACAGTGAAAGCTTAATTAACAATTTGTAGTGTAACCAGAAGTAGTGATGAGGCCCAATTCTGTACAGATTTGTATTTTTGGTCAAGCACCCACATTAACACAGTAATCTTGTTACCCTTGCTCTATCCATGTGCTTTATAAAAATTTCCTGAGCGAAATATAACACACATCAGCACTAGGTAGCTTCAATTGTGTATTCTGACCCAGTAGATATTATTCACATGCCAACAGAATGTACTACGGCAGAGTTTTCCTCTAATGAGGGCATTATCTCACAAGACACTTTCAGTAAACTTGAAAAAAATATTTAATTACCTTGAAAACCTCTATGCTTTTATTTTATCACACTCAAATTTGACGGCAAAGTCAAAGAAGATAGCGGGGAGAGTGGGGTGGGCAGCAACTTTGAGGTAAACAACAGCCAACAGTAAGTTGAATTCTGTCTGTTTAATTAAAAAAACAAAAAAACAAGCCCAAAAAAACCAAAGAAGAAAATTCTACCAGAACGAAATATCAATAGACAGCAACCATTTGTAGACCAACACTTTACACAGCTTTTACAAACAGATTACATTTAAAATAAAATTTCTTTTCTTGCAAATGTGAAACATTTGATAAATAAGACCATTTATTTGGCATATTACTTATTTGGAAATAACATATAAGAACTCCCCTTAAGTCATCAATTCAAACTTGTATTATAACGGGTCAACAGTACTACTCTTAACCTAGGTGATTAAACAGAATTCCAGCTACTTTAGATTGGTTTTCATGCTTCTGGGTTTCATGGAAATTAAGAGAAGTTTATTTGAGTATCTGACAAAATGGATACATCCCATGCTCTTTGTATTGCCATTTAAATTGTTACTCTAAATCATGTTTCTTTGCTCTGTATTGTTACTGTAAGACGTGGATGCTCCTAATTACATTTAATTCCTCCTTTATCATCAGTGTACAGTCTCATAAGAAAAGACAGAACTACAAAGTTTTACTTTCACACACACTGAAGTTAAACTTTGCAGACAGGATCTGGCAGCTAGTCAGTTTGAGTTGCAGCAAAAAATAGGAAAATCTGTGAACAAAATTTCATTTCTTAAGTGCCATTAAATGCAAATAAGAACTGTTTTGTGGCCTTCAATTTTCTTTCACTGGAGACAATACCAGAAATCTCAAAACACTTGTGAGCATAAAATTTTTTTTAAAAAATTGTTGTCATTTGTCATGCTTTTTCTGGTAATTTGTTGCACTTTGAAGTGTGACACAGTGACCAGAATTGCAAAGCTAACTTGGGAAGTAATGGGAAAATAATCTTCATTGGGGTCATTGAAAACACATCAAAAGACCTGAAATTCCAAATAAATGTGAAGAAAATTAAAGTAATTCCTGTGATGGAGGCAAATCATGAAAGAATTTCCGGTGTCATAATCTTGTATACATATTTACCAGACAAAGAATAAATTTAGATACTTTTTAAAAAAGCAGTTGCATATTTTTCTGTTTAAAAATAGTTTAAAAAAATTATTTTTATTTTCAATGTGTGTGATAGAAGAGCTTTCCTATCATACCACAATGATTACCAGCAGCAAGGCCAAAATGTATCTTCTAGAAAGAATGTTCCTAAAGCAAGTCCTGTTTTAGAGAGCTTTTAGCAAAAGCTCTTTAACACTGTCCTCAATGTTGTTTGCAGGAAAAGTATTTCATGTTGTCAGAGGTGGGAAGAGGTGAGAGTGAAAGCAAATAGCTCTATTTAAGTACATAAAGACATACATATTGACATAACTTTTTCCTCTTTTTCCTTGTCTTGCTGCTGCTTTTATGAAAGCACTGCTGTAGTAGAATGCTGTTACCTCTTGAGAAGTATACTTCCAGTTCATTTAGCAGACTTCAACACAATTACAAAATAACTCCCTTTTGTGATGCTTTCCTGTGTTGGCTGTGGACCTTGAAAAGCAGTTTATTTAGCCTTGGTAAATCTTGGTATATGATTTCAGGTAGTAAAAGGTAGTAAATAGTCTGTAAAGCTTTTTTTTTTTTTTTTTTTTTTAAATTGAAATAAAAATAGACAAAAGGAGGAATAGAACTAGATGTAATCAAGTCTTCCCTCCCAAGTTCAAGTGATTCATCACATACATACTTTTAAAAATACAATAGAATAATTTGACCTCACATCTGGAAAATAACAACTGTACCTTTTTTGATAAGTCACATGTAGCTAAACTAAAGATTCGAAATTCATTTTTCAGTAGCAAGGGAAGCAAAATGCTTTCCTATGTATACTGTGTCTCATTACATACTTTAAACCTCTGTCCTTTCCTGAGGAATTTTAAATGTCAATGACTACAAAATGATGTGTTCCTGTTGCTTTGCAGTCCTGCTCATAACAACTGTATTACTTCTTTTTACTTACACAGGGGAAAACCCATTAAACGTGTATTAGACACATAAGGACATCATCAGACTTGTATTTCAGAAGCCTTTTTTGGTGATGTTGACTCCAACTGTTTAGGCAGCAACCATCTCTAAGTTTCTTTCTAAGCAACTGTGACAAAGCAACAATGCAATGCAAGAAACAGAAAATGAAGAACATGGCAAGTGTATAAATACTGGTTTTGATCAGTATACCAGTTCTTGGATTAAAACCTATATGAAAGACATAGCTGATCTTTCAGTTAACTATAAAAACAAATGAAGCATCAGCAAAACCCAAATTGCCTGTTAAGTATGTAGGCATTCCAAGATAAACTAAAAGATTTCTTATTTGTCATAACATATACACTCCTCGTATTTCAAAGCAGAATTTTCCATACAAAGTATTTACTCCAAAATAGAAATCAGCAGGCATTACTAAAATCCTTTAGTTGAGAGAATATTTACTGATGTAAATCAAGTAGTATAATCTGAAATGTAGGATTTATTTTTATTTTTCTTCATTTTGAAGATTTCTTCATTTTAAAGATTCTAATTTGAGTAATTGAAAAACAATTCCTATTTGAATCAAATAACAAGCACATTACTTTCTGCAGAAAGTATGTCTGAAGTTTCTAAAATTACTCTTTAGGCATACATAGGAAAAGACATCCACAGAGCACAAGTATACCTTGGTCTTTTTAAACTTCAGTTAGACATTGTTTGTTCCTCAGATTTGGACAGTAGTGCTTGACCCATCCATCAGTTTTTGTAGCCTGAGATATTATCAGAGAACCAAGAGCTGCAAATCAGGCTTCCCTATACTCAAATTCTGGAAAATTATGCAAGATTCTGATGGCAAGATAAACTATGCTATATCTTAGTGCCTGCAGGTTCACCTAGTCCAGGTTTGGAGTGATTTGGACTGTTCTCTACCAACTGGGTAACTAAACTCTGCCTAGGATAGATCTTGATTTCCTACTTGGCAGCTGGAGAACAATGTCACACACATTTCTGGAAGGTAATAACTTTTCCAAAAAGCTTTAGTTCAACATAAGGACAACTGAGAGATTTTTGTCAGGCCCTGGTGTACATAAGCAGAGTGCCCTCAAAGCCTTAGAATCTATTATTTCAATTTAAAGAAAATGCTGGATAAATTCAGCTGAAATTTAAGATAATCTACCACAAGGTGGAGATCTCTTTTGTTAGGGGAAAATCGTCTTAAAAATATTTTTATTTCTTTTTAGCTGTGAATTAACAAAATATGTGATCAGATATGTAAAAAAGTCTCCACATTTTAATTACAGTAAAATAAACACTGTGAGTAGATACTTGAAGATAAGAGAAAAAGGTTAAGTAGTGAGTATAGTCAGGAAACAAACACAAGATGTATAAGTGGAGACTGTAAAATATGGGGAGAACAAGGAAGTACCTAGGGATGCTGAAGAAAGTAAAAAAAGAAAAGAAGAAAAAGGTACCAAAAGATGGAATTTTTTGGTAATGTAAAAGAATATAGGTTAATTTTGCTTTCTGCTGCCTTTACCTTATTTTGCATTCTAGCCATTTATACACTTTGCTTACCAAACAATCCTAAATCAAAGCTTATTTCTACATAATTTTTTGAATGCTAGCTTTGAATTTTTCTTGAGTTAAAGCCATTTGTTATTAGGTGCCTTATGATTTCTGATATAGGAAGACAGTCATATTAATGCTCTCAATTTAAATAGTATTTTAGATGTTTTCAATATGACTAAAAGGATACAGCTTTTTCTACCATAAACGTGAGTAAAATCAGTTAAAACAAATCACCAAGTGTGAATCACAATACTATCAGTTCAACAGATGTTTAACTAAAAGCAAAATCAATAAAATTTGAATATATATTTAAAAAGTACTCTCACAGATTGTGAAAATTGTTACTAACAGAATTTCAACAAAATATTCAATTCAGAAAGAATGGAGGGTACTCAAATAAATACAGTGGTTTTATCAAATATAGCTTAGAAATGCTTTTTTCTCTGTTATGACAATACATTAATAGCCTTACACAACTTTGTGCATATAAGAACTGCATTTCTGTTTCTGGAAGCACTGTCTTCACACATGCATTGAACACAATTATCAAATAACTCATGAAATAATTCAAAATGAAATACACTATTTTGTAATGCAGTTCCATGTTTAAGCAAGATAACAGATTTCAGCAGATGTCATCAGTATTCTCATTAAGTGGGAAATACCTACCATAACAGCACGAAACTAGAAGTAGAATGTTACAGGGAAGAAAAGTTTTAGGGCCAGAAAAAAAGATTCTTTTCTTATACTAAACAGAAGGGCTGAAAATAAGGCAAGTTTTTTGGTGTACAGGCTACATCAGGTCTGTTTGAGCATTTCAGACTAGAAAAATAGCCTGAAAAGTAGCACGGGCATCACAGACTATCAGGTCTTTTCTTGGTCATGCTGCCCACCCTACAAAGGTTTTGGCTCCACTCCATAAAATTCTATGCCACCCCCATCCATACTACATAAACTTGGCTCTGAGTACTCTCTGGGTAAACTTGGACCACACTTCAGCCCTCAAATACAACTTTATGTAGCACCAGAATATATGCTGGAAGTCTTGAGGTATACTGCAAAGGCACAATGTGCATCAGGACACTGTCAGGTGAATGTGGAGGGAACAAACCTGATACTGCCTTCTCAGCCTCAACTGTGCTGGCTTTTGGGATTGTTCACCATGTTCACTCTCTTGTTTAGCACTCAGGACAAACTCAAATCAACCTCTTCTTCCTACACATGCTGAAATCTGTCTTACCATTTTATTATCCCGACAGTGAAAACTTTCACTCAGTAAATCAATAACAGCAACCTTTTCTGCCAGGCGTACAAATATCCTCCCATGGCTTTTCATCTCATAGGGAATGCTTATATTAAAGTAATACTCACTGTTAGTTTTTTGGCTTTAAGTTCAGAATCCATCTATTTCCTTCCTTGTATTTCCAAGTAAAAGTCAAATATTACAGTTAATTCTCATTGACATACAGCAACTTTACGTGGCTTGAGAATACCACTAGCTACCAATCTCACATATTTATTAAATTGTTTAAATCAAAATTAAATGCCCTCTTCCATGAACTCTGAAGCACTGCCGATTGGACCAGCTAGTAATACAGCCAGGTGACTAAACAAAACCAGTAGGTAATTAATAATAACAAAAGAGTGAATAGTCATGAAAATCTGAACAAATTCCAAGAATCCTAGAAAAAACTGGGCTGCAATGGACCTCTGGAGATTATCTATTCCAGTCTATTCAAAGCTGGACTGGAAGAAGCCTTTGGAAGGAGCTTGATATCTAAAGCATTGCTAATATAGCCTGATCTGTGGTTAGGGTTCATTACCACAGCTTTGCTCTACTGACTCAGCTTCATTTCAGAGAATTTATTTTTTAAGAAACTCTTCCATTTTATGCATGCTTCTCCCAGAAAGGTCTAACAGCTTGCAAATTCAAGGTAGGACCTATGTGAAACTTTAACATGAAACAGGCTGTTGTACTCCACAGTCAGCCTTTTCTGAAAGCAACTAGTATCCACAACTAATAAAGCAAGGATGCAAAAAGTCTGTATAAAATTTAGTATCTGGCACTTGGAATACTGGGAAAAGGTAATGTGAAGCAAAGGTACTAAAATTTCTGTTCCTCAGAGCACTGACAGCACAGCAAATAAACGGGGAGGAACTGAGGAGTTTTAACAGTCATTACTACAAGGATCCCTACATCCCTTTATTGAAAATACATATATACCTGATTCTTACCGGCAACCTTCAGGATATACATATCCACAAAGGAACATATTGAAAAACATGTGTTTTATGGCTGCCACCAGCACTATCTAACACTTCAGTACATACCACACTCCATTAAAAAAAATATTTATGTATTTTAGTTTATATTTCTCTTCACAGTCTTAGACAGACTTCATCCACCACAGAAACATAACCAACCATGGCATGAAATGCAGCAACTCTTTAACAGCTTTTGGCAGATATACAGAAAGGTTTAATGAGAAGACTGGCCCAGGTAGCCAAAGCTAAGATGAATTAAATAGTGAGAATACTATTACCCAAGCTGCAAATTTGACCAGGATATTGAATTAACCTGTTATCCAAACTGCCATGATTCTTTTAGCCTGGTTTAATAAATAAAAAAGCAACCAAACCCTATGTCAATGTCTAAACCATCCATCTCCCATTCATTTTCCCTACCTCCTTCAATAGCTTTTGAGTTTCTTGGCCAATTTCAATTGAAAATTCAACAGACAAGCAGATGCCTCAAATACTACATTCCTGCAAACTGTCTGAAAATGAAATAACAGAGAAAATAAGAACCCCCATTTATGTCTTAACTGAGGGACTGCAATGGGCATGAAGACCTTATAAAATATCAGAAAACGGATGTGAGAAAAAGAGCTTGTAAATGTCTCTGTTACAAAAAACCTTCAGTCACTGCTTGTTAAACATGTAAGACAATCAACTCTGAGAAATAAGTCCACAGGAAATCCAGCTTACTTAATTCCAAGTCATGAAAATAATTAAAAACAGTAAGAGGTTAGGACCTGGGATTTGTATTTCATGTACAAGGCATTACTTTCCACGGGAAGGAAAAAAAATCTCATGAGGCTATTCAAGCAAGAAGCTCTTTGTACATATAACTTTATCTGCCTTATGATTATGAATAAAACTCAAAATATAACATGCTTTAAACCACTGAGTTTTCAACCAGGAAAGAGCTGCATGCTGTTAGCAAAAGCATGAAGGTTTGGAAAAGAGATTTTAAGTGGCTCCCTCTAATGCTGGGCTTAATTTAGACTCTTTTATTTTTAATTTAAGCCCATGCACTTGTTGTTATCCTTTGGTGGTATTCTAGGAGCATTTTTTCTTCATTACATGGTAGAAAGGAGGGGTGTATCTAACAGAACATTTGTTTAGAAGATAATCAGAAATCCATCTCAGCCAAAGTGGCATCATTTGTGACTATCACAAACAAAACTTCCAAAATCATAACTCATGGCAAAGTTCCAGAACTTTATGGTACAAAGTTCCTATAGTTCACTCAAATGGACTACTCACTTGGAAGTGGCTGTGCAGACCAAAATTAATCACTCCAAACACAGACAACATCAGTCACACTTACCTAGGCCCCCTCCACAGAAAATGGAGATAAGACAGACACTTCTAGGACATGAGTCACGTCCTCCTCAAGTAAGAGGAGATTTTAGACAGATTCAGTAAAAACACCCATATCTCAGTAAAAGGAGCCTAGCTGACTGGTGTTGATGCACTAAAATCACATTCCCACACTTGGGCAATATCCTGTTTTAGGAACTTCTGTGCTCAATCAGATTCATGATTAAGTATGCAGTGCAAGCAAGTATTGGTGGCAAGACACTAAGTATCATCCAATAAATCATTTGATAATGAGTCAGTAATTCACTGATAACTAGTTGGTAATTTTCTTTCAGTAAGAGAAATTATCCACTAGAAAATGTATTTGAATTTAAAGAGATTACAAACGTGCAAAACAAGTTCTGTACACAGATAATTATATGCCCTATATTAATTTAAGTATGGTTCACAGAAGTTAGAAATAATTTTGGTAACAATTTTTCAGGTGGGAGGTTTTTATCACACAATCAAGCCAAAAAGAAGTGTTCAGCAAAACCATGGATCCATTCTTGACTAAATTTAACTTTTGGTATTTGATAAATAAACTGAGAGAAATCTACAGCTACAAGCATCAGAGGTTTACTACTGCAAATCAGATATTTATGTAAGTACAGTAACATGATACTGTAAAAGATTTAAAAGTTACTAAACTTAAAATTTCTAATTTAGCTTCTTAGTATTACAGAAGTGCAGGTTTAAACTATGTAACTTTTAATTGCAAAAACAAATATAAATAAACTATCTGAATCAAAAATAATAATAATAGTTAAAAATGAACACATAATTTAGGCCCTAAAATAAATCACATAAGCATCAAAATGATCCTTAAGTAAGTACAAAATCAGTCTGAAATGTTACACAGAAATGTAGACAGGGGAGAAGCTCACTACAACCATGTAACAAGTAAAGAACCAACAAAAAACCCTCCTTTTTAACATTCTAATGTTTTAATACAGATATAAAAATGATTTTTAAAAATTGTTACTTACCTTGGAGATTTGAAACAATGTGGACTTGTGAAAAAACTACAACCGGTCTCTTTCCAAGAGAGAATTGTCTAACTTTTCCACTACTTTCAGATCTGGAGTGGAAGATATTTTAGGTCTGGCCAAATATCACTGGAAGAAAATTCGTTCACATGTTTGGCTACGTTTTGCATTCCATCCTGTTGCTCTGGCATACAGACACAGCTAATTATAATCTGTGACATAAGCGGTTAATTCTCCTGCTAAAACAGTTGTGTACTGACTCCAGAAATGAACTTATGGTAAGACATAACCAATCCATAATGTGCAGTGAAATCGCTCAACCTGTCACGTAACGCCAACTTCTTTATTAAAATCTGAGAATGTGAGCACTCCATAGAACCTGCACGTAAAAACCATTATCAGAGCTGGCTGCTAACAGCACTCAATGCAAAATTAGAAACAAAAAAGACTTCTGCTTTCTTTTATGAAACTGTATGTAACATCCCAACTGAATTTTAAGAGTTCATTTTCTGAAAACTTTTCATTTTAAGGTTGACATTATTCTAGCTATAATATATACTGTCTGGCATATAAAAAGTCTCTTTAAAAAAGGAAATACAGGTATTGTAATATAGCTATAATAGCACATATAACTTTTGTACAAGAACCATACTAACAATTACCAATCTTTCCAAGAAGTTAAGCCTATCTTGGTATCTAAAACACAGATGCATATATATGCATAGACACATGCATAAATACTAGGAGCTATATAAAAAAAAGTCCTTATATTACATATTTTCAGATTTCAGACATTATAGGAGTTATAAGACATCCTTTTTTCTTTTTTTTTTTGCAGTATCATTAAAGCTTTGAGCTCTCAAATGCAGAAAAAGAATTCCAGACTGGCACTGCTTACATTACACTACCTACACAAACATTGACCAGCAGACTTCTTGTTCAACCTCAGATATGTTAGAATCTGTGCCAGTAGCTTTCCACAATTTAAAAAGCATTAAAATATACATATGTAAGATTTACAGAATAAAAGGTTTGTGCTATGCGAAGCATTGCAATCCTCACCCACGTTCCGACAGCCTCATTTCTCAAAGCACTATGTTTTCTTTTTCTCAGCCTTGTGCTCACACTGTCATCACGCTTTAGAAGACAAAGCTCCTATCACACATTTAACAGCTGCAGATCATAAATTTAGGACTGACACAGATCCAGCTGATCACAGGCTTACAAGAAACTTTTTTTCCCTTCATGAGTTCTGTGGCCATAAATCCTTTATCAGACTCTGTTTACATATACAAATGGTGTTCTCTTCTCTGCAAAGAAATTAATTCATTGGTATCTGCCAAAAATGAGAAATATTTCCAATAAAAATATTTATCAATATTTTTAAAACAGATTTTGTATTTCATCTCAGGGTTGTATGAAAGAAAGTGTGAGGAAAGCATTTGTGTGTTGTGTTAATACCAAAGCTTTTCTTTAATTGAAATTCCTTTTAAGTAGTAGAGGAAGAAACCTATAAATGATGGGAGAGTTTTGAAAGGTTCATTATTTAGTCATTATTTACGTAATTGGGTATTCATGTCTAGGGATTTTCTGCAAAATCTTTTGCCCATTCTTGGAGAAAATCAAAGGATCAGATCAAACTGGGTACATGACCCTCAAAACCCCAATGCTTTTAACTGCATTTATAGCATGCTTTCTTTTGACATATTTGTAATTAGTTGATTTCTAAACATATAAAAAAGATTGACTAACATAGTACCTAGCTACTGAAAGATTAGATCCTATTGCCTAGTAGCTCTCTTTATGACAGAACTTTGTGCTATTTTCCATATACAATTTCTCTTCACTAGTCTAGATGTCTCCTTTGTCCTGCTCTTCCACATAACTAATTTCTGCAGAGTTAAAACTTGAAAAAATGAAAAGAACAAATAAATACCTCAGTTAGTAACTTCTGAAGTTCTCATGAAGTAGGACTGAAGCAAGAGCAACTGTCAGTGAGTTCTGTACCATCTGAAGGCAGCTGTCCTCCTATTTAAATGCACAGAAGGGAAAGAGAAAGCAAAATTTTGCTTGAGTTTGGAGAAAAAATAAGATATATTCATGAGCTGCCCTCCTCGCTACTTCAACTGACAAAATCTTTCAAGTGATAGGCCAAAATTCACTCAGCTTACAATGTGACACAAACAAATGAAACACTGCACACCCAAGAGCTGTTTGGACTGCAAATGTTCATGACAGCAGAGGAAATGCAAAATAAACATTATTCAAAAATCTATGTGCAAAATAATAAAAAATAGTTTTGTTGCAATTGTAAGATTGGAATCCATTAGTATAATGAACAACAAATTCAGTTCTGGGGTTACATTGCATTTGTACAAATGCAAATCTTTCTCCCCCTCCCCCCTAATTTTCTGCACAGTTGAAGAATGCTGATATCCTATTCCTCACCCCAAAACTGAAAACTTCCTTTTCAATCCAATTTTGAAAGTCAATGGCTGATGACTTAGTCCTGGAAAGGTAACTAACATATTTATCTTCCACATTTCAGAGTCCACCCAAAGCAGCACCTGACTAACTATAAGCCCTTGCAAACTCATCTCAGGAAAAAAACCCAACAGAAATGATGGTTTCAATATTCTGCTACTTTAACTAATTCTACGTTTTTTCCCTCTTTTTTTTTGGTTTGTTTTTTTTTTTTTGTTTGTAACAAATGTTTGATATATGCCTGTAAGATTTCAAGAACATCTGCTTATTTCTCAAAGTACAAAACAACACAGTGCTGGAGAAGACACTATCAGGTATCAGTTTAAGTAATTCATCCAACTAGAAAGGACATAGAAGACATTTGGTCCTGTCAGATATTTTTCAAGTCTGTGAGCTGTTTAAAGAATGTGATAAGCAGTGAAAAGCAAAGGGTATTTAAGTGGTGATAAGGATTTGGTAAGCAAAGGGTATTCAGGAAACAAGACTATTCTAGCTGGTATAGGAAATGGAATTTATCTGAAATACTGTGATTATGTGGAAAACACTAAAAATAACTAAAATTAGGTTGTACAGATGTGTAACTCCAGATGATAGCAGAGATCTTTTTCAACCTAAAAGATTCTATGAAACAGGAGTTTTGAGATATGAAATATTAAAAGATACTTTGGTAAAGGTTCAGAAAGGTCAAGTAGTATAGCAAAAGCAAATTTAAAGATAATATGGCAGAAACCTTGGGGAAAAAAGTATGAATGTAAAACCAAAAATTAACCAAATTCTAAAACAAGTAAAGTGGGGGATAACTGTAATAATGGCCAGAAAATATTTAAAAGTAATTACTTTCCAGAAATCTCTGGACTACCAATAACAGAGGAGAAATGCCCAAGTATTCTCTATTCTTGTTCTTGGGCATTTAAGTTACTGATGAGCTTGAATACTGATGCCACAGAAAAAGCACCTTTTCAAAAACAATGTTTTCCTGTTCTCCTGACTTCCCACTACGTTAGAGACTCCACTGTAATACCAAGGAAGAAGTGTTGGAAAGAATTTTTCTAGTGTTTCCCTCCAAAGCCTTTTGAATTTTCTATGTTTAATGCGCTTTATAAATTTTTAAGGGATAAGACAGCTGTTCATTTACTGATAGATTTAGACCTTGCCTCCTCCTAAGGACAGGGCTATGGTGAATGTTTAAAATGGAATGTAATCTTCTAAACCTGAGCATAAGAGTGAGCTAAGAGAGCCTTATATTTTTCCCATATAAACAAAGAGAAACACTTGAAAATTACTCTTACATCAATTATATCTACAAAAATGCAATTGTTTTAAGGAGTTCCAAAGTGGAAAATAATCCAAAAGGAACCTTTTAAAATATAAATATACAACCCAAAAATATAAGGCTTTAAGGGAGATCTGCTTAGACTATTCCATTACATGATATCTATAAGAAGGCTCAAAACAGCTTTGAAACGTGGAATATCTATGTTTTATTAGAGAATGAACAACAATAAACTAAAAGAGAAAAATCTGAAAAGTAGTATGCAAGACAATACAAAAATTAAAGAACTTGTAAGTATCCAACTGCCCTGTGTGTCAATGCATGGCAGGTCTGGTTTCTAGGAAGTTTTTTCATCTCTGAGCATGAACAGCTGGCTGTGGGTCTATTGCCTGATCACCCCAAGAGTTCTTCAATCCCTGCTTCAGCTGTTAGGTTTCTGTTCCTTGCTGCCGCACAGTTTTCCTCTACCCCATTTTTGATGTGTTCTGTCACCTTTCCTCCCCAGTACACTCAGTGGGTCCAGAAGAAGAATCTTTTTTGCTAATTGTTCACCAGCTCTAGTCCATCTCTTTTCAAATTCACATAGACACAAAATTAATTTATACAGAACTGTTTCAAACTGTCACAGAGGGCTAGATAATGGTTTTTCTGGGGAAGGATGTGTTAAATGGTATCTTCTACTTGGATTGCATCTTCACACACTCAGATTAAAAAAGATTTCATTTCTGTGAGTATAATTCTGCATGAACCTTTAAAGAGATTATGTAGTGAAGCAACAAGTGAAAAGCTGCATGTGTACTCTGTGCTCACCACTGTACTATGTGCAAAGATGAGCCTGACAGCTGTCCTGGAATATAGGTAAGTAGGGATAAATTTAGCTTTTAAGAGCAAACAAGAAAGCTAACATTTATAGACCCTTGCAAAGAGCCAGCTGAAAAGATTAATTTGGAGTCTACAGCTTTTGCAGACTGAAAGACACAATGGAGTAACCTTGCTATAGCACGACCTTAAAAGCAGAAAAAGTTACCTAAGTATCAAGGAGGAAAAACCCCACCAAACACTAAATGTCCAAGCAGATTTGTAATGATTTTGTCCTGTTGAGTTGTTGGTATAATTCAAGTAGTCTCCCAGGCATGAAGTGCAAATACTGTTAGCTTGAGGAAGTTAATTGTTAGCGTTTTCTCAGGAAGGAAACCAGAAATGCTTTTCTTTGGTATACTTACCAAAGCATACAGAAACATATACTTTGGTTCATATGAAACTCACTGTGAAAAATGCCAATCACTTGTTTTTTCAAATTTTAAAAGTTTAATAGTAATAAAATGGTTATAAAAATAGTAATACAATTAGAGTAATAATTGGACAATTTGAATTAGGACAATATGAGACAACAAATACAAAGAGTTATGGACGTCTGGGTACCTTCTTCTGGGCAGCATGAGCCCGAAAAAGGACACCCCTTAACAGAGGATTAACCCTTAAAAGCAATAGCCTGTTGCATATTCATACACTTCATACATGATGCATAAATTCCATTCAAATACAGGATTCTGTCTGGTCATCGTCAACTTCTTCCTCTGAATCCTATCAGTGCCTTTGAGGTGGGAAGAAGTTCGTTTCTTCTCATAAGAGGGCAATAAATTCTCTTTCTCTGAAAGATTTAGGTGTCCTGTGGCTGCTATTTCGCTGCAAGTCCTTTCTTTAAAAAAAGTATCCTACATAGCATCGTTTCTATTTTAAGAATTTTTAAAACTATATTTAACACAGAACTTAAGAGATTTAATACAGCATTACCTTCTAACACAACACATATAATATTCATTTTAATATTTGCAAAAAGCCAATCATAAAATACATGCATTTTTCACACTCACAAATATTCTGGACAAGAGGGTGGAGCAAAGCACTTTTTAATAGGTGCTATTTTGTGCACTGGGATTTTTATTTTAGGATATGATTCATTGTGCACCTACTCACAGCTCCATCAGCAAGCACTCTGTGACAGGCAGAATAGTGTATTTACAATTCTGTTCCATACACTTCTACAACAGACGTCAACAGCACTGACAAGCAACAGAGAACCACATTTCATGTTCTCTGGTCATAACATTTCCTTGTACATCATCTGGTCTTTACTAAAAACAAAACCAAAACTCCAAATGCTCTAAATGTCCAGAGCAGGACGGTCTAGTCTGCCTTGGGATATCTGAATTCTGAGGCATTCAAGTGAAACACATGGCTATCACTCAGTACAGTTGGCTGTATGAAACAGAAAATGGAATGACTGTCCCTCCATGGTAGAACAAGTTTGTTAGGCCGTTGAAGCCCTGCCTCTGTACCCATATTCTCATATCATATAATGGCTTGTACAGATACAAACCCTAAAGAATAGAATGATTTTACCACTCTCCTTTGCTTTCTTCCTATTTCTTTTATCTTCTTTAATTTTTCTTGCTTCCTTCCCTACTCACTGACAGAGCAGAAGTACTGGTGATCAAGAGATATTAAAGTCTGCCATTTGATTATTAAATGTTATATTTCAGTAACACAGCATATATTTAACTCAGAGAAAGCAAGCTTTTATCTAATTTGCATTTGAAACAAAGGCATATGAAGGACATAAAACTCTGTTTAAATACAGTTATTCAGTGTCTACTTATCAGTTAGAATAGTATTCTCATTCAGTACCACTATGCATCTTCCCAGAAAGAAAAAAAAAGAAAGTTAAGGTGCACAAGAAAAATTACTCCAGTTTCGAAAGATTTAGAAGAGAAGTGAGACCATGGAAATTACAGTGCTCTGGCCAGAACCCTATAACAGGAACCATTGTCCCAGAACTCGTGCCTTGACAGACCCAATGCTCAGAATTTATTGGATTCTAATTTTATATTTGGAGCCATTGACTATTAAATTATGGAAGGAATCTGCATTAGTTTAATTTTCTTAAAACGTCAGTCTTCAATAAAAGTGATAAAATAATAATACTGTAAAAATACAGTATTAAACCAGCACTTCTTCCTTGTTAAACAAGAGGGAAAAGTTATTCTAGGATGGTCATACTACAGACCAGCACGTATGCTCAAAGAAAAAGTAAGACTGGCTCTTTAGTATAAATAAATGAACACATTTTCAACAATTTGTTATGAGACCTGAAGAGAACGTCTTTAAATTCTTTTGTTGCACAAGTTCAGCTCACAAAATATCAAAAGTACTGGCAAAAAAAACCCCCTAAGAATTAATGTCTTGCAGTCAATGTAGGAAAAGCTTTTATCCAATACTGATTATCTCCTGTGGTTTTTTTTGGTAGCCAAGAAAAAGAAAGCATTTTACTTTTCCTTTAAAACTATGCTATAAAATGCTGAATGATTAATGATTTTTCCTTTACAAGTTCCCGTTGTAAAGCTGTTCTGAAGTAGATTACTATTAATTTTGCAATCAAAATCATGCTACACCCTATGACTCACTAAAGAATGCCAGGGGAAAAAAGCCCTAGCATTCTAAAATGCCAAAAATGGGGTGGAGGGTGAGAAAAGGCACAATAAAAAGCATTTTTCATGCTACAGAGTAGAACAGCCCAAGCCCCAGATATATTAGGGCTATTATTCTGGAAACTAGAAGTTATTCTATTATCCTGGAAACTAGAATTATACAATATTTTATAGCATTTCCATTTTTGACTGCGAAACGGAGTCTCTCACTTTTAAATTCCCAAGAAATAGTTAACACATGTACCGTGGAGGTACAGAGTCAACCCAGCAAAACAGCTCACACCTTGAAGGCCCGGGAAATCTTTGGTTAACAAAATACAGTTACACACTGCGTTTGCATGAACAGCTTTACATAGCACAGGGGCTACAGGGGTGGCTTCTGTGAGAAGCTGCCAGAAGCTCCTCCCAATGTCCGACAGAGCCAATGCCAGCTGGCTCCAAAACAGATGTGCAGCTGGCCAAGGCTGGGCCAATCAGGAATGACAGTAATGCCTCTGGCATAACATATTTAAGAAGGAAAAACCAGTTATTGGGCAGATGTAACTGTGGCCAAAGAGTAGTGTAGTGAGAATATGGGAGAGGGACAGCCCTGCAGACACCAAGGTCAGGGCAGAAGGAAGGGCAGGAGGGGCTCCAGGCACTGGAGCTGAGATTCCCCTGCAGCCCTTGGTGCAGAGTGTGGTGAGGCAGCTGCCCCTGCAACCCATGGAGATCCACAGGGATGCAGAGATCCACCTGGAATCCATGGAGGAGCCCACACTGGAATAGGTGGATGCCTGAGAGGAGGCTGTGTGACCCCATGGGAAGCCCATGTTGGAGCAGGCTCCTGGCAGGGACCTGCAGACCCATGGAGAGAAGCATCCATGCCGGAGCAGGTTTCCTGGTAGGACTTGTGACCCTATGGGAGACCCATGTTGGAGCAGGCTGGGCTGGATGGACTGCACCAGTGGAAAAGTGACCCACACTGCAACAGTTTGTGAAGAACTGTTGCCCATGGGATGGACTCATGTTGGAGAAGTTCATGGAGAACTGCTGCCTGTGGTGGGAGGGACCCCGCACTGGAGCAAGGGAGACTCTTCTCCCTGAGCAGTGGCAGGAAAAACATGTGATGAACTAACTGTAACCCCCATTCCCTATCTCCCTATACTGCTAGGAAGGAGGAGGTAGAGATGAGAAGGAGGGAGAGGTAGGGAAAGGTGTTCTTAAAATTTGTTTTTATTTCTCATTATCCTGCTCTGGTTTTATTGGTAATAAATTCAGTAATATCTCCAAATCAAGTTTGTTTTCCCCATGACAGCATTTGGTGAGTGATCTTTCCTGGTCCTTATCTCAACCCCTAAAACCTTCACTGTATTTTCTTCCCCTGGTCCAGTTGGGAAGAGATAGAGCAGCTTTGGTGGATGCAGGGCATCCAGCCAGAGTGAACCCACCATGCATTAAAAAATGAAACTTAGATGATTTCCCAAGATCATTCCATGAAGAATCTGTACTGAACCATATTTAGGAATACAAGACCAAAGTACTTAATTCAGAGTCACTTTTCTGGATCAAGATGATTGTCCTTATCAGGCAGACAAAGGAAGCTCAGCACTTAGCTCGGGAGTTTTTACCTCTTCTAATGTTTCTAAGAAGACAAAAAGAAAGCCTATGTAAAGGAAGCAGAAAATGGACAAGTAATTCTTCTTATCAACCACCATAACAAAATAGCAATTTCTGCTCCTTCATTCTGTGGAAAAAGAAATTGAACAGCCCTTAAAGAGCAACAGTAGAAAGGAAGACAAAATAATTTTTAAGAATCTCGTTTGACATTCTGAACTTGTAATGAAGCAGACCCTTAGTACCAAAGGTTAAGTTGCAGCTCTTGATCCATAAGATCTTTTTTGAGCTACCATTCATAAGAAAGACCGTAAAAAAAACAATAGTAATGTTGTTAGTATATCCCAGTTATCTGTTTGCCCTACTGAGATTTTAGCTTTGCCAAAATGCAAGCAGAAAATTAGGCACATGAGAAGTGAATTTAATTAGGAACTTGCCATCTGGCATAAGCAAGCAAATGTTAAGTGGTGCCCTTTTAATATGAAGAAACTATAATCAACCAGTGAACAGACTACAAGCTATTTCCTGTTTGATTGAAATGCTTAAATTAACTATGGGAATAGTGTAATTATATAGTATTTTGAAGGGTTATCCTTGAGGCTTAGCTGTAGGCAACCACAGCAAGCAGAATAACCATAGTGGAAGTGTTGACTTAAAATTGACAGATTTAAACTGATAAATTTTGGCAGTCTTTAAGAATATGACATCCCAACTTACTGAGCAGAGTTTCAATATACTTGCAAAATAGGGTTGCATCAGTTTAAATAAGAAATATAGTAGTGCTATCTGGAGCAATGTTTATTACAATATGGCATTCCATTCTAACAGGCTATTTTGAAAAATAATAAATAATAAAGAAAAAAGTAGTATGGAAATAGACAACAAAATGAAGTAGGTTCAACTTGGCTGCTCTAGTTGTGCAAAATAGGAGACAATTTGTTTGATTTTAGTAAGAAACATTATTATCAAATGCCCAGGTTTCTCCTCTAGTGAACCTGTGATTCATAATAGTTTCACAATTACTAGTCAATGTAATTGACTAGTAGGGAATACATTCATTTTAACCATAATCAGAATGGATGGTTAAAAGTCTTTTCCCCTGTTATTTACTCAAAACATTTAATGTCACATCTTTACTTCTCACACTTCACTGGCTTTGCATCAGCTGAAGTGACAACAGCTGCATCCTAGTTGGTATGATCATCTCATTTACTGTCAGGATAACTACACAAACAGGCTGCTTCATTTTCAGCTGCGCAGTCAAATACTCAGTCCATCGACTGTTAGAAAATGGTTGCATGGCTAAACTCAAAGCCAAGGCACAGATCAGCCCTCCAGCAGAAAACAAATTCCAGAAATTCACTGTCCATTTCCTAAGATAAAGGTGTCTGACCATCTCCAACCTTCTGTGATGACTGACAATTCCCCTTAAGGGTGGGCTGTCACACCTACTCTGTTATGGTGTATTAATCCAGCAGATAAGCACCAAGACAGTCTAAAAGTGCATTGTTCTGGTCAGCTCTTGTACAAAACTGAATGGACCCCTTTATGCACAGTATAACTAGCTGCATACCCAGTTTAACCATGTCTTAGAACTACCTCTACTTCTCCTAGTACTTTCTAAGGAAGTATCCTTGATACTTCCTAGAATATTGATAGGAAGAGGTCTTAGAGGATAGCCAGAAACTTACAAGTAGTCAGTGCGAAGCCTTTCAGATTTTCAGAACGTGTACATATATTTGGGCTCTTTCTCTTTAATTGCCATTGTTAGACTTTATAATTAACTGATTTTACTTGCCTCATAGGAACCTTAGAATCTAATTCTGGGCTTGGCAAAACCATCAATACCAGAGTACTGCACTTTTATATTCTCAAGGAATTCTAGTAGACACTTGATGTACTTCTCTTTCCTCATTAACTTGGCTTGATGTGCTTAGATTTTAAGCTTGTCCTTAAGTCAAGGGCATCTTGCTTTACTATCAATACCTAGCAGCTCTTATTTCTTATACAATTTACTGCTCCTTGTCTGTCTTCTATATAATATTCCCAAAATAATAAAAAAATCAATGAAGATGCATTTTAAAAGAAGATATATAGCCTAATACATTGGCAGGTGCATGTGAAAATACTTTCAGGTATCTCTCAAAATTTCCCCACAATTCTCTACTGCTTGCCACAGGACTGAGCAAATGGAAAGGACAGCAGTTTTGTTTGCTACTGAAATAGTTTGGGGAGAAAAGGTCTGGTCAAGACTACATTCAGATTTCCTCCTGAGAATGGCATAGGAAGAGAAGCAATATTTTTGTATATTTATGTTCTTCTTACGTTTTTAAGACTGAATCAAGGAGGGATTGGCACTCTGACACCTGAGGCTAGAAGAGAAGTTGCCTCCAGCCATACTGATTTTCATGACAGCTTTCCCGGGCACATTGTTAGCTGAAGACTGGAAAGACAGGGAAGACAAACACTGAGGGTTGCATTTGTGATATTTAGCATCCAACAGCACATAGGAATACTCTTCCTACAGTGAAATGGATACCCAAGTGACTGAGAAAAAGTGAAGACAATGACTCACATTCAGGTTACACATTCAGGAACTGGAAGGAGTTGAATGAAAATGTGTTTGCACCGTTGCTAGGGAGGTTGTTTAATGCTTGGAGCAGATTGTAACAATGCTTCATGTAAAGGCCATGCATTGAGAGACCAGGATGAGCAGCTGGTAAAGTACTGTAGGAAAGTTTGACCTTACTCTGAGAGAGAATGATGGAGGAAATCCTACAGAAGACAGAACCTGAACAGAAGGAGCATTTTGAGGCTGCTGGTTTAGTACCAAATCTGCAACAGAAAGATACCAACCACTTCTGCTCTTGATGCTTAATGTGCAAGTTACAGGTTAAAGAGAACAGCCTTTAAGATGAAAAAGACTACCTCTGTGAGCAAAAAAACTGTACACACTGAACATTCTCCAGCAGCAACTTCCACACGATGACACAGGAAATTAGTACACTGTTTGAATCATACAATGTAACCTCTACAGAACAGGTCAAAAGACAAAGAGATTCTTCTACATTAAATGGTATCTCTTTGCTCAAGTAGCATTTTATATCCTCATATATTGCAAGGATGTTGTCTTCACTGCAAGTGAAGTCTTCACTTGTCTTGCACTGCAAAAGAATAGATTGGGCTTTGTTTTATACCATTATTTCTACATCTTTCTTATATTAAGTCTATACCTTAGGTAGCTTGCTTTCTTTTCAAGCAATCAACAGTTGAAACAATGACTTGTACATGGTACATACATTGTCAAATAGCTCCACTTAAAATCTTCTTACAGCAGTAAGATAATCAGGTAATTTGCATTTGTTAATGGTTGTATGGTTAAAAAATGGAGAAAATATATCAGCCTAATTAATATTTATATGAGTGTTATACACTCATTTATAATTAAAAAAACCGCCAACATAAATAACAGAAAATATTTTAGGCTATATAATTTTTGAAATGGCATATTCAGAAACTACAAAATTAAATATGACAAGAAAAGAGATTCGTAGTTCAACTTCCACATTTAGTAAACAGTAAAATTTACATGCTTACTTACATTCTTCTGTGAAAAATATAACTACCTTAAAATACTTTTTTTCAAATTTTTACTGGAAATGCCACATAAATTCAACTACTTGTTCTGTGTAGGCCCAGGGAACAGATCCAGCGGAGGGCAAAGGCCCTGATTAGCAAGATGAGGTAAAAAACAGCAAGGCAAACAGATGGACACATGGTAACTAATAGTGTGTCAAGTTCTTCTGAACTAAAGTGACCTTATACTTATTTTGCATTCCCAAAAGGTAACTAAGCATAAATGAGCTTTGGGGTTTTATTATTTTTTTTTCCTATTGAAAGAGTAATTATAATTAGCAATGCAGAGAAGGTTCTGTGTCACTTTCTCAAAATCACCAACAATTTCAAACTTTGAGATACATATTTAATGTGCTTGGTGCAGAAGTAGCACTACTGATAACTGGCTATCTCTGAAGGATGCTTCCCAATTTCCTGTGGATTGCAATGCAGCATCTGTAAAAATGTCAAGCACTAACAACTCCCACTCCTCATTCCTAAGCCAATCCCATGCAATTCATTACAGTTCTTGGTTTCACCTGCTTTAGGAAGGATCCATAAATAGCATCCTTGTGAGAGAATATACAATTCCACAAATTAACGCTTTTCTGAATATGAATAGTGTAACTTTTTTGGGGAGTTGAGTCCACCTCAGCTAGACCCAGTGATGTGCCTTTGGAGGTATCTGTAACTTTTCTTAAAGATGGATGCTTTTGTCATCTTGCTTTTGTCATCTTTTTAGGCACTGTGAAACAAAGATTCAATCTTAAGAGGAAAGAAAGAATTTAAGGAACAATACTTGCAGTCATTAGAAAATCCTGACTTCTACAGAACTGTTGAGATACTTCTTATCAAGGACAGTAATGAAAATGTAAAGTATAATTTTGAGAATGAAATTAACAAATGTCTGCCTGGTGCGTTTATGTTAATCCGGGCTAATGATCAGGAACAATAGCCTTTTTTTGAATAAACTACATGAAAATCTCACCTAATAAAGTAAATATTTAAAAGGAGGCTATTGATTTTATAAAGAGGGATGTTTATGGAGGCACTGAAAATGTACACTAGAATAGTCTCCAAAAGAAAGTTTTACAAATTAGATGCTTTGAAACATTTTCAGAAACTAATTTTTTTTGTAAATGACTCAAACTGTAAGAATGCAGAGAATTCAGCAGCTATAGAATATTTTCTGCATTTCCATTTTCTCTATTAGCAATATGAAATCAAGGTGAAAGCAGAAAAGGATTTTGTGGCTGTGAGACAATCATAGAATCTCACACCAACAGACTTAAAGAGAGCCCAAACAGAGAAAACTGTGAATGTGCCTGGACAAAGAAACTGCTGTAAGCCTATAAAGCAGAAAAAGGTATCTACAGACAAGTAATGGGGGAAAAAATGGCATCCTGGTGTACCACATCAATCTCCCTGCCAGTTCTCTTACTGTCTTAATGGCCACTCAGCATGGGGCTAGAATCTAAGTCCCAATACAAGAACAATTAAAGAAACAGCAGGACCATACAGAGTTACAATATGACACTAATTTTTTAACAACGAAAACAAACAGTCCCTTTGGAAAGGTATTTAACTTCCTAGAAAAGCTTTTTTAAAAAGTGAGTTCATTGAAATCTCCCAAATTGTAAATAAGAAATTGTCTTCCACTGTCTATAAATACTTTACTTTCCATGTTAGAATTTGATTTTATGAATAGCTATTGAACTCCATTTGAGATAAAATTTTCTCATATCATATTTACTTTCCAGCTGCTTCAACTAATTTACAAAGAAAAAAAAAAAAGAAAAAAGGAAAAAAATGTAGCATAAAACCAAAATATTCACTATCTTCCCTGCACCTGTCATTAAAGTGGATGACTGCATAGCTTTTTACCACAGGACTTAATTCAAGCCACAAAAATAAACTCTCTTTTCATCAAGCTCCTGTCTGTGAAACTCTAATTCAGCATTACATAGGGGAATTCTCCTATCAGCATTCATAAACACCACACATAGCTAGGAAGAGAAACAAAGCATCTGATGGTTTTGTTAATGCCATCCAACACCTCACACAGCTTCTCACCTGAAAGGGTTGTTATATCTCCAATCCCCCTTTTACCCTGATATTCTTGGTTAGTTGCATTTTGAAGCCTCTTCTCATGAATGCAGCTTTCAAAACCAAGGGGGAAAATTATCCTGACCAGTAATAGTGCTCCTTCCTTGGATAATTCCTAAGTGCATTTTAACAAAGGGCAAATTTATCCTAATCACAAAAAAATGAAGTTTCCTCTTGCAGCGTCCATGAGAGGAATGCTCTAATCCCTGCTCCACTAATATTGCACAAGACAGAACATCCCCACTGCCATTTTTGTACCACTTTGATCAGTTCCTTGAGATGCAGAGAATACACAGAAAAACTTGCCTCTTCTACCCCACCTTCTTTGATGGGCTCACACAAGTATTGTAACAACAGCTGATGGTATGGCACTTCCCAACCCCCAATTAAACAATGGTGAATTGAAAACACAACTGTAGACTTTGAAAATGCTGCTGTGCTTGATAAATGGATTTACAGTACGATGCCTGTGGTGAGATGTTAAAGAACACAGGTACTGAGATCACTAAGTACCACTAAAATCCTGCAATGGGTGGTTTGGGTTGGAAAGACCTTAAAGATCATCTAGATCCCACCATGGGCTGGTACCATATGCTGGTGCCAGAACTGGTTCCAAACACATCACCACATATGTGAGAGCAAATTGCTACACTGGAACAACAGAACCCACTTCCCACTGAGAGAATGAAGAGTAAGGGACACTTTCTGTAAGGCTTACACATGCAAAAGTAAAGAAAGAACATGCCTTTTTTATATGTTGAACATGTAATACAGAGCTAGCTTCAGAAGCTTAAGGCCAACAAAGAAGACCAAGGCAAGGGGTGACTCTCCTTAAATTAACTTTATAGTATTTTGATGCAGCAAAGAAAGCATCAAGGAAACATACTGAGGGATTTTTTGTCTTTCCAAAGGACAACCTGACAGCTGAAATAGATGACCAATGGAAGGTCCCATCTGACTGAAGTATGCTGTTCTAGTCTATTCTAGCATACCTTACATTTCCATCACCTGGATTTGCCATTCTCCTGTCTCATCACTCAGAATCAGGTTCTTCTGGAGCTTTTCAATTGATCCTATTTCTAACTTCTTTCCAAACATCACAGCTCCAAACCCCAACACAGCCCTTTTGATATGTGCTATCATGGAAAAGACGTGTGATGTGCATTGTGCAAGATCTGTGTTATGTGGACAAGTCTCAGCACAAACTGTTGCATATCTACAAAGACAATGTTTCTCTGCCGAAAAAATTCAGCATGCATTTTTACTCCCTGTTTCCCAAGATTCAGCCATCTGTTTATCCTTCCATAACCCTAATCCTTGTGCCACAGCTGCTTAGCTTCTTAAATTTCTGGTTAGGGAATATCTTGAAAGTTTCCTGAGGAAATCTGAGGAATCAACAAGAGAATTTTTACTGATGTTATTCTACATGTGCAGGTACATATGATGTCATACAGCTAGAATGAAGTTTAATACTGGAATTGTTCAAAAGGCTGATCTAAAATTTGAAAGCAAAAATATCTAGCCACACCCCAAGTCAAAGCAATCTGCTTTACCTGGTTCTTTGCATAGCTGCTTTGCTTTCATGACACATACTGCAGAAGCTTAAAAATTCATCTAATTTTTTTAACTTCTCAGGATACAAGAACAACAAAATCAATGTCAAAAAGCTTCATCTAAAGCTTTCAGATGCATCAAAGAACCAAAATTACAAGCGACAATGCTGAAGACTGACAGAATGGAAAGAAGCTTTTAGTTAGGATTCAATTTCCTGAAAATTAAAGTACAACTATCAAAGGGGTTGCAGTATTAAAATGAAGGTTGAAAACTGTCTATTTTTGATAGAAAGATTACTTTTAAAGTGTTAGAAACTAGTCAGATATTTTTTAAGTCAAATAAGAGCACATTAACAGCTTAAATGTTTAGGTTTACATGGGTAGATGCACACTAAATTACAAAGAGAAAAGTTCTTAAGAAAAAGCAGCTTGCATCTTACATAGAGGAAGAAGAGGCTGTCATAACAAACAAAATTCCATAAATTAATAAAACATGTAATTAGAATTAAAATGTGAAGAAACATTCTACTTAAGTCAGGTAGGGTTAATTTACCTATTTAATGAACCAGTGCAAGGAATTCTGAAATCTATTTTGGCAACCTATGCATAGTGATCTAGGCACAATAAAAAAAGAGGGGGGAAGGGGCAGTGATTTTCATTGTATTCTCAATTCCTTCTAAACCCACATCTTCTATACCAAGAAATTCTTTAGGAGAGGTAAAGAAAAGACTAGTGAATACATGTATATAGAGGAGCTCTTTCCATTTCTTTCTTTTAGGTACCTTCTAGATCCACAGCAATACAACTTTTTGATTTAATCAAGGTAAACTACAAAAGCACAGACAGCTGTTAGACCAGTACCTCTTCGGCAGAAGACAGAAATCAGTTCTTTCCTTTTAGCCTCTTTTCCTCCTCCAAATGCAGTGTTTCAGAAAAAAAAAAAAAAAAAAACAAAAAAAACAACAAAAAAAAACCCTAATGAAAACAAAAACATAATCCCAAACCCTCTCCTCATAACCACCGAAATATGGCTCCTGCCATCACTATCAGGAATATAGATTGCCATTTACCACCAGTTGGTACACAGGTTATCTTTTTTATATGTGTGATCTGAGATGGAATGACTCCAGCCTAAATATCCACAAGGAAAACTGCAGCATTTTTCTTTCACTATGCATGCTTCAAGATGTCAAGCCTGGGAAAGAGAGTCCAGCTACCGAAGTGTTTGATATTATTGCCTCCACTGACTCCAATCACATTTCAGACAATGGCTGGCCAGTGTCCAATGTCCATGTGCTAGCCCATCTAACGGGAAGAGACTTGGCCAATGACTTCAGACTGAATTATAGTTTGACTTCCAGGGGATGGTAGGAAATTTACTGGGCCTAACAAAGATTCTTTGACTGAACTCCAGGTCCAGAGCAAGGGGGGAGAAAAGGACTGGGCATGACTTCCTTCACTGTTTTCATAGGGACTTCCTAGAATATGAAATTACTGAAAACATGTCAGAGCACAGAATTATTTCAGGGCAAAATGTAAACAGATCAAATGCAATGACGCCTCTAGACAGCCCACATGCTAAAAACTTTGCCAGATTGAAAAGGTAAGGTAGATACATTCCTGGAAATCTGTCTAAAACTCATATATAAAAGCATGACAACAGGCTCTGATAAATCTTGAAATACTCAAAGAAAGTAGGAGAATATTTTGGGAAATATCACTAAAAGATGATGTTTCCTGTCCTTGTATTCTTTCCTAGGCATTTATTGTGAGGTACTGTCAAAGCCAGACTTTTGGGCAAGATGGAGCTGAGGTATTTCCAAAATTTATCATAAATACAGCACTGGAGATACAGGCACCTTGAACACCTCTCAAGTCTTCTTTTTTATGTTAAGGGGAGCAAAGACATAATTCATTTCTACTTGCAAGAGCTCAAGACTGAGCTGTTGTCTCTGTACTGGCATCTGTTATCAAAGAATAGTTGTCACTTGCAATGGGGAGCAGGGCTTGAGTGGCACCATCACAATGTAGACCAATACTCTGAGATTAAAACAGATGGCATCTTGGGAGAGGTTAAGAATGCTATACACATCATTAGAACAAGTCTGACCTACACAATATACATTTAGCTCTTAGAACAAGTCAAGGAATCCACAAATCTTCCCTGGTTATCTACAAATCTCTGTAGACACCCATGTGAGGCAATTGCCAGTTATAAACATTATGTAGACAAAGCCACATATACAGACCCCATTGACTACCCCAAGATAAATGGGAACTCCCCTTGAACATATCCCCGATAAACCTGGTTGCTTTCAATTGGATGATGTGCAGTTATATTTTCTACAACTGACCATGAAAAGACTCAGATTTTACTCAGGCTGAAGTCGTTCCTCAGGTATGAGCTGGGGATTGGCTCACTTTAAGAAAAGTATCATTCTCCTACTCAATAAGGACAAGTGTCCAGAAAACAGAAGACCAAATGTCAGATATCCCAGGCTCTAGACAGCAAAATTCGAGACCCAATCCTGATCTCAGTTCAAGACAACTGAGTTCAATTTTCCCAGCATTCTGTATAGTGAGGACTAACTCTTGATGAAAGCAAATGCACAAAGAATCATCCTTCACAAGACAGCAGTTTCTTTCACACTTCATAGTATAATAGGATCACAGATGCCAAATTACAACATTTCATGTTAACCCATTAAGTTGTATTCCATAAACCAGGATAACCCTATATAAGCACTCTGGGATCACAGCTTCACCAATGGCACAGCAACACCACATCTAGGCAATTACCACAAACCAATGGCTTTATAAATAGCACAACACATTCAAGAGATAAAGTATCTCAAGAACAAGGAAGCCTATGCTGTGAAAATCCCAAGCATTCTGAAGTAGCTGCTACACCATCTACACTCCTGCTTATATGCAGCAGGGATGCAACTTATCTTTCTGAAGAGTCTCCGGCTTGGGAAGAATGGACATGAGCAAGTACCCACTAATCATCTCAAGGTACAGATGTAGTCAGTGGACACATTTTTCTCTGAAGTCTTTTTCTGATTATACTACAATGTCCCCTGTTATTATTACCTCTTACATCTAAATCTATTATTTTTTGCTTCGCAATGATCCAACATGAAACAGACTGGCTTGAGACTGAACCTATCTAATATTAATCTACAGTCTGGCTGTTAAGGCATTCTCTTGTAAGGTGAAGTAGTAGTATGCTTCCATAGCTAGTAACTTTCTGAATTTGGTTTTCCACTTCCCTGTCCCTTTTTTTAGTCTATAATCAAAAATGTGGCTAGGTCATCTATAGCTTTTTCCAAGTTACATTAAATAAAATTCAGGACTCTCCTGTGTAAAACAACTCCTTTGCTTCTGCTCCAGAGACAGAATTTTTGACTTGTAAAATTTATAGCCACTGCAGTATTTTACATTAACTGTATGTGCACTATACACCAAATCATAAATTATTTTAAAGACCTATTGCACAGTGGGTCACATTTACTACATGCAAATGCCTCCCAAAATATTCCCAATAAGAAGTACCCTTGCTAGTTGTTGTGAAAAGGTAAGCCCTCTTTATGAGACTATATTTGGTCTTGTGCATTTTATAAGTTTGTACACAAAAAGCTCAGTGTTACAAACAGTATTTCCTTTTTTATAATCTTAGAAGAATTAGATTATATTTGGCTTGTTTTTACTCAGCGTGCAGCAGGTAAATTGCAATTCTTTTTACATCTTTCAATAACTTTAAGAAACACAGCCCACATATACAATGTAAATTCTTAACATAAAATCCTGAACACAATCTGTCAAAATACATCAGTGTGAAGAAACATTCATTTGGTTGTGACCTGTAATTTTTCAGAATGACAGCTTGGGCAAATGAGGTATTTGCAAAGATCACAAATTCCCCTGTTTGGACTTAGCATTTAACCTGTCCTTGACATCTGCTAATATTTACAATCTCCATTATTACCTATGTATGTATCCTGTACTCACTGTACTTTAAACAGGTGGGATACATTTAAGAATAGTAGTGTTCCAAACATCCAATACTTACCAATCCATAGGATTTATAGTAAGATTGATTTTCAATGAACTCCAAAACAAAATTTGTCTTTCTGCCTGTGCAATATGTGTTACATATCTGCTTTTACAATTTCTTGTAGAGTGCATTAGCAGCACACGACAACAATTCACTTCAGATTTAGCCTTCTCTCAGCTACCTCCTTTTAGAGAGAACTTTCAGCGCCAGGCCATTGGATTAACTAACTTTATCAGCAATAGCAAGCCAATCCACTACTGGTACTTTATTTTTCAGGATCCTTGGGACAAAAAACGAGGAATGAGGACTATACTGGAGAAGCCCTTCTGATGGTGGCACATTTCCAGTGAGTAGATTTCCCAAGGACCAAACAGCCTACTTCCCGTCACAGTGGCAAATGCAATCTCATGCCAAAGCAGAATCCATAAATCTTCAGAAAAAAATATTGACTGGCACTGGACAGCCATAACAGAATGATCTACAGCCTTTTCCTATTGGCCCACAAAGAACTTTAGGAAGAGCTCAGGAGCAGGGCTAATCACTTATTTTTGAGAGCAGCAGCTCACTCCAAACTACCTGGAGTAGCACACAGAAAGTCTACAGTGAATATAGAGTAAGCCTAGTATTTCCAGCTTGGGGAAAAAAGAATTTTTAAATATTACTTTTAAGATTTTATTTTCATCAATGTAAGGGGAAAATTTAGGCCCAAGAAGTTTGGTAAATGCTCTCCCCTTGTCCAGTTACTGTGACCTTGTTTGTTACTTACAAAGGAAAACAAAGATATGGTATTTTTGTTTGAACTGCCTGCTAGGATTGCTTTTGATTAGTAAATTAAATGCAAGGTCAAGCTGCTTTAGCAACGAGGAGTTTTGATAAGGGGCTCCCATGGTTGTGTTACAAAAACACGATGACCTCAATGTTACTGTGAACTCAGGCTTAATGAAAATGTGAAAAAGTGATTTGTGTAGCCAGGAAATATTACATAATCAGAATGTAACAGTAAGTCTAGCTGAGAAGTAAATATGCAGATGTAATACTGAAAAAGTGTATGTGTGCGAATTTTTATGTATACACATAACAAAATTAGGGGTGCTCCTTGAAGTTTCTTCTGAGGTAATGTTTACTTATCCTCCAAAAGGGAAACTAGACAATAGGAGGGTCTTGTGATAAAACATAACAGCTTTTATTCCAGTTATAAAAATGTTCATTCTGCCATCTATCTGCTGAGGTAAGCCTGAGAATTCTCATTAAAATTTCAGCATGGCTGGTCATAAAAAAAAAAGAAAGTGGGAATAGTTAAAAAAAGATAATTGGATTCTTACATGATTGCATTATAGTGTGACACCTCTAAGTAAGGCTATACCTTCTGCCACTGAACGAAAGGTTACCTGGCATGGGATGTGTTGTCTGTCACTGAGTAAGCTATGAGATTCATTCACTTGGAAAGATGGGCCCAATTTAGTCTGTTATTTACAGAAGTTATAACATTATGATTTTATTATAAAATTAGACAAATAAGTGGAGTACCACTTCTCACTAACACATTACTCTAGCTACATAAAATATGTATTAAATTTGCTTTTTAAATGTAAGGCAAATATCCTGAGGCACTCCTAATGGCACAAAATGGTGTTAGTCTCAGAGACAAAACTGAGCTATTCAGGAACAGTAAGTCACCAGTACCATAGCTTTAATATATCTGTTCAATTCTGTGAAGAAGCACAAGTGAGTAAAATGTTCTCTTTGTCTGTTCAGACACTTCTGTAATGGCAAAAGTCCAAAGATGTCTTAGAAGGACAATCATTCAAAATTATGATGGAGAACACATAAAACTAGAACTATCAAAATCATGAAAACAAATCTAGCTTCTTCTGACAAATGTGATGAGAAAGACGATGTACACTAACAACATTAGTGACTCCTCAGGAAGCTGAAGCTGAAGAAAACTCATATCAATAATGTTTCCCCTGTATTTTACTTAAAACTAATCTGTCATGATCTCCTGGAACTGCTTATGGACAAATCTTTCACTAGCTTAATCAGAACTTCCTCTTTTCTTTTTCCTTCCAGTTCTCGGATCTCACTGTGGAATTTTGCTATGCAATGAGGCCAGACAGCTTTTCACTGGACTTTCAAAATTCAGTTGGCTTATGCTCAGGAAGAAAGGAAGAGTTATCTATACTAAAGAGAAGTGATAAGATGGCTTTATAGGAGGTAAGAGACATGAAGACATAGGGATGACATGCAAAAAAGAAATCAAGAAATACGACGAGAGAAGCAAACAAAATAAAAGAGACTGAGAAAGGGTGGAGACAACAAAAACAATCTGCAACAGTAAACCACAGAACAGAGAGCAACAGGAGTGTCCCATCAAAAAATAGCCTGATGTCTACTACTTCATAGGATAGATGGAAAGTACTTGCTAGTACCAATTGTTGTAAGCTTAGAGAACTTTTCCACTTTCCTTAAGAACTGAAGGAGTCCTGAAGTATCACCAGAACTATTTAATTTCTCAACCAAACAGTGCATATTGTAATACTCAACTACTGTGAAACAAAAGTTATTATTTTGTTAAGCTTGTAGCAGTAAACTCACTCCTGTCCACCTACAGGAAATGGCGTCCTGCTATTCCCTGGACACAAAAGCATTTCTACATTTTCTGTTGGATTAGCATCTGAGAACTTTTGTAATGTTCATAAGTATTGTAAATGCAATTTTCATACAGAACCATAATAACTCAATTAAACATTTGATCCTCATAGATTATTTTAAAACATTATTTATAATGAAATACTAAACAATGCAGGAAAAAAAAAGTTAAACTTTTCCATTTTTAGCTGCTCTACTAACAATTCAAAATCTAGTTTTAGAACCTCTTACTAAACTTTTCACAATGCATGCATTTCTCAGCCCAAGGAAGTTCTTGAATATAAATTATCAGAATAGAGAACATATCAGATGAAAGTTTGAAGTATATTGCCAAATACATATGCTTAGAAATAGAGAATTTGTACCAGTTGTTTAATTAGTTCTTGTGATTTCATAAACTCTTTGAAGATTTCTCTTCAAATAAAGTCATGTGTATTAGTGCCCTGGTGTCATTCACTAAAACTTTCAATAACAATAAGTAAAGAGAGTGCACACATCTTCCCACAGCGCTGTGCCTGCTGCATCTAACAATCATATTGGCAGCACAGTCACAGACATTTCCACATTAGTTGCTGGAACTCAGATTCCTGCATATATCTGCATGTTCTTAAGCAGACAATAATCCCTACCTATCAATATGATAATCTCCAAGAGGCTACTGTATGATCTAACTCTTTTTGGGATGTACTGGTGTCCAAAGCCAGGCTGGATGGGGCTTTGAGAAGCGTAGCGTAGTGGAAGGTTTCCCTGCCTGTGGCAGGGGGTTGGAACTGGATGATCTTTAAGATCTCTTCCAACTCAAACAATTTTATGATTCCCTTCTGTGATATAAAGACCTCCTCCCATGTTGCAGGAGACTTACTTCACATACTGTAAAGAGTATGCCATTTCCCAGAACTGTTACCAGAAAATTGTTATGATTTTAATACCCATTATAAGTAGATAAATGAACTTGCTTTGAGTACCTTTCAGACACCTTTACATTTGTTTGCATGCTATCATTAACGTACAGTTTCAGTTAAAGATTCTCATTTGTTCCTGTCAACTGATCCTAAAGAATAATGATCTGGTGTAAGGCTGTTTTACAGGGGGGAAAAAGAAAAAGAGATAATATTTTCTTCCCATTCAAATCACTCTGTTTTCAGAGTCTATTATCACAATTGAAGATATCACCAGTTGTCCCTGTTCCTCATGCAGGAGCAACTGGTTTCTTGTGACAAAGTCCTGGAGCATGACAGCATCTCATGACTTTTTTTTTTTCCATCAAAGACCTAGACTGTGAAAAAGTGTAATTCTTCTACTTGATACCAAATGAGTTTACATCTAAAACTAACAAGAAAAGACATACCAGCATCTCCTTTAGAATAATGTCTGTAATTATAAGCTATTCAAAAGGATGAACAGAAAGAAGGAATTAATTTTCCAGACTTTTCCAAAGTCAAGTATCAGGAGATTTGTATCAGCATTGGGCTACTTCTAGGTGATGTCTGTTGCAGCTGACTGAAGAGATAGTTTGTTACTATAACCAACTTTAGTCAAGCTATTTATTGTCAGGTGTGCATTTACTTCTTTTTCCACAATTCCCAATAAAGTAGAAAAAGTATGATTGTGGATGGTTTTAAACTTACTATTTTCATGAAGGCATTGTATTTGCAAAATGCTGCCACAACTCAGTAAGAGATGGAAAAATCACATAGTAGTTCAACCTGCCAAGACAAATTCAAGTGCCAAGAAGTAATCTTGTGCTAACTAGTAAATCTATACTAACTTCTTAAGAATATTTTGCCACATGAATAAGGAAAAAATTGCCTGGAAAAATAAGTGAATTGTAGACAAGTGTGCAGTGAACTCAACCAAAAGTGTATTCCCATTGCTCAACTAAATTTTCCAAAACCTTATGGAGCTGAAATTAAAATAAAAACAGGATTTTACATGCAGTCATAAAAATTATTTTAGTCTAGTCACTTCTGCTGCTAATTATGATTTTCTGCACACTCTGCAAAAAGACTCCTTGAGTCCATGCTCATCATTTACATAGAGGGCTGACAGTTGCAGTAGTCATGGGAAAGAGACTGACCCTGATCAGAGATTATACCTGAAAATGACAGTACAATCAATAAATCCAAATGATACATAGATGAGAAGCAGATTTTACAGATGGCCTCAACTCTTGGATATTTGCATGAGGGGCTGATTTCTGGATAGGCATGGACCTTGAGGTAAGCCTGTCAGCCAAGAGTGGATGCAGCAAATATCTGCTGGAAAAATGGCAAAATTTTTTGCGCTTGCTCACCAGCTTGATGATAGGACTATAGAAAATATATGAATCAGCATGAATGTCCAAAATTTATTATCTGCCAGTGTAGTGTCTTCAATCAGTGTTGCATTCACCACAGATAAAGGTCTGCCATGCTCAAAGACATATGTGCAGACATAGGTGCCAACTATACAAGCAACCTGAGACAAGAATTCACTGGCATGCATAGGCACACTTGCATTTTTTGTTGGAATGGAGGACTGAATGTATTTGTTATTAGCATATTTTTGGACTCAGCTGAGCAAACAATAACAATGGATGCTTAGTTTGGGTTACTGATTCAACTGGCTTCAAGTTAACCTACTATTTAAATACAAAACAAACAAACAAAAAAAAAACCAAAACAAAAAACCAACCAAACAAACAAACAAACCAAACAAGAACATAAAACAACAAACCAAAAAATCCCCAAAAATATCTGAATACAGCTCCTGAAAAAATTGCCATAATTAACATAATTTCTAAATATTCCAAGAAATTCAGTATGTGTAGTGCATGAGACGTTGTATGACAGCAAAAATCCCAAGAAAAAGTATTAAGACATGTCAGAGAGATTACCACAAAGCACTCCCAAAACTGAGAAGAGTTTGGCAATCATTAAGTTTAACTAGCAGATAAGAGACACACACAGCACCATACTTAAAAAGGGAGGGATGCCTCCTTTTAGCAGAGATATTTGTCTCAGATTCAAGATTAACCTTCACTTATGGGAATAAGAAAGCAATGACAGTGAAAATTTCCTTACAATCTTCCTTACTTCCTTTATTACTCAAACACTAGTGTTTAAAAAAATACAAGCAATTCCTATTCTTGGCAAATCTCTAAATAGGATTAGGAAGGCAAGCAACAAGCTGGACAAGGAGCAGAATCATACATATATCCCAATTATACAGTATTAAGAACCCAATAACCCATGTTGATGGGTTACTGCACACACTTCAGAAGTAGCATAATGAGTTCCCCTAAAATGGCAGGCCTGATGAGACTGCTATCAATCAAATGTGCCGTTAAGAAGACAGCATATGCTAACAAAAGGGTTTTATTAAAGAAGATAAAAAATACCTTTTCCCATAAATGCATATAGTTTTCTTGAAGGCCTGTTTATTTGGTTGGAGGACAGGCACAAATTATCTCTGCTGATCTAAGTAAAGCTGACTTTGCCTTTCCACTGAGAAGTTAGAATTCAAAGTTTCAGTCTCTTCAAGTCTAGTGTATCCTAAAAATGCAATGCTCAAATGTAACATGAAACCAACTGTACTCCTTAAAATGCAGTATTTTTAGTTGCATTTGCAATTTCTTAATGTGTTCCCTTGAAATAGAATCGATAAAGACCTGTGCAACACTGTAATATTGCTGTAGCTTTCAAAGCTATGTTCAGGTGCATCAAGAATTGCAGCATGTCTGCAATGCTTAACCTGAAATAATCTTCTGGAACAGAGAAAGTCCTTAATGATACCTGGGGTCAATTGTTGCAAAACCTGACTGAAATTTCATGGTAATTCCACCCTTGAAAAAGCCATGTTGAGTGAGTGTACTTATCCTCCAAAGCACAATTTTTTTTTTCCCCTTTTAAAGTGGTTTTTAGACCAAGTAGTACCACAACTTAACATGGCTTAAGTTCAAAGGTGTAATAAGTGATTCAGGCCATACTGTTACTTTCTCTACACAGACTGAACAAGAAGAAAGCATTAAGCATTCTGGAAATAAAACACCATAATTGACAAGATGATTTAATTAGACTACAGTAAAAGGCTCTCTGAAGGCTCTGTCCTGGTGTCACTCACTAAAACTATGTCAGTAACAATAAGTAGATAGAGTGCACACATCTTCCCACAGCACTGTGCCTGCTGCATCTAGTAATTACATTGGCAGCACAGTCACAGCCATTGCCACATTAGTTGCTGGAACTCAGATTCCTGCATAAATCTGCACATTTCTCTACACAGATCCCAATTCCTAACTATGAGTATGATTACCTCCAATAATAGAGATTCCTGTATGATCCCTAACTCTTTCTGGGATGTTCTAGCACGCACTTGGATGGGGCTTTTTACAATCTGGTGTAGTAAGAGATGTTCCTGCACACAGCAGGGGATTTGGAACTGGATTATCTTTACGGTCCCTTCCAACCCAAGCCATTCTACAATTCTATTACTTCTGGGGGATCTTGCATTAGCCAGTGAGTAAACTAAGGGAAGAAGAAGATCCCATTGCCTAAAGGCTTGGTAGCTCATCACATTCCTTAAAAGATGCTGAGAAGACCTCTTGACTTCCTTCTAGATCCATGAAGAACACAGCTCATCCAACAACTAAAGAAGTGATTTGACCTTGCACTTCAGACATAAAAGTAACTCTGACCATTGCCAAGACACAGCAAATGTTTTACTAAAAACTGAATCTTCTTCCTAAATAATAGAAGGCTTCAGAACCCAGTGTTGGTTTCGATACCAAGGAGGAGGCAGTATGTCTCTGGACTTCCACAATGGCAGCTACTGCAGTCTTTTTAAGATAGGTTACAATTTTTTTCCTCAAATTATCTGGGGAAGTTTGTTTTTGAGAATGGATGGAGAGATTCCAGTGAAATTTATTTAATCAGCCAGACCTTTCCATTTTGTTTCTCCTTCCTTGGTTGTTTAAGTGTTTCCAAGTTTTGTAGTCAGCATCAGAAAAAATCTGAGTCCTTTTTATTTATGTGCATATGCATCTCCATACGTAAAAAATATTGCTGTCTTCAAGTTTCTGAGCAAAAATCTTCACGGCCTGAGAAAGCACTGCATCCAAGAAAATCAAGTCAGGGAACCAGTATCATGTTATGATTGTTCACATACATTTTTCTCAAATAATGTTGCACATTAGTTTACAATTCCTCATTAGCATATAAATAATTTGCGGAAACTGACAGATAGTTACAGACAAAAATTCCTTGTTTCTGAAATCAAATAAATTGCTGGTTTAGAATCAATATATATATGCTATTATGTCAATTTTAGATTAATGAACAGAGTTTTTGGTGCCCATTGTGCAACTTCTTGAATCTTGGAACTTTTTCCTCAAAACTCCAATTTGAAAAGCAATCTACTTTTCTGCAACATAGAAAAACATGTTTTTACAGTATCTTTGATAACAGCAAGGATGTTCAATACACAAAATCCAAATTCCAGAGTGCTACTCTTAGAAAACAAATAGAAGTTATCTCTCCAGGTTTATACAGACATGATATTATGAAGTTTTCAGAATTATTTATAATAAATACATTCTCAGAAGTATACAATGCTTAATGCACAACAACAAGCAAGGAATTTATTTAGGTACTTGCATATTACTCACATATATTGAAGTTTCCAAAAGTAATTCTTCAATTTCAGAGGTTGATACATGTAATGTGACTTGACAGCAATATTGACAAATATATTAATTTGGAATATCACAGTGAGTCAATTCAGTGAAGTGGAAAAAATAATTAGATGTTCAGAATCACTCTGTTAAACCTAAGACTCTACATATTTGTAGAAAACAGGAAAATATAACAACAAATTTCATATTATGGCAATTTCATGAAAGACTGTTAAGATTTTCAATGCCATATGCCCTTAAAAGAAAATCAGTTTTCATAACATTATTTTAGTTTTCCTCTAATGTTTTCATAAATATGTGCAAATGTGAAACTTGAATGACCCTTAAAAATCATCTAAAGCATAGTAGTTAATCAAACAGCTCAATAATTTGACATATTATTCCCCATTTTTGGTAGCTAAAGTTACTTACTACATAAGTGTCAAAAACTAAAATTTAAAACTAGCACTTATGTTACATTGTTAATTTTCATGAGGTTTTTGTACAGCATTTTAATTACAAATACGATACATGATACGATTGCAAGGGACACTGCCCAGGAGTATTCTGACTTGACATTCAGAAAAGGTATTTGGTCACTCAGTAAAACAATTGTATTAAAAAGAATTTCTAAATTAAAAGGCACTTCCTTTCCTTTAAAGCTGTGATGTTTTGCAACAAAACCTTTCTTAAACAAATACATACTACTCCTGCTTTGGACTTCATAATAGTTTCTAAAAGACAATAATACCCATATTTATACACTCTTATAATACCCGTGGACTGAAACCCATTATATTGGTTAATTAAGAAACAGGTTACATTACCATATTAAGAGAAGGCTCCCCTAGTCTTTCCTGATAGATATTAATCACTTTATTAATAAGAGAAGCAACAAAGCATAGTTTTTACATCCAAGCATGACATTAGGCCAAGGAGATCTAGAAGCCAGGACTAGAAATCTTGGTATACAAGACTAAAACTCAGAATAATGATGTTAAACTGCAAACATGATCTAGGAGAAAATTAAGATGCAATTAAAGAATGTAAATAGTTAACTAAAAGTAACCAAGTGAGAAAATACTGGATGAGGACACACAGTGTGTAGCTACTCTGGTATTTTGATGGTTAGAGTTACCATGAGTAAAAATGATCAGAAATACCATACTCTTGCATAAAAGACAACATGCTATCTTGAACTGAAGCTAATCTTTACACTTTACTTGTTGGTAAGGCTAGAGCTGTAATTTCCGTACAGAACATTCTCTACTTTTTGAATAAAGGAAGAAATTAGAGGAATTCAGCAGAAAATACAGAAAATATTAACTACCAGAGGTCTAAAAAAGGTGGCAAAGAAAGCAAAAATTAAATAATCAGGAGTCTTTCAGTTGAGAGGAAACCGACAGCCAGAATGTGCATGCAAAGTGAAAGCGCATTCTGCAGGAATATTACTTGTTTGTAGTGACCAGAAGAAATCCTTTCCCTAAATCTAGCCCTGTCTTTTTACAGGTTTATCATATGTACTTCTCAGTACCTGGGAATTCAACTTGTAACTAAGACACAATTTTCTTTAGCCAGTATATTCCACTTTTTATCAGTTTCTTGCTTCTGTAAAAGCACTAAACAGTTAACTAGTTCTGCAATGGTATTATCTACTCCAAGCACACCAGATGGGTTTAACAACCAAGTAAAAAGTTTTCTATTATGGCTCAAGAGATGCCTTTAAATATAGCAGTACAAGGTCTGCAAACAGAACTATAAGGAAAAAAGCTGTATATGCAGCCACCGTTTTCAGGTAAAAGCAAATACCTCACCTGTTTCTTCATGTACACCTTTACCCAAAATCCTTCATGTACATCTTTACCCACCTTTACCCAAGGTGTGTATTGCCTTCAAAAGAGGTAACTTTGTTTTTTAGAGCAAATGTTAGTACTAAAAAGCCAAACAAACAAGCCCCCTCCCTAACAAATAAAAAACCATCACAGCAAATAAAACCCCAAATCCTCAATTCCTAAATTCCTTCTTTTTTTTTCCTCTTTACCTAGCTTTCCACACTTCCATACCTTAATGGCATTTTTTATGCCCCCCCTTGCTTCACCTGGCCATTTTCACTGCTTAAGATTTTGCACGCTGTAAAAGAACATTTGTTGGACACCCAGCCACATTTAAGCTTCTGACTTCTAACATGAGTTCAGGTTTTGACAGCAATTTCTATATACAAATTGGACATGTTATCAGAACAGATATCTTACTAGCAAACAAAGCATTTTGCTTCAGTATATTCTACCCATATTCTACCTCTGCATAGCTTAAGTACCAGTACTTCTGTGCGAATTTAACTAAGATGCTGATATGAATAAAATTAATTCAAATATCTGGTTACAGAACTGAGCACTAAATCCATAGGCTTCTAAATATTAAAACCATACTAAAAATCCTAAGTTTGACCCAATATCACTACATCAATTCATCCTTATATCTTAGTTACATCCTAGCAGTGATTTTACAAGCAATATATTCACCTCCATTTAAAAAAAAGAAACGTTGAAAAGTTTGTCAGACAGTTCAGAATGACATCTCCTTTAATACACTACACATGCTCACTCCAATGCAAACCAAGTTTTAACTGTCATGCTGTCAAGAAAAATGATAATTCCCCAGTCATATCTTATCTTTCCAAGGAAGTAAGAACTACAGAACATTCTACAATAGAAAATTGTATCATAGGTTTAATAAAACCTGCCGCTTGCATGAAAGCCCAGAGTTGTTGTATTTGAAGCTGCCAATGAATAAGAAAAAATCAAAAAACACAACCAGTGAACAAAATGCAGAAAAGTGGGAAGTATTTCAAGTTTTTACATGTCTATTCTTCTATTTCCTCAGCCATCTCTTAGCTTAATGTTATATAAAAGTCCACTAATAGAAGCCTGAGCACATGTAAAGAAGTCTTAGAGCTGCACTGGGTCATTAACTGTGATAGACCTTCTTAAGAGATATATCCATGAGCCTATTAAGAAAGGTCCTAACCTGAAAATCACCTTAAGTACGGTCCCTTATCTATGTTCAGGCATTACCTGCAGCAACAGATGTACGTTGTGAAATCTAGGCTACTTTTGAATGCTCCCCTAAATCTGGCTTCAAATTTGTTCTATTAAAAACCAACCAACCAACAAAACCCTCAAAACCAAGAAAATAAACCTCCAAACCAAAAAGGTACTTGTACTGCTTTGATCTAATGAAACTAGGTTCATTGCACTTAAGTTTTTCTTTTAGATTTTGCAACAAATATGGTGGAATTACCTCAGTACTTGAAAACGTGTAAGTGAAACACAGAACTGCAGACTGTCTCCGATTAACCAAGTGAGTTAGCGCAGAAAATTCTCTGTAAGGGGAAACTGCCTCATTGGAAATGGCTTGAATCCTTCCACTCCCAGTGCAGTTTGCAATGCACACATCTTTGTTCAGGCTGGGAGGGAAGGAGGCTTCCCAAGGTACAGATTTTTTGATTAGTTATTTTTCCTTAAAGTGGTTCAATGTTGTTTTTTTGGTTTGCCTACAACCAAAGATTGTAGCCTACAAGGTACCTACAACCTCTGTGGGGAACTCTGCTCACTTTTGATTCCTTAAGTTACTTCAGAAGAACTAAGCAAACTACTTTAGTCTGTCCTTTATCTGAATTATGAGCAAAAGGGGAAGAAAATAATTGCAAAACATTTAAACTGATCTCCAACAGTGTTATGATGATTCACATATTTTACTCAAAGTTTCTGCTTAATCCACAAATGTACAGTTAAAAAGCCCCAATGAAATGTGAATCAAAAAGAGCAGCAGTTGCATTTACTCTTACGTCACACAACATAACAAACCTACTGAAGTCTCAGGCGTACTGCTGTGCGTCCCTGTCTGATAAGACTTTGCAGTTTGTTTTTCCTAAACATACCTAAACTGACACAAGCAAGTAGGTAAATTTCACAGAAGAGTAAGATGCAGCCATCAAAGATGTCGACATTACACTTGCAGGGATACTTGATCCTACTCCACTGCAACAAACCAGAGTGAAAACAACGAAACAAGTTGAGCGAACTGCTGGCAGCACCGCTCCTTCCACCCGGGGAAAGCTGCGGCACCCACTGCCCGCGACAACACACACAGGCTACCTCTCCCTCGCCTCGCTCCCGTCCCACGGTGATGCTCTCCCGCTTCTCTCTGCCCTCACCCCGCTGGAAACTTTCCGCGGGGCGCGGCACAGCCGCTGACAGCAGTGCCGAGCCGCTGGGGCCGCGGGACGCCGGGGCCGCACTCGCAGCGCTGCGCGCCTCGCCCCGGCGGGGCGGCACAGCCTCGGGCACCGCGCCGGGCTACCGGAGCACGCAGCGGGTCCTGCCGGACACCCCGATGTGCCACCCTACCCCGCCTCCCCTGCCCTCCGCCCCTCGGACGGCGCCGGCAGGACAACTTTCCAGGGGACGCTTGCTCTCTCCCGGCACTGGAAGTGTCTCGGCTCGGGCCGGGCCGGGCAGGCGTGTGGGGCGCTTACCTGATGTCCCCGCTCGGCTGCAGGGCAGGGCAGCGTCCCCGCGGTCCCCTTCATGCCCGAGGGGCTGCCTTGCCCGCGCACACGTCCTCATCCAGCTTCCTGCCCGCGGGCTGCACCGCCTTCCCTCGCCCTGGAGGGGCGGGCGCCGCTCTCGCGGTCTCCCCGGTGCTGCAGGGAGGGAAGGAGGAACAGAGGGCGGGCACCAGGAGGAGGAGGAGGAGAAGGAGAAGGCGAGCAGGGGGCGGGAGACGAGCTGTGCCCTCCCTCTCTCCGCCCCGGCCGCCGATGAGCGGACGTAGAGCAGCCGCGGACGGGCCGCGCTCCCTGGCTGCGGGAGCCACCGGGGGCTCCCGTGGCCCTCACTGCGCCGCGTCCCTACCGGGTGTCCCCGGCTCTGGCGGGCAGGGCAGGGCTCGGTGGTGCCTCTGGAGGGCGCCCCGACCCCAAAGCTCTGCGCTTTATCGGAGCGAGCCGGCTCCAGGACCGGTGCCTGGGCTGGGCCGGGCCGGGCTGGCACCGCCGCGCCTCGCCTCGCCTCGCCCGCTGCCGGCGATGGAGTTCGGGGCCGCTTCAGGGTGGGACGGACGGGCTAGGGAGGCTTCGGGATGTGTGACAGGAGTCGGGGCAGGACAGATGTGGTGGAGAGCCCAAAACGAGCTGGGGGGCGAATGCTGGAGGAGATCGTGAGAATAAGGTCTGCACAGTTCAGGAGAAGAAAAAGGAATCGGGGAAGAAAAGAGGGAAACTGAACGAGACAGAGAAGAAGGGTGGCATGCGGATTGGGAAGATGAGTGATAAATGCACTTTTTCCTGATAAATTTTGCAGGAAGGGTGTTCAGAAAGGCAGGGAGGAGTGAATATCAACAGGATAACAAAAGAGTAGAAAGGAGGAGCAAAGGATTGTCGGGCAACTAAGGAGAAAATGTGTAATATATGTCGTCAAAGGCAGGTTTTGGGAAGGTGAAGAAACTAAGGAGATAAGGATTTGGAGGAAGCCAAAATTTTACTTGGCTTGGCAGGAAATACATGAGAAACTTAGATGATGGGTACAGAGAAGTTAGTGACTTTATCCTAGAGGTTAGTAAAATGAGTCACTGAGGTCACTGAGGAAGTGATTTTACCTTAGAAGGGATTTTAACTAGGGGAAATATTTTCAAGTGGAAGCATTGGAAAAGTAGGAAATAAGCACTGCCGGAATTGCAGGGTAAGAAGGAACTCTGAGATCAAAAGAACAATTCCCAGCCTGAAATAGCTAGTGCATCTGAGCAGAAGGCACAAAGTTCTTGTTTGAAATGAGTGGCAGTATTGCTTCTATATGCGATAGAAATCACCCTGTCCAGAAACAACTTCTGTAAGAATTGTGCAGTATATCTCACCATTTTCTGGCAAATTGTGCCATCCCACATGGTTAGTGGAGCGTTGGACTCAAACTCTCCAAACTAAACTCACCTTTACAACCAATGTAGCAAAGTGGACCCTGACCTGCCAGGACTAGCAGTAAAAGCAGTATTCCCTACAGACTTGATATCATCCTAGTCCTTGGAGGACTGAATTGAGCTTTAGCTTTTAGCCAGCCCAGTCTGAAGAATGGAGAGGCATGCAGATTCATTGCTTTTAGTGTCTGGAATGTCTACTGCCTCTTGTGTTGAAAATGACGTGAGATATGATAGGATACAAACTGGGATACATGAAACTGGAGTAGAAATTACTGCGTGTACACTGAAATGTGTCATTGAAGTATTTACTTTGGAAATGAGAGGAAAAAATGTTGAACATCAAATTAATCTCTTCATTCAGAGGGTAATTTATTATTGGAATAATGCCTTCTTTCATTGACCTCCTTCCTTTTTGACCTACAACACTCTGAAGTAGTTCTTGGGGTTTTTTTTTTTAATTAGAATTTTATTCTGGTCTATTTTAACACCTTGAATCTCAGCTGTTGTGAGATAACTGTAGTGAATTATACTAAATTTATGTCTGGCACAAGGCTTGCGTTGTATGAGTGATTATAAGCAGAATATTGTAAGCACAGGCTAGTCAGGGTATAGATTGGATTAAAAAAAAAAAAGTATCCTAGCCTGCTTTGGGTAGGACTATGTAATCTGTATCTTTCCCTTTGGTTTTCTCTATTCATTTTGCTTCCTGCCCTTTCTTGTGCAGAATCTTCCTTCTTCTTGTGGCTCATCAATCCAACCACTGTAGTAATCTCTAAAACTAATTGTACATGTTTTGTGTATGTAGAAATTTTTATGGGAGTTGTTAACCGAGGGAGACGAGCTGTGCCCTCCCTCTCTCCGCCCCGGCCGCCGATGAGCGGACGTAGAGCAGATACGGATACCAAATGATACTTTGGTAGCCATCTCTTGCATAAAAATGGTATGCCAATCTGGACTTCCAGGTGCTGTTGTAGTATTGGAGAAAATAATGATGGTTAAAAATAAATGTTTAGCTGATTTTTCATAGGAGGTGAAAGTCCTCTGGAAGTTACCTGTGGAGCTGCTGCTCAGGACTGGTAAAAATCTAGTATATATGAAACAAGGTGAGATCAGCATTTTCAAGTTATTTCTGAGCTTTTTCAGCCCTTGGTTTGTTTTTTTTTTTTTTTGGGTAGTCATTATGAAAATCTGTAGCTAATCAGGAAATCTTTTGTGAAACACTACTGGTAGTTGTTTGCTACCAGCTTGTATTGTGTGTAACAAATCTCTTCTAGTTCCTTGAACTAGAAGTTGTGTCTCAATTTGAGATAATGTACTGCAAATTATTGTCCTGGATACACTAGCAAGTTTAATCAAAATCTGTGGAAAATTCACTCATTTTCATAAAAGTATGTACTTGTTAACAAATTCTATTGCTAACAAAATCCATAATGTACATGGATTTGTAAATCCAAAGTATTGTTTAAAAATTATTGGTATGGGTAACATTCTAACAGTGATTCTTTAATCACTGGGACAGAATTAGAAGTGGATATGTTGATCACCTAGATTAAATGGTATTAATAACTTCTGCATAAGAATCTATTCCATAGAAAATGAAATATTGTATTATGGATACCAGCTATAAACTCCCTGAAGAAAACACATTTATTTTGAGTGACTGTCTATTTTCTTTTTGAAGGCAGATTGCTTGTACAGTGGAATAAGCAGTGAGTGAGATATAAATGTAAAGATATTTGGGTTTGTAGCAAACTGATGTTTGATAAGTTCAGGTTTGTGGCATCTATACCATCATGTAAACAGTTGAGTTCACCTTCTCCTCCCTCACCTGTCCACACCCCCATCCACTGTTCACTGGCCATGTTGCTTATGTCTTTTTTTGGAATTCTACTCAGCTTGACAGAAGCTAAATAGCTTTCCCAATAAAGAAACTCAAGGTCAGAATTGGGAATAGCTCATACTGACGGCATGGATCCATCTGTACTCAGCTGGCTCATAGCAGCTTGGCCATTGTTCTCCAAAGATGCAGCCTTTGGGTTACACTGTGACTTCTCACTGTGCAATCATCTGCCATGTAAATGTTAACTCACCAGCATAGCCCTACCCTTCAAAAATTGTATACTGGACTGTGAAATAGCCCAGTTGTCTCTGGGAAATCTCTGTGGCTCATGCTGCAAGTCTGATACCATTGTTTAAGCACTTAAAAAAAGAGCAATGACATCCCCCTCCCCCCAAAAAAGATCCCAAACCAAACAAAAAGAAACCCTAACAACAAAACAAAAAAAATACCCCTAGAGTTCCTAATATTTTCAGGGATTATGCCTGAGTGATCAGCTTCCTTCTGAGAAGAAAAATCTTAAGTTGTTTTATGAGGCCATCTCCCTGGATACCATCCAACTGTGTAAATTCAAGTCTGTAAAATGGAAGGTGGTCTATCTCAGGGCTAAAGGATCCAACAGCTTTTGTGTGGATATGTGTTGTATGACCTGCTTTTTCTGTGAGCACCTATAAAAAACATAAAGCAAGCCCGTGATAGCATATTAGCCCCTTCAAGAAATCCAGGGCTTTTTCTGAGTTCCATAGTCAGGTATTGGTAAGAGCTTTCCTTGAAATCCAAGGAGAGAATGACAAGGCATTTCTTCACATTCAGACTCAGTGTCCATGAAAAGAGCCCAGCGTGGATATAAGCTCCAGAGGACTGGAGCCCATGGGAAACCTTCATTTGTGAAGTACGCTGTGCCTCTTATAACCCTGAGCTCCTGAGAAATTCATACATATTCCTTTTCAGCTTTTCTGTTGCCCATTTTATTCCTTTTACTGCATCTGGAATCCATGATTGTGTCTCAGAGTTGTTGGTGCTCTTTGTGTAGTCAACAAAAAGCATCCTGAGCATTCTGAAGACCGTTTTTGAAGATTTCTGGCTACTCCTAATAACTCAACAGCCACTTAGGCAATAATATCAGGATTCATTTGTAAACTGGCATCTGAAGCCTTTTCTGGCACCTTCTCCATTGAGGGGCCCCAGAGTGTTGATATTGGCTCCTTTCAATGGAAACCTTCTAGATCCAACCAAGAGGAAACACAGACAGGATAGCTTCCTTGGTCATTCCTGGCAGACAGTTTTTTGCATGCCTTCTGTGCCTCATTTTTTCCTCCTTACCCCTGTTGAGATTTTTTTCCTCTTATATTTGAATGTACACTTCCAAAGATTTCTTGCTTCAATGCAATGTAATTAGTTCAGACTACATATTTTGCTTGTCTTTTGTACCCTTTAGATATGACCAATATGAATGCACTGTTAGCAGAATGAACACAGTTCTCATTTCTACCAGTTTTGTACCAATTTATATTGTATTATTTTCTTAGTTGCTAGTTTATCTCTTTTTTTCCCTCTGTCTGTGGAGAAAAGGATAAACTAATTAGATTTTAAATGCCATATTGCAGTTCTAAATAAGGTATTACTCATTAAAAATAACCTTTTATTAGGACCCATTTTGTCACAAAATGTCTTGTAGGCCATGCATTGTCCCTAAGTAAATCTTTTAACAATTTTTTTTAAATTTATTTTTTAATTCTACCAGTTTAAGCCAAATCAGTCAGTGATACAATGTACCTGGATAAGTGTTTTGGTAGTGTCATGGTAAAGGTGGTTCATAAGCATGAAGCTTTCTTTCATAAGCATAATTGTCTCACAATGATGTATGGTAAAATAGTGTATTATATTTTAACTGGTCAAATATGACAACTAAGGCTTTTTCTTTTTTTTTTTTAAATAGGACTATTTCCTGAAATTATTAGAATCTCCTTCTGTAGTCATACAAAGAAGATGGATCTCTGTTGTGTGACAGTGGTCACAGGGGTTCTTGGATGAGGCAAGAGACGAGAACGTTGACTCCATGTTCAGAAGGCTTGATTTATTGTTTTATGATATATATATATATTACATTATAACTATACTAAAACGAAATAGAAGAAGAGGTTGCGTCTCTCAGAAGGCTAGCTAAGAATAGAATGGCAAAGAACGATAACAAAGGCAGCTGGCTCGGACAGAGCGCGAGAGCCAGCTCTGCCGTGGCTGGTCACTAAATCCAAACATCCACAGGAGACCAATCACAGACACACCTGATGCATTCCACAGCAGCCGATAACCATTGTTTACATTTTGTTTCTGAGGCCTCAGCTTCTCAGAAGAGAAAAAATCCTAAGAAAAGATTTTCACAAAAAGATGTCTGCGACACTGTTGTAGATATTCTAGCAGTGGTTATAAACAAGCTCTTTAATATCCTCCTGAAAAGCAGGGTTTAGAATATTGTTAACAGGGGTTTTCTGTTTTGCTTTTGTTCTGGTTTTATTTCTTCTATCTAAATTATACTGTATCTCTTGCCAAATTGCTATCAACATGCATGCGGCATAACAATTTTATTTTCAAATCTTTACTGTCAGCTGAATAATGTCCTTTCATGACACTATGGAAATGTGAATTCCTTGGAGGCTTTGTAATAGTAATCAGTACTTTTGAAATTTCTTTTGTGCTGTTATTCAGACTTTAGCAAGAATGTCATACGGCCCTGAAGAGGAAAAATTTTGTTGAGCCACTAGTTCTTGTCTCATCTAGATGAATTCATGCTCACTGTGTCTTTTAAGCATACTAAGTAATGGTAGTAATAAATCTGGTGCTTTAGCTGTATTACTACACTGAAATGTTATTTTACATCATTCTTTTACTGTGCAGTAGTTGTGCTGGAATTACCTCAGCCATCACGTCTTATACATATCATAAAATTTTAAGTTTAGTTTATATTCACTTTCTGCTTTAAAACATATAGATAACACATGTCCCAATAAGGAGCACAAGGAAGGTAAATAACAATAAAGAAATAAAATATTGCTGATTACAACCATCCATATAGAGACAAATGAATATATAATAATACTATCATGAACAGGCTGCAAACTCAATCCTATTTGTAGGTTGTTAGGAATGTCTACTACTCTCTTCAGCTGCTGTACTGGGTATATTCAGTTATATATGTGGCTAAATATTTACAGTGTGCACAGTTACTTTGTGCTCAGTAATGCATAGGGAAGTTCTTTAATAGTACCTGTAGATAAAACCGTTTAGAATAGTCCATGAGAATCAGTGCTCAGGTCTTATTCCACAATCTCATACATGGAATAGTAATGTTCCCTGTTTGCTGTGCCACTGCTTCTTTCCCAACTCAAAAAAGAAAAATTTGGACTGTTATGAAATCCCCAAACAATTTAGAATCTTTCAAAATTACTTGTTCCCATTTAAAGTAACTTTCACCCTTCATTCTTGAGGCTATAATGATATTTGGAACTGTATTCTTCTATGAGATGTTAGTGACAGAGTGCACCCTAAATTGTCCCCTATCTACTTACAGAAGAATTGCTAATCTATGTTCTTACAGAAGTTCAGAAAGATTCTGAAGTTAGATTCCAGTGTTGCAGGTCATGTAGGTCTTCTAAAGGAATACAGGATTTTCTGAGAGCCCTCAGTCCTCTGTTTCTGTCATTCTGAAACATGATGAAGAGGCACAGATAATTTCCCATTGAAAAGGAAGGAATTACAGTAAATGGCAACCAGAATAAAATAGCTACTTTAGAGTTGTGGCTACCTTTGCAAAATTGAAGCCCAGTTCCATGAAAATACAAAAATTTTCAGGAACAGTAATTGAGATGAAATAGCCATGAAAAAAGGCATAATGAAATCATAGAATTCTCTAGTGTATTTTCTCAGTTAAAAAAAAAAAAAAGAAAAAATTATCACAGGCTTTATTTTAGTATTAAACATAATTTTTTTCTCAAACAAAATACAGTTATGGCTTTGAAAAAGATAACCTAATAGATCCTGATTCTGTGTAACTAGTGCAGGATATAAATTTTCTTTGCAAAATATAAATTCATTTAGGATAAATGTAATAGAGGTGAGAGTTACTTATACAGATATAATGTAGGAAAAGTGTTTTAAAATCTCCTATAAACTCCTACTACTCCCAATTCTGGTTCAAATTTTTCAATCCTCAGTGTTATTATAGGCATAAATGTAGTTCCTGAATAACTTCTTATTTCTAGGATCAGCCTAGATCATTCCTACTGCTGAGTTTGTGAGCATGGTGGTTTAATTCTTTAGAAATTCTGAAGAGTGAAGGAATGAAAGGCTAGATAACCTTCTGTGGGCAGTGTTTCTTAGCTCTCTGCTTAACCTCTGTGTAATTTTGGATTTCATTATGAGAATCCTACCTTTGATTGCACATTGTGTGTGCCTTGTGGAACCTAAAGCAAGTTCCTGTATTTCAGACCAAGATATAGTCTCTTTTAGCTATGAAATCTGATGCATTCTTGTGCCAATGAAGTATGTGTATATCTGAAGCCATATTCTTAAAATTACCTTCACAGAGTAATTACTTCATTCATTATTTTTTAATGAAGTAATTAAATTAATTAATTATTACTTCATAGAGTAGTTCTGTTCTAACAGGAGTTCTGAATGTCATCTTCATTAATTCCTTGCTCAAAGCAGGTCTAATTAGGTCAGGTTGGTGTGGGTCACGTCAAGCTGAGCCTTAAACATCTCAGAGTCTGTAGACAACCTCTCTGTTCAAAATTTGGATAACCATCAAGGTAGTTTTATCCCCTTAATATCTGCTCAGAATTTTCTGTGTTCCAGTCTGTGTCTGTTTCCTCTCCTCCCACCCCAGTTCACCTCCAAGAAAAGCATGTCTCCCTCTTTATAGTACCTACTGGTGAATTCAACTTGACTTGCATAAACACTATAATAAATCCACATTAGTGCATATATTCTAAAGTGATGAGGGAGACAGAAGTCCATTTATTTCTACAGGCTACTGGGTGAAACAGAGCCACTGCTTTTGCTGTGTGTCTCTAATAGATGCACTTGTAGTTCTCTGTGCAGAACTTGCATGTTGGGTCCTTTGGGCTGTTTGATCTATCCACTCCAGGTCAGGTGGGATCGTGGCACTGAGCTGTGGAAGCCAAGTTGTTCTGAGTATGTGTAGGTGCAGGACTGCTTGTGAATAGAGGGCTTTACATCAAATCAGGAACCCTGTAAGATTAGGTGCACCACTGAGCTACAGTTTTGTCTTACAGCAATATAAATGTTATAAAACATGTCAGTTGGTCATCTGTAGGGTCCAGTGGTCTTTGATATGCCCTAGGGGTATCCTACTTGGCATCCTGCAGTGTGCACCTTCCCTCCTTGTCCTTTGTCCCATACGAGTTTCTTGGACAACGTAAGACAACTCAAACTACGTTAGACACTTGTATGTGGATATATGCTTATCCCCATTGCGTGTTTTTTGGCTCCTGCCCTAAGAATAGGATTCAGTTTGAGATTTAGAAACCTTCACACAACTTCCCATCTATATCTAACTGTAAACTAAAGGTTTACACTCCCATTATTGTCAGGGGAGGCCTGGGCCTGCTTACACAACCAAGTGCGCATGCTGTGCTCTGGCATATCCTGGGCGGCCATGGGATCAAAACGGTGTGAGATGGGATTTGTAGGAGACAGCTGTCCTTCTGGGGCAGCAGCTGGAAGCCAGTTAAAACACCCTACTGGAACCGAAATTGCAGTAAACCTTTTCTAGCTAGCTGAGAACTTGTTATGTGCTTATTTCTTTCGTCCCGTTAGGATATAGGTGGAAAATTTTTTACCCTTTCTGCTGCTTCTGCTCCACCGTGCAGCAGCATGTCACCCTGCTGTCACTGTTCAATTATCACTTAATTGAAAATTGGCTTGATTATGAATTGCATGCTTATTAAAATAAATTTAAACATAAATTGCTCTTCAATAATATACTTTGATGTCATTCAATGCTATTAGTAAAGATGCTATGCTTTTTTCATACTTCATTGATGCTTATTTCAAACCAATGAATAAATATTTTATTATATATTTTATTAAAAAGTAATGAAAAGTACTTCTTCCTTATACACAGTTTTTGTAGCATATGAAATGTACTTTGCAGACCTTTTTCTCTAGCTTTGTTAGGTGCAGTTGCTTCTAGTTATCTTTCTTTGGAGTTACAAATATGAATGTATGATGCATCTACTTTTATATATAATCATAATTTTCTCTTTCACAGTGTGTACAACAATAAATCATCTCATTAAGTAATTTGAGGAATACATAATGAGCAACTTTGGGATATAAACTTTATTGTATACATGAGCTGAAGTCTTCATAACTATCCTTGAAAGAATTTTTTGACTGGTGGGATTAATTATATATCACACAGATGCCTGTCATACACTCTGTTTACACTATAGGGAAATGAAATAGGATAGCTAATTTTCTTTTATTCTGTTAAAATGCCAAGGTTTAATTAAACTGCTTCAGCTTAAGGGCTGCACAGCTACTTTCAGCTGTCACAAAGCATACTAGAAATGGATTTGTCATTGCTTACATGCCCAAGAAGAAATTCAGCAGGCATCGTAATTTTATTCAAAATTGTTTTTATTAATCATAGCTGTTTTTCAATTTCTAAAATTTGTATGAGAAACAGAGTATATCAAAATAAGTTGTGGCCATATGCTTAGGGAGAAAAACAATGCAAATGTCTGAAATCTACACTGAGTTTTGAATTAACATCTGGGTTTTGCTTTTTATGTGAGATTTTTATAACACTGAAATTTCATGCATGTTGGAACATTTTACATAATCATTCCAGTTATACAAAACCAATTAAACAGCATCATGAATTAGGAAGACAATTATGAATAAAAACATAGTAAGAGACAATGAAAACTAACTACTTGCTTGCAGCAATACATACTTGCATGTAGTGTGTAATAACCACAATATAGAGGATTTAAAAAAATATTGGCAGAAGGGACATTAAGCTTGCTCACTTCAAGCACTCCACACCCAACCTTCAGTGATGTGAGAAAAACAGCCACCATGCTGAACAAGAGAATGCAGCCATTACTGAATCTGCATTTCCAGTGTAAAAACCACAAAGGCAAAAGCTATATATATAAGAAGGCCCTTAGTGCTGTCTTTAAACACTTGGGGAAAAGTGGTGTTAACAAAATCCTTTTTCCTCCACTGCTGTCTGAGTTTGCAGCAAAAACCCCAGCTGAAGTCTGTACACAGCATGCTTCCAGCATGCACACATCTGCCTGGAGTTTGGTGGTGTTCCCTGTCAGCTTCTGTGCTAATGAGCATGTGAGGTTTCACACAAAATGTAGTAATTTGCAAGGGAATAATTGCAGAAGAGGAATACAAGTAAAACAAGTACTGTCTGCATGGGGTTCACTCCTTAGGCTGGGATCTTGTATTAAGCTCATTATTGGAATTTCATTTTTGATTGAACCTTCCTGTTTTCCATTTCCCAAGGGTTGCTAAAATTTTTGTAGTTTCTGTGGCTGTTATCAACACAGTGTTATTGAAAAGTTCTGTATCTCATATGGCAGGAGAACATAAAAATTCTGGCATTTTTAGTCGAAGAACTAATGGCTCTTGATCCTAACCTGTAATTTAACTATGAATAAGGTGTTTTCTTTAGTGGTAGAACGAGGATAAAATATGTGACTTTAATCAGAGAGGAGCTGATCTGAAGCTGTTTCCCATCCAGTCTCCTTCAGCTGACTTAAAGGCACCTAATTCTTTCTGAAAGGTTGAGCTTGGATTCTCTTACCTACTTGTAGTTTGTGCTGCCTGACTTAATTTGTCTCTTGCTTGTCCTGCAAGCAGGCCTCTCTTCTTGACCCTTCCCTGATCTGAGAATGTGGTTTACAACTAGCAACAACTTATTAATTGAGCGTTAAGGTTTTATGTAGCTCTCATTGGGGTCTGTATGTGGGGGGAGAGTGCAAACCTCTGAGAGTGATGTGAACAACGGCAAGTATAGTAAAAAATTACATTCTGACAGTCTCATCAAAGCCTGGTGACAGAAAAAATTAATTTTAGCGAACTGAACATAGAGTTCTAGGATATAGTTACTTATATTAACTATTAAAGGAAGATAAGCTGAATCTTCAGGCAGTACAGTAATAGATAAATTTATAGTATTTCAATGAGGTAAAGGGGTGTAACCTAATACATTCCTTGTCTGACCTCCACCAATTTTTTTAAAATATATACATAGAGATATTTAAAACCATTACAATTGCATAGAAATTGTTGTGCAATGCATCTATTTTTAGAAGCAAATGGAGTGAGTGTTTCTGAATATCCAATACCATTTTGGGAGGAGGAGCAGAAAGTAGATCATCACTTGGCATAAACTGGCATGGATCTTTTCCTCTTATTGAAGGTGACACTGCTCGGAATGTGAGCCATAGATTTTAGACATAGAACCTTAAACCAGAAGGGAAAACCTTTCCTTTCATGTATGCCTATCAAGCACTTCAATGATTCTCCACTTGAAATAAAAAATTTTCAGCTGGCATAACATACTTTAAGCTCTCCAAGTGAAATTCTTATCATTGTTGCATGATTTGTGGAAAAGTAAAGAACCTTGTGTTTTAATTCACCAAGGTTTGTCTACCACACTTGGTTTCTTTTAAAAGCACTCACTGTGAAGCTGAAAATACTTTTTTTGGGAAATTGTATTCACTTTTTTCCCCTTGCTTCAACTGTCATCTGCTTCAGATACAGTATTATTCATACTCATTCATGCAGGGATGCACTTAATAGGCCCACAGGAAAAGTGTTCATTAGTTGATTGACTGTAACTTGATTGCCTGTGGATAACATTTACAGGTTTATTTCCTCATTTCAGCAAGGAGTTGAATCTGCCACACCTCAGTCTGCATAATTATGAATACAGTTTTTACTGTCATGAAGAAACATTCATACAATTATAAAATATTCAGTGCAAAACATTCAGCTGGTGATGTGTTCAATAAGACTAGGGTATTCAAGAATCAAAGCATACTTTAAGATGTTCTAAAAGAGTGAAAAAGGTTCTTTAATTTTGCTTTATGATCAATATTTTAGCAGTATAATCAAATAGAAGATGCAAACTTTCTTGTAGGAAGGGTCTGTCCAGGGTGCCTGGTTTGGTGGAGAAGTAAAACATACAAGTCGTACCTCAAGGTGTTCACAAGATAAAAAGCATCTATAAAAAACATAATAAACTTAATAAAACATCTCTGCAAAATAAAACAGCTAGATTTATTAATAATTTTCAGGGAGGCTGGTTTTGGAAGACAGGATTCAGTAGCATTTTAGAAATTTGTTTTCAAAATTCCTTGGGAAATTTCTAATCTTTGGGAGAGGAAAGAAATGCTCATTTTCAAGAAACGTTTAGCAAAAAAAAAATTTTTAAAGCCTTTATCCAAATATAGATGATTACAGAAAAAGTGGTTAGAGGAAGACACTTCTTCTTAGTGTTCAGACAGGCAAAGACACCTTGCTTTCAATGCTTGCACCTTGCTTCCCATCTCCTTTCAATGGTGGCAGCAGCCCTGTATCACACACGAACACACACATAGCTATTCTTGATCTGCCTGCCTCCCAGCTCACCTGTATGTTCATGATGCTTCTCTGCATTACAGGATTTGTGAATATCTTTGTAAAGAATAAAATAAATGAATTTAGTTTCACATAATAGATGTTAAGAGTGAGGCAGTCCCTCCATCAGTTCCTTATGAATCAGCCCAGGAGGTTTCCATGTGCATATTTCAGTTTATCTTTAAATTTCGAATAGATTTATTATTTCTTCCTGCTTTGCATAGATCTTTTCACAAGTTAAAGGAGTGTTTTTATCAGGTTGCTGATAGAATAATGGAAATGGAAATTAATTTGAGTGGAGAAGAAAGACAGTGTTTGTGTTTCCTTTATGGCTTAGATGAAAGGAAATAACAATAAAAGGGGTGAAAGCAGCATACAAGAGAATCTGTAGATGTATGTAATGTAGTCAGTAATTTCAGGGTGAGTAGCAAACAGCCATCATTCAGAAATGACAGGTTTTTACTGTGGTTTCAGTTTGAAATTTTGCTATGACTCAGCACAAGTGGAACTATACAAAATAGTTCATTTTTCTTAAACTGGCAGAATTAGTTGCTGCTTTGTAAATTAATATCTCTCTCCATTGATTAGAGAGAGGACCTGGATTATTTAAAGGTTTTTAGTAAGGATAGATTAATAAATGGGAATAAAACAAGGAAATGTGGATTTTAAGCAATGTGTCAAGCTGTCTTAGAAAATATTTATACTGTTAATATTTGAAAAAGCAAGACCTTTTTATGCTGGCTGAAGTTTGCATGTATGTTAACATATAGCTCCATAAGACATCCATGACTAATCCTCAATATGTTTACTTGCAGCACTGCTGCCAGTGAGACGTTGATGTTGTGAGGCCTCCATAGTTGTCATAAAAATGTAAGCAAAATTATGGTATTTTGTGCTGTTCTGTCATGCCCACTTTGTCCCACCAAGGCAAAGTTTGTGGGGATTAGGATTGCTAGCATTATCATGTTAGTAGTAATAACAGTATTAGCTCAAGGGACCCATTGCAACCCCACTAAATTTATTTTCCCATGATTGAACAGGAAAGCTCTCAGTCAGATGATTTTTTTCCACATATGCATTGTCATTAATTTGGGCATTCTGAGTAATGGTTAAAAAGAACAAAGAGAGTACTCTTTTTCAGCTTCATACAGTTAGCCTGAAGAAGGTTTGTCATGAGGATTATGCTGACAGATGCTGCATGCCATTAATTGTAACAATCTAATTAAACACGTGCACTAAAAGCATAGTCACAGTCAAATGGTCTCAAAGTAACTCTCTCATCTCCATAGTTTCTTTTTGGAGTTGACTCGGCTTAATTATGAGAACTGTGGAGCAGTGGTGCTCAGTGCAGTTGCCTCCTGTTTTCTCAGACCACCTTGTCTTTCTCTTAGTGTTAGTTTCAGTCCAGTCGTATCACTGATATGTCTCACCAAAGGTCATCAAAGAAGCATGCTGCCACCTGGCTGTTGATATGAGACTAGATTAATTTAAAAATTAACTTTAATTTATTATGAAAACTAGTACCTGACTGATTACTGAGCTTCATGGCCTCAGGGAACCCTTTTAATGCACAGCTCTTCTTTTGTAAGACTCCTAATGGAACACTGAACACTCTTCTGCTTCACAGTGCCTTCAGAGATCTTAAATTGTGCCAATTGCTGCTGACATCTTTATTCCATTTCAGTTTTTCTCTGATTAATGCATGTGCAATAATTATGTTATGGCAAAGATCTCCATGTAACAGACTTTATCTGCTCTGCTTCCCTAGACTTAAGGAACATCTCGTGCATGGTATGCTTTGCTGATATCTTCTCCTTCATCCATGGGTGTTTATACAGGTAATGGTTTATACAGGCATAATATAGCAGAACAGACTGCCATATGGATCACAAAAGAGTAGCAGCCTGTTCCCAGCAGAATATAGAGGTCATCCAGTCCTCCCATTAATTCTTCACATAAAAGTGAAGATAGATTAGCCTATATTGAGAATTTAGTATGTAGGGAATGGAAAATATAAGATGAGGTTAGCAGGTCATCCAAATTGAATGCAACATGTTTGCTTGATAAAGAGTAACATGTCTTCATGCTTTCCTTGCACTCTGCTGCTTCTGGCCTATAGAATTTGTGGTTTCAATCTTGGATTGCAATGGGGAAGGGCCAGTTAGGAGTAAAAATTCAGAACTGATGTAGAGTTTTTGAAAATTTCTTTAGATGTCAATGGGAGGAATAAAACCTCATACTACTTGGAAAGGGGGATATTAACCAATTCTGATGCATAGATCTGTCCTAGTTTAAGATTGTTCTCAGTTCATATGGGGTAACTGAGTGAGGATTCCATAGATCACAGACTGCAGCCATAAGAGAGGCAGGTTGCTATTTGGCAGAGGTTCCTGTAGTGTCTGCCTCCTGAATGACAGAAACAGTGATTAGGTAAAAGGAACAGGATAAATCCTGTAGGCAAGGAGGCAATGTAAGTTATGCAAAGAGCAGCTGATTAATGTAAACATATTGTAAGTAAATGATTGATTAATAGACATGACTAATAAATGAATTAATTCATATTTTTCAGCAGCACACACTGTGGTTTCACATTTTAAATCTGTGTCTAATTACAGTTATTATGCATGCAAATCAGATAATGACATATACAAGTAGCCACTTAGATGCACAACTGGCCATTTGCATATAAATTTGCATGCAATCATGTTAAAGACTCATTAAGTACAGAACTTTGATTAGTTTTGTGGGCACTGTCATTCCTTGAATGAAGTAGATCCTCAGAGAAAAGTATTTTATGACCATACAGTTAAATAAGGCACCCAAGCACCTGAAAGCAAATGTAAAGTTACACAGCAAAATCTTAAATCTAACATTTTCTAATCTCTGAATAGTTAATTTTGCAGACTTAATGTTTTAATTTTTTTTAGCATTGCTTTTAAATTGCATAATTGAATTCAGATTGAGCCCCACATATAATCATTAATTTTTATATCTAAATAGATTTTTAAGATAAGATCCTACTATCCTTGTGGTTCTGAAATCTAATGTTCTTCAGGCTGTTGTGACCAGGCTGGGTAAATGTTAACTCATTTTCTAAAAGGGTGGCCTTTTCAAAAGCATGTAAGCAACTTTGAAGCCTGTCCCATTTTTACAAGGTGACTTAGTGATTTAAAATCATAGTCTTGGAGACTGCTGTTGGAGTTAAGGCTCTTGAATCCCTTGCATGCGTCTGGATATCATACCAAATCTCTGTTTCAAAATGTCTGAGGAGCATATTTTAATAGTTGCATAATTACCTAAAATATTTATGGGAGGTGTATGAGGATTTAATACTACTTTATTATTTGATGTATGAATCTCTTATGGCTGCCTCTGTCTTTATCTAAATGTATTTGCAAATCTGGCCTTAAATCGCTTTTGAGAAAATCATGGCTTAGTATTCTAATTAACATGGGTACTTTACAATGTTGACTCAATATATTAACTCTCCAGATTTTAGTGTTTTCCATCAGTCATCTATCAAAAAGAAACCCAAACCAAATTAGTTTGAAATCTTGATCTTTAATCCTCATAGTAACCATTGTAGCATGAAGACCTTGGGAGAAAAGCTGGAGAACCAAGCACTGAGTTTCTAATTGATTTTTCTTTAATCCATAAATATCCCCATTGTCTATGATTGTAAAGTATTATGGAAAAGTGTAAAGTGTTATTCAAGAAGAGCACTCTCTAGGTTCTCAAAGGCACCTGCAAGTCCCACAAATAATAATATGTGTGTTAATCAAGTGCCACTTTCTAAGTACTTTTATGACAGATTTGATTTGCTCCCATGCTTGTGATAAAATTTTTGAGTGTACAGTTAAAGTGGAAATCTCTGAGGTTTCTACAGGTGCCTGAAGCTATTAGTTTTAGTGTCATGTCAGTTAGGGTATCCATACCTCCATTAACAATTAGAAGAGGCTACTGAATCAATAGTCTTCCAGGGTTCACAGCTGTGATATATATTGCCTGATGTTCACTGAGCCCTAAACCATCCTTACCAGCTGCTGCTCTTGAATAGCCTTCAAAAGGAACATCACATTTTAAATCTGAACAGGCAGCTTTGTTGCCTTTTAATGGTAGAACAAGGCTAAGAAGAATAGAACAAATTGTGAACTTTTGTCTGTAAGTTTACTTCAGCTGAACTTCATTCCTTTTCACAAAGGAGAATACTCACTCCCCTTTGTTTTAGTCTGTGAAATATTCAGATAGACCATGTAGTTTGGCTTTCTTTCACACTTATGATTGATTTTGAAAGGAGGCTCAGTGTTTGTAAACTAGCATTTAACCAAGTCACAGAACAGCTGAGGTTGCAAGGGACCTCTGGAGAATGTTTAGTCCAACAGGGGTCAGCAAGAGCAAGGCCATCTCCAGTTAGGTTTTTAGTATCTCCAAGGATGTAGACTCCAAAACCTTTCTGGACAACCTGTGCCAGTACTTGACCACTTTCATAATTAGAAAGCTTCTTCATAAATGCAAATGGACTTTGTTGAATTTAATTTACACCCATTGATTCTCGTCCTGTCACTGAGTAGAATCTGGCTATGCCTTTTTTACTACTCTCCATCAAGTCCTTATAAACACAGATAAGATTCTCAATGAACATCCTCTTCTAGAAGTTGAGCATCCTTTCTCAGTCACTTGTGTGTTAGATGCTGCAATCTCTAAAAATCCCTTCAACTGTCTTCATGGTGAATCAAGGGACTTACTCCAGTGTGGCCATGCCTTCCTTGTGCTGGAGAACCCAGAGGTAGACACAGCACTCCAGAGGTGGTCTCATCTGTGGTCACCTTGCTGGCCGCATTCTCCCTAATGGCAGCCAGGACGCTTCTTATCTGCTTTGATGGAAGAAAGCATCAATGGCCCATTTCTCCTGCCTGTTGAGGTCCCTCTGAATAGCAGCACAGCCATCTGGCGTATCGAGATTTTCTTCCAGTTTTATACCTGAGGGTGCACTCTGTCCGCTTCTCCAGCTCATTAATGAAATTGTTAAACAACAGTGGCTCAGCACTGATCCCTGGGGTACTCTGTAAGTGGCTGGCACCCAGATGGATTTTCTGTCACTGATCACAAGGCTTTTAGAGTGGCAGTTGAGCCAGGTTTCAGTCCACCTCAGTTCTACTTCCCTATCCTGTACTTCATTATCCATGAGGATGTTATAACATACAGCAACAAAATGCTTGCTACGCCCAGGTAAAAAACATTCAATATGTTTTATGATAGAATTTTATGATAGAATACTCTTACATTGGTTAGCCAGGTTTTTCCTTCACAAATCCATGCTGACTACTCCCAGTCATGATCTTGCCTCTCATATGTCAGGAACTGGCTGCCAGGAGTACTTTTCTAGAGATTTGAGAGGAGGAATGATAGGAAAGACTTTTCCTTTCTACAGACCTCATGAGCCTCCTCTAAGCACCATTCAAAGCTCACTAGTGGCTCTTCAATCAAAGAACTATAGAACCATAGAACCATAGAATCGTTTGTGTTGGAAGGAACCTTTCAAGGTCATTTAGCCCAATGCCCCTGCTGTGAGCAGGAACTTCTTCAAAGAGATCAAGTTGCTCCTGCCACAGTTGTGTGAGTTTTTGTGCATGTGGATGGACCACTTCTGAGCATGGAAGAGACAATTCCTGAAATTCAATCAGCTCTTCAGGACCCCTCATGTCTCCAGGATGGTCTCTCATGGGAATCCTTCCAAGCAAATTCCTGAACAGATTAAAATCTGCTCTTCTGAAGTCCAGGACTGTGGTCTTTTAATTGTATATTTTCCTCTTCTCAGGAGGAATCCTCTCTCTTAAAGCAATAATAAAAAAGTTCCGTTGCCTATTTGTCTGTTTTTACAGAACAGTATTATATGGCTCCTAAAGTTCAATTATGCTGTAATTATTTTTAAAGTACTGGAAGACTGTTAACTGTATTTGAAGATGTCTATTCTTGAAGACAGAAAATACAGTATACTTAGCACTTACATTGTAGTTTGGCAATTCATTAAAGCCTTGAGATTATATCATATAGCAGGAATACTGAAAAAAAGTAATAAACTAGGGGAATAGATATGGTGTTGGAATTAAACATTATAATTGCAGTGGATTTAAGCTATTCCTATTATCCCCATGTGCAATACAAGAAGAAAATTCATGAGAGGTTCAAGGAAGACATAGAAGGTTATTTTGTTTCTTATGGATATCAGTCCTTAACAGAAGAGAAATGAGAAGCCCTTGGAACAAAAATCAACATTTCGAATGCATTTCATTTAGGGGTAAAATGCATGTGTGACAAACAAGACCTCTTCTATAACAAGCTCTTCAGAGCAGGGCGGTACAAATATTTAAGGTTATACCAGACCTTCAATATTTTAATGGTCAAATAGAAATTAAAAATTAGACTGGCAATGAATATTAAACATCCATGTTAAAGCATGAGCTGAGGAAAATCTCAGAAGCTCCACAGCCATTGCCCTGTTATCTGCATTGATAACACAACCTACATTCAAAATTTAAACTACACTTATGTATATATTTTTGCTCAGTTTCAATGATTTATGAAGCTCATTTTTCCTTTCCTGTGTGTAGGGTACTCGTACATTCCTGAAGTGTTCTGATAGTTCCTGAATTTATTTAAATGACAAGGATTTATTTAAAGGTATCCATTGTATGGTAAAAACTAATTTGCATTAATATAATGAGGTATTTAGTCTAAATTATTCTAGTGAGAGTAGCTATAAAAATTGTTTTGAAGGATTTATTTTCCACTTATGACTTTCTTTCAAATGAGGATTACATACTCAGAGGAGAAGAAGTAATTGATAAAAATAGCTTTTTGCCTTTCAGTGTTTTCACTCCCATTATCTTGCTCTAGAATAAGATGTTAAATCTTTACAATTTGAAACAATGAAATAATAACCATCCCAAAGTCCTTACTGTAGTCAAAGAGTTTTAAATTGTTTGCTACCTGCATTATAAAAATCACCTAACATTGTTGTTCAAGGTCTCAGAATTTTCTTGTCTGCTTTGTTAACTGTATGCAAGCAGTTCTCATTTGATTACAGCATACAATGAAAACAAACCTCTGGATTTGCCACATGCTAGTGCCTTTGTTAATATTGTAATAAAGTAATTTACAACCCAGTGATGAAGCTTGACTACTGCTGAAGAGTTATAAATGCAAAGCAAATACAAAAAGCAGCAGTTTTCTGAATATATGTGATACTCCTTGTATGCCTACACGGTCAGTTTTGCCCACACCAGAGCTGGAGTGCATTATCTAGTTGTCCTCCTGTCCACCCTGCAGGTACCTCACAGGAGGGCTAAGAAACACAATTCTGGGTGGGATCAGTGGTGCAGGCTAAGGAAGAGAAAATAAATTATTTTCATATTTTTCTTTTTTTCTTTAAGCAGAAATTATAATAATCTCTTGTCTTAGTATAATAGAAGGTGAAATATAATTTGTTGAAATCTGAAATTCAGAATAAAGGTCTCTGATGGGTTTTGCTTAGTCTCCAATCAAAGAAACACTTTTTTCTTCATCGGCTTTTATCTAGCTAAAGGAGAAAAGTAATTAAAGCCAGTCACTGGTAAGAAAGTATGAACTTGGAAAACCCTTTCTTTTATTATTATAATGGTGTTTTCCATGTAGTTTCTGAGCTACCTATGGCTGTTTGGCCTTGGCCTATGCTTTTAATAGATGGAGTCACACTTGACTGGTACACAATCTAGGAATGTATGTATCTGTCATGGAAAACTTTGTTTCCAAATAGGAATATTGATGGCCTATAGACAGTGCCCTTTTGTCTGAAATCAAAGTGTTAGAAATCAGTGTGATGACCAGCTTTTCAACCTTCTGATTAGTTCAGACATAGAAGACCACCCTTGGGTGAAAAATGCAGTTTCATATTATTCTTGCAAGAGGTCAGATCTGAACAGGGTAGAAAAATATAAACTAGCTTATAATATCTTCCTAAACTTTGCATTCATACCTTGACTATTTAGAATATTGTTCTTTTGATATTTTTTTAACCAATGCTTCAAATTTGAATTTTTTTAGCAGGAAGAAAAAAAAGTGCCTCATACTTCAAAATACATGCTTATAGAGTGTACAGTTTTCCATTTAAAACTCAGAGACCTCAGAAAAAAACCCTTCAAAAATTCATGGCCTTTTTAGATAACATATGCATATGTTATCTAAAAGTAAGATAAGTAACATATATAAAATAGTTACTTAATATTTTTCAGGAAAACTATTTGCAAATAAGTTTTTATTTTATTAATGTACTTCTAAGTAGGATTAAATAGACTATTTAAATATTGTAGTACAGAAGTTTCTTGGATAATTCAAATTTAATCTTATTGCTAAGAATTTTCTTTTTGGTATCCTTGGAAAACCTGCAAGACTTTCTATGGAACTTAGGTTGTATGTCATCTGGATTTTGAAAGAGAACAAAATGTGTGGTTCTGGGAAGAGGCAAATAGAGTGAAAAGGTAAATGAATATTTTAAAAACATCTAGAATGTCCATTTTGGAGGAAGGGATTTTCAAACTTTGGAAGAAGTCCAAACACAAGCAATTTATTAAGTGTCCTAGGGATATGTAACAGGAAATTATAAACTGCTGTAGTGGCTTGACCATGGCTGACCCCCAAAGCCTTTCTAATGCTCCTGTCCACAGCTGGACAGTGGGGAGAAGATGTAACAAAGGGTTCATGAACTAAGGATCAAGAGAGGTAACTCACTAAATTCTGTCATGGGCAAAACAGGTTTGAATTAGAGATATTAATTTCATTTATTGCCAACAAAAGCAGAGCAGTATAATGAGATGAAAAATAAAGCCTTCAAAACACCATCCCCCAAACCCTTCATCCTTCCTGAGCCCTACCTCTTCCCCCAGTGGCTCAGTGAATGGGGTTATTGCCAGTTCATCACATGTTGTTTCTGCCATTCTGCAGGGAGAGGAGTTGTTCCCCTGCCGCACCCCGGGGTCCCTCCCATGGGAGACAGTTCTCCTTGAACTTGTCCAGTGTGAGTCCATCTCACAAGCAACAGTTCCCCTCAAACTGCTGCAGCGTGGGTCACTCTTCCCCAGGGTGCAGCCCTTCCAGGACAGGCTGCTCCAGCATGGGCTCCTCTCCCCAGGGGCCTCCCACGGGCCACAGCCTCCTCTCAGGCATCACCTGCTCCAGCATGGGCTCCTCCATGGGCTCCAGGTGGATCTCTGCATCCCTGTGGATCTCCATGGGCTGCAGGGTCACAGCTGCCTCACCACACTCTGCACCAAGGGCTGCAGGGGAATCTCAGCTCCAGTGCCTGGAGCCCCTCCTGCCCCTCCTTCTGCACTGACCTTGGTGTCTGCAGGGCTGTCCCTCTCATGTGTTCTCACCCTGCTCTTCTCTGACCACAATTACATCTGTGCAGTAACTTTTATTTTTCTTCTTCTTCCTAAATATGTTATCTCAGAGGTATTACCACGATTTCTAATCAGCCCAGCCTTGACCAGCAATGGATCTGTCTTTGGAACTAACAGGGATTGGCTCTTCTGGACATGGGGGAAGCTTTGGGCAGCTTCTCATAGAGGCCAACCTTGAAGCCCACCCTCGCTATGAAAGCTTGGCCATGCAAACCCAATACAACTGTGTAGTTTATCATCAGTTTTAAGAAAGGGTTGAAACTGACTTTAGATATGACCCTTTTATCTAATAGATAAAAAGGCTAAGGTAGATCTTGTTTAAAAATTAGTTCACTGCCATTAAATGGCCAACATTCCACAAAGAAAGCAGTCACAGCTTTTTCGTTTATAATAAGATTTTCTGTGGGTAGAGTCCAAACCATAAAAGTTGGTAAGAAAAAGAAATCCTTTTTTCCTTCAGAAATGATTGTGTAATCATAATATTATGTAAATATTTGAGTACAAAGTGCTAATTTGGCAATGGAAAAGAAACACATAGAAATAGAAACACATAGAAATAGAGGCTGTTGTAGTTCCTGAGTGTCATGGGAGCAGAGGTGTGGTGGGAAATCAGGGGATGATTTCTGCCTTTATTGATGATACCCACCAGAGTCATAGTTCTACTTCCAGGAGGTCAGATAGGACAGTCATCCAAATCTCTTTAGCACTATTGGTAAGCAATTCTCTTTCTCTCAGAGGAGCAGTTCCCAAGTCTGTACAAAGAACTGAATGAGGAAAAAATAGTGCTTTTTTCTTGTTGACTTTGTCTACATGTGCTGGTCAGGTTCTTCAGGCCCCAAGTATTTCCAAATAACAAGATAATCCTGGAAACATGCTAATCAGTAACTTTCTTAAAATACTCTAATTAGTTTTTGTGTTTTATTATTATTTTATTCAATCATTTTCCAACTATCTGACTGTAGATTTATACAAAGGTTTTATTCAAATAAAGCCTTTATTCAAATAAATTCTGCAATATTCAAAATCATCAAAACAATGTCATGGCTTTTCTTCTTTCCTGAAAAAGACTATTTTTCTTCGTGCAGTGCACTGAAATTGTACATAATGACTTCACTGTAGTCTGTATAATTTAAAATGAAAAAGAAGACCTTTGTGTGAAAATACTCTCTGAAGAGAAAATCAACTCAATTATGCAGCTTTGGTTCCATTTTGAGACCAACTTTTAGAACAAATTCTACATGTATGTTATGTCTACATATGTGTGCTAGCTATACATGAAAAAGAAACTGATTCATTCTAACGGGTCTATTGCTTGGAGGCTTTAGGTACAATGGTCTAAGAGGGAGAAAAGGTAATTGTGATATTATTGTGTAACTAAGCAGATGTACAAATCGTGCATTTTCCTCTGAGCATGCCAGAAAAGGTGGTTTGAGTGCCTGAGCTGTAGTCTCAAGCAGCAAAGGAGCAGTATTTCACAGTATCATTACAAAAAACTGCAGTGGCAGGCTGTGTTGCCAGTAGGGATACTCTGAGGACCTGACAGAAAAAAACGGGAAGAATCTTTGTTAGTACATTGCTGAGTTGGTACACCTGAGTTAGGAGGTGGGAGAGACCCACTGAACTGAGGCCAGTCCAGTCTTATTCCAGACAATCACCCTTGACAGGTCTACTTAGAAAACTTATTTAGAGGAGCCTGTTCAGCAGCTTAAGTGTTGATTTTTGTTCTAGCTAATGAAAATTTCATCCCCCAAAAAAGCTACCTCTAGCATAATCCTAGTGAAGTTGCTTTTACTCCCTTTTATGGTCTGATTTATCAAATTACCAGCACATTTCTGACAGAACTGGCCTTTTGCTTTCATGCTGTATGTCTGTAGACTGCCTAATGTATGTGACTGTAGAGAAATAATAGATTATAATTGGGATTTTTTTCCTTTTTGATTAGACCTACTGCATTTTGTATGCTGCTTGCATTAATTTTAAATCCTAACTAATAAATGCTAAAATATTTCTGGGTGAAAGTCATACTTTTACCAAAGCAATCCTAATTTGAGTTTTTTAACATGGTGCATAGGTCTTAGCTGGCCTTCAACAGAAAACACCTTTGCATTTAGAAAAGGTATCTAACCCAACAATAAATTACCAAAATACCCTATGCATGAATAAATCTGTGGTCACCTAAAACCAGCTGGGTTTTTCAATTTCTATTGGAATAAACATGAGGAATTCAAACTAAGTATCTCTAATTTAGTAGCATAAGAGCTATAAATATTCTGTGGGATTTAAACTTGAAAGTTACAAATGTGCTTGAAAAATTTGCTAAAAGTTCTCTGAAATATGCTGTCACTAAATATGATAATTATCAAGTGTAGTTTTTTTCTGAAATATGAAGCGTTATATAATAAACTGCTAATCCAAATGGAAACTGTAATTACTGAAGACTGCTTTCAAATTTCAAATGTCATCAGAGCTCATCTTTGACCTCATATGTTGATGTCTGATACATTATTTTTGCTACGGAATGATGGTAAAGGCTTATGAAAAGATGACTCATTGAACAAAAGGAAAATTAAATTAAAAAGCAGGACTTCACACAGTCTTGCTTCCTTAGACTTCAAAGATGAAGTGAAACTGTTTCAAAGCTTTCAAATAGCTAAATTATTCTCACTGCAGTTCCTACTGATTCTTTATCATTTCATCTGTGAGGTTTATATTAATCATAGCTGGAGAGTTACGTTCTGAGATGTTGCTGTGCTTAGGAGCAGGGGGTTCTGAGACCAGTTCTTTAGCCCCTCAATTCTACCCTAAAACAGTTGTCCTGCCTCTTTCTGTAGAGTAGAAAGGCGGCTGTCATGGCTAGAATATAAGGATTGGCCCTTGTACTGCCTGTATCTACCTATGTACCAAGAGCAAGACCAGGAATCTTGCTCAGAATAGGACAGAACAGAAACTGCAGGTTTAGCATGAGAAAGTTATATGAAGCTATTTGAATCCCTCAAAATTTAAATTGTGCTCTGTGTAGCATCTCCCGAGGGTCTCTGGCTCTGCTTCTGCAGATGAAATGTGTTTTCTCACCTAAACTTATCTCCTGCTCTGTTTGCTGTTAGAAGTGCAGCATTTATTGATGCCAGCTGTACTGTCTCAAGTCCACACAAAGAGATGTGGTATTGTTGTCTGCTGATGGATCAGTAGAATACAAATACAAGAGAACAACATATTTCCCTGAACCTGGCCTGTCACCTCTCTTTCTCCCTGTTTTTTTTGAGCTGAAGCCACACTTGAATCATCATGATGCTTACACAGGGGTTAGAAGAATAAATAGCTTTTGCTACTCCTTAAGAAATAGAATGTGAATAAAGACAGGAGAAATCAAACACTGCATGTCCTTGTTCTCAAGGAGAAAGTGATAATTTTTTTTTGCAGGAAGTTGTGATTTAAATGTCTTGATGTCGTATGAAATAACCTGAGTCAGAACTGACTTCCACAGAACCAGTTCTGATTGTGAAAATGCTAATTCTGTACCATTGCAAAACAAAGCAGTGTGTCTAAGTTTGTCATCCAGACAGAACATTCTTATATTGATAATACCACATACTGAGAGCAGAGCAACTTATATATTATTAAGAGATGTGTAAATAGCAAGAAATCTATAATAGTTTAATAGAGAATTTTCAAATATTTTAAATTGTCTGATTTAGTAAACTAAGTAGATAGTATATAACTCTGACTGTTTTTTAATAAAGTTTGGGTTTTCCCCCACAGATTCCAATGGCACATGAGACAATGTTTTGCACTGATCTGACTGCCCAACCCACATCATGCAGTTCTGAAGCAGCCCCTGAAGTCCTGCTTCAAACTGATAACTTCTCATTGGAAACAGATCCCTTCCAGAGAGATCACCAGCCTCAATCTCCAAAATTCAAGTAACAGAGATCCACCCCTGAAAACACTTATTCGGACTTGCTAATTATCTTCAGGTTTGATAACATAGGAAGCAAGTCTACAGTCAGTATTTGAGGCTTTGGTCATGTGTGATGAACAAAACCCAAAGGAAGTCAAAATGATATTTTTTTTCTGCACTTCAGATAATTTTGACTTTCTGTAGGATTACAGATATTGGAAATGTGTTCTAAAGTTCACGATATGGGAAAATGGTCTCCAGAGAATAGTGCCAGCTTGTAATATTATAGCTACATTTAATGTGAATTTATATTTACAGTTAGCAGATGAGAGTTTCATGAAGTGAGAAAGTGTTTTTTTAAAAAGCTGGTGGGTTGCTCAGTAAAAAAGAGAAGAATGCCAGTTGGACAAGGAAAATATTGCCAGAAATATAAAATATTTGTAAACAAAATAGGACTAATTAATTATAAAAGATACACTAATAGAAAGTGCTAGCCTCATCTCCCTTTCCTTCACATTTCTTTAATCATAGATTTTAAATTTTCTTCCTTTACTAAAGAAAATCTGTTATCTTCTGTTGTAAGTTTTGAAACAGACATGAGACCAAACTTACTGTTTTAATTAAACAGAAGAAAACTGAAAGTTTTAACAGCTCTTTACAAGAATCAAGTAAGTTTCCAGATCTGTACCATAGACAAATCAAAGATATTTTGCTAGCAAAAAAAAAAAAATAGTTTGCAGATTTCAAATGCAGTAATGACTAATAACTTCAGTGAAACAATAAAATCTGTTCCTTTTTTCATACAGTGTTGCTTTTCCCACCACTTCAAAACCCAGGGAATCTTGGTAACCTTCAAGGATCTGTTAGCTTTACCTCTTGCAGTACCGTAATGCTCTGGTAGCAGCCTTTCCATTTTTGGAAGGTTCCTGTGAATGTATGAACATTTAGCATTCTATATTCCTAGTTTAGTCTTTTTCATATTCAAGGTGTTATTCATACTGCACTTTTTTCCCCTTCTAATGTTTAAATTAAAAAACAAAAAACAAGAGCAACAGCCCCTCCACCAAACCAAACCAAACCAAACCAAACCAAACCAAACCCCCAAGAAATCAAAACTGATATGCTATCCCTTCCAAATGACAATTAAATACAGCAACTGACCCAAACTCAGCCTTTTTCAGGTTTTCAACACAGTTTTTAAAGTAGTCCACATTATCAAAATAACATGGGTTGGGCTCCAGCTTAACCTTTCAAGGTCTTGATCTAACAGCATGCTGTAGAATGATAAAGCATCAAGAAGTCCTGCAGACGTGTGGAGCTCTGTAAGGGTGCATCAGTCTGTTCACACGTTATTAATTGCAGGATGGGTCTCTAAATTAGTTTATCAGGCAGTTTACCTGGCAACAGCAACCACCACAAAACCTCAATTATAAAACACCCTCTTTCACGTAGAGATTAAGAAAAGCTGAAGACCTGAAAATTATTTTGCATTACAAGTGGAAAAATTGGCAAGTAAAGAAAAATTTACAGGTATCAGAAATAAAATTAAAAACTGCATCTTTTTTTAATGGCAAAAAAATAGGTACTTTATCTCTCTTATCATCACAATCATTCTTCTATGAATGAAAATTTTTACAATGAACTATTTTAAGGTATCAATGCCTCTGTATTAATCTCCTTCCTCTAGAAAGAAGAAAGAAAGTTTGGAATTGTCATCAATTTTTCCCAATTATAATTCCACACTATGCTGCTTTGATATCATTGCTATTTTCAAAGACTCTGATGTTGAAGTGAATGAACAACATCTTATTTTATTACCATGTCACAAAGTTTTTCATGTCTTCTGTAGTCTTACAATGGGGTCCAAAAGTGAAGCAGATTTCCGTTTTAATGGAAAATCAAAGGAAAAAGTATGAATGCAATTCTCAAAGATGAGTATAGAGGGGCTAAAATGAATCAGAGAAGTTGACCAAAAAAGAAGAAACACCTGTGCAAGCTGGACTGATTATATTCAACATGGATTGCTCATCTCTGCTAAATAATATTCTCACACTGATAGGGAAAAGATTTAAGCAAAATGTCTAGTAAACACAGCATTATTTGTACCTCTACAAGGGGAGATTTTTTCCCTACTGCTCCTGTATTGCTTGGTTTCTTTCTGGTCTCACTGAGATGAAGAACCTGCGCCAGCCAGTGTAAATTTTCTTGAGAGGAGGAAAGTGACCTGAGTGTCAGAGTCCTCTGCCCTGTGACTCAGTGCTCTTTCTGTGACACTGACTGGAATTTGAAACAGATAATTAGGATCTTTCTACAGTTTAAAATTTTTATAAACATATGAGAGTGTGTTCACATGATAACTTGCTGCAGTGTGTGTTTGCCATCCTTTATTTATAGTAGGGAAATAAGAGAGGTGTTAAACGTGAGTAGCCCTAGGCAATATGTTAATTTCCCTGTCTATCCTGTGAAAATGACTCTGAAGCTTCGAACGACATTACATTACAGTCAGGAGCAGAGGGACTCTGCAGGGCTTGCTGTTTCCTCTCTGGCAGAGGATAGTTTTATGTATTGTGATCTATTTGCTAGACATGATGCTTCTTCTAAAGGATGCTGATGCTTCTTTGTGGTTTTTCCCCCTGATATTCAGTTCTTCGGGGACAGCATAGGGTGGGGGAATGGTCTGTGGAGTGATCTCTGCATTCATTTGCTTTGATGATTAGTCTGGTTGCTCAAGAGTTGTGAGCAGGCTGCTGCCTGCTCCTGGAAATTGGATCAGTGACAAATGAACTCCTTTATTTCACTGGACTGTTTAGTGTCTTGCACTACTTCAGTATTTCTGTCCAAAAAGAACAAAAAGCAACTGAAATCTAGAAACAAATTTTCAGAGGATAACAATGTGTCATGCTACTCATAAGACACTAATGTACACAATAAAAAAGCAAATACAAATATAATAATGAAATATTAAAATGGGATACAGAGACAAAGGTCTGGTTTTAACCTCATTGCATGGGGGGCAGCCTCAGAGTTCTAAATAAGGAATTCTGACTTCATGCCACAATTTGGTGCTTGTTTTCACATCTCTTCTTGAAAGTTATGCAGTTGCTGTCTGTACCAGCAGCTAAACTGTTAATTCATCCCAGTGGCACTGCTTGACTCACTGGAGATCTAGAAGGAAGGCAGGAATTTTGTTAGCAAGGAAACTCATACACCAGGAGATATCTGTGCCATCTTTTCCTGCTGTACAGGTCAGTTTTTCTCCTAACAGGGAGTTGCCTTCTCCAGATCCTTTCTAGCCCTCAAGTGGACCCCTTTCAGTTGATACAGAAATCCAGAAATCCATCTGACCTGACCAAAACTTTGGGCTCCTCTTCTTGGTTGTAGACCTAGCAATCTTAACATCAGCATCTGCATAGATTTCCTAGGAACTACGGAGCACTACACTGAATTCTCAAAACTGAAGAAAGTTTACTTGCCAAAGGATGTGACTCGAACTTTTAAATGTGACTCAGAGTTTTAAATGGATTTAAAACAAAGTAAAAGGGACACAGAGCAGGATAGATTCCCGTGATAAAATGCAGGTGGTTCTAGCTGAGCTGGCCACAGAGGTCCTTCTTCGCTGTCAAAGAAGAAACATGGACTGGGCTGATCTGGGGTGATTTAAATGCCCTTAGTTCTTCCTCATGACTTTAAATGATCTGAAAGCAAGTAGTTCAGAAGTAAGTGTGTGTGTTTTAGTAATTTAAAGTTGAGCAATGTGAATGTCATTCATTCTGTCCCACCTACATTAAATTCCAGCCTGCTCAACACAAACTTGGACATCTGAGGCTTTCTGAGCTGATGGGTATTGCTGTGACAGCACAGTCCCTCAAAATTCTTCCTTTTTTATAGTTGTCATATGGGAATTAACAGCCTTCTCCCTTGAAACAACTTAGTCATCAAAATAGTCTATGTTCATCAGGATAGATTAAGCATTTTCTAATTAACAGATTCTCCATATTTTTCTCCAAGGACTTCTATATACAATACAGTTTTGTCTCCCTCTTGGTCACTTCTAAAAATCCTCTAGATACAGCTTCATTGTAAATTTGATAGTTTTCTAATATAGAAATCATATAGATATGTAATATTTCAAAATTGAGATTTCCCCCTTGGTTATCTGCAAGCCAGAAGAAGTTTTGTACCTCTTAGCAAATTTATTTTCTATTTATGAGTGAGTAGTCTATGGCATAGTTAATTCTGAGCAATTTAAATTCCAAAGATACGATTGTACATAACATATTTCCCTTTCTTGTTGCTATTCCAATTATCTTTTTATATCTTATTAGTAAAGAAAATTTTTAGTGTCCCTACCATCATAAAATTTCAACCACTGGGAAAAATTACTGATATTAAAATTATTAGGGAGCGACAGCAAAATGTGTTATAATTACTGAAGCATTTTTACTGATTTTAAAATCAAAGAACCAACATAATAAACCTGTTAAATTTGTTTCTCTTTTATATCTGTTTGCAAACTATTACATTTATTTGTTTTAAGATCTCTTTAGTCCTTTATTTTTTTGCCTACATATAATCAACTGTTTTTAATATCGTGTCAGTTTATATCACATCATTTATCTCCATTTTTGCCATTACTCTGGCAGCACTAAATTATTGGTAACTAGGAAAATCTTTCTCACAAACTAGAACACAGGGGTTCCTTTCTTAATGTCTCTGCTTGGATAAGAAAAGGAGAAGAGCCTTAATTTGTTTTTCCCAGCGTCCATTTGTTTGGAAGTTTTCTTTATAAGTACTCCCATAAGCAGCAGTGATGCCTCAGTGCACGTAGGCCTTGTCATCATCTTTCCTTTTTACAAGCTTTATTTGGAAAGGCTCATTCCAGCTGGTGTTAGTGAAACCTGATAGAATGCCTCTTCTTGGGGTTATTTATATGTGTGTGTATATATACATATATATATATATGAGCCCTATCCTTTGAGACACTGTGACTCAAGCCCTGCTTCATTTCAGCAGTTACCACTGTGTTTTCTCCCAAACAGGGCAGCGCAGAAAGCACCAGAAAACCTGTGCCTCTGAAGATAATACCTTTAGATTATGTAGTAGAGAACAGAGGATCTACCTTCCTCACAGCAGAGCTCCCTTTTTAGCTTGTGAAACTGGCAATTATGGATAGAAATTTTTCATTAGTGATAAAAATTGGTTTGATATCAAGTATTCTTTTTAATCCCATAAATTACTTCTATTTCTATACCACTTAGTATCTGTATCCATAAGCAGACACCTGCATACATTAGGCCCTCCATAAACACAAATATAAAAAAAAAAATCTCTTCTTCACCCCTAGATTTCTATGAGAATAGAAGGAAATGCAACAGATGAGTGCAATTAAAAGAATAGTACAGAAACATTGGGGGTCTCTTGCTTCATCATAGACCTTAGCAGGCATCAAATGCATTGGCAGTCTAACTCATGTCTGGAACTTTCAATGTGTAAACATGGCACTGAAGGGAGGATTCGTTGGAGAACAAGGAGGTGATTTTGTGACTTTTTACATGGAACTCCTTCCATGCAGGAGAAAGAAAGATGTTCAATTTGCAAAAGCCTGCAGCCAGTTTAAAACACATTGGTCAGCAAAAGGCTGATCTGCTGCTACTATGAAATATTTAAAGTGAGGTCTAAGATACATAGATACATAAATAGGGGCAGAGTTTGCAAAAACATGTGTAGATCAGATGGGTCAGGATAAAAGCACATTGAGAATTTAACAGGATTTTTTCTTTTCTTGATCAGAAGCCTAAATCTTTTTGAAGGGAAATGTTGAACTGATCTGTCATTATTTAAGTTACCATAGGGACAAAGATCCCATTTGTTCTGGTCCCCCTGCTGACATGAGCAACAGAGACCAGATTCTGCATTGTTATTTGAGAAAAGGCATATGTATTTAACTGGACAATTTAAAAAGAAGAGATGAAAGGCTTCTATCACATTATGTTGAGCTGACCTCATGTTCCTGCTGGGCTTGGTGCACTCTGGTGCAGTGGTGCTGCTCTGTGCCATTTGCAGCTGGTGCTTCACACCCAGTCCCAGAGCAGCACGAAGCTGCGGGGAGGCAGCAGCTTCTCCTCCCTGTGTGGCTGGCCGAAGTAGAAGCTTTCTCCATGATGTCTCTGTTCTTCTTGTCAAGTCCTGCTGGTGTGCCATGTTTCTTTCAGCAAGAAAAAATGCTCTGGATTATGAGATGAACTTGAGGGAAATTAATTACTTGGGAGAAAAATGCTGAATTTCCATGCTGAGCAAAAGAAAGACAGTTTGCAGCTAAACAGTGCTTTCTATGCCACAAAGTTATATTTATGATCTCCTTTGTTGTATTTCCTAACTAGCACAGATTTTGGAGAAATTCAGTCATGTTCCTGGGCTATCTGAAGCTACTGATGAGGAAAGATAAAATGAATGCATTTGTATATTTCAAAATGTCTTCATTAAATCAACCCTGCAAAGGTTTTACTTCACAGGAGCACAACACTCCAACAGAACAATGGTTCCAGGGAGAAAAAAAAGTACTGTTTTTCACATTTTGTCCTTGCTGATGTTTCAATTCTATTACAGTGGAAGTTGCTAATTGCTAAATAATATAAGTCACTTGTCAGGAGTTTCTATTAGCGTGTTATTATCTCTGCAGAAAAAGGGACATTAGCTTAGCACTTCAGCTACCAGTCCTAGGCAGGATTTCATACAGAAAAACATCAACATGCAGAGCACAAAGTTTTCTCATAAGGCCAGATAAGTAGAGGAGCTTTTGTTTTGACGCTAATATGAAATAGCAACAACATAATATAAATACAAAGTCTTCAATGCCAAAGCTTAAGCTATAAAGTTATCAAATTTAGAAATTACAGATATTTATTTTCTTTTCTTTCAAAGAAACCTCAAGACAATATTTTGTTTATGCTTTTTAAATTGTTCACTCATGCAAAAAAGGCTCTCAACTGTCTCATGCTGTAGTTACTAGATGAAATCAATGTTGGAATGAAATCTCTTGTCGAACTCATAGAACACAATGTTTTTTTAGAAGAAACATGTTATTAGTGTATATCACCTAATAGTATTGAGAGATCTCATACATCATGAAGTCATAATAAAAGAACTGTTGTCTGTGCAATTTATTTGGCAAGTATGAAGTTTCCTGCTATTTTTCCCCATTTTGTATACATTCAATTAGTCTGAAAAAATCTGACTGCAGCACTAGAAAGACAAAGCCCTGCCCTGAAGAGTTTATGGTCTAAAAGGCAGAACACTACGAAGAGGATTAAAGCACCTCTTTAAATTAAAGCAGATTTCTGTGTGATTAACACTATAACTCATTCCCAGTTTTTCCTGGTTTTTTATGTATCCTAAATATTTTGACTGCACCTCTCCTCTACTTCTAGCACAGACTTATTCCCCAAGATGTATCCCCAGCTTTCCAACTCCCTTAAATCCTATCTTCCCTACATTGTCCTGGCTTTTAAATAAAAAAAGCAAAACTAGAAAACGCCATCAGAGAGAGGCCACAACACCAATTTTTATTCTGAACATGGAAAATATTTTATCATCTAATAATTCAAATTAATCTCATTTCTTCACATGGTAGCCATATGCCATGAAGGATGCATGGATTTTTTGGAGGGCAGTAAGTATGGGAAGCAGAGCGGCTGCCCATAAATGATGGAGATTTTTGTTATCCCTGGATGATATGATTCATTTCCCAGAGACCTAAGAATTAGAAGTTTTCTCCTGATATGCACTTCTGCCAAAGCAGATCACAGGTTAGCCATCTAATAGTGACATTACAGCAATGGCATGATAAACTGTCTCTGTTCCCAAGTTTGAATGAGAGGCAATCCTTAGAATGGCAAATCCAGACAGAAATCCTGACCTTCATGCACAGGAGGTTTTATGCTTTTTACTGTCATTTTTGTCTGATCTTAGTTCAGTATCAAAGGACATACAGGCTTTCATTTTTAAATTGCAGGCTGATTTTTCAAATCAGCTCAGCAACTCAGCTTGAATAGATTTCCTAGACATTTCAGCAACCAGCAACCCTCATTCCCATGTTCACTGACATTCAGAAGAGCTTAGCACCGAAGGTATGATCTCCTTAGTCATTGTAGACATTTCTCTGCCCTTGCAGGCAAACAGGATGCACAAATTCCCTTCATAAAGTTCTTTAATTCAATTCTAAATGAGAAAAAATATTTTGTTCCTGTTACCATTTCTGGAAAGTTATTCCAGACAGGTCAGTGGGTAGGTTTATTTCTGCAGGGTCGGAGTTAAAAGACACTTGTGATCAGTTTATCACCCCCAGTGGTTCTTGTTCAAGTGTTATTCTTCAACATAAACAGTTTTACTTCCTCTTAGCATTTAACCCAATATGTATCATTAGCAGCCATAAATTTTATTAGCCTGTATTTTGTCAAACCAAGCAAGTAAAGGCTTTCATGCTCTGGATGATGCTATTCTTTACTTTTTTTCAAGTCAAAGTCACTCTTCTTGAGCATTGGTGGTAAGTTTTGTGTTGTATTGAAGACGAAGTGTCATGAGCTCTTTCTACAACAGGAATGATGCTTCACTACCTGTACTAGGAAGGTAATGCTTCCTGGTGTTGTATTTTGTTGTTTCACAAATAAAAAATAACTATTTTTACCTCCCCTCATGATAATTTGCATTCATTACATTCTAACTAATAGCATAAGTTTCTCTTGAGAGAGTATCTCCAAACTATTTATCCTGGAAAAAAGGAGGCTCAGGGAGGACCTCACTGCTCTCTCCAGCTGCCTGAAAGGAGGAGTAGGCAGGTGGGGGTTGACCTCTTCTGCCAGGTAACAAGTGACAGGATGAGAGGACACAGTCTCATGTTGTACCAGGGGAGGTTTAGGTTTGACATCAGGAAGAATTTCTTCACACAAAGGGTCATTAGACACTGGAATGACTTCCCTGGGAGGTGGTGAAGTCATCATCCCTGGAGGTGTTTAAGGGAAGGCTGGATGTAGCACTCAGTGCCATGGTCTGGTTGTCAGGCAGGTGTTCACCCACATGTTGGACTCAATGACCTCAGAGATCTTTTCCAACCTAGTTGATTCTGTGATACTGTGATAAGGATCACAGGGAATGAACTCAGTGCCATGTACACAGGTCTGTATTTATCACCTTCAGCTCAGGCACCTCACTTAAGTTACTGAGGAAGTCTGTTGCCCAGAGTCAATAAAAGGAGACAGGAAGGGGCATAATTCTCTCTTAAGTTTGGGTAGTACCTTTAGTGCCCTAGAGAAATCTAGGACATCGCTCTCCAGACAATGGATATGAAACACTGGCCTACATGGTTAACACTATCAGTACTTCTAATTTTGGTTAGTAGCATGGGAGACGTTTCAGAAGGAGGAGAAGAACAGTTGCTCCACTTGTGACCATGCTATCTTTACCACCCTTCCTCAGAATGATTCTCTATAACAATGTTAAGATCTGTAGTAAAGGCAAAAAGTTAGTGGTTTTCAAGTGCAACAAAACAAATCAGATGAAACTATGAATTTTCTGGGTTTTCTTTTTTTTTTTAAACATAGTAAACATTTGTTAAACAAGGTAAGTAATACCATGTTGGAAAAACCTCACTGCAGAAACTACAAGTTGATATGGCAGCTCTAACAAAGCTTTGGACAAAATTCACTAGTATGTTGGAGTTTTGTCTCCACTTAAATTGAGATAATTTCCATTCCCATTATGGTCCTACTTTGCCCCCAAATTCAACATAATTAACTGTGCTGACAAGTGAAGCAAGTGTTCATTTAGTTTTGAGGACCTTTCAAGATTATCTTTAATCTTGACCTTCCCAACAAATTTCTTTTTCCTTGCTTTATTTTAATTAAAATGTTTGAGAAATATTTGCCACTGCTTCAAATAACCTTTGAAAGCTCTAGCAGAGCTTGACTTGCTGTCCTCTTGAACTCTTGATATATGGTTGTTTATTCTAGCATTTCTGTGAGAGTTGAATGTTGACCTCTTCAGAGAATCTAGCTTCAGGAATGAGTTCTAAGCTCATAAAAATTCTAGCCTGAATCCTTAAGTATTTTCAAAAGCGTGCAAGAAATGATGAAGGTTAATTACCAGTGACTTCATGTAAGTAATTTAGATATTTTTGAAATTCTTTTCAAAGGTATAAAAAGTGTCAGTCACATCATACAAATCTTTTGTAGTTGGCTCATTTTGTATACAATGAAGAACTACTAATTTATACCTTCTGCATTTTCAAGTGTAGAAAAGTAGATTTTTTTCAGAAGCAGCTTTCCATATGTACTTATGATCACTGTAAGTTCACTGCACATGTTCTTTATTTACCATTTTCACAACTTTTTTTTGTTTTGTGTTAATACAGAAATTACAATGTATCAGCTTGTAACCTTTTCACACGCTGGTTTATCTAAAATTCGTTAATTTTTTTATTACAAATTAGTAAAAATTGTCATATTTTAGGATCAAGAAATGAAAAGATCAAAGCTGTCTACCTAATCTTTTGGGGGTTTGTACTAACAATTATAAGACTATTCCATCAAACTATTTTGAGGTGTCTTGTAAAATGAGATACTGCTTCATGATTCTACATTCTGGATTATTCCTGGGGAAGCAACAGCAAATGTCCTGTCTCTTTTAATACTGGCAATATTTTTTACATCTGTTTCATATATAAATGCTAGCAGTAAACTGAATATTTAAAATGTTTTTTAAGAAGTTTCTCAGTATTTCTCATCAAGTATATATACCTTGATGGTTCTGACAGCTGGATAAACACTAAATAGACTTTTCCTAGAATGCAATAACTGTATAGAAATTAGAAAGTTAGAATCTGACATACTCTCAAGGTTATATAAAGACAAAGTGATTAACTACCAAGACTGTATACACAAAGGGAAGATTACTGTCTCTGCATACGCTGGGATGAAGAGCACAGATTACTGTTCTGCCTGTACCTACACACATGTAGGAGATGCTAAAGTATCGCCCTTACAGCAGGAGTAAATCTCTGCAGTTTGTGTTACTGATCCTCCATCCATTGGCATAGAATAAGAGTGATACAGAAAAGAAGACATTAGTTCAACAACTTCCATCTTGTCTGGGAATCAAACTCAGGACTGAAATGGTTATTTTATTAAAAGCAAATAATTTATGCATAAGCAGAGATATAAGTTTCATGTATAGTTCTGGGGTTTTTTGGCATTATGTAAATACGACATATGGGAGAACTGCCCTGTGCTGCAGGGAGATGTCCTGTCATTCACAAGCCATTGGATGTGTTCTCTGTGTACACTTCTGACACCCTCAGTCTGCTTGGTAAGGTACAGCCTGCTTCTACGACACATGACAGGAGTGGGTGTCTCTGCTTTGTCTGTCCTGTAGTGATGTGCCATGACAACTCTGATTCCTTTTAACAGATCCTCTCCTGAGAGGCTGTGTCACACTCTGTGGTGGCACTGGCATGCCCCATCCATGGCTGAGTGAGCCTGGCACAATCAGTCCCTCATCCTTCACTGATGTCCTTCTGCCTCCAGCTGCACCTGAAGGTGCAGACCTGGGGTCTGGCTTTGCATGGACCAGGGCTGTTTGGAGCTTCTGCATCTCACAGCAAGTGGGAGAGCTAGGCACTGTGCTTCTGCCCCAAGCCAGAGTGAGGGATCTCATCCTGCTCCCAGAGGTAAGGTGTGGGGGTCCCACCTGTGTGCTCCTCTTCACCCCTCCCCAAAGTCCCAGATGTCAGTCAAGGCCATGGCTGTGTTCCCTCTCCACTTTACCCACACACAGGTGAAGCTTTGGCAGGGGGCTGCAAGGGACTGTTCCATAGGTACAGGGCAACTGGACGTATCCTCTTACCCTCTTCACTGTAAGGAACCCACATTCCCAGATCCCTGCAAATATTCAGCAATTGCCCAACAGCACCAGAACAACTTCTGAGGCCCCATTTCCTTTGTCCAGAAGGTCACTGTGGTGCTGCACTGCACAGCCACTCTCATTGGTTCACTTCCTCAGATTAAGATGAGGAAAACTCTCATTTGCTTGAATATAACCAAAATACAAACCCAAAACTCTCTTAAACTAATTGTAGTGTTATGCTGAGTTCAGTAGTCTGTAGCAACTGTTGCAGGGAAGGGGGGATGACAAGAAAAATACAGCACTGACCAATATATCTTCTGTATTGGAGAGGTCAGCTCTGGGTGGCTCCTCTGACCTTCAAATGCCCAGACATGCCAAGCCACCAATGTCTGACAGACAGGGTAAGTTTGGTAACTTGTCATCTGCACAAATAAGCACAATTCTAGACTCAGCAGTTCCAAATGACACAACATACCTTGACAGGGAAACTTGATAGCAAAGCAGCTTTAAATGGAAAGTTATTTCTGGTGGCCTGATCGTTTGCCTTAGGCACGTGGGGTGTGATGTCGTGTGTCTCAGTGGCTTTGTGGTTGGGATGCTCAACAAACCTGGGCAAGTATTACTGTCCAGTCACTGAATCACATTTGGCTACTGACAGTACAGAAAGATGGTCCAAGTTCATTGGGGAACTTCAGGATTGAATACAAATCTCCTCAGAGGTAACTGATCTTTTTTTGCCAACAAAATCTGTTTTTAAGTGCAAGAGAAAGCTCTGTAAAGAAGATACTAAAACATTTAGAGGGACAAATTTGAGATTATCTCTAAATAAGATTACTAAATAACTAAGACCTGATGATTTATCCTGGTTGAAAATTTAAATTCTGACACCTAGAAGTAGCCTCATGTACACCATTAAATTCAAGTAGTGTCCCTCTCTCTCCTATGTCTGCACAGGAACAAGAAGTTTGGTACCAGTTTAACTTGGTCTTATTCTTTATTTTGTCATTTAAAATTCTAGGCTAATTTTTTTACTCTTTAAGAATGACTTCTTTTTTTACTCTTTAAGAATCACTCCTTTTTTTTAGTGAAATAACCATGGAAAGACAGAAAACCAGCAATAGAGTAAGTATTTAATTCCTTCTGGTATTTTTCTCTGAAAAACTACTATGAAGCACTGGAAAATGCTATACTGTCTCACCTCATTGAACAGTAATTTAGAATGAGAATATATGTAATTTTCCTTAAGCATGGTAGGACTTGGGGAAAAAAAATAAGGTAAGCAGTCACTTCTGCTCTGTAAACACATGAAGAAAACTGCCCCTGAAGCTTCAACTCCAATCTCCTTTTCCTTTGGCAACTCTATTTTCATAAAGATTATATCATACTCTTTGTTATAATGACTGTCCTGGCAGTATTATGTGGGAACCGTAACAGTGGTAAACATGAATATAACTCTTAAAATCAATCTTAAAAAGCAGAAAATAATTGATTCCTTTTACCAAACCTTTCAGTCTCAGTTCAAAAGGAATAGTCCTAAATATTGTCTCTCTGTTGCAGACATCTTTCATGAAAAATCCTTTCTTAGGATTTTTCCTTGTGAGAAGCTGCAGTTTCAGCAACCAAAAGTAAACAATAGTTATCTGCTGCTGTAGAATGCAACAGGTAGACCTGTGATTGGTCTCCTGTAGATGTTGAGATTTCCTGACCACTCATGGCAGAGCTGGCTCTTGCTCTGTCTGAGACACAGATCTTTGTTATTCATTCTTGTCTATTCTTAGCTTAGCTAGCTTCTGAAGAAACCTTTTCCTTTCTATTTCTTTTTAGCATAGTCTTAATGTAACATATATCATAAAATAATAAATCAAGCCTTCTGATCATGGAGTCAACATTCTCGTCTCTTCTTCATCCTGAAAACCCTTGTGACCATGGTCACAGTCTCATGTTTTAAGCCATGGATGAGGAATAGCTATGGTGGTAATTTGAAGGTCTCAATATCTCTCCCAGCAGAAAGTCAGCCTTAGGCTCCTTCATGTGTTTGCTGAGAAGAGGTAGAAGGAAGGATGGAGGACCAGAGGATGGGTGGAAGAGTCCATGTATGTGCTCGTCTGCTGTCACAAGAAAGAAACAGGACTGTAGGAGTTAACTGTGAAATGTTTTCTTACCAGACTCCTTTCCCTGCCCATGGAGCCCAGCATTCCTCTTCTGTAGCTGTCTGTATGCAAGAAATTGGAAAGCATTTCAGCAAAAATATTGCATTCTGTGAAATATTTCTTGGTGGTTGGATATTAATTTTTCCCTTTCACCTTTGACTCACTGGTAGTGCTAGCATATTTATTGACTATGGCATCTTTTACACTTTCAAGATTTACAGTTATGCAAAACATAGTATTGTCACTCTGAGTAATAACCCAATAAAGTGTCTCTCTGTTATTTTCAAAGCTAAGGGAGATACTTCCAGTGGCCTTCATCCCACTCAGATGATGTGGCTTCATCTCCATTAGGCCTTCAGGTTGGAACTACAGTGTGAGCTTGTAGGGAAGTCCTGCATATCCTCATTTCCCACAGCTCAGAACTTACAAAGAAGTTCTGGGAGTGAGAACTGGATGTCTTTTGGTGGAAACTCAGTAGCAATCTCCTATCCAGGGCACATCACATGCACTGCAATCACAAATGCACACAGGCATATGAAACCAAGTTTCAAACTCTTCAAACAGATCTTCAAACAGCTTCAATCTGCATGTTTCATAACCATATTCAATCCAGGAGACTAGACTATATCTAACCAGGTAATATCCATGAGCCATGAGTTGTGTGGGGTTAGGGGGCTCAGCACTACCTCTTTTGGTCTATTAATCCACCCCTTAAGTGCAAAATTAGGTACTTGCATAGACATACCCTGGGTATTAGAACTAAATTCCTCTCTTCTTGGAGGAGCTATCACTTATATATATTTATATATGTACAAAAATAAAATACTGATTGTACACAGGGACAATCAACAAAATTGAAATTACATATTCTCCTACTTCCTAAAAATACTGTAATTTTGTCCATGAAAATTCAGTGCTTACACAATGTGATTTTCCCTGAGACTGTTCAATCAATTTTCCAAGGGGACTGATGGATGCTGAGTGGGTGGCAATTGACCCTCCAAGGTCACACATTGAGACATTGCTTTTCCTGAGACTGCAGCCCAGCATCTTGCTGACTACAGTCCTGCTTAATAGAGGCAGCCTCTGCCTGTAAGAAATTACTAGAAATGGCCATATAACTACCAACCACTGAAGGGAAATGTAACAACATTGAATGACCTCCACATTAATGGATTTAGTTTTCAGGTGAATACTACACAAAAGCAAACACAATTCTTTCAGGTGGATTACTGGATAGTGTTTTCTTCTGTGGTGATCACAGACACGTTATTCTGCTGGCCAGATGAACATGTCTAATGCACTTTTAGGATGCACTCTGAAATACGCTTTAAAAATACTAGTAAGTATTTAGGGTTAAAAACATAGTCCTGTGCTCTTAGTCCTTACCTACTTTAGTAAAGATGAATGTCAATGTTACCCTGTGTACATTACAATGCTTAAAAAAGCAACTGTCTTATCTCTGCTTCTTGTAGTGAAATTATTTCCTAATGACGCCTCATCTCCCACTGCCCAGGTATGCTGTTTTGCTCCATATGAAGTCGGTATATGGAAAAAATTACACTTTTTGCTATTCAGACCAAAATACCTGAAGTGTTGTTCTTTTTAGCCAGCCTGAAATTCTGGAAATATTTCACGCCACTTGAGTCTTCTTTGTGCTAAGAAACATCAACTAAAAGGATAAAAAAGGGGTAGTGAAGCCTGTAAACCTGTTAAGAGAAAATAATTATGGAATTCTTGATTATGTCACTCAGTGGCAGCATCAGCACATTTTGAAGGTAAGTATCAGCCTAAGGTTCCAAAATCGGGGATGATGTAGAGAAAATAAAAAGATCTCTCAGAAGTAGAAGAACAACATGAAAATAAACAGAACTTAATATGGTTTATAACAATGAAATAGCTTAAATTAAAATAAATGTTGACAGAAAAAATTTTCTCCTTGTTATAAAAACGTGGCTCAAGTATAAGTGGAATAAAGTGTCCACTTAAAGGGTTTAAATATTAATATTACTTTTACCTACATTATCTAATTTTTATTTCCCTGACTAATTAAAAACAATACTTTCAAATGCAAATATGCAAGAAACCAGTATATCTCTAAAATTACAAAAATAGCGTTAGGGCCCCAAATTCAGCTAAAGATCTTTCACAATGCTGGCTATAAAACATCTGTTTTGTTCAAATCACTGCACTGTGAAGTCACAGTGTGGTGGATTGACCCTGACTGGATGCCTGGTGCCAACCAAAGCCGCTCTGTCGCTGCCCTCCTCAGATGGACAGCAGAGGGAAAACAAAAGAAAAATCTTATAGGTTGAGATAAGGGCAGGAAGAAATCACTCACCAATTACCATGATGGACAGAACTGGGGAAAATTAATTTGATTTATTACCAATCAAGTCAGAGTAGGATAATGAGAAAGAAAACCAAATTTTACAATATCTTTCCATTACCCCTTCCTTATTCACAGACTTCACTCCTGACTTCTCTACCTCCTCCCAGCAGTGGTGCAGGGGGAATGGGAGTGCCAGGAGTAGTGGCTGCAGTCAGTTCATCACATGTTGTCTCTGCTGCTCCTTACTCCTCAGGGAAGAACTCCTCACACTCCTCTGCTCCAGCCTGGGGTCCGTCCCATAGGAAACTGCCAACTCCATGAACTTCTCCCACTTGAGCCCTTCCCGTAGGCTGCAGATCTGCTCCAATCACTAACTGCTCCAATGTGGGTTCTTCAGGAGCAGGCTGCCCAGTGTGGGTCTAGGCTAGCAAGTCCTAGGCTAACAAGCCCTACCAGGAGCCTGCTCCACTGTGGGCTTTCCGTGGGGGACACAGCTTTTTCAGACGTCCACTTGCTCCAGCATGGGATCCTCCATGGGCTGCAGGTGGATCTCTTCTCTACCATGGTCTTCCATGGGCTGCAGGGGCACAGCTGCCTCACCATGGTTCTGCACCAAGGGCTGCAGGGGAATCTCAGCTCTGGTGCCTGGAGCACCTCCTGCCCCTCTTTATTCATGATCTTGTCTGCAGGGCTGTTTCTCTCACATATTCTCAATCCCCTCTCCAGCTTCTGCTGCTACTTCTCCCCTGTTTCTTAAGTCTGTTATCCCAGAGGTGCTACCACCATCACTGATGGCTTTGGCCTTGGTGTGTGACTGTTCTGTCTCAGAGGCAGCTGGCATTGGCTCTCTAGGTTATGGGGGAAGCTTCTGGCAGCTTCTCACAGAAGCCACCCCTGTAACCACCCACTACCAAAACCTTGCCATGCAAACCCAATAGAGACATAAAAAGCATTCACAAAGGAACAGGTTGTGCCTGACTGGTTCTGAAAATCTGCCTGATAAGTAATTCCTTCCTAATACTGAGCATTTCTTTTCTCAGCGTTCTTGTTTTAGATCCAACTCACCAAGAAATATTTCCTCAGAACAAGTGTTTTAAGTAACATCTCTTCTGTTCCAAACCAAGAAATTAGTATTTTTGTTGCTGCAAATTCACTCTAGCAATTGCTGTAAATTAAAACATACCACATCTTTGAAATAGATTATTCAATGTATGCTATTATGTAAAGACTTGTTTTCAAACATTCCTGGATTTTGCTTTACATATTCTTAAGAATTCTTCTGCATAGAACAATTTTCACAATTCAAGACACAGTTTGAAAGTGACATTTTGTTCTATAGACCAACCAAAATTTAGAAGAATCTGATAATGCAGGCTGGAAAACCTATATAAGTTTCAGACCAGCCTCATCTGAGGGATCTTTCAGACTCCACAGTGGAGTCTTCCTAAACAGCTGTGAATGTATGCAGCTTTATCAGATTCAGCTAGAGCTACTTAATAATTTGGAAAAAAACCCATAAAAAATTACCTTTTTTCCCCCTCACAATCCTCTCCCTCTTGGGCTGCCTATCAGCACAGGAACTGCAGAGATCTCCCTAGCTCCACAATCAAGGGAAAGATCGATACAGCTGCTTTACCAGGAAATCTTTGCACCTGGTGTGAAGAGCCACACATTCCCCTTGTCATTCCCATCAGTACTTCAGCTGCTGAAGGTCTGGGGTGCTTTTAACTCATAGCAAGTGTGTTGCTGTATTCAGAACTGCTTTGTGTGGACAAAGAACAGACTCAGATGCCTCAGAGAAAAGCAGAAAGTGGGGAAACCAAGGATTTTGATGCTGTTTGGGAATATTTTGCTAGTCATCTGCAGTGTAACCGATCCAGAAAACATCCTGCCTAGTGCATTGTGTGCTTTGCTGCAGCCAGGAATCCAAATCTCTCACAGGATGCTTTCCTATGTTATTAGAGCCTTTGTTTCCTCCCATTAAATAGATAAATGAAAAACTGATCCTATTAATGAAGTTGAGATACTTTATTAATTACTACATCTAATAAATAAGAACAAGTCCATGCAGAGAACTAGCAATGAGAACCTCACCTCCTAAAAACATTCTAGTGGAGCAAAAGTGGCTTGTTGTGTGTGGATGCAATAATTTCCCCTAACCAAGCAGATTAAAACAGCCAATGAGAAGAAGAAGTCTGTTTTAAATTACTTTTTTCACCGGGGAGCTGTGATATAGGTCTTGCATCATGCTTAAAGCACTAGTAGCCTTATGAATATGGGGAAAAATTAGATCATTTACCAAGCACCTAGTTATTAGGTACAGCCTAATGAGATGCTCAGAAGAATATCTGAAAGTGCATTATCGTTAATGCAATAGATAATGTTCAGAAAGAGTTTAAATGAACAAAGTTGTTTGGAAAAGATCTATTCAGGTTCTGAAGCATTTCCAGAGCTTTGTTCATTCAAAGACAATAGCTGGCAGGCTGCCTAAAAATGGGAATGTGATAAAGAGAAAACTATTATATCTGGCACTTCTTTTGCAGGAAACTGTAACTCCTATGTCTCATTTTTCTGCTCTGCTTGATAATGTAATAATTCTCATGAAAGGAATGCACAGAAATATAATGAAAAATGATAGGATTGTGCAGTGAAAGATAAAGCAATTTGAAACTTCATGGTTACAAAGTACGGCATGGCGCTTTAGCTGTGAGCCTGTCCATTGAAGTCAACACAACTCATTTACCTCCAAGTGTTCACACTACCTTGAAAATTGAGTTGAGTTCAGCTGAGTCTTAGTCTCTGTCTACCTGGACATATCTCTAGGTAGTTATTTCAGGCTCTGTGTATGCATGGAGCAAGTATCACAGCACTGCATGTAAATTTTACTTCTAGACACAGACAAAGCCAGTTCGAAGGGGGAGGGTTTGTGTTTCTGTGTACATTTGAAACTCCAGTGTTAAGAGTTCAACTCCTCCTTATCACAATAAATTTCTGCTAGACTTGCTTCTCATTAAAAAATATGAAATGGGAATATGTACATAATATTTCTAAATAATAAAAAATACAATCTGCAACTGCCATTGGACTATTATAAATAATGCTCTTATTATCAATTAATCCATCAATCAATCAATCAATCAAGTACAGACAAACTGCCAGTTTGCTTATGGGCATTCCTGGAAAATAATTAATTCAAAACTTAATGCAAATTGTATCAAGTTCACCAGCAGAGTTGTTTTCTCTGTTTATTTTCATTCACTACAGTAGCCAGCTTTAAACAAACTCTGGACACCTCCCATTAGATGAGTACATTGAGAATTTGGCCTACATGATTCATTAAAAGAAGCACTGATCAATTTTTTTCTTATGTGGTGTCAGCAAGTAGCATTCAAATCTGGAAAATGTCATCAAGTGTCAGGATATCTCTATCTCAAATTACAAAAGCATTTTGAAACACTTGAAAGCCTTTGTACTAATGAGGACAGAGTGCTCCTTACAGGCAAAGTGTGATCACTACTGGGGTACTCAGCCTCCTGCCTGCTCCACAGTGGGATGTGCTGCCCAGGCTCCTCCTGTGGATAAATAAAATTCTCCCACTGGGTTGCAGGGCTGTGCAATGAGCAATGTACTGCAGAGTCAGAGAGAAGCAGAAGGAGATCTGAGTGCTGCAGAGTACTCCTGCCATAATGGAGCACAAGACCTAAGTTCAAGTGTCAAAGATTGATTTCACTTAGACACATCATCTTAGCACTCAGGATACAGAGCAGCCTCAGGGCAAGGCCCTTCAAAACAAGTGCTATCTGCCACTGCACCCAAACATTGCTCTTCAGAGATAATCTGGGTCTCTGTATTTTTGTGACATTATAGCTACCAGATTAATTTTAAGCTAATCTCGAAAGTTCTGAAAACAATACTGAGAGAAAAAGATCAAAGTCATTTAAAGGTATTCATGAACCCATAAATAACTGTTTCTTCTACAGATGGATGACACTTGGGAGCTGAGTTAAAAAAGACAAAATCAGCATCACTAATATATGACCCCAAGGAGCAACAATTCTAGAATTTATCCTTGAGGGACTCATTCAAGGCTATGAGCAGCTTCAGATCACTGGTCTTTAAAAAGTTATTTTATGTGGACCTGATTAATAACACTTCAGCCAGGCTAAGGCCAGTTCTGGTACATGCTTATCCTATTACCATTGAATATGCTGGCAAAAATGATACTTACTAAAGCAATCAATTAAAGAAATATATTTCTCTATGAACATCTGTTATCTTAGGATCAAAAAATATCAGTCATGAGGAGAGGCAAGGATAATGCAATGTGGAGCCATAAATCAAAATCTTGGAACATTAAAGTTACATTAGTAATTGTATTAGCAGTATAGTAAGTGATAATATGGAAGCATTTTACAACTATCAGTAGAAAAGACAGAGAGAGATCATTGCAACAGAAATAACAGCCTGACCCAGGACAGCATATCCATCAGCATCAGCTGGACAAGTAAACAGGACAACTGGGAAATGGACAGTTATACAAAGCTTTTAAGGCTGAAGGTTAAAGAAATTTTCTCTTTTGTAGACTTAGAGGTTTAAAAATGAAACCTTAGTTCAAAGAAAATGTAAATACACTGTATGTTAATGACTAGGAGCTATAAAAAAAATTCTCACTGAATAAGTAGCTTTTAGTTATAAAATGGGAAAGAGTTGTGGAATCCATCTTCCTGTAAAACAGTGGAATCATCTTAAAAAATTATAATTCACAGTTTCATTATAATTATAATGAAATGTGAGCTTGCAGATCAAATAAACTCATCATTAAAAGACAAATCAAAGAAGCATTAAAGCAAAGATATATTTGATAGTCAGATGCAGATATTGAAATTGGTATTGGGTTAATAAAGTGTTCTCTCTAATACAGAATATTTTTAGATAGAAAGATGTTATCATAAGTTGCCAAAAATGAAGTTTTAAAATCTGATAAAGAAATTCCCTAAATTACTTAAATCTCCCATGCTTTTCTTTTATGGTGTTAGGGTTTACTTCAAAACCTGCACAGTGTTTAGAATAAAATAAGGAGAAGTTGCTTCAGAGAAGATGCTTATTTCAAAGATTGTTTCCAAAAAATCACGAAGTAGGAGAGGTTGGAAGAGACCTCCTGAGATTTCTAGCCCACCCCCACCTGCTCAAGCAGAGTCAGCTAAATTAAGGTGCCAGGACTGTGCCTTGTTGGGTTTTGAATACAGAGGGAAATGGCACTGGGAACTACTGAACAGATTCCAGCTCCCATATCTTAATTCCCTCCCAACAGGTATCAGTACACATTGATAAGACCACCCCTAGGCTTCCTTTCTCCAGGTTTCCTCTTAAACTCAGCAGAATTGTTTTTTGTTTTTTTTTATTTTTAATTCAGGATATTGGGTAAATCTCACAAAAATTTCCAGAGTTAAAATACTTGGAAATTGTGCTCCCACTGCTCTAGATGTTTAATCCAAGTGGAACTGCCAGAGTTTGTCCCATCTCAGATTTTACACGGCATTTTGAGAAATCTTTGAGATACTCTCTGCTCTTGGCTCTTTAATTGTAATAAATTGCTAATGAAAAGCTGTTAGCATAGTTAACTTCAAAAGGGCTGGTTTCATTTGCTGAAGGGAGGATCCCAAATAGTGTCTCTTTTTAGTGCTGTGTCCGTCAGCAGAGAAACATTTTACCCTGAAATCCTTACACAGATCTAAATCCATAAATGAATTTATAAGCTAATATACCAGAAGGGCCTTAGCTTGGCCTTTAATTATATTCTCACCAGTAATATTAAATATTAATTGTTGGCACGAAAAAATAGATGCTGTACTCTATAACTTGAAGGTGCAATTTACCTTTTGTTCTGTGATCACAGACTGAGAGTCGTACCACATCTAAACTCCAACATTTATGTCCTCAAACAACTGCTTGGAAAGTGACATGTGCAACTCATTTCAAGCCTTGCAGAAGTCTTGGATCCCTGTGGCCATTTCCCGAGGGGAGGCCTGAGCCAAGCCAGCTCCTAGTTCACAGGAGAACTGAAGGAGGTGAGGCTGTCCACAGGCACACAGCCACTCTCCAGAGGGTCCTGTACCTCTAGGATCCCCCCTGCAGCTGACCCCACTCATAATCCAAGTACAGTCAAATGTCCTCTACTTCAAAATGTTGTGTGGGGATCATGCCCAAAAGGTGACACAAAACCCCTGAACCCTTATATAATTTTGGAGGTGCCTTGGACACCAACAAAAGACACCCAGTTGGGGCCCTTTTAATAAGCTTTAATAAGTGCATTATCTCTTGAAATTAGTCTTGATTTGAAAATTGAGAAGCTCCAGGAAAAAAGGAAGTAGAGTAGCCTTCTTCCGTGATCAGAAAGCAACTGATATTCTGCAGATCTCAGTGTTGTGTACATTCTATGTTGAAGAACACCAACACAGAATGTGAACATCTTGATGAAAATATCAAGCAGTATGTCTTACATTGCCAGAAATGCTGGAAATAGCCTTTGGTTGGGGAGTTTACCTGGCAGTTTATTCAGCTGCTTTCCTGGCAGGAAGAAGGGAATGGTGATATTTCAAATTGGCTGAAAAAGATTCAGAACAGTTTCTCATACTTGAGCTCTCATAATGAGATAATAGAAGTTTTGGCATTTAAATCTGTGAGCATATTGGTTGGTTTTATTTTTTACTGCATTATTAATTGTTCATTATAATTTTAAAATCAATGTTTTACTTCCATGAAGTAAACAGTGGCAATAAGGTCCTTCCAAATAAACACTTAATAGTAGTTTGATTTCTTTAAAATCAAACTTCATATTCTCCACCTAATTGGATTCATAGTTCAAAAGTAGCTATCAGAGCTTTTGAGTAAAGGTGTTTTTGGCTGAGCTAAAAGTGACAACTATAATGAAGATAAAACAGCCAAAGCTAATAATTCTCAGAAGCAAAGAAGAAGACATATTTTGGGCAGTATTAAGGAATTGGGAACACTGAATATATTCTTCTGTATACCCGTGTTTGTGTAGGCAGCAAACAGTGTAATAATTATTAGTACTATTATTAAAATAGTATATGGTCACTTAGTACATTAACAATAATGTCTACTCAATGTGAATGTAGTTTGCATCAACTGCAAATGTGCCAGGGAAGCTTATTCAGGGAATAGAAATCTCATTAATTAAATGTGAAGATGATACCAATCTCAGAGCTTTTCTTACTTTTAGAGAAGAAAGCAAAAATGACATGAGAATACAGAAGTAGTAATATGTTCAGTAAATGAAAATCTAGAATTCTTATTAGAGAAATGTGAGCTAACAGATCTGCTTGAAAATTGTCTGTGATAGTTAATATGAGAGAAACATGAAAAGCAGAGGAAGTAGAGGGCATCAAATGATATGTTAATTTGTAACACAATACACCTAGAAAATAGAGGAAGATTTTCTGTGCTGCTGCAGTAAGCCTGCAGTAAGCTGGTGATGGCCTCATGCTACACAACTCTATCAGAGCAGTCCCTCAGTGCCTTTATTTTAGGGGCTTTCTTTAAGCAAATAAAGTAAAAAAAAAATAGAATGAATTCAGAAATAACTGTGAGCAAAGACTGTTACAACAGGAGCTGCTGGAAGAGCTCACTCTGCTCTTTCTGGCCAGGTGGTTACTGAGTCAGGGTCTGCAGTGCTGTGTTAGGTCCTGGCTCAGTGGAGTAAAGCCACACATGGTCACTCTAACACATGTGAATCTGTGCATGTGGCTTTTTAAGGGCTCCAGACAGCTACATATGGAAAATTTAGGTTCCTGCACAACATTAATTCCTTTTCCAGTTCCCTGCACCTGACACAGCTAGTAGCTTCCCCAAGCTGGACAGCTGAATGTGGGGCATGATGTTGCAGAGGGTAGGGCCCAGCACCTCTCCCACTAGAGAGTGTTAAAGAAGGTGTCAAAGACTCTGTGAGATTTCATTGGTTAGCCCAGAGGCCTGGGATGCCTTGCTACAAACTGCTTAATCTAGTGAGACCAGCTCTCATCTGGTGGGGGGCTCTACTCCTGCTCTGATTTGCAAGAACCAGGATGAGGCTGAGGTAGAATCTGAGGTTTTCTGTCCTGGTAACCCCCCAACAGCCCTCTGAACACTGGGAAGCACTCTGAGCTCTCTAAGGATGGAGATGGTTTTTTAAAATGGGCATCTGAGAGAAAAAGAAAAGCAATACATATGAAAAGGAAAGTATATGTTGGGAAGTCAAAACTGCAACCTACATGTGACTACAATCCAGTCTGAGATTTCCAAACAATCTGGAGAGATCAGATGCAACAATGAAGATGTTGTCACTTTGAAATTATATATTTGAATGCTGTTGGTAATCTTTGATGACAACATTTAATGTCAATACCTGATGTTTGTAAAATGAACATCCTTCATCATCACTGTTACTATTAGTGTTGGTGTTGGTATTGGTATAGTAAGATTGTGATTCAACATGATTGTTAAACAGACATGGGATAGTGAGCCCAAAGTCTTAGGACTCAAAGTACATGATGATGATGATGCAGTGATGAGGCAGTTGCACAATTTTTTTTTTCCAAATGACATCATAGCAAGAAGGAATACTATTTTGATTGCCAATTTTTGTCCAATGTCATTTGGAAAAAATCCATCAAAGAAGATCTATTCAAAGTGTATGTTACACCACTTGTGGCATTTGCCCAGCAATAAAAATCAAGAAAAAAGAGAGAGGGGGGCACATGTAATTACATTTGTCTTCCAGATGAAGACAGATCCTGGTGGACAGAAGTATTTCTAAAACTATAGTTTTGATTTATTTAAATAATGTAAAAATAATATGAAATAACCAACAGTAATTTTTTAAAAGTTCTAAAAGGAATGACACAGTAAGCTATGTAAATAAAGACTATGCACATTATAAGACATGCTGGTTTTGAACAAGGAATATTCAAAGTTGCCCTGTCTAATATGTTTTAAGTTGTACAATTGATTTTTGCATAAATTTCTAAATAAACAGCAAATTCAAGAGATGTGGATATGTGTTACAACCGATTTATTCTGTACAACTTTTCAAAAGGATAGTCCCAAAAATAACTGTTGAAAGAAGATGTGGATTGTTTCTCTACTAGGCTGCCCCTTGGTAACCATGGAAACTGCAGTCTTGCCCAGGACATAAAAGAGAACTATATTGCATTGGACACATTTATTTGTTTAGATTTGAAGTTTTACGGCAGTGAAAGTCGTATAACATCGTGCGCCGGCTCTCTGTCAGGCCCGTGACCTCCACACTGCGCCAATACTCCTTGGAAATAAGGAACTCTGTAAATCTCTGGTGATCTGCTACAACAACAGCTGTTATTGCTGTCAGCTCCGTGTTCCTGTGAAGCAGGAAATCATTACAGATCAATAAATCAGGCTTCTAAGGAAATACTGGAAGATGATGGCTTCATCTCTCTTCCATCCTTGCAGTGAGGAGCGATGCAGTGAGCGCAGGGGCTGCCCCAGCAGCATCTCATCCCTGCAGGGATGCACAGGAGAAGAAGCCCTCGAGCCCTCTCCTCCTCTTTTTGAAAATGGTATGTCTTACTCAAAAATTATCAGCTCATAAAGGTGGCCCTCATCCCTGATGTCTGGAGACCAAGTCACATCAGTGCCACAGGTACGGCCATCGTACACGATGGCTCTGCTTTGCTCCAAAGTAAAGGTGGCAGGAACTGCACAGGAGTGAGGAACTGGCCAGCTGAAGCTCAACATGCTGAGAAGGCTGTTACTAAAGAAGGGGAGAAAAGTTTAAAAGGAATTTTAATTCTAATCTGTCTGAGGATTTTTCATGGCCGTGTTCAGTGATGAAGCAATTGCACAATTTTTTTTTTCCAAATGACATCATAGCAAGAAGGGATACTATTTTGATTATCAATTTTTGTCCAGTGTCATTTGGAAAAAATACTTTAAAGAAGATCTATTCAAAATTTTGAGTTAACTGTTTATACATGTACACCCCACAATTCGATTAAATAGCTAATTGTTAACATTCACCCCCAAACCATGAATGCATTAAGGATTATTGAAATTAATTGAGGGTAAAGTTATAGAAGAAAAATGTAATATTTCATTTTTCATTTAACTTCTACAGTTTTTGGAGACTCTCTGAAGAGAATAGTGTATATTCCTTGGTGATTGAATCTTACTAACTGCTGCCATTAATGTTTTTAATCAAAGATGTGCCCTATCCATTACAGATCAAACCAAAAGTATTCCGAATTGGAGACACTCCTGGCTTTCCTTGCAGCTTCCCTACTGCTTTAGGCAAAATGTGGCCAGTTGAGCTGTGCAGACCACAGAATTTGCAGCTCTGTGACCAAACAAAACAACAAAAAACAACAAAAGAAAAACCCCCTCCAAAGAAACAAACAAATAAACAAACGGACAACAAAAATAAGATCAAAAAATATTTTGTGTTAGGAGTTGAAGTAAAAATTCTTTACTCTGAAATTCTTGTCTTTAAAGAATTTCTTAGGTTGACATCAAAATTAGAAACATTATACAAAACAAAATAGCTAAGATTTTTAAAGTATCTGTTTCTTTTTTTTTATCTGAAAATACTAAGCAAATACTGTTTGTAGCATTATCAGTTTTGGTAACTCTTTGTATAATTGTACACAATTATTACTTGTGTACTTCAAACTAATATTTTGCTGAGATCTGTTGAACATTTTGTAAAATCATAAAAATCTTTACACAGAGCACAGGATTGTAAGGAATTAGTACCAAAGCAGTTTTTTTCCTTGGTACGTGACCCTACACTGAAATCTGGTTTGGGGGTTTTGTTTGTGTGTTTTCATTAAATATCACAGGCATTAATTTAGAAAATAAAATGCTCTACTTTTTCATCAGCAAAGTTACTTTTTTTATTTTAAATTTCAGCTTTTCAGAAGAAAATGTTCCCAAATGGTGCAGGAAACAATTTTCATGTGGTATTGTTGCTTCATTTTCCCTTTCAGCCATTTAAACAGTTTCTCATATTTCTCACATTTATGTGAAAAGGTATTTCATACCATTATTTTTGAAATAAATGTGTAAACAGAGAAGCAATATTGGTGCAGACAGTTTATTTATGCCTTGAAGAGTTTTGACTTTATCTTTAAAATCATTGCAGCAGTTCTTTCTTAGCTTTAATGTGAGTTTTATTTGAATATAAATTTGGGCAAGGGTCCAAGGAGGAGGAAAGAAAAGGTGAACTTTCTGCTACTATGGGGTGTAAGAATGAAAATTAATAAAATTATCTGGAAAGCTGCCAATACTGTGAGAGATATATTGATTAATCTTGCATAAATTTGAAAGAAAACAAAATAAATACAAAATAAATAATAAGATTGTCAAAAAGCAAACTTGTATGAAATCTCAACATGTAAAATAAATTAAAACTGTATTTAAATTTCAGATATGACAGATAAATAAAATCTTTCATCACACTGGACAAAAAACCTCCCTTGTTATTTAGGGTCATCCAGGTAATTTGAGGAAAAGAGTAACTGCATATTCTAAAAAGCTAGGACAAAAGAGAAATATTATGTGAAGATTGTAGAAAGTAATTAAATGCCAACTCCCTTGGCAATTAGCAATATGAAAACTCTGTAAACATGCTCTTAGGATTATGGGATTATTATAATTTACTAGCTCAATGCATTCCTTTGTCTTTACATGCAGGAAAAGCATTTGACAAGCTTGAGTGGTCAGTTTTTAATCAAGTAAACATTTTTAAAGTGTTTCAAGGATACAGAAGTGGAAAATGAGTTTTAAAAAGCAGTGGCCTTGACAAGTTTTCCAAAGAAATTTATTTCCAAAGTTAAGGTAACAGATTTCAGAAGTTCATCGCTTTTTTGAGTGCTGTGTTTCATTCCATTTCCCATATCCACTGGTGTCCTCCAAAGCAATCATAGCAAAAATAGAGTGTTCTGTTAGGATGTCTACAAGTGCCATTTCCATTGTAAAAATCTATTACTTTGAGGAATGTGTACTATATAAGGGAATTTAAATTGTGATATGTGAGCTGAAACCACATTAAATGACCCAATGTATGGGCTGTACTTGTCTGAGGACAGGAGTGCATTGGTGACAGACCCCTGAAGAGCTGCACATCAGCAAGCCCCAGCAGGCCAGACAGCCAAGGCTTGGCTTGGCTGGGCTGAGCTGCAGGATGGGAACTTTGCTGATTCCAACCTTTGTTCTGAGTGTAACTTATTGAATTGTTGATAGTAGGGGAAAGCAGGGAAAATCCTGATTGGGTCATCAATCCTATTCTCATCAGGAGTTTGGGAGCAAAGAAACATTGAATTAAATTCTTTGCTGCTTCTCGTGAGAGTGAGAGAACAGGATATACAGCTCGGGTGGTGGAGGTGTTTAAGGAAAGGGATGCTTGAGGAAATCCTCTAGAGCAGATTGAGTGAATCATGTGGGAACAAGGACTCCACAGGTGGCAAGCCTTATACACTGACAGGATTGTATAAAGGGTTGGAGTCGAAGACAGTATCTGGCCCGTTTATTTTCACTATGGGCTTTAGTCCTCTTTATTTTTTAGTTTTTTCAAGGAAATTTATGGTAGTAAGTATTTAGTATAGTTTTATTTTAAAAGCCTGGTTGAGTTCTATCATAACTGAGAATCTTGGCAGAGAAAAGGAATAATTAGTCCTAATATTATGTATTTATTGTTCACTTATTTAAATTTTTGTAACACTTTTTACAGATTAAAATGATTTATTTTCACCAAACTGGAAGCTGAAGTAGTGTGTGATTCCCCTGAGGTTTGGGATTGCTGTTGGCTTGTGTATGTCATTCTCTTTGTAAGCAAATGAGAGCATCACATTGTGTTACTCATAAATATGCCATTGTGATATAGAGTAGACTTTAGGTCTCTCATTGCAGCAACATATCCAAGTATTTTCTTTAATCATAAAGGGAAATTAAACTTGTCCAGTTCATCTCAAAGCATAATAGGGGCAGAAATTGCAGAATTCCCCTCTAATTGCAGAAAAGGTTTCAAAGCTTCTCCTCTGCTTAAAAGATTTTATTAGGTTCTTCAAGGTGTATTAAATTGAATAAGGGTTATATCAAGCAATTTGTCACTCTCAGCAAGCCAGAATAGCAGGAAAAGTAGATTTATTCAGGGTATTTTTCCAGTCAATGTATTTACAGCCTCCACATTTCCTTGAGATAAAGCTAAGCCAATTCCTAAGCCTAGTATTTTTCTTTTTAAATAATTTTCAGCAAAGTCCCTCTGCATATCTCTGTATTTTCTCTTTTGATTTCTATGTCTCCATCTCTTATTAATGCTGAAAAATCATTCCCAGGTGGGTGGAACTGCTTTCTCTGACAAGATCTCTGGGGGTTTTTTTGTGTCACTTTGGAGGACACAGGTGCTATTTTTGGGGCATCACATTAAACTTGTTTTGTCTTGCATTTCCCTTTTATCTCTTACTTCAGCACAGACTTATTACCAGGACAGTAGCTATATGTTTTGTCTTCACAGGAAGAGTGGTTTGGTGCATTTTTTCCTAGTGCCAGGTCTGTGCCTGTGTTTCTGTGCAGTTGTGTGTGTTCAGTGGTGGGAGGTAGTGTGAAGGTCTGTGAGTGCACAGTGTAGAGGCTTGAGTACAAAACAGGGCCAAAATGCCACCCTAGGCTCTGACGCCAGGGGCTGTAGGCAGATCTGGCTTGGAGTCATCTGCCCAGCCCTGGAAAGGCAGTGGAGGTGATTCAGGCACGTTGGCTTTAAAAGCCAAAGGACAGGGAGTAAGGAGAGAGAGAAGTACACCTGCTGCTGCTGCTACTTCCTTGCTCCAAGGCCTTGCTATTTTTCTCTCAATACTAAATGAGGGTATTTTGTTGTTAGGGACTTCCGAAATACAATGGAACAAAAATGGGTATTACCTTGTAAATATTCTTGTAGTGCTTGTAACTCTGCTTTTTGCCTGTCAGAATGCTGGAGGAACTTTAAATCAAGATTATTCTACTTGTACAAATGGATACAGAGGTAATTTAAACATCATTCCTCAAAGATTTGCTTTATAGTATAAACACTGATGCAATATACAGTAGAAATTAAATACTGAATTTATTTTTGGCAAACCAGTAATATAGCTAAGATGACTCAAAGAAATGGCTGGTTTTAAGTATTTCCCAGTATTTTCCTTTCTCAGTAGAACAGGTTGGTATTACTCTATAATTTCACTGTAAACCTAAGGATCAGCCTTCCTGGCTAGTGGCTGAAGGTCTAGGAAATGTAAGGCTCTGGATGATGTGTGTATTTATTTCCATATTCACAACTGTAATACTATAAAGTTCACATTTACACCAAGATAAATGAACAGCTAAAGTTGTCAGTTTTTGTGCAGCAGAAAGATGTAAAACTGGGAGTGACTGCAGTTAAATATGGAAGACCATTAAGTGATGTGGTCTTAGTACAGCACTGGTACTTACATCAGCAGACCAGATGGCTAAGAAAGAATAGAAAGGTTGTCTGGCCTTGAGAAAAGTCCTTCTCCAGGATTTTCTTAGGGAATTCCAAATCCAGGGCACTCACATGACCAGAAAAAGTCACCTATGTCCATGGTTGTAAGCCTTAAGCACAAGAACACTCTTAGATGTTCAGCTGGATCAGGACTGAATTAGATGTAACACTTTCAGTCTGATCTCACTGGAATACGAACGAATATTATCTCCATTCTATCAGAATTTGTTCCAACAAGCCCACTTGAGTGTTTACCCACATGGCTATAGCAGGGAATAAAGCACATTATGCTCAATAAACTGAAAACTAGCAAGAAAGTTCTTCATCTCAGAGCTTGAAATGTCAGGTCCACTGAAGCTCACAAGAGCAGTAGACTTTAATTTTGTGAACACTTTATGTTCTGAATTACATTAATCATAAAAATATCTTTCTGAAATCTATCTTAATTCCAAAGTATTATTCATAGGTTTTCTTCTTGTCTGGAAATGTTGCAATAGTGTTGACTAAAAAGGCTGGGCATTACAGCCTCACAATGATGTGGGGAATAGCAACATCATTCTGTTACAAGACAAGCATTACCCATTGTCCAGCCTGTAATCCTACTGAAACACTTTGTAAACTTGATGATGAGAAGATTGTGTTCCTCCAGCTCTCTTCTGGGAAAAAAAATGGTTAATAGAATTTTTAAATCTTATATTGGCTCAAGGCAAGGAAAAAAGAAGGTATTTGCATACACGTATGTATCTGATAAGAATTGTACCTCTATTAATAGGTACTCCCACTCATTGCACTTCCAAACCAAAGATTAAACCCCTTACAGTTTAATTTATATTTAATATACTCGCATATTACCAATTTGCATACCAGTCACATTATCACAATCCTGATTTTGTGAGCTGTGAATGCGCTACAAGATTCTTATTGAAGTGAATAGTAATTGAGAACCCCAGCATAATAAAGGATCAGACTGAATAGAGGGTGCAGTATAATGTAATTCTTCTATACTAATTTCTTGGTTGTTCTGCTAATAGATAGCTTTTTTCCTTCATTTCTTATCAGTTATTTGCTGGCTCCACTTTTGTCTTCCTAGATTGAGAGGAAAATTCTTTGCTGACACAGATGGTAACATCTCCTTTCATTGAAGATGTGCTTATCTGCCCAGCAAATTGTTGACTTCAACGTCAAGAACAGCAGTGATTCAGCTGTATGAATAGGCTGTATTATTTTGCCCCATAACAGGTGAGAAACACCTGCATTATTTCTATGACTTGTTTCTCTTCCTGCTGAACTAGTTGCTTTGGTGTTACACAGAAAGAGGCTTCTGAAGGACCAAAGAGGCAGTGAAATGATGACCTTGGTGTGGGACAGGCCACCAAGAGCAGCCAGGTACAGACTTGGCAAGGTAGAACCCCAAGCTGGGTGACAGTGACACACTGAAAAGAAGCAGATGTAAACTGAAAGGCCAGAGTTTCCCCAGGGCCTTGGCAAACACTGCTGGGCCTCTGTCACCCCAGGAGAAAGTGTTGTGGCCAGGCACAGACTCAGTTCTACCAGGTACAGCTGCATTAATTGCAGCTGAAGGGGATTTGCCTGGGTGTCCTGCATCTATTGAGGGCAAGAAAATGGTTATCTTTTCCTTATTTTGGCCATGCCAAGAGAAGTTTGACTACTGAGACTGACCTCAAAAACTCAGACAAGGATAGGGAATAGCAGAAAAAGTCTAATGATTGCTAAATTACTCCTCTCTACCACAAGAGAATTAATTGTTTTGCTCCCAATATTCCTCCTGGAACTGCTCACAGACCCATGCTATTCAATGTCCTACTCTCATTTTTAAATACTGGGATTATAGCTTGAGGTAAACCCCTTGGAATAATACCTCTTTTCTTTATTTCTTACTGACATTGAAGAGATAACTTTTGTCTAATAATGTGTTGATACATTTGAAGAATCCATTTTTAAAAAATAAAATTCATATTGCAAGTTTTACATAACCTTTCTCTTCTTGTAAATTTAAGAGATGGATTAAAGTACTTTCAATTCACTTTTGCTTTAAAGTGGTTGATTTGATAATGTCAGATAGTATTTAAATCCTCTTCTCTATTCAGTCAGTGTCAGTCTTCCTTTAAGTAGCCCAATGGCATCCTTTGCTTTATCTGGAATAATTTTGAAGAGACTGTAAAAGGAAAAAATGTCCTTGAGAAAACTTTCTTTTTTAAATTGCTTCTTCATTTATTAAACAAAATTTTATTTCTATTTGGTCTGTCATTCTCCAAGTTTCTAATAATCATTCAATGTGATCTTACCTTTTCTGATCCTCATGATTTTGATTCAGTCATGTTTTCTGCACTCTGAGAATATGATTTAAATCAGATTAGAGAAATTCTAGACTAACCAATTGGTTTACAGGAACTTTCCTTTTGCAATCAAACCACAGTAGGACCAGATGAGATGGCTTGGTATACTTGGTATGATTGATTATACTAAACTCTCTTATCCCAAATTATGTCATCTTGTCTTTGAACAGATAGATTAATTCAAGGACATTTTCAAGTAGTGTCTCAGGCTTTTCCCAGTGGCATAAGGGGTCCAAAACTAGAATTGTTTTTCACTAGTATAATAATACCATTAAACCCATATATGGACTAAGTTTTACTTAGAATACTTTAAAATGTACTTGGAAAACAAACAGGTTTCTGGGATTTTGCCAGGCTTTGTATTGAATCCTCCTTCAAGGCTTCCTTGGTTAGCTCATTGCTCAGCAATAGTGAAGACATCTTTGATTCAAGTTAATAATTACTGTTAGTGAAAGCATAGAAGAGGAAACAAGGATGATCAAAGATATAGAGAAGCTTCTATAGAGGGAACAACACCAACTAGGACTCTACCCCTTGTAAAAGGTTTGGCCAAGTTAAAATACCATTAGGTTCTTTCAAATAATGAGTGGCAAAGATGCCAAAAATGGAGAAAGAAATATTTTCTGCATTTTTGAAGAAAAGTGAAATCAGAAGGTGATTATTGCAAGAAAGAAGTATTTGTTCACACAAGCAAACACAAGTGGTGGTAGAGCTGTGCAATTCCTCTGGTGCAAGAAAGATTGGAACACAACTTGCAGAGGCTTACACTGAGTAAAGAAAAAAAAGTGAGACAAATACAAGGAAGAAAAAGTTACACAGGACTATTAAATAAAAACAGCAATAAAATAGATCAAACCTTTGGCTCAGGAAACCTTTAATCCATTATTTTTGGATGTGAGAAGAATATATACAGGAGATATCACTGTTTGCTTGTCCTCTTTTTTGCTCTTTCCTAGGCATTCACCATTAGTCATTGCCAGGGACAAGAAACTGGGCTAGGGGAATACTTAGTCTTACTCAGGAGATCTTCTTTTGTGTTACTCCTTTCCAAGTTTCACATTGCTTTGGCAAGTTTGTTATTTCTAGAATTTTCTTCTCATTTCTTGGAATAATGATATATAGAATTTTCTCCTTAAAAAGTTACAAGAGTAGCATATACTCTGTTAGAGATTGTAAATAACCCTTAGCAGTTGGTTTTGTATATAAAATCAGAGATAGCTCCTGAGTAGTTTTAGGCTGTACCATCAATAACTTGCAAATTTAATTTCCTTTTTCAGAAAGTGTTTTGTATGCCTAAGGGGTTTTCTAATGGTTTCTGTCATCATATGCTGTTTCCTTCTAGTTTTAGTGACTTCTCAATATATTGTTTTGCATCAGTATTCCTGTGAACCCCTTGCACATTTTATCTTTTGTCCTAGTTTTCACTTGTCTTCAGCTCTGTTTATCAGCTGACTGTCAAAGCCTGTTTTACAACATCCTTTAGACGATCTTCTCTTCTTTCTCTTCTTCTTATGATTTATTTGGAAGCGATGTCCTCTAGTTTTTTACAAGTGAATCTCAATCCTGGAGAAGATGGAGCTTCTTAAATATGAGATCTCACTTAAAATGTGATCCAAGCATGCTAAAATAGGGGGATCTTTACCACTTCATTAACAAATTCAGAAGCTAGTATGGAATAAATGTATAGTGTGAATAAATTAAACATTATTATTCCTCTAGTATGAATGATTGATCAAGCTATGAAAATAAAAACGTTAAATGCTTCATTATCTATATATTTTTGCTTCCTGTCTTTTCATAATAAAAAGATTCACAACTGAAATCCTTCTATAGACATGATTGCAGTATTGCAGTAATTCAATGAAACGCCTAATATGGACTTTCTTTTTAATGTGGAGTGTACTTTATTGTTGCTAATAACTGACATATGTCCCTATTAATAAGACCAATTATATCTTTTTCTTAAACATATTGCTTTTAAAAATATACATTTGACAAGTGTGTCTTCTTTTCCCCCCTAAAGCAATAAATGTCCACTGAAAAGTCTCTTTCACATCCCTTGAAAAATGGTGAAATAATTTAAGTAAGGATATTTTAGGGTTTCCAGTGTTTTCTTCCCTTTAATATTGCTAATTAGAAGCCATTCCATTAAAAGAAGGAGACACATTCAGTTTATCAAAAAGCCTGGAAAGCCTTTGGATGTTTAATACAATTAGCCAGTATTAGCAAAGAGATTGAGGATTTTTGTGTGTATGTACATACAGAGTACACATGAATATGGCTTGGCTGTAACATTAGAATACTGATTTTGAATTACATTAGAATACTCTGTTCCAATCTCTGCCTCTTCTGCAGCCTCTTCAAGTAGAAAAAAAAAGAAAAAAAAGAAAAAAAGAAAGTACCTAAAAGAACTCAAAATGGCTGAAGAGCTATAACTTTCTAGCCATTATGCCTGGATGTGTGAACTATTTCTTTTGCATTATAGAAGAGGTAAATTTCCTACCTATGGTGTCACCTGTGTTAGGGACAAAGTACCTCCAAGTTGTGCTGGGTGGTTTTCCTCTTTTTATTTCTCTACTCTCATACTGGATCATGACTCATCACTGGTCATGCTGGTTCTTTCTTTTTAGCCTATCTTTTCTCTGTTTTAGCACACAGAGACCTGTTTAAACAGCTGTAAGGATGTATGAAGTCACAGTTAGTGTGCAATTGGTAGTGTTTGACAATCACTCTAAACCTGTAAGAGCAAACAGCGTTATTGCAGCTCTGCCATGCCATCATTAAATCAAAACTTCTACAGGTTTTTCCACAGCTTTACTCTAATTTTCAAGTGTTTGACACGTGACATGACATTCACCATGCCTATCTCTCTCTGTCTAGACACGGGGTGTTTCAGTGTTTCATATAAGCTGGTTGTCTCTGCTCTGTTTGCAGGAGATATCTCCTTAGTGCAATTCATCCCAACTGTGTCACATATTATCTTAAAATAGTGTGAATTTCTTCTGTCATTTCTCTGCCCTTTGAAGTAGAGAAACACCTGCGGAAACTGCAGGTAAGTGACAAAACAAGGCTTTGTCCTGCCCCATTGTGGTGACCCTGACCAGAAGACTGTCACACCTGGAGCAGTTTGAGGTGCACAGAGCAGTCACCCCAAGCACACCCACAGCTTTCAGCCCTGTGCTGGGCTGCCAAATCCCCGGGCTCAGGAACTCCTCCAGTTTATCGTGACACAGCATCCTGCAGGTAGATCCCAGCTTTTACCAGCAATTATGGCTTTGCTTTGATCTAAATGTCAACAAGGAGCTCTCAAGTGAACCCCTTCTAACTCTAGAAGTGATAGAGTTGTTTACTCTTGAATGACAATACCAATATAAGAAGGCAATAGCTCTTCTACTGCAGCATAAAGAACACAGAATAGTTGGATCCAACTAACAAATGTTATTTTTCATGTGTATATATGTACATATGTAGTTGCATATGTACACCACATTCTTCAGAATTGTGACACTTATACTTTTATTCTTCTTTTTAGTAACAAATTGTAATCAAATGTAACAAGTTTAAGTCCACAGTTACAGAGAATTGTATATGTGCTTTTGCAGATACTAGCTTTCAATTATCCACATATAAGTATAGCATCTGAAAGTTATTAAAACATGAGATTTTTTTTTTTTTTACTTCTCCATCTCAAGAAGTAAAATTGAATTGACTAATATTTCCAGACCTGTTATTTGAGCCAAGTGAAAACATGAGAAACTTCAGCCTAAAGATACTTTGATTCAGGAAGGAATTTTTAGTTTGAAATAGTGGCACTACAAGAAAGGCATTTCTAGAAGCTTGAGACCACCCTGTAGTTGATGGGACCAGGGAATTAACTCAAAAATGAAAAGTTATAGCACAGATTGAACAAAGACATTTACTCAAATTGGCCACATTGGTTTTTTTGAGCCACTGAAGATATACTCTTGCATTTAAAAGCAGTGAAAAAAAATGCTGATATGGTGGGAAACAGATGACCTAATTTTCTGGTAGTGAAGTCTTTCCATAGTAATTTCAGAGCTGTAGTTTTTAGAATAACTGAAGAGGTTGGCCTGCTAGTGCCTCAGTTAGATCTTTTGTAGTCTAGTATGAATTAGATTTAGCAGGGTCTGTGCTCAGAGCCAGCCATTTCTCCAGAATGAAAGCTGAGGAAGATACAGATGGCCAGGTGAGTCCTGTTGAAATTATCAAAAATTCAGCTCTTGCCAAACTGAAATGGGAAGTAATTACTTTTATATTTCTAAACTCATTTTAGACAGTGCAGAATAAAATCAGATTAGGTCCCAACACTGCTGAATGCTGCAGCAACAAGATCACATTCCCTACTACGTAGGTTTTTCCTAGATGCTCCATGACACTTCCAAGAGGTGTGATGTCTGTGGGCATCCAACCACCAGGACACCACAAAGGCAATGTTTGTCCTGCCCAGTGTTCCTGTGCTGTTAGGGGCCTCTGAGGAGCACGTTTATGTAGGCAATCTTGTGAAGTTTAGAAAGCTGCCTGGAACAGGTGCTGGCCTTAGAAAGACAGATGGCTTTACTCCAGCACGCCTTTGAAGTGAGTTTTGGCTTTGAACCAAGCTCATAACACCTCAATCTGGAAACATCTGTGATAACTGCTAACCAAGCTGAGTTGCTCAGTTTTACTACATTAAGTAAAAATGAGTATGAAATAAATACAGACATGCTAGGACTAATATGAAATGTGGGCTTTACCTACCTTGATCTATGTTAAGACTTTTTTTTCAATTTAAATTTGCTTTACCTTCAATCCATCAGGAATTTTCAGGCGAGACTCTGAGGTCAGAAAATAATTATCTGTCAAAAGCAAAACTCAGTAGGAGAGCGGAGTGGGCTTTGAAGCCTTCTGATGTCGCACTGGCATGGTTGAAAGCCCTTTCAACTTTTAAAATAAAAATTTCAATACATTTCCAAATTTTATATAATAGTTTCCTGAAGATTTGAAGGGTTTTTTTAAGTAGAGGGAAAACAAGAAAGAATTTTTCAGATATATTAAGAACAACTTTTTTGTAGCTGAGCTTTACTGTTCTTTTAATATAGTTGAGTCAGGTAAAATGTCAACATTTCAACTTTTTGTTCTATTTCGTTAGAGATAAAATTTTCAAAACCTTGCAGGATGGAAAGCTCAACCTGATAGTCCCAGGTCTAGTTTTGAAGATCTTTTGCATAGATTTACTTTGAACAAATTTGAACAATCTTGAACAATCAGGACTTCTAGTCTTGTTACTTTGGAGATAAGTGTTAGATGCATTAGAAAAACAAAGTCACTGATGGCAGTAAGAACTTGATTAGACGCACAAGGTACGATTTACCTGAGCAACAAATAAACAGTTCTAAGGCATGGAACACTTCTTCCTTAAAAGACCTTTTAAAATAGGTCAGATAAAGGCTACCCTGAAAGTACCTCTTTCTTTTGGCTGGCTATAAAAAGGATGATTAGTGTGAATCCAGACAGCTACTCTTTGGACACAGAAATGAGAATCCCACCCAGAGAGAGTAAAAAGAATTAAAATAGATGGTATCAACTACTTTGTCACTAAGTGAGGATATCTGAAGTATCTGAAATTTTGTTATTGTCCATTCATGACAATGAGCATGAGAGATGGGATAAAAATGGAACTGTTCACTAGTAGAATAGTCACAGAAGTTTGGCAGATATATGGAGAGATGGGACCAGTGGTACTGACTGATTTATGGGCAATATTTTTCTAAATGGAGAAAACAGGTGAGGCTTGAATTTGATACAAACATAGAATGGGTTTAGGGTTGGATCCTTTTGGTACCTGGAGGGAGCCCACAAAAAAGTTGAAGAGAGACTATTTACAGAGAGAGCTTGTAGTGATAGAACAAAGGTGAATGGCTTCAAACTGAAAGAATGCAGGTTTAGATTGGATATTAGGAATAAATTCTTTACTATGATGGCAGTGAGGCACTGGAACAAGTTGTCCTGAGGAGCTGTGTTTGCTCTATCCCTAAAATGTTCAAGACCATGTTGGATGAAGCTCTGAGCAACCTGGTCTAGTGGGACGTGTCCCTGATCATGGCAGGGGGATTGGAACTAGATGATCTTTAAGGTCCCTTCCAGCCCAAGCCACTCTGTGATTCTACGATCATCTAGTTCATCCCCCTGCCACAGGCAGGGGCATCTTCAACCAGAACAGGTTGCTCAAATGTTGGGCAACCTGACCTTGAACACTTCCAATGGTGGGAAATGCACAAGCAATTTTTCAGCAGCTTGATATTAAAATGATATTTCTCTTTTCCAGTGCAAATAGAGGAGAGGCAGAGAGATGTGACACCACCTTTATAAACTTTTATGGAGCAATGGTCTAATTTGGCATTCCTCCTGAAAATATCTGGAACAAAACACACATAAGAAGATGGCCAGAGTTATTTAGCCAGTAAGTTATATAGTCACTACACATTTGTTTGAATTCTTTATCTTGGTGAAAAATGACACTGAAATTTTTTTAAAAAAGTTCATTTTCTCTGTTTTAGTTTAGGAGAGTTTATTGTGCAGTCACTTTCTTGAATCTGCAGTTAAACACCCTCAGTGCAGGTGGTGTTATCCATAGACAGTATCCTAGACACTAAAGCAGCAATGGTTTTCCTTGCAATGCAGTGCACTGAGCGTAATTGGAGTGCTTGAAACATATCTAGAAATAATTTGTAGGACAACAGCATCTAATTATGTTGGACACAGAAGTCTGGTAAGTAGCACAATTGTAGCCCTGAAAGTACTTTAAATGAATAAGAAATGTAATTTAAATGGTAACATCAGGATGATGAAACCAGGTTATGTAACAGAAGAAAAACAAAAACCAATTAAAAATATTGTGGACTGTGCAGAAAGTTCTTCTGTAACTTCACATAAAAGTTAATTTTCACAGTTGTTGTGTCTGTTGATTTGTTTTGGTTTTTTGATACGAGGCTCATTAGCCCACATAAATTTCTGTGGTTAGATAAAAATTACTCTTCTTTGTGGTCCTTTAGTTTCCCAGCATGAAATATTTTGTAGGACTAATCCTTTCCACAGCTTGTCATATAATTAGTGTTGGTGCGCATCTGCATTGACATTTTGAGAATTTGGTAGGAAATCATTTTATCTGGAAACATTCATTGGGACAAATGAGTTATACAGTGATTGCTTGCTGGTCTTTTTTTGTTCTATTTCCCATTTGCAAAATAGTTAATGAGCCCCGAGAAGATGCATTTTTTTTCACCCAGAGATTTTCACAATACTGCCAAATTACATTTGATCTGGGAGCAAGCACCCTCCTCAGGGAGGGAATGGGGGATGCTTTGGGCAGCCAGTTTCCAGGGGCAACACAATTGCACAGGTACTGTTTCCACGAGCTGGCAAGGTTGGCTGGGCAGTGTGCCTAGGGCAGCAGACTCCTCTGGAGCTTACCCTGTTGGACTTAACCAGGCAAAAAAGGACTAATGCTCTTTGAACATACGGCTGTACTGCTTAATGTGAAGCTCTCCTCTGATAGGGAGTAACTTTGAGCAGCTGGGTAGACTTGGACTTGGCAAGTGGTTGGTTTGTGTCTTAGGCAAGAAAAATGAGCAGGCACTGAGTAAGTGAATTATCCCAATTAAGCTTTATTTTTAGTATAGCATTGGGTAAACATGGATACTAAGCCCAAATCTCAAGTATAAACTCAACATTATAGGAGAGGGTAGAGAAAGAATAAAACTTTGCCCCTGTAAAGTGGAGGTGTCACATGGCCACCCCATAGTTTCTTCTGAAAGCTGATAAGTGTGGGATCCAGGTGCTGTCATCTGTCAAGAAAATTAGCTTATGGAATTAAGGTGGGAATCTCCCACCCTACCCAAGGATTTCTGGTTTATTGCATGGTTTATTGGTCTTTATGATTGTGATGAAAAATCTCAGGCTCTATCAATCCCACTCTTTTCTCATGACTTTTCCAGGGGAAATTGATGAGTTGTTCATGTCATAAGTTATTGCGACCTAAGGAAACTTTTATCAGTGCAAATATTACTATATCATTAACTTAGTCACTCACCAGACAGGGTATATTTGCTTATGAATAGATTAAATTACCAGGGTTGGTTTTTTGGGTTTGTTGTTTTTTTTTTTTTTTTCTGGTGGAAGAGATGACAGAACTTGCACTTCTCTCTACAGCAGGTACATCCTCCAGGGAAAGAGGAGTGAAAATTCATGACAAGACTGAAATTGCAATTAACTGGATGATTGGTTCCCAGGAAGATAAAAGAGGAATATCAGGCCAATTACCTGGTGTTGAGGTAACAACATTATGTTGTAAGAAATACAGGGTTTGGTAAGCACAGCATTAGTGGCAGGTGGAAAGTTCTGCAACCTCTGCCTTGTAGGCAGTGCTATACTGATAATTTAACATCACTGAAATAAGCAGGAATGTCAGAAATATTTACATAGTTTACCTGTTGAGGCAGACAAGATAAAACAGAAGGAAATCTTGATACTAAGAAATTTAGACCACAAGTGACTAGAGGGAAATGCTTCAGTGTAGCCTTAAGAAAAAAGGAGAATGTGAAAAAGAAGTCAGAAGTGAAATTTTCCCTAGTGGTATTAGAACTTGCTAAACCTGAAAAGATCTGGAGAAGTAGGATTTGTTTAAATGCAAACAAGATAGAAATGCTTTAGAGTGACAATGCTTTCAATAAAATCTTTAGGGACTTTAATATTGAATATTTATCAAAGCAAAAGAACTATGATACCAATTTCAGCACATGGGCTGAACACTTTGCCAGATATAAATACTATCATTGTTATATTATCAGTAACTGGTTCTCAGGAGTAAATATTCTGATTCTAAACTGAATGTCATAGTTCTTAAAAAAACCACCAATCAGAGAAGGTCAAGAAGCCTCATACAAAGTGGACTTGTATGAAATCACCAGCAAATCTTTGCTTTTCTTCTTCTACTTCTACTGAAAAAGATAATCTGCAAAATGGTGTCCTCATATGAAAATAATCTGTGCAGGAATCATCATCTTGGAAATCTGTCACAGGGTGGAAAAGAAAATCGTAACTCATAAAATCACCTTAGAGTTAATGGGGAAAAAAAATACGATTGAAGTACTTAAATGCCTCATATTTCACATTTGTAACTACTACCTTCTCTTTTCACAACACCTTTAGCAAAAAATGCTAAAAGTTTATTAACATATATTAGTCAAGGTATTAAGAAAGAGATTTTTTTTTTCGAGACCTCAAGTATGGCTTAAAAGTGTGATGATGTAGGGAGGTAAGGACATATCATATTTGTGGATCTCATTTATTCCAAAGATATAAGCACGATGTATTGAGTATATGAATGTAGTAATTCCCTAACTCATGCCAAGGCATCCTATATAAAAATGAAAGCATCAAGCATTTCCCCCTTTTCTTTCCAGTAATATTAGAGAACAAAGAATAAAATATATTTTAAGAGGGTTTTAATGAAGAAATTTAATTAACTGCAGCACCTCAACTAGTAAAGCAGAAATTGTTTTAGAAAAATGTCTATCTCAAAGAAGTGTTTTTATTAGATTTCAATTAGATTCTGGAATTCCATATTTATTCTCATTGGAAATTTTCAGATAACTTTAAGATCAGCTTTTGTATCTTAGACTGTAACTTCAAAAGCCCATGAAATGAATGATTTTGCATTTTATTTCCACAAAGTTAGACAGCCAGGAACTGAAGGTTATATTTTGTTGGGTTTTTGAGTAAATGTCTGGGGATCTGTAAACAGGGTAAAATAAACCAGCACTGAGGTAATATAAATTAGGAATCAGGACTGTTGACAGTGTAAGTACTTTTAAAGTGCTATTAAAAGAGGGATGGTTTAACTAATGAGGTACAACGTCAATAGTGTACTTTAAAGTATTAATATATAATGCTCACATAGTTGTTAAACCATATTAACAGAGGGACTGCTTAACTAATGAGGTACAACATCAATAGTGTATTTTAAAGTATTAATATATAATGCTCACATTTGTTAGACCATAATATCCAAAGAATATTCTCTTGCTATTTAATTAGGCATTTAGGTTACAGTAAACGGGCTATTTAATCTCTCACTTCATATTAATCAAATAGCTGCATTCTTGTAACCATTAGCCATCAACATTAAAATAATATAATTACCATCTTGTAAATACCAAGTTAGGTGCCTCATAAAAGCACAAATGGATAAGGTCACAGCCCTGTGCTTCTATAAATTTTCCACCTCTATCTTTTATGACTTAAAGCCAAACGCACAATGCACCGTTCCTGTTCTGGAGCAGGAGGCACTTGCCCAGTGCTCTGTGTGAGAAAGGTCAGTGCCCTCTGAAAGAAAGGAGTCACTGCCTGACCAGCATCTAAACACAAATCTGCTGGTCAAAACATTCCTGGCTGGAGCAGCTGTCTTGCCTCCTGAGGTGGAGAAGCCTTCTGTAGTCTGGTGTCCCACCATGCTCTACTGTGGCTCCAGCCCCTGGGGATGGTGTCTCCAGTGGCTCCCCATGGGTGTGGCTGCCCCGTGGGGTTGGGAAAAGCTGCAGTGGCTCTTTTCACCCTGCCTGAGGGAGCTGGGTGGGCTCACCTTGGTTCTTCAGTTCCCACTTTTGTAAGTTTTAGAAAATTACATGCATTTGTTGAATAAAATCCCATGACTAAAAGTTTATCTTTTATCATGCAAGTCCTGATCTCTTCTTCAAGCATTCCAGATTAGACTGAACAAAACAGTGTTGTGGTTTAACCCCAGCTGGCAATCAAGGCCCAGACAGTCATTCACTTATCCAACCATGGTGGGAGGAGGAGAGAACAGAAAAGGTAAAAGGGAGAAAACTCAGATGCTGAGATAAAGACACTGGAATAGGGAAAACAAAAGCCACACACACAAGCAAAGCGACACGTGGATTTCGTTCACCCCTTCCCGTGTCCAGGCAGGTGTTCAGCCATGCACAGGGCTCCACCCTGCTTAATGGGGATTTGGGGAGACAAACACACACTATTCCAAAAGTCTTCCCTCCTTCCTCCTTCTTCCCCCAGCTTTATATGCTGAGCATGACTGTATATGGTATGGAATATCCCCTTGGTCAGCTGGGCTCCCAACTGTGTCTCCTCCCACACTTTGGATTGCTTCTTTACATAGCCATTTCTCCTCATCTGCAGGCTCCTTTGTCATTTCCCCTACTTACTTTCTTTTGCCTAGTTTAAAAGAAAATAATTGTTATTGCAGGTAGTTTTATTTCTTTAAGTCAGTATTTTAAAACAATGTGAAGATTCTCTCTGGATGATTTCTAAAATTTAACCTGTGTAAAAGACTTCTGAATACGAAAAATATTTTCAATATATTTTCTATTTATTTTTCCCATGCTATCAGTAGTTCTCAGCTCTGCATTTAGGATCAAAACTTTGGGTAGAATTTTAAAAAATAGAAATGCACATTTCACACTGTATTTCCTGGAGTGGCTTTTTGTCCTTCTTCCAGCTAGAGTTTGTTCTTTGAAACCCTAAAAACAGTTGATGGAAAACCCTATCTCAACCTTTAAGAAAATATAATATAATTTTTAAATTATCTGATATAGTTAAAGGACTGCAATGGATAATTTCATTGTATGATTGGTTCTCCCACCTTTACAAGAATTCCCAGTGATAGCCATAGGAATTCCACAAACAAAATAAATGCCTTTTCTGACAGATGCCTTCTGAGACAGAGTGTACCTTGAAGAGAAAGGTGGTATCATTGAGGCCCTTTTATTAGTCTGTGATAAGGTCTGGGAATATATTGCCTCGAAACTGCCTGGAAGATTCATTTGAATTTAAAAATTTATTTTGTCTGGATCCATAGATTTGTTTTCCACAGTGAAAAAATTTATACCTTGTGTCCAGCTTTTATTCTGATATATGAACAGCAGACACTAAACATTTTGCAAGACACAGAAATGATTAATCCAAGATTTTGTGACTCATATTACAAAACTAAATATAATTTTCTCCAATGTAATTGTTTAGGGATATTATTTGCAGAAAACTAGGTTATTTACAGAATATATGATTTGATATCAATTATTCACCTGGTGCTAACTTTAAGAACAAGAAAGCAGGCACAGGCTTTTGCATTGTTTGTACATGGTGTTCCCTCTGCAAGGTCAAGCACTGCCAGAGCTTGGGTGAAACTTTCAGAACAAGTAGTATGATCAATATGAGAACTAAGGATGCCTGGTTCCCCACAGATTTCTTTTGAGGTTGGTTCACTTTGATGTCTAAGCAGGCAAGATCTATGAATGGAGCTTTTCACTTCTTGACAATGTTAATAATGGCTCACCCTATGTGGATCCTCTGATGTCTAATCAAGGTTAAACCTCCAAATTCATCAGTGCAGGTCCTTAACAGGCTGCCTCAGGTGCCTTTTCTTTTTGGTTGGCACTAGTAAGAAGCAGATTGCATTAGAAACCAGAAAACTTCCACTTGTTTGGGTGCCACTGGCCAGTGGCTTTGGGGGAGATGTTATTTGGGAGGACAGGCAGACAAGCAGAGCTAGAATAGGATTGTGCAAATTTCCCCTAAAGAACAAGGAAAGAACCACAATGCTTATGAAGTGGTACTGGAGCTGAAGCCCTCCCTTCTCAACCCGAGTTAAATTTAAGGCTTCCTGCCATTACAATCAAGCAAAACATCCCTGCATGTCTCATGATAGACAAGCTGAAGCCCTGACCTCTGGTAACTTTCTCTGCTCATGCAAGAGGAGCTGCTATGGATTTCTCATTCCAAGCAGAGGGGTCTCTGCCCATGATTAACCTGTGTGCTTTCCTGCACAGAGACACTGGTATCCAGTAATGACTTAAGCTATTTTGTACCAGGTGGCTGAACCTTTCTCAGCAGGATGTAGGTAAGACACAGGAAGATCTGAAAACACAATTACAGAAATGTTCCCAATGTCAACATGTATTTTCAAAGGTAGTGGCATCCTTGTGGAGTCACACAGTGAACAAACACAGAAGCAGTGCTAATACAGCTTATGAAAACTCAGGTTATTGCTAGCAGGTGATGAGACTGTCCTTATCAGGCATGAGCAGGAGCTAAATAACTGCTCCCATTTATGACAACCCTTATCAATATACTGAAGAGATCAAGCTCTTCCATCCTTCTGATTTTTGCCAAGAAACTTTTGAACTGCTCACTTCAAATCGTGGTGTCTGTTCAACTCCAGACAGGTGAAGTCTTTGTAAAAATACATCAACATTTCAATGACAAAAATAAACTTTCTTTTGTGCTGCAAAATTTAAATGGAGAGATGAAAGAAGCTGTTTTTATTATTTTTTTTTTAATAATCTGTCTAATTTGTCATTTCTCTCTTACTCCCCAAGCTTGACCAACCTTCAAAGGGAGCAAAAGGTGCTACTGGATTGCTGTAAATTTTGTGGCTTGCAGAATCAGACTGTGAGATTTTGGAGTGATCCAAAGGAAGCCAAAGACAATAAGAGTCTTCCCACTGGCTTCAGGGAACACTAAATCAAGCTTTAAATTCTTACAGCCAGGGATGATGGTGCTATATTCAGATCTGATACTTCAGGTTGCAAAAGATCACAACTTCTTTTTTTTTGATCTACAGAAATTAGGCTTTCTGCATATGTAGAATCCAGTCTTGGTGGGGCTACATTTTCAGCTGTTTGGGTGGAAACAGATGCTGTGCTTCAGAAGCTGAAATAGATGCTAATTGAAGATATTGCCACTGGTTTTTGTGCTCCTGAGAGGGCAAAGGCAACAGGGACATCAGTTTGTACCAGTGATCCCAGGAGCCAGACAAACACAAGACAGTCTCTGAGTTCTTTCTGCTAATTGGAAAATTAGATTCCATATACATTCAAATATCTAATAACACCAAGTGATTCTTCACTATTTATCAAATGAGACAATTTTAAACAAATGAACTAGCTAAATGGAAAAGGAGAGAAAAGTGTCTGCAAGTTAGTTTTTTTTTTTTGTTTTTCAAAAAACGTTTCCCTGACTTGTTAGCAAAGAGAAAAGGACAGTACACAGACTCATGATTCTGCTGTAGTCAGCAACATCTAAAAGAAGAAAGCAGTTTGGCTAAAAATTTGAGCTTGTTATATTTATACAACAGCATGTGGGGCAGTGTATTTTATTTGACTTTCCATTGCAGCTGTTGCAATTTGAAGCCTATAGATAGGTATAAAAATAATATTTGACTTTATTTGCAGGTTGCACATGCACTGAGTAAAATCCACCAGAGCTCTGTTTCTCCTATTTTAAAGTATAATAACTCACCTGCACATTTTGAACAAAGAAAGGCTTTGTAAGGCACCTGCCAGTTGTCATGGAATCACACACTATCGTTTTAAATAGAATATTGCTCCTGGGCACAAGCAGCAATGATCATAAATTACATACAGGTTGGAAGAAATGGTACTGTCACTGGTGAGATAAGTATGATCCACATTTTTAGGAGTATATGCTCATCCTGCTCAGACTGAAGCATTTGAGCCTTTTTTTAAATTGTTCCCTTATAAAGAAAGGAAAGAGATATTTTAAGTACATTTTCCCCCTTTTTTTCCTCACAGAAAAAATAAAAGCAGAAAGCATTTTTATGAGTGTGTTGACATCATAAACACATTTTCTGTATCACCTACATTTGTAAATCTTGGGTTTTAAGGTTGCAGAGAATCCCAGCAAACATAAAACATCTTTTAAGCCTCCCACATGAAAAATCTTTCAAAATGAGCCCATGGGGAAGTGGTAGCCAAATGTTCACGTCCTAAAAATTGCAACATCATGTAAAAGAACCTTTCTTAAGAGTATTTAAGAATACTCAGCTGAGTATCTCAGTGCTTTATAGAATGAATGAAATGCCATATGTTCATAAGGAAAAAGAGATTTCAAAATCTGTAGTCATACTAATAACCTACCTGAAGATAAGAGTAATGCATATGGATTTAAAGAATACTGTCATTCATACTGTTGCCTCTCCCTTTTCTACCTGAGCAACAAACAGTGTGTGAAAGCAAACAGAGGTATATTTTTGGTGTATTGAGCATGAGAAGTGATATATATTGAAAAATTGAAGGGTTTTTTTGGTGTATCTATATATAATGTGTACTAGATACAATGCTTAAGTATATATTTTTAAGTCTAAAAAAATGTAACCAATGTCAAAGATTAAGTCAGTGGAGGCACCTCTCAAAACTAAAATCCTCTTAACTAATTAGATATTTTATTTTTTAATACTTCCTTGTAGAGATGGATAGAAAAGCTCCATAGAAATATTTTATAATGCAAGGAAATAATCCCTAATACTTGTTGGTAGCATAAGAATTTGTTAGCTACACCCAGAGCCATCTGCCATATTTAGCAAACCTTTAAAATAAGCAGTAGAGGAGATAAGGTGTTCCACCTGGAAGACTCAGAAATTCATTACACAATTTTTCATAACAACCTCTAAAGTCAAATACTTGTATCCTTCAGGTTTTGATAGGAAGCAGAAGCAGTGTATGCATTATTATAGAAGTTGAACAGAATATTATTCAGTTCACTGGACTTATTTGAACTTCAAAGATATATTACTGGGAATGTATTGAAATAACTGAGACCTGATTCTGATGTAAATGATGCCATTTACTCAAGTAGTGTAAATGGTTACTCATCATTCACAAGAAAGTAGCTTTGAGCAGAAATATACCTCAGTGAGATTCCACATTTTAGTCTCTTTTCTTTGTCAAATTTATTTTTAAAATATAGAAGATAGAAACCAAATCTTCTATTGGGTACTTTAATTTGACCAAAGGGCAAAACAGTTGCTTCTTTCTGCCTATTTCTTTTGCAGGTGCAATGAATAGATATCTTTGGCCAGCTAAAGCACAATTATTTGGCTCGCAGCATTGACCCACAGTGTCTTTGTTAGCTGAAAAACCAAAGGAACCTGTGTCATTCAGGCATCTTAAGAAAATGGTATTACTCAAAAATAGCTGAAGTCTTGATTCCTTACAGGGCTGCTAATTTTTTTTACTGCTTTTCAGATCTTTATGTTAAGTGTAGTTGCCTTGGCCTAAAGCAAGAGTGAAACATTTCCACTCTGTTCATGGATGGCTGGGCAACCCACAAAAAAAATTGTAGGAGAATGGGGAACAAATGAAAGGGAATCCTGCTAGACATAAAGCATGTTCAGCTTTGTTACCTGAGAGACATTTCTGTTAAAGGAAACATAAAAGAAGTGTAGAAAGGTTTCTTATTGCAACAGCACAAGGAAATTCACATCAGTTAATTTTGCTTAAATGAATCTGACACAGGTGATCACAGCCACCAGCACTTAGGTGCAAGAACTATAGCCTGAGACTAAAACCAAGGGTCATCTGTCATCTTCAAAAAAGATAAAGCTGTTTCAGAATCTTCTTTAGGCAAGCCCCGCCCAAGCCCTCAGTGATATAAGCATGCTTGCCAAGCACTGAAATCATAGGAACAGTCAACCCAGGAGCTAGGAGAGCAGAATGCACCAAAAAAAAAGGCTCACAGAGCCAAAGCAAGGAGAAATGAGCCTTCCTACATGGCAGGTGGTGACATTTGTCTGTGACCACAGAGCACTACCCTGCAATTCTTACAGCTGTGCTTTGGGCGATGATTACTGGAATGGAATTTAACAAGTCCAAGTGCTGGATTCTGCTCCTAGGGCAAAGTAGCACCAGGCACAAACATATACTTCAAGTGGAATGGCTAGAGAGCAGCCCTGCACAGAGGAATGTGGGGAGGGTGCTGGTGGGGAGTCACTCAGTGTGAATCAGAAGCAAGCCCTGGCAGCCCAGAAGCCAAATCCTATCCTGACGTGCATCACCACCTGGGCAAAAGAGGGGATTGTTCTGCTGTATTCAGTGTTGGTGTGCTGTCACCTCAAGAAACTGTGCATTTCTGGGCCCTGCAGTTGAAGAAGGCCTTTGAATGCATCCAGAGGAGGGCAACAAGGCTGGAAGGACTGTCCTTGTCCTGTGACTTTGAGCTTGTCTTATTTGGAGTAAAGGAGGTTGAGGGGAAACTTTGCTGTTCAGCTTCCTGAGGAGGGGAAGTGGAGAGGGAAGTGCTTAGCCCTCCTCCTGGGACTCTGTGGCAGAACACGTGGGAGTGGTTTAAAACTGCACCAGAGTGGGTACAGCCTGGACATTAGGGAGTTCTTATTTACTGAGAGGATGGCCAAATGCTGTGAGAGTCCTAGAAGGGTGGTGGATGCTCCAAGACTGTCAATGTTTAAAAGGTATTTGGACAATGCACTTAACAACATGCTTTAACTTTTGATCAGCCTTGAAGTGGTCTAGAAAATCCCTGTAGGTCCCTTCCAAGTGAAAATATTCTATTTATTCTATTCTATCTATTCTATTCTATTCTATTCTATTCTATTCTATTCTATTCTCTTTAAAATTATCTATTGAGATTGCTCTATTTTTCTACCTTATTGTTCATGCCTAAAGTACTATTTGTAAATACAGTTGATTCCTGTTTGAGAAAGGGGAAAATTATTTTAGCTAGTTTAATTTGCACAATGTTCCACAGAGAGGCTACACCCACTGTGTTATTGGCAATCCACTTCAATCTGACCCTGACTTTGCTGATGTCAGTCACATCCTGGAAGAAAACTTGCATGTATGTGTGTTTTACTTTGCCACTACTGCTCTTGCAAGAATAGCCTAATCAAGTGAGTAACTATGTTTAGGAAAACCAAAATGAGACAAGTGGTGTTTCTAAAAGCTACTCAAAATTGGTTGCAATTTGAGTAGTATGGGAGAGATTTCATCATCAAAAGCAGTCATCAAAAATAGGAATTCCTGGGTTGAGAAGGAACATAGTCTCTCTCTGATACACATTTCTTTGCTCTTACTTTAGAAATAAATGTGCCTTGCAGCCAGTGCTATGGTCATCAGCATTCATAATTAGCCTAATCTTGGGCAATGGGTCAAATATCCTCCCCTCCTTGCAAGTATTTGTTTTCCCTTCCATTGTCTTCAGAACCAGGGGCATGAAACCACTCTGCCCCTGGACAGCAGTGCGAGCTTTCCATCCATGACCACCTTTGGTTTCTCTTGCCTCCTCAGAGCCTCTCTCCTGGGAGGTATCACAGCTTTTTTTCTCAGTACTGCTGCCTCTATGATTCAGTCTTCTCTTGCTTATGACAGGGTTGTCAGGATCTTGGTGGGAAACAGTGGGACAGTCTTCCCCAAGGTCACACCTAGGACAACCATTCTGTACTTTCACCTTTTTTTAGCAAAGTTTTAGTCACCAAGGCTCTGAAAGGCAAAAGTTATTAAAATTGTCTTAGTTTTCATGCTATGAGTTCCATTAACTGACATAGGGATCATTTGTTTCACAATATCTGACAATTATAATACTGATTATCAGTTTAATTGTATAATAGTGCAGACAGGGGACTCTGAGGTGATTTTGTTAGGTGTGCTGAAGCTTGTCAGAAAAAGACCTCCTGTATTAGTCTTGTTAGCTCGAATGTTCAAAACCTTGAGTCTGTCCTTCCATCACAGCCTAAAGCTATGAGGTGAAAAAAAAAAGAAATTCAGCCAATATTTTTATATTTTATGGTTCTGAATTTTGACTTTTAGTCTAAGAGAGTTTAAATTTTCCTTCAGTGTGCCTTCTGAGGAACATACGTAATTCTTGACAGACCACACAGTAGTGAATGAAGAGTTCAATGGAATTCTACTTACATTAAAGTTCTATATTTCTATATTGGTAATTTTGTTCCATGAACTTTAAAGTACAGTAGGATTACCTTTCCTGCTGGATCCTGGGTTGCACTGGGATCCTATGCTGTTCACAGATTGGTAAAAATTGCAAAGGACCTTTGAAGGTCATCTTGTCCTATCACCTTGAAGATGCTAAACAGGATTGGACCCAGCAATGAGTTCTGTGGTGCACTGCTAGTTACTGACCTCCAACCAAACTTTGGGCCACAAATCACCAACCTCTTTATCATCCTCTCTATGAGGATCTTACAGTGGGCAGTGTTCATTATCTGGTCTATAGTCTTTACTGGCCTGTTTTCAGTAAACTCTCAAGTCCTGATAGTCAATGTCCACTGCTCTCCACCCATTGACCAAGCCAGCCAATTCATGAGAGAAGGGTATCAGGTTGTTTGGGCATGAGTTCCTTTCTGTTCATGCCAGTCTGTTGCTGGCTGTTACTGGATTGCACAGGTCCCTTTGTCCTCTGACTATCCAGTTTAAATCCCTGAGAAGTGACATCTGAGGAAATGCAGCCAGTGATACCTTCTGTTACATCTGAACTTCTATTCAATGTGGAATTTGGATATGGACTGATGAACATGGACCTGGAAAATCAAAAATCTGATTAACATAGCTCCTTTGTATGCAGTATCAGATGCTAATCCAAAAAGGCCACAATGATCAGGAAATGAACCTTGTTCTATATCCAATAACCAAAGAGGCACAATAGTGAATTCCAATGAAAAATTCAATTGATGCATTTGTGAGAACTTCTTTTCTTCACACAAGATTTTTGAGCATCTGTATTTTCCACATGCTTGCATTGGGAAATAACTCATATGAAACAGGTGGAGGGAGAAAGAAATAGCTTATCTTTCTATACATGTAGTCTTTTGTGTTTTGAATATCTCATCCTGTAGTCCTAATGACCGGAGAAGAGGAGAGAGATGAGGTGGTAAGAAAGCTTCTCATTTACACACCTGGTTTTGGGAATCAGGAAAAACACATTTACTATGTTATGAGAGCAGGTGTCCATGTGGTGTGATTAATATATGGCTAGCAGTACAAGTAGAACAAAGGGGGTTTTTGTTCTCAAAAAAAACCCCAAAGACATAAACAAAAATATTTTCAATGAGGAAATAAAATGATGGATGATTTTGTGTATCCTAAGGAAAGCTTGAGGATCAGCATATTATCACACGACAAAGCAAATCTTTCTTGACAAAATCAGGACAGAAAATTATGTTTCCAGTGCTAAGTCCCACAGTCCTGAGGAAGATAAACTTCTTGTTCTCTTACAGTCTACAGCAGCATTCCCACCTGAGAGATGCATTTACTGATGAAGAACAACCATGAAAAAATGCTACTGAAGGCAGCATCATGTCACCCAGATTCTAACACTTAGTTTTTGAGACAAGGTTCACAAAAAGGAAAGGATTCAACAAATAAAACCATACCTCTTATTTTCAATAAATGTCCAAAAGATGGAATATGTGAAGTGTAGCTGTTTGTTGTGAGGAGGACATTAATTCCAGAAATCATGCATGATACTAGAGACAGCCAAAACCATCTTTGGGGAAGCCCAGTGGTCTTCTCACTGCTCTGGCTCTGGCTTGGTTGAAAGTGAGTCACAGTTTTGCTGCACTAACAGCATCATTCCTTGGAGATGCAGTTTTCACAAACGAAGAGCATTTGATTGTGGTTTTGGGTTTTTTTGCTTCCAAAAGTGTATAACATTCTGGGGAGTTTTCCAGGTCAAGCTGAGGAGGCAGATGGTCAGTGTTGGCACGGTGGCCAGTCAGAGCCTTGCAGAAATGTACCTTCAAAGCACTCATTTTAATGGAGGCTCCACCTGTGGTCAAATCTATTGAGAGCCATTTTTATTTACCAAATGTTGAATGATTGAGTCACTGTCCTGAAAAATGATTGTACTTCTGTAATACTTTCATCAAAGAAAGCAAATAAGCTCTTCAGAATCATAGCTTTAATGACAGTTGTGCAATTCATACATTTTAAAGTCCCTAATTGGCTGGCTGTGAAGTAGAAAGAGACCCGCTGCAGTGAATGGTTTAAATGCAGCAATTACAGTATTTCTTATTCTTTGCCAATCTAAAATTAATGAAAAACCTTTCTTGCTGTGACCTTGACAAATGGTGGTGTAATCTTTTTTGATTCTCAGAGGGTGCTGAATTCTACCCTGTGAGAAAGTGATGTAAAGGAATTGCAGCTGAACATTTATAATTAGTAAACTGAAACCCTGTGACAGGGAAGAAAGCTAAAAGGCACTGATTGGATTTAACATATATTAGACACCATCCCCGAGGAATAGAATTGGAAGTTAGCTCTGAGTATTTTAATTTTTGCATACCTGATTATCTTTGGGCATCACTGAATCCTGCATTATTGAATTGTCTGCAGAATTGATAGAATTCACCCAAGGTGAAGTGTGATCCTGATAGAATTCACCCAAGGTGAAGTGTGATCCTGTAAAATATTGGGTATGTTCAACTCCTACTGCTCTGAGGAAATGCTTAACTCCTCAGGGAAAGGGACAGAGAGTGCAGCTTCCCAGCACAAGGTCTGGCACTTGCACTGGAGATATTTCACTTATCGCTGGAATTCCTTAGGGGTTTTGACATGGATGTACAGCACCTTAAACCAACTTTAAACCCTTTAAACTGCCAAGGTGGTATGAGGGAATCTGGAGCCTCCATGTTCAAATCTAGTTTGGGTAAGTATCATTTCCGTGTAGGTGTAAAATTATGCTGGGTTACTAAAAGTGATTTGTTGATTTGACACCATGAATATTCCCAGGGGACTCAAAAATCCCTAGAACATTCTTTTCTTTTCCTGATAGGTCACAACTGTGAGGCATAATGATTCAAACTATGCTGTATTTTATCAGCTCTATTTTTATTCCTTCTAAGAGGCAAAGAATCTTTGGGTGATAGATAAACAAGAGAAACCAGTACAAACATGTACTTTCCCCTTCATAGATTTTTTTATTGCTAAATCCTATTTTCAACCACTGGACTGTCTAAATTGTCTAGGGTGTCTTACAAGTGATGGTACAATTTTTATTATTATTTCCTAATTTCTTGGATAACTCAGAAAATTTTCAATCCCTTTTGAGAAGCTGAACATCTTGTGTTTTATTTAGCAATTCATATCCTGACAATGCTCCTTATTATGAGTCCCACCTCCTTGACTCCTTTCTGATAAGACAACCAAGTGCAAATACAGGTCAGAAGAACTTATACCCAAATTCCCTGTCCTTTGCATGGAGCATATGAAAATTTTCAGTGTAATTAAAGAGACTCTGAAAGGTTAGTGGAGCAGGTCTTTCTAACATTAATTTTTATTATATGTTAACTATTTTGCATTTTCCTTTGATTTTAAATTAAAATAGGCACTCTTTCTTTCTAAAAGCAACTGGCCATGTTGGTCCTTAGTTCTGTCACTAAAAATCAGTCCTCTGACAGCAAATGATTATGTTTGTGTGAGAAATAATAGATATTGAAAAGAAATAAAATTTAAGAGCTTTTGGGGATGTTATCAGTGAAAAGTCAGGTGAATTTTCTTACGTTATTCTTTATTTTCCTCAGTTTTCAGTTGAAGAATTTATTTGATCTGTATAATTCAGGGTAGAAGTGATTTCAGGCAGAGTTTTTAATTATCTTAGCAATTCTTCACAGCAAGTTAAAGTGGCAGAAATGGCTCGTGCTCTAATTTTATTTCCTTCAATCTTTTTTTGCCTCTCATAACCCCTTCCATACTCCATCTGGTTTTCCTTGGCTTTGTTACTGTCTGATTTTTGATTGATGTAACTTTAACACTGGTTTATGGAATATTTGTAAGTACTTGGTTTTAAAATTAGCTGTACATGGAAAATAATATGAAACATCATCGCACCTTAGAAGTGGAAACATAATAAAAATAATGACTCTGCTGTATTAATTTTTTTTTACCTTTTTGGAATGAATTTTCCTACTGAGTGTTTTTAACACTAATTGAGAAATGTTAAAAAATATCAGTACAATGAGTAAAATGAGTAGAGACTAAATTATTGAATCATAGTAACTGCAATCCTAGATGTTGTTAAAACTGATGGAACAACCTTCTGCATGAAGACATCTTTCAGATTACATTTTTTACATAGGTATTCCCCTTCTAAAGTTGCACACAAATCCAATTAAGTGTCAGTGTTATAACAACAAATTTTTATCAAGGGGACAGTTGGCCACATATTCACAGAATAGAAATCCCCAGCCGACAGACACCTCTTTGAGCTGAAATCAGAAGTGCCCAAGAGGCACTGATGTTGTAACTGGTGCTGGTACCTCTGCCACCACCTCAAGCCAGCTTTGCATCCTTGCTAGGATTCTTTAACTTTCCTGTAGTTTTGATGGGAGTAGAACAGTTCTATCACATGGTACCAGCTGCTCATTCACAGCTGTGTTTTTCAATATTTGTACTGTCAGTAATTAATTCCACCTGTATTTCCACTCAGATTTAGTCCAACATCCAATGTTGTCAATGAAAATCACCCCAGACTACTTATGAGGGCACAACCAGACCTTGAAAAAATCTAAATGTTTGCAAATTATTCATTGTTTATTGATAATTCCTGTGAATGTTGACATTCCAGAGGCAAAAAAGAAAAGAGATCTTAAATTCCTAAATTGAAATAGAGACCTTATTTCAAATTAGTACAAATTAGTACAAAAACTTCTTTAAAAATTCAGCATTTAGCACACACAAACTTGAAATAGTACTGGAATCAGGTCTTTGTTCTCAATTACAGCTTCCCGAGGAGGGGGTAGGGAGAGAAAAGCTCTGAGCTCTTCTCCCTGGTGTGCAGTGACAGGATGTGTGGGAATAGCTCAAAGCTGCACCATGATAGGTTCAGATTGAACATTAGCAAGCATTTCTTTACCAAGAGAGGGGGTCAAACACTGTAACAGGCTTCCTAAAGAGGTGGTGGATGTCCCAACCCTGAAAATGTTTAAGAAGTGTTTGGACAATGCACTTAGCAATATACTTTAATTTTTCTTCAGCACTGGAGTGGTCAGACAGTTGAACTGGATGATTGCTGTAGGTCCGGTCTATTCTATTCTATTCTATTCTATTCTATTCTATTCTATTCTATTCTATTCTATTCTATTCTATTTACTCTGATGAAAACCTAGACGAGTTCTGCTAAAGATGATTGTTTTCTTTGTCTTCATTATGTATTACAGGTGTATTACATGTTGGAGCCAGCTCCTGTATACCAGGAGTTAGAGCCAGCTTTCACCATCTGCTTTTACTTCCTTTGGGGTGAGATGCTGTGTCCAGGAAGGGACTGGCTAAAATTCATAGCTCCTTTTTTACCTAAAAGCCTAGGGAAATTATCAGACATTTCTAAAGCTCAGTAGTTTAAAGCCCCATGGAATGATAAGTAATGCCACTTATTCTTTTTATGGCAAAATGAGTTTTTCCACTTCATTTCTTCACTGAAACTATTTACATAATGTCTGTGTTCTTTTATGGCTTGTACAAAAAAACAGTGCCATACTAAATTTGCATGGGCTTAGGGAGAAGGCTGAAATAGGAAAAAGTAATAAATGCATATGCCAATCATTTATCTTATTTTTAACCATCTCATACATTATAAACTTCATAGAAATCTCAAAGTAGTAATTTCTAACAGCTGAAGAATACTTATTTCCTCATGAACTTTCAATATACTTCCATTTAACATTTAGTGGCTCAATTTTCTTTGTATAGGTCAAGAGGATTTTTTCACATCTTGTCACAAGGAAAAGGGTACTTGAGTGGAAAAGGTGCACTCTCTATTATCACCACAGAATTTCAAGTACCTGAGCATACTCATTAGAGGCTGGAGGACTTTAGCAAAGATATGAGATATTAGAACAAAACCTGCATGTACTTACAATAATAAGAATTGGTTATAGTCAAACTGATATAAAGGGCAAAACTCACATGCCAAGCATGTCTGAGTTCTAGTTCAGGTCTGCATATCCTACTTTATAGTATTTGCTAGTCTTTTGGAGAATTAACTGATTATATGAAAAATTATATTACAAGAGTCCCGGTGACACTAATGAATTCCAGCTCCAGGCAGACATTACCATGTGATATCATGAATTATCTCATTCATGCTGGCATTGCAAAACCACGGAGTCCTCTGTTCTTGAGTGTGGGTGTGCTGGGGAGAAATCTAGGCATGGGAGGGAGACAGAAAACTGAGACGAAAGGTAAATGAGCAAGATAACTGAAATGAATGTTGTAAAAGGTCAAGTTCCTTTCTTGAATTTTGGATCCTCCAAGTAGTTTCAGAAGCAGGCAAAATAGTCTATTTCAAACTCTGAGTAAAACTCAGGTGTTTTGCCATCTGCCTAATAATTTTAATGTATTTTAGTATACAAAATAATTTATTTCAATAAGATTCACAACTTACAGCCCATAGAGACATTTTTTTCCCTCAAGTTTTGTCTAAGTTGGCCTTGAAAAATTAAATTTCTCATTAGTTTTCCAAAAGATAGTTGACATTTAGGAATTAGTTAGAAATTATAGTTTTATTGCTCATGTTATTGCAATGTAATGTTCATTTGGAGAGAAACACAATGTCCTATTTAAGCAGACTGCATTTAAATTGTCCATTTTGTTTTATTCTGAAAAGTATTTGCATGTTGATAAATGGATAAAGAATAATGATTTCCAAGGAGACATTCTCTCTATCCTTGAGTTAGACAAATGAAGGCCGAAGATGGAACAAATGGTCTGGGAAGATGCCATTTCTACAGCAAAAGAAGATACTGTTTTCTGAAGGATGTCTCCTTAGTAACAAATCACTGTCTGAGAAGGGATGAAGAACAACATGACTAAAAGGACTTAAACTTTAACCCAAATACTGGGGTTTTCTTTGCAGCAGAATTATTACAGATGCCACAGCATTTCAATTTGATTACTGAAGTCTTCATACATATCACTAACATTTTAATTTTCCATAACTTGCCTTGATTTTCTTGTGTCAATTGAAGTAAGAAAGGAAACACTTTAAAAAATCTTCAGATGTGATAGTGCTCAACAGTCCCTGCAGATAAATAGAGTCAACACTGAATGAATTCAGCTGGAATTCAGTGAGAAAAGCACCTACAGAAGTTTTCCCTTCATCATTATGCTAGGTACACATCTACTCACATGCACAGGTTTTTCTGACTTTTCTGAGAGACAAAGCTTCCACCATAAGCATACCAGCAGATCTGAGCTCCCTAGAAGGGAGCATTACCCACCAAATATAGATGAGATCAGACCAAGAAACTTTCTTTGAAAAAGCAATCGATTTTCTTGAGAAGAAACACTGGGCAGTTCCATATTTTTTTTGATTTCAATATCTAGATTCTAATGAAATACCCTGTACACTTCTAATAAAAGTATAAATGTATCACCATGACTAAAGGGAGACAGTAGATGACAGTGTCAGAAAATAAGACTCCAGATGGAAGGGAAGCTGCTATTGGACTTTCTCAAAGATTAATTTTAGGATTAATTTTTTTATTGACCTTGACTTAAAACCAAGTAGTTCATGCATAAAATTGGAGTATCATAAACACAAAAGGAAGATTGAGATATCAAATGAATGGACTACTGCTGTATTTGCAGGAATTCCAGAAGAGGGATCCAAGAAAAAATGGTTTTAAGGATAAGTATCTGAAGATTAATAACAAGATAATGAAAAATTAGGTCCTTATTTAGAAGTGACTTAGGAAGCCAAAGGCTGAAAGATATACTATTTGCAAATCACCTTCTGGAGAGTAAAATTAATCTGTGGAAGGCTCAATGATGTTGATGAGACTACACCTGGACTCCTAGGTAAATTCCCAGTTCCTTCCCAAAAGTTGTATTCATATTTGAATTAGTACAGAAATTATATACTGTGACAAAAGGTGGAGTGGAAAACTTTAGGAAGCCAGGAGGGAGAAAGAACATGGATTAAGTGGCAAGGCAAACTGGAATGTGGTCTTTAAATACATGGGAAATACATGTAGAAAAGAAGTGTCCCCTAAAGTTAAAGAACAGGACTGGTGTAAAAAGAAACTGGTCATAAATATGATCAGGGTGGAAATGATTTGAGATCTGTAGTCAGCAATGGAGTTACTTTCAAGTTATCATTTGAGGAGCTTGGGAGAGGCTCTTTAGAGAAGTGTCTGGGTGGTGTTCTGTTCTGGGGCCCTCAGCAAAGAAAGGACACAGACCTGTCGGATTAGGTCCAGAGGATCAGAAGGCTTGAACACCTTTCTTATGAAGACAGTCTGAGAGAGCTGGAGATATTCAGTCGGGAGAGAAGGCTTCAAGGTGACCTTAGAGCAGCTTTCCAGTACCTGAAGGGGACCTATAAAACTGTTGAATAGTTTTGTAAGGGCATGGAGAGATAGGACAAGGGGGAATGTCTTTAAACTGAAGGAAGGCAGGTTTACCTATAAGGAAGAAATCCTTCCTTGAGGGTGGTGAGACACTGGGACAGTTTTCCCAGAGAAGTTGTGACGTCCCATCTCTAGAAGTGTTCAAGACCAGGAGGGATGGGATTCTGAGCAATCTGGTCTAGTGGAAGGTGTCCCTGCCCATGGCCAAGAAGTTGGATCTAGATGAACTTAAAGGTCCTTTCTAAATTAACCCTTTCTATGATTCTATGATTTTATGATAACTGGGATTGTATCACAAGATTCTTTTGGGTCCTATCCTCTGTATCAGTGTATAGTTTTGTCTCTAAAGGGACAGGTCTTTTAAAATCATAAATTAAGCCTTCCTCAATGTTGGGAGAAGGCCTGGTGGATTTATATTCTAAAGAGAAGGAAAAAAACCCCATAAACCTGTTCCCAAAAGGCATTCACCTTCTGCAGTTTCAGCTGTTGGCCTTTTTGTGTTATTGATATTCTTTAGGAGAAAAGATAGAAAATAATACAGATGTTGCACATCAGCCTACTGCAGAGTTATCTGGCTAAAAAGAACAGAAATACAATAAAAAGAACAGTGGATATTTGTATTTATTATGGCTTTCTATGTTATTTCCTTTGGCTACATATCTGTCTAATGATTGATAACCCTTCAAAACAATTTTAACTTTGTTTTAATTTAGATTTTAGTACAGACACTTATCTGAATTATCCAAGGTACTTGGATATGCATTACTGGACTGGAAAATTCATGTAAACATAATCTAATAAGATTTCAGCTGGTTTTTGTTTCCAGAAACAAGATATTCCACAAAGAAAGTTTATCTGGGAGCAAGGGTCACCAGAGATAGCCAGAAGAGTGGTGACAAAAGTGAGCAAGGGACCTGCTATTCCTTGTGAGCTTTGTAAAGGTTGAAATTCTCGTTGTTTATCTAAACACAATCCTTAGTCACAATGTGTTTTAAAATGGAGGTGCATCAACCTTTTTAATAGCATTTTGTTAATCCTCATCACTCACTCCATCAGCTAACAGAATGACGAGGCTGTTCAACACGGTTGGTTTTTCTCTCCTAGCAGCTTTAACCAACAGGCAAAGCAATGTCAGGCAATTACCTCTTTCCAAAGGGATGCTGCCCAAGGAAGGGTGGTCAGGACAACTGTCACCAGTCAGCTGGAAATGAAGATTCTGACATCTAATGAAAAGATTTCCACACCTCAGCCAGAGACTGTGAGCTCCTTATACATTCAGTGAAGACAAAAAGGCACTTACTCAGATACCTACTTCATGAAGGGAGCAGCATCACTTTAAAAGTGAGGATTACTCTCCACTATGGACAGATGAATTCCCATGCAGCGGACGACACTTCACCCAAGAGGACAATTTGAACTTTGTTGCCCAGCTGTGTGATGAGCTGTGTTTCATGTGCTCAGGCTTGAAAGGTACAGCTAGTCACATGTTAGGAATTAAGAGATTGCTTTAAGCCAAGTACAATAAACAGGTTTTATTCTATTGCACTCTTTAACATTTGCAAAGCACTTGATGCAATGGGAAAAGTCCTTCAGAATTTAAATTAGAATGAATAAATTTAGTGTTCAGAGTAATTTTAATGAATATGACTTTCCCATTCTGTAATAGAGTCCCCTAATATTGCTGGCATGAAAAAGTAAAGAAATTAAATACAAGAGAGTTATAGACTTTTAGAACCTTTTTTTAAGTCTGTGTCACAAGGCTGGTGTCCTGCTAATGAGGTCATGAATTAAAATTTACATTAAGTGTTTACTTAACCCATGGTTTTTACAGCCTTGACAATGTACTCCTAATTAATGCAACCCTTCCAACCTGCTGGTCTTCTCTATTTACAATAAAAGATTAAATTCACTAAAGCTACCAAGGAGTTGGGAGATTTATGGACTTCAGCTCCAAAGTTTACAGGGAAAATAAATAGAAGTATCATTTTCTAGGATTTAGTAATTGTTTATATATTAGTTGATCATTAATTAATAAGTTATTTATCCTATTAAATATAGATTCCTACTAGATGACAGGAGATATGGATGAAGGAAGGGTGTTAAAAAAGTTTTATAAATAGTTGTATGAGGAAGACTGAAGGGGAAAGGGAACAGTTAAGACGTAGGACTGAGTAACTAATGACTGAGAAACTAAACCATAAAAGAACTGGTTCTGGGAAGTGATGCTAGGATGTTGCTTGGACTCTCAGTAAAAGTTGTTGTGACACAAGCTGAAATATAAAAACTATGCACTAACTTTAGAGAGGACCTGATTACACATTGTATTTTTTCCATTTGGTAGCATTGATTGCACAAACCTTCAGTTTTTCTACAGAAGCCTACATTTATCGTTTTCTACAACCTCATCCATTTACATATAGTTCCAAGGTGAAAGGATGAGCGTGGAGTACACCACCCTTGAAGAATAGAAAAATTTAGAGTATTTTTTAGTGTTTCATTGCTGTGAAAGTTTTGGTGGTTCACAGAGGCTGGGATGGGCTGTTTCTCCCAGGCTGAAAGAATCAGTTTAGGAGCTGCTGATCCCAGAGGTTAGGTCAGTGCAATAGGCTCCTCCACATCACGAGCACATCAATGTCTTATATTGCAGACCAGCAGCTTGTGCCTTCAGGGACTGTAAATGGGACATCAGCTTTTTCTTACTTTGTCAACACAGCAAGAAGATGCAGAATAGACTCTTCTGAATTCATGGTTTCATTTCCAAAGTACTGCAGACTTCTGTGGCTCCTTTGTGGTACCCAGTAGGTGAAACTGTACTAGGACTTTTGCTTGGCATCTAAGATGGAAGATGCTATAAAATTCCTCCTCAGAGCAATGTGCAAGTTTGGCAGAACATTATATTGAGTTGATTTTATATTGAATCTTCCTATACAAAGATCTATATTTCTTTTTCATTAGATATTTGTCATTTTGATGATGGAATATGAACAGATGTGTTTAACTTTCATGGCTAATGATCTCTTTGTTTCTGCTTTTAATTCCTGCCTATTACACTAATGGACTCAAATTAGTACAGTGTTCAAGAGGCCATTAAGCACTTCTATAGGACTTTGAATGCTAATGGAAAATTGGTATGAGAATTCAAGCATTTTGCTCTTTCACTAACATATTTGTAGTTTTAATTTCTGAAAAAAAATAGATTTCTGGTTTAGAAGAGTTCATAGACTAAAGGATGCCTTTTAAAAATTGTCGCACAGCTTATTTTGTCATATATGTAAGAATTGATTTATGAAGTGTTCTCCTTTGTATGATTTCTGGAACATGATACTAATCTTTGAATGGAAATTTTAAACTCTGGGCCTCTTGTCTGAAGAAATCAAACAGTTCCCTCAGATCTGGGCAATGACATTATTGCTATCATAAATAATCATTGTAGGCTAAAGCAATCCTAACCTGGAAAAGTAAAGTCTGATAATAAATATAATAAGCTTTACTCTGAGCTTCCAACAGGTAATCAAATTGTGAATTATTCTAATGAAACAGAGGATGGTGAGGAATCACATTTCTTGTGAAGTAGCTAAAACATCCACTCCTCCCTCCCCTTGGTTATCAATTTGGTGTCAACCTGTCTACTGCTTGGAAAGACTATCCATATCTCTTTACTACTGGCCAGTTGTCTAGGGTGATTCCATATATGTGCTTACCAGCAGATGGTCTCATAATAATTACTAGAGTTGCCAGGCCATTTATGCATAATTCCTTCCCTACGCCACTGGCCAGAAAAAACATTTTTAAATTTTATCTTGCATGTGTTACTCAGAAGATGTACAAAGGGAATTAGAAAATTAAAGAAAATCTCTAACCGGGGGAAAAAAAAAACCATGAGGGAAAAATAGAACCCAAATTAATAACAGCAGACAGGCACTGCTGAAATGTGAGAAGGCATGAAGAAGGACACTCTTTCTGGGAAAGTGAGGATTCATGAAATGTCTGGTTCCCATAGGAGGTAGGTTCTTTCTGGTCCTGCATCATATGTGCTACATTTACACACATTTCATGCATCCTAAGGTCCATAAATGACAAGAGAGGAAGTGTTGGATTCAGCCCAGTACAATAGAAACATCTGGAATGGTTTCTCTAGGAAAGCAGTGAGTCCATTGCAGCTTGGAAGTCTATAAAATCTTTTATGTTAAGGAAAAGGTGAATAGGTAATATCACAGCAGAGGAACTCAGTGAACTGCAGTGATATGAGGCTAAAACCAAAAGTGTTTTCATAGAATATATGCGAATTTACAGAGATTGTTGTCAACAAACAGTAGCCAGTCCAAAATTAAATAGATACACAAAGAAAGCAGACAAATTTATGGAGAAGGCTTTTGTAAGTGGGTGTGAAATGTGACCAGGTAGAGGAAATAATTGTCTGCAGTACTCTGGAGCTCGGATTGACATAAGCTACAAAGGTTTCTAATGCAAACTTTGTCCTCTACAGACCTGCCAGAGATTTCTTCTCTCTAAGCTAGACATTGCCATTCCTGACTTCCTCATAAAGATGATAGGTTGAATAAAAGGCTGTCCTTGATTTTGGGAGCTGAGGAGCAGACCTAGAACATAGCATAAAATGATGAATCAAAATGGTTCTTAAAATGAACCAGTAAAAAAAAAAAATAGATTGAAAGAGCAGATTAAAAATGAGGAAATTGTGAAAGGCTTATTTCACACTGAAGCTACTTGCAGATAAAAGACTAGTGGAATGACCTTGAGGAGGTCCAAAGAGACATGAATCGGTATTTCTGAATCCCACATGGAGAGCAGAGAGAAGCAAGGTACAAGAAAGATGTGGTTAGAAGCTTGGATGAAGCCTGGAGGACCCTGATAGCAGTAGGAGGACCTAAGAAGAGTCTAATGCCCTACCAAAGGTTTAAGCACGGCCTGGCTGAGCCCTACTGGGCTTTCTGCATAAGGGACAAGACCCTGAAGGAATTTCTTGGAGGAGGGCTGAGACCAGAAACATACAAGAGTTAGCCATGTTTCATCCCATCAAACATCTGCTCCAGGTCCAGGGGCTGGAGGGAAGGCAACAGAGACCTCTCTACCCAGCAGGGAGAAAAGTCTTCTGACTCCAAAACAAGCAGTGGGTGACACTGTGGGCATAGAGGAGAACTCAGCTTACCAAGGCTGGGAACATTCTCCCTGGTGGAAGGACCCTTACCATGCACTTATGCTGTGCACTGAGAAGAGGCACTGAATGCCATTTCCTCAAACTGTGCATATTTGTCTTGTCAGGCAGCTGTGGAAGCAACCCACCCAAAGGAGAGCCTGGCCCACGTGAGACCATGAGAAGGCAGGAGGCCACCAAGTGTGGCTAAACTCTGCTCTTGTGCTGCCCAGAGGGGGCAAAAAGGTTGGAAGGTGACCCATGGCCTCCTTTTGAGAATTCACTCAAGTAAGAGGGAACTCCAACTGAACCTCTCCTCCTGCTCCCACCCATCAAAGCCTATCCCACAGGACCCAGCAAGACTGACTGGATTTAGGGCCAGTAGGTCCCCCAAACACCATGGACCCATAGGAAAGGGCCTGAAGACTCTGTAAAGGGGCTTGTGATATTAGTTTCAGAGCCCATTGAAGGTGATACACACTTTGATACAGGTTTTGCAGGCCCTATGGCTCTTCAAGGGACCTATGGGCATTCACCTAAGTATTTGCAGAGAAAGATCACCTTTAGAAGTCTCTCAAACCTTTTGCTATTAGCATTCTTCCTCACTTTTTGACACTGACAGAGACACAATTTTTTGGACTAGGAGCTGGATCTGTGGAGTCCTTCAGGCATGAAGTGAACTGACTCCCTCTTTTGCCTTCAGCAGTGAAATAATAAGATTGCTTTCTAATCTGGACACCCCAGAAGTACAGCCTGTAGCCTTAACTCACCACTGAGAGGATGAACAGAGATCTTTCCTCCACTGGCCCTTGCTTTAGCCCACCAGTTTCACTTTTTTCTTAAATTTTTTCCAAGATAAAGCTGTGAAATGAGGTAACCTTCATGTGATCAAGCTTATTGGCAGCACTAGTCCTTGTGCACTAGTCCTGTAAATCAGGTCATATGGCATCAATCCCCTGCAGAAGTACTTGGTGGACAGTAGGTAGAGATCTCCCTGGAATACACACAGTGAAGTTTTGTCTTCATGTTCCCCGGGAAATCAAGGGAAGCATTTCAATAGCAGCATTGATGAGAAATTATTTTTCCCTAACTTATGTGTCAGCCCAAGCTCTTGCTTTTAGCCAGGATATGAGACTTTTAAACTGAAAATATCTTCTAATGCTTAAAAATATGTTTTTTCTAAAAAAAATAAACATTTCTTTCTGTGGATGCTGCATATTTATTTTAAGCTTGTAAAAATGTGTCATATTCCAGTGAGTTCAGCACAGCACACTTTCTTATTTGAAGATGTTTGGACAGTTGTGCATTCAATTTGCATGACATGGTTTTGGTTGCAGGGGACAAAAGAAGCTGCCAGGAGCTTCCCCTGTGTCAGACAGAGCCAACATCAGGTGGCTCCAGGACAGACCAAGCCCCTGGCCAAGGCCATGTTGATCAGTGATGCTGGTAGCACCACTGGAATCACAGATTTAAGAACAGGACAGGGGTGTGGGGGAATGTACATGGAGACAAGAGAGAATGTGTGAGAGAAGCTGCGCTGCAGACACCAAGGCCTGTAAAGAAGGAGGAGGATGTGCTTTGGGTGCCAGAGCAAAGATTCCTCTGCAGCACACGGTGAAGACCATGGTGAGGCAAGGTGCCCCCTTACAGCCCATGATGATCCATGGTGGACCAGATATCCACCTGCAATCTCTGAGGGACCCCACACCAGCACAGGTGAGGGCCTGAAGGAGGCAGTGACTCTGTGGGAAATGTGTGTTGGTTCAGGCTCCCTTTCATCATGTGAATCAACTGCACCTCTTTGCTTGGTGTCATGTGCAGCCTTGCTGAAGGGGCACTCCATCCTACTATGTCACTGATGAACATTTTAAATAATATTTGTCACAGTGGGGACTTTCAAAGGGCACCACTTGTTAGTGGTTTCCACTTGGATGTTGAAGCACCAACTGTAAATCTTTGGATGTGGCCATCCAGCCAATTTTTTATCCATCAACAGTCCATCTATCAAACCCTTATAATCTCCAATTTATTGGCAAGAATGCTGGGAGGGACTGTATCAAAGGCTTTACAGAAGTCCAGGTAGATAACATCCACAGCTCTTCTCTGTCCTCTGTTGCAATCACTTTGTCATAGGAGGCCATAACTTTTTTTGGAACAATTTTCCCTTAGCAAAGCCCTGTTGGCTGTCTAATTACCTCCCCGTCTTCAACATCTTTCCGCCTAGCTTCCAAGAGGATTTCTTCCATGATCTTACTGGGCATGGTGGTGAGGCTGAGTGGTTGCTAGCTCCCAGAAGCCTCCTTTTTACCCTTTCTAAAAGTTGGTGTGGCACTTCCCTTGCTCCAACCACTGGTGACTTTTTTTCTGGTCTCTGGGAGCTACTATGTTTATAAACAGGTAATCCGAGGACACATAATGTAATACCAAAGGACATAATTCCTATTGACACAGTCAATAGCTTAAATGAGTAAACTCTAAATCAAGCTTATAGAATTCTTCAACTATAATCAGAATTCTTTAGATGTGGGCTAAAGCTTTTAGATAAGTTTCAGCATAAAAGATTTAAAACAAAATGAAATGTTATACATATATACATATATACATATATACATATATACATATATACATATATACATATATACATATATATATATATATATAAATGTGATGATTTTTTTTCAACAGACTAAAAACTTTGCTGGTAAGACAGCTAAGGAGATGATAAAAACTAATAGTGCACTACTGAGAATGGACAATCTGAGCCATTCCAGGTAAAGGCTCATTTCCCCAGCAGGGTTTTGGGGTTGTATTTACTGCTCGAGTGCTTTGCCTGCTGTGTTCTGTGACTACTGCAATAACAGATCCTGCTGGACTCTACTATAAACATTTCTGATCAATCAACACTGGCATCTTCCTGTAGCTTTGCTATTAAAAAGTGGAGGGAATTTTTTAAGAAAAGGCCATTCATGTAATTAAAATAATACTAATAATTCGTAATGAGCACAGTTTAAGGCAAGTCACTAAAAAGCCTATTTTCTTTCAGAAGTTTGGGATAATGGGATGCTACTAATTGATAGTTTTAGGCCTCCCAGGTTTGTTTGCAGAAGTGGCCTGCTTTAGTGTATTACCAGCAGGTTGGCAATGCATTCAAGGCAGGAAAACACATGTATTAAACGGGTTATTTTTGTGTTGCATCAGTGAGTTCATCTGCATGCATGGAAAAATGTCCTAAACATGGTGATCATCAGTGGTGCATAGCAAGGACTGGAGACAACTGGCATAAAAGGCAACTTGTTCAAAATTTAGCATCAACTTCACTGGAACACCACACTCTCAAGTTCAGAAAGTGTGATGTGACAGACTATATGAGATTGTTTATGAAAGATGTAAATTAACCTGAGATTACTAATATTTTTTTTTCTAACTGGAAGGATTTGTGCTGGAATTCCTGTAGCACTCATGCTTTTGTGGAACAAAAGTGCTTTTATGTGACCAGAGTGATCAATCTTGAACGAAGCAGTGCTGCTGAAGTGTACCTGTGTAATTATATATATATTATGTCTGCAAAATGTGAACAACTGAAGAATGTGACAGTCAACTTGTGCTTTTGAATGTGCTGCAAGAGCTGAATTAATACAATTAATTACTCTGTGTTATCTGCTTGGTCACAAATTCTTCTCGAAATTGCATGTTCCTTTTGCTTTACATATTGCCCTAAGTACAGATGAGGATGCAGATATATTTTTTTTGTTCTTCTGGATGCTCTTAAATGCCAGTTCCTACCATCTTTTGAAAATGTGACAAAAAGCAGCAGCAACAGCTGAGGATGTTTAGGGGTGAATTATCTGAATATCTGAACTGATTGCTAAATTATTCAGTGCTAAAGCTTCTCATGTTGATAGACTTGACATTTTTCTATGTAATTTTCTTTAGACATGGACTCATAGTAGGAAGGTGATGGCATAATCAGAGAGTAAATTCCAGTTAAAGGAGCAAACACTCCAAGTTTTTTTCTCATAGAGGAAAAAAAACATTTAAAGAAGGAGCAGGAACTATATGAATGCAATATGTAATCTCTTGTTGCGGAGGAAAAAGTAGTATAAGGATTTTGGATTACAAGGAAAGCAACTATCAAACAATAGAATAACAAAAGTCAAAAAATAACCCAGCCAGAGGTCAGTTAGGATACATAAAACTCACTTCCAGTTAGCAACAAATAAAAGATTGCACAAAGAGCATCTGGCCATGGTAACATCCCAAAAGTGGCTGATTAAAAATCCACAATGAGAGAAGTGGAAAGCAAGATTATTAAAAAAAATACAAAAAATGTTTATTGGTTTAAAGACATTGGAACTCTGGAGGTTTAGAGTTGTCACATTACCCTAGCACTGAACTTGAAGCTGCAAGAGTACAGAACTTCTCCCCAGCATGTCCAGACCACCTGAATTATGTAAAACTTGTGGCAGCAAAAATTGCGAAATGAGGCTCAAATTTCAAAAAGCACTTTGTATATGCTTGGTTTGTATAGCTTCCTCTTACCCTTTTCCTGTGAGAAGAGACTGCAAAAAATATGGAGCAATGATCCTGTTTGGTGTGAGTAAAAAAGCAGGTGCATCTTTGAGAGTGGGTGGAAAACTGAGCAAAGAAAGTGAAGACAAGTGCAAGTGAAGTATTGTAAGAGTAGTAACCCCAGTAACACCCAAGAGTGTGTCTATATTAAGCCTTAATTGAAAGCCAAACTTAAAGCAAAATTATTTTTTCTGTTCTTGAAACTGAAACTAGCATGACAATACTATGTACAAATCTGATCTTTCACTAAGCAAACAACCCTAGTTTACTTTAGGTTTTGGGAAGTGCATGCAGGCTTTGAGCACTTTGGTCACCAAATCTTTACATGTGACAGCATCCCAGACCCTCATAAGTAGGTTCAAGAGAATAACCATTTACATTTTCTTGTTTTTCTCACATATTTTTTGTGACTTCTCCACTAGCCAAGGAAATAACAAGGTGTGTTTCCACTAACTTCAATTAGTGTGAGAGTGTTTTGTGTATATCAATTTGCTGTAGTGGTATATTGTGTAAAACTGCATGATTTCCTTTCAATTTGCCACATCCCACTGGGGTTATATAACTAGAGCTTTCCAGTAATGAAATATAATGAATAATAGTAAAACTTACAATTAAAAAACTCACACCTAGTGACTTCTGATACTTAAAAGAAAAAGCCTAGCACAACCCTCCCAGAAAACAGCACAAGACAATAACATTGAGTCTTTACAGACAAAACAGTATTTCTTCATTAAATATCTATTTCTTGCTGCCATTTCATTTCCCCTTTGTAAATTAATATGCTCAGGAGAAAGCCTAGAATTTGAAGGTATAATTTATACAGGAGAAAACCCAGATTTTGCCTGAAAGTTTGCTTGCCTTATCCTCTTCTCAGTCTCTCTCAAAAGTAAATAATCTGGCTCAATTTTTAGAACTGGAAACACAAGATTTAACCCCACTTTGGTCTTCTTTTTATCCTAATTTTCACACAATTCACTTTGTATTTAGCCTAGGTTCCTTAGGTGAAGTGTTTATGCTAACTCATCTGCTAAGGTTGCATGGGTAATTAATACATGACAGAAGCTTCTCTTACACTATATGTATTGTAGAGGTGTTAATTAGATATTGATTTTCCTGACACTTTTCTTCATTTTAGCCTTTACAATTTCAGGGTTGTTATTTACTCATTTGTGTAGACAATCTTCTCCTTCATTATCTACACCAAGATGAGCAGAATGATGGGGTTCCTCTCCTACAAAAAAAAAAAAATGGACAAAGCTGGAGTTGTTCACCCTGGAAAAGAGATGGCTCCTGGATGACCTTATTTCAACTTTCCAGTACTTGGGAGAGCAAATTTTTACACAGGCAGATAGTGATAGGACAGGGGAAAACAGACTGGATGATAGGAACACATTCTTTATTGAGAGAGTAGTGAAGGATTGGAATGGGCTGCTCAGGGAAGCTGTGAATGCCCCATCCCTGGAAGCGTTCAGTGCCAGGTTAGATGGAACTTTCAGCAACCTGCTCTAGTGGAAGGTGTCCCTATCCACAGCAGGGGGTTTAGAATGAGATAATTATAAAGTCCCTTCCAACCCAAATCATTCTATGATTCTATGATTTTCTTCATCTATTTTCATAATAAATACTACTGCAAATGAGAAGTGTGGTTGTGGTAAAGGAGATGATAAAGTGAACATTTACCATAGTTAGCAACTCACCTAGAGCAGCCTTTAAACAATTTGGATTGTCTTTCTGAACCTATACCAGTACCTCCTGTACCTATAAAGCTCTGCTTCTGTGCATGCAACTTAGTGGATATGCTGCTGCTCTTCTTTAAATACATATATTACATATGTAGACACACTTTTCACTACTTTTCACTATCAAGTCAGCTCAGCAGACTTGATAACTGCATTTGAACTATTTGAATTTTTTTCCATCTGTTTCATAGTCTTAAGAAGAAAACATAATGATTTAAGTGAAAGTGATTAGCTAGAACATGTGAATCACCTAGTAAACATACTCAGCAATTTACTCAAAGCAACAACTTCAGCCATTTTTAATTGGCCAGTCAATATATGCTGCCTGAGAAGATGCACACCTATGCAGTGAAGTTAGTCTTAGTGAAAACAGGCTTTCTTCTTTTAGCTACATTTTGCAAACCTTTCAGAAGTAATCCATGCTCCCAAGACTGGATGGTTTAGATTGAAAACCCTTCATAAAATCAATTTCTTCAGACTCAGTGGACAAATATAACTCTATTTTCTTTAATAATAGAGTGGGAAAGTAATGAAATACTGTGAAATAATTGACTTGTTAATTCCTTTTTTCTCCATTTTAGAATAGGCTTTTTCTGGAAGGACCTGCTCTGGTCTTTTGATTAGGTTGCTTGAAATCACTCTGATTGGAATAGCTAATTGAACATTACTAAATGATGAGTCAGACCCAATAGGAGTCAATGATAAGACACACTTGCCAGAAAAGAAAATCAGATCCTGGGAAGTATTAATAGCAGTGTCATATGCGAGACATTGGAGGTAATTATTCTGCTCTATTTGCTTGTGGGGAGGATGCAGGTGACGGTAGTCAGCCTGGTGCAGGCACCTTACGTAATGGATGATAACAAATTGAAGGGTCTGGAGGAAACCAACAAAAGCAATAGAAGGTTTAAGCAGTATTATCTGTTAGGAAAAGTGAATGTAAAATTATTATCTTAGTTATGTAAGACACTTGTATTGTCATCTGTTCATTGATGAGAGGAGAAGTAAACAGCTTCTATCACAGCCATGGCTGTGCCTGCTCTCCCAAAGTGTGCATATTTGACCCAAGGAGGCATCCCTGGCTTCCAGCTGTGGGGTGCAGGCTCATGGGTGCTGCCCAGGGCTCTACTGCAGTGCTCAACTCTTGAAGCAGATTCTGGCTCAGCTCCTACCCCACTGCATGCTGCACCTATTTATTTCCACATCTCTATAGCATGACTTTCAGGTCCATTTCCACCTCATATATTCCTGTCCCTCAGTGTGGGTTCCTGCCTTGGCCTGGCAGTGATGTAGCCTCTTCAGTATCTGTATGGAAAAAATCCAAACCCCACATCCATGTCAGTGCCTAGAATTTCTGGGAGACACGCTGCTCTGTTGTCCCCTCCAAGGCATGCCTGCATCTTTATGCAAAAATGTACAGTTGTGTTTGAAAGAATCTGGACTGGGCCCATTCTCAATAGTCCAATGAAAAAACTGCAGACAAAAAACTTCTTGTGTTGATGAGACTCCCACAGACTGCAGGAGAACAGCCATGTCTGCCATGTCAGCCAAGACTGACCTTGTGCCTCCCTGCACAAGGAGAAGAGCAAGTAAGTCATCCAAAGAGCTGGATCATTTGCTGATCTAGAGTGTACATAGCATGTGTATGCAACTTCTGTTTCTTTGCTGTGATTTCCTTGCAATAAGTAGACAGAAAAAATGTGGGTACTCTACTGAAAATGGAAAACTGCTTTGAGAAGAGACCTGCATCCTCCCTCCACAACGACATACCTATTTAGATGAAGCAGTGGTTATGCACAATTCATTTGCAATGCATTTTTGCTAATTACAGGCCTCTCCCAAGGCCTCCATCCTCCTTGGGGTACTTGTTGTCAAGGGTGATGAAAGCCAGTCCATGCTGACTGGGTACACATCCACGGAAATATTGCTTCAGTGTGTATTGGGTTTGCATGGCAAGGTCTTGGTAGGGGCAGAGAGGAGGTTTTTACAGGGGTGACTTCTGTGAGAAGCTGTTAGAAGCTTCTTCCTGTGTCCAATAGAGCCAGTGAGAAGAGGCTCCAAGATGGATGCACTGCTGCCCAAGGCTGAGCCCATCAGTGGTGGTGGTAATGACTCTGGGATATCATTTTGGAGAAGATTGGGGGAGAAAAAACTGCACAACTCCAGCCAGAGAGAGGAGTGAGAACATGTGAGAGGAACAGCTCTTCAGACACCAAGACCACAGAAGAAGGAGGGGCAGGAGGTGCTCCAGGCACCAGAGCTAAGATTACCCTGCAGCCCACAATAAGACAGCTGTGCCCTGCAGCCCACAGAGGTTCAGGGGAGGGTAGATACCTGCAGTCCCTGGAGGATCCTATGCCAGAAGAGGTGGATGGTAAAATAAAGCTATGACTCCATGGCAAGTCCATGCTGGAGCAGGCTTCTGGCAGGACATGCAAACTTGTGGAAAGAGGAGCCCATGCTAGGTTCTCTGTAAGAACTTGTGACCTCATGGGAGATCCATGTAGGCAGACATCTACCATCATAGCACTGCCCTCCTTATTTCTGCCTCAGGGGTGGAAGCTGGAAAAACAAACTGTGTTTTTCCTAGGGCCACAGAACAGAGTGCATCTGTGCCTCACAGGGTGCAATAGCTGACTCTGCATCAGAAAAGGTCTATCACTTTCTTAGAATGTCTAAAGCAGCACTGGGCTTTGCCCCAGCTGCTTTATCATAAAAGTCTCCTTTTCACAGTTGTACCTGAGACATGATGTCTATAAATAACTCAGCATTGATTTTAAGCTTTTCTAATGTCTAGTAATGATGGATGCTTTTTTTCCTCCATTTTTTAGTCTTTTGAGAAGCTTCCACATGCATCTTTCTAGTGTCAGTGTTTGAGATTATTTTCCTTACCTCAAGAAGATTACATTGAATTTCTTCATATATGAATCTGTTCTGTCTTTTTGCATGTTCAAGGGGTTTGACACCCTGGTGATTGTATCTCCATTCACCCTTTTCTGTTACCTTCCCAGTTTTCCAAGGTTTCTTAGTTCATTTTCAGAGCAGTATTGGACATGCAATGCACAGACACCCCCTTTTTAGCAGCTCTGAATTACTCTTTTTTTTCCCCCCATGAAAATAAAGTAATCTTTGACTTTCAGCATTGCTGCTCTGTGTCCCAGACACTGAAATTACTGCTGTGGCTTTGAGGCAGGACAGTGAACTGCCTTGTGGACTGCAGGCACCTTGGGGTTAGGTCATGCAACAGAGGATACAGGAGGCAGATGCGGTATGTACAAGTATTCAGATGATTCATTCCTACCTTTTTGGGAAGATTTAAAGAAGAGATTACCTGCATGAGCTACCTGACTGGCATACACAGTTGTGACACAGACACGACAAAATGTTTCAGATCTCAGTTTTATTCTGACTCAGACTAAAAAAAGGAAAGGGAAAGAGTAAACAGGGACAGTTTATGAAAACCATAACTTTTAAGAAAGGCTTGCATTCTATATTTGAATTGAAAGCTTATTAATAGCAATGGAGTTTCAGTTATGAAGCTAAACCATAAAGGTTAAAATTTCTTTAATAATATGTGCTAAAACTTACATACTGTTCTCCCACCATTAGTCTTTTACCTCAGGCTAGGCACCTTAGACACTTTTTTCTTGTTATTAAAGATGCTGGTTGACTGAGCCAGGATACTATTCCACTGTTACAGCAAGTTGGTTTGGAAAACAATGACGAATATGGCGACCTTCACAGTTCTTCATGTGAACCACTGATGTAATAAAAGAAACACACCAAAGAAATAAATACATTTGAGGAGAGAAAGGAAGTCCTAAGTAGCCTGCCAAGGACCAAAATCTTACAGAATACAAAATGGCATCATTTTTCTCCCTTTGTTGGGGTAACTATGATTTATACTTGATGGAGGTCCTAGGCACTGTAAAAATATGGAAAGAAGGAGACCAGAGACTCTTCCATCAAAACATGTTGAATGCTCACTTTTATCTTTCAGCAAATATACAGGGGAAAAAATGTAGAAAACATTTTACATCATGATAAAGTTAATTGTAATTAAAATATCTCTTAAAATATTCCAGCCTCCTTTAGAAAGCCTAAATATTGTTTATTAATTTCCTTTTTCTGAATAATTTCTTTGCAATTTTTCATTTTCAGTGACATCTTCTTGAATCAGTAAGCTTTAAAGTATCAAAACTGCATAGGAACAGATTTAATAGAACAGTGCAGATAAAGATGCTTCACTGTTTTGAAATTACAGTTCTACTAACTTAGACATATCTAATAAAAAATTTTTCCTTGACCCAGCAAACCATCTTTTCTTAGGCAAATTGACTCCAAATGAATGCACAGCTTAACGGAATATATGACTGCAGTTTTTTTTACTCTTTATAGAAGTTTTTAAGTCCAGCATTTATTTTTTGTTCTCTTAACCACTTCAATTTTCCCTTAGTCCATTCCCACAGCCTGAACAAGGGACCAATATCTTTTGGAAATAAGAAGGTACAGATGTAACTTTCTATAACCAAATACGAGCTATATACATGGTCTTCAAGAGAAAAATATTTGCTTTGATTTTTTAAATCTCTACACCTAACTTTCCCTATTGTATATCTTGCCTCTAGGACTGTGACATTTAATGGTATTTTGATAAAGTTTCAAAGATGAGTTTCAGAAAGCAGATGTAAAAGAGCAGGCACTTTCCAGAACACATCCTATTTTCCCAGTGTGTCTTAGTAACTGTACTCAGGTCACTTGGATAATTCACATCATGGTTGGTTTGGGATCTGATTTGTATTTATGTATGAGTACAAACCGAATAGGTTTGTTTCCTGAAATCTCTGAAAGTGATAGAGGAGCCATAGTTTCATATTTTCTGTCAGCTCTAAAAGCTCTTGAAGGTTGATAAGAAAAGAATGAAGTTTTCCCTAGTATTGCTTGGGCTGTTCAGGTCAGATACTGGAGATTAGTTGTATTGAAAGCATTCTATGTGAATTACATGGACAGGCAGTAGTTTTGCAACCACGTGAATAAAAAATTGTCTCTAGGGATATTACATTTTTAAACCCCTGCTAGTACCAAGGGGATCTCTTGAATCTTAACTGGGAGCTGGAAGAAATTATATGGAATTAAAATGGTGTCAAAGGAAAATAAAAAACATGACTAGTCTATTGCCTTTCCCAGTGGATATCACAAAACAAAGAACTGAGACTAATCAGTTTAAAAAAAAGATCAGTTTCAACTTCCAGTATGGTGCTAGAATATAGGTATCTGTATCTTTAATAAAGAAGCTTTTTTTGTCTTCTAAATGTTTGCAAAATGTCCTTAATCTCTATTAACTAAAGAATATTTACAGAGAAATACTTTCCAGCAATTGACTTAAAATTTCATTGACTGTTTCCCCATTCTGTCTTCCTTGATCTTTGAGCAATTGCTGACTAACTGAAGCTCAGTGGGTAATATATGGTTTAGGGACTTTCAAAAATATCCTGGCCTCCAAAAATCCTGTCCAGTCTGGGATCTCACATTAGGCATTCCTTTTTTTGGCAGAAGAGATTGGTCTATAGATAGAAAAGGATTATTGCCCAGGCACAAGCATGACCTCGAGGACTATCTATACATCAAACTTCCAGAAAAGATTGCTAAGTTTTGGGGAATTCTGCTTTAGCTCTGTAGTTTTAAAAAGTGTTATTTATAATTTGTACATTTATTATACTTCTTTATCTTTGGTCTTATAAGTTCCTAAAATTGCTATGTGTCCTAAGCATAATGCATTTTTTGCCTCTATTTTCTTTATTCTTGAGGTTTAGCACTTGCATGTTTTTCTTGCTGTTTGTTTTGGGGTTTTGGCTGTTTGGTGGGTTTTTTGCTTGTTAATTTGAGAGAATTGAGTTTTGCTCAATGCAGTAAACACATGCTTGATACACTATGGAATCATTCATCCTTGCTATAATTATTTTTATCAGGAGTCCAAGGCACCTAATGAATAGTTATACATGATATAACCATCATTATAAGCCCTCCATCAACTACTCATCCCCGCACTCCTGAAAGGAAAGCAAATCTATTTGAGAAAGGTGGAAAATTGAAAATATTATACAGTCTCTCTAAAAGCCCATTAAAAGGGTCTTGACAGGTCCAGAGCATCAGCATGTCCCTGGCCATCCTGATCTTTGTCTCTAGATTTTGACTTTAAATTTGATTTCACTTTTTTCATAGCTGAAAGTCCATCTGTAGTCAAAAACAATGTGTTTCCATTTTCAGCTGCTAATGATCAATAATCTGGCTGAGCAAGTCTTACCTTTAATTGTACCATCACAGTTTGCAAGGTTGTAATTTCCATTTTCAGGTCACCCACTTTTATTTTGAAGATACTTGCTATACAATTAGCTATTTCCCTCATATCACTGACAGAATGTGATAATGAAAGCTGCCAATGGTAAATTTTCATCACATCTAAGGTTCCAAGCTCCTTATTGTTTTCACAGTTAGTTAATACACTTTGCCAGCGAAATGAGTCCCATAATTTATTTGTGGGCAAAAGAATAGCTGCTATTGGGTTATGGTTCACGTCTCATTGCATAGAAAGGACTAATTGAAGCTGGTCAGCACGTCTGCTCTTTTTGCTTTGGTTACTCCTCACCTTTCTGACTGTGCCTTGCAGGAGTCCTCACATTGCCAGGTCCCCTGAACCCTGCCTGCACCACCAGCTGCTCCAGCAGCTTTTGTCCCTTCAGCTACAAGTGTGTGCAGCATGGGACATGGATCTGGCTAGCAGGAAACTCTTAAGCTGCTTTATTCCTTCCCACACCTTTGCTTGAAACTTGAAATACATAAAACGTTCTGCTCTTCTTTCTCTAATCTTTGCATGCCAAAGTTACACAGAGATAGTTGACATATATTTCCATACAGTGTTTTCTCTACAAACTTTCTCTTACTTTATGATACAGCTTCCTTTTGGCAGAGATACCATGAAAATATGGAAGCATACCACAAGCTAAACAACTGTGTTCAGACCTGAAGATAAGCTAAATATCTATGATGCAGACACATCCATATATTTTCCTTTCTCTCTGCCAGAAGGGACCCAAGCACTCCCCTGTTAGAGAATCCTCTCTTCTCTTGAGCTCCTGGAGAAGAAAGGACTCATAGGGATTTTCCACTTTCTATGTCAATCTTATATAAAGGTCTATTAGATGAAACCCACAAATTAGGGTTTGAAAATTGGTTTATAATCAGTGCCTCACTGTAGGGCAAACCCAGCTTGAGCAGGTGCACACAAACCACTGCTCTGTGAGCCAGGCATTGATTTCTTTCTGAGAGGGCATCAAACTGCAGAGTGCAGCACATACAGAGCACTTGATGCTACACTTTTCTCTCCTGATGAATCTAACAGACAATTGCTAAAAAACCCCTCCCACAGTTTGCATGCCTTTTGAAAATTATTCCATTTTTGTTGTTTGGCTAAACAGTTCTGGCTGAAGTAGCACTGGCTTGTAAGACTTGGAATCAGCCAGAAAATCTAAATGTTAATTGGCTACAGCTGAAATTTGAATTCACAGTAAGACAGAAAGTTGACCTTTAAGTTTCGCTACCCTTGAATAGTTCTCAGCCTTGGGAAAATGTACCACTGTCAAAATGTTACCTTACTCCTAGAAGTTGTGCTAGAATTAGAAGTTCAAAAGGAGGCTGAAGTATGCCATAATCATGGAGTAGTCTTATCACAGGCAGAATTAATGCAAGATCAGACACAATCACGGTGTAGTTTCAGGAATATTAGGTGATAATTGTGGAGAGTCAGATAATTACTTCGAGAGGTCAGATAACCTATGATACTCAAATACTGTGCTTATCTCATTAAAACTTCATCTGGAAGAATCACAATATCCACTTTTTCACGATTTAAGGTAGGTTCACTTTTGACTTCTTAGGGCATGGCCCATTAGTTGAGTCTCTCTATTATCAGCAGCGCCTCTGCTATAGAATATATACTATTCTTAAAACCAATTCCCCAAAAGTTCAAAGCCCTATATTTATGTCTCTCACGTTGCTGTAACTGCAAGGTTTTATCTAGCAAATATATACATTTCCACATGACACAATAAAGTTATTGATTTTAGGTTTATTCTAAACTGTCAAGTAAATAGCCTTGATCACAGAAAAGCACAGATCCTGTTGACTTTGCTGGGCAGAGACAAATAAAGCTCCTAAGGTTTACTTGGCCCAAAATAACCCTTTGTATTTCTGTACCCTTTCTAGGGTAAGAATTAAGGGGAAGGGCAACAAGGCTGACACCCTACTGGGAGTCTGTTATCGTCCACCCAACCAGGAAGAAGAGGTAGATGACTTATTCTATAAGCAGCTAGGTAATGTTTCAAGATCATCAGCCCTTGTTCTTGTGGGTGACTTCAACCTACCAGACATCTGCTGGAAACTAAATACAGCAGTAAAGAGGCAGTCCAGGAAATTCTTAGAATGTATGAAGGACAACTTTCTGTTGCAGCCGGTGGGTGAACCCACCAGGGGAGGGGCTATGTTAGATCTGCTGTTTGCCAATAGAGATGGGCTGGTGGGAGATGTGGTGGTTGGAGGTTGCTTGGGGCAGAGTGATCATGAAATAATAGAGTTCTCAATATTTGGTGAAGTCAGGAGGAGCACCAGTAAGACTCTTACATTGAACTTGTGGAGGGCAGACTTTGGCCTGTTTAGGAGACTTATTCAGAGCGTCCCTTGGGAAGCAGCCCTTAAAAACAAAGGAGTTCAGGAAAGGTGGGCATGCCTCAAAACAGAGACCTTGAGGGCACAGGAACAGACTGTCCCTGTGTGCTGAAAGATCAGTCAACGGGGTACACATCCAGCCTGGCTGGGCAAGGAGGTTTTGGAGGTACTTAGGAATAAAAAGAGGATGTATCAGCGTTGGAAGGAAGGTCAGGTCTCTAAGGAAGTATTCAAGAAGGCTGCTGGAGCATGCAGAAAAAAAATTAGGGAGGCCAAAGCTCATTTTGAACTTAGAATGGTGACTTCTGTAAAGGATAATAAAAAATGTTTTTACAAATACCTTAATGCTAGAAGGAAGGGTAAGACCTTTGTTCTTTATTGGACAAGAAGGGAGGGAGCTTAGTATCTGCAGATGAGGAGAAGGCAGAAGTGCTTAATGCCTACTTTGCCTCAGTTTTTAGTGGGAAGATGACTTGCCCTCAAGACACCTGTCCGCCTGGAATGGTTGATGGTGTCAGGGAGCAGAATGGTCCCCCCATTATCCAAGAAGAGGCAGTCAAAGAACTACTGAAATGCTTGGATGTTCATAAATCTATGGTACCAGACAGGATCCACCCCAGGGTAATGAGAGAGCTGGCAAATGAGCTTGCAAAGCCACTCTCCATCATTTACCAACAGTCCTGGGTCACTGGTGAGGTTCCAGATTACTGGAAGCTGGCCAGTGTGATACCCATTCACAAAAAGGGTGCAAAGGAGGATCCTGGTAATTATAGACCAGTCAGCCTGACCTCAGTACCTGGCAAGATAATGGAACAGTTCATATTAAGTGCCATCACACAGAATTTACAGGATGGCCAGGGTATCAGACCCAGTCAGCATGGGTTTAGGAGGGGTAGGTCATGTTTGACCAACCTGGTCACCTTTTATGACCAGGTAACCCGCCTAGTGGATGCAGGAAAGGCTGTGGATGTTGTTTATTTGGAGTTCAGCAAGGCCTTTGACACTGTCTCCCACAGCATACTCCTAGACAAGCTGGCAGCCTGTAGCTTGGACAGGAGCACTCTGTGCTGGGTTAGGAACTGGCTGGATGGCCGGCCCAGAGGGTGGTGGTGAATGGTGCTGCATCCAGCTGGGGGCAGTCAGCAGGGGTGTCCCTCAGGGGTATGTGCTGGGGCCAGTTCTGTTTAATATTTTTATTGATGACATGGATGAGGGTTTAGAGTGTTTCATTAGCAAATTTGTAGATGACATTAAGCTGGGAGCATGCGTCAATCTGTTAGAGGGACGGAGGGCTTTGCAGAGGGACTTGGAATGGTTGGATGGATGGGCAGAATCTAATGGGATGAAGTTCAGTAAGTCCAAGTGCCGAGTCCTGCACTTTGGCCACAATAACCCCCTGCAACGTTATAGGCTGGGGACGGTGTGGCTGGACAGTGCTCAGGAGGAAAGGGACCTGGGGGTGCTCGTTGACAGCGGGCTGAACATGAGCCAGCAGTGTGCCCAGGTGGCCAAGCAGGCCAAGGGCATCCTGGCTAGTCTCAGGAATAGTGTGGCCAGCAGGAGCAGGGAGGTCATTCTTCCCCTGTACTCGACACAGGTGAGGCCACACCTTGAGTGCTGTGTCCAGTTCTGGGCCCCTCAGTTTAGGAGGGACGTTGAGATGTTTGAGCGTGTCCAGAGGAGAACAACGAGGCTGGAGAGGGGCTTGGAACACAAGCCGTATGAAGAATGACTGAGGGACCTGGGGTTGTTCAGCCTGGAGAAAAGGAGACTCAGAGGTGACCTCAACACTCTCTTCAGCTTCCTGAAGGGTGACTGTGGTGAGCTGGGGGTCGGTCTCTTTCTCCGGGCAACAACAGACAGAGCAAGAGGACACAGTCTCAAACTGCACCAAGGGAGATGCAGGCTAGAATTAAGGAGGAAGTTTTTCACAGAAAGAGTGGTAAAATACTGGAATCATCTACCCAGGGAGGTGGTGGAGTCACCGTCCCTTGATGTGTTTAAAAAAAGACTGGATGTGGCACTTGGTGCCATGATCTAGTTGAGGTGTTAAAACATGGGTTGGACTCAATGATCTTAAAGGTCTGTTCCAACCTAGAAATTCTGTGATTCTGTGATTCACTTTAAATTTGCATTGAGGTTTTTAGTGTAGTTTTTTTTGTTTTGTTCCAGTTTATTTTGATATTGGCTTTGCTTTTGGTTGTTGTTTTGGAAGTTTTTTGGTTTGGCTTTGATTTTTTCCCCAGTGGTATCAGGCAGCTATAAAGAGGGAAAGCTATCTACAAGGACACCAGAAAACAAGGACACTCCTTTGGTCTGTGTTGTCTTGCATCTTTCCTTCCTATGGTAGCACCTCTGTTTCCTGCAGTCCTGTTCAAATATGACTGCAGGTCAAGAGAATATTTAAAATGAGTAAGACAGGCAGAACCTGGCCAAAGGGCATGAGAGATGTTCCAGGCAGTGTGAGCTGATCCAGTGACAGGACCAAAAAATGTGCTACAGCTGCTGTGGCCCTTCCCTCCTGCAGCACCTTCTAGTTATTCACACACCTGCTACACACATTTTGTATTGGGATGATGGCCCCTGTCCAGTGCATCCCCCAGAACACTGTGTCCAAATCCTTCCTGCTGCCTCAGGCTGAAAGCAGAGGAACAAAAGGAAGCTGAAGGAAGAAACTTGGAGCAAACTGAACAGGAGTACCCATATACTAAGTGAGGTGGCTGCACACTGCTAGACAGGTATTTGAAAGCTTGACAAAAGCAGCCATGCCTTACCTAAGGGTAAATTTGTCACCTTTGAGCAGAAGATCACTAACTTTTAGATGTAGAAGCATGAGCCTGGAATTTTTTAATGACCACACACTTTCCTTGCCAGATATTAACCCATCGATATAAAAAATAGCAGTGGGAGATGTAATCAAACATAGTTCTTATACCTGGATTTAAAGTATGTGATTGCTTTATGTAAATCCTACTTCCTTCTTCCATGCCTCCATTCTTACAGAAAAGGCCACATGATTTCTCTTTCATCAGCTCCATAGGATTGGGATGAGGTTAAAAGACTTAAAAAAGTGGTGTTGGAAGGCCTCTCCCCCAGAAAATTCAGATGCAGATGCAGAACTGAGAAGCATTAAAATGAAGGTTTGCTTGAAGAGATGTCTGGAATTACAGACACACTGGACAAACTCTGCTGATATGAAATTTGTGTGTGTGTTGGGCAGGAGCAGGGCAAGGACACGGAAGTCATAGGTGTGTCAGCATTTAGGAAGGCTGATGCAAGGTGAGTGTCAGGCTAATGCCAACATTAATGGTTAAATAATGTCTTTAATCCCCTGGAACTGAGGGCTTATAACTGGCAAAGAGCCTGGACTGTCACTCAGGTGTGTTAGGAGGAAGTTTCTCATTCTATTTCAATCCTTTGGGAAGAAGTGAAAAACTAAAAATGCATGTTCATACCTTACATTACTTACAGAAAGTTATCATGGCTGTTTGGGAAGCATGGCAAGCTGCAGCAGTGACTGCACAGCAAAGCCTGAGGATTCCCACTTTCAGATGAAGTGGAAGCTGGGAGGAAGGGCAGGCTGCCCTTTCCTGGTCATGTAACAGCTGCCCTCTGACTCCTGGAGCCTGGGGTTTGCTATGCTGCTGCTTTTCCTGTCACTGAGTAATAGGCACTGTCTCCCACTGCCATAGTGCCAGGTCTGCTTTCTCAAGGGGATGGATTGGATGATATAACATCTCTTTTTCTTTGACTTCTTCTGTGTACCTACACACTGAATACTTCAGACTAAAAGCCCACCACAAGTAAATAAAGAGTACAAAAAGCTGTAATTGCCTAAAACCAGGAAAAAACCCTTTTGAGACAACAGTATTTTTTGGTTTTGTTGTACCATTTAGTAACATTGTAAATACCATTTGTTTGTTTTAGTAACAAGCTGTAAAAAAATCAACACATGCAGAAATACTGCCAACTTTTAGGTGGCCAACTCTTTGCTCAGCTTTAGATTATTAGACCTATGCATCACCAGACCCAACTTTGCTTCTGTACTCATTCCTCATGAGAGAGCACCTCCAAAGTACAGCTCTGAGAGGATCTCTGGACTTCAAAGACCCCTGAATAACAATGAATGTTCCTGTGTCCTTCTGGTTGAAGAGCCAGTCCTGGGTCTTGGCTGATGTCTGGTACATCCTCACATCAGCCTGATGATCCTAAGTTCCATATATCATGCTGTATGATTTACTATGAGATTTTTATACTCATACTCCAGTCCTTCTTAATTTCAGCTCCATTTTTTCACAGATTCCTATGGTTTGTTTAGTATTATGGTTGAGACACAGACTGATAAAGTAAAAATTTAAATTTGTTCATGAGGGCGTCTTTAATGTTCTTTTTGTCAAACAACAATAGCCTACATTTTTATATAAGATTTCATTTATACTTTATGTTTCTAGAAGAGTGGAGTTAATGGAGAGGAAGAAACTTGGGCTTTTTTTCGGAGGAGTTCACTATAACTCCAGAGATTATGTGGATTTTGTAGAGATGATCTGCAGCTGTTTGAGAGGATGTTGTGTTGCTAGGAGACACTAATAAGGATGTACCATGAAAAATATATGCTCTTTTTAAATTGCACTTGGGCCAGGAAATGAATGAATAAAAAGTAGATTAATGAACCAGGGTATCAAAAATATCAAAGACTGCAAGAATGTTTCACATTTGTGCTGGGAAGCAAGTGTTACGTGTAAAACTTAATGCAATTCCAACCAAAATGCATCAAAATGAGAACAACAGACACTGTGGATCATTAACAGCCTGATTAGAAGTACACAGATACCCTGAATCAAGAGCATAAAGGTAAAAGAACAGAAAAGAAGTTTGTTCAATTGCATGGCTGTTTCACCTTGCTGGTGTCAAACCAAGCTTGATGGTACACACCTGGGGTATCTTTATCCAGTTAATTGATTAGGCTTACTAAAAAACTTACTGTCTTCTTCTCTTTATAATCACATAAAATTCAGAGAAAGGACATGAAAAAGCATCTCACCCAGGGAGGACAGTTAAACATCAACTATCCCTGGTAGATATTTGATCAGGCCACTCAAAACACCTCTACTAATACTGGCTCCTCCTCAGGCAGTCTCATCTGTTGCTTCCCTTTCCCTGTTATTAGAAGCTTTTTCTATTGTTCAACCTAAAACTGTACTATAGTATTGTTTATAATGGAAAAGACTTTTAAGATAACTGAGTCCAACCATTAACTCAGCACTGCCATGTCCACCACCAAACCATGTCCACAACTGCCACATCTACATGACTTTTAGATTCCTCCAGAAACAGTGACCTCCATCACTTCCTCAGGCAGCCTCCTCCAGTGCTTGGAACCATTTTGGTGAAGAAATCTTTTCCTAACATCCAACCTAAACCTCTCTGGTGACAGCTTGAGGCCTTTTCTTCTTGTCTAATTCCTTTTGACCTGGGAGAAGAATCCAAACCTCACCTCACTACAGCCTCCTTTTGGGTGTAAAGAATGATAACATGTTCCCTCAGCATCCTTTTTCCTGGGCTAAACAACCCCAGTTCTCTCATCTGCTCATCATAATGCTTGCTCTCTAGATACTTCACCAGTTTGCTGCCAAAACACTCTTACCAAAGTTTATTAAAGTGCCTGCATCCATCATGTTTTCAAAGCTCCTTTCATACCCTTTTGGTATTTGAGCTGGAAACTGTTAAATGCAAAGATATTTTGTGTAAAGATGCGATTACTTCTTCTGGACTTTGGAAATAAGTGAATGAGAAAGAACACAAGTTTATTAATTCACAGCCAAGGCGACTTACTCAAGAAAACAGTGCATATTTCATCAACACAATCTTACCCTTTCAGGTCAGCAGTAAGCATCCAGTCTCATCTGTGGTTGCCCATCATAAAAAAAAATAAGAGATGCCTGAAAATGTCAAACAGAAAATAAGAGATAACTGAAAATGTCAAGTGGCTTCTCACAAGCCAAAAAGTCCAGATAAAGCCAGTCCTCTTTCTAGAAATAACTAGGCTGTAAATGGAAAAAAACCGCCTTTCTGTTTTTCTACTTTCTCAGTTTTGCTGAGGATCTAGACCAGCAAAAGTTTTTTAAATTAATTTCTACAGTTGTTGTGTTGTCATGTCTGGAAAATGGTATTGCTACAGTTTTAAGAGTTAATTAATTAAATAAGATGCAGGTTCATAATATCATAGTGGAGCTTCATAAATTTTGTGCTTAATGACACCACCAGATCTCAGCACCTCTACTGATGTGATAATGTGTCTAAAAGGGCCTCTGATAGAGTGGTATGATAGTAGTACAGACCCATCTTGCCCATTTTCTTTTAACTTTTGTCATTAAAGGCAAAGTCAATTAAGAAACAGAAAAATGATGGTCAAATAAAATCAAATGATGGAAGAAGCCATGAAATTAAATTCAGAGTTCAAGCTGAAGCACAACAGGAGCCAACAAGTTATGGCTGTCTAATGGCAGGGTGTTTGTCCAGAGGGAAAGCTGAGTTGTGTGCATGCATGGGTGCGTGTGATGGCCCTGCAAATCCACAGGTGTCCAACGTTTCACAGCACAGAACTGGAACTTCTATCTGCTGCCCAATTCCAAGCATAGCCAATTACGGTTCAAGTGGCAGCTTCACCTCAGGAGTTATTCTTCTATTTGTGTGAAAAGTAAAATAAGTCTCTATAATAACAAAATATAACTCACCTCTTAGTATTTTACCTTCTTTTTTATTTCTGTATTGACTATCCGGACAGGCCAGAGCAGTAGGAAGTGACCAATGCTTTAAATGGCTTCATTTTATAATGCAAGATGTGGTTGAAAAAGTTTAAAAATTATTCAAGACAGGCAGATTTCTACCAGAAGCCAGAAGCTTCTCCTATGTCTGTCAGAGCCATCGCTGGCTGGTTCCAAGACAGATCCACCACTGGCCAGGGCCGAGCCCATCAGCCATGGTGCAGCATCTCTGGGATAACAAAGTTAAGGAGGTCTGTTGTGAATCCTGATTTGGGCTGACTATGCCAATTTGTCATGAGTGTTTGGCTTAGGTCACTTATACAAATCACCATCAAGTGTATCAGTAAAAGCAGGTTTAATGCAAATCTGTAAAAGCACCACCATGTTCAATGGCAAGGTTCAATACTTACTACATGGATGAAACATACAAAAAAAAATCAGATTAGAATCAATTAAGAATTATTTTCAGGGGCAAGGGTGCAAGAGGGTTTAGCAGCACCTAATCTTTGTCTAATGTACGAAGTGGTTCATTAGGATTTACTACAATTATAAGAGGACTTGGTTATAGGTTTGAGACAGTAACACACATATTACACTTGCTAGAGGGTATTTGAATCCATTCAATTGCTCAGACATACACACACACATGCACAGACACAAAATATTTACCAGGGTACTTGCTAAAAATTCCCCTTGAGTGTCAGCGAAATACTCATGTCAAATGCCTTGGGGTTTCTTAGGGGGTGAGAGTTGAGTCTCAAGAGCTGGGGCCATCAGCCCAGGTCCTGCTGTCTCTGTCGGGCTCCTCTGAATTTTGCAAACCCAAAGAGTTTGGGAGCTCTGACAGGCATCCCTACAGTGGGAGATGCTGCTGCAGTCCTGGAGAGCTCAGGAGAGCCTCCTAAGTGAGGCCCTGGAGAGCTCAAAGGGCCTCACTTAGGACAGCTCTTTACAGGACTGCAAGATGATTAGCATTCATCATCTACAAAATTTCCCTCCTCAGGTCAGTAATTACCGGAGTTTCCAAAACAATTGGATATCATTTCCAATGCAACTGGATATTGTTTTCAAAAGTCTAGCCACAATGAATGGTACCATTTTCCTCTGGCTGTGGTTCAGGAAGGAAGTTTTCCAAGGCTGTATCAGGCTGTAATGACTCTCTTTACTTGCAATCTGCCACTTTATTAGTGTGCTGTTAATAAACCACAAAATATTACACAACTTAATGACACTGATAACTTTCTACACAAGGTTAGATCCTTAAATAAAAAAAAAACAAAACCAGTTGGATTTTCTGGCTTTTTTTTTTTTTGGTGGGGAAGTAGTCTATTCCTTTTATAATTTTGGAATTGCATTCCTAAACCTGGAGATGAATGGCAATTTTCTCATGAATTTTTAACTGCACAAGGAACCCTAGATATTTCACAAGAGACAAGAGTACAGATGAATTTAAACCCCAAGTATAGGAATTAAACTCCAAGTATACTAATAATTCCTGAGAATGACTTGCTCCATACTTTCTTTTAGCTATGGTTCTCAATGTGGACATATCAAAACGTATGAACAAGACTTTAACCTTGCTGCTTTGTGCTTTCTTTTCTCTGAAATGTAGTTCCAAATACAGTATGGAGTTTTAAGCGTTGGAACACTGTAATGTATTTTTCCCATCTGCTTTCACATCATTCCAACATTGTGTTCCTATAAATTGTTTTTTTCTGCCTCACTCCCACATCATGTAACATTTCAAATAGTTGTATGATTGTAAGAAAAGCTATTTAAGGGTGTACCTTAAAGGGTGTACCAAGGGTGGACCTTGGCTTTGTGACTTGATTCACCATTATAGCAATGCCAAAAGTGATAGCTTCATTTTATCAGTATGTTAAAATGATTTGCTTTGTAATAAAGGAAACCACCACAACACATTTATTTGTTAAGCTTTGGCTTTGAAAATTAAATTTTAATTACAATTGAAATAATTATTTTCTGCAGTACTTACCTCACAGTGAGGAGCAAAGTGTGTGGGACACAACATTCTTGAACTTTTTTTTGCCACCCAAATTTTAATACCAATTAAATAGAGGGTGTTTCTTGGCTGGTTTATCCCACCTGCAGGTTCACTGATTCATGGCTGGCTGGAGCCAGTGTGCATCCTCCAGCACCATCTGCAGTTAAAACACAGGTATTATTATATACTAACAGAAATAATCACCAGAGGCCAAAGTTCCTGTCAGGGATATGATATAATCTGTAAAGTCAGTATTAAAACTGGTCACTTTTGAAGCAACAGAAATGTAATTACTGCTATTCACTTTCCTTCTTTTATAAAAATAAAAGAACGTGGGACATATAAAACAACTTTCTCTAAGCTGTTTTGTAGCTTTTTGAAGAATTTAATTATTAAAATTTGAAGAGAGATCCTTCTAGATTAATCTTTGAACATAAAGGCTGACTCTCCATTGGAGTACTGAGATGAAATTAAGAGGGAAGAGCAGCCAGCAGGGGGCTGATTGCAGGTCCTTGATCTCCAACAAGTGTCCCCCACAGTATGTTAAAAAGTCATAGGGGTTACCTTTAAATGTTTTGGACCAGAGATGTAAGCCCAGCATGATGCCACAGCCCAACCCTTGTACCAGCTAACCAGCTTTGCAGCTGGAGAGCCAGCAAAGCCATGAGGGACAGTCCATTCTTTCAGTTCTTAATTTACCTTAGTGGACATACCTCTAGGCTGAAGAAAGTCTTCAGGCAGAGTCCCCTGCTGCCTCAGAAAACCTGAACCTATCGTTTCTGAGATGAACTGAGATTCTCAGATGAACTGAGTCTGCAAGAGCTTAACAGCACCCACCCATATCCTCATGAGGAGAGGAGAGGAGAGGAGAGGAGAGGAGAGGAGAGGAGAGGAGAGGAGAGGAGAGGAGAGGAGAGGAGAGGAGAGGAGAGGAGAGGAGAGGAGAGGAGAGGAGAGGAGAGGAGAGGAGAGGAGAGGAGAGGAGAGGAGAGGAGAGGAGAGGAGAGGAGAGGAGAGGAGAGGAGAGGAGAGGAGAGGAGAGGAGAGGAGAGGAGAGGAGAGGAGAGGAGAGGAGAGGAGAGGTACTTGTGGTGCACATTTGTAAGGCAAAGGCCACAATAGGAAATATTTTCAGTTTGCCATATTTATTCTTACATTTTATCTTTGATTTCCTCCTGAGTCTGCACTGAAGAACTGTTTGGGCAGGGTGTTACCATGCACTGGGGTGCTAGAGGTGCTAAAGGCTCCTAGCATGGTTGCTGACAGATGAAGGTCCAAAAACTCTTAATAAGATTGTAATATGGGAGCTTTGACATTTTTACCTGGCTACAAGCCAGCTGAGACACTCTTCTGCTTGCACATCAATCTCCCCCATTTCTGATTTTTAAGCAAACAGGTCATTCTAGTTTGTCTTACCTTCCTCAGAAAAGCCAGATGTTATAAGCAGAAAAATATTTCAGAAATTTTCCAGTTTAAGTCAGTGTAGAACAAACAATGACAAAAACAGGAGTGAGAGTCAAAGGTAAGAAAAAGACATACCTACTTACACATATATGTTGATATGTTTATAGGAAGGTGAGGTGTGCCATAATAGGATGGGCTGTGCTGTTTGCCTCTCTTCTCTAATTAATTGCCTTGGTGTCAGGGAACTGTCCCATCCATATCTATTTGCCAGTTCAATTCTTTAAAGTTTTCTGTCACCGCTTAACCACTGGTCACCAGTGTCAGAAGATGTTTAGCATTTACCTATACTTGGAAAAGCAGAGTTGTGAGGGTACAAATAAATCAGTCTGATCTTATTAATGGTGTTACTTAAAGGCTCTAGTCAGGTGTCTTGGTTTGGAAAGACAGGTGTCTGCTAAGGAAGGCAGGAGCCTCCCCTGAAATGGAAAAATGTAAACCCTTTCCCTCCGAATTGTTAGAAATTTGAAATTAAGGGGCTCTCAGGCAAAAATATGGGAGAAGTTCTTTATTAGGGAAGAAAAAAAAGATAAAGTAAACAATGCAGTAAACTAAAACAACACTGACAAAGTCAGAATATGACCTGACACCCTGTTGCTCAGAGTGTTGATGGCAGTCCAATTGGAACTGTGGCTGCAGCCCTCCTGGAGTGTCAGGTGTGGTTCTGTTGGTGCAGTGATTCTGAAAAAGATGTAGTCTTCCTCTGAAGATCCAGAGGAAGAGGCAGCTGTTCCTCTGGGGAATCCAGTGGAGAAGCTGCACTGGGGTTCCAGAATTCAAGATTATATCCCGGTTGACTTGGTTGCTTGGCTCCTCCCTCTGGGCGGAGCATCTCACAATGGGATGCTGTAGCTCTTATCAGTCATGCAGTGACATTCAACAGCCTGTTATCAGATGGCTCCCTGGAGGGAGGAGTGGTTGTGGAAGGGACAAGAAAAATTGCCCACTTAACAGAAGACAACTGCCATACAGATGGCAAATAGAATTCAATTTGCTTGGCAGTCCAGGACATCAGGGCAGGGGAGAACAAAGATTTACTTCAAGTTCCTGTAACCAGCAGTTTATAAGTACAAAGTATATAGATATTCATGTTTCAGAGCATAAAGACAAATGTAACTAATGAAGTTTTGGAAGAATTTCTTCTACTGTCACTTTATTTCATAATAGTTCAGTATAAAATTTCTTGCCTTCATCTCTGAATCATCCCATTTGTGGACTTCAGCAGTGTGTGATACTCTGCAGCTCTGATCTGAACTGGTTAGAAGTACATTGTGCCTGACTTTAGCTGCCTTCCAGATCTTGCAAAATGTTTCACTGATGTACAAAAAAAAGGGAAAAATATGGGTCAAGAATGGGAATGTAGTTTCTTCATCACTTTATTTCAAATATTAAAATTGAAGCTAGTGGCAATTAGCAAATCTCCAAATGGGAGGATGTGAGCTCTGCAAGGACTATTTAAGAAGCTGATGCATTCCAGACAAAGCAGTGGCACTGGGATGTCTTAGCTTTTCTCTCCAGGATTTTCAAGCAGTTTTTAATGTCCTGATTAGCTTTCGCCCACTGCTGTACTCTGAATTTGCATTTTCATGCACCCGTTATGCTTCTCAAATCGCTTTTTCTCAGACATCTTTCCCCTAATTTGAAGGGGAAATTCCTCAGCAATAGTAACTTGTGACCAAGGCATGATCTGGCACAGAGGACAAGAAGGCCCATCTGCAGGAGCATTTAAACTAGATGGAAACAAGGATGCCAAGGATGACTCTACCAGGGAGTGAAATTTGCTTAGGAGATAAGAAATGCTGCAGTATTGTCCTGTAACAATTGTGGAATATGCTCAAGGGAATATACGGCACTTTTGGTAAGCAGACCTGACAGCGGGGGATGAGTGATCTACCTCATGCCAACACCCACAGGACTGGTGCTGAGATGAGTGTATGTAAGGAATCAGCTCTTGCTGCATCTTTGCAGACTGCTTGCAGAACCACTTGGTAGGGCTCTGCCCAATCCATTGCTTATCAGATCTCTTTATATTTAATAAAAAATGTATGTTTAATTTTCCTCAAGGGATACAATAAAAATTTTACAACAAAATTTATGTTTTCTGGTCCACCATGGTATGTGGAATGATTGTTTTTCCCACCTGTACATGTCACTTTGTGTGCATGAAAAGCTGGTGCAGTGCTTCCAGGCTATTCAGTGGCCTACAAGGCTCCTTTCCTGTCTCTCTTGCCTACAGCAAACCAGCTGTAATCTCTTTGATTACAGCAACTCTGAAATAAGCATAAAATCTCCTGGGGTAGGGACTAGATGTGAAGTTTTGAAATAACTCTGTCACTTCTGTTCCTAACATAAACTTCATGTATTTTTTAATATATTCTACTATACTCAAGAATAAAACAAACCTAACCAACCACCACATAGATCTTCACTATATTTCCTGAATTTTCCAGAGTAAAGTTATCCTACATGGAAAAGACTGGCACCCTGAGCTCACAAAAATCTGGTTTAAGCACAGTTTCTAAAAGTAGACACAAACATAGATCAACACAAATTATCAGCAAGGGTCACCCAAACTTGAAATTATAACTCAGATCATGCAGGTTACCACACCTTCTCCAAAAATTATTAATTCTATCAGCATGTCATCACTATGACTCAATGAGATACAGATCAAAGCAAACTCATTAGATGTGCATGGGGAAAATGGGTCACTTGAGTACTGAAAAACTGTCCTGACTTTTATACTGCTAGAAGGATACAGGGGATTGCACAATCTGATTGCATTATTCAAAGTACTGTAAGTGGATAAAACAGCCTGCATCTGTCTCTGATCTGAGGCTTTCAAGTTCATTTAAACCTGAAAAGTTTCATCAGCTGGAGAGAAGGAGGAAAAGCCTGGTGTAGAAACGCCAGATGAATTAATCTGAATGTTGGGCTCCTGGGAGTATAACTGGGAGTATCACATGTCCTAATTTATTAATGCTTCAATCTTGCAGAAATGTGGGCAGAAGAAGGAAACTTAGCCTTCAGATTAACCTACCTATTAAAATGGAAATTCACTTACTTTTCACCCCATGCCTATGTCTGACAATGGGCTGAGCTCTATGTTTACCTACTAAGTGTGCGTTACACAAAATGCTTTCTCCAAGAACCAGATTTATTCCCCTGTTTCTTCATTTTTCCAAGGAAAAAACAAGATACAAATTCGTATCAAATATAAGTGATAAGTGATATGGCTAGTGTTGGATGCTCAATTATTAAGGAAACCTGTTTGTTTTCATCTCTCTCCACACCTGTAGTAGGACACAAGAATGGGAAAATGAAAGACAAAAAAACCCCAAACAGTAAGCAGACATTTATTTTTAAGATCATCTTAATTCCCAGATTTAAGATGGTTTCCAGTACTGAGTTAGTAGAATAAGTTCTACTAGGTTCTTCCTTCCCCCCCCCCCCCACCCTTCTCTGTTAATAAAAGAATTAGATGCAGTCCTGGGGAGAGTAAGAACCTTGAAGTTCAGTGCTGTGGTCAACACTGTCTTACATCTTCATTCATCACTTGGCTGATGGGAAAAGTGCACCCTCAGCAAGTTTGCAGAAGATGCACAACTGGGAACCACTTGGCTGATGTACCAGATTGCTCTAGTGCCACTCAGAGGGGCCTCAGCAGGCTTGATAAATCAGCCAGTGGAAACCTCCTTTTGCTAGATAGAGAGAAATGCCAAGTTCTGCATGTGGAGAAGAATTGCGCCACACACCTGCGTTGGCTAGGCACTGACTGGCTGGAAAGCAGTTTTGCAGAGAGGGCCCTGAGGATCTGGGGAAAAGTCAGCAGAACAAGACCATCAACATATCCTTCAGCAAAGAAGGCAAACAGCCTCCTTGTCTCACTAGGAGGACATTTGTCACTACTCAGCACTGGTGAGACACATCTAGAATACTAGGTCCACATCTGGGCTCCTGGGTGCAAGACAGGTAGGGACTTCTGTCAGAAAATCCAGGAGAGAGCCATGGGGATGACTAAAGGATTGGAGCATTTGACATATGAAGACAAGCTGAGAAAGCTGAGACCTGGAGAAGACAAGGCTGGAGACCTCAAGATGTATAAATATCTGATGGGGTAATAAAATTAAAGAAGAGAGAGACAGACTCTCCTCAGTAAATGCCTGCTGACAGGATGAGAGGCATTAGACACAAATAAAACACATGAAATTTTATCCAAATGTGGAAAAAACTTTCTATTGTGAGAGGGGTCAAACGCCAGAATAGTCTGTCTAGAGGGGTACTGGAATTTTCATTTTAAAACCTATTCAAAATCTCACTTGACATGACCCTGAGCAACCTCCTCTAGATGATCCTTCTTTGAGCAGGGGATTGGACTGGATGATTCTCAGACCTGTGTCCTATCACCAGCTACTCTAAGAGTCTGTGAATCCTGCATTGCTTCTTACACAATAGGTCTTTCTTGTGTCTTATTAACACCCAACTTGCAAGTGAACATTCAGCACAGCTGCAGGCTTCCAGAAATTCTTCCTTAGCAACTATGCCATCTGAAAATTCTCATAATTTTTTTTGAGTCCTGGGATGCTTTTAGTGTCATTGTCACAGATAGGAGCACAGGCCCTAGCGGACATCACGGGGACAAATCAGAAATTATGTCTGTTTAAAGATTGGAATACGTGGATTTCTTTTCTATGACATTTGGTACATCTGTCACAAAACAGGAATTGAAAGAACAAAATAATATGTTCCAGTAAATGTATGTTGGTAGTCTGAGTTAAAATACTGGCACAGTTTAGACATTTTAAAGGGAAAAGAAGACAATGAAAGAAGGGTTGTTCAGAGTTTCTTCCTCCTCCCTACTTCCCACAAAAAGCCCCACCCAATGTTTTCTAGGCTAGAAATATCCAAGAAAGGAATTAGAGACAAAAATCCCTGAATGTACTTTAGAAGACTATCTATTTCTCTTTCCTCCTTCACTGATAGGCACATTTTTTCCACAGTCAATTTTTTAACTCTGGTTTCAAGCACAGATGAAAATGTGTTCAGTCTGACTTGTTCTTCTGAACTGATGAGAATTCATTGGACTTGTTTTCACCTTCTGCTTTTCAATTTGTTTTTCAATTCTTTTTACCACCTGTTTTCAGAATCCTTAGAGTTAGGTCCCCCTCAAAAAACTTTTCCCTACTTAAAGAAAAATCACTGATTTTTACACACTTGCCAAAAATCCATGGTTCCATGTAGTCTCACCTCTTAGCAAGGCATGCATGAATTTTGACAGAAATATAAAAATGGACAAAGTTATGGGGATCCCGATCTAGTGCTGCAGATTAATATAGTTTTGTAAAATTTGCCTAGTTATTTTTGTTGTCAATAAAGTTTCACTACTTTGCTAGTCATGCTGATCTAAGCAGGTGGTGTCAAAACCTTTTGTTATGTAAAGCTAAAACACTGAGTAAAAGAAAAATACGTATGTTTGCTTCACATCTTCAGAACTGCTACAGGAAGCTCGAGTTCCTATAACTCTGGCAAATCCTAAATTTCTCACATTTAAAAATTAAGTCAGAAGAGAGCAAGCTGCTCTGGGTAGAGCTGGATGGAAAGCATTTCCAACGTAGTCAGCTCTCCCATACACTTCCACTAAGATGAGTTAGGACAAGAAGAAAAAAGAAAAGAAATGTAGCAGTTGCTTTTAGTCTGACTCAGGCAGTTTAATGGTGGCTGAATAAGCAACTTTTATTAGCTCTGAAATCTGCAAGTGTGTTTTCCCCTTTGCTCAGGGAAGAGTTTTATTTGTTACAAATAACTACAGTTATGCTTTGAAACCTCCAAAGGCAACAACAGTTTTCTTCCAATGTGTTGACTCAAGCTTTAAAAATTGTCTGAGGTCTGAAAAGAGGAGGTGCAAGCCACTAACCCCTATCCTGAGTGTTAATCCTGCCCTGAGAGCAGTCAAGGGTGGGAACAGAACAGCAACAGTCAAAACAGAATACTCATTTTGGGAGTTTTAAGCACATAGACTCATCATCTGCATTGAAACACAGAAGAGATGTTATTAAGGGCTAAAGTAGATTTGTCCAAGAAATATGACACTATAATCTGCAGTTATTGCAATTGGAACAAAAAAATGCTTACACCAATGTGTGCAATTTTTTCTTTTAAAATCATGCCAGTCAGCCAGATCTTCTGCCTTTTTTTAATTCAGGGTGAAGAAATCTGAACTTCAGAGAAAGGTTTCTGTGCTCATTTGTTTAGAATTGGAAGTAATAGGCTTTTCACATGGGCTCTCAAAAACAAAGCCTTTAGTGTAAGTTTCAGCCATTCTGCCCATCATCCTTTCTTTTGTGCTCTCCTACCATTGTGTACGACCTGTTCTGTAGCACCTGGTTCAGCATGGAGGAGGAGTACTGGACTGAACAGTGGATCCCAGCCTTCAGGTTGTAACTTCAGATCCCAGCTTCAGGTGTTGAGGAGCTGGATGAGGAGGAGAGAGCTGGGGAGAGTGATAAATCTGAACCCAAGCTGGTTTTGCAGACTGTCACTCCTGCACTGAAGAAGATACATGAGAAACTTTCCCAGCCCTGTTGTGGCATTCACTTCCAGGCTTCTGGCTGCAGAATGAGCTCATGTGTCCCTGTCTTGTCTGAGGGGGCTGTAGGTACAGCAGGACATTTTGGTGGAATGTTACTGCACAGTCATCTTTGTTCTTGTTGGGGGGTTCTTCTGCCTTTGGGAATGCTGTCTGCTTGCAGACCTTCCCCTCCAAGGGCAAGCTGCATTTCATTATGGTTTCCTACATATCTATCTACATTAAGAATCTACATGTATCTGAGCTGATACATTAAGAACATGTAGATTGTGAAGAAAATATTAAGAGCTGCTGTGTGTTTCTTCCCTGGCCTGAGGATCTGCAGGTGTGTTAGTGGTCAGGTCACCTGTGGTGAATGCAGTGTAGAAAGCAGTGAGGAACATGGTCTGTTTTATAAGAATGCTGAGATCAATGCCCAGGACTGGCAGGCAAAAACCAAGGTCGTTTGGGAGGCTTATGAAAAGGTTGAAAAGGTGTTCCAACTTACTCAGCAATTGAGGTCTCAGAAAAGAGCTGTGTTAGGATAAAACCAGCAGGCTAAAGAATGCCATTTTGTGTTTGCTGTTGCCACCCAGCAGCAGCATGTCAGTGGAAGCTTAGCCCTACAGTACGATAGAGGAGCAGCAAGTCAGCAACTGGAGAAAAGGGTAATTGCTTTGCCTGTCTGCTCCTGACCACGTACCTAAAGCATCCTGTGAAATATCTGTCCCTGAAGAACTCTAGCAGTGCAAGGAAAGCTGCCCGCTTTGCAAGGAAATGGTTAAAGCTGCGTGGGAGAGAGGAGGGCGGTGGTGAGCGGTGGGATGCTGCTCCCTGGTGGAAGCAGAACACCGGCTGATCTACCAGGCAAAACGCATCCTGGCGTTACCCGTTCTCAGTGCCAGCATGCTAAAAGCAGGAGTTTGAGCTGCCAGGAGTGGGATACTCTGCAGAACTATTAATCTGCTGGACTGCAGGTGGAAATGGGGGCTGCAAAACTGTTTCGAGAGGAGAGGACAGGACAGGACAGGAGTATATGTCAAATATAAGTCGAAGCTTAGGCCTGTATCTGACAGGAATTCCAAGAGACATTATTTCTGAGGTAAGAAATCAAAGAACTGATCACTGTGTTGGAAGTTGCTTGCTACAAAATCAGAGGCTAAGACATAAATATTCCTTTGATTGTAATTTCTGTTTTCTGTTCTGCTGTTAGGTAAATGACTACAAAAATAGTAGCCACTCTACTGACTACAAAAATAGTAGCCTATGAGAAAATATAACAGGCAACATATCACCTAATAAAAGAGTTTAAAAATATTCGTAATTTTTCAAGAAACAGAAGAAAGGTAGTCTGTTAGTAAAAGGTGATATAAACTCTCTTTACTGTGCTTCATTAATTGGTAAACTTATCTCTCAAGATTTGAGTAAAAGGCACAATCAATTCCTTTATCAATGGGAAACATTACACATAGCTAAATGGATGGGACAAACATACAAATGAATAAATGTTGAACTAGATATATATGTGTGTATATATATCTATATATATATATAAGATCTTGGATTTTAGAGTGCTTCATAGCATTAGTGCCTACAGGCAGTGAATAGCTCAACGTGCCATTACTCTTCAAATAAAAAGAAATATTTTTCCTTTAAATACTAAGCAGAGAAAAGAGGAATAAGCATTAAGTATTACACCCTTTGTCAGAGCTGAGAGTTACGTACAAAGGGCCTGAGTCAGCAAAACGCATAAGCACATGCTTAGTTCTATTCAGTTCTTTGGATATGTTTATGTATTTTGGTGAATGTAAATAGCATTAAGTATATGCCTATCATCTTCACTGGATGAAGGGTTTTTGACTTGTTTATACTTAGAAAGGGCTTGAGCAAAAAAAAAAAAAAATTGCCTGGGAGTAGCTCTTTCTAGTCCTGCTATCCTAAACCTCTTAATTTGGAAGTTTTAGTCACCCAAGGCAACCTCTGCAGTCTGTGCAAAGTAACTGATTTACTAAAATTTCCCACAGGAAAAAGAAAAGTCTTACATTATCCTATCCCAAAATATATGCTGGCAGAAAATTATATGGGAGGTGTTTAGGAGTAGAATACGTCACAAAACTGTAACTCCTGATTCTTTTGCCAGAGTGCCATTGTTTGGGTCAATATTTGCTGTACAAGTTAAGGCTGGCTGAGCATTAACATGAAATAAATGTGTCTTTTAGTGATATCTGCCAATATTTAACAGGGAGTTCACACAAACCTTTCTCCCTTGGCCTTTCATTAACTGTTTCAAGGACTTGTGTCCCTGGACACAGGAGACTCAGGGAAATGGAAATTTGGGCATTCCTTCTTCCCTTTCTTGCAACCAAAAAAGCAAACAACAAGCCAACACAAGGCAGATCTATTATCCCCTTCACCTTGTTTCAGAGTAGACTGAAAGCTTGGAGGAAGTTTGCTGGTGCAACAAAGCCCACCTGTACTTAGAGGACAAGGACAGACTTAGTATTTCTAGATATAGCTGGAATAATTCAGCCATTTTTATATGATTTTTAAATGATCTCTAAACTTAAAGCATCTTTATGGAGGCAATGCAATATGATTGGAGCAGTATGAACCTTGAGTAGTAAGAAAATCACTCCAAAATTCCATCTGTCTATGCGGTGCTATTTCTAGCTGGACATTCAGAGAAACTCCATCCTGCTGTGGACAGATGCATTTTATTTTATGTGGTTTGTGGTAATGGTGGCTGGGAGAACCAGGTCATCCACAGCCACTGCAAGGCCAATGTGTCTGCCTTCACCTTTCAATTCCTAGATCCTTGCAGGACCCTCATCTGCTTTTTTTCTCAGCTTTCCAGTTGTTGAACAGTAAATTATGTCACCAGAAATTAATATTAGTTACCCCTTGTACAAAAAAGGAAAATCATAATTTATATCCTTTACATTATTACTCGTGTTCATCCAAAGGAATTTAGAAAATGGATTTTCAATTTATGTAAACAAGACTAATGAAGAAGTTGTTTTCTGGAGGTGAAGGTTTTCTGAGCTGTTTTCTGCTCCTTCAGGGCCCACCTGATACTGCTGAGAGATGTCTAACAGCTCTCTATTAAACTATACTGTCATTCAAATTCAAATGTATATTTTCCACATCTTTTCAATGTCATAGTTTTCTATTAACTGATGAATGGGTTTTTCTATTTTATCATTGGTGGCTTTGGAAGTTACACAGGAATTATTTTCTTCTCGAAAAAAGTTGCCTTTCATGCAGAGAGATGAAATTCCATTGCAAGGATAATTCCTGTACTGTGAGTCAGGTATTGCAAAGTAAAATGACCATTTTTTAAATTACTTAATTCTGTAAATGAAGAGCAAATGATTCAAGAAATGTCCTTGAGAAAATGAATGTGTGCACATCCACAAGTCATTTGCACAAAAAGTACATGCAAAGTAAAAGTAAAAATTCAGTTTAACTTTTCCCTGTGTTACCACATGGTGGCCACATAACCCCAGCCATGCGGGCTGCTGCTTCAAGAACCCTGAGAAACCCTTGATAGTAGTTCCTGTTTTCCATACACCTCACATGTCTAAGGACTTGATCCACTCTAAAGACTCCTATGCAAGTTCTACAAACTTCCTAGCATCTCCTAAAAACTCAGGTAATATAATTCCGCCTACTATGTAGTCTGATTATTGGTAATTTAGACAGAAACTAGATTTAAACAAAATACCAGAAGCACAATCATAATTGAATGAGAATTGAAAAAAAACTTGTAGAAATACCCAAATTCAATTCTTCAAGTTCTTCAGAAAATTAGTGAATTTAAAATAAATTATGATCTTTCAATATTACTTATATTTTACTTGTAACAATGACATGTAACACAAAGGTCATAAATGTATTAACAATGCATTCATTACATCAGTTTCTTTACTAAAATTGGTTTAATTTAAAACAAATGTCATATTTGATCTGTGGAAATATTTCTTCAGCAAACTAAACTCAACTCTGATGCAGAGTTTACAGAGGGCAAATTTTTCTATTTACCGCAGTGTTCTCCTGGTTTAGTCTCCAGTATTACACCCAGTGTCCCCACTGGGAGCTGGGGATTTGGGTTCTCTAAACACCTCCCACAAGAATAGGACCAAAAGGGTTTGATACACATCACCTGCTCCCCTGGGATGCCTGGGAAAGGCTCAAGAGCCTGACTTCAATCAGTTGTCAAAACACATGTCAAAATTCATAAAGGATTACATGTGAAGGCCAAATACATAGAAAATAAGGGGAAGTCCACCTGTCAGGTTTTTAACTAGGACCAATTTGAGATTATCTGTATTTCCCCCAGGAATCTTTTGACACACCAAACAGTGAATTAAACACACTGCCATGGAACTTTGTAAGAACTGGGAGTATAATGCCACGTACATCCAGTATCTGCTTCAAGCAGGTTATGCTTCAAAGGAGGCCTCTAGCTGAGGGACAAGAACTTACTAGTGGTCATCCTTACTGCATTATGAAAGAAATCCTTTGGTCAAGAACCTGCCCCTGAGACTGAGTGGAGACTTGAAGTAACTGAACCCTATCTCGCATGAGGCACTGTGGCAACATCTGTAAAACAGTGTTTAATATTTTTTGTACAAACCCCAAAATCTTTTCAGGTTTAGTCCTTTTTTTTTTTTTTTGGGTATAATTAAGTATTGAAACTTTCAATGCAGAGCAAATACTTCTCTCAGTATACCTTTTTTTCATTGGAAATGAATTAGAAATGGTGAGTTAGTCACAAAGTCTGAGAAGCCATCTGACACAAAATTGGAGAAATTGCTGCCTTAAAAACAACCTTATTTAAACTTATTAGAACCCTTTAGGCTTCAATACTGTATCATAAAAGCATCAGTAGGAAGAGCTTTCAGAAGGGCTGTCCAGGTTTGTCTTAACTTGGGCAACCCGTTGGAGATGATCCTGCTTTAACAGAAGCCTCTTCCAAATTCCCAAAGCAAACCATAGCCAAAGCAATGTCTACCCTGAACTCCATAGTTTGCAGAATCATAGAAACATCATGATTGGAAAAGACCTCCAAGGTCATCCATTCCAACCTTTGACCGCCCACTACCTCAGCAACATGACCATGGAACTGAGAAACATGTCCAGTCATTTCTTTAATAGTTCCAAGGATGGTGATTCTATCATATTCCTGGGAAGTTAGTTCTAATACTTAACCACCTTTTTAGTGAAAAAAATTTTCCTGATGTCCAGCCTGAACCTCCACTGGCACAACTTGAACCTATGTCCTGTCACCCTGTTGTTGGTTGCCTGGCAGAAGAGGGTGACCCCACCTGGCTGCACCCTCCTGTCAGGCAGCTGCAGAGAGTGATGAGGTCCCCCTGAGCCTCCTTTTCTCCAGGCTGAACACCCCCAGCTCCCTCAGCTGCTCCTCACAGCACTTGTGCTCCAGAGCCTTCCCCAGCTCCGTTGCCCTTCCCTGGACACGCTCCAGCCCCTCAATGTCTCTCTTGCACTGAGGGGCCCAGAACTGAGCACAGCATTGGAGCTGTGGCCTCAGCAGTGCTGGGTACAGGGGGACGGTCACTGCCCTGCTCCTGCTGGCCACACCTGGCTGATCCAGGCCAGGATGCCATCGGCCTTCTTGGACACCTGGGCACACTCTGGATCGTGTTCAGCTGCTGTTGACCAGCACCCCCAGGTCCTTTTCCACCAGGCAGCTTCCCAGCCACTGCCCCCAGCCTGCAGCACTGCCTGGGGCTGTTGTCACCCCAGTGCAGGACCTGGCACTTGGCCTTGCTGAACCTCATACAATTTGCCCTGGCCCTGTGATCCAGCCTGTCCAGAGCCTTCCTGCCCACCAGCAGATAAAGATTCCTGCCCAACTTGGTGTTGTCTGCAAAATGACTGAGAGTGCACTTAATCCCTTGGTCCAGATCATCAACAAAGGTGTTAAAGAGGACTGGCCCAAGTACTGAGCCTTGAGAAACATCCCTTGTGACCAGCTCTCAGGTGGAAGTAACTCCATTCCCCATCACTCTCTGGGCCCAGCAATGCAGATGTTTATAAACCAGAAAAGAGCTGTAAGGTGCCAGGTTCTCTAGGAAAATGCTGTGGGAGACAGTACTGAAGGCTTGACTAAAGTCCAGAGAGACTACATCCACAGCCTTTTCCTCATCCACTAGGCACGTTACCTGGTGAAAAAAGGAGACCAGATGGTGAAGCAGGACCTGTCTTTCACAAACTTGCTGCCTGGGCCTGATGTCCTGGTTGTCCTGTAGGTGCTGCATGATCTGCTCCAAAATATTCCCTGGGAATATTCCCTGGGACAGTGAGGAAGCTAAGGGAGCAGGATGCAGATTTGACACACTGAGTCTTGTCAAAAGAAATGTTATTTCATAGCAACATCTCATCCCCACTGACCCATGACTTACTGCATGGTACCTATGCCCAAGTCTGCTGACAGGGCCCTTTCCCATTGCCATTTTGTGCTACAGTCCTTCCAAGGGGATTGCAGCTTTTGCAGAAAAATACAAATACACTGTCAACACTGACACAGTAGTCTCCTTCCTCATTGAAAAGAGGGCAAACTCTCACCTAGGTTAAAGTAGAATGTAGGATCAGCCCAGGTCCCCAGGTGGGTGAGCTAGCCCAAAATTCAAGTACCTAGAGAACCAGCTGGTAAGGACACACTAAGTTCTGTGAATATATTTTTCTGTGTAGAAGTATAGACTAAAGCACCATGTTTAAAAACATGTTGGTAGCTCCTCAAGGAAAAGAGATCACGCACAGAACAAATTCTGCTGGATGTAGTTATTCAGCCATGGAAGTGAGGACAGGGAACTTTCAGCCAGAATGGGCACACTGTGGATGATTTCTGCCATGTCACAGAGCCAAATCCATAATGCCAGAAAAACATCACCGAGGATCTATCATCCCACAGCTTCCCACAATTTTCCCCAGGATTTTTGCACCAGGTTATAAAGTCATGGGATTTAGAGCAATGAGAAATTCAAGTCCTTTCTGAAATGCCTTCATAATAATGAGCATTGTCTCAGTAAACTGCAATCACATCTTGCATATTTCCAAGAAAATGCCTTCATTGAGAAGAGATGCATTTCAGGGAAATACCACTCTTGTTTCAGGTTGCCCCTTTGTGTGTTCTGTAAATCTTCAAAGTGGTTGTGACTATAATTCATCTGGGCCGTGGGCAGAAGGAGACATTTCTCCCAAGAGGGGCACAGACTACATGTGTGTGTGGTCCAAGGGAAAGCAGCTTTAATCACACGCTGAGAGTAATAGGCATTGTACTGTGACTAAATTTACTGTGCTTTCTGGCAGGCTCTTTCTGAAGGGAGAAGTGGCGCATTTCAAGCTCTGATCTTTGTTTTGTCTGTAGATTTTCACTCTTTCTATACTAAATTGATACTAAGGGCCTGATCTTCACAAAATAGGCCCAAAGTCAGCATCTACTTTTGCGAACTCAAGTACCTAGCACATGTGCGTCTCAGTGCAGAGCAGAAGTGACTCACAAAGAGCTCTGGACACGTGGCTCTGCAAAGTCCCTTTTTGCTTTCATGTGTGCTAAAGATTTTACACAACTGTAGTTACATTTCTAAGAATAAGATACTGGCTGTTAGTTCAGAGATACATTTTATTCTCATCTCATTGCCAAAGGCAACTGAAGTATTGAAATACAAGCACGGTGCCAACTGTGCGGTTAAATTGAAGTCACCAGCTCAGCTTTTCTGCAGATTTAATTGGCAAGACAGCAGTCTTTCCAGATCTTTTCAGATTTGGTCATCTTCTTTGCACAAAATTAAGAGAATTAAGGCCAAATCCAAGCATAAAATAATACCATAAGACCCTCACTGTCCTCATGAAATGGACAAACATGACATGTTTTCCTTCAGTTTGATTTACACCATCAGCATTTGGAAGCACAGTCATTGTTTAGCCAAACCTGCCAAATGTTTTCTATTTAATTACACAATGCAACCACAGAGTCTCCTAGGAAAAGATCTCTTGTTTATTTATTTACTTAAGTTGATGAGATACTACCAAATGACTGGACATAATTCTCAGGAAAAAGAAATACTGAAGAAGCAGTATTTATAAACAAGTAAGAAAAAGGCAGTCATATGGGTTGTGGGTTTTTTTTTTTTAATTTGAGAAGAAGAAAGAAGGAAGGGCAGAAAAGAGGACTGAAACTTTGTATTTTATTCACCATAAGTACAAATATCTATGGATTAATAGGGCTGAACAGTTGTGTGTCATTTTATGTTGCAGACATCAAGCAAGGGATGTGTAACATGCTTTCTTAGTCTTTCTACTCTCCATCTGTCCTGCCCTGCTCACTGTCTGTCACAGCCAGTCCATCCTGTCAGTCTGGAGTTTGGTTTTATTTAGTTCTGAAGAGAAGGTGTCTCACTGTCACAAGATGTAACTAAAGTGATTAGTTCAGATTCTTTCAAAGGGAGATTGTACTTTTATGAATAAAAATATCATCTGAAATTGCATTACCTTGAGTCATAAGTAAATCCTTTAGGGCATAAACTGATCACCAACAGGCTTGACAAAGGAATGTCTTCAGGCAGTGTATTATTGCTAGTGATGAGTGATAAGTTATGTTATTTCTATACAGAAGTACTGACTTGCAGTCAAAATGGCCTTTTAATTTATTAGAACACGACAAGGAAGAAAAAACTATAATATCTTTCCAAGAAAGACAGGCTCTTGTACACAATGCAACCACTCAGAGTTAACAAGGCAGTGGGCACAGTGCTGGAGTCACTTTTCAGACAGCAGACAGTTTTCAGATTTAAAGGAGCATTATAAAGTAATCTTAAATTTAGAGAACTAGAGAAAGAAAACCTGCTGATCAGAAAATTTAACTCTTTCCTCCTTCAAAGATATTCCCTTCAAAATGCAATGCATCTCCTCTTGCTTTCCATTGTTTTTCTGGTGGGAAAGGCAGCTTGACCCTATTAATCCCTTCTCTCATGCTTTGTTTTAAACAGGTCTTGAGAACTTCAGGATGAGCAGTTCCACTCCTCACGATCACATTGCCTCTTGTCAAACAAAACATCTTCTCAGCGGTCTGAGGGTGCTTGTCTCCCCTTGAAATTCCTAGCAAGAGAAAAATAGACTCACCCACTGTCAACCAGAGGCTTCTCAATGCCCATAACTGCTCTGTGACAGCTGGGTAATGAAAGAAAGCCAATATTTTCAATGCAAAAATGGTGGACCTCCATACAGCATGGCTACTACCCCAGAGGGTGGGCTGCTGGACATCTCCAGGGAGGGGGTAGCCAGGCTTCAGTGTCTGAACTGATGCATTAGTGGAGGTGGAGGTGGTGTAGAGGGACCTTGTGCCCTCAGACCCTCGGGGCTCTCCCCACCTGTAATGGTGACAATACACAGAGGTGTGTCCCCCAACAGCAAAAAAAGGGGTAAAAAACTGGGGGGTGGGAGAGCAGTTTATGAGGGGATCCCAAGACAGCACCATGTGTGGGGTAAGCTCGAAGCCTGGAGGGAGAGCTCACCAGACCCCCTAAATACAGACTCATGAGTCCAAACCTCCCCAATTTTGCTCCTTCATGTGCAATTTCCTGAGAAAGGGTGTATCATCCTAAGTGTTTTTAAATAGTTTATACATCCCTCATCGTTATTTTAATTTTAAAATGTTCTGCAGAGCTAATTATTTTTAATGTGGCTTAAAAAAAAAAAAGGTGTGGTAGAATAATATTTTTAACTCTAGCAATTGAAATTCAGAACTCTTATAAAATTACCAACAGTCTTTCAAATTGCAGTTCAGAAAGAGTTATTTCCTTTTATGACACTCACTCCCTTCTTTATATAATATTTAACCCATGGTGCTGTAAAGGTTGTAGGAGCTGCATACTTTGGAAGGTTTACTCCTCATGCTGCTGTTATGACACACAAATAAGTGACCGAGTAAGTAAGTAAAGCTAAATAAATGAGGCTGGAGAAACACAAGCCAAAGTGAAGTATAGCTTATTCTTAATCCTGACTCTTTTGGGGCACTTCTTTGTGAGAATACTGAAGTAGCTGAAGATCCCTTCAAAGAAAAGCTAGTTATAGAAAACTTATCCCCAGTGCTCATGTGATCAGGTAATGTACCTGATTCACACAAACAGGTAATCCACAGGCCGCACTCTAGACTGTTAAGTGGCTTTAACATAAACTCCTAATGCAGAGGGCTGGAAAGCAGATAAAAGCTTCATTTGTCTTCTGAGCCCTCAACGAAAATCTGCCCATTATAGAGTGCAGACCTGTGTGAAGGCTCCTGGTGCCTTTTTGATGTGGGAGACGGTGTGCTTTTGGCAGGGAGTCAATGACTGGCACGCCGCTGCCTCGCCTCGCCCACTCCCCGTGGCAGACCAGACCCTGGGCAGGGGCTTTGCTCCATCGCCTGGCGGCAGCCAGCCCAAAACCATCTCCATGGGGGGACACGTCCCTTGGTTCACAGATAGGGAGGGCAACAAAGGTTTGCTTATGGCTCCCGTGAAAAATAGTTTTTTTGTGTAAGGATATTTATCATCCGCTCATGTCATCGTTCCTGGGTTTCTGGTGACAGTTGTGGCATGGACAGCGTACAGAGTCTTTTATCTGTGAACGTTAACATTTCTTTGAAGACTAAGCATGAAATATATTACAACAAGTTTACTGATAGAGGAGCTGGAATGACTTCATAAGAGTAGAGGATCACAGAAAGAGACACATAACTGTTTGCAACCTCTGTTTAGAAAATAAAGCAATGTTCAAAGCACAAAACTAAACAAATTTTGCATTTGTTTCAGAGGTCTGAAGCTGGGACCCAATCCACTCCTCAGAGAAGCCAGCAGGAGCCTTCCCATTAACTTCAATAAGCTTTTCATCCACTCTCCACGTGGTCTTAAGTTATTTGTGATTAAAATTCTTTCCTTCCTTACTGATAATGCAGCCAGGTTTGGGTGAAGCTGGCATGCATACATGCTGTTACAACCTGAGACATGAGCTTCTAAAGGGGATGCAGGTACCCAGAGCCACTTTCCTGGGAGCAGGGACCACTGTTTTTTCCCAGATGGTTTTGTTGTGGTGGGATACTGGCAGGCCTTGCATCTACCCTGCCTTCCTGGAGCTTCACGTTCTCTCATGGTTCAGGAGAAATTTTATTACAAATCTTGATTTTTTTTCAAGTCTTGTTGATACTTGCTGTTTTCTTTGAATGCCAGTTGTTCTGGGAATAAGTAAACCATCAGGTTGGAACACCCTAAACATCAGTCTCAAACTGAATGGTTTTGTTGTATCTTTTAAGTACTGGGCCATAAACCAAATTGTGAGTAACAAATGCCCATGACATCTAGCCAGCCCAAATCTGGCAATGTGATTTTAATCTCTAAATATTAGCATTTAAAAATATGTTTCCTGTCTACTAGGAGTACTTGTTAAAGTTTGGGGCAATTTGTGCTGTTGCTGGTGCCATTAAAATATTGGAAGTATGTTTCTGAATGAAATTAAATCATTACTTTGCAATTTCTAGCTGCTGGAAGCAAAAACCCACATGGGCTGCATGCCACTGAGATATGCTACACCAGCTCTGCAGTCTTCAAACCCCCCATAGTTTTTCATGTTTGCTGGTATGGGCAGCCCACCCAGCATAAAAAGGACTTGCAAACGATTTTAACAGACAAGTATTGTGTTGACTAAGGTTTCCAGTGCTAAACTATGCAGAAAGATTTAGACAAATTTTTTCCCTATGGTAAAATGCATATGTGAGTTTAAAGAGGAAGAAAAATGAAATGTGTTATTTATAGCTTGAAATATCCATAATATTACACACATGTGTATTTCACTTAATCCCTGTTTTGATAAATGCCCACTCTGCTAAACACCTAATGTACAACAGGATGTGGTTCCCACTTAAATTAGCAGATGCTATAGTTTCTGATTGCTAATGATGGACCTGTTTGCCAATAAAAACAATTGATGGATCAGCATGTGTGAGCTACTGAACCTCAGCAAAAGCCCAAACTAATAAGAGAGAGACAGAAAAATGCTTCAGGTCACAGTCAGCAGATGGGAAATGGCCAGATGTCTGTCTGGGGCAGGGAAAGTGCAGCATGTGTTTAAGTATATATCTATGTTTTCATATGGCAGCAACCACTGGGAAGTTCAAATACTTGGACTAACCAAAGCAATGGTTTTGAAGTTTACTTTTGCATTTGGGGAACAAAAATAAACCAAAAGGATAGATAAATCTCTGCATCCGAAAATTCAGCTATCAGATACAGCTGATACAGGAACAGAAATGCATATTACATGCAATTTAGAACTCAAGAAATAAACTCTGGGTTTTGCAAGCGGACAAAAGCTACGTTAGGTGATTTTGGCAACATAAGATGCCATCTGCGAGCAGCAGAAAATGAAATCACATTTTAACTTTCCCTTATAATTCTATTAAGCAGGACATGTTATAAAATGTAACATGTCTAAACAACATTTTTGCAAATCTTTGTGACACAGAAAAAAATGGAGAAAGTTAGCTAAAAAATTATTGAATTGTGTAATTTCTAGAAAAGAACCACGTGATATGTTTACATATTAAAAGCTAAGCTAGCTAATTTCCTAAGCATACAGGCAGTAAAAGTATGATTGGAAATGTCACAATTTTTTTAATCACATGCTACTGCAAGGTTTTACAGATCATATATCTCTGAGTAAAATAAATAGATCCTCCTTATTTTTCACTGAAGAGACATTCAATTCTGCCCAGATTAAGCAACCTGGTAATACTGTCTCTGAGAGAATTATTCATCAGCTAAAAGATATGCAGGTGCTTAAGTGTCTGACTGGACTGGGGCCTATAAGGCAAAATTAATTATAAATAGAAATGTACTCGTGGATTGAAGCAATTTGAACATTTCATTTAACTACTCTATAAATGGAATTTTCCTGTGTATAGTTCAGAGCAAGAATATTTTTCCATGGGGAAAAATCCAGACCTCACCAGAGTCAATGACCACCTTTCCACTCACTTTGGTGGGTTCTGGATCAGTCCCCAGCTGCGAGCTGGGTACGTCTGCCTGGCAGTGCCAGCCCTGTGCTTGGCCCTAGGCCGGGGCATTCTCAGCTGAAGGGTTGTGTTGAAGGACCTACAATGCTCAAAAATTGAAGTTGCCATGAAAAAAATAGCTAAATAGCTGTGTTTTTTGATGTCAGCATCAAGCAGAAAATACAGGAGTCTTTCTTTTGAGGAGTTCCCCTAACTCCCTAGGACATTTGGATGCATAAAAGTGCATAAAAGCCACAGCAAGAGCAAGATGCAGCAGGGGGCCATTTTTGCCAAAACCTTGATTTCTGCTGTTGTGCCCAGAAAATGGGCTCTAATATATCTATATAGCAGTGGCAGGAACTGCCAGTAGGAAGTAGTGACAGTGCTGGAAGGCAAGGAGAAGGAGGAAAACAGGAGATACCTGGCTGCAAATGTATTCCTTGGATGGTACAAACAACACTGGATGCAGTATGATATGGATACACCCTCACTGTGAAGAATGTTGTCAAACACCCTTTTCCGGGTGTTTTCTCCTGCCTACACACCCTTTTACCCAGGTAATATCCTTCTTATTCAGAATCTACAGCTAAGACAGTTGTAGGACAGGAGCCTGTATACTGACTTTCAAAAATTTTCCAAAAAACCCACCCCATGAATCCTGTGGTGTGTGTGCTTTGTGTCATGCACGATATTACATCTAAAATATACGCCACTCACTCATTAAAACGTCGGAAAGAAAGGTAGAGGTTATTCAAGCACAAGAGAGCTCCTGTTCAATGGTTTGACTGAACAACAATAGAAATCTGCACCTGCACAAGTTTCTGCCAAAACTGATCTCACACAACTGTTGATCTTGATTAAATTCATTAGGCTGGGAAAGATGGATTTCTATACATCTTATTGTGCATGTTTTATGGGTTATGCTCCTGGGTGGAATATAAGGTGGTTTTTGTTCAGGAGACAGTAGGAAAATCATGCTGAGACCCAGGCCTGCTTTAGAATTCAACATATTCAGCAAAAACTTTGGCCAGGACTTATTTTGGACTTCAGTAAAACTCTATTATAGGAGTTTCCGTAGGTTTAAAGGAACTGTCTGAGAGTTTGTATATATTACAAATCCTATTCTGTACAGATTTTGCCTGCAGTAGCAAAGCAGCAACATTTTTCAACGATTCTGGCTTAAGTTATAAAGCTCTATCCTGGAGCGATGAAATTAGAAAAATATTTTACAAAACCAGAGCACAGGTCACATATTTGCAATATCTTTCTTTAGCATTAGCCGTCTTTGAAAGAAGTTTTATGTCACAGCTGCACAGCACACATTGACTAGTTGCATCTAAAATATGGAAAATAAATCACAGGTTTGTCTACACATTTGGTAATGTAAGGAAAAACAGCAGGCTTTCCTTGATGATATTTATTCCTCCCTTCTACCTATGTTGTGGAGATGTATCTTTGTATATGTATATACAGACATACAGAAACATACAAATCTAATTTCTGCATTTTCACTTTCCTTTGATTTACTGTTGTGCAAACAAAAGGCTTGAGAACTGATTACAATCTTACTAAGTTAATCAGGCTGTTTATGTCAGTAATTAATCAATGTTGCCTGTAAAGGCTTACAACCTGCCCCAAGGTACATAATTTGCCCTTGTCTTTCACTTTGCATCATCATTTGCATCCTTACAAAGGGAGTGCAGACACGTGTGTGGCTGTATTCTCTGTGCACCCTTCACTCATTTTGGGCAGAGGTGTTATGACAAGCGAAATCTCTGGTCAGTAGAAACATGAAACTGAAATAATACAGCAAGACTAAGGAACTTGGCATTGCTTGGTGTGAAATGGGAGAGTGGTTTTGCCCATGTCCTGGTGAGCAGAGTCCCCATCTCACTGAGTTGCCCCTGGGAGTTCATGTCAGCCCCTCTTACCCACATGGCTCACACAGCTGTGCTCTGCCAGAGGAAGGAATCTTCTGTGGCACAACTTGTGGAGAGCTCTGACTTGTTCCAACTATGTTGAAGTGCATCTATGGAAAAAACAAAGCAGCTCTCTCGGGCTGATGTTCTGGAACTGAGAGCCATGGACATGTTTTGCAAATGTGTGTGCCTAAGTGTGCATGTGTTTGTGTACACATGGGTGTAGGCTTACGGAGCTAGAAACAAGATGTCACAAGAGCGGATTAACAGAGGACATTGCTGAATGTATAACAGTCCTGCTGAGCTTAGAGCAAGCTGTTTAAAAAGGAATTATTTTAATGTAAGGCAACCCTCTCTGAGACAGAACATGGCTTGAGAATAAGCAATGATATTATTCAACACTCCATACTAAGGCAGTACCCTCCCTGCTATAAGAATGTCTTTTAAAGCTGGATTTATATGCCCATTCAAACTGAACTTTGGGCAGAGTGGGTCAAGTGGAAAAGGATAAGATCTAGCAGTGAATTTATGGCCTTTTCTAAAGCATGTTCTGAAGTGATATCTGAATTGAATAATTGTACATACAGATGAAAATTTTCTTTGCTATTTTCTGCTATTCTTAGCTAAAGGTAGGATGAGTAACCCTGAGATGGGGCTTGTATCTCCTCATTTAATACAGAGGATTACACAACTGAGGCATGCAAGGTGCTCAACGTTCAGACAGCGAAAGCAAGGGTGAGATAATTCCTATATTGTGGTGCAACTAATTATGTCACCTGGACTGAGCCTGACCAGGCATTCGAGAAAGGCTTCACCCTAAACCTTAATGTACTCACTGTGAAATGTGAGGAGATTGTGGACAAGCAAAGTGAACTGGCATTTTTTTGGGTTCTGGCCTGTGAAGAGTCCACAGGACAGTGCACAACACTCTTGGTCAGAGGAATCAGAGGCAGAGCCCCATTCCCAAGGGGCAATGGACATGATCTCATTGTACTCGGAGATAAAACCTCCACTGACTCTAGTGGTGCAGTTTTATCCATGTGCAAAAGACAATCCAGCAGTGACACTCACACTGTAGTCATGATGTAGATATGGAAAATCAACATATTCTCAAGGCAATTTCCATAGTCTTAGCATATGGCCCATGCACTGAGCCCTTATTTGGGTCAATGAGAGCTTTTCATGCAGAACAAGCCAAGAAAATGTGCACAGTCTGTGCCTAAGAGGGGGCAGATGCCTGCAATAGCTAAATATTTTAACGGGAGAAACACACTTGAACAAAGGAGCTAAGTGCATAAGCCTGGGCAGGTTTTATTGAAGGCATTAATTTACACAAGCTGTATGATTGTGTTCTCATGAAATCTGTCACGCATAATTACTAAAGATGTTAATAAATAGTCAGCAAATCAGAACAGCTGGTTATGATGATACCCAGGTTTTCTAAGAAATGACAGGCTTTAACCTCATCACCATTAATACTGTGAAACATACTCTGGCCAGTGCATGGATGGGATATCCTAAATAGATGAATATCCACTGCACCCCCTGTCCTGGATAGTGCAAAAAGGCCTAAGGTTGGCATTTTCTTTGATGTGGATCTTCCAACATAATTGCCTTTAGTTGAAAAAATAAAACCCAAAGCAAATCCCTATAAATGATGCAAAGGGAAGAAGGGCTTATGTTTTCCTTTGAAGTTATGTGAGATGTTCAGATACAGAGATTGATGCTGCTTGAGAATGTGGCTAGTATGTAGCTGCAGTCAGTTTTCACCACTTCTTTGATAAGAGTGATCTGTTGAGCCTATATTAAAACCACAGTTGGGTACAAAGAAAAATTCTTTTTTTCTGTATATGATATCAGAATGTTTTTATACCTTATTTACCTAAAATTATCTTTCTTCACCTTTTGCCTGTTTCAACTAACACTTTGGAAGTCAGTTGAGCAAACTGTGTGTATTGCAAAGACCAGAATACCCACTCTCTGCATTTCTTGTTTTATTAATTACTGATATATTTGTTCTGAATTTCCTCCCATACAATAACATTTCTGCAGGGCTCTCTGTGCCCATGATTGGCATGCTAATGAAGTGTGGCTACTCATGAGCTGCTCAGGAAGTTGTGCTTGTCAATATATGTTATACGTCAGAAACCTGCTGGTTTGGAGAAGAACCAAAACTGGGGATAATGTATCGTTACGGCTGGCTGGCAGGTTGGCACCTGGCAAGGACTTAAAATTCCATCAGCAAATAAGGACTGACATTAAATTCAGGGGCTAAAATTCACATAAGCATCATACAAAGCTCTCCCTCTGACAGGCTGTCTTTCCCAAGAGCTGTATTCCATGCTCAGCCCATGCTGCCCTACGCTTCCCTTAATGCTATTGCTGCTATGCTGTGAATTTCCTCTACACATTAAGATAGGTGAGATGAATTGTCTGTTAAAAGTTTATTCCTCTCTATTAGCTAAAACAGAATCATTAGCTCTGATATTAGCTCCATATCATAAAAAAGACAAACCCCATCCCCTTAGACCAACAGATAATTATGCTGACAAGGCAAAACACACTCAACAGGACCATTGTGACCATTGCAGATCTGGCTGAGAGACTGAGCTGGTTCAGCCAGCTGGGTATGTGGTGCTGGGAGTCCCAAAAGCAGGAGAAATCCCTACTCATGATGCACTGCCCACCCTGGCAAGCTCTCCCTGTTGCCTATAACCATTCAGTCCTGAGGCCACTAAGGACACCACCAGGAAGCCCACAACTTCTGCTCTCCGCAGTGTAACCCATTCTGAAACCTTCCTGATCTTCCATGTTCTGCAAGGTTCCCTCCTATCTGTGAGGTGTGTGACAGCCCAGTCTGCCTCTCTCCTTAGGACAGTGCCCATTGCTCCAGACCCCTTGCAGGCACTTCCCTCTCCTCCTTCCTCTCTCTGACATTACCTCCAGCAGGGGCTTTGTCACGCTCAGAACTGAGCTGACGATTTTGGTGGCAGCTGCCTCTCCATGGCATGAAAAGCCCCAGCACTGCCATGCACAGCATCCACTGTCCCACCCTGCCGCCAGTAGCCCTGGCCTCTGGAGCAGACCCATGCCAGCCCCTCAGCTGGACTTCGTGGAGAGCACCAAAATCCTCGGGAATAAAACCCAGCCTGCAAATCTCAGACATGACAGATTGTAGCAACTGACTGTGAGAGTATCCAGCCTCCTTTGCCACCGACAGCAGCAGCAGCAGCAGGGCAGCATGTTTGGAGCTAACAGCAGGCCCCCATGATAAAGGTCCCTTCCAAATGTCAGCCTGTCATATCCTGGTGGGAGAAGGACTAAAAGCATTTCAAGGGAAGGAAAGTGTTTGTTGGCACGTCGCATACCTCAGGATGCTTATTATAAAGTGCTTCTTTTAGAGTGTAGCATTTTAATTTTTGTGTTTATATATAATTCCTGAAAGGTAAACTCCTGCATTGTAGTGTTTGACTGTAAAATTTTCTCTTTTTTTCTGCAAAAAACCCCATATTTTGCATGTTCTGTTTTGTCTCACTTTTTCAGTTTTTAAGGGCTCCAAAATATTTTCTGGTGTCAGAGCCCACATTACATTTTTTCATTTTAAAATCTGGAGAGAAATTATGACAAATAAAATACATTTGTGATGATCTTCCCACCTGCAGTATTGCTTAAAACTTTCCAAATGTCGAAAAACAGGACAGGCAGTGTCATTTTTTCTTCTTAAATCTGTGCTGACTGCTGAGAATTTTATCAAGAATGATGTGAAGAATGATTAGACTGAAAAGCTTCATGGTTTCCACTCATGAACTGCAAAGAAATAAAGTAAAGGGGCTCATTATTTCTCTTCCCACATCCATCATAGTGATTACTGCACTCTGAAAATTGGACAGCCAGGCCAAAGTACAAAGTTTCTTTTTTTTAACCATTCTCCATATTACATGTGATTTTATACCATCCCAGAACAGGACTAAACAGAACCAACACAAATAAATTGTTCATTAAGAAGACTGTGAGATCAAATTTACTGTGAAATCAGTAATTAATTTTTTTACTTTAAAAGCAGTAAGCAGACAGAATATCAAATGACATAGAAAGCAAAGTGGAACTCCTTGTGGAAGCTCAGAAAAAACTACTAAAGGGAAAAAATTTGATTTGAAAGCAAAAAACACAAAATGAAGCACATAACTTGTAATGAGAAGACACTTTGGAAAAAAATAAACCCAAGGATTTGATCTGGATCCAGTAGAGACAATTTTTAGTGGAACAAGAATAATTTTACACTGGTCTTTAAATTGACAAGTTCAAATTATTAATTTAAAAAATGTCCATGTTTTGTGGCCACTTCTATCACTGTGTCCTTATCTCCAGATGTGGAAACACACCCACCTGCTATGTGTGTGCTTTCCTACTTCATCCCCCATGGGGCAGGTTCTCCTGCACTATCTTAAAGCAAATATTAGTTAAGTTTATGAGGCTGCTTATTTCACTGTAACTTGTGAATGATTAGTCAATGAAAAATCACTGCCTGGAGAAAGCAGATGACTGTTGAATGAGTTGAAAAACTGTGGCCAGTGAAGTCTAATACACCTAGAAGCCAAGAAAGCAATGATCAAACCCTGGTGCCCTGCATTGTCTTGTAACTTTCCCCATGTCCTGCCTCTCAGACACCCTGCCATGCTTTTATGGAGGCACATGAGCACACAGACTTTCCTCACTGAAATGTGAATTCCAATATTTTCTGCCTTTCATTAAATAAATCTAGGAGTCCTAATTCCCTGTCTTCTCTGGTGAGCCCATGCTACTTAAAGCACCAGCTCTGTACACTCCCTGAGTTCACTCATAAATCTTTTAGTGACAGAAATAGCTGCAGAAACATCTTGTATCACAATCTGAACAATTAAAGTTTGTTCTAAATTTGAAAAAATTCTTAGAATGCACTTACTAGGGCTATATTAAAAATGCAGAGCTACTTATAAAAATACATGAAGACACAAAAGATCAGCATATAAATGATACTTCAGTTTTCAAATATTTCTTTTTAAAGAAAACCATGCTTCATGAGCTAGGATGGTGCCAGGTGAACGCAGATCAGAAGCAGCGCTGCAGAAACTTCTGTACTCACCAAGTCAGAAGTCTGCAGCTACTGACCAATAATCTGACAGCTGCTGTTGCTGCCATGAGATAGCTGAAAAGCAAAACTTTGAAAAAGCTGGTGAGTCAGCTCCAGTTTCTGCATATGATGATTATACAACCCTCCTCATACAGGCTTTACATACTAATTAGTTCCTTGTCACAAAGTGTTGTTTCCAAATGAAATCAAATATAACTTTTCCCTAGATATAGACACCAAGGAACACAGCAGCTAAGACTAACTTTTACAAACACAGGTATACTGTAGCAGTGCCATTGTAGAAACACTTTTTCTTTGATTTTTTTTTTTTTACAGAAAAGAGAAGGGAAATTGCAGTCCACTCATCTGTCTGATGATTTTTCTTGAGCCAATCAAGACTATTGTATTCTGTATGCTTTAAATATTTTTCACAAGATAGATTAATCTGTCTTCTGCACTAAGAACCTCTCCTGTCATGGAGGTAATGGATAAGGACTGGCTAGAGAATGCAGAGGCAAGTTTCCTCCGTGGAGTGAAATTTATCTTCAGAGGCCATGGCTGGAGTGTCTGTCTACTGCCTTGTGCTCTTCTTCTCATTCCAAAATACAACAGGACATGGACAATCCAAGGACTGGTGGGCTCATGGAGTAGCAGCTGGGTAACTTTGTAATACCACTGTTTCCCTGTGGTCTTGTCTGTCTGCCCCGGAGCAAGGGATTTTCTGGTTTAAGTATGTATTCTCTGGTCGTGGACAGGAGCTCCAAGAAGAAATTAATCTCACCCATCCCACACACAAGCAAGAAATGGGGTTTTCAACCCTGCAGATTTTAATCAAAAGATGACTGTCTGCTCCGGCAGGCCACAAATTATTGTTTTAAAATCACTTGTGCCTTTGGCAGAGTTTTGGTCTCTGAGATCCCCCTACTGAAGAGGTGTCTGTTGAAAAAATTGTGGCAGACTAAGATTTTAGATTGAAATTATTATCTTCCTTCTAGAAAGAAAACTGTAAATTACTCCTTTGCCATGTGGTGGAGCTGGTAGACAGCAGTTCCTAAATTTATTTTTTTCACTGTAGATGTTGCTGCTATGTTAGGAATCTTTTTTTTTTAACAGTTTTCACAACTATGTTTAGTCTGGTAAACTACCTATAAAATTTAATCATTGCTTTTGTATTTATATCGTAAGCCTCAACTTCAAGGAAAACCTCAAAGCTTGATTTTTGGAGTCAGAACTGCCAAGTCTGACGGCAACTTTCCACACCAAAGCATAATGACAACTCATCTATTATTCCATGAAGGGCAGAGTTTCTGAAGGGATCTGTAGATCTCATTTTTCAGCTTCTGGGCAGCAGAGGAACTTCTAGGCCACTACTGAGGGTGCTCATCTAGAATAATGCACACAACACAGATAGGGCTGAAAACATATTCCAGAAATAAAATATAGTACAGTGTTCTGCGTCGCAGGAAAATTTCTCATTCCTAGCGCAAGAATATTTCATGGCTATTGAGTGAAACTAGAATGGATCACCTTAATGTTGTGTTCTTAAACCAGACAGTACCTCAGTGATGTGCTGGTGTGGAAACAGGTTCTGAGTTTCTTCATTTCAGTTTGGCTTGCAAGGCTCAGACCCAGGTGCTTTCAGTGATTTAGGACCCAGACTCCCCCTGAGTCTACATAGGGGTTTGGAAAGTCCTTATAGGTGTGTGCCTGAAACTTTTCATATAAATCTTTCCAAATGCATAAGAACTACGTCACAGGGAAGAAGGTTTTGTGATTAAAATAGCACAGTATAATACAGAATTACTAATTATATTCCCTGCATTCCTATTAACCATCTGTGTTGCCTAAAGCAAGTCGTACAAATTTGCTATGCCTCAGTTTACTCCTCTGTAACACTGGCATAGTATTTGTCTCTTATACCACTATATACGTAAAAATTCATTTGAAATTCCCAGATGAAATCTGAAAGAAATTTGAAAGAAAAGGGTAGTATGATCATTGCTACTTTCAGTCTTCACTCCATATTATTTTCTAGACTATTTATTACTTTCCACTTCTCTTACCTCTCAATAGAGTAGTCATCTGTTTCATTCCTGAGAAACTGCATTTTAGGGCATTTCATTGAGGTGTTGGTAGCATATGGTCAAATTCCAGTATGACCATTTTGCCAACTGAAATTCTCCCCATAGTTTTAAGAGGATTAAGTATTTCTCTTTTCTTCTAATGTGCTCAGCAAGGCTATCCACCATGAAATACCCTCTGCATTTCATTCCCATGGAGCTGTGCAGTAATGAACCAAGTTTATGTTTCTGACTGTTTTGACTACAGAGTAGTTTGAATTATTTGGGGAAATGCAAGACAAAATTAATAATACTGACACTGTGTATAAAATACCAGTGTTTGAAACCACATTTGAGAATAACTGTTTTATTTCAAATTTCTTATGGGCTGGTCTTTGCACATTAAAAGAAGACTTATATCCTGTCCAACCTCTTGTGTGCATTTTAAATTATGGAATGAAAGAGAAAATCACCTATTTCTTTTCCTTTCCTGCATTCCCATAGCTTGAAAATAGTCCTATTTGTTAAAAAGTCATTATGTACAGTTTATAATGTGGATTGACTCAAACAATGAGAATCTGTTGGATGCTAAATTTGTTTGGGCTATAACTAAATGCTCTTTCAAAGCTTATTAAGAAAAGTACACTCAGCTTTTAATGGGTCACTTAAATTATTCTGCCTGGAGAAAAACAGGGTCCTTACTTACATTTAAAAATCCCCAGACAAAACCATACCACAAAACCTAGCAATGCTCTATGTCTACTTGTGGTCAGTTGTAAGATAAATGATGACAGCAAAATTCAGATTTAAAACTGAAGTTTGAGTTTGAACTATCAAGGAGTTCATTTGGGTCTGGAAGTACTAGCTGACCTCATGTTTATATAAACTGCAATGACAAAGTATATCTGTGGATTAAAGAATCAGGGCCAGATTTTCAGCTAGAGCAAATTGCGGTAGGTCCAGTGAAACCAACAGAAATAAACTGCTTTATGCCTTTTATAACAAAGAATTCATTTGCATTATTTGTGTAGAGAAAAAAAAAATTAAGCTTTTCACACACACATTTGCACAGATTCAATTGTAAGATAAATATTTAAGAAATGTGGATGGTAGCTTCAAGGTCACCTTTGAAAATGTGTTTATTGTATATGATTCAACCATGTAAAATGAGGACATATTCTTACTGTATAAGAACACACTTCAGTAAGCTGCACATTTCTATACCCCTTTGATATGCATTGAAATGGCTTCATCCCAACATGACCTTGAAAGGTTAATTTAAAACAAGACTTGGTTTTTTTCCCCCTATTTGCTTTAAAAAAGGGGTTTATGTAGGACATGTTGTTCACTTGATGTTAAATTTCATCTTACAAGGGTGTTCTGGAATGTGTTGGAATAAATCTCAACAGTCATATTCCCTGAATAATGGCTAAATGTTTGTAAGTGCAATAGGAGGTATAGCTCAAAATATTTCATGACTAGAAAAAGCAGTGTTATTTTAAGGCTCAAATACTTAGCGCTTTCCTGTTTTCTCTCAGCATTGTATCAGTAGGTACATTCTTTAAAAGCAATCACATCTTGGTTTCTTTAATCTGCAGAAACCCCATCTGTGCATGCTTCTGATAGAAACCAGAGTCTGCATGGTGGAATCCACTGGAGCAATGCATGTGCGGCTGGCTTGTGCATATTCTCCAGCTCATTTACATATAAATTACACCGCGGATGGCGTCGGGACCGCTCCGGCCCCTCGCCGGGGAGGTCATTCTGGGGAGAAGGGGCTCGGCGATGAAAGCTGCCTCTGGCCTGGGCTTTCCCTGGGGAGGCACGGGGTGCCAGCCAGCCCCTGAAGGGGGCAAGGTCCGGCTGGGCACCAGCTGGGTGGGCAGCTCTGCCCTCCCCAGGATGGCAGCGCTGGCAGCCGGTGCGGGGCGCGGACAGGGGCGCAGCCCGGCTGGGAAGGCAGCAGCCACCGCCCGCTGTTGTTCAGGCATGAATTCCTCAGCTGGCACAGTTGCCCTCAAGCCCTTTATATCTGTTTGATCCCCATCTCTCTTCTTAGCTTTAAAAGCACTTCCTTGAGTGGTGTAATCACGGGGCAATTTTCCCCTCATGCCAAGTTTAGATATTGTATGTACTACTTATATGTTGACTTGGGTGACATTGTTTCCCAATTCCCAGCGAGATAGGGATCAGACCACCTCTGTGCAGCTCAAAGACCAAAGCGTTGCACCAGACAGCATGGGATTTCTTCAGAACATTTTGGAAGTGGAAATTGAAGTCATTTGAGGATTAGCATTTTGTCAGATGGGGAGATGAACCCCAAAACACAACATCCTGAAATTGCTCAGCTGCTGTTCATCGCCGAAGGTTTGAAGGCAGAGATTGCAATCTGCTCCTGCTCTATCTGCTGCCGTTCAGTTACGAGAACAACAAGAAAGACAGGTCAGCACTGGCCCCCCTTTTCTCTGTCTGTGTAACCTGGTATTAACGAAAGAAAGCAAAAAGGTTTGAAATCCTACTTGAAGCGGATACTGGTTACTTAAGTCAGCATTATGTTCAGCAACAACAGACACAGCTGTCTTGACCACACACAGACCATTTTAGCAATTGCCAAAGTGCAACACTCCTTACGCAGCCAAGTCTTAAATTATGGTAAGCAATGAAATAACCAAAGATGTTTTAAAAGAAAGCACATTAGTTCCATTAATATGAAATTTACCTCTCAGATAATTCTTGACTTGCAAAAAACGTACATTTGCCAGTTTTGTGAGCCACAGGACTGAGGAAAGTAAAAATTACTTCATAAAAATAAGCTAGCCAGGATTTTATGTGAACGAGAATTGATGACTATGTAATTAAAATTTCTAAGCACATGTAATTATTAAATAGAAACAGAGACATAGTCTTTTGCTTTCTGTCACTTTTCATAGGCTTTTTTTAAAAAATCAGATTGACAATGAAATTGTGTAATACTCACAAAGCTGGGAAGGATGACAAATTTAGGCTCCAATTCAGCTGAGCACTTGAGCATGTCCACATAATCTAACATGGATTTAAGATCTTTGCTGAGTTTGAATCCTAAGAAAGGTGTAGAGACCTTTACAGGAAAATTTGGTGTTTTCAAATATATTGAGCTGGGCAAGGAAAGGACAAATTTGGATTTACCCAGATTGTTTTAGTCGCATGGAGTTTTTTTTCATGCAGACTTTGAGGGTGGCCGAAAGATATTTTCTAGATTTCTTCTACACAAACTTCTGTAACAACTGTAATGACATTTTTTTTTTGTATTCTTTAAAATTCATTCAGTCCTGGGGATTACATTGAGAGCAAAATGTTGCATAATGCCACATCACTACCAAAGAAATTAATAAAGAGAGAAGTACAGCTCAATGATTTCACAGATGCATATGAAATCTGTGTGCTGTTTAATCCTGTCCAACCTCCTGGAAGCACACCAGACCCCAACTATTTCTCTAAATCTGACTTTCTTTCCCTTCAGCCCTTACAATTCTCTCCTTCAAGGTAGGTCCAGAGACTACATAGCATCAAAGGATATCACCATATCTCTCTCTGCATATGAAGGGTATTGTAGCTTTTGCTTCACTTCTGCACTGTCAACAGAAAGTCCATCCCATGTATCTACCTGCATGCCTGCACAAGTCTTATCTGCCAGTGTAAAGCACAAAGCCCAGTCTAACAGCCCACAAAGAAAGATTCGCTTCACCAAGGTCAGGTTTGCCTTCTGCCTGTGTCCACTGGATGGAATGAAAATGCAGCAAAATAATTTCAATCCCCCGTTATAGGCAGGGACACCTCCCACTAGACCAGGTTGTTCTATTATTGCTGAGGTTGTTCAGCCTGGCCTTGAACGCTTCCAGGGATGGGGCATCCACAGCTTCTCTGGGAAACCTTTTCCTGTGACTCACCACTCTCACAGTAAAGAATTTCTTCCCTTTATCTAATCTTGACCTGCTTTCTCTCAGTTTAAAGCCATTCCCCCTTATGCTATCACCACATGCCCTTGTCCAAAGTCCCTCTTCATCTCTTTTGTAAGTTCCTTTAGGTAGTGGAAAGTTGGTACAACTTCTGCTCCCCAGAGCCTTTTCCTCTCCAGGCTGAGCAACCCAAACTCTCTCAGTCTGTCTTCATGGGACAGATTTATTAAGCTACTCTGTAGTCTTGCTCACTCCTGAAAAGGCACGGTCACTCCTTACTGCCCTCTCCCTCTTCATTACCTTTGAAAGTCAGTAGAATTAATTTCCATTACATCTTCCCCCATCAGTGAATTCTTTTCTAAACAAAATTTTTGTTAATAAAAGGGAGTATTAAAAAATGCAGCATCCCATCAACACTGAAAAGGAAAATATTGGATCCTCTATATGTTGCTTACAACTATTGCAAAACTGCAAAAGAAGAAGATACTTGTCATCATGATGTATCTGTACCTGCAAAAAATACAATTTGTTTTTAAAAAAAGCTATTATGTATTGTGACAGTTGCTATAGTAGTAATTATTTTCTCCCTTGTATAGCAAAGCAATTAGTTATGAAAACCTATGGAAATTGTTAGTATGTAGGGCCTTGCTGACACTTTTTGTTTCAGAATTTTTTCCCCTAAGGCATGCATTTTTTCTGTACCAGGTATGATCAGTCCTGAGCAATCTGAGAGGTGATCAGCTCTGCTGAGAGAGACAGAGGAGATGTGGTGAGGTCCAGGAAACAGCACATCCAAAAGACAAACACAGCCTTTTATTTTCCCATATTTTCACGGAACAATGGTCGTGAAGCAGAATGCAGAATGCAGAATGATGAATCTCAGCAACAGGTTTCCAACTTGGAGATGTCTGGGGAAGGGAGTCCAGGGTTCAGTGCTCATGACTTCCTGATAGAGCTGTGTCAAGCACCTTCCTACCCTCTGAACTGCAGTCTGTAAAAGATAGAGCAAAACTGACATAGAAGCAAATTATTTCAGAAGTTTTTTGTTACCAGTACAGTGGGAACTTACACTATAGCTTTTCTATGGAAACTGGACCTGAATGCAAAATCAGACTTAGGAGGAAACTCCTGAAGGCACATGGTCTGTACAGTTGCACCATCCAAGCACGTGCATTGGAGTTCCCACCTGCTGAACACTGGGCTTGGAGGTTTCATTTGTCCCTGAATGCCCCAGCAACATCTCTGTCGACAGGCTGTCTGAGATGCCTCCTGGGCACAGGCTGTTTGCTCCTCACTGGTGGCACTGAGACCCTGGGATATGGCAGCCCCAGGTCTCTCTGCTGGTGTGGAGCCCTAGAGCTCCTCGGTACTTTGATTACAGTCTCTTCCTACCCCCAGGTATGTGGTATTTTAGGTTTGCAGCTTGGTTTTTCAAGGGTGTTTGTGAGTGGAAGTACACCAAGGAAAAGATTACAATTTTCTGTAAGCAGTAACTTGTGGCTTTATTTACTATAGGAAATTTTCAAGTGTAGACAGAATTGTATATTTAGGTACATTTCATTGCCTCATGTCTGGCAGTATTACAGGCCCCTGCACTGCCTAAGATCCTTCATCTCTCCCCACCTTTTGCATCTACCTCCTTCTTCAGATCATGGGAGCCTGTTTCTCTGTCTCTTTTCTTCAGTTCACTCCCTAAAGGAGCCAATTAAGGACCTCGTCAAAAAATAAACAAGTGTGTTCTACTCTCATTTGTCAGGCAACCTTCTGGTTCACCTCAATGTGCAACGAAATCCAGATGATCTGTCGCACACTACCTTCACTGGTTTGGTTCAGACTTGAAAAGTAAGTTTGCCCTGAACTCCAGCCAACTGTGAGTCCATTAATGGCTTTCATGTGAAGTGTCTGGAATTCAACATAACTCACAAATTTCATGTAGCTTTCCCAATAATTAAATTTTTTCACTCTTCTTTTTAGATCTCTGGAAAAATATGAGGAAATTTTCTTAATTTTTTTCCTGACTTAGAAAAGTTGATAAAATATGGAGCACTCATAAAAGCATGGAGAATAGTTATCATTTGTTGGATTGAAAGATACAGTGTGCCTCATAGTTGTGCCAAAAACGGAGAGAATAGTGGAGAAACTAACACAGAGCAGGAGAATCACCAGTGTCAGCAGGAGGAAGTGGAAGAAAACTGATCAGATTGCTGAAAGAAAGAGTTGAGGGTAAAAGCACTGGTGCTTAAGAAAGAAAAGAGCCTTCATCATGGAGGAGGATGGTGCCAAACCCATGGGAATGTACTGCGGGGACTGAGGGAAGATGTTGGCAGGAGTGGGAGCAGATTGGGAGCAGCCCACAGGCATCAGAACAGCAGGTCAGGATAGTACAGCTGTGTCTCACCTTCCAGCCCCTGAAAGTCAAATTATTGCTTACTCACCCTCAAATTATCCCTTACTCCATGTTTTTTCAGCCTGCATGTGGGAATCAAGCCCTGCCACTTTAAATTAGTCAGTTATGTGAGCATTGCAGGCGTAGTGTAAGGTTTTCAGTGGCAATACTTTGGCAGACCAGGGTGATTCTTTGACATCTACACATGTAAAATCATTCCAAGTGATTGGTAATATGGCAGGGTTTAATTTCAAAATGAATCAAATGCCCTACTGCTGTAAATACACAAATTACACTCACAGCAGTAGCATTTGATGTATTTATATGAGTGGGGAATTTCCTTTCATGTAGTGAGCCTTTAAATAAAAGAATAGACAAGAAGAAAATTACAATTTTTTTCTTACCCATCTGTTTCTAAATATAAATTAATTTCCTCCTATGCTGTAGTATTTTAAAACCAAGAACAAAGAGCCAGTGAGAGTAAGCACAGCTATGTGCTAATTTATAACTGCTCTGAGTAAAAGGCAGCTCCAGCTGACAGTAGCTTTAAAAAAAATTGTGCCTCCTGTAAATTAGGGTAAGGGAACTGATCACTGAAGGTAAACAGGTGATGAAATACTTCATTAGTACCTCATTTGTAATTTATGTCTGCTGAAGTAGTTGACAAAGAATCAAAATGTAAGTGGTAGATTTCTCAGAAGTGCAGCCTTTGAGGTCACTGAAGTGGATTAATTATAACCCAGTGTAAAGCACAGCCTGTCTCTGTGTCAATTACCAGTATTTGATAACTGAAATTATGTCAAGCTCTGTTCTTCTTCAAGATGCAGCCACACATTTTAAAATCATTATGACTGTAAGCATGAGCTTCACATAACTAATGAGTTCAGCTCATTTATTAAAGTTCTTTTTGGCTTAGCAGATAGTAGTTGAGATTCAGAGGGGAGTGGGTGACAAAAGATCCAGTTCTGCAAAAATAAATGCCTTTCCTTATCCTCTCTCCCAAACCTGTGCAGGAGAAACAAAGCTGATTCACTTGCCAAAGAATCATTTAAATGTACTGTAGGAGAAAGAGTTGAGGGAGTCAACTGCTATTAAATATGACCTGCTTCTAATGGCTATCAGACCTGCAATTGTTCAGTGAAAAGGCTGGGCTTAATGGACTACCTGCTGTTATATTCATCATAGCAGAATGACCGCTAATGCACCTCTTCTACATCTTGGGATTTTCTTACCCCTGTTCCTCCCTTTTTCACACTCCTTCCTGGAGCAGCACGAGCATTGGGTAGGGTTTGAGAGCATCTGTTCGTATGTTATCCAAACCTACCATGGGCTCTTTGGTGGGTAACTCTATCTCACCATGGCTGAGCAATCTGCTGCCAGGGCAGCAGGCAGGCAGCCCTCACTCCCTGCAGCCTGACCCACGGCAACACTGCAAGGAAATTCTGAACGCAGTGGCTTTGGCTTTGGGTTGGTTTTCTGATGCAAAAGCAGCTAAAGCACCGGGTTGGTGTCACTAAGCTCATCACCAGGACACCAGCTTTGCCACATGTTCCATGCATGCTTTATGCTCAGTGTAGCTGCCATGCCAGGGAGCGAGCAGTCATAGCTGGTACTGTGGATTCCCACTGCTGGGGGAAATGATGCCAGATCTCAGCCGCAGTGTCAACCAGAATGGCTCCAGCTTCAGCTGAGTTCAGACTTTAACCACAGGCTTACAAACAGCATTTGATCTAGTGAGTTATTCTTTCACCATTCCCTGCTTTCACCTGAAGTAGCTCAGTTGTAACTGCCTCCTATTGAAATAAGTAGTAACACATGATCCTGCTGAACAGGTAATTCCTTATTCTTTTTGCTCTTTTTGACAGACTGGGTTCAGACTGTGCTTTCAATGGAATCTTGCATTTATCATGGCTGTAGCTTTACACAGAGCCATATTCCAACATTCAGCAGCAATCTTTTAAAAAAATAACAAGTTAGTACTTTGAGGTGGACAGTAATCAGATTTTCTGCTAAAGAACAGATTTCTTTTTAACATTAACAACATGTGGTACTAATGTTTAAAATACAAATTTTAGTTTGTCAGTGCAACTCATCATTCCTTATTACACATTGTGAAATTATTTTAAGATTCTTTGCACTTTTTTAAGCCAAAAGAATATCTGACAACTACCCAAAAACGTTTACTGCAGAGCCCAGAGTAAGTGTACAGCTGTGAGCTAAACCAAAGATGTCTAACTTAAAGCTCATGAAAATAATTGAGTAAAACATTTATGTGTCTTTGATTTATTAATACCCAATTTTTCAATGAAATAAAACATTCAAACTTGCATCAGATTGCTGTTCATACCTCTAGTACCAGGATGATATTGTTGATAATTTTAGAAGCACATAAGCAGATTAGATATATATCTATATAGAGATAGATTGAGCAGAATATTCACCACAGGGTGGCTTTGTGGCCCTTCTCAAATCAGCAGAAGTTCTAGCACCTACATCAGTGCGTATGGGATTTCAAATCTCATATTTTAACCTCCACTATTTCATGGAAAATATTTTATTGGATAAACAGCCAAAATGTTGAAACAATCCCTCCCTAAATATTTTGCAGCAATAATGACACTGATTTCTCTGTGGCATCAATCAAACTGAAACACTTAAATATATTTAGTTTAATATAAGTAAAAACATGCTACAGATTGGAAATGAGGGAAGAGAACTGGTATGAAGGGTATTATGTCTAGACTTACCTGCTAGGAAAAGTGATGGCTCATGTCCAGTCCACACCTGCACTTTTCTTAACTGTGAAAACCAGATTGTGGGAAGGTAGGAGGGAAGAGGAATGGACAGCTGGTACGTGCCTGCATTTTGTCCCAGTAGGGAGCAGGGATGTGAGAATATGCAACTGGAAAGTGGAAAATTCTCCCTGCATCCCTCATCTAGATACAATTAAGTACCCTCAATGACCAACGAAATGGTTATTTGATAGGAATTCATGAGTGTTTCCAATTTTTTCCACTCATTTGGTTAAATATAGCTTTGTAGACTGAGACTTTCCAAAAAGCTGATCAGTAAATGGGTTTATAACCTCTTGTGCCACCACCTTAATGGTACTTCGTTGCAGATGAGCTTAATGACTCTGGAGACGCAATGTCAGACTTTTGTGAAGGTTCAAGAACAGATTTTCAAATTTCTTGTGTTCCCAGATGGGGTCCTACATGGCACCAGAGTAACATATTGCGAAAACAATTCCCACCATCACCCAGTACCAATTCCACCACCTGAGTTTTAACAAAACATCAGCGCTGGGACTTTTGAGGACTTGCAAAAAAGATTTCATGGTGAAACTTCAAGTAGACACTGATTAAGAAATGCAGACAGCACAAATTGATTTTTTTAGGCTGCTGTTCATGCTTTCCTCCCTTTTAGCAGATATTTATCCATGACTGGTAGGAATTTGTACCTCCAGACAAGGTGTGGGGCTGAACCAGGCTGGAAAGGGGCGAGACAGCTGGCCCCATGGGATGGGTCAGGCAGAAACAGATGGCCCTGACCGGCCGGGCTGGCGTGGGGACAGATGGCAACACGGGACAGCTTGGAAAGGGGGACATATGGCAACATGGGATTGGCAGGAGCACAAGTCCGTACGCTGGGCCCAATTACAGGCCTGATGAGTCTGAATTTGCTTGGGAGAAGGTAAAAGGTCTTTTGCATCTTTCGATTCCTCCTCAGACACGGGCAGGGATCCAATGAACTGCAGGACGTGGCCATGGCTGCATGCTGTATGGTCTGGACAGGGACACCAGCCACACTGCATGTTGCTGAGTCTGTCTTTCTGGAGGTTTTTTTTCCTTTTGTAATTTCAGCATCTAACAAGTTTTCACTCTTCTTGCACACACTTACACGTTTTGACTTCCATCGGCACATGGTTCATCAGAGGTAGAAAAGGATGAAAGGCAACATGTGCACCACTGAGGTTTAATGGGCTGATTCAGCATGCTCTTGTGTCCTTTGAGACACGGAAGACAAATGAATTTGCCCATTCATCATCTCAGAAAGCTGATACATAAATATCAAAAACACTTAAATGACAGAAAAGCATAATACTCTAATGTATCCATTGTATATTCTTCCTCCCAATTTCCTTGTTTTGGGGATGCTAAAGACATTAACCAAGAAATTTGTTTCAGTTCCAAAGGAGCTTTTTAGAAGTAAATACTTTTTCACCACTAACCACTAACTACCACATTGCCCATGTAGAGCATAATTAAGAAGAAGAATAAATTAGGACCTGGATGTCTTCCCATGTCATTTTGAATATGAGAGGCAAAGTCAAAAAGCTTTATGTGCTGAACATTGTGGAATGTACTTATATAAGCCTAAGATTTTTCAGCATTCCTCCTGTATTTCTTTGTCTCAATGCAGGCTGTCCACCCAGGAATGACATTGTTTGGGCATATTGTAAACAGATGCAGGGGAAATAATTTGATTTGGTCACATTAAAGTGCACAAGGACTCCATAGATCAAGCAAACAGTGCAGCCTGCTTCCCTGGTGAGAGCAGGATGAGTTTTTTTATGGATAACATTAAGTATATTGATTGCATTCACCATATTACAGTGTACCTTTTATAACTATTGCCATTGCATTTTTTCACTTTTCCAGTATATTTCATGATGTCTTTCATCATCTCTTTTATTGAATACACAGAATTAACAGAGCAACATCTATTACAGAGGTATAGAAATTAATTAACCTGCACCAGTTGTGATCTCTAGAACCTGATTATAACAGATTTGGTGGTCATATAGTTCATGGACATGAGTGTGCAATCACAAGTTACTGTAGATGGAAGCACTTCTTAATAGAATTTATTTCCTCTCTTGAGAGAAAAGAAAAAAAAGTGGTGATAAAGTAAAACCCAATATTTCAGGTTTGTATGAGTTTTATTTCTAACAGAGTTTAGTCTCTAAAAGAGACTGCCCTAATCTGTGAATTCTATGTACAGATATACAACTGGTCTGCTCAAAAAATGTGGTATTGTTCAGGAGTGATCCTAGCTCAGCTAAATAAAAAAAAAAATCAATGTTAAGGTGGAGGTTGGCACTCTGAAATCCCCCTGAGGTAAGCTTGCTGATGCCTGCTACTTCCTTTTACTTTTTGTGAAAGAGGGTTTCCACAGTTACAATAAGGGAATGAATTTAAACCATTCAAGAAATACAAAGACTTTTATAATGTAGTTTTTGTAAGGTGGTTTTTACATGGTGGCATCTTTAAAAGACTAGAAGTTAGTCTTGTTCCCACATTTATTTCTGGTTTCCCAGCAATAAGAATACATGCAGACCCTCCTTTATCTAGGCATCAATAGATCTGAAACTGTATATTATGTTTGAGATGATACATATCTGTTTGAATACTTCATTATCTTTCTTTATCATGCCGGTATCCAGCCACTGAAAGGTCAGAGTCACAATTGATGTATATTGGGATAATGGTCCTCAAACAGATGGAACTATGATGGTTGATAGCCACTGAAGATTTAAGCTTGATGATTATTTTCTCTAATAAAATTTCTTTAGAAGGCAGCTTTCTCTGAAAGGATCCATTCTTATTGCCTGTATTGCCCATAGTTTTTAATTAAGCTCTCACCAAACTCAAAGTATGATATTTTTTCCCCCCTTTATATATAAAAATGTTTTCCCATAGTTTGGGAAGATTATCCTTGCATTAGATAGCTGTGAAAAATCTCTTAGTAGTAGTGTCCCACTTGTTACAAATGTATGTATTCTGCTCCATTCGAGTGACCTTTGGATGATACCAAGATGTTATAGAGTTTATAAGGGAGAAATGCCTCAGCAGAAACATCCTGAATTGTTTTCCTGTGGGAAGATGGCTTCCCCACCTGCAATATTTATAGGATGTTTTTTGCCTCAGGAGAATGGCAGAGAAGATCCACAATTTATTTTAGGAGTTTGAGGCCACATTTTGTCCACTGCATTCAAAAGGTTCAAAATCCACAAAAATATAAGAATGAAAATAAATGTTTTCATAAGCAAAGGACCACGGTTAGTCATGATGCTTCCAATTTGTGACATCCCAGAAAGATTAATGATCTTGCTTATGTTTGTTATTTTAGTTTTTCTGAGGGATGTATGATGAATGAGATTTTTCCAAATGTATTCATGAATAATAATGTCATTTTAATGATACTGCATATTTGCATAGAGCAAATTATTATAAAGAATGTCAATAGGGACTGATAACTAGGTCCTCTAATTGAAATCATGTCTAGAAGAAATACTGCAGCGTGGCTTTGCACATTTCAGGACTACTAAGAAACCAATATCTCTCCTGAAAATGGTAGACTGCCTACAGCTATCATTCCAGCTATTTCTGAGTAATGGTAATAGCTCTGGAATGACATCTGACTTGAAGCAGTCAGGTATTAAAATACCAGACAAGCACAGCTGCCCGTACCTGACTGTACTACAGGAGCAGTGATCTGTGGCAAACTGCCACAATAGATATTATGGCCCTTTAAGATGCAACCTCTCCAAAAGGCAAAAGTTCAAGTAGGCTTGGTATCCAGCTTTAACAGGGAGTTCTGTGGTTCACAAGTAATGGCGAATACTGGAAACTGGAATGGAAGAAAAAGATACCCAAATTCTCTATTGATCATCTGTGTAGTATGAACACCCCCAGAAGCTGATGTCATGTGTTTCTTACATTAGAAGTGTAGATTAGGTTGAAAGCCTGACTTTTTGGAAGGTAATGGTAAAAATCCCACTGATAATTCATTCAGGCTGTTCTGTCTTCTCAGTCTTGTGTAACTACAAACCTTTTTTCCTAGTCTCTTTTTTTTTTTTTTTTTAAGAAATAACAGAAATAACTTAGATGAAATTAAATCTTCATTTTCTTGGGCATAATCCACAAGCCTCAGGAATAGCTGATGAAATATCCTTGCATTTTTAACCAATTGAACTAATCCAGTCAACACCATAATTGCACTCAGAATCCCTTAGGCTTAATTTGAATGTAAGGAAAAGCTACTGTGCTATTGTTAAACTACTTGGGTTTAATTTTTTACCAGCCAATAATTAAAAAACACAGGAAATGACATGGTGAATGATGGAACTATTTTGAAGTGCAAATTTATGAAGCAGCTGCATCAAATAAAGTGGTAATTTAATTATGCTTATGTCCTAAAGCTGAGGTGTAGTGTAGAACATTTCTGAGATACAAGCTAATTCAAATCTGGAATAGTAATCCCACGTTTAGTAATTTCAGTGCTGTAGCTCACTTAATTATGGCATATTAGCAAAATAATGAGATAATTAATCTTCAAATGCAGTTCTTGTCTACATGCAATTTACAGAAGAATTTGACTTATCCTTCTTTGTATGTTTTTCCAAGAACGAGTTATGACTAATTTAACCTAGAGAAACCCTTCCCCACTGAAATACCTAGATTCTTTTCTTTTCCAAACCTATCATGTTTCAGACAACTCGTTTTTTGTTTAAACAGGAAAATACTTTCATAATAAAATCTGTGAGAAAAATCGAAAAGGGCATTAAATTATCTTTATTTTTCAATTAATATTATTGCACCTATTGCTTTTGCTTTTATAAGTAGAATATACGGACTATTCTTGAGCCATGTAATTTGTCCTACTCCAGTTTTATTTGAAGTACAGGGGTTTTTATCTGCATTTTGAAAACACATGATTTTACAAGAAGATAGCTGTTGGCACACTGCGCACTGCATATATTTCATACATTAAGCACAGTACCAGAAAGCAGCACCATTTCAGAAATATTGTCATGACTTTAGCAGATTTCTCAGTGAAGTATTAATTTTATGTTTTATAAATATTAATATAAATACTTTACATTTTGAGCCTTCTGTTATGCCCACAGAGAACTCAGCATCAACAGAAATATATACATGCTTTCAGTTCCTGTTTGTATGTACACTGAGCTACAAAAGGTAACTGTTGTATGACAGGTGTGCTTCAATCTTTTCACTCCACATCCAAAATGCATTTTTTATGTCTTATCTGATGTGCATCTCCCATTTGGTACACCAAGTCTGTATTGGTTTCCTTAAGCTGATTTTATGACTGCCACAGACTATTTTGAGCTTTTAACATATAATACTTTTGCTTACTTTTATGATGGGATATAACTGAACCATCTTTTCACATACTTCCACTGTCTATTTCACTAGGTCTATAACCTAGAAGCCTCTGGAATAGCTGATGAAATATCACTGCATATTTAAGTAATTTTACTAATCCAGTCAACACCATAATTGCACTCGGAATCCCTTAGGCCTAAATTGAATCTAAGGATATAATGTTTTTTACATGCTGGGCACATAGTCACAAATATCACATTTAAATGCATTATTTTTAGTGTCACTGAGTCTAATGTGTTAAGTAGCTGCAGATTTTATCCTCCATGGTAAGTGAGAAAATGTAATGCTGGCAAAACAAAAGAGGAAGGAAAACACCTTCTGGGAAAGAGCAAGACTTTGTATCTTTTGTTCTATCTTCTGTATTTGGTTACTTCCTCTTTGAGGAACTGATGAGATCTACTGGTCCTAAAAAAATTGTTGCCCAAATTCAAAACACTTGAAATTATGCACTTCCTTTCTAATATTAGGCAATGGCATGGGACCATGTGGCTTTAAATCATTTTACCTAAATGAGAGTTGCATAGTGGTTGTCTCATGTAATTGTTGGCTTTGTAAATTCAACTGGAGAACTGCTACCTGTAGGAAAAGACTAGTCCAAACAACACAGATGCTTATATTCAAGTTATATTTCACTGAGGATCTTGGAGAATGATAAAACCTCCTGTAACCCTTTTAAAAAATTCTGTCCAAGAACCCAGAAAGACATTAATGAATATATACATGCATTTTATGATTAGGAAGGAAATGATAAAAATAAGACTGTTCTGTTAGTTTTTTTCACTGTGGGCTATGTCAAAGCAGGCCTGAGTGAATCAAATGTTCTGTTGCAGCCACCGTGTCTGTGGTTCCCTCTTTGCTGAACAAGCTACACAGGTTTAGGCTCAGGGCATGACTCAACATAGAGAAGCTGTAGCTTTCCAGTGCCATAAAGAGATCAGGAGACTTCATTCCACAGGACCACATGCTGTGGTCATGTCCAAAGCAGGAAAAAAGATGAAACAAAATAATAAGCCAAGGTCAGCTAAAGTTTCAAGACATTTGCAGTGGGTTTTTTTTGGTTTTTTTAGAGTTTTCTGTTTCAGTATTTTCTTTTTTTCTTTTTTTATTGATGTCCAATGTAATTATTTTCCTAAGCTTCGTCTTTGTACTGGAGGGAATCATGCTCTTAAGTTTGTATTTGACTGTGACCATGTTTCACAATGGAGAGAAGAATGTCTCCTCTCTTTTTTCGGACCCCTGATTGCAATTTTTGCTCTGAAGCACAAACATCAGTAATGAGGAATTTGAACCCAAGTAACAGCCAGAGGTCCAGAGGGATAGAAGTAGACATTACCCACTTTAGATAGAGAAAGCACGCATAAGTAATCATATCTTGGGAACAGCACCCAAAAATGTCTCTCTCCAGTTTGTTGTCTTGATTCTAATATGTGTACTGAGAGCTCTGATTTCAAAAAATCAGATCCCTCCACAATCCCTCTTTTCTTCTCTGTGCCAGCTGCTGGGGATTGATAGGACTGCCTCAGCAAGCCTACTAGCCTTGCAGGAGGCTGGATTGGGGAGACCAATTAAGACATGGTTACTTTCATGTGGTAAGAAACTTTCTCCATGAAGCGTTTTCACAGAAGGTAAAAATGGGAAATGGGAGCAGGAACTTCAGCTTCCTGTCATCTTTAAATTTCATCTGCTTGCCCTTACCTTGCCCACTCAGAGCTATACATTTCATGGGGAAAGGCAGCCTTTTGAGGACTCTTTCCCTTAGTTATAGTTTAGAAGCAGCAGCAAGGGTTGAGGAGGTGTTGTCTTGTGTCGCTGTGGTGGGCTGAGGAGGAGTATGAACAGATCTAATTTATCACTTGTCTAAAGTTTAGAAGTTGATCTTGGTAAAGTGAAAGCAATTATGTTCAGTAGTGGAATATTTTAGTCTAAAGCCTAAAACTAGTTCTCAGGAAAAGGCACTCCTTTGTTTTCCTTTTATTTAAATGCCGTGGGGTTTTTACAGTGTTTTTTTCTTTTTCCCTTGAAATTTTGCTTCACACAGACATTGTCAACAGATGCCACCAAGGAGGTTTGCTCTTTGTCTGTTTGCTCACTGACACAGGGCACTGGTGGTTTGTACCAACCCTTCTTCTTGGCTGCAATCTTCCCCACATTTTCCCCTGAATCTCCTTTGTCCTCCCACTGAAAGAGTCACCATGTAGTAGAAACATCCAATGTTGTGTTTGCTCCCCAGAGTCGTGCTGCTTAGATGGGTAAGGTTTGGTGACTAACCCCATAGAGCTCAGGCAGGTGTCAAACTGTTGTAGCTGAATCACAACTTGTGGTCATCTGCTGTTTCTGAGCAAAAATTACTAGATTTGATAACTCCACAAGTCCTGCTAATACTGGAACTGTGTTTCCATTATAAGCCCAATATTATGCAAAACAATTTAAGTAACAGGAAACACTTAATGTCATTTTTCTTCAGTGCAGAGTATCATCTTCATTATTAACTTTCCCTTAGAGATATTTAGTGTAATATTTTAAATATTTGTGGAGAGAGCCAGTCCATGACTGCAATGTTCAAAATTTTCATCTGGTTTCCATTTCAAAAATGAGGAGGGTCTCTAATTTGGTTTACACTAACTGTCCAGGACTCTCACTCTTGGTCACTGAGGCAGCCAGCTAGCAACATTAACAGAGAAAAATGTCCTATTGGAAAAGTGTTTATAAGAACTGTAACGCTGTGTCCCTTAAATACATCCTTCCTCTCCAGAAGGTACTTATCAAAATGCCATAATCCTTTTTTGTTTTGCAAGTCTTTATACTCTGAGATAATTTTCAATTCTTCCTTCTCATTGCAGCACACTTCCAGTCTTTTGTCCATTTCTCAGTATTTTCTTACTTCATAGAGCTTTCTACCTGAATCTAGACTCTCTCTTCAAGCTGCCAGCCCATAGGCAAAAGCCATGACTTTGAGGATAGAAGCAAGCTTCAATTCTGCATCTAAGCCATACACTTGCTTTTATGGTCACAGTTGAGATTTATTTTGGATGGACACTTGGAACAGCTTTGCAATTGTTGCCATAAAGTGGAAGAGTATCCTTCATGGATTTCTGTTTTCCCACAAATATATAAACAGAGGACAGCTGTTGAATTGATTCAGTCCCTCACAGTGTTCCCAGACCCTGTGTGCTCTACAGAATGACTGACCTTCTTCAGAAGAAAGAAAAGATTTTGCACACAAAATCAAGATGTTGGTGTGATGGCAAAGATGTAGAATGTTTGTCTTTCCTTGCTGCCTTTCCTTGGTAAAATGTATAACCAGATGAACTTTATGACCTCTCAGGATTTCTGATGAAAGACACTGTGCTCCAAACATTAGACTTGGTTTCAGGATGACTGTTCCTTTCTCCTGCCTTCATCTACCAGCCAGAGCTCTTAGTCACACTGCTTCCAGCTCAACCTCCACTTTCAAACATTAGGCAATGACTAGTTTCCCCTTTTCAAACCAGCTAAGATCTGCTGCTGTTATTAGTAGTTGTAGTAAATGCACACCATAGCATATATTAAGAGATAAAAGGTACAGGGCCCCTCCAAAAGGCCCTTCCATAAATCATGCAGGAGCAATAGGAAAAGCACACAACACAAAACAAGATAAACAATCAGACATAGAGATATACTGTGAGATGAGACTTTGGCTGCCTGATGGTGTAGTTGGATTTTATCTTCTTTGAAGCAATCTTCATTCAGAAATTAAAACATTTTTGGCCACATTTTGAGTAGGGATTGATTTTCATTCTGTGCATTGATTTTTCAGGGAAGCTGTGAATGGAAATCTGATACCAATGAGATTACAGTGAGCTGTTTTTTCTCTGGGGTAAGGTAACAATCCAGCAAAGTATTTAAGCATGTAGATAATTTTAAGGATTTAAAATATCCCAAATCAATTTCCTGCAGAACTTTTCCTGAACACAAAGCTGCAGAGGTCAAATATTATCAAATTGGGCCATCCAGCTCTGTTTTCCTTTTTCTTTTTTTTTCTTTTTTTCCCCTCTATTTTTTGTTAGCATTCAGAAATACCTTTTTACTTCTATCTGTGGAAAGTTAATTTTAACCTAGCAGACAGGTTCAGCAGGAGACCATGATAAGTCCTAAAATTATATTTCATGTGGAAATGAGCATTGTTTAACAGAGATAAAAAAATTACTGAAAACTTTCCTCAAGTAAGCCATCACAAAGGATATTAAATATCATATTCATAAATAAAATACATTATGTAGCAGCACTCTATCACTTCCAACATATGACTTCCTGTGAGTGTGACCAGGACAAACCTTGTGCCTATTTTCTCCTAGAATATGCTTTGGCAAGACTTCTGTGATCAGGAGAAAAAGGCCACTGCATATTTTTTTCATCTTTTAGCTTTTCACAAAAGATTCAAGCCCCCAATATGTTCCTCAAGCCTCTCCCATTTTTGCCCCATGCTATATTGGCTGTTCTTCCCACCCTCCCCTGTAATGTAAATTTGTGACACTTGCTGGAATCGAGCAAGGGTACATCATGATACATCTTACATTTAGTCCTCATGGATCTGTGTGCCTCAGAGTGGATTTTCCAGCACAACCATTACTCTGCTAGTACAAGAGTCTGTATACCAAACTCTATTGCATGATTTAGAGATGGCTTAAGAGAGTTTACACATGAAATAACAAGTACTATAAGCACCAAAAATGCCTGGACAGCAGCTGCCTAATGGACCTGAAAGCCTGATCCAGTCAATAACCATAGTATTCTCATTAAAGTTTTGTTTACACTGCTCATGCAGAAGTTTACTCACTTAAACAGAGGGGAAGATGCCCTTTTAAAAGGGAATCCGAGTATGAAAAGCTATTATGCATGAGATTGGCGAATGTGTTCTCTATGTTCTTGCCCTTAATAGGCAAATATGTTCAATACATGGACTGTTTCTAACCATTTTCCCACATGCATTTGCTATTGAGTGATGCTGGTACCCTGAGCTGCTTCACCAAGACACATTACACACCACTGAGAGAGTCCCACAGAGGACAAAATGCCCAGAAGGGCAAAACAATTGACATGCATCTCTTAAAATGAGGGTCCAGCCCTGGAACAGGTTTTGGAGGGGAGCTTTGAGCTCCACTCCTCAGCAATGCAGCACAAATCTGCAGTGGCTCAGCCAAAGGCAGATCTCATTACAGAGCAAGTGCAGAAGGCTGCTCTCCTCCGTCTCCACCAAACCACAGAGAAAATTTGACACGTGCTAAGACTGTGGCAAGAGCACATGCTGAAAGAGAACTTACTGAAGGGCCAGGTCAATTAATATTTAAATGGGAGTCTTCACTATACAAAGATTTTCTTTGTATTGATATCCAAAGTCTCCAAACATGTGGTGTATTGCAGTCTGGGAGTCAATCGAAAAGTGAACAATAATTTGTCAGGTAAATGAGCACGTCAGTGTATAAAGAAAGCTGATTGGATTTGGAAAGGTGCCTTTGGATTTGGTTTTGCTTTCAATGATACAATAAGGTTTGGGCTTGTGCTGAAGTTGGCTGCCTTGCCAAAGGCTATTTTTACAGGGATTTGCTATGGAAAGAAGCCAACTAGACATAAAAGAATATTTAAAAGTGAAAAAAAAATCCTTTCAATGGATATGTGGAAAGGGTTCTCTTGAGAAAACAAAGCATATGCCTAATCATTTGAGCTATATTCTTCCCTCAGGTACCCAAGTGTAAAACCAGATTATTTCCAGTGACTTTGAAGGAATTGCTGTGCTGTTAATAGGGGCAGAATCAGGCCTATTTTGTTCATTGGATCTATTTAAAAATATCAAGATCATGAGCTTTATTTATTATTATTCTAGCACAGATTCAAACATGAATCTGTGCTAGAACATCTTCTATGTTGGCTTCATTTCTGTATGCAGCAAAAACTTTAGTCCTCTTTTTCCTTTTTAATTAAAGCATGAAAACCATAGGTATGCAAGATCTGGTTGTGAATATGTGGTGGCCAATATCTCTACATTGAAGTAACTGTATTTTCTTCTGTCTTTATATACAGCCTGACTGCTGCTCTCTTTCCTGTTAACCCAGCTCATTTTTTCTTTATTTGGAGCTGCATTTATTTAATCAGAAGTTTACTGTTGGAAAAGATTTGGGTTTTCAGTGTGCGGTGGGACACATTTGATGTGGATTGCTTGCATGTTTGTGTGAGTGTGAGTATGTGCACACACACACACACACACAACACACATTAACAAGTAATAAAAGATATCTCTCTGGTTCATTTACGCAGTGGAGATCAGATTATGAAAGGTTAAACCATTAAACAAATGCTAATGCACTCTGATGCCTGGACCTTGTCCAATAGTACCTGCAGCAGCTGTCAACCTAATTAAGCCAGATGTGTGTTAAGTGTAAACGGACCTCCCAGGAGGAACAATAACAGATTTTAGGTCCCTAGGGGGCTCAGGGCACCAATGCATATAGTGTTTCTGAAGGAAACATCACCCCTACCTTGTGAGTTTTCTCCTCATTAGTACCATCCTGATTGTACTCCTCCAGGACTGAGCTTGGGGGAGGAGAAGCCTCTTTTCATTCCAGCTAAAGCCAGCAAGAATGCTCATTTTCAATTGATTCTGGCAGTCATGACATTTACTCAACACTCTAATCATTATTTTTTTAACCTCCACTGTACTCTGTCTGTAACATATTTTAAAAGTGACATTTATCCTATGCCAAGTTTGCCAACCCTCTAAGTATATGTGGAGACCATAAGCTGATAGAGAGGATCTTAATAAGCCTTTTAATATTAACAATCAAGAGAAATCTATAGAGCATGGAAATATTAGGTAATTATGAGCATGCAGTGTGTAATAACGTGTTACAATGAAAAGGAAAATCCTTTTACAGTGTGAAAATATTATGGGAAATTAAAAAAAAAACACTTAGCAATATTTAAAACATGTTGAAACTTGTAGCTGAATTGTTTCTTGTGTGCTATGAACTGCAATTTGTCCAGGAAAAAGAGACTAGAGAAGTAGACCTGCAGACCTTCACACCTGGTCAAGGAAAGACAAGTCTCCAAGAGTTCCCATACATACTGAACTTAACACCTACTTTCTCACTCATTTCACAGCCAAATTATGGCACCTCTTTCCAAAGAAGCAGAACAAACTGATAAAGCAGCTGCACAGGACAAAATTGAGTGTGGTTTCACTGGAATAGGTAATTTGTGATGAACAAGAAGTCTTCCACTGATTTCGTGGGAGGTTTGTCCATCTACACTGTCCTTGGATCTAAGTTCTCCTCAGGTCACCAGTGATGATCTGATAAAGATGCTACATCCCCTTAAAAAAACCTTCACTGGAAAATGTGAAATTATGCAATGGCTTTGTTTTTCCAGGCACCCATCATTCCCTATCTATTATAGGGCACTAAGCATAATTAACAACTGTACTAAAATAAATCATCCTGTACTGGCTAGGACCTTAAGATAATATTTTAATACCTTATCCATAACAGATTACTTTTCTAACAAGCTTTCCAGTAAGATCTCCTTCTGTGAGACCAAAACATGTTATAACTCAGCACTGTGGTGTGCTGCTGGGATATGAATTGTTGGGACACTCTTCCTATTCAGTGCTGAAAAAAAAAAAAAAAGGGCATAGCAAATCTTTGAAGAGAGCAGGTTTCTCCTGTTCCATCATTGCTGAATGGTGTTAAATTCACTGTGTATTTGTGTCCTTAATACCACATTTCCTTGGCTTACTGATAATAGGGTGGCTAAATGAGTGTGCTGTCTTTCCTAATGCTGGAGGGTAATTTTTTATGGTCCATTGAATCTCCATGTTATCCATGTTATTCTCAATATCCCAGTTCCAGTACAAGGACACAGGATTTAGGACCCAAGCTCATTCCATGTGCTGCAGCTGTTGTTGGCCAGGGCCCAGGACTCATGCTCCAGCAAGTGCCAAGTTGCAGAATCAGGATCTCGCTCACACCTTTTCTGGATCAGGGCTCTTGCTGTCTTTGCAGTACAGGAAGGTCGAGAGGCTCCTGCCAGCAGCTTCCCCTGTGGATCACTTCTGGGAAAGTGAAAAGTGGCCCAGTATCTCATGCACTTGCCTCCCTCTCAGACCTGATCTGTGATGATAGGAAAGAAGCTGAGAACACACTATTGTCAAAAGCATTAAATTCACTTTAAAAGGTGATTCATCCTTTCTGTGTGCTTCATACATTCTCTGATTTTCTGCTCTGCCAGGCCAAGTAAAGGACTTACACAGTGCATAACGCACTACATTAATATGCTGTGTATTTATGCTTCATGTGCTGCAGAACACATGAATCTCTGAGGTACTGCTGGGATGGGCACTAGTACAGTTGGACCTGTGTGGTCAAGGACACAAGGTAATGCTGCTGAACTGGTGTGTCTGTGCTGCACAGCCACACACCAATGCAGTGCTCCAGCATCCACTCAGCTTCCACGGGGATATCTGTTACAATATCCCACTATCCCACAGAAAACTGGGGGGAACACCTACTTGGGGATTCATCTGAATGTTACATGAAGATATCTACATTGGAAACAGCCTTCCAGGACACCCTGTACCATAACTGGCATAACTGCAACACCTCACACCCTAATGCAGACAGCTAAAATAGATGAGAGAGGCATCTTTCTAAAAGTGCCTGCTTCTCCCCATCAGCTGCAGAGGTAGCCTGGTTTAACTGCTCAGCCCTTCTTCTGCATGGTAGAGTCAGCCTAAGATTACAGGAGAGCAATGTCACTGCATCTTTGTAAAGAAATCGTTCTGTAGCTGTGAGCTGGAAGGCAAAGTCACACCTGTCAGAAATAGGTCAGCTCCTGTAGTGCCCAGAACAACAGCTCTAAGCAATTAAAGAGCTGTGAGGGAAAATCCTTTGGTGCCTTCGGAGTCTAGTGAATACCAGGATGGGTAATAGAGTACAACAGGTTGGACTGCAGATTTGAATCTAGTTTGCCAAATCTCTTTAGGCACTTAAATCCTTTATTTAATGAGATCCCAGTCCTTTAGAAACTGATGGTGAAATGCCTAATGAAGCTGAACATAATTGCGGTGTACTTGCAACAGAGTTTGGTCTCTGTGCAGTATATTTCAAGTTTTAATGTGTCAAATAAACTTTTTTGCATAGTGACATGGAAAAATGTTACACAACACAGTGATAAAATGAAGATACGCTCTCTCACTCTGAAATGATAAATTGTAAACTGGGAAAAGGAATGACATTTATTTCAAGCACGTTTAATCCAGAAGAAATAGGCTGGTGTAATATGATTTCCAGTAACCTCATTTCTCTCCTGTGAAAAGCAGACTAATACCAGTGGATATGCTGAGTGTATTTGGAAGGCTTTGAAACCAATTAATCACCTTCAGAATTTTTCATAAAACCTGATTTCATTTGGGACAAAGTAGGAGCTGAAGTAATTTAAGGATGTCAGATTAAAAAAGTTTTCACAGGTAAACATGCAATTCCATGAGCATCAGAATTAATGACTCCTGCCTTCCATTGGATTTATTTCTTGTGCATATGAAGTGGCACACTGATTTAAGCTTTCCCTGCTTTTGGGGCTAGGGCTCCTCACCACAGGGATTTAGGAAGGAATCTGGGCAGGCTGGGTGAGAGGTACAGTACACTGCAATATTTTAACTGCTGTGAACGACTGAAGCTGGGCGGTGAACAATGGAAATGGTATCTGCCTTGCAGCTTAAAAGTGCAAGGGAACTCTGCAAGATTATGGCAATTTTTAATTCTTCGCAAATGTGTGGTGTGTTTTAAATGAAATACTTTAATTCACACCAATGTAAATTTTCCTAGGCTACTACTTCAAAGGGAAAAAAGCCAGAGAAGGTATAAAAATTAGCAAAGGGCCTTCTGCAATCTTCTGTCTTAAGTGGTCTTAGTATCAGATAGGAAAAAAATTAGTATCCTTGAAGTTTCAGGTTCAGAGCTGGTTTAATCTTTCAACAACAAGAAAGATAAACTGAGATCTGTTCAATTTATTGTCTGGATTTTTTCAGATAAGGCCATGATAACTTACATTCTTTCCATTTTGTAGGGATTTAATTTAGCACATGATGTGTTTTCTAAGACTCAACTCCTGAGATCTACAGGGAACAAAGTAGATGTGCTCTTACTGGACATATTTTCTCCTTCCACTTCTGTCCTGTATCCCATGAGAGAGCTGTGGTCAGCAGCTCACTGCTCCTAAACCCACTGCAGCTCTCTGTGCTCCTTCACACACTGTTTGTAAACAAACAGGGATGAAAAGCACCACCATGAAGGCAGAAAATAGCATTGAATGTCCTGCATCAGCTGTTCTGGAAAAACAGAACTGCTCATTTATTTACAAGTTTTCCTCAGAGAGGAGTTTAGGATTATATGTAATAAATACTGTCATTTTAGTGTGATAATGCTTAGTATACTGAGCAGTGACAGAGAGAGTGAATAAAAATATCTAAAGAATTTCCCTAATTGCTTTGCAGATTTTTTTCAGATTTTACTCTCCTATACATGGGTTCATATATTTTAAGCTCTTGAAAAAATAGTTCAACCTTTGAACTTTTGATTTGATGTTTGATTGATGTTTACCTACTGCTTCTTTTTTATTCCCTAGCTGATCTTTTTTGTAAGGGTTTTATTTTTCAATGATGCACAAACTTGAGGGAGAGGGAAACGGACATGCTAGGTTAAATTGACTCAGAAAGACAGTGGCCAGCCTCTTAAACATGCCATTTCCCTCTTTGATTAAAATATACAAGGGAAAATAGAAAGACAAAAGAAGCAATTAAGAACTTAGTTTGCAACTTCACAGATTTCTTCGATGTGGTAGCAGTTGTATAAGTGGATCACATGTGCAGGGAAAATATTTTTTTTCGAAGTGTCAGATGCAAGGATTAGATTACAACTGCAGACCAGTTGTTACTTTATGAAATGCAGCTGTTTTCTGTTATTTGATAGCTAAAGCCAATCATGGAATTAAATACTGAGGAATATTTTTTGCTACTTTTTGCTTTTAATCTCACACTGGCATTGCTGCTGCATTTATCTGAGACCCTTCCACATACTGATTTTTTCTGTTGGTCATTTGATTCTCTCCTTCCATCACCATCTTCTCCCTACCTCCCTTTTCTCATGCCCTCTCTTCCCCCACCTTCCCTCTCTGTTCCCACAGCCTCTTTGATCACCTGTGTTTCCTGCCTATCATCTCTTCTATCTCCTCCTTTTCCCTGAGTCATATTTTCTTCTCACCCCATTTCTGCCTTTCCCTTATTTTCCTTCTACTAATCAATCACCCACCCCATACCAAACTTGCAAACTCACCTTCCCTGTCCTGCCCTTGCTTTCCTTTTGGTCACCAAGCCAAATTCATGCTGACCCTAGAAATGCTCTTTGTTTCCCACATTCACTTTCTCTCTTCTGCTTTCTTCACAGCCAGTTTGATATCTTTGGTGCAGGATCTCTGAGCAGGACACACGAGGGAGGATCAATCCCAGCACCAGAAGGGAAGCAGGCAGATGAGGATACTGGGAATATGCAGCAGTCCCTGTGGGGATTTCACTGGTACTCCCACTGGTGCTCAGTCAGCTGTGGGGCAGCCTGGACTGACCCACAGGAAATGGTACATGGGAGAAAGTTGTAAGGATCTTTACAATGACAATATTTTTTATTAATACAATAATGACAATTTTTTTTCTATTTTCCAACATAAAAATATCTAACATTCCTGTTAGCACTATCTTGATAATGAATAACTGATACCAATCCTATTTTGCACAACACCATGCTCCACATTTTTATATGCACATGCACACATACATCTAATACAAAATCTTCTGGTAAGATCCTCACCAGCTAAAAACCTTTAGAGCTGCCGCTACTTGTGTGAAAGCTTATTACAGTTTCTGTCACCTGTGTTCTAACTGGCATTCACATTACAAAACCTGCTGATCTTATTTGAAAGGACTTTTAAAGATCTGAACACAAAAATAAACACATGGATACCTCAGAAAATGGTAATGGATTCACTTCTGTCCTTGATCACTTGAGTCACATTTCCCACTGAGTTGCCTTCGTGGGACCAAGGGCAAAACTAATCTCGGTGAGTTTATATTAGAATAGCACTTAGATAAATAAACCAAGCTTGGGAGCAGTAGGTAATCAAAACTGAACACAGCACTACAGGAAAATGGAGGCTCAGATGTAGTTTAATGCTGAAGACAGGCATGGCCTGCTCTCCTGGTATGTAATCTAATATCCTCTTCTAAAGCTGGACAATAACTATATGTTTATTTAACCGTTTCACCAAGGCCTCCGCTTCCACATGGGGAGCGATGTCCTGACACTGGCATACTGAAAGAATTTCAAGGAAACGGAGTGATCATCCTTAAAGTCACCATAAAAAATGGTATGCACTTTCATCATTGCTCACATAAGGCACTGAACTTGCATTTGGCCACATGCCTCTCAAACTTCTCTTCTTTGGAAGGCCATCTGTCACTTTTACACAATGCTTTATCAGCATTTGAGACATGTTCAGTGTCTCAGCCCCTTCACTTCTACCAAAGCAAATGCACTGGTCCAAAGCAAAGAATGAAAAATAATGAATTTTCATTTTACTGAGAATAGATAATTTGTGGGGACCATCACACCTGTGAAATTTCCCCTGTCTCAGGCACTCTGTAATCAATGCACTCAGAAATAGGCACAGTGCTCTCTCTGTTGAACTGGCTTAAACCTGAAATGTCTACTTCTGGGGGGAAAATACAGATGGGATATTTGCTCAAGTTGTACAGTGGACAAATCCTTTTGTAATTAAGGTACACACTTGTATTTCCCGCAATGAACAAGGGAATGAAAAAATAATTACAGTAATTTAGAAAATAGGTTTACTAGTCTTTTGGAAATGGGTTCTAAGAAAATAAGGCTTGTGTTTGAAGATAAATTCCTTAGCTTTCACTCTGTCAACATATAATAACAAGCTGAAATCATACAAAAGAACAAAGAAGGTAAGCAAATCACATCGCACTCCAGAATTTTTTAGTTACAAAATAACATATTGTTCCTTTGTATTGTAAGTCAGAGGGCTGATTTCAAACAGTACTTCTAATAGGCTAGTCTGAGACTAGTATCAAGTAATCAAGTAGGATTTCTGAGAAGCTTTCTGTAAAAACAAAACTGTTCAGAGTATGTTTGAGGGCAAGCTCAGAAAGCAAAATGCTTTTAATCTAATAGCTCCTTGCAATACATAAGAAAACTGTTGGTTTGTTTTTTTCCAGAGCACAGTGTCCTAACTCAAAAACCTCCTGGCTGTGCACTAATGCAGTGCAATCACAGCCCAGCCTATTTTTTGATGTCTGTACTGGTGCTGTACAGGGGCTGTCACTGGGAATTTCATCTCAGTACTTTACTCAAAGATGGACCCTTCAGACACCACCCAGAAAACAATCTGGAACAGAAGTCCATTTTCATATCTTTCCTTTTCTTCCTTTTGACTTATCAATGTGTAAAAACTTGGAAGTATTGGTACTGGAAAAGATTTATCATAAATTTGTCCTTGACATGGTGTGGCCCACAGACAGATTACTAACCCTTTGGCCAAGTGAAATTATCAAGCTTGAAAGTAATCCACAAACTTATAACTATATTTTGAAAGGATACACAAACTCATGGTATAATATTGCCCCTGGAAGTTATTGTCCCAGCATAAGAAGATGAGGAACCAACCCCTCCCAAACGGTGCTAGGCTAAGGGCCACACACAGGAACCAATGTGCACCATTCCTGGTGGAAATGTCAGACCTGATATGCAGGGTGAGGGAGGGAGTGAGACAAATCTCCCATGTTTCAATTCACAGGCATCTGGGGTGAAGCCTGGACATTAGTCATCCAATGCCCACCAGTGCAGGGAGAAAGTGGCTCACCAACACTGCACAGAAAGCCCACCTGAGCATGGTCTGACAGGCCAGGATCTAAAGCCTCTGCACTTTCCTATTTCACAGTTTTGTGTTGGCAAGTCTGGATATCTACCCTCAGTCAACGTAATTAGCAGTCCAGGGTCTGCAGAGTACCCCAAGGAGTAACTTGTTCTTCTGTCTCGTTGTCTAAGAAGCTCTAATTGGGATATGCATGTAATTTTATGAATAAGACACTTCTGAAGACAACAGCCACTGTTTTAAACACCATCCAGGTAGTGGTGGGAAAACCACACATTCAAATGCAAAGAACCAGCACCTCTGTTGCACCCATGCAGAACAGATGTTGGTGGCTTAATTAGGGAAATGTCATCACTAGTGTCAACTCTGATTGCTAATGTTATTTCTTTTGATCTGGTTGATCTGGCCTGCCATGGCTTTGGTGCCACTTGGTTTTGGTGTCACTTACCTAACAAGTAAGGTGTTGGTGGGTATACATTTATATTATACTGCTTAAGTACAATTTTCCATTTGAGGGATTCCAGAGTATAGGCCAGATATGGGACCAAATCTGCAATTCCTCCTTGTATGATAAAGCACTTCTTTGCCTCAGTGCAGTCTTGGTCCTGGGAGTTTTACATTGAATGTAAAAACTGTCCAGTGACATTAGTAAAATCCATATTTTTCATATCTCCTACCATGTTAAAAGAAAATGAAGCATCAAAAGCAAACCTTTCAAGACCATTGGTAATTGCTGCCAGAATTTTACACAAGGATAAAGAATGCATTTAGGTTACTTCTGCGTCAGCAGATGAGTATTCAGTGAACTTCTCATTTTGATAAGAGACAAGTTGCTTACTGGCTTCTCAGGATGTAAAACATATGAAATGCCTCACTGAGCATCAAAGTTATCTGACAGAGAGTCAACCCTGTGGATAACAGTGTCACAGCAGGACATGACTCACTGCAGAGTGCCAAAGGAACCACTGAGTCACTCAAGTTGCCAGAGTAAGTATCTGGGAAAAAAAAAAGAAGAAAACCTTGTTAAATCTCATGCTATCTGAAATGCTGGTTCTTTTATGGGTTAAATTTCTCTTCTGTCTCATCTACAATACCAAACACTTATGCCTTTACTGTTACATTTTCCTCCTACTACTTGCCTCCTTCCCTTCTTATGGCATCTCATTTTTTTAATTTAGGGACTCAGAAACTGTCAAGAAACGTGCATGATCTGTATAATAGCAGGGTTGGTAGCCCTGAGTCCAGTTTAAATAAATTACACCAGAAAGCTTCGGTACCCAGAGATGTCCTGTTTGTCAATTCATTTTAAAAAGATGCTAGAGAGGAGGTGCTCCTGTCCCATCAGTTTTACCCTGCACTGTCCCTTCCCAGTTTCACCTTCGTGTACTAAGGCCATTGCACAGGGGAGTGGAGGTGGCTCAGCAGAGTGCAGAAGAAGGCAGAGCAATCAGACAGGCAATGGAAAGATTTATGGTTTCTCAATGTGCACCTGAGACACATCAAATATTTGCACATTTTAGGAACACAGCTGTGAAGCTAAGATTCAATCTGGCTCTGAAATATTTTATGTGAACCAAAACCACTGCCTAATAGGCTGAATAGCAGAGGGGTGATTGATCTAACTGGAATGAATTATGACAGTCTTTCCAAATTCTCCACTGAAGTAAAACAGAAGCCTAGTTTTCTTCATTTTACTCATTGTCATGATTAATAACAACAACAATAATAACAATGTTATTCCTCAAAGTTCCTTCACATCTGGTGAATAATTTGACATGTCACAAGTTAAAATGAACTTGAAAATATTACAAAAATAAATGACAAGTATGCAAAATTGTAAAGGTACCAACAGTTGCTGACAAAAGCCATTTTCAATAGAAAGTTTTCATTGTTTTGTCACACAAATCAGTAGCATAATCACTAGAAAATAAGATTCTGTGTATTTGGCACTGAAAAGGCTAAATACAGAAGTGGAATTTCTGGAATCCATAGCCCACCCTTCTCAGGCAGAGAAGAAACAATGCTATGTCATGGAACCTTAAGAAGCAAAAAAGCCTATGGAGTCTGATATAAATGCAGTCAGCTTGAGTGCTTAGGATATGGGTAGAAGGCCCAGGGTCCTTCCTTGTTCACAGCTCTTGTGTCAGATATGTGTGACATACAGTGTTTCACTGACAAAACCAATTATCCAACTGATAAGGCTGTTTTTGAGTATTAAAGACAAATATTTCAGAGCTGGGCAGTGCTAACAGTGGTCTATACTAACTTGTCTCTTTGTGCCCATGCATTTTGACCCAGCCTGTTATTAAATAATCCATTTCAGTGTTACCCTGTGGAGCCACTGTTTTGTACAGTGCATGGAACACAACTTCTCTGTTGCTGTCAGGGACTTGGTGAGATGAGATTTGGGGGGCTCCTCACTCTGGGGCCCTTCCCACACAATTCAAGCCTAAGTGACAGAGTGCCATCACTACCTGGACTTCAAGGCCAGCAGTGAACCACTTCCTAAATGAAAAGGAGCCTGGCATAACAGTTTCATTGGGAACCACTCTCATTGCCTTCTTGGCTGTGTTGCTTCTCATCTTTTAAATACAGGAGGAAAACTCCCCAAAACTCCCAAAAATGTTTTTCAGCATGATTTTGTGTGGTTTTTTCTGATGCCATCTGCTTGAACATTTTTCTTGTATCCTGATTTTTGCTTCTGGACCTTTCATCTGCCCCATGGATCTGGGGGAAATCGCAGATATCTTGGCTCCTTTGCCTTGGCCATGCTCCTTAGAAGGCTGAATCTCTCATTTTAACTGGTACCTAGCCTTACTTTGCCCAGTCATTTCCTCTAAAAAATGGTGAAGATGCCCTAGAATTGCCCCATGTCAGCTTCCACCTCCCTAGTTTAACCAGATGTTGCAGTCCCAGGAAAAGAAACCATCTCCAAGTGTCCCTGGCTGTGAGAGAAGACTGTGGACTTTCTGCTTGGGAACTGGGAACACATTTCCTGGGCATTCATAGCAACCACAATAAATTTAAGTTCAGACCCCTACAGATTGTGCAGGGAGCCTTATTATTGAGATCTGTGTCTGCTGGGCAGATGCAAAGTGACTTTATGGCTCAGGAAAGTGAGGGTGGGCTGCACTACAGCCCTACAGCTCACACATCACCTTGCCAAAAGTTAAGTATTTTCTTCTAAGCACAGGCTTGGAAGAAAATCCCAAGTAACCAAATGAAAAAACAAGAAGAAAATACCCCAGGATCATTTTCTGCTGAAAATATATGTCTTTCTTCAGCCTTATTCTCAGAAAAGGCTTGGTAGAATTCAAACCCTGTCCTAATTTTCAGCTTGATGTAGATACCCAGCACAAACAGATATCAATAGCATAGTTTTGAGTAAATTAAACTTGTATTGCACAATGACATAGTAGAGTCAGAAAAGCCTGTTGTGTTGCATCTGTTATTTGGTTCAATGTGTCTGACATCTGGAATGTTAAACTGCCATTCTGATTTTTTGTTAAATTTTTGTAAAATTTGATTTCTTGTGTGTTTTTTGTTTAAGATCTCTGAGGGAACATTCACAGTCTTGGCAGCTTGTGCTATCTCAGCTCTAATAATGCCCGTGTTTTGAGAGACAAAATGTACATTGATCATGCTGTGGATTCCTGTTTCACCAGATGCATTGTTTCAGGCCTTTGTGATTTCATACTGGATTTCATCTCTTCTGAAAAGAAAAGAGAGACATGTAAGCAAGGTTCAGGAACATTTTTCCCATGAATATATTTGTCTAAAATATGATTAAAAGGGCCTGCTAGGGAGAAAATACAGTATTTTTTCTTTTAAAAATTAACATGTGGTTACAGCTAGGTCAAAATTGATTTTTGCATGCTCAGTTTATTCCATATTTCTGAGGATTTTATTTTTGTGCTCATGCAGTAGCACAGCAAAGGGACTCTGGCTTAATTGCTCTCAGGAAGAGATTTGGAATAAGAGCCTTGAAAAATTTCTTAATGATCCTGAACTGCTGGTTTGTTTTTTTTTTTTTTTCTCTCCAGACTAAAAGCTGTGGAGATCAAAGATGAATGGAGATGTTGGGGTGAGCAGAAAGCAACTGTAATGTTTCCTTTTTGCATTCAGAAATGTCAGATATTTAGACTGCTGTTGCAGAAATGAGGGAGGAAAATTATAATGTCTCTCTATTCACCCAGAACCAGTGGAAATCTGACTTGTGACTCTTCTCATATAGAAAATAACCAATCTGTCAACAAAGCCCTACTTAATGAAATCCTCGTTTTGTGCTCCACATTGGCTTTTATATAAAAGTGTTGACTGACAAGCTTATTTGGTGTTAGTTTAGGGGTTTCTCGGAAGGAAATAACTTGCCTGAATCACTTCTAAAAATCAACAAAATTAACAAAATACAAACCAACAACATCCAGTGGCAACACTGGGTTAGCAGGGCTGCTCTGGATTGCATGGTTATAGCCATCAAACTCTCAGCACCAGACCACAGAGCAAAGGAAAGAAGACAGAGCAGAAAACTATAAATACTACAGGTTAAAAAAATGCTCTTTCTCCCCCTTCTTTTCTCTTCTTTTCTTTTCCTCGCATTTACTTTCCTCACACATACTTTGGCATTTATCTACCATGACAAGCCTCGTTTCTCCTTTTAAAAGAATGCATAAATGAGCTATGAATATTTGATCCTTTTTTAAACAAATATTTTGGCTTGACAAGTCGCAGCAGATAAGGCTACCCAAGATGGTAGCCAGCTGCTCAGGGGAGGGAGTGTAGGTAGAGCAGGGGCCAGTGCTGGAGGCAGCACCTTTCCCAGGCTGCTGTGTGGGGCAGGACACCGCCCCACAGCCCCCCTTCAGCTCTTCCTCAGGCTGCCCCAAGGCTGTGGGTGATCCTGCAGATTGGGGAGGACAGCCCTGCCGTGCCTGTGCCCCACTTCAGCAGCCCTGCTGACTTCGGGGGGAATAGTCACGGCTTAGACCCAAGCGCCTCTGCGAGTCCTTTCAGGACCATGGTTTAGGCAGCACATAATTCCCTCTGGTAGGGCTTTCAGGACGTTTTTCTCTGTGTTACTGGGTAATTTAGCTGACTGCAGTCAATTCAGATTAGCTGCTTTGTAGAGAACCTACCAGTCTCACGCCATAGTGAAATTTAGCAAATGAAAATAAGAAAGGGCTTTTTTGGGTACACCTGAGTGGGTTTGTTCACATTGTGTTTCAGGCTTCATTTGCAAGTATACTGTAATCTGCAGAAATCATTTCCAGGTATTCTACTGTGCTGATACTTAGAGCCAGTGACAAATACACTGATTTTCAAGAAATACCCACTTACATCTGTTTTTCACTAAAACTGTGAGCATCTGAATGTTGCATTTGAATGATGGTACATGGACTTAGCTAACATCCCCCTTTTCTCTTGTTAAAAAAAAAGCTATTTTAGGTATATTTTTAATGGCATAATATAGGTGACTTTCAGGGATTTTATCTTGTCATTGAATTTCAATTTAAAGTTGTATTTTGGGGAAAAATCACTGGGTGAAATAATTAAGAAAATAAGGCTCTTATTTCTTGTTATTTTATTTTTTCTACACTTGTCATGATGGACAATCTAAAAAGAACAGTACCTATTTTCTTGGTAAGGGGGAAAAACCCCAAAGTTAAAGTAACTTACTAGATTTAATTTCCTTTTCAAAAGCTCAGGGGAGAATTTTTGGCTTTGCTGTAAGTTTGTATCATGGAGAGATAATAACGCATGATTCATTGGAATTGGTACAGGGTGCCCTTGACTTCAGAACACTTTCCATTTGTCTCAGGAGGAAAATAGTTATTGACTAGGGAAATCTTTTTACTGAGGTACCTCTTTCCTGTGTGCTTTTTTTTTTTTTTTTTTTTTTGGTAATATATATAATTATACCAGCTTTTTGAACATTAGGCAGGGCTGAAAATTACTGATAAGCACAGGTACAGGGAACAATTTAATCACTGCATTAAAAATCTTGTCTGGGACATTTCTTGATTTCCACAGAAGACTCCAGCAAAAGATTCATATCAGTCCAGTTTCCAAATATTGCAACCCCCTGCATCAGCTGAGGGGCAGTGCTAATTCATCATAGCACTGCTATGGGAATCTTCCAGAATGTTTTTCCTTTAGTTACATATCCTCAGCCATTAGACCCTGGGCAACACATTCTGAAGGGGCAAAGTCCCCTGAAATATTGAAGAATTCATTGCAGTTCATGTATAGAGAATATCAGGACTAGCATTCTCCAAATATTCTCCAGTGCAAAAAAAAAAAAAAAAAAAAAAATTGCAGCCCATAAACAGTAAAAATGTCACAGGAAATACGCTTTCCCTTGCTACATTGTTTGGGGAGCTTTTGTGGAAAGATGGTGGGATTGGTGAGAGAATGTGCTTTTTTGAATATATAGTATACATTCCTTTGTATAAGGCTTCCACAGATGAAAGTGCTCATGGTAATGTACCCCTGTGACATTCTGTTTGAAAATATTACTCTTTCTTCAAAGAAGAGAAAGGGAGAAGCTGTAGCTTTAAATTGTATGAGCATGGGAAAATCAGACATGGTAATAAAAGTGGATGTTTGAGTGTGTCAGATAAAATTTATTAGATAGGGGTCTCCAGCTCAGTACATTCCTATGCAAAATTCTTGGTCAGCTGCCAGAAAGTGAATTCTGAGCATTAGCACAGTAGAAAATATTTATATTGGTGTAAGGCTGCTGGCTGTGATATGCTTCTGCTCTTTTAAAATAGCTTGCCACAAATTCAGAGACGTCAATAGAGGTCAAACTGTAGGGAACTACACAATTTAATGAATCAATTATATGCTTCCACACAATCAGTAATACCATTGTGGAAAAAAATGAATTATTAACATGTGAAAATAATTCTGCAGCAACACATACAGTAGCAATCAGGGTTATGTTTCTAAAAATGTTCAGTCAATCTAATTGCTTTCCCAGTAAAGTCAGCACAACAGAATCTCTTTTGTTATGCACTTTTTATTTTTGAGCATTATCTCCAGCATATTTGACAGTGTGAAGACATTCCTTAGCACACCTCAGCTCTGGCTTCACTTTGATACTACTGTCAGATCACATCTGGTTAAAACTGAGCCAATGAAGAAGAATGTTAAATAATTTCCAAATATATTTGATTGCTTTTACTTGATGAAGGCCCACACTTTATATCAGTTCTATTTGCAATGAGTAGGGCTACCTCAAGATTATTTTCTTCTTGCATCTGAATTTTGGCCCAAATTCTGATAGTACCTTTTCAAGATATTTTTAAAACTGTCCTATTTGAAGGAGTCATGCTATCCTCCACAAAGCTTAGGCACAAAGAGCTGCTTGAGGCAATATTTCCCTGAGGCAGGTCTCTCTTCCCTATGATTTGCTTGTGCATGTAGCACTCGTGGATACTTCCCTTTAAATTTAAGGGAAAAAAAACCCTGCCCTAACTCCACCTCCTGCCCAGAGCTGTTTTCTGTGCCACAGGAACCAGATGTCTCTGGTTTTGGTGTGGTCTCACGGGGTGAGTATGAACAGGCAGAGGTAGAGCAGTGCTAATCGTCAGCAACTGAATTTCTATTTCTCTGAGGAATACTGACACAAAATAAAAGGCTGACCCTAAATCTATTTAATCTTAGCCAATTTTGCTCTCAAAAAATGAAATCAAAACCACGTATAAATCATCTAATAAACACTGAAGCTTCAACTATTCTTTCCAAATATGAATTTTTTTTTAACTATGATCCTGCAGGCAAAATGGCAAAATAATTACTTGTTCTTTTGGGCTTTTGACAGCACTTGATCCTTGAGAATTTATCTTTTAACAACAGGAAAAATAGAAGATAAATATAAGGTCTTGATTACTCTGCCATTTTCAGAGCAGAATGCTTTTTTCATTTTCAGTTCTGGCTTTCTGAGAAGTCATACTTCTTTCGGTTTAAAAAGATGCTCACCTCCTTTTAATTTATATCGAGCAGAAAAGAAAAAATTTCCCAGCATCAACCCCAGCTTCCACAGAGTATTTGTATCAGTCAGACTAACAGCTGTTTGGTGAATTTAAACTAATCACAATTTCCTATTCATTCAGATTCTGTTATTTAAGAAAACATCCAGCTAACTCTCAATTAAAACTAACATATTCACTTCACAGAAATTTTAGAAATAGACAAGCCAAACACAAACTAAGGGCCATGTTCCACATCTGGTTCTCAAATTTTAGAAGAACAATGTAAGTTTTCAGAGAGGTTGAAAGGACCATCCAAAAATAGAACCTGGAGTCATATATAAATAGAGAAACTGGGCTGAATGATAAATCATCTACTCTCCTTAAGCACATTACTAAGTCAATATTAATACTTCAAATGACAAATGAATCTATAATAGAATCATAGAATAGTTTGGGCTGGAAGGGATCTCCAAAGACCATCTTGAAAAATAATGCCACTGATGGGAATGGAACTCACATCGAACACCAACAGATTTTGCTGGGCTATGTCACAAAGATATTTTCTTAATGCATTTTAGCAGTAGCACATCTTAGTTAATTAAATATGCATGATTGCTTAAGCTGATTCAGGAGTCTGTTGGGAACAAACATATATGGAGGCTGCTGTGTGCATTTAGACTGCTGTGCTGTAGCTGCTGCGCAGAATTCCTGATAAACAGAGAGTAAAGTGTGCTAAACCTCTGTCGGTGAATTTTAAGCTAACATGTCTTATCTTCTAGTTCTATCAAGAAAACTGTATTCATTTGTATCATTAACACTAATTCTTTCCCCTCTGTGGTAATTCATTAAATGTAAGATGTAACTTAAACACAGCAAGCAAAAAAACAAGAAGAAACCACACTCCTGTCCTGAGAACTGCCATACATCTCTGTCTTCATTTTCCTCTTGATTTGCAAAGCCACAGGTAGCATGTTATCTCCTCCTTAGAGGAAACATTGCTCTCATCAGACAAGTACTTTTGAGGTTGAAGACTCAAAATAATGAGCTCAGAAGAGTCACTGAACCACACAGTTATTTGGGAAGCTTAGCTTCCACTCTTTAGAAGGAATAAATCCATGAAGTAAAATTCACTGTTCTTATAGAGAAATTCTTTCTCCCAAATTGTAAGCAAAAAATATTTCATAAGTGGTTCGGTAGGATTCTTTGGTCTCATGAGAATGGATTTTATTTGTAAAGACACAGTGAATATATATGTGAGGAAGGATATTTTTATTTTTGCTTGCAAGAAACAGGATTTCGTATATTGCTTCGAAAAGCACTTCTTTTACATCTGTGGCAAAATTTCTAAATGGGACCATCAGGTTTCAGTTTAGTTTTTGGTGTCTTAATACAATTTTTGCCATATTTCATGAGGCACAGTGATGCCTGGAAACCTAACAGAAGTTGCAACCACACAGGACTTCATGTCACGAAAGGAAGAGTTGGAATTAGAGTAAATATCTGCTCTAAAGCCTGAGGTACATTTCTGCTAGACTGAATTAGAGAACTTACTGGCACATCTCCATAAACATGACTCTGTACTAGGAAATAGTTAATCTTTTATTACATTGGATAGCCTTGTGGGATTGCTTTAGTGATTCATTATAGAAATCAAAGTAAATTCTACAGTATTGTGCAGTTTGGCTCATCCAGTTGGAAAAACCCTAATGATCAAAAAAGCATGTGTTTTTACTCAGATATGTTTTATGACATGACTGTAAAATGTACCTACCACAGTTTTTCATTGTTTCACAGACAATAAGCACAGTCATTTTCAGGTTTCTATTGTTCTGCAGCTAAAGCCAGGAATGTCCCCTTGCTCATTGACATGAGTGACATCTACATTTACATCCAGCAAAGAGGCATGATTAATTACTATGTTTGACAAATAAAGTTTATTCTTTAAACCTATAGAAATTATAGCATTGCATTTGAGATATAGGTCTGAAGAGTCTGTCAGCTTTTCAAACATAAACAAAAAATGTCTGAGAATTTATAACTTGGCAGAAAGGCCTTTTTGAACTAAATCTGAACATTTATGCTTGTATCCAGAAATCATTTATTTTCTGATATCTGCCAGCCTTACTCAGACAAGGTAGTGCTTCAAATATATGACTTCCATTCATTTCAACGGGAACAAACAGGTAGGAAAGATATTCTAAATTATTTAAAAACTTTATTTCAACAATTTAATTTCAGAAGAGGAGCAGCTGAGGACACAGCTTGTTCATCCTGGAGAAGATGAAATTGAGGGAAGACCTCATTGCAGTCAGCAACTTCCTCATGAGGGGAAGAGGAAGGGCAGGCACTGATCTCTTCTCTGTGGTGACCCAAGGGAATGGCCTGAAGTTGTATCAGGGGAGGTTTAGATTGGATATTGGGAAAAGGTTCTTCAGCCAGAGGGTGGCTGGGCACTGGAACAGGCTCCCCAGGGAAGTGGTCACAGCACCAGCCTGGCAGAGCTCAAGAGGTGTTTGGACAATGCTTTCAGGCATGTGATGTTCTTGGGGCATCCTTTAGAGAGCCAGGAGTTGAACTTGATGATACTAATGAGTCTCTTCCAACTCAGGATATTCTATGATTCTGTGATTCTATGATTTTCAGGAAAAAAAAGCCCTAGAACAAAAAAGGCATGCTTTTATTTTAGCAAACATTTTTAAAGGAAACTTATTGAAGAAGTAATGGAAGGTGAAATTTTAAAATTACTGACATCCCAAAGAAGTTTTCAAATTGAATGCCTTCTATTCAGATCAGTATTTAAATGTATGTATGTAGTTACCTTTTGGTAGGCACTTCACATTAATGAGCTGTATTTTTGTTTGAATTTATTATAATCACATTTGAACAGTGCTCTAGTAATAATGAAAAAGGTTCATTCCTATTATGCCTGAGAGAATAGAGGTTTTGTAGAACCCAGTGGAATTGCAGGCATGCTGTTTCTCACAGGAATGACTGCTTGCAGGGAAGGAGATAATCTAAGGGTTGGATAGCTTGTCTTAAATTCCCAGGTCTTTGAGTAATTCTTTGCCAGTAATTCAATTACAAAAATCCTGAGTTTTCATATCCAATGGCTACCATGTGGTCAAAGGAACTGTCCATCTTTCATTACAGTAGAAAAATCCAGACCTCTCTGGACACCATCTGCTTCTTGTTTTTTTGGAATTTCCTTATATTCCTCCTATCTGTGGACATTTCCAAACCATACTTTCCCAGTTAATCCCCAGACTAAGCACTAAATTCATGTTAAATTTTGAGCTGCCATTTGGCGTACTAATTGAACAGCAAGGCTTAACATATGCTTTGAATGTTGCTACAGCCCCTCAGTTGTCAAATAACTGCCATGATGTTCCAGTCTCTTTAGAGGAGATAATTCACTGTATTAAATGTCTCAATGAGAGGAACAGTTCAAAAACACACCCACTGCAGTTATAACACTAAGTGATAAATAACTGAGAAGATTTGAATCTCCGGTTTTTGAGTGCCAGTAATGCTCCATTGCTAGTGTGCCTGATTGAAGAGGGGTTATTATAAATCAGAGATTACAGAAAACAGAAATGTGGCTTATTGGCAGGTAGTTTTCCATTTACAAGCATAGAAGTTTGTACAGAACTAAAAGTGAACCAGAGTATAAAACGCTAGGGAGAGATTAAAAAAGAGAAGTTTTTCAATCTGTTGAGTATAGTAGATATTTTTTGCCCCCAATGAAGGAGAGGAATTATGAGGAGGATTTTATTTTATTAGAAGGTTAATTAATTATTTTATTATACTATATTATTTTATATTATATTACATTATACTTAAATTTAATTTGTTAAGCACTTAGTTGTATTTTATTGTACAGAATTTTGTGATTGTCAGCTGACAGTTTTGATACACACATACATGGATTTAATTGGTTTGTGAATTAAAGTACTTACATTAGAATTTAATTATTAACTTTTTCAGGTAAACAATGTTTTACAATGTATTTTACTTGTGAATAACACAGAAGTAGTAGATGAGATAAGAATTGTTTTGTTTTTTTTCTCTTAGGTTCAGAGAATGTAGAACTCAGAAATATTCTTGGGAAGAATTGTGTTTGGTTTTTTTGGTGAAGAGCAATGTGGTGATGTTTGAGAACAAAGGTCAGCTGAAGCTTTAATCATCCAGTGAGCCCTTGAGCTGTAAGAAACACAGGTCATATACAAGCTCTCATGTCACCCCGCAGTAGGGACCACATCATGGCCCTCTGAGCCGTTTGTGTGGATCTGCTCACATCTACTCTGTGCAGGACCAGTGTCCCCAGAAGCAGCCACCTCAGACAGACTGCCAACCACAGATTTGTGCCCTGCACCTGTGACTGCTTTTTTTCTGCACATGGTCCTATTCTCCAGTTCCCTTCCCCCTACCATTTGTTGTCCAAGCAATAGGCATTTTTTTAGGATTTCTTGCTATTGTAATGTAACACAGAGTTGCCATATTCTTTTATGAACTATTCTGTGACACTGAGAAAAATTGTACTGTCTAGTAGGCTTGGCTAAAACTGAAGTGCCCATTTTTTTTCTTTCATTTCTTTCTTCCCAGTGGTCTGGGATGTAACTGGGTCATCTCAGAGCTTTTTTAAAAAAATTGAGTTTTGTACCCTTGTCTTAGTTTGTACAATTCAAACCTTACTCCTCTCATTAACAACTACTAGCATGAAAGGTAACAGCTACAGTGCAGCCAACATAATTATCTCTCCCATTTCAGGTGTTGATCCTGTAGTTTGATTGATATGAGTGGTAAAACTAGCTTGTGCTGAGCCATTTGCAGAAAGGGAATTTAAGAAGCATGGCATGTCTTTGGTTAACAGCCCACTATAAAATTAGTGCCCTGTGCTGTATTTTGTTTTAGTTTGCTTGATTTTAAGTATACGATTAATACTTAGTAAATGCATAAACTAAAATATACACACTGATGTCTGATTGTGTGGCTTTCCATGCTGGGAGACTGCAAAATCTAGGGCTTTCCATGATGGAAACAATGTAGGAGTCTGCAGCGCCCATGTCTCCCATGCTTAATGATGAATTAACTTCAGAACCTCAAGGTGGTTTGGAACACATTTTCTTTTCCACTATAATGTTTCATGAAGTGTGAGTTGTAGCAATCTTTTTTTTTTTTTCCTGCAGATGTTGCTGGCAGTGCTACACCACATCTTCTTATTGATATGGTAGAGGTGATGGAAAGGGAACATGGAACTGAAGTGGCTCACTGTTCTCCCTTCTTGCAAAAAGTTTACAAGAGAAATATTGTGGACCCACTTTGAACAGTTACAGAACCAGTACCTGAAAATACCTCTTGGGAGCTCTGATCCAATAATTCTTTTAAAGCCTGTGTCTCTGGGCACACATGAATAACAAGTCATCACGTGTAGTGTAAGTGAAGTGGAGTAACATATGACAATTTTTTGTCATATCATAAGTACATATATCTGGCATAGCGTGCTTCCTGTGGTTTGGTAGGGGTGACAGCTCAGTAAGCTCTCTTGTTTGCTCTGTTGCACACCAGATGAGGAGCAGCAAGCATCACCACCCTCTCTCTGACTCTGTGCTTGTGGCTATAGCTCCAGCTGTGGCAAGATAAAAACAAGGCAAGAGAAAAAAGCTGATTGCTAGAAGCAAACTTTGAGTTCTAAGCCAATTTATCTCACCTGCATTTAGAAATGGGATTCAGATCTAGTTTAAAACATAACTTGGTGTCTACACATGAGTTAAATGCCCTACTATGGGTTTCCAGGCCCTAGTGACAGCAGCCTGGAAACCCATAGTAACTGGCAGCAGGATTCATCTGCCTTATTATCAGCATCTCTTGCCAACCCAGGTGCCCTCAGGAGTCTTACCTGGCCTCCACCTGCTGATTTGGAGGGAGTGAGTCTCCCACCAGTGCTGGGTGTATACGTACCAGCTGTGAGGAGCCCTAGCAGGTCTTCACCCCTTCTGCAGAAAATGGCCTCAGGAGCTCGGGGTAGAGTGACCACTGTTGACATTCACATGCCTGAGCCCCATGCTGAGACTCCTGTGATGGAAAAAGAGAAGAAATTGGCATTTCTAGGGGATAATACTCCCAAGCTATTCTAGGTTCTATCTTCAAATTCTGCTATAAAGGAACCTGAAAGGATTTATGTACCTAGTTCCACATTAAATGCCCTGAGGTATCCAGGACATCTATATGGGACTGGTAGGTATGACACTGGGCCCACAGGAGATGTGAAGTCTTTCCTCAGCTGTCAGAGGCCAGGCAGGATGTCTTTGTTACCTATATATGCCTCTGTCTTGTCACTGAGCCTCTCTTTCTCCTCTGACCAGCTGAGACACAGCTCCTCTGCTGTACAAACAGCTGCAGATGGGTGGGATGAATCCTGACCCAATGGCTGTTTCCAACAGCCAGAAACAGGGGCTGTAAGTAGCAAATGAATCACAGCTTTCCTATTCCTGGCACCTCATTTGGTCATAGAGACCCAAGGCCACTCAGCTGGCATGGCATGCAGGGATCATGGAAACAACACTCAGTTTTCCTGAGAGTCATATACATACATATATATGTATGTATTATAGTTGTCTATATTTATATATTCTATATATACATATTATATGTGCATTTTATACATTTATAAAACAATATTATTTTAAATAAATTATATATAAATACTATATTTTATAGTAAAATAATGTATTCATATGATCTATTATATAAACTACATTTATATAATCTATACATTACTTCTATACAGAAATCTTTAGGAAACTAGCTGTTGTAGCACAACTGAAAAATGAAGGAAGCAATGAAGTAAATTAATGGGAATGAGACTGCAAGTCTAGTGCTAATAGAAAAGCAAAGGATGTTTATTTAAAAGAAAAATGGAAATGCAATAATTCAAAGTGCAAGAAAAGAAACTATTGAGAATAAAATACATAGGAAAAGCTAATAGAAAAATACATATGAGTTTTGGGGGGACTGGATAACTATGCTAGCACATAAAAATGGTATTAAGTTTCAGTCCAATGGATAATAAGTTTTAAAACTAAGTAAGTTTAGAAAGTGCTTCTGTCTTAAATGTCGTTGTTCAGTAGCTTTATGCTAATAAGTTGATTTTTAAGGAATTTGTTTGTTAGAAACCAGAGAGATTCTGTAAAGACCCCAGTGTCACTGCACTACCACAGCAATTGTAAATGCAGCACTCAGTTTATGGAGAAACATTTTAAGGGTCAGGATTTTGCTGACCTCTGAAAACAACAAATACAGCACCTGACAATAGTGTTCTCCAGCTACTGCTGAACCTACATTTCAGGGACTGACCCAGACATGAAAGAACTTAGACACTGGCAGACCAAACCTGCAGACCAATATTATTTCTTTGCCTCCTGCTTCTCCTCTGTGGGCTAGTATCTGTTATCTCCTGTTTCATACTTTGTATGAAACACAGCCCAACAAGTCTAATTCTCTAGTTAGGTGCTTCAGCAATGGCTCACCAAAATGTAGGTCCCTGGCACTGGGTGGGTGAAAAAAAAAAAGGGGAACAATTCCATCAGCCTAAAATAACTGAAGTTTCCTGAAACTAGAGAGAGATTTCCAGTACCTTTGAAAACCCACAGAAGTTTCTGCCTGACAGACTTCAGGATTTCCCTTCATGACAGTATGAGAAACTCAGGCCCATTCAGAAGGTGAGCAGTGCATGAAGTCATGTTTTTGTCTCTTTGGCTGAAAGCCTGGGGACCTGGTGGGAATGGGATTTACTGGAGAAAATCCAGTGAAAGACCACAAAGTTGATAAAGGGACTGGGAGGATCTTTCATAGCCAAAGAGGATGCGAGAGCTAGAACTTTCCAACCTGGAGAAGAGATACTCAGGTGGAATTTGTCAGTGTATATAAGTACCTGAAGGCAGAGAATGAAGATGAGGGAGCCAGACCCTTGTCAGTGGAACCCAGTGACAAGACAAGGGGCTACAGGTACAAACTTAAACATGGGAGATTCTGTCTTGACATCAGGAGACAACTTTCCTGCGAGGGTGATCACGCAATGGGGTAGGTTGCCCAAAGAGATTGCGGGCTCTCTGGTCTAGGAGATATTCCCAATTCATCTGGGCATGGTCCTGGCAACTGGCTGTTGCTGACCCTGCTTGAGCAGGGGGCTTGGACTAGTTGACCTTACAAACTCCCTTCCAACATTTCTCATTCTGTAATTCTGTGAGCTCCTGCATCTCACTGGTCTCACTTGCCCCATCAGATATGGAACATATGGATCATAAACACAGCACTCACTGATGACATGACAGCCCTGTAACTAGGGCACTGCCCCAGGCCTGGACCTGCCTCCTCAGCATCCCTGAGCAGGTCCTCCTAGCATGTCTTCACAATGTTGCATTTTGAATCCAGATTAGCTTGCAAGTAAGATGTATGCTCAGGTCATTTAAATGAGCAAGTCAGAACCCAGCTTTTCCCTCTACTCTCCCCTTTTTAAAAACTCTTTTTTAAAAATACATAATGACAGATGTGCATTCAAGACAGCAGTTCCTGGAACACCTTGCTGTGTCATGGAATCACCAGTTGGGTCCTTTAAATTCAGCCAGCTCCAACATCTCTGCTTCTTGTATGGGTGGCCATGTATTGGCTCACACTGAGATCAGGAGCAAGCACCTTCCTCTGCTATGAGGTCTGTGGTCTGGTTGGGTTTGGGGCCTTGGCAGAAGTTCATGTCCCAGCACTTCTGGGAGAAGCAAGTCCTGATGTCACACACCATTCAGATGAGGAAGTCAGAGGTCAGTCTTGCCAGAACAGGGCACAGATATTGGCTAAGCAACTCCTTTCCAGCTAAAAAACTGCACCTTCCCTGGGGCAAAGACAACAGCTTTATTCTGTATTTGAACCATCCCCATCCCCGCCTTGCCTGGCCCAGGGCAAACACTCCCTCGTGCTGCTGTCAGTACAAATACAAATAGCAAGCTGTGTCCAGAAACCAACCAGTGACAGGAAAGCAAAGAGAAAGAATCAACCCTTTGCTACTCTTACTTTGCTACTAGTTTTTTAAGATAGAAACTGACAGTGGTGTCAGTCGGCAATGAGAAAGGTACAAGTATTGCTCTAGGGATCACATAGACACATTTTTAATGATTGAAAGGCTCTGACTCAATGGGGAAGCAACTTTTTTGACATTATATATCACTGTAAATCAAGGAAAGTTTTGGGGACATCCCATAAACAAGCCAGTTCTTTTCTGACTCAATCTTTCCTAAAGTTTTCTAAAAGTTCCAGATTGAGCCAGACAGTCTAAATCCTATTAAAGTCAGTGAATTCATGTAAAAAGGAATGTTCCTTGGACTACAATAAGGTTTCCTACCAATTTTCCTTTGATTATATTACAGATGACAGTTTATAATAGAACTGCAGACTATAGTAACACGGAAAAAACCCATAAAATTTAACATTTATATTTTTCCAACTCCTTGTCAGACATCAGAGGGATTTAAAAAATTTAGCAAGGAATTTACAGCTTGACACAATCACTTGTGCAGTAAAAATAATATAAATATCAAAAGTAATCTCCTTCATTCCATCCTTCCCCCACCCATGAAAAGAAGCAAATTGGAGAAGTATTAAAAAATAACTTGGACTCCCAAGGTGAAGCTGATAATAAACACAAAAAGTCACAGGGAAACAATTTTTCTCTCTCTGTATGAGAAGGCTCAGCCAGTATATTCTCTGTATGTCAATGGAATACTCTTTCTGAAAAATCTGTGCATAATGCATCTACCACCTTCTTTTTTTTCCTATAGGTAATTCTACACATGGGCCAAGGAGCTTTTAGAAGAATTTGGGTTCCTTCAAGGAGCAGCAAAAGGTTTAAACCTCATATTTCACCTGGGAGTTTTTCTATGAATAGCTCATTAAAAACTGCGGGCGTACTCACTCGAGTGTTTCTGCGTGGGAGCAACCTCAGGCAGGTGTGTTATACAAGGAACTGCTCTGAGAACATTCACAGGAATTAAATTATTCTTTTGAAAATCAGTGGACGGGGCCAGTAGCCAAATCACCATATTTTCCATGACATTCTCAGTGGCACAGGTGGTATCACTGCATGGAGAATATGAATATTTCTTTGGTGTTGGTTCCTTCACAGTAGTTCTTTACACATTCAACTCACAGCCCCTTTGTACCTCTACCTTTTGGTAAAGGGTGTAGCACTTTTTTACTGCATATATTTATTTTCTTTTGTTAAAAACTCCAGGAAAGGCATTCAAAATTTTCTCTGAGATGATTTTTCAAAAGTTATTCATGTATATTAAGATTAATTAAATATATACCCATATTATACAGCTGCAGGGAAAGAAAACCAGCTTTCCTTATGGTATAGGCACTTTGAGTAAAAGACATATGGAACAAGAAGATAGTATGCAAGCAATAGTTAAAAGCTTGAGCAAATTCTCAAGATTAGGACTGCAATCTACTAGTAAACATTAAGCTCAGATAAACATAGAATTAAAATATCTTATCAGATTCCCAGTAAAAATAATTTTTGGAACAAATAGAATTAACACAAAAATACAGTATGACTGAGGTTAAAAAAGGCCTTTTCCTCTGATGAACCCCTCTTGATGTTCTCCCTGCAGTGCAAAGGAATTTTAGTTTATAGAGACACATTTTTTCTACCTAATTCTCTACCTAATTTTGAGCATTGGGTCAAACATTTAAACATTAGGTTAGGAAACGTTTGCCCCATCCAAGACTATTCTCCTCATTAAAGTGTTGTAGACGTTTTCTGCCCCTGGAGAATTTTTAGGCATAAGTATGAGACAGGGAAATGAAACATAAAAAATGAAAAGAAATCCAGTCTCATCCAACTTGCAATCCAGACAATGAGGAGCCTGATAATGTAGTGAATGCTGCAGAAAAGGAACTCAGTTTGAAATCTGATTGTTTCATGCAAAAAATCTCCACAGGTATGAGAGCAGCTTATACTCCAAGGCGTGAGATATCTAAAACCAGGTGAAAATATTAAGCAATGGGGTTACATGATTTCAGCTGATGTCCTGTCTCCTATCTGGGAAGAATATTTCCATTTCTTGTATATTTCTCTCTTGATTTGTTTCTTGTACCTAGAGAGGATAATTGACCTCTCCCAAATTCCTCAGGAGTAAAAACAAACCAAGAAAACTCAGGGAGAAAGTTGAGTTCTCTACAAAATCCTTGTGTGTAAATTACTAGAGGGGCTGAGACAATGGAAAGAGTACAGAAAAGCACCCCAGAAGTGACTTTAAAAGATCAGGGGACAAGTGTCTGTGCAAGAATGGGTGCCCTGAGGGGAAATGGAAGTGATGCAGAGAAAGCGGCATGAGACCCTGAATCCTTAAGGCATTTCTCAAAATATGGCTGGATGATGGTTCCTAGATTCACAAATGTAATAAAGCCAAATGCAACGAGTGGATTTAATTGTTTGTCAGTGGTACCAGGATGCTGTGCCTTTCAGTGCCACAGTACTCAACACCTGCTCAACTTGGCTGGTATCACCTTACTGGGATAAGAAGAAGGCCTCTCTGTCCTGCAGGTCCATGGGAATGCCAGAGCTCTTGTGGCACAGCCTGAGGTCAGGACCCCATCAGGCTCCTTTTTCCTTGTGGTTGGGTGAGGGCACCAAAGGAAATATGTCATGTTGGAAAGACCCTTCAAGATGTGTGGACAGCATCTTAGCATGATACCACTGCTCATCAGATCAGGCAGAGGTTCAAGAGGAACAGAAGACAGAGAGCCCGTGTTCTCCGCAGCCAAAGCAGGAGGGCTCAGGCAAGGCTGGTTGTCTTGTCTCTGACACTGGAGGCAAAGAGAACACCATGAATAAATGGTATTCAGACTATTTCTTGGTCAGAAGAGCTCTTTCTGTCCACTGCCAATGCAAATGTTGTCAGAACAATCTGTTTGATCCTAAAAGGATTGTATAACCCAAGTAAGAAAAAATTCTGTTTCTCTAACTATCTTGGGATTTTTGCCAAAGGGCAGTGAGAAGAACAGAAAAAATGGAAAGTGAATTTCTTGCTGTTATGAGAATCAAGCACCTAAGAAGCCACACCATCTCATTCTGCTCTCAAGAGCATGCGTGACAGTGAAAAAGGCATCCAGGTATCCAATTACAAATCTCTGTAGCAAAGTTTAGGAAAAGCTTACCTGAACCATCTTCAAGAAAACGTAAATTGTGTTTGAGCTTTTCTCTTTATTGATGGTTGGTCTGGAATGCTTTGGTGATTTTTCTTGCTTATTTTTAGGAGGAATAATACTGCTGTTTGCAAACATATGGATATAACAAATCCAACTGCCTAGGTTATTTAAAACTAAACACAGAAAAAAACCCTTGTTATTTCCTTAAGCTGGCAAATAAATGTCTGCCAGAATCAGAAATTAATTCAGGTTTTGACACTGTAGTTCTGAAGTCTTGCATAATTATTTGTCTCTTGATTTGTTTCCAGACAGACTGCCAGATCACCATACTGTGCAATTGCTATTTCCAATTCTCTGTAGGAACCAACATTTTGGTGACTATTTAGAAATATTATCATAGAAAAACAAGTACAATGCTGCTGAAAATATCTTGATAACACCTTTTTTCTTACTTAATTTTAAATTATTATGAACATTTAAACTTATTGGCATAGCTAATCGAATATATTATCATGGTCAGTGAACTACATTACACAGTAGAATTACAGTAGCTGCATACGACCCCTATGTCTGCAAAGTATTATAAAGATCATAATTCTTTAATTCTCTAATCATCATTCTTCAATAACAATTACAATACTTATAAAGCCAGAAACCTCTCTAATATTTGTGTTAATGTATCAGTAATAAATTAACCAATAAATGATGCACAGGGAATTACAAGCAAAAAATGCTTGGTTTACTTTACTATTCACTATAATTTATGCACCTAGAGTTTGTCTAATGGCACTGTTATAATGGTATTGGGACATTGTTATTGTGTTTTATTAACTTGACTTTGATATGAAGAAAAAAATTTATTAATTACACTGTGCTGACTTCATATTGAGTCATACATCTCATAGTTGCTATAATTTTTTTTGGTTAGGATATGTCATTTTAATCCATAAGAAGTTAATCTAATGTTGAAATAAAGTAACCAAAGTAATCAGTCTTTGTACTTTTTTCAAACCTTCAAACATTTTTCAGATTAATTTTCCAAGTAAAAGTCTACTGCAAGATAAAGAACTTGAGGAACCACAAGTAAATGTCAAAAAGATCCACAAGGATTGTGAACCAGTCCCCTGCTCAATTATTCTACCATTATGAACTGAGTGTGAACTGATGGTAATTGAAGAGAAAGGCACTAAAACATTTTCCAAAGCACCATCTGCAACGAATCAGAGGAATGAAGATAAAATGACAAGGACATTTAATGACAGGATTGTGCCCCTGCCTGCCTTTCTGCTTAAAAAGGTCTGGCTGAATTCCAGTTAGAAATGATCCCAGCACAATGAGTATACCATTTCTCCGTCATGTGTAACTGGGTTTCACAGAGATATTTGAAGAATGCAGTTAAGCATCTCTTTGAAATCTGGACTGTTCCCAACCTTTCCAGTGCTCGTGATACTCTGAGTTGATCTCTTTTCCTCATATTTTTCTATCCTCAAAAAAGAAAATCTGTATAATTTGGGAGACAGCATCACTGGTAATGAATGCACATTGGTATTACACCTCATGAGTAAATCAAGTGTATGCCGGATCTTCCCAGGCATTCCTCCTTTTCCTCACAGCCTTCCTCACTCAGTCCTCACCTAGTCATATCCTCTCACAACACACCAGAGACCCTCACCTGCATTGTCCAAGTTTGGAAGTGATACATCCCAAAAAAGAGGAAGTCAGTCAGGCAAAAACTTCAGAAGATCTGCAAGCGTGAAAAAGGAACAAGATCCTGGACAAGCCCAGACACCAAAAGAAAACCTACAGAAGGTAAATATAAGGACAGGTAGCCTGGGAGGAATACAGAAAAATTGTATGAGCATTCAAGGATCAGTGAGGAAAGCTGGTGCCCTGATAGAATTCAATCTGGCCAGGGAGATCAAGGACAAAGAAAAGCTTCTACAGGTACACTGCTGATAAAGGGAAGATTAGGGAAAATATATGGCCCCTCCAAAAGGAAATGGAAGACCTGATTACCTGGCATACAAAGAAGGTTGAGGTACTCAAATTTTTTTGCCTTGTTCTTCAATGATAGGTGCTCCAGGCACACCACCCAAGTCTCAGAAGGCAAAGGCAGGTATTGGAAGAATGAAGAGCCACCTGCTGTGGGAAAAGGTCATGTTCAAGGACATCTAAGGAACCTGAAGGTGACCAAGTCCATGGGGGCTGATAAGGTGCATCTGTGAATCCTGAGATAGCTGGCAGAAAAGGTGGCTAAGCCCCTCCCTTATCCATTGAGAGCCCCTCCCTTATCCATTGAGAGCAGCACTGAGGAGAAAGGCTTGGGGCTGTTGGTTGATGAGAAGCTTGATGTGACTTGTCAGTGTGTGCTTGCAGCCAGGAAAGCCAATGGTGTCCTGGGCTGCATCCAAAGCAGCATGGGCAGCAGGGCAAAGGAGGGAATTCTGCCTCTCTCCTCTGCTGAGATGCCACCTGGAGTGCTGCACCAACTCTGGGGTCTCAACAAAGGAAAAGATAGACCTTTTAAAGCTAGTCCAAAGGAGGGCTGCTATGGGGACAGGCTGAGAGAGCTGGGACTGTTCAACCTTGACAAAGAGAAGACTCTGGGGAGACATTAGAGCAGCTTTTCAGTACCTGAAGAGAGTGGGAGAGGGACTTTTCATTTAGGGATGTAATGACAGGACAAGGGGAACAGCTTCAAACTAGAAGATTTAGATTAGATGTTACAAAGTTCTTCCCTGTGAGGGTGGTGAGTCCCTGCCGTTAGTTGCCCAGAGAAGCTGTGGATGCCCCATCCCTGGAAGTGTTCAAGGCCAGGTTGGTTGGGGATTTAAACAACCTGATAAAGTGGAAGGTGTCTCTCTGTCCATGGCAGTGGAATTGGAAAGAAATAATCACTAAGGTACCCTCCAACCCAAACCATTCAAGGATTCTATGAAATAAAGGCTTCCAAAAGACCGAATCTCTTTTGAAAGAAAGTTCTTGCAATGTTCAGTTACTCTTACTGCTAAAAATACACTCCTTGTTTATAATCCATTGATTTATTTTCTTCTGCAAAGTTTCTTTCTCAAGAAATTTCAGTTCATGAACCATTCATCTCTAAATGAACCAATTCTCACATAATTACTTAATTAAATTTTCCAAGTCCCCCAGACTTTGGGGCTTTCTCGTACTTTTTCTCTGGTGAGGGCAAAGAACTGAATATATCATACATTGCTAGAATGATAAAATAATGTGAAAAGCCAAACTAATGCAGTGGCATAATGTTGCTAAAACTGTGATGCAAGAAAAAGGGCAGTTGAAAAAGTATTTTTATCTTGAATAGATTTTAGATTGTGGTTAACAGAAACCTTACATTTAAATAATAAAAACAATAATTCCATGAAATAGAATTTCATAAGCATCATATTGATTCCACTCTGTCTATCTGAGTACTTAATTTTAAGATTGGAAAGCATTTATAATCCTTTGCTGACAGGGAATAAGAGAACAAAATTATTTCAAATCATGGGACAATGCAGTCTAGCTGGTGAGACCAGACTATACAGGATCATAGAATCATAGGATATTCCAAGTTGGAAGGCATCTGTTAAAGAGATGGAGTGTTTGATCTTCAGTTACCACATTGCATGGACGTTCCTGCATAAAAAGGTTTTGGCTTCCTATCAAAGCTGAAAATATTTATGGGTTTGCAACTCAGTTTTTCCAACAACAGTCTAAGATCCTTATGTCCCCATAGGTATAGTTTATGAGAAATTTGTTTTGTTTGAAATACCTTCCCCTCTCCCTGATTGTCTGTTCACAACAATTACAACATAAATTTTTTATCTTCTGTTTTCTGATTTAGTTCTGAATTAACATATCTGAATGTTATTGTAAGAAATGGAGGACATGGAATTAAAGATTTACACTTTCATATTTTCAGTGTTAATTGAAAGATGCAAACTGTGCCTCTCTTAACCTTTCTTGATTTTTTTTTTCTTTTTGAGTAGGATATGGCTCAAAAATCAAGACAATTCACTTCTATAAGAAATACTTATATTAAACATACTGAAAAGATGTAGTACATATGCGACACATAATCTGTATCATATTGGAATCAATTTAATTTTTTCATTTGAAAGACTCACAGCAAAAGGAAAGAAATATGCAAGACTTTAGTTCAGAGTCCTCTGAAGACACTGGGATATTTACCAGGCTAAAGTGAGGAGAGATTAGATTTTTAAACTATTCCACTTCTACCAGTACTTTAGGAGAGTGAAGTGTATTTCCATTTTAAGAAACCACCTGTCATGCCATGCATAATCAGTGCTAAGAGTGAGATTAGCATGGGTTTTTTCCACAGTAAATGCAGCAAATACTGGCTGTTGGAGAAAACCAAAAGTATTTCTAATTTTAAGCAAACTCAACCACCAGTTCTGAATGAAAAGGAAAAAGTTTTGAATTGGTTTAAAATATCTTATTTCAGTATTTTTAAATTATCTGAGGACTTTTTTTCAAAACCGTGAAATTAAATTTCTTTTTCTTTTCTCAGTTACAGAAAAAAAGGATTTGCTAGAAAAGGAGAGGAATGTAATGAAGGTAAAGAGGAATGTGTAATGCAGCCACAAATGACAAGACAGAATAAAAAATGTTTGAACAAGCAAGAAAGCACTCTCCAGTTCAGGAAAAGGGCGCTGAGTCTTAGCCTGTGTAGGTGAGCAGAGCCTGGGAAGCCTCCTACCCACCTCTCCTCACTGCCCTGGCCATGGCATTTGGCAGGACCTCTTTCCAGGTGATGTATGGAAATACCAGGGGTAAGGAATGGTGATGCAGAACAGAGACAGGCACATATTTGGCTCTGCTCCATGCCACTAACAGCAGATCTTTGAGACATTGCAGCTCCCCAGCAATCCTCGCTATAGGACATGCATAAGTGGTCCTTGCTGTAGGATGTGCATAAAGCTACAAGCAAAGAGAGGGTAAGGTAGCAATTATTTGAAATACAGGCTGCCTTAATGGTCTCATGAGCTCCTCTCAGGGGAAAAAACCTTAAAATTAAAGCAGTCAAAAGTTACAAATTAAATAAGCACATTTTTCCATATTTGCATTTTGTATTTCTGCACCTGCATTGATATTCTGTATTGATAAATGAACTTATATAGTTGGTTTCACAAAGACAGTATATCACTACCATCTGTGCACCAAAACTTGAAAAAAATACAGTATCAGAAAAAAGTTGGCATTAAAAATGTTCCAAAACTGTGACTGATTATTCCAGGCTCTTAAAATTTTTTATCATATTAGGTTTTCATTAGAATTTGGTGTAGGGTAAGTAGGATGAATTTCCAAACTATAAAAGATCAGGCAAAAGAAAAAATGATAGCAAGTAAATCCTTATAAAAGCAGTATCACATCCAGAAGAAACATGTCATTTTGGGTCTTCCAAATACTTTGAAAAGAATAAAATGTGGTTTGGAAAGAAGTGTGGTATGCTTTGAAATTCCAGCTGAAAAACCAAGGAAGACCTATTTGTTTTCTTTTGTCTTTTCATGCAGCCCTTCTGGATTTTTTTTTTTTTTTTTAGTATCTGTAAAGCATTGTCAGACCATTTTGTATGACATGTTGAATATACATCATTATTTTTGTTGCTAGGACAAATGAGATAATCATAAATGTTTTGTCTACCATAAGAAAACTGCTATCAATTTATGTGGCAATAAAGCCATGGGCAAGCACGTGGTGCTGTGGGGTGGGGATTAGCTGCTTTTGGTGCCATTGACAGAAGAAACAAAACTGAGATTTTTATGGAGGAAAGTAGTTCTTTACAGATTTCACTTTGTGTCAGAGGCAGACTTGTTGCAACAGATATCTGAGCATGACATGCAGGTGGTAAATCACTAAGTCACACTTAGTTGTCAGTGGGCTTGTGCTTTTAAGTCACCAATGGCTCTGAAATTTCAGAGATAATGCTTACTTAGGGATGATCTGCAGCACTAGAAGTGAGGGGGGAGACTCCCTCTTCCCCCTGACATCTGGACCATGATAAGACTGAAGGAATCCCTGAGGTCAAACTTGGCCCAAAGAATCTCTTCAAACACCTGCATCTTGAAAGGAATTTTCCATCCTTTCAGCTCCCACTTTTCTGCCAAGGAAGCACAATAAATGTAGGAACATAATTCAATGAGATCTTTTCTTAAAGCTATGCATATCTTTCTGTCTCTCTAGTCTTTCCCAGAGTTCAAAAAATGAGAGAGTGAAAGACACACAGCAAGTACATGGTGATCCTTCCCAGCTTCTGGATGTTGATGGCCGGGGGCCTTTCTGCATTACGGTTGCATTCAAGATGTTACAGTTAAAAGTTATCAAGTGATTTATTTCTGAATAATTTAAAGAATTCTTTTTGAATCCATGTGTAAATTTTTCCTTGACACCATCTGACAGCAAAAAATTCTATCTTGTATTCTGAGCTGTGCAAAAAATATATTTTTTACATTTAAAATTTACCTTCAGGTGTTGGAGTCCCAGTCCCTGGAGGTTTTCAAGGAAAGACTGTGGCACTCAGTGCCATGGTCTTGACATGCTGACGTTCAGTCATATGTTGAACTTGATGATCTCAGAAGTGTTTTCCAACCTAATTAATTCTGTGATTCAATTTTTACAGGGTGTCTCTAAGGCTCATGTCAGAAGGAGGTGAATATTTCCATTTTTTCCATGTCCTCCATATTAGTTATGATTTTATATTTCTCTCTAGTAGCCCTCTTCTTCGTTTCGTTTCCAAGTAGAGAAACACTTTCTCTGATATTTTTTCCAGCAGTTTTTCATTGCCTGGAAGCAACTCCAGACATATTAGCATGCTTGTGACATTTTTCCTTATCTTTTTTCTTGCCCTATACCCTTTTGTGCAGTGGTCAGAGTGAAGAGCACATCAGAGATCAACATGATAGCATAATATGTTTTTCTATTTATCAGTTCCTTTCTTAGTAATTTCTAGCACTCTGATGTACATTTCTGCCACCCTAACCCTGTTCCACCTGCTCTCTCACCACTGATCACTGAGTTAATGGGGGTTTTTTGGGAAAAAAACACAGGGACTTCAAGAAATTTCTCCTTGGTAGGCATAATTTGTACCCTATCACTGCATATTTATCATTAAATACATTCTAGCCCATGAGCTTTAGTTTGCATGCACTGACCTTTAGCTCCATCTTCCATTTTATTCTTAAACCAATTAAGATTATGAAATTCTGATGGACCTTTGAAATGAACTTTAGATTTTACTGTATAAAAAAAATTTGTCAGAAGACTTTGCTTCCTCATTATTCACATACTTTTCTACTTTTGTTATGAATATGCTGAAGATATTTTTATGGCTCTGTAACCCTTCCACCGTGAAAATAATTTTCTTATCTCTACGAATAATTTCATACATCTTAAAAAACTATTGCTCAAAAAGGATGTTTTTTGTCCTCTCACAAATTACTTCATACCCATCTCCAACCTGAGAGACCCAGATGCCCAACTTAGGACCATCTCCTTTGCAAATGTCTTTGCTCACAAAAAGTAAAACAAAAACAAATCATCAACAACAAGAAATGCAGATACATGTTCAAAATCTGCCTAGGCTTGTAAAACTTTTTTTTAAAGCTGAAAGACCCATCCATCCATTAGATTTCAATTGATAGCTGTCTAATGAGAGTGTCGACCAAACTAAGCAAAGAAATTGTCTTTTCTAGAGCTTTAAAAGTTATGTTAAAAGGGACAAAGTATGTGACATACTACCTACACACATTATACTTCTTGTTGAATTAAAACTAGGCATTTACCAAAACTAGGTTCTCATCTGTTTGAAAGACTGCTTTAAATAGATCAGGTAAGCAGTGTGTGGAAATGGATGTGGAAAATGAAGACCAAATTATTTCATCGTAAATCTCTTACTCTTTCAAGAGACAAAAATTCTATGTGGCAGTTTCTTGTTATTGTGTCACCTGGTTGTATTTCCCCATTTGTCACTTATTTACTTTTGCAATGAACTCCTTGTAGTGGTTGGATTGGGTAAAGCCTGAGCTCTGCTAAAAGGGATAGAGGATCTGGGTGACAGCAAACTATCTGTGTTAGTCTGTGTCTGCACTGTCCTAAATTGCCAGGATTGGGTTATCTGGTTAACAGGGACTGTACCAGCAGCACAATGGTGGTACCAATGATCAAATTTCTAATGCAGTAACGGATTCAAAAATTACCCTCAGGGTAAGTGTGTATCCATTTTGTTTCATTTGTCTAAATGGTAGTGTTTAGTAAGGCAGTGAAAAGGGATGTAAAATATGCTTTGCCCTACTTTTGTGAACAGTTCTTACTTCTCATCTTATATGAATGATAACTGTAATTAGAAAAGAGACAGCAAGGTATTTTCTGCCCAAAATTACACAAAGTGTATACCTGCCACAGGAAAAATGTGGTTTACAGTAAATCAGAACCAAAGTACCTTATTTCTTTATATACTATGCATCATTTACTGGCAATGACTGAATTACTTCAGGATCAATATCAGTGATACAGCAGACAAATTGCAATACTAAACAATACTAAACCCAGAATACCAGCAAACACCAGCAGATTTCTAATCAGCCTTGTATATCCAACCCAGGACAGTTTTGGTGGCACAAACACACTCTTTTATGTGCACACCTGCTTACTGTTTGGATTACAAGTTCACTCCACAGAACGTGACAAAGCACACACCAGTGTGCCCACACCAGTGAGGGTGGTACCTGGGCTCAAATGCACATCTCCCAGGTGTGGGTACCCTTGCCATCTTACTGTGCTGTCACTCTGCTTGGTTTTCAACAATATGGGCTGCGTGGGCATCCCTACACAAACCTTTATTTTCTTGCTGTAGCCTTTCCCTGAGACATACCATGCCACTGAGATGTGGACAAACACCCACTGGCATGCAGAAATATGGATTATATATATATATATAAAGAAGAGAAGCATTTCAATAATTATACTTTTGTATAAACTGGTCTATTCCTCATATGAGCTTCAAAACAGAATTCTTTGCTGGGGAATTCCTATCAGAAACCTTGGAAAACTTGTAAAAATTCCTTAGATTGCAGCTGTCTGGTTTAGTCATTGTCATAGTCTTTCACTACTAACAGTCCCATTATATAGCAAAGGGAGCAGAAAGATGGTTTCGTGGGCTTGAAAAACAATTTATTCAGTTTTCTTTACATCTGATTTATATAAAAAAGTAGAAACAATGCATTTAAAATCAACTAAAAATAAAGCCTTTGAAAGCAGGGCTGCACAAGATGTGATTTGGAGCTAACTGTGCCACTCCCTGTGTACCAAGGTTCCACCAAAATAGACTGGAGAGCATGCTCTGACGTGTTTGCACGGTACATGGCCAGTCCAACGCTTTCTGCTTTCAACAGGAGCCAGGAGAGTTAGGCAGAGCTTTTGAAATGCCTTAAGGCATGGAAATATGAAACAGTAATGGTAAACTGTAAAATGATTGACTTCTGTGGCTTAGTGGTAGCTGTAATTACAAGCACACAGAATATCCTTCACTTCTGGTGATGCAGGTGACGTGGCACATCCTGACCAGCACCGGGCTCTGCAGGCAGCTGCCCCACAGAGCTGTTTGAATTTGGATGTGTTTGGGGGGTTTTTTAGACTACTTTTAAATTATTTTGGGAGGGTGGATTCACAAAGGCACATACTCGGAAGTATTCATGCTGTTTGCTAGAGCACCTGACAATGGGGCTGACACTGGGAGGCTACAGGACAGAGATTGCAGAGCTTTTCCAGTGGCAAAAGCCTCCACTTGCCCACTGGAGGGGCCTGGTGTAAAACCATGGACATATCTAGGGGTTTACCAGGGAGAGACACAGCTGCTGGTGGCCAAAGAGCCGTGTAACAGTCTAGGTCAGGCAAGAAGTAGTGGAGAGGAGTTTCCCAGTCTCTTTATTCATCATTTGTGTTTGAAAATGTTGAACAACTGTAGCCATTAAACAGTTGAAGAAAAGGGTTTAGTTTTGGTGGCAATTACTCCAATATAAATCAATGTGAAGCAGTGGAGTTACCCCATCGTGGCAGGGCAAGTAACACTGGGCTTAGGTAAAGGAAAGAGGGGAAGACTCAGATTCCCTCAGTATCCTTATTTCAACTGTGCTTCATTTTAGCAACTGCGTTTTCTTCCTCCATGTCATAAATATTTTATATTCTTTCAGCCGCTGAGTTCATCATTTAAACAGGAAGGCATTTAGCAGCGCTGTTCTCATTCAGCCTAAAGACGTACTTCAAGCACAAGATTAAATCCTCAACTGATGTAAAATAGTGCAGCCCCACCGGGTCTGGGGGAGCTGCTTCCCCGAGTGCCAGCGGCATTTCTGCTTCCATTACTTCCAGAAGAAGCCCCAGGTCCTCCTGGGAGCTCCCCTTGCTCCGCTGCCTCCTCCCAGGCGAGCTGGGGGCTGCGCGGGGTCGTCACGCAATGGGCTTGTGCTGATCTCAGCCTGAGCTTTGCTCCTGCAGCCCCGGGCAGTCCCGGCTACTGATATTGCCATGTGCAGGCACCAAGCTGAGTGCAGACAAGGCTGAAAATGGGCACTAGCAAGGCAGTCATTGCAGCAAATTCCTTCTGAGACTGAAAGTGTCCCACACTGCTGCTCACAGGCTACGCGTCTCCTCCACAGGCAATGGGAACAATGTTGGAGTCAGACTTCCCCAAAACATCGCTGTCAAGCTGGTAAGTGAGGCCAGGCTGTAAATCAGCAGGAGCTTCACCTTGTGACTATCACAGTAATGTACAGCAGCAGTCACAAGTCCACAGCACCTGAGATGCAAACGAATCTAAAATGCCTTCAGGTTTAGTTGGTCCAATGTTTTCTCCGTGAAAACTTGTGCAACCACACACATTTTAGCTGAACTGCACTGGCTTATGTAAACTATTTAACTGAAGTTTCCCTTTGGCATTACTTGACTGGATGACCAGCCACATTTGAAACAAAACACAGAACTGTATGTGGCATTCACCTTGAATGCAACAAATGTTTACCATAAAAAGAGAAATTTTACTCTTTAGGGATGCATATAATTTCCTTTTGCTCTTGTTTTCTCTGCCCAACAAAGATAGGCAAATAGGGCTGCTACATCATATCCACATGATAATTCTAGATATTCAAGCACTTTAAAAGTGTAAAATTTTATATGAATAGCAAAATATGTGCCTTATATTCCACCCCTACATTAAGATATTTTCAGTCTTCCAAATATTTTGATCCATCTCAAGCACTCCTGCAATGTCTGGTCATAACCAAGATAATTTTTAAGCAGTCATCTCTAGGCAAGCAGCAGCATAGCCCAGCAGGGTGAGAGAGAGAATTCCCTAACTTTTCATTTAATCCGTGGTGAGCTCCAAGTGTTTGGGCTTAGTCTGCACCTCTCTAGAACAATGGGTTCTAAGCAGTGTCTGGAAAGCAGACCTTGTCCCAGGATTGTCAGCCACACTGACCAGCCAGCAGCCCTGAAACTCAGTCCAGCCCTTTCCAGACTGAGGCAGAAACAAGCAATATCCCTGACCGCATTCCTGCAAAGACAACCCGACTCTCTCAAGCCTGCAGGGAGCTGGATGAGCACCGTAACCATACAACATCCCTTTCTCTAGTACGTCCATATTTCATGTCTAGCAAAACATTTGCTAGAAAGCCAGGGAAATGGCAAGCATAGATTACATTTTGCCATACTATCAAATAATTCACAGTGAACTGGAAGCCATTCAGGGAAGATGAAAATAAGACCAGAAAGATAAATCTCTTGCAATCATGTAAGCATGTCACAGACAATCTTAGGTGAGAGAAGAAGGGAGAAGAACTATTTTCAGAATTGGATTTAAAAAAAAAAGGCAATAAATGAAGAAGAATTATTATAAAGTGGAAATACAAAAAAGGAAAAAGAATACTTTTAACTTAATACATCTGAAAAATGGAAACCAGCCACAGAATATGAAAGGCTTGAAAAATCTCCCTTAACAGCAGACTACAGGCCTTTTGAATTCTGGAGATTTTTTTTTCCCCCACTGTATTTTACTTTCCATTTCCTTTTTTTTCTACTTTGTGTATTGATCCCAGCCTCACAAACTCAAGGCATTTAAAGACTATTTGAGTTCAAAGGAGCATTCACATGAATATGTGTGGGACAAGACCTCAAAGAAGGGGGGAAGAAGGCAGAATAGGTTGCAAGCCTCTAAAGAAATTTATCTTCTCATCTATCATGTACAGACTTCCTTATTATAAGAGATTGCAAAAGTAACTGTGGATAGTTTGAAGAAAAAATTTCAAATGTAAAAATGTGTCATTTGCCTCAGAGTGAGGCTTACACTCAGGGGAACTGGGTAGCAGTCTGTAAATGTGCAAAGTGAATAGACCCCAAGGACAGAATACAATTACTTAGGAGGTAATGAGATGAGATTAAGAAGGGAATATTTAGACAGAATGCCAGGAAAAGCTTGAGCTACTTGGAAGTGTTTAATAGTCTTGTAAGGGAAATGTGAAAGCACAATTACTTGAGGCATTTAAAACTGTGAGTACGATCACATTTACTTCAGGGAATACATCTCCCTTTGCAGGGAGGCAGATTGAACAATGCAACTAGGTTTCTTACTTTTTCTTTTTCTTTTTTTTTTCCAATGATGGAAAAATGATGATGGCTCAGTGTAGCTCAAATGTCCAGACACTGTAATAACCATTAAGACAAAGGACACTGCAGTGGTGAGCAGCAGGAGGCAATGGTGTGTAGGTCACAACAAGCATCAGAACATTTTTGCCTTGTGTATCACCCAGCTGCAGAGCCTGGGGAGTTGTCTCAGCCCAGACACTGTTATCTGTGTACACACACATCCATCACCTTCTGGAACATTTACAGCTATCACCAGTGTCATCAACTGGAACTGGGAGGTGACACCTCTTTGCTTGACAACAGCAGCTGTTGTCAAGAAATACTGTCCTAGGAATAAAAAAAAGAAGTAAAGGTTGGGGCACCTCTTTTTGCACCCAGATGTAGTTCCTATGAGCTGGCAGTAGTACAAAAGAGGGCAGAGTGAGCTGATTATTTAGAATCTTTCCCAGTCTGAGGATTAGATCTCAATCCAATCTGCCACCCTATTCAGTCTGCCAGTCTCAGCAGCCATCAGGCTTTCTGCTGGTCTGCCATGTAGCCAAAGGAATCTTAGAAAGTGAATCTGTGGTGCACCTTGCTAACGGAGGTTCCGGATGCCAAAAGTTAATATGGAATCAGGCAGAGACTGGACAAGTATTAGAATCAAATTTTGTTGAGGACTGCTAAATATAAAAGCACATCCAGCTCGGGATATTTCTGGATATTCCTGTTCTGAAGATAGGCAGAGATTGGAGACCACTTTGGGATGTACCATGAAATTTGCTTTGCCCTTACTCTTACCTGGATAGGTATTAATGGCCTTTGCTGGAGACTGGGTTAAATAGATTCTCATTCTGAAACAGATCATTTGTTAATATACTTTCATGTTCTTAACTGTACATGTGTGGACTCTACCTGACTGTGGTCCCCTTTAGCTTTGTGACATTTTTGTGACTGAAAAAAATGTGGGGGTTTGCTGCTCTTTATTTTTTCTTCTTTTGTTGTTTTAAAAACAGATGGCCAGACACATTTAATTAGCATCATCCCATGGGCTGAGGAATGATGCATGCTTAATATTACTAAGGAGAATATTCTTCTACCTTGACTTACAGTGAGAAGGATCAAATCCCCTTAACAGTGAAAAAGGAGGGAAAGATATCTAAAAAGGGCCATTGAGAATAGAAGTGGGATTGACTAGGTCTTTATTTAGTATTTGTCATTTGCTTGATATAGAATTTTTTGAAAGAGATTGAAATAAAAATTAGCAATGACAAGTGTCAGGTTTTAATATCTTTTTTGAAGCTAATGACTAAGATGTAATCTAATGTAGGTTTCATTATTAGCTAATTGTTTTTTACCATGGATATGTCATTGTCATCAGCATCTAACATCTTAACTGGTTACATGGAATTTGAATAAACCAGCAAAATTTACTTGCTCTTTACCTTAAAAAGGATCTTGGTGTGTCCAGCTTCAAGAGAAGAATGAGTTCTTCTGTCTTAACAGAAGGAAAAGTTGATTGAAATAATCACTAATGTAGAGCACTAAATAACACTGTACCTGTGTAATTTCTGCAAGGAAAATTCACCAAGACTTTAAAATGTTCTGAATAAAAAAACAAACAAACAAATAGAGACAGGTGAATGTGTTGAAAAATTTTAAAACACGTTGTCAGCAAGAGATTTTTTAATGAAAGTGGACACTTCTCAGGTCTCAGAAAATTCATCATTTCTAGACCCTCTGTTATTCTGAGTTTAAAGATAATGAAAGGAGACAATTTGCCAGAATGTCCATTTCTTGAAAATGTTCTTGAAACTATGAGAGAATTTTTTTTTCTAAAGAATCCCAGGCAGGATATTGAACATGCACAAATCTGAGGGAGGAGCCACAAATCTGCGGAGCTGGGCACGCTTCTGAGCCACACAATGGTTGCATGGTCAGCCTGATGGCTCTGCCAAATCAGCAAGTGAGCCCTTCACTTTCCAGTAAGTTCTGCTACTGAAGAGGGTTCAGGTGAAGAAGACTGTATGTTACAATGGACCAAAAACTGTGTGGGAATCAAAAAAGAGTAAGATAAGTAGTGAATTTTCAAACCTTAAACAGAAGGTAGCTCAAAAGTCTCTGTCATCTTGTATATTTATGAATCAGGAAAGTAGATGAGATTGTGATAATTATGTTGATTGAGACTGGAGAGAGCTTTGATAAACCTAGTAAGTAAAAATCTAATGAGCTAAAAAATGGACAATGTGGAAGAGAGAGAAAATATAATTTTACTCATATTTGACGGGGTTTTTGCCTAATAGTGTTCATGTGCAGAAGGGATCATGGCATAAAGGAGAACAAGCAATCATAAGAATCAGATTTTTTTCTAAGAGGTAAATTTTCACAAAATTTTGTTTGAGCTGTGATTGCTCCCACAAAAGGGTGCCATGCTTCACTCCAAAGAGAATATATAGATGGAGACAGAAAGATTTTGTTCAGTCTGAGGTAGATTAGAGAGTCCTCATTTTCTGTGTCCTCTGAACACGTTTCAGTTGAATGTTGAGAAGATTCAGCTGCAATTTCTTGACCTTGGAAGCTCTCTCAGTAAAGTTCCAGGTTTTGTTGAAGGAACAAACCCTTTAAGACCTTGGCTGGCTGGGAAAAATGCAGAGACTACTGTGCTTTTGCGTATTTTTGGAACACACTCATCTCATCTGATTCCCTGTTTTGGCCATCATCTCTGGGTATTAGCAGTAGGAGAGCAGTCCTAAGCAGCTGTAGGAAGGGACAGATGTATTATGCAGCACAGGCCATCACCCTAACCACCCCTTTTCCTGAACAGTCCTTTTAAAGTGCACCTCCATTAGCATTACAATACAACTAAAAAGCATTGTCCCATTTAAGGCACCTAGGAGCCAAAGGATTGGGGAGCACACAAATGGAATCCCCTGCCAGAGTAGAGTAAACTGAATTATGTACTCCAGAAGGGCACCTGAGGCAAATCCAGGAGCTAGGATTGGGTATTCTATCAATGGGACCAGATTAGAGCTAGTGTGAACTAGCTCCATGAAATACAGGGAGTGTAAATACTGGGTTTTCAGCCTGTCTGATTTTCTCCACAGTTTCTTTCCTGCTGAAGCACACCATTTCCTAAAAGTAAAAAGTTCTGGAGTACACTGGCTCTGCCTTCCTGCCTCTCCAACCTTCCAAAGAAAAAAAAGTTATACAGATAGATAGAACCAACAAGGCTAGCATGGTCCTAGGATACAACAAAAGTTCAGACACTTGGCCTAGTGTAGATGTGGCCACAGGAGTCACTCAAGTGAAAATCGCTTTACAAATAAATTGTAACAAAAAGATAGAATTTGACCATCAGTGGTTTCTTCTTACCTATAAAGCAAGAGTTCTTTCAAATTTGCTGAGAATTTTATATAGTTTTATGCACCCTATTCATTGTCCTTAGCCAAAATGTGTCAGAAAATGACTAGAGTGAATTTCAGATCATGGTCTTGTAGCATGTATAATCAGTTCACTCCAAGGCAGGCACATACATACAGCACACACCTGTTAAGGCTTTCCAGGTTTTTCTCAATAGCATCTGAAACAATATCAAGGCCTCAGAGAAATGTGAGAATGATTTTGAAAAACAAAGCAGTTTGACTATAACAATACCAAGCTTATTATATGGCCCACTGAGTAACTTGGGCCTACTAGGAAACATTGATTTTTCTCTTCCTGTCCCCACACCCCTAAGCCATAATGTGCAATTGCAGAACAATTCAGCCCGAGCAGTTCAGCTAATTCAATGCGCTACAGCAACTGTTTCATTTCATACATTTTATGACTCCAGGTTAAGGAGAGCTGTTCCAAAGCAGCATTTAACCTAGAAGCTCTGTTAAAAAGGATGGGATTCCAGTGAATCAGTAGGGGTGTGTTGTGTCTGGGGCAGAGGTAAATTTTCAACATCAAGCTAGACCATTCTTTTCAGCTGTCACTACTAGGTTCTCCTAGCATGGGCTTGATCCTGCAAGGTCTTTTTAAGCTGAGTTACATAGGTGGCATTCAGGGAGCTTTCACTGAGGTCTCTATGGCACCCACTGGGACAGAATATTCCTCATAAAGAGCAGAAATTTCAAAACATTGCCATTAACCACTTAGATTTAATATTTGTATTTATATTTATATTCAGATAAGAAAAGATTGCCATTGCAGAGCACTTGAGAAGCACAAACCAGTTCTTATCAGAGATAGAACACCAAGCTCTCTTTGAACAGCCAAAGGCTCATTACTCTGCTGGAAAGACATACTAATGCTGTTATACTGCTTATCCTGCTGTTTTCTGAACATGTTCCACTATCATCTTACCTAGAGCCTCACCTTGCACTGCAGATAGTCCCAGAGAGATTCCCCCCAAGCTCTTTTCACACCCCCTTGTAGACAGAGGCATTTTGCACAGAGGCAGGCTTAGAGATACAAATTCAGATTCTCCAACCAAAATTACATGAGTGTGTTGCTGGTGACTGTGAGGATGTGAGGGCGCTGCGTGCCAGAAACTGCCTAATACTGCCCTTCTTTCCCACACAGACACCACTAATCTGAGTCTCTCTTCTCAAACTGGATGACAATTTTCATGAAATTCTTAAAAATCTAGCACACAGACACTTCTCTGTGTGTCCAAGTAGAACTGAAATCAGTCTGTGATTTCAAACACACTTGTACAGGCAGGGTCTCAGGTGAGCAACAGACAGACAGACAAATGTCATAACTCCCTGCTAAACCTAGTTTTCTTTTGAAATCAAGCTGAAAAACTCTTTTTTTTTTTTTTTTTTTTGAGAGGACTAGCATGTTTCATTTTGGTTTAAATAAATTGAAGAATTTTGTTTAAAAGAAAGATATTGAACAGCTTCTAGACACAAGCAATTGAGAAGGATATCACTTTCCAACCAGAAAAACAGATGACTTTAAGAAGGATGTGATAAAGACCTATCCATTCACTCAGTTGTTATTCCCTGTTATTGTTGGTTGAGCCTGTCTTCACTCATAGTACAATGTCTTCTAACTTACTGCTCAAACAATTAAAAATCTCCAAGGAATGCTTGAAGGTGCCAATGAGCCAAACACACTTATTCCATGGAAAATTAAAAACAAAAACAAAAGGAGAAAATGAGGAACACTCCCAGCCATAAAGTTAACCATTTAGCAGATATCTACATACCCCCTCCCTGTTTTTCTTCTGCCATCTTAGTGCTGCCAAATGTCATGCTTCAGTTTTCCCAGAACAGTGCCCTGCCAAAGAAAGAGAAAAAAGGAGAATAAGGGAAATGGTAGAATATCTAGGCTATACAAAATATAGATTAAAATACCTTAATTGAACAGGAGAAAGCAGCAGAAATGTTCCTGGTCTCTTTAGAAAAGGTCAGTGCTATGAAGGGTGGAAGAAAACAGGGAACAGTAGAAAAAGCTGTGGAAAACCTGAAATGGAACAAAGGAGAAAAAAGAAAAGCAGAAGAAAAATCACTCAGATGTGTAGGATGAGTATAAGTCTTGCAATAAATTCCTAAATACCTCAGGATAGGTAGCAGCAGCAAACCAGGAAAAATTAACCTGTAAGAAGCCCATGACATATGCTGAGCCTAAAAAAGCCACAAAGTGTTTATTTACCACAAAATTTATTCAACTTGTAAAAACCAGACCAAACAAGCTACCTGCACACTCTCTGCCTGCCATCTGCACATTGCTTCTATCACTGACAGCCCTGGCAGAACGTCAGATGGGTCTCAGAAGAAATTGGTCTTTCTTGGAAACTCTTCCCAGAGCTCCAGGAAGGACCAATTTGTGATTCTTTGAGCAGGAATATATTGATCTTTCCTCTGTGATTACTAAGAACTCCTATAATTTAAAAGTGATTTTTCTAGGAGCAATTTGACTTCTCCAAGGAAGCAGACAGCACCAATCCCCGTAACAGGGGAGTGACCTGTGCTGTCGTGGAGCAAGCAAGACTCCATCCATGTCCAGCATTTCTCCTGTAGATATGTTCATGAGGACCCTGTCTGCCTCTGGGCATGCCTGCATTGGTTAGCCAGGGCACAGTTTGTATTAGGTTCACAGGCTATTTCTGCTTGTGTCATACAAGTGCTGCTACAGACAGCCATGGAGCAATTTTTACCCACTTTGCAACTACAAATACCCAGGCAAATTGTAAGGAGCCTAATTAATTTTCAGCATGATTTACTCAACATTTCATTGAGTGAGACCTTCAGATATACTGCCTCTGACTGGGAGCTGCTGAGATGTTTTTGACATAAGTCAAGACAAATCCAGTAAACAATTAGACATGAGACCTCTTAGGGATGCTCGGATATGACTGGAAGTGGCACTGGTAACTCAAACAGAAAATGTTTTTCCCCAGTGAGAGAGTGATCATGAGCAAAATGACACAGCACAGTGCCTTCCTTTAGGAGACAGAAAACAGTACCCTTACACTTCTCCATTGTGACTGTGAGAAAGGTGTTAACTCTGGTACTCCAGTCCTCTTTGTGTCTCTGTCCTTCTGTGGCTATTCCTGCCTGGCAGGAAATGGAGCAGCCTCGGGGCTGCTCTCCACCAGCACTGTGGAGAGGCACACACTGGGAGATTCTGGCTTGGCCCCTGCAGTCTGCCCCATTCACAGGCCACACTGTCAACCTCAACAAAACCTACTGGAGAAACTGTGTCAAAATTCATTTCTCATGTCCTCTGGAAGCTTGAAGAACTTACTAAACTTCTCTGAAGCTTTAATCACTCGAGCTCAGTCAACTAAAACAACAATATCCCTCAGTAGCACAGCCATCTTTGGTTTGGTTTGAGACTCCACAGACCCATGAGCTACTTTTAAGGCATCAGTGAATGGCAACCAAGGAAAAGCATTTTTTGCTTTTCAAGCTTGTCTATATCCACTGGAAATTTTTGGATTGCAAGTGTAAAAACTTTTGAAAAACAGCTCAAACCCTAAGCCTTCCTAACCATACAACAAAACAGAAATTGCATCTCCATGACTCAATGCTGAGTTGTTATAATACAGATTATACCAGTGAAGGTACTTGCAATTTTTCAAGTATTTGTCGCCACAATGTAAGATTTATCTACAAGTATTTTCATTTCTCTAAGAAATACAAGGCAGCATGCTTAACAAAAGAGCTTATTTTGTATCATGACAAATCCTTTTGTCTAAGTCAAGATTTAAAACAGAACTATATATTTTTGGAGGGAGGATGGCGGGGGGGGCTGGATTGATAACGGACTGTCCAAACTGGGCTTGAAAAGACCACATCACAGGAGCTATTAAAATTAAACTATTTTATTGGTTGCCATATGCAGATCTCAATCTCCTGTGCCCAGAGTGTTTGCATGTGTGTGCATGCATGAACATGTGGGGAGCAGCTAGCACAGACAAACTCTAGCTGTGAGGATTTTAGTCTTCAACCTCTCCGGGTTACAGCAGAAGAAGATAGAAGTAGTAGTGATAAGTCAGTCGAAGTGATAAGTTAAAAATCAGACAATAGACCAAAGGTAAGAGAAACATAGAAACATTTTTTTTCTTTTATTTCATAGTCATGAAATAAGTCTAAGTGCCTGAGCCACTCATCACTTAGCCATTTTAGTTGGATGCTTTACAGGCACCTTGGTTAAATCAGGGCTTGAAATGCTGGAGCAAAGGCAGGGCAGTGGTAAGGGACATCAGTTTTAGGAGCCTGTTCCTCAAGTGGGGAACACCATGGGCATGAGGCAGGGACAACATATGTTTACTATTATTCATAATACTTCCATTTCTTCAGGCTGCAACAGTGTTGAAAACAAACCCACTATTTTCCATATGCAGACAAAAACACAGTTTCTTTTCTTGAAAGCTTAGGGCCTAGGAGAAGATTTACAGCCAGGGGAGCAGCAAATGCTGGCTGACTGAAGTGGAAACTACAGTGAGCGCCCCTCCAGGGCAGACCTTCACTTTCCTCCTGGAGCAAAGCTGCCACTGCACCCCACCAGTCTCCCCTGCTCCCAGACCCTGTGTGCCAAAGCTTGGCCTTGCCAGCCATCTGTGGCTGAAACACGGCCTTCAAATGCCGCGTGGCATCTTTCAAGTGTGCCTCTGGGGAGGACATGGCACCTCCTGTTTGCCTTTGCGGCGCTTCCTTCGCTTCTGCATGAGCTGGCGCTCTAGGTGTGCCTGATGCTGGGACCGATGGCTGCTCTCGTGTCCAGGCAGAGGAATTTTCCAAGGTGTGTCATCTGGAGCTTTACCATGCATTTTTCTTAAATGAGGAAGCTCTGGCTGTACCAAATAATAATTGTGAAATAAATAATTCATGGTAGTTTTTCCTCTAAACTCGCTTGTTGAAATATTGTTTCACTATCTTTTTCATGTGGCCAATTTGAATTAAGAAAACCTTTTCCTAGTTCTTCAGCTGCTCAGCTCCCAGCCTCTTATGGATTTTTCCTTCTGAAGCTGATTCCTTCCCTCCATATTCTACCAATTCCTTGCTGTTATTTTGCCTGTGTCGATTAGACCTGATGTTGTGACAAAAAGAACAGAAGAAACAGATACATTTATTTAAATGTTTTGGAACCAAAGACATAGGAGAGGCAGCTCCTTTTTTTCAGTATCAGGACACCGAGTCTCACCATCTGACTCAGAAACCCCTTGAGCAGAGGAAGTTTGTGGAGCCTTTAGGATAGGAGCCCTCCCACACTGCATGCACAGATAAATATCTGATCTTATCTTTCATCTGAAAAAATCTCCAAGGCAAAAGGAAACAGAAATATGGTTTCATAGCTAAAGCAGTAACACATCTCCTGCTGAAATGCAGTCTCATCCCACTAGAGGGTGGTCTGGTTTCCCTCATGCTACAGCTGAGGTGCACAGGCAAAGCTTTTTCAGAAAGCCTGAGCCCACTTTATTTAAGACTCAGCAACATCAAAGTATTCCTGGTCTGAGTTTTTCCAAGTGCTTCATGTCCCATCATCAACATTGAAACTACCCTGTCATTTAAACAAATAAACACATGGTGCCTCTCACTGAAGAGTTGACATTCTACAAATATCAGCATGCTCTGAAGTCTTCTACAAGTGCTACAACTGTACCTGTGTGAAAGAGCAAAGCGAGGCTAGCTGCTAGTGTTAATGTTCTTGGCTTGATACCACTTTGCAGCCTTCAAAATCTGTTTGTGTTTTATATTTTCTTCACATCATTTTCACTGAAGGCTGCATTATTACAAGTAAAACAAGACAAATTCTTTCTTATGACTTAGCCTGTGATTTGGCTGTACATCACAGTGAACCAGAGAAAGAGCTTTACCTAAAGAGATGAACTAGAGGCTCTTCCATCAGGCTGAGGAGAGCTGGCAGCTAGTCTCACAACCAGTCTCACATCAGCTACATGAGATTCATCAAAAACACCTTCCACTGCCAAGCCATCCCTCTCCCTTGTGAGCCATGTCACCTCTGCTACCCTTCCCAGGACATCCTGCTTGTCTCCCTTTCTCTTCCTTCACGGGTGCTCCAGTGCACAATCCCCACCTCCAAGCTTTGTAGCACAACCTTCAAAAACCCTTGTCTTGTTCCTCCTTCTGAAATGCATGTTGTGATCACCAAGAAAAGGTAATTTCAGCCTTCTTTCTGGTTCCTGTCTCTTCTGATGATCAGAAGTAATTTGGGACCTTTGCAAGGAAAGTAAAAGTACAGCTTTACATCATGGAACTGACACTGCATCAGGCATCAACCCAAACACCATAGCCTTAGTCAGAATTCCAAAGGTATTTCAGAGAATTTCATCCAATGTCTTGGTTCCTACCCCAATGTCTACCTGCATGAGAATTCTCCCCTTTATGACAGTGGGAGTAAAGGCACAATACATGGCATAAACTCTGTTCATACACCTAATCAAAACTTTCTCTGTTAGGAGTTTTTGTCCCAAAGTTAATTAGGTTTCAGATCCCTTTCCCTCTGATCATGTTTTTCCTTACTAATTAATTTTCCTAAGTCTTGTTTTCCAAGTCTGGAAGTGGGTAAATGAAACACTTTATCTCAAGAAACATGCAGTGGAAGGCATTTTCAGCCACAAAAATAGGCCATATCTAAGGATGTTTCAATTTGGATGCAGGCTCACTGGAAAAATGTGAAGACTGTGAGTAAGCCAGAACACAATTCATCATTACATCAATAATATATATACACTCATATTTTGAGTGATATGGAAGCAAATGTAAAGTAATCAAGGAAAAGCATGCTTAATTTGCATGAGTTTGCTTTCTCATCCATTTTCGGAGACACAATTTGCCTATTTGGCTTTGTCTATTTCACACAGATGAGACAACAAAAGTGTTAAAAAATTAAAGAATTCATTATTTGTCTCATGAAATTTGAATAATATCAACAGATATGACACAGCTGCCAATGATAATCAAGACTACCTTCAGCTGTGAGTTTGGATGCAAATCACAACAAAACAGGATTATCTGTTCTGATGCAATATAATGAATTATTACATCATTCATCTGGTCTATATAAACACATCATGGCAAATAAAGTCTTTTCATAAATTCTTTACACTTCAACGTTATATAGGATGTGGCATATTTGGCTCTTGTACTGGGGAAGGAAGTGATATGGATGGGAAGTGTGACACTCAGGTCTCAAAAAGATTCAGGCTGTTTGCCTCTGTGTGCTCCTTTTTGGTGACAGCAAAGTTTTGGTGGGTGGTGCTGTCTCAAATGAGTAAGGAAGTGTTCTGTACTTAACTGCTAGGATACATGAGTAGAGCTGTCTTCCAAATTGGTTCCAACATCTGGACACCACTATTAATGGGTTTGGGAAGAACATTTGGTCCTCATTTAAGACACTGCAAACACTATCATGATGTGGACTGTGAAATTTTAAGTAAGACTACTGCTGTTTTGATTATACTCTGAGATAAAAAAATAAAAGCAAACAGCTCTCTAAATAATGTAAAAATGCAAGAACACCAGCACTCTCTAACAAGCATCTCTGCAGCAGGTAAAACAGCAAGTTTTCTTTTATAACAGAACTTATCCAAGCATGAAACTGATGTCTTTGTTTTTTGCTCCCCATGTGAACTTTTAAGAGGGAAGGGAAGGGAAGGGAAGGGAAGGGAAGGGAAGGGAAGGGAAGGGAAGGGAAGGGAAGGGAAGGGAAGGGAAGGGAAGGGAAGGGAAGGGAAGGGAAGGGAAGGGTCACAAACAAATTCCAAATGTAGCTAAAATTAGCAAGGCTGTCCTTTAAATGCTGTGTTTCAGAATCCAGGACTCTGCACTGCCATTCTTCTGTAACCCCAATTAATTAGGTATTGACTTGTTTTTTCATTCAATTAAAGTATAATTAAATGGCAGTGGTCTGCCTCTGAAAAGCAGATGAAAAGGTTCTGGTAAGAATCTCTAGGTTAATCCAGCTGCTTAAAATGTGTGTTGTATTTGACCATTTGCCAAGATACTCTGTGAATACATGAGCCAGCTGGCACGGGGAGGGCTGGTGGGAACCTGTCAGCTGTTTAGGACAATGGCTGCAGCTTTTTTAACCAAATCAGGTTTTTAAAATATCTAAAAATTAGACACCCCATCTTGGAAGCTCAGGAGTTATGGCAGAAATGAAATCCTAAGAATTTTTTTCTCTTAAAATAGGAGTTTTGACTCAAGTTCTGTGAACCCCTGAACCAAGTAATTTATTTGGATTACTGTTATATGTCTGGCAAAAAGACACAATGCATCAAAGCCTTATTTTTTCAATGATGGAGCCCAAGTTTGCTGTTCTGACAAATAAAAACATTCAGGAGGAAAAAGATGTGTTAATATGCTGAATGAAGTTGCATCACCAGCTGCTCTTTGAAGCAGGCAAGACTCCAGCCTTGGTCCTGCTTTCAGGGCATCCCCCCTTGCTCCACGGGGCCTCAGAAGGATGCACGGGTGCTCATCCAGGCAGAGTGTGAGCCACAAGCACAGCCTGGTGTGCTCCTACACATCCTGCTGCTGGCTCTGGCTGCACTCAGGAAAAATTGCTGAGCAGCCCAAGTCACAGCTTCGTGAGCAAACCTTCAATGCACTCTTTCCCACTGAGTATTTTAGGCAGAAAAATTAGCCAACGACTCTGGCATTTAAAAAACACCTCTTGCACGCCCTGTGTTTTTACTGTAGGGTGAAATGAAATGCTTGCAGACAGGAATGATTTCTGGAGCACAGAGGCAATGGCCAGGGGCCGAGCAGCTCTCTGAAAGCTGGGCCTGGGTGCGTGCGTGTGGAGGCCGGGGTGTCTGCACGCCAGGTGTCAATGTGAAACTTGCCATGCTAACAAGAGCTTGCAACAGGCTGTTACTTTGATTTTTTCCACCTGGTGCTTGGTACAACAATATGTCTGCCTTACCATGTGAGTTATCTGAGAAGCTGTCAAAAGGCAGGGAAGATATGGGAAGTTTTTAAAAACCTGGCCTAGCCTGCCTTCTCCACAGTAACACTTTATGACACTTTTATTTTCATCCCAAATTTCAGATGCTTTATTCTCCAGCCCCCAGAGATGCTCCGGCTGTGTGCTCTGTGAAGCATCCTGGTGCTCTGTCCAGGGGTTCTCCTCAGCTTCCAGGCTCCTGCACACAATACAGAATGACCTTTCTGATCATGCAGAAAAAGAAAAATGTAAAATGTAAATATCTCCATATGCATTCGGAAAACAAGGAAAAGTGTATTTCTGTAATACACTTAAGAAAGGTTCATGTGCATATCTGAATCTCTCCATACCCACCGCTGCTGCTGAGATGTGGCCTTTGGTGCTCCCAGTAAACAGGAAAACATGATGTGCAAATACTGGGGAACTAACATGAAGGGGATAAAACTGAAGCCAAAAGGGAAATGAAGGAAAGCTGGTAATAGCCAGAAATTAAGTTTCAGCACCTTTTGCACTTGCAGAAGAACTCACATGTCTGCAATCCCAACTTGACCAGTAAGTCAAGGAAAAGGTTTTTCTTGACCAGCAAGTGTGTAGGAAAAGGTTTTCCCCAGCTGTACCAGCCTCACTTTCTTCATTCCCATCAATCTGCAGACCTGTACAGCATTACTATTGTGTGTGTCAGAGACTTTTCCTGAGGATTCAGGAGAGTTGCTCTTGTTTTCTTAATGGACAGAATTGGGGTTTTTTTCTATCAGTGGATTATTCCATTTCCTTATTCAGGACATAGACTGGAAGATAATCTGGGAAGGAGGAGGCAGTTTAATATTCCTTTTTCTCCCCATTATCCAAATCCACAGCATTTGCTATATGCTATATTCTGATTGTTGAACTACTTGCTGGTTTCCAAGATCCTTAGCAAAAGCAGCTTGGCAGTCCCAGAAACATTGGTGACATTTAGCTTTTTTTCCTGGAAGCACTATCAGCTGTCAGTGAGAGCACTTGTCACAGACAGAATTCCAAGCAGCCAGACTTGACCAGCATTGTGTGGCCTCTGAAGTTACCAAAACTCAGTTAAGCTCCCCTAATAACCTCATATCTCTCTCTTCCTGCATCCAGCACAGTCATTTTCACCATCCCACACCACTCAGGGTGCAAGACATATGGACATGATGGGAAAAGGAGGGTACCTCTCTTCATTTGGCAAATATCTTCAGGCTGCTACGTGATAACACAATGACAGGGTCAGGGGTCCCTCACCTAGATCCATCCATGAAGGTCTGGTAACCCAGAAATTCTGGACTCTGTTTTGTGCACTTGAAAATCAATCTGTGTCTGGGTCTCCAGCCCTCATCTCCTGCCTTTTCAAAACGAACCAGAGATCCAGGGGCGCCCCAAGGCTTTCACTGGGTCCAGAGAAGTCCGGCTCAGGAAAACTGTGAGAGCACAGAACAGAAGCAGAGAAGGAGAGAAGACAAGAAAAAGGGGGTTAGTTACACTTTAAACAAAACCTTTTTTATTTTTTCAAGTAAATTTCCCAGGAGTCAAAAACTTGCTGTTTTACAACTTTCTGCACGAGTTGGACTTTGGTTCAATTGATGTGATGATACAAACAACTTAAAATATATTAATACTGTGGGAAACATGATACTGTCAGATAAAGATATTCCTCAAATTAGTATTTATTTTCAATGATTTACCATGCATGAAAGACACTATTACATTCCATTATATTATTTTTAAAATATATTTTATGTCAAACCCAAATGAAAAGCAAAGGAAAAAACAGGGAGCAAAAATCTCCCCTGCTCCAATAAGTGGAAAAAATAATGTAAGACAGGGGAAAGAGGAGTAGCTCAAATATCTGATGAAAGAGTTGGAGGATGTAAAAAAGGTTAATGGCAAGAATAGTAGGGGGTAGTATAGATAAGGTGGGAGTAAAGCCATAAGAGATTTGTTTCTGCTCTGTCTCCAGTGCTGTGTTTGTTAGAGTGTCCCAGGGAGATCAACCCCTTCTCTTGGTGTCTTGTGCTCCTGGGGGCTGGGACTTGGCTGCTGAGCTTGGTATCGAGGTGATGCAGGGACTGGTTTAAGGGCATGGCTCTTACTGAGACCTCCTTCCCAAGGGCAGCCATTCACCTCAGACTGGCCACCACCATGAAAGTTATTTACAGTGTGGTTGCAAGAGGACATTCCTTCTAGCTCTGAGGCTCAGAAGTTGAGTGAAACCCACAAAACTTGAATAGTCAGGGGCTGACCTTACAGGGAGCCGACAGAGGAAAATGCTCAGAGTCACTGCAGTAATGAATGGACAACCATTAATCTACAACAAACCACATTGTTTCTTTTACTCAGCATAGGTAATGAAATAATGAAAGGAACCCACAAGCTTTCAAAACAGCAGTATTAGATGGATTTCCACTGTCACAAGATCAAAGCAAGAGGCTTTGTTAGTTATAGTCAGACAGTATCAGACAAGGAAACCCTCCACCAGCCTAGCAGAACTGAGTCAGTCCCTCAGCCCACCCCTGCCTCCTCCAACTCATTCAGGCAAAAACACACTCACACACAGGGACTGTATTTACATCCTCTTCCTCTCTTGATCCATCATCTTATCCCTCAGGCAGAGTAAACTCTGCAACATCCTTTTTTTTCCCAGAAATCAGCACTTTTCCTTCCTTATTTGATCAATGTAGAAAGAAGCAGCAGTGAAGTTTCTGCTCCCCACACTTCATGATTCATTTAGGCACCATCTGAAATCTGTGGTTTTGGAAGCACCTGTAGCTTGCACTGTTTCTATCTTCAGCTCAGATTTATATCTGACGGTCAATATTCTTCTATAGTAAGCCATGTAAAAAGTTATTTGGAAAAATTCAGAGCCTGCTTTCTTATAGTCAAGGTCCTTTGGGAATTTGCATATGAAACACACATAAAATGAGTGATACACAATTAATGAATTATTCTCAATTTTGACAGTCAGGTTCTGCCACACCATCAATTCCCCATGCACAAGTGACTGTAAGCTGCGGCTCTCAAAATGCTTCACACTTTCAAGTTTCAAGCAGAACAACAAAAGTGGTGGTTTGGGACGGTTATGGAAACAGATGATTTACATTGGAATTGGGTCTGCCCCAGGCTCATCTTAGTTTCAGTGTAATATAGCCACTTTGGTTTCCTTCTTCTCATCTTCCACATTCATCTCTTCAGATTATCTTCCTTTCTGATGTTTTCTGCTCTTTTATCTCTGAAGTCTCATCTCATTTATTTGCACACATTCCATAAAAAATCCTATGGCTTTGTGTGTTGAGGTAGAGGAGACAGAGCGTGAATCAGAATCTTTGTAGGTCACAATGTCCCTATAATACAGTCACAGGATGGTGGGATTCACTTGTAATTAGCATTTGAAATATATCATTAAACCTGAGGGCCATAACCTTCACAAGGCCACAAGAGACAATCCTTTACTTCCCTGGAACATGAGGTGCACTATTGGAAAACAGGAAGGGAACACTTGTCAGCAACTATTATGAACATCGTTCATAATACAATAATACGTTCAACAACATTGTTCTCAAAAGAGTAGAAAAAACACAAAGAAACAAATTCTAAGTAAATTTTAAGCCAAGAATATTAATGCATGTTTTTATCATCATTTTATTGAACAATTCATTCTGAAGCCCTTAGATTCCAATTTTTCCCACAGCAGGCAAGCACAAACTGCAAATGCTGAGTCAGTGTGGGTCTGAGACCCGCTGGCCAGAGCCCAGCAGGTGAAACAAAACAACACCTTGACAGGCACTCAGCAGGGATCCTTCCAGGATATCTCCCAGTTAATGCAGTAAAAACTAAACCAGGCAGCTAGAAAACATGCACATTTGCAGTCAAATCTCACTGCTGTGGTGGAACTTACAAAGACAAGAAGAATTTAAAGATGTGCAATCTCTTTCACACAGGTATGGAGGACCATCTAAAAGCACTAGTTTTCAGACTCCAAAGAGCAAGAAAATATTTACCTGAAATGTAAGATACAAAGAGAGGACAGGGAAGTGCAGAAACTGTCCATACTGCTGCAACCTTTTGGTTGATCATGAATATTTGGTATGAAACCCTGACATGACAGTGCAATAGGTTCTGACATTATTGCTATACCACAACACATTGCCAACTAAAGCCAAGAGAAACTATAAGCATTAATTTTTTTGTTGAAAATACCTGTTAGTCTGCCCAGTGTTTTAGTTTCCTGAAAAATTGAATCGGAGAATAATTTATTTATTTACAACTAGCTGATAAACTACTGCTTTTGAACCCAGAAAATGAGGGATACTGAGTAGAAAGCATAGACAGTGGAAAGCAGGTGTGGCATTGCCTGTTGCAGTGAGGAGGAGGTTGCTGGTTTGTTTCTTTGGTTATTTTTGTAGTTGTGTTCCTTTTCTTTAACAGGCATCTCTATGAAAATGGATTGCATGCTCACATGCATTGTCTGGGAAGGTGCTGCCAATTCCCAGAATGAATTCACAGTTACTGTAGAAAACGTAACATCTGCCACACGTGGATCCATTAAGCCAGTCCCTTCAAAAGCAGTGCTGCCAGATGAATGCATTTTATGATTATAAAGCGGAAGAGCAAGCTGTTTTACGTGGCCACTAATTGTCAGTGGTTTCCTTATGTTTCCCAGACATTCTCAAAGATAGTGGGAAATGGTTTCTTCACATATGGATGTCTGAGTTTCTCATTCACAGTTCCTTTCACTGTGGGAAGAACAATCATGATCTTGAAAAACTTAATGAACTGCAACTTTGCAAAGACTACTCAAAGAAACTTTATAAACCATTTCTATTTCTTGTTTTTTCTTCAGTATTTCACAATATTTCAAAATTTTGTAGACCATTTAACAAGCAGTATGCATAGCTATCACTTTAGGTAACATTTTGAAACAAAATGTTTTTCCAAACATGAGAATGGATTTTTTTTTTTGGTTGAAAATGTCAAAATTTAACACTTAGATCATTAAAAAAAATGTAAAACATTTTCTCTGCTCTAGAATACCACAGATGTTTCCCATACATTACTTCTGTATTGATGAATTGTTTTTTCAGATAAAGTATGCTTAGCTTCAGAATTCCAAGTCATCTTTAAACCAAATTTATCATATCACTGCACTATTGCCAGGACAATAGTTCAAGCTGCAAGCTGTCAGCATCATTCTGTCCCAAGGTGCCATATAAGGACAATTCATTTTCTTGTATTCTCCACCTTGCAAGCCTCTTTGAAATCACATTGACATCCCTGCAGCAGAAGAGAGAGATCTCTTGGGACTTGCAAGAGCCATGCAGATGGCCTTAAGTCAAAGGCAGAAAAGCAAACAGCAAGCAGGTTTTCTTGTATCTTGCAAGTAGCTTGTTTTAAAGGATGTTATGCCATGGCATCACAGAGGGAGGGACTGTGGAAAGGTACAAAGAGGTCAAACAAGGTCATTGATATGATCTTCTTCTATGCCTCCAGCATAACTAGAGAAACACCCAAACCCCACCTTGTGAAATCTGTGCCAAAATAGTAGACCTACAAAGTACCCTTTCCAGAGTGCAGCAGTTTCCAGGAGTTTCATGAGCTCTCTTCTTTTCCTCCTTCCCTCTGCCTTTCTCCTAAAACTTCAGCATCCTCAGCTTCTGAGTAAGAGGTGCTGCATGGCTGCTGCAGTGGGGTAAGCCAGAGCCATGAGCTGAGAAGCCAGGAAAGGCTTGATAGGCTGAAGTTTGTATGTTGAACCAAAGTCTCTCACCGATCTCCCTGCCCTGCTTTGGCCATGTGCTTGAGTGTGTTGCTAGCACAAGGCTGCTCTGTCAGTTTGCTGCTCTGTTGCTGTACCAGGGGCACAAGGCTGCTGCAGCTCATCCTCTGCATGTTCTGTCAAGCGTGACTGAGGCCACAGTGTTCACTGACAAGAAAGGCATGAGACTCTGGTGAGCTTTGATTTGAAATTCTGTGAGAACAAGGAGGGCTGAGCTGACATGCTGGTGCCAGACTGGATTGCCCAGAGGAGGTGTGCCTGGGCTTGCCTAAACATCAGTATCCTCCTGGCTGTTGCTGCAGCCCATCAAAGAAGGTTCAAATATCTGAAGTCACAGCATTCAGCAAGTTGGGATGAGGTCTTACCACAAAGCAATGATTTAAACAGTATAAGTGCTGCATTGGAAGAGCTTAACACCTGAGAGGAAACCCAAATTGTTCCAGTATTATGGACAGGAAAGAAAATATGTTTTCAAAATCTGGCTCTATGTTTGCCTTTCCCCTCAAACTTCACTTCTGTGCCACTTCAGTCGGAGGCAATTGTAGCCCATTTGTTACCAGCTGATTTCCCCTGTGCTTGCTGGCAAAGTCTGAATCGTCTTGGTAGTGAGTGGTGGAGGACAGTGACCAGTGGGGCTTCAGCTCACTGCTTCTGGCTGCCCAGCTCATCTCATGACCCCCTGCAGATGTTGAGCAGGTTATGAGGGGTAGAAGTGATGGTGTTCCCTGTCCCTATCTGCTGTATGTGCTCTACTCTTACACACCAAGAGAACTGAACTGAAGCAGCAGGACTTCGTGCTAAGCCTGCTCACCTTCCTCCCTGCCTGTGGCCAGGCAGCCTTCCTGCCCCCTTCCTTCACTGCTTCCCAGCTCATCCTCCCTCCACAGCTTTATAGAGTTCCTGGGTCAGTAGCCTTTCTTCTACCTGCAGAACCATGTCCTTCTATCTCTTAGTCAGCTAAGTCATTGCTGCACCAAAGCCTGGAGTCAGCAAAACTAACTATTTTTTTAAATCTTCTTTTTCTTTTTTCTTTTTTTTTCTTTTTTTCTTTTGATGAATGTTTCTATTAAATACAATCTGCCCAAACACAACTGCTTCTCACTGAGGCTAACAAAACAAAGCACATCCAACACTTGTGGGCCAAACCTTTCTGAAGGTAGGAACCCCCCACAAAGAGTTAAGAAAGTGTTCTAGAATGGAAGGGTAAAATGTTTGGACACACCATGTGTTCTGCTTCAATTAGTCATCCAGGGAAAAACCCCACAAGTGTGTATAGCAAAACAGACAAAACTTCAGAAGCTGTGGCTTGTTGGGGTGACTGTTGGAGGCATAGAGATTAAACTGGGGATCCCACCTGGAAGACAGGTTTGAGTCCAGCTATGCAGCAGCTACTCCTATTTCATAGAACTGCAAATTTTGGCAACAGAAGCTATTGGAGGAGAGGGACTAAATGGATCTCCACGTGGAGTAACTAAGAAAACATGGTTTTATTTTCAAAGAACAGCTGAGATTGGGTCAGCTGGTTGTGATAAAGGAGATTCCACTGTTTCTAAACTGATATATAAGGAAGGATTATGGGGTGTTCCAAAAGTCAGTGGAAAAATAACTTAGCAATTCTGAGTTCCTTTGGTACTTACTGTAATAATATTTGTTACTGAAAATTTATTTGGTCCAAAATATAAATGTTAGCTATCATGGTTCCTTTGGTATTCAGCATTGTAAAATTAATGTGCTGGGGGTTTTTTTTGCACAGTAAACTGCACTGCTTTTGAGCAGCGAGAACACCGTGAAACAGGAGGATTAAGAGCTCACTGGGGGCACATCAAGCTTTATACCATCACAGTTATATCTTCAGGCTATCATGACTATATTAATCTATTATAGCATGGGAGGGCTGTCAGAGTGAGCTCAGAAGGAACGCAGCCCACTCTTGCCAGATTGTTCCAATGCTAATTTACAGCCCAAACCTCAGGAGTTTGTTGTTCTTTGTGATAATGTGTAGGTTATGTTCTAAAGTGATAGCCACTCTGAGGGGAAAAAGTTTTGCTTTCTTGACCTGGGGTAAATCTGTTTTATTACCCCACAGTTACCCCTTTAAATTGTATCCCACTTTCTCTCCTGTTTTCTTCTTAAGTTCTCTCTCTCCTGCTTCTTTTCCCTCCACTATTTTGTCCTCTTTTGCACACCAGATTCCTGAACAATAACCCACTTTTCAGAGCAGCCTAGAAATCAGAGATGTGTACTGGGATATAAAATGAATGCACAGAGGTACCGCCACTTAAAAATTTCAGGAATTTCTGCTCTGGTGCAGCTTTCTAAAAACACTGTCTACTTGTGCTTTCTAGTCCACAGGTGAAACCTCCATTGTCACTGGCACCCCATAAGATTAAAGCTTGAATTCATGCCATATCTTCTAAGAATTACTTGGGAGTTTTTTGTTTGTTTGTTTCGGGTTTTTTGGTTTTGGGGGTGTTTGTTTGTTTGTTTGTTTTTAACAGGGAACACTGCCTTTTCACAGGTAACCTTTTATTTTGCCTCTGCCTCTGCTTCCCAGCATCTCTGAGGTGGAATCTGTCCTTGTTCCATTGGGTAAACCAGCAGACTGAAAGTGTTTTTCTGCAGTACAGGATCTTTTCTTCCTCTTTCGTAGGCATGTAGCTTTTATTGTTTTAATCCATAAAGAGGGCAGTTCTGGGCATTTCTTCAGGACTTATCTGTAGACACTGCCATGGATCCTACCAGCTCTTTGTTTCTCTGGATACCTTTCTTTCTGTGTCCCCTGTGTGCCAGTCATTGTGAGCCTGCAGGTTTCAGTGGGTCTCCACCAAGGTGCAATGGCAGTGAGCGCCCCGAAGGCTCTGACTAGAAAGGCTGGCCTCTGAAAAAGGACAACATGAAATGCCTCATTTGCTTCTTACTCAGCACAATCTATCTTTTCTCAACTAGTGTAGGATCATCAGGAAGATGATACCACAGACTCCCAAAAAACTCACTTCCTTATCAACCTAGGACAATACCAAAGCATAAAAAACAACCTTAAAGCATGTGAAGAGAATAAGCAATGGTGATGGAGTGTTTTTGACAGTGGAATTCTGACCTTGAAAAAACACCCCAATGTCTGAAACTATGGAAGGCTGATCCTGTGTGAGGCATCATTCATCCCCATGATTAGACCCATGAAAGACTGAGCAGTCTAATGCTCTCTGTGCCTCCTATCAAGGGGTGAGAACCAAAAATCTGAGAGCACCAAAGAAAATAGAAGGTGAATTTTTAAACCCAATGCAAACTAAAAACCTCAGAAAATGTAATTGTATGCCATCTTAATAAAGTGCTAAATTGTGAGTTTACAAATGAGGCTCCATTCACCCAGAGGCATTAATTTTCAAACTGAAGAAAAGGAAAAAAAATTCAGAAGTAATAATCTTTGCTGCTTTATCAGTGAAATCCAGGTGAAGAACTCACTGTTTGTAGTAGCTAAATATTTGGATTTTACATGAGCCACAGGAAATGAAACAAGTCCCCTGAAAAGATTAACAATCCATTTTCTAGGGTTGATGAGTTGACAGCTCCACAGTGTTTCCCAGATCAGGTTAGAAGTGGCACAATAGTACCTTATTGAGGAGGAAGTACCATGAGCTAATGAGAGAAAATTGAAAAGTTGCTATAGTGTGTCACAAAGGAGGATTCTGTTAGACATTTCTCTTAATACAAACAAATGCACCTGCAATCTACCCAGGAATTTAAGCAAAATTCCCCTCCTCCTCCACTTTCTTCATAGCATGTATGGGTCTGAAAAGGTGTTTATGAGAATTGAAGAATGAGGATTGTTTGTGATTTAGTCACAGTTGAATTTTTAAAAGAATAAATACAAGTCAATGTATGAGACAAGTAAAATGTGACTTAAAGCATTTCCTTAAAATATTATCCTAAAAAGGTATGTTTCTTTAGAAATAAAAACAGACTTTTAAATAAAGGCCTTGCAATTTCAATAGTATCCAGGCACGTAAATTGATCTACTGCTGTTTGTTTTGAGCCACCCTTTAAGTTATGGTGTAGTGCAGAGTGGGAATCAGTTTACAATACCAAGGCTTTAGTGGGTAGAAAGGTATAACAAAGGTTCCCAGAAATGCCATTCTGAATTTTCACAAAAGTGAGTACCATAAGCCTTAGCCTATGAAACTGTATTTAAAGACTTATTTCTGCTTCTATGCATTTATTTGCCAGGACAAAAGGAAAAACAGGGGTTTCCAAGATTGTGGTGGTTGTATTTGTAATCTGAACATTTGCGTTTTCCTTGCTTACGATGCTGACCCTGTAGGTGACGGTCAGCAGGCAGCCCCAGAGGTCAGGCAGTGATTTAGTGCACAAACATGAGCCCTCACAGAATCAGTTGGAGCCTTTCCTAATGCTTTTTTTTCTTCCTTGTTTGTCAACAGTGCCACAGCAAGAAACAGCAAATCTTTGCTTGTTTGGTTAGGTGTTCATAGCTCCAAACTTGGAAGATTTAAAAAATTCTCAAGTGACTCATCTCAAGAGAACAAATCAGCAAGAGGAAGAAAGTCACTCTCTCCAGAAAAATTCTACCCATGCTTAATCTCAATCCAATATGGTGTTTTGTGAGTTTGGAGGAAATTTGTCTAAACTTGGAATAATTCATGGCACCACTAACTTTCCCAAACTTTCTCATTTTGCAAATAGCTTCTAATTTTGGGTCCCAGCCTAGCTGTGATCAGCAGCTGAGCAGGTCTTCAGTGTTACATGGACTTTCTACAACAAGGAGGACCTCACAACCAAAACCAGACTGTGAATGAGAGCTGTAAGGGAGTTAAAACAGTGGTAACAGCAGCACTTACATGTGGAATATCTTCCTGCAGGCAACCATGTGGCTAAAATTTGGCTACTCAAATAAAAGACAATAATAAAAGAGCACAGTGATGTACCACTGATGGTTTGGGGGCTGGCAGGCCATGCCCTTGATCAGCATTTGCTGTTCATTGTGTAGGGAATTTGCCACATAGCCAGCTTTGAAACAAATGGGACATTCAGAATCAAGTGTGTCAGTGAAGGACCTTCCCAGCCTCTTTCTAGTCAGAGTGAAAACTGCACCACTTTCCATTACCCAGCAATGACTGGCCACAATGTGGGAGAAATCACTCCAATGTTTATGTGGGGAAGAAAAGTATGAACACAAGATCTTCAGCCACAGGGATACAGCTGAATGCAAACCTCCAAAATGCTTCCTCTGTTGGCCATTCGCCTTCTGTCATATCCATCTCCCATAGCAGGTGGGGAATCCAGTGAATGTTGGCACGACATCCTCAGAGCATGGCTGCAGTGCAGTTATAGCTGGCCATTTTAATGATTTATCTCTGAATGTGTTTCTGAGACATGTGCCACATGTCACAGCAAATTACATTGGTGTGAAGGAGGCTTCAAAACATAGCTCCTTAAATGTTATGGCACCAGTCCAATTTTACTTCATTAAGCTACTGCAGTATAAAACAGGAGCAAAGCAGTTCTTCTGAGGACTGTGACTACTCTGCAGTTATGCAGTGACCTGCCCAGCTACAGTGTAGTGACCATCAAAAAGGTCCTTCACAGTTATACAGGCTTGATTTTCATGTGCAGCACATTTCTCTTTTTTCTTAAATTCAGTGCTGCTAAATGTAAAGGTTGGTTCCTTTTTCGAGATGACAATGTGTAAACTTGTTCAAAGAAATGTGAGGATTAAAACAAAATTGTCATTTCAATAGCAAGATCTCCTGCAGTTCATACTAACACTCCTTTTTTAACAGAGCAGAAAAGGATTTAAATGACAGTAAATGACAAAACAGATTAAAAATGAAATTTTTGAATGCAACTGGTAATAGACTCACTGCTAAAGTTAAGGTCTGCTAGATATGTTTACTATAGAAATTGGAATATATTTTTCTTCACCGTCTGGCTATGAAGTCAAAGTCAGCTGCCAAAATCCAGGGCTGTATTTCACAAGGGCCTTGATGTACCCTGCAGATTTGTGCCTCTAACTCTTTGCATGCTCCCCTTCTTGTGCCAAAGTATGTGTACATTCAAAATTCAGAGTAAGAAATTTCATGTTTATGCAGTGTGGCAGTGATTCAGCAAAACATCTACATGCATGTTTAAACCTCAGCAGCCTAATTGGCGTTTAATGCACCAAAGCCAGAGCAGCTTTTCCCAGGGACCCTGGCCACCAGAGCATCTACTGTAGGTCATTACCATCCTTTCCTCCCTTACAGATCATGGTGCTGATATTTTCTCTGAACACTCTTGGATAACTCAGTGTGTGAATGGTGTCCAGTGGCCATAGAGGGAAATATTAATGGGAGAGGGATCTGGTCCATCAGCAGGCACCTAGATTTTCTGTGCTTAATGAAGCAGCCTTCCTGATTTTGAAGCTTTCACCCTTTACAATTGTAATGTACCCAAAGCCTTAAGGGCTAAAAGAGACGAAAACAGTTGGAATCAGCCTCGGAAAATTTGGCTCTAAACCTATATCTTCTTGTGATTTCTCCACCAGGGAAGCAGAAGAACATTTAGGCTCAATACTTTAGAGCAGAACTGCTGCGGTGATAAATCAGATAGTGATCTGAGGGTATGAGGTAAGCCCAATTACAACAGCAATGGAGCTGCCTCCCACTGGTGGCTTTAGGTCAACATTTTGGGCTAATCACCTTAGCTGGGTAAGTGCTCATAAATCAAGAGTTGCCTGGAAATTGTCTGTTTTTCTCTTCACGCAGCTGAGATGCTCAGGGCAGCCTGTCTGCTCTTCAGAGGAGCCTCCCACTGCAGAGTGAAGGGAAGGGCTGTGGGGAGGGCAAGAAACAGGGACTTCTCATGGGCGAAAAGCACAAGGTAGAAGATATAACAGTGTTTTTAAAAGGAGGCCATGGAAAGTGACATTGCTTCTCATCTAACTGTTGCTGGACTCAGAAGCCAGGGCTTTTCCCTCACCCTTCCCTCTCAGGGCAGTAAAGGGCTCTCTGCAGAGATAAGAAGAGGGGAAGAACTGATCTTTCTAGAAGACCCTTCACACCTTCTCCCATGATGGCTCTGTACAAGCAGATTTGTGCAGTCCAATCAACTGTGCTCTTCTCCAGCTTCCACAAGGACCACAGTGTTGGTGGCCCCAAAACTGGTGGGGAGAAGGAACCCCAGCTGCATGTGGTCCCTGCATTCCTGTTGAGACAGTGATGACCGTTCCAGGAGATGTCCTGAAACAAGAACCATTTCACTCCTTCCTCTCTCTCCAATAGCAAATGACAGGACAAAAGGAAAAACCTCAGGTTGCATGATTTAGATTTCAGGAAATATTTCTTCACAGGAGGGATTGCCATTGGAAAACACTGCCCAGGGAAGTGATGGAGTGACTGTCCCTGGTGGTATTTAAAAGACATGTAGATGTGGCACTTAAGGACATGGTTTAGTGGTGGGCTTAACACTGTTAGGTTTATGGACCTTTTCCAACCTAAATGTTCCTATGATTCCATCCACTGCACTGGGAACACACCTTATCAGCTCTTGTAAGAGGAACAAAAACCACAAGAGACATTTGTACTGGTTTTTGCAAAGATTTGTATTCTTTTCAGACATATGTGAACACAGTCCACAAAACAGAGGTTATAAATAGGCTGAATATATGAGAAGTAGTTTAATATGGTGTACTCATATTTTAAGTCCTGTAGGGTGACCCTGACTGAAGCAGTGTTCAAAAGAGAGGGCAACAGGAATACAGAGCAGTTTTTGGAGAATAAGCATTTTCTGCTTCATTAAGGGAAACTGTGGATCTCTGATCTCTAAAATGAGCCAGCCTTAGGAGCCCGAGCAAGGGACAGTCATTCACTATTTTTAACTGTGCAGGAACTGGGACACCCAGCAAAATTACTGAGAACCAGGTTCAAAACAGAAAAAAGAGACTTCTTTCTAACACACAGCATAATTCAGCCCAAGGGTTCGTTGCCATAGGACACTGTAGAGGCCAAAAGTATAAATGGATACAAAAAATGATTAGTCAAATTTATGGAATATAGGTCCACTGGTGACTATTAAAAACAATGGTCCAGATGCAACGTCTGGCATTGGGAAGTCCCTAAACTGTTGACTGCCAGGATCTGGGGATTAGAGGAGGGGAAGGAATGCTCCATACATGCTTTATTTCTTTTCTTTTCCAAAGCATCTGCCACTGGCCACTGCTGAAGACAAACATTGGGTTAAACAGATGTGTCTTCACAGCTCACAGCAGTTCCCATGTTTCTCGAAGAACAGGGAACTGGGATTGCCTCATTTCAAGCTTCTATTTGCTTTCAAGTAAGCTCTTAAGCCATACTCAACTCACAAGTATCTGACTACCTGCCAGTCAAGCATTTAGCAACAACATTAACATCTGTCACTAACACTTGGACTTTCTTTGGTGAAATGTTTTGGAATGCTTTCAGATTTTTTTCTTGTTAACCCCAGAGACTTTTTTTCCTTGCTCTAGATATCAGCTGTCCTCTTGTCTCTGGCAGAAAACTCCTTCTACCATATTTTCATGATCTCCTGCAAGCTGCAGTTTCCTCAGTCACATATTGTCTATGGTTAGAGCTGCACTGATTTTCAGTTATGATTGAAAAAAGCTGCTCCAAACTTCTGGTGATCTGAATTCACTTTAAAATTAAAATTATTTTGAGTTGCTCTTAGCTTGACTTCTTGAAAGCTTAAAATAAACCACACTGTGTCTGAGCTGGTACAACTTGGTACAACCCTGCTTATCTGCTGTGCTCCTTGCATTCCTGTCCATGAAAACCTGGCTTAGGTGTGCCACATCAGTGAAGCTGACTCAGACAGATCTGCTAAGGGCATCAGTACAAGAGTGTGCAGTTTATATTGGGATGAAGGCATCAAGATCCACTCTGCCTCTGTCCAAGCCCCAAAATCTAGCTGTTGTTTCAGACAGAACTGATTTTCAGTGGTTTTTTTCTTAGTTCTCATCCCTCCAGAAATGTATACATGGCAGATAATCTGAGGCTTCCTAAAAAGCATTAAATACATTAAATTCTATGATTCCATGATTGCACACCAATTCTACTTTTGACAGTGGTGGAACACAAAAAGCCCATAACAACAATATCTGATATGTCAGAATTTGTCCTAGTTAGCAGAGAAATCCAATTTAAAAAAAGGATTCTCAGCATAGGCCAGAGGAAGGTGTGTCCTTCCAGAGATACCTGCATTCACCTCAGTGCTTAAGCCATGTGAACATCATTTAGTAAATCCTCCAGCTGAAGAGAAACATGTCATTGAAAGACTCCACCATTCAGGTGCTGTATTTGAGAGTGATTTTTGCAGCTGTTACAGATGGAAAATTAAGTGCAAAACCTCTGTAGGAAGCTTTCAGCCATGGAGGAAAAGCTATGTGGAAACAACCCTCAATCCTGTAAGCAGTACTGATACTAAGGGGAGTGGTGATTAACTGAATATTTCAGGCTAATTAAGACAGGCACAATGTGTGCTAAACCCGGCTCCAGAGGTAAATTATCTACCTGGAGTTCAGGTATTTCTCCCCAGTGCTTCCCTGCATGAGCAAAGCCAGTGTTGCTCAGCTGCAGGCTTTGAAAATGCTGCCCAAGCTGCAGCAGAAACTGTGTTCAAAACACCACTGTGAGATATTCATAGCTCAAGACACTCCAGTAAAAAGAGTTTTACCATTAACAATCTTGAAAGCAGAATGACAGAGTCAGGAAAGGAAGCCAATTTATCATACACTTCCCCAGCACCTTTGGATGGACCAATGGCCCCTCAGGAGGTTACAGCTTTTCCCCACTGATGTGGGGAGCCTGAGGGTGAGGTTAGAAATCTAACATATGGATGACTACAGCTGGTGAAACAGATGTAATGCTAACAGCTTAACCCCATTCCCAGTGATGTTAACTGGAGTTACTCAGCTGCTCTCAGTGAAATCCAGATTGGGCATGTACCTATTATTTAGTTTATCTCCAACTAAATCCACCAATCTTTCTCTTCTCCCCCAAGTTAATATAACAATAATTCCATTGTTCACAGAGTACTAACAATGTGCCCTGCTTGGCTACTGTACAGAATGAGGCTAAGCCTAGAACTTTTCCAAGTGTATGTAAAAAAATAAATAAGTAATTTTAATGCCCCCAATGGTAAGCTGGAAAAACAACAATCTCTGCCAAGCAAAAGAAGGATGAAGTTGATGCAGGAAAATAAGACAGGGACATTTAAGAGAACATAACAAGTAACAGAAAATACATAAATGACAAAGTAACTCAAAGCATATGATAGCAGAAAGACATCTGTAACCATGGGGGTATTTAATTATCTTTTATTTTCTTTTATTATTATCTTCTATTGTGTACATATTACAGGTGTGCATAAATTCTAAGTCTTCATCACTTGGTGTTGTACCAGATTTACAGCATCTATTAATGTTTAAGAAACTAAATTACAGAGATAGGAGTTTTGAAAAATCTGTTTTCACACATCAGATATTTCTTCTGGTTTTCTCTGTTATTACTTTTCTATTTCTGCAGAAGAAGCAATCTCTCACAGCACACAGTAGTACTTCTGAACCCTTGTCAAGTAACTTACGTGATGACCCACAAGTGCCTTCCAAATAAAGTGTATTGCAGTTGCTGTTAGATGAGTATTTGTTCCTCTGAAGAATCTGGTGTACTTTGGTCAGAGGCAGAGGAAGGGAATGTAACAGATCCAGGTTATACCTATGCTAAAATTACAGGACATAGGAATTTTAATTCAGATCAGATAGGTGCTTTCAAAGCAGAATAAGTCATTCTTATTTACTGCATTTTGGCCTGCCTGACACAGTGCAGTTGCTCTTGAGTCTATGCGATCACATTATTCCACAGTAAGTCACCTTAGAAGAGACATATAGTAGTCTCAACACCAGGCTCAACAGGAGCTTGTCCCATAGTACTGGTTACTAACTTAAACACAACCTTTCTATACTGAAAACTGGGGAAAAATGGTTTGTGCTATTTTTCTGTTTAGCTTCAGGGAAATGATACTTAATCTCTGTCCTAAGATATAAACATGTATCTGTTCCAGGAAGAAATCCTGAACAGGTAAGTGTGGCTTGATTTTACCTGAACAAAATTAGGCATGTTGCAAGAGAGTCATTACACAACCATGTAATCTGGAGTGTCTCTGAGCACTAAATCTCAAATTTATTTTCCACTTAACATGGAAAATTTAGTGAACTGCTCCATGTTCCATTTTCATGGAAACCGGAAAATACACATGTGTTTCAGACCTGGACTACTGTAATGTCCCAACACCATGCAGTACAGTGATTATATCAGCATCTCCCCTTACTTATGAGCAGGGTTTCCATTTTCATATCACAGCTGGCAGCTTCTTGCCATGCTTTGATTTTCCTTGGCAGACAGCAAGTGCAGCATGGGTGAGCTTGGTGCAGTAGCCCAGCCTCCCCTACTGCCAGGAGAAGCTCCCTGCTCGGCAGAGCACACCCCTCTCCACCCCATGGCATGGCTGTCATTCCAGCATTTCGGCTTGCACAAAGCCATGTCTGGTGCTTTCCTTCTGAAAAACAAACCGTAAGTTCTGAACATTTTCTGGAAGCAATTAAAAGAGCAGATAAGTGGGAGTGATGGCAATAATTTACCTGGTTTTGTGAATGTCTTGATTATGCTACAAGTCAAGGCATAGCCCAGAGTGGAAGACCTGCACGTGTGTATGGTAAAATTTCTGGGAAATAACTGGAGGAGTTACTGATGTAAAATTAGCAGATTTGGATCTACCCTCACCAGAATAAAGTGTCCCTTTTGGCTTATGCTCACTTTGCACTGTTTAGAGGATGAGCCATTCATTTCCAGCTCTTGAAGCAACACAGCGTTATGGCCACCCTTCCACGCAAGGAGTAGGATGTTATATTTCTGCATCTTGGAAATTCTTGTATTTGTTTTGTCAACAAGTGGAGAAAGAAAATAAAAGGTGTTTGGATTCACAGGTATATTTATTTTCACTAAACAAGAATATCAGTGTCTTATATCAGTATTTTATATCAGTGTATTATCAAACAAGTTCCTGTCATTGCAGGTATGCACTAAAGGAAAAAAATGTGTTCAGACAAATCTGCATCGAAAGGTTAACAAGATATAAATGATCTTAGGAGAGGTACTCTTCCCCACTGCTACAGAGATTGGCATGAAGTAAAGCAGTTGCTCCCTTTGAAGCACTGCCAGCATAAATAACTCAGAGTAAGAATTTTGGTTTTCATAACAAATGCTGAAATGCAAGAGAACTATGCATTGATGAATATACTGTATGGCTCAGTGGGACTAGACAACTCAGGTAGGTTTTAGCTACAGTATAAACAAAATACCTTCCAAATAACTTTTTTATGTAAAAGGTGTCAATTATGTAAAATGATTCCATGATAGTAAGAATAGAATTCAAAGGCAGATTTGTATCTTTCAAACCCATCCAGACTTTAGACTTCTTCAGCTTTAGAAGGGAAAGTTGCCACCTGCAAAAACAATTGTGGAGCACGGGAGCCCAGTTTTTCTCAGCAACCATCTGCACAGATTATTCGTTCTCCTGTCTCCTGTTTGTTCTGATCTATCTCTGATTTCCACCTGAGTACCTTTGAAACAATTTTCCTCATTTTTCATTTTCACTTGGAGAGAATGAAGAGAGATAAATCAAGTAACTGTTTGACTGACTTTGTTAGCCTCCCAGAAGATACCAAACGCCAACTTGAGAGAAATTACACAAATTCCCAGAGAGAAAAACAAGACTATCCAATGCCTGCAGTGTATAAGAGAGCAGCTCCTCCTGCTGCAAGCGTGGCTGGTGTCCACCATCACACTGGTCAGAGCATATCAGCAGAGGCAGCTTTGTGCTGCTGTGATCATATGATTAAGACACATAAATGCTCACTTAGAGGCAGATGCAGAGGCATTCAGGTCTGCATGACATTTAAGGGCCTGGTCCACATCAAAGGGAGTGCAGTGTGTCTGACTCCAGTGGGGCTGGGCTGCAGGGTGCTCAGGGCTGTTTACAGATGTCACTTCTGTGGGTGCTCATGAAACAGGGAAATGTCCAAAGACTTTTCATTCCTTTTCCACACAATGACCAGTCAAAAGGTACACAACTTTATTCATGCTCTTCATAGATGCCTTTCTTTGCAAAAGGAATAGGAGACCATGGTGCTATGTGGAGAATGGTATACACCCCTGACACAGACCAGCACAAGCTCCTGGTACATGTGAGCATGGTTCTGTCCAGCTCCTGGGAACAGGGCAGTTGTATTTGGATTTCCTCCAGTGCACATCTCCTAGACATCAAGATGATTTAGCAAGAACATCCCATACCCAGAGATTAAAGACCAAACTAAATAAAGCCCCTGTGGGGGTGTGCAAAACCCAAAATGCTGCAGAAGCAAGAGGTTTCTGTTGCATTTCTCTGTATGGGTGTATGTGTTGTATGAGTCTGCAAGGCCAAAATCTACAAGAAAGGGCAAATATATTTAGAACCCAACTTCAGAACGCCCACATAAGGAATTGCACTGCATATCACAGCCCCACAAGCTGTGTCTGGGGAAGGAGAAGTACTTTTGCATGCTGTCTCACAAGCAGAGACAATAGTTGAGGCTGAAGAGAAGAGGTTATGGACAACACACTCTCCTGAGCCCTAGCTCCTCACCATCTGCACAACCTCCTCCCTGGTGACACTTGGCAGTCCTGGCTCTGGAGTGCTATGAATGGAGCAATTGGATCCTGCTGGGTGGAGTATGTCCATGTATTCCAACTGCAGCACAATGCCCTCATCAAGAGTAAACTTTAGGTCCCCATAAAACACTTTCTCTTCTCAGTTTTTTGTTAGCTATCTATTGGAGCTAGTATGACTAGCCTGGTGAGGAAAAGACACTGGTAGCTTCACATTCACAGGAGAATAAAACAGGATTTTTTACGCGGTACAGCAGGATTCCTATTGTTTATACATGGAGCAGCACATGAATGAAATGAACTGAATGCATCATGGTGACTCTTTTATTCACTTACTTGACTTTCCTGACCTATGTGCTTGTACAACTGCAGCCAAACAGGTGAGTAAAATGTTTGCAGGTTCAGCCCCATCTAGTAAAGCAGGCTACTAAGCATCTATTAAAAGGTTGCACTGGAACTAAAAAAAAAGAGTTGCTGTCAAACACAAATAGCAAAGGAAAAAAAAATCTTGAAAATAGAAGGAACAAGTTTCTACATGTACTTGTTTTCCTAGGAGTGCACCACTTGTGAATTCATATTTCTTGATGACCACTCTGCTGACAGCTCTTTTGGAAAGGTAAACAGATCATTCTGCTCCAGAACACAGGAAAATAAAGTCTGTCTTTACATTTACTCATTCTTGTTTCTAAAATTTTCAGCTGCTTACTCAGGTCTCAAGTATTTGTAGAGCCAGATGAAAAGCAGATTGATGGAACACATTTGCTCTACACAAATTTTAATTGCTGCTTTGATGGGCATATCAGAGGAGGTCAGGAGAAGTGAAATGAGCTATTACTTGGGTGGTCTCTCTCAACTGAACCTCAAGCATACAATCCCTCTTATCTCCACTGAAGTGGGGCAAGAAAGATTTACAAGGCAGCCAGGATCTGAACGAGCTGAAGCCTGGAGATCCAGACTGCTGGAAAATGCTCCCTATACCTCAGTGTTAAAGTTTAACAGCAGGTCTTGTGGTGTGCTTCACATTCTTCCAGGGAAAACACATGGACAGGTTAGGCACTGCCCAAACACCCTCAGCAACTCTGCCAGATAGAAGTACCTACAGAAAAGGACCATGGAGCCAGCTGCTGTGAATTGGGGAACTCTGTTCTCAGGGGAGCTCTGCAGATTAGCACTACTGAAGATATTGCCTAATGCTATTCTATCTAGAATGCACTTATTTCGAGTTTAATTTCTGAAAGTTAAGTGGACAAGAAAACCCAAATAACTCACATCCAAGCTGTCTTGTTTATCAGAAGAAACAGCAACTAGGAAAATGCAAGCATGACCTTTAACAAGGTATAGCAGGTCTTCTTAGGATTTGGATATCACTAGGAGAACCCATCTCATAGAGCACCTCCCTGAACCTGTTTCTCTGCTCTCATTGTAAATGCACAGAGCTGAATCACTCCCACATTGCTGTGCTGTTATTGTGGTACCGGGGCAAAAATATTTGGCAGGCGTTTCAAAGTGAATACTTCAGATGGAATGACGGCAGCCGAGGAGCAGAATGCCAAGATTGAGGAAAGTGTGTGCTCTGCTATGCAGGGAAGCTTTTTTTGAAAGAAATGCTAAAAAGAAGTTTGGTCAAATTTTAACATAATTGCTATTAAGTTTTACTAGAAATAAGACATCAAAGTGGTCAATACTTGATGTGCAGTATTTAAAGGATTGTTCAGAGTATTAGGCACACAAGAATAAAAATTTCGTATCTGAAGAAAATGGGGGCAGTTAATTCATCAATACTATAAAAAATATGCATTCCACTGGGAAATTATATTCTAGCAATATAAATTCCTCACAGAAAAATTGCAGTGAGGCTCAGTGTATAGAAAAAACAGATATTTTGTGCTAGTATAGTGGCACATTTACCTCACCAAAACTTTCCATTAGAAGTTGCTGTTTTCAAGGACTTTTTATAACTTGGACATCAGAACTGGCTTACAGCTATGACTTGGTAAAGAAAAGCTTCGCCTGAGATGCACTTATAATGCCAAAGTTAAAAGAAAAAAATTAGTTTGGACACCTTTGGTTATAGAAGAGCAAGAAAATAAAACTTCTCTGGTCTTACAGTGTTTAAAAAAGGCTTTGGTCTACAAAGGTAATTTGTTAGGCAATTAGTCCAATTGCTCTAATTCCCTTCAGGATACTAAAAAATGAATGGTTGAGACACTAGACTTGAAAATTACTTTACCATATGCAGTGACTACTTTTCATAAAAGTTATTAAACTGATCTTTTAATCTGCTTTGCACATATGTTTAAAAGTTGGACTCGATGATCCTTGAGGGTCCCTTCCAACTCAGAATATTCTGTGGTTCTGTGATGCAGTGGAACTGCTCACCTGTCTATGCCATCAAGAGTGAATTTGAATTGTGTTGCAGACTGAAATGTGTTTTCTGTGCCTCCAAGAGTCTGCAAAGTGGTTGGAGTCTCTCCAGTGGACTCTCTGCAGTCTCACATGCATTCGTATGTGTTTTCCATGGCTCCCAGTGCATCCCTCAGCAGCACCCTGGGAAACCTGCTGCTTGTACATATGGCACCAGGAATAATAATTCTGTTGCTATTTCCTAAATACAAGCAAAACAAAAGTAGGACCCTCCCAAGACCTCCAGGAAAACCAGTGTGCTGAAATATCCCTCAGTGTAGTATATTGAGCTAAGAATATACAATTTCTCCTGTAACTTTTGCTTTTCCCTCTGTGTTCATTTGAACCTCTGATAGATCTGTTGTTCCTGCAGAATGTCATTGAAGCCTTTACTTTCTTTCTTTCCTTCCCCATGGCACTAAAAGTGCTGAGTACTTCCAAGGAGACCCCACACAGTGCTGAGCACTGCTATTGCTCCAGTTATCTGTCTTATAGCCACCAAACTGCCATTTGTCACAACCTTTTTCTTCTGATTCACATAGCATGATATTCCTCCATTAATTTTCCACTGCTCTGAGCACTTGTTTATTGCCCCCGTAGCTCTGCCCAGGTGTTCCCACACAAAAACATGGACACATGCACCACATTATGTATGCACTGCAAATCCAAGGGGAGCAGCAGCAAATGATTTACCCGTGGTCTGCAAATGCTCAGGAAGTTCAACATCTCTGGACAAGTCCAACTGGCTGTACATGTGAAAATCTATATTGCAGAGTATGTGCTGTAGATCCAGTGGTTTTTGGAAGCACTGCAACTAATGTAGAAGTGCTGTGTCATTGATACATGCATGTGCCATATGTCCACCCAGCTTTTTCTGGAAACTGCACAGCCTCAGAACCATGTGGTAGAATTTCACTGTGCATGCACATCAAATTGATCTGAGGTTTCTGGGTATGCAGAAATACCTACGTCTTGCTTGCACTGCATAGAGAAACCTCTGAAAAACATGGAATTTTCTCAAAATCTGGTAGTACAAAAGAGCTGGGTGAAAAAGAAATATCTGAGATCCAGCATAGAGAGTAGCCCTCAGTCTCCAAAGACCTGTGTAGCTCCAGTTTCCAGATCTGATTTCTTTTCATTTTTCTGGTGTTGCTAGTAGTTCTGCAATATTGACGCCCGCAAACTTCTGCATTTATTTGCAGCAGGGCCTCAAGTTGGCCAGGACTTGGAGGCAGATTGCCCCACTGTTTATGGAGAGTGAGTGCATCAAGCAATACTGAAAAGTTTCCATGTTCCTAAAGCAAGATTTTATTAGAATACAAACACTTAAGCTAAAACACAGCATCTCTTTAAATTGAATTAGCTCAGAGTACTGAATGAGGTAGACTGCATGAAATAGTTCGAATATGAATCTCCTTGTTCCCCATCACACCCTTTTCCACACTCCTGCTCTCTAGTCCTGCAACTCTTAGTGGCTTCCTGGGTCTGAAGAGCCACTTCCATCACCTCTGCCTCTCAGATAAGCCTCCATCCTTTCCAGATCTTACAGGCTGCCTTACAGGTAGAAAATCCCAAGATTTATTTTGATTCCACAGAGAAACCCAGAGTCTGAACTTCCTCTTTTTCTCCAAAATGCATTGCATCACTCAGTCCTCTGCTCCCTAATTTATCCTGAAGGACTCTCCTTTCCTTTCATGTGTGAGCTAGGTAATGCATTTCAGCCAGAGGAAGGCAAGAAGTGGATCTAGAGAATGTCAAAATACAGCAAATAGTGTATGTTTTCCAGTCTGAAAAAGGCTCACTTCATTAACTGAGATGTCCTGATACTTATTTTGCTTTCTGAAAAAAATTATGTTAAATCTGTTGGGCAGCTGATAAAAAGTCAGGTTTATGAGAGTCTGTTAAAATTGTTCATCTGGTAAAGTTGCTAGAGTTTTAAGCATTGGCCCTTGCTTCAATAAAACAACTACTCAATTAAGGTTAATCACATTTGATGGGCTTGAAAATCCTTATAGCTTTTCTGAATGCAGCAGCACTGCCAGTTTTTTCTGGGTCTGCAAAAATAGGTGGAATGAAAGCAGTGGACAAACAGGAATAATCATCAGGCCCCAAAATAAGACAGAAAATTCTGAAAGAGCAAAGGACACATTCAGGTTGTCCCAAAGGCAAATGATTAGTAAATGGGTGGAAAAGCCCAGGTAGAACAGCTGGGTGCATTTCCTAGGGATGGCTCTGTGTATGGATCTGAAGAAATACTCTCACATAAGCAAACCAGTGGGGGAATGAACTGCACAAGTCGTGTGCAGTTACCTGTGATATGCTTCTCTGCATTTACAGGTGTGGCTCAGGGGAAACTCCTTCCACATTTTGATTGTGGGCTATTCTAAGGGTTCCTCATCAGGAAAAAATATTGCACCCTTCCTAATCCCTGCCCAAAGCTGTGTCCTCTTTAGTGTCAGATGTGCCATTTTCTGCTGTGTTTTCTCTGCCTTTTCTGGTGTCTTTTTTTCCTTGCTCTGTAAAATGTGCCAACTCGCAGTTTAGGAGCAATTTAGTGATCCCAAGGGCTATGAGCACAACCAGCAAAGTCCTCTTCCAGGATGAGGCCAGTGCTTAAGACACTTTTAAGGACTCTGAGCCACTCTCATTTGTCCACCTTACTTAAAGCCACTGTCAAAGGTTCCATCTCTTTTAACCAAGTTGTGGCCAGGTCATTGGAAAGGCAAGAGCAGAGGCAGTGCCAGTCAGCGGTAGCCCTTTGCTTCTAAAAGTAACTGCTCAGAGTTATGTGGAATGAGTGCAACATGAGACATTTTCTTCCAGAGTCCCAATGTGTATGGTGATTCTACTTAAATTCATCTGCCTACAAACCCTAGCTGGCTTCCTTAGGGACTCCTAGCACTGGCTTCTAAACATTTTTGCCATATTTGGGCTCCTGTCCCTGTACCACAGCCTTTTAATAGAGGAATCCTCTTTATCTGTAAGCTTCTTGCCTTTTCTGTCATGTCCTTAGCACCATCCCCTTGACACTGGCTTAGTGTAGCCTTGGGTTTAATGTTAGAAATATAAAGTGTAGGATTGGGTTGAGAGGGGGCCAAAAAGTTGATCAGAAGGCTGGAGCATGTCTCCTATGAAAAGAGGCATGTGGAGAGAGGTGCCTGAGAGCCCTGGCATTCATACTAGAGAAGAAAAGGCTCCAAGCAGACCTTTTGCAGCCTACCAGTGCCTCCAGACATTTTAGCAGGGCCTCTTGTGACAGGACAAGATGCAATGGTTTCAAACCAGAAGAACATCCATTTAGATCCGATATAAGGAAGAAGATTTTTTTAATGAGGGTGGTGAAAGACTGGAACAGGTTGCCTGGAGAACTGGCAAATATCCCATCCCTGCAAACATTCAAGGTCAGATTGGAAGTGGCTCTGAGCAGCCTAATGTAGTTGAAGATGTCCCTGCTCACTTCAGGGGCTGGACTATGTGATATTTAAAGATCCCTTCAAAACCAAACTATCTTATGATCTTCTGAAAAGGGAACAGTATAAAAAGCTGTGTCATTTACTAGAGTGAGTAGAAATGAAATTTCTTGAACTGACCTAGAATTTTTCCCTTCCTGCAAATTAACATTTTCATTTAAAAAGTGCTAGAGCTTGAGTAATCCCAGCAATAAATTTTTTACTATCAAATGCCATGGTAGCTTTTGAAACATGAAATCTTCTTTCTGTGAAACTGCAAACGATTAAGAGACCATCAAGTTTAAAAAGTTGTTGGCTCTGCTTAACATTTGCTAAGCACAGTTTAGACTGTTTTATCCATTTATACAGGCTCACTTGTCTCCTTCATGTGTCTTATATAATAATTTCCAAAGTCAGAAACAAAAAAAAAAATTAGAAAAAGGCATCAGCTAAGACGAAATGGCACAAGTTTAAAACTCTTAGCAGCCGTAGAACCTGGTGACAAAGAACAAAGAGGTTTAAAAATCATCACATTTTATAACGTTAAAATGCCACACATTAAATATAGATTTCACTGCTGATTATATTGTTACGCATTCCATTGTTCCCATGCCATTGGCCTTCAGGACTCTATTACTTATGTAATTCCAAGATCTGACACAGCTAAAGTGAAATGCATCTGATCTCAATGAATGGCATCAGATGAAAAAAAGTGGATTTCAGGAGAAAGAAATACCATTTTAATTTTACTGCACGTCTGTTGATTGGTGACAGATGTTGCCATTCTCATTTAATTATTCTTGATTCATTTGCCAAATAAAAATATAGATGGATGACAAAGTATTTGAAGTCATCCAGATAAGGAGTTCAATCAAATAAGTTGTCTTTATTCTTTTTTGTCCTTTTTTTCTTCCAGATTTTCCACATTAAGGAAACCTGGTTCAGAGTGGCATCCACAGTCCTACCTGTATACATGAAAGCCCTCTAACAGGGCAAAATATGATTATTAGTCAAGAGCTAGGAAGGCATGGGATGTGAGAAGAGGAGGGAGCATTTCAGTAGGAACTATTCTATACTGAGTGCTGGCTCTAAACTCCAGCATGGTGCTGTGTCAACAGAAGAACCTCAAAGGATGTTTCATGGCCACTGAGTATTCCGAGTACAGATATGAACATGGTTAATACACATCATTCAAAATCCACATCAAAATCCCAAGGAACTTTCAATTTAAAATAAATAATTAAAACTTGATTCTTTTTTTTTGCTCACCCTGAAACATGAGCACACACCTTACATCTTTTGGGTGATGTCCTGATAAAGAACAAGAATGTCTCTCACTTTCTCAGCCTGTCTGGGCCACTGAAGAGAAACCTCTATCTTACAATTATCCAGCTAATAAGATGTAAGCCTTTTGAAAAGGAAATAAATAAGAAGTTTATCGTCATATTTGTCCTGTTTATTTTAAAACATTAGCTTTTTAAAAAAAAAAAAAAAAAAAACTAGTACTTAGTTTTCTTGATTTTTCTACATATTATTTTTATGGTAAATCTATTTTACCATACTTTTCATTATAAAGGAGTGAAATTGCTATCAAAAAGGAGAGTTTCTTTTACTTACTCTCTAAAAGTGTAGCAACATGTTTACCTGAATATTAGAGATTCAATGTTTTGGAAGCATGATACACAGATAGGGAAAATGTTATTGCAAGGATGTGCAATATATATGTAGATGACTTTTTTCACATGATTCAGAAGATGTTTAATTAATTTTAAAAACTAAACTGCTGATTCCTCCAGACCCTTGGAAACCCCCCAACATTTTCCTGTGGTCCATGGGTGTCTGGCATGTCTCATGCATTTGAAGCACTCTGAAAGAGACTGATCTGAGCTTGGAGGGAGATAAGCAAATACAGGTGCTCAACATGGGTGTGCAGACTGTCAGCCTGAAAATGATCTTCCCTCACCATTAACTTTGTTGATAACTTTCTATTTCCATTAGTACATCTGATTTCCAGTTTATTCTCTCCTTTATTTGTGCTTGGCATGGGAAGGAAACTTTTGCTGATAGGTATGACTTGGATCTAAGAATAAAATGGCTCCTGTGGCAGATGGCAGATTTCTGAAAGTCAGTGGCTATGGCAGGGAGCCCTTATGGCCACTGGCTGTGGGGCCCTCTCTGTGGGGCAGGAAGAGCCTGGCTGACCCCCAGCTCCAAGGCTGCTGATCTGGAGCCCGGCTCCTGCAGAGAATGAGGTGCTGCTGTACAGCCAGGCACACCTCAGCCACTGCAGCAGCAACCCAAAGGGGTTAGAGGAGACTTCAGAGCAAACTGCACAAGTATATGAATGCTATAATAGCTGCTACTAAGTTTCAAGACATTCATTCTTCACACTTTGTTGGTGAGCCCTGTTAGCTCTGAGCTCTTCTGTCCATTTCTCCTTGGAGCAGCCTGAGCAAGCAGTGAGTGGCCAGGCAGTGCTTCAAGGGATACCAGCTCTGGACCCATACAGATTTCAGTGAAACTGTTTGATTCCATGGCTGGTGCTTATCAACTGTAATATTTTACTCTGTATGGTCTTGCTGCCCACCTGAAAACCATCTAGCAGGGTAGACTGAAATTTCCCAAAATGGGGCCTCAAATCCTTGTTAGGCTCCTGTTTCTAAATAACTTCTTCAAGCTGTTCTGTGGATTTTGTATTCCTGAGAATTCTTTGATGTGGTACACTGTAATTTGTACTACACTGCTTGTCTTTTTAAAAATGATGCTTAATCATGTTTCATTCTCAGAGTCTTGATGTAGTTACGGATCAACAAATTAGGTGCAGATTTTTTTTTGTGGGTTGGCTTCTAAAGATAACTTCATATAATGTAGCAGGTAAAATGTGTGTTATTACATGAAATATTTCTATGTACAAATAAAACTGTATGGAAAAGACATTAGTCTTTGGAACCACCTCTACACAAATGCATTTTGTTGTTCTGCTAAAACATCAGCAACTGAGGAGCATAACATGTCACTTGATGTTCTTGGGGCTGACTTTGCCTTGCACAACATTTTTCTGTTGCTGAAAGACACAGTTCTACACCTCCAGACCTCCTATTTCTGTAATTAAGGAAGTCAGCCTTCTCAATAGGTTCTCATGGTGTTGTGCTGAAGGGAACGCAACCAAATTAACTATTGCAGGTTTCAGTCTTAATGCAAACAAAACATGTAAGGGAAAAAGAAGGGCAAAAAGTACCTACACATCTCTGGAGTCCTGGGGCAGCTGGGTGGAAACAGAATGAAAAGAATATGTTTCTGCTATCCAACTATAGCGCACACCAGCTGAAGCCCAGAACTGCTCAGGGAAGGTGCCTCTTGAGTACTAGCTAAGCTTATTCTCAAATTCTCCTCAGGGAATTCCTCCTAAGGCTCTGCAGGAATAAGTGCTCATTTTTACTTGTCATAGCAGAGCCTCTCTCTTGTACAGAGGGTCAGTGTGGAAGGAGAGGGAGACTGGGTTGTGCCTCCCACCATCCATTCCTGGCCCCTCCATGGCAGGAGTACAAGGTAATTAAGTGCCCCCGTGTAAGGGCATTACACCAGACCCTATTCCTAACTTGTAAAATAGCTCTGTTTCTCAGGTTTTGTTGCATTTTTCCTGGTGCATATGCATTATATAAGAAACAGTGTGCTGCTGCACTCTCTTGCAGAGTGAACCAACTATTTCCCTCCTAAACAAATCCCCTGCCCAAGTGGGGACAGTTCAGACCAGCAGCTGCTGCAGAAGCAGTATGGGTGACACTGCCCCAGCTTCAGTCCTCTGCCTTTCACAGTCCTTCAGCACTATGTCAGCAGGCTTGTCATCTTCATGAGCCAGAACATGAAACACTTCTCCTCAAGTTTCTGGCATGAAAGAATCACTGAGCGGCAACACAACCTTTTTGTATTTGCAGGCGTGATGAACTAAATAATTATGTCAGGATTAAGGGGATATCATACTGGCTACACAAAAGGAGATGTAAGGAAATATCCTATGTAGTAGAGATGTAGAATGAGACTGGATTTTAGTTTGAGTTTTCATTAAATAAGTTCTGTATTAATTAAACTGTGCCAGCTGAGCTGAACATCTAAACACCCCTCTCCTTGAAGCCACCTGAAATGTACACAGTGTCCCAAGTGTATGGGTTCTCTGGCCAGCCATACCTGGCAGCCTTGCTCAAAGCATACCTAGGATCACCCCAAAGCAATAAATTCAGTGCAAGACATGTCAGCCACTCACAGTTCATCATAACATTGCATCATAGTTAATGGCTAGAGCAATCATGCAGGGAGAGAGAGATTGAGATCAAAATTTCTCTTGGCCTGCAGGTTCAAAGCCAGTCTTCCAAAAGGAGTGACATAAATTATACAATAGGGCACCTTCCATCTCCCATTCCTTTCACTAAGTAGTAACTGTATGAAAAGGAGAAGTCTGACTCTGAGTACAGACCCTAGGCTTGCCAGTCTGCCTGAATGCCTATTGCATTACAGTATCACACTCCCTCTTAATTTTTCTTCCTCTAGCTTCATGAATATTGAGAGTCCTTAGGCATCAAATCTTAGGACTTCTCATTTGACAAACTATCATGAACTTCAGGACATAAGTGAGGGAGCAAAGTCCAGACTGATATTTTAGACTCAGGTACCCAACTGTCAGCAATTTTGAATTTCAGGTTCTTAAAAGCTTTTTGAAATCTCACCTTGTATAGTTTTAGGGAAGTAAGGAAGGCACAGTTTTTGTATTGCATTCCATAAATGTAAAGATTGCATTTATGCACGGCTCTTGTGTGAAATACAGCAGGCAGGAGGAGAGAGGGGAGACCCTGGCTGCTACTTCAGTATAACCTAGTGCCAAAGCACATATTGGGCCCAAATTAATCCATAGTTTAGTTGTGGGTTTTTTTGGGTTTTTTGTTTTTTGTTTTTTTTTTTTTTTAAGAGAATAATTGCATCCATGCATGTCTTTTTCTGTAGATGCAAAAGACAAAATTCAATTGTAAAGTTTGGTTGCAAATTTTTCCTGGTGTCGTTCTGAGAAAAACAAAGACAGTCTGTGAGATGGACAGTAATTCAGTTAATAAAGATGAGCATGAACTGCTCACTAATGGATATAACACTTGAATTCATGGGCATCCTCAGTTGCTAATGGAACCTGAAAGTTGTCAGGAAGATGTTGCAGTTCCATTTGGCGTGACACACACCCTCCTCGTGCTGACAGCTCTGCAAAGATACATTTTTTAAGACATATTTTCTTAATGCATTTTTTGGCTAGCCAGGTTTTCCCCATTACCTCTGAAACACTTTAGTCTAATTCACATTAACCAGCTTACTGAGATACCAACAACATTCTTTTTATCCAGGATCAATTGACCAGACTTCCAAAACTGCTGGTATTTAAAGAAAGTTCAAGCCCTTTCCTGACTGCTGTAGGGCTCTGAATTTCTCATTCATCTCACTCATTCTGTCATCTATGCACAGAGTAAGCAAATAACTTTAATATTTCCCTAAATGACCTATTCTCTTTTCTCCTGTTAGAGCTGATGGTATCTATAGAGAGTAAGGAGCAGTGGCAGCTAAGCTGGAAACCAAGGGAGCATAGTAATTTGCAAAATTCTTCTCCATGCTGCGAATTTTTCAAATGAGTAGACCATGAAAGTTTAATTTAAACATACTTGGAAATGCAGTGCTGACTGCCTTAGAGCAGATCCCCAGTGGTGCTCTTCCTGTTTAGTTACAGATTGCATTGTTACAGATGCAACCAAAAGGTGATTTCTGGGTCTCACAAAGTTTGTGGCAGATCTGGGGAGTGTATTCCTAGGCAAAGATATCCCAAAAGCCACAGGTTAATGTAAAATTATACGGATATAAAAGAAGATCCGTCCAGGTTGCATGGGGATGGAGTTCTGAAACGAGGTGTGAGAGATGGTTTATGTGTGCATTCCATTTACAATGTGGAAAAAGTTTCTCTCAGCCCTTTCTAGAGAAAATTTGACAGAGCTATCAGAATGTCTCATCACAATATCCAGCACTGGCTGTACCAAAAATCTTTGTGCTTTATTTTCCTGTAATTTGGTTTAATATCTTCTATTTCTCTAGGAATTTCTGAAACGAATTTTTCTAATAATATTGAACCTACATTTTAAATTTAATGTTTTATTTCACTCGTTCTAGTTGCTTTATGCTGCATTCAATACATTTAACTAAGAAAATGCCAGAAGAGGATTGAAGAATTACCATTATTTTTCAAAGAATCAAAATTAAATCAAAATTTGATATTTCTAAATCCTCTGTAAAAAGGTATCCTTGGCCTTTGTGGATTTCTCTGTTCTGTGTGGGTTCTACATTGTCCATCATACAGGGCGGCAAGGTGAGTGTTCTAGCAATGGAAAGACACTGCAAAATCAGTCTACCTGTGATTATATTCAATTAACATAACATAACATAACATAACATGTAACATAACATAACATACATAAACTTATTTTGTGATGGTCACCACTAAATAAATTTAAGTGAGACATGGGTCATGGTAGTGGATTTTGCTGTTGAGTGGAGGGCTGAATTTTTCTCAGGGGCTCCTTTCATGTTTCTCTGAAAGAGCCTAGCACAAGGCTCTCTAAGAGTATCTTTTTCTGGCTTAATGTGATACATATCTGTGGGAATGTAGATCTGTAGACTTCAGAGGAGATGTCCCTCATGTAGATAATTTTGGGATTAAAGCAAATCATGCTTCTTATTCCCAGTAATCTCATATATGTGTCTATAACCAAATTGTTGTACCAGAGTGACAGAGATGACTGCTAAATGCTCTCATACTGATGCCAAATACCAACAAAGTGCATGGTGCCATTCTGGATGGAGGGAAAGCTGTTCTGGTCAGGCTGACTATGCAGCTCAAATAAAATAGCTCAAGAGGAAACACACAGCCCTCTTGTCTCTGCTGTGCTGCCTTGAAATAAAATAGAAAAATGAAATCTCAAGGCCAGGTTGAACAGGGCCCTGGGCAACCTGATCTTGTGGGCGGCACCCCTGCCTATGGCAAGGGAGTTGGAATTTGATGGCCTTTAAGCTCCATTTCTACCCAAACCATTCCATCATTCTATGATTGTATGATCAATGAAGAATAAAGAAGTTTATCATATTTGTGTTTTTCCTCTACAAGGTATAATTTGCATTCTGAGGGTCAAGGTTCAAGATAATTTTCATATTTCCATAATGGTTAGGTGAAGGTTTTGGTGTAAAAACCTAATCGCCTGAAAGAAAATTTTTCTTTGTTTTAAAGTTATACAGTGCCATGGAGATCTTAACAGCTGTGAAAATCCTTCATTCCTCATCACACCGTCTCAACAATGTAAGGGAGCAGGAGCCCCTCTCCACAGCTCTCTTCATTTGCCTCTCTGCTGCCAGTTTTGACTGGATTACAGCCACATGGACTCAAACCAAGGAACAGCATCCCTGACCTCTTACCTCTTAGGCTGCATTTTGCTCTAATATTCAGCTGCAAATCCTAATATTTTCACCCGTTTTTCGTGAAATTTTAACTGTTGTTGCCTACCACTAAACTAGTCCACAGCAGGAAAGAACACCAGTGCAAGGCCCAACACAGCCACACTTGTCCCATGTGGACTTTGTCCTAGCAGGAATAATGAGAGGAGCCTTTTGCTGGCAGCCTAGTAGCACAGAATGTCTGCTCCAGGAGCAGGTCCTGAGAAGATCATCCTTCTCTTCCCCAGATTTAGCAGCACCTACTGATTCACATAGGTTCCAAAAAGCACAGGAGGACATTCAGTGCATGGCCCACAAAGCTGTCTCCCTGCAGCAAAGGGTGGTAACCAAGAATGTTATTTTTAAAAAAGTAATTGAACATAGAAAACATCTGTGGCTCTCGTCTATCCAGGTTTATTTTTCCAATACTTCACATACCACAAATAGTTCAGTATGACTCCTCCATTAGAATAGAAGAAAAGAAAAATAAAAACATGTAATACTTAATTAAAAAGAATATTTTTATTGACATGAAAAATTTTATCAAATAGTCTGTATCCCCAACCTCCTATCCCCCCCATCCACTTTCTCTGCCTCATCTTTCTGTTTCCCTCTCTTTTAAAGGAGCACTTTGCTATCCTTTAAGGTTGCTGAGCCTGTCAGCCTCTTACTGCTGCTGGGATGTTTGGCTGCCCTCAAAGCATCATATGACTTCAGTTAGCTTGGGGGGCTCCAGCTGTGCTCTTAAATGTCATGGACAGGGGTAACAAAAGGGGAGAGGGTTAAGAGAATCAAATATGTTATTAGACATTTCTTTTAAATCCCCTTGCAGAAGATGTAAATCACATGTTTGGCAGGCAGATTTGGGGATGTCACATGGGGGTTTGTTTGGTTTTTGGTTGATTATATCCCCAAACATTTGCTATTTCTTACATTTTTTGCCTTTATTTGTCTTACTCATTCCTCATTTATTTCTATTTAAGTCCAAGGGGTCAGAACCTAGGAAAAAATGTTGACAGTTCCTGCAGCTGATACAAGAGCTTTCTCATCCAAACTATTTGGGAACCTATTTGGGATTGCTCACCATTAAAATATATCCTGGCCCTTTTCTCTGTTGGCCCTTGAAGTACAGCTCCTTGCCCCTGATTGACACAAAACACTACTCAGGGCAAATTGCCAGTCTGCAAAGCACCTCAGCACACAATTATCTTGAACTACATTCAGATATCCAACAGAACTTCAAACCAGAGTGCATAAATTAACCTGAAATTGAGTTCACTAATTAACCTGTGAGTAAGGAGATCAAGGCATCACCTCCTGATCACATTCCTCACTTGTTTACTTGTAATGGTGAAATGAGGATCCACCATTTAGTAAGTTAAAGAGTACTTACAAACTACCCGGTGTATACCTTCCTCAGGGCTATTTGCTCTTCCCTCTGAATAAAGAGAAAATGGGAATTCCCCCAGTTTTCAGAAAAATAACAGTGAGGAGAAGGTCCTGAGAAGGGAGGGAGGGAAAAAGACTGATCAGTAAGTGAATTTTACTGAGATTAAACAACCAAAGGAAAAAATGAAAGGGTTTGTGTCTTTCTCCTCCTCCAAGGGCTTCTCCAAACCTGACATTGCTACCTGGGAAGATATGACAAACTCTTTATTGCACAAGAGATATGAGACCCCTTTATTGCACAAATCCCCCATCCCAATGAAAAGCCAAGGAATCAGAAAAGGAAGAGGCGTTTTCTACCCATCTTTCTCTCAAGCAGGGAGAACTGATGCAGGTACTTTTTAGAGGGGAAGCTCAGAGTATTGTGGAGACATCAGCTGTCCCATTCTCAGCTTTCCTTGACCTGATCAGTGTGCTTCACTGTCCCCAAGCAGTGCCATCATCACAGCAGGGAGAGCAAGATGACATCTGGTCATGTTTTCATCTAGATGACTAGATGACCTCCAGAAGTCCATTCCAGCCTTAGCTATTCTGTGAGCATTGGCCATGGGTCTGAAGCATCTCTCCTTATCTGGGGTGCTATAGCAGGCTGATGGTCACTGTGACTTCGAGGTTTTGCTATCCTGATGCTCAGCAGATGACACAGACCTCCTATGCTCTGTCAAGGAAAACACTGCTTTTCATGCACTAGGCACCCTTGGGGAAAAAAAATCAACCAACGGTGAGCAAAAGTTGAAACATTTTCAACAAAAACACTGTTTCTTTCTTTTAGAAACTGTAAATTTCTTAGAAAATATAAATCTAGGATGAAGCTGAAGAAAAGTTTTCATTAAATTTTCTTTGAGTTGGCCATTAAAAGAAGTAGTGTTTGCCATCTGTCTCCAATTATGCTTCAATCACTGTGCTGAAATGGTAAAGAAAGGTATCTTTTTACAAGTTTATGGATAGATGAGAAAAACATTTGGGCTTTTATCAAGAAATTAATACAGCAGTGCTGATGGAAAATTTCACAGCATCTGTGTGTGGAATCACTGAAGATTTTGTCTGATAATTTTTTTATTTTTTAAATATAAATTAATTTTGATTGTCCAGGCAGTAGCCTGCTAGGGAGTATGCCATAGCACATTCAACTGCAGCCAATAGCAATGCAGGGTTTATCTCAGCTTCTAAGATGAGGTTCCTTGGTGATTGATAGAAAGACTCTACTTCTTTGAGTCTTTCTGGGCATGATTTTGCTATATCAACTGTGCAAACTGGATGTTCATATGAGGTTTGACAATGTAATTTTATTTAATTTAATGTCTGTGGATTAATAACTGTTATTTGGAGAGTGAGAGTGGAAGAATGGGAATTATATATGCACATACATTATCCTGAGATCATCCAACCCGTATTTATTTGAATACAAACAACAAGGTTCTGGTCTCACTGCAGCTGTAGTGAGACTTTAAAAGAGTAGGACAGGAAACTTCACTTACAGAAATTACCAAACTGCTGCAGCCATTCTCCTGCTACAGCAACAGCTCAAGGAGCCTGGCTAAAAACTTTCTAACTTTTGCAAGTAGATTTCAGCAAACTCACAAAAAATTATTCTACATCACAAAAGGGAACATGTTGGCTGTCACTACTGTATTATCTTTATTCATAACTGTTGTTATGTTTTTAATGAAATTAGAAGGACAGCACATGTGTTCACCACCTGAGCAGATGAAAATATCATTGTGAACGGGTAAGATGTTAAAATATGTTCCTCCACAGTTCCAAGGTGCAGTCATGCATCTGTTAAATATTTACTTTTATAAAACTAACTTAGAAGTCATTTGAGTTTCTGAGACCAGGAAAGTGTCTCTACAAAGAGAACATTGGAAAATGGATGAGTTTGTCTAGGAAAATAAGGGAAATCTTGGGAAAAGAAACTACTCTCCTTTTAGCAATTGTTTTTGAAATTGAGCTGATTTCATAAGCTCAAGGGAGCTTTGTTAAAGCACACAAAGAGAAACTTGAAAAACAAGCAAGGATTTAATGTAACATCTGAAATATTCTAGGCTCTCTTGCATAAGTGCTGTTTCTTTCTCACCCTGCATTTCTGTCTCTTTACATATCACTTTCCTGTCATAAAATGAACCAAAGAGGAAAGAGCAACAAAACATAGAAATAAAAGTACATTTTTCCTTCTCATATAAACTCAAAAAGGATTTTTTTCTCCCCTATCACCCCAGCATCAGGAAGAACAAAACAAAACTTGCATCTGCTAATGTTTGATGGCTCAGAGAAGGGAAACTTTATAGAAGACTGGCAGAGGTATATTCCCAGGTTCAATAACATGGTTATACCTGCTAGGGACAATTCTCATTTCTTCTTTGATGCCAGCAGAGTTATGGCACAAGCAGAGCATCTGGCTAAACATATTCAAGTCTGTTAATACAGCAAGTTTAGTGCAAACCCACTAGCATTGCTGTAAACAGGTGATTTATACTGGTGGAAATGTTTCCCTTACCTGCAAAAATCTCATCTCCAGACACACAAATAAGCACAGAGAAGTAAGCAGGTTGCACCAAACATTCCTGTCATGATGGACTTGAGCACCAACCCAACTGCTCCCTGGGCTGTCCTGGGGAACCCTCAGCCTCACTGGCAAGGGAACACTCCAGAGTGGATCTCTGGAGCATGTTTTGGACTAAGGAGGACCACTGCCTGTGTGGTTGTGAGATTTATTATGGGATTCAGGCAAAGGGGTTTGAGGCTATAGATGATTTATTATAAGAAGGTTAAGGAAGAAAACAAAGGCAGGAGGGAGAATCAAGGTAATTTTGGGGATGGCCAAGACATCAAGGTAATTATGGGGGTAAAAAAGGCCTAAGTGTATTAAAAAAGCTTATTGTGGGTATTATATTGCTGGTCAGTACCTGTGCCTGGCCATGCCCTGTACCTCTTGGGCATAGTTTATCCTATTCAATTCCTTTCTACATCCTACCGGGTAGGAAGATGTAGAGAGAACAGTCTCTTCTGTGTGCATGTGTGTGCATGAGGGTCTGAGTGCAGCCCTGGGACCAGGGGGCAAAAACTCCTGTATTCATGGTACAGCACCTAGGGCCACTACAGGTGTGAACAGGAGCATCCTGGGGGTGCCAGTGAAGATGAAGTGCTATGAGCTGTCAAGTAGGTAAGTGCAATAAATCCATGGGTCTCTGGGCTAGTATAAATCCAGATCTGGCTTGCTCAGGACTAAAGCCCACAGGGAATTGCACAGACGGAGGATAAAAGACGAGAAGCGCTCTTTGCCACGCGGAGATGAGTATCCAGTTTATTAGCTTGAGACAGGACACTTCTGACAGCAGCAACCACCCAGATAGCAAACAACAGAACCACACCTGCCGTAGGGTTTTATACCCCAGATGATGGGGGCGGGGAAAGAGGACCACGGCCAATAGGATAACATTGGGGAGGGGCAAGGGGAGGGACCACCCGTGGGACAGACCAACAGGGCATACAGAAACCAGGGGGGATATGTGAGGGAGAAACCGTGTGAGGGGGAATATACCATCCGCGTGACCCATTTAACATTAATAACAATAACAATGTTAACAATAACATTTTTTTCAACACCCAGTGCAAACAACTAAATAACTATTTAGTGCAATACAACAGGTAAGGGGACCCAGGAGCCAGAGAGCTCTGTGTCTGGGAGTGGGAAACCTGGAGGAGGTGGCTGCTGGTGGGTCCAGGAGATCTCAGACGTGCTGAAAACTATGGGATTTGGTAATTTATTCAGATGTAGATGTTTTGGTATGTGCAAGGAGGTCTTTATCAGCAAATGGAGTGGAACTGTATGTCCAGAAACTCTTATGTCCAGTAGTCAGCTTCTGGGAAGCCTGGGATCCAGGGACAGCTACAGGCCAATCCCTGTGTCTGAGCCCAGCTGCTGCAGGGATTTACACTGTGCATACACGTGCATAAATTTTCTCTCTAACAGACTTCCACCCTGCTCAGTCAGAGAGGGGAGGAACATGAGGCCAGTGGCACTGCTTGAGTTTGTGTGAGTCCTCTGTGTGTCTGTCTGTGACCTGCTTGGCCAACCCTGCACGCACATGTGCTTGTGGTTTGTCAGTGTGCTCTGTGTGCAAGTGCCTACTGCAAACACAGGCTCAGGATCAAGACAGGTTGGACTCAAGGGCATGGAGCTGCAGCAGCCTCACCCTTGTCAAGCTACAGTTTTGAACATCTCCCTAGCAGTATTTAGTTTAAAAAGTAGACAAAAATGTATTAATCCTTCATGATTTAAATTGGTGCTACTCATTTGCTTGGGATGCTTTCAACAAGCAACCATCCATCACTGGAAATGTCCACTGTAGTCAAGACCAGACATGGTTTGTGCTCCTGAAGGAGTCTCTTAGATTTTCCATGTCCAGGAAAACCAAACTGAGAAAACCCTCTATCAGACTAATTGCCTAAGACGTAGTTAATATGTTCAGAATGATTTAAAGACTTCAGCTGAAAAGGGATAAATAAATGCAAATATTTAAAGACTTCAGCTGAAAAGGGATAAATAAATGCAAAGTCCATCTGTTTCCAGTGCACTGTGACTGTATGATAGGCAAAAGAAGCGAGGCTTTCTCTGCAAGATACAGAAAATTGCTGAAGCAGGAATCAATTTATTTTATGTGTACTGGACAAAACACTATCTGGTGTGAAAATGTGAGCTATGTTTAGCAAACATCTGTAGAGAATTTCCAAGTGACACCTGGTTGATTTGTAGATGAGAGTTAAGAGAAAAGGAGCTGAAAGCAGAGTCATCTACTTAGGCTATAATATCATAATTTAATTTCATTCCTCCCTTGCCCAAAAGGGACAGGAAACTTTGAGGATTATGCTTTTCCCTTGCCTACAATTAATTTCATTCATAACTGTAAAGAAGTTCACTCAGAATAATTTTCAGAGGTTATCTTTGTGGTTTCTCCAACCATCTCTCTGCCTCAGGAGTTACGGTAGAAAGTAACACTGCAATGACCCTGAGGTAACAAACCCAAGAATCAGCTTCCATTTCTTCCTGTGCTCCTGAGATCCACAGCTCATCTCACACACACATCCAGATTCCCCTGCAGAGTCTTCCTGCCCTCCAGCTGATCAACATTCCCGCTCAACTTCATGTCAACAGCAAACTGACTGAGGGTGCACTCAATGCCCTTGTACAGATCGTTGATTGAGGTATTAATCAGGGCTGGCCCAAACACTGAGCCCTGGGAACACCAGTAGTGCCTAGCCCCCCGCTGGATGTAACTCCATTCCCCATCAGTCTCTGGGCTTGGCCATCTGATAGTGCTTTACTGAGTAAAGACTACACCTGTCCAAGCCATGAGTAGCCAGTTTCTCCAGGAGGACACTGTGGGAGAATGTGTCAAAGGCTTTACAATAGTCCAAGCAGAAAACACAACCTTTCCCTCATCCACTGGTCTTGTCACCTTGTCACAGAAGGAGATCAGATTGGTCAAGCAGGACCTGCCCCCCACTGCTGGCTGAGCTTTATCCGTTGGTGTTCCTGCATGTGCCAGGTGATGGCACTTGAGATGATTTGCTCCATGACCTGTCCTGGCACTAAGGTCAGGATAACAGGCCTGTAGTTCCCTGGATCCTCCTTCTGGCTCTTCATGTACATGGGGAATGCATTTGCTCTTTAGCCACAGCTGCTAGTGACTGTTTGAAAGTGGCTTTGCCAGCTCTTCTGCCAGCTCCTTCAGTACCCTTGGGTGGATCCTATCCAGCCCTGTAGATCCTAGTCACTGAGATAAAGACTACTGCCACTAGTCAGGTGTGTTAAGAGCCGTACATACCCTGTGCCATTCTGAAGCCATCAAGGACAGCTTTGTGAAATGCCACCAGTCCTTCCCTCCCACCCATCCCAGGCCTTGGATATCAGATTTTCTTTGGAATGAAGTGACACTTCTGAAGCATAAGGAGGTAAGGTGAGCATCAGACCTTTCACACAGAAACCATCAGGGCTAGAGAATTAAACCAGGTGAAGGAGCAGACGTAAAAAGTCATGTACCTCAGATCATATGAAACTCAAAGAAGTAAGGACATCAATGACAACTGCAGAAGAGGAAGCCATGGGAATGTATAACCTTCAAAACCCCCTATGTCATCTGCATTGAACTAGATTTCCAAAAATGTGTAGTACTATTGTGCCCGTCAGAAGAAACAGACATGAGTTTTTGAGAATGTCTGTATTGAGTATAGACATCTCCAGTGGCAGTGTGTTTTAGATTTAGCTCTCATTTCATCCATTTTATTGATTTTATGAAGACAAAGGAATAACCTCACTTTTCCTTACTTGTGTTATCAATGGTCATAGCATTTTGCTGAATAAATGTTTTAAAAACCCTAAGCATTGTCACTGATAAATTCAACTGACATTTTGTAAATACATTCCGAATAACTCTACAAAAAACATTCATTTTTTAAAAAACTAGATTATTTATTATTGTTTTTAAATTATTTTAACTTGCTGTGCCAAGTAACAGCTCTTCAAATCGGAAGACAAGTTCTGTCATCCTTGGGGGGCAATCTAATTTCCTATTTAAAACACAGTTTAAGTTTCTGCTGAAGAAAATTGCCAGCAGTCAAAGTTCACTTGGCTTGTCCAGAAACATATTTAATACATATTTTACCGTGACAATAACCATACTTGTTGCTTCTTCAGTGACCCTCTTCCTGTCTTCCTTGTTTTTAGAAGATCTGTTAAGTAGATTATTTTCTAGGAAAAAGTTACATTTTCAGAAGTACATATCTCCACATTCTGTGTCTGACTGTCCCCAGGCTTTGTTTATGATAGTATATTTGTCTGAATGAATAACTGTTGGAAAGTCAGTGTTATGAACCCAGTTAGGAGTTTATGATCTTCACATTAATACTGTCATGCAAATCTCCTCCTCCATGATCCATGCCTAGATTTGAATCCCCCTTTTTATGACTCTTTTTTGGATTGCAGCTATATCTTCTCCAGTATTTCCTACATACCAGAGATCTCAGCTACACTAAACCATCCTAAACCTGTGATCCAACAGCCAGTTCCTCCAGCAGGAAACCCTGGGTCATTCCTTAGCCTTAGGGAAACCGAATTCTTCCTCAAATGCCATGGGATGCAGCAGAAGTACACCCATCACTCTTTCAAATTATAAAATGATACATGTCTGTGGGTAAGAGCTTTCCCTGTGGCAGTTCAAGGACACCTGTAGGATGTATGTATAATGGAAAGATCAGAGGTAATTCCTCCAGATTCCTCAGAATGCATCAGATGAGCTGTCTTTATGCAAAGGTAAGAGCCGCGAATCATCCTGATAAAAATCTTTTCTGGCACACATGGGAATCAGAACTTCTCTGTGATAATGTGCCACCCAGGTCCACAGCAGTGCTCCATTCCTGTTGGGCAAACAGAAATAATTCTTCAGGGACAAAACATCTCCTTCACAATAGCAAATGTTTTGCCAGATGAAGGAAGATGTAATAAGTACTTTGAAAGTCCAATGAATCTCCAAGAAATTAAAGAAAGTAGAGTTTCTGTTTGGTTACAAACTCTGTAATGTTTTTTTGAGTTTTTTTGTTGTTGATGTTTGTTTGTTTGTTTGTTGTTTTTTTGGGTTTTTTTAACTGAGTGTAAAAGATGTGGTTAAATTGAGACAAAGACATTTCTTCACACAGCAAGCACATGTGGGACATAACTGCTTGCCTTCATAAACAAAGTGAGATGCAAAGGGCTCAAAGGAGTACAACAGGTTGTCTTTCAAACAGTAAGAGGAAACAGCCTTCCATTTAGCTGTTTCTCACTCTAAAAGCAGCAGAAGAAATAAGTTCTTCAGCATGTCCACAACTTCCCAGATCCTCAGATTCCCTCTTACTGAGGGTGGCTATGCCTTTATTTATAGCAGAAGCTGCCTATAGCCTTCTGTCATGTGCTTCTGGAAGCTGGTCCCCACTGCCCTATCTGGAGACACACACCCCAGCTGAGATGACAGCCAGGAGTAATTAAATCATACACCATGGTGTTTCAGATGCATTTGCAGAAACTCCAACTGCTACCAAAGTTTTCATCTTAGTTTGCAAATATGGAGAGAGGGAGAATTTGCCTTTTTTCTTGATAATATGACCCTTTACTTACTTCCTCTCCCTTTAAATACTGTGTGTCTCACTTCTGGCTTAAATCAAAATAATTTCAGTATCCCACCTGTTCTTGTTATCCAAACTGCACTGCATGAGAGAGCCTGTAGCATTCTGCATTTTCTCTCCGTGGGAAAACTTCACCATTGGGCTATCACTGTTTTAACATGGGAGAGATGAGAGATCTGTTCTGCTCATGCAATCTGAAAAGGTCAGTCTGCTTGAGAAGTAAGTGCCTCCACAAGTTATCTGTGTGTCCTTCCCCATCAAAATTTAAGCCTTTAAATCACAGATTCTATATTTCTGTGTTTTTTTTTTTCTTTTTAAATTAATCTCTGACACTACCATGCAACTCTTCAGTGGATCTGAAACACAGCAGGTCAGTGTATGTACATTATTTTATATCAGGTGAATAAATAAATGTGGTATTGTGAGCACAGGTACTACAAAATGAACCCCCTGATTCTCCGACTTCTCATGTTGTAGTACCTGTGCTCACAAGATACTGAAGCACCTAAGAGTCCTTTAAGCAATAGTTTATACAACTCATCTGAATAAAAATATTGGTTTTTATACCATTTAAGTCTTAAGCATAACTCCACATTCCTTCTTTGGAAGTGCTCTGGAGAGTGGCAGCAAGAAAACAAATGACACATGTTTTTGCTCTGCTGACCCAAATGGAAATTGATTTATGGCTCAGATGTACAGTCGAGACACCTCAAAACTCCCCTGATGCCTACAATGGACTAAAATCCTGATCTGACTTGACCTGCTCATATTCAGCTGGAGGGTTAGGCTGCAGAGCTTATTCAGATTCTCATGCTGGATTCCCTCCAAACCCAGCTGACCTCTCTTTTTAAGGCTGGGTTGCAGCTGCAAACAGAATGTGCAGAGCCCTCTCTGAAAATAGTTGTCTTTGTTGTGACTCAGATATTTAGATCTTTTTTCAGTAGCACCATTATTTGATTGGCTGATGTGCCTGAAAGTTATTTCTGAATCTGGGTTATTTCTATTTCTGATGTAAGATTCTAGATGCTGTGTAATTGTTAAGTCCATTCTTTTATTTGATAATATTTTTTTAATCTAAAATTGGGACCAAACTGTTTTGTTGTGTAAAATCTGTATTTGTGTCAGAAATATTGATGGTCACCACCAGACTAAGGGCGTCTTCCTCACGTATTAAATTACATTGCTTAGAAGCGTAACAAGTCAACACCATGCTCTTCTGCACTGTTACTTAGAGATTTTTTTTAGGTCCCTTCTTCTTTTCCTGTTAGAAAAACACAAGGCTGTTCGGTAACTCTTTCCATCTTGGCTCACAAAAGAAAGAAAGGATAATCTGAATTTTGCCTGCTCTTACACATTGATGTCTTGATCAGCTTTGGGAAAGCTGGTCAAACTTTTTAATTCTCTTTAGAAATGTGTGACATGATGGATTCAAGAACAAAATATAAAATTGACCACAAAGGCTTGTAAAAATCATTGTGTATCTGTAAATACATGAAATTTCAACAATAATACATGGAGGTTCCTGAAGAAACTTTGATAATTAAAGATTAAGAGTGTGGGAAGATCAGAGATATTTGCTATCCAAGAGCTCCTGAAGTCATGGAGGACTGTGTGTGGACCTGGGTTCATGTGCATGTGTGCACCTATTCATGAAACTTTGAAATAGTTATAAAGGCAGTTTCAATCGGCCTGCTTTAATTGGAAAAGAAAAGCTGGAAAGATCAAACTCAAAAATTACCCTTAACCACATGAGCTGACTAATCAAAATAATGTGCTGCATGAGCCTGAAATTTGGAAGAAAAAAAAATAAATGTCTGGGTTTATATGCACCTTTTTTTGGCACTCAAAACACATCTGAGAGAAGCTACCTTTCCCTCAGACACAGACACAGGTGCCATGTTAATAATTACTGTGCTTTCATAAAGATCGTTTGGAACCAAGAGCAATTCAATTTTTAAAGAGTAGGTGGTGTTCCCCTTGTCAGAGCTTTACAGTACATAATGTTTTTTTATATTATCTCTGTATTCTCACAGGGATTAGCAAACATCCTTCTAAAGTAAAGATAAACACTTTGGTTTGTGTACACAGCGTTTATGTTGGAGTTGTGCTTTTAGCTGTTGCTACAGAAACAGATGCTAAGATGTGGTAAATTTATGCTTTGAGAAATGAGTCTTCCTTCACACACATGCAGAGACAAGGGCTAGAAGAGAGAGAGTTACATTATCTATAGTGATTAGAAAGATCAGTGTAAGTATTTTTTCATATTAGATAGACCATTTACCTTTCTTGATACTTTTTTCCAATAATTTTTAAGAGGGTAATTCTGGAAGATGTGTTAAAGCAAGTTTTGAACTGCAGTAGTTATTTATTTTTATTTTAATTAATAACAGTGCATGAATATTCTTTGTATTAGACTTGCAGCAATGCCCAGCTGTTCCCTCAAGAACCAGTGTATTTGTTAGGTGCACTGTTGAAATTTATCATAATTTCCTGCTCCAAATATTTTGCAGTATAACATGATTTAAAAAGGACCAGAATATGGAAAGCCATTAGAGCAACAATAGGCATATAGTTAGTTCCTCTTCTTACCCTCAAAAATCAAGCAGAAAATAGCACAAGAGAAAAAAAAATACTTGAATATGCAGAATTTTTTTGTGTGTGTTGTAAACAAGGAGAAAGCTCTCAGGAATGTTAGAGGAGATGCTATATTTTTGCTTAATTTATGTCTGTTTCTCAAAACCTAGAGGTATAGCCACTGTACTCAGCAACATCTCAAAATATGAGTTGACTAATTTCTTTGGGGCAAGGCAATGAGGTATGAAGTAAATGACTATACAAGGTTTCATTCATGAAGCAGCAGCTCACTCTTTAAGCCTAAGGTACTTCTCTTCAATTAAGGAAATCTAGACTTCTTAATACGAGCTATGAGCTTCGCCACAGTGCATAATAGATCAACATGGCACACAGTAATTAGAACCTTGACTAAATAATGACAAGAGGTTATAGAATCTATTTCAGTCTCCAGTCCCATAGAGGAAATAATTACAAGATATTCTTTTACTCTTACTTTTCTGAAGGCATTTTTTTTTCCAACAGTATCAGATGTTTATGTTACCTTTTTTTTTTTTTTTTGTGGTCTTATTTCACCAATTTTCATACCATTTGATGATCAAACAGAAAACTCACTTTTATCAACTTATAAATTTAAACATATCCCAAATAAAACGCAGACAAGCAACACCAGCATAGTAATTATCTAAAAAAAAATTCCTTGCACCCTGCTAGGAACAAAAATAGCCTTCATACAAATCTGTGAGTAAAGTAATAAAATCTGATGGGATGGGGGTGGGGAGCTTGTTCTGCAGTGAGACAGACTACTGAATTGGAACATGGTGAAAAACATACTCATCAAGAGCAAAGCAGATTAGAAGCATCTTTCACATTGACCAAGCCTGCCTACATCCAGCCATAATAAATGTTTCAGTAGCAGAGACTGACCATAATAGTATTTTTGGAGGCTTAATGCCAAACCTGAAACAGGGTTCTGTAGGACTTTGTCCAATTTCTTAATTTAAAAAATGCAGCATTCATTTAAAAATATATTTTTAGCTGCAGCAGAACAGCTTTGTTGCACTGAACCATTTTTCTCCTAACTTTCCTAAATGCTTGATAAACTTCCAGGTTTATTAAAATAATTTTACAGAAGCATGAAGTGATTGTAAATCTCTCTTCAGCTCCTTGATAGAGGTTGTTTTAGTGTAGGTCTTCTACTTTGTGAAGTTCTACTTCAAGAAGTTGTTTGTTGGTTAAAAATGTAATTTTTGCCATGCCATTAAGCACAGCTTACTTTCTTCTGCTTCAGGGCTAAACAAGGAGAGACCCCAACAGCACAATGGCCCCATAGTATGGACCAACCATTTCCTTCCCACTCCTTCTCCTTTCCTCCACCCTGAGTTTCTTGAGGAGAGGAGAGGATAAGGGAGCTGAGTTTTTTTCAGCCTAGAGCAGAGATGGCTTCAGCAGAACAGCATCTTCCCAGTGTGTACAGGGAGGTTAGCAGGGTGATGGAGACAGGTTCTTCAAAATAGTGCATGGTGGGAAGACACACCATGGACATGAGTTGGAACATGAGAGTTTCAGCTGGAATTTAAGGAGAAAAGTTTTCATCATGAAAAGGCAGAGTCACAAGTTTCCCAGAGAGGTGGTGGAGTGTCCATCTTTGCTAGCTGCTACATGAGCATTGAAAATTTATCTGCCCTTACATAAGTGCTGCTTAAACTGAGTTCTGTGCAAAAGATTGCAAACCCTTCTGGACAAGGTGATTTTGGGGCAAAATGCAATCAACACTATGACTTCTCCTGAAAGTTATCTCAGGGAGAAAAAAAAACCATGAGAATAAGGAACACTTATGAAAGAATAAATAAATACAACTCTAAAGTGGAATTTCTGGGTTTTCCATTACAGGTGAATGTGCATGTGATACTGAACTAGAGAAGCTGGCTCATTGCCACTTCCATGGTCTGTCTCTGGCTTGCAAAGCACCAGGCACAGGTTCAAAACAGTTTTTCTTCACTCATGCTCTGACAAAAACTGAGGAGTAGGCCCAAGGCAAGAAGAACACTGTGGATTTCCCTGGTTCTCCATCCTGACTAAACAGGAAGAACCTGACTGAGAGGCATTCTGCCACCATCTGTATTGCATTCACTCTCTTGGTCATTATCTCAGACTCTGCTTCATACCACAGTCCTCACAAGCAGGAGGCATTTCATGAGCATTGACTTTAAGAGATTTATGATCTTTTCTAGTACTTGCACCTTATTCAGCTCAGGGAAGCTAAAGAAGCCATATTTTTTTGTATGGTTTTTTTAATGTTGATAATCTGGCTTATACCTAATTAGGCTTATACCTAAATGAGACATTGTCTTTCCAGATAGGCATAAAATTTACTTTTTTTTCTGAATAATTTTTCCTTACAGGTAAAAAGAAATGTTACTCAATAATAAAAAATATAATTTACAATGAGTACACATTTTTCAGTCTTTTAATGTGGTAATATTATATTTTAAAGTGGAAATACACATCTCTGAGGACTCTAAGGACAATTTTTGTCCAACAATAACTAGAGTGGGAATGGGCACTATTGACTCATTATGTAGAAGAGTCTTCAGGAAATATTGAAAAATCTCCATTAGAGAAGGGCTCTGTGAGTTTTACTTGCAGAGCTTTTTCCTGATATAGCTGCCTTAGGCACTGAGCACACTCCTTTGGCTACATGGAGAATTTGGCCTTCTAGTGAGTGCTTCGTCAGGGATCTAAAACTTAAGGAGTAGCAAAGTAGTCAATAAACCTTTGTTCCTGCAGTGGTTACTGTGATGTCATTCTGTACTTTGGAGCATCTGTCTGCTTTGCATCACTCTGCTGATGCATCCTCGAATGAATATGAGGATGAAGTTGAGCACCCTCAGTCAGATCTGGTCAGGAAGTGCTAAATATCATGATGTTGAGAAGCCATGAGCTGGTCCACACTGTCAGAGATGCCATCATGTGAGCAGCCTCCAACACCTGGAGTCCATGACAGCACCATCTAAGAGGAATTTAAGCTGCCATGTAACCATCATTTGCCACCATGGGCCTCAGGAAAAGTAGCTGGGACACACAGGTGAACATGGAGACACTGCCATAAACTGCATTTTCTCTTAAGTCGCATTTTCCATTACCCTCCTCTGTTTCTCTCCATAGAAGTCATTCATGCTAAGGCTAATGGCTAATGTTTGACCCATCAACCCCAAAATCCATATGAAAGCCTGCTGAATCAATGGCTCATACCACCTCAGCTTATGGGACTCCTCTGTCCAGGGAAGAGACCACTGGTGACACCCACCAGCGCCCACCCACAGACCCCTGACTTTTCTGAGGACTCCCTGTTCTGGTGTTTTCTGCTAGTGACACCATCACTTACTATTGTACACTACAAATTGCTTTAAAAAGAGCAATGGTTAAGCAACACTTTACATGTGTGGCTAGGGATGACTGAACAAAATGCTTTTCAAAGGATAAGAAGTATGCCAGTGCTTGCTTTTCCAAGTCACTGCGCCTGTTTATAGGAAACCTGAGGTGGATTTGCAGTAAGAAAACCAAGACAGAACATGATTCTTAGCCAAGTAAAAATGTATGAATAGCTTCCATGGGGGCTTAATGTAAGCCTTTTTATGAGACTGCACAAAGTGGCAGGAGCAGATGAACACTCACGAAACAAAGATCTCACTCACATTCTGATGTTCCTAATCATGAATGACCAATTTAAAACAAAAATACTTCATATAGGACAGTGTCTTAGACCATGAAGGGTTTTTTCATTTCATTTTCTTTAAGGAGTCAGGTTGCGTTCTTCAGTTTTTGCTGTAATAAAAGGTGACCTTTTACATAATACTGCAGTAGCATCTAAAACTAATTTATTCCATTACCTCAACGTTTGCATGTTCTTACATTTTTAAGGAGCTAAAACATTTTTTTTTAACCCAGTGAAAAATAATTAAAATGGTGCAATTCTCATGACAGAAAAACTGATCCTTTCATGTTATCCAGCCACACCAGTGACACGAATCTTACCTTTACATTTAGGTGAGTATTGTGCTCATGATCTCTAAATAAAGGACCCTACTTTTATAACCTTCACAAGTGAAAGGTGACCTGCTTTTGTCCCTAGCTTTCAGTTCCTTGTGAGTGAACTGAAATTCCTCAAGGGAAGAGCATTTTACCTGCAATAAGTTGAAGTGGGCTAGCAACAGTCAGGAAAACATCTGGCTAGAGCCAGGAGTGAACAAACACTAGGCGCCGCAATAGAATGGAATATGAAGAACAAGTACCCCTAATTTATGAGGACTGTTTTATTACCCATCTTTCTAAGCCAAGTCTCAGAGATACTCTCATAAGAATCTTTTGTAGTAGCAGACTCTCCTTTGAGACCAACATTGTCATCTGCTGTCCTGGAGCTTCCACTCTGTATATTACTGTGAGAGCACTAGTTAGGCTGAGTGAAGATTAGCACCAGCCTAAACACTTAAATAACATTTCTGTTATGGGCTCCCAGTCCTACCTATACAGGGAAAGACAAAGGCCCTTGAAAGCCTGCAGAGGACAAAACTATTTGCAGAATCAAGTGCTTAAACACAAGTTCATCAGGTAACTGAAATACATATGCTAATGAAATAATGATATTGGTTGGCCTAAAAACCACCCTGTACCATACCTACTCAGTACTCTGGAAGTGTATTTGGGTTTCACACACTCGATCAGGGTAAAGAGTGGCCTTTTGCACCCTCTTAAATGAGTTTGTGACTTCATTAACTTTACTAAGTGCAATAGGATAACATTTCCAATGCAGATAGTATTTCATGGCTCTAGCAAATTGAAATTGCAACAAAATGGCAAATAAAACTCTATCTTGTGACAAGAAAAATATTAGCTGGTATCATATCTGAACATTAGCATTTAAATGTATTATTGTCTTCATAAATATTTCTCAGGTCCCTTGAGAGTTAAAATTGTTGCTTGATATATCATCATGGAACTCCTTGAATATGTTTATTTTATGTTTCATATTATTATTATTTAATCTTTAAAAATACTGGAAGATGCTGTATGTAAACACCAAAATAAAAGGCTCTGTTATTTTTACTCCAAAATGGATATATTTGCCTTACCTGAAGGTCTGTGAGAAAAAGGAGACAGAATACATGATTTTAGTTACTGATACCAATGATCAGCTATTATTCCTACTGGCATGGTGGAGAAAAGCTGAAATGCAGCTGACCAAGGACACAAACACAGCCCAAGTGCCTTCCATGTTGGTTCTGCACTTTAGTTTCCTCTCCTGCAAATCCCTTTCCATATATAGGGCTACTTGCAGTGCAAGGATCCAGATGTCCCTGCTCCCTTCAGTGACACTCAGTGTGCAGCTCTCCAGGGAATGGCTATTCATAGCTCCCCATGCTGCTCACTGCAGAGTCCTGACGATGATGCATTGATTGCCTTGAGGAAAACTGACAATTTAAAGCAAAACCACAGACAGAGACAGACGCTTAGACACGTGTGGGTGGCAGTGACATGGACAGAAACAGACTTCTCAGGATTCAAAGTTGGTGACAGACTTCAAAGGCTCAGTCTCACTGAATCATCAACACTGCACATACTGAAGCCTTTATTTAGCTGTTTTGGTGAAAGAATTAGCTCTTGCTTGATAATCATCTAAGATGCTAAACTTGTCCTTTGTAGTATTTTTTTATTCTAAAGAAATTTAAGTCTGTTTGTTTGGATGTGTTTCTCTCCAATGTGTCTCCTTGGCTGCTGAAGGCTGTCTACGTGTTATTAACTGTGATCTGGAAAGTGTGGCTAGGCACAGTCCTGAGCTGGCAGCACTGATTAATTGTTTCCACTAAGAGACTATTTTCAAAAGTGGATTCCTCAGGGATGTTCCCAGTGATCATAGGAAGCATATGTGTGTCTCCATCTGCCCAGGGGACCCATTGTAACTCCCCAGATACCTCTGGCAAGAGCATGCAGGGAGCAGCTAGGTCCATTTCATGCCACTCTCTGTGACTTGGACTGCCTCAAAGAACAAGGTGAGGATATGTAGCTATGTCCTGCTGCAGCTTGCAAGGCCTGTTCCTTGGCATGCACACATGCTGCAAACAACAGCAATTCTACCACTGTCTCAAATACAGAATTTAGAAATATTTCAGTTTTGTACTGTCACTTCCCATGCAACTATCCTTTTTTTTTTTGTCTGTGAAACCTTAAATGATTCAGAGAGGTTTCCTTTATTTGCATGTTTCCTTTGAGGGGTTTTTATCTTCTCTCATTGACTAACCAAGTTAAATGCCATGTTTCTATTGTGGAAACTTCTCTCTCTCCAAAACCAACATCCCAGTTTTTACAACATCCAAAAATTGCAACCCCCACCACCAATAACTTTTTATACTCTTGCAATTAAGATTAATTTTATACTGAACTTGGAATTTAAAAAGGCAAAGTATTTTTTTTAGGACTTTCTTAGAACAAACTTACGGTGTTCAGTTGCTGCTTTATGGCCAATGCCAGTGTACAGGGCTAAAGGGTGACCTGTGACACATGGTTGTGGAGAGCAGCAGGTGGTATCTGCATCCATCCCTGGCCTCTCTTAGCTTTAGAGTTTGATAAGCAGGACCTAGATAGTTTGTCCTGGTGTGTAGTATTGTGGTGTCACCAGACCACAGTGAATGGGCATTGCTACTTCTCACTGTATAGACCAAAGTGATAAACCATAGTTGTATCATGACTTAGGAAATTAAAATGTCAAAGAAGAAGTTTGAAAGAGTGTGAATTCCACTATAAATAGGTCCTAGTTTTCCTAGTTAATTTTCAGCTGTGGATATGTAAAATGTTCTGTGTGTGAATTGTCTGCTAGCTTTTCTGATCGCTCAGAGCAATGAGCCCTAATAACAGCTGAATTTAAAGTAGACAACCCTGAGGAAATTAGATAATAGATAAATAATATAGATAATTAGATAAATAATCTCGAGGTGGAACAACTAAAAATAAATGATAGCATAATCCAGGATCTACATTCTACAAGAGGTATCATATCTTCCTCTTCATTAATTAAGAGAAGTCAGAAGTACAATACATCCCCTTTTGCCAAAATTTTTAGCCCAGGGCTTATAGTCTGAAAATATCCTGTGAACTTGCAAAAATTCTTGTTTGGGCAATTTCATTCCATTCTTTCATGTTCTTTCCCTAACACTGCTGCAGAGTTTGGCTACAGTGAAAGAGCAGTCTCGTTTGTGCTTCAGTGGTTTACCCATTACTTCCTTTGCCTTTGTACATCCCCATGCAGAATAGCAATCTCCAAAGCATCGGAATAGGTCCTCTCATCTCATTCATTCTGACTTTTCTCTGACTGCTGTGGTTTAGCACTCCCCTTTGGAGGCAGAGGTCAATTAAATGCAGTTTACAACCTCCATTTATCACTTCTAAAGTTTGGTTTTTTTCTTTTTTTTAACCCTTTGCTCTTTTCGGTATCCTTCCTTCTACTTTTCCATTTAGTGTTCATGTCTAATCTCACCCACCACTCTGATGACTTCGACCATCTTTTCATTACCAAGGGAGTCTCAGTTACTCATCTTTATATGCCATATTTGATACTCTTTCTTTGTTTACCAAGAAAATCTGTGACTTGATCCCTACTCATGGCTGTTCTATGCTCTTGGCTTCCTGCTCATGGCTTCCATGTTCTTCATGCCTAGCCTCTTGGTGTCATCTTTGACTTTTTAGTTTTCTTCAGAAAAACCTATTGCTATCTCCAAATTTACCCCAGTTCTTCGACAATCCTCACCCACAACTACCTTCTAGCCTGTTTGCCATGTGTTCCAGAAATGCTCTTCTGTATCATTGTCTTTTCTTTTGCTATTGCAGTCAGGGCTTCCTCCACTGACTTTCCATTCCTCAGGAGCTGCCTTCTCTACCTGAGTAATGCCGTATTTCAAGCTATCTCTCACTTAATACATATTTATCCTGTATGGGTACTCCCACCTCTAATAAATATGGAGAAACTAATGGCCAGATATTCATGTCATTTTGATCAAAACAACAGGTGTTTCCTGAATCTTGATGCAACAGCAGTCCATGGTTTTAATACAATTTTATGCCATAATTACCTTCTTCCAACAGCTCTTGAGGAGCTGTTCTCCAGTTCCAAGCAGAAAACATGCAAAGTATGGTTTATATATACACCTAGGTATACATAACACACAGGCCTCTGGAAGAGGCAGTTCAAAACGAAATCAGGCCACCTCTACAGTTCTTCCCTAGAACTATTGCACAATTAAATGTTTAGGACTATGTCAGAGTTTTATTAAGTACAGTATCAGACACTATAAACAAGAGATGGAAACTGAAGATAAAAAGCTCAGCTTGGAGAACTTGTGCAATCAACTTGATAGAAAAAAAAGTAAAATAAAATGGAGGTCTTACTTAAGTGCACAAAGTATAAGGAAGAACATTTCCTCAAATTATAAGAAATGTTGAAAGACTTTTCATCAGCAAATCATGAAAAAAATAGTGCTTAGTACCTTGAGAGACCACACAGGTAGCTCTGTATAGTAACCTACCTCCTCAGAAGGAACAACCAGCAACAAAAAAGGAAACCAATGGCTGTATGCTGAAAATGTTGAATACAACTGCTCTATCATTAAAAGAAAATGGAAATTTTGTCTGTGGAGCTATTGGCAAAATATGTAGCCACAAGTAGTCATATACTGAGGAAATTCTAACTTTTTCTGGCTATGTACTGTTCTATCTCTTATTTACTTTCTGATCAGAATTGCTATGCTGATGAAGTGTGACAAAAGATCACATTTCATGCAGGGAAACAAAAGGAATTCTTGATCATATAGAGGAACATCCCTTGAAGGACTTTTACAAAAGGTTGGATGGGATTCTCAGCAGCCTGACCTGATTGCAGGTGTCCCTTCTCATTGGATTAGATGACCTTTGAGGGTCCCTGCCAACCCAGACCATTCTATGATTCTATGAATATTTTTCTGGAAGTGCCAGAGGCACTGATTAAGCTCGGCTTAATTTTCTGAGTCGAAATTCAGTCAGTAAATGTTTCACTGTAAATAGTAATTCCATTCTTATACTACTTGTAAGACCAGTGTGGTCCACTGGAACAAACAATAATGCCCAAAGCTGCAAAGTATCCATGCTTGTTACCCTCCTCCCCATATTTCCACAAAACCTCTGACACCCAGCAGTGTGACCAGACAGATTTTCACATATCTGTGAAAAAAGGATACAAGATCAGATCTGTGAGACGTTGCTCAGTCCAAAGGGGATCTAACAATTGTATATATAAGGCACTTCTTGAACGCATTCCTATTGTATAGTTGAAGTTTATGTCCCATTAAAGTTACAGTGTAATATAGACATGAAATACACCTACACTTGGTACATCTGAACTGGTATTACTCCAGATGAATATTGATTTCAGGACTTATTAAAAAATAAGTGATTATATGAACAATATCCCTACAACTTGCAAGTTTTAGTTGCCATTATAAAGACACTGTGTCTTTTAACAGTGCTGTATGAGACCCACTATTTGCTGAATGTGCTTGTTATGTAGGTCCACCAGGTCAGGTAAAGCCAAACAATTACTTTGACAACATTGCTGTTAGTCAAAAAGACAATGCTGATAAAGGAATGATTTTGCGTCATTCATAGGAGGGAGAGAAAGAAAAACCAAAACAAAGTGGAAAAAAAAAATCTCAAATTTCCACAAACAACACTTTGGGAGGCAAAGAACATAGCTGTGCACTGAGACAAAAATTTTAAAGACCACAGTGGCTCAGTGTACTGGGATTAACTGTTTCAGGTGGGTAGGAATTTAGCAAGAAAGAGTTCCACTAGACATGTGGTGGTATGGCTTTAAATTTCAGTCAACATAACTGAAGTATGTGCCTAACTACTTTCCCAAACAGGATTTAATTTTTTTTTTTTAATAAATGGTGATTTTACTAAATGTACCCGCTCTTCTGGAAAACACACTTTATATTTCAATATTTTATCTTGACAAGAAAAATATTTGAGGGTTTAAAGAAAAGATTGGTCAACATCTGTGTGTGTTCACATTGTGTATTAATAGGCATCGGTCAGATCACTGTTGCAGTGCTGTGCTAATGTCTGGAATTCACATTAAAATGGTGTCAGGAAGCCTGGAGTTGGAACAGTATTGATGGTAAATGGATATAGGTCATTTGGACCAGGAGACTCAGATTTGCCACGCTACTAAAGCTGAGGGTTATCAAAAAAGGAGCAATCATAAGAAAAAAAAAAAATCACACTACTGGAAAAAAGGAAGAAGAGTGTAAACTGAAGTAAAGATACTAAAATTAAGCTTCATTTTTCTTACCATCATGCTTAATAATTTGAAAATTTTTCAAGGTTTCACAGAAAGGAAAGTATTTTCAAACATCTGTTTGATCTCATTAACTGCAATGGATTCAGTCTTGCTGGAAAACAAGTTGCAGAATAAAATTCCCATTCTGTCTCAGCACTCATTCCCTTCATCCTCCTGATCTATTCACTCCTTTAGAAATGCCTTCCAATCCAGAAATCTTTTTTGATTAGATCTATTCCTACAGGATGCAGGACACAGGAGCTCTGATAGAGGCGCCCAACACCTATCTGTCCGATACAATAGCACTGTACTTATTTTTAAAAAACAGGTACTGGTCAGGAGATGGCCTGGAACAGGGTGTAGAAAAGAAACTAGAAAATCAGTTTCAGAAAATCACTAAAAAAAAGAAATGTAAGTGTCAAAATACAACAGCTTGTGTTAAGTGAGATACGCTCAGAGCCTGACTTAAACTCAGTCTCATTTCTCACCATTCTTAATGGGTTCTTCACTCCTCTTCCTGATTTCACAGACTCCTTTACAATGCAAAGCATTTCTGTTTATCAGTAACTTTAGTGAAGACCTTTTCATAAAACTTTTAGCAGAGTGCAACATTTGCTATGAGAAAGTCTGACAGATGTTTCACTAAAATCACCACCAAATATAGCTTCACTGCCTCATAATTTTGTTTTTATTGGAAAAGGAAAACATTTAGCTTGACTCATAAGATGTATTTGTTTTGTATCTATTTTGTTCACCATATTTATTATTGGTCTGTTCAAGAGACTGTTGAGAGCTTTATATTCTTCTTCAGTTCACTGGAAGGCCTGCCTCATTAGAGCTTATGTATGGAGTCATCCAAACTACATTAGCCACCTTAAAGTTAAGGCTTTAGCTTAGACTGGTTGTCTAAACTCACACAATAGTAAAAGTATGACCTCTTCCATGTACCCTAAATGCTGTCTCTATAAGTATATCCTGGAACTGATAGCCCAAAACATCCTTTGTGTCTCTACCTATAGCAGCTTAAACTAGAGACAGCAATTTTATCAGCTAAACTTAGGTAACAAGCATCCCCACTATGAAAAGCCTAAGACAAGATAATATAGTGTCACTTAATTTGAAATATGATGTAGTAGACATTTTGTTGTATGTGTGCAACAGACAGTCACAATACTCTAGTATTGCTGTAGCATAGCTGTAAGGCTGAACTGAACACAGCATGGACTCCAGCTATTTAGTTAAAACAAAATCCTAGCTAGCACATAATGAGTACTAGCCTTATCTACAGCAAACTGGAATCCAGGTAACACAGCAATAGTCACTGAAATTGCTTCAGATTTGAACAATGTCCTCAACTGCAGTGCCAAGCAGCCTGAGTGCAGGCATGCCATGACAGCTGTGCTAAGGCCACAGTAGGTGAGGGAAGAGCCAAGGGCTGTTCAAGCAACACAGTCAAAAGAGCAAGAGTTGTAACCATGGCTGAAGCCAAATTTTTTATTTTCATATACATCTTCCTCTGACTTCATTTCTCTGGCCTTATTGTGTGATTCACATTAACTTCTAACAAGTAGGACAGAACCATAATGTCCAACGGTTTAGGTCAGAAGACTGCTAGGTATGGTCTCTACAGCTCTAACTGTGTTGCCCTGACTGCAAAACCATTATTGAATTTTCTTGAGATGGAGGAAGAGACAGATACCTGTAATTAGTAAATAATATCAATTTAACTGGGTGAAGGGGTGCTTGCTTCCATCATTTCAACTCATGCTTATAGGCTTTAAGACAGAGATGAAAGATGAATGTGACAGAACAGAAAGATCTTACAGCAAGCAAGCAGTGCTATTAACATAAACAGGATCTCTGCTCTAGAATACAAAGATCTACCATAATTGTCAAAGATACTTGAGAAGCTGCCTATGCTTCAATGCACCACAAACAGCTTAAATTATTCATGGGAGGGACAAAATAGTTCAGAACTGTGGGGGTGTCTTAGTTTACACCTGTGGGGGTGTCTTAGTTTACACCTAGAAGTCATTTTCCATCCAACACAAAGACACACTTTGTCAGCCTTTTTGCAGCAATCTTACTAAAAGTTGCTTTATGATTGAGCACATGCCAAAAGCTGTTTGTCCAGTTTTCTGCACATGCCAGCTGATGCAAAAAGAAGAGGACAAAGGCTTTGCTATGTAAAAGGCAAGACATCATGGCATTACTGAAGAAAGCATCTGCCAGGCATGAACCAGGACTTTCAGAAACAGGCTGTGTTCAACATCTCACAACCTAGTATAGATCATATAGCAGTCAATATACCATCAAAGATTCTAAAACAAATAAACATACACCTTACCTTCAGAAGATTTTCCTGTGGTTTCATTATCCTCTACAACATAGCCAATGTTTCAGGAGCAGAGAAGGATGACTAATTCACACGTCATGTTCTGCATGCTGTCGTAACCTGCCTGTCTTAACTGCAAGCACTTCCTTGAGAATGAAGCTAATGTTGTTATTTAGTACTAATATTATTAAATCTCTTGGCAGAGGCTTCCACAATCTGGTCTTATTTCAGTCACTCAACAAAGGCTTGTAAAAAAGATTCAAGAGGAAGTAATTTACCCATTCACAGATTAAAACTGGAAGTGCCAACTTAACACATTTTTACCTTTGCCAGGCAGGAAAGTTTGGTAGGGGATCAGAGAACCCCTGACTATACACAGTTTCTTAAGCACAGGGAAAGACACATGTCCTATCCTACTGCCTTTCAAGAGACCACCCACAAATTTTGCTGACTGATTCTAGGGAAAAGGGCATTGTTAGGGCAATATCAAGATGCACCTTCCCCTAGGTTGGTTCTTCTCTCCCATAAGGAGTAAGACAGGCTGCTGATTATTTGCCAGAGGACGCTGAGACATAATAAAGGTGAAATTCAGGTGGCCAAGGGCAGATGTGAGCTAGCATTTCTCTGCAAGTGGATCTACGATACCCATGCTCAGTTGTAGACCTACCGCAGCCCTCTGGGTGACTAGAGAGGAATCACTTAGTATGGTATTCATCTTATCCAAATTTAGACTCCTGCAGTATAAACATCTACATAGAAGCAAGTCACCCTGTGCTCTTTTTGTAGTCAACAGAGAGAAATAGATACTTCTAGGGTGCAATTAATCTCATCCTAAAGAAGACATCTTCCAGATGATTTATCCCTTAAAAGTACCTGGTTTTCCCTGACTATAAAGGGAGTCTGAGGTGATTTTTGCCATATGGACACCTCAGACATGAACAAATAATATATCTAGCAGAGCCATAAAGCCATTGATATTTCACACAGCCTGCAGTTAGTGTAAATGTTTGGTCAATAATAACTCGAGCTGAACTCAGACGGTTGACCTAGAGGTAAATGGCTCTGTATTCCATTACTAAGTCTCTGAATCATCCAGTGTCTCTTTTCTTTTTAAGTAAAGTTTCTCCCTGGGTTTTAGATGTCACTTAATGGAATGTGGATATTAAATGTATGTAAATCCATAACATTTTTGGATAGAGCTGCATTCCGCTATGTCCCATTATAAACACAATCCCATCCTCCTCTTTGGAGCTGTCAGTCTGTCAGGCAGAGGAGCCTGTGGACTCCCAAGGCAAATCCTTGTACTTTCAACAGACTGTTGTTGCCAAAATGAAAGTTCCCAATGAAAATAGTTCTTGTGTGGAGACTCTCAGAGAGACTCTCTTAAGCCATGTTTTTTATATCCTGGGATGATAGGAATTCCTTTACCAAAAGTACTGCAGCTTGGTTTTTTCCCCAGGTCGTTCATTTCCATTTTATTCCTATTCCTATTCTCAGAATTCTCTTTTTTTTTCATAGAAGTATCTTCTATCCTTTTCACTTTTGTTTCACATTATTTTTCTGCATGTTTTTTTACATTTTTCATTGGAATTTCCACCTCAGTTATAAAATATTATCAGGGTTTTTGCTGGTTTTTTTTTTTTTTAAGAATTCTTGTTGCACTTTTGCCTTCAACCTAGCAGTAAACTGCTGGGGCAGAATATCATTGTTATTAATTTCAGTTTAAAGACGTTAATGCACCTGTATCTTCACTTAATCTTGAAATGCCAGGCACTGTTACTTCCCAGATGTCACTTAGTGGAATGTGGATAAAAATCTCTGTTAAATCCACAGTACCTGTGTGTTAAACTGCTTTGCAATTTAACATAATTCTACTGCAATACACAGCCTGTGCTTGTTAGCATGATCTAGATAACCATCTTCACCAGCATCCAAAAAACAGATCCAGAATTCCATCTGGTCTGATGGCTCTTTCAGTGATCCACTTCAGATGAAGGATTTTGCCATATTCAAGACACTTTTCAAGCCCAATTTTTTTTAAAGGAGTTGCACAACAGACCTTGCTTTTTGAAGCTTTTTCTGCACTTCCACTGGGAAGATTGTGTAGCCTAGACTGTGCATAGAACACAGTGTTTCTCTTCTGAGGACCAGATGTTATCTGAAACATTACGGAAAGAAATGATATAATCTTGTTTGTACTGTAAGCTCCTATGTAAGTTTTAGGCAGAATGATATTATCAGTGACAGCGATTCTTCAAATGCAGATTCTTCAAATTCTTCAAATCCACATCTTCAGGGTTTTCAGCAATTGCTTAAACTAGACAGAAACCAGTATCTCAAGGAGGTTACTTCTGCAAACCAGAGGAGTACAATTGAAAAATGGTGCTTTGGAGCTGCCCATCTCCAGGCATCTCTCTGAAGTGCAGAATTTTCCTAGAGAATTACTTCCGATTAGACATTATCTTCAATGTACCTGAAGTCATATAAGAACTGTGACTTCCTGGCTAAAATACACCTCTGGATCTATTCTTAACAAATAGACTAATTTTTAGTTTCTCTCCATTTGTTTCTTCAGAGATGCAGACACTTCCAGAACTAGAGCAAGTTTGAAATTTTCTCTCAATTTTTCTGATGTAGTATTGACATTCATGTAATGCGAATCTTGGGGACTAGAGCAAGAATTATTTTTCCTTGCATTTGTATTTTAAGCATATTAAAGTCTCTAGGCAAGTTTCCACAGACACACCCAGATCCTCTTGCTGGACCAAACCTGTTCAAGCTGTGGTACTGATCCTTGCCCATCCTGTTGTGGGACCTGGTGAATTTCTCACCCACTTCTCACACTCTGGCTCACTTTCTGGGGAAGGATGTGGAGCAACTGACTGGTCCATGCAGTGTGTCATCAGGATGTGGGAGTAGGAGTAACATCACGCTGTGTAGCTCAGCCCATAAACACAGCCTCTCCACATGCAGTAGGATGGCTGCTGTCTCTCTGACATAATAACCCAGGACATCAGGTTGTCTTGGCTCTATGCTCCCAGAACTACTAGTTTTCTTTAATTTACAGGCATTTAGAGTTTCTGTAGTTAAATCCAAATGCAAAGACCAATTATTCATGTTATTATATTAGTTAGTTGCCATAGTTGCCATAGTTGCCATACAAATGCAAGTAAAATACATATCTACATCTTTTTGAGATATAAATGACATTTTTGAGACTGGGTAACTGCTCACCACCAGTATTGGATACAAACAGGAAAATGAATGAACTTTTCCCTGTCCCACATGTCCAAAACATGATATGGCTGTCAGATAATTTATTTTATTAGCATACTATAAATCCTAACGAATAATAGGAAACGTGGGCCAGATCCCCACTGCTTTCAGCTGAGACGTGCCAGTTTACCTCAGCACAGAAGGTTCAAAAACACTTCACTTCCATTAACTTGGAAACCAGTGTTTCCTTATGGAAACATTCCCTATCTTTTAAAGTTACCCATGATCTGGATGTAGCCCATTTCCTATTTGCCCCTGAGCACTTCTGGAAGGTGATAACATAACAGTTGACTATACTATCACCTTTTATTTCCCTCCATTTTGTCATTCCTTTGCCATTGGTCAGGAGAGGAACCAGAAACTGTAGAGTTGAACCTGTGCAATGCAAAAGCTTGAACACTTTCTACCTTCCATTTTTCCTGGCATTCCTCCTTCCACTTTTCCTCCCTGATTTCCTTCCTTCTAGATACTCATTCAGGAAGAGAAATACGGTTTTTATCACAGAAAATCTGTGATAATTGACTAAGCTTTGTACTAAGCTTTGAAGATCAACTAACATGAACACTACTAAAGTAGGGGTACATATGTATAAGTATAGACCTGTATATATAAACACAATTATTCATGCCTAAGAGTGACCAAGGAAATTTTTGCATTTGGCTTTTATAAATAGCTATGATTAATGTCACTATTTTTGAATGGCGTGCTTTTTTTTCTACTCTCATCTCCCCAGTCAAAAATACATTTGTGGTCTTCAATAGAGATGCTTATCTGGATCAAAGCTGTTCAGCTTATATGTTAGTTATTATAAGGGAACATTTGCAAGAAACAGAAAAGGAGTCTTTATTGCACTGAAATCTCCCACACTTATTCTCCCAAAATCTAGTCTCTAGATTTCATCACACAGAACAGATCAAAAGTACGAAGTGTACTTTGGATTATTTTTATGAAAAGAGTTCTTCAAATTTTATATTTTTTTCTCATAGCAGATCACGTACTGAACCTGAATTGCTACATCATGGAGCAGACATGTCTTGTCTTCAGCTGCATTGCTGAATGCAGGTTTTTCCCTGTCAGACATGTCCAGAAAGAGATGACCTAGGAAAAGTGTAACATAAATTCACTCTGGAGACAACACTCCTGTTCATATTTTCAGTTTTGATCTTCTTTTCTCAGAGCAGTTTGCAAAAGGTGAAATATTTTTATGTATACTCAGAATGAATAATGTCTATCTTCATGCTGACAATGGAGAATGAAGATTGAATGGACAGAAGTTTACAAACCAAGCTCACAATTAAATTTTTTAAAATTTAGAATAAAAAATGAGAAATGAAAATATGCTATTCAGGTAAAGACTCTAGCCACAGAAGTGTCTTATCATGGGCAAGATAAGTGTCACTGCTTTAAGTGTCCAGTAATTGCTTTATTGGACATTTGTATTTCCAGAAAGCAATTTCTGACTTGCATTGCGTATTAGCTAGAGCATTATGTTAAATTCTATAACATGCAACTACTGACTTCTAAAAGGTTCTCCAAATTTATTTATTCTTTTCAACTGTGATGTTTCTGTAAGTGTGCACTTCCAAAGAAAGACTTTATTAAATCAATTCAAAATATGGTAATACTTCCAAAAGAGAACAGAGCCTAAATCAGGCACACTTGAAATTTAGCAATTCTCATTACAAATCAATTGAGGGAAAGAAAAATTAAGCCCATCCAAATTTCACAGATTCAAAATGTCTGAAATTAATTTAAGTACCTTTGATGTTTCTGAGATTTTATTAGAAGCTCCAAATTATTAATGTTTCACATTTCTTTGTGATTAAATTATAGACACAATGTCATAGTTTCATTTTGATTTACTAAACACCAGTTGTCATTGTCAGACAGAAAAGCAGGAAGGCAATGAATTTATAAATGGAAAGTGGTGCAATGTGGAGAAAGGTTGGCTTTCACTCAGCAGTTTGGGCATGGCACCTTCCTCAATGGATGTCTGAGTAAAAAAAATAAACCAACAAAGAAACAAACAAAAGAAACCAACCCCCCCCAAAAAAACAAAAACTCCAAACAAACAAAACAAACAAAAAAACCCACAAAAATCCCAATCTAAATAAAAAACCAAAACACAATAATAAACAAAAACCCAAATAAAAAAATTTATTTCCCAAATTCTGATAACTAATGTCATGTTTTTTTTTCTTTACAGTCTTGGAAATTGATGCCTGAAAAAGGGAAATCTGAATGTGCATTACTTTAAACCAAGCAGAGTTCACCAAATGCTCCAAACAGTCATAAAGATGAATACATAGCTTTATTAAAAGACTGATACCAAATCATCCTCAGCCTTACAAGCCATACCTTCTGCTCTTCCTGTTGAACTCTTCCAGGTTCTTTTGAATTTGCCTAAGACATTCCCAAAATGTCATTGCTCTAGTTTTCATTGTCTTGGCTGCTAGGACAGATCCAAAGTACCCACCAAAGCCTCACTGGGCAGAAAGGCTGCATCTTGTACCTTCCTCACAGCAGCCTGATAGTGCTTCCCAGAATAAGATTTTCTGTTTCTGCAACACCTTCACATTTCTGACTCACTCCATATGACATCCATTCTCCATTTCTATTGTATGGCTGCTCCATGGCCTTTTACATTTCATCTCACTGATTTACGATCATCCACTTAATTTATTAAGGTCACTTTAAACTCTGATCGTGTACTTCAAACTGCTTGTAATGTCTTCAGCAAATGTATCAAGTTCTTTTTTACACTGAAAGCCAAGACTTTAGCAAGAAATACTCTCTACCTCCCACTCCTGTAAGACTACACTTGGAGCCACACCTAACCAGCAAAATACTTATGCCTTTGAAAGCCTCTGAAGTTTTTGAAAGGAGTATTTCAAAGAGGTGTTCAATCAGCTTAGGTTGACCACTCTAGGTTTATGTCCTCAGCTTTTCAGGAGACCTGTGTGGGATAAGTCTGTCTAAATCAGGGAGACACTCCATATACTGTTTTTCTCTTATTCTCTGAAAGTCTCAGAGAAGGAATGAAGATTGATTTTGACACAGTGTATTTTTTGCATGATTAGGTGGGCTATTTTAACTCTTTAGGATCCTCCTGCAATTTATTTATGGTTTATTTAATAAATTAATTCAGAACATTTCCAGGAGCTCCTATAAGGGATTAATTATAGCTTCCTGATTTTTTCAGAAGGAACATATTTGCATCTTTTCCTATTACTGTGAAGACTCACAAATGGATTGCACTGGATGTTTATCAGGTTTTGACAGTTGGAATACATCTATCTACTCTTCAGCATGTTCTCTTCCTTTATTTTACCTGAGCTCATGTCTTCTCAATAAAGTTAGGCAGAACCAAGCATTAAATATTTTAGGCTTCTTTACACCATGTCTGTCTTGCTCTCCTTTCCTGTTACATAGGATGTGTACTGTTCTGTTACTATTTGAACAGAAACACCTTGAAAATATTACTCCAAGCAGGATCATAAGAAGAGTTATGGCAAGAAAGTCCTTCTCACCTGATTACCCTGTAAATATTCAGGAGAAGCCTTTAGCAAACATTTCACCAGTGGTACAGCAGCAACAGCAAAGGCAGAATGTGGCCTTTGGCTGAGGCACCATCAGATCTGTGAGGCTGTTTTGAACTGAGGCAGTTCTGAACCTGCCAGCAAAGTGAGTGATTTGCCACCAGATCAAGGAAGAGCAGCTCAGCATTTGACAGCACTCATTACTTGATGCTTCAGAATGATTTCTACAGAGATTGAAGAGTTTTGAAGAACACTGAAAAGGGATTTTTCATTTTAGCCTCTGCTATTTACTGCAAGAGATATGGGGAGACACAACTGTGCAGAGGAGAACCTTTGTGATATGTGTGTACTGTTCCCAAGGCCTACATCAAAACATCAGCTGTTTAACCAGGACTTTTAAACATTTCCAATTAGTAGTAATCTTTAGCTGTTATAATTCCCTTTTATTCACACTTTATTCATCTCATTTTTGTTTCCTCTTGTATTTCACAGGCCTAATCAGATCATGAAAAGAAAGGAAGGTGACTCAGTTCCTCTGTGGAAAGAACGAGCCCGTAGGGGCTTGCTAGGAGAATCTGCATGTCCCCACAGTGCTGTGTCCATGCTAGCACAGAGATGCTCCTCACATCCCTGGGCACCCTGCTGTATCCCACCCATCTCTCAGCAGGCAGCATCCTCACATACATAGAGCCAGAGCATTTCCTCCCAAGCTTTACTCTGCCAACAGCCTCCACATCTGCCCCGGGCCTTCCCTCATTCCCACTGGCAAGCCCTGCCAGTGCCTGGAAAAGGGATCTCCTTGTCCCCTACACAGACCAGGATGGCACTTGGGGCTGGCACATGGCAGCCCCACAGGACCACGTCCTGCCAGCGAGCAGCTGTGGCGAGGCCCATTGCCAGTTGTGGGAAGGCACATCACCCTTTTCAGAGGAGAAATAAAGTACTTTTGGCAGCAGATTCCCCCGTGGCGACTGGCCCCATGTCCCTCCTGTGTGGCAGGCAGATGGTGGCCGTGCAGGCACCCAGCCAGCACCACAAGGCCTCACAGCCCCGGCCCCATATGCCCCACTCAGCTGCTGTCACCACTTGTCAGAGCAGGAGTCATTTTTCAAGTACCCCTAGCATGGGTGAGGCAAATGCACCAAAGGGCAAACTGGTTTTCAGCATTAGCAGCCAAGAGGCCAGAAGCTCCTGAAGTGCCAGAGGTGGGTGACTGACTCGCTGCCTGGTGGCAGCAACACTGAGGGCATCATGGCTTTCTGCACTGACAAATGGTGCAACAGAGATGTACTAGGAGAAAGAGGAAAAGGATTTGCAGTTTTCTTTAAGTGTAGATCACCTTAACAATAAGTTTCCCTACAAATCTGCAGAGCTCAAACACTCTAAACTTAACCTTGAGCTCAAATGTGAGAAGAAGCTGCTTTGCCAGTTCTTAACATAGCACCCTCACTGCTACTGCTGCTAAGGCCTGGAGTTACACAGTGCTGAGGTCTGGCATGGGAAAAGGAGGCTTGGACAGTACCATGGTAATTCATCCATGAGGGAGTACTCAAAAGAAGATAAAGTGGGCATGTAAGTCTCTATCCACTTACAGTCTAATGCCAAAATAAAGAGAGTGAGGCAAAGACCACCTTGAAGGCTGCTACATCCCCACAGCAACACCAGTGTTGTGCTGGACTCCTGGGGGCCAGGTTGGCAGCCCAGGCAAACAGCTTGCCTCTTTTGTCCTTCTTGTTAGCAGGAAAGTGAGCACCACACTATATGGCCTCATCTTGTGGGACTGATCACAGGTCATCTCTCAAGCAGATGGGGCACTGCTGGGGAAGTGTCTTTGTATTGCTCATGGCATATCTGCTAGGATGGAGCAAAGCCATCTCTACTGCCTGGGCGTGTGGGAACAGAGATCACCACTGCAAGGTCTGAACACGAGCTGGAGCAGGTCAGGGGTGAGCAGCAAGCAAAGGAGATAAGGGCATGACAAGACTGGCAGATTTGAATCATCTGGGCTACAGGGTGCAAGGGTGTGTGCAGAAGTTGGAGCTACAGTTGGAGCTATTGTTCTAGAGTTGTTTAGAAAAAGTATACTTCGGGACTCCTGGAAACTAAGTAAAAAGTTGAAAATGCATTTCTTTTTCATTTTAAGTAATTGAATATGGATTATGCTTAGAGACAGCTATTCTGGAAATCAAAAAGAGATTTTAGGAGCCATGCCAACAGTTCTGACAGCCTGACCTAGAGCAAGGTAGCCACAGAAAGAGTCAAGATGTTTTCTCAGGCTACTTGCATTGACTCAGATGTGGTTTTCCCAGTAATATGAGCAAAGGCTTCTGTAACATTTTCAGGCACAACCTTTGCTCTTACCCTGAATGCCCCTTGTCCAAATGAGGCCACACTGGTCATCAGTACTCAGGATCATATAAATTAATGCCATAAAAGGGAGCTATGATTTTTTGCACACATTCATTACATTATTTTAGCATCTAGAATATGGATACAAAAATCACCATTTTTTTCCTTAGTCAATTGTCCAGCTTTTGTGATCTAGGATTTCCTAAAACTTGTTCATAGGGGTTTTATTTTCACCTCAAGTTGTGCTAGTTACATTTAATCTAATTTTAATGTAGATAGTCTAGTAGAGTTTTCATCATGTAAATCCCCTTGAAAAAGGACTAATTTTAAGGTTCCAGAAAACTGTTGACATGCTATGGTCATGAATTAGCCCATGAATTTGTTAGAGGATGGCACTAATAATGCCAAGGTCATGGACTTGATCCCTGTACAGCCCATTGTCTGAAGAGAGGATCCGTCCAACTCAGACTTTTCTGTGATTTTCTCTCAAGGCTATAATACAAAGCAAGGTGCATTAGCTAAGTGTAATCATAGGTTTAGAAGTCATTCCTCAAGCCTTCAAGAGATGTGAATCAGTGAGTTTTCTAACTGTGAAAAATGGTTTTCACAGATCACTGGCTTTATGGTTAAGATTTAAGATGCAAGGCAGATGGATGTGATATTTTACCTCCCTTATTCCCTTCTAAATTTGACTGGACTCTCTTAGGGCACTGCATATGTGTTGGTGCTGCCTCTTAGACACTGATACCATTCCCAGAGGGGCTCTTGCTTGGTATGTCAAACAAGATAATGTGATTACATATTTCTTTGACTGAATGAAGGTGGTTTTCCAGTCAAAGGGGAAGAAAGCTGTAGATTTTCAAAGTCAAGGCCCTGTGTCCATTATTCCATCTACTGCATAAGTTAGCTGGTAATCTCAGCATATATTTATGAAAAAAATACATAAATTATTACCTATTGCTCTTAAAATATCTCTGAAAGTGTTCTGAAACTTCATGGCTGATAAGTAAGACATCTTTTCTGCTGAGGCATATCAGATGCCTTTGCTATATATACACTTTCATTCTACAGTAAGATAGAAGGAAAAATCTATTTGTAGTTCAAAGAATATTGTATGTTCTCTCATGTAGCTACTGATTCTCTTCTGAGCTGTTTTTGGGGTTTTTTTGTGGGTTTTTTTTTTTTTTTGCATTTTTGTGGGGGTTTTTTGTTTGGTCTTTTTGTTTGTTTGGGGTTTTTTTGTTGTTTTTTGTTTTGGGGGGTTTTTTTGTTATTTGGCAAAACCAAAACGGAAGTTATTTGAAACTGAGTCACACTGGTGGAAACTGATGGTTTAAGTCTGGTAAAATACAACATCCACAAAACTAGATCTGAGTCTCCTGAACAAAATCTTCTTTACAGGTGTGCGCAAACTCATTCATCCCAGCAATCTGGAAGATGAAAGACTATTTTCTGGTAACCCTGGGATGCAAAGGCACTGGACCAAATAAATATTTTCAAGCATAACAATATCATGAAGACTTTCAAAAGCCACTTAAATAGTTATATTTTTAAACTCCGTATGTTCGTTGAGCAATTTTGTGTGTTCATGAATAACTCACAAAGAAGAAACAAGATTATTCCTGCTCATAAAGCTTGAAGTGTGCAATCAGGAAACAGAAAGACCACACCATTAAGCTGGCCAACCATGTGGCACAAGCAGTAATCAAACCATAGTGAATATTCAGAGAAGCCATTTTTCCATTAGCCCACAGAAAAAAAAAATGCAACTCTGGTATTTAAAGATTTGAAAAAGTCAGTTAGTTTACTGACAATTTATAAATAGGAAAAAATAGAGCGATGTCTTAATTTATCAACTAAATTGTTACCTTCAAAGAATGTCACCTAGCCATTTGTTCAGCCTGTCATACCTTTGAAGCACAGACTACTGGTACTGTGCCCCTTCCCAGGTCTGAGGACACCTGAGAGCACAAAATAGCCACTGTTCTGTCTGTCTTTAAGTGGAAGGATCTGTTACTGCTCAGGGTCCTCTTGGATTCCTGCCTCACCAAAGAAGCTTGAAACCAAACAATGCTCTTTAGATTTGCAGAACTTGATCCTTGAGCACATGGTGCAGCCAGGCAGCCAATAATGCTCCTCTGGCTTAAGAATCTTTGTGTGAGTTTTGCTAAGTGGCTTGAGATCACTGGATGGAACAGACTGTGCAAGTATAATAGACTGTGCAAGTATAATAGACTGCCTTTCAAATTGTTACTTGTGGGTGTCATAACAATGCTGAATTTATCACTACACACATAAATTTTTACCAGCAAATCGTGGAATACAAGAGAATCAGCTTAATTAAAATGAAGGTGAGTGACTGATACTTAGCTGGTGTATCAATAAAGTCTGTTTAATGCTGATGTACTTGACCTTTCATAATTTATAAATTAGCATATAGATATTAAAATATAGGTGAACTTTTAAGCTCCAGTGTATGAAAATGGATTTCACTAATTAAAGGTTTAAAGCTATGAATATAATTTTAATTCAAAAGCTCTTTTTATGCTGAATTTAGATTTGTTTTTAATAAAACATCCTTTTTGATTAGAAAGTCCCAGAGAATTTAAGATGATTGTCTGTTTACTTGGATGTCAGATGTAAGGCTGAGTCTTCTAAACACTTAGGCATGTGCTGCACTTGACATCTGCAAGACCACCCCTGTGCATGAAGCTAACCATGTGCAAAGACATTTGTAGGACTGGCATCTAGCAGTCTCTTGTAAGCTGCAATCTCATCCTTTAGGAAGGTTTTCAGTTCAAGTGGAAAAAAGGAGTTGAAGGTGGAGCGCAGTGATGTGAAAGAACAGCATAATGTTACTCTTGCATAATTTGAAGCAAACACAAATAACAGAGTATTTTCTATTTTTTTTTTCCTCTTCATGTAGTCAGGGTAGTTATCTGCTGTAATTCTGAGGGCTGCTTTGTGATCATCTCATGACCTTGGCCTATTGGCACATATTTTGGTGCTGATCTGAAGCCACTTGGGAATTGAATCTTCTTTCTAAACTAGCTAAGCAAGGATTCCCACTGAAATTAACAGCATTTGAAGAACAGATAGCCAAGTAAGGAAAGAATTATATCCACACACACCAGATTAAAGACTTGTGGCCACTTCTAGGCAGAAGTTAAATAAGAAACAGAGCTGTGATGTGCCATGTGGAATGCTCAGTAACTCACAAATTGAAATCTACCTTGGAGAGAATGAACTGGCAAGGGTATTAAGAACTTTTCCCTAAAGGGCAGCATCTTAAGTTGTTCATTACAGACTTATTGCTCATCTAAGAGCTCTTTGCTTCTCTGAAGTGGAATGACTCTTAGACTTTTCATGTACTTCCCCCTTAATTGCAAATTCAGTAATTTCCCTTTATCACTCCTTTTAAGTTTCAGTTTCTCCTTTTTGCATTCAGGGCCCTGTAGAGCTTCACAGGTCTGTTGGCATGTTCCCATTCTCCCCAGTTGCTCTGTCAAAGATGTCAGCTTTTGGACAGTTTAATTTCCCTTCCAAACTCTCCATGTCCTCTAGGCTCTTCCCTGAACACACATGGCAAGTTCCTAATCTTGGTGCCTCAGGAAGTGAGACCTTCCTGCTCAGCACAGAAGGCTGTCTCCCATCACCTCCACTACATGCAGGATAAATCTAACAACTTGCCCAGCTAGTTCTCGTCTATATTTAGATGTACAGTGCCATCCCAGTTTTTCTAAAACCTAGATTTCCATTTTACAGCAGTATATGTATCATCATCAAACACAAGAATGAAAATCACAGAGTAACATAGATTCACACATATGCACAGAGCAGACATACTGAGTAATTTTTTGGTAAATTAGTTCAATACCAGCAGCTCCTTCACCTCCTCTGATTTTTCAAATTCTTCCAAAGATGTACACAGTCACTAGTGAAAGGTCTGAGTACTGACACTGGCAAGGAAGGAGCATCTCTTTGCCATGTTCAGAGTGTGCAGAGCACATTTGTGTACCAGCAAAATTGCTTCTTATTCCATACTCGGTTTTACCCTTTCATGTGCATTGTCTTGCATAGAAACCCACAATACATTCATAAAGAGTGGCCACACCTGAGTGACCTCAGCTTTTCACAGCAATGGCCTCCTGTTCCCTTCTCTCCTGTTCTTGGACTACTGATCCTAAATTCCAGCAGGTACCATCTGGAAAATTTTTCCCAGGATGCTTATGAGTTCTAGCTGTTATGATTAACATGTTACACCTCTGTACTTCTCAGGGTACAGGAAATCTGCTACATGAAGGCAGAATGGTTATTTGAATACCATTTACCAAGTCATAATTTCATGTAGGGTATATATGGGAGAGTCCTGTCATATCATTCTCAGTCAGATATAATGGAGCACTATTACACTTGGCATTTGCATGAGCCACATTTTAAACAGAGCCAGTTACCGCTCACTCTTTTTCCAAAAAGAAGCACAAAACAAGCAGGTATTAAAAGAAAAGCATGAGAGACTTGGAAAACTTATGTGATTCATAAAGACAGAGGAGATGAAGCAGAAAAATATGAGAAAAACTTTCAGAGAAACAGTGACCATGATATGGAAGAGAAATTTTGGAAAACTTTTACCAAAACCCAAAGTGACAAAATATTGAAAGTGACAAAGAAACTGAGACTGAATGTATATAGTCCTTTTTATTTTTTACCTAGCTATAAATATTCTATACTCAAATTTTAGGTGATTTCCAAAACTATGCAAAACCATGTATGTTTGTTTCAGCTATGGTACACCTTTGTAGTGATGATCAGGTGCCCAATTGATCATCTGCTCTGGGGAAGAGCATCTTTATTTAGGCTATTGTGGTAACTCAGTTACCTAGAGAAAAACTATTAGTGATTGACAGCAGATAGTAGATTCATTTGAGTCTGTTTTGCAAATTACATTCCCAAATAGGTTTGCAGATACACTGGATTTAGCTGTCTAATGATCTTGTTGTGTTTCTTGGGACTAGATTACATTTAAGCATATTGTTTTCTTAGAAGTCAGGTAAGAAAACCTTCTTCATAACTTAGACATGGCTTAAAAGACAAAACAGAATACTAAATAATAATTTTGCTATAACAATATATGCCTATAAAATCTGATTTCTTGTATTTGCATTTATCAAACACCACTGTTAGAAGTGAAATAAAGAATTTGACCTCTATCAAAATGTTTGGTTTATGCTGAGTTTAAATAATTTATTTCAGACACCTGGAATCTGTAGGTAGCAATTTGTAAGCCTCATGAGTCACTGTTGTTATTTTAATGGCGTGTGGGTTTTTTGGTTTATTCACTCTGTTCCCTTTGCCATGCACAGTGTATTTTCTTGTTTGGTTTTCAGAAAGAGTAAATCCTTGGGAATTAAACGCTTTTGATTTTTTAGCACTGCTTAAAGAATACAGCAGTTATTGTAATTTCAAAACCACCAGAAAATAAAGTTCAAAATAAATACTAAGACTGTTCATACTAGAGAAGGCAGTATTTTCCCAGTCCCAGAGGAATGTCCCTCCTTCAGGCCTCACAGATCTAGGTCCAAACTGGAAACCACACTAACAGAATTTGTGAGGCAAGAACGGCATAGAGGTAATGAAACAGAAAAGAAACAGCTTAGAAAACTGCAGCACAGGGGCATTAACACGATTCTCAGCTGTACAGCCAGATTTTCATTTGATGTCTACTGGAAATGTTGCAGTGCAGCTAAGCTGACTTATCCTCGCTGAAGATCTCTTGCTTTAGAGCTCTGGGCTACCCTGGTGACTTACAGCTACATTCTTATACATATAAGAGGATTTGTTCTACACAAATTATTGACTGATATTTCATTAACATAAGCAAGAAAGGGATGTTGATCTATTGGATGTAACCACTATAATCTGGCTCAGAGTGGTTACTGGAATTCCTGGGGGTTTTTTGTGCTTCATGTTTGTTATACTCAACAGTTACTAATCTTGCAGAGGAAAAGAGCACAGTCTTGCCATAACATTACCTTCCTTAGCACAGAAGGCAGGAAGGAGACTTTGGAGTCCTATAGAACCTCTTGCCAGAGTTGCTCTGTACAGTAATCCTTTTCAAGAACTGTTTTCTTACATCTGAAAGTGAATCACACTGCTCATGTCCTGACTGTTTGGACTAGCTTGGCACACAAATATTTGAGTGGGAGTCTCGTGGGTATAAATCCTCAGGAAAATTCACTTGAGTAACTGGAGGACAAGTTGTGCTACAAAGATGTACAGATGCATGTCAGGCTTGTAAACCTGTGAAATGTGAACAACTCATGCCCTAAATGCTACTTCCAAAAAGATGTCAAGTTTTTTCAGGTTGCTTTTTTACTTTCTGTCAAAAGGAAAAGCCTCTTCTTAGCAGCTGCATCCCTGACCAAGGACCTGGAAAACCTCAAGGAACATCTCTGCCGACATGATCCCAGGGCCTGACAGAAAGCTAGAAGATACTGCTGCCACCACTGGGACAGTATGCTTCCATCTCCACACTGATGATGTCCAAAAAATTTGAGGCATTGATGGCCTGGAGATGGTACATGTGAGGAGGACACTCTCTATGAGGATCTATACTCCATATCTATGAGTCTAAGAGGGAACTTCTGAGGTAAAACACCAATGACCGAAACGACGGAGATTTTTTCATTCACTATAAAGTGTTTTCTGTCCCTCCAAATCAAGTGCATGTCAGATCATTCAGATATTCAGATCATTCTGTCCCATCCAAAGCTATTCAGCCCCACTGATCACTGCAGTTGGTCATGAGGTGGTGCATTAGAGCTGTCGCCTCCTGAAGCCTTTTGATCATTTGTGCTGTTCCAGCACAGTCCTACAGCCATTCCTTTAGGGAACATGGCTAGAGCCTCTATGGCTCTGGGAGGTCCTGTGACATTCTAGACACAGTTCAAATGGTGACTACCTTAGCAGCTAGAAGGAGGAATGGGAGAATACCCTCTAAGACTTTATTGATAATAATATCATGACTGTCTATTAGTATAGCTCCAAGAGCACTTCAAAAAGTGCTCAAACAATAATATTCATTCCTGGAGAGACAGCAACAACCCCTTATTCCTGAAACTCCCTCCCTGGAGCAGCTATTCCAGTCATCCATATACCTTGACTGTATATCTTTCAATTATTTACACTATTTGCTATACATTTCTCTGATATGACTTGATATTTGCAGGCTGAATTTCTACAAATAATGTTTTAATCAGGGAAACATGCAGGACATCTTCACTGTAGTTCAACCATTTGTCAAGGAACAGAGTTCTAGACCATGCGTTTCAAATATTTGATAAGGCAGTGTAACACACTCCACTTCAAAGTAGTACATCAGTAGATCTGAAAACTTGTCTTTTCAGGCAGCTTTTACCACAGTGGACTGCCCAAGGATATAAAATAACGATCTGGCACTCAGCCAGTGAGCCAGGATGCCCAGCTGGGACAGCCTGCTTGTCCTGAATACCACCCCACTTCTCCAAGGCTTGACTGATTGCTTATCTTGGAGGGGAAGTGCAAGCTGAATTGTGTAAGGCATTGTAAAAGCTCCATCAGCTAATTTTTTTTTGAGTTTCATTTTCTGATAAAAAGTTATGTTTTGGGCTGGCAACTCCTACAAGCCAGAACCAGGGGGAGCACACACAGTTTTCCCTCTGCAAGGTTATTTTGTGCATCTTAATACCAATAATAAATTCAAGTGGGTGATGGGGCGGGCGAAGCTGTTTAAAGTTTGTGGCTGTTAAGAAGTGGCTTTGTGCTAATTCATCCAGCCTGAGATCTTCCTCTCAGTCCAGCTGGTGGTACACTCAGGTGCAAGAGGAGCCTGTAGCCCTGTGCCTGGGTGCTGGGTCCTGAAACTACCCAAGTGTACCACAGCATTGTGAAATCTTGGGCCAAGCAAAGTGCCTCCCTCGTTTTTCTGAGATTAGCACATCTCTTGGGAATGAAGGGAATCTGGAATACCCCAGTAGCACCTTCTATGGTCTAAATGTGAGAATGCCTTCTTGCATTTGAAAGCTGAGGTATTTGTGAGGATACATTTTTATGTCTTGCTATGTCAGAGAAAAATGCTTTGATCAAAACAGTTCCTTCTTTATTTTTTCCCCATTTAAAATAGCACAATGTATAAAAAAGGCAAAAATATCTGCTGGATCTGGTCTTTGTGTTAAACTTTAGATCTAGAAACTATTGTGGGTTAGGGAAAAGTATGTAAGTAGAGGTGGCTTGCTGGGGTACTAACAGTGTAAAAGACAGATAAAAAATGCAGAGATAATTGCTTTCAGCCTCCTTTTCTGGAACTACTCATCCTTCCCAGGGCTGCACAGAATACAGCTGCACAGCACTGAGAATTTTAGCTGCAATTTTTTTAATCTTTGAAGACATCAGTGCCACATGAGGACTGCCCATACATGTCATTTCAAAAAATACATTCTCTGCTTCCTGGAAAAAGGTGTAGTGAAGAAGATACCCTTGGTTGAGACTCAGCAGAGGAACCAGTTTCAAGCAGTCAGAGACATCTTGCTTGATTTGAGACTAAATGCTTCATAACCCTTATCTCTAATTTACCCATATAATTAATGGTGGACACCAAATGCTTCCCCAGCCATGGGTACTGCAAGAGTAATTTTGTTTTTACTTTTGATCCACTCAGAGATTTATAGGGATGGGACCATATAAATACAGAGAGAACAGCTGGGCTAGACATATGCTACACCATGTGATTCAAAACTGTCTCTATGTAAAGATTCAAAACCACAAAAGCAGTTTCCAAGACAGTGCAAAGAGGAGTTCCACATCCTTCAAGGAAAACCCAAATACTGTGAAAAATAGAGATGGTTCTAGTTCCAGGATGTGAATTTACTATTCCTCCAAACTCATTTAAGATATATATGTAATTCAAATATTTTTGAGATAATTATGTATTTTCCTTCCCACTTCTTAAAGGTGATAAATTTAACAATTCCAGTTACCTACTGAAAGATATTTATTTTTCTGCCTGCCCTCATGCTACTAGACCTTCTTCCACTCCAAAGAAGGATAAAAAATGTAAAATAAAAATCTACCCATTTCTGCAAGTCTTCATCATGATAGTCTTGGATACACTGTAAAGAACTTATTATTCACCCTATGAAATTCATGCTAGCATTTTCTTATGCAAACTCTGACACATGCTCAGTGCATATCATGGCATTTGTTTTTCACACACCACGTGATAGCTTTGGTATTTGAATACTGAAATTGTATTTTCTTTTCCGATTTGCGGGTATCTGCCACCTTACTGCAGGTAAAAGCTAAAAATATTCTTATTTATTATTTAAAAAGTTAGAATTTATGTTTAGGATAATCTTGAAACTTCAGTATGCAGGTATGGATGAGAACATCTGCATGAGCCTTGCTCATCAAGCAGTGGGTCAGACAAAACTACAATATTGGCAGGGCTCAAAAGATCTGGTATATGCCAATATGACATAATATTTACTCTACAGTACTCTTTATTAGTGACTGTAAGAGCCTTATGACTCACAATGGAACCAAAGAATCATTAAGCATTTAACAGTTTAAACAGTTGAACAAACTCCTTGACAGCCCTTAACATATCCACATTGGGCTACAAGGAAACAGCAAGGAAACAACAGTAGCAAAACTTCAAGTGGAAAAAAAAATCAGAAGTCACTCACATTTGTCATCATTACAACAATATCCTTTTACTCTGTTGAAAAAATCATATCCATTACTACTGGTATAAAATTGATCTACCTTCAATGACTTTAACATATAGTGACAGATGTCACACTGTGGTTATTCCTTGGCTTTCCTAAAAGAACACATACATTTCCCAATTTGGCAAGTAGTTTCCACGAAGGCAAAAAAACCAAAGAATTCAGGGAATAAGCCCATTTTGAATATAAAGGAATGTATTGTAATCTCATCTAATTTCAGTCTAGCTCATTATAAATGAGTCACTATCTAAAGCAGCACGACACCAACACATAGCAGGTATACCAGGTGCTTCTAGAAGGGCAAGACTGGATGTAACATGAAAAAGTGGCTAAAGCAACTTTTATTTCAGTCTCAGGAATTTCCACTAAGCTATAATTAGAAGTGTCAACTGCTAACAAAACCCATCTTAGCACAAAATTTCTCCATGGAAACAAAGAAGCACTGCAAAGAAGGTGTCAAAAAACTGAGAGATTTTCTTGAGCTTGGGAGCAATAATTAGATTAATAGGAACTTCTCCATACAGTGGGGAAAAAAAAAAGATATGAAAGCCAGCTTTGATGGCCAAACAGGGAACAACAGGATGTGAGCACTGCTCCTACCACAGAAGTTTGTTTCTGAGTCCTCATTTCTGTTAACAATATACATCTCCCTGGAGAGAGAGGGGCACTCATAGGGAATTACTATTTTCCAGATCTGGAGAAAATAGGGAAGAAGGGTGTCTCTTCTTCTTTTTTTTCTTTTTTTTAAATTTTTCTACCTTCTGATGATCTAACAGGAAACATGTGAGACTGGGAAATTTTGCTCCTTGCGAGGCACAGACATCCAAGGGCAGGAGTTTGTCTCAGTGTCTGAGTCACCAACACTTGAAAGAGACAAAACACTGTTTTTCCTCTCCCTTTTCCTTAGTTGCTATTTTTTAACCTTTTCCACCTTCTCCAAATTATTTCTTTCCTCCATTCCTGGCTTTTTCTTGTTCTATCTTTGCCTATATCTTTCCCTATAAAAGTTATGGGAAGTTCCATGATAAGCATTCGCCACACAGATGTCTTATTATTTAAGCTGGGACACTAAAATTTTACACGGAAAATCTGGAGGTACAGATTGTGCCTGCATATCTTTCCCTGCCACACTCAATGTGCAGATGTCTGCCAGTGCTAACCATTACTTTGTTTCAGAGATTGCCTTCCCTTTCATATCTTGCTGAAAAATTTCCAGATAAAAAGCTAGCATGTCACCTGGAAGCAAAGAGGTCATGCTGAGCTGATGATAGCTGAAACTTGGGCTTCACTTGACTTGGGCAAAAGTAAAGCAGGATTTTCAACCCTGGCTTATGTCCATGTGTAATCTCCCTCCACACCAATATATCAATCTGGTTAAATTCCACTTCACTCCTGCTGGCATGCTGGTCACAGCAGTTTATGAAATGCTTGAGGCTGAAGGGTTTTCTTTGACAGGGAATCAAACCAGGTCAAGCCTAATAACACTAAATCCTGGCCCACAGACCATCAGGAGAGGTGTATTTCTAATAGCAAATCTACTAATAAGCAGATGCAATTTCTAGATGTACTGAGAAGAAAGCAAAGGGTATAAATCTCCCTGGTGAAACAGTAGGCTTACAATAGGTGCTACATGCTTTGATCAAATTAAAAATTTTATTACACTTTAATTAAGACCAGGAATTTATGACTGGCATGCAAAACTATTGACGTTTCCTTTTTGCTCCATTCCACACTAGTAGTTTTAATCCACACCTGTACTTTTAAGTCTAATTTGACCTTTGTTCACAGAGTACCAGTCATTCACTGAATCTCATGATTATGCTTTCTTGGAAGGAGATAAAACTAGCTGCATTTAGACATTTCAAAACTTTAAACGTCAGACTCCATGAGCCAGGAGAATGTACTGAATGTGTTAAAAAGGTTTTTGTCAGACCCTACCATCAACCCAACATTGTTCTGTGCCTTCTATCTCTGAGAGCAAAGAAATTTCATGAAGTAAATGAATTTTGTGTAACTCATACAACTGGAAACATGCCAGAAAACAAATAATATATTTAGCCAATGTTGAGAAGTTATTTCAAGTGGTTTATGTGTTTCTGAAAAAAATAACTCAAAAAAGGCAGTTTTAAGAAACCATTAACTTGAGTGAACTAATTAGAAACAGATCACATGATGATAAATGAGGTAGTTTGATCTGTTGATTGGACTGCTAGCTTTCAGTATGTAGAGTGACCCTGCAGATAATTGTATCAGTACCTTTGCTAATAGGGGTTTATAGAGATCAAAGCTGTGCAATAGTCCCCGACCCTTAAACCTCTGCATTGTACTAAGATTAAGTTAGTAAATACACATCAGCTAATTTAAAGCAGTGTTATTACAATGTTGCCGTTATGAAATAAAGAGGTTTTGAAAGCTTTGAAATTTGGCAGCCAACCTTAACTCTGACCTGGTCCTGCTGCTCTCATTCCACCGAATATGATGGACAGTGAGAGAAGAGGGAAGGGATATTCTAGCACTTAAAAGTTTTGATGTTGCTGTCTGCAAGTGACTTTACAAACCTTACACAAAGCTCCTCCAGACTACTTCAGAAATCATGCCATAACAATATATGTGAATGGCCTTGCAAAGAAGTTAAAATTTAGAAAATCCAGTTTTCACTCCTGTTAAATCTCGTCCTGTCCTTTTTATAGCAGCCCCACTCCACTTTGCTAAAAGCAAAGGTTTTCGGGGGGACTTCTCAGATCTCCAGAACACGTCTCAAATCTGCACTTGTCTTTTTCTCCAGTGAAAGTATTTTTGTTATACTCACACCATGATTTTGTTAATTTCTTGTGCCATTCACCCGGGTAAAACAATGTCTTGAAGGTGCTTAGAAGGAACCACTACATCTCATAGTCGTTGGTAGCATTAATAACTCCTCCTTAAGGCACTGATATTGGAATGTCACACTGCAGTTCTGTGAGACCATCTGATATGACTTTTTTTCCTAGGCATTTGGAGCTTGATCAAATATGGTGGCTGCATGGAAGTTATTTCATTTTGCAGAGATGAGCTCTGCTCAACCCTGATGCAGACTTGCTTCTCAGAAAATATTTGAAAACTGGTGATCTGAAAAATTCTCTCCCTTGCTTTTAAGAAAGTAATTTGCTTGGAAGTTAAAAAGTGCATATAACGCATCAAAGCAGATGCCAGTTCTCAAAGTGATCTAGATAACTACAGCAGACATCACTGGAAACAATAACCTTACATAGACTTAAGATTTAGTTAATAGTAACAATATAACAGGAAAACAAGACTCAACAATCCAACAAAGCACCCATTCTAAAAGGAGGAAAGATTTATTTCCAGTATTCCCAGCCTCCAGCATAAACCAGTCCACATCTCAAAGATAGACCAAGAGCTCATAATGAAGGAATTCTACCAGAGGTTGAAGAAAGTATTTTTACTTTTTTCACAGAATCATTCCATGTGCCAACTGGTGCTGAGGCATGAAGTGTCCCTGTGCCAATGACTGCACCACATCTCTCAGCACCAGTTTCAGATGTTAAATCTCGTCCTGTTAAAAACTGCACTCTGTTTACAACTGTAATTTTTTTTCCCCACCTTTAGCACCCAGCCAATGAGTCTTGGCAGGAGAAGGAAAAATTTTAAAAAAGGCTTCAGTAATTTAGAATACTATATTCTAAATCAGGTGTGCTTGTTATCATGGACCGAGTCACTGCCTCAGGGACCACATAAGTGGATATACATTGCAAGGATTGACTGTTCAAGGGGAGAATTATGTTAACCTTTGGGTCTCCCTGCATTTTGAGAAATTATTGTCCATGTAAGTAGAAAATGGACATGGAGACCAAGTCACAACAAAGTCCTGAAACTTGCCCTCCAGGCACAATATTAATTTGTCCATGATGGGGATGAAGGCTAACCTTTCTACCCACTGTCTCTGTGGGGGGCACAGCCCTGCTCTGAGCTCCGGTGACCACATTCTTTACAGATATAAAAATGGTTTTTAACACATCTGTTATAATGTTGGTATACAAATGTGCACAATAGTCAGTTGTTATACTGATGCACTAAAGGAGGGTAAAATATTTGTTTCCTCTGCTCCCTACTCTACCAGCCCAAGAGCAGGTATGGACAGGCAGAATGTTCTTAGAATATAAGTATTTTCACTTTCTGCATGTTGGTGTCACTTACAGCCCCTCTGTTCTGACTGGTACCTGGAAGGGTGGCCTTCTCCTTTAGAGGCCCAGGCTGAATTTACACCATCTGCTTAATCCTGGGTGGGGATTATATCCAGCACATCAAAGAGCAGAATCAAGCCAGTAATCTATTCCACAGGACAGCCCTGCAGTTGGAAATCCTGCTAGCCACAGGAGGGCTGGAGCTGCACACAACCTCAAAACAGCTCTTCATAACACCATGAAGCAATTAACTACTTGAACCTCTCCCGTTTTCCTCTCCTCAGAATACATCTTGCATAAACTGGAAAGTACAAATAAAGTCTAATTTATGATTAAAGGGAGGATTAAATAAAAGTTCTTTACAAAAGCAGATATTCTATTTATCCACATGTATTAAATACGACACTTCCAAAGAAAACAACCAGAGCACTAGAAGAAGAATACCACAGATAACACCTGCACTAGAGAGTTTAAAATCAGCTCATATGCCACTATAGTGAACGTAGTTTGTTTTCTATTATTTCTTAAATATGATGATAACCAATTTAGGGATTGACATAAACCCCATATTGTATTATTCTGAGGCTTTGTTAAGAGCAAAGAATGTGTGACCAAATCAAAGGCTTCACTAAAGCTAATAAACACAGCTTCAGTCATATATGTGGCCTTTATCCACAGCTTGATTAATATAACATTTAACCTAGAATAAGGCTGAGGTTATGGAGAGCTTTAAACAGAAACCAGATTTGAAATAGGGAAGGGTGAGGGGAGTAATAAGTTTAGATTAATAAAGCCATTGATCTTTCCACACACCAAACATTTGGAAATGTTAGTTAATGGCATTAAAGCAGTTGAAAACCTGTGATTACATAAATCCAAGAAAGCACCACCTTTCTGGTACACAAAGAGTCTTCCAAATTGTTCAGAGTTTCAGCAAGCACTGAGACATGTTGAAGGAATCATGAGAGAAAATGATTGCAGATTTGAACTGTAAAAAGGGGATTTTATCCATCCGTCTCTTCAAAGGGTAATTAATTGTTTTCAGTACTTTATTTAAATGTGTAATTTCAAAAGAGGAAAAGTTGATTATTGATTAAAAAAAAAAACAAACTACAACAAATTAGATTAACTTGATTTTTCCAAGGTCAAAAGGTTCTAAATCTGTTAACAGGCCAGGTGATGATTATTTAATGCCCTAACTATTTGTTATGTCTGTTACAATTTAACCCAAATCTTTAATTCATTAAAATGAGTTGTTCTAGCTCTGCTAAAAAGTCCTTTCATTCCTTTCCAAATGCTCTCAGATTCCTCAGCCCTTTTTAACATGTTAAGCTAAATAAAACACAATTTTTTGCTTTTCTCAACACGTCTTCATTTCCATTTCAAAGTTGAGTATAGTACCTGGATCAGCAACATATCTGTTATGTCTCTTATTTTTACTGTTTTCTTTTCTCCCTAGTGAGATACTTCAACCTGTCATGGGTCATTCAAGGATAACAGTTCTCTGCTTTAAACTGACTAGTTCCTTAAAATCTGAACTGGCTGGGATAATGACCATCCAGAAATTAAGTAGTTGCCTCCATAGTGAGTAGCTAGTGTGCCAACTAATTCAACGTTGTAGAGTAGCCATGTGATAGTAAAGCAAAGATTTTCCCACTAAAACAGCAGTTCCCAAAATTAACATATGAAAAGTTGTTTCTGGTAGAAAAATTCTGTCCTTTAGATACAGGTGAAGTTAGCAGAAGGCTTTAAAATAAGTAAATCTAAGAAATTTGTAATAGATAGCCAGGAGTGGATGGCATTTGCCAAAAAGCTTCAATATGGTGTTTCAGGGCCTGTAAGGAATAATGAACTACTGGGCCATAGGGAGCTCCTGAGAATGCACAGGTGAGACAGGAAGAATGTGGAAGGAGTGGGGCAGCTATGGCTTTTGGAAGGCAAAAGAGGTATATTCATCCTCAAGTGCCCTCTTCATTTGCAGGTACCTGAAGACACCCAAGAAGGGATAAGCTTGCTTGTGTGTGCAATGCAAATAATGCATCCAGTCACCCACAGGCTTTTGCATAACCTGAACGGCTTTTCAAAGACAGGCATTTGTAAATCTCACTGACTAGTTTATGAAAAGTTGTTTAAAATCATAACTCAGATGCAGTTAAATGGGCAATAACAGTCAAAGAATTCACATGGGACTTAAACATATATTATAATATTCATTCAAATTTGGTGACCTTGCTGGAGGTATAATTTGGGGGATTGTTTTGTTTCTAGGGCCTTCTGCCACTAAGCACTCATCTATTTGGTACACAAGAAAAGAGTAACTGAAGAAAGGCAAAGTCTATGCTTTCAGTCAAATCCAAATCTCACTGGACAGATTTCATTGCTAATGGGAGCCAGCATACATAGTTCTCCGATAAAATATTAAAAATTTATTAAAAGCATCTCCTCAGAGTTGAAAGCAGAAAATATTTAATCAATCCTGACAATCAAAGGATGATCTAGTGGAAACTTACACACGATTCATTCCAGCAAAGAAAAGATGGGTGGGCGAATCCTCTTAACTTGCACTGATTTATTTCATATGTTTTTCTATGTGCACGGCTCTGTTCAGGTTTCTCATTGTACCTGCTGACACACTGGTACACTGATAGTCCCAAATTATTTTCTTTATTCTCCTCTGCTAGAGGTTCTGATAAAAAAGCAAACCCAGGAAGTGCAAATGAACATGCCAGTATTTCACACACACTTGTGTCCCAGATTTGGATGAAAAAATGAAATCACACAGCTTTGGGGAAGTGGGAAGGGGAATGAAAATAAACAGTTAAAGTAGGTATGAAAATGCTGGAATATTCAATTTGAACATTTCAATGTAAATCTACTCTTCCTCATTTCTGAGACACATTAAGTGTGAGAGTACTTCAGGAATTTTCCAGGGCTTCTCAGTTCCCACATCATCCTGTGTTTCATATGTTTATACACAGGAGGTTAAAATACATCCAAAGTACCACAGAAGCCAGGTGTAAGTTTGTCCAAGCCTTTGCTAGACATCTGAAAAGTACTCCTCTGATCATTTAACATTTTACTCAGTACCTGGCAGTGTCCACGTGTTTTCTTTCAGGTTTTCTTCTCCTAGGAGTTTTTTTTTTCTCCTGTTGTTTCCTGATCAACTTTCCCTGTCTTTCCCATTATTATTCCACCCAAAGTATCCTGTTTGCCACCTGAAGAGGTGAGCCTATTGCCACCCTATGAACTGTATGTTTGAAAGGACAAAATAAATGGCAACGATGGAATGACCTGGGTCTACAGGACATTATGGAGACTCCCACCAAGTCTTTCCTTACTGTGCACTTGTAGAGTTGCTCAAGGCAGCTCTGATCACATCAGTTCCCACTGCCATTTGTGTTCCAGCCATCCTACACAGAGACAGGCAGCATAAAGGTTGTCTCTTAGGCCTTCAATTCACCCGTCGTCCATGAAACACTGTCACCCTCAAATCCCCTGGTGAGAGAATTGCTCATGGAGAAGCTCTACTGAGATGAACTCTGTGATGTCTCTGTAGTATATTCACATACTGCAGCATCAGCCTGGCTGCTGCTGAACTATACCTTTCTATAGTACAGGAGCCTGTCCCATTCATGGTTAATAGTCCCAAAGGTATTTAAGTCACTTTCATTTCCACTTATGATAAAATACTAAAGTAATGATAACTCATATAATAAACCCAAAATCACTATTTAAAAATATGTAATGTATATGCATGGATTTTCAATGGATCTGGAAAATTAGCAGTGCAATCTCCTTGACTTTCTGAGACAGTTTGGTTCCTGAGAATATAATTCCAAATCATTAACCTCAACTTCATAAGTGCTATGAAATTCAACAGGATTAAGTCTTAAATAAAAATCAAAAAACCTATTTCACATATTGCTTATAGAGAGATGTATATAATTTAGTCTGAGAAAGAGCTTTAAGGTACAGTTATAAAAATTCTGGGGGTGTGTGAATGTTCATAAAGAAAAAAAATCTAAATTAGAAAAAAATTAAATTATATATTCAGAGGAAAAAATTCACATGTAATGATGAAAAGCCCTACAAAATTCTGCACATGGGAATAATCATGGTGACAGGGGAAGTAGGAGGGTATTATTTGAGAAATAGTATGCTAATGGTAGTTAAAGTCCCATTGAAGACATGATGCATCAAACAGCATACTAAAGGTTTTATGTTCAATCACCATACCTCAACTTTGTTATTCGCTGGCTTATGAATGACTAAATAGGCAACCTTAACATCTTATAGAACTACTCTAATGCTGTTTTGAAAGGCTATTTATAATAGACTTGGCACTGTCATGCAACAATCTACTAATGTTGTGTGTTAGCCTGTTTACAGAGATGTTTTTTGTATGACTACACTGGCCTAGCTCACCAAGCATCAGCCTGGAAAAAACCCTAATACTTACAAATCTTTAGGAGGTTTAGCCAGAACTGATAGCTTTGATGATGGTTCCATCTCTGGCTCAGTCTGAGAGCAATCAAGGACCCGCAGCCATCCAAGGACAGAAGAACAAAGGATGCTAGCAACATTTCATGAGTTCTTCCAGAGAGAGTGAGCTGTTGCTTGGGAGAAACAACAGGGGAACAGAAAATCTTTGCCACATCTCAGTTTCAGCCTGCTAGCCTAACAGGCTTGGTGTGACTGAAGGGGTCTAGGTAAGTCAGACAGGTGGAAAATCCACTGTTTTATTTTAATTTCCTTAGGCTACTACCTTTGTGTCTTCTACTAAACAGCTAATAGTGAAGCTTTCCTTAAACAGATTCTGTGTCACAAAGTCCTGTTGCAGAATGGCAACCTGCTCCACCATCCCACATGCCACAGCAGCAGGTTGGACTCACAGGAGCAAGAATGATGTTTTAAGATCAGAGTGAATGCAATTACATTGTAAAAGCAAAGAGTCACATAAAACCTGAGTGGGTTATAAAGTAGCTGCTGTATATTTTATTTTCTCCTGCTTCTAACCCAGACTCTCTCATCTTACTGAAATAAAGCTGTGCAATGGGATGCACTTGTAAAAGAGCAAGTTTTAGTCAGAAAATCTGTGTCTGCACTTCATTGCTGAAACCTGAGCATGTTTGCCTCACTGACTACCTTGCTGAGAATATAAATCACAGAATAGAAGTGGCATATGTTGAGGTTCACATATATAACTCATTTCGTGGCCACAAGTATGTGGGCATATATTTGGCAGGTGCAAATTGACAGACTCTAAAAACTGTGGGCCCATTTATTTATCAGCTTCCATGCCATGCATGGGCTACTTGGGAGCTGCCTCCTGCCCAGCCCACTTGCAGCTCAGCTGAGGTGCATCACATCTTTTGTCTCCCTTCCTGTGCAGAAGGCACAAGATTGCAACACCTCAACAGAGAGCTGGAGCTGACCGTTTTTCCAAAAACAGACCTCCCAGACACAGTCCTGTTTTCAGAAAATGTCTTTTTTTTTTCCTCCTCTTGCACACAGACAGCTATAGGTAAGTAATGAAAGAGCCTTGGCAGGACACACAGATAATTAAATATTTCATCATTCTTCTGATTTCAAAGCTCAAAACAAGAAGAGGTTACAGAGGGTTTTATGTAAAATACTTCAGATGGAGTCTAGCTGTATAAGAAAATACTGGGATGGATCCAGATACAGATGTGCTATCTACCCAGAAACTATTTGGCAAGTCAGTGAACTGTGATATTGTAAGAAAGTCTGGGCTTCAGTACAAGTTCTCAAAAGAGTGCCTGTTGGCTGAGCTATCATAGTAAAGCTGTTTATTGGCAGAGAAGTTATATGGGAAGCTGAAACGAAGACCCTGCTTCTTTTCCCACTGTGATTTTTTTTCTCACCACAATTAATTTATTATAGGTGGTTCAGTCCAGACCTTCTGCATAGTGGTTGAGGGACAAAGTCTAGACATAATTTATTGGCCAGTGCCTGGTGAAAACAGAGTTGCAGAATGCACGTTTTCCCTCTCTTTCTCTTTTTTCTTCTGCCAGACACATCAAGTGTGCTGTATGCTAATTATCTGGTATGTGAGACCTAAAGGACCAAGGGAGGTTTTCCTTTGCTAGAGCTGTCCTCCGTCATATCACAATATTTTTTCATCATGTTAAACAGTAAATATCAAACTAAACAATAACAGCAGTAAAACTTTGTTTACTTGGCATGTTTTTATCTGCCTTTCACATGAGCCCGTAAAAACAAGCTGAGGTTTTCATCAGGTCCCTCCATTTCACAATTCCTGTTAGCTGGCTAGATGCTTTTTATAACCACTATACACATTGAAAAAGTGCAGAGCAGTTATATCCAAGATCACAAGACACCAATGGCAAATTCAAGAACAGAAACCCGAAAATCTACCTCTGTTATACAGGGGAAAATGTGGCATTGCAGAGGAATATCAGAGTAGTGAAAAGCATGTGGTACAGAAACAAGGAACAGCAGAAGCTTGTCAGGTGGAAGGTCCATTTGCCATCTTCAGAATGGCTTACAAATATTGATTTGTCAATTTGCTAAACAATCTTGAAAAGAAGGCCTAGTACAGGTTTGTGCTAAATGGGAAGACAGCTGGGATGGAGAGTCTGCTCTGGATATGCCAGTAAAATCAGCGGCAGATGAAATTAGAACTAAGCTTTACTGCATCCAGGGACATACTGCAGCAGATGAGATAATTCTGCTTGCTGTGGGGACAGAAAGGCCCTCTGGGATTCTGAAGCCTTTTCCCCCCCACCTGCCACCAACATAGAGGTCCATGACAGGTCCTGATTCACTCTGGGCTCTAGGGATATGGCAGAGATCAACAGGATGGGCCCCATAGCCTGATTCCAGTCTGGAAGTGAATTCAAAATCATTCCCTGGAATGCATCTGCCTGGTTAGTCCACAGGCAACACAGCTCTGAGTCAGAGCAGTGATGTCTGCTGCTTTTACTCCTAGGCCAAGCAGGCACTGAGGCTCTCAATGCAAGTGTGCAGGGAGCATAGGGGTTAACTCTGATGCTCCACCAAACCTCAATCTCACCAGTGGTGATGGTGCTTGAGAAAGGAAGGGCCCTGTTTGACCTCCAGGATGTGGTGGGTTTGCATGCCTGCCAGTCAGGAAAAGTCTGTTCCTTTGTGAAATGGCTGTGTGTGATGTACAAGCTACTGCAAAGTGGTAAAGATTGCTGTTATCAGGCTGGTTCATGGTATGGGCAAACAATTTCACTTTAAATAAGAGTAAGAAGGACCCATGCTGCTCCCACTTCATGACAAGAACACTTTCAAAGGCTCCCAGCTCAGTTTTCCCCCAGGACTGACATTGGCACCTTGTCCCTCTCTCCCATCCACCTGCTCCAAGCTTCTCTCACCTGTTCAACAGCTCTGCCAATAGGTCCAAGCTCCTATTGCATACCTCCTGCCCAGCCACTGGCAGGGAGCCATCCTTCTCTGCCTTTTCAGTCCTCATTCTCATCTCAAGTGGGATCACTGCACTGGAAAAAAATACTATGGGGCCACTTTCAGCTGTTTTTAATTCTCACCCATGCAGAAATTCAGCATTAATTTGGTGTAAGAATCACTTGAGCAATATCTTGTGTGGCAGTAATCTAGGATTTTTCATGTGGTTCTTTGACAAATTTGATGCTGAGATGTCATTAGCATGTTTGTGAATAAAAATCAGGTGATTTTTTAAAAGCCATCTATCTGGGAGCAGAATAGAGACCTTTATAAAAATATGCACTCAAGTCTGAATGGTGATACTGAAAACAGTAAAAGTAGCTATTCCAAATACAACAAAAGAATTTTTCCTAGCAAACTTTCATAAGGATCTATAATACTAATACATAGTAGATATAGTAAAAGATGACCTTAAGGAAATAAGAGTGAAGAATTGTAAATCTACACCACAGATGATATTCCCCCAACACTCAAGGGCTCATTCAGATTATTAACCTTTTTGCAGCTGCCTGATCACCTCACGCCTAACTCTTTCATGTAGGATACAGAGAGAGAAAAGTGGGTTGCAAAAAGCATGGGAAAGAAAAACCCTGGAATTAAGGTGATCCAGAAGTAGATAAGGAATTTAGCAGAGATTGAGTTTTCTAAATTATTCATGATAATTAAGAACAAAGGCTGTGGATAATTGGGAAAAATATCTGACTCAACAAGCAACAAATGGTAGGTGAAATTTAGTCTAGAAAATATAAAGTGAAACATATATAAAAAGTAATAATTATTACAATGAAAAGGAAGGGTATTGGGGTTATCATAGCTGGCTTATGAAAACATCAGATCATTTCTCATTAGCAGTCAAAAGGCCTCAGTGTTTTAGCAGAGAAAAACCAAAATGGACAACATCATTATGCTGCTGTAGAAGCCCTTTGTCTGCCCAAAACCAGGAATACTGTATGACCTGTCTGTATCCTTGGCTTTGTAGCTGATTTCATGCTAATCAACCCAGCCTCACAGAACAATCCTCTGTAATTCAGAGGGCTTCTCTGCTCATGTGCTACCTGAAGTTCCTAGCTGAGCTCCAGAATTATGAAAATTGCATCCAGTTTCCTCAAAGTTTAATTAACACATGCTTCTTCAACAAATGTTTCTTTTCTCTTTCAAAGACAAGTCTCTGAAAGCTGAAAAGGATTTAGATCTTTGGACAGGATTTCAGATCTATTTATTTCTTCACTCTACCCATTATAGTAATATGTACTTCACATTTATACTGAAGGAATGAAATATCATTTTTAGCAATATTTTTTTACAATTGTTATTGTTATATCTATGTCAGCAAACTTAAAGTTGCTTGCAATTTTCCATTTCTAGCTTTCATATCTTCATCACCGCTACCAAACACCATAAACTGACTTATAATTAATAAGCAGGCATGGCTATTTTTCCTAGTCACTCATACTTTCTTTTGGGTGATGAAATCTTTTGTGATTTCAGACTTCTGTGTTCAGTGAAAAACACCTGCCCAGTCACCAGGTTCAGAAGGTTCATGAAATGTTCTCCATATCACTTGATTTCAATTGATCTAGCACAACACCAAGTACTTTCATACTGATCACTGGAAATAATGAAGACATACTTAACAAGAGATTCTTTTAGACATTCCACCATGGGCCTTTATGTTTTCAGGAAAGCTTGGTCCTGCCCAGCTTTAGGGATACCTAAGAGATGCATTCTTATGTTTCCAGTCCTGCTGAGAGCTCTCCAAAATACCCAAATAGACCTTCTGTAATCCAAAAGGGTAATCATCTGATTGTGATGAGCAATCTTAACTAAGGTACCAGGAGAAATTTTACCAAAGACTTTTGGAAAAACAGAGGCTTTGGCAATTTGCCGCACACATTCTAAAGGGACTTCATTACATGATTTTATAATTAAGGAGAAAACATCAAAACATATTGTCACATTCAAGTAAAAAACAATGGCTTGTATTGAAAAGCATCTGTTTCAATTTAACTGCAGATGTGAACTCTTAATACAAACCATGAATATTATCATTGGTGTTTTTGTTTTAGCTCACTTTGTACCACAGAAAACTTAAATGATTCAGGCATCTTTTAATTAAGTTGATCCTAATCCAATTAGGCAGAAAAATTCTGATATGGTAAAGAAATGATTATACTTTATAGGCCTTTCAAGTACAAAAATCTCCTAATTTCTCTTGAAACACAGGCATTTTTTATATGTGCAGTATATAAGCTGTATGACTGCTGTAGACATTTTGGGTTGATTCATCTCTTACAAATACCCATTCTGTATCTCTCTTGTTTCTGGAGTTATTTCATATGCAATCCACCATCAAAACTGTAGCAGAGCATTTGATGTTCCCCCATCAGCAATTTGCAAGAAAACAAGGAAAAACACTCTAGTTCTTCACTAATGCCAAAGTCCATGGTCAATGGAAAAGAGAAAACACATGCAAGAAAGACAATATCAGTCACCAATGAGAAGTATGGACAAGTTCACAAGGGCACAGAGAATGTAGCAAAAGGGCAAAATTCAGTTGACCAGGTGCTTTTACTGGCCTGTGACAAATCTGCAAAGTAGCTTGAGAGAACTTAAGGAGAAAATATGTTTTATTGGATCAATAGGACTTCATGCAGTAGTGCCTGTGCATGGAAAATTGTCTATCTGGGGCACTGCTTTTTCTCCTGTGTGATGTTTCTAAAACAGTACTATTTTTACATACTCCAAAGTCCCAGAAAAATGCTCAGAAGAATAAAAGCACATTAAAGGGTATTCAACTGCAAAGATACATCAGCTATCTGCAAGGTAGGTTTCCTCTTGATGGACTTCTTGTCAATACGATAGAAAAAATAAAACAGGTTGGGTGTGTATCTGCAAAATCTTTTAATTAGTTCTCAAAATTAGGTGAATAGGATTTTCCTAGGAAATAATACATTTTTAATTAATGCTATTAATTAGCATTTATTTAATAAAATCTTTTTTTCCCTAATTTTTTTTCCTAAATCAAATAGAATTCAAGTGGGTTTTTTCTTTTCCTTCCAACAGAAAAGTAAGCGTTCATATTTTTGAAAAAAGTTAATGTTTTTAAAATAGTATTTATAAGGTGATGTGTTTAGCTTGTAGATATTTCTAAGTTATTTCTGCTGAAGGCAGCATAGAAAATGATAGACAAAAGATAACCTAATTACTGCTGTCACAACAACTGTGTATTAACACAGCTATTAACTGAAGCATTTTTAACAGCAATTTCCTGCTAATTTATTCCAGGTTGAGGTGGTAGCTTGTAAAATGCTGAAATGTAGGCAACATCTGACAAGATTTCATAAACTATAACACTTTGCGCGTTGGAAGGTGGATTGCTTGGTTCATCACTGACAGAGTAGAAATTGTTTCCCTCTGCATTTCAAATGGCAGGACTAGGATGCAAACAAAAATGTTGTTGATCTGAGGCTTCCAGAAGCTTACTGTGAGAATTTTTCTAGGTGTTATATAGTGAAATAATTTCTGCTGATCTCTGCATTTTTAAAGTTCATATCATCACATTGCTTGTCTGCAGCCAAAATAAAAAGCCCAGACATAATGAGATGAGTTTCTAAAGGACTGTGTTAAAAATTTACATTTTTTGAGCAAAAAAGGTTTTTTCCACATGCAAAAATGCTTAAACAAAAATTTAATGACTGGATCCAGAAAGTTGCCTTTAGGCCACAGAAAATTACTTTAATCTGTGAACGTGATTTGCATCCATCAGAAGACAAAGCTCCTCAGTCAACAGTATAGTTTGCTTAAAATGTGGCTTTATATTTGTTCTGCTTTGAAGGTGCTGATCTCTGTCCTGAAAGGCAAAATTATAACCTCTCTTTCTGCTTAAAGAGATGCTGGCTGAACAAAGGTGTTTATTGGTGGAACATTCATTCATTTAACAACATCTTCAGCAGCCGCACTATATCCATGTGGCAAAGTGAGTCTGCAAATACCAAAAGCACAAATTTAAATCACTTTTACCAGTATGATCTGAAATGCTTCACAGAGATAATTGTGGGAAAGGAAGTGCAGATTCAAAAATTTTAAAAATCAAGGGTTTAATAATTCTGTTTAACAGTACTGTACAGAGTGTCAGAAGTTGCCATGATGAGTGCAAGGCAATTGATGCCAGATGTCTTTCAGGGATGTAGTGATCAGTACAAACTCAGCCAGCTTGAAGCTCCAGAATGGGTGGTAAGGAATGAAGAAATCCAAGGTATTCAGTTGGCCTGGTTATCTAAAACTATGCACAGGCATTCTTAAGCTTTTCAGAATCTAGTGCAAATAACATCATTCATTCAAAAATATGGTTTTAATGTAAAATATGCACTGACCAAGCAGAATGAGCTCTTTAACTTACCAGACTTGTTCTAAACCCTTATTTTATTTATTTTTATGTCAGTATGCTAACAATTGCATGTTTAGGTAGGGCTACAGCTTTGAAAATTTCTACTGTTACTTAATAAGATTATAGGTTTCTTGATTTCATAAACTTAACAAGAAAAAAAAGTACCCCAAAAGGAAATTATGACTGTTCCCACCCTTTTCCTTAACATGTGGAATTTCCACCCTGCTCTGCCCCTCAACTGTGCCAAATGCTGAAATATCTGGTTTCATTGCTGAGGAAGAGGCTAGGGAGAAAAATGTGGCTTTGAAGAAGGAGAAATAATCTCTTGGAGTGGAGATGAAGTAGATTTTGACCACAGATGTTCCCACAGAGAGGTCTCTATCTTGCAGGGAAATTCAAGGACTGGATGGCAACAATGTGTGGGGTTTCAGCTGAGATGTTCATCAGAAGAAATATAGGGATAAAGGAATAGGAGTAAAAACAATTTCCTTGAACCCTCTGTTCTTTTCATGCCAATAATCACTTAAAGTTGAGGTGTTTATGCAGATTGATTACATTAAACAAGCAGCACTCAGCTTTGTATTGTCCATGAAACAGAGTTTATGATATGGGACAAACCCACCACAAATAGAGAGTTCTTCATGCAGGTAAAATTTGGTGGCACTGAATTGCTTTTTACTTGATCCTACTCAATGAAGTATGTGTATCTGTGATCCTAGTTAAGCTCATAATGAAATACCTTCCCAAACTAAGATGGGAATACTCAGTAAAGTTTTGTGCTTTGTATTTGTACTTTTTTGTATATGCTCATTACAACACTTCTTGTTATAACAACAGTGACAAAGGAGCTTCAAAGCAGTAATGGGAACACTTTAAAACTCACACTCACTAAATAAAGTGCACCAAGTGGAATGTTTGACACTAAAATCTTACCTAAGGTCACTTTCTGTTCCCAGTTAATGAAAAGTGGTCTTACATGATAAGATAAACCAGAAAACTGCTAAGTCTTCACACATGTAAAACCTCTTAGTCTCAATATGTGCTCCTCCAGAGGAGCTTTACTTCAGCAAAGACAGCAGCATTGAGCCTAACACCTTGGTCAGAATCTACAAAGGAAAAGAAAAGCTTTTTCCACTTTCAGTTTCTATCAGCTGCACTGGCAATAAATTCCCCATCATGAAGGGGATCCTATAATCCTACATAATAAATCTTTTTACAGAGTTTAATCTCCATCATGAAAATCATTCATATGCAAGGATTGACCTTCTGCCAGTCTTTAAAGAAATAAAAGTTATGTACTGTAAAATCAAGCTACCTCAAGCTAAAACTAGCAATAATTCTCTAGTTTTTATCTTTTTCTTCTGAAAACACATGATTATTGTCTGATGGGTCCTTTTGGCATTGTCAAATTAGCCTTCTTGTTCCTCTAGATGTCCTTACAGTGAATTAGAGCAAAACAACATGTTGAACTGGTTTGTTTGACTTCTTCTTAGCAATTGCATACTTAGTTCATTTGCAGCATAGCTCTAATGCTGAAAACACAAGGCTTTCCTAATGCAGAAATGACAGATTCCCATATTAAAATGGCTAAGGGGTTAAAACATGATGTTCCTCTGGCATCACCCACAAGTTAAGTTAGCATCAAAGCTAAAAAGCTCTCAGTCTGGTATATGGCTCCTCTAATGTGAGCGTCACATAGTTTAGAAAATGACAAAAGCTGGAAACATCTTTTCCCGTTTTCTTATTCATTAATATCTTTTCCCATTCTCTTATTCATTAAAAGATTGCAGAAAGAGTTGAAACCCTCATGTTCTCCAAAGTGCCTCCTCCAAGGAATGCCATAAAGAAAAACCACTGAAACACATGAATTTATTTTCTTCTTTTTATTTGTTCTTCCCAATACTATCATTTGATGTGTGTTATGACCTTCAAATTATAAGCTTCCAAGTAAAGGACCAAGAGCCATTTCATAGCACCAGCATTACAACATGCAGGAGGAAATCATTGGTAGGCATTTTACCTCATTAAATCTTGCCGTGGTCCCTCTACCTAAATCTTAATTCCTTTTTGATAACACAGTACTGATCCAAGAAAGCCAAGTACCTTGTACAAGTGTTAGTTCCAAACTAATGCTGAGTATGAGCCAGCAGTGCCCTGGCAGCCAGGAGGGCCAGCCCTGTCCTGGGGGCATCAGGCACAGCATGGCCAGATGGGCAAGGGAGGGGATTGTCCTGCTCTGCTCTGCTCTGCTCTGGGGCAGCCTCACCTCCAGTGCTGGGGGCAGTGCCACAGTGTAAGAAAGACAATAAACTCTTGGAGAGTGTCCCAAGGAGGTAAAGGGTCTGGAAGGGAAGCTGTATGAGGAGTGGCTGAGGTCACTTGGTGTATTCAGTCTGGAGATGGAACTGAGGGAAGACCTCGTTGTTGTTACAACATTCTTACAAGGGCAAGTAGAGGGGCAGATCACTCTGATAACTCATGACAGGACCTGAGGAAATGGCCTGAAGCTGAGTCGGGGTGGTTTAGGCTGGAAATTAGGAAAAAGGGTGGTTGGGTGCTGGAGCAGGGTCCTGATGGAGGTGGTCAGAGCACCAAGCCTGACAGAGTTCAAGAAGCATTTGGACAGTGCTCTCAGGCACTTGGTGTGATTCTTGTGATTGTCGGGCCAGGAGCTGGACTTGGCAATCCTGGTGAATTCCTTCCAGCTCATCTTGTTCTATCATACTATGAAAAATTGCATTATCATACTGATTCTCTCTTTCAGGTAAGGTCCATTCTCCTATCTGTGAAGCCTCTTAATAACTGGTAATTATTTAATGCCTCCATAAATATTAAGTATAAAAAATAAAAAATAATTATTTTTTTAAAATCAAAATAGCACTAAATACTCCTAAGTTCTCATCACTTCCTTGTCACACTCTACTCCATATAGTCATCACATTAAAACATACTTGAAAGATGTTAGCTTTGAGACCTCAGTGTTCTGAGTGTGCTTCTAAGCACCCTCTGCATTAAACACATCATCCCTACTGAACCAACAGCTCAGCTGGATCTGTGATCAAATAAGCAACTTCTAAGCAGCACCTGTTAGCCTGGAATGGGAATATTTGTACTGGTCTTTACACTACAGTTTTTCTAATATTAGTACTATAAGGCAATTTACTATGCAAATATCTGGTAGTCTATTACTCCAGGATTGATGCTCACAGCATCTCCTTTCTCCTGATGGGGGAATTCAGAATACAACAGGGTACACAGAGAAGGAAAGATAGGTACAATGTGCTCAAGTGTACTTTAAAAGGAAGTTTGATGAAAGTGCTCAGAAAAGGTCATAGCAACTGATATATGGCTGACTTGTGAATTTGAATTTGAGACACATTGCCTGGCAGCTGGGACATGTGTCACTTAGTTCCTGCTCAGAGTTGCTGGACTGGGGAAATTTACCTTGTAAGAAGGGATCAGAACATAAGCAGAATTCTCTCAACAGATGTAACCATCACTGATTAAACTAAAAGTTACTGGAGAACCATAATAAGATGACATTAAATAGTCATTGACTCATTTCCCAAAGAGGGATGAAAATTGAAAGGATTACCATATGCCATTAATTTTGACAATATCAGAAGGGCCTCATAAGAATGAAAAATTACTACCCTGGGTAATTTTTACAAATATTAAATCAGATTAATTCTGAATCTTGAGATTCAAACAAAAGAACAAAGTAATGTAGATTAAAATGTTATTTTCTTGAATTGAATTCTGAGAGCAGAGGAGACACAATTTGTTGTCACCCCCAGGAGGTAACTACCTGATTGAGACCATGAACATCAATATGTCAATAATTAGGGGAACCAACATTGACTTTGATTTACATATATGTAGACCAGCTTCTTGACTGGCATAATAATCAGAGATCAATATCTCTGTCCAAGTAAGTGCCTTCAAGCTGTATTGATTTATGGCCACTGGAGGCTGAGATGATGTAGGCAATAGGTATTTTTGGAAGGCATTATTTTGAAGAAACTATTATGATGAGGCCAAATTCTTCACCCCTTACTCAGATGCAAAGTCACTGTGGGACTGAGAGTAAGAAGAGAAAAAGCCCATAACCTCTTCTGGAGGTTATGTCTGAGAGCTGAACACAAATTCTGATGCAGCTTAGAAATAATCACATTTGAACTGCATAGGTACACATTTAAAATGCTGTGGGAGCGTCAATTTTAGAATCAGTGGGGTTTGAAACACAAGTACGCCTGAGCTGAGAAGATAAGAAACCAATCCAAGGCATAGATGCTAACATTGTTCTCCCTCTCTTACTCGACAGCTGCTTGTCGGAGGATCTGTCCTATGGAAAATATGACATAGGATGAAACATCTGTTAATGTATCACTGCTCCCACCCAGCTCCTTAAGAGCAAAAACTGTAGGCTTGTTACTATTTTGAGTAGTGCCCAGACACTTGTTCTGGTCATTGTAGCACAGGGATGACGATGTCTCGGCGCTGCCTGCCTGCCTGGGGCCAGAGTGGCAGTGCATCGTGGCCATCTCAGGCATTCGGGGAAGCACAAAGACAAGGTCTTAAAGTAGCATGTAATCCTAAAAAGTGCTATTCCAGAGGAATTCCATTCAGCAATACTTAGCATGAGGAGACCTAATTGTACCAGAAGCTAGTTTAGTTTGCAGTGTGCTCTAGTTAGAGAGATAATTACTAGCCCAGCTGCTTCTGTTACTTCTTCTCATCTTACTAGGCAGTCACTTCCCTGATCTCTTGCATGTTGACAGCATGGCATTCATACCTGCTGGAGACACTGAAAAAATATTCCTGGCACTAGGTTTGTTTCTTTACTGGAGAAACTGGGAGAGTTTCAGTAAGATAGATGCAATTAAGAAAAAAACAAGCACCATTCCTTTTCAGAGAGAAAAAGGGAATTAAAGAGACCAAATGATTGTGGGTTTTGACTTTGTCAATAGTCAGTTTCATAAACTCAATAAAATGTTCTCCCTTCTCCTTGATGCCTATGCCTATAATATATATATCCATGTTCAGAATATATATATATAGATAGATAGATACATATACTATATATATTATATATATTTTATATATATATATATATAAAATATATATTATATAATAGATATATCTTGCATCAGACTGAGAATGCAATGAGAAATGTGTATCAGTTCAACTGAGGATTATTTTTCTATTGACAGGAAAGGTACTTGGTTTCATTTCAAAATCCAATGCCCAGTAAATTCTCATTTGTCTGTTTTTTTTCCCCATCTGCAAATGCAGCAGTAGGTAAGTTTAACCACATTAGGAAATTTTAACTTTCAACCTGAAGATGAGAAGACAGTCTGTCTTAGATCCTGCCATGGGCTTCTATCTCAAGCTGACACGTTTATTCTTGGCCTTTTACACCATGCTTGCGAATACTATGAGGGAGCTGAGTTATAAATGTTAGTTTTGATGGAATATGGCACTGTAAAAAAACATGCCAATACACTCTGTAAGTTTGTCATCCTCTTTCATCCTCTCACCTCTCATCCTCTCCACCTGATAATCCTTGGCACTTGCTGCCAGCAAGTCCATAGAATAGAAAGGGCATCAGACAGGCATGTATGAAAATGGCCCATGAATGCTATCTAATAAGAAGAGAATTCAGAAATCATAACATCATGAGAGAAAAAAAAAAAAGTAAAAAACTCTGAAAAAAAAAGAACAGTTGATGTCCACTGCAAAATCTTGTGGTGCCCAAAACTTGTACCTTTCTTTAAAGAAGAGACCACATATTAACAAGAGAGAATCACACAAAATATTCATCATCATCATCATCATCATCATATTGGGCAGTGACAGATTCCTTTTAAAGAGCAGTATTCATTGTGCTACTCCCACACTAAAATGGGCGTAGAGGCAAATCTCATACAATGACGAAGGTGGAAAAAACATAGTAAATCTGCATTTCAGTGCCTTTTGTTTTTACTGCTTTGGATGTTGCCTTTTGCAGAGCCATAAAAGCATGGAAAAACCTACCAAACAAGCCAATGCTCTTCTTTAACCCTTTGGCAGTGGGCAAGGAGTGTCTGGAAATCTTGAATTTGAGCATCAAGGCTATCAAAGCAAAATAAACAAAAAAAACAGCTCACAACTCTCAAAGTCTGGCAAGAGAAGCAGAGAACATAAAAGCTGTGAAAATGAAGCTAGCTAGGCAAAAATACAGAAAAGGATTGGCACTAGAAAATATTAGCTCACTGACTGATTTTTGAGCAAATACAAAGTTGTTATTTTTTTTAAAAAGGATGCAATGTTTCTTTTTTGAAAAGGGGTATTTAAAGCAGAAATTGAAGAATTCAGCTGATTACTAAGTAAATAGCAATAAGCTAGTCTTCATGAGCTATTTTAATTGTCATGTTTCCCGATTCTAGTCAAAGAAACAGTTCCAAATAAAGTGATGTGACAAAGTGTTTCTGACTATTATAAGGTCACTTTCCCAAGCTTGAAAATCCAGGATTCAAATAGCTTAACTCCATGTTTTCAAGAAAAGAAGAGATAAAAGAAATCTGTATTTAGACATTGTTATGAATAAACACAAAATCAACCATTGAACTCCTTTTGGCTGTGACGTAAAATCATAAAAATGGTCCAATTATTTGAATGGAATCAATATAAATATATCAAATAAAATTAGCAGACATTTTGGTGTGATACTGCTTATATTTACATATTCACAGTATCGTTAAGTGTAGGCACAAACTTTTACATGTGCATGGGTATATGTGCATGTTTGTGTATAGATCAGTTTCTTGATTTTAGCAAGATATTTTGCATGTCCTGTATTGCCATAGAATCTTAGAATGGTTTGGATTGGAAGGAACCATAGAGATCATCTATCTCCAACATCCCTTCCTTGGGCTGAGGCACCTTTCACTTGACTAGATGCTCAAAGTCCAATCTCACCTGGGCCTGTACACTTCCATGGATGGGACATCCAAAACTTCTCTCATCCTTTCCCTGTGGTTTTCATTCTAGGAATTTTTCTCCTCATCTCCCTTAGGTTGATGGGAGCTGATTCAAGATTATCATAGCTGCTGGACATGCAGCATTCAAAACAGCAAGCACTCAGTGCATGGGCAGTTTGCATTGCACCTCCAAGCTTGGCTGTATCCTTAGCAGGAAAACTCTGGCTATGCACATGGTACTTTGGGAGCCTCAGTGCTCCAAAAGGCACCTCTGCCCTCTTTACTTCATTTGGAGCACACAAGTACAAATTGCAGGAAAAGGGGTTGACTTTGCTAAACAGGTAACTGCCCAGAAGGAAGAGGTTTGCTAGAAAAAAAGATTGAAGCTTAGGTAAGGCACCCACCTGCTGCACTGCTGCCCTCATTTCTGAGCTAGCACACACCCAGTGCTAGCTTGGTCTTCCGTCCACAACTTCTCCAGCTGTCACCCTGGGTGAAAGGGGATGCAATTGCTGCCCTTCAGATCAACCTCATCCCTTTCTAAGTGCCTCTGGTGAGCTCAGAAAGACTCCATGATCTGTGGGCCCTTGGCAGATGGCTGTGTCCAGGACCTCTTGGTCTATCCCTGCACTGCTGATGGACACAGTGGGCAATGAAGAGAGCAAGTGACAGCACCCACAGTTCCTGTGGAGGAGCTTTGTGGCACAGAGGGCACTGGGTCACTACCAAAGGACTGGGTCATTACCAAAGGACTCCCTCAGGCTGGGGAGCTTTTCCAAATCAAGGTGTCAAAATCCACCTTCAGGATAAAATTAAGTAGTTCAAAACAGTTAAAACTGCAATTCACTGTTTGTGAAATGAGGATAGCAAGTGCATAATTATTTGAAAGGGCTGCTATGAGATTTAACACATGAAGATTTGAGAGGAGGTCAGATATGAAGACAGAAATCCCCAAACAGGAACTAGTTTCATAAGAATGCTGAAGTAAAATTTCTAATGCTCATAGAAATGATGATCTTCCAGATCTTCTTTCAATAGCTTTTTCTGTCCAGTGGAAAAAAAGGTTTGATCATAATTCCTGATGTAGCATTTCTTCCTTTTTCCCAGGCATAAGAGTAGGAATGTTTAGTTCTGTGTTTTATGTATGTGTTACTAAAAACAGAAGAAAACAGGTTACAGAAACTGTGACTAGAAGACCTGCAGGTGTGTGCCCTATGATCAGAGACAGAGCAGATGAGAGGTCAGGAAATTGCTGGCTTCAAATTTGAAGAGGTTTTATAATAAATTCAAGCTAAAATTAAACCATCTCTTCTCCTGGAAAAAAAAAATCAGAAGTATTTTTTAAACCTGCAAATCAACTGATTGTATATGTTACCTAGCTTGATTTTTTGTATATGTTACCTATATGATTCCTCCTTGAAATTATATTTCCATTAAAGAATATACAATTACCATGTGCTTTTTAATTCTTTTACATTTCTGTCACGATGACTACTGCAGTTGCTGTTGATACTGAAAGACTAAATAGGAGGCACAATACTCTTTAAAGGATGTGTACAAAATTCAGATATAACTGTCATAAAAATGTTTCCAATCCAGCAAGAAAACAAAGAACTTGATGGTGTCAGGAAAGCTAAACCTCAAATGCAGTTGAGACTGGTAATGGATGACAAAACTTTTTTTAAGAAACATGGTTTAATGATTGGGTGCCGCATCTAGTGGTTAGTGGATTGCATTCAGCTTGGAGACCAGCAGAAGTGAAGTAATGCAGGGAGCAATCCCAGGATCTGTACTGTTTAATCAACAACCTGAGGGAGGCATCAAGAACATCATGCTTACGGCCCAGACAAGTTCATGAACATCAGCACTGAGCCTTCCCTTTAAACAGGATGGTACATATTTTCAAGGCACCTGACCTTGAAAGAGCGGTCCTTCCGTGTTTCAAGTTCTTTGTCCTGAGCCTCATACCAACATCTTCCCAGCCTGATCCAACCCTTATCCTCTCTTCAACCTGTCCCAGTCTTCTCTGTTCCCCATGTCATCTTCTCTGCTTTTTGTGGAAGGGGCTAACAGCAGGCCTGTTAGCTAAAGGAGTGAGAAGAAGCTGAGAAGTAAGAAGAAGCTGATAAGGAGCTCTTTCTAAGGCTGTAACCAAGGAGACTGAGAGAAGAAAGATAAGAGAACTTTGCAGCTGGATGAAGCATTTTTAGAAAGTTAGTTGAAGTCACTATAACTTCTCACCCATAGTATTATGTTGACTTATTTTAGCCGATAGTAAAGGTAGAAGAAGCATAAACAATTAGAAAGTGTATAAAAGTCAACCATGTTCAATAATAAAGAGTTGCCAACTGAGACTACTTGTGGTCTCTGCTTTTTGTCATGACCACCTCAACAGCAACAGCTTTTGAGTTCTTTTCCCCTGGTCCCAACTCACCTCTTGTCACTGTTCCAGCAAGGCTGTCCCTCAAACATCTATATTTGCTGCTCTCTCTAAGTTTTGGAGCTACAGCCAGGAGAGCATTGAGAGGACAAGACAGGGCAGGTTCTGGGTTTACCTTCTTGCCCCCTGGAAAGCACAATAATTTGTCCCAGGGGCAGCCCCACACAGATGCTGCAGTTTCAGCCTGGCCCACACTTGATGTGTACGGAGCCCTCAGAGATGTTTGGGCTGATCATGGAAATGGGGTTTCTCAGAGGCTCTAACTTTGGTTTTCTCAAGGATAGCAATAGTCACTCATTTTTAATCTCACTTTCAAAGCTTCACAGATAAAACAATTTGGCCAAAACTTAGATCACAGTAGACCTACTTAATGAAAAGGCTGCATAATATTTTATCTTTATTAGGCGAACACTAAGACATCCCTGATATCACTTTTTGAGCAACTTTAACTTGAAACAGGAAAAGAAACTTAAAGTAACAGCCAAGGTGGAAATTAATCTATTTTATCAGTTTACAGCCAATGGCTACTGAAGAGGATGGTGGCAATGGAAAGCAGACTTGACTCTAGCTGTCATTTCCACTTCTTACTAAGCCAAAGATACAACCAGTTCAGTGACCTCTGAACACAATATTCCTCTTAAAGAAAGCTTATTTGGACAGAAAGCACACCTCTTCTTCCCTAATAGAGGATAACACAGAGTGGTGCAGTAATGCAGCACAAAGACAATTGATAGTTCTTAAAAATAAATTGAGCAGGTGATCCTAAATATCAGTGGCACAGTCAAATGATCTCCAGGAGCAAGAGAGCAATATGTTCTTTCTCTACCTATTAAATGAAAAGTAATGGAAAAAGGGCTGTACTCTCAAATCTAGATACAATTTGTGCATACATCCATCTTAATCTAAGAACAAATTGTGCTTATTAAGGCTATCCAGTGATGTTACCATATTCCACCAGTTTTCAAGGCCAGCCTTTCAAGAGAATTCCTAGAAAAACGTATAATTTTTATTAAGATTTGAGATTTGTTCATTTAGCATCAATGAAGTATGAAATATACTGTCTGCTAAACCTGCCAGTCTAGGCAGATTTCCAGATTATTCTGCTTTAGTACTCTTTTCTATTTAGTGGTGTTATGAAATAAAAATAACATTGGGGATTTCGTTTTGTTTTACTTATTTTTCCTAGCATATGCTTTGTTTTTAATGTTCTTGCTTAGTATCATACTCTCCAGAGGATCCAGAAGTAACACAGCCAAAGGCAGCTGAAATTATCCAATACACAGTATGTGGGAAAACACAGTAGTATGAATCTTTTCTTTTACTTTCTATATTTTGCATCGTTATTCAAGCTCATGTGCAAATAATGACACTCAGAATCCTATTACTTGTTTGTGCCTTTAATTCAGGAAGTGAGATAAATAAGTGGTATCAGCTGGGCCAGCAATTAACTTTGCATTGAATTGCAGTTTCAAAAATAGAGCCGAAGTTGACTGTCTTAAAAAGGCTGCTCCCAGAATATCACTGTACCATGTGCACTGCTAAATGTATTGGTGAAATACATGCAGCCAATGAACATTTCCTAATATGCATAGGATATTATTGTGGAGTGGACGCATACTGATTATTATGGAAGAGCATTCAGAAAGGCAGGAGGGGACTCAGGGGCTTGCAACACAAGTGGCTGTCCAACACCTTCAGTCTCTGGTCGTGTCTGCATGGCAGCCTGTGGTGCTGTGCATAAACACACAGGCTTGCTGAGCATGAAAAGGTTTTTCCACAGTCAAACTGGGGCAGAAAGACCACAACCCACTCCAGTTCTAGAAAGGAAAATACATCCAAATATATATTTCAGTTGACCCTGCTCTGAACAAATGGTTTGGACTAGACGATCTCCAGAGGTGCCTTCATACTTCAGGTATTCTATTGATAGCTGGCATGGGGCAAATGTCAATGCTATCCATCTCCTCATTAAAATTCCAAGACATCACTGCTTCAAAAAACCTCAGCCTGAGTAACTGGAAGAGGAGCTGGGGAGAAGATAGATTTAAGTGGAATGCCTGAATAGAGGGATCAACAAAACAAAACCAAACAAAACCAAACAAAAAAGGAAAGAAATTTGAAATAGAAGAGCCAGATAGTGGCACAGGCAGCTGTTCTAGAAGAAAGCTAAACCCCTTTTTAGCAGTCACGCTTTCTCTGAGAGAACTGGAAAAAAACAGTCATTGTGAATAAAGTATCTGAAGGCATCAGCTGTTTTTTCTGTCAGTGAATCACTGACAAGCATCTACTTAATTGTGAGAATTTGCCATTAATTGTTCCATAATTTATGCAAATCTATTTTCATCCCCACAGAAATCTATTTTCATACCCACAGAATACTAGCTATTAGTTATTTATGATAGTTATTAGTCAGCTAGCTCTGGGTCATGACTAAAACTCTTTAAGCAGGAGAAAACAAACAATTTAGGAATAATAGGCATTAGATATTATTTCTTTCCATATGGTACTATACCTATTTATAGGTGAATACATAGTGAAAGTCATCAGTCACTGAATAGATATGACCAAAAATTTAAAAAAATAGCTAATAGCAAATAGAGAAGGTTTCCATGTAGCAAAGAAGAATTATAGCTTATTCCAGGACAGACATTCTAGACTGGTGTAAAATCAACGTCATTCCAGTGACAACAACGGGGTCACTAGGAGTTTCATTGATTTATACAACACATAAGTCTGGACTTTATTTCTTCTTTCTTGTTTTCTTCCCATTGTTCTACTTGCTTCATTACAGAGGATGATTAGAAAGAGAGACTTAGGAAGAACACAGTAGCAGGCACCTGGAGAGATGAGATCCAAATTGACTAAGGCATGAACAGGTATTTGCAGATATGTCGAGGAAAGAGAAGTCAGGTTCTGGCAATGTTTCTGTGACTGTGACATGAAGTTAGAGATGATGGAGATGAAGGACAGAAAAGAATGTCTGGAGTCAGGAACATCTCCATTATGCAGTAATTTGACACTAACTTTCTATTGCTGAAAAAATAATTTTAAAAAATCTTTAAAAACTTATTTAAGGAAAAGGTTAGAGAAATAGACTCATCGAAATATTTTACCCAGAGCAGATTTAAAGTTTTCTTCACCAGATTTACTCTGGTGTTGATTTTGGCTAATATTTTTTTTATATTATTTTTGATCATGAATTAGGTATATGACTGCCTTTTTTTACCACTGCCAGACTTTATTACCACAAAAGAAAAAACAAAAATAAGTATTTTTCTAGAAGTATTGGATGGCTAGGACATGTGAAACCCTTTAACCCTTTCCTGGATTTTCCCCGTTCAGAAGAACCATGCAATGAGAAGAAGCAAGCTTGCCTGAATCTGGAAACAAAAGGATATTGTCTACTTTTATGTACCAGTGACAGACCCAAAGGATCACAACACTTGCTTCACCCACCAACTCTGCCTATGGACAGATGTGCACCAGTATATTCATACACACATGTTTTTTTTCTTCCCACTAGACAAATCTGAAACAAGGAAAGGCTTGGTTTGATTTGTAAAATTCTTCAAACCACGAATTTACAGAAAACACATGATAAAGAAGAAAAGCAAAAATTTCAGGGAAAAAAAAAACACTTCAAACCCAGTTGTTTATGTTAAAAAACCCACCAAAAAGCCATGTTCAGGAACCCACTGTTTAATAAATTGATACTAGACACATATACAATTTTACTGTCTGAACTAAATTCAACGTACACCAAAGCTAATGAGCAGTAATTTACATTGACAGTTTTCAAAACAGGTCATTTTCTCTGATCCAATATAAAATTTTCAAGAATACACCACAGCTGTTTTTAAACCTATACTGGAAGTTCCTGATGAGGGAAAAAGAAATAGGAACAGATAAAAATTACTGTAAATAGGGAAAGGCCTGGTCCCATCCAGTTTTTTTTCTTCTGCTTCTCCCTGTGACTTTATACTCCATATTAAAGGAAGGAATGAGGCATAGCACAAGTCTGAATTCCACACATCAGGAGAACTGCTGGAGCTTGGGCTTTGCTGGACAGTAAAAATAAAGAGCAAGAGAAAATCTGGATAGAGCAAGCAAAACACTCAGAAACAAAACCAGTAGCCAGTTCAGCATGGAATAGAGACGAAATATGAAAAATTTTTCTTTTGCATGGCCCAAAGGAGCTAAACTAGGACATGCTTTAAGTAAACCAGGCACAAATTCATCCCTGATGTAGCCTGATAGGAACGGCTCTGCTCACAGGAGCAGTAACATCCTGATCTTCTCCCACTGAATTTTCACAGTTCCTCATGACTTAATGCGGGTTCAATTGCATGATAAACCTCCTTGCAAAGATACAGGGCTAAAGGCCAGCCAAGGCCCATGGAGGAGTGTGTCACTCCTGCCCTAATTAATTCAGGCAGAAGGAACATGATCAAAGAAGTGCTGACACTCAATCAAAAGTGAGACAATATGTTCATGAGTAATAAGCACTGTCACATTTTCAGGATGTGCCAACACTTCCACTGAAGTACGTACTGGAAAAGGGGGAGAAAGGCCAGAAAGGCAATTGCAAAACATATGTGACAGAGGCTCAACAAAAATAAATAGCTCCCCTGCCAAAAAATAACCCTCCCTGACTCCCCCAGACACTGCAGACAAAGCACCAGGCACACTAAAGCTGTTTCACCTCACAGAGCAGCTGAGGTGGTAGCGAACCTGTAGGTACCATATGGTCATTCACAAGCCACATGGCAAAAACCTTGCCCAGCACAGATGAAAACAATTCAGTATGTGAGTTAAACACACCAGAGGTCTAAAGGACAAGGACAAGGCTGGCAAAGGAATGGCCCTTTTGGAAAACAAAAAGCAAAACTCATCTTTCCAATCTGCCAGTCCAAGGCATTGGAAAACTGTCTTACCTCATTGGGGTGGAGTAGGGACATGTCTCCAGGTCTTCACTATCCCAGGCTTGTCCTGCTTTTTTGGTAGCAAGGTCAAAAGGACAACAGGATTGCAAAATTTTCTCGTTGATGTTCTCCCCAAAAAGCTGTAGCACCCAAGCTCAGACACAAACACAGAGCTAAGGTTTCTAAGGAAAAACTTCAAGACCTGTACATGTCCAGCCCTGCTCAAATCTCTCACCAACAGTGCCAAAGAATGCATGTGCCATGTATCACCAACAAAAGTATTACATATTTAATTATTTCTCCTAATAGTGTAGGTTCCTCAAGAAAAACCCTTACCATCTGCTATAAATGTCTGTCCTTATCAATTAAATGACTCTTAATTTAGCCATTTCTTCCAATAAAACCTAATTTTCTTCATCAGTTGGACATTTTTCATGATGGTATTGTATTCTTTCAACATGGTATTGTCGCCACTACATGGTAAATACTAAAAATCATACCATTACCTTTCTCCTATGCTTTTTATAAAAAATGTCTTCCAGAATACATCATATTTTTCAAAGATCAGTCCCCATAGACCTTTAAAGAGGTGATGCTATTTGCATTTATAGTATTCTCCCGTGAAAACATTTCTGGCCATCAGAACCTCAATCAAGCAGAAAATGACATAAAGAAATAAGATTCATACAAGATAAAAAATTTTCACCAGAAATCAGGTGCACAATAGTCAACATAACTATAATGTGCCTGGAGTGGCAGCAGTCACCCATTTTATGTCTATCAAATAAAACCTCTGGCTTAGACAGTAGCTGCATGTACCTGACCCAGAAATGTCTGGATTCTATGGTCTGAAATGACCTGGAGAGTGCCTGTCCCTGTCCAAAAGGTTTTTGAACCATGTGGGGTGCTGTGAGTGGAAAGGCTATCTTAAAGGGCAAATAAATTATGAGCTTGCTCACTGGAAAGATATTTGGAATATCCCCTCCACGCCTGTGCACATCATTTAAATTTTTTTGTAATAGACAGGTTGTTGTTGCCTGGCTCTGTCTAATGAATTAGAAGCACAACTGAAGAAGAATTTGGTGCCACCAGTTCTGTACCATAGTGACAAGATCAAGGAGAAAAGAAGTTACCAGAGAAAATGCATAAGAAAAGGACCCTGGCATGGAATGTCTGTGAGCTCCTGCCTCATCTCCAGACAAGGAAAGCATGTGGCTTTTTTTTATAAAGTAGATTCAGATAAGACTGGGAGTTTTTATTACTGCAAATCCTTATTATAGGCTTTTCCATTTCTCTGTCTGGCAAAATAATCAAGAAAACATTGTGCTTTCAGTACCTGTAGCTCCAAGTGCAAGTCAAAGTATAAGTCATTGCTTGTAATGTTTTACAATCCTCTATTATTTTACCACTTTCATAGGCCAGCTACATCATGCCGCACTCACGGCTTGTTTTCCACAGGTTCAATGAAATGCATTTCTATTCAAGTTTTTAAGCTGATGTCAACAGCTGAGATCATCTCCATGATATCAAAGTACTTTGGATATATGATGGACATAAATGGTCAACATTTTCAAGTATTCAAACACTTTTTTGAAGTTGGTGAAACCATGTTCTATTGAAGTTCTATTCATGTCTTCAACACACACTAACAGGAGCTGTGGGACACTCAGCACGTCTTAATATAAAGGAAGCTAAAGTTAATGTTGTCTTTTCACAAATATGCCTGCAGGTATGTGCAAGCAAATTATGGATTCTGGAATTTTAGAAAAGACAGAAGTAAAAAGAAAATGTGTTTTAAACAGATACATCTAATGTGAGGTGCTTGAGTTTTGTTATTGGAACTTCTTAATGTCTTAAAAACATTATTCAATTGAATCTTTGGAGAGACATCCATTTATTCAATTGAAAAATCAAAATATTTGGGGCAGTATCAATCTCACTTAGCCGTGGAAATCTCCATTTATATACCTAAGCCTGAGCAAGTCACTGTAGGCTCCTCTGAAGCCAATACTGAGAAATAAATTACTCCTGAGGTGATACTATCTTTTGTCCTTTTTTTGTTGTTGTTGTTGTTGTTGCTACTCTTATTTTTCCTTTAAAATAAGAGAATTCTATTTTGAATGTACTTAGTTCTCTGGAGCAACACGGTGCAACAGCATTATACTGTAACTACACTGTGGGGAAGGAGAGGAGATTGGCTCCTTTGCAGTCTGAGGACTAAGGTGGGAAGGCACCCCTGGAGATCCCCTAGTCCAACCTCTTCTCACAGCAGAGTCACCCCCTAGGTCCAGAAGGTCGCTTGAATAAATCTATGAACCTTTTGGGACACTGGTATGAGCCAGGTGTCAGGCAGGGAGAGCAGTGTCTCAACCAGCACTGTTGTGTTTCACAAATGACAAGAGAGCAACAGCAGCAGTGAAGCTATAAGGAAAATTCAAGCAGCAGAATATCTCCCTTGACCAGAAACACAAATATTAAAAACAATGAAAAAGACATAAAAACATAAAAAGGGGTGGGGTGCATGGGGAGGTGACAGGAAAGGATTCAAAAAAGTCATGTCATCCTATGTAATGGCTTGGTAGGAAAGTGTTTTCGCACTTCAGCCCACTGAAACTAGACTGACACTCCACCCTGTGTAATGTCTGTATTTTAACCACAGATAATTGAAATGGAACACCCCAGCCTTTACTTACCCTGCCTAATGAATGTTATCATGTGGAAAAGGTAAATCAATAACAGCTGAGATCAAACATACCAATCTCCTTTCTAGTGCACAATGCTCTCATTTATATAAATCTTTACAACCTGACTGCCCTTCTCGTTTAAACGCAGCGAGTGAAACATTGCCCAGTACAAAAGACCTTCTCTCTCAAGAATTCTCCATGCTGCTTGAAAGGGTAGCCCAAGTGAATTGCTGGAATGGCCATTGAAAGGGCTACTCATTAGCTATGACTGTCCTTGGGAATTAGCCAGGCGTGAGGTAACAAGACCACTAAGTGCTGTTGGTATTGGCAGCAAAGGCAAGGTTCATCATAGTACCTCTTGTCTAGACTAGGGATGTAAAAGGAAATAGAAAACAATTCTTCGACTATATGCACTTGATGGTCTGTCCTTTTTTTCTATAGAAAAAACTGTAAGACATTTGGAATTTTTCATTTTTATTTGGGAAAGAAAAATTTGGAAACCATAGTGACTCATGCTGGAAAGTGTCTGACTGGCATGGGATAGCCAGCTAGCTCCAGAAAGTTAAAGCTGCAGGAAGAGTTTGAGCAAGGCATGTGAATTCAGATTTAAATGTGATTTAACTCTTAGTATCCTTATAATTCATTTTGCTTTATTCACTATGAAAATAACAGGGAAGTCCCTAACCTGAAGAAACCTGATCCATACCAAGAGGTTCACATACCCTGGGAATAAGAATTTCAGCTTTAGGAATGTGTACCGGTCCATTCCCAAATGCATTGCATAAGTCTCCTTTCAGGTCATTCTGCCATACAGGTATCCTGGAGGAAAAGGTTAGATCAGATCCCTATTTCTGTCTCATTTGGGTGGCCGCAAAAGAAACGCTTTAATCTGCAGACCATCCTGGCACTGTGGTATCCTTGTCTGAATTGAGAACCACACACCCTTTTCACACAATTGCTTCTCATTTCCAGCTGCTGCACATTGTTCCCTGGCCAGCTCAGGTTCCATCACACACGGCTGGCTAACCCAAAGCTATAGCCTGAAGGAAAATTTACAGTCTTTTCTCAGGACTTTCCCTAGAAGCTGAATCACACCTCTTTGGGGAACTTTTTTTCTGTCCAGTGGCAGCTACTGTGAGCTTAACCACAACTCTCACTCTTCTTTGCCTCTCTTCCTTCAGAGTCCTGACATCCTCTGCTTGCAACCACCCTAATTTCTTTTGGGAAGGTAAGCACTGAGTTTCCTCAATCACTACATCTATCCTACCTCTTGGCTGTCAACATTTACCAATTGACTAATTTCCTAGTAACAAGTCAAAATGAAAAATTCACCATCTATTCCTTAGTATCTTTTTAGTGTCCCTACTAATTCAGGTAATTGAGAAGGTAAGGGGGCATCACAATGCCCCCTTCTTTATCATCACCTACTTATAGACACCTTGTCTTCTGTTTCCACTAGTGTGTTTTGTTCCCCACTTTCTCTTTGTGTGTGTGGTGCCCATGTGTCTTTCATTGCACTGACAAGTGCAGAAGTGGATCTTCCCTTATCTGTCTTTCATTCCAAATAAAATTTGATGTCCTTGCAGGCAGGTATTTTATGTCCTTAGAAACATGACTGATAGGACTCCAGCACTTTCATGTAAACCTACCTATCGTTGTGGCTCCTGATCATATCACACTGGCAATTTTGAGATATGACAGTGCAATTTTAGACTCCAACTCTAATAGACTGTTTTGGGTTTTTCTCACATTCCCCTGCTTCAGTCCCCAAGTACCATTCGGGCATGGAGGCTAGGCTTTCTATGCTGAACACTTACAGTATTGGACTTATTAAAGCAGGGTGATGTGCTGTCTTCAGCCTGATTCTTGGACCTCTCTGCTTGTCTGATCTTTGATTGTCACCTTCTCAGTGAAGTGGCATCTTTATGTCCTATCCATGCCATGGCCTCAAAGCTCAGGCAGTGCTTTATATTTGCAGATTTATGGAGCAGACACATAAACTCTGAGGAGTACCAAATACCAAGCATTCTTTCATGGAGAAACACCACACAGAGGGGGACAAAATGGGCATCTACACCCACCCCTTGCCTCCATCTCACTCTTCAATTACTATCTGAGCTGGTATGGTGTTTCTTACCTTCCTCTCCAAGTTCACCCTGCTCTGCCAGCTTAATTGCTAAGTAACTCTCCAATCATAAAACTTCTCTCAACTCAGTGGTCTTCAATGTCCTGTTTCAAACTTCTCTTTATCATCTCTTTTCCAGCTTCCAGATTTTCTTGTCATGTAAGTGGTGATCTCATGAGGTGCCCTGCGAGACTGCTTATCACTAAATTGCTTCCCCAGATTCAAATTTGGGCTGGACCACAATGAGCTTTTTGCACATAGGCAAATAAAACCAGCCAGATATAAAAATGTCTTGAAACACTCATAGAGATTTGAATCTGACATAAAGATTAACAGTAGAAGAGAAAGTGCACACAAAGTCTGGTGTTCAACAAGGATATGCACATTTTCTATGTGAAGCAAAATTGACAAGTCATCAAAATCAGCAAAGAACCTCGAAAAGCAGGAGTCCTCCTTCACATGGCTGTTTTATGAAAAGGGATGGCAGAACAGACAGGCAATACTTTTGGCAATGACAGGACAAGAGCTGGAATAAAGGCAAGAATAGAGGAGCAGAGGAAAAACTTGTGTGTCTGCAACCAAGAAATCCTAGTCTGGCTCTCAACCTGCATGTTAACAATTGCTGTGCCAGACATATTAATGCTTCCCAATTGTTTGGTTTTCACTTAGGGCTTTGCACGTGATTGAATCATTGAGTGACTGTGTCTTGGCCTTATATTTCCAAGATATATTGCATTCCTTTTACATATATATTACACATCCTACTCAGGGCTTGGTGTTATATTTAATATGCAATCTACATTTAGGAAGCATTCCTTTAGATTCACCCAAGAAAAGTGCTATCCCCATCTGGTGTCCTGATCATCCTTATGTGAAAAATTCATCTGTCTTTTAATCTCCTCTGAACCTAGTCTTCATCTGATACTTTGGAGTGTTCAGAACATTACTTTCTCTCATGGGTCTCATTTCTGATTCTTTCTGGACTAGAGCCAGAAGTCTTACAGGAAAGCATCTATACATGAGAATAAAAGCCCATTTAAAAGGTTGGAATAATCTGAATCAGGTATATGATCTAAAGTCAAAGCCTCTGCCCAGCAGCCTTACTATTTACACTTGATCACATGTCAGCACCATAGAAATGATTTGCATAAATAATTTTCATTCTCTTTAGTACCTATAGAAATTACAGTAACGTAGCTCACTTATCCAGGATTGCTCACTGGTTGTTGTCAGGTCAGCTGAAGACAAAAAAAATCATATAGCTTGGTGATATTTTATAAAGTTTTCCATTCACTCCTCTTTTCTCTGTTTAATCAGGTTATCACTTGGAACGTAGCAATCTAATGTCCTGAACCCTGTAGTGCTAAGCTGTGTGTGCAAATACAAACAGCATGTTCTTTCTAAAAGAATATGTACTCGCAAGTGTTTTTTAATTTGCTATCACAAACAGCGGTCTGGATTTCACTGAAAGTGAAGTTTACCAAACACATACTTACCTGTGGAAATGATAAACAAATTGTTGTGGAAAAATAAATTTTGACAGTCAAGATTAAGAAAGCCTTGTTTTACAGTGATCAGCGAACTCTTGCAAGAGAGCTGGGCTGTGCTTCTCTTTACCAAATATTATTTCAGTTTTCTAGCTAATCACAGGAGTTTGCTCAGAATTAAAACAAGAGTAGGCACACACTCTATCTTGTGTAAATGACATTATCACTAGGATTATTATTAAAGGCTGCTTTTGTAAACTGATGTACATAGAAATGAGCTTAGTGTAGCTCTGTTGAGTATAAGTTATTTGCCACAAATCTTTAATTTTTATGTTCCATGAGTGACTTCCCCATCTTAATTCCATTCTAACTAATCAGTGTAATGCTGTGTAACAATCACAGAATCATATGTCACAAAAAAATTTAGATTGAAAGACACACCCAGAGGATGTCTGATCCAGGTCCTTTCCCTAAATAGGGTTAAATAGATCAGATTGCAGAGCTGTCCAGTTGAGTCCTGAACATGGCCAAAACCAAGAGTGTCCACAGCCAGGGCAACATATTTGAACCACCATCATGGTGATATTTTGTTAATATCCAACAGGAATTTCTCTGTATTGTAACTCATGTCTATTGTGCCTTATTGTCTCACTGTGCAACTCCAAGAAAACCCCAGCTACAAGTCTACGTGTAATTGAAGACAGCAGTGAGACCTCCCTTTTGCCTTCTCTTCTGAAGGCTGAACAAACACTTTTCCCACAGCCACAAACTCTGTCTTTTCTGCAGCCTCCTCCCATTGATGTGACATCCAATGAACTCTCTTGATTTAGCTGAAGCCTTTCTTGTCCTGGAGAACTCAGACACAACACTCCAAATGGCATCTCAAATGTTCCAAGTCACTCAACCTGATGGCTATGGTTTTATTTTTACTTATGCTGCTCAGGTTGTTGCTGGCTTTCAATGCTGCAAGGGCTCATAACTGGCTCATGTTGCATTTATTGTCCATCAGGACATGCAGGTCCTCTTCTGCAAAACTGAGCAGCTGCTCCCCAGGCTTAATTGTTGCTTATTGAGCTTATTGCCTCCCAGATACCAGTCTTAGTGTTTCTTTTGATGAACTCATGATGTTCTTGTCATCTCTATTTGTCCAACATGTCAAGATCCCTCTGAAGAGCAACCCAACACTCCCCAGTTTGGTACCATGTGTGAATTTGTTGCGGGCACACTCTGTCACATCACCCATTACAGATGTCAAAAGCCCTTTTGAACCGTACACATTACACTTATATATGGATAGAATTATAATATTGGTGCATATATATGGTTTTACCTACTTGCCCTGGTCAGTTATCAGCAGAACCAGGGTTAAGTGTGACCCCCTTAGCAGAAGAATTCACACATGTGGCTGCCATCATTACTAGCATTTCTGGAGAACTTGGATGAAGGGGAACTTTATGAATTCACTTGAAGAAAATCATTCTGGGAGGACTGGAGGAGTTAAAATACCAGTCAATAGAAACCATTTTTTGCCTCATTCTTTTATGTGAGTTTAGACTGACCATGCACAAAAAATCTATTCTAGGATACATCATACACATGAATTTTTTTATCTTCACTGTGGTGAATAGAAAAAATGTTCTTTTACTTTGAAACATGCTCTGCAAAACCTGTAGGCCCCATGTGTTTAAATCTCAAACATGTGCACTTTTCCTCCTTCACTGACCTTTTTTGCAAAAGAGGTTAGGCTTAAGGTAATTACAGGAAGCACCATTTGCAAACCTACATCACCTTTTCTTGTAGCTGTAGTTTGTGCTGCATGGTCACTTAGCCATAGGTGGTCAGACTGAGCTCTATTCTGCTTTCTCCCACCAATCTTGGCACCTGTGATGTCCCAAGTCCAAATCATGACTGGATGTCAGCCTGGGACACTAGGGCCAAAGCCATCTGGACAAGAAACCTTGTTTCCTTACCTTCATGTTCAAATAAAGCCTCTTCCTGGGACCTGTGTTAACAACAACTGGTCACTGCAATTTCTCAAGGAATGCAAACAAAAGGGCTACAAGTGTAACAGGACTGAATCATGATTTGGGTTTTACAGGATTGGCAGGAAGCTGGTGGTGTTTTAGTGTTTAGTTATACAATAGCTCTGCTTACTATAGTCCCTCAAGGTCTAGGAGTGAGTGGGTTTTCATGCCTGTTGTCTCACTCTCTGAATTAAAGTTGGGCCAGTAACACTTTGTTGGTTGTTACAGGTTATACTGAGACCAAAATGTCATTTGCAACCACATAGCCAGGGACTCAGTCAGGGGAATACACTTTAGTTTAAGAAGTCACCGAATTTCTCTATTCATTACTGTGCAGTATATTAATTTGAAAAGTGATGATGGTGCTTTGATGACAATATTTCTTTATTATGACTAAATAATTTTCACATGTACCTTGAAGCCATAGAATGTAAACAAACAAGTGATGTCAGCATGTGTAGCAGACAAAAAATAGTCTATGAGAACATACCCTTTCTTGCATATAATGACATGTTTTTGCTGTAGAAAGTCCCCAAGGCTGATTTCTTACTTGCAGTTTCAAAACATCATCATTAGTAAGACACTGGGGAATTAAACCTTTCCATGAATCCATTTATGTCTTTACTGAAAACCCCACTTTTCTACATGAACAACAAAAGTCACTTGCAGTTTTTCCCTCACAGCTTTTGATGTGGGCCAGAAAACCATTTCAGGTAATAGACATAACATACCCTGCTAATCTGAGTTGGCTTACTCAGCTACCACAAAGGAAGGAGCCAAATATAAAATCTATTGTCAATCTCATGACTGGTCATTTGTTATTTTCACTACTGGATGTTTGTTCGTTTAAATTTCACTTTTGTTGCATTCATAGATATTTGGAGCTTATACTAAATTAGAAGACACATATTTATGCAATAATTCAATGGTGAGGTAGGAAGATAACTTGGCAAGATTCTTTTTCCCCCTCAGGCTTATAAATTCCAGATTTTTTTTTTTTGCCACACCTATTTGGCTTTTTTTTTCCTTTTTCCTTTTTTTTTTTTTTAATGAAGAACAGGAATAACAAGATCAACCCTGAAAAACACAAAAGTACAAAAGGCCCTTAATGAGGGCCCAATCCTAACCTCCAGAATCTTTTTTGCTCAGTTTAGCTATTTCTGGACCAGGCTCATACACCGAATTGCTCCTGTTCCTCAGCATGTTTCAGCTGACAACCAGCACTGCACAAGAAGGCTTGAGAGAACCCTCTGTCCTTGGCATAAGCTGGATGAGCTGTTAATCATTTCTCTCTCTCTGACTGACATTTTTTTCTGCCTTCTGACTTTCCAGGTCATCTGTTTCTCTCTTCCCAATGCTCCCAGACACAGCACGTTCTGGTTGCTTCAGGGGCTCCAGCCACTCTCCTGAGTGTTTCATGTCTAGCAGCCTCCTGGTAGCAGGTATCTCCCCGGTAAACAGGGAGCTGTTTACAGCTTTTGACTAGCTCCAGTTTGTCCAGCTGCACTGCACTGGAAGGAGCAAAGAATATATTTCATTTTAAAGTGAAAGAAAGGTTAACTGGGTAATGTGATCTGCTGCAAAATCTCTCTCTCCTCTGAGGGCAGTCAGGTAAAAACCATTACACAAAGAATTTCTAAGATTCTTTTTTCTAAAGTTGTCAGTAACAATACAGACTATTGTTTACATTTTAATTAACTTCTGTTTCACTGTTTTTTAAATAAGATTAATTAACCTATTGCTTTCAGCTGAATTATTGCAAGGTCTTGAACCTATTCAAGACCTACTTAAAATTTTCAAAGGCTATCTTGGCTGGTTTGTGTAGAGGAAGTCAAATTAGCAATAGCTTCATGGCAGTTTAGTAGCTCATAGAGACTACAGTGATGAGAAATATCTCTTGGAGAATCTCTCTGCAGCAGCCTTTGATCTTACAGAAGTTTTCTTCTTTACCTTTGTAGTATGTATAACTGTTCCAACTAGAAAATAAGGAACAGGAGATTATATGTGTAATACAGTAAAAAGCTAACATCAGAAACCCCAGAAGTATCCCTCTACTTGTGCCAAAAATAAAGAGCACACCTGGCCTTGACATCACTGCAATGAAAATAAAAGCTGAGAAGATACACTGAGTGCCGCTCTCCTGTATTTACCACCTTCTCATCTGCACTTTCACCACCAAAACCTTAATTCCAATCAAGAATCTTGCTGCTCTTACACTGCGCCTTTCAAACAGTGTGTTCAATATAGCTGCTAGCAAACATGTTACAAATGTGCATAGAATTGGGAGCAAGCTGTGAGAGCAACATTGCACAACTAAAAGGAAGTATATGATTGACTCATTTATAGGGAACATATATATATATGTATATATAAAATATGTCTGCATTCATGAATCCTGATACGAATCAGTATGGTTTCTTGATGTAGCACCCATGTAGCACCCTAGATCTTTGGCTAGGACTACAAAGCATATTACACAACACAGGAAATGTGAAAAGGGAGTTTCAGGCCAAATTTGCAATGTGCCACTCCCAAACTAGTGACGTGCTGATCTGATCTTCCAACATAAGTTGTTTGCTTTAAATTATCCCTCCTGTCAGTAGCACAAAAGTGCTATGACAGCAGCTAGGAATTGGCAGGAAGAAATGAAGTTCCCAGTTGTGCCATCTCTTTTCTAGACCCATTACCTCTTTTGCCAGCCTTCCTCAGTCTCTTCACCAGATCCTCAGGCCCTTCCTGTCTCTTTCACCTTTTATTATTTTTTTTGGCATGTATTTTTCTTAACTGAGTCTTCTGGCTGCATTCATAATTCTTCAGGAGAAGAACTAATGCCACCAAGGGTTGATCAACCTTTGCCCTATTGCCCAGAGAAAAAAAATTTGTTTTCCAACAGGATTACTTGCCCAGCCTGGCAGGCCCTTAACAATTTTCATACACTCACAGGCAAATCTTAAGAATATTTTGACATCTATTCCCACATAGTAGCGATGAGTTCACACACATAGTTTGTAGACTGAACATTGAGGACATAAGAAATTCTTTCTAGCTCTGATGGAACTTGCACCCTTATGTCTATTCTACCAAGGAGATGAACTATTGAAGTGTATAATATTGAAAAAGGTTTAGGTTTTCATGACACCCTTAGAGAATAAGACAGACAACCACCAGAACTAACATGTCATAATCATCTGATGACCTCAGACAGTCCCCTTGAACTCCTCTATTTCACAAACCAAAAGCCTCCCCACAGCTCACTGATGCATTTTGACAAATAAGTAAAAAAGCCAGATAGGATTGCATGTGGTAGGAAAACAATCCTGAATCTACTTAACGGTGGCATAAGGAATAGAGGAAACCTTTTATATAACTGTCATCACATCACAAAACCCTCTCAATGAACCAGCTAGTCACATGGACACCATAAACCTCAGTCTTTGTCACTCTTTGGTCTATTTTTTCTAAGAGTGGGTAAATTGGAGATGACATAATATTACTATTATAATACTACCACCACCACCACCACCACCACCACCACCACCACCACTACTACTACTACTACTACTACTACTACTAATAATAATAATAATAATAATAATAATAATAATAATAATAATGTTGTTTTAAAAGGATAAGTAATCCCAGATTATTTTATCTAACAAGATACTCTGGAGTTTACCATACACTAAGTTGACCACTGGAGGCCAAAAAGCCTTAGAAAGTACTGAAGTCACTATGGCAAGGGGAATTAGCGTGCTTTTGTTCATGAATAAACAGGAAAGCCCAGGTTTGCTTACAGCTTGGAGATATTATGGTCACAAAATGCTTCTGTTTTCATCCACCCTGACTTTCTCCTTAACAGATGGCATATGCCTTTCTGGTTTTATTACTGACTTCATTTCTCATTCTTGTATTGGAGTTAGATTCTATTGCTTAAAAAAGGTTGTTCCATGAATACCAGAATGGCTGAAACTCTTTCTGTGACTCTGAGCTTTCAGAATTATTGACTGATTAGTTAGGAATCTTTAACACATTGAAATTCTTATTAAAGTTTCTCTTTTAAGAACATACTCTATTTATAGTGATAATCACAGGAGCAATCAAGCACTAGAAACCAAGAAAAGTACATTCACTCCAAATTCCCCATTCACAGTTCTAGTGGTGAGATAAATTAATCAATATGTGGATTCTTTGTGAGGGAAAAAAAATACATGAACATGCTCCCATGTAAAGGCACATAATTTTCACGCTGCTTTGTTCCCATACCATTCATAGGAAAGATTATTTTCTGTGGGAATGCTAAAATGAGCTCTTTATGGTTCACTTTTTACCACCTGATTCATACTGTGTGGATGTTAGCCTGAAATGCTGTCATAAGATCTGTTTTTCACAATTTGGATACAAAAGTGACTATGTAAGTCATGCAAGCCATCACGACAGGTTATATCCAGTTACCTGAAGAGGTTGCACTTCTTGGATTGTTCTATAATCCTCTTATCTTTATTGCAGCTTTTGCTTCCCTGATTATTCAACATTCTTCTTGAAGACTAGAGACCAGAAGTGAGTTCTACATCCCAACATCAATCACATCAGAGCCAGCTGTAGAAGAAAAAAACGTTGTCCCCTCCCAACCCTTTCCCTGATGCTACAAATATTAGGATATGCTGTTTTGATCATGGCTTCATTTGCTTACATGACCCTCAAGTCTTCCAGAGTCCCTTCTCTAAAAAAACACTGTGGATTCTCTTATATAATGGCTATTTTTCTATGGCTTTGGATATAGAACATTGCAGCTGCTCATGTTGAAGGCCATGCTATTACTTGTGCTTGGTTAAGTGGTACAGATAAGCCTATGTCGGGTAATGTCCACCTCACCTACCTTCAACCATCCCAAAGTCCCTTTCTTTTAGCCACATAGCTTCCTGTGTGAGCCATCAGAAAGTCACAGTGACCTGAGAACAAGTCCACAGCTCCTGAGGACACTTCCTCACATCTTTCTTAGATTATGACAGGGGATGGATTGTTCCTTGAGGTGCCAATGACCCTACTCCTTTGACTCTACAGAACTGTACGATCGGCGCAGATTACACACGTGATGTTGTGACTACTGACATGGGATGTAGGACAAACCCCATCCCAGGTGCTGATATGTCAGCACCATTACTTAACTCTCCCCTAATCTTTACAGGTGTCTTCTATCTCTTTCTTGTGTTGGGTTTTTTTTCAGGAGTGGTTTTAGATCTTCATTCAAACTACAAGTATGAGTTTTGAAATGAAAAAAGGTCAATTACTTACCTCTAGGGGCTCTGCAGAGATAAACACATACACTAATAATGATTTGCCTGCTTCCAATTACATTTTGAATTGTGTTAACTTAATGAATTGTTTTATCTTTTCTCATTTTTTTTTCTATTAAAATGCTGAGTGACATCAAATCAAATTCATTTTAGAACAAAAGTATCTTATAATACTTTTTCATAGAAGTATTATACTAGTTATTCATAAACTCATTTTGCTTGACACATGCTAGAGGTTTTCCTTTCTAGAATTCAATTCTACTTACTCTTGGGATCAGTGTCAGATCAGTACATTTAGAAATACCTGATAAAATAATAAATTTTCATCCATGCCTCTGAAATTTTTGTTTTTACATATGAACATATGAAAACATGAAAAATCAGTATTAATAGTTAAGAATTCTCTCTTTAAATAGATATTTCAAAATGTCTAAATTCATTTTCTGTAGTTTAACATTTTTGTCCGTAATTAAGCAAAAAATTAACATCTACAGATAATGTCTCCTGTTTTCTTTGATATAAAATAAAAACATCTAATTTTTTTGCCTTTTTGCTAACATCTCTGACATTTTATCTATAAATAAATATAGCTATTGTGTTTTCCCCTTTATAGAAGACTTTAGAAGCTCCTACTTTTTCCTTCCTGTTTAGAAATATCTGAAATCTCACGTCCTTCTTCTTCCTTTCTTAATCTTGTCAAACTCCTTCATTTTATTTTAAAACCTTTCCCTTTCTTCATTATTAATGTTGCTGTCTTAATGAATCAGAAACGTAATTCAGGCAAGCATCTTAAAAATGAAACTATCCACTTGTTCTTCAGAAACACAATGTAATGCAGAAGCTCTTTCCAATCATCTCATTCCTAATTCCCAGACACCCAGTTTTTGACTATCACATACTGTAGCAAAGTTCTGCAAAGTTCTGCAGCTTGTGCTATCTGCTACTGTAATGGATATTTTGCTATTTAGATTCAGAATGGTGCCCAGTTCCTTCTTTCCTGGGGAAAAAAAAATAAATAAAAAGTGGTTTCAGCATGTTCTGGATCTAACTGCTTTTTAATTCCGAAAATATCCAAGTGGATACAAGCATCCTAAGACCTCTTATAGTACAGCACATTAAATTTTTGAGGTTCAGAAAACTTTCATCCCATTTTTGATCCCTGCACAAGTTTTTGAATCCAAATAAGACTGAATAGTTTCAGTTCCGGACAATAAATTATGAGGGAAGTTCCTCAATTTTAGGCTTGTATCGGAAGAAGTGGGAAATTTGAGGAACCTGGATGATATGAGCCAGAGTGGAGTAAGGAAAATATTTTCCTAGAAGATTTAGTTGTTCAAGACTATGAAATCCAGAGTCATGTAATATAAATTATGAGAAAAGACAGAGAAATAGAATATTCATTTTAAACATTTTAAGCTACAACTCTTCACTTAATAGAAACAAGTCACTTTCGGATTTTCTATGGAATCCCCTTGCACAGAGCTCAGAAGCCAACACCAGGAAAAAGCAGCAAAGTGGACAGATGTTCCAGAAGAGGTTATGGAAATGAAGCACAGTTGGGAGATTTACTCCCAATTGCTCACAGAAGTTTCTACATTGAATGTTTTCCAGATCCATTGAAGTGAATGATCTCAAAGAATAAATTAGATAATTTAAAGTTCCCTAATCTACTGCTGGGGGGAAAAGAAACAAACCCTAAAAAACAAAACAAAACAAGCCTACTACATTACAAAGCCGTTCAAAACATCCATTGGATGAAATGAGTAGGGAAAAGTAACCCTTGTTCTTACACAGGTTCTGGTGAATAAATGTGAGGTAAGTTATTTTCTAATGAATTATTGGCACAAAAAATGCATGGGAATTAGCCATCAGCATACAGAGGTCTATGAAGGGCATCAGCCTTCTCTTCCTAATCAATTTTAAGAAAAACACACTAAGTTTATGGGAAGAATACATGACATGGCTTCAAATCATGCCTGTTAACTGTGTACGTAATGTAAAATAATTTGAATGCTTTTAAGAGTTCCACAAGCTCATTGACAAGGACTTACTGACTCTTCTCTGCCCTCTGGGGCTGCTTTGCCACAACTCTTGTATCTTTAGCCATGATAAAGAAAGTTACATAATGGCAGAAATGTAAACATGGAAAACAAGTTAGTCTTTCTATTTTTTGAATACCAGGTCTCCTGAAATGTTGCTGATTAAAGCAATAACTCAGCTGAACCAAAATAATAACAGATGTACTGTAAGTGTTCCCAGACCTAAACACCTTGGAAGGTCTGAGATCATATTTAGTAAAACTGATCCCTATCTTAAACAGTTTTGACACATATTCTTAGCCTTGGTGGTAAGCAAATAAGTAAGTCCTTTGAAGCATTCTGAGGCAGGCAAACAAGGATCTGTCACATAGGGCTCTTTTGACCTTATATTTTTGCACAAATTTCTCCAACTTAGTTAAATTCACTAGGATTTTTCAAGTGATGCTTCATGGAGCTGACATTTTAAAGCAACAACCTGTCTGCCTGGGCATGTGTGTGTATAAAATGGAAGACAGCATCTACATATTCAAAAGTCAAGTGAAGTGATACAATTGGAAGTAAACTGGAGGTGACATATCTTTAAAAAATTATGAAAGTGTTCTCTGGTTACCAGATTCAAATATATTTTCAACAGAGATATATTTTCTTTCCTCTTCATCATTTTCCTGATTATTACTAAACCAGTAAATGAGTAAACAATCTTTTCTAATTTAGTATATTGTTTTAATTCAGCATAAGCAGGCATACCCACTACTGCAATATGACATGGTGAACATGATGAAAGCCATCTGCTTCCAAAGGTTATGGTTCAGAATTTCACTCAAAATGTTTTGCAATGGTTCCAGTTACAGATGCTGATATTCATGTGCCAGTGGCATAAAGAACATGAAAAGGCAGTCCCACCAGATCTGTCCAGAAACAGGTTCATCATAACTTTCCAGATTTTTGCAGACAACCCCAAAATCACAGCTGGCCACATCTTAGGCCACCCAAGACATTTCCACACCACCAGCTGGTATTTATATGTTCCAAGGCATGGATTTTTTTTACTGTGGCTTTACAGCTCTGTTAACCTATGTGAGGCTTTAGGGAAAAAAACTGTTTCAGAATACATCCTTAGGATCAAAATAAAACAATATAGATGGAATAACTAATTGTATTGAAGGCAATGGTAACAGTAAGCTAGTGCTTTGTTTAACAAGTTCCTATACAATAAAAAGCTTTAATTATTAAAAAAACTATCAGAAAGTACAACCAGTAAGTAGATGGTTAAAGAACGAGCAGGGTCTTCTCATAATGATACACATTCAGCTCAGTAGGATGGTTCTTGTGTCCTTTCCTGAAAAAAATGAATGACAATCCACCAAAGGCGTGCACTTTCTGTCACTTTGTAAACACATCCCTTTTAACTCATCTTCCTTCTACCTTAATAATCCCATTTTCTTGCCCTGCTTATTCCTTCTTCTTGGCTTCATTAGACTGAGTTCCTTGTGCTTGGAAACTTCTTTGGAGTTATAGAGCAAATAAGACAAATGGGGCTGTGATCTTAACTTCCAACAGCAGATGCTATCATAGAATAAACTCTCCTGGCCAGTGGGAGATTATCATCCCTCGTTTCTCACCCTTGCAGGGCACACAATGAAGTGTTCTATGACAAGCACAGAGTGAAGAAAATCCACACTTCCTCCCACTGCTCTCTGGGGTAGCATGCAACTCATCTCTGTCTCTAGAGTCCCTACAAAACGTAGAGGGGAAAAAAATTGTGTATTGAATAGCTGTGGATTTCTTTATAATTCAAAGGTTTCTGCTCATAGGTTTCTAGTTTTTTTCTTTAAAAGCCCAAGGCTGTAGATGAAGCCAAATCTTGGCCTAAGGCTTGCTTTTGATATGTATAGAAGAATAGTAATGGAGAGCAAAGAATAACATACCGAGATATGCAGAAAGGCAGAATCCTAATTTACAATTAAATTTAAGCATGGGGCAGGGCTGTCTTGCTTACGGGGTCTTGCTTCAGAGACATTTACATCATTTTCCTCTCTTCATCAGCTGAAGAAGGAAAACTGCATTCACATACATGTAGGCAGAACTGTCTCACTAAGGGTCTAGCATTCATCCTCAAGTTAAGTACCTTACTTATGGTGACCGGACCCCATCCAAAATCACCTCAGTCAGTCAGGAACAGATAGCTCTAAATTAGCTGCAAGAATCACTGATACACATGAAGTAAAATACATCAGAGGATAAAAGTGAAATAAATCTTACAATCAAAGTCTGTATAATGGCTCAGTTCAGCAGGGAAATGTAGGTACCATGCAGAGAGTACAGTAAGAGCTCATCGTCCCCCCCAAAATAATCTAACAGCATTCAAGTGCTGCAGAAGCATGAAGGAGAAGGTGGAAACAGCACAGAAAGCATCGTAACTCCTTTGCATATATAAAGGACAGAGCATACTTCAGATACTTCTTGCAGCACCAGACACTGTGTTCCATAAAGCAATATGATAAACTTGGTGAGAGATCACAGAAAAATATCAGAAGTGGAAATGTGGTCTTGTGAAAAGAAATTGGAAAGACAGAGGATTTTCCCCTCATACAAGAAGGAATGAGAGGCAAAACGAAAACATTTTACAGATTAATGCTATCACATAAAACAGCACAGGGAAAGCAGATCAGGGGCTTCCACTCTGGCTCTGGAAGGAAAAACAACAAGGCATTCATTGAAATTAAAAGGTGGGCAAGTCAAAACTGATAAAAGGAAATACCTTTTTATATTACGTGTAATTAAATTGTGGAACTCCTTGCCAAAGGAAGTTGTTGAGACCAAAAGCTTTACCAGATTCATCAAGAGATTGGATATTATATCAATATCATGGATATCCAGAGTTATCATAATTAAAGAAAATAAAACTTTTGGAAGAGATATTAAACCTAGTGCTTCAGGGCTTAAACTAGTCTCTCACAATTAGTGAGTAGGATCAGGAGATCTCTGTGGAGGCAGATTATTCTGCCTCCACCTCCTGCAGGGTTCTTCTATCTTTCTTTATAGCATCTATTTCTGCTTGTATCAGATTGAGTAACAGACAAAATGGTTCTCCAGTCTGACTTAGTCAAGGATTCCTCTACACTTACACTCGTCTCCAAGGAAGGTCTACCTAGAAGTGGGTGTGGATATGTGCTAAACCTTTCTGTGTAAGCACAGGATGGGGTCACAATTTGATCCTTAGCCACATGTGAAGGATATTTAAAGGTGATTGCATGCTTACAGGGACTGATTGCTTTCCTGATTTTACTGTGAGTTTTGCCCAGCACTTCTGAATTTGTTATTCTGCACAAAGATGCAAAACAGTCTTAAGAGATAGGTAAAGTTTTATTAAAGAGCAAGATAATCCAGATGATATATCAATATGATCATGGTGCCAAAATAACAAAACCCACGAAAAGAACAAACCAGTACACAGGACACTCTAAAAAGCATGTTTTGAAGCAGGTCATTAAAAAGATGCTCCTTTTCCCTATTTCTTCTCACCTTGGCTTAGTTTTGCAGTCTCAACACAAATACTGATCCCCATTCTGGTTTGAGGGTCTTGGAACCTGAGCACACCAATTGTGAGATAAGGAACTCATAGACCTCTTTCTCCAGAGAGGTATCCTGTCCACAATATATAGAGAGGTTAAACTTAAAAATCAGCTGCATTGAACTCCTTTAATCTAGGGCTGGCAACAGGGAGATGCCAGTATCATGGTCTGAGAAGACATACGGCAGTGGACGGCCACTCAGTGGGAAAATACATCTTTTGTATTATTTGCATAGTACAAAATGGGGAGGAAAAAAGTTTTGGAATTAATCCAGACATAATTTTTACCTCTTTTTGAACCAACAATAATTGACCTAGTTTTACTCCAAACAATAGCTGATCATTTCAAACATAAGAAGTCTTTAAAAGCTGACTTTCCATCTCACCCACCCACCAAAGCTCTTTCTTTCTTTGGAGAATTAAATTGCCTCAGTATAAAGAATTCATACTAGCTTTAGTTCTAGAAATCTGATCCTACATTTTTTTCCCATGAAGAATAATTCCTTGATCTGCTATCTTTGGCACTTTTCCTAATCCTTACAAGCATTCATTATCTATTTTTTTTGTTGGGTTTTGAGCTACATTTGGAGATATTATTGGCAAGTACTTGTAAATATACAGTAGCCTAGGTAACCCCTTCTTTTGTGTTTGCCTTCATGCACAGGGTTACTTTAAGCTACCTCTACCAGTGTGGCAGGAATTTAATAAAGTTTATACCTAGATATTTACTCCATTTGACCATCCTTGAAAGTAACTTGTTTAAAAAGAAATAACTGAAGATGCAATTGAGATCATGACAGACAAAAAATTTTACCCTTTTAGTTGCTATTTTTGCTGTTCTTCTCCCAACTCAGGCTTTTTTACTCAAGTTTTTCATTATTTCATTTTGAAAGCATTCTGACAATGACAGCTAGTTGGAAAATTTTTTCTGCCTCTTTGTAAAATATGGACTTTTTGTAGTATGCAAAAATGTAAAATGTATGTATGTTGCATATACAAAAATGGACCAAAAAAGTCAAGTTTTTGACAGTATTGTTGTGACTAAAACATATTTCAAACTCCTCTTTGCTTAGTTTTAACTTTCAATGTCTTCTTTATGAATACCATAGGAATTCAGATTTGTATTCTTTATTCCTTTATATTCCTATTTTTCCTTTTTTCTCGTCTTGTTTATACCCCCTCCACCCCTATGCACTCTACTGAAACAAGGGCAGAAGAAACAAACACTGGGTGAAAATAGTGGATGGGAAGGATTTCTTCACTTATTTCTCCCAAGCAGAGAAATTCAAAACAACATGAGTGAGAAAATTATATTTGAGGTGATAAATAATAGCAGTAGTAATAGCAATGCAACTCTACAGCTGAAACAATATATTAATATGTAGCTGTGCATGTACTTTTAATTTTTAATATAAATTAATTTATACAGACTTCTCTGCAAGCCCCATGCTTGTTTTCTCTGACCCAAGTATTACTGTCAAAAATGCAAAATTTTGTCCTGGACTGATTTTGTGTAACTGACTCATAACCCAGTGAATACAAGGGTATTTTTAATGGGAATGCTGACACCATCCCATCTATTCTAGCTCAGACAGTGCTTCTCAGTTTCTTGTACATAAAACTCATTTAAATGCAGTGATGACAAGAGCTTGTGTTTTCACAAGCCCTATAAAGTTCAGTTCAAACAAATACCTCTTATCAGACTATTCAAGAAAAGGAATGTAGGAGGGGGGGGTTGTTTTAATGTTTTACTCAGTTTTGAAGTGGTTGAATGGTTCATCAACCCACTGAGTAGTTTCCTTAATCATTTTCTTTTTAATTAATAGACTTGTGAACAACCACAACTGCTTTGTGGAAACACTAAACAGATGACTAACTTGGAGTGAGCAATCTACTCAATACAGTCTGCCTTAATTTGAGCCATACATGCTGAAAAATAAAAGCACGGCAAGTATGCAGGTTATTGTACAGCTTTGTGTCTGCTTTCAGTTAAAACAAGTCCCTGGTGAGCAGAAAGCAGCAATCATAAATCTGAGAGGAACATTTTAGATTTACTGCCACCTGCTAGCATGACTTTGAGCCGTGTAAGGGGCATGCCTTATCAGCCAGGTTAGTGTCACAGCACTGGTGCTGGTGGCCACCATGGCTGCAGAAAGAAATGGTCAAGTGTCAGCTCTGTGGACCAGAGCAGACATTAGTGCCTGATTACAGGAAAGATAGCACGCTGTCACTGTGCTCCTTCTGTCCTGTTTCTGGATAGGAACCATCTACTGGGGGTTCATTAGAAACGAGCCTCGAGGCAAGCCAGCTCTGTAAACTACAGCTGTCTAATTGGTTTTGCTTGTGTGCACTGTCTTTGCTTTTATAATGGGGAAAAGCAACATAGCCTTTCTAATTAGATTGTTAAACATAATAGCTGAATGGCACAGCAGTAAAGAATTTGCCCTAGTCTTTGTAATTCCAGAATAAGGCACAGCAAAGATCCAGGATTTTTCCAGCCCATTTCCCCCATCATCATATCCAATGGTAATGAGACTGGGTGTTTTTTTTTCCTTAAAATAATGCAAACGATTGTAGGCCTTGCTAAAACCAAAATAAATGTCAACACAGAATTCCAGGAGCAAACACATCTCTCCCTTTATTCTGTTGTCTCTGCTTTCATTTGCTACAAACGCTGGGACTATGCACTAATTGGTGTCTTTGTTGGCAGCTGACACAGAGGGGAAAAAATGCACAGGCTTGGAAGATGAACTCTCCTCTCTGCCCGAAGGTGGTCCCCCTCCACCAAGGCTGAAGTGCCCCAGTACAGTGGGGAAAGCTCAAAAATCACCATTTACTGCACCTGTTTTGTGTATTAAGAAAGGAATTTTTTCTGTCAGTTCAGCACCTTTCATAGCCTCTAAATTGATTCAGAAGGAATAAGAAAGCTTCATGAAGCCAGTTTTTTTCTCAGTGCCTTAGATTCAAAGTTCTTGATTCTTTTATAGGTCCTTGCTGGTTTTCACATAAGGACTTTGTCAGGATGCTGAGCACATGCAGAAGGATGCAGAGAGGCCTCTGTTTCCACTTGCTTTCTATAGAGTAATTTAATGCATATCCTCACAGACATGATGTGGATATTTGGAGGAATTCCTAATACAGTTAAATCTTTTCTTTTCTTTGAGAAGATAATTCTTCTCAAATATTCTAATGCTCTCTTTTCCATTCAGAAGTCTATCCTGGTGAAAGAGTCTCCATTGGATCCATAGGATAAATGGAGTAGGGGGCAAATAACAAAGTATCAAATAAATGTGCAATTTGTATTGATTCTAAGGTTTAAGTCACTCTCGACAACATGGCAGTAAAATGCTTATATTTTACCACAGTCTTCAAGTCATTCAATTACTCTTTTGGCAGATTATCTTTTTGATTTTCTGGTTAGAAAGTGGAAAAAAATAAAATGGTTTGCTAGAATAACCAAACATGAACTTCCCCCTAAATGCTCTCTTTGAAAAGATAAATTCTTGAGTACTTTACATGTAAAAGAGGATTTTTTCTTTTTTTTTATGGAATAGCATAGAAAATTATGCTTGAGATATATGAAAGATGTCATGGGAAATAGCAAATTGTTCAATGTGCAACTACAGTAAATAACAGCAAGAGGAACCAACTGTGCAACTTTCATGTGGGTGTCTCAAAGGAAACAGAAAATGAAAAACAAAAGATAAGTGCGCTACACAAACCTTTAGCATGTATTGCTCTCTACTGCCTTAAGCCTTCTGAGTCAAAATTAATTTGTTTTCTACACAGCAGCTCTTTCTCATCTCTCAGGGTTGCACTTAGTTCTGCAGGATCTCCAGGACCAGAATTCTGAGAAAAATTGGTTGAAACTCATCTTGCACAGTATCTTTCTATTATGTGGTGGTCAAATCACCTTGCATTACCAGAACTGCTCACATCAAATAAAACTCATTTTGTTTCCAAATTTGGAGACTTTTTCCTTCTCTTTTATCTATAAAACATGAGTTAAGATCATACAACTCTTTTAGTTCTTGGGAAATTGCAAAATTTATGTAATAATTGTAAATAGTAAATACAGAAAAATTTTGGAGTAATACATTAGAGGATGCCAAAAAGCAAGTTCATTTCTGTAAGAGATTATTTCTAAAAATGAGAATGACAAGTAGATACTTTTAAGAAATGTTCATTAATTACTTATCTGCTTTTCCCCCGGCTCATCCAACTGTGATACAAACATCATTTTAGTAAGTAGATATGGGTCTATCACATATGTATTCACCAAGCAAGATCTCAACAGAATCTTGGTGAAACACCTAATACCAAAAACTAGGTTTTTAGGATCTCCTTTAAAGACCTTCTTCTTAAAATGGATTTGAGATACCTTAGGGGGACGTTTGATGTTTTATACTGTTACATGAGGTTGCTCATGGATTTTTTCTGACTACCTTCAGGGATGGAGTTTTCACAACATCTCTAGACAATTTGCACCACTGTTAGACAACCCATATAGTGAAATTTATTTCCTGATATCCAATAAACATTTTCTTGTTTTGCACTTTGTGTATGTATTCCTTCCCATGCTTTTTCATTAGAAAGTGCCAGTCCTCAAGACCCAATAACTTTGTGGAACTGTCTCTGTTTTAGGAAAACTCTGAAAAGATATTTTCTGTACTTAATTAGACAACAAGTGAGGGATCACCTGATACTGTAGTGAGCAAATATTTTTCCGTAAGAGGCCTATGCAGAAGACTACTCAGCCTTGATTCAGGTCCTTTCTTCTTGATCCAATGGCATGAACTGAAACAGGACCAAAAGCAGACACAAACCCATTTGTTAGGGCACTCACCTACACTAAGTAGCTTTGATTCTTCACTGTGAATCAAACCAGACAAGAGCTTGGCTTTGCCCCAAAGGTTCTTCAGCAGATGCTTTAGGCAGAAGCCTACTGTTCTGGGTAAGATTCTCACAAATTCCAGAATTTCAAAGAGTGTTTCTACTTTACTTGTAAGTAAAATGTAACCATTGTTCTCTGGCCAGACCCAGACACAAATTCTGCCAAATTTATAGAAGACAACAAGGCTGGAATTCATCTCATTTAACCCCAAGCATGCTCTTAGTCCATGGAAAGAATTAGGCTTTTCTGAGGTGTGATACATCTGGTCTTTCTTAGATACCTTAGGTGAGATTTCTCTTACCAGATGTTCTTACATCCAAGCTGGTCTCCCAAGCCAATGGACCAAAAAAAGCAACTCTACAGCACTATTTGCTTTATTTTAAGGTAAATGTCTAAAATTATCTAAAATGGTTCATTTCTTCCCATTGACTATAGGCAGAATAAAGAAGAAAAATCAGGGTTAAACACCTTTCTCATAAATATCTGAAATTGGATGCAATGAATTCTACCCTAAGAGGAAAACTGTGTCCATTTTCATTTGAAGTTATGGCTCACATCCAGTTTTAATGAAGAGAGAGCACAAAAGCAGGGATTTAAAAGAAGTGTGAGGTTGCTTTCTTGGCTTTTGTAGGCTTTGGAAGAAAACCTATACTGTGCTCTTTCTTAGGTTATGTGTTGAAACATGTTTCTATGTTGTCAAAGATTAAATAATTAGTAGAACATGGTCAAGATCAAAAGGCTGTTCCATGTCATAGCTAATTTGAGAGTTACCACAAATATGACAAGTAGTGATTCCTGCTGGTCCAATACCTGCTGTAGCCAACCATGTGGATTCAGAGTGAAATGTAATACACTCACATTGTGTTTTAATTCAAGTTGTCATAAGGTGTTAATTTAAGAACTGAATGTATTTTTACCACTCCTCATCTTCCAGTTACTATTAACATAAAAATGAATAATGGGCTTCTATTCTAAGCAAGAATAGTTAAACACCTGGCCAGTGACCTCTCAGACACCAGTTCCAAAAAATATGTATGAAAAAAAAAAAGCTTTATGCTGATTCTATGCACAGTTTTATCAGGAAGCAGTCTAATAATGCTGTCTTGGTGGAGGGGGTAATTTTTTTTCCTTCTTTTGTTTCTTTAATTTCTCTCTTTTTGCCTCCTTTCTTTCTTTCTTTCTTTCTTTCTTTCTTTCTTTCTTTCTTTCTTTCTTTCTTTCTTTCTTTCTTTCTTTCTTTCTTTCTTTCTTTCTTTCTTTCTTTCTTTCTTTCTTTCTTTCTTTCTTTCTCCTTCTCTCTCTCTCTCTCTCTCTCTTTCTCCCTCTCCCTCATATTTGGCATATTGGGGACACCCATCTATATATTCTGTAAAAATCAGTATCTTTGTTATGCAGCAAACACAGAAAATGACTGATATAAAAAAGAATCATTTCATTTGGCATTATTCATAGATTTGAAAAGCAGTAAGCAAGAACATTGTATTACTCTGATGCAAAAAAAATTATTCATTCTGTGCCAGTGACTCATGCATCAATGCTTTGATATGCATAAGCTGAAACATTCACCCTCAAATTAACCTTTGTATCTTACTGTGATCTATCCACCTTCCATCTTAACCACAGACGTTATTAGTATAGAATACTATTCCTACACACTTCCCAGCAAACACTTTTGAATCCACATGATACAAAACACAATCTTCTAAAGCCTGATCTGGAGGTTTCGGTTTCAGAGGCAGAACTTCCATAGCTTGATGGCCAGAAGTGAGAAGAATTCTTAATTGTTTCAGCTTTGTTAATCATTTTTGTATGCTGATTGTTTCGATGCACCAGTACCAACCAACACAGGAAGATCCGAAATGCAGGAATCGTGAGTTCCATTACTAGGTACATCAAGCTACACACGACTTTAAACTATTCAAGGTAAGAACATTGCACTTAGTTTTTCAGAGGCTGTTATATATCTCCCGTCTTTGCATAAAATTAAACTCTATCAGAAAAGTAGCAGGCTCTCATATCACCTAGAAACAGTTGTTTACTGCTTTTAATTCATCTTCTTCCTCTATTCCAAAGGTGTCTCTTCTTTCTTCTATTTTAATTTTTTTTAATCCATCTTTTGTTGTACTAGAACAATCTTATAACTGCTTTAAGCCTCTCTTTTCTTCCATATTCATCTTAGATATTGCACTATCTATCACACAGTCTTGATCTATGACCTCAAGATCTTCCAATAGACTCTCTTTTTACCTTTGTTCCAGCAATGATTTCAGCTAAAATTCTGTTTAGGAATTTTTCATTAAATATTTTTGGCCTTTAACAGATATAACAAATCTACTTTTCATCGTATTGTCCCAGTAGTGATTGAATGTAGCAGAGTCAGGCCTGCATGATGCAAGACATTATCTTTTATCAGCTGAACTGGGAAAAAGATCATATTTGGTTTGAATTTTGAAGGACACTAAAGGTGAAATAAGGCAACATGCTTAAATGTCTTGTCTTACTCTGCAATAAAATTGAAAATATCTTACATTTGTTAATAATTTTTTATGCTGCTTGAATCTAACCACATGCCAGAGCATACAGACAAAAGAAGAAAAGTGTCTGAAAGCCATATTCTGGTGAAAATAAGAGATAGAAGAATCCACTTACCAACTACCAGAACTTAGTGGTTAGGGCACTTGCCTACAAGGCTGGAGGCCTTGATCAAGTCCCAGACTGATTTTTTTCTCTCTCTGATTTACATAAGCAAAAAATCGAGGACCTTATGTTTGTTTGACCCTGGGACTGAGCCATTTGAACACTTCAGTAAACAAGAATAAGTTTATACATGTCAAAGTAGGAATGCTTTTAGATCCTTACATCTCTTTTGCTATTTTTCTCTTTTGTATTTAAAAATTCTACATGTATATTTATTTTGTAAACTGTGTCCTGTTTGACATAAGTAAAATGTTCAACTTTCAGCACCTATAATGACAGCTAAACTTTTTCTGCCTTCCCAGGTAAGTTTCAGTCATCTTCTCGTCTTCTCCCCTGTGAATGCAATGAATATTTAGAGTTTGGGGATTTAACTTTTACCTAGATGTTCTTTGGCTATCTTCCTTCAGTTCAGGGCTGGCTTTCAACTGAGGTCCAAAGTGCATTGGACTTTATTGTGAACTTTTTTTTGCTTGCAAATTTGATTATATTATTTTAAAGCACAACATCACAGAGGGTCCGGAGGAAGCTCCTCCACAGACATTCCTTTTTTACTCTTTCATATGTCTAGATTCATATCTCATTTATAATAGATTTCCAATTCTAGTGGAGACAATGAAAGTAAAATTAAATTAGCTCTCAGGGAAAAGGATTCAATATTGCCAGAGACACTGCTGTGAAGGGCATCTGAACAATAATTTTCTTGGAAAGCAGGCTTGAAGATGCTGTCCCAGATCACAGAGCAAGAAAACTATGCATGTCATAGCCTTCTGCAGAAAGTATGACCTTTCAAACCCCTGTCAATTTAAAAACCCGTGAACTTTATTTTGAAGTCATAAGAACGATCGGCATTATTGGAGTAACCTCAGTTTTTCTCTCTTTTATTTTAAGGATGTGAGATTTCTGTGAAGGGAAAAAGTAACAACATGACAGCGGTTCTAGAGTACATGTAGTGGCTTATTTTCATGAGAAACTACATGGATATTCTCCAGTGTTATAACTCAATTTTATGAACTTTATCACTTTGTGATTGTCTTTATTGCATCTAGATAAGGATTTTTGTGGGTTTTAACCTAGATAGGAATGAATGATGGTCAAAAGCAATGTGCACTGTTCTCAGTTCTTCAATATCTGCTTGACCAAGGTCAGAATTGGTCTGTTTGGCCCCACTGACATTAACAGAAAAAGCACAGACCATGGTAAGAGGACTGGGAGAATGGGCTCATTCTGCCCTGAAGTTCCCAGCACAGCTGTGTAGGACAGAGGAAGCAGGAGGGAGTGGCAGTGGTGTCCCCTACCATGGCAGCTACCCAGGCTGTGCAGCAAAGTGCTCCCGGGAGGCCAGTGGGAGGATCACGCTAGGGCACGGACACACATGTGCCAGGAACAGGGCATGAGGGCTGTGTGCCTGCTGAAGGGAAGCCTCTCTCTGTCCATGCCCTGTTAATAAAGAGGATTTAAAGGGTGGAGGATGTGTAAAGGATTCTGTACTCACACCTGGGGCTTCAAGAGGATGCAGGAATGGGCAATAGGACTGCAGGGGCATCCCAGAGCCAGGGCAAGGGCCCCAGGGCGTGAGCCTGATGCAAAAGCCTTTTCCACAGGAGATGACATGGGACACTGCCCACAGCAGGAAGCTGTATGGAAGGGTTGGGATAGCCTAGGATTCCACCACAGCCTAGAGAGCTCAGTCCCTGTTCCACCAAGAGATGCAATGGGAGAGGCTCTGGAAAGGCTGAAGCAGCCAACCACCTCCCCAGGCACCAGGGGCAGCCAGTTGTGCTGGGCTGTAGCACATCCTCAACCTGTTCCTTGGCATTGGCAGGTCCAGGCCAGAGCTCAGGTTGGAGTAGACAGTGCAGCCCAGCACTCTGTGGTGATTTCTTATCACCATTATTATTTTAGAGAAAAATGTATCAACACTCCTGCACACACTTCATTATGAAGTATCATTTAGAAATCTATTCTCGTACGAGTTTTCTTCGTCATGTGTAAGCTATTAGATATGATTGTTTAAGGAAGTTAACTGGAGTTACTAAATATTCCTGTCATATGCTTTTGGGGAGATTTTTTCCCCTAGGCCTATAATCACATATCAGAATTTACAGCATATACTACATACAGTCTTGGCAAATAGGACTATGGGGAGGAAATTATAGTGCAATAACTCATTCCTGTTTTCCCTCTTGTTTTAGTGATAGCACTGACACAAATTACAAAGGAAATATTACTTCAAGTAAGCATTTCTGTGGTTCAAAATACTATTTAAACACTTTCAGGTCACCTTAGGGAATGTATTTCACCAAGGACTTTGTTTTGGTAGTGATGTGTGAGTGTGCGTTTGCGCACAGAAGTGTTTCTCTGTGTGAGTGGAAATCCCATGGGGATGTGTTTTAGTGCATTATGTTGGGATTTATCATAGCAAAAGCTTGCTAAGGAGACAGTCCTTTCTTAATTGAAGCTAATCACTTGGTTTTATTTCACCAACTTTTGTAATGCCAGTTTATATACTGGTAAATAGGGCCAGATTCTGAAGGGAGAAATTGTTTCTGCTGTAAAATATTTTGGAAAATATTAGAAATTGACCAAATAGCTTTAATTTCTCTTTGGATTCTGCCACTTAATTTCAACATAAAGTTAAATGTTTTCTTGCAAAAAAAAATTTTATCCATTGCATCACTTTAGAGGCTCTAATTCATCATCACGCTTCTGTGTATTTGTTTACAAACACGCCTGTTTACTTTAGTGCCTCATTAACATAGCTTCTGTCATTCCTTCAGGCCACTCCTCATCTTCTAGCTTAGAACTTGGGGTTTGAACAATACTTCTTTTCCCAAAATACAGATACATTTCTTCCTACATTGTCTTCAGTTTTAGTAACATCCATCAAAGTTAAATCAGGAGGTTAGACTCTTGCACCACTGTTTCTGGCTGCACAGGTTACTGGATACAGGGACATAGTATCACAGCCCAGCAAAACAACATCTGCTAGAATGATTAGAACTACATCACTGCTGGTGGAGAAATGTTTGTAAAATTCTTTGAAGATAAAAGGTCATATTCACAGGATAATTGATGCAGAATTCTAACAAAGATACACAGAGTGCTTAATACCTTTTCTTCTATGCCAAATACCTTATCAAAATACCTCACACAACATTAGAAACAGGTGTAAATGTGTCTGTTTTGCAAAGGCAGATGAATACAGATCAGTGAAATCAGGAAGGTGGCCATTTCAGTTTACAGAGCTGGGTTCAAATGGCAGAGGGTCAGTTCATACAGCTGCATGCCCATGCTAGTGTGTTGTCATTAGTCTCTGTGCATTTCTGGTTCCCACAGAATACCACAATTTGTGTCTAGGGACTTCCAGGGCACAGAGAATGCAAGCAGCTCTTTGCTGATCACATGTTGTGCTTTCTGGTTTTGGAGTTATGTAAGTGTGTAGCTGAACTGGGCAAAGGACCGCAGAGCTGCACTTTGCAAGCCTCCAAAATGCTGCTCACAGTCCTCATGAACTGGCAGACGTGAAGCTTGACCACCCAGGCACTGAGGACTGAAGCACAGTGAGGAGCTACAAATACAGGCTCCAGCTGGAGATCCAGATAAGCTTGCATCACAGAAGAAGAAGCTGTTCTGAGAACAGTCAAAGCGCCGGAGTCCAGAGACAGCACTTATCATCAGCTGCCCAAAAAAGCAGAATAACACTCGTGTGTCCCAGGAAGTTCAGATGATGCACTTCCAGTCTCCAGCCTCTGTGTCTGTGTGTGTCCTTTGCTCTTTCTAACTTTTAATATTCTCTTCTAATTAAATTTTTGTCTCCTTCAGGTTTCTTATGAGGTTTCAGTACTTGTCTATTCCCAAATTTACTCATCAAAAATCCAAGTATTTTGTCTAAAGTACCGGTCTTGGATGGGGAGAGACTGGCATTTCCAAAAGATAACTGCCTACTGAAACCATTTCCCTTCAAGTGTAATGAACACTTGACTAAGGTGCTTGCACTAAGGCCCTCAATTAGGGACCTTAAAGATCTTGATTATAAGAGTTTTAGGGAACGAGTCATGCATAGAATCAGGTGAGATGTATGTTACCTTTCCACCTTTCTGCTGAGGTCGTAAGCAAACTTTCATAGCTTCTAAGTTTACACTGGCCAAATACTTTGCTAGACAATTCTTCTTTTGCTTATTCTATTCCACTTATATCTGAATTATTCACTGTGTTTCACTTTATAAACATTTACAGTTGATATGTTCTAAAGGGAACAAATAACAGTTTGCCTGTTATGAATGTGGGCTTGGCTGCCAAATCCAATACCAGTAGTACAGAGAAAAAATTTCTTTGCTTTACCCTTCAGGATATTGCTGGGAAATAAGGCATGGGAAGAACATTTTTCTGCTGAAAAGTAGTATTCAGTGCAGAAGCAATTCACATTGCAGAGGAACTTGAAGCTAAAAAAAATTTACCTTAAGGAAAAACTTTTATAAGAAACTGCACAATAATTGTAGCTATTTTTTCCTCTAAATTTTTGTTGTCATAAAAAATCCTTTCAACATTTTTTTATATTAGAACTAATTTTGTCAAAGAAAAAAAAACAAATGGAAATAGAAAACTATAAAAAATATAATTCTTAAACAAAGAAGAAACTTGTAGAATTATGAAAACGTTAAAAAATATTTACATTTTGGCTTTATTATTGGGGGAGAAGAAAATCTGCATCAAAATTTCTTTTAAAAAATTGTTTAAGATTCTTTGAAATGCTTTGAAGACTGACAAAACATGCAAAGCAGATCTGTGCACTTAGGATGACTGATGGTTTTTGGACTGAAACGGCTGGGTTTTGCTCAGTATCATAGCATTGCCATCTGGAATTATTAATCTGTAGGATCCCTTCACAGTTTAGACAAATGTAAGGGTAGATTCCCAGGCTAGAAAGCACCAAAGAGCCTCTGCAGCCCATTGGGACAGCCTCAGTCTTATGCCTCAGAACATCCTTCCGTGTGGACTAATTAATACTGAGGCAGAGATAAGCATCCTTGTGCCTGTAGTAAAATGAGGCCAGTCCAGGAACTACCACAGAGCAGCCAACCCTTTGGGGTTTTCTAAGGCATGGTGGGAGACCTTCTTTTTTCCCAGTAGGCAAGGCTTAGTTTTAAACCCCTACAGAACAGAATCAAGTCATATTCAGCATGCACATTGCTTATCTTAACTCGGTATACAATTTGTATATATAGCTTTGTATTCATCATGTCAGAGATGGTAGTGAAAGACCAAAAATAAGATCAAACTCAGACTTCTTTAAGTCTGATCTTAGTGTTGATCTTCTTTTATTCCTGCAACATAAAGGAATCTACAACACAGATCTTCTGAAAACTACCTTGTAACAAGCAGAGAACTTAACAGATATCACCATCATTACAAGCAGGACAGGTATAAAGCTCTTCCTAAGCTGCTGGAGGGAACATCTTTGCTTGTTCCACTTCAGTCAGGAACTGCTTGCACCAGCAAAGCCAGACATGGGATGGGATGAGATACCTTTGCATCCCATGAAGAAATGTTTTCATGCAATATTCTAAGGGGGATCCCTCCACTGAGGTCACAAAAGGAGATTTCATAATGTCCTTCTTCTAAAACAGTGGAGATGTGCAACATGCAACAAGGGTCATGGCACTAGTTGTCTATTGCAGTCTACACGAAGTCACACCTGCCAAGGTGTCACTGATCTCCTTACATTTATTTTTGTGCCCTTGTGCAGAGATACCAAACCAGGACAGGTCAATATACAGAGATAGACATAAAGAGAAGTCAGCACTAGCTGAGACAGCCCCTTTTTCAAAAGCAAAGACACAAGAAAAACTTTCTTTCATGATTTTTTGTGCATCCCAGAACTTTGATGTTTTTGTTGTCATGGACTTCGCCTGGGGGTTGAGTGGGTATGCCAGTCCTGCAGGACAAGAGCCTCTATTCCAGCTTTCAAACACAGTCAACACAAATTTTGCTCCATAGTACACCAGCTCATGCTCCCTGTACTCTAGCTAATTCATCAGAAGCAAATTCTGAAAGCCTCCCGCTGTTCTCAATGAAATGCTGGATACACAGCACAGCTGCCATCCTTGCACTCTCTGGGGATGCAGGCAGCAGCCTCTTGCTCAGAGGTGGATATTGACACTATTCCAAAGCACTAAAGCAGTGTGAAGGGCCTGGCATCTACAGTGGAGAGATATCAGCAACTGTGTTTTCTTTGACTTTGGGCTGTCCCAGCAATGAGGCTGCTTGACAATTTGCTTTAGACCTGTGTTTTTAACTAGATCCATTGGGTTTGGTTTTTTTGTTTTGGTTTTTTTTTTTGTTTTTTTTTTTGTTTTTTTCTGAGAACATGGCAATATTCTAAAAAAAAACACCTTGAAAATTGAAACTAAACTTCAAGAAATCTTTGAAATCTTGTTCTTTTCTGCCGAGTACATCACTGAAAATAAGATAATCTTTACTTTGGGCTGTGACTTTAAAAGATGCAGCCCAAAGTAGCAAATTATATCATTATTACCTGACCTCTCTGGAAAATGAGCTACCAGGAAGAAAAAGCTACTTATGAGCCACAAAGTCCCTGCTTAAACACTCTTGGGGAGTTTGGACAGAAAGGGGCCTTCAGGGCTTGGCTTTGGAACATACACACACCTCCAGTAAGGAGAAAAAAAAATCAGGAAAAAAGCATGTGAATTTAATGTAAATAATTATATTCAGTCTCCCATGTTTCAACATTTATTCTCATGTGAAAGGTTTTCTTGAAGCAGAAAGTGATTACCTGGTGTGTTTTGGATCCTCATCCAAGGAAATATACCCCCTCCCATCACACAGTAAAATCACATCCCAGCTGTTAATGGCTCCCTGCACTAAGAGCCTCTTGCACAGTCTCCTGTTGAACTGCAGGGAGAATTCAGGACTTACACTCAAAAGCACATGAATTCTATTCCAGAATCATAATCCTTTTCAGCTGGCTGCTGCACTGATATAGTCACATTTGCTGTGTAACTGAAGGGTGCTGGAAAGTTTCCCCAGTTTGATTATCCCTTCCAGAGCTGGTGAAATCATGTGGGGCTTTTTGGTTTTGTTTGGGTTTTTTTTGGTTGGTTTTTTTTTTTTTACCAATTTATCTTGTTTAATCAGGACTAAGTAAACATATTACACACTAATAATAAAATCACTGGAAATTCTCTATTTAATCTCTGTGATTTTCTTTAAAGGGCTCAAACAAAGACCAGCAGGATCTCTAATCTTATGATCAACAAAGTTACATCATCAGCAGCCTCTGTTTTATCTGTTTACAGATCGGGCTAATGTTGTTACAGGGTGGTGACATTAACTGTTACTGTATCAGTAGATAGTGCAACTGTATTAGGCAGCCCAAACTTTGCTGTCACCTCTGGCAGCAATTGAGGAAACTCCAGAGATTATTTTTAGTGCCACAGGATGTTGTTGTGGCTAAGTTTGGAGCAGTAGATCACAGAGTTGCCGCTGAAGATACCACAGGATCCTTTGCAGAAGCCTCCAGTCATGCAGGAGAAGTACCTCAGCAGCAAATCCTTTTTGCCAGTGAATGACCTTCCTCTGGGCTAGGAAACCCCAGCTAACTCAGTATGGAGAGAGGAGCTAGAGGCAAAGGGCTCAGTCTGCTCCCCATTCCATGGACATGATGTCCCTCCAGCCAAAACTTGTTCCCCCAGCCTCACACTCTGCCTGGTTCCAGGATAACCCTGGGTGCAGGCAGATAAGGATGCAACAGGCATTGCAGGAAGGCAACCCCCAACCCAACAAGAAGGGACCCTGGGATGGGGGCTCCTGCCATCCCAGCTGCTGCACGGCTGCTGCATCACCTTCCCTGCCCCCTGCACAGGCTGTGTCCTGGAAGGAGCTGCAGCTGATCATCATCATGCCTCCCACATAAGAGGGATGTGCTGGAAGGAACATTACTCCAGCCAGCCTCCCACAACTCCTTGCTTGAAGTTAAAAGCCCAATCTAACCCTTAACAAACATGAATAAAAGTGCTAGGGAAGGAATTTTAATTGGCTGACACAGTAAATGCTTTGAAGGTGCTGTGTCATTATTGACTGACTTTCAGCACACCTGAGCCAGCCAGAGGGCAGTGGTGTTAGTTTTGAACCCAGGATATTTCTGTTACTGTGTCCTAGCACCACACTGTTAAACTGCATCATCTCTTTGCATTGAGCAGGTTTGTTGTGCCTCATAGTGTCAATAAAACCTTGCCTTGCTTCTGCACTGAGTTTGCAGGGAAGGTTGATGCTGGTTTCTTCTCATCCCTCTGCCTGGCACTGTTCCACCACCAGCACATGGCTCACCCACATGCAATTCTGAGCACTCACAGAGTGCAGCAGTGTAGATAACCTCCCCTTCTATCCCACTTCTTCCCAGGAGCTTAGTTGTTGTTCCTCCCCCATGCAAATGGCAATGCAAAAAAAAAAAAAAAAAAAAAAAAAAAAAAAAAAAAAAAAAAAAAGTGGAGAACAAGACAAGGAAGGTGAGTTCAGGTGAGTTCATTTTAACTGACATGAAATCAGAAGTCATCCAAGTCGGAACCTGAAAGGATGCACACTGAGCCCAACAAAATGTTCCATATGGTGCTCAGGTAGTAAGTACTTGTCAGACAAGATAAGTTCACAAAGAGCTACTACACAGGCCCATCACAATGGTTTCCAGCAGACATGGGAACTGTCTTTGTATCCTCTGTTGAAGGAAATCAGAAACTCTATATCTCAATCTTTTCAGGTGACCTAACCACAAGATGCAGGGAGCTTTGCTCTTTTTTCCTTTAGAAAAGGTTCTTTTAATTAAAAATAAGTGACATCTGATATTTAGGTGTCTAATGCCCTTTGGCTTCTATGTGATCACACTAAAATATCAGGAATACTTCCACTACAAAGTGAAACATATGATGAAGCCCAGAGGAAGAAACCTTGGAAGTGACAATTTTCTCCTTCCATAAAGATATACACAACTAAATGTAAAGTTAATGCACAAAAGTAATTTAAATATTATTTATGGAAGTTCTGCTGACATTGACAACTAAAACCATCACTGCTTTACATTTTTGGTTTGTATTCTGCATTGTTCATGTGAAGAACCTTTTTAATGGCCACTTTTAAACATCCAGGAGACAACAGCAAGCTTTTATTACACTCATTAGCATCTCCTGAGCAGTTTCTTTCAGCCCCCAACAAGAAATATCTTCTCTGGACTTAAACGACAAGTTACAAATATTTGAGAATCATTTTTACTGCCTTCCTCTATCCTAGCTGTGTATCCAGTGTCAGTATGCAGTACATGTATCAGGGATAACCAGTGATACAGAAAACTGCACTGGGAACAAGGCACTGCCTTGGCAGATGGACAGACATCCCCTCCATGGATGAGGGAAGGGTTCCAGCAGCCCTGGCCCCACCAGTGGTTTGTCACTGAGACCAGGCCAGTCCACATGAGGGCAAAAGTTCCAAAACAGCACAACAATAATTCTACTCTTAGAAGAAAGTATCTTCATTTGTATATCCACATTTCAATGAGGGCTTTAGAAACCTGAAGCCTTTTCCTGCAAAGGTCAATAAGTGTTTTATGTGCTACCCTGAGACACTGAACTGCCTGAGTAAAAATAGACTGTTGAATGAGAGACCTTCCACAAATGAATTTTCTAATAGCTTTGATATTGTTGTCAGCACAGATTTCATGGATGAGATGAAACTAGCCTGAACTTGCTGTGCCACCCAAGTTCATCAAAAACTGCAGGAGGAGCTTGGATGGGGAGGGTAGAAAGGTCCTAAAGGTGATTCCCACCACCTTTAAACCTAGACCTGCTCTCCAGAACAGCCTCTTTGTGGTTTGCCATCATCTGGAATAAATCATCTGAACCATCACCATTCCCAGAAGTGAGACCATGCAAAATAGGTGAGAGACAAGTATACAGAATCCAGTAACATCAGCCTGGGAAAGTTCAGGTTGGATGTTTCTTTCAGACAAGCACTTCACATACATCATGACCTTCAGAGACTGTAAACTCTTATCCTGTTGAGGTTATTTAAAATCAAAGGCCAGTGTGCCAACAGCTGCACAAGTGAGGAATGCCTAAGAAAATAAATACCAGTTAGAGTGCTATTTAATGCTGTTAACTGCAGTGGGTGGAGGCTGGAGGGCAGTAGCTTTTAACAGGTTTTATTTGAAAGACTAACTCAGTGTGTTTGTCACGACAGTTGTCTTTGTGACTGAAGTTGTATTGCTAACAGATGGAAATCTGGCAGCTTTTTCTAATTTATGCAGATGCTTTGCAGAAGGAATTACCATCCTAAGTGATTCTAACATTAACCTTACACAAACCTTTCTCTACTGTGTTAATAAACAGAACATTTTAAGGCTGTTCTGCTCAAAAAAGTCAAAATGCTCTACTGTGCCTCCCTTTCAATCTCTTCTCTTACAATTTAGCTTTAAAATTCTTTTGCATAAAGCCTCTTACTCAACTGAGAGTTGGATATGTAGCAAAAGTCAGCATAGTGCTCAAAATACCCATTTTAATTATAAAATTACCTACCAGGTTGTGTCTTCATTAATGAGCTAAGCTTGTGGACTGTCTTGTTCTTGAAAACTGGCATTCAGTACAATAGCTAAAAAGAATGATTTAACAAGAGAACTATCTAAATTGGCAATCATTTAAAAGGACTGAATAATATTCTTAATAGCTGTGTAATGTTTCATCTTTTTGCTTTGATTGGCAATTTTTTAATTGTTAACACTCTTTTCAAACTGGCAACACATTTCCTCATTCTAATCTGCAGTAAGCCCTACAGTATTACACACCAATGTGAGTGCTAAACAGACTCAGAAGTAACACACCACTGAGATGTTTTGAGGCATTTGGAGTATTTAATGAATCTCTGTTCTTTATAGTACACTTTAGGAAATCAGGAGACCATATGCTTTTGTTTTGCCTCTTGACAGTTTGAAAATGTGGGTGCTGTAGAGGTTATCAGTGAAAATTATTTTGCATAATCAATGCCCTGATCAGCTGAGTGAAAGGGATACGTGCTACTTCAGCTGTAGCTCTTTGAGATTACTGATCGTGTGCATCCACACTGAAGGTGACTTGAACAAAAGAACAAAACTCATGAAATGGTTCCGTTTCCATATGTAAGATTTTGACCCTCACTGACTGAAGGCAGTAATCATATAACTCTGTAAGGAACAGAGATGAAAATATGACATTGAGACATATTGACCATTGGAGCCTTTCAGACAATGAGTCAAAATTAGTTTTTAGATTTTTTTACCAGTATCTGCATGACTTATCAGCCATCTTTTGGGTTTAAGCATTCTAACTTGAACCAAGAAAGATACCTTAAATGTACCTTGAGTGCTTTTAATAATGCACTCAACCTAGAAAATACACAAATTAGATGCTAAGCTCAGATGCCATGTTCAGGCAGGTCAGATCTTTCCATGGAGGCTTTCAAATGCCTTTTTTCTTTGGCCATTTTCTTTACAGGACATCAGACACTTCCTTTTGGAGACCTTTTCTATCATTAACTTAGAAGTTAGGCACAAGTCAGTTTTGTCAAGAGGATGATTTTTTTTTCCCTTTGTTTACAAAAAGCCTGACTTACCTGCAACACAGAATTGTCTACCTTTTCAGAGTGGCACCTTTTCAGTCAGGTGGCAGCTTTAACAGTGGCCTTCTCAGCAGCCCCAAGGCATGGACACACACTATGGGAAGAGAAGACAAGTGAGTGTTGATGGCAGTATAGGAAGCAAGTTTCCAGGCACGTGGCTCAGGCTTCAGTGAAATGGATTGTTTCCTGCCTGGAAATCTCATGCAGCTATTACAGAGAGGAGAGGAGATGCTCTAGTGAGGTATGTATACTTGCCTTCTGCTGCTTTTTTGGCCCAAAGCATGACCTTGACTGCATATGAGCCTCTGTTCTTTTTCCCTAGTAATCGAGTGAAAAGAAGTCTCAAGTTGTGGTGACTAAAAATATCCTGGAACCACTTGTAAGTAAAAAATTTCCAGCTCCCTCCTGAGGGATCCATATAATTTTTCTGGATTACGTTTTTGAAGGGACCAGATATTTGCTATTTCTAATTTATTTATACAGACTTCTCTGTCAGGAGGCTTTGCCCGCAGAACATCCAGAAAAGGAAAAATTTTCCCTTAAATCACTCAAAGTTTCCCTTAAATCATTCAAATCACTAACATCCACTGCCCCAAACAACTTCTGCTTGAGCTCTATAAAAAGGATACAGACATTCAGGTGACAGAACAAGAGCTATGTTCTGGGAAGGATGAAATAATGACTAGGAATGATGAAAAAGGGTGAGGACTCCAACAATTTCTCCCAATTCCTCTGACTGTGAAATGCCAACTCAGCAAAGGAAACAATCTCTGATTGATCATAATCTTGTTTTTGTAGTACTGGGTCTGAGAGATTTCAGGCTTTCCAGAGTGGTTTAGCAGTGGCCCAACTTTGAATGGACATGAGAGAGTAAGCAGCCATTTCTGAAACTCAGGGCATTTGGAAATAGAAAGCTCTCTCAGTTACTTGACAAAAGTTATGAGAGTCCAGAGGGTTAGACAATATGTCAGGTGGGAAGTACCATTAGTCCCAAACAGTTTTACAAGAAAACCAAACCATAAAACCCCAAATTCTGTGTATAAGTAATACTACAAAATTGAGTCTAGTAAGCATTTATAGCACTTTGTGCCTCTGGCTTCTTGTGAACTAAAAAAGATCAAAGGCTGAGAGCCCTCAGCACTCAGTCAGACCTTCAAGAAGGGGTCCAATATTCCTCCTAGTTGATTGCTGCCTCACAGGGAACACTGAGCAGCTTGAAGAATAGGGCCCTAAAAGCATATCTGGCACCCAGTTAACTTCTAGAGTAAGTAGTATTTTTTTAATCAGCATTTGTTACACCCCAGTATAAACCACAGCTAAAAGAAATCTCACACACATGGTCTAAATCTTGGTCATTAATTAATAAGCCTGTCAGCCTTATCACAATAAGAGTTAACCTACTCTAGTTAACAAGTTATTGCTATTCATGTTACTTGTATTTTTCCTTCAGTGGGCTATTTACTGTACATTGCACTTATAAAATTCCATTACTTACATAGATAGCAATAGTGCATGAAGTATGTCTCCAGCTGTTTTCAACTTTTGTGACCTACGTAAACACTGAGCTTTGAAATAGCTTATGTTAACTCCTATTGAGAATAAGTTAATTCCTCAGCTGACTGATTTTAAGTATTTTAAAGTCTGCGGTCTCAAGTGAGCTTTACATTTCATATTTCATCTCAAAACAAAGCTAAAACTTTCCTATCTTTAGCCAGAAAGCTTTAAATCAGTACCATCCCCTCATAATATTTGTACTATCACAGGCTTTATACCCCTATTAAAAAGACATATTTAAGATTTGCCATATACTAACTAATTCACACTGCAAATTTCCACAAGTAACAAATTGCTCTGTCAGAGCGCAACACCATATTTTATCTTGATTCTACAAAGGGAAACTGCAAACTCATAGTGCCATATTCAAATAAACCTGCTGTAAATTTAAAAATAAATGATGAATATCTGTCTCACACATGCACTTCTCTCTTCAAAGCCAAGAAATTGAGACTAACGGAAGCAAAATTATGAATCAAATGTTATGCTTAGTGACAGTCAAAACACCAGACAAAAGCCCATATTCTGGTCTGTTCTTCTCCATAGTTTGACTAGTGTTTTTGTAGGATGCACTAATTTGAAAAATTATACTTTCTATTTATTCTAAGATTCAGCAAAATGGGAGTAGCCATTTTAGATCCCTGTGAAAAGGTAAAAACCACCAGCAATTCTTCCTACAAACCAGTTTTAAATTGATGCAATTTCTTGTGCTGAGCCACATACAGAGGACAACAACTCTGCATTGTAAAAACTTTCTGGGAAGCTTTACTCTCTTTATGGGCAGAATCTGCCTTCACAGAGTGTGGCCATGAGAGGACCTTCAGATGGAATCATGGAATCACACACTGGTTAGGCTTGGAAGGAACCTTCATCATCATCTAGCTCAAAGCCCCCTGCCATGGACAGGGACACCTTCCACTAGACCAGGTCACTCAAAGTCCCATCCAGCCTGGCCTTGGACACTTCCAGGGTAGGGAGTCCACAGTCTCCCTGGGCAACCTGTTCCAGTGCCACACCACTGTCACTCACATTAAAGAATGTCATTCTAATATCTGATTTGAGCCTTCAACTACAGGCTGGAAAACCCAGACAAAGTTGCTATGAAAGGAACATAATGTGTGTCATAGGAAGGGACAGGGGCAGAAGCTCTGTTTCAGCTTCCCAGAGATTAGAGTGAGGGATCAATGAACGGCAGACGGAAAATGGAAACTTGACTTACACTCCAAGACATATACATTACCTATGCAATGACTGCTCCTCTCTTCTTAAGTTTTCAGTGGCAGTTGTTTAGCAGACAAAACAAAAATCAGCCTTGAATACAGATTTTCAAGACTTGCATTGCTTTTGTTTCTTTGAATATAGGCCTTGATAAGACAGTTGCAAAAGTGTTTTCTGAGAAAACAATTTAGTGACTAGATTACTCATCTTTGACAAATGCTGAAAATGAAGGATTAATGATGATTAATTTTGGCTATTTTTCAAATTATCCAAGGTCATTCAAATTCAGAATTTTCCAAAGTCTTTTTTTTTCTGACTGAAATCGTTATATCATTTATTCAAGATAATTGACATTGAGTGCTCCCAGCGCCAGTCAAAATGACTTTTAATGTCATGAGCTAACATTTTATAATTTGAACAAAAATTAGCAATGGCTGAGATTTTTCACATTAACCCATAGCAAAGCAGCACAGTACATGACACCACACTGTTAATTCTGATTAAAAAGTTGAATTTGGTCTGCTTTGACCATGTAATCCCTAGTTAGTAAACAGAGCTAAGTGGACTGTAAATCGAGGCTAAAAAGAAAGATGGAAATGGTAATGCCAGCACAAAGCTTAATGGATCCGTGGAACATAGAAAGTCACAATTGTTACCCAGAAATGGAATAATTGACAGTATAATCCATTTATTATGAAGCTGTTACTGTAAAAGGGGTAACACCACCTCTTAGAGTCTCACCTTGTGGTCTTGAAGGAAATCTTTTTCTTAAAGACGTGATAGGGACATATGGCAGGACACTGCATTTGAAGTAACTTCAGTGTGGATCCAGCATCTGTAGACCTTTCTTCCTCAGCCTGAGACACACCTGGAAGAAGTTATAACAGATCTCATGCAAATACTTACAGGGGGAAATAAACCTAGGCTTTGTTATAGCATGTTTTCCTTCCGTATCACCTTAAACATTTTCCCAATTTGTAAAAGAAAGCATTACCCTCTTTTTCTTACTAGAAGGATTAATGGCTGATGGATTTCTTTTTCTCTGTACACCTAATTGCACAACTAGTCAGTTTGCCAGTAAGCTCTTCAATCAGTTAATAAGATAGTTAATAATGTTAAAGACAATTAACTCCCACCAATGTAATTCCCTGTGTGTCAATTTAAAGGTCAGAAGCAATTTTCCAGTGTTATTTTATTTGTGCATTTGTATTTAAGGATACAGACCTACCTAGCCTTTAGTCCTGCACTTCTGTATAAAGCATGTATATTCTTTCATTATTCAATACAAACAGGTGGAAAACTAAGCAAATGGAAAACAAATTCTTGACAGAATCACCATCATTTCAATAGTCTTCAGACTGTTTTTTTTCTCCTCCCCAATCCATTTTTGACAAATACATCTATGTATGTATGTATGTGTTTGTATCTTATGTGGGGTTTTTTTTTTTTACTATTATTTTGTGGTTATTGACTAAGAAAAACAGAAAATCAGGGTTACCTGGCAATAGAAAAACTGGCATTTAGCCATGGCAGCATCAATTGAATCAACTGCCCTTGGGAGTCCTGTAAATTCATTGTGATGGTGGATCCTAATATAGAGAGCAGTTACACCTACTGCTGCTCATGCAATCTAGGAGAATGCCTTGCTAAATTTAGCACAGTGTTTATCCCTACTGTGCCTGTGTGTTCTGATTAACCTGCCTGTTGTCCTTCACAACCTAGCAATCAGCTAAACTGAACTTTCTAGTGTGAGATAAATTAAACTATTTTTTCAGCAGCTGTCAGCAGAAATAATTTGTAAAACTAATACATTTTTCCAATCCAGTTTAGAAATCTATGAATCACCAAGCTCCTAATTTATTTTCTTCAGTAGAAGAATTTAAAATTATAGTCTGTTCATCCAGTTTCCTCACCTATTCATGGAAAGACCCTGGTATTTGCATGTATGTGTCTTCTTCATAAAATGGTGACGTTCTTGAAGGAACTTAAGGAATTAAGTATTTCCTATTCATGCACAGAATGGCAGTAACCTAAGCACCAAGGTTTGAGGCTACTTTGTTTCCTAGGACATCCTGACATTACACTCACCTTGGTGAAGGGCATTTTAACCTTTTAAATCTATTCACTATCACCCTTTCCTGCTGAGGGTATCAATTAGAGCATGATTTGCTCTGTACCAAACAAGCTTACCAAACTCATCTAAATTGAGATAGTCCCTTCCTGAGAAAGCAGAGTGAAAAGTATTTTCTGCTGACTTCCATGAGTCCTGGATCACACATAGAAAGCATCAGACTGATAAAATAAATATGCTATTTGGGAGCATGTAGTAATAATGGCAAGAAAGGGAAAAGCAGAAGCCAGTGCTCATTACTGGTGTAAGTAATAGTAATCAAAATTTGTGAGTATTATGGGCATTCAACAGCAGACGGAGCAGCAGCACTGTCTTTTCCACTGAAGATCTTCAGTACCCCCTGAGCTTAACCAGTGGTTTAGAAGTCACAGGCTCCACATACACTGCAGATTTCTAAGCCATTTGGACTCCTGTGTTTTTAGCACACCTGAAGGATCTCATTTGGCTTGCTACAGAGCCATCAGAAGGTGCTCCAAACAAAAACATTTTGAACATTTTATAATTAGTAATAATTTTAATCAAGATTTAAAGGAATAAGATTATTCTTCTGCCTAAAATAATGCAAGTAATTATTATGAAGGTTTAGACAGTTATGTTAATTGTGTGGACCTCTAAGAAGGGGAAATTATTTTCTTGCAAAGATTAAAGAACTAGCCCACGTATTGTGTATCACCACAATTGGAAATTTATCCTCCACATATTATATCTGCTTCTCCTGCATAATAATGCCATAAACATTTTGGTACATTTAATCTAGATTCTGACTACAGGTCCTTGCCAGAAAGGGATGTAAACATAAAAAAAAGTTCCCCCCACCATGAGAAAAGAAACACAATTGTGCCAGAACAGATTTTTATGTGTAAAAATTGTCTGGTTGACTATGCAAAGGATATGGGATTGTCAGGGGTATTCTTTGTAAGGAATGATGAGAAGGTGCTTTCAGGTAATGGCAGAGTGAAAGAATCCCCCAGCAAGAAACTTGTTAACACAGAAGCTGAAGAAGCCCTGGCAAATACAGGGGTTCAGGGGAGAGGGGGTTGAGGTCAGAGCAACGCACAGGATTTTGTAAGATCCATGGTGGTTTGACTGGGAGTTGTGGGAGATCAGGAGGAGGCAGCAGGAAAGACAGTACAAGTTTAAGGAGCTGATTCATGCATTAAAACCTCTGTATTTGTTAATGAGAGGGAGATGAACTTGGAGATGTGAAAAAAGAGCTACTAAGGTAGAACAGGGGCCTGGATGTGAAGGGAGAAGGGAAGTAAAATTAAAGAATGCTGCAGTAGGTAATCATGTTACACCCAAAGGAATGTTGTAGCTATGCTGAGAGAGGATAAAATTGTTCCTGGGTTTGTTCTCCCACAAACAGAGGCCAATGGAAATCCCTGGTCCTTTGCATATGGGCAGGTGTCAAGAGAAAAGTAATCTGCAAATGGCATCATCGTACGCTGCTCTCCAGGAGGAGGAAGTTAAATTTTGGATGGGGCTACAGCTGTTCTCCAGCTAGTGGACAGGAATGAGTCTGGCAGAAATAACCAGGAGCATGAGTAGGTGCTGCTCAATGTTGCAATAGCCAGTTTTGAAGGAACACCTCTGTAGCTGTCCTGAGAAGTATGTGATCACTGCAGGCCTGCACTGCTGCGGGAAGCTGAGATCTCTCACAACAAATGCCATTGAAAAATGTGTGGCGCTAACACAGCTGCTCATAAAACTGGTAAGGCGTCGTTGGGAACATGACAATGGAAGTAGCAGCTGAGGCTGTCAAAATGGACACCTACCACTTTTAAACTGATACAGGTCCCTTACTATTGGAGATTTTCATTCTGAACTTTAACATTTATTTTAACAAAGTTGTGGTTAAAAGACACATCACAGTAATAATGTTTCTAAGGCTTATCACAGGATGGAAATTGTTCATTAAGACATGTTCTGTAATAATTACATTTATAGGGTTATCCCAAAATACTTTCAGAAATTTTGAGAAGTGCTATACTCAAACAGCTTCAAGAAGAGGTCGACTTTTAAGCGAAATTTCCACCTCTGTGTAGAGCTAAAATTGAAAAGAGGTCCCATCTTGAATAAAATTATGGGGTTTGTAGCCTTCTTTTCCCCAAAATACTGACTAGAAGTTGAAAACTACCTATTAAAATCTGGTTAATTTACATGAAGATTGGCTTTTATTTTGGATAGTTTAGAAATGGTGATTTATGTTAATAGGGGGAGTGTGTAAGGTGTGTGTTTCTGCCATCCTGCTTGTTACAGAGAGTTTGTTTTTTGGTTTTTTTCAGCTTATAAATGAAAAAATGTGAAAAATTCTCACTCAAAGAAACTTGTGTTACCTTTTGGAGAAAAAAAACCAAGCAGAAAACACCAACCTCTCCTGAAACTTGGATGGTTCTTTCCAGCAACCTTTTGAATATTTTCCAATCTCTCATTTTGTACCTCCTTGGATGCATGAAGATATAATTAATAAAACCCTGTCATCAGGAGCCTACTATTAAATCATTTCACTGAGTTTTCTCTCCATTTAATTCTGTTTAGCTGAATGTTTACTGATGAGTCAATTAGCCACTGCTTTGTTTGTTCAACTTAATGTCATCACATCACCATGAGATCACCACAGCAAACATTTATCAGCAGCAGCATTGTCGTGTCTGTCTGGTTGCTACAGGCTGGCCTGGGGATGGCCACATCAGGGGTCTGGCTGGTCAGTGGCCTTGGACTGGCTGTGATGGGCCATGGGGAACCCCTATGTGCAGGGGGACCAGAAAATACTTTTCAATCACTGGTGAGGATCATCCCTCCCTGTGGTGCAACTCCTCAAGCAGGAAATAAGGAGATAGATGAGCTTGCAAAGGCAGCTGTGACAACAGACCCAAGGCAAGTGAGCTGGTGTCTGCGACGGGAACAGACCCTGTTATGTTGTGATGGTACCACACTAAATATTTGTAAATTATTAGGGAGCAAGGTAGTAGATGGACATCAATATACCAGCCCAGAAGGTTTCACTTAAACCCGGTCAAGCACAACGGCATCAGATTAATTTTAGTGCATTGTGTATTGCTGCCGTAGACTCAGATATTCTGGAGCTGAACAGAAGATGGCAAATGTATGTCAGGGTCACTCAAACTTAGTGACTGAATTACTTCTTCAAGCACATCTGCCAGGCTATGTATTCAGAGATTGTTTTCCCAAATATGTGTAAATGGACACAGTCCAGCTCAAGGTACACTTCGGTATAGCAGCAAGTGATATGTTTCAGACGGGTTTTTTGTTCAGTGAAGATAAGATCCCTTCACAGAGATGCTGAAAATCTAAATCATGATCAAGGAGTGCCTGTTGCCTTTCATGGTTTAAACAAGGAATAGAAGCAGGCTACTAACAAAGAAACTTAATCAAGGGAGGTTGGATGTGAATGGAGCATAGGCTTGTGAGTCGCCACTTAAAAAAAGAGTTCCATTTATCCCCTCTCTGCAATCCTCTTAAAACCTAGCAATCCATCCCCAGTTTCTAGCAAGGGCATAAGTAGATAAATAAGGTGTTTCAAGGGGGAATAAAAATTTGTATTTATAACCAGTCATAAAGGATATGGAAGCTAACAAGGACAGGTAAGTCCACAAATTCTGTGATTTAGGGAAGTGAGAAGAGAACCAACCCATTGCACAGCACCTACTACATGGTCTGTGTCCTCCATGTGGCACAGGCTCTAGGTCCTAATAATATCCTGGCACTGATGCTTATTAACAGTGCAATTTCAATAATCAGCATATTTCATCAAATAATTGGTAGGCTGATGGTTATAAGAGGTGACACTGCCAATATCTCATAAAGGCTGAAAGAAATATTTCCCATTTCCACACTGCATAAACAAAGCATGCCAGACAACCTCAGGAATGCTAATGATCTCCAGTACTTTAGTATATTAAGTATTCATCAATTGAGCACAGACCACAACAATGTTTTGAGAGTCCTTAAACACATGAGAAACACATGAGAAATGATGTAAAGTTTATATGAGCTCATATAATCTTAGCTGGTTGTACAGCCAAGCACAAGATCACAGAAATAAGGTCACGTGTACCATATCTCTCCTACTAGAGGGTTGTGCCCTACATTATATTTGCTGGTGCCACATCCAGCCCGGAATTAATTGACTCAAGAAATGAGTCATCCACTTCTTCCCCTATGGCATTATTCCCCAATCTAACAGATTACATTGTTGGGATTTCTTTTCCTTGATAATCAGACTGCACTGTCCTTAATTTCATCCCATTATATAACAGCTCACACTTATGCTGTAACTGCCATCCAAAAGCTTTGCAAGTGTTAATTGAGTTTCATAACAGCCCCCCATGAAATAAATAAGTTCTGAGTCAGAGATGCAAAAACCTGAGTTACTTGCCACAGGCCACATGTGGGATCACATTGAGCACAGCTGGGTCTCTGTCATTGACTGGGAGCTGTTTGCTTGCAATTTATGCCATAATCAAGAAATAAAAACTCTTTTCCGGGATATAGCCCTGTCCACTCCTACCAGTGTCTATCTGCACTGTGGAAAACTGTTTACTTGTTCATTAATATTTGTGTCCTTTAAGTATTCACATGTATATCTTTCCCTAGCTATAATTTTCATATTGTTGATATTTGCTCTATCCAAAAATAAACCAAGCCTTTTATTATGTGGCTCTTTTCTCATGACTCTCTGATCTGGAGACATGTCTTTGCAGATTATGTGCCTAGAAGGATACTGTGTGGAGTTTACAGAGATAAATCATGCTGTGACTTAGCCTCCCAGGCTGTGACACGATATGAGAGGCACAATCCAGCTGGCTGCTCCAGACTGTCAGCTGAGACACAGTAGCTCACTGTGCATGTGCTGTTACCCCATTGTGAGGCAGAGTAACATGGGTTCATGTGAGTCACCATCAACTGACCTCGTTTCTCGACGCAGTGCAGCAATGGATCTCACCCTGTTACCACATCTGAAATGAAGGACCCTGACTAACAGCTGGGGGACAGGAACCTCTACAGGCCAGCACAGGCTTTATGCCTGACAAACCCTTAATTTTCTTTAATTAACACACTTGGGTTTAGAATACACAGTTAGAAATGGCATTTTATTGCATGCATCACCATAGCATCTCAGGTTTCTAATTGAAGAAACTCAGGCAATATTCTAGATCATAATCCAAAAGCAGTCAAGTGCTAGAAATCATCTGACTGCTTTGAAAACTGATGTATTTGGTTGTAACTTCTTTTGCTGAACACAATTTCTTTCTAAGTATTTATCTTCAATTTGCTTACTAGATTTTGGGTGCTATTTATCCGATAACTGTTTTTTCTAAATAGGATTTAATCATATTGCTCATTTGTGTTTTTACAACACCTTCCTCTCAGATTATTTTGTATCATCTTTCTGCTTTCTCCCTGCTTTTGCTACTATTTCTTAATGAATTGAATAGTACAGTGCATGGTGGAGATTCCTGCCATGTAAAATTCAAGATGTTTTAACATGGCAGAAATGAATGTTTTCAAAAACATATCAAGTGGTGAATTAGAACATTTTTTATGTCTGTTCTGCTACATACAACATAGGGGTCATAATATATGAAAAAGATGTTTCTACAAGTAAGTTTTGGTACAGTATCTTCCCTGAAATTATCCGATACTCATCCTTTCTCCACCCTGCCAGCAAAAGCAAACAGACAATAAGGAAAACTAGCAGTCCTCTCCTGCCGAGGCAAAAGAGCCCTGGGAGAGGGGAAAAATCTTTTTATCTTGAGAAAAACAAAGAGCTCCAGATATGAATTAGTGGTTGTCTCACCTGCATGAAACAATGGGTGTTTCTGAGCTATTTAGCTAACTTTGAAATTGCTTTCAAAAAGGCTCACAAAAACTGAGGCTAACATCTTGCTGTAGCCAGCCCTGCAGCTCACAGATCTCACCAAAAAAATGTGCTACTTGTGCATAATTAAAGGATCAGCAAACTACCAGTCAAGATAAAAAGATCAAGGGCTATCATAAACCATGCTGCCTTATGGGATGAGCTCACCAGCAGCAGAAAAAGATGTGTTTTCTTTCTGTGAGGATTACTTGCTCTGGTATGGTATAGGATTTTGACAATCTTCTCTCCAGTAGCTCTACTTGAGGGCACAATGGAGTCTCTTTTCTAGGACAGCTCCTGTGTCAGAAAGTGCCATCAAAATTATTTGCCTATCTGGTCTGATATTTAGCGAGGACCCACACAGAGCAGAGCTAGTGTGGAATGTTATTTATTTACTTCTTGAGAAAGTGTTTATGGACCAACACTGAAGTTTTTTCATGGGAATATGTCAACTCAGATAAAGTTTTTGGCAGGAAACTTTCCTACTGTACAGAACCCAAGCTGGAAAGACCTGGGAAAGTGCAGAGGTCTCAAGCTGATGGAAACAGAGAATTCAGTATCTGTCTTGTCTATATGTTTTGCCTCAGAAAGCAGTTACAATTAGCAGGCCTGAGCCATGTCACTTGCACCTATATTGTCATTTTTTAAGAAGATGTTAAATGAAATTAACTTTTTTTCTCCCTTCTTATTTTCTTTCTGTATGAATGTTTTGGGAGGATCAGTGTGGAACCTTGACAAACAGTGAGGGCTGCAAAATAGTTCTTGCTTTCTTTCTGTTCCTAATACTATTTCTTCTTAGGACCCTGTGTAGTCTCAGGGAATTTGGAAGCAAACTTTAATGTTAATTAAAGTCTTGAGCTCAAGTTCTATTCCAGCCTCATCAGTTATAAACTGTTTTCATGTCAATAAATAAGCTTTCTAACTTGTTTACAGAGAAAGTAAGCAAACATTTTCCCTGCTAGTGGTATCCTTTATGAGCGGTTTTTGTTTTGACTATTTTTGTAATATTTTCCTTTCACTTGTGCAAACTGTTTAGCATATAATGAACTTCCAAAAATTTGAATCTTTGCTCTAGTAGATACACAAAACCTTGAAAACTCTTCCTGGACTTTTAGTCTCATAAATCAGCAAAATTCAGCAGTGGAAAATCCAGGAAATTTCCAGGTGTCCCACATTTATGGCCAGTTATCAGTTTCACTTCTCTGCTTGAGTTATTTGTTTTTTTTTCAGTCCATTAGATTGCGTAGATAGGGAGGGAGCAGGAAAGGCAAATAAAGTAGACAGGATGCTTCGACTCATCAACCTGTGCAGGGCAATTGTCCAGTGACTGTAGCAATCTTTCATCCCCCCTCACCTGAGCTCACACCTTCCCCCATCACAGAAAAGCCTTAAAATAGGCTCCATGCAGCAGCCAGTCAAGAGCACCTTGGGATTACCTGCTTCCAACACCAGAGGGAATGCAGTTGCTGCAGCTAATTATGATTTCTCATAGTAGTATTCATCTGGAAAATCTTAGTTTCTCCATAAAAGACAAATTTGGACATATTAAAGAGTAAAATCAATGTGCAAGTCAAAGCTGGGAAGGGCCAGGTGGGTGCCACTAAAGGTCATTTCTGCACCTCTCCCACTGGTTTTTGGCACACACACGTGCAAAACAAAACACGTGAATGACAGTGCTTGTCATGCTAACCCAGCTGGATCCTGCAATCTCCAGCTACTGTGAGCTCCCAGGGAAGCATTAAACTGCCTCAGCACAGGCTTCTCATGCCATTTCAGATGCTGCAGAGTATCTGGCATGACCTTCAGCTGTGGCTTGAGACAGGTGTGGATCTCCCATGGATCCTAAGTCCCTTCTACCAGCTCTGTGTGGGTGGCTTAGCTACTTTAGAGCATCTGAGATGTTCTGAGCAGACTGTATTTTGGCAATGGGCCCCTGCTCCCTGTGTTGCAAGCTATGGAAAAGATGTTTTTTCACTTTCACAAAAATCCCCAAGCGTGAAAAGATCAGAATGAGGCAAAATTTCACCAGAGTCTGGTTTACTTTTGCAGCTGTGACAAAGGTTTTGTGCACCCTATTTCAGCTCAACACCCTTTACTGTACACGTTCTAGGGTGGCCATAACACCAGGGTAAAGGCCTCCCATGAAATTGCTTACTGTCCAGGGCTGTCTTTGCATCCTCTGCCAAACTCTTCATCAGCTACTCTATAAGGCAAAAAACACCCTCTGTGTTTACTGTGGGCTGGAAGTCCAGCCTGGGACATCTATTCCTTGGGAGCTAATGCATCAACATGTCCTGCCTGGGACTGTAGAGGGGTGTGGTCCACAGGACATGGGGTTATGGGGGGCTCCTCTGGGGAGAAGAGGATGCCATGAGTGCTGCACACCTCCTTACATCACCAGGAGAACAGCTCTCTACTAAATCAATCTGCTGTCCTGGAAGTGGAGCTGTGGGAGCCACAGGGGGAAATTCTCACCTAGCAGGCTTTAAAACAAAAGAACAATCCCAACTCCTTTATTATCAAAGCAGGAATGGGCATAACATAAAATTCTTCAACTTAAAAAAAAAAGAAAAAAAAAAGAAAAAAATATATCAAAATCACATTCACCCTTTTTCTTACCCAGAATTTCATCTGGTGGAAAATCTGATACAAAAGGGAGTTGCACGCTTCGGAAAATCTGGCTAGCATGTCAGTTCAGTATAAAAAAGAGTGGAGAACAGAGAAGCCAAGCTCCGATGTTCATGATGACCCTTAAGGGAGCTTAATTAAAGGTGATGGTTAAAGAAAGGTAAGCAGTTAAGACCCTGCACCAGACAGGATATACTGAGCCAGACTACTCAATACTTGTAAAGACAGTGTTTGTCCCTTTCTCCCATCAGTCTTTCTTTCCTTAGTCCCTGCACTCTGATGAAGGTGAGGGATAAAGCAGGGGAGGAGGTAAATGACAGACAATGATGCCATTCTTTAAGTCCTGTTTCCTGGTTAATTGCTCTTCCAAAATTTTTATTTCACTCTGCTTCTCTTTTCTTTCATACCAGGAATCTGTCCCAGAACTTGCCTGCCACTTACCAAAAATTAATAGCAAAGGAAAGAAGGAAAGAAATCCTTTGCAGACAGGGTCATGTTCCAGTGAACTCATTCTAAACATAACTTTTTCATTTCAACAATCCTGCTCTGGCAGCATCTGAATTCCCTGCCCAGCTGGTGGCTAAGGCTTAATGCCTCTATTCCCATCACTCTCCAGCCCTATAAAGTAAAATCTCTATGGCATACAGCTATGAGATAACAGTCTCCATGGGGCTGAGTCATAGGACTCTTCATCTAGGGATGAACAATTAACTTGCTATCATTCTTCTTTGCCTCCTGCCATTCCTTTCCTCCACTCTCTGCTACAGAAATTTGAATTTATTCTCCATCTTCACACTGCTGCATTGAAATCTGTCTCAGGCCACCATGTCAAACAGCTGCCTGTGGGTCCTCCATAATCATTCACCAGAGGGACCAGGCTACAACTATCCCTGCCTGCTCTGGGAGGAGGGTGAGCAGCCACAGATGAAGAAATCCATCAAGAGAAGAGGCGGGAGCCTCAAAGAGCTTGTTTAAAACAAATATTCTGTGCTTTGACTAATGCTAGTTCGGGGAACTTCAGAACAGCATAACATGGCTGAGAGCTCATTACAACTGATGGAGAAGAACTTGTTTCAATCTGATGAAACTGGAAGTGAGGGGATGTGGCCCATTTCTTCTTTTTATGAAAACCTCTGGGCTTTTTTGCCTTATCCATAAAGGAGTTGATATCTTAATTTTGGATTTACAAATCATTAACATACAGGGCACGGAGTCAAGACTATTCCTGGTACAGGATTTTTGCATGACCTTGATAAGTTAATCTAATGGGATCATGCTGGCACTCAGCAACTCTGAAAATCAGGACACAAAGGTGCCTAAATATGGATGAGATGCCCATGTTTCAAATGCTGAATGTAACCACTTTGCCCTTCCATTTCCCTACTTACAGGAAATCAAGCTAATAACATTTTATCTGGCTCAATACTTTACTGAGAAAAGAAACTGCAGTGACTGGCATAAATTTCTAGCAATAGTGCATTAATTCATTTTTTAGAGTCCATTTAGGATGGTAAGATGATGGTAAGATGAAGGTGCTATAAAAATGCAAAATACCTCACAAAATTTTTCTTCTCTCTCCATTTATAGAGTTCATACTTGCAAATGTATGCATCAGTATCTCACTACATATAGAATCCACAAAGTGTTTCAAAGTAGACAGATTAATATTAGTTTATTTACCTGAAAAAAAGTAATGTCTGCAATACAAAAATTAATGAGAAACATATGGATGTTACAGAGAGCAGCTTCCATTTGGAAGATGTGCTCAAAGTCTCACACTAATGAAATGTCATAGGCTTTCTAAAAGTTATGGAGCATAAGTTTCTGACACAGAAGATTACTCTGCCTTGGACTTCATATGATGGATAAAGATGAATAAATCACTGGAGTAGAAGTTGGTCGTTGCCTAGGAACCAATGATCATGACCTCATTGCATTCAACATACCCAAACAAAGGATAGCCCCAAAGAATACAGTAAATGTGATGTTTCAGAATGGCTACTTCCAAAAATCTAAAGGAAACTCTAAACTACATTAAATGAAAGAGAAATATTTTAAAGAAACTGTGCTTATATAACTTTCTACAGTGATATTTGTCCCTGTGGTGCTAATTTTTAATGAACCCGCTGATGATTATAGTACATCAAAGATACTTAGGAAGATACTTAGTTTGAAAAAAAAAATAAGCAGACAAGCAGAGATCTGGATAACTACAGTTTGACTAGTTTAATGTTGTATTCAGGGAAACGTATTCAGCACATTTGGCAATATGTGCTTCAGAATTAACTGATGTCAATTCAGTAGCTGCTGTAAAACAAACAAAAACCTAAACACATCATAGTCTTTCAGACTATAAATTCAGATGGCAAAGGTTATTTTTAAAAGTGATTTATTTGGGAATATTGTTAGTCATTCAAAGCAATAAAACATAATATTCTGATCAAAAATAGCATTGTTTATTCTCTGGGGCACTTATTTAATGGATCTAAGAAATGACCAAATAACAAATCTTGAGCACTTGGTGAAAGGCTGCATTACTAGTGGGATTATTTAAGGATTGTTACTATGCTTTATACTGGTAAATGTTATTATATTAATTAGAAGCAATAAGAACAAATTCAGTGCTCACCTACAGATTAATGCAATAATATAGCAGAATGGGGACAGGACATTTATTTAAAGCAACATATTTTTTCAATAAACTAGGATCTACTGAAAGAAAATATTCTTTAGGACAGAGCAGAAGAATAAATCTCCTAGATGCTACTAAAAGATGTTGCTTTGACCTCGCTGCACAATGCTGTTATTTGGAAAGTTATTACAGAGTAGGGATCGGAGTTTAGTTTTGCTGTCTCTGTCGTCTGTTCCTAAGGCTCCCTGGTAAGAGAGTAGGAACTGTACTGACTGAAATTTCTATGTCTTCAAGCACAGCTGTCCTTATATTTTAAACTGAAAATCATTTGTCTTTGGTCAAGGAACAGATATGCTTCAAGCAATGGCTAACTGGTTGAAATAAACAGGAGATCAGACTAGATTTCTAGCTGTTCCTTCTAGTCCTTAATCTCACAAACCACAAGCAGGCTAATGCATAAAATATTCAGCTAGGCAATATCTAAACATTTTCCTTCAGTGTATGTGTTGTATAGGAGAAAGCAGTATCTTCACTCCAAAGGCTTACCCAGGAGACTGTTCTACTGCTTCATGGAACCAGTGTGCACCAATGGTCTTGAATTTTTAAAAATTTCTTTAAAATACCCTACCCTACCCAATTCTTTTCACCAGCAATTGATAAAACTTATTTGGACATTTGAAACTTAAAAGAAACATATTTAGTATTTGAGGTTGCCATTAAAAACTACATGCAAAAAAAAAAGGAAAGATTTCCTCCCCTTGAGATGGCACATCTGCTCAGTAAACTTGCACTATACTTTATTAGCTTTGGTGTTTTTTTCTTCCCAACAACTGCCCCTGTGAAAACACCTGTGAAGACAAGTCAGACAGAGCTACATTAAATGGACATTAACAATATGTATTGCCAATTCTCAAATCCAGATTGTGTCAGGAAAGAACAAAAAGGAGGTCTGAAAATCTAAGTTGACCATGAAAAAAAATAGCCAAAATGGGCCAAGCCAGCATATGTAAGAGATCTACCTCACAGAAAATATAATGGCAACATTGAAATTTTTAAAATAGTCAAAACAGGAAAAAAGAGTTCAACTTAAGTGTGATCATGCCACAGGAGTTTTCCGAATAGTTCTTGGATCAATTCTTGCGATGCTACTTTGAGAAATGTCAGAGCTCACTGGTCATCTTCCAGAGAACCGACCAGCTGCCTGCCATCAGCACTGCAGCACTCCAACACTCGCCTTTCCCTCTTCATTACAGATTTGACTACTACTGCGTTAAAAGCTCCTTTCTCCTAAACAGTAGAGATCCTGGGTTTGTGCAGTTTTGTTAAGAACAGCCATTTTACTAACAAGTACTTGACCTGTTGCACACACTTACAACAATATGAATTCTAAAGTATTTCAAATTAATTATTCTTATCACATTTCTAATATGATAGTAAAAATATCTAAAAATTACTACATAATAGTACTTGGAAATAATATTCACATGAAACACACATTTTCTGTGGAGATGCAGCACTCACATTGCATTGTTTAAAATCATGTCACACTGCTACAGCACACCAAGAACCTGGTGTTGAAAGTGGATAAATGTAGAGATGTGACCAGAAACCCTGAAGCACAGGAGAGAAAAATGGTTACAAGGAAGGGGATGAGAAGGACCTCAAGAAATCCATTTGGATACTCTGTGTCTGTCTCTTGCCTACTTTGTGCTTTGAGAAATCTTGGGAAAGTGGAGCACCAAGACTTCCAACACGAAGGCTTATCTATACCTGCCCAGTCTTACTGCACACAGCTCATCTGTGCTTGGAGTCCCTGAGCAATCACAGTGGGAAAGGCACCATGTTATTTCAGCACTTACATTCATAAGGCTAAAGAATATAAAAAATAGTATAGCACCACGACAGGAAACTCACTATGAACAAAATGCCAGTCATTTCTGTAAATTATTTATCAAATCAGTCACTATATTAAAAGAGAAAAACAGACCTGAAAACCTGGATAACAGCAAAGACAATGCTTCTGACAGTAATTGTCAGTGGATAAATGAATATGCTGTGGACAAAGTTCTGCCTTCTCGAACTGTGGCAGCAGAACTTTTATCTGAGTTCTTTCACATCCCTAAATAGTTACTGAGTGCAAAGAAATGAGCCATAGATAACTCCAGAGAGTTCAGAAAGGAATTGAAAGCTGAAACAGAGAACAATAAGCAGGAAAGACATAAAATCAGTGTGGTTAACTTGGATTTTTACCAAGCTGTGTGTCTTCAGCCATAGCCCCTAAACTATCCAAGGAAAGAAGTAGGGGTCATTTTTTTCAGTGTAATTGCATTCTTATGTATCTATTTTAATCCATTGTCTTTCAAACACCCTGAAGCCCACATTTATGTGTCTGGATTGAGAACTTCTCATGCAAGTAAGTGAGTTACACCCATGGAGCCTCGGAAAGAAGTCACAGAGAGGCATGGATTCACAGGAGGGGTGCCCAGAGCAGCAGCATCTCTCCACACCACCCCGTACCCTGTCTGTGGCACCTGCTGCTGCAGTGGTACCATGCCACAGTCTGAGCAGGGCAGTGTACCCATAGATCCTACCTGCAATGAGATGCTGCATCTCTTTACTCCACAGCAGTAAAAGAGATACACAGGTGGTAGGCTTTTTTTTCACTTCAGCTTTAGCAAGAAAGCAAGGGAGTGCTGACCTTCCACAGTCATGGCTTGCAAGCATCACATAAAAGAACTCAGTGGAGCTGCAAGTACAACCTGAAAATAAAGACAATTTACTGGGCTATTTCACTACAAAACTAACTGTTTACAATATTTTATGAACCACCCATGCCAGTGGCCATGAAAATAGAGTGCTGTGCTTATGAGGTAGTATAACCTTAGTGCCTTACACTTGAATTCTACTAAAAATATGTTGCGTTGTCATCAGGGAAAAGTTAGAGTAAAAAAAAAAATAAGATTACAATCTGGTAGACTGGATAGTACTGAAAAGCTGAGAATTAGGCAAGGACCTATAGCACATTACTCTGGTGATCCATGGTGTACAGCTAAAGGGCTACATCAGTTGCCCAGTCTGTTGCCTGTTTGTCCAGCCCAGCACACACAAGCTTCCTTCTCTCCCCTGCCTTCACTGTGCCAGGCTCCTGTAGCCTTTGAAACTCTGAAGCAGCTAGAGGGATGGTGTCAGGAAGCAAGGCACATGTGTCAAGCTCAATGAGTCCCTACAAACCCCTTGGAGTCGCAGTTCTACCTGGTTCCCCACCAGACTGCAAATGCAGCGGGCAGAAGTCCAAGGGAAGTGCCTGCTGCACGCCGGCAGCGAGGTGATGCGTTCCTCTGTGTCAGATTTTTGGAACACACTAGTAGCAGCTGAAAATAGTCAGAAGGCTTTAAGTATGTGCACAATCATCAGAAAGCAAGGAGATAGAGCCTCCATTAATGAGAGAGAAGGTAAATAGAGCCTGAGAAACTGGAAACATTCTTTGGTTTGGCTTACAGCAAGGAAAGAAAAATCTTAAAAAGCATTGTGCAGAGCACGAAGAGAGGCCATTAATCACAGGAAATGCACTTCCTCAAGTACAGTAGGAACATGTGAGAGCCTGTCATTTTTCAGACCATAACTCAAAAGCTTTCCAGAATTTTAGAATACGATGATCCTCAAGACCCAGGTGACGTGACATGGCAACAGAGTGACTGATTTGACAATGATGGCAAAGAGCTTAGTCAGCCTGAAGAAAAACATAATTCCTAGGCTTTGGAAACCTACCACAAATTTGACTTAGGTGCCCCAGCTGGTTTGGCATCGAGGGCCCTTCCCAAATACCCAGCTGGCCACATAGATGAGAGAAGTGACCTGAAAACTTGATCAACTGTAAAAGGGTGTCCATTCTTTGCACTTTCCAAATGAGCCATTGAGTCCTAGAACAGATATACCCTGCTATGGCAATTGTTAAAAATTACAGCAATACTTCAGAATCAGTGGTAAATTGTCATGCCTTTTTCAACATCTGAAAAGAGTAATTTATTTAAACTTGAAAAGTATCTCTCTCTGCCTTGGCTTTAGAACAAGAGCCAGGTACAGTATTTGTGTTTTACAACCAATGTGGGGCTGTAAACTGAGAATTTGGTATGTCTGTGGGAGCTGGAAAAAATTATCTCTGCTGACAATCACGTATCAGGGATTCACAGGTTTTAAAAGTAACAATGTCATACAAAGTATGGTGGTTTAGTAGGAATACCAGGTCTTTGTTTTCCAGCTCACCACATTTGCTAATATCATCCATGCAAAGGACTTTGCACAAATTCATTCTTCATAAAATCCCCTTGAATTGAGGTAAATTCACTCTAAAACAAAAATCCTTCGTTGGATTTCAAACAAGGTGCAAAAAAAAAAAAACTCCAACAAGCATCAAGGAATGGGTCCAGAGTTTTTTCTCCTCTGTGGATTTACCTCTAAGTATAGGTAGCAATCGTATTTGTTCCCACAATTTTGTATGATATTTCTCTGTTAAAACTGCAACAGACCTGTTCTGCTGGAAAAACAGTAGGAGGGAAGTATTTCCAATAAGATGTACCAATTAAAATGAGCCAACTGCACAGTACATGGAGGTGTGCTAGCAGGAGCTGGACTTTTTGTCGGTGATACCAACCATGGGTGGGGCTCACTGCTATCTTCTGTAGCCCTGTGGGTCTATCCTTCCCTCAGCATTGGCTGCATGCTTCTGCCTCCCTTCCAGCACAGCTTTCTGTGCCTGCCCAATTGCCTAAACAAAAGTGAGGGAAATTACAGGGGAGAGCCCTGTATGAAACCTGAATATGCTGTGCCATGTTTATAGCGCTGACACCTTCATAAAATCCCAGGTACAGAGCAGATGACAAAAACGTGGGTTTGAAATGAGCAGGCAGAGTTAAGGAAAGTGCTTTTTTAACTGCTGCCACAAACATTATTGACAGCTAAGTGACACTGGAAGTACAAAAGGAGGGAAGGCACAGTGGAGCCTGTCGGTTTAACTCTTCATCGGAGCATGTTTAATGGGACTTTATGTTCAGCCATGTGAACTTTGAAATACCTAAGTTCAAATTTCACCTTCAGACTTCCCATCTGTTCTTATTTCATCCTCAGACTTTCCATCTGCTCCCATCTAGGCCTTCCTAATGCCATGCCCAGTCAGACGGTATGGTTTTACCAGATGCTTCTGTCTTGGAAATTTTATGGCATATAAGAAACAATAAAAATTTATGTTGTACATGTTACTTGTGCTAATTAATTCCATTGCACAACAATGTTTTTTAAATGATATTGTCCAGAAAGTCTGTTAAAATCTACTGTAGACAAGTATGGCAATATTTTATAGCTCCTAATGCCAGATGGGTTTGGAGTTCAGACATTTGCGCTAATGCATTTTGCACTTAGGTGCTGTGCTGGGAAAAATCGACTCCCAGGGACAAAGAGTTAACATTAAAATGTTGGTGTTAGATAGGGGCAGTGAATGCAAGGTGGAGGTGTGTTTTTCCTTACTAATTTTTTTGCTGGAAATGAGTATATGGTAGGCTGTTAGTGTGCCATTTTACAAATTTTATATAAAATGAAAGATGTTATTTCATATTACTAATATATAAATATTTTAACGTCTGGAAGAGCAAGAATGTGCTGGCTAACAACCAAAGATGTGCTGGATAAAATCCCCTCCACCTGTTCAGAGGGCCATTGTGCTAGAAAAAGAATATTGTTAAATAAGCAGCGTTAAGTCTCATATAATAGCAAGTCTAGTAAGAATAATTAGTATATTAAAGAAAGAGTCACTATCCAAGGGCATTCCTGTAGTTTCTTACTTCAAATCACTGAATTCAGAGCCAGGAGATATTCTGAACTCTGAGTGCAAACAGTGGGTTACTCAGTGGGGCTTGTTTTGGACAGGGTTTTTTTGTTTGCTTGTTTGTTCCACAAGACTGGGTAAATAAGGCTTCATGCCAAGCAAGACTTTCCTTCCCTTGATTTTGCTCCCTCCCAAGCACTCTGGTGGCTGCGCCTCCTCTACATGAGGAATCCAGAATGAGCCCAGGGGTTTCACATTTGAACCCAAATGCTGTTATATATCAGACAACAAGGGTTTCCCCCCCAACAGCAGATTCAAAAGCAACCTCCTGAAAAAGGCTCTGTCATCTCCATCACCGCAGGAAGCTCCCTGATGGCCAAACAAAATTTGTTTTTAAGTGGCAGCTCCATCAACATCACATCACGAGGATTAAAAGGTGCAGAGTTGATGGGGGAATGGCTCTCAACAACAAAAATTGAAAGAGCAGCTTGTCTCATTTTCCTCAGTAAAAGAGAGGCTCTGGGAGGAGGACAGGGAAAGGACAGACTGCAGTATCTATTCAAGTGAACATAAAGATTGGATATTATCTTGTCTAACAATTTTTGGAAGCTGACAAACAGTTACAATTGATGCTCAGAGATTAAAACAGGAAATTGTATCATTGTGAGAAAGGGCATTTACAATAATGCTGTGATTCAAGAATACTTTTGTGAATAGAAGAAATAAGCAGAGTTTCCTGCTATTTGTGCTTTTATAATATGCTTATAAATCCCCACACAGCTGTGGGTATTTGTCATGATAATCATGAATCTTCATACTTTACTCAAATTTTATTGCATGTGATTTGTTCCTGTAAATGATGCCAACACTGCAATTAGCCCTATACTTTTTTCCATATTATTTTGTTTTTAAAGCAAACAATCTCATTTCTAGGGAGAAAAGATGATACCTGTCTGAATTATTGACTAATTGTGATGCACAAGTAGAAACTACACTGATATAATAACATCCTACAAGCAACCCACAGACTAAAGTCTGTTTTCATAAACTAGTCAATGAATATTTATGCATGGAAAATATATTCATGAACAAGGGGGAAAAAAAGGCTAAATTTGCAATTAATATTTGTGGTGAATAATTTTGATTTATGAATGGGGACATTTTGTTCAAGGTTGCTAATTATCAGTTGGTTTGCATGGCTGCAAAACAGATTATTCTAGCAAAAAATTGGAAAACAAGTGAATATTCAGTGGTTCCATAAGTTTTGAAGTTCTTTATTTATTTTTTAAACTCCTACAGCTTCTTAAATAACACCTGATTACCTAGTTGCAGGTAAGCATCTTTCTGAAACTGACACATTGTTTAACAGGTATTAATATGCTCATGATCCATTATTATTTTACTCATTGTTTCAATAATGATGAGGCTGAAAATTAATTATAGGATATGTACCTTTTCTTTTTTGACTGGTTTGGTTTGGGAACATGTCCCAGTTTTGGGACATAGCCAAAATTGCTACCATTGTTGGCCAAACATTAAGTTGGAGCATGAGTTGTGGTCAAACATAGGCATCCCTCACACACTGCAAATAAATATATTGTCAGATTGCCATGAGTATATTGTGGAATTGCTCCCAGTGACAGTGGTGAAAATCCTATCAGGTTAAATGTACCTTTAAGGTACCCACTGGAAAAAACGAGACAATATGTTCCTAAGAGCAAAGAGTTTCCATACCAACAGCAAAGGGTCAGAGAAACTTGGTATGTCCATTGCTGTGGGTTAGCAGCAGAGTCATCTGACTGGGAACCTAATACTGAGGCTACTCTTTTCCTTCTTTTTCTTCTTAAAAACACGAATGCAAGTTCTCAATTTGGGGGCTTTCCTGTATGCCCAAAATAGGCCTGAGTCACACTGCATTTTGCCATAAAGACACAGTAGAAGCCATGGGCCTCTGGCTTCCAGGTGCCAGCCAGGTTCCCACAGATTTCTGTCATCCTTTTTGATAAAGGGCCATTCTCACAGTCCTTGCCATCTTCCTTCAGACTTTGCTAAGGGTTACTTCTCTTTTACTCTGACCCACACAGGTCTCCTCCCTCCAGCTCTGTGGCAAGAAGCTGACACATCTCTGTGCCTTCCTCCATCCCAAGAGAAACAAAAGTAAAAGAGCTGACTTTCTGACATGAGGTCTGGCTTTGTCCGTGTTTAAGAAGTTATTAATACTCACATGTCATAAAATCTTACATTTTCACACAGGAAATCAAAATATTTGAAAGTACAGGCACACAGTGACTCTGCCTAAAATAAGTCACTCTGGTTTTTTGTGTCTATAGGTTCCCTGGTCTGAGCTTGAGAAAATCAAATTTGTGAATGCAAGTGGACACATGAGAGGAAGGAGGCAGCCAATGTGTTTGGACAGAAAAGAAGGCTATCACAATCCCTTTAGGTATACCTGGCAGAAGTCCCACAGGTAGCAGAGCTCTCATGAAGCCTCCCAGACATCAACTGCTAGCAGTTCTGGTCCATGCCAAGAAAAATGGGTTCATAAAGAACAGTTCATAGGTCAAAACAATGAAAAAACCCCAAGCCATAAACACTGTTGATTACACTCTCTCAGGGCCACAAGAATTTTTTCTTCAAATTCAAAGAGGATTCCAGAAGATTCCTCTTAACAAAGCACAACTGAAAGAAGTGAAGGCAAAACAAGACTGGGAGCACAATGAGAGCCAGTGCTGATCTCGCTGGTTGTGGGCTTGTGCTGCCCTAGACCTTTTTCTCATTTATGAAAATATTAAGAAATGTATACCTTTCTCTAACATAAGGCAAGATACATTCCAAATTATACAACTTCCTTGAATTGAATTTTCTTCCAGCCATATCTAATGATCATGGGATCCTCAAAAATATTTTTAATGGTTCCTCAATTACTTAGGCAAGTCCTTTTGCTTGTTCTTCTGTAGCTTCTATAAAGCAAAAGAAAAATATACTGTTATTTTTATATAGTTTTAATCCTGTACACCTTCAATCTTTTGTTCTTTCCTCCAAGCTGTAATTATTCCCTCAGAAACACTTTCAGTTTAGAGAACATCTTGATCACTAACATTATATCAATATAATATAATATTTGATTCAAAATTAATCTAGCAGGAGATATATCAACTCCAATTAGCCTTTACTGCATTTTTAATTCAGTACAAAGACTTTCCTGGAATCAAACAAACTATTATAATTTAATATTTCACACTGGCTGTCTGAGACTGAGAAGTGAAAAACACATCAGCATTGTTTTTTGTTACCACTGTATGTTGTATAAGGATGATGGACAGGGCCTGGATGATGGCAGTTCTTTTTATAACAAAATACATTCTTGGTGGTGATGGTTTTGTTCCTGCTTTCTTTTTTATAAATAATTCACTTCTTTCTTTTTCCTGGATTTTTGCAGCTGTGGCTCCCTGTGGGGAGGGACCTTCACTCTGAGCATCCTTCAGCACTCACCACTTCCAGTCTGTCAGATAAAGTCTTACAAGCTTCCTAGGTCATCATGGACTTGTAGATCTGTGTTAGGCTTTAGCGGGGAATTAACTACCTTGGTTTCATCAACTACAGTAAGGATGACTTTTTCCTTAATCTTCTGTTCTCTGTTTTTTAAACTTCTTCAAATGTCTGTTATGAATAAATCATGATTGTAGGAGTGTCCAGTGTAAATAACTGTCTGGGAGAGATTAATTTGGCTGCTAAAGGGAGGGAAAAGCCCCTTAGATTCATCCAAAATAAGCTATAACAAATAACATTTTATTATTGAAGAAAAAACATAAATATACCAAAACAACAACAAAAACACTAAAAACACCACCAAAAACCATCTTCACTCATTCAACCCAAGATAAATGAAGTTTAGAAGACTTATTTTCATGTTTCTGAGAAGACTGTCTCTTTTGCCTACTGGCCTCCCTGAGGGTTTAGATGAAAGCCCAGATGAACTTCCAGATCTTCCTTGTGGAGATTCAGACCGATGTTCTTTAGCAGTCTTACTACTAAAGAACCGTCATTCTTTAGTGCACTCTTCCAAGCCATTTTGTAAGAAGATGCTCCTCTGGCATCTCCCTACTCAACCCATATTGTTTACCACTAAGTGAGTTGAAGTTCACAAAGGACTTCACCCCTGCGTGGAAGATACATATGTTCCATAGCTGATGCCAGTATTTACCTGTATTTGTAGAGGAGTGAACAGGTGGGTCAATCCCTTCAGACCCGTTAGCAACACCACAGGCACAGAATAGATAAATGCTACTTCCAAAGTGGTAGTTGCCACTAAGCAGTCTCTCCAGCAGCTGTTTTATCTCCTTACGAATCACTTCTTCTTCTGTAGAACTTATACAGCCAATGACAAGGTTTCAGTGCTGTTCTACCTCTTGATTCTAGAAATTATTTGAAGTCGGTGCTAATAGTTCGCATTCTGCATGGGCAAGCTCTAGATGGGATGACTACCAGATTGAGAAGTCAAACTGCCACAAAATGATTAAGTGAAATTATGCCTAAAATGAATTAACATGATTTTTTGGCAAATGTAGAAATGTGAAAGCAGCAGCAGCTCTGTAGTGGGTTGACCCAGACCGGATATCAGGCAGTCACCAAAGCCACTCACTCACTCTCCTCTGTAGCTGGACAGAGAAGAGAAAACAAAGTGTTCATGGGTTGAGATAAGGAACTGAAGAGATCACTCATCAAATACCATCAGGGGTTAAACAGGCTCAACTTAGAGATATGAAGTAAATTTATTACTAACAAAATCAGAGCAGGATAATGAGAAGTAAAATAAAACCCTTAAAAACACCATCCCCCAAACTCTCCCTCCTTCCAAGCTCTTCCTTCTATCCCAGCAGCACAAGGAGGCAGAGAATGGGGGTTATGGTCAGTTTATCACTCAAGGCTTCTCCCATTGCTCAGGGAGAGGAGTTGTTCCCCACTGCACCATGGGGTCCCTCCCACGGGAGACAGTTCTCCACAAACTTCTCTAGTGTGGCTCCATTTCATGAGCAACAGTTCTTTGCAAAGTGCTGCAGTGTGGGTCACTCTTCCATGGGGTGCAGTTCTTCAAGAACAGGCTGCTCCAGTCTGGAAGCAAGGAGCCCTCTCTCCACAGGTCCACAGGAACACAGCCTCCATCAGGCATCCACCCATTCCAGCATGGGCATCTCCATGGACTGCAGGTGGATCTCTGCATCCCTGTGGAGGGATGAAACTCCATGGGTTGCAGAGGCACAGCTTCTTCACCACGGTCTGCATCACAAGCTGCAGAAGACTCTCAGCTCCAGTGAGGTACCACTGGTGTGGTAGTCGGACAGCAAATTATTCCATGTTTTTTCGTATTAACAATAATAGCACATTCCAATATGCCAGCACTACTTGTCTTTCAATATAATTGACCATCGACTTACAAATGTAACATTACAACCCAACCCAAATGCCCATTTAAGGCTAGAAAGACCAGGAATATATTGCTATTCCATGCCAGGATGAATAGGACATTACACCTGACTGTAAGTAGAAACTCCTTCCTTCTGCTTGGATCATGCAAGCCTTCCTCTTTCTCATTGACAAATGAATAACACAGTTCTCACACTCTGACACTGGCACCTATTCCTGCCTCCACCTGTATTTTGGCAGGATTAATGTTCATCAACTTCTCTATTCAAAGGCTGTATGACATAAGTCGTCATTTTCTTTATGCCATTACATCTATTTGTTTTGCTCTATCCACGAGCCCTGCATATATTCCCTAACTGTGCCTTCATAGCTCTGTGAATTTTCAAACTTTTATGAGAACCACAAAAATTGGTGTCTGTGCTTGCTGAATGGCAAAATTCTTTCTTTCCCCAGAAGCTTTTCAGGGAGTCTTCAAGACATTTTTTTTCTCCCTCAGGACTCAGAAATTTCCTACTGGAAGTTTCCTCTGATGCTTAGAAATGGGCAACTTTACTGAACCCAGATATCAAGTCCTTAGCCTCAGAGATCCTATTAATCTCTTTGTAACTGAATAATAAATTCCTAGATGTACTGAAGGATTTAGTGGAGGTATCTGTTGCATCCAGGGACTTGTGTCCAGAGTTTTAACTAGGCTTTAGGGATGAGGGAGAATCCTGTTTCCAAAAAAGAGCCAACTTCTACACTCAACACAAATCTGGAGGAGAGATTTGCGGGATAACTGTAAAAAGTCCAGCCTTCATGACAATACTTAAACTCAGTCTAAGTGCTCTGGCACTTCCCAAATTAGTTTTCACTAACTGCTGAGGTCTTTCTTAACTCCCTATCTTTCACTCCTGCCTCAAATCCCTACTCCTGGTGCACCTTGACTTCTCACCTCAGTCCTGCCTTGAGTACTTCTTCAGTCATAGGAGCTTTGTCTAGCCTGAGATATAATATCATTGCACCTCTCAGAGAACCTGAATTCTCAAGCATGTTCAGAAGTCCTTCTCCTGACCAGATAGGTGGGAACAATAGGTCTAAATTCCTGATATTTCAGATGTGAGCAAAGAAATCCCACATAAGCCTCCAGAGGAGACTGATTGATTAGACTGCTTTGATTCATTAAGATAGCACCGAATTTGGTATCAAAAAAATGGAGTATCAACCTCTTGGTCAAGAACTTCAAGTGTTCTTTCATGCAAAGAGTGGATTGAAATCCACAGCCTGAACCCACATCATAGGTCTTGGCAGGTATCCAACAACTAGGCCATGGCATTGCCTGAAATAAAACTATTCATTCTCCCTTCCCTTCATCTGAAGCTGAGTCACAGAACAGAAAATCTCAAGTCATAGCTAAGAAGAAAGGATGAAATAAAAAGCAAAGCTGAAAAGGGTTAATAAGTTTCAAAGTCAGAATTGGATTCATAACTTTTCTTTGAATTTCTGAAGCCAAGTAATCCAGTCAATAGTTTAACTTCCTGATATTCATGAAGCTGATTTTCATTTGTGCTAATGTCCTCTATGTCCTCCATTAACAGATCATTTAAAAATTTTAAAGTCCCTTTACATCTCTAAAGCAGTGTAAAGGAGCCATTCTATAAGTTAGTGTAGGCTGGAAACATTTTCCCCACTATTACATATTCTGTTTTGTGGGGATTTCTTTGGTATGGAAACTACATGAAGCCTTAATTGAATGTGTCCCCACAAGTCTTAAAACATTACTACTATAGGTGATAGTTTCCAGGAGCTGTTCTCTAGAATTATTCATGCCTCAGTCTTGTGGAGGATGTGTAGATTTTGCAAGTGAATGTGGATTATCATACAGCATGCTTGGTCTTTCTCCAGGACTTCCATGAAACAAAAACATTTCCATAAATGAAAGGGATGCCTGATTTTTCTTGTGGGTTTCTTGTATACTTGGAAATTTTTGCCAAAATATTGCGTCATGAACTACTTCGTACTTCCATCTAGAGCATGCAGTGTGCAGGCCATCCTTCTCCAGAGAACTAGAAAAGTGTATTTTTCCCAACAGGCCTTTGGGTATGAAGCCACTGTGCCCTTCACACAAGTCACAACCAGGGTGACTGCCAGCTCTGGATCTTCCTGAGGTCTTTTTAGACCAAGAATAACCCAACCCAGCTCCACTAACCAAACTCTATTCCAAAATGAAGTGCTGTACTGAAGGTTTTCAATTTCCTATTTCCTGAGGAAAGAGGTTCTGTGGCAATCACTGCATAAGAGCTTCTCTTGGAAACCATTTTAAAGTGTTTTAATTGGATGTATTGAACCAAGTTAAGTTTTCATTTTGAATGAGAACAACTGGACCCACAGTAAATAATGGCATCTAAGGGATAAAATAACAATTGCTTTAAAAGGAGAATGTGGTGTTTACCCTCATATAAAATAATTCATCTGTAACAACTCTGTTTCCTTCATTTTTCCTTCATTGGGCATGTCCTGCAGCTCCAGGCACTGAAGTGTAGTGCACAGGAAGAAGGCAGGCTATCAACCATGCTAATTTAGAGGTCTTTCAAAAGCAAAACTGTCAAAGAAGGCCATCAATTTTAGTAGTATATCAAATGCAAATTGTTGATTATTCTGAATTTCCTTCCCAAAGTAACCCATGTGAAAAGCAGGTCCTTTCATGTGGCTAAAAGCTATCTCAGAGTCTTCCTACTGATCTCTGTGGGGAAATTTTTTTCAAATTACGAGTAATTCATGGAATTAAATCATCCTACTCCCAGCAATGTTTTGCAAACCCTCTGACTTCCTTTGAACTAAATGCTCCTTAGGCTCCTGCTTTACTCTTCTGTCAGGTTCACATGCCTGAGAAGCTCAGTATATAACATAGTCAGTATCAAAAGAAGATAAATGCCTACAATTGGAGACTAATTGGAAATAGGTGCCGGGGCCAGAATTCAATCCCACTTGGCTATAGAGAACAAACTAAGGTGTCTGAGTTAGGAGTGCAAGTACACCAGGCTGCCCATGGAGTCAGCAGAGAGACAAATGCATCCCTTTCTGGATGCATAAAAAGACCTCTGACTTCATGGGCTGGGAAAGGTTGCAGGACAGTTGTATGACTAACACAAAGGGCCTGGATCTGGCATGAATCTCAGCCTGAGCCTACAGTGAAATATGGCTGTTTCTCAGAATGTTAAATACAAAGACTTTAAAAGACATACTGACTCTAGGATCACACCCAGTGTTTTGAAAATTTTTGCATTTCCATAGATTTCTATGGAGTGCAATCACACAAAATCCTGCTAGACTCCCATATTATTGCCACACTTTCAGGAAAAAACAGTGACTGAAACCACTTAGCCTTAAGAATTGCTGCATGTGAGGACCTATCTACCAAAAGCCCTCCCCAAGACATGAATGCCATTATATGAGCTAAGTGAAAAAACAGAAAGTAAATTGTTCAGTTCTTTCAAGGGTAAAGACAACATAAGAAATTTTTTAAAATCTCAAAATGTAGACATCGAGACCTATGTATCCCAACAGAATTAATTATTCCTATGTTTGTTTTTTTTTTCTTAAAAATATGTGAAATCACTTCAAAAATCTGCGCAACAATATAAGGGCCATTATTTTAGACATATTAGTGGAAAAAAATAATTCTATTTGCAGGGTCATGGGTGCTGTTATAAGAGCTTAGGGGCAGCAAATATTTCTTGTCAACTTGCAGCAATTTTTTCTGTTTCTTTTCCTAAAAGCTGCCCATGCTGTCTCTTTTACAAATTATCTGAAATTTCAAAAGACCACACACTTGGCTTCTCCATTATTTTTTTTCCCAGGAGCCCCTAAAAGGGCGAGGAACCTTGTTAGAATAATTTCTTTCCAGAATAGAGTTTGAACTAGCATTCCACTGGAGAAATGCTATTTTGTTCTGGCCAGAATCCATAAGTTCCATCTTCATATTAGAAGTTTATCATCTTGCTTAAGCTGGAATTGTGTCCAGCTGGGGAGTCGCCATTCATCCCTTCATCATCTTACTAAATATTCAGAGAATGAATTCTAACAGCTAAAAATGTGCAGCTTATGATATGCAGCTTGAATTTATAGTAACACTATCTGCACACTAATAAGGAATTTGCAAGTTATAAAGATGATTATCTTTGTCCTTAAAGATGAACGTCATTAACCAAGCCAGTTCCATATTAGCAATGATATGCTAAGCAGTCACTTATTTTAGAATAGCCAATATTTTCCCTACCCTTTTTTTTAGCAAATGCAAAAAGGCTAAAATATTTAAAATAAAACTGAGACTAAGATAGAAGGTGACATAATAACTATTATGTCTATAAATAATAATAACTATTTAGTCCATAATTTTTTTTAAAACTCCAGATTTAAGGCTATTATCCCACTAAACAAGTTGAAGTACAATGTCCTGAATATCCTTATTGTCTTTGCCTGAAAATGGATTAAAAAAAAAAGTTTAGAAAATTACCCTTTTGATCTTAATAACATGTAAATTTTCATCTGATCCCTGCTGACAGTTCTCTGCAGTCTAATCCATTCCTCACTTCAAACTCCTGCATTTCTGTATGAAAAAAGACATTGTTTTCTACAGCCTTAAGAACTTCCTCATGCAAAAGTTTTTGAGCAAACATTGAAGTCATGTTTTTGAAGACTATTTACAACTCTAGTCCTTTGGGACCATTCACTTCACTCTAAGTAGAAGAAGGGGTAGAGTACTTTTGACCTGATCCTCTAAGAAAAAAATTAAAATCTGCTTAATCAGGCCTCACTTTCAAATTCAAATTTTAATTGCTAATTTTTGTTTGAGGTTAATTAGATCAGCCTTGGATATGAAAGATTCAAAATTTCAAAATGCGTTAGTGAACAGAGAAACTAAGGTATGTAATTCAAGTCAAAAATTTGTTTTATAACTGTCTGAATGTGAATGGTTAATCTGGGAATACGCGAAGGAAGCCCTCACCAGCCCACACAGTGTCAGTGGTTTTGGGACAGCAGTAGCAGCCTTCAAGGTCCCCATAGTCCTCACCCTCCTTCCCAGTGCCTCTGCAGTGCCACCAGCCATGACCTCTGCTTTTCTCAAATTCTCAATAGCCTTCAAGCAATAAGCATGAAGCATGGACACCTCAGACACTTTAGCAGGAGTCAGAAATCTCAGAGGACATGGCTGTCATTCCCGACCATCTGTTTCTCTCATCATGAACGCTGATGTGCTTTTATCTGCATCACCTTCATATCTGAGCCTCCAGCAGTCAGCACTGCAGCCCATTGTGGTTCCTTCCAAACCAGTCAAAAACTGTTTATCACTCTGCTTGCCCAGGATAGCATGCTTTATATTATAGGCCAAAGGTAGATTTAATTTGGCAATACATTTTCTTTAAAAGTCAACCCCTTTGGTACAGTAAAAGACATGAGGTTTGATGTTCTTGGCTATGAAAAACTTGCCTTTTGCCAAAGTTGCATTGTCTGAAGTCTCAAAGCAGGAGTTATCATGTTATTTGAGATGAAGGTCAGAGTAATTTGTGGTGCTTGGGCATGACACATGTAATTTTGCACTTTATCTGTAGGTGTGATACTGGATTCTGCCAGAGTAGGCACCTGGTATCAATGTTCATTCTGGCAATAGTTCAGCAAAACTCACGACTCCCAAGAAAAACCACAGGTTACCGTATAGAAAATGAACTCAAAATGTCTAGAGATAGGCTAACATTAGAAATGTATGACCTACCCAGCAATTTGTGGGTGACAAGGAAATGGAGAGATGTATTTCTTGAGGGGTTTTTTTGCATTTGGGGTGATGTGGCAAAAGTGACTGCTATGTATCTCTGTCTCTGTCTTAACTGTTTGGAGAAATTTTCTCATACTTAGGTTTTAATGCAGTGTTTATCCTAGGGAACATTAAATAAAACTTCAATTTGCTCTTGGGAGGTACTTTTCCTGTTATCTGCCTGCCATAGCTATTTGCTCCTGGCAAAGAGATCCTTGAAGAAAAGGAAGTCTTTCATCACAATTTTAGTGGACTGAGAATTGCAGCAGACTCCAAATGACTGATGTTTCTGTGGGCAGGCTAGGCACTGAGCATCAGGGGAGATCATTATTTAAAATCAGTGCAGAGAAGGCCATTTCTAGTGTCAGTACTAGGATGAGTAAAATTTAAAATTATTCCTGAAGCTACTGCAGAACAAGTTTATCAGATTCATATCCTTGATCCAGATTATTAGCATGCAAGTGCATGCTCCTCACAGAGAACAATTGCAGAATCTGGTCCATTTTTCAAACTGTATTTCCAGAACTGAAAAAATCCATTGTAGAAACTGTCACTAGTTTAATGCTGGGTCAGTGAATAAAAACTGCCAGACAGCATCACATATCCATTGCAGGTTATGAACCTTGTTGTCCACATACCAGTATTTTTCGAACAGCAGCTGTTATATAAAACCAAGAGTGTTATGATGCACATAAATGGAGGTGACTTATTTCACAGCAGTTTTTCTATGTACAAACAACTATAAAAGATAGACAACACGGGATTTATCAAGCCACAGTCAGAGCACTAACCATAGCAGCATTGTTTCACATCTTTGAATTTATAGACAGACCAGGGTAATGAGAGAGTCAGTGATTCATTTTACTCACTAAATAAAAGAAGTATGTTCCAGCTGTCATAACTTGTCATTAACAAAAGCACCTGTGCTTTGAACTAGATAATCAATAACACTCTCCATTTTGGAATAGGTTTTTATGTGTTTTATGCATGCAGGTTTCTTTTCTTACTTTATAGCTTTATTTCTTGCTCTTCACCAAATCAGCAAGAACCAGTCAAACACTGGAATTGTGAATATGAATCTATCTCTCTTGTTCCACTGCCACAAATGTCACTTTGGAAGTTCAAAGCCAGCATGTCAGCAACTGAGACTTCAGTATCATTTACTAAACTGAATAAAATTCAAGAGCTTTCCTTGCAGTACCTCTAAAGTGGAATCTCTAAAGCCATGTGTTGAGAAAGCACTTGGTAATCCTGTCTGTGAATACCCCAAGTAGAGCCCTTAAAAACCAGATACATTTCCTCACCTCTTCCTGCAACTCTTGCTACTGCAGCAGCTTCTCCTGCAAGAGATGTTATAAGAAAACTCAACATCCCATTTGACATGTCAGAACGAAGCAAGAAAGTCTGGCTGCATAGTTTTGAATCTCTGTAGAAAATTCGCAACACAGATTGAAAAATTCCGCAACTGCAAAATGTCACTGGATAATATTTGAATATTAAACAAATTTGAAAAAAGTTATGCATGTCCATGTATACTTATTTTAAGATAGGCAGAAAGAGGGAGAGGCAGAAAAAACATGCTCTAATTGTTTGCAAATTCCTACAGATGTTTATTCATTTTCTCTGGTTGAAACTCTATCTGATTTGTGATCAAAAGCAACTATATAAAGGAGTTTTCCTTCTTTAAGAGCATTCTTTCCATTAGCAAAAGTATTGGAAGACAAGCCAAAGAGAGGATTTCTGAATGGAAATCTTGTTGACAGTTGTGGTAATCCAGACTCCGGTTGGCTATTTTTCCATGTGGTTGTTGGGCAAGGATTTTTGTTTATGGTTCTGGTTGATCACATTTTCATGTTCTCTGCAGCCTTTGACAGACAACTTCAAACTGGAGAAGCACAGCAGTAATCCAAGAACATGTTCATATTCTCAGTTTCCACAATCTTAACTGCTTTCCGGATCTATTACGCTTCGCAGTTTACAAACGATACAAAGAAGTCCATAACAGCTATTATCAAAATCAGCTGCAAACTTCCCAGCAGCTCAGCTCAACTGAGTATCTGGAAAGCAATACTTTGGCTTTGCAGAGCAGTGGAATAATGCAAGAGTTCCTCAGAGAAGGCCTAGCACCATAAAGCCCCACATTGTTATGGTTAAATGTGTTTATGCAGAAGTAGCCCGACTCACATGACTTACCCCCATCTCAGAGATGCAGAGGTTAGAGTGAAAACATTCGATTATCTAGTCTACCTCTTTAATTCAAACCATAGAATCTCATCCAGTTACTCCTGTACAGAAATCAGATGCTTAGGCTTGCTAAGAAAGGTCTGAAAAGATATTGGCCCTTGATTTGTGAAGAATTAGTAATTTTTGCAAGTCAAATAATTTATCTATAACTTTTTCATTTTACCTTTTGATGAAACTGAATTTTGCTTGGTCATTACACAAGGGAAATTCTGGAAAAAAAAAAGCCTGTTGCTCACAGCAGTGGTAATTTTATCAATCTCATTCTATTCAACATATATATCTCCAGAAGAAAAATGCCAGAAATGTTGTGCAAATAATCCCGTGACAGTTACAAAAGCAAGTATTTTTTCCCAGAAATTTATGAAAGAATAAGGAAAAATATAATTAAAATATCATAAACATCCAAAGATCTACTCTTTGATCACCAAGGATCCAGCTATTACACTTTGGATTGATATATTAAGGTTGTTTCAAAATGGTTATCGAGAGAGTGACAGGAAGGACACAGGGCACTATATCCAAAATTTCTTATAAAATGTAATCACAGAATCACAATTGTCTGAAAAACAATAAACTGCTCAAATGAAATATATAGGTAAAGATCTATATACAAGTGTGTGATCCTTCCTGTTCATACTCAAGCTTAAAGGCCTTTGGATGATAATTCAGGGTTCTTTTAATTTCACTTTAATGTGGTTTTAGTTGTTGTACCACACAAGCTCTGGATGGTGCAAACACACTTATGCAGAGCTTTGAATTACTGAAGATTTCACAATGCCTCCGACAGTCATGCTTGTAAAAGTCATGCAGAAAAAGTCACATACACTCATTTGCTGCATTTATGGTGTATAAATCTGCTCTGCTGCTCCTGTACAGGCAGATCCTGTGCCTCACAGATATAAGTCACAGGTGCTCAGTTCAAGATTGAATTTCACCTAAATCCCTCACTTTTGGTTTTTTTTAATTCTTCCAACAAGTCTTGGCCCTTATCAATGAATTTACCACATCTAAATAAAGGCCATTTATTAAACTACTCATTAAATAAACAATCCATCTCAAATTATTTCCCTGGCCAAATCTGCAATTTTAGGGATGTATTTTCTCTCAATCGGACATGAAATTTTCTTTCTCAGCTTTCTTGTTCAGAGTTTCCCTCTCTTACAGTTCTTGGAAGAGGAATGTGTGAGTTACACTCAGCCCTTCTCTCAGTGCCTGCCAAGTCAGATCAAGTCATCAGTAACACACACAAAGATACAGTGATGATTCCAGAATGAAACACATATCTTTATTGGTTAATGACTTCTTGGAAATTTACTGACACAGACCTTCAGAATAATCAATATTTCACAGAACAGCCAACAGTGAAATAAGTCACAGCTGTAACAGCCAGTCGCAGAAGTTCATGTACATTGCAGCCAAAGATCACCGGAGGAGAGGGATTTTTGTCCCTCCATTTTCCACCTGATAACTAAGGCTGCATCTGTCCTTGACATTCAATGGTTTTCTTTTATTTAGTTCCTTTCAATTGTAGGATTCTATTTTCCTTATGATGTAATATCAAAATTATTTCTTCTAAGGATTTTTTCCCTTGCAAATCCTCTTCCATGAAGATTACCAAAATAAAGTAGAAACTAAAAGGCATGGAACAATCTCACATCAGCAATAGCTGTGTAAACAGGAAGTGGCTGTCTTCTCTTTACAAGTCTTGGGATGAGTAAGGGGAGGTGGATACTGTCTATGTTTTCCCTTTCTTCAAATACCAGACTCTTAGGTATTAGTAAACAGGGTGATACTGCAACTCTGCTGGAAAGGGTAAAATTTTACAGTCCATCTTTAGAACTGAATGTCTAGGAATATGGAGTTGATTTACATTTCTTTAAAGACATGTGATCAGAATTGAAGAGTGCAGATGTTAATGATAATAGAAATCAAGCAGACTCTTTCTGGAAAGGATAAAACATTTTGTCTGCAGTAGTCTGATGTTCTGGATGACTGTTGATTCAGTCTTCGTGCCATTCATCTAACTAATTGATTATTTTAAGCATACTTGCAAGCTTTTTGTATTTCACAGAAATATTCCTCAAGGGTGCTTACTGACAAAGAATAAGCTAAGCTGGTGACTAAAAATGGAGTGAGAACACAGTATCTGTGAATGGGCATAACACATCTGGTGAAAATATGCTACAGCTAGAAATGTCAGTAGTCCTTTTTAAACATATTTTTTTATTGTATTCTAGAATTAATATATACATCCACCAATTAGCCATCTACCTGTAGGTACAACATCAAGGGCAAGAATGAATTAAAAACTGGCAGTTGATATTAAAAGTATTGTAAACAGTTGTGTCCTTTTACATCAAGAAAGAAAAAGGGGTTGGGGGTGGGAAGAATGTCTTCATATTCTAGGAATCACTTATTCTGCTAAACCAGAAACTGAACCCTGATGAAGAAGTCTCTGAAAAATAATGGGGCTGTCAGCTCTCCAGGAAAAATGCTCCACCTGTGTGGCTTTGATGTGGGCTTTACTAAAAGGTGTGCAACAAGAGAGATGTCAGTCTTTTACTGAGCCTGCTCATAGATTGTCATCTTTTTCAGTACAGGATGTTTCATGGAAGTCCTAAATTTCACAAATCAGCCTGGTGAACCTAAAGCTGTAAAACTAATTAAATAGAGCAAAACTCTGAGGTCAGTCTTTAAATACTTAGTTTAATTGTTACATGGTGCACTATGAGAGGACCAGATTTTCAGATGGCATTTGTTACAGCAAGATTTAAACCAAATGGGGACACAAGTCCCACTGAATGGAATCAATAATATCCAGGAGGTTCTTGTCTAAACTGGAACAAACTGGACCTGATATGGTGCTGTCTTCTCCCCCGTTGCCAGTGTACCCATTACAGTACAGAGTCAAAAGCATCTCTCCAGAGCTGCAAAAATTATTCAGGTATTCCACACTGGAAGATGAAAGGGTCTAACAAGTTGTTAATATCCACAGTATCTATAGATTATGGAGGGACTGACAGGTGGAGGATCCTCTTTTCTGAAACCTTGCTCACTCTGGAAAACCATGAATTTGGGGATGGACACCAATGGTCACCAAAGATGAATACCTGATCATGGCACTGAAAGCCACACTGCACTTACAGGTAACTATTACCACCTCAGGGTTACAGCACAATGTGACACATCTCAAAGATCCAATGCTCTTGCAAATGAAATGTCTGCATTTTGAATCCCTGCACCCCAATGTGTTATAAAGATCAGGTGGTATAACAACCACTCACATAGTAGAATGTATTTATGAAATGCTAGTGAAACTCATAGATTCCTAGCATGAGAGGGGAAGAAAAAACATGTTTAGTACTTAGGAAGTTGTTAACTATTTGGGTTGGGTGGCGGGATTCTTCTGGCACTTTCCATTCCATGTCTGTAAAAACTGATTCAACCCCAGGAATGTTTAATGCCATTTAACATGAGAGATAAATACTAAGCTGTGAGCCTTTGAAAGATGAATAAGAAGAAGAGATGGAAAGCAAAGTGAAAAGAAGACAAAAGAAAATGGCAAAGCTGAAAGATTTTTTTGTTTTTATTTGCTATGGAGAGCAAAGCAGAGAAAAACTGCAGGAATGCTCACTTGCCAAATGACCTGTTGTAAGAAGATATGAGGAGTTAGATTCCAACGGTCCTTGCAGGTGCCCTCCAACTCAGGAGATTCTATGATCTTCAAATCTATAACCTAATCTAGCTATTTTGGATCATCAACATACTTGGCAGCCATACAGCCCATTAGCACTGATAGACTGGATTTCTTGTGTCTGGGCTAACTGCTGGGGAAATGAAATGCCCTGATCCATCTTACACCTCCAGGCTGGAATAACCCAGGGTGCTGGGGTTGGCTGTCATGGTCTGCCTATGAAGGATTCTAGTCTGCATAGAGTTTCAAGGGGTGTGGTGAAAATCACAAAAAATCCTATCTCTAACACTTTTATTTTGCTCTAAGGCAAATTGTTTGCAAAAAACTTTCCTTTTGATTCCTGTTATCCAAATAACTCCAGCTTAAATTGGAACTCAACTATTAATCTGATAATGACATGGCTGAGACAAATTCTCTGACAATTGATCTCAAATGACATACAAGGCTTTACTTTACCTCATTGTCTGCATTCCTTTCCATCCAGGAGTTCTGTCAGTATTTAACACACACACAAAACCCTCAAATGTAAGTATTAAGATGATTACTATGTACCTGGAAATATCCTTTAATTTTAATTTTGTTTTATTTTATTTTTAGCTTCAAAGCTTTCCCAGGAATGAACACCTGTCTTCCACAGCATTACAAGAAATAGTTGGGTACCTCAGATGCTTTGTTGTGTCAAGTCCTCTAATAGGGACACTGTGAGTATAAGTCACATTTTAATTAATGATCAAAGCAAAGGACACCTGTAAATTTTGGTTCAGTTTCTTCAGTTCTTTGATATCAGGTTTATCCATTAGAAAAGGACTCCTTTGATGCATATCCTGCTGACATAAGGTATCTTTCATGCCTAGATGCCATGGTGACTGGAGCTTTACAAATACTGAATTGAACAAGGTGAACAGAATACTATGTTTTTGCCCCATTACATCTATCAGTTTAAATCTTATCTCTAAAAGCAGCAAAACTCACTATCCTGGGAAGTCTCCTTTTGTTCCCATGACTCTAATTTCTACTCAAGACTTTAGAAGGTACCATTAGGAAGTCTTGTTGGGGTCTGGCCCTGAGAGATAGTGACAGATTTGTGTAAGCCTTGAAACCTGTTCACCGCCCAAACGAGCATGAAGATGCTGCTGGGGAAGGAAGGGACAAGATACTGCAAGCCCCTGAAATGCCTCCCCACTTCCACTGGGAAAAAAAAAAAATACAACCTAAAAAACTGGTGGGACTCCCCAGCTCAAATCTCCATTCATTCCCAGGGGGAATTAGGAGGGGTAAAGCATTACCACCCCCACTAGCCAGTTTCAACTAAACAGTGCACACAGCATGGAAGGGACAAACCCTGAATTTCATGGACGTGGAAACACAACCTCTGAGCAGGGTTGACACAGAACCCTCTCTCAGGCTTTGCAAGTATTGAGGCAGTGGAGGCAAAGGGCAACTGGTCCTTGTGAAATAAAATAATAATAACAGAAATATCACACTGCTTTACCTAAAATATTAGTTCAAATGTTATTGATCATTTTTCATAGGGCTTTCTTACCCAAAAAGGTGGCATGCAGCAGAGATCTGTGTGACATGCAGTATTGAGGCCAGATCACATCAGCAGCACAGCTACCCAAATAAAGCCAGAGTCAAACCTCTTCCCCTGAAAATACCTAAGTCCTGTATGTAAGAAGTCCTACAGTTCCAAAAATGCTCAGCATTTTAGGTGCCTGACTTTTGGAAAGCCTATTTTAATCTATGTCTAAACACTTGGAGAAGGTCATGCAATGATTTAAAATGTATACTTATTGATGGGAATTATATGGATTCTTTGCCCAACTTTGCCTAGCCAAAACCAGGTAACTAGCCTAAATAAGTTATTCAGGTTTCTTCTACAGGCAAACATGAGCAACAGATACCTTTATAGTGCAATGCCATCTGTCATGGGAAATGATTCATGCTCCAGAAGTGCCTGACTTTATACAGCTGGATCTATTTTGCCTGCATTTAGCTCTCATCTATTTCTTTAAACTGAGTTTCAAAGGAAACTACACTCTGAAAATTGCTGAGTAAAATGTTTATCTTCTAGAAATGAGTGATTTTTGTTTGCTTTCCTACATGAAAACAAATGTGTAAATTTTTAGTACAGAAAATCTTTGACTAATGTGATAGCAAATCCATCAAAATAGCTTCACACAAAATGACTCCTGGAAAGACAAAGATTTCCAGAAGTACTCCCTCCCACACCATGAAGATTTTATAAGCTGTTTTGAAGGATCTGGAGGGTCAAAGTGAAATATTAAATTCTCAGAAACTGCACCATGAAATCAACCATCAAATCATACCTGAAGAAATACAGGAACATCATATGCCTTAGACATCACCCACTTGGCTATACATATGTCTCTGCCTACAAGGGAAGGAAAGAATGTACTTGAAAAGGAATAGAGGATAGAAATAAAAACTGAAATATGTCTCTACTTGCCACATTTGGGAGGGTGGAAAATAACCTTGAAATATGTCTTTAGAAAATATTTTCTGCATTCTCTTTCCTTAACTGAAAGATATAGGATTGAACATTTCTGTGTCTAGACCCTCTCTTCCCCAGTATCTCAAGGCTTTGCAATTATCCTTTACCTTGCCTGTATCCCTGTGTATGTAAGAAATTATCATTATCCTTCTTTTAGGATGGAGAACTGTTGCACAGGAAAGATTTCAGTACCTTCCTTGAAGTAACAAAAAAGTCCAAAACTAAGTCAGGAGTTGAGCCCTGCTCTGTTGCATTGCAATCCAGTAACCTACTCACTAGATCATCATTTCTATTCATCTTACCTTATCCTGAGTTACATAGCCAATAAATTGTGCCTGTTCTCTTGCCAGAGCCTCCAGTAATGTTTTGCATTGTTACTGTCACTAGTCCAACAGACTACAGACAACACTTTGTAGATATTACTTCTTTTGTTGGTAAAGCTGCACCGCTCACCAGAGTGGACTTAATACCTAATATAAAGCAGCTCAGGAATTTTTCCATGGATCTTTTGGAAAAGACGATTTGTTATAACCAACATTTTCCTTACTATCTTGCCATGTTCAACACAAGATTTCTGCATAGGCATATTTGAACTTCAAGAAGAAATAGTTTTTCAGAGAGATTGCTTGATTCAGAAGCTGCTGATTAGAGAACCCTCCCAGGGTGCAGCAATAGGTTTTCTTTTTACCCCTAGCCTGCTTCATACGTAGAAAGTAGGTCTTGCAGCCTCTCTGAGCTACTGGCAGTTTTGACATGAGGCTCTCCTATTTCTGAGTAAAAATTCTGACAATATTCAGGCTTATCAAAGGAAAATAAGGAAATGTTTCTAAATACAAGAAACTAGCAGATGGACAAAGTACTGGCTAAAAGAGTACACTTATCTCTGCCTCCACAGTGAAGCAGGTTTAATCTTGGTCTGTAAAACATTTAATCTGGGCTTAAATATTTCTCCTTCAGGGAGAGTAATAGTGTCAGTAAAAACATCTGTATTGTCAATTTGATTTATTCTGTTTTGCTGAAAACCCCGTATCTTTTAATTTTCTGCACTGTATATATGATTGTCCATACCCAGGCTCTGATTTGTAGTAACCAACTAGTTATTTTGGCCACAAAAACCATGGCAGGGAAGAGCAATTACTTTGCTTCAGGGTTGCTCACTACCAACAGCAGAGACACCTTTGTGCCAAGCTTCTATTTCCCTGTGCAGTCCAGAAGGAGCCAGTCCTTCAACAGTATCCCAGCAGGATTCACAGTCCTCGCCGCACACTCAGAGGTCACTGCCTCAGCAGCCTCCTGCAAAATCCCTGCTGGAAAATCAGAGGCTGACAAGCAACTCACTGGCTGTTCAGCTACCTAGCTTACTGGCTCTAATCCAACAAAAGAAAAAAGAACACCCAAAAGCCAAGATTTATCAGAGGAGAGAATGGGAGCAAGGTCCCAGAAGAGACTCAGACACTTTGTGTAGACCACAAAGGAGCATAAATAAACCCAGTAAGAGTATTTCTTTCTGGAGGCATAGGAGTTAGGAGTAACACTCAGAGGCAAGGGCTCAGCTCCCTGCTGTGTTGCAGGCACCATGGATGACCTGTCTCATCTGTAACGTGTACACAAACATTATTCCACCCAGACTGACAGTAGCCTCTGTACAGCTTCAAGCAGTGTGTTTGCACAGATGAGGTTCAGCCCTTGGAGGGTGCCTCTAGCTGTGCCTGCTGTCCCAAGCTATGAGGAGCAAGCATGAATTCATGACCTGGGTCTGGAAATGAATGGATAGTCTGAATGAGTCTCAAGCAAAAAATTAGCTTTTAAGGGATTTTGTTATGAAATAAAGAATTCCCCAGTTTGGAAGGAGGGGAGGGGCGCATGAGGACTGGAGAGAGCAGTTTAGGAGTTCTTTCTTGTTAATTGTTTCAGTGAACTAGTTGTGACTCCCTCATGAAGCAAGACAGACCTGACAGACATGCAGTTTATCAGCCACGCCTCAGATAATGAAAGAGGTGTTGTTAATTGAAACAAAATGATTTTGCAGAACATTCATACCCTCAGAAGATTTGTATCTGCCCTTCATTGATCTAGGTAGGGAGGCAGAGCTGAGCAGCGCTGCACTTAACCCAGTGGAAGCAGAGGTACTGATGTGAATGCGCACATTGGATCATAGCAATGGGTTAATATGTGCAACTGCACTGAAAAAAAAAAAACAAAACTCTGTAGTGAAAGTGGAGGAGCTAAAAATATAGTTTAAACTTCTGCCCTACATTGTTTTCAACAGTCAAAATCTACTACATTTGTGACAAAATTGTGCCCTGACTTTTCCAACACAAAAAGTGTGTATGTGGCATCTCAACCATGAGGTGCCCTCCCCACCTTTGTGTCAACATCCTACAGGGAATGGACTGGACAAATACTCACCAGGAACACACTGTTGATTCAATAATTCGAAATCCATCTGATCTTGCTCCTGCACGGACAAAGGACAAGCACAGAACTGCAGTGTCTACAAGACCAACAACACTCCCTGTTTTCCAGCTCCCTTAATCCTGATTTCTGGCAGTACAGTATGCACTGGTTGTTGCATCTGCTCTCCCTCATGGGAGATCCTGCATGGCTGGATCTTCCCCCAGATTTGCAAGCAGCACATTAACAGCTGGGAAGGGGGGAAAGGTCTGTATTTCCCTTGTTTTACTTGAAGAATCTTGGGAAAATCAGTGGCATAATTTTAGAGTCAATGAAAGTCCAGAAGGATGGCTCAGGTCTTCAATCATATGTTTCAATGCACATATCAATAAGAAAAATAGGCCTTCAAATGTCAACCATCCATCTTTGGCCTTCCAGATTTTAATGTTATTTATAAATATCCATGTCATTCCTACTATCAGGATAAAATTTCAGTTAACTTAAACTGAAAATAAACATGAACTTCAATCCTAAATTAAAGAAAAAAAGATTAAATACATTCCCAGATATCTGAAATATAAGAGATTCCTGAGATTCTCTCAGAGAGGCGTGTTACACAATCCAGAAATGTTATACTATCCAGAAGGGCTGATATTCAGCATATATCCTGTCTCAAAGTTGTTTGCTGAAGCCATTTCTGAAAATAGTTCTGCCACAGACATTACACAATGGGCAACTGTGGTACTGCAACTCACTAAATATGAAACAACTGGACAGCAGCCCTTTTGCATTCTTGGTGGGGTGTTGCTTTGATGCCTTCTTTGTCAGAAAGTGAAAATCACCTATAATATGGGATGCAAAGCTGTATGGTTTTTTAATGTCAGGCTGGTCCTTTCCAGAGGGCTGGAATTATGTGTCAAAACCTTCTTTATCAGTGAAGAAAATATTTTTTTCTTCTCTCCTTAGTAAGACACTGGGAGTACTTCCATATTAGCCCTTCTATTTTTCCCTTTTTTGTCCTCTTCATTTATATCAAAATTCCAATTTTTCAACAGTAAAACTGAGTATAGCTAATAAGGCAGAGATCCAGGAGAAAGAGTTTTACATAAGTGTCATTGAAATATAGTGCAGACTCTGATCTGAAACTGTAAAGGTCAATCTTTAAATAGCCAGGTCTTTTGGGATCTGACCTATCCAAGAGCATTTTAGCTTTGACTGGACTTTCTTGTTCAAATTCAGTTCTCTGGAAATAGTGCTGTGTCCAAGAGTACATCAGCACGGCAGGGCTATTCTTAGAAAAACAAGTCAAAATCTGCTTGTCTCAATACTCCTCACATTGTCACCAAAACCAAGGACTGCAGCTGTGGATGCTGTTTCCATTGTGCAGTGCTGCAGCACAGCTGGCATTTCATTCTCTACACCCTATGATTTAGTCTAACCACATTCAAGACAGGAGGAAGTAATACAATTCCCTGAGCCCTCCCACTCTCAAAACACATAAGTTTTTATCCTGCATCAAACACTTGAAACACTGAAGCTGGTAGTTGACCACCAATTTTCCTATTGCTCACAGAAATAGTTTCTTGTTAACCCTGACTTGGATCCTTCTAGGTCCTGATAAAATCTGGGAATGGAAAGAATCTGACATGAATGCACAGGAGGTGAGAGAACAAAGGTAGGGGAGTGGCACAACAAAGTGTTCAGGGTCTCAAGACGTTGGAAGTAGAGGATGCAGCAAGTGAGCAGCTCTAGGCATCCCAAGTCACTCATACAGAGCAGCAGGGAACAGTGTGGTTTTCTTAAACTGACATTAGGGCAGTAAGGTGTAGAAGAGGCCACAGGGTTGCAGAGTTTTGCTGGGAAAGGAAGGGGAGGTTAAAGCCCAGTCCCAGTTTCTTCTCCCAACATCACAGGTGTGCCTGAGGAGTGGGGTTCACAAGGTAAATGCAGCACAGCACACGGATGAGCTATAACTGCTCACAGGCAGATTGCGGTCTTAATTGCCCAGAAAATCATCCAGAAGTTCTCTGGACTGTTCACATCTCAAGTTCTAGTGCAGAATGGCCCTTTTACAACTTCAATGTGAAGGTCATGCTGGAAGTCAGCTGATCATGTGGAAGATGAGGAGGGTCTGACTTCCTCATCTGTATCTTATTCCATGTACAACCTCTATAGCCCCAGATAGAAGGAAACAAAAAGACTGCATCATTGCAAAGCAGAATGCTTTGGTTTGTTCTTATGACTAACATTTCATCCATAGATTTTTAAATATCTATTATAGTTTTGGATGAACTCAGAGCTGAAATACCTGCAAAACATATTCTCATTTGCAGGGAATCACTTTAGGCACTTGGCTGGCTCTTCTGAAAAAGATACCAATTTTTTGCAAGGGTGATTTTATATCAAATGAGTCCTTGGTAGTGAGTTTAACATGAATTCTTTATAAAGCCAGCCCTTACCTGCTAGCTTGTTCATAAATATACAGAGAAATTATGAATACACAGGCCATGTAACCTAGAACCCTTTTAAGTCAGTTTTGGGAGGGGACCACTGTTATCACAGTGAGGTCTTCCAAAGCATTCAGTTCCAAATATTGTCACCATGGTCCAGCCTTTATCAGAGAGAATATGAATATAGCCCCATAAGAATTGCTATTTTATTGTTGTCACAGTAAGAAAAGAAAAATAAACAAAACCACCAGAAACCCATTTTGCAAAATTGTAGGTCGAGTCCACACAGAAAGATTTAAGGGTAAAGATTTAAGGGTAATGAGTGCTTTCTTGACCTTCATTCAAGACTAAGACTTACTCAGCAATTCTCATTGCTATGAAACCTGCAGAACCTGAAGGTTTGCATAATTTTAAAATAAATTAATCAAAAAGCTTATGTTTTTAAAATCACAAAAATAGTCACAATTTCTATCATGCTTGGCTTGGGTGAGCAAGAACAATGAAAAGATAACTACTGATATAGCCATGTTGACTAAAGCAGAAAATAAGGAACAGTGATAGAGATAATTTACTCCAGATTGCTGTGAGGACTATCCTGATGTCCCTTGACTCTTACTTAATGTGCAAACCACTGAACCTCACTTTTTCACAATGCTATAGCTTTAAATTCTCTGTTCACTTTAGAAGCACACAAAAACTCTATAAAATCACAGAGAACAAAGCAAATGTCAAGGTTTCCAGAAAAGTACCTCAAAGCATTTTATATTATCTCAGAGGGGAAACATTCTTAATGTCAAACAAGCAAGCTTCCTCTTGCCAGTGAATTTATATTTGACTATATCTGAAGTAGAAGGGTTTCACTGTAGTTACAAACCTGAAAGTATTTCCAGTGGCTTGCAGTAAACTGAAAATGGTCCCTCAGTTCTCCAGCCTAACACAGCAGTATGACATTGACACACCTTAAAACAAAGCAGAGGTTAAATACGACACTTTATAAAGCAGCTTTCAAATCTTCTAGTAGTGACATTTCAAAAACGAACAGAATATAATCTAACATGGGGCCAACACAAAAGAGGGTCATCTTGGAGAGCCCTATGCTTTCCCATGGTGACAGCAGGAAATTCACTGCTCCTCCTGTCCATTCAGGATTACTCAGCCACAGCCACAAGCCACTCACTTAGCTGTGTGCCAGGACAGCACAGCTGCAAAAGCAAGTGGGAAGCTCAGCCAAGAGGCTCTTCACAGGGCATTGAGACATATTTTAGACTCAGGAGTGTGGCCTTTTAGACCAGACAAAACACAAAGGCAGCCTTTGCACACAGTGGCCAGAAGCAGACTCTGAACGTTCCTTGGTACAGTAGATGATGGAAAATAAAGCATTAAAAATGTCACCAATGCATCATGACTTCTTCTGGTTATGATGGTTTATATTTGTTAATGTTATGTATGAAGTATAACTGGCACCTGAAAAAGATCAGAGCTGCATTATTCAGCTTGCTATTCAGTCAGACACATGCAAACATAAGAAAGTATAAAAATCTTGTGTGTTTCTTTCTATGGCTGTAACTCTCAGTATGAGAAAGATTCTGTTTTAATTACATACTAGGGAAGCAGTATTGTGGTGGAACTTCCAGAGTTTATGAAAGGGACCATGGTTGTTCACTGGTACCCAGCAAGCTGGAAAGACCCTTCAGGTCCCTTTGCCCAAGTCAGTTCAGCATAGTCACCATCCCCATCCCTCTTCTCCTTCACCTTCACATGGTGTCTGATCTCTCTGGAAACTTTTTGCTTTCCTACTTCTTGTTTCTCCTTAAACTCACAATCAATTATTCTCCCATACACATTTTCACTTATTTTAAGCTATCACAGACACCAAGAACTGATTTATTTGAGACACAGTTATACTTCTCCAGAAGAAATCTGGTTCTCAACTAACAATCTGTAGTGATGGTTTACTGCAAGAAACATAGTATCAAAAAGTCATTTACCATAACATGGAAAGGAATTTGTCTCCTTATGACAAACTATCTGAATACATTCTTACTGTCATAGATTGATTAGGTTTGAATGTAAAAAGCAAGCTGGTATGAAAAAGGAGATAATGAAGATTTCTAGACCTTATAAAGCCTAATAAGATTTTTTATTAACCCCAGTCTGTTCTGGTAGTGTTAGTGAAGGGTAATTGAGTATGAGAACTTGAACATGATCTGTCTCCTTTCCTATAATCACCTTGACCCAGGAGACTGGGCAAGACCCAAGCTGCACATGATGCAGAATGTGGACTAAAGACCATATGTCTAAATAAGTCTTCCTGTTAAGTTCTCTAAATCCAGTTCTAAGGAGTTAAACAAATTAGGTGCAAATCCCTGCAGATTTAAAGATAATAAACAATCAGCTGTATATTTCAAGAGAGAAAAGTCAATGTGCCTGTTGACTTTATACTCCCTAATGAGTTGACATCAAAACAATCTTTCTCATAGAAACACTGCTGAATCACTGACTTCAGAGAACATTTAAATGTTCTGGCAGGAACATAACATGGTTGCCTAAAATTATTTAGTTAAAACAAGCCAAGTGATAATACATACCACAAAATTTCCAATTTTTCTTATGATTCATGGTCCTCATCTTTTCAGGGTTTTTTTCCCCAACAGGAAGCCAAGAGTAGAAAAAGCCAAGATATTATTTCAATTATATAAGTGAATCTATCAGATCAGACGCCAAAATATCCTGCTATGGACCTACTGCCTGTTGCTAACACTAAAAATAAGTATCCTGATATGTGTTTCAAGTCTAGGACTTATTGAAAACTCGTCAGGCAGTTTTCCCAAAGTCTGAGCATATTGTGTGCTTAGGGCACTGAACTTGTTGCAGGTATCCTCTGGGATTGTCTGATTTTCTCCAGAACAAAACTTCTACATCATGATTCTGACTCCACTTTTGTATTTTGCTTTGCAAGCTCAGTATGACTGAACAACAGAATTGAAGCAGTGAGGTGTGTATTTTGAAACCTTGCCCAGGGGGTCTCACAAGCATATTTTAAAATGGACAAGCGACATCATCTAACTTTCAGGTCAGGAACCTTTTTCTCATTCTTCAAGTTTCTTCAGGAACCAGTCTTTGTCTTTTTTTCTTAAGGTTCAGGTTTTGGGGAATACTTAGGAAATGTGCATAGTTCCTACTGCCACACATATGTCTGATACTTCATAATAAGATATATTTTATATAAGTGTAGGCATATACATGCATTTAAAAAGATATGGGTTAATCTTGCATATTATACATGCTCTTTAAATCCTCAGCATGTGACACATGCAGCTTTCTGTAGGCATGAGCAGATGTTTCATTACAAACCATGTTAAACTTTGTCCATTTTTCTAGAAAACACAAGAGTTCACATAAGCCCTGCAAACATGGAGTGCCACTAACACAATCTGTTAGCATGATGTCACACTTATCTGATGTCACACTTATCTGATGTCACCACGCATTTCCTTCCATGTTTCATCTGTCAGGTCTCCAGGATGGAGTGTGTCTGGATGTCCTGTGACAAGTGCTGTGTGCATCAAGTCTTTGCAGCATCCTGCTGCTGGCAGGTGCTGTGATACACAAGAGCACTGTTTTCCTTTTCTATTGGGTGCCTCCATGGGAGACACAGGATGGCACTCACTCCTGTCCTGTTACTGGCTAGACACAGTCTTGAGTTGTTAACACACACAAAAGATTAAGTTCCACATCTCATTTTTCTTTTCCTAGGGTAGGCTGATGTAATACCGCTCTCAGTGGCATGAGGTTAGCTTGCATCACCAATAGATCTTTTCTCAGTCAGTGACCCACTGCATTTGGCAGACCTCATTTACCATCACAGTATGCTGCCCCAGATAGCCCAAGTACTGCTAATCACACAGTGATTAGTGTAGAGGAGGTGCTCCATTTGTAAAGAGAAGAGATCTTCATTTTGTTGAAGAGAAGAGATACTGTCCAAAACCAGCAATGTGATGATTGCCCTGGACACACTGTTGTTTATGCCTGCAAAGTGCCAGCTCTCCTGCAAGTAAATGAGAGCACCTTCTTTTGATCCTTGCTGCTACATTGGATAACTCCCAGATATTCTACCCCCACCCCACAAAACTCTTAATTATATATTCAAACATGGAATCCAATAAAATAAGGTGTCAGGACATCTTTAGTTCCATTTATCCTGTAATGCATGCTGAAAATATCTCTTCTTCCTTTTATTATTACACAGGTTCAACTTGTTTTTTTAAATATATTCCTTCATTCAAAAGAGTAGATACTGGGGGTGGTGGTTGCAAAAGCTATTTACTCCCAATTCTCTATAAAATATTAGGTAGAATAAATATTTGTGCCTCCCTATTTAAGACCAGGCTTCTAGATGTTTTACACAGCACTAGTATGTGCAACGCTGAGAGACAGTCACGGTCACTGAGGTCAGCTTCATTTCACTGCAGGATTTCCTGCATTTCTCATTAGATTTAAAATAGCTTGTGATACCACACACTATGATTTCCATTGAAAATACTGACCTGTGGCCTATGCACAAAGTATTTTTTTCCAGGGTTGTGTGAATATCAACTGTTCTTAAAAAAGAAGAAGGTAGCTGGTGTGACCACTAAAGGAAAATGCTTAAGAGCAAGAAGAAAATTTAACTGGAATAAGAGAGGAAAGGAAGAAGGAAGGAAGGCAGCTAGCTCTGACATGACTTGCTCCTAGGGCTCAGCTGGGGATTCTGGCTGTCTCTGGGCTGCACTGTGGGACATGAAGCACTCCAGCCACGTTTGCACAGCAGGAGCCCATCCTGCTCTGCTGCTGACACCCGGCACCCTGAGCGGAGGCAGAACTCGTGCTGTGCTGACCCAGCCGTGACTCTGATCTTCCCACTTCAAAGGAGGAGGACTCCTGCAGAAGGCAGCCTGAGATTCCTAAACTGTTTTTCACACAACAGATGAGCAGCTTTTGATAAACCAGAACATACAGTATAATTAGGCCTCAAACAGCATATACTAATTACAAGCACAGAATTATGCACATTCCTAATGAGAGTGCTGGAAAGGGGCATAGGGAGAGGAACTCTAGCAAGCACAGGCAATCTTCAGCAGCCACAGTCACAGTGCAGAGGAGCTGTGCCTGGAAATGTGCTGCCACAGGGGAAAGAATGATGAGGAAGACTGGGACAACTGAGCTGTTTAAAACAAAATTTTACAGTATATAGGCATTGCTGCCACCAGGAACAGGCAAGGGGGAAGGTGACCCACAACATCAGGCAGTGGAGGCAACAGAGGATCCAGCTCTTTCCACCAACCTCCAGCTTCATCTGCAGGAGGTGAACACACTTGAGAATACAGGCAAGGCACCTTCAGGGCAGCCTTTGTCAACAGATACTGTGATCTCCTGAGGCCAGCTCTGTGTTTGCCAGGTACAGAGCCTGCTTGTCCCTGGAAATCAAAGTTTGGGGCATGTGAAGTGCCAGCACATGCACAAGATGTACTCAGGGTTGTTTATATTCACCAGTTCTTGAGGGCTCTCACTGTGGCTTTAGCTCACATACTGACTAGCACTGAATATCAGCTCAAGTGGACACTCTCAGATGGGTTCCAGAGTGGAACAGGGACCCTCAGAAACATCCCAACATATCAACTGTACAACAAAAAAGGTGAAGGTCAGCAAAAATGGACCTGATCACAAAGTTTATTCCCCAGAATCCCTATGAATAATGTTACTCCATCCAGATTGGGCTGTTCAGAGGGATCTGCCTGGTGTCAGGAAACTCTAATGGTCTCAAAACCATTTTTCCAGCATGAGACATCACTGTGACCCCTTTATCACACCTGCCCCCTGTACTGGGGCCTGGGGTTAGCACCAGAAAGCCTTTTTCCCCAACCATTCCACACTTTCTGATCCAGAACTAAAACTGGTATTTCAGCTTGTTCTCAGCCTTACTCTCTTCCTTCCATACCCAAAAACACTCTTTTCTGAAAGTCCATTTCCAGCCCATCCTGAGGTCAGCCAAGTGTATCTCACTCTAGCAGTGGCATAAATCCTACATGTGAATGTGTGAGTTTTGTTACCTCCTGTTATAACCCCTAGAATTTGATTTATCCCCACAATGTGAGGAATGAAACACAAAAACACCCACAGAGAAGATGGAGATCAAATTTAGTGGCAGATTATCAGATTTTACAAAGGCTATAGTTCTGGAATATACAGGGAAATCTATCACCTCTATGTTTTAATGGAGGACATGGAATGTTAGACTATATTTCAGACTATTCAGGAAATCCCATGTTAAACAGCATATCTGGCAACCATTATGCTATTCTAGGAAAAGCAAATTTTATGCTTGAACATACTGCTGAATTCTTCTATGATGCTGAGTAAGTTGCTCTGAGCAGATTTTCCCTCATCCTGTGTTCCTTGATTTTGCATCCTTCCCATTCCCCTCAGGTTGCCTTCATCTCTTCATTGCTAGGGCACCAGAAGGAAAAGCAGCAGGAGCAGAGGATATTAGAGCCTGCTATTAGATGCTGTGCCATAGCCATACATGGTAACAGGAGGAGAAATTACAGGGAAAGTTATGTTCATCTCCTATAGCCTTGGGGCAGAGGATGCCCAGTGCAGATGGTATCTTCGGATACCTAAGTGCCAGCTTCTGCCAGGTCACTGCTGAGAAAATAAGAACTAAGGTTTCAAGAAGCACATTATTCAGCCAAATCTGGGGACCTCTTTACAGATAGGAAGGAAAATGCACACCATTTGTGATGAAATTTCCAAAAGACCTGAGGCTGAAGTCCCTACCCTCCATGGAAAACACAAATGTGCTCAGGCCATTTGACACAAGTAACTGAAAAATGGAATCCTGTAATGGAAAACCTTAAACAAAAGTGACTTTTATTTGCCTTGCTCATAATAATTATATCAAAAGAGAGACCTTATGCTGTGCTTATTATTTGTACTTAGAATTGTGGTCAGTTTTTAAGTTACATTAATTTAGGGGAGGATAAATCTTTTCTATGAAGTAGTGAAGTAGCTATCACAAGATGCCGTACGAGGTTGATGACAAAACCAGACACAGGAATGATAAGTGGAATCCTGCACTTAGGAAATATAATGAAGTTCTGCCACTGGTTTCCACAGGATCAGCCTTTCTACACATGGTGGGACACTAATAGCCCAGATTAGTTTAGCCCATCTATGTAATACTCACTCTCACATGAAATACAAAGATTTTTTCTTTTTTATCAGTACTCCTCAGTTCAAGATCACTTGGGATAAATAATGTTTATCCTTAACAGAAATGTCAAAGGGCATTTTATTTGAGTATGTCCAATTATTCCAACTGGAATTTGACCAAGTCACTGCAGTTAATGTCCCACTTTCACTATGGAAAGACATTTCTCCCTATTTAATTCTGGGTCGGATAACTCCAAATCAGAGGAACTAGCTAAACCATCAAGGAAATGCAAAGCAAAACCTTGATTTTACCTACATAAAAGGAAATCTGCTACATTTTCAATACATGGAAATGTTTTTCTTGAATTTAGAGGGATGACATTCTCTTTTTTTGATGGAATTTGTGCGAGATTCTCAAAGAAGTTCTTTTTTGCAAAGAAAGTCCATGGTACTATTACTTTGGTAGAGAACCAGAAGGTCTTTCTGATTTGAACTTTAATGCTTCTGAGCCTATTAAATAACAATTAAGCTCTATTCCTGGCTAGCTAAAATCTTGTACTTGGTCAGAAGGTCTTTCTCACAATAAGACCAATAAAATGTATAATAATTCCTCACGATGGGCAAGTAGTGAAGTACCTCTTTCTTGCACTCTTGGAACTTGTGGGTACCTTGAAAATACTTAGTAAATGCCTTGTAAACAAATCTGTCCAACATCTAAGTGTTTGTTCATGTATGTGATATGCATGCAAAGCAAAGCATTAAAAGATACAGCCAAGACTGCTGCAAGGTGCCCTCTCCAGACCCCACAGGCCTTTTTGATCTCTCCTATTGCTGCCACAGAGCCAGAAATCCAAGTCCTCATTCATGAGAGAAGGCAGAGGGCTCATTATGGAGTTCAGGGAGCATCATACTGAAATACCTAGATATTTGCACTCTCCTCCCAGTGCCAGGGACCTGCTCAGGAAGAAGGGATATTTGGCACAAACTCTCTCTCCAGCAATACGACTCCAGCGTAACAATCGCAGAGAGGATCCTCTAGCAGGGAATCATTAGGGTGGCCCCAAGGACAGGATTGTCCTGAGGCACCTCCCATCCAGACTTACAGCTTTCAGCAGCATCCTGTGGCCTGAGTCACCCAGGAAGTCCTGCAGGCACTCATGAATGTCATCTGAGGAGCAATACTAGCTCATTAAAGAAGGGAAGGCTAAATGAAGTAAACGCTAACTCTCGTGGGTCTAAGTTGTTTAAATGAGCTTGAAAAATATTTTTTAATGGCACTGAAATGAAATTTGAATAATTTTCTGTATTTTAATATCTTGATGTATGCTGGAGGATATAATAAATCGTTTTACATGTATCCCTCAAAGAGAAACCTGAGTTATTCTTCGATGGTATGTGAGGAAAATGAGAGGTCTAGATTAGCACTATGAGGGTTAAAGAAAAGATCACAATATAAAAAAAAGAAATTAGAAGTGGGTAATTCACAGAACCATTTTATTTGTCTTCTCTATAAGTATTTATTGATATTGCTGCAGATTATATGTAAGCAAATAAAAAATCCTGGTACAGCATCAAGGCAAAAAAATGACAAAATCAAAGAATACTTCTTTCTTTTCTAGTTCAAGGTCATAAAACAAAAGACACAATGTTCAAAATAAAGATTTCAGGAGGAAAGGACTTTTTCTTTGACATATTTGACACATTTGACAGTGTTGGGAAGCAAATCCTGTTGCTGCTTTGGCAGAAAGTATTCCCCATCTTTGCTGAAGAGCCAAATTTAAATTTTAATGGCCTAGAGTACAAACCCTTTGCAGTTTGTGCTCTTCCAAGGAAATCCATCCTATCATCTCACACTACTTAAAAGGTCCTGCACTCTCTGCATAGCAAAGTCCTTTGTGGGCCCACAATGATAAACTCTTTGCCTGATTCTATTAAAAGCAGAATTTTCATTCAGAAAAGACATAAGACTCACACAATGATCAAATATTATGAAGCTATTTGCAGAAAAAAACCTCAGCAGAGTCCATGCAAAGATTATGTAAATAATTTATTTTAAGATGAGTCAGCTAATGTTATGACTAAGATCAATGGGGAAAACATGATTTTAAAAGAGCCAGATGACTAGAGTCAAGAAGGAAATAGTATATACTTTTTTATACATATAATAAGTGATAAAGTTAATCATAATTGATCTAATCATGATAATAATACATCAGGTTTTACAAAGAGCATATCATGTTTTGTAATGCTAAAGAGGTTATGCTAAATTGCTTTTTATTATCCAGAGAAGACATAGATTTGTTGAGGTTGGAGGAGATTTGAGAAGGTCTCCAGTTCAACCTCCTGTTCAAAGCAGGATCAAGATTGAACTCAGATCTGGCTGCTCAGGGCTATGTCAGCTGTCTGTAAACCTCCAAAGATCAAAGATAAGGTGATGTATCTCCCACCCCTTGCCTCTACCCCCTGCCCCCTCCACCTTTTAACCTAATTTCAGTTCCAGAAATCTGCCTTTTCTCCTCTGTGCATTGCAGTGAAGAGCTCAGCTTTGTACTCTCAGTGACCTTCCCAAAGGCACTGGGAGCTGCTGTCAGGTCCTGCTGAAGCTGCCTCTCCTCCAGGTTGAACAGAGGGTATGTGTTCAGCCTCTTTTCACTGGGTATATTTTCCAAGATCCAAACAGGGAAAGAAGAACAGCATCCCAGGTGCAATCCTGAGTGCCTTTTCTTTTTTCCCTGTGCCTTTAGGATCCAGAACTACTTTGGTACGGAACAAATGGCTCATACACCTCTGTGTACATACGCAGCCTGGAGACTTTCTAGTTTTCCTAAAAAAAATCATATACTGGCAACAAGATCCCAAAAGACCCATGAGATTTTTCTTATTAACTTTCAAATCCATTAAGCTATATGCACACGGATGAGCATTAACTGCTGGAAAGCAATCTCTCTGAGTGACAGTGCTGCCATCCTTTTTCAATCAAACTGCCTCCTACTGACAGTAAGATGTGCAGTTATCAAACTTATTCAAAATATGACTTATTCAAGAAATTATTCAGTGGCAAAACTTTTGTTATCATGTCAAACGGTCATCAGCATCGGTGCAGCATCATTCGCTGCACCACATTTTGCCCTTTACCTCCCAATAGTGCTGGCCAGTCTGTTCCCACTTTTGCTAGCAGTAATTACTTCTGTGTCTTTGGATGCAGAAAGTCCATGCTGTTCACTGTGGAAGAAATGAGCATGACTCACCTTCTTTTTCCATATCAAACAATAATTGAATTTTTCCATTCAACTTTTCTGGCCAGAGAAAAATTTTTCCTTATGTTCAAAAGTTTCCAACCATATGGAAGGGCCATACCCACAGAAATTCAGCATCAGTTTCTCACAAATCCTGCTCAGTTTGTGATAGGTTATCAAAAGTAAGAGATAAGCTAACATCCTCTGTTTATATCTCTCAAAATAAAAGGTCTGAAAACCTGACATTAGCTGCCACATTTCATAGAAAAATTCAAAAATATGTACCAGCAGATTCTTCCATGTACAATGAGCAGTCTTAATTAAAGGTAGTTTCTTTTACTATTAAATGTATTTTTAAATGTAATATAAAATGTATTTTTAAATGTAATATAAAATGTACTTTTTAAAAAGAATAAGAAATGTCCAGTCAATTTGGCTTTTTGCAAAAAGCTGACTCCATAAAGACCAACATTATGTCATCGTCGTGTCTGATGGCCAAGTCTGCCCTGTATACAAGGTGTTTTGGACACAGATTTTCTGCTTGTCCTTACTTAAAGTAAAGTCTCATTATAGTTTATGATCTGTGATTTACAAGTTTGAATTAAGATCAGTCTCAGCATATCATTTCTGATCCAGACTAGGTACTCTGGTTCATGTAAGTCTCCGTTGATGTGAGGCCAAGGAATGCAATCACTCATTACCTATGCCATCACCTTGCTGATGGATTACTATGAAAGAAGCTAGCTCCCAGGATCCTAAGGAGAATCCTCTGCTTCAGGGCACCATGGGGACCAGGGGCTCCCTGAGGCTCCTGAGAGCTGGGGGCTCCCCAGGGTGGAGGCAGGGCCTGTCCCACCATTCCAGCTGTGCCCAGGGGAAGGGCAGATGGGGGCAGCCAGGGGGGCTGACATAGGGTCTTGTGTTGTAGGCAGGTGGGGGAAGCTCTGAGGGTGGCTGAGTAGGACTCACAGAGATGACAGTGCCCTCTAGACCCTGACACTTTGATACAATCAGTAGAGCTTTCCTGAAATTCACTGAAATTCTCTTTTCATGAACATCACTCAGGAGCACAGGAATTAGAAAAGTCCCACTGTGCTGCCCAAAGCTGTGACTGATAAAAGATCATGGTACAGTTTTCAGATGGCAGATGCTGATCTCATGAACTTTACCCACCCTGGGTTTTGGCTGCTTCAATTTCTAAATACCATGTCTGGCACTGAACTTCCTTTACTGACCCCTAAAAGAAAAGCCTCTTGCATAGATCTTATTCATTTCCTTCCCCAAGTCACATCTATGAGGATATAATTGATTTCCTTCTTACCTAGAAAATACACTTTCACACTTCAGTGTAAATACACTTTTTTTTACCCTCCAGAGAATTGGACTGCAGGATCTCTCCTGCACTGAAGACAACTTTACCTCAGAGCCAATAAAGCAGATCTAGCAGCCCTTCAACCACCCTGCTCTGCAGAAAATGTGGCAAGAGACTCTTCAGAGGTGTCACCAGGCTGCTTCCATTTCCACCAACACATGGGCCTATTGAAGAAGAATCGGTGCTGGATTTTGTGTAATAGGCACTGACAATATTAATTCCTTCCTTCTTTAACTACTGCCACAAGACAATGTTTCCTCCTCTATACTACACTAAAGAGCAGTCCTAAAGGCTGAGTCTCATCACCTCTATGACTACACTGCAGTCCACAGTAAATCTGAATCCAGAGAGCTGTGAATGGCATCTCTAGCCCATTCAATTATATCTATTTAAAGCAAACCCAAAAGTGGTTGAGTGGAAGAATTTCTGATCCAGCTCTTCAGCAAGAAGTCAAATTAAAAAGATAAATTAATTCACCAAGAAAATTATTTATTCATAATACCTACTTACCTGTACTTCCAGTTAGAGGATTAAAAGTGTAAATAGACTAAATTAATACAAACAGAATGAAATGAAGTAAAAGTTCTAACAAGATTTAACTCCACTGTTCATACTGACTGGGTACACACTTCTGAGTGACCATGAGTTATAATCATTAGTCCTTGGAGAAAAAAAAGAGAATGTGAGATAATATCAAAGCAGAGAAAGTACTGGGTCTGCTTACATATGGCTGATTTAAGCAGGAATAAGTCTGTCAGTACAGTGGTAATTATTAAGAGGCTGACACACATGAGTTTTGAATGACTAGAACTGGGTTGTTATGGGTTCACCAATCCCTTAGTGTGAGAAACATAGGATAATGGAACCAGCAAGGACTGCTGTTCTGTGAGCTAGAGGTGGACATGAAGAAGATAAAGTTTGAACTGTACAAAATTATACTGTTCTTATAAAATTTTTAATGAGAAATAGTAGTTTTGGTCTGGCAAGTTCCCCAATCAAGTGTTAAATATTTAAAGCTACAAATTATTTTATCTATGTCCCAATTTACACAAAACCCCATCTTCTGGGGAATGTGATATATATATGAATTTGTCTTTTGATGTCATTTGTAGTACTCTAACCCATGATATGTATAAGCAATAATTCTGACAGAGTGACCTTTCAGATTAAAGACATCTCTGGATTCCATGTATCTACATTACACAATTTCATCACAGAACTCCCACTGTATGCTCAGGTTCCTGCAGTGAACTCTCACTGAAATTTAAGTCAGTCATTTTTTAGATTCAAAATCTTCCCCATCAACCAGGTGTACAAAAGCTCCAGGTCATACAGAAACTCAGTGCTCAGGATTTAAATGTTACTTCTTAGAAAATTCCCCTTTGTTCTTGCTTCCATGGAAACTTATCTTCTTCTCAGCATCCCTGGAGTGAAATCTTGTAGAAGATGAGAGAAGAGTGGCATGGATTAAGTCTGTATTCTAATAATACTGTCCCTGATTCTGCTGCTTTCATCTAAAAATCTGAGTAAGAGGATATTAGCTCCTCTAAACATCTTAACATTTTGTTTGGTCTTCTATCAGCTACTCGTCTGTTAAGATTAATATCTTGACTAATGTTTTTCTTTCAGAAAAATAGACCATTTTAAACCCACTTATTTTGGTTTTGCTCAGTGTCCAGCTGAGTCCCCTTGTCTCCTCTCCATCAAAAAACCACACAGTATTTCCCTCCTTTGAGGGTGCTAGCACATTGTCATTGGGGTATCTCACAACAACTATTTTGGCAAATGCTTTGGCTTCCAGTCTCTCACCAGCAGGTTCTTTTCCCTGTCACTCTTTGCTCCAGCATCTGCAGTCTCACTTTTTTGAAGGTGGACATGTCAAGATGGTACACACTGTGCAATTAGCAGCAGCTAATTATTTAACATGTAGAGAAGTAAATTCATCTTGTCTTTCTTACTCAAACATCCCATTGCTGTTCATAGAGGGAAAACTCACACTACACCACACTAGAGCTCATTTTTAGCTTAATCTGCCCCAGAAATCCTAGCCAGGGTAGCAGGCTGTCAGGAAATAATCTTCTTCCTGCAGGTATCGCCTATCCTTCTTATTCCCCTGCTCTCAATCATATCAATCACACTTTTTCTGACAGAATTTACTAGTGGATCCAAGCTCCTCTAAGAGACTGCAATCTGAAATAGTTAAGAATCCTGTATCTTTGTGTAGTTTCTAAAATTTAGGAGGATTTCAGAGCCCTGACTGATGTTTCTGTTGTGTTACTGCTAGATAACAGATTTTAATGCAAAAGGGACCATTCTAATCATTTAATGGACTGATATCGTGAATAAAATCACAGACCATTAAATAATTCCTGTATTAGACCACAAGTTTCTTCTTAATATACCTCATCTAAAAGCTTTCATTAATGGAGTATCTGCCATACAGTTTGTTGAATTGTTCCAATATTTTCTTAGGATTGTGTTCTTCACCTCACATTTTCTTGGTCTCCAAATACTGTCTGATCACTATTTTGAATTTGTCTGTCTTCATATCTGAGCTATTTGACATTATAATTCTATGTTCATTGTGCACCCTCACATTTAATTTTAGAAATATCATATAATTCTTCATCAGTGGTGATCATATTAGAGACCATAAGTGAAGACAAAATAGAGAGAGAGGATAAAGTGCATATATGCAATATGTTTATTGTTGATGGAAACATTGCTGAAGGAAAAACAATTTTCATGTATATATAATTGCCATTGTATAAAAAACCATAAGGCTAGGCAAAAGCCAATTTCTGTCCCATGTTTAGACCAAACCTCTGTAGCTCAGTTTGCAGAAAACAGGATGTTTGTGTATAAAAGTAAGGTAAAAATTATTTCCCTTTTTTTTAAGCTGCAAATGATGGTACTTGCTTTTTAGGTATTTTTAAATTAAAAAAGTCTTCAGATTTGGAGATAAAAGTGCATGTTTCTTAATTTAGTGCTTCAGTGTCAAGCCACAGGAACTGCCAGTATATTGTAGAAATACTCCTGCACAACAGAAGCGAATGGAAACTTTGACTTTTATTTACATGCATGGAGGATCAAATGCTTTGTATAAAATCAAGACAGTAGTTTCTATCCCAGATCTGCAAGGAAGAGAAAGATCTGAAATTAGAGGCTGGCAACCTAACCAATCTGGCACTTTGACATCAATACATCAACTGGAAAGAAATGTTATACCAGCTTACTGAAAAAAAACCAAACCTATCAACTAAAGCCCTGATACAAGAAGCATTAATTTAAATTCATTATTTAAGCACATGCTTAGTTTTGAAACACAGACCAGAAGCTCTGTGGACCCTGATAGGGTTTAAGCAGATACTTACAGGTCACTTAAAACCAAGGTTGGAATAAACTTCTGACTCAGAACAAACATTTCAAAGAAAAGTCTTTGCTCCAAAAATAGCTTAAGAGTCACCCTGCCTCAACCATAGCAATCAGAAAGATAATGGGATTATCTTTCAAATTATTAGTCTTAAAGACAGAAAGGTTTAGTTAAACCACAGGCTACAATATATATGGACTGAACCATGAGACATCACAAAAAGAGAGCTTCAAAAAGCTTTCACAGATATGTCCCCCACCAGAGTCAAAACAGTCTTCTCCAGGAGGTGTTTCCAGAGGAGGCTTTACCCCAATAAGAAGGAGCTGCAGAGCAGAAGCCCTGGCAGGCTGCAGACAACCAGCTCAGGGGACAAAGTTAGAGGGTGCATGGGCACAGCCTGCGGAATCTTTGGATTCAAAAGGTGGAGGTAACAGAAGGAAATGCCTGGAGATGCAGCAGCAAGAAGAGCTTTGGAGATGCAGTTTATCCCAGCAACAGAAGGTGTTGGCTCTGATTGTATTGATACAAAATATTTCTGTGGCTCAGCTTTCAATTATTTGATATCATGGTTTAATCCCAGCCAGAAACTAAGCATCAAGCTGCCACTCACTCGCTCACTCCTGCTCCCCACAGTAGGAATAAGAATTGGAAAAAGAAGTAAAACTCGTAGGTTGTGGTAAGAATGGTTCTAATAATTGAAACAAGAAAAGCAATATCAAAAACAAAATAATAGTAACAATAACAACTATAATTAAAATCAGAAAGAGAGAATAAGACCCCAAAAAGACAAGTAATGCTCAACATAATTACTTGTCACCCACTGTCCAGTCTCCAGCTGTTCCCAAGCAGCAACTGGCCCCTCACAGGCAATTCACCTCTGTTTACACACTGAACATGGTGTTTTATGGTATGGAATAGCCCTTTGGCCAGTTTGAGTCAGCTGTCCTGGACATGCTCCTTCCCATTTTCTTGTGCACCTGCTCTCTGGCAAACTGAAATGTCCTTGGTTTAGAGTAAGCACTACTTAGCAAGAACTACAACATCAGTGTGTTATCAACTTTATTCTCATACTAAAAACAAAACATAGCACTGTGCCAGCTACTAAGAAGAAAATTAACTCTATCCCAGCTGAAATCCGGACACTAGGCCATGCATTTACCTTTAAAATAATACAAAGATTTGTCTGGATTTCTTTTTTTAGAAATATGTTGCATTTTCCCCATTGCCTTGTATTTCTAAATATTCTTCTTCCACCATTACCATTAAACAGTTTCTCTGTGTATCAAGGCTTTCAACAATGTAATTGTGTGCAACCCACTCTCTAGTTAAACCAACTTCACTGTGTCTCTACTGTATGCTGATCTCACACAGGCTCTTATACTGCCTTGCACCTGTAGTGCATCTGTTCACTTCCTAATTATAGGTTAGTCAAAGCAAATTAATACCCTTGTGTATGGTTCATCCTCTTTGTCTTCCCAGGAAGAAACTGTCTGCTGGGAGAAGTATCTTTCAGTCATGATGCTTTGCTCAAATTTTTGTTTGACAACTTGGCTTTTTATTTTCTAAGGTGAATGTTATTTTGGGTGTGATTTATGTAACCTAAGTTCAGGCTTACAACATAGCTATTTACGTGGGAGATAGTAAGCCACAGTTCCTGTACTGGGATGTGAAGAAATGGACGTATTTTAAGGACACACATCATCCTACCTGTATTAAGCACCTATACACAAATTTTACCTTAAGATCTCATTGACCACTCTCTCTATTGATTAGAAGTGTGATCACTTCAGTAGCAGAAACAGATATCTGTACTAAGAGTCCACTTTTTGGTATATATGAAGAAGACAAGGTCAGAAAACATACCCAATGTAGGAACAAGAATGCAATTTGCCATAGTCCCTAATATCAAAGCTGATCCTTTTGACAGCATCCAGCAGGTTTCTGAGAGGCCTGCTTTTCTCTCCTGCCTAGAAAAGGTTTTGTGCTGGGCATGTTTCTTTCATTAAGCCACAGGGATGAAGCTTTGATTCCAATCTTTACTCTTCACCAGCTGATTCTTGGATGACTTGGCCTAAGCTCATTGAGCCTCTTTAAGGCACAGCCAAGACCCTCAGCTTAACCTGCTGCTCTCTAAAAATTATTTGTACAATGAAGGAGAGGGATCCATGTGCTCCCAGAGGCTCGTGTTGGGAAAGAAGGATGCTCCTGCTTTACAAAGTTTCCTGTGGGCTGATGGATTTGTAAGAACGAGGATCAGTGAACATCTATTTGTAGCTCACATTCCTCAAATGTTAATTTAGGTTTTGATTTTGTGTAATTGTTAGTTTGCATTATTAGTAGCTATCTCAGAATTCCCTACAGAGAATCAGTGCATCCCTGGTTATTTTGCTGTCTCTAATGTGTGCTTTTTTGATGCTGCCTGAATTGGCAGAAAAATTCTGTAAAGATGGCAAGTCCAAAATCTGCTCTTTTCTTCTCTGCTGCACTGCTTGTGGGGGATTGCCACTATATCAGCTTGTTGCCAACATCAAGAAATTCCTCCAACATGCATCAGATGCTCTAAATGTCCAATCTATTTAAGTGGAAAAAAATAGAGGGAGGCAGGATAAGAGGAAGAATGGTAACAAAATTTGACTGTATTTAATGGGCCATGGTAGCTGCACTAATCTGTGGCTATAAAAGCTTGCCTTTCTATCTGCTGGAGCAGGACTCAAACAGGGGTAAATACAGTGTTTTGAATAACTGCCATTCAGCAATCTCCAGGAAATATTTGTTTGTTTCTAAAAACAGTAACACGTTAGGTGACACATGCACTTTGGGAAAATACTTTGGACATGAAAAGTACAAAGCATCAATTTAAGAGGCTTAAATTAAGACTTTCAGAGCTAGTACAATTTTCTGACCTCCTCTTCTGGGCAAAAGGGAAGACAAGATGGATTTGTTGATATTCAGTAACAGTGTTACCTGGAGTAACCACCCAGAGTACCATCTCTGAAGGTTATTCAGCCCCCAGTGTGAGATGCAAGCAGAAGTAAAGGTGACCAGGCACCTTTATGGCCATTCAAAAAACCTAAGAAATAGCCTCAAATTTCTCCTTACCCTGCAGGGGTCATACTCTTTGTCATATTTGGGTTGTGATGGCAACACTGAAAACTACTGGGTGACCCAGCCTGGCCTCAGCTGTATATTTGATGGGAACCAGCTTCTTTCCTCTAGAGGATACCAACTACATGTACCAACATACCATATGGCCAGAACAATAGAAAGTATGGTATTTCCAGTGGTGTTCTGGCACTACTGCTTGTAGTCTCAGCTGCTAGTCACAAGTGGACAAGCCAATGGAAATGAAAATTAAAAAACAAAACTGAAAACAATGTACAAAGTTATAGAAGATTTCTCAAAACCTCAGGAAAAGATGTGAGTGAAATGAATCTATTGTTTTGGTAACTCTTTTGTTCTCGGCTCTCTAATTGTTATATATTTGCATGGAATGAACCCATGGCTGCGTCTGGAAAGTTTGGTTTTTTTTGAAGTTTCTTGCCAAACCAATATTCTCTGCTGAGGCTGACAGGTTTTATGGAAAAGTGACCATGTTGACCTGGGGGAGGGAAGGAGGTTTCTAAGATCAGAGGAAAAGAGAAAGAGAGTGCAGACAGAAATGTGATGGGGTTTTGATCCAAAAATGCATTTTTCCATTCAAATACATTCTGACAAAGTGCTTGGAAGGTTTTGTTTTCATTGCAATATAGGAAAAATATCAATTCTGCAATGTTCAAAGTTATCATGAAGTGGAATTGCTGTTCTCCAGCCAGCTCTAAAGGCATCGTTAATGGACTTACTTTTGTTCTCACTGCACAGGTGCAAAGTTGGCAAGACTCCACTGTCATTAGCGAGTTACCCCAGGCTAACACCTGGCTAAAATGAGATTAAGGCCCACTACCCTTAGATTTTCTCCAATGCATGGCATGTGTTAGAGCTCACAGGGCCTCTCTCCTGTTTGCAAAGCAGAAACCAAATATATACTGTGTACAACACCTCCTAACCTGCACCTAAGCTTAAGGTGTATAAGTAACCTGTGCCCCTAAAGAAAGTGCCAAATTTCCCTTATAGTCAGTGGAGAGAAGTATGTGTTTGTGAATGCTTCCAGAGGGCAAATGTGTCTGCCTCTGCCTGGAAATTTTGCAGGCTTTTGTACTCTTTCCATTGACCTGTGAGAGAATTCAGACAGTAAACTTCAGGATAACTGCTTCATTGTGTGCCTAAAATTTATTCAGAATCAGTTCTTGCTTTCAGTAAATTGGACAACACCTACTATGAATCTGAGTGGAGCAGTACCTTTGCATAATATGCCCATTGGTAACACTGCCATTAAAAGTATCACTAAAGTAAACAGCATAAAAGCAGTGTAAATTGATCCAATCCCAAAACCTGCTTAACTGCAAAAGTTTTTTTAAGCACTGGACCTGCTTCAAAGTTTCTGTAACATGATATTATGCCAGTGTCCATTCCTCTGCCTAGGGTGGATTTATGTCATTACTAAGAGGACATTGGGTTTATCATAATGCTGAAAAAGTCTCTGTAGCTTGCAAAAGTGTGTCCTTGATACTGGTTGATGAACAATTAACTTGCACATCATGAATAAAAGAAGACAATTTCTAGAGCCAGAGGAGCAGCAATTCTTTGGGTTTTTCTTAATCTGAGGAAGATCCAGTGTCAGAAGGACCAGTAGATTAAATAATCAATAGACATCTCCTAAAGTACATTTTTTTCTTGATGAGCATAAATTTTCAGGATTATTTACACAGTGATTCAAAAAAAAAAAAAAAAAAACCCCAACCAACTTGCTGGAAAGGGGATGTTTTCATATTAAAAAACATTAGAAATCCTATTATTTCACACCTACCTGTAATCTTAGTCCACCTGGGGCACAGTATCTGCATATTTCTTTATGTCTTCCAGGAGCCTGGACTGTTGAATAATGCTCACAAGTCCATCATCTGGTTGGCCTGACTGGTAATGCCTGTAAGGGACGTCCTGTATCAATCAATAATGGTGATTTCTCCATTACTGTTTGATCAATACTGATTCATCATAAAAATTTTCCTCTTTTCCCTATATCCAGCCTTTTCCAGCAGAACCATCTTAATCTATAAATAAAAATGCACAGACTCTGCAGTCTTTGAATACCATTTGCCAGATGATTCCTTTTTTTTTTCCTTATCATCTTGGTTTTGTCAGAATTATATTTAACCTGATAAGAATATTTCAAAAAAATTTTGCGAAGTTTAGTGCAATCCACTGTCAGCCTGTGTTACATGAACCCCTACTGTGTGGCAAATACAGCATGTTGAAACACACTGAATTATGAAGACTAGCAGTAGCATTACTTAAACACTTGCTCCTTGATACCATTTTCCTTGAGTCCTACTGGAAAATCAAGATATTATAAATTTTTGCAAAGCATACCCAAAAATGGAATAATTAAATCTCCATCAGCAGCCGTCATTTCTGTGGTTTATGAGTACTGAATATTTGTCTTTGCAACATTCACAGATTTATTTGTGTATATATATTTTTAAACATGTACAACAACCTCTCCAGCTTCCCAGGCTTAAATGCATAACAGCGGCCTGAGACTCCAGCTCCAGCACCCCTTTGACCCCTGATGCTCAGTTAACAGCAGCAGCTTCAAGAACCTGTTCTCTTCTGTGACAGGTAGCAGGTGTGCTTGCCAGGGTAGATGGTTGGGTCCTGATCCCTGGAGCATCTGCACAGACATTTAAGCGTGCCATGGTTGCAAAACAGCCTTTCTGCCTTTTCTCACAGGTTGTCTCTGCTCCCTGGTCTTCTGTACTTCCTTTGCTGCCCCCCACACACCCACAAGAGCTGCCACTTCTCTTCCTGGGGGGGCTTCACTGCACAATCCCAGTAGCAGCAGACAGGTGGATTCCTGGGCCAGGAATTTTGCCTCCTGCTCTCTGCTTTTAATACTCTTGCTGCTACTGAAAACAGGAGCGTGTAAATATGTGAGGTCACACACCCACCAAGGGTGCGTAGAAAGTAATTTTACTACTTGATATTCTGTTGGGAAGGAATTTCCAGTGTGGTCCGACCAGGTTCTGTAATGTTTAGTCTATCTGATATTTTTGTTAATGATTTGGATAATGGAAAAGAGAGAAAATGTGTAGAATTTGCAGACAGTGTCAAGCTGGAGGGAGCTGAAAGCTTTTAAGAGGTTAGAATTAGAATTGAAACTGACCTTGATAAATTGGAGGCATTGTCTAAAGTTAACCAAATGAAATTGGTGAAGATAAATGTATTGCCCTGTACTTAGGAATGAGAAGTAAAATACTAGTAAAACTAGAAGTAAAGGAGCAGGCAACAGCACCAAGAGGAGGGTCACAGTGCAGGGCAAATCAAATATGCATTATTAAACTGATGCTGATAAAAAATGATAAAAAGTGAAGGATAATTTAATTCTGTGTGATATTGGAAGGAATGCTGTGTACAATGCAGGAGCAGTACTTACCCTGCATTACATTACTGCAACTGTGTCCATTTTGGGGCAGTGCACAGCAAAAAAAAAGCCCATGCAGATATACTGGAAAGCAGCCAGAGGGGGAGCAACGAGGATGATAAGAGGTTTAGAAAACTGGAACTATGAGAAAAGGTTGAAGGAATGGGGTTTGTTTAGTCTAGAAATGAGAAGACTGAACAGGGACATGATAACAGTCTTACAATACATTAAAGGTTATTCTGAAGAGGATATTCTGAAAAGCGATCAATTGTTCTCTATGTCCACTCACTGTTGTACAAGAATTTAGCTTACTTTACAGCAAGGAAGATTCTAGATAGATATTAAACCTCACTAATAAGAGTTAAGTACTAAGAAAATCCACTTTCAGAGGCTGCAGAATAGCAGCAGAGGTCTTTAACCAAAGGTCAGGCAAACATCTATGACCTTGAGATTTGCAGGGGCTCCAAACCAGGCCAAATGTGAAGAGAGTTTCTCAGGGACAGCACAAAGCCCACCTCTGCAAGCAGTGCCTGTTTCCTGACAAAGCCCTGGCCTCTGGTGCAAAGCAGGAAAATGCCAGCAATTGTCAGTGATACCTTTCAACTTTTTTCATGCAAACTGTTTTGAACGACCTTTTTCTCCTCAACCTGTTTTAGGAAGCAGAGAAACACTTCAGATAAAACTTTAGTCAGAAAGAGGTTCCCTCTATCCCAGGCAAACACCTGAGTAATTACAGTCTGAATGGTTAATCTGGCAAATTATATGCAACAAAAACCAGGATCTTAAAATACAGAATGTTAGGAAACCTTAATTATAGGTGGTGTTACCAAGCTCCACACATAATTTTTATTATGGTATCAACCCAGAGATCTAGCCAAGGTCATCATCCTGAGAACTTGGTGAAGGACTGAAATAAAGGATATATAAAATAGTTACATGTGCTAATAACAGTCAATAAACTCACAACAATTTTTTGTCTTTAGAAGCTTGGTGAACTACTCTGTCTTTTGATATGATCAGCCCTTTATTCTGGAAATGGGACCAGCTCATAACCTTGGTTAGAAAATTTTGGTTTTCAATTAACTTTCTGAAGTGTTTTTATTTGCCTCTTGATCCTCCTAGATCAGGATGAAATTTTAAAGATTATCTTTATAAATTTAGGAGCTGGAAATATTCCCTTGAAATTAAAGAAAAAAAAAAAGGAAAAGGAGGAAAAAGGAAGAAAACTGAGACCTTCACTAAAGCACCTGCCTTGAGGAGTTAAAACTTCAAGCAAAATACTGTGAGACTCATAATAATAGTGTGAGAATTGGCAATCCTTCATCAGGGTATAATTTCCCTTTCTTCTAAACCCCTTTTTACTAGCAAAGTGGTCACACTGTAAAAGAAGACTAAGAAGACTAAACCCCTAATATTAGGAATAGTCCACATGTAGGGTCACAGCTGAAGCTCCAAGCTAAAGAACGGTTACAGTCATTGAAAAAATTACATAGAATCTTTCTTAGGATATTGGGGGGCTGTAATTAGAGGAAATGTATCTCTGAACACTAGAGAAAGCAAAAATGTGTAATTGTTTTACTCAGTAAATTAAAAAGGGTGAAATTAGACGGGGGAGTAAAGAAAGATGTTGATTAAAGAGTAGAAAGAGCCTGAATACATGGGGTATGCTTCATTTTGTATGTTTGAACTCTGGCCATGAAAAGCCAGTTAGTGTTGAAGGCTTGTTAGAGCTTGTCCCACAGCAAGGCAGTAAACACGAGTAAGTGGATTTCTGTATGGAACAGCTGGCCAGGATGCAGCAGGTGCACACCTGAGCAGGGAACTGCACCCTTCCAGCAGAGAGAGGGCATGGCAGCAAGGTCTCTGCAAGGGGCTAAAGCCCATCACTGACTTCTGCAGGCTTTTGATCAGGTCCTAGCAAGGTTGTTTGCTTAAGATGGGCTACTTGACAAAACTTCTGTTCATATATCATGCTACTTGAACTTCTGTTCATATATCATGCCAGAATTTTGATCTAAGCATTGCAGAAGAGTTGCTCTGCCAAGCCATTCCTTTCCTCTTAATATTCCTTTGTGAGCAAGGCATGTCCTGGAAGAAAAAGAGAAATGAAATTAAATTTGTTTTCTTGCCATATTTGCAGAATATCCCTTGAAGACTGTTTTTACCTAAAGTTATGCTTAGTGTGCTTAGAGGTACAATCTGTCATCAAAACTCATACCCACATGTCCCTCTGCAGTTACAAAGCAGGATGAGCTCAAGGAAATCCAGACTTCTTCTGAAGGATACTTCTAAGGCCAACAGTCTTGAAGCAGAACGTTACTGCCCAGCCAGCACAATCCATCTCACTGGAATCAAAGGACATGAAATCAAGTAATTTTGGAGTTTGATTCACCCTGGACTCCAATGCTTTTTATGCAATCTGCTCCTAGAACTCAAGTACCTAACAAGGAGATGCAGAAAGTTCAGGGAAGTATCTGATATTTTGACCTGAGTGAGGCAGTCAGGTCCCTAATTATGAGTAAAGGAATTTTCTTCAGCTAGAAAGATTTTCCCTTACCGCAGAACCAGGGTTTGGGGTGGAATGAGGCCTTTTAATTCCCAGTCCTTGAAAGGGATCAAGCTCCTGGTATTTTACCAGAAGCATTTCAAGGAGGAAGTTCTGGGACAATATGGACATATAAGTGCTTTGTAACGGGACACTAAGAGAATTTTGCAGTTGTGTGGTTTTCTATGCTCAGTGGAAAAAAGTTTAGAAGTCCAAGCCAAGCTCTTTACCTACATCTGGATGGAAAACATGACAGGGCTGGTAGAGAGGATGAGAAGGAGCTACATACTTCTTAAGAAAATGTCTAAATACCTAATTCCAGATGTGCAAATAAATCATTGTTAGGATAGGAGGCTTTAAAATTAAAATACACTTTAAACAAACATTTTAGGGAACATGGTGTCTTTTCATGGTGTTTTCCTGTCTACTAAGGAACACGATGTCCTTTCTGGACATTCTCAAGTTTTCAAGGCCTCATATTACTTTTCTCTAAAGTTTTCTCAGTGTTCTCAACACCTGAAGGGTTTAAATATTGTGTATCTAAGTAGAGTGTCCCAAATGGGTCCAATGATATATCATCTTCTAGCTCTACATGCTCTCCATGAGTGCAAGCAACCCAACTGTTGCTAAAATTTTCAACATAATGGCTATCTTCGCTTGGTGAGAAATTTTTCATATTTTATTCATAAGCAAAGACCTGGAAGTTCACATGATTTCATACCACTCCTCTGGAATTCTCTTTCAAGTCAGTATTGTGCCTCATCTGCATGCTAATGCTGTGGGGTTTGATCCATTTGCACAGGGGACAGTGCCTAATTCCTGGCTGTACGTCTTTAGTTCTATATTAACGTTGTCTAAGATTTATCAGTGTTTGCATCATAAAAAATTACTTTTTGATAGGAGATGAAATTTTTTGGAAGTTTCTGCTATTACAACATACCATGTTTTCATGCTAGCAACAATACTTGCCTCATAACCCATCCTTGCACTTGCATGTCTGTTGTGTAAGACTTTAGCTTAGGACATCTTGTATTGAGAGTTCTCTTCTGTACATGACTCAGTGCAACTCCCTAAGCATTTTGTAGCTATGAATCTTTTCTTATATTAAACAGCAGCATGGGCAAGACTATATTACAGAGGCCAACTATTTCCAAATTATCCCTACAAGGTCAGTAAAATCTGCAGAGGTACACTGAGATTCTTTAGTGCTTGAAGGTCACATCCATCTTCAGTCTCAATGAGCCACTTCATTTATTCAATGTTGCATATTAGAAAATGATCTTCAGTAATGCAAAAGGTGCATAATGCACTGTGAAATCATGGACACCTTTTGGGTTAAAGAAAACTTTCTGGAAATGGTCACGAACTACTGAAAAAGTAGAGTGTCTTTTTCATCCTCTTCTTTCTGAGCAAAATTTTCTTCCTTGTTTTCCAGCTCATAGACACATACCTGTTACAAGACACTAGTAGAATATCTGTATTTAGTAAGACAGTAGATTTATATTTAAAACATAGAAAAAAATTGGAACATGCAGAAGCCTTCAAAGCATCAAGTGGAAAAGTATCACCTTGAGCAGACACCACGGGAACAGAAACATGGTTGCATCCTCTTGCTTCCTTCAGAAGCTCCCAGATGAAGAAGATCAGAGGATGGGGCTAGTGACAGGATAAAGTACACAGTGAAGGAAAGGAAGATGTGTAGTGCTCAACTCAGAAAGAAAACAAGTAGCTTCAAAGCCCATGCTAGCTGGTGACACATCCAGGCCATCTGGGTTTGCTTACATTTAAAATAATGGGCTTTCCAAGACCTGGAGTAGTCCAAGATCTCGAAAACATACAAAGTCTTACAGTACCTTCATTTTGCCAAGCATGTAACTGCTGTGCAAGACTTGGACCTGCAACATAAAGACATCTTGATTTTCAGAGCAAAGAACTGCAATATGGCACTGATTAGAAGTATATAAAATTTGCAGTAGAAGTGAAAAGAAGTCACATGCTATTTCACAAGCTCTTGCCTTAAAAGCTGTCCCACTTGTTTTGAGAACACTACCTGCTACACAGGATCTGGCTTCACCCCAGGTCTCTCTGAAATTAACCAGACTTACTTTCAGTTATTTTACATACCCTCCCTCCAGTTTCCTTCTAGTGTGAGACTAAGACTCAAAATTACTTTACTAATTAATGATGATAATTAGCCACAATTGTGACGATGAAGACTTGATGCTGTACGACACACCTGGGTGAGGTGTCTCCCACCTCACCTCTACAGCAAGAACAAGACATGTAGAAAGGATGTAGTAATGTAATAGGCTTTTAAAATTTCTTTCCTCTCAGTACAACATACAAGGAAAGTATTATATTATAATATTATACAATAATACTGTATCATTATATAGCTATATCATAATATTATATAATTGTATACAGACCTACCAAAGCTATGAATATTCCCTCCTCTACCAAGCTTCTGGGAAATTTCTCTAACTAGGAAAAAAAAAAACCAACCAAAAAAAAAACCAAAAACCTCCTGTTAGCATGCTACCATATTTCCCAGTGGCAGTACTTCATTGCTGAGAAAGTATCAAGTGTTCCTTCTGCCTCCTCAAGGACTGGTTCTCCCTGCTCTCTCCTGGTATTCTGCATTAATGAACGTGCCCTTCTGTTTGACTCTCTCGCTGCAACCTTTCAACTCACCCGTCTGTCACTTGGCAGTAGCTTCGGGAGGGCTCTTCCCAGGGACATTGCGTGTTTATTCAAGTGTTGCTGTGCTGTGAGACTAAAGAAGCAGATCTGTTTCTTCCAGCTAAATCTGTTTATTTCCCAACCCACAGCACCACATATTCCCATAAAGAAAGGCAGGAAGGCAGATACCAATTTGAAACCAAGCCAGGGGACTGTTCTCCTTTCTCATATTCCCTTTAGTTGCATGTGGCCTTTCTATGCAGGTAGTACACAGAGAATTCAGAGTTTGCAGAACCCATGTGAAAACAGCTTCTCTTTTTATCTATTCTTTTGTGATCCATTTGCTTTTACCACAAGACTCTGAGGAGCTTAATGTATATCGAGACAGTACAAATGTATGGAGGGAGGCCAGCCCTCAGGCCTGGTAGGCCCAGAGACCCCAGTGTGTAATGAGCTGGCTGGGGTCCTCACTGATAGATTTAGGTGGGTGCAGATGGAGCAGGAGGAGCTGTAGGTGCATACTGTGGGTACCATGGGCTTATCTTGGGATAGAACAGCTCTCTCTCCCATGTTAAATATGAGTGGTGCAACCTCAGGAAAGGCACAGGTTTTTTCTTCCTCAGCCTGGCTTGTCCTGTTTCCATTGTGCTTGAAATAAAGCCCAGGTTAGGAGCTACCTTTGAAGGGAGACATTACTTCCTGTTCTGACCAGAAAGGAGACAAATGAGTCTGTGGATATTTTAAGAAATTGCTCTGGAGTGGTCCCATTTTCCTGAGGCTCTGCAATAGAGCATACCCAGCCCACCAAGGGCTGAGCAGCAGCTGCGCCTTGGGGCATGCAAAGGACAAAGGAAGGCTGCTTTAGGCTGCACAGGGCAAACACTCCTGGGCTACTTTCTGTTCTCCACAGGGTAGGAGCCTGTGCAAAAACACCTGCTGAAAAGTGGTTTATGCGCTGTGACATGCTGAAACAGCAGCTCTTTCTCTCACTGACCCCACAACAGCAACAATAACAACAACTAAAAGGTGTGTGTGGAATCAGTCATGGTGGCAAATATAGGAAATTAGGATAATGCTTGGCATTCAGAGCAACCTACAAGAACAGCAAAAGATTAAAAGATTATAGGTCTCTACACATACAGTCCCAGGTTAACATGTGCAGTATGGATACAAGACAATAACAACAGACCTACCAGCATGAAAAGTGGCAAAAACTACAATAAAAAAATTACTTTTATTAAAATCAAGCTTTGAAAAGGTGTACATGCTAAAAGGATGCCAGAAACCATTTCATTAACTTTGAAAGAAACACCCATAAGTTAAAAAGGTGAAATTGAAAGCTTACAAAACTGAGCTACTCTGCATTGTGGGAATATATGAATTAAAGATTTATGTAAATACATTAGAAAAGACAGACCAAAAGGAAAACATCAAGAGGGAATAGCCCTCACTCCCTGATCAAGGTACAAATAGTCCAGTGCTCACTGAACAAGGCTATAGGCTGATTGCAAAGAGGATTGTGACCATCAGAGAATGGAAGCAGTCACTGGGATGGAGAGCTTCATCCAGCAGCAAGGACCAGCATCCTGCTAGGACTGTCTGGCCAGCAGCCCAGTGGATGCACAACAACTTTGAGAACTTGCAAGAGCTAAGGAATCTCTGCACTTGAAGAACTAACACAGTAGCCTCAAAAACTACTCCAAAACAGACCTAGGTCTTGACCAGTAAATGCTGGGGATCAGCATATAAATTTTGACACCTGGAAATGCCAATGCCAGCATTGTTGAATGCCAGATTCATATAAAGGTATTAAGATATTGGATTGTAGAGAGAATTCCAGCCTATGAATGCGTTATCATCAGCCCTAGCTAACAAAAGGGACTTGATAAACATTTTCTTTTCCTGTGTCTCACAAACATAGAAATCAACTTTCAGCTTACAAATTTATGAAAGAAATAAAAACCTGAAAAATCTACTGATTGTAAACATGGTCCCTTAAGTTTTGGACACAAAGCTCTAGGTAGATTTTGTACCTCCACATCTGATTAAGAAAAACCTGTTTGCAAACAAAACATGGATTGTGGTTTCCAGAACTACCACTGGGACCATGATAAATTATCAGACAATTTGTGTAGGGCAACCCATAAGGCACACTTCCTATTCCATTATGATCTAAGCAAGAAGCTCTGAATATTAGATGTGATATTGTGTACAGGCCACAGGATATCAAATTCTGTGGTACAACAGAAAAGAGTGGTAAACCTTACCCTCACACACAATTATTCAAATATTAGAAAATAACTGATGCTTTATATTGGCCCAAATGAACAGTGACACAGGAAAACCATCCTGTTGCAGATGTCAAAAATATAGCCAAGTCAAAGAAAACAAATAAGCTTAGTGGTTGGTTGAGTACCCTCAAAGCAAATTAAAATGTTAATAGTATGATTATCTACAATAGCTTGTCTTGAATCTAGAAACCAGGTAAAATTAATTGCCAACACCAGCAAAGAATCCAGAAGAATCCACACATCTATGTGGGGTTTTTCTGTGACTTTCTTTCTGCAAAAGAAAAAATAGGCAGTGTATTATTCCAGATTATGAAAGTCTGCAACTCAGTCAAATTAATAATTCTTCTCACAGATAGATTAAATAAAAACTCTACTTGTCATCACTCTTTTATTGCCCAGGATGGCTATCATAATGCATTCATATTGCACACTATATAGCATTCTTTATATTCTTTTATATTCTGCAATTCTCCTGCTACCTGGAATCCACTACAGGCTACTGAGGATTGCTCAGAATTGAATGTGAGAGCTGCTTTTTGCCATCTCTATAGGCAGGAAGACAAAGTTCAAACATGTAGCTGCACTAAGAATAGATAGACAGAATTCACACCACAGGTCAATCCAGCCTATTGCTCAGCTCCAGGAACTGATGTAAGGGGAAGAGTATGAAAACAAGGCATAGACTTGAAAATCCTTGGCTGGGAATGTGTCTATCCCTTTAACAGCTCTTGATAGACCTTTTATTCCAATGCATGTGCTCAGTTGTGTTTGAACCCATGTAAACCTTTAACAGCCATGATATTTTTCATCACTACATTCCACAGCTTAACTCTCTTTCTCAATGAAACCTTGTCCTTTTGTTTGCTTTGAAACTGCCCCTACTAGTTTCATTTAATGATTCCTTGTCCTTATATTGTAAAACAAAGCAAACACTGGCTACTTACCTGTAGAATCTGCTTGGGTCTATCTGCTGATACTTTCAACATTGATCAGTAGCTTAGTATCCTCATGACTAAAAGATCTATAAGCAACTGAAGAAAATATATATCTCTGATTAATGCAGAAAAGCTCAATAAGAGAATATTTAGTATCAGGTCTGGACAAAAACAAAATTTGCTTTTACCTGAGAGAGAAGCAGTAACTCTTACCATATCCTTAGAGGGCTCAGTTGCTGTTGAACTCGGTATCTCCCAAGATTAAGCTTTGAGGTGAAAAGTGTCTTCCACTGGCATCAAGTTCCTCCAGGCTTAACACCTACTAGGTACAATTCTGTCTGACCATGGGCACTGGATCCTGGGCCACCAATCAGTAACAGTCAGGGGTTTCTGGTCTTCAGGGAAAGATGTTTTCCTGTACTTTTTGCTGCATTGGTAGTCAGAGACAACAATAAAGTAATATCTACAAGTGCTATAGTAGATACTTCTCTGTGTTATCTGATTTGCAATGAAAATAAGCAAATGAAAAGGAAAAATCTTAAATGAAAACTACTTCTGTTATCTGAAAATAGTATTACACAAGTCTCTCTTTTTGGAAATTATCCATTAATTTTCTTCATAAACATTTACTAAGGAGAAAAGTATTTTATGAACATATGGCACTTGTCTCTGTTTTGGATGTAAAAACGTCTGGTATTTTGCTGACTTCATTTCATTGTGAGTCACTGTGTAGGTTTGTATAAACACCAGGGTATTTTCATCAATTAGAAATAACTGAGATTTTCAACATAACATTCCCATATTTACTTGCACTTGAATAGTTCTGCTAATACCCTAGACAATACACATATAGATGTATTTACTGCACACACAGGATCCCTGTTCTTAAAAAAGTCCAGTCAAAGCCTGAGGACCTATGACTCTACTCTAAAACCCCTTTGTATCCATTAGCAAAATCCCTTCAAATTTTCCCTGTAAGTGGGTGTTCTTCATCAGTTAGGATACTGTGTTCAGGAAAAATTAAGTTTTTGGAAATCACATTCTAATGGAAAAAAAAATACTATCAAATGAGCAGGCTGCTTCTTAAGATAATTACAGAACACACAGAATCTCATCTGGTTGTTTCAGATAACCTTTCATTATAATATCTTCCTGCATGTTGCTGGTAGCTACATACCCAGACTGGGCAAATCAATTGCCCTATCAATACTCCAAGAAATATTTTGATTCTGTCCCAGTTTTTGGGGTACTGCAGGAGAGAGAGAACACCAGAATTCCTGTCTGCCTCAGGAAATTAGTAAAAAGACTCACTTTAGTCATGATCCAAATTACTAGCACAACCAAGACAGCAACCAAAACAGCAAATCCAAGCCACTGTGGTGGCATCCCTAGAAGTGGCAAGTGGGTGATTACATATGGAAGGACAAGAAATAGGTTAGTAGAAGAAAGTGCTTATGCCACTATTGAGGGCACTTTCACGGGGAGTAGATGATGTGGGTTCAAATCCCTTTAGCAGAAAAGAGTCTCTATAGCTCAAGGTTCCTGGATAACTGCTCTAGCCTCGAGCTAGCAGGTAAAATAGAGAAAAAAGCTGTGTGAAGGTAGCCTGTCCCATGGCTGAAATCACACTTGCTAGTCAACTTGATTCTGAAGGCAGAAGAAGAGCATCTTCCCTGATCTCACCACAATGAGAACAGGCAGAACCTTTGCTGTTTTTCCTCCCACAAGGTGACACTAGATGGCAGCAATTGAAGTGGCAGCAGGAGCTGCAGGTCTTGCTGGCCCAAAAGGCACTCCAGCAACCAGATGGTCAAAAAATACGGGGAACACCTGATAGTCCTCTTCTTTCCCTACCTACAGCCACCGAGGTTGTCACAGTACTCAGGCAAGTCATGAGATACAGACATGAAGATGAAGTCTGTGCTTTGACTGTCCTACTTATCATACCTGATCTAGTTGAAGGTGTCCCTGCTCATTGCAAGGGAGTTGGACTAGTTGAGTTTCAAAGGTCCCTTCCAACCCAAATTATTTTCTGATTCTGTGTTCTGTGGTTCTGTTTCTTTTCTCAACACTGACTTGCCCATATTTGGTTGACCCATTTTGTGTCTGTCTCTTAGCCTGCATTTAAATGGCAATTTTTCACAGAGTAATATGATAGAAGGTATTAACCACTCTATTGTTCTGTTTGCCTCTTTGGAGTCAAATGGGTTAGGTGTTGCATGGCATTATGGAAAAACTCATAGAAATGGCCTTGCTAGTAAGGAAAACAGAGTCAAGAAGCACAGTAATAGAGGGCTAATATCCCAACTGCTGTTCTGACAATTAACTTCTGAAAGAAACCAATGGAAGGAAAAGCTGAGACTCCCCAACACATGAGCAGTGCCAATATAGCATATGTTCCTCTTGCTTTATTAAGACAAGACTTCACTGCCAGCAAAATCACAGCTATTCAAAGTTTAACAAAGATGTATCAAAAGACAGTGACCAGCAAGAGCATTAGTATTGCCTTTGAAATATTCATGTGCTTCCTGTCCTCCACATGACAGTTTTGTTCGATATCTTTGCCACAGTTAAAGCTGTCTCCACTGCTTCATTACACCTGCCAAGTTCTGAAAATCTGTTTGGGGCTTAAATCTGGATATCAAGCTATCAGCAGGGGAAAAGAGCACAGCACTTTACACAGTAATTGAGATTCTGACTTTGAGCTAATGAAAACAAAATCCAGTGCTTAGTCACTGATGGGAACTGCAGGCATTTTAGTCAAGGCCTCGAAACTCAATTGCTGGCTGCAACTTCTGCTGCTGCAGTGTGGCGTAGTCACCTGAAGATAAGTGCCTTATACGACAGCCAAACCATTTACATCTTTGAGCAATTCTGGCAGTGGCCTAGCTGTCTGCCTGCCAAGCAGCAGGGAAGGAGAAGGGAGGGGTGGAGACGTGAATTGTCACTGTGCATAAGCGTACACGAGATGGAAGCAGTGGCAGGTGACTCAAGATTACAGAGACACTGTCTGCATGTGCAGGAACAGGGTTTTGGGAGCCAAAGAAAATGAGATCTTGAACTTCAGGAGAGACATAAATGGTGACTGAAAGGGCTTTTACAGGTGTATGAGCAGCTAAAGGAAAACTAGGAAAAATGTGGTCCTGCTACTGAAGGGGGCAGGAGACCTGGAGACAAAGGATCTGGATGTTCTCAATGATTTCTCCACCTTGATCTTTACCAATTAGAGTGGCCTTCAGCAATTCCAGGCCATGAGACCAGAAGGACAGTCTTGAGCAAGGAAGACTTATCCACAGTAGAGAAGAATCAGATTAGTAAATATAAACAAGAACATGAGACTTGATAGGACAAACACACATGTACAGTGACACCTGGCCAATGTCACTAGAAGGTCAATCTCAATTGTCCTTGAAACATCATGACAAGCAGCAAAAGATCCTGACAGCTGAAGAGAGCTCACATCACTCCTATCTTCAAGAAGGGCAAGGAGGTCTGATTCCATAGCCCATCCAGCCTCACCTCAGTCCCTGGGAAGGTGAGGGATCAAATCATTCTGGAAGCCATTTACAAACATGAAGGACAAAATGGTGATTAGAAGTAGTCAGCATGGATTTACAAGGGAGAAAACATGCCTGACCAACCTTGTATGATGAAATGTCTGGCTTGGTAGATCAGGGGAAAGCAGTGAAGATTTTTAATCTTAATTTTACCAAGTGTCTCAACAATGTCTTATATAACATCTTCATTGACAAAGTGGAATACTGGCTAGATGAGTGGATAGTGAGATGGGTGGAAAACTGGCTGAACTGCTGTGCTCAAACATTTGTGATCGGGGACATGAAGTTCAGATGGAGGCCGGTCACTAGTGGGGCACCTCAGGGGTTGGTACTGACGCCCATAGGGTTTAGTGTCTTCATTTATGGCCTGGATCATGGGACACAATGGACTTTATGTTTTCAGAAAATGCTAAACTGAGAGGAGTGGCTGATGCATCAGATGAGCATGACATGCTGCCATTTAGAAGGATCTTGCAGGGTGGAAAAATGCACCAACAGGAGTCTCATGAAGTTCAACAAAGAGAAATCCCAAGTCCTGGCCCTAGTACAAGTGGGGTCTGACCATCTGGAAAGCAGCTTTGTAGAAAAAGATCTAGGCACCCTGGTGGCACCAAGTTGAACATGAGCCAGCAGTGTGCCCTTGAAGCCAGCAGCATCTTGCTTTGCATTAGGAAAATGTTGTCAGCAGTCTGAGGGAGGTCACCCTTTCCCTTCTCTCAGCATGGGTGAGACTCAGCAGGAATGTTGGATCCAAGCCTGGGTTCCCAGCACAAAAGAGTCCCTTAGATACTGGAATGACTCCAGGGAAGGACCACAGAGATGATTAAGGCACAGGAGCATCTGTCATCCAAGGAGAGGATGGTAGAGCTGGGACTATTTAGCCTAGGAAAGAAAAAGCTTGGTGGAGCTCATCAGTGGGAGGGGAGGTGAAGAAGGTGGAGCCAGGCTCTTCTCAGCAGCATCCAGTGTCCTTGTTTCTCAGAAAGGCTATAGAGACTCCATCCTTGGAAATATTCAAACCCCAAGTGGACAAGGTCCTGGACAGCCTCTCTGTGACCCTGTTCTGAGCAGAGGAGTCAGTCTAGGTGATCTCCAGAGATCCCACCCAACATCAACCATTCTGAGAATGTGTGAATCTATGATTCTGTGTCAAACAACTTAGTCTTCAGATGGTCATCACTGCCTTCTGCACTGCAGAGTCCTCCCAAACCCTGCAAGACAAGCTAATTGACAGGCTAATGCCATTCCTGCAATGGTGCAAAGAGTAATCATACACCATTGTCTTTCCCTTATTCTTCATGTTGAATTGTTCATGTTGTGATCATTGCACCAAATAGAGAAGGCCCAACAAGACTGTGCATAATTTTTTTAAACGGGAGCAAGAGATAAAAAATCATCTTCACAGTTCAGGGACAAAGCATCTTTTTGGCAACTCCCTGGGGAGATGGTTTTGGCTCACTGTCTCATTTCCTCAGCAGTAAAAAGCACTGTAGGATCAAGAAAATTACAGGAAAAGATTAGCAGGCACCTTCTGTCCTCCTGTCTTAGGATACCTTGTGTTCTCTTGGAGCCCTACATATATTACTTTTTAAAGGAATAATTGTGGTTCTCAGAAAACAATTACTCAAAACTTGCTAAAAATAATAGAAAATGGAGATTCATCTGAATTTGGAGCTCTCTGCCAGTAAAACATGGTTCAGTGTGAATAAACATTTGCTAAACTAACAGAACCTATGGGTAAAACTAATTATCACCTGCACTGTGGTATTAATGACAGAGAGCACCTTGGTGATGACACTGTGCTACTTGAGGCTCACAAGGCCCAGTTGTGCCAACAGACATACTTTCATCAGAAGCTACTGCCACTCCTAAAATACTAGGAATGATATGAGTGCATGAAAACCTCACTGAAAGTATCCAAACCTTGCAACTACTGGGAGAAATTTAAAAACTGTTTTGAAAGTTTAACAATCTAAGTGGCAACAGCAGTCCATGTTACAGATGATTTCAGAGAGCCTAATTCATATCATTTGAACATAAGTCCAGCAGTTCCTTTTAGTTCCTCCTCTCAGGCACAGAAGAGAAATCATCCATCTTTGCCATTGTAGGGGCTCAATCATCTGAGCAAGGCCCCTGTCTCTTTTTTTTTTTTTTTTGACAGTTAGACAAGGGCTGTTCTTTACCAGCAGAGAGGTGGAATTTTATACATGAAACAAGGAGGCCAAGGTCTTGAGAAACCTCTTCTTACCATAGCTCGAAGTAATTTTCTCCTTAAATCAGTATCTGTTGTCACACACTGTCTAGATTTATAAAGTTATTATCATTTTCACTAATAAATACCCTGTAAGATTTAGTAGCAATGTCAGTGGCATTACTAATAGAAAGATTTTCAGCTTTTTGTAAACTCTTAACTCATGATACCTTGTTCAGCTTCTTAAGCTTCTAATAAATATCAGGCTGTGCTAAAAATACTATTTGTCAGATGACATTTTAAAAAATGTTTTGGATAGAGCTCTCAAATCCTATTGAAATGTTTTGAGAATATTTTTGACTGCCGATGCACTATGAACAGCAGGAGACCTTGCTGACCCCACCGGAGATTAATGGGTTGGAATTTGTGTCTTTCTGAGGAATGGAAGACGTCAACGCTAAAAGTTCCCTTACCCCACAGATAGCTGGTCCCCAGTCCTGTTGTTTTTTCCAGTCTTCAGAAAAATCCTTGGCAAGAACTATCATTTTTCCAGTCATCAAATTTCCAAGAATCTTCTCTTCACATCTCTCTCTTTTTCTTTGATGGACTCTCTCACCGTAGTAAGTGCAGTCCTCTTGCAGGAACGTGGGCCAGACATGTGTGTAAGCCAAATGGCTTATGCCTGGAATAACAGCAAATGAACAATGAGATCCAGCAATGAGATGAAACTAAAAAGGATACTTTTTAAAATACAGAAACGTTTCTCACTTCTTAATTGATTTGATTGAACTGCGCAATTAGTTTTGGCTCATTGAATGGCTGTCCAATCTCATAGGGACACCATGTCCAGTGCCACCTCATACACATTTGAAATTAAGCTGTCAAAACTGGCAGCACTGAAAAAAAAATTTCACAATTTAACCTAAGACAGAAGAGGCAGGTGAACTTTTTTACCCTCTTTTTTTCAATCCAGATATACCAAAAAGCTTGTTTCCTTGAACAGATCATCTAACTTCAGGTGAATCAATGAGTATTTTTTTTGCCCTTTGCTGCTTGGCTTATACACACTAACATAATCTACCATTTGAACAGGAACAATACTATTGAAACAACATACTAGGTTGTTTCAATAGTATTGTTCCTGTTCAAATGATTGAGTTTGGGGTTCTGGGCTGTCTCACTGGTGAGAGACTGATTTATAAAATTAGACACACATTTTTAGTTTAAAGCCCATCAAAATGACTTCAAAATCTTTAATTTCAAATGAGCTGCACTGTACAAACTCTTACACTTGAAAACACATGTCTGTTTTAATAGACACCTCACTTGGGATGTACAGAATTACAACTGTATTCTGATTTTCATATATTCTTCGTAATTTTGACCTATATTATTATTTTCAAATTTTTCCACTGCTATGATGCTATCCTGTCTCTGGTAAATAAAGAAATGGAAAGCTATCTGTCTTTTATGTGTAGTTGTATCTTGTCAAACACCTAAAAATTAGAAACACTGGTTTTTTAGGGGATGTGGATAACTCTAAGGAATAGTTGATTGATTCCTTAAGTTCTAGGCCTCATATTTACATCTTAGTCCAGACTACTAAAATCAATAATTCCCAGAAATTAAGAATATTACAGGCAGTCAAAAATAACCTCAAAAATCAAGGAGATGGAGTAATACAGAATAGTCAGAATTACCTTGGTTCTGGTAAAGATTACAGAGAAATCCTCACCGGAGTCATTTTTAGGAAGGAGGGGAAGTCAACTGGGAAAAACCAGCATAAATTTACCGATGACAAACTGCCTGGCCGACTCAGCCACCCTCTACAATAGGAGGACTGGTTTTGTGGAGAAACAAAGCAGTTCATGTCATTTGCCTCAACATCAGCAGGGCTGTTGACATAGTCCCTCATGGCACCGCCCCCTGGGCAGACATGGATCCTGGGCAGGTCCGAGATGGGTGAAAGACTTTCTAGGCTGGCGGGCTGAGAGAGCAACAGTCAACACTTTGAAGGAATGACGTTGAAGAGCAATGTTCCTCAGAGATATGTGCTAGAGCTGACACTGACTTGATGCAGGAGAACAGACTGAGGACTGCAGCTCTGCAAGGAAGTGTGGGCTGGTCTTGGACAACAAGTTAAATATGAACAATCAGTGTATCTTTCAAACACTAACCATGCATTGGCTGCATTAGCAAAGTGGTTGCAAGAAGACAAAAGGAAGAAGTTGCTGACTCTGTTGGGTACTTTTGTGTCTCTGTCTGGAGTACTGAGCCCAAGTAACTGAGTAATTTAACTGAGCCCATTTATGAGAGAGATTTAGTCCAGCTAGGAATATCTCCAGCAGACGTGTGGGGACTGGAGCAACTGATATTTGATAAGGTGAGTCTTTCAATGTGGAGAAGACTAAGGAGGTGTCTAATTGCGGTCTTGAACTACATAGTGGGAGGTTGTAGAGGAGACTTACAGAGGAAACACGGGAAGAGAAAAGAAGCAGCAGTAAAAGGCTGAAACAAGGGAAAATCTGACCAGGTCTGGTGAGGGTGGTGCAGAACTGGGACAGGGACTCAGAGATGCTGGTGGCATCTTCATCCTTTGAGGTATTTAAAACACATCTAGCAGTCAGACCTAGCTGTAAGTTAGAATCATTGAATCATAGAAGTGGGAAGGGACCCATAAGGATCAGTCCAGACCCCTCTTTCTCTCAGAACTACCTAAAAGTATATACGTAAAAGTAAACCTTCTGGATAAGAGAACTGTCCAGACACTCTTTGTACTCTGATAGTCTTGGTACTGTGACTGCTTCCCCAGGGAGCCTGTTCCAGTGCCTGACCACCCTCTGTATGAAGAACCTTTTCCTAATATTCAAACTGTGAACTTCCCTTGACACAGCTTCATTCCATTTCCTCATATCTTTGTTAGCCCTGACTTGAGCAGAAGTTTTGCCTGGATGACCTCCAAGGTCCCATTCATCTGCAGTTATCCTGTGTCCATGTCTCTAAGAATAATTTAGGTTCTGTTTCTCACAGTGAGCTAAGGAAGAACAGTTGTCACAGCCACTGCCCCAAAGACTATTAAGACACAGGATCTAACATCTTCCTATCTATAGAAATGCTTCTCTAGTCATATTTGAAAATACATCTCCTTTACTAGTCTTGGAAAACACCCAAAATCCAGTTTTAACAACCTAACTGGGAAGGACTAGAAGAAAGAATTCATCAGGGTAGAAGGAAGGAGCCTGGAATGCCACAAAGCCACTAAAATGAACTTTTTTTCTTTCCTGGTCTCTCACAAAAGGGATTATAAGTGTGATGGAGTGTGGTAAGCATGGGCTGCCCCTGGACCCAGGGCCTAGCACACCAACCAGGCCACAAGCAGCCCCCTTCTGCGGAGCCACCCGGTGTCACCCCACCCACAGCCGCGAGCAGGCGATTTAGGTCAACCCAGCCCCTTTCCACCATCACTATGCTTGCTCCCAACGCAATAAATAGAAAGGCTATTTTGTCAAGCCCAGCTGTTTTTATTCAAGAACTTCTCAGAGGAAGCCTGAGTGCGTAAACAGGAAAGCAGGGGCTGTTTTTACTTCACCCATCTATAGCCAGTACACGCGGGTTGACATCAGGCGAGGGCCAGCTGCACTGAATGCACCCAACAATTTGCTCCCTAGGCAGCAGTACCAGCACCAGGACAGGCATGGCTGCAGCGAGGTACAGACAAACACAACAGCCCAATACCCCTGTGCCCACCCCATACCCCCAGGTCCCCATCGTCACTAGGGGCAGCAGAAAGGCAAAGGGGTGCCTGGAGGATCATCCTTGCTCCAGAAATTCACAAACAAGAATTTTTTTCCTGCAAGAGTGGCAGCCTCTTAGTGCAGCTTTCTGATCATGGGGGGCCTCACCACAGTCCCCCAGGACCCTCATGCTTGTGTGATCTGAAGAGCTACAACCAGCAAGCACTGGGCACCTATTTTTAGCCCTTGTGGACTGGAATTGCAGGCTGCACTGCAGATCTCCCTGCAGAAACACTGGTGGGAAGGAAAAGCAGCACCACACTGTAATTTTGTCTCTAGTGATGGGGTTTTCTTTCTAAATCCTGAGTATCAGTTTCATTCACTACTCCAGGCTACAAGAAATAGCCTACAGCTATAACGTCCTCTCTCCTGCCTATATGTCACCATATAATAAAACGTGCAGCAGTTTTATGGTCGCAGTAGAGTTATTACAAGACATATGTGTAGAGAGCACACTGGCTTATGTGACCACCCAAGCGATTAATAAAACTGGTTGCCTGCTAGAAGTGATCTTTAACTAAAGGTTGAACAAAATTGGTCTGGAAACCTTGAGAATGATTTAGAGTGGTTGCTTAAATCACAGAGACACAAAGTCTGCAGGAGGTGGATCTTCATGTAGCTTTCATCATTAATGTTTTTTCTCTCCATGGTCTCAACACCTTTAAATAGAACAACCTACCAAATAATATTTATGTTAATTTGTTTGTTTGCTGCCATAGAAAAAAAACAACAGCAACAACAGTGCTAAGGGAACAAGTGTGAATAGTAGCGAAGAAGTGCCTTGGTTATGAGTAATTTCTGTCTCTATTTTAAACATACTGAGCAAATTCTGCTCAGTTACACCAGCCTAAATTGGAAAAAAATTAATTCTGTGAGAACTGAGGACAAAATTTAGCCTGCAAGTTCAAATCACCTCTTCATAAAATAACAAAATCCAGTTATTAATTTTATAAATTACTCTAATCATATTTTATGCATTACTTGTAAAATTTTCCTTGCATATAAGTTATATGCATAAACTGAATATAAATTAATTTCCTTATGTGTTTTGCTACTTGTTAATAACTTGAAAGCCACAACAGTAGTGATCTTAACTTATATCAGAAAGTAAAATGACCATTAGATCTGCAACAGAAAAGATAGGACATGCAGACACAGCAAGTCTGCTCTGCCAGGACAGTACCACCTTATGTTTGGTCAAATTAGGTTGTAGTGTAGAGTACAGCAAGAGCCCTCAGAAAAACAGATTTACTCCATGGTTTTCTAGATCCTCAGTTCACTATAAATAGAAGCACATGAAGACTGTTTGGGAGACATTATTTGTTCTGCATATATCCTATCATTAAGGGGGCTTACTCATTTTCTACTCTGTCTTTAATCTGGAAAAGATAAAAAAATAAGTAAACAGTAAGTTTAGGCTAGAAACTTCTCTGCTGTTGACCATCTGAGTCCATGTCATACTGCCTCCCAGTTAATGCCCAGCTGCCTTTTTTAAACTCTCCTTCTTCTTCCATTCCATAGAGTCCATCTGCCAGGCAGAAGTCATATACAATGCCCAGAGAGTCACTAGATAGACTTCAGCATTTGCTAACTTTAGTTAAACTCACCAGGGACCACTATAAAGATTTGTGCAGAACTAACATAAGTCTTGGGCATTTGATCCGGGGTTTAATGTTACAGTTTCCAGCTAACACAAAGGTTTTGGGGGTTACTGTTCCAGTAAAAAGGCAAAAATTTCTGACAATGCAAATTGAATAGCTGACGATAGACATTGATTGTTCCTGATGAGTTTGAATTTGTTGAACTTATATTATAGAAATAAGCAACCTCACACACTCCTTCTTAGGTCTTCAAGTGGTGTAAATCAAATATAAACAGCACAAACTCAATGGAGTTACTTGGATTCAAATTGGATTAGAACCTGACTCTGCATCTCTTGCAAGCAGTGCCCCATGTTCTTCAACACCCCACCAGTATGTAAAGGAGACAGCAATGGCCATTCATAGTCACATCCAGAGAGTCTCTGACAGATGCCTTTCAGGGCATCTGCTACTACGTGGTTATCTCAAGTTGTGATAGAGTGATTTAACAGATTTTCTCTTTAATCTTGTGCAGGTGTCAGAGTGCAGGTAAAGAAAGAGAACAAGTCTATGCAGGCCATCAATTCCATCCTTTCTAACCTCCCTCTGCATCAGCGATTCAGAAGTGCAATTATGGAGCCTCTTCTCATTCCAGCTCAGGGAAACTTACTGCAGTGGCCAAATTCTCATTGTGCTTTCATTCAAAATAACATGATACAACAAGATCTCAAGAGTGACTGCCCTTCTCTAACCCCAACCTCCAAAAGCTTAATGCAATATATCCATGCCTTTTTGGTTTAAGCATGAAAGGGGGGAAGAAAGTATCATTTTACTGTGAAAAGTCAATATTTCATTTTAAATAGAAAAGCAGTGGGGCCAATCAATAGGTCTTGCCTGATACACATTTGTGGAAGAAATTAGTTAGTTCAGAAGTTGGGAGGTCGAGCAGTGAAACCACAGACTAAGAAAAGGGACTCCAGGACAGAGCCTCTTGTTCCTTCCGCCTGTAAATTTTAAGATTTCTTAAAATTGTGTTCATCCAGCAAAATCAGTTCATACATAGGTAAATAAGAACACAGCAGTACATGGAAGGAGACAGAATCAGATCCTGCTATTCATGCAGGCTAAAATTTGGAGCAGTTTAGTTGTCAGTTTATGCATTAGGGAACGAGAGTCATATGGCTTTTCTGGGTCTGGGAATAAGAGAGTCACCAGTGTGAAAACAAAGGAAGACATGGTAAAAAGCTAGAAGCTACTCAGAGAGTCCTGAGGTACCTGTTTTCAGAAAACAATCAATTCTGGGATGCAAGGAAAGAATTAAAAAGCTCCCTGGAGCTTCACTGCAGTGTTCAATACTGTTCCTCATGTTACCTAGTACAAATAAAATGTGAACTCAATAGGTCTATGTAAGGCATATTCAAACTCCCTTTTCCCTTTCCTTTTAGCTTTCTCTTTCATGTCTTTCTTCTTTGATTTCTGAATGAAATTTCTGCCTTTCCTTTCTGGTCAACCATGCCAGCCATCTAATGATCTCTTGAGAAAAAGACTCTTTTCAAGAGTTAGTAATCATGTGCAAAGAATTTTGGTCATAAATACTTCAGGGATATTGACAAGAATATTGTCCAGGCAAATTTAAAAACAAAAAAGATGTAGGAGTAGTTCAACAGAGCCAGCTGCACTTCTTCCTGTCACACAGTCCTTCATGTATTCTTCAGAACAGGACAATTCAGAGGATCCCAGTAATTTCTTCTGTGGGGGTAAGCTGCTGTTCATATCCTCAAGCAATACAAGTCTTTCTATGTTAATGGACATGATAAAATTGACACTTTAAAGATCTATAATTAATTATAACTATAATTAACTCATCTTTCATGAAATATCATCAGTACCACAATCACCAAAGACATTTAAGAGACAATTCCAGCTAGCAAACATCCCTGACTTGCAGTTTCTGAAACTAATATATGCCTTCTCTATCTGTAATGAAAAGGCATCTCCATCTTCACTGTAAAGGAGACCACAGCTTTGAAGATCACAGCAACAGTGTGCCCAATAACAAAATCAAATGCTCAGCTCACCTTTGCTAGCAGTCTGGTGTCCTGCACCTCATCCACCAGTATGAACCCTGACAGCATTCCTAAACCATATAAGTTGTGGGATTCATTTTCATGGATAGCATCCTACAGCCACTTCCACAACAGGTGTGCCCCTGCTGGTTGAAAACATAGTAGGGTCAGGCAGAAGCAAGTGCTTTGTGGGAATTCAGTCAGCCTCATCAAGTTGGATGCAGTAACTTCAAGAGGCCAAAAACAAAGAGGTGTTACATCTTGCTTAACACTTGCTACCAATGAAAGGCAATTTTTAGCAGCAGAGGTTCCTAAGGAAGAGAAAGAGAAGACAGCCCCTAAGACCCTCTAAGAAATATTCAGCATTCTTTTCTACAGTGTAGGTGTCCTTTTCTAAACAAATATTATTTCATTTCTAAAATCTGTTCACTTTCTTCTCTATATCTTTTTACAGTGATTCCCAAAGTATCCCTAAGCAATTTTGAAGTGGTGAATTTATAGGAAGTTCTCTCCATAGCTGTGGTTCTCTCTGCCACTAACAGATGAAGCAAAGAGATTTTTCCCTCAGTTCTTTCACCGCACACAAAGTTCTGGCTAAAATATGTGCCTAAATAAAGCAGCCCTGTACCTTTGTTTTTCTCCCTTGTCTGTTGTTATGGTGGAGCAGGAGTTCACTATTCCTGTCAAAGCTCCAGTGGTACATCAGGACTGAAGTCAGATGGAAGAGAGAGGACATGTTTACTACATCTGCATGTTACAGGCAACACCTGTGCTCAACAGTGGGGTTTGCACCAGGCTTCGGCTGTGGCAAAGCAGGCAGTCACTACATGAGAACTGATGGCTGGAGGGCAAGGAGTTCCTTTCCAACAACCAGGAGCACCGGGTGAACTGAATTTCTCTTAAATATCTAAAGAAATAGACATATATTTAATGATCATAATATCCTTGCAAGCAGTCTGGGAGACCAAAGGAAATCAAAATCCAAAAGAAAAGTTTACAACATCCAATTCATTTCCAGTGAATCTGGTTCGTACATCAAAATCTGAAGGCAGAGAAAAGCACTCAGCAATGACTGCACTGCCCAAACTAACAAATTACTTTTCTCAAGATTTGGACAAGTAAATAGATGCTCTTATTACATGTTTATATGAATCATTTTATATGATTTATTGGTTTATTTTCTCATTAAAAACTACAGGCTCTGAGCATCTCTCAACTTCTGTTGTATGTGTTAAATTTTATCAGCCACATGCATTTTAATTTGTCTCTATTAATGGCTCCAACTTCTTGAGTTTGAAAAGACCATAGGGAATAATGCAAGGATCTATTTTTAGTCTACAGCCATTTTCTATTTTGGCAAAGAAATAACTGACAGTAAATAAATATCATGCCATATTTTAGATTCATGTGAATGATTCTGGATGACCTTACAGAGCTCAACAAAATAGGAAGCAAAAGAAATCAACATCCAACATTAAGAATGTACAAAGATGAGCATAATACCATTGAACTGCTAGTAAATGGAAGTGTGGCTGCATTAAGCTAACTTGAACAGCTATTTGATCATTTCTTCCTTTTCCTACTTGAGACAAAAATAAGTTCCTGCTGGATTAATACCAGATCCTAGGCCATCTTCTTGAAACTAATCATGATATTTTATGCACAATACAGAAATTAGGCTATTTCTGCATTTTTTTAACATATTTCAGTTACTAACATCTGAAGCATCTTTCCTATTAGACCAGTCCATGGTCATGACATGGTCACAGATGCATGACATAAAGTGCTGCTTTGGTCTTTGAAAACATTGTTGTGAAGTGGGACTTTATTTTCCTTCTGCCCATCCAGCTCCCAGTCCAAGGTTATTTCCACAGAGGTCTCACAGTAACCTGTAAAACATAGGAGAGTATGAAACTCTGAATAAAGATCTTGTTCATAATGTCAAGATAACTAAATCAAATTTGGTGCTTCATCTCTTCAAAATTTGCCTCACCTGCTGGTAAAGTAAAAGTTATTACAAAATAGATGTCTTACCTCTTTCCAGGACACTTTAATGGCCCACTGGTAGAGAAATAAATGGTTTAAAGATATATTCTTGCAAGGGTGGATGTATGAAGCAGCACATTAGATAGGTGGTGGCAGGATGAATTTACTCTTTTTGTGCAGTTGTCATTTTACCCATTTTCCATTTTGTCCATATCATCGCCAAGACAATGTAGGTCTTTCCTCTACTGGGAAGAACTGGGTTTACTTTAGCTGGTAGTGCTTCAATTAATGTTATTTTTATCTCTAAAATTTCTAGAATTTATTAGAAATCCAGTGGGATGATATTAGCTTATTTGAGCCATACTTTTAAAATAATTTTTTTTTTCTTGGGCAAAAATGTGCAGGTCACTCCACTATCTGTTGCATTAGAGCTGAGCTCACAGCCTTTGATCCAGAAGACGTCAGAACCAACATGGGCTACCCACAGGACAAAACATCTCCTCCTGAGCTGGTGACCTGCCCAGCACAGCCATTGCTGCTGTCACTGATGGTGCCACACAGCTCCTTTCCCACAACAGTATGAGCTGTAGAGATACCTGAGCAAACAAAGTTCAGCTCTCAGTTACAAGAGGTTGCCCAATGATAAATGCCAAGGCCACTTAGACCTTTTTTTTGTGTTCAGTTCTCCCCTGTTCTTTGTTCTTTTTCTCAACTTAGAGGTATTTTACAGCATCCACTGCTAAGTAACACCATAGAGAAAATCAGTGTTTAGTTGAGTTCCTAAGAGCTGAAGCTCTTGAATACAAATCAAGAGTTAAACCTGCAGTAGGTACAAATTGATATATCTCCATTAATTCCTTTGGACCTATGCCACTACTCTGGTTTTCATCAGAATATCTAGTGGGAAAATTTTCAGATGGGTTGTTTTTTAATACTAAGACATAGCAAAATAGTTCAGCCATAGATCTCTTCCATGGAACAGTCTTCATTTTGAAACACAGATTGTCAGCTTACTTTTAAAAAAAGTAGTATAACAGCCTTTAAGTTCACTCACAGGTTACTTGTTTTGGGTTTTTTTTGCCTCTGAGGTTTTGGGTCATTGGGATGTTTTTTTATTTTTGGGACTTTTTTAGAAATCTCATAATTCATATGTATCCACACCTTTCAAAAATCACTCTGTTGTTCTAAAGGAACTTGCTTTCAAAATAAAGAACTCATCCACATGTCCTGTCCTTGTGCTGGAATTGCTGGAGTGGAAATCAGAGCTGGAGCCAGTATACTTTAAAGCTTTTTTCACTTAACAGACCACTTAGTTTACACAAATTGCATACTTGCTGGTTTCACCTGTCCAAATTGCAAAAACAAACATCTACAAAAGAGCCAAAGTAAAATCCGAGCATGCATTCAGAAGATGAATGGCACCAAAAAGTAGCTGTTTGTGGATAGAGAGCATTTACACTTGCATTCAGTGCAGAGTTATCAACGTGACAGCTTCCTTTTGTTACTGCTATGGATTGGCTTTGATTACAAACCACCGCAGAGCTGAAGGCTAAGAAAAACTTCCACATTTCCCAAATTATTTCTGGAATACGTGAGGGTCAAAAGGTCAGACTCTGCTCCACAGCACACCCACCAGCTGACACCAGTGAAGCAGCTCCCTTGTGGGAGAGCAGGCTGGCCAGAGCCCAATCCACTGATTTTAAAGAAAACTTTTTCACATGTTACACCAGCTCACCTAAGTTGCTACAAGGAAGGAGGGGGAAAAATTTATATTTTTACTGGGAAAAATCACCCAGTTTAGTAGTCATGGGTCTGAGTGCTACAGGAGATCTTTTCAATAAAAAGTGTGGGTTTTGCCACTAACTATACTTTGTATATCTCTGCTCCCATGAAGCTGCGTCTCCTCCCCAGTGTCAAAAGACCACGAGTTCCTCCTCTTCAGCCTCCATCACCTCCTTTCAGAAATTCCTCTCCTGCTGTAAATGTGGCTATCAAAGCAATTCCACAGTAGGCATGAGATCAGCACCCAGGGGAAGATTGAAGCTCCAGAACCCCTTCCTACATGTGCAGTTTTCTCAATCCCACTGAATTTATTTTTTTTCTTTTTCTTCTTCCTGCCTTTCCCTAGGTTCTCTCCCTTCGTATTTATTGCAGAACAGCAGACTTTCTACAATAAAGGAAGAAAACTGAGTCCATCACTAAATGTGAGCATTGGCTTTATTCCTTCTGCCATTGGACCCCATATGTGCTTTGCTTTTCATGCTCTCATGTAATGGAGGGTTCAGGTGTTTCTGATGCTGCTGCCAGGCTCTAAAAGCAGAGTGATACAAATGTGAGGTAAAAAGGATCCTTCGATCCCTAACTGCAATTGCAGATAAAGCTGGGAATTCTCCAGTGCACACCAAGCAGCTGCTGCTGTGAACTGGCTCCAGGGATGTACTTTGGTGCATTCTTGGCCTGACTTAGTGCCTCATTCTAACTCAGTTTTCAACCACAGTCATCCTTGTGCTGGCTCATTATTACAGCACAATAAAAATAAAATGTTTGGACAGAACTGAAACTTCCTCCTAGCTGTCGCTCTCATTTGCATAGCAGGCTGTTATCCTGTATAAAGGCTGGCAGTTGTTTCCATCCTATGGCTTCTCTGATTTTCCTGTCAGATTATGTTTCCCTCTAATGCCCTTTGTGTACCTCTAGTACAATTAACAGTGTGGTTACTTGATCTCTGAATAGCAAAAGTCATATTCAACTCAGCAGGAGTCAAGCAAAAGAAGCATAAGATCTGGCCTTGATCTGGTTAATTGACTTGCTAAATCAGATAACACCGAATTATCATATTAACAATGTTCCTAAGTATTTTTCTTGCATTTTTTATTGTAACCATTAGGAAAATACATGTTTAATGTGATTAAAAAATGTGTGGGTATTTATGCAGTTAAAGGGAATGAATTAGACATGTGTTTTAATTTAGATATTATGAGGCTTTTCAGCATTTAATGAAGTGAGTTGCATCTGCTCTTCACACAGATTTTTTTTTTCATTGAATTTCTGAATAAAATGGATGGGAAAGGAAACAACTGCAAGCAAGACATTACAGTCCTCAAAACTATAAAACTCTCTAGCTTGTGAAAATGTGGATTCTTCATTTAAGATCTTGCTCAGCAACACACTTCCAAAATACAATCATTCTTAAATGTTAAAGCCACTGATTCTAGCCACTCGAGCTAGAAGGTCCTCTGACCAAAATATTAAAGAAAACTCATTTCTTCCTCTTTATTTGGTGTTTACATTACAGCTCTGGGCCTTAATGGCATTTCTGAGGAAACTAATACCTTCCAAAATCATCTTTAAGCGAAAAAACAGCCAAAGAGCTTCTACAAACAGAAACTAAAATAAAAGGTTACATGAGAGCCTGTGTAGGAACTGTGAAAGACTTCTGTAATACCCTATCTTTTAGGAATATACAATCTTTTAGGAACAGTTCTCAATGTTTCCCAAGCTGTACGAGCCACCCTGCCAAAGGACACCTGGGTGCAGGTATTGGAAGACACTGACACCACCTTACTCTGACCAGAACTGGACACATGAGATCCAGGCCTTCAGTCAGCCTATCCGTTCTTGATTAGAATTTCTCTCAATGCCCTCAATAACATCATGATATTAATCCCCCAAAGCTGCTGCGGTACTGTAACATTTTAATTTTGCTATCCTTGTATGTCCAGAACAAGAGACATCTTACATATTATTCTTATTGTCTTGGGCAGTGCATATCCAGAAATAAATACAGCAGTTAAAGTATTTAGAAATCCTGTATTAAAGAAATTCAGAGTTAGTTGGTCTTCACAGTGATCAGACTTTAAATGAATTAACTGCATTTAAAAAGAGAAATATTGGTGAGAGTTCAAGTGAGATATAGTCTGACATTTTTGGCCTGGACTGCTTTTGTTTTCAAATAATTGTTTTTTCTTCCCAGAGCAGGTGAGGAATAGGAATGTGGAGAAGAGTGATCAAATTTCATCCAAAAAAATACTGAGGAATAAAAGCAGCCATTACATTAATCCTCATCTTCAGAAAAATTCTACTTCATGTCAGCAGTTGGTAAAAGGAGTAGGCAAAAGGTGACAACGGGGTAATCTGCCCTTTCCATGTCCCTAAACCTCATGAAAAACCCACTATCCTTGTCTCTGCCAAGATTTAAGCTTTTAACCCTTCAGGTAATGTACAGAAGTTACAATCTGCTCAAAGGAGAAAACCATGCTTTCCCCAGCTGGAGGTTGTCTTGGCACCCTGTTACCATCCTGGTGACCACTTGTATCAGTGATTGCACTCACTCACATTTTTTACTTGCAGGTAAAACCTCTGAGTGTCTGGCCCAGAATCAGTTCTCTTTTATTTTGTTGGGAAGACTTCTGTCAGCCATCTAGAGGTTAGGCACCTCATCCAAATATGTGGCCCAGGCACATTTGACAAGGTTCATCCCTCCCCAGCCTAAATGACTAAGCTGGCTCAACTCCAGAGGGACCTCCATCTTTGCACTGGTTATAGAGCAGGCTAGACCACTAGCTTAAACCAGACTTGCAGCTTTTTGACACCTAATGCTAGAGTAAATGGATGCCACCTCCTTGACTTGTGTGGTCTCCAGGCAGCCTCCAGCTGCTCTAGTACCATTTCTTCTCAAGTGTCCTGATCACTGTATTCTGGCCAGAGCAGATTATACCTACATTATTGAGAAGATGTCATAGCATTACAGACCAGTGTGGCAGGAGAAGCTATTGAACCATGCTTGAAGTGATCTTGAGGGAATTTGTAAATCCATGTTCCCTTTTTAGGCTACTTTTATGCAAAACGTACATTAGAGTAAGTTTAACACCTTCATTATTATTATCTGAGGTGCTGAGTTTACTCCTGACCTTTAGTAAAAGGAGCACACAGAAAACAAATTTTTGACAGAGAAGGTCAGCTGAGCCTGTTTTCATGCAAGTCATACCTAGAAAATCTCTACTAAAACAGAGTACTCACTGACTTGAAAGCCAACTGATTCTTAAACAATATTCCAATCCAAACAAACTGATCTTTAAATTGGACCTTGCAACTACTTTTGCAAAATCAGCCCCTGCCATTGAGGTACATCTGGTGAGCATGAAGTCAGATGATTTTTTTCTGAGTATGAGCATTCCAGTAAGCTTGCAGATGAACTCTAAGCTCCGGTGCAATTTAAAAGCTGTAGACTGAATACGCTCTTTTCAGTCCCTGCCAAACACCAGCTCACTGCAGGATTAACATATACATAACATTCAAACCATAGCATGTGTCTGAAGGGACAGTTCACCGTAGTCCCTTGGACGATAACAGACCTTCCAGTCACCCCTAGACTTGCCTACAATGAAGCACAAGTGAAAAAAGACTGAGGACAAAGTGAGCCAGGGACCTAGTCACTAGACCGTCCCCAGAGACAGTAGAGGGAGACGAGCTCGGCTCTAGGGTAACAAATCTTGGATGGGGTAGGATGGAATGGGACTAACCACCTTCTGGAAGTGTCTATTCACTGTTCTTTGTGCAGAGATTGAAGACAACTATTTCAGGAGAGACCTCTGACTTTTAGACAGCATCTGTCAAGATGAAACCCATCCATCCCTGGACAGGAGAAGCTCACATTCCTGTTTTTTCAGCCAGCTTGTTTGTCTTTGCCCTGAAATGAACTCCCATTAATCTCAGAGTAAGTTGTGGCTGAGAAGTAGTTTGTGAATCTGTTTTTTATCTTTGCCACCTTTCAGCTCTCATTTACAAGCTTCCAGCTCAGCCTGGGTGCCTGGCCATGGCCATGTGTGTAGGCATCCCATCAGGAATGCCAGGACTCTTCTCAACAGAGGGAACTCAGCCACCAAACTGTGTAGACACAGCCTTTGGCATCTCACTAGAGAAAGGGCAAGAGAGACTTTATATTCCTGGAATTGCCTTGCTTCCTTACAAGAATATCTCAAGTTGTACTTATTTTCTTGAGGTTTTTTTTTTTTCCTGGAAGGTTGTTCTCTCTGTTTTTATTCCCTCCTGAGAAAGGGAAAAGAAACAAATGCCATAGGGCTAAGACAAGAAGGAGCGCATGTAATTTGGCAAAGACTGTCTGAGTGCTGAACCCAAGTACTGCTGGAATCATAATATTTACTAAATTTCATATTGAGGGTAATACCCCAAGCTCTCTTTTTTCTGTATTTCATTTGTCCTGGCTATTAATAGCCTATATGACACCCATATGATCAAATAAATCTGGCCACTGTGGAGAACCCCATGGAAGTGGCTTGGTTGTGCTGTGTGTGGGCTGAGTTTATGAGCAGGTTTCAAGAAAGCTGTTCAGGGGTTTCACCACCCTCCAGGGACTGTCTTGCACAGCAGTTTTGAGAGTAGGAGGGAGAGAAGGGAACTGAGACCCCCTCTGTGGTGGCAATACCTCTGGCTGCTGCCAGCCCGGGGCCAGAGTGAGCTCAGAACCTTTGCTGACCAGCCCCAGTGATAAAATACCTGGCCATGGGGAGCAATCTCTACCCCTGAGTGAGAATTTAATTCTTTGTTTGCAATTTTATTTCATTCCATTTTGAAGCACTGAAAGAGTAAGACAAGCTGGTAAATAAAATCTCAAGTTGCTTATTCAGTTTTTAGTTCTTTTCATTTTGTCTCCTAGAAACTAAGGGCAAGTTAGTCAGTTAAGACTAGAGCTTGGATAATTAGGCTTTTACAATTATTTCCTTTTCTTAGCAACAGAGTAAATGGCAAAGTATTAATAACATTCCTTGCTAAGGTTCAAAAAAATATTCTTTTCCTGCAGTTAAGCAAGGCACTCTTTTAAAAATCATTTTACCTATGAAATTGTTAATGAGATTAAAAAATGTTCTTTGCTTTGCCTTCCCCCAGGAGACCTTGGCTAAGTACTACTTCAGATAATGGCAAAACATACAAGTAAGTTGCTAAAGGGACTACCCCAGCACTGAATTTACTGCAAAACAAACAAAAGTGACATAAGCAAATAGGTGAACTCTTGAAAAGGGCCCCAGCAGGGCAAAGATTTGAGGGTTTTTTTCATTGGTTTCTCTGGTTCAGAAAGCTTAATTTCTCAGCAAAAAACTAGCTGTGCATGGCCAGGCAGCAGCAACTAGGCATGCTAACAAAATAAGCAATTTTAAACCATTCAATCAAGCTAGCCAAGGGGAGTGGATGAAAAAGGCATTTTTAAAAGCTGTTCTGTGCACTTGAAGTGTCTTTTTTCATTCCTCTGGTCTCCTGATTCCATCCAGGACACGTCTTTGCATGTCAGCAAAATCCAGATGAAATCGCAAAGACTGAAATTCTCTGCTGGGGGTTTAGGAGGAACTTGAGTGGTCGTAAACCCTGAATGGGCTGCTGCACAGGAGGAATTTCATTCACAGAGTTCCTTTGCCATATTATTAAGTATCTTTTATTTACATTTCGTAACTATATCTTCTGCCTGTACCATGAAAACTCTTAGCAACTTTTAAACAATGGATCTTCTGTATAATGTGCTTGTTAAAGTTTCCTGAAATGAACTCTTCACACTGTATATATTAGATAACTAATACTGTACTACAACTCTTTTGACTGCTTGTTTTTCAAAGAGCCACAGGAGTTCATTCTTCCTATGCATCTCATTGGAACATATCTCAGAATCATCCATCATGTGCAGATCAGCAAAGTTGTCATGAATGAAGAAATAAGAGTTTTAAATTGCAGTTCTACCACCTGAGAAATACACTGGCTTTAAGACTTAGCCGGGTGTTTGCATTCCTGTCATGAAACCTCGAACATCCATTTAAGCTTAGGACTCTGCCTGAGATACAGCATTTTGTGGGATTACTTCTATGGATCTCAGCATGGCTGATGTACAGATGAAATAGTATTTGCTTTGTACCTTTTGTGTTAGATCTGACTCTGAAATTTTACCACCTGAAGTGCTTTTTTATTGACAGTTCAGATGTGTTCATGTCCTGTGAACAGCAAGTTGAATTGTCAATACACAAAGGCAAGTGTGTGTGCTATGATGCTGCTCTGTGCACATGGGCTTGGCTGGACTGGCTACATTTCCCCGGGATGATCAGGCTATACTCACTAGATATATAAATGTAAAAAAAAAAAATCTAATTTCTTAATGTCATCTAAAGGCAGCCATTTCTGTGGTATGAAACTGATCTATCAAATATATCCTGTGTATGACTTAGTTAAAAATTTCCACCTTTAGAGGTGGTTTATATGGGAAATATATCAAGGGGTCATGTGTAGGTATTTCAGATGAAATTAACAAAGGTAAAACAGGAGCTTGTTGAAATCTCCAAGAAATGGGTTTCCTTCTTTGCATTATTTTTTCATTATATTCTGGAGTAGGTTTCTAAAGGCTGCCACAACCAGCAGGCTCAGCAACAGCCATAGTTAAGCTCCTAGGGTAGAGGATTATTCCATGTTCAAATAGGTTTGGGTACATTCCGCTCAGCTCTGTTCTTGGCATTTGGTGTCTGGAGAGACATTGCTGGTGCTGGTCCTTTTCAAGGTTTCCTCATCATTCTTCAGTCCCACACTTTTAATGTCCTTGTCATTGCCTGCCTTTTCCAGATGCAAGACAAAGCATGTCTTGAATTAGGCAGAATAGAATCCAATTGCTGGTTTTTCTTTAGAGTGTTTTGTCTAGCTCCAGCATGGAGCAGGCAATATAAAACCCCTTTCTGTTTCAAACTGAGTCTCTCTTTTCTTTCTGGTAAGTATGTACTTATTCCTGCCATCACACAAGACCCAATATGAAAGTAGATGCCACTAAAAATCAACACCTCTAAACACTGCTTCATTACAGCAGCCGACAGACAAGTTGTACCAGCAGAAGGGCTCAGATATGCTGATTAGTGTTATAATTGATGATGAATATTTATAAAAACAATCCCAAACTCAGGATATATCGGCAATATTTTTTTCAATTATTTTTCTTTCCTTTATATGTAATCTCCCACTGTCTAAAATACTTTCACTCAGTCCTCATGGATTTTAGGATCCTGTTCTAACCTGCTTCCTTTGCACTTTTTGAAGAAGGTTAAATTTCATCCACTTCATGTAGTATGCTTTGACACTTCAGTTGCTACAATAGAAGATGGAAAGTAGGCAATGCATATTCACAGTTCCTGAAACAAAAGAAAGCAGTAAAAGACATTGGAATTGCAAAACATGGCAAGAAAAAACACATTTTCCCCCCAAGGGATAGGAAGTACTATTTTTATCTTTGTGTGGAAGAAGATGATGCTGCAGTCACCTAACACATTAGTAAGATTAAATGTTGATGATATTACTCTTTGTAAGCCTTGAGAAGGTGAAAAAGGCACCTGACAGTCACATGAGGAATGCAGAATGGTGGCAATAAAAACATCTACATAGTTGCCACCCCTAGTTTGGAAGCCTGCTGGAAAAATCCAGAAGTCTTCAGCTGTAGGCTGAAGCTGTACTCTGCTCTGTTATAACTTCATAAATCTTGTTGTTGAGATAGCTGTGAACTATTTGCACTCCTGTAAGTCAAACTGGAACCCACAAATGTGCATTCACAGTGTTACCTGAACAAGAACTGGTGAAACCACCCAAAATTATGAAGAAGCCAAAAGCCATTGTTCAAACATTTGTGGGATAACCAGACTCTGGAAATATTCTTAAAAATTTGTTCTGATTTTTATCTTAGGCCACACAGAAAATAAGAAATTATAAAGATATGTTAAATAAAAGTGATTGCATTGCAAAATGAGAATAAACTAAAACATGTCTGAAAAATACTCTTTTTATTATGCTACATTTTTAATATCTAAAAATAAACAGTTGTTTATTCAGATTTGATGATAACATTGACTCACCTACCACGCAGCAAACCAAAGATTTCTCTAATGTGTTTGTTTTGAAGAACTAACTCGCAAAACAAGAAGTCCTTTTAGTGGCAATAACATTTTATAATCGCAGAAGGGCTGTCATTTCTCAGGCTGGGAACACAAAATAGCACTTTGTGTTTACCATGTTCATAGTCATCAATCTAAGTACCCTGGAGTGGAAGACTTGAAAGGCTTTACATATAAGCTGCCTCATATGGCGTCTCAGTGTTTCCTCATTTGATATAAATAGCTTCTGGTTGTTCTTTTCTCCACTTGGCTTCACCTCTTCTGAGGTCAGGTATTGTGCTGATCTCGTGCATGATGAGGGAGGTCAGCCATGGCCATTTGGAGATGCACAGGCTGACTCAGGGTATGAATCACACTGTAAAGAAGACAGTCTGTCCCTCAGCTTTTATGAAAAGTTCTCACTCGTTTCAGTGAAGCTTCTTGTTAACAGCAGGCACTTCAGAAAAATGCAGCTGGAGTAAGTTTGTTGCATTTATTGAGAGTACATCTCCTTAAGGAGAAAAGATATGTCTCCTTAAGATATGTCAACTCAGGGACGTGTTTCCTTAAGAAATGCCACTGAGGTGCCTGGTGTTATGATTTAGCTGTATAGCCCTGCACCTCCAAACATTTTGTTTCTTCCCTGTGAGAACAAGCGCAGAAGCAAATAAACTGAGGTAATAAAAAGAGAACCACTAGACTCCTTTAACCCCTCCCAGACCAAATGGCTAAAATGGCCAGCCAGCCATAAACAAGAGTTGGAGGACTGTATCTCTACAGCATTTGTCCCATGATGTGGGATGATGCATTGGAAACACCAAATACACTAAAAGGAGAGGAAAGGTTTGGAGATACAATCAACCTGAGATCAAGAGAGATGGATTCAGATCCTGACTTTGCCACAGGCATCTTCTGTGACACCAGATAAATCACACAATTTCCCTGTGCTCCAGTTTCTAGACATGACATCAAGATAACCCAGGAGGTTCACAGAGAAGGGGTGAGCACAAGGTGTTCTGTGGTCTTCCATTAGCATCTGGGTGCTCTGCAGCTCACACACACATTGCAAGAACCACTGCACTTGAGTTAAGCTCTGCTTTTTTCTCTTCTGCCCTCTGCTTGTTTTGTTCAGCAGCAGATCCATCTGTGCAGTGGCCAGCCCTTCCTACCTGCAGTGCCAAGGCAAGATCTTGCAGGCACCATCGTGCTGTGAGCAAGAAAGAGGATGTGCCAAAGGGCCTGTCTAAAGGCTACACCGTGATGTGGGCACACACAAGGGCCATGTGGGAGTTTAGTGATGTGCCAAATTGCTGGGCAGCTGCTTGTGCTGAGGGTGGCCATAACAGCATCAACAACACAGGGCAGCACACTGTAATAGGTTCTTCAGGTTTGGCTGATGTCCCTCCACAAGCACTGCTGCACCAGTGCCATCAGTTGTTAGCACCAGACAGGCAAATCCCTTCTCCCAGCTCAGTGTTACAGTAGGGAAATGGGTGTGGGGGTGTGATATGGGCAGTTCAGTCATAAAGTGAGAGCAGCTACTCCAAGCCTGCAGGTTTGAAGAGGCATTGGCCAAAACACTTTCCTCAGGAAAACTGCAGCCCTGAATGCTCAGAAGGGGAAGGTGCACTCACACACACACACACACCCCCAGCTCAGGGGCCTGGGCTTGCCTTGCAGCCTACTCAGTGCCAGCAAATATGTGGGAGTGAAATTCAATTGTTCAACACCACAATCATCTCATTCAGTCAGAAAACCAGCCTTCAGACTAATCCTCCTCAGAGACAAGTTACACGGAAAGTTCCAGCTTGTAATGTTGTCACTTTGGTTACACACATAAAGACAAGAAAAGGAATATCTTGATTTGAAGTGTTCAGCACCTGCAGTTCCTGTTGACTTGACTGGTATTTCTGACTACTTGACAATTCTGAAAACAAGACCAATCCTTTCACAGCAGAAAAGGGCTCTTTTTTCCTTCCTGGTAAGCAGAATTCACATATAAATCACATAGAAACTAAAAAAAAATTTAAAAAAAAAAGTTTAAGGCTGAAATCAGGCAGATAATTTTCAGCCCAAAAGTGCAGTTATCAGCACACAGAGATATAGATAATTGTAGAAGTCTCCACTTACACTGCAATACAGTGTTCCACCACAGTACAAAAAAAAGAAATTATACAAGTATGATTATTACTATAAGAAGCTAATGCAGCTACAGTAAGTGATTACACCAGTTAGAAACTGTTAAAGATTCATTTTAACTTCATCTCCTCACTAGTCTCCCTGGGATTTTTTGCTTTGTTATTCTTTCAAGTAAGTGTAAACTGGGGGGTTTGCCTTTTACAGACCCAATGTTCAACTCCATTTTTGTATCGCTAAAAAACAGCAATTTCTGATTTAAACTGCTCTGAGCAGGCATTCATAGTTGAATTCCACTACAATTTTTGAATAAAACCACAGATAGGCTGTTTGTTTTTTCTAGCTAAAATTAGTTATAGCCACCAATACAAATGGTCTGCATTCATGCAGGTTTGTGTAGTGGGCTGCCCACAGCACCAGCATGGTGCCAGATACCAACTTAAACTAGTAATTTGGAAGGATTTCAACATCAGCCTTCCCGATTTCCCCGTCTAGGGGCCTTTTGAGTAATTAAAGATTACCCAGCTCTTGCTGGAGGCCACCAATGCATTAGCTAGAGTCAACACCAAGCTTTGGAAAAGTGCGGCTACCTGTGTTTAGTCCCAGTATTCCATAAGTTGTGAAACAGTGACAGAGCTGGTGTCAGGGAAGAAGCAGTTGCCCCTTGCAGGTGCCACTGGTGAGGTTTTGCAGCTGCTTCAGAGAAGGATGACAAACAAACTAGAAAAATGCCAGAGGAACCTATCAGAAAATGTTGCAAATTTTATTGGAAATTCTTCCCTCTGAAAGTACTTTTCAATGCTGCTTTACCAAAGTCAAAAGGCATCCTAAAGCAAGATCTGGTTCTCCTTGATATTACCGTGAGAGATGTGGGCAACTCAGTACCATGTGTGTTTGAGTTTGCAGACGGTCTCCAGCTGACAGAGACTGCATGCCTGTTAAAGGGTAGGCATTCAAAAATAATAGGATAAAGGGATCTTAAAAGAACAGAATGCAAGGTTCCAGAAGGTACAGACTTATAAAGGACCAATAGTAAATCCCTCAAGTGTGAGAGCCCAATGAGCAGAGGCAGTTTAGACAACTCAGAAGAATATCTGGAGCCTACAGTAGATCACAAGGTGAACATTAGCATGTTGATGCAAAAGGAAAACTAAAAAATCTACTGAAATACATAGTAAAATTATATGTAAAACCTTAATTAATCTTCTGTAGTCCTCAGGGAAAAAAATGTTCTTGTGAGAGTACAGATCAATTCCCACAGAGGTATAAGCTCCTACCTGTTTGGACTTCTGCAGTGAAGAAGGACACACTGACATGACACAAGGTGCACCTTCTGTCCAGGGTAGGAGAATACACCTATTCCTACTTCAGTTCACTGGCAGCTCCCAGCACAGCAGCAGGAGATTGTCTTGTCTGGCTGCAGAAGAGAATCATTTGAAATGGATAATCAATGTTCAACTGCCCAATGCTGGAAACATTAGTGCCAGGAACAAATAATGTCTAAATAGTCTGTTAATACAAGACATTAATAACTAATTGGAAAACAGAATCAGCTCATAAATTATTCTTAAGTAGAAATTATTTTTATTTGAAGCTCCTACAATTTACAAGAGGTAATATGAGCTCTGTTGCCAACCATTTTCCAGACTCTGGATTTCCACCATTCATAGCCCAGTGTCTTTTGTATTCAGTTTTTTGAAAGAACCACAAGAAAAAGGTTTTTTTGTGAGATAAGGCATCAAAAGTCTAAAATCCAAGTGGTTGTCTGCCTGCACTAAGTGTGGGCTAATTTTCAAAGGCTATAAACAAAATATTGCATATTGTATGAACTGCTCAGCAAAACCAAATTTATGCAAAAAAAATAAAATGCGGCTGCTAACAAGTTTTTTTACAGAGTCCTGAGTTGCTCTCTCCTCCCCTTTCAAATACAATGCATGTAGTTCCTGAAAGCTAAGACATCAAAAGGCATTGCTCTTTGGTAAATCCCAAAGTGTCATGTGGTACAGTATGTAAATCTGGATATACAAGATACCTGAGAGCAAATTGTGAACCCTAACTCAGGGAAACCCTACAGGGTATTAATTTCACATGATGGGATAGTAGAGAAATTTAATGAGCTTCTACTGGAAGCATAGGAACCCGTTTTAATCCTGGGTTGAGTAAATTGTCCTGTTCTGCCATGTACCTAACCCAGCAGCCACAGCCTGGAGAGAGGCAGTAGCAAACACATCACAGGCAGGTACAATTAATCTTGCTTTAAGTAGCTATGAAGCAAAATGCCAAAGAGAACATTCCTTCCTAGCCCTAAACATATTTGTATAACTTTTAAGACTTTAAAACACCTGAAATCCAGAAACTGTAGTAATAGGGAAACATTCCTGGTATGATAGTTTTTAAGCGTTTAATATTATGCAAAGATGACAACATTCTAGAATTATTTTTACAAGTATGTAGAGGTGATTACCACTTACTTAAGTCTACAGGATTTTTCCACAATGGGATCTTTGGCTGAGAAAATCAATTCCAAAGTCCAAAGTTTGTGACAAGCGATTAAACAAAACTATGCAATGTTACTGTGAGACTGCTGACTGGTGTTGGCATTAGGATCATCAATGATAAATCCATCTTTAACATGTTTAAAAACTGTTTAAAGAAAGCAGATCAATTATTATTTTTCAACTCTTTGTATGAAAATTAATACTTCTACAGAGAAAATTTTTTTGTTGATTTATAATTTATTTCAACTGGCAAAATCCCTTAGGTACAAAAATGTAAATATTTACCTAGCCAAAAGTGCTTTTACTAAGTCTCTCTTCAGGGGAAAAAAAAAAAAAGAAGGGAAAAAAAAAACCAGCTATTCTTTGTAACATAAAAATAGGAAGCACAGTGGAATATTCAACAAACTGGTTTCAGACACCCAGTGCAGCCCAGTAGGTTTAGCATAAAAACTTTAGTTAGGAGCTGCCAGGAGATATTTCATTGCATTTGTGTGACATTCTTTAACTGGTTTTCATACATTCCAGTTTCATGTAAATATATCCATGTAGAGCTAATGCTGTGGTAAAAGTAAATGTTTGAGACTCTGCAAAGATTAAAGGGATACCGTTAACCTCACTCTTGCCTTTAGCTGGAATATTTCCTGATTTTTTTTTTTTAATCTTTAATGTATATTTTTTCTATAATTTAAAAGCAAAAATAATATAAATGGCTCTTTTTCTGGCAATTCATTGGCATTTGAATGCTAGAAGCCACAAACATATTATTGGAACTGAGTAGCCGTGACATTGTGATACTGAGAGTCTTAAAATAAAGGAGAAAAGAATAAAATTACCCCTTGAACCTCATTTCAATTCAAAAGAGAAAAAAAAATCCCAGGCTTGTTAACATAAATAGTATGTGCAAATATGCATAAGACAACAGCCCCTTGGTAACATTTTTCCCACAGGAGGGAATTCCTGCAAAATTGTAGGCTATGTGCAGATACTTTTTATTTTCTAAACAAAAATTGCATTATGCCAAAAGACATATACATTTCAACCACTATTAGGGTGTAATTAAATTATGTTAGTTATCTTTGTTTGTAATACAAGGAACAAGATTTCTGTTGAAAGCACAAGGCGCTCCTAGGTTAATATCCTTTCATCTCACTAAGTGTCACACTGTAGGTGGTCTGCAGTGCTTTCTTTATACAGAACTTTTCACAGGATTTGCTTAATTCAATGCTACTTTTTAGCTTTTGGGTCAAGTGAAAAAAATAGCAGGAAAGCCACAAGAGGACAAATTCCCCTTTCACTTAGCCCGTGTAAATCCTGTTGAATAGGGAAAGCAGGACAAAGGCTGAATACTGTGCCTTTGACATAAGGAGAAATACAAATATTTCATGAACAGGGCAACAAATGTCTTTGAAAGTTGCAACAAAGTAACAATTTCTGTAAAACTGCAGAGCCCATTATTTCCTATTCATTGAAAACATATGTTGATGCTGTTGCATATCAGAAACAATCAGAAGTCATTTGATTTCTTATTTCTAAGACTAAAACAGTAGCTTACTTTTTAATACATAACCAATTGTTACAAAACATCTGGTGAGCTGTACCTTTCACAGTTTATAGACAAATTCTTGCTTTAAAGGCAAATTGGAAAATCTTATGCTTTCTTTTCCCTATAAATGCAGCATTTCCTCAGCCCCAGTAGAACTCCTTTGCCTTGCTTGCTCACTATTTCCATGCTGCTGGTGGACATGAATATTGTACATAAGTCTTTAAAAAGAAAAAAAAATAGATTTTCTAGGACAAACTCTTCTTCTCCCACTCTTCACTTCCCACCTCCATGTTTCTCTTGCACCTCTTTGTGTAACATTTTGCTGCCTCAGTTCGTTGCCCAGGATGCCACACAGCAGAGTTGACAGCTTGCACTGCACAACTATTAGCACAAAGTCTTCCATGCATTAAGAAGAAAACCAATGCCATGCCAAACACTTCAAGTGTAAAATGTGAAACTGCTTTTATATAAGGAGTGGCCACTAAGTTTTATATACTCAGAGGACATAAATGCTAAGAAATGTTATCCAGGTCTCTCTTACTGTATTAAAAGTTGGAAAGCTTTTTACTCTATTGGATTTAGTTCATAAATCTCATTCCAGAGCCAAGGATTCTCATACCAGATGACATTAATGGGACTTCAAAATTCACCTGCTGACTCTCTGACATACAGAATTTGAATCTCCCAGAGGTTTATATAATGAACTTTAATTGCTAATAATGTAACTAAACTAGGTTATCAAGAAAGAACCCAAGACACCCAGATGAGTCTTTGTAAAGACCAAGGCCAAAAGTGCCAGGAGGTTTGAAATGTCAAGTGTCTCCCAGTGAGAGGAGCTGCCAGTCCTGGTCACTGCAGCAGTTTCCTCATCAGAAAGCAGCACACAGACAGCAAGGGAGAGAGTACACACTGTGCTTCATCAGTCTGACAGATAACCCAGAAAAGAGTAGGGAAAAGCAAATCGACAAAGAGAAAAGTCCGGGCTCATTGTTCATCCACTAGCAGAAAGGAAAAAATCCCAAGGAAAGACGTTAAAAATTATTCCTAAGCAGGAAAGTGCAAGTGGCACCAAATCCATGTTTAGCTGTAATGTGAGAAACAACCAGAGGATGTGGTTTTAGCCAAGACAGACGTTACATAGAAGGATGAGGCAACGATTGTCTAAATACAGCAAAAGGACTCACGGTTCCCGAAGGCCCACCATTCCCCAAGTTGCACCATAATCCAAAGCTTCAGCAGCCACCTCAGATATGCCAGAAAGACAATTTCCCCTTGGAACCATCTGAAACAGGTATAACATGAAGCAATAGTAATTGCAGATGGGAATCCATGGACATATCACACCTCATAAAAATATGCGTAGATTTGTGGTTTGCAGAAATATGTGTTTGATACATTTGAATGCGAAAACAAGGAAAATTTTAAAAACAGGATATTACACTACAGGTACCTTAATGTGAGAGGAAGAACTTGGAAGAGATGGTTCATCAGAGAAGGAAAACATTCAACAGATGATGCCAAGGAGAGCCAAGTATTTCATGCCTGGTTGATATTTGTTGTCATAAAATAGCAATCAGTACAATTACAAAAAGGAAATTTTAAAAAAAAATTGAAATAAGGTATAGAAAGTATTCAGGTAAATTGTAAATCAATGGGCCCTGTGAAACTTACCAAGGCATGCCTGGAAAATTGGTTCATACAAATCCTAAAACTTTATCAGTTATCTTTGGAAAGATGTAGAGGACTGGTGACATTGCAGACTAGAAAAGGACAAATGAGATGCTTTTTCTTCAAACAGATGTAAAAAAGAACCTGGGAAATAACAGGTTGGTTCAACTTTTCAGTCCCCTTAGAGTAACAGAACAAATAATTTCCTTAAAATACACCAAAGAAAGAAAAAATAGTTAAACAAAATAAGAGAACATGGTTGCAGCAAGTGTATTTGGAAACTTCCAGTTCTGCACAACCAATCTAGCTTCCTGCAAGAAGTGGCAAACCTGTTTTGTAGTTGAGGAAAGGACTATGGGGAAAAACAAATAGTAATATCATATAGCTTAATATTAGTAAACATATAGTTTGACCTTAGTAAAGTTTTTACACTGCTTATTTCAACATTCTCATAAGTAAGCTCAGAACTTTTGTACATGCTATAGTTCACAACCAGATGCAGAATCAGACACAGAGCAATTTTTGGTGGTTCACTGTCAAAAAAAAGGTGTCCACTATTATCATACATCTTCCTGAATTAGTTGTGTGGTGGAGTAAACATACATTGCTATAAACATATACACAGACAACAAAGAGATACATTGATATATTAATAAGTATCTTTTGTATCTGAATTAGGTGGTGGTAACAACAGTTGTGAAAAGTCAGAACCTCAATTAGTCCAGAATGATCTTTTCAGAGACTTGATACAGATTACAAATGTCACCATGAGATTAAGTAAGCTTTATAGGTAGGTAGAAATAACCAATTACGTAAGTACAAATAACGAAGGACAGGAAAGGATGGTTATAGGAAATTAAAAGCAGCGCACGAGTCACCACACTGAACTTTTACCAAATCCCAAACCTCATACTGGCTGAAGGGGTCACTATAAGGCATTCAAAGTCATTCTCCCACACTTCTTAGCATTGGAAAGGCCAAAAGGAGTCTGAGTTTATGTCCAGCTTGGAGAATCACTTTCCAAGGAAAATATGAGCTTTCAGTTAGATTGTGATTGGAGTTCTGTCCGCAAAAGTGGAAGAATTCGTGCTACTTTTTCTGAGGGAGAGCATGATGCATCATAAATTTCCACACAGGAAATTCTGAAAAAAGTCTTATGTCACAGATCATTAATAGCTACAATAGATGACTTCAAAAGGTTGCATTATCCTATCACTGGAATTACTCAACTTGTGGAAGAAGTATCTGCATGAAAAAGTTAAGTGGGTTAGTGCTGACTTTGAGCAAGGGAATGGACTAACTGATTTGCTGATATCTTCTACAACCTCACTGCCTGGGATTTCGTATCAGGGTTTGGCATTAGCTATTTGCAGGGAATTTGTATCTTCTGCTTTATCTGTGAGTATTTGATCTCACCTGACTGTTAATTGCCCCATTTCTTTGCATTTTTTCCTCTGGTAAATCTGTATATGATGTAGACAATGTTATGGGGTCCCTTGTTCATGGAAGAGTAATGTCTTTTCTGACTTTTTCAACCCTTTCCAAAAGAAGTCTGAAAAACAAAGTATGGAATCCAAAGCATGCCCTGCAGGGCTTGGGAGCAGCTGTCTGGTGCTCAGGCTTCCCAAAGGAAGGCAGTCTGATTGTCTGATGTGCCATGAGAGTGGTTGGTGGCTCCTCAGTCAGCACTTGCTGCTGTCCTGTTTCCCTCTTACCTTCTTGCTTGTGTTTGCCCACCATCTCCATTCCTGCCCAGTATGCAATGAGTTCTCTGGGGTGAAGCTGCCTCCTCTTCTCTTTGTTCACACACTTGCTATCAGGCTTCTGAGAGAAATCCCCAGGCACTACAATTAACTCATTATTGCTGGTGATAGTGCTATTAAAATTTGCTGTTTACAATTACTCACATGCAGTAATTACATGCATTCTTATTTTCCATTGGTTCAAACTATACATTGGGAGGGAGAGAGGCAATGTTTAATCTCTTCTACATAACTGATTTGCAAGGTTATTTCAGATTTTCAGATATGAAATATTGTGTTCCTTCTACATGAAGTGCAACATTCACTTGGGGAAGGCAGAGATAAATGAGGGGATAAGGCTCATGTCATTTGTTGTCTTTCTTAAGTCTTCAGTGAACTCTTGTAGGGAAATCTTACTTGTTATTCTTATAGCAAACAGATATTAATTCCTATCTTGCATCCACCTGCTTATCTACCACATTACAGAGGGGTCCTGCCCACATTTAATCTACTGATTAAATGCCAGTTTAATTCTTCTATGCTGTAGGCCACAAGAAATGTGTTCAAAGGACAGCCCCTCATATACACACCACAGTATAAACATTTTAATGAAATAGAATTTTTTGTAGGAGGGGAAAAAGTTCCTTTGCTTTGAAAATAATGAATAAGCTCTCGCTGAAATGAACCTTTTATGTACACATTTATGTTTCTGATCTGGCAGCTTTGAAGAGCTGATATCATCAGTTTTAGATCCTGGAGTCTGGCCACTATTCTCTGAAACATATTTTACAATGGAAAAGACCATTTGCAAGCAAGTAAAACAATACAGAGGAAAAAAAATCAGGTTATTTTCAAAGTTTGCAGATTTTTTATTCCTTTGCAACCTTTCTGCCTGACATATAAAACATTCTGTGTCTCTTGCTTACCATACCACTGCCCTGCTACTCTCCTGCTTCATTAGGATACTAGGACTACTGATGGCAGAGGTTAACTGCAATTTTAATTTCCACTGGAAGGTGTTTGTGTATGTCCCACTGCATGATGTTGTGCAGTTGTTCTTAACAGAGCTTACACTGCACCTGCCCAAGAAAGTACATATTTCTTCAGTTCCTCTAGCATGTAAGCATAAAAGCACACTGGTGTAAGTTTGACTGCATTAAAACCAAAGGAGAACTCATGTGAGGGGTTCAGCAGAGATGGGAAACTTGCTCTAACATTACATTTCTTACAGCAGTTGCCCCAGTTCATAAATTTAACTCTTTCTATGGACAGAGGAGCTGAAGCAGAGGCCATGAGGCTCAGCAAGCCTCAGAGGTTGAGCACTGACCCCCGCAGAGCAAAGGCAGTGCTTTTGAATCATTTCCTCCCTTGGCCCATGCAGCTTCCTCACCCAAGGCTGCAGTGAGACCTGGAGTCAGGATTAAGGTACATCATGTTTCTGCACACAGGATGGAAGCCATGACTTACACCATGGACATGGGGGGCAGCTTTCCAGATTTCCACTTGCCGATCCCCAGTGCTCCTCCTCCTGTGAGAACTCACAGACCCAAGGCATCTGTCATTCCAAAACTTCTCCAGGTGAAACTGGGATCTTTAAACATAAAAGCAGGTTTAAATCATTCAAAAATGCGCCACAAACTGAACTGCCACACAGGTTCAAACCACCCAATAGGCTATTTTCTTTAATGAAAAATTCAGAATCAATTTCCTTCTCTTTTTATAATCATTTCACAGGTTTCCAAAAGAGCAGAATCTGTATCAAAATATGCTCCAGATAGTCTTGTAACAGGAACTCATTTTGAGGGTCCTGAATTTTGGAAGGCACAGATCCTTTTCTGTGCATAATGGTCAGAAGACCTAAGCTTTCAAAAGTAGCGTTAAACTCTTCTGTAGAGCAAACAGGAGACAAAAACTGGATCAGATGTCTGTAAGTAAAATCACAAAAGGATGAAGGAAGACTTCTGAGGTAATCCAAGGACACACTACTTACTCCAGCAAACCACTTTCTTCAGTGAGCCTCAAAGGCCATGGAGCATGGACTGTCTACATCTGCTGACAAACTGAAGAGTCCTGAAGAACTCCTCTGCTTTCCACTGGAGCTTGTGCAAGTGTAGGATCAGGCAGTCTGGAGAACAGCTCTTCACACTCTGATTATCCCACTCTCAGCCTTCCTCCCACTTGCACCAAGGGGGAGGGAGCAGCAGGCAGAGGTGGCTTCATAAATTCCATAGATCAGAGTCACCATAAGTAATCTCTTGATTTGTAATTAAAAGCAGCGTCTAGCCTGAGGTAGTAGAGTATCCTTGAGCTTCAGGCCTAGAGGGATTGTTTTGTCTGATCAAAATGTGAAGACAGTACCTAACACTCTGTATGGCATTTAGAGTTATATCCTAAAGCAGTACAGGATTTGAAAAATATAAAAGCTAAAATCCTAAGCCATCAATGTAACCCCCTACAGTTTGCAACTACTTCGGGATTTTTCCTTCTACCTTCCATAGACAACTCATAGCAGGGACACTTTGGCTCTGCTCAGCTCCTGCACACAGCCTGCATTGGTCTTTGTGGGAGGATTATGGCCTTTGCTGGTTTGCTACCTACAACTCTACTTAGGGTGGCTGACAGTATCCAAGCAAGAAATAAAATGGCCTGTGATGCATCAAAGTCTGCTGAGCAGCCACCAGTGCTTTGCTTCAGCCAGAATTCAGAGTTATTAGTTCATTTATTTGAAGATCCTGTCTTCATCTTCATGTGAGACCAAATTATCCTCTCAATTGCAGTAGTGTAGATCATTACATCAATAGAAAAGCAGTGAACAAGATGATGTGGTTCCTGTTGTAATGGCAATCCTGTTGGCCATTCCTAGACCTCAGGCTGACTCCCTGTGTCTCTAGTCCCTGCAAAGAAGCAAGACAGAGCAGCCCAAAAGGCAGCCCTTAAAAAAGGGCCTAGGTGGGCGCAGTCCTCCTCACAAACATGGTCTAAGTAAACATGGTCAGTCTCTCAAGCAAAGACATAGATGAAAAACTGGAAGGATCTGCACAAAAGCCCATGACAAGCTGAACTGTCTTAAAACAGTTGCTGGGATTTTCCAAAAAGAGACATTTAAAAAGTCCTTTACAATTCTGGTTATTGGGGTTTTGATTCCATTGTTCCATTGGCCTCACTCAAACGCTTTCTTCTCCAAATCTCAACTAAAATTGCTTTTCATTTAATAATACATACTTATTTTCTTCTTTTTTTCTGAGCATAAGTCTGCTCTTTTTACATTTCCTTTACAAGGCAAATTTGGCATGCAATTTGGTTGCATATCCTGATGTCAGCTTATTGAAGGCAGGTGCACTCTTTAATATATATGGGCACAGGGACCCCCTTCCAGACTATAAAATAATACTGGGCATGTCCTCATGTGTAATATCTCTAATTTTTTCTATTCATAAACCTAAAAATATGAGCTGTTTTTTTGCCTATACCCATTACAAATGAGTGTGAAGAGGCAGGGACCATATTTCAACATTACACAAAGATGGTGTTAAAATTATTCCATTAACATTTTTTGTTTATCATATTGTCTTTATATGACAGGAATGTGAAAAGGAAATGATGCTGTGATGCTGCACTTTTATTTCTAACAAAATAATCATGATAGAAAATACTCCATGGCAAAGCAACTTCAGCTAGCCCAACTGCCACTCTTTTACTTAATCTGGAAAGAGGTGACCCAGCATGCTGTCAAACAAAAATCCTTCACTTTTTATTTAGCATTCTTATAGAATTAATAACACACAATGGGGAGTAAAGAAGAAAAATTATTCTGTCTGTAATGAAACAAACATGGTCCACATGATGCCATTTTCAGAGATCTATTGATTGGTGTAGTTTTTAATTTGATAAATCTTCATGCAAAATGAGATGACCTGTGAATGGTAGAAAAACACATTTCTTCCTTTTTAAAAGTCAAAAAAAATATAACAGATATTAAATGGTTTCTATAATTTAATTCCCATTTTCTTGTGTTCATTCAAACATTTCTAAAGGCCAAATCTATGCAGGCAGCAATCCCGTTTAGCTGACATTGTGGCTGTGCCCTGTGCCAGTCCAACTCCTGGTTATCTGGACCTGCTGGAGCACGGAGCTTTTTGTCTCTGAGGCACTCACTCATGTTCTTCTCTCTGTGAAAAAACAATATTCAAGGATAATGGAAAGAAGCTCCATGTAGGGCTCATCTCAGCATGAGATCAGGTTGCACCTGTAAATAAGTGCCTCAAGGTCAGATATGTCTGAAGATATTCAGTAACATATTTTTCACTGATTCTCAGAGCATCTGAATACTTTTGTGAGCCTGTAAGGACCTCATCACCAGCAACTGAAAAAGGCCAGGGGCACATCCTTGGGCACCACAAGTTTTCCAATCTACTAGTAAGGTCTCCAATATGGATCCAGCCTGTGCCACCTAGCTGTCCCCAAAAAATACCCTGCATTTGGGAGTGAATGCAAGTCAGGAGCCATACCTAGGAGGAAGCAGGAAAGCAGCTTTCATGGCATGGAGGAGAAGAAGAAAGCAGAGCAACATCTGTGTGTATCCTTTTGTGACAGGTATTCTCCGGCCAAGAGGGCAGCCTGAGGAATTCAGCAGGGTATGTTCAAAAGTGGATTCAGTACACAGTATTTGTGGGGGGGTTGATTCTTTTTTTTTTTTTTAACTGAGGGTATGTTTGAGAGCTAGTGGATATGACTGACCAATAAATCCTACAGTGGAATAAATCTCAGAGGAGGTGGGCAAGGGCAATGCGCCCATGAAGCTCAGAGAACACAAAGCAGTTGACTTTATCTCAACACAAAGGGAACCAGAGGGGATCTTTATCTTCAACAAGTAGCTATCAGCAGCTGAGTGGATCAAACAGTGGTGTAAACATCTCCCTGAGTTATCCAGACCATTATGAGGGGAGTCAGCCCAATGCAGAGTATAAAAACTAAACTAACAAAAGAATTTTGAAAACAGTGGGCTTGAAGCGGCTTCAACACACTCATCCCTTCCTAAGAAACTGGGGAAGTCCAGAGTCATGACAATGAGTCATAGAGTCACATAATCATAGAATATCTCAAGTTGGAAGGGATTCATAAAAATCATTGACCCCAATTCCCTGCTCCTCACAGAACTACCACAATATCATATGATTAAGAGTACATCCAGACGCTCCTTAAACTCTTCCAGGGGCTGTCCACCATCTCAATGGAGAACTTTTATTCTTATGTTCAACTTTCCCCAAGACAGCTAGTACAGTGAGCCTATTATAGAGACCAGTGATGGGAATCACACTGGTAATTGTGACTGAGCTTTGTATTGCAATTGCTATCACTTGCTAAGTGTGACTTACGTAAGTATTGGGTTTTCAGAACATTTTGTATCATTCTACTAAAAGAGAAGTCCTGTGTAATATATAAATAACTAAATTGCTATTAAGGATAATTCCCTCCATGTGTGGAATATCTAAAAGAAGCTGATCAGAGCTGATCAGGACTCTACCAGGAAGATCACACCTTTTCTTTCAGCGAAGAATGCAGCACCATGGAGGACCCTCTGAATTTCAGGTCTACCTGTATCAGCTGCCAAGATGCAGGCTTTCCTTAATCCTTAAGTCATACTAAAAAGGTACCAGGACTTCTAAGTCCCCTATGCACAAATACAAGTCATACCTACAATCTTTGATTCAATCATCTCTCAATTCCAGTCAGTTTGCCTATGATGATCCCAATGCCATGATGTCTCCTGGTTCGGATGGTAAATACATTTTACTCATTTAGAAGGTTTATTTTCCCCTTCTCAAATCCAAATCTACAGGACAGTATATTTCTCTTAACTCATGAGTAACCAGGACAACCCATTACAAAGTCCTGTACTTTTTGAAAAACACAGAACTATACACAGCAGACCTGCCTTGAATCCCTGCAAGGATCAGCAGGCCCCTGATCTGGGCTAAAATTCACAAAACAGTATCAAAGAATCACAGAATCAAGGTTGGAAGAGATCTTCAAGATTATCTAGTCCAGTGGTTAACCCAGCACCACCATAGTCATCCCTGAAACTTATCTCCAGGTGCCACATACAGACACTTCCAGAGATGGTAAATTCACCACCTCCCTGAGCAACTCAATCCAAAGCCTAACCACTCTTTCAGTGATCTTTCAGTGACAATATGTTTTTAGTATTTTCTAATCCAAGCCTTCCCTGGGGCAGCATAAGGTCATTTCCTCTTGCCTTTTCACTTGAGACATGTCAGAAGAGACCAACTCCCACCTCACTGAAGCCTCCTTTCATGCATTTGTAGACTGCAATGAGATCCCCCTTGAACTTTCTCTTCTCCAGGCTGAACACCCCCAGCTCCCTCAGCTGCTCCTCACAGCACTTGTGCTCCAGAGCCTTCCCCAGCTCCGTTGCCCTTCCCTGGACACGCTCCAGCCCCTCAATGTCTCTCTTGCACTGAGGGGCCCAGAACTGAGCACAGCATTGGAGCTGTGGCCTCAGCAGTGCTGGGTACAGGGGGACGGTCACTGCCCTGCTCCTGCTGGCCACACCTGGCTGATCCAGGCCAGGATGCCATCGGCCTTCTTGGAAACTTGGGCAACTGCTGGCTCAGAACAACCTACTTATTGAGCAAGAAAATAGAAAGAAGTGCTAGTGCACCATGGTAAAACCTGAGGAGTGCAGCCATGAGGCACCAGCTCGCTTCCCTTCCACGACACTTCTGCTCTTACAACCGTACAGCAGGCTGTACAGCTCATGTGAACTCCTCTGATAAACCCTTGATGATATCAACTGTCAAACAAGCTTCTTAAAAGAACTATGCAGTTCAGCATTTGTTCTTCCTTTTTGAGCTGCAGCTTTCCTGCTTGTGTATCTGATGTATGCAGGGAACACCACTAGATTCCATCTCCTGCTTCATTACTATCACATCACAAGAGTCTTAAGGGAATGTTCTACTCTAAATCTGTTATACCCATCTTAATTTTTTGCCTTCTTTTCCTTTTCCTTCATTTCCTTTTTTCCCTGGTAACAGAATAGGTAATGTGTAAACAATTTGTTAGCTGCTCCCATGCTAAAAGTGGTACTGTTCTTCCTGATTTATAAGTGTAACAAAAGAAATTGCAAAGACACAGAAATTAGAAATGCTTTTTTTTTAACTAGCTATCTGAGGCTGACCAAACCAAGAATGGAAAACTTCTTGCTGTGTACATGTATAACTCATGAGACAGAAGAAGTTGCATCCTTGATGTCTCACCACTGATGCAAAAGACATCAAAATATTTTCTAGACAAGGCTCTGTGCTCCTTAGGCATGTTAGAAACCTGAGCTCTAAAATCATGTGAATTCTTTTTTTTTTTAATTTTGTACTATGCAAGAAAATGCATTGAAGTACAATTCTACTCCAAGAAATTACTGTAGAATCAGCATCTTTTTCACACTTTTTATCATTCCCATCCACAAATTCAGAGATCTCTCCTTCCAATAGTTATAATGGGAGATTTTTTTCTATGCCTTACTCCTTTTATCACTGAAGTGGTCATACTGGTAAGATAGTTATATATCATTAAGAGCATTACAAAGCCAAGCACAAGCTCCCACAGAGTAGGAAGATAAAAGTACAAAATTGAGACAATGGGTGACATAACCTAGGTATCTGAAAGGAGAGTTTTGCCTGAAAAACATTTGTCCTGGAGCTGAGGAGGGTCAAGACAACAGGACTAGTTTAGCTTTCACTCCCCTTTTTGAGTTTACAGCTCTGAGTATCAGAGAGATCAGAGAGAGCTTGTCTCTTTCCAGACTAGGTAGGTTTTTAATTAGAAATATGTGAGTTACAGTAATAAAAAATGCCAAGAAGTCCCTCTAATAATTTTTTCTGATCAAAGCTGAACACTCAAAAATTCATCCTGAGACTCTCTTTGTCATCAAAACTCTCTCTGCTTCCAGAGGTGATCCCATTTCTGAGCCCAGCAGAAGCTTCAGGCAACAATATCATGGGCAGCTGACCTGGTGCAACATCTCATTTCCACTAAAAAAAAAGGCATTTCACTCTTCCTCTCTGGTCAAACTCCTCCCCCTTCCCTTGTTTAGTTGACTTACTTTCCACCAGGATGCTTGGTTCACAGAAGGGCCTGATGAAGCAGCATGAAGTAAACAGCTAGAAGAAAACCAGAAGTGATAGAGGAGGGTGGAGGAAGGAGGAACCTTACATTTTCAGCAACAATAAGCTGAAATAACATTCACTACCTCTCAGGGAACCACAGCCTAAATTAGATGTGAAGAACTGGGCAGTGCCTATCTTTTTCCATTGTCTCTGAGCAGATCCTCCAGCACTGACTTGGCTCAGACCTCCAGCTTTTAGACAGCCACCCTCAGGTGAGATCTGTCCCCTTTAGCAATACTTGATCTGCCAAGGCAGGGTGGACTTGCTTTGATTTTTATCACATTTCAGCCAGGGACATCTTTGGGTCCTTTTCAATCTGTACTCAGTAGTACTGCAGTGATGAAGAAAAGAGAGAAATATAAGCAAACATTTACAGAGAAACTTGAGACTTTAGCCTAATTTTGGAGCATTCTGAGAGCAATGCAGGCATCCCCAGGAAGATACATAGAGTTCTGTGAAGACACTTGAAGTTGAATCTATTTTCATTTATATTTTTACAGAAAACTCATTTCCATACATTCTGCTGAGTTGAACAAGATCAGAGGAACAAGTCCATTGTTTCAAAGGTGGAGAAGGCTAGTGTCAGGAATGAAGGTGTGCACAGTGTGTGGTAGGGTCAGATGTTCGACAGTATTTATGCGCTGAAAGAAGGTCAGCCAATCTGCAAGAGATGAAAAATTGTCCTTCTGACTTGCTCCCTTCAAAACCCTTGGTCTTTGTTCACTGATCTGATTCCAGTGAGATTTCTATGAAAGTACAGGTGGAAAATAAAGCAATGAAAAACAGCACCTTTGTAATTCCACATTTGCATTACAGACTTGGATTTTGAAAGGGGCAGGAAAAAAACAAGAACTGCATGTCAAACCTGCATCTTTTGAGGCTGTCTCAGCATAACTGCCTCTAACAGGCTGAGCATCTTGGGACTCATAAAAAGATGTTCAAGGCATTTTTTATACTAACATTTCAGTAGATCAACTAAAAGACCAGCATGTCATGCATGGAATGAAAAATACCAAGAGTTCAAATTTGAAAGCAATGAGTTCAAGTGAGCAGAAGCAGAAAAGAATAGGTGCAGGAAACAGAATCTTGGAAAAATCAGTCTTTTCTTCTTTATTATCTTAGTTAGACTGACATTTTGAGGGGCTTGCCAGATACTACAGGGTTAGTGGATTGTCCTGGAAAGCGTTGTGTGATATTTTTTGTGACTTTTATACAAAAGATATTTGCTGACCACTGACTGAAAAATCTCCTGTACTGGAAGATACTCCCAGGGTTCCACAATTCAAGTTGCATATGCAAAAATATTTGTGATAACCTGAATCAAAATGGACCATTCTTTATTGAGACTATTTCATTTGTTGCTAATAAACCATTGATACCGATGAACCCTGCAAATATCTTTACCTTTTTAGCACAAGATTTTAAAGGAACTGTTCACAACATGCCTTGGTAAGAGAAATTTTTCTTGGGTTTTCTCCAACTATTCTTGCTAACGTGCTAAGTTCTTCCATCCATTACCTTAGGAATAGGCAACACACTTTAATCTAGAAGGTGGTTTCCTGTCCCTTCATTATCTGGTTCTTTAGCAAATCTTTCTGTGTTAAACTTCATTTTTATTACTAACTGAATACATTAGGACTTAAAAATTTTGTACAGCCAAAGTAGGTGTGGTACTATTTATAAATCAAGGGTAAGTTATGCAGTTTTCATAAGGTGGTTTATATTGCATATTTGAAATCTGGAGGTGTTTCAGGAATGTATCATAAAACCACCTTCCATAAACTGTCTCTCAGGAAACAGTAATGATAACAGAGGCAGACAGATCTCACTTTAAACAAGTTACCTTGTACCCTTGATATACTAAATTTCTGGAATTTTTTTTACCAGATTGAAAATCTTTCCAACTTTTTGAAGTCTTATCAGCTAAGTTTTCAGAAGATTCACTTTACTGCTAAGATTTCCAAACACTCAGTAATGTTGAGGCTATATAGCTGTATAAATCTTGCCTCATAAATTTCACAGATTTATGAAAATCCTAATTGTGTACCATGCATAAAAGTAAAATCAATTCTGTATATAAAATAATAAATGTACACATACTAATTAAGCTTCCAAATCCCAAAATGGTGAACTTATAGATGCCAGAAAAAGATTTGACATCTGTGCAGTTTACTAAATGTGAACTCTAACTTTTCTGGATTTTACCTCACTTATTATTTTCACAGAAAAAATGTGTGCAAAGCTTCATGTCTGACAATGTGGGTGTCAGAAGCCTGAAAAGGGTGAAACAAATTGGAAAAGTAGAATGAAAATATATAAAAACCTGTAAAATTACTATGTTCCCTGACTGTAGGCAAGAGCTATATTTAGATCTGGTGACCATAATGGGATATTGGTTAGAAGATGAAGGACAAATTTCAATACATGTTCATTACTTTAAAGAAATTACACCTTAGAGTAAGTCTTTTATATTGAAAAATTACAGTAGTTAAAAAAAAAAAAAGGAATGTCTTTAGTGCAGAAAGTAGTTTACCTAGCCTATATCCTTCTGTGTTCATTTTGCTGCTGTTGGATATAACTGTGTAAATAAGGAATGCCTTTCAGAGCCAAGGTTCTCCTTTTTTCTATCCTTCAGAGGAGTCAGTTCACAACATCATGACCGGTTCTTGTGTGAAGAAGCCCTGGGAGAGTTCTATTTTATTTAACTATACTGAAATATTTTTCTTGCATGTTAAATACCCAAGGTCTAATAAAACCTATTTACCATCTGACATTTATCTCACTTGGGGTTTTTTTTGGTGGGAAGCCTTGACAGCCCAGAGGAATAGCTAGGATACCACAGATAAAACACAGATATTGATTGTTCACAAAGGAGCATTTCTACCAACTGTTTCCTAAGTATTTGAGTTTTATGCATGGTAATTGAAACACAGCAAACACATAAAGTATGAACTCATTTTATTCCTTTACTGGATTCCTTCATTTTACACTGACATCACAATCATTCTGACTACACCAATATCTACTGAAAACCATGTGCATTTGCAATACTAAAAACAAACTTCCATAAATCAGAAAATCTAAAGCAATAAAAATAAACTTTTCCAGATTCCTTTATAATGAACAGGAACTACTGCTTTGAGGAAATCTTTGTGTAAGTGTTCAGAGAAATTATATTATGGACCTTGGAATATAATATATATATCAGTACAGCTTGAAGGTATCATGTTTTGAAAGACACCATGACATTGATGCTTAAAAAACACTAGTAATGAGATAGAAACATTGAACACAAAATAAAGCTTTACTGGGACTGAATTTGATTCAACAGGTTCAGTTTTCATCATGATGCACTTAATGTGAAGCCAGAATAGTAAAATGTCTGAAAGGAGGTTGTTTATCCCCACACCTCCTCTCCCCACTGTCGGCCCTGTATCCCCCAGTCGGGCTTGGAGGGTTGGTTTAGTGAACTGATATGGAGTCTGACAGGAGACAGAGACAGCACAAGGTGAAAGTCAAGAATGGATGGTGAAGAGCAAGGTGGATGTGAGAAATTGAACTCTTCCTTCTGAGTAGGGTGGCCATAAGGAAAATAAGACACAAAAAAAAGGTGTTGGGGTAGAGCAGGGACCAGAACTCATGTCATCTGAAAGCTAGTCCTGTTTTCTGTCTGCCAGATCAGAGAGAGGTTTAGATTGGAGAGGAAGAACAACTTCTTCACTGAAAGTATTTTCAAGCACTGAAACAGGCTGCCCAAGGAAGTTGTGGAGTCATTATCACTGCAGATGTTTAAAGGCACTAAGATGTGGCACTTAGGGGAAGAGCTTAGCAGTGGACTTGGCAGTTCTGGGTTTATGGGTGGACACGCAGGGACCAGGGTGTGACATAAGGCAGGTCTCCTATTATTGCAAAGAGAAAGCATAGCAGAAGCGTGTTGTGAAGCTGAAGTCAGTGCGACGTGGGCTTTCAGGTGCAGACCAAAGAACAAACATTCCCATCACATGGAGGACTCCTCTCAAGTGAACAGTGGAAAGATTTCACCGGAGTCGTTCCACCAGCCACAGCTGATCATTTCATAGGCCTATAGAAAAAGCTTTTCATAGAAATTAGCTCGGAGAGCAGCAATCATGAGGTAATTCTGGTTTTCATACAAAGGGAGCTTGAAAGCAGGTCAACAGCTCGAGTGTGATGGAGTAGGCGGGAAGAATGACAAACTCCACAACTCATGAGCCTATAAAGCTTTTAATAAATGTGCCAGCTGCTTTCAGGTTGTGTCTAAAGGATGCCCTCAGGGAAAGCTGGTGTGTGGATAGATAGCAGCACAGGCATAAGGCTGGCAGACTGACTTGAGATAGGTCCCAAGCCACAGACGGAGAGAAGGAATATAAAAAAGGAAAAAGAGCCTGAGACATGATAAGGCCACTGCTTGGAGGAGGTGTCTCTGAGCAGGCAATGGCTGGGAAGGGATGATCAGCCCAACAAGAGCAAAGGGTTATATGGGCAGATGTGGCTGTTCAGGTATATTGTTAATAAGGAAGGAGGAGGAATGTTGGTGTTGGTCCTAAAGGACTAGTGAGGTCTTGAGCATACAACCCACCAGCCTTCACGTTTGGGTGGAACTGGAGGATGGATGGGACCCCAGTGACAGAGGTGACAAATGGCAGAAATGCTAAATGCCAACCAGGGTGTCTACCCCCGTGAGGGGGCACTTTGTCTGCTGGTGGAGACCATGAGCCATCACAAGGATTTTGAGGAACTGAGTTCCTCAAAACTAACTACACCAAAGGATGTGTGTGTGGTCATCACAGACACTTGGATTATTTGTAAATAAAGCAGCAAAGGGGAGGGCTCTCCAGAAATCATATCTCAGCAAGAAAAATACGTTAGAAGGATACTGGGAGCAAGAGGAAAAGGAGGTACAGAAACACAAAAGTTCTCAGAGAAACAGGAGATTGTCAATGTACAAGTTGAGTTTGAGCTTGCAAAGAGAATGAAAGTGAATGGTCAAAAAATTTGTTTCTATAGCAAAGAAGAGAGAATTAAGTAGTTGGCTATGTATTGACTGGAGAGATGCTAAATCTCTAAATAACCTATATATCTCCAAGATCTATGTGATTATTGTGTCTTCATTTCAGAGCAGATCTGCTTCATGATGAAACATGGACATGCATGTGGTCCTCAAACTGCTGACCTCTACAAAGGACAAGGATTTGAGCACTGAAAACACCCTTTGTTATTCCCTTAGGAGCAGGCACATTAGAATCACAGAATCACAAGGCTGGAAGAGACCTTCAAGATCATCAAGTTCAACACAGCCCTAACACTTCAAGTAAACCATGGCACTGAGTGCCACATCCAGTCTTTTTTGAAACACATCCAGGAATGGTGATACCACCACCTCCTGTGGCAAACCATTCTAATATTTTATCACCCTTTCTGTAAAAACCTTTTTCCTAATATCCAACCTATATTTCCCTTGGTCCAGCTTAAGAATGTGTTAATGAACCTAAAAATCTGTCTTCTATTATTATTTTCATTTTGCTGAGAAAACTGGAACATAAGAATGAACATACAGCATAGGATTTTGGTAAATCCATGCTAACAAAAAGTCCAAGAGAATGGAAAGCCTAGTTCTTAATGTGAAGAGAAAAGGAATCTACACCTTTGGAACCTGATTGAATTCAAAACCATATACAACTTGAAAACAAAATGCATTATATGAATAATTAATGAATAAAAGATATGGAGATAAATAGAAGATGGGATAAAAGGTTACCTAAATTAGCATACCAGACTCAAAACAACTCTTGTTCTGAGAGATTAAATTTTTAAAAAATTATGTGCAAGATACAATCTTTCTTTGGAAAAATAATCTTTACAAAGATTATAAGTGGGGATTAATACAAGAATTGTAAGGTGCACCAGGAACCAACTAAAGACAACAAGCAAGTGGGGAAGTACCTTGCCACAAAAATGTTGGCTTGCTAAAGACATTTTCTGATAACAGAAATTTGGAAAGCATTCTTATAAGGGAGGAGAATCCAAGCAAACAGGAAGAACTAGATGACCTTAAGGAGTGAAGCAATTGAAATGGGATAATATTTAATGGTATCAAATGGCATGCTCTGTACCTAAGGATTTATAAGACAGATTTATGCAATAAACTAGGAGCACATCCATTCAAAAGGTGAGGAGCACACCCTGAATGTGCTAACTACCCACAGGATCTGTTGCCAGCATAATGCAACTGTGACCAAGGTAAGTGCAAGCCTGAAACCTACCAAGGGCCATTTCTAATACAGTTAGGAAAGTATTGGTGCTATTGCTAAAATCCTGGGAGATCATGATTGGGCCATTGGGTACTGTCACAAGGAAAGTTTCCTCCACCCTAGATTAGGCATCTAAAAATTAAGCATTTTAGTATGAGCAAGTCATCCAAGACTCTTCTATATATGCTGAAAATAAATCTAGAAAGCCATAAATTTCAGCCTATAGTCATGTCCAACACAAACGTAAAGCTCTGGCTTCTGGAAGTTTTTCTCATCTCTTCTTCATCTTTGAGTATAAGGGTGTGAACACCTCAGATGTGTGAAAAATGAGTGAGGTACATCCAGGTCAGGAACAAAAGCTAATGAACACAGTCTGGCCCTTTTTGCCAGGAACAAAATATACAAATTGACTTGATTAAGTCTGAAAATAAAAAGATGTATTATCGTAGCCATGAGTGTTTACAGATGTGGTGAAAAAGTTCTAAGAGGGCTTTAAGATGAAGACCAGTGCCAAAGGAAAGAAAGAAATTACATTGAACGACTTTATTCAGTCCTGTGGAGCTACATTTAAACCTTGCTAGATATTCACTCACTGTTTAACCACATCTATGCTTCACCAGCTCTTTAGAGATAGTCATTCCATATTATAGACAACTTCATGACTTCATGGTACTTGCAGTATATTTATAGCATGCACCTTCCCAAAGTAAAACACTGTGTGTACAAAATTGTCCTAGACTGGCCTGTTCGTGTTTGTCAGTGGCTGGCAAACCACAGAGTTTGTCAGTTTGCTAAAGTTGTCTTTGTTTTGCCATTATCTTTCTTTGTCTCTCCTCTAGACACAACTTGGCTAAGATTCTGTCTGAATTTAAGTATCAGTTCTAAATTGTTGTGAAAAATACTGCTTAACACACTCTAAACAGACATATTGTAGATGACAATAAACATAAATCTTTGAAAATACCCTGCAGAGTAAATGACAGAACTTCAAATAAAACTGTCCTGCTTGATATAAGGTTATGCCATTATTATGAATTGTGCATCAGCACGTATGTTTCTCAAATACTCTATGTTTCTGCACATATGTTTCTCAAATACTCCATGTTTCTGCATTATTTTGCAACCCTGTGACCTAGTCTAGCATTAAATCATATGAAGTTCAGCCTCTGAGTTTTATCCTGGCCTGTAGAACACAGGTACCATTACTGTTTCATAAACAGGAATAAGACATTTACACTTCCATGCTATATATCTGCATAGCCACTTACATTTTGTCTCTTTCTTAAACATGACATCTAATATGTGACATCAAGGATAATCAGATTCATGTATCCTTTCAACACCTCATGATTTTCAGAAAGATTTAAAGGGGGAATTAGAAGATTTGTTTACAACCACACCCTTCCCAAGTTCTAACCACAGAATCATTCTTTGGCCAAAGGAGTGGGACAGAATCCCTTATTTCCTGTACATTTTTCTTGCTAATGCAAGCTGAGATATAAAACCAAGGACAAAGCCGACAAAGCCTTCTTTCTGGGTATATAGCAGAGCCCTTTTGAAGACCCCAGTGGGATGGAAAATCCCAGAAAACAATGTATTTGCAGAGGTAGCTTCACTATTCTACCTGAAGGTGCTCATGTGCCATCATGGCTCCCTGGAATGGCTGACCCATAAAAAGTTGCCAACCAGTTACAACTGGTGGACAGATTGCTTCAACAGTAAAAAACTGCAAGGAATTTATTCTGGATTTTTTTTTTTTTTTAGAAAATCAAGCATATGTGATTGCAGTGTCAGTCCCCCCTGATAACCCTTGAAGCCGCTGACAAACCTCAGCCAAACCTGGAAGAGTTTCAAAAACAAATTAAGTTCCTGTAAGTCTGTGGGGGAGTGGTGGTGAGATAGAGGAGGGAGATCCCCAAGTTTGTCCCTCTGGAAGGAGAAGGGCAAAACAGCACTGCAGGGAAGCAGAAGAATTTGGTACTATTTGGTGGGGAGCAGCAACCTCTAGATGGGTATTCTGGCTTTCAAATTCCAGCGCCATCTTTTGGAAGCAAAATTCAGGCTTGAGTTGAAAAGACGCACAAAACCAGTCAGCCACCAGCAGGGTCTGCTTAGCTGGAAATCCCTGGGGAAAGCTGCACCCCAAGCACAGCAAGCACCAGCACCTCCAGTGCAAACCATTCCTCCTCCTTGTCAGCAGTGGAGGAAAAGCAGGCAGTGGCCTCCCTGTATTAGCATTGTCCTTTGGTACAGCCACCCAAGTGGATCACAGCAGGGTAAACACCCACCAGATAATATAAATATTGCTTTCCTTTTCTTTGAAAGAAACAAAATTCGTATCCTGATGATGTGTCCCCTTAAGGGATAACTTTCACTACACTATGAAGATTGTAGTTTCTTCCAAAACTGACTTCAAATGCTACAACATGCACCTGTGGCATCATTTCAATAATGGCAGTCATGGAAAACTTCTCTAACAAAAAATTGAGGTCTAAATTCCAGAATATATAAACAAATAAGTAAATAAAGAAGGCAAATTTTCTGTACTTTGGGTTTTAATGAACTATCTCTCATCTTCCCGTTTTTGTGAAAGCCTGTGAGGCAGCTGAAATAGAAAAGTTTAGCATCAGTTTTCAGAGAATGGGGTACAAGGTTTTTGCTCAAGGCAACCCTGTTTTACACTATCACCTGTGAATGAGCAGATTCCGAGGAATGTCTGAAAGAAGGACCTTTAATTCCTTCTCCAGTTTAACATGAACAGCTCTTAGATGTTTATGGATGTGCCTAAATTAAGCACAGCTCTCCAGAACTGCAAAAAAAGGGAACAGTTCTGTGTCAGCAGGATTCCCATATGATCACAATCTCCATGGAAGGAGGGGAAAAGTTTTATTATTTTGTGCAAATATCTTTCTGTGGAAACTAAATATAAATGGTTTAGCAGACTGAAATTGCTGTGAAGGCTTCCAGTTCAGAGCAAACTCCTGAAATTTATTACAAATACCAAAGGCCAAAGGGGAATGAACTGTACTTCAGAGGTGGAATGAAAGAATCTCCCCAAAAAGAGCCACAATCAATGTGTCATCTAGGCAAATTAATATCCCCACTCCCAGACAGATATTTTTTTGAAAAGGAGGGAGAAGGGGTGCTATTTTGAGTTATAGGGATACTTCAGAATTCAGGGTTTAATTGCACTTTAGCCATAGAAGCTTGTTTTAGATATTGCTTCTTTCAAATATTTCAGACCTTCCTTCCTTGAAAGCTCACATCTTCATAATGCCATCTAGTAATGCTTCATAAAGTACGTGAGAACCAGCTGGGGTAGAAGTCCAGACTGCAAACACAGAGATTAAGATCATTAACACACACCAAAAAAAACTTAAAAAAAATAAAATAACAAGCCTGTTCCACTCCCAAATAAAACAACACTGATCCTTCTTTCTTACTTCCTGATTTGCTAATCAGCAATAACTGGGGGTAAACAACCAACGGTGTTTATGCCTGCACATTGGATGCTGCCCTCTGGGCAAAGGCCTGGCACCTTCCCTCAGGTGCCACTTCCCTGGACCCATGTCAGACACTTGAAGAAAACAAGGAAAGCCTCGGGGAGAGGCAGCACAGGGCAAGGCCAGGGCTGGTGCTGGCATGCTGGCTCTGCACCTGCCTCACAGCCCGGCACCTCTCCCGCTCCCTGCCCTTTGCACACCCAGGCGTGACAGGCTGGGTGCTTTTCTGAGCAGCTTGTATGGTTAGCTGTGGAGGGAGGGGGGTTTTCCTGCCCTGTGTTGTTTGCACAGCACCTAGGAGGCTGGGTCTGTATTTCTGCAGGGCTGCTGGAATAAAAACTTGAAAATAGCAAGTAGCAATGGAGCTGATGACAATCATCCAGCACATTTACCCTCCAGGTCTGGCAGTGTTGAAAGTTCAGTGTGTTACCAAGGAGTTCCTCGAGTGTCACAGGTCCTTGCTCTGATAAATTAGTGTCTAATCCTAAGAGTGGCTCATTGGTTTTCAGGTTTAGGCCCTTAATCTCCTTCCCTAGCTCAGGAATCTTCTCACCCTGCATCCAGAGAGATCATCAGTCATTCCTTTGCCTAGAGTTACCAAACAACATCCAATTTTTTAGTAAAGATGTCAAAGTGTCTGTCTAAACATCTTCTGGTTTTGGCCTGAAACTGATATGGGTTGAAAGTCTTCAGCTCTTCCCTAAATCTTGACAGCTGGCTAACAACAAATAAAAAACAGCCCAGTGATTTACTATGTGGATCCCACATTGTTGTGCTCTGTGTTTCTTTAAGAAAGGTGCAAGTATATGTGTAAGAGTCTTGAAATACAGTGGTTGCCATGGCAATTATCTGTGTTTAGAGAGTGGAGGGGAGTAAAGTTCCATGTAAGTGGTCAGAGTAGAGTGCAAGTTAAACATGCCTCTTTGCAGGTCTAAATTATGTACTTTTCTCTCCCCACCCCATCCCCCCTCCAAATATTTGTGAAAATATGCATAGATTGTCTGATGAGCTCCAAACTATTCTTGCAACAATGCCAGACTTTTTTCTCTCCCTCAATATTCCCACTTGCCTGTAAATCCTGTGAGAATAAAGCATAAGGCTGCAGAATTGCCCATCCACACTCCCATCGAGGAGTTTCCTTATCTGGTTCATTTCTCCTTAATGGGACTGAGTCCATTACTCTTACAAAACTAACAGATCAAAAATATAGGTACACCTAAATGGCTGTAAATTCAATTGGAAGGGAATATTATATAAGTATAAATCATCAGGACAAATACCCCTTAGCATTTGTACTGTGCTTTACATTTTCTAATTACTCCATGGATTTGTTGCTTTAGAACAAATATGCATTGTGCCTGGAGCTGGAACATCTATTCTCCATAAATCTTTCTCCTCATGTTCTCTCTCATTTTCATTTATCAACCTAGATTTTTCCCCATTTCCTCACATACATGATAAGGATATGATTCCCAGCCTCCACATGCATGCACACAGCTTGTGTAGTTATTTGCCAGGTGTTCCATGCTCAAGGTTGGCTCTAAGGCCCTTTGCAGGGCTCTTTGGCTTTCACATAGGAATATTCTGTTTGAATATTCTGAATATTCTATAATGTTTCAGGACAGTGATCACAACAGAAACTGTACAGGTGATAGTTGCCTGCTGCTCTGATTTCACAGGGATAGTGTTCACCTCAGACTCCATGAAATGAATGGCGACTTCCAAAGTATTCACAGGTGAGACTCCATTCTGGCCACCTCCTGAATGCCACTTCTCCCAGAAATGTCTGTGACAGTAACAAAACCAGAATACGTACCTTGCAATAGGCCTGTAAGGAGCAATGGTTACACTGGGAAAGAGCCACTGCTTATTGCTGATTTAGAATTCACATACAGCACTGATGTGCTCCGCTTGAATATAGAGTGAGTTCTGCAAAGGAATTGACACCATGACAGTTTGACACAGCTGCTCTTTAAAGCGTGTTGCTCAGGGCTTCTTTAAATATTAATGGGTAGATTGCAAGATGGAAATACATTATTAGGTACTTTTGAAACACTGGATCCTGAGGCTCTGCTGGTTTCCAAGCAGCTGTTAGTAAAGGAGTCATGGGTTCCAGCAGCTGTGAGCTGAGGAAAGGAAACTCTATTTACTTTTAGATCCAGAAGGGCCATGTTGGCTAACACTGAAGGCACCTCATCCTTCACTTTCCATCCTTTACCAGTGTTTTGAAAGTTGTAATAATCTTCCTCTGCAAATGAATGGTGGGTAATTTTATGTTTTTTAAGAGGTGTCAGGACTAAGCTTTACAAAAGAATCAGAAATTATTTGGTCCTTGTCTCACTGTGTTTAACCAAGTTTTACATGAGGCAGTTAGTGACATTGATAAACAATTCAGTTGATGAAGGAAGAAAAACCAAAGATTACCAAAATATGATCACAGTTGAAGATGTGTGACCAGCATGATGCCTCCACAGCGAGCGGTTTTATAACCCCCTCTGGTAGGCAACATGGGAAGGGAGGCATTTTTGGGAGGGATCTAGGCAAGGCAAGGGTGGTGAGCAGCTGGAGAATAGATGTGGGAAAGGTCTTTCATGATTATGGGTGTACTACTATTAGAGAAGCAAGTATGCTGTACTGGTAAATGGTGTCCTTTGCCATCATGTTGTATTTCTAGAGCCTGAAGAATGGCAGATCACAAGCATCACGCCAACCACTCATTCACAAAGAAAGCACTGCCAGTACGAACTTCTCTCTGAGCTGAACTGATCACCAATACACCTTACCAATTAAAAGGCTCTCCCAAAACTGCCACCTCACAGAAATCCCATTTTACAACTAGGCAATGCACTCTCTTCCCTACTGTCTGATTTACTGCCCATGTATTGCTCTTCAGATTACTCTCTTTATATATCTAGCTGATTCAGTGACATGGGAGCATGATGCAGACTGACTGGACAGTGTGATGAAGCTGGGTGGCATTGCTTAGATTATCTCAGAGTGTGTTGGCTCTCCTCAGGGTCGATAAAGACCCTGCCCCATAGGTCCTGCTGCCTAATGGTTCTATAATTACAGTAACCTTTGGGAAGGCTTAGCAATAAATAACATTTTCCATGAGGCTAGTACTGTTTCAAAACACAATGACTTGCATATGCAGGGTATGACTGCTTTCTCCATCAGCGGAAGCCACATCATCTCCTCCACCTTGTCCCTATAGCAGGAGGCACCATAAGCTAACCATAAGTCTGTGGTTTAACCCCCTTTCTGAGGACACAGGTTAAATCTGTATTGTTCTGCTCATGTGGGTGCACAGGGTCTGAAAATACTCAAAGACAAAAGTGCAAGAGCATAAGATGAGTAGAAAAAGGCGGTGGCAGATAAAAAATTGGAAAACTGTCCTGCTTACCAGGCAGTCTGGCCAGTGCCTGGGGGTACCTCAGGCTTATCAGGTAGGTTTGAATGAGCCAGATTGGAAATGCAGAAGGTATCTGGGAGAGGGGAAAGCCATCTCCTGTCAAAAGTATTCTGCACATTGATGCAATTCAGCGAAAACATGCTTGGCTAACTGTCCTCTTTGACTCAGGAAAGAAGGGTTATGAAACTCCCAGTGACCATGTTAGCACCAGGACATGTGTGGTCGGGCCTCCTCCACCATGTGCCACCCAGGAAGCCCTGCCACACTTGCCAGGACTGTGGGTCAATTTTAACTTTAGTTTACCTTAGCACTGTAACAGTATACCCAGGCCAGGGATCAGCCCCCCTGTGGGTTCTATGCTGGCATTTAAAGCCCTCCTGGATAGACCCAGCAGGGTCCTTGCTCATGGGGAGCATTAGGAAGCATGATATACAGGCATTTCAGCTCTCCCTACCACATCAGACAAGAAACTATGCACAGCCCAAGTTTTGGGCCATTTGGCTGCTCTTTCATAGACCTCAGTGTGGTTTTAGCTTTATGGAAAGTATTAGCTATTACAAAATAACCTGTAGATAAGATCATGACATAAGGAATCTCATATTATTTCAGTAACTATCAGTTTTGTGAAGTCATGAGCATTTTGGCCCAATCTTGAAAAATACCTACAATGTGTTCTGCAAACATTTGCAGCCTTGCACAATAGCTTCTCCTTTTTTTTTCCAGGACTCTTTGTATGCTTCCAAAGTGGTTTGCTGGATTGGGCCCCAGACACTTGGGTATTCTGTAGCTCATTCACACAGTATAATGAGGTAGTTTGTACTAGATTTTCAATTTAGTTGTAGAGTTTGGTCCATTTCAGCAAACTTCTTCATGGAGTAGGAAATATAAAGCTGGAAGCATTACAATACCATAACCATGAAACACAGACTTCCTGCATGTCAGTCTACTTTAAAAAGAAATAGTGTCTCTCATTTGTAAATTTCAAAATAAATTAAGTGCATGGAGGAAGGTATTGAAGAGAAAACACCTTAAAAACAAGTGAGAAAACTCAGTCTTTTTCATTCTGTGAAGTGTGACAGCATATGGTAGATAGTGGGTGGCTGTTCTAAACATAACATGTATGTGTCCAACCTAAAATGTTTTATTGGTTCCTACTTATGAAAGCAGCAGCTAAAAATGACTGATGACTGTTCTTTCTATATCAGCAGCGTGTAAAGGCCCAAGGAAAAGAAAAATCAGTCTTTAAACTCATAAACATCTTTAAACAGCCATAAAACTCTGTTTGACGTACCATTTTTCCCAAGGTACCCCAAGTTTAATGTTTCCTCTTTATGAAACCATAAGACTACAATATTTTTAAATATCACTATTATTTTCAGATAATACTAAAATATGTCAGAAAAAAAAAAAAGGAGAATAATCTTCTCTTTTCCCAGAATTACTGTAGCTCTCATCTCAATATCCTTTGAGAGCACAGGTATCTAGGACTACATACTCATGTTAGTTTAATACAAGAGAAAATACAAGCCACAACTACAAGCCTCCCGGATCTATAGGAGAAAACAGTTTTATCCCATCTTCATTACAACTCAGTACATTATAAACGTGAAAGTTGAGCCAGGAGTAAAATTTCCCCATTGTCCCCTCCTTTTTTCCCTCTGAGAGTTATTATCACGGAAGGAACTGAGGCTGAAACTGGGAAATGTTACAGTGTGCTCCAAGTAAGTCCAGTTTGTTACTAACCTGTCCTCCTGTGGCAGCGACTCCTGCGTCTGAGGCCAGCTGCCAAGCATGCTCCCTCTTCCTCCCACACAAGTTTCATCCTTGTGGTCAGCTGTTTCTTGGAAGCTGGGGAGCATAATTGATATTGCAACTATCACACCGTGCACAGAGTGAGCTTACACAACTTTGTGAACATGCTTTTCTTGCCCTCTCCACCCACCTTTCTCTAAAGCTATGTGTTTGTTGGTAAAAACAGGATTCAGGTGTCAGTTATATGGGTGGAGCTCAGGTGCTTCTGCAGATATGTGTCCTAATCCTCCTCCAGGGATCAGACTGCACCCAGGTGACCATACCTTTGAGTGACCTCAGTCCAGTGGCACAAGGGGCCCTGTCCTTGGCCCTGCACCAACAGCAACACTGGCATTACTGCCTGAAAGCAGCCTCTCAGCTCAGAGTATCAGCAGCTAGCCTGCTGGCTGGAAAAGCAGGGAAGATGCACAAGCTGCACATGTGCCTCCCAAACCTGTCTCAGCCCTGAATTTCATCTCCCATGCAGCTGAGTCCCCCTTGTTACTTGGGGTTCAGAAAGCCAAGCCTGCCCCAGCAAGTGTGGGATAGCTCCCCAAACTGCTGTCTGGGAAACAGATAATGCACATTTTGTGACTTTGTCCCAAAACAGCACAGCAAATTTGGGATGGACATGAGTTTTGGAACAGATTCAAAACTGTCTGTTTGGGGTTTGTGGCTGGATTTTTGGGTTGTTTTTTTTGGTTGGCTGAGGGGGTTTGGGTTTTTGGGGTTTTTTTTATCAATATGACACAAAAAAAAACCTCCAAGCCTTTCCAATGAAAGGACTGCACAGTCATTCATCAGACACTGCCTCCCCCTCAGTAGGACTGGTCTGCACCAAAGGATTCTACAGAAAAAGAGAGCTCCACCAAAGGATTCTACACAAAAAAATACTGCTTTGTGTTGCAGTCTTAGCCCTGAGAAAGGAGAAAACTCACCCAGCCTCCTGTAGTAATGACTTTTATCAGAATTAGAGCATGAGAAAATCATTTGTGTCTTTCCTTACATGATTCGTCCAAGTTTGGAAAAGGAAGTACTGCTGACACACTATGCTTTTCATTGGTTATTCTTCTGAGAACCTCAAATCTTCGTATTCATAACCTAACATCTCCAGCCCCACATATGGAATTTTTATTAGAACTTCTTTTTAATTAAACATTGACCTGACAAAACCTTCAGATAGCTTGACTTTTATGAAATTCTGCGCATTCTAATTTCATTATTTATGATGGCTATAGCCTCAAATGCTTGTGCATGCTGCTTTAAATGCCTGCAAGATTCTTGCCCCAAAAGATGGTAATCTATGTAATACAAAAATCTCTGAGTGAAGGTATGCTGATTATTGCAAGGCAAATGCAGAAGAAAAACAGCCACAACAAAGACAAGTGTGGAAATTCGGTTGCAATAATGTTATGTGATCCCTGGTAATACACACATGTTCCTTATGTACTTGAGGTTAGTTTTATATAGCACCTTTCAATTATTTTACTGATGACAAATATGTTTACACAGCTCTACAGAGCTACTTGGGAAACTTTACATAGCATTGCGGTACACGGCGAGATAAATCCTGGTTATACAGGGCCAGCATTACCCCTGCTCATTGCAGCAACTGGGAACTGAAGTCACTTAAAATGTAGAAGGAAGCATCAGGTCACTGAATGCCTCAAAATACTGAGGACAAAAGAAGGGTTTTCAAAAAGTATTCATCTTCTCGGAAACTATTCCCAAGTTACAAAATAATCAGTGATAGTTAAAAAATCTTCTTCTAAAATTCTCTATACTTAGGGCCTTGGTAGTTCAATTATGAAAACAAACAGAATTCATCTCACTTTATTGTACCTCAGAGTGGTTAAGGACAAAATTTCCAACAGTATTTCAAAGACGGTTTTTTGAGAGCATCTGTATTCCTGACAAAGAGTTTGCTCCACTGCTTTTCTTTGGTGGGATTGAAGGAGTTCTCTTATATTAAAAGTTTTATATTTTGATGAATACTGAAATTAGAGTCACATTTATTAAATCACTGGAATATAGTAAATGCAATTGAATATGGCTTAAATTAAATGGTTTTCGAAGGAAAATATGTGTAATCATTGTCAAACAATATTTCTTCAAAAGTATAATTGCTGTTTTAATTCTTTGCATGTCTTATATGAATTGTCCAGTTTTGCTGTGTTAAAAGACCAAAAGAACCATACAAAATATTCATGTGGAAAGTACTCTCTTTCTTTGCTTTTTAAGCATTTTTCTCTTGCTAGTTCAAATACTAATTCAAATTGCATAAAATGGAGAGAAAATCCCTGAACATCTGCAAACAGGGAAGAACTTCCCAGATTACATTTATTGGATGTCCTTAACACAGCACAATTACACATTTTCAATGGAAAAGATGACCAATCAGCTTAAATTGCCCAACTGAGTGAATGGAGTCAGCTTCTCTTGAACCAGGAAAGGTGGATGAGGCCTGACATAGATGTTTGTTTTATTCTAATAGGTTTCCCCAGGATGTAACCATTATTTATTTAAAATGGGAGTACTGACACATTTACAATGAGAGAAAAATCATTTCACAGTTTTATTGAAAGGACTCCATCAATAACACTGGGAGAAACAAATTAATACTACAGGCATTTAAAAACTAGTGATAACAACTCATGAATCAAATCACAAATGTAATGATTATTTAATGATAAACTGCACAAATAAAATGTGTGTTATTTCTTCTGCCTGGTTTCTGCTGAGGCACCTGCTGTAGTGTCATACAAGATATGCTACATGGATGGGGATGAGATAGGCAGAGAATGGGCTCATGGAGGTGCAGTGGGTTATGCAGGTCAAGGAAGCTGCAGACCCAAGGAAGACAGGGAGTGGAGATTTTCAAGGCCTGGTTTTGGAAACATCTCTGTGCAGCAGTGCCAAGGATGCCTTCAGCACAGAAAGGAAGAGCACATAAATGAGATTCACTGCTTACACTGGGAGGCATCTCACATGCATGGGAGGCACTTTCTCCTTCAGTGGGCAGGGACCACTTAGAAGGTCTTGTCTCCATCAGTGAGAAGCATGGACACCAACATTGATAGTGGGTATTGTGGCAGGGCAGTAGCTCAGTACTTCCAGGGCATGGCTAACTGCTGACCCAGGGATGTGCTACCTCCTGCTTGAGCTTCTTTTAGTCTTTCTTTCTCCTGCTTGTGTTCTTCTTGTGAGAGGCTTTGTCTATCACAGCATCAATTCTCCCTCTCTTCTTTGCAGCCAGTTTGGTGAAAGTGCTCTCAGACAGAACTGACGGGCACTTAGAGGAGTGTTTGTGTCAGTACTTCCCAAGCCCTCTCCCTTATCAGGTACTCAGAGTTAAGCACATGCTTAAATATTTTACTGGATCCAGGCCCATTCTCACACACATAAACCAGACAGGGACAACTAGAAGTGGTCAAGAAATGATGGGACACTGCTCACCAGGAAAGCATGTGAATTGCCATTAAACAGGCGATAAATTGCAAGAATTCAAAAAACACCAGTGCCATAATCCAGCTGTTAAGTGACCATGTTCCCAGTGTGCACACACTTCCAAGAAAAATTAAAATATGGACATGAGGCAAGCAGTTGCCTAGCAGACTGCTGAGTGCACGGGATTTATGTCTCAGTAGTTAGTATTATATTACACTCACAAAGTAGTATCCAAATATCAGCAGCTGTGTCTTGTATCCATTATTTCCCTTCTCCCCCAAATATAAACCTTCCTCACCTTTTTAATTAGAAAAGCTGTTTGTTGACTATGACATGGAAACATTTTACGTGTTGTTGTCCAAAACTGCTGTTATTAAATAAGCAGGAAAATATGTTTGGTGGTAAATAGCAATGACCTTTAAAACAATGTCAAGCCCACACATCCCATAATTTGTGCATAGGTATGTGTTCCTTTAAGTCACTGTATATTACCAGTAATGTGACATAGAAAGCTGCTGTGGAAAGTATCTTTGTTTGAAGAACTGTAGAGTAAATAAATAATTTAAAACTGAAGTGCATAGCCAACTTACCTTGTAAACTGCTAAATTCAAACCGGTTCATGGGAGGACTGACTCGAGATGTATAAAAATCAATTTTTTTTTTTATCATGAAAAATATTTACAACAGTTAACTGAGGTCAGGACATCTCTTATTTTCTTGGCTGACTCATCCATCACTTGTGCAGCAGCCTTCTCATGCATAACAGAGGAGCACTGGTGTCACGCAAGCAGAGAAGTGGCCCTGACAAATGCAGGAAGAGAGGCTGATTTCACCTGTGTAAAATAATGTCATTTTTCATAAAACACCTACAGAAGAAAACCCAATTAGGCTAGAGTGCACCCTAGCCTTCCTCCAGGCCGTTCCAGTGAAATGCAGAGGTTGTGTGGTGTTGCTCCAGGAAATCAGCAAAGATTTTTCATGTCATTATTTTTGTTGGTGCCATTTGTTTCAGTTTCATTTTGTATTTGGAGAGGAAGGAGAAGAGACAGAGAAAGATGAGCAGGAAAAGTTGTCCTTAGGGCAAAACACTTACTGTATTAAGTGCAAAATTATTTGAAAAGTACTGTGAACATTTTTTAAGAAACCTCAGCAAGCTGCTTAGATGCAAATAAAACTGTGTAAGAGACCCTGAATCTCATGTCTCGCATTTAACAGACCCTTTTATAAGGAAGGGTGTGCCAGGGTGTGCAGGTCTGCACGGACAGACCTTGAGCTCAGTGCGAGCATGACGCAACAGCAAAGTGTTTTACAGGACACTTGTACCATGGGAACTGCACAGGCAGGGCAAGGGTTGGTAGGAAGAGCTAGCAAGGTATAAATAAATATATGTTTGTTAATGTGAGAAATTCGTGGAGCGAGGGCCTGTAGTGCTCTCTTACAAGGGATGGACAAGAGAGCAGTGCAGGTGTGTAAAGGTGGGTCTTCCTAAGTACTTACCCACTGGTTTGGTAGAGAATTTTTCAACTGAGCAATTCTTTACTGGGAAACAGTGATTCAAGAAAATCACTGTTTTTCACTTACCTGTTCTGGTTAAAGTTTACTCAGGAACAGGCTCTGAAGGACTAGATGAAAGCTAGGGACAGAGAAAGGGAAGCAGCCCTTGCAACATGTTGGTATTCAAAGCATCTAGTTAGCAGGAAATAAAAGGGTTTGGCTCAGTCTAGATCAGAAGTCAGAGCAGGAGTTTCCCTCCTCGTGAGTGAGTCCAGTGACAACTATGAGATCCAGGAGAGCTCTTTTTTTTGTGCTTTTCCCAAGAAAAGCAGCAATATATCTTGAGGATATGTCAAACTTTTTTTAAGTCTCAGAGCTTCACAGGATAAGAAGATCATTTCTCAGCAAAGATATCCAATCTCTGGTAGTTTTCATACTGTAATGTAAGTGTCTCTTTGACCAGGCACCCAAAAGCCACAACCAACCATTCCCATGAGAGAGTGAGAGAGTGTGCTGGGAGCATGCAGACCCTCCTGAGGTGGGTGTCCCCAGGCCCCCACTATCCTCTGGATGCACTCATAGTGGCAGCAAATTTTCTGACAGCTCTACTTGGGCAGTTTTGAATGGCGGCAGGTCATAACAAGCTGAGGATGAAGGAGCTGTAGGCCTCATTTCAGCAGAGGGGACATTTCAGCAGGGGAGCTGCTTGTACTAAGCAATGCAAAAACCCTCCAATTTTCCCAAACTAAGAAGGAAGTTTGGAGGGGTGGCTTCTTGGTTCTACAAATTACCTGCATTTTGAACTGCCTTTATCTCTTGGTGAGCATCATGAACTACACTCAGATGCAAATGAGATGAGCAGAAATGAGACACATGCATGTGCTATGCCTATTTCCTCCTGCTGAACGTCTGGTCCAGTGGTAAACACCAGCCCAGGAAGGAGCAGAGAGGTAGAAGCAAAGTCCAGGAGCAAAGGCCATACCCTTTAATGTACAGCTCATGGGAAATGCAGCAACAATCCAGGAGTCAAGACTGAACCTTGACTTCTTCCACAGTACAAGCTGTGAACAGTGACACATGGAGGACAGCCATGCATCTGTGAGGCTGTTATTCCTTCAGTTTCCTGAAATTAGTTTTAAGCTGACCCATGGTCAGATCATTGTGGCCTTCAGTTGATACATATAAAAGATTGAGAGAGATTTGGAACACTAAAAACCAATTGGACTGAAATTTTTCATTTTCTCCACACCCAGACATTTTTTTCTTAAGCATGTTTCTTATTTCTGTCATACCAGAGATCCTGGACAACCCAATGATGTTCCAGTATGACCTCTGTTGCTATTGCTCAGGACTTTGCTTCTTCTGAATCACACTCTGCCACCAACACTAACTTCCAAACACCCCTGTCTTGGTCAAGCTCCATTTCCCAGCAGAACAGCCCACCCCAGCCACTGAATGCCATTGCTTTTCTCCTTGAAAAACTGTCTCTCCTGTAACTATTTCCTGACTTAGTTTCTTCTCCATTGCTGCTTCCTCGCCTGATTTTTTTTGCCTGTTTTGCCTCTGCCTGTGCTAAATAACACACTCTTACTGAGAACAAGACCTCATTTTATTTGCTTCGTAAAATGTCCATGTACATGGATGGATATGTATAAATAATTAATACATGCCTTAATCTAAAGATTATGAAGAAGAAGGTGGTGTTTGCCACAGAAAGATTACTGTGGAAAAAATAACCAGACTGTAATTTTCTCTAGAGACCTATGAAAGAATTAACCCAAAGAAGGCCCCCTTAAGTACTTTTGCAGATAGCCCAATGAATTCCAGGTATGGCTTTGCTTTGCATTCATTTTCCTTTCTTCCAAGATATATCTGCCTATCTTACATGCACACATTCATATCCTTGCCTCTTCCTCTGTGAATAGTTTCTCCATGCCATTTCATCCTGCAGCAACTGTAAAATAGCGTAATTCTTTTCACAGTGCAGGCAGGGTAGCTAAAGGGCTCTTGCAGAGATCTGAAGTTGTACAGCATACAGCTCTTGAAACAAGAACTGTGAGCTGCAAATTGGATGCAGAAACACTTGCTGGTCCTCAGCTGCTTCTTTTCTAAATGTGTACTCAAGCCTCGAGCTCAGTTCCTGCTGGGAGGTAGAATGGGCAGATAAGCACAAGCAGGGCCTGTCAGCAAGTGGCACAGACCCCTCCAGAACAATTTGGTCAGCCCAGAGTTCTGCTCAAGTCAATAAATCTTGGAGAAAGACAGAACTCATCAGCAATGAGTAGCCTTGTGCCCCCCAAGCAACCTCTGTGCCTCCCAGATCCCAAACCTGGCACTTTTAAGTGCAGCTTACTTGGACTCAGCTCGAATCTGCTGGACATTTAGGACACTTGAGGAGCTGTGTGGTTGTTGGAGTGTTGGAGTGTGGTTGTGGGTGTTGGAGTTGTGGGGAGTTGTGTGGCTGTGTGGGTATCAGAGAGCAAAAATGCTTTGCCCCCCGGCCATCAAAAGCTCCAAGAATTCCCAGCATGACTCTTCAGTGACCACAGACAGCAGCAGAAATCTCAGCCTTGCTTTCTTTCCTGGGCTGAACCCTCTGCTCCTTCTGCAAACCTTCCACTTGCTTTGTCCTTTCCTCCAAAAAGCTGCAAGAGCACAGTCTGGCTCGGCTGAGGGGACTGGGGGACACAGAAAGGAAGCACCTGCAGCTGGGGCAGTCAAATCCAGCCAGTCCAGCATAGCTGGGAGGGGAAAGGTCTCTTGTCACCCTTCAGTCTTTCTCAAAGTGCCTTACAGGGAAAAAGTAATTTTATAATGGCTGGAGCTTTTTGATGCCAAAGAAGAATGAAGGAAAGTTACTTAAAAGCCAAGATCAGCCTGCACCAGACATCATGGTAAGAGCAGCTGAGCAGAGCTTGTATACCTTCCATCCACAGTAAGACCTTCACACTGAGCAGGACTGAAGTTGTCTGTCCTCAGGGCTGGCAAAAGAGCACATACAAGCCTGAGGTATAACTCCTAGGACTGGATGTCAGTGCTGGTAAGGACTGTAGTGTGGGAACTTGGGGAGAGGGTACACAGCCGGATCAGGTACCTCAGGGAAAGGCAGCTGTGCCTCGTCTCATGACCCCAAGGAAGAGCAGAGGACAGGTAAAGCTGGCACAGAGAAGGGACAAGTCTGGAAGGATTCCAGGCAGCCCAGCAAGCCCAGCACCCCTTTTCCTCTGGGTCCCTCCATGAGCACATCACTGCCAGTTCTTGCTTTCCTTCTCTTTATGCCAGCTTAAGTCTGGGGTAATAGTCAAACAGGAAACTAGATACAATCAGGGAGCACAGGCAATAATGCAAAGCACTGGGGACTGCTTCCACAAACCTGCCCCCCACACTGATATCCCTGTGAACCCTTATTTAATCAGGTATCTGGTAGCCCATGCTTCCCTTTTAGCCCTTTTGAGGGTCTCATTGTCCCAATGGCACAACTTGCTATTTTTCTCTAACAGGATTTTGGTCTTCCTTTCCGATCTTTCTAGAACTTGCTCCTGATGTCACAAAATCACCTTCAGTATTTTAAATACAGTAAATCACCAAAGCCTACTGACTCCACTTTTTTACAAAAGACATTCAACTTCTTTTGACTGAAGTGGGAGCTAAGGCTATTCAGTGCTTTGCAAGATCAAACCTTAAAAGCAGGCTTAATGGTAGCAGCTTTCTCCTTTGGTTTACATCAAGTGATGACTACCATTTGTTCTTTTTTCTATAAATTTTCAAATCTTCACCAAAGATACTGGTTTCCTTGCTGGTGTAATCTACTCCATTCCATTTATCAGCCTATTAAAAAAAGATTGGTACAGTAATTTCTTATATGGATTAGGTGTTTCAGATAATTCCCAGATACTGCTTTTCTATTTTGCTGATTTCTGGGCTCACCTGCAAGCTTGCCTTGATCCTTTTCTCTGCTTAGCTCCTGTACATAAAAAGGGAGACTCAAACACACATTCCTCAGTAACAGTTTACATTAACATCTCTCTGCTTATCCTGTAATTACAGTGTAGGTACTCTGGTCCCTTGCACTCATGTTTGTCAGAGTAGAGGGATCTTGTGTGTACCTGTTTTATCTATCACAGCCCCAAGAAAACACAGACACTTTGAAGTACACATTTGGAAAGTGCACAACCAAACTGTTCATAAATATGCCGCTTAATCACTCCACCCATGGGTGAAAAAGGCTCCCTAGGTCTTGAGAAAAGTTTGGTGAATAGGGCATTCTGTGTTACTACTTTTCAAGATCCAGAAGACAGATGAGGCTGTGAAGATTGTTGTTATGTATAATTTTTGGCCTTTTGGTTTACAATCAATGCCAGTGTTTGGGATACAAAAGAGTCACCAGCAGTAAATAACGGTTTCTGATCACACAATTAAGTTCTCATGACTACATAATAACTGAACCGTGTTGCAGTTTCAATTAACGTGATGGTCTCTGTCTCCAGTCCAAATATGTTGTCTAAGTCATGGTGCATTAAGTTAACTAAACTGAATAAATAGATAATGGCATTAAATAACTGCTAGGGTAAATAAAATGTCTTTTAAATTAAATGAGAGGACCAGTGCTCCCTATGTGCTTGGCTATACTGCGCATTGTAGCATGCCAATAGAACAGTTTAGGAAAGAAAGGTTCCACCCTGCACTGTGCTGCATGTTCTGGATGTTCTCCAGACAAACCCTAAGTACAGTCTGGAATTTAACTAAATTAATTGGCTTCCAAAAAAATACAGCTATCTATGCACTCTTGGAGATGAAGACCATGGTTCCCACAATTTTTCAGGATCCAGACCTTGACAAGGAAAATTTCAATATTGCAACAATAAGTCCCTCAGACTAACATCATCTGGAGCCATGGAGTGGGAGAGAGGGAGGGACCTGCTCCCAGGAACAGCCTGTGTGCAGAGGCTCCTGTAGTAGTCAGTATTTCAGGGTCAGATCAAAAGGGATTTAAGCTATAGCAGAAAAACAGATGGGGAATTGGTGAGGTGGAAAGAGAGAGAGTGCAATTAATCCAGACAGCTGGCATGGCAAAGAGGCAGGCCTGACCACCAGCAGTGGAAGGGAGTGTGGGGAGAGCCAAGGGGTGGCTGCATGGGATGTGCTGGGTAGCACTGATAGGCCTGAATGGATGTGAAAGACACAGGCACAAGAGGCTTCAGAGCGTGATTTTTAGAGAAGGAAATGAAAATGCCAAAGCTCATACTAATTCTGAAGATCTTGTTTTGCTGGAGGTGGGAACCTCAGATCTCAGTGAACCCCTTAAATAAATATGGAGACCTCTGCTTGTGCAAACAGCAAGGGGCCAGGCAGCATCCGCAGCAGCCTGGCTGTGGGGCTCTGGAAGAATGCCCAGGAAAGGAGCAGGAGTTAGGAAAGCATGAAGTTTTCAGCATTCAAACAAGTGATTGTCAGGCCATACACTAAAGGTAGATCTGGATTTGTAGAAAGGCAGCTTTCCTTTTAGCAAACAAGGCATCAGTCAAAGCATCCTCCTGTGACTGCCATGCAGTGTCTTGCACAGGGGCCACCAACACGGCAACAGGGACAGACAAGCAGAATTTATCTTAAAGTCCACACTGACATGGGGATGCAAAGCACTGTGAGAAAAATCAAATGCAAGAGCTACTCTGCCCACAGGAAGCTTCCTGGTATGCCAGGAAGCCTGTAGGCTTCTCTGGCCTTCTTGGGATAAGTTTTTACTCCTGACACACAGAGAAGAGTTTACACAGTGGAGTTTGAGCTATCACTTTCATAAAAGCAAATGGGGCCTTGCTGTCTATGGAGAAAAGCTTGAAAATTCTAAATCAAAAGCTTCAGGATCCCAGCCTAAAAAATGACAATATTTACTTGTTTGATGACATTTATGGTGCTTGTGGTGGCTTGGGAGTGTGGGGGACAGGCATTACAGCAGCAGCAGACAGGAGGCTGAACCAAAACCTCCTACCCCAGGTATGTGGGCAGCACAGGTACTCTCCAGGGATGGTAGCTAGTGATCTGTGCACAACAAGAGCCTGCAAAGCAGTTCCTGTCTTTGGCTGTACTGGGCAACAGAGCAAGCTCTGATTAATCACATTTTAGTGGGTGGAATGACAGTTTCCACTATTCAGTAAACATTAACTTTAATCAGCAAAGACTTAAATTTTTTTCTCCCTCTCCTTTTAATCAGGAATGTATGTGCTAAACAGCCTGCACTCAATATCAAAGGCTCTGCATAGTGGAGAAGGCTTTCTGAAGACCTATGAATTGCTGTTGAAGGGGAGCTTGTGATGTGGTTACTTGCAGTAGCAGAGACCAGATTCAGTGACCTTAGAGGTTCCCTCCAGGCCTGTCTATTCCTTTCTCCCTCCATACAGTTACATTCTGGGATGTTTCATTTTTAAATACAAATTCCAAATGAGCTTTCATGCAACAGTTAAAAACTGCTGAGAAATGTATGAAAACACAGATTGTGATCTAATTTGTGAAAAGGACTTCAAAAGATGCACATCCCATCATCTGATTCTCTAGCCAGTCCTCCAGAGGTAGCAGCAGAGCACTGTGGCACTGTAAGAACATTAAAAGGTATCTTCTGCCTAGTAAAATGACATGCCAAAGCTAGGGAGACTTGGGAGACAACAGAGCTGTGAGGATGCAGTTAAGCAGGACTTCACCCCTCTAGTTCTTATTACAGCAATGCTATAATTCAAATTAGCTCAAAAACTACAGCAAAATCAAACCAAACTATATCTTCAAGTTCCTGGTTTAATAGGATTGCTTTTGATGAAACTCTCTAGAATTTCAAAATCCAAACATAGTTAACGCTATTTTAGTTATGGGTTTTACCAGCTGAAACTTGCCAAGCAAATATGTTTGCTTACATGTTAGTTTAGCATTCTACAGTAAAAATTATTTTTTGGAAATAAATTAAGCAAAGAAAACTCTGTGGGTCTAAATTGTTAATGGTTTATGCCAGTAGTTTTGCTGAAAGCAGCATAATTAATCCAATTTTCACCAGTTGTATGGTGTGAAGTAAAGCATATATTCTAAGCTGTTAAATCCTTTTTAGTAGTATAAAAATCAAACTTAAGCAAATTTTCTTTTGTGCCACTTCAGTGTAGAAATATTCATTTTAAATTAAAGCAGTCAAACTCAACACTAAAGGGGTTTTGATGTGCAACTTAATTCTAATAAATTTTAATGGCTCTTACTTTTCATACATAGCATGTGGAACTTGTTAATTAAAACCTACTTCCTTGTGTTAGGTCTTGATCACGTTCCAGCATCTCTCTTAATGTGCTACTAAAATGTCTCTTTGACAGCCCAGAGCTGGGAGGCACTGAATGCCATCAACTCCCAGTGAGCTTTCCAGGTTGCTTTGCACTTTGGAGGTTTTACATGGTTTAAAAGTCAGACTGAACTGCTGTGATCATCCTTGTTGGATGAGCACCTACTCCCTGGCTCTGCACATCCCCAGAGGGCTCAAGTCCAGGGCTCACCAAAATTAGATTTTGAGTAGTTAGGAGCAGACACAGAGTACACATGTTAGTCACACTTACCTGATGGCTCACTGGTTTTGCTCTGGTACCCACCAAAGAAGAAATGCAGTTACTGATATCAAATCTCAGAGCTTTTGAAAATGAAGGTATTATTTTATCAGCTATAGGGAAAATTTTGAGGAAAACAGGCTACAGAGAACTCTGATCCTCTTACCTTTCTCCACTGGTAGCTTGATTATATATATATATATCTATATCTATATCTATATATCTATATATATATATCTATATATATATATATATATATATATCCTATGGCTCCTGCAGTAGCTTATTGACATCTGTTCTCTGTCCTCATGTCGATCCCCAAAGACTGTTCCTCCTCTGGTCAGAAGGCCCTGTCCCTGGCAATTCAGGTTTAAGTGCTGCACAAACCAAGGGAGGAGACTCAGCATAAAGCCTAGCCAGGTTCCCAAGATGCCTCTACCTCCTCACTGCTTTACCTGAGCTCACTGTGGCTTCTACTCCTTTTGCACCCTTTCCCTTCATCTAGGCCAAGAGTCTGCCAGAGGGAGAGGTGAAGCTAGGCTCAGGTATTATCTCAGGTCAGTGCATGGCACTCCCAGACCTTGCCAGAGCAAGGCCAGCCATAGTGCACTGGACATCCACCTGGAGTCCCTGCACAAAGCACAGCACAGGATTTACTCTGATTGTTCCTCGGTTAAAAGCACTGCCTTCCTAAGGAAACCACAAGTAGTGTTTTAAGGTTTCTAGTCTTGATTGAAAGCCATCAAATAAAGCCCTTCCAATGATTAATTGCCCCTGTGAACCCAGTGCTCAGGGCCTTCATGCACAGATTCCCCATCCTCAGGTCCCATCTTGGACTTGCATCTGCCACCAGCAGCACAGTGAGCCTTTCATGCAGATATCTGCAATACCAGTTTCCAGCTCTTTCTCCTCCAGCCACTCTAACCTGCAAGGTCCAGTTATTCCTTGGACTGAGGAACAATGGTTATGGCTCTGCAGCTTGGGCACCATTGGAATCACAGAAAACGAGATGCAGTTTCTGCTCCTGTGCTACTCTAATATGAAACTGTAGAATAACAAAATAGAAATTCAGGTCTTTATCTCAAATCTCTTCCTGCACAAGTAAACAGCTTCCTCTGTAAGGAAAAAATGCTGCATGAAACCTCCTTTAATTAACTCAAACTTGGAGGTAACCTCAATTCATAAAAGGGACTAAATTAAATACTCTTTATCCCTGCAATTTGAGGTGGGGGGAATCAGTCAACATCTACAGTCTGCCCACTTGCCTTCCTCTGTCTTTCCTGCCTTCCCTCACTTCTGAGCAGTTCAGCTTTGCTTAGCCAGGTACTTGGAGAGCTGGAAACCAGCAGCACCTGGCACAGCCAGATATACTTCGTGGAAGCCCAGCTCTGCACACAGTGGTCCCTGGCAGAGAGCAGCAGCCCCACGTCGGTGCCCGCTGGCCTCTACGCGGTCCAGTGAGGGCTCTGCTGAAATGAACTTTCTTGAGGCAAACCTGCGGGTGAGTGCTAAAGATCAGGATGCTGGCAGGGAAGATGTGCAGCAAAGCATAAAGGAGCTTTTCTGCGGAAGTGCTCTTGGACAAATATGCTTAACTCTGAGCAAATGCCAGACTAGGCAGAGAGGGGAATGAAAGCTGCCCCGTTAACCAGGGAAGAGGCAGAAATTTCCTGAGTCGCAACCAGCAGCAGCTGGCAGTGCCACCTGAGCAGCAGAGCACCCAGCTGCATGGCCTCATTGGTCCAAGGACAAAATCTATTAAAGAGCTTGAAAGTGTTAGCAGGATCACTGGGGATGTGCTAACAAGTGAGCTCCCAGCATGGACTCATTTTCCTACAGCCACTTAGCAGGGGTCATCAGATAGTGATATTTGCTTACTACTGAGCTGCACTGGATTAAAACACTCTTCCCAGTGACATGGGGGGCTTTCTGGCACCCAAAATATTTTTTTTTCAATGGCAAGTTACCAAGATGTATTACACATGGCAGGTTGAGATCAATGCTATCGTTTTTACCAAACAAATAGCCATGCATTGCAAAAGGTCAATAAACTGGCAAAGGAAAATGTACAGCTAGTCATAAAGAAGCTTTTCTGTGGAAGTGTTCTTGGATAAATAAACATGAGTTCTTGTAAACACTGTGTACTTTCCAGATGCAAATATTCAGAAGGTGTGCTCAAAAAGCCTGAGATGATGTCCAGCTCAGCATTTTATTAATTGGAGACGGTGAATTTTTGGTCAGTTATTAAGTGAAACTTAATATGAAAAAGTGTTTGTTTGCCTAGTCAGGCTTACTGCTTACACCAAGATGTTGATAAGAGCATTCAGAACAGTAAAAGATACTTTGGATGTTAGAAAACACCTTGTGCAATATAGTGAGATTAGATATGGAGCAGGTTGCAGGACACAGGAAGGAAGGTAGAATGGTGGGGTAGCAGTTTACAGAGTTCAGACAGGGGTAGGATTGGTTTGGTTCTGCAATATTGTTTGGTATCTTTAGAAAATTTTAACTATGTGCTTTTTCAAATTTTAGTTTTACTCAAGCCTGAGAGTTGTTTGAAAACAGGATTTCTACTTGTGTGAAAGATGAAAAATTTAATCACAAGAAAGTAACCCTGCTGGGCTGGGAGGGTGAGGTATTGTTCCAGTTTAGGGGCACACCTGAGGGCACAGGTTTAAAGACTCTGGGCTCTTTCAAGAGTGTAGAGGAGGTCTGAAGCATCATTGGAACAACCAGTCCCTCCACCAAAGCAGACATCTGTCAAGGGCTGGCACCTCTGCCACAGCCCCATGGGGAGTTTTGGTGGGGGTACACTGTCCCACGCTCAGTGGTTATTAAACCCAGTGGTTGTTTTCCTAACTTGTCCTGAGAGTCTTAATTACTCTTGCTCCAAGCACACAGCCACCCTGCTTCATGAAAAGCTGGACAGAAAGCACCTGTTGGGGTTATGCAGTTCACCTCCCTCCTGGTTTGGGATTACTCCTACTGCACGCTTCCTGGCTTTTATTTTCCCCCAGAACAACTTCAAAACCTCCAAGCAGCACATCTTCTGCACCCTCCTCCACAAGCTTGGCCCTAAGGTTTGGGAGGGCACACAGCTCTTCTCTGCTCATTCAGAAGCTGGAAATGCACATCCTGTACCCTCTCAGCTCAAAAACTGAACTCAGTTTGCATGTCCGTGGAGACTGTGTGAAAATAACTGAGTGTGTTTAGATCCAAACCAGCATAAGATACATCATACAGAGGTCATCTGCAGTCTGCAGCTTAAATACAACATGGGTGTAAGCAGATCAGAGATGCATCACAGAGCCTTGTCATGCAAATAACTCCGACATCCATGTATGGCCTTTCCTCAAGTTTCCTTCTCCAGCGGGAGGAATTTGAGCCTACTTTTCCCCCCTGAGCAATTCACAGGGGTTCCCAGCAAAGGCACTGCCAAAGGGCTGAGGCTCAGTGGTGTGGGGGAGCGAGCCTCTGCAGAATGCCCAGCTGTGCACTGAGCCCTCCAAGGGGGCTGCCTCGGGTGTCATGGGATGTAGCAATACATCCCAAGGCTACTCCTGGAATGTCTCTGAGGCATTGTCCTGGCCCCCATTGTAGCTGTTTCCCAAGCCACTCACATCACTCTTTTAGTGACCAGAAACAGAAGTTGTTATCCTGCACTGTAGGAAGCTCTGACCAAAACCCACTACAGTGTGTAACCCAGAAGGAGGCTCTGGTGCTCCCTGGCTCCTGCCAGCACTGAGTGGTGCCACAGTCCTGCTGCTCCATCAGCAGAAGCTTCCAACGTCCTGCCTTGGTCCCCTTGCTGCTGCCCACATCCTGCCTGGCCATCCCAACACGCCTCACATCATTCATCCCACAGCCATGCCAGGAACACCCAAACACAGGACTTCCAAGAGGAAGCTAGCACCATTTTAGACTCAGTGTAAATAGTTTTGCAATGCTGTTTTTGGGCCCAGGAATTTCCCCCAAACAGGGAAGAATCCAGGAGAAGGTGAGGAAAGCATGTGAGACAGGATGCTGAGTCAGCAGCCTGACATCTCCATAATGGATGCCAGAGGAGACACATGCACCCACTCCAGGCAGCAACTGTCCAGTGGGGAGGGATCCGTGCACACAGCTTCAAAGTCTTCAGCCACAAGACCCATTTGGTGCTGGTAGATTTGCTGGTGGCAAAGCTGGGCAAATCCAGGACACCTGAAGCTGCTGCAAAGGGCACATTCTTGCTCAAAAAGGTCCAAAAACATCTTCTACTCCTGCAGCATAGGCCATGTCTCTGCTGCAGTGATGGTTGACCTTGGAGGATGGAAGTAGGAGGAAAAGTTGATAGACACAAGGGCAGCTTGCTTTTCTTCTTGTCATGTGTGGCTTTTTTATTTTTTAATCCATTTTTGTACCAACCATTCCCCTACTGCTTCTATGGCTTAAGAAAAAGCTCATTTCCTTTCTTCTTTTAGTCAGAGACTAAAAATATTCACCAAACTCTAAGAAAAAACTCACTGTACTGTTTGATAGAAACACATTATCTTTATCTTATGAAGGGTCATGCTACCAGGGGTCCCTCTTCAAGGTGAAATGAACGTTTGATACTGTCCTACTTGTTCCCAAGATGTGAGGACTTGAGCCTCAAGGCAGTCTCAGTATAAGAAACTGCTGAAAAAATTGAAATATCTGTCTAGATCTGGGGATTTAACAGATTTCTAGAAGTTCTCTTTTGCTCCCAAGCCCACATTTGAATCAAAATCAATTCTTCCTCTCCCTTTCCAAATATTAAATCTGACTTTAAGGAAAGCCTAAAGGAAAAGCATAAAGTGAAATAAGCAGAAGCAGAGAAAACATAGTTCTCACAAAGAACAGCAAAAGCAGGAGAATAAAAGTGTTCATTCTGAAAGCCAGGTAGGCTTCATGCACCAGCTGTACACTCAGTCCCTCTTTAGATACCACAGTTGTTCACCATCCACCTGACTATTATCCTCCCCCTTGATCTGGGGGACTTTCCATCTCTTCCTCCCCTGGATGATTACATGACCTTTCATCACTAGGACAAGCTGCCTTCCATTAGCCCAGTCTCTCCTCCCCTCCTTATCCTCAGAAATCTGGCAGAGACTGCTGACTCCATCCTTTTCTCCAGAGCAAGGCTGTCCTCCAGAAAGTGTCTCTGCCTCACCTCAAGCATGTCCTGGAGGTACCTGCCCCAAGCAGGATGAATTGTACCTCAGTTTAAAGCCCAACATAGCCTGAAGCAGACAACAAGAGCCACCTCCTTCCTATTTTTGACCCTGGATCTTACACTGGTAAACTCCAGACATTGCTTATTACACTACTTTAAGTCACAGCATTCAAGATTTTTTAGTTTATTGACTGCTGACACAAATTCTTTGTATATTGTGACATTTTTGGCTCATTCCTCACTTCTTTATGTTTAGAGCAGAGAAACAAAGGAAGGGGAGTGTGGAGTAATCTTACACTGTCTATTAAAAGCAGTGATGGAGCATTCAAAGCAAAGCACATGGCAGAGGGAATCACAAGGCTGGAGAAAACAGTTGGATGTGTGTCTCCCATGACAATTTTTTCCCCTAATGCATAGCAAAAGAAAAGGGGCTCAGAATTCACACATCATGCAAACTACAAAAATTGTTGAGAATGTACTAATGAGAATTAAATGCTGGTAGGTGCTCTCAGATGTCATCTGAGAAACTGAAGTGGTGAGTACCAGAAATAGGTTGCCAGCTGTCTCTAGTCATATTCTTTGTACAAGAATGCTAACAGTTTCCCCCTCCTATACACCCAGGGACAAACTCTGCCATCGTGTAAATCCATGCAAGCCTCCAGCTTCTCCAGGACTGCACAGCTGTAAAAGGAATCTCACAGTTTTATTAAAGGCTGAGAAAAAACATTTGGCAGTGCTGCCTGCTGTCAGCTACCGCCTTTCTGGGAAGCTCTAGCAGCCCAGCCTGGCTTACAGCATCTCATCCCCCGCGGCACACTCAGCACATTCAGCACATTAGGAGGACAGTATTTTAACTCCCCACACTGTGGGCAAAAGTGCCCCACTCAGGGCAAAAATGAGACAGGTGCCAGGCATCTTGAGTGTCAGCCAGGCAGTTTACTCACAGTTGCATTATTCCCCGTGTTTGCCTCCCTCTGAGTGGTGCAGGCTTCTCCTCTGTGCTGCACTGCAGCTCTGCTGTGCTTGGCTGCTGCACGAGGAAGCCCATCCCGCTCTGGCAGAGTGCAGATCCCACTGCTGCCTTCTCCACAATGCCCAGCACAGCGGGTGGAGCTGTTCTGAGGTGTCCATCCTCAGGACCTGCACCCACACAAATCTGAGAAAGTTATTTCCAAAAGCTCCATTGTTCCTGGTGATGGCAACAGCTCGGGTCTCACTGTGGCAGGCCACATATTTCATTTTGGAAATGGACATGTTGTGATTCAAGGCTGGACACCATGTCTTGTTTCAAACTTACAAATGTCTTCCAGTAACTGTATCTCCAGTTTGAAAATTGCCTCACTGAAATATTTTCTGTATCTAGCTTGGTCTCAATCCTCTTCTGTGTACCAAAGATAGAGGAATAATTTTCAGTGCTCCTTTATGGTTAATAGTTACTGGAAAAAATTCCCCCTTCCTCTTCTGCAGTTTCACCAATTATTTCTGCTTCACACCACATTTCTAAATAATTTGCTGTCTATGAATATCCCCTTTCCCTCCACTGTTCCTTAATACCCACACTTTTTGCAACTTGAGTAAGTAACCAAATTTCAGTGTCCTACATGTTCTCTCCATTGGGAAGAAAATGACGCAAACAAGAATTTCTTTTATTTTTTGCTGCAGTCCTATTTATTTAGAGACTTTACATAAGGTCCTTCTGCCCTGAACCCAGCAGGATTCAAACCTCAGGAGATGGTTTCTTCGCTCACTGACCCAGTGATTATCCAATCCCCCAAGGCCCCCTAAAGTGAGCCCTCCCAAAGTGTGTCTTGCCCCACTCCCTTAAAGGCTTCCCCACTCATTTACAGGCTATGATCCCTTCCCCACTAACTCACCTCCAGTTTCCATTTCTTGTCCCATACAGGCAGATACCACGACACAGATTTTCCCACACAGGCTTCCTGGAAGGCCCCTTCCCACCAGTCCAACTGTGATTTCAAGCTTCTTTAAAGCCCCCAGTGTTTTGACAATCTGTAAAGCAAAAGCTACTTCAATCTCACATTAAGCTTGAATTATATCCACCAGGAGCAATAAGATATCTCCCAGGTTATCATTTTTAAAAATATTCTCTGTATTTTATGAGGTTATGAGGTATCTGCAATTTTAAAAAATATTCTCTCTATTTTACTGCTCACTTCTCTGTCTTTACTGGATCTGTGATGAAGTTCTCAGCATCTCAGTACTGATGGCAAAGGGGACAGCATTACCATGGCTGGGTACAGCCCAACACGCTGGATGCTGAGTCAGCTCCCCTGGAGTCAATCTGACATTTTTAAGCAATGAAAGAAGCTTGTACTAGGCAAGCTGTGCACAATGAGCAGGAACCTTTTCTTCAATAATAACCTCTAACAAATGGGAATTGAAAAAAATGTTGCCAAGATGTTCTTTTGAAGGTGGAAAATGCTGCCTCCTAAAATTAAATTGCACAAAGCTGGACAAAGAAAGAGAGCAAACCACGTGCCAGACAAACTGCCACTCAGCTAATACCTTACTTTCTAAATATAAAAACAACCTACTGCTTACACTGACAGTTCAGCACATAAGCAAGAAGGCAATGATGTATAACACCATACTGAGCTGAGCCTGCAGAAGCACACACTCAACTTAGCTGCCTCTCTGTAATTATTTATGAAAGGGTACTGGAGAGACAGGGTAAAACATGTCCAAAGAAGAGCAGCAGCAGCACAGAGGTTGCTCAGCTGAGCCACTTTTGTCCACAGGGGTTGTCAAAACTCACAGCTGTGAGTGGCCCCCACCAGTGGCCAAGAGACTCCTACCCCTTGCCCTCTCAAGACAATTTGTTGCTCTGTTCCTTTATGCAGCTGTTTACAAACACTTCTTTAAAAATGTCTGCAAGCCAATGCAATAGCTTCTGATATGCTTGGCCACAAAGGCTCTCCCAAAATTTTTCCTGAAACCCATTTCTGGAGAGAAGCAAGACAAAAAATGTTGATCTTTTCTTACCCTTATCACCCCACTCAGTTCATTCAGCACTGTAGAGAGCCTTCTTCAGCCTTAACCAATGTTTGGTACAGGACACCCTGCAGATTTACAGGTTTCTTATTTTATTCCATGTCTCATGCAGGCAAAAAGTTACACAGCAAGAAAAAGGAAGGAGCAGATATTTTTCTTACTCCTAGTTCTGTACCCTTTAGTTTCTCAATTGGCCAGTACCACCAGTTCACCATTGCTGCACTGGACTTCCCTTACCTTTTTAAATTATAACAAAATCAATTCACTTTTCTATGAAGCTATTTTTAGATCTAGTTTTAAAAAAATCCATTCATAGACATTCTTTGTAGCTACATTTTATAAAAAAAAGCTTTCACAAAGACTGTGATTCATAATACCTAAGCTCACGCATAAAATTCTATTGATTACCTAGCATTTTACAGAATTTCATTATTACTTGAATTTTAAAGCAAAAACTCAAATCTTGGGAAACTCTGAAGATTTCAGTTTTATGTTAATACAAAATCAAATCCTTTTCCCTAAAGGGATAAAATGGATTTTCTTTAGCCAGCACTTCTGATCAATTTTACCCTCATGCTGCTACAGCATCATCATACTTATTCGTCCTTCAGGTCTTTATAAATTTTCAAAGCTACACTCTGAAACTCTGAGCGCTAGAGGCATCATGATCAATCATCAGCTCCAGTATCTGCTGTGGCAGCTAAAACTGGGTTAAACTGGGAATTGGAGCTGAGAGCATGAAGTGAGCTGAGAGTAGTACTACTTCTAAGTGTATGCCCTTAACAAAGGAAGGTAAGACATGAAAGTAGATTTCACTTGGTGCTGAAGTTTAACCTTATAAAAATTGTCAGTTCACTAAACTGCAATTACAAAGGTTCCTAATTGTCCTGTTTTGTGTCCCTATGCCAGCTGAACCCAAAAACACAGCTTACCATGAACATGAAGGAAGCCAAACATGAAAGCTCTGACCATGCCTGCACTTCAATGACCATTTGCACAGACAGGTTCTGCCAGCAGCAGGGTCTCAGTGACGCCACATTGGTTTGGAGGGAGAGAAAACACAGCAGTTTTCTGAATATTCATCTCTAAATTCCAGGGAATTGTTGGCATTTAAGACAATGTAACATGGCAAATATGTTGAGAAGTTACTTTGATTAATTAGGTATCTCCTGCATTTTGTGTCTTGGCATTTCATGACCCCTTTCTGGGCTAGAAATATTTTAGTACATCAAGGCAGGTAATTTCAGGATCAGTTCTGTCAGAGCAGAAATGGAAAACCTGCAGCACTGACTTTCCAGAATCTTTTCCAGTGAACTAACCTGAAAAAAACCAAGCTTGGTTTCACAGTTTCTTTCAGCTGGATCCCCTGCCAGTATGAATTTCAAAAGCCTGCATCATGATTCGAACATGTTCCTATGCCAAGTGGTTTCCACTAAGTTAACAAAAAGAAGTGCTCAGCCCCGTGCTGCAAATCTTTTCACATTCCAGAGGACTTGAGTAAGTGGGCACCGGGTGGTCATTCACATACTCTGTCTAGCAAAACAATGTTCCCAGCTTACTTACACAGAGCAGAAGTGTTCTAGGAATTTGCAAGTGTGGTGTTCTTAGAAACAGTGACCTGCAGCCACTTCTCCTGAAAGCATAAGCCTTACTGGTGGTTTGGGGACAGATACTCATTTGCACTGGAAAGGTCAAACAAGTTTGGGGTGAACAGATTCAGGAAAGCAATAGTGCTGCTCTTCCCCTAGGGGATAGCTCAGTGTTGTTAGCATAGCTCACATCCTGGATGCAGGATTGCTCATATGGGGATGTCCCCAGATGTCCATCTTTTTGTCCATCTAGCTGGAGGCTGTAGGTGAACAGGGGCAAAACCTAAAGATCCCGTGAAGAAAATACCTTTAGTATCTACAAAGATACCTTTGGTATCTATATGAACAATAAGAAGACACTGTCAAATGGAAAATGTGAGAAACCAGACTCCATATGGAGCTGGCAGGAATTAACTGTTTGTAGCACTGAGCCCTTAGTGTAACTCACACTATACACATGTAAGTATCAGCTCCCTGCACTCCCATTTTTGCAACTGCAATCACATCATAGTAGGGCTCATCAGATACACTGCAGCTTCATTCAGAATATTTCCACCTTTACCTTTACCACCATTTCCTCCACCTGTTCAGTCTGTGAGGAGAAAATGCCACCTCCTCTTTCCTTCAGTTTTAAGGTAACGTCACATCAGACAATACTGACAAATTTGCTCTCTCTGGTCTTCCATAACAAGAACAACAAAACAATTCAACATTGTGCGACTCAGTCCTTTAGACCTCCTTGTGGCCTGCATGAACTTCCAAAATCCCCTTTTGGGTTTCCCCATCTTGTTATTCCCTCACGGAAGAAAAAGATATGAAAAATAAAAGTTGCGTGCATGACCTTCTGTGAGCTCAGTCTTGTCTTACTGAAAATGTATAACTTAAATATTGTCTAAATTTTACATATAGAAAATATATTTTTCAGACAGGACTTTCCTCTTGAACTGTCTAGCTTAGCTGAAGTTTTCTCACTGAAGATTTTGATTACTATTGTTCTTCCACTGACAGCAAGTGAGGACTCCTATGCCTCTGAGATGGTGTTTTTTTCATTTCAGAGGGTTTAAATTATTAAAAAAATCCAGTGAGAAGTTTTCCTAGTTGTTACACAATGTCCTTTGAAGTATTTCATTGGGGCTTTTTTACATCTGCAGTTGGTGATTTTGGATATAGTGTGTCAAGTTAAAAAAATACACATCACTTTGAAATAACGACCTTTGTGTATATTTATAATTAAACTAGCTTGTAGAGTAATTTGTATAGCTTCCCTCTCTTTAGATACAAAAGAAGAGAAACTCAGACCTTGCTGAAGCCAACAAGAGAACTCTGATTGGCACAAACAGCAGCAGGTGCTCACCTGTAATCTATATCATAAAACCATAATTGGCCATCTCCTTTAGGACTAAACTAAGAGGAATGTTGAAGGTCAGGACGAAGGTGTATTTGCAGCCTGCATAGTTTCTGTACACATTAATAGTCCTTCATGGGTATTATGTTCACATTTTTCAGAATGTATTTGTGGTATTTTATTTGCTAAAGCCTGGTCAGGTGGTCGCTGCTGTCTGAGACAGACAATTATAGCAGTCCCAACCATACCTAACCAGCAAAACTAAACAGAATCTGAGCTTGCCCAGGTAAGCTGTACCTGGTCAGGAGCAGTGCTGCCCATTGTGTATCTCTCTCTATCTGTCTTAGTGAGGACACCAGGAAACAGAGAAAAGAAATATCTCTTCAGGAAGGGTGACAAATGCTGAAAGAACACGGTATCTACAGCAGCAGAGCTGTACAGCTTCCTTAATTTGCCTTCTTTTCTGTCCCAGCAGAGGAGGAAGATGAGTTTACAGAATGGCAACTACCTTACCCACAGGGAATTTGCTTAGCTGAATCGTGACTCATGCTGCTTGTCTTTCCTGGAGTTAGGAGCTCTGCTTTTGCTTATTCACTGCAGCAGCAAAGAAAATCAAAGCTGGCACATTAGACAAGACACAGTGTTATGCCTGGCAGCTGTTATAATGTTTGACTTTTGGGATCAAATCATCAGCCTAGGTAGGTATTTTTTGGAGGCTAAAAGAAAGGCAGGCAAAGGGTGCCCTAAGCAGAAGCTGAACTAAAGCCTATCTCCAAGCCCTCAGGACCCTTTCCAGTGTCCCTGAGGTGCCCCAGGGCACCTTGTTGCCCTTGTTGGGCTGCAGCACTGCCCACCTCAGTGCCACAGGCCCAGGCTCACAGCTACTGCCTCCCCACTGCCTGCAAAGTGAAGTGAGCAAGTTTCTGTAGCACTAAAGCAGTAAAGGTCACATAAAGGGAAATTGTATTTTGGCCTATTTCTCTGTACTTTGATTTTTAGACACCTTTTCATGCAATTCACACAGGTCAGTCCAAACACTGGCAGCTCAGAAGCTCCAGTAAAGCCAAGGCATGTGAAACAAAATAGGATCATTTCCCCTAAAATTTCCCTGGTCCAGTTTCCACAGTAAGTATGCACCCTTTTCCAACTACTTCTTCTCAAATATGTGTTGTCATGAACATAAATTAAAATCAAGCCTGCTGGCTGCAGAATAATTAGCATACTAAATGGGTTTTTGCTTTCAGAGAGAGGATTTTGTTTCTGAAGGTCACTTTCTTCTGAAGGAGCCAAGACACTCTGCTGCAACACATTCTGCTGCAACACACTCTGCAGCAAATGCAGAGATTTAATCGTGTCAACCAAGCACTTCTAGCAGATCTTCTCTTCCTTTGGATGTGCTTAAATAATTGGACACGATGCTCTAATACTTTAAAGCAGGGACAAGGAAGAGGATGAGGGTTTAATAATTGCATCTCATGGCATGAAAGGAACTTTGCTCATTGGAACTCCCCTTAGTTTTTATAAAGGAGATGGGGCAAGTCTGCAGTGTATAAAAAATGGGAAATGCTGTGCCCAGTTTTGCACCAAACACAGTTCAAGAGGGAAGCATGAAATTGAGAAGGTTTAACCAAGATATTCCCAACAAATAACCTGCAAGGGCATATGAAGTTCCTACTGCTGACTAAAGGACAGGGATGATGAGACCCGAATCAAAATAGGAGCAGAAAATAAATCAAGGGGAAGCCAATGGAATTCCAAGACTGTGTAAATAAATAACTACTTGGTGAGCAGAAGTGGGAGGGTCCAAGTGACAGAGCCACCACCATTCTGTTTCCGCTCACTACCAAGTAGCTATTCATTTTATTGTTTGTTGTTGAAGTCATTTTTCCAATTATTTAGACTCCAGAAGCAAGAGAGTTGGGGTTTTTGTGTCCAAAAATTGCAACATGAATTCAAGTATTGGCTCAACTACTACTGTTCTAGTCCCCTTGCGATGATAAGATTTGTGCAGCTTAATTTCCTAAATTGCTCTGTAACACTCTTCCATCCATGTCTTCCCAGAACCAATGATCTCCTCAAGGAGGGAAAAAGTGGGCAATTGCCTTCGGTTTTTACTTGGAAGTATAAAATACAAAGAAAAGAGGAAAAAACTCCTTGATCTGTGGACTTGCCTGATAGCTTGCCCGAAAAAATAATAGTAAGATATAAATTTTCCCATTTATCTTGATCAAATAATACCGCTAGAAGAAAACCTCCTATTTAAACCAGATGTTCATTCTGAAATTCGGGGAGCTTTTGCTGAGAGAGAGAGGTCAGGGATAGATGCCAGCATTGGAATGGCTTTGGTCCTGCCCACCAGTGTCACTGTTTGAGTGCATGGAGGCTGGGAGGGCTGGTCTTTCCTTGCTCCTCTGAATCAGTGGGCCACCACATCCCTCCTGTACCAGCCCTTACCCCCAACACCCCAGGATGGGTGAATCAAGGGCAGGGAGATTCCCCTATCAGGTTACTGGGCATCCTGCCTGCTGCTGCCCACAGAGACAAACAGCAGGTCCCAGCAACAGCAGTGGTGGAAGAAGCCCAAGGTTACCAAGTCATCCTACTTGAGATGTTTGACTTTTGGTTCAGGCCAATCAAGAAGTAAACATATCTTATTTTCTTTTAATTTTCTTTGTGGTGTTCACAATGTTGTTTTCATCCTATTTATTGCTACGGAAGGCAATAGCAAAATAATACATCCTAACTGGCTATTGGAGACAAAGCAGTGAAAAAGCATGACCTTAGCAAGGAGGAACACCTTTCTAAGAGGAACACCTCTACAAAAATAATTGTTTCATGCCTGTGACAAGGAGAACTGTGGAAGAGAGGAAAACTTGAAGGCTATCCTACCTCCTCTCACTATTAAGCCTTCATCAGTTGTACTGATCATGCAGATATTGATTTCCTCCAAGCCAGGGCTTAGCCTTAAACTCACTTACACAAAGATCAGTTAGGCACAAATTACCTGTATCTTAAGTAGCTGTCTGTGGTCAACTAGGAATTTTGCAAAGAAGGAGCACAGACATCTCCTGGTGCCAGACATGGCCCTTGCTCAGCAGACACCTTTGTTGTGAGCACCACAATCCAGCACACACCTCAGCAGACCAGGCTCTGCAGCACCCACTCATGTCAACAGTGAGGCTGTTCAGTCCTCAGTATATGGAGAAGAAGTTTTCCAGCCCCAAAACAGATCCTCTTCTCTGGTCTGAGTCCTTTAACACCACTTACATTATGGAGCTGACCCTTGAGATGGATTGCTCATTAGAGGTGTGCAACACATGGTCTTCTAAAGCTGGTAAGAAATATCAGTTAGCTGGAAAGTGGAGAAAATGTGCTTGGGGGAAAAGGGGTAGCACACAGGCAAAGCAGGGAGAAGAAACAGAAACATTTGTGTTTCTGTTTTATTACATTTCAGACTAAATGTGCTAACTTCCCCCGGCAAACCCAGGAACTTCCTTGTCCCCCTGCTTAGATGAGCCCTGTTTTCGACAGGTCTCTTTGCTGCCTCTCCCTCCTCTCCACAGGGACATGGCTTCCCTGTTTCAGAGAGACTTTCCCTGCAGTGCAGACAAGTTCCTCAGCTTGTCTGAGTGAGCACTTTGCCTTGATGGAAGTTAACCCTGGAGTTGGGCGGCAGCAGCTGCGGGGAGGTTTGAGAGGCATCTGCAGCAGGTGGGGAGGTAAGCACTTCTGCTGTGCATCAGAGGCCTGGCATACCCGTGTAACAGCTGAATATGGTCTCCAAGACTACATCTCTGTGAACAAATCACATTTTCCATTAAGAAAGAAATGGATGCTCAGCTGCACGCTACTTCATGAGCCATGGAACACTTACCTACTATCACAACTGAAAATATGGCTACAAGTAACATAGCTTTGACTTCAACATTTCAACTCGGGAGTATCTTGGCTAATTTTTAATTGTTTATTTAAGCAATACAAGAGAGGAAGTGGAAATAAACAGGTTCACATGTACTGTCAAGCCTGTTGTTCATCTAGTTTTGAGGGGAGGGTTTAAGATGTCACAGCCACCAAATTTGTACAGCAAAGACTGTTCTTGACAGCTGAGATCAGAACTTTGCTTGTTTTCCACTTTGCTGCTACAGAAGAGTGGGGATACTCCTGGGATCCCACCTAATCTAATCAAGCAGGCCTGTTTGTTCTAAAGAGAAAGAAGGCTATGAGATGCTTCTAGCAGAGTACCTGTGTGTATGTAACAACTCACAGAGACTACAGAGGGAAAACACCAGTCTACTCAGAGCAGCCTTCAGACATACACCAACAGTGCATTTTTCAGATAGATAATAAAGCCATAAAAGTAGAAACATTAATTAGGTGCATGGAATATCGGCTGAGGTGGGAAAGATAAGAGGTGCAAATTCTACTGAAGTCAAGCATGAACTCCTTCATGTGGTCCTGGAATGAGGAAGGTAGTCTCTTGCTGAGGGAATTGCTTGTGCAGTACAATAAACCAAAAGACAGCAGCTTCCTTTCTACACCAAGCAGCCTGGCAGGCACATTGTTATAGAGGCTGGAACAAGCAGGGACATTCCACTTGGAAGAGAGCAGGCTGATCTCAAGCAGCAGGAAATGTCAATGACGGTGGCAGCGTGTAACACCATCCCCTTAGCAGAGCATTCGTGGAGTTCACTGTACATCAACTTCACAGACATTGACAAAAGCTTTTGCTAAGATGACAGATAATATCAATTGGAACATAATGGGATATTAGAGAATCCCAGAAAGACAGTTAAGAGTATGGAAATCTGTTGAGAGGGATCAGAGCATGAGCAAGCTCACATTTCCCTCCTTCAAACACACTAGAGGTAAGGGGTAACATGCAGTTTTCTTTTCTTTCACTGTTTCTTCAAAGTTTTTTTACTGAGTAAAGACTGACTTGATTGGTAATGAGATTACACTGGACTCAATGACAACTACAAAGTACAAGTTTCATTGATAGCATCAGCCTAAATACCCAAATACCACAAAATTATATTAGGAAGGTTGAGGTGATAGGAAGAAGCACCTTAAAAATACTGGAAAGGTGTGGGTTTTATTAGAAGGAGGAGAGCTAATACATGAGAGCACATAATACAGCAGGCTATTTGGGAGTGATTCCCATGCACATTGAAGAGGCCAAAAGATCTGCTTTCCTCCAAAGGACAGTGGAGTGGATGGGAGACAGTGAGGAAAATATCCTTAATCGAACTGGGGACGTGAACCTGACTTTCATTCTTCAGAGAACAGGTCAGGTCTTACAACAAAAGGGATTGACAACCAAATTGTGCCTCTTTAACACACATTTCAAGTCCTTATAATTCAATGAGTTGCCAACACGAGTAATTCAACGTGGCTGATCAAGAGATTTCAAGTTAATAAGGTGATGTCTACAATGTAGTTTAGGTGTTAAATTATCTTAATGGATAATAAACCAAGGCTTGCACAGAACACTTAGTGAAAGGAGAAATGGAATGGATACACCATATCCAAATAAACTGACATTATATATTGAACACCCTTCTAATGGTGACACTAGGACACACTATGATGAAGACCCAAACCATCCTGAATGGGAAGATGCAAGCACTGATTTCTTCTGAAGCCAAATCACACAATATATCAAAGATGAAAATGCACAGAGAACTGTTTACCAGCAAGTCTTCTGCTTCCTAGGACTGAAGATAAGACGGACCTACCATACAAGTTCCTTGTGAAGGTTTGTGAAATTAACTACAGTCCAAGAATAAAAAACATGGATTGTAGCAGAAAGAAGAGAAAGGGAAAAATAAGAGTCCTGCCTGAGAAGTTACAGCCTTGCCAGCCAAAACATTAGAGATTTAGAAAATTGGCTTAACCAAAGAAGCCAGAGATAGATAATTTGACTGCAACCACTTCTGTGTGTGGACATTCATAACAAGCATAAAGATTTCTAAAAAGCAATAGAAATCATGCTACATAAGAAATACAAAAGAAAGAAGTATGCATTCAAGAGCGCAGCTGTGAGGGAGTATTTCAAGACACTGTTTCAATGTTTACATCTACTCTCTCAACAAGGGTAGAAATAACAATAATAATTTTAACTAAAGCTACCCTCTGCGGGGGCAGGGGGAGCTTGTCAATAAAATGAATGAGTTCCAACATTACAGAAATGCTCTTTTCACCTAGACTGACTGCCTCCAACTGTAAGATATACATAAATCCAGACCCTCTGGACATGGAAAAAAATATCTACAGGGCATATTTTGCATATCAGCATAATTTGACTGCCTGTGATTTCTCAAAAAAACAGAAATGTGAGAAACATTTTGACAGTTCAGTCTAATTCCAGAATTCTTTTGGCTATGTAGTTGCTAGTTGTGAGTGATGCACATAAAAATAATTTCCCTTAACCTAAAGGAAAAGGGGGGCAGGTTTTTGGGCTTGTGGGGTTTTTTTGAGGTTTTCTGCTGTTGTTGTCTTTTGGTGGGGTATTTTTAGTTTTGGGGGGTGGGATTTTTTTGGTTTTTTTGGTTTTTTGCTATGAAGTGAAATCTCTTTTGCATCACTAAACAATATAGAGCTAAAATTTATTTTATACACAGCTCTCTGTGACAGGATATTTGTGAGAGGTTGTTCAGGCAACAGATGCAGGTTTAATAAAGCTGGCATGACTTGAGGATCATTTGGAAAGATTTCTCCCATGATAACAACAACATACAAGGTATTAAAGTACAATTAATGTTGTTGCCCTCCATGTAATAGACATGGTAAGAAAAGGTCATCCTATGGACTGCTAACAGCTACTCTGAGCACAAGAGCAGCATCTTTGCAAGGCTTGTGATCCTCTATCTTAACCCAGAATCACATGGCAATTTTCCTGCCCCAGGGTTCAGACCAGAATAACTCTGAAAAATTATACAAAGGCAGCTGGACTTCAGAAATCATGAATGAAAATATAAAATAATCATTTTCACTATCATTGGGTAGAAAAAACCACACACAAAAGATATTAAAGGTAGAAAACCGTGAGGGGAAAAAAGCAAAAAGACTGGGTTTTATAAATTACTTTGCAGGCGGAACTTGGTTGTTATTCTCACTTAAAATTTCCAGAACACCATTAAATATTTTCTGCTTTCAAACTTCTGGCATCTGACCTGGCCAGACACCTTCACAATTTTTTGTTTCTAATCACTAATTGTCTTTTGAGACTTAGATTTAAGGTGCCAATTATCCATGACCTGCATACTTTAATGCCAAAGAGTTCAGCAACAAACTCTAGGGCAGGCTCTTCCAGCTTCTTGACAAGAGGAGATGAGTTTTTACTATTGGAACTTACTTGAGGGCCAGTTGGGAAAACCATCTTGTAGCGTTATGGAAAGGTAAAAGATAACAAAAAGGCAGGACAGAACTGACTTGTGAACAACCCATGGAGAGCTCTAACAGTTTAAGAACAGAGATAAAATTCTGGAAAACAGAAGCCTTCTGGTTTTATTCTCAGATCAGTAAACAATGGGCCACGTGGAATAGAATATTGAGGATTACATGGTTGTCTACTTCTTTCCTCAGTTTACCTACAAATACAGCTGCCTGCACATACACAGCTAAATGAGTAGAGGTCTGAGTTTCCAAGATTTTCATCAAAATTCCAAAGAATCTGGAATCTCTCCATTTCTGCAAAGCAAACTGCAGTTTTAAGGAGCCTGGTCTCTTCTCGAGGTTTCCTCGTGTACCTCATGGGGACCTTGTGAGAATTCACTAGGTGGGACAGGATTTCATACAAAAAGGTATTCAGCATGGCTCACAGCCTATCCATTTCTACTCCTATAATCATGAGTAACAGAGCTGAACCTTAGAGACACTTCCTTACTCGGTACAAGAGGCAGAGCAGAGCATAAGCTAGGACTGAGAAAGGCATGCTGCAGAAGCATCTTCTCTTACCTCTTGCAATATTCTGTACACAAAGAAACTGCCTCAGAAGCATCTTTTTAACTCCTTCCTATTTGCATATTTATTAAACTCACATTTATCTTATTTTCAGGGGGAAAACAGAAGAGCTTGATTTTTTAGGCCAGAGTCTCATCTCCAGCCTCCACATCTCATGTCATTTTCAAAATACACCTTTTTTTTTTCCATCCAGTTGGCAGGCAGTTTGAGTCCTGCACTGGTTGGTAGAAACTTAAGGAAATTTTCCTAGGATTTTTCTCTTTCCACTCCGCACTGCCCAGCTCTGCCAGGTTTCATTCCCCCCACCTATGTTTGAGAGTGCTGCCTTACACATTACCAAATGCAGCTCCACACCAGCCCATATTATAACACTGGTCTGGATCTCCATCATCTTTTGGGCCATTCTGCTTGCCCAGACAGATCTGCTTCAGGTGGAACGCTAATACAATTCTTGCCAAAAAGACATCTCCCTGCTTTTTTCCAAATTAGCAAAAAGGGATAGAAAATATTGATGATTTTTGTCTTCCTGGAATATTCTCACACTCTTTCTAGGAATAAGCAAGGACATCTCTCTGCCATCCCATTATTACACATGTGCACAGTTATAAGAAAATGTTCTGAAGGGACGTCAAGCAAATAATACCAGTTTTCAAAATTCTATAGCAATATATTTATACAAATTACAGAATTCTGTATGTATTTACACACCATTACAGAATACCAAGTAAAAATAACACCAATCATTCTTTTCTTTTTCCCTCAGATTTTTCTTCAGGTCAATTTTAGAGCTTGAGAAAGGTGCCAGATGGGCAGGACTAGAAGGTGAAGACTTCTGTTTGTCCACAGCACAGGAGGAGAGGCACTGCAAGCCTCCCTGCTTTGCCGTGTCAGCTCTCTGCAGCCCTGATTTAGCAGGATCACATAAGGAGCAGGAGGGTGTCCATACCCCTTCACACCTTCCTGGCAAAGGAGCTGAGCAGCACCCAGGTGACAATGGCTTTGCCCATCCCCCACCCGAAAACAAACAGAAATCACTCATTTTACACAAGGGACTGAACAGAATCTGTTGTTCGCTACCCGAAACAGGCCAAATTTGACCCAGTGAACCTGCAGGGAGTGGCAAACTGCCAGCTCCTGGGCCGTCCAGTCTTGCAGTAATGCCTAAGTTAAATTACACGTTTCTATATTTACATAAAGTCAGTATTTACACACCATTACGGGTTATTCGAGTAAATCGGTTACAGTTTATTTAGAAGGACTGCCATAAACTCATAACATTTTTCTTGAGTTTAATCCTTTCTGTAGAAAAATACAAAAAAAAAATAAATTAAATAAAACATGTTAACTAGTAGTAATGATTAGCCTATGACTAAAAATTCCAAGTCAATTTAACATTAAGACTTTAACTGTGGCCTAATATTGCGGCCTCGACTCAGAGTCATTTTAACCTTTGCAAATAATTTCCTGGTGTATGTCAGATTTACTGAAACAGCAGAGAGTTGCAACCTCCCTTCCTCATGGTGGGCTTGATGCATTTACCACAGAGCAGTGAGCCTTGGTCCTGCCCAGGAGCGCCTTTTCTTCTCCTACAATCTCTGCATCGCCCACACGAATGATCCGGCACCCAACCGACCCACAGCAGCCAAACCATCCGAGCCCCAAAGGCTGGGACACAAATGTGTGGGCTGCAGCTGAAGGCTGCAAATTCCCAGGCAATAACAGTCCCTAGACAGGTACCCTACAAATCAACTAATGTAATTTACGTCTCTTTATCATCCATGAACAATCACAACAAAACACCATGTTGTGTTTGAGATCACTGATATCGCCGGTTGAGACATGGCTCCTCCTACCTGCTTCAGCACGGACAGGGAACATTTGTTCAGCACACTGAGCCAGAGGTCATTCCAGAACAGAAATAAATTTCAAACCATATAAATCAGATGGACAAGGGTGCTGTAGAGCAAAAATTTCTTAATTACAATTAGGCTACAACCTTTTGCATCACTCCTCCAAAGGAGCCCCCGTGCGTATGCAGACAGCTAGGGTGTCAGGACCAGCCCTGCTCCCAACATATCCAATGGTGAAGGCTACACTCAACTTAATGGCACTGGATTGAAATCCTAAGGGATAAAACAACTACAAAATGCATTTTTCATATGGATCCTAACATGGTTTTCGTCTCTTTTTTTTTCCTCTTTTCTTCAGAGTATTAGGGGAAAAAATGCCTCTTCCTGAGGGTTAATTTCCAAATGGTAACTGCTAATCAATGTGTTCGTGTGCTTATCTTAAAATGCTACATACCCTTAAATATTATATACTGTCTCCTCACTTAGGGTTCATGAATATTTGAACATACTTTAGGAAAAACAATAAAAATAAGTCTAATACTGTCCCCCTCATTGTCATTATTGATAGAGATTTATTAGTTTCATTTTGCAAGTTTTACTTTAGGAAGGGTGCTAATATCATGTATTATGACAGTTCACACTGAAAGCAATTTTCCATAAAAGGTATTACAATGACCCCTATGGAACTTGTATAATTTCATACTAGATAGTCAAGTGCACAAATAAACATGTTTACAAGAGTGATCCTGTTAACCTGGTTCTTGCCCTCTGAAATATTTATGTGTTCTTTGTGGAATCTTAAAATTAGTATAATTGTTGTTGGTATTACTTATGTTGTTTCTGGCATTCTCTTTAGGAAAAAAAATAGCATATTTATCATCTAGCTTTGGTATAATCTGCAATAGGTTTTAACAAGTAGAATATATTCCAACCCCTATATTTTCCACAGCTGTGAAATTTACAATGATGTAAGAAGTCACTTTATCAGAGAGGAAATATTACAGACACATAAAAAAAAGTTGAAGACCCAGTTTTCTCTTTAATCCTCTGGGGTAAGCTATGAAACAAGCAGTCAGAAGAGTGAGGACTCAGTGTCATGAGTGGTGTGCATACTTGTACAATAATACGGGCACAAAAGAGATTGTCGCCTTTAGTACATGAGGGTCACTAGAATTTATTATTGTTATTACCTTTTTATTGTTGGCTTTTTTTTTATCCATGCACCTTTATATTTACTTGCATGAATTTACCACAGGTTCATAGTGGCCTTTGCCATTTCAATGCTTACAGAGCCTAAAGCTTCCAAAATGCCTATCTGGCCTGTACATATTTCATTAAAAATAAACTCTATATAATAAATAAATATATAAAATAAATAAAATGTTGCCTTTGGAATTTCTATAAATAAATTTAACTTTTTATTTTTATTTTTTTTACTAAGAGGTCTTTGCTTTAAACTCAGTGGGGTGAGACCCAGAGAGCGATTAACTGAAAAGTCTCTTGTTTAAGTAAGACTGCACCCTCCATGCCTTTGTAAATGCAGCGTACACTTGAGCAGGCCACCAGCCAAAAATCCTGATGAATCGAAGTATGGCAGCTATGCTGATATATGACGAAGTACAACTGATCAAAAATTTAAAAGCGTGTCTATTCCCCAGCATGCATCAGGCCTTCCTCCTCCTCCTCCTCCTCTTCACCCTCCTCCTCCCCTCGGCTCCTCTCTCTCACGCTCTCACTCCCATTCATCCTCTCCCTTCCTCTCTCTCTCGCACTCACTCTCTCGCGCTCCCTCTCGTACTAAATCAAGCGAGTGGGCATAGGCTCTCCTCCAGGAGGACAAACCTTTAAGTGCAGAACAAAATCAGCATGTTCCATCCAAGCCTCCATCATACATTATGCATGCGACAAAGTTTGGCAACAGTGGAGCTGATGTGATGACACAGCTAATCAATAAGAACCCACCGCATGAAACCTTTATAGTGGTTACTTTTTAAGGGCTCAAGTGAAGGAATTGTCTTTGTCAACTTTGGCTTAAAATATCCTTATATAGTTCTGGTACTTTCTCAGGGTCCACTGGTCTAGGTAAAAAATGTGTAAATTTTTGATGCCGTTTAGTCCTAGTCCCTTCTCTTGGAGTCCCATCTTTATTTAACGCAACGTAGTACCGTCTTCCAGTGTCCACATGTTTATATAGATTTGATGAATATGTGTTATACCAGTTTTCTTCAAATTGCTCTCTGAATACACACTCCTGGGTTAATTTTTCCTGTGGAAAGAAAAGAAAGAGCAGTAAGGAGACAGCCACTAAAATAAGCTACTTGTTAAAGAATCACTACTTTAATGGCTTGAAACTGGTATCTCCTCAATAAATTGCAGAATAAACTATTTCAATTCTCCCAGTTTTAGCTACGAAGATCTGTATTGCTGGGTGTTTCAGGAGGCAGTCAGAAGGGTGGATAATTCTATGTGAAGCAAAAATGACTCTCAAAGCCTCACTGCCCAAATCAATACCATAACAACAAAGATGAAAACAGATACTTTTCATTTCTGAGAGCTCCCAAGCAGCTTACAAGACCTTACTGGACTTCTGTAACAAATTGTTTCAATGGTGAGTGCAGGCATTCAAACAAACAGATATAAATAAAAGAAATTAGAACCAGTTTGCAGGGCTGTAATAAAATTTACAGTCTTAAAATCTCGATGTCGTTTCAACGCATGGAGAACTTGGTGCATTTCATTAATTTAAAGACATGCAATTTGCTAGCCTTCATTTGATTTATTATTTGTATCATGAAGACACAACCCAACAGAGCTTCAAACCGAAACATGAACCCTGTGTGCTGAGATGAAGTAAGCAAGGAAAAGCCCTCCAGGTTTGCATTGTCAGGGTCATCCTTGTGTCCCATCCTACTGAGGACAGGACCCACTGAGGATATCAACCATTCATCAGATCCCCCTGCCACCATAGAATCCCACTCCTTCCAGTTGACCCACTTCTTCAGTCTGTGTGTTGCCTTCCACATCCTTAAGATTGCTTAAATTTCTTTTTTAAAAAATTGCTTAATAGAGTGCTTAAAACACAGCCACCTGATAACCAGACTCATTTTAGGAAGGACTCACACAAATTACTGGGAAAAAAGGTGGTGAGCATGGGAGAGCTGATGGAAAGCTGGGAAAAATAAGCCTGAAAATAGCCTTTTCACCAGGCACAAGAAAAAAATAGTGATAACTCAATGTATTTTTTGCAACAAGTTCTCATTTCAATAGTACTCATATCAACCATACCCAGCTTCCATCTGAGGATGCATTTCTAATTATTACAAGGCTCCATACAGTACATGTGTTTTACAGACATTAAATCTTAAAATAGTTCTTTTAGATTGGAGCATGGAGATGGGAAAACAGAGACCAAGGCCCAGATGCAGCAATGTATGGCAACTAAGGCATAAACCTGTGCCTGCACACAACTAAGGAGCCACAGCTCAAGCACCCCTAAGAAACCACCTTCCATGACTTTACCAAGGAGCTTCCCAAGGTTTACCACCACCAAACCCAGCAGCTTTCCTGAAGCTGCAGGTGCCTTTGCAGCCACCTCTGCTGCTTGAGACTCAGCTCACAACCCTTTCCCAAACCAATGTGCTTTGGCCCAGATGTTTTCACTGCTGCTTTGTGTGGCAAGCACTCTGCTCCCAGGGCAGCCCACTTGGGCTGGGGACAAGAGAGGCCCAAGGAGCCCTATATACCTTACAGAAGACACCCAGGAAGTATTCCTTGTGGGGGAAATAACCCTGTGCAAATGGGGAAAGGAAGCCAACACCCCTCTGCACCTGTACAAACTGGGTATTGAGCTGCAAAGACAGAGTCCTCCTCAAGCCCTCCCAAACACCTGAGGGTTTGGGATTTGGAGGGTTATTTTAAATTAAATTTGTGGCAATTCCAGTAGGCAAGAAAGGCAGCAAGTAAGCTGCTCCTGACTTCCCCTTTAATGGGTACCTCATTACCACTCAGAAAGTAGAAATCCCAGACAGGACCTGGTTTCACATGTTCAACACCTGAAAATTCACTGTGGCAGTGACCATATCCCTTTGTGGATGTGATAACTTTTTTTTAGAGTAATTCCTGACTTTGACATTTTTAGTTCAATTTTTTTTAGTTCAATTTAATTTTTTTAGTTTGTTTTTTTTTTTTACTTCAAACAGAGCAATAGTCTACAATGGTTGTAGGCAAAAGAAGCACAAATCTGTTCACATTAAATCCTTATCTGTGGGCCATACCCTGCAACCTCCTATTGATAATTGCCTCTATGTCCTTTGCCAGCTTGAAACTGCAGCCGCATTGAGCATCACCAGACCAGCAGCAGCTGCCAGTTACACCCATTGCAGTATTCCCCTTGCACAGCCTCAAAAGTACAAACTATTATAAAAGGTAATCTGCTGCAGAGAGGATTAAGTATAGATTTCATTAGTGGTTTATTTTGCATGAGGTTTAAAATCATCTGTGTTTGTCCTAAGGCAGATTCAGATGCTAAGGAGTATTATATACTGGACTTATATAAGTTTGTGGGGAAAGAGAAACTAATTCAAATTGTTTTCCTGCTCTCAGAAGGCAATAGGATCACATGACAAGCACTGCAGAAGAACTCCCTGCTAAAAATAGCAGCATTTTAGGAAGATATTTCAGTCCTGTCGTGAATTCATTAATTATTCACTTCATCTGCGGTTTTTTTTAGCATCATCATAAATTTCTATCTTTGCAAGAACTACTTCCCCATGCCCTGAAGGAGAAATTTTAAAATAGCCTCTCTTTATCTGGCAGGTTTGATGGATCATGACAGTGCTGTGGTACACATAACTAGCAGACCCTGAATCAGGGTTTGCATTGTACTGCACTCTGGATGAGTTAAATGGATTTCAAGCTCACAAATTCAATCTTCATTTTACAAGCTTATCCTATTTTAACTTTCTATTCACTTACAAGACAGCTACATCTCTTTTGTCCTTCAAAATTCTCAGAAATTCATGTACAAACGTGAGGCAAATACTTCAACATGAACATGACAGAGCAATCAGAATGTGGGATCAGGTAGGCAGGACATTAACAATTACCCTTTAAAAGAAATTAAATTATTTCTTTATACAGTCAAGCCTTTTCCTTCTAGGAGACTTAGAAATTCTGGTTGTGGTCAGACACTATTGGAGTAAATCAGTGTTGACAACTTTGGATCAGATCCTGTAAGTAATGTGGCACACTGAAATCCCATAATATCCTTCTTCCCATGCCCTAGGAGAGTCTTACAATGATGTCTCATCTAATACCAAGACAGACAGAAATCAACATCCACCAGAACAGTCATTTATGCAGAATCACAGAATCCTTTGGTCTGGAAGGGACCTTTAAGATCCCAGAGTCCAACCATTGACCTAAACTTGATGAGCCTACCCCTAAACCATGTACCACCATAGCCCTACATAGCATTAATACCTTATGCTCACATTTTAAGTATGCAGGTCTTTATTCCAGCCAGAAATGAGCATAACACAGAGGTGAGGCTGGTCCATCCTGCCAACATCACCCTATTGTCTCTCCATCTTAGGAAGGGAAAGTCTTGCTCTAAACCGACTCTCCCAGTATGGAAAGGATATGGTGTTTCCTGATCACATTTCTCCTTCTGGCTATGACTTTTAGAAAGTCCCTCTATGCACATTTGAAGAGCAAGATTTAGCCCTACAATACAGCAATTTTTGCATACCTTTATTCCAGCAACTGACTTCTCTATCAATTTTCCAGTGCAAATATTTCCTTGCACCATACTTAAAGTTGCTGGACATCTTTGTCGAAAGCTGACACAAATACCAAACATACCCAACTGGAACAGCTATGGAAAGTAACCTGCATTCCTGTGAAAGGGGAGGCTGCCTGCCTTGCTCAAATCATTTAATTCAGGGCCAAATAAGGAGGTGACCTCAAAATTATATAAATCAGATGTTGCACCACATTCCACATGTTTTCTGTGAGAGCTGTTCATAGAGTATTCAACTACAAAGTGATTGATTTTCATTTTGCTACATTTCCATGCTTCACCTGTTTGGTTTTTTAACCTGTTATTTAACTCAGAATGTGCAAATAATCACATTGTACAAAGATGCACATATTACAAAGACAAAACCCCGAGAAAGATTAAATTCAGAAAACTGCTAATGGCTGGTCAGTGTTAGCAAGCTCAGGACCCCTTTCCCTTTTTACATTCTCCACCACCTAACAAGGAAAGAAAATAATTATGTTATGCTATTTCCAGGCAGATTGATTAAAAGTCAGATTCTAAAGTAATAAAGTGCATGGTTACAGGCATCAAATGAAAGTTCTGCTAGCTTGTTTTAAAATAGCTATCCATGTGAAGTGGTTAATTGCAAATAAGTAGAAACACGTAAAACACATGTATACTGCTCAGAGAATGGTTTCATGACTCTAAAGAATGTAAGACATTCGTGCTGCTTGCTACTTGAAAGAACAGTACAGGGTCCGATATAAAACACATCAATACTCTTTCTTTCTTTCTTTTAAATAACCCAATGGAGCTAAAACTTCAATTTATTTTGTAATCTGATAAAAGAAAGCCTCTTCAGACCATCATTCCTAAAGTCACAGCAAGTACCTTTCATGCCAAGCAAACTACTCTGTTCTATGCCATGTGTAGTTCTCCCTTTTGCAAACTGCTACACTGATTCAGCAGAGACAACACCTAATCCAGAAGTCCAAACAATTATTAACAAGAAATATATCTGATGTAGTCAACACTTCCTGTATACCTGCTGCACACTAACACCTTGTTAATCCACCCTGTCTTAATAAAAGTCATGTTTATATGTATAATCCCCTGAGTAATTTCATGCAAATCCCTCATTATGGCTACATGGCATTACTGAAAACTGCGTATGTAGTGAAGGGAAACAAAGAAAAGCCCTATTCTCCTCTGAAGCTTTGCTGCTCTGCCTACCAACACACACATTTTACATGCCATTGGCCCTTCCCATGCTGTAATGCAAACAGCCTCTAGAACACACTACGTTCAGCTAATAATTAACACTCATCCAGAGCTGTCATAAATAAAGGTCTAGCTTAACATTTGCTGTGGCATTTTCTGTACTCTCATGCTCAGCCTGTTTGTTTCTGGCTGGGTGAACTACCTCCAGCCACAATGAGAAGCCAAATACCAGTGTCCAAGCAGCACCACTTTCTTTTCCAAATTAGACCACAGTGTGAGTCAAGGCCTGCACACTGTGTGTCTGACTTGGTAAGTGTCACAGAGATTTCTTTGATGAGTTTCTCCAAGCAGCCTCTTTTCAGAATGCTTTGTTTGATAATTTGACAGAACATGAAATAAATGGGGAAAAAAATAGTCTGCCAAGAGGACTAGCTGACTGGCTTTTGTGTTTGTGTCAGTAGCTCTCCAAAAGCCTTTTAGCAGGAAAGCCTTCAGGGCCAGAGGAGAGACAAGCAGTCAGGCACCAATGCTGCCACTGATATACATTTCATATTCCATGGCACATTAAATAAGATGAGGGAAATCAGGCAAGGTGTCCCTGGCAAAACCACAGTTAGGCAACTGCATTCTCCCTACCTGAGGTCACCTTGTACTCTCACAGAGTACATCCAGTATCCATCTTACTTGCTTCCCCTAAACCTCTTCGTTAATTTGTATAAAGTTTTTATTATACATCAATCCCCACTTACAAAATAAAAATCAAGCGTGTCTGTTCTGTGCTGCTGCCATGCAGAAGTAATGATGGTGCTTAATTATTAGCATCTTTCATACAAAAAGTTTGTAAAGATCCCAAGACCCAGCAGAACTTGAACCCCTTGGGATCATGATTGCCAAAAGCCACCACACAACACCTACATAGATGCAGACCCTGTGGTACTTCCAGGCCCTGATGCAGACAACAGAAAAGCAGCACTTCCTGAGCACGGTAAGCAGACCCCAGTACCAACAGTAAAATCCCAGGACACTGTCAGTGCAGGAGGGATTTCAGGGCTTCAGCCCTTTGTCCCATTGCCACTCTTCTCCTGCTCCCTTGCTCTCCACACTATCAAGAACCTTCTCTGGAGAGACCAGGCTGGCACAGAGCACTGTGCTACACCAGGGCTGTTTACAGAGCTCTTCTGATGTGAGCTGCAGGATGAGATGCCAATTAGGCCTCCATCCATTTTTGCCACTGCCAACTCCTCAGCTCTTGGTTTTACTGATATCCTCTCCTTTGAGATTTCAAGTTTGCAGCATCTGTCAAGCCTTAAGCATTCCCTCCTTGGACATGAAATCATTATGGGACGAGCAGCCCCACTGTGCCTGAGGATAGGCAGCCCACCAACAGCCATGCCTAAGTTCACAAAGGCTGGGTTTATATCTGCTCAGCCAAGCGCATGAGATGAAAACTCATTTTCACCTAAACACCCAAGATCTGCTCATGACGCTGTTGGAAGTCTTGACAAAACTCCAGGGGCAGATCTCAGGCTACATAAGCTGTCACAGTGTCTTTTCTCTGGAAGCTGATGAGCTTCCTTCTCCACACCACAACAGAACAGGACCAGGACAAAGTCGACTCTTAGAAAACAAATAAACAAGCAGGTCTGTTCCCCTCCCTTCCACACCAGCAGATCTGGGCCCACACTGTGTCATTTACTAGTCACACTTCTAACCTCTACTTTATTTTTGATTCCCTTGGCACAATAAAGAACTGCAGTCATCAATGTTATCTAAGCATCTAATTCATAACGCTTGGCTGAACCCTTCCAAGAATCAGAAAGCAAGGTGGTATTCAGAAATCTGATACAGGGGCCAGAGCCAATTTTTAAAGAAGATGGGAGAAGGGTTCCCGTCAGCTTAAATGGAACATGGATCAGCCTTGCAATGATAAAAAGGCAACAAATATTTTAAGACATTAAAAGAACCATTTCAGGCATGCTCAGATTTACTGAAAGCTGTAACTTGACCTTCCCCAGCTCCCCACTCCACAAATTCTCTTCTATCAAAAGACAACCTGTATTTCAAAGCAGGGCTGCCACCCTACAGCTACACAGTCTTTAGCCTGAATACCAGTTAAGGTTTTACCCAGACAGAGATTTGTAAATAAAACATGCTTGCCTTAAATCCAACTAAGATGGAACAAAGTGTTTTGTCAGTATTTTTTGCCTTGTTCTGCGGTTCTCTAAGCACAGAACACAGCTTTAAAGAACAGATAGACCTCATTCAGCAAAAAGTGCTGTTTAAGTGAGCTAAACTCACATGCAGAAAACATTGTAAAGTGAGGGATAAGAAGTACTTAATCTGCATGAGCCTCTACATTCAGTGAGTACCCCACAAAAGAGATTTATCCACCATTAACGAATCACCTCATCTCTCAGCTACCAGGTGGCATCATAAAAAGAGCAGAATGCTCAGGACCCTTCATGAAACACTTTGCCACAGGGACCAAATAATTATTATACATATGTAGTGATATAAATATACATTATAAAAGTAATTCATGATTTATTCTTTCAGCAAGATGATTTGGTCAAGGACTGATGAACAAAAGCCTGTCTCCATATTTTGCTATTAATTTTATGCAAAGCTACCAGCTAGGTACTAGCTCAGTGAATAAGGACATTACTGATCACATTGTCATTCTGGATGGGGGTCATAAAACAAATACAGCATCACAAGCTATCACATTTTGGAAAGATCCTCACTGAAATGCCACATAGCCACTGGGGTTTGAAAACCAACAAGCTTCACAGAGAAATTTTTAAAACTATGTGCTTTGGTGGGCACTACAACAAAGGACTGGCACACTGTGATCTTTACCTAGCAGGGCTCAATTGCTTATTCAGTTTAAATTGTTTAAAAATGAGGCCTTTTGATTTCCCACCTTGTTTGGACAGGAAGGAAGGCCAGCATGTCAAATAGTTGCTGCTGAAGAAAAGATGTCATGCTTCTTTTTTCAGACAGCAGTGCCCCCTCCCTTGGCAAACACTTCTCATAAACAGTCTCTCCAGGGGTGACTTTTTGGACACTTCCCCCCTTCCTTTTCCCAGGGGCAATCCTGCCAAAAAGTCTTGGATTTAGTTACACAATTTTAGTATCTTGCTTTCTGAGTAGAATAAAGGGTATTTCCTCAATATCTCTCAGAAAATCCATACATCTTTGGTGCTGCTATGCCATGACTTATGTTGTCAGTGATACAGCTGACCCAGCCTTTGGGAAACAGTGGAGGCTCTGGTCCTTCATGAGACCCCTACTCCTCACATGCACACCAGTGGGCCTGTCTTTCAATGGGTAAAACTTCAGTCATGCACTTAATTTCAGCTTTGATGAAAGAAGTTGTCATTCTGTCTGTAAAAACCCAAAAGATATATAGTAACAACTTCAACAGAACTAGTGACTGAAGAGCTCAAAGACCAGGTTGTTGTTCTTCCAGGCACCTGCAAACATGGATCTTCCAAAGAAATTGGATTTTTAAAGTAAAAAAGGGAAAAACCCTGCTATTTTGTTTAAACTTTACAACATTTGTATATTCTAAAATAAATAAAAAGATTCTGCTGAAGTCTTCTCCAATAACTTTCCTGTTCTGAGTTCAGATTATATACTATATGATGTCTTAACAAAGGCATCAATGGGACAAAATCCTCCTTGTCATGAAAGAGTAAGATTATATGTTAAAAGATTGCCTCTAGATTGCAGACTCTCATAGGTAGGAACCCTGTCTAGATTTAGGTTTTTAAAATGATGAATACAATACAGCTCTTATCTTGATTGGGATCTGCTGACACAACCATGAAACTAATTGGTGGTTTCACAGGAGCAGGTCCAATCCTGATTCCATTGAAGGCAATGGTATTTTGACCATAATAGAATCAAGTCAAAATTTCTCTTGATCACAACTGTCTCTATAATTGTGTTAAATCTGAAGAGCAAAGTTGAGCAGATTAAAGATGTGCAGCCTGGGCCAGACCTCAAAAGTATGCAGCGTCCACACTAGAACACAAGTTTTACCTGAGCAGCAGCCTGTGGAACACAAATATAAAATCTTATCCTCAAATCAGATATCTGCCAGTATAAAATGAATGAAAAAAGAAACAAAAGGTCCTTATAGAAGGGGAAAATATGGATTTGCACTATAACAAGCTTCATTTCTCAAGGTTTTGAATGTGACACAAATGAACCACATTGCTGCACATCACCAAATCAGCCTAAGCACAGTCAAACTGCAAAGCTAATCTCAACCTAGTCAAAATCCCTAATGAAGTCCCCACAGGGCAAACGTTTTCTACTCTCTCTTTGAAATTATGAATGGTATTATGAATGGCAAAGTGGGAGAGAGTACCACATTCACATTGCACTGGCTCCTGAATCAGAAACAGAGCACATCTGATCTTTATCTGATGCAGTGAATAATCCCCAAGCACATCTCAGTGTGTCACTGCTGCTGATGCTTTTAGCATGTCACTTCAACACAGTATTCTCAGATCAACCAAAGGCACTGAACCTTTTCACACCCCTGTATCATTGCACAGCCAGCCCCAGAAAGGCTCAGGGCTGCAGTGACAGGGAACTACACAACTCCAAAGAAAAGAATCTGAAGATGTCCCACTCTTGCTTGCTGAGTATGATTTGGGCTAAAGTGCAGTTATGCCACTTTAACAACTCCCTGCTGTTGAAAGCATGGTGCTCAACCCATCAACCATCCCACACTGCACCTGATTTTCCCACTGAGCCCCAGTGCTTGCCCAAACAGGCAGCAAGCCAGTTCAGGAAGCTGAACATTTTCCTGTGGCTTTATATCCCTCAGCTGATCTCATGACAGGTGAGATGAGTGCCAGTGTTGGAGCATGGAAGAAAGCAGAAGCATGCAGCACTAGCAGGGAATCAGAACTGCCCTTCCTGGAAGAGGCTTCCTGCAAGGTTACATTGGCTGCCTCCTCAAGCAGCACCTCTAGCCTCCTGTTTTCATGAGAACACAAAATTTCAGACATCTTTAGTTAGGGAAAAACAAATCATTAAACTAAGGTTTGAGTAGGATCTTACTTTACCAAAGCTTAGCTTTTATATACACATATAAACACATAAACATATGTATATGTATGTATGTGTGTATATATATATATATATACAAACATACACTCACACACATAATTTATATAGAAGTTACTCATACTGTCCTGTCCCAGGCATGTAGTGAGAATCCAAGATCAACATAGAATTGCAGACCAAGGCAGGGAGATCACTGAGAGTTTTGTCCCAGAAAAAATTATCTTCAGACCTAGTGAGCATTTGAAATTAAGTCTCCTGAGGAAGACCATAGACTTGAGGAAAAGTGTAGTATCTATCTCACAGAACAGTACTAGTAAGTGTCCCTCTTTGGTGACAGTGTTCAAGTCTATGAAATTCTGATTTAAAAAAGACTGAAGCCATAGTTCAAAAACAACCACAAAAGTTGCAGTTTCTCACAAAGCTTTCTCCCATATCACCTGTGTCAAGTGTACTGACCTATCATTTTTTCCTAAACCAGTGCCCACATCTCAAAAGACCTTTTATTCTATAGATTCCTTCATACCTTGCTGAGCAGGTTGCAGTTCCTGCCTCATTCCCCATGCTGGTGCTTGTGGGGAACACCATTTAACAGTACCCAGCTTTCAGCAAAACTGCCCATCCTAATTCTAAGATTGGTTATCTGCAAGGGTAAAGTAGATGAGGTAACTCAAGTATATGGACTTTTCTCAGATCTATACCCTCCACAAAGGAAATTTCCACAGTCACAAAGCTGTTTCTTACTGTACAGTGCAGAGAAAGCATTTATGTCTCATCTACACCTCCCTGCAAAAATCCCTCTGGACAACTCAAAAACCCATTTCCTCACAGCCTGAATCTTCCTCATTATGCAGCCTAAGCTTTCTTGTGACCCATTCAAACCTATACATTCTTGTACTCTATTTCAAGGACTTCTTTTTCCTCCCTAGTGTTACACCTCAAAGTACTTACAGAGAGCAAGAGCATACCCTCTCAGCTTTCATTCTCAGGCTAAGTCAAGATCTTTAGAGTCTATCATTTGAGTCTTTTCATCCCTCTGATCATCCCAGCATGCCCTTTCTGTACCTGTTTTGCTTTCAATTCATCTTCTTTAACGCAGTGACAAACTTCATTTTGTATTTAGACTGGATCCTCCTAGTGTTGTATGGAGTGGCACTGATAGAGCTCTCCTCGTGTGTAAATATTTTAGGTACCAAGACTATTCTGTGAGTTTGCCTCCTCTGCTGAAAATACTTCCCAGCTTTGCAAAAATTTCAATAACACACCACTACCTTTTTATGACAAGATGTTTAATGTCCCTAATAAAACCAGGGAATAAAATCAGTCCAGGGAACAATCCATAAAAACTCCACTAATAGCTTCACTCCAGTCTAATACCTTTCAGCACTCCCCATTGCTGTCTTCTCTTCAGAGTTTTCACCATCTATCATACAAGTCTTCTAATAACACTCATTCTACCCACTGTAACAAACATTCTCTTTTGTAGGTCATACCTAACACAGCCCTGAAGATTAGCACTATTTTCCATTTCTAGAAAAAGGTATTCCTACCAAAAATAAAATACCATGCTTGCCTGAAACTATTTATCCTGCTTCAGTAAACTCATCATGCATGTACTTCCTCTACTCTTCCATTTAAAAGGATGTTCCTAACGTCCCAAGGGCATCCCAAGCCAGACTGATAGCCCTGCAGCCAAACACAAAGTACACAGCCCCAGGTACACACACACTGGAGGCTGGAAATTGCCTCAGAGGGAAGCAAACACTCCCTCACCCAGGGTTTGCTCCCACCTTTGTGCTGCACCTTCCAGTGACTTGGAAGGGAACCACTGTGGCTGAAGCCCTTTTGCTTGGCCAGATCTGTTTTCCAGCTTTGTACTTCAATTCCCCAGGCAGCAAAGAAACACTTGTGCCAGCAAAAGGGAGGGGATGGATGGTTGGAGGGAAAATAGCCACTTCTTTCAGTAGCAGTATTGGCTGCCCCTACTGCCTTTGTTCAACCCACAGCAGGGAGCTGCCCAGACACATGTTACCACCCAAAGGATTTTATCAGAGACAGGGCTAGCCCAGCTAGCATCCACACTCAAACTGTATTGCATTTACACTCCCTCCTGAATACATCATGTTGGTAAAGACTTCTGTTCCCTTTCCAGGTATATAGCTTAAAAACTTTTCACCTTATAAAAGTTTAAGTACACATTTCAGGGCCCAAATCAGCTTTATTGCATCAATTTCCATTTCATGCCCATGCTTCTACATCTCTAAGACATAATCTTTTCTGCAACCTGCTCTTTTCCCATTCTCTGCAGACCCTCTGCCCAGCTTTCACAATCTTCAAATCCTTACATGCAGTTTCACCCTTGCTGGGATACCACTTCCACAAGATTTCTGCATGTCTGACAAAGTTTCAGATTTCCTTAACATTCAGAGCCATAAGCACCTTTTTGAACTGGGCCTCTTCATAGTTTGCCCATCAAATTAACTACAGGCCTGCTTCTTGCAGTCTCCTGCTTAAAGCAGATTTACCCAGGGAGACACGAGTTGCTGTAGTCAGTAAAAGACACCATTGGGTTTTTGATCATGGGAGTGCCAGGTTTTCCTGAGCAAAGCTGCTTGTGCAGAAAGCCTGACCACTCCTTACAAGCCAGCTGCCACAGGAATCACCCTCTGTCTCTCCATTTATACCATTTACCAGAAGCCACTTTATTATTGTAAATAATAATACTAACACAAGCAGAAGGGCATTAAACCAGGTGCCACAGCCATTATCCCTCCTGGGATTTGACCACTCTCAGCCTAGAAGTCTCTGCCTTCACTCAAGGAAATTGCTTTTAATTCTTCTTCCAAAAATTGTGCACTGAGACTGTTCTGTTTCCAGGCTTATGCCAACTGTGGTACCTGGACACTGAGAACAGATAATTCAGATTATTATTTTTTAAAAAATCAATCTGAAACACATGGAATCATTTTAGATCAGAGGTATTTAAAAGGAAAGTGTGATGGTACTGGAGGGTAATTTATTTATTTATCCAGTTCTTAAACACCTGTAGTAATTATATACCTGGCCCAAATGCTGTTACCAACATGCACTTTCAACCTGCTTTTTTCTTCGTGTTGTTTCCGTGCACCTTGACCTACCATTTGAAAGGCTGAACAATTCCCTTCCTTTATTTGCACAGGAACATTAAAGATATTTTTAGAATGCAGCCAAAGAAATCCTTGCCTACACCAAGCAATTTTCAGTAAACTTTGACAAATTGTCCTTTTTTATCAGAAAAATTTCTGTTCACCAGTCTTTGTAGCTTCACAGCCCTTCCAGGACTGTGGGGACCCAAACAAAAGCATAAAACACTGCAGGTGCAGCCCTGCTGGGACAATAAAGAGGCATATCGTCACCTCCCTGCACACTTACTGGGAAAACATGTTTCTTCAAGGACAGTACTCTCTCTCTCTCTCCTCCTCCTCCACCCTCTCCCCAGTGTTTCAGGAGCAAAAGGCTAGTTTAGTCTCCCAGATCAAGCTTTCAGTTCACTTTTTGAAGGACAGCAATTTATGACTCTGTTAAAAGCGTTCCTACATCTCACCTTGCAGTACACACCCTGTAAGTCTGCAGCCCAGAGGTGTGGAGCTTCCCTCCCTGGCTCCTGATCTGAGCTCTTCAGCTCTGTCCCAGCTGCTCTGTGAGTAAATGAAGCTCTGTATGCTGCCCTGAGCTCTCCTTCCAAGCACTCTTCCCCGCTTCCTCAACAACTCTTCCCTCTCCACTCCTGCCTTCCTCTCCCCACCTGCACAGCTTTCCTGGTGGCTGCTCCAGATCTTGCAACTACCAAAATTCCTCCTGAGCACCAACCTGAGCTGTCTTTTGCCACCTGCCAAGGGCACAAGGAGCAGTGGAGGCACCAGCATTTCACAGAACGGTTTGGGTTGAAAAGGACTTTTAAATCTCATTTAGTCTAACCCCCCTGCAATGCACATCTTGAACTACATCAGGTTGCTCAGAGCCTGGTCCAACCTGACTTTGAATGTTTTCAGCAATGGGGCATCTACAGTGTCTCTTGGCAACCTGTTCCTGTGCCTCACTACACCCACCACCAAAAAAAATTTATTTATATTCAGTCTGGGAGAGGAATGGGGCAGGTGCATGTCTGTGGGAGATCAGTGACGTGAGTGGGCATGGCAGCAGTCAGATGCAGCACAGCTCTCTGCTGCAGAAAAGCCCAGGACAGCCAGGGCAGCTGAGGCAAGGGTGTCCCATGTTCCTGCTTGATCTGTGCTTGAGGTAGCACAGAACTCCATCAGAGGATAGCCTGCAGTTGGAATATTCATTTTTTGCTAGGTTTTCAAATTAGTATTTGACCGTATAATGACTGGCATGACATAAACTCAGCAATGTACCTTGCCAGAGTGATGGGAGCACTTCTAAATACTGCTGTATAAAGGATGGAAATACAGCAAACCATTTAAATGATTAACACAGTTACTATTACACAGGCTGGAAGAAAATTAGAGAGTGATTCACAATATTTTGTTACTGTAATAGTTACAATAGCTGCTAATATTCCCAAGGGCAGCATGACAATGGGAACAGCCTACAAAAGCATGAAGGTTGTGGGATCAGATCAGAAAGACCTCCCTCCCTCAGTGGTATGGCCCTGAGGAACATAGCTAAGACACATTTGCTAATTTCCTTGCCAGACATGTTGGTAAAAGCTGTTTGGCACTTGGGAAAGAAAAGGTCTTCACGTCTTGTCTTAACCCCCTTTGGGTCCTATCTGTAGTTTGCATTTTTGCTCCTTTCCAGTGGCAAGCACAGTAGCTGCTGTGAAACACGATGAGTCATAGCTGCAGGCTGCCAGGGAAAGGCAAGGTAAAGGGAAAGCAGGGACAGATGAGGCAGGAGGGAAAGCTGCTGTCACTAACCAGGCTCCGAGTCATTGTTAGGTAGCTACCAATGGTTCCCCTGCAGCACCATGTGCATGGTGCCTTTCAGCTTCCCCTGGCTAAATCCATGGCATGAGGAGGAATTTGAGAACAGCCACGTTATGTCACACTTCTGCCTGAAAGCAGCATGAGAGGCACTGTGCTCTTCTGACCAGAAAATGCAGCAGGAACTGCCCCCTGTGAGAGTGGGGAGATGGGAAGAGCTTGTCAAGCAGCTAATCTATGGGGAAAGCAAAACTTTGAGAAGGCCAAGAGGGATGTGACTGGATCAGGATATGCTGAAACTGCCTCTACTGTTGTCTTTCATGAAAACTGGCAGCAATCACCCATCCTGGCTGCTCTGCTTTGCCATATGTCCCATCTCCAGTGGCATCACAATTATGCAGGGAAAAAATCTTCCTGTGTCAAATGTTTCAAATACAAATATAGAAGGATAGAGGTCTTTTAGGTCACTGATTTGGCTCATGCCTAATGTATTTTTCATGCAGTAATTAGAATATAAATATGATAGTGTGAGACACAGGGCACATATTCCAATAGTGTCAAGTACTGAATGCCTCACAAGCTGTGAATCTAAGCACCTACTTAGATCCCCAATGCTGATGTAGAGCAAGACCAAGTATTTCCTAGGCTGCTGCTCAGTTGTGTGTGGGTTTCCCATCTTAGGAAACACAGCCACAGTGTCTTAAATGTATCTGCTAGGTGACAAAGCTGATACTGCTCACAGCCCTTAGGGAATAAACCAAGACAGAGGGATACACCTCACAGCACAGCAGCACAAGGACAACTTACTGGTGCTACAGAGCAGTTCAGCTGAAGAGATTGGTCTGCTTAATGCAGGTGAAAAACTGATTCAACTTTTTCACAGTCTACCACACATCAGTCTCAAAACTAATTTCTTTTAATCTGATCTACTTTGCCAGAGAGATAATTCTGCACTGGATTGTGACTTGCTTCTGGTTCAAGCAACAAATTCATTCCCATCAGAGAACTTCACTTTCAATTAATTGCATTTTTTTACCAAAACCAAAAGCAAAACACTGTCACTTAAAAATGTCCAGCCAATTATACACAAAAATCTGTTCTGAGGCCTGCTTATCTCAGTGTTTCTAAGGGAGCTGACAGTTGCTGAAATATAGGCACTAGGATTGCTAGTGTTGACAAGGCTTTAAAGCATCATCACACTGAGTAGCCATTAGAGGTTATATTTCATTGGAAGTAATGTAATTCAATTACCATCACTCTTTACTATGTCCCATCTCTGGAGGCTGACAATAAGCCCTATCATCCATCAGATTTTAACCTGAACTTTGTATTCTAGCCTCAGAGATTGCCAGTTCTACATTATGAATGGCTTCATATTTTTAGTGTCATTTCTTAGGAAAAAGAGGTTATCCAATTATACTGTACATCCATTTGCCTGCTTGTCTCTCCTTAGGTTGTCAACCAGTTTCAATTAGAAGGCAAAGGTCTTCAAGAAAATTAAGTTCCTATCAGTTTTGCAACTAATCAGAGCCAGGGTAAAGAAGAGAAATTATTTGCACATCCCACTTGGGAGTGGTGAGCTATGTAATCCCTGCAAACTGACAGTCTGGTGAGCATGGACAGCTAACACTGTCCTTTCTCCATACAAGAAACACAAAAGGCTAGGGAATTTGTGCTACTGCAGAGACAGAATATCAGAGAGACCCATGCCTTGTACTGTGAGACACAGCTCCTTAGGAAAGCAGGCTCCTTTAGAACTGCTGTTCGTGAACAACTATTTTATAAATGCAGTGAGTTTACTAATTTACAAAGAATTTCTTGTGTATATTTCTTCAGCAAAGATTGTCTTGACTAATTCACTCTGACAGCCAAACATATTGCAAATACAAAACATAAATTGCACAGGAAAGTTATGTAACGTTTGCTTTCCCAAGTCTATGCATTTAAGTCCTATCAAAAACCACATTTCCTGTCACAGAATATCTGAAATGCAGAGTAACTGATTCACTGTGTTTATATGTTGAAACAATTACTCTTACTGATGACTATCAATATTACTGATTCATATTACTGTTGTTGTTCTGCCTTTTTGCTGCCTAACTGAACCTGATGTACTTTGCTAGTTCTTTATCACATTCATCAGCTGCACAACGATTATGACTTATGACAACTTGCTCCTCACAGGCAACTGGTTTACATCTGTCATTGCATCAATTCCTTTTCTCACTCCCTCTCCATCCTTCCAAACTTTACCTGCTCCTTATTGACATTTATGCTAAATTCAGTTTCTTTGACCTTTCCCGCTCACTGGCTCTCACCACCTCTGCATCTCCCCCTCTCCCATGTCCACTCATCCTCCATCCCTGCCTTGCCCCTCATTTTACCACCTCTTTTTCTGCCTCCCATATACACTGCATCTCCCGGCTTCCTCACCTAGCTTGCTCTTTGTTGAGAAGATAATCTTCTTCATCTCTCTCACACAAAATTTTTCTAGAAAGAGATCAGTGAACCTGGACACCCTTATGGAAACACTTCTGCTGGACTTTCCCAGTTTCACTTGCTCACACTTCTACATGGATTATATACATGGAAGTTGGACTTCCCTCTTATCCCTTCTGTTTTCACCTGCCCATTCCCAGCCATCATCTCATGTTTTCTCCTACTCTCACGGCCATCCCCACCCTTCTCCCTGTTACTGCTACTCCCCTGTGACACAGGTGTCTTCAATTACATTCAAAGCCCTTCTCTACCACTTTAACTTCTTTTTGAGTGTTTCTCTTCAACATTTACACAATCAATGGATCATTGTAGCCTTCTCCTCTGCTTCTAATAAACCCCTGTAGCCTCAGATATTCTCTTTCGCCTCAGATATTTGTTTATCCTTCAATCCTGCCATCCTTTTCCTCAAATACAACTGCTTCTCTTGTCCTTGTAAGCTTTGGAGGTTGATATTTACCTGCTAGAAGAGCTTGCCTTCTACCGTCTGGGGAATTATCTGCCAAATTTCAGATGAACCTGCCCACGATCTACCCAGGGTACGAAGCCGGTTGTACATCAGATGCTTCCAATAGTCCCAGGTAAGAGCCACGTCATACTGACACATGCACACATACACACACACTCCCTCTCTCTCTGTTCTGCTGGAAGACAGCCCATGCTGCTAAGAACAGTCACCCATCAGCTGCAGGTAGGCTGGCAGACTCCCACATCTGAAATACCAAGTTTTACTCCTCCCTCACACCCGTTACTCACTCCTGCTGCCATCCCTCAGGGAGCACCAGTGAAACTTTCAGGACAAGATCACCAAGCCTCTTGCCCTCATTCCTATACTTTTTATAACTTCTGTCATACTCTTGTTTCTCATTCTCTCATCCACATATGCCACCCTTTCCCTCCCCCTCTACCTTATTTTGTCAATTCCTAGAAAGCTCTCTGCCTACACACAAAAGGAATCTACTTTGTCTGGATTTAGGTTTCCACTGACAGGAGATATTTACAAACTTTAGAGTACATCCTTTAGTCTTCAGTGACCAGCTCTGGCCATCAGTCTCTATTGTTTGTATCTAAATTGCCATTCATCTGCATTATTACTCATTCCTGATTTTGTCACCTTTTCCCTCTCCCACATTCATTATGTCACCCACGGGGTCTTGTTTCGAATTAGATTGCAAGATATTCAGAGCAGAAAGAGTGCTCATACAGCACACACACATAGTGCAATGGGAGCTTGTAGGAGCTAGCCAGTGTTTCCCCCACAGAATGTAAGGATTGTAACTGCCCAAGGCTAGCAGGAACTCACCGAGCCATACAGTTCTCCTTTCTCATTCATTCCAAGGTAAAGTCCACTGTCGACTCCTCGGATGCTGACCAAGCCCACTGCTATACTGATAAATTCCAGTATACCTATGAAATGAAGGAAAAAACAAACAATGTATGAGTTGTTCCTATTGAAAGATTTTTTTCCCCATAAATGACTTATCCCTGAGTGTCAAGCAGCTATTTTCAAGGCTGCTTTTTTCCCATTTTCTGAGTTGTTTGGAAGATGAGGACAAAATTAATATACAATACTTCAAGTACTTTGGGTCTTTGTTAGAATGATGCACTGCAAACAGCATTAATGTATCAAATTTAGAGATTGCCCCCAATCTTTCTCATCATTCCTAAACACGTAGCTCTTAAGCTCAGTTATTCTGATTTGCACAACAGATAATATATTCAGAGAAAAAATAAAGTTTTTAGTTTGCCAAAATTAGCAGGAATGAGGAACCTATGAAACTTGTCTTGCAAAATAAATTCTGAAAAAACGCATTTTAATTGGAATTGTGAAATAAAGCAATGTTACACATGGAACCAAAAGATCTCCTTTCAGACATCAATGAATCAGAAATACAGGGAAAGATTTACTCACAGTATGATCTTCCAGAGGCTTGAGAAATGAAAATCCTTAGTATAGTCCAGTGTCATGCATTTCTGTTTAGATAGTAACCATTCTCTCTGGTGTGTTATCATTTACTCATCTAAAATTCAGACATTAAAACATCCTACACCTAAGTGTAATAGTGCATACATGATTAAGTTTTCCCATGCAAATAACAGCAAACTTACACCAACATTTGTTCTCTTAGGAACAAGAATACTTCGCAGAGAAGCACTGCTTTTGCAAATCTCCAAGGTTCAGCACCCATGTGCACAGTACAAGTATCTGTATCAAGTATTGGCTCATCTGGTTCTGAGGGTTTGGGGATTTTCTAGTAGCCTTCCCTGCAAATTGCTTACCTCTTCAGTGAGGATGCTACTGCTGAAATCTAGCATAAGCCTAGTAATCCTGTGTTAAAAAATTGAAATCTCTTCCTATTTGGGAGTGCTCATCTAACACTGTAATGGTCTCACAGGAAGTTGTCCAGCAACATTCAGAAGCATGCTGCTGTGTTATGCTACTTTCTGAGTCACAAAATAAGGTGTGTCCTGTACAGAGTAGCATTTTCAATACATTATGTGAATTTTCATGTATAAGTACACTGCATAACTATTTTTAAAGCTTATTGGAAATTATATGTATATGAAATAATGAAATAACAGTATAGTGTGTGTTGAGCCTCACATGGCCAATAAAAAAGCACTTTCAAGGCTTTTTTAAACAATTAATTTGGCATCTCCCACAAAATAGTTGTGCACTAATCAATAGCAGGCATGAATTGCAGAGATTGAACACAGCACAAGTTGAAGCCAATAGGGAAAATTTATAGCCAAGCTAATGTAAAGATGAAAAGTATTCCCTGTAAGGGAGTATTGATCATTACCTTATATATTATTCAGCACTACAAACACCACAGTATTATTGTTTTGATAACCCTTCTTTAAGGCCTGGTCATTTTAAATTATTCTCTATATATGCACAAATAAAAAATACTGAGAGGAAATATTTTGCCACTATGTAATTATTTAAGTAATATAAAGTGGCAGCAGGCCTTTTTTCTGGTATATGTAGTGTCTCAGATACAATTGATCCATTGAAACAATTTTAAAATTCCCATTATATCTGGACATGCAATACTTTCAGATTTCTTACTAAGGCTTTTTTCTCTAAAGCTTTTACCAAAATATCATATTACTTGATACATGTTACTAAGCAATTTTAACTGAGTTTAAATCTTACATTAAGTGTGTATTAGACACTACTATAGCTAAGTTCGTGAGTCTGGCATTTTTCATATCAGTCCACATGTAGTCTTTAATTGCTGTCATCATTTCAAATATTTGAATCCATGCTGCTTACTGCATCAGAAGAACAAAAAAGGCACTGTCATGTCCTATCGTAAGTGCAGAAAATTAATTTAAGGTACTTGGCAAAGAGCATGCACATATTTGAGATCAGAATAGAGACTTCTTCATTTGAAATACTCAAAAGCCTACTCACAGCAAGTTTTATGTGCCATATTAAGTCCTTCAAGAGATTATCTGGGGCCAAGCATCCAGTCTTACAGAAGTCTTGTCAGCTAAAGGATTGCATTTGTCCCACAGTTCTGTGCATGTTTTCACTGTATAGTTTCTATAATATACAGATAGTACTTAGGACCTGAACCAGATATTAAAATAGACAACCCTCTTCAAAATGAGGCTGTATGAAATGAAAATCAGGACAACTCCAAACTTTGAAAGCTAGGGCCCTATTTATAGCTAAAAAATGTGGAAAGGAAGAGAAGTAGAGAGGAAATAACTCAGTACATGGGGTGCTGAATTTCTTCTCACTGCATTGAACTGCATTTCCTTAATAACTGGTGTTATTAAGGAAAATGCTCAAAGATCCATTCCTTCACAAGGATAGGAAGAAAGTTTCAGGGAAGCTATTTTTTTCCTACATGCCCACATCAGCCCTTCACACACCTTCTTCTACGTGATCCAGCTCAGACCATGCTGAATGGTGCAGGACACCAGCCTGACATAAATGCTGGCCCTGCTCTCCCGACACGCTCACAGGTGAGAGGAGGTGTGTTGTTCACTAAAGTAAAATTTTAATTTTCATCTGTCTTAGCTCTGGTGAAAAGAGAGGCCTACAGAAGCATTTTCCTTAGCTTTTAGGCAATGAACACCTCTGTAACCGCACAGTTTTATGTTGTTGCTGGTTTGCCCTTTTCCCATTTTTGTCTCTGGCTACACGTTGGCTTTCTTTGTATCAATGGAGTGGAGCAGTTCAGCTTTCCCTTAGCACTGCAACAGACCATCTATGACAACGAAGACGGTGAGCAAATATCTCTGCCAGCCCCCTCTTTGTACGGCTTCCAGGGGAAGGGGAGCGCAGGGGGAGCACTGGGGGACCCTCCGGCCTGTTCTCTCCCCGGGCTGCCGCGGAGAGCAGCGGGGCGAGGGAAGTGGAGCCCTTGGTGTCTCAGAAGCCGCCGGGAGGTCAGCCCAGAGATGGGGCGAGGGAAGGAGCTTCCCCTGCGCCCCCCCGTCCCCGGCGCTCCCCTCTCGGCCTCCCGCCCGCCGGCCGAGGCTGCGGTGCGGGGCTGCGCGGAGACACGCGGGGCTGAGCGCTCCGCCGGGATGCGTCCCGCCTGTCGCAGCTGTCACCACCCCGCCCGCTCCCCCACACGATGCCAATTAAAAGACGGGAGCGCAGACAGACACGGCACCCCCAGGCAGCAGGGCCCTGCTTCAGTTTCAGGCTCTCACAGCGCCCTTGCCCGCCCCCCCCCACCCCCATCCCCTCCCCTCTGCAACGCTCAATAGCGGAGGAGACTGTCGGGCCTGCTCGGCGCCTTTCCCTCCGCCTAAAACCTGGCCCACGATTCCCAGTCCCGGGGGCCAGCGCCTTCCCCGCATGCATCACCTTCCCCCCACCCCGCCCGGCCTGCTGGCTCTCCCCGGAGACAGCGCGGGGCGGGGGGCAGGCCCGCCCACCCGCATCCAGCAGCAGAGGGGCGGGCAGCGCAGGGACCCCCGGCCGGAGCCGCCCCCGCGCCCTCCCGGCGCTGAGCCCGCCCCGCCAGCCCAGCGCCGGAGCAGGCAGGGCGGGCCGGGCAGGCGGAGGGCGGGCGGCTGCGCGGCTCCCGCAGATGATGAACGCAGCGGTTCCTTGTAGCAGCAGGTCCCGGGGAGCGGAGGTCACCTGCTGACAAGCTTTTTTTTTTTTCCTTTTCCTGCATGCTCCTATTTTTTTAATGCTGTGCATGCAGTACTTGTGCTGACGCACAGAGACACGCCTCTCCGCTGTTAAAGAGTTCCTGAATTTACAATGACTCTACTGTCTAGCCAATGCCCTACACTAAAGGAGACTGCATCAAAAAATTTTCTCTTGTGACCCGGGAGAGATAAGGCTTTGATCACCTGAGATCACATTACGGGGGGGACCCAGCCGGGTTCTCCCGGGGAGCTTTTCTTTTGGAGATGGACATCTTGCTGCAGGAATTGCGAAATGCCAGGGCTCCCAGAACCGGGCGAGTATAGACACACAATATGGCTCGGTTCATTGTACGCAATAGGCACACATCCAACATAGCATCACAAAAGAATTACTCTTATCTGATGTCTCTCCAGAGGTGTGTGCGGGGAGGGGGATTCCCACAGGGCAGAGCCCAGAGAGGAGTTTACGCGCAGCCCCCGGGGTTTTCTCTTTGTCCTCCTTATTCCTGGAGAAAAACTTCCTTCTGACGCGTACCCCCGCATCCACACACGCGCACGCAGGTTTCCCGCACACGCTCGCAGGAGACCATGTGAGCTCGCTCTCCCCAGGGCAGCTCCCGAGTTGGGATGCAGACCTCCCCAGGATCATCAGAAGATTTCAAAATCACCAAAACTCAAATAGCACCAGCTATTCTGTGACCTTCCGGCAAACACAACAGCAATGTCACGGCAACGATACAAAAGTACCTTCCCGCAAAGAAACCGGGAGCCCCTAGGCATCCCACGGGTTTGCCGTGCCCGGTCTTCCCAACCCCGGAGCGAGCAGGGGCATCACCGGCGCGCTGCATGGGGAAAAGTGTTACCACCGAGACGCGTCCCGGTGGGGGGAAGAGGGAGATCAAAACGACAAGGACAAAAAAAAAAAAAAATCTATTTAAAGCCAAGGCTCTGCAAGGGGTGGAAGAACTGCCCCTCGGAATTGTCAGCTTCCTACAACTGCGGCTGGAAAGCCATTTTTAAAAATAGACGCCACGAATAATGTGGTCACCGCCGCCTTGCGAAGGGAACAGCTGGCGGCCCTCCTCCGGGGGCGGCGGGGCCCCGCGGGCGGCCGGCCCCCCGCCGCCGCGGCTGCCGGTGCGCGCAGCGCCCTACACCTGCTGCGGCCCCGCTCCGCGCCTCGCCGCCGGCCCCGCGCCCGCCGCCCTGGGCCCGCACCGCAGCGGGCAAGGGGAACCTGCGGCGGCGGCTCGGCAGCCACGCGCGGCGCCTGCCCGTGCCAAGGAAAACGCCTAGCTGCAACACACCCCCACCCCCCCGCCCCATTCCCCTCACTACGCGTCTGCCTTAAGCACTTTCCGCACTTTTCCTCGCCAGGAAGCGTGGATGTTGCGCCCCCGGGAGAGCCGCGACGCTGCCCCCCACCCCGCACCCAGCCCCGGAGACCGCGGGCGGGCGGCGTGGGAGGGAAAAAGAGCCTGAAAGCAGCGTGAGAGTGTCAGGGAGCAGCGGATGGAGGGGGATGGAGGATGAACCTGCGACCATGCGGGAGCCTCAGTCCTCTCCTCCCCCGTCCCTCCCTCTCCGCTTCCCTTATGAGCCCTTTGGAGATCATCTCCTACAACACCGGCATTATCTAAATAGCTTCACAAGGCAATAAAATGCAGCTTAGATATCGTTCAACATCTGGCATTAAAATACAAAGGGAGAAAAAAAATCAACACAGGACTTTGTTTTTATGACCGAATTTAAGTGTTGTCAGGTCGGTTCACTCACAAGTTAACTCCTTCCAACAGCTGGGAGCGTGGCGAGCTAACCTGGCATATTTTCCGCACCCCTCCTTTAAAAAAACCCCAAAGTATCAGCTCAGCCAGGCTGTTTTGGTCACTTTCATACATTCAATCTGCCGGGCCTTTAACAGACTCCCTGGCAGCCGGAAAGCTCCAGGTCCACTGGACTCGCGTGTGCATGTGCGTGTGTGCGTGTGTGCGTGCACAGGCTCTCCGGAGCGGCCGGGGCCAGCAGCCCTCCAGCCCTCGCTGCTGAGTCACAAATAGTGTCCCCTGGAAAGGAAACCCAGGGAATGCTCTTTTCAAATTCGCTGTGACACGCCACACAGCTCGAGAAAGGCAGGTTTTGGCGCAGGATTCCCGGCTGGCTCCGGACCCCACCTGCGCTCCCTCTTTCCCGGGGCGCCTGTCACCGGCACTGCCGCACGGCTGCGGGTGCGGGCTCGGGCGGGCGGAGAGCCTGGCTGCGGGTCGGCTGCGGGTGCGCTGCCGCTAAATCCTCGCCGAGCAGCGAACCAGACAGGGTGTGCAATTCGGGCAGTTACTAGGGCAGGTAATCGGCAGAGAAAACGAAAGAAAAGCCCTCGTCAATTTGCGTATAGGACGAGAGCCACTCCCTCCAGGAAACTCGGTGAATTTTAAATTGTGGTGGTTAATGATTAAAAACCCTTTAAACTCGCGAAATCAAATCATTCAGCAGAAACGTCCCGAGCAAAAATTCCACCACCGCCACCACCGCCTCCCAGTACGCGTCTGCTCTTAAGCAGAACTTGGGGCTACACAAACATCGCTACCGAGCACCCGGCGAGGGCTCCTGCTCCGCCGCGGCGGTGCCGCTCGTGTACATCTGCACCCCCGGACACATTCACTTTTCCCCTCGGCGGATCAGCCATCAACACAAACCCCCCTTCCCGCCCGCCTCGCACCCCCCACCGTCCCCCCGCCCGCAGTTCTGCCCCATTATTTCATCACATGACCACTAAAGGGTTAAGGAAAATACCTACCAAATCTGCTGTGGTCTTGCCTGGTTCCCTGGATAGTACCATTGGGGAAGATTTCTAAATGAAATCCAGTCCTGCAGTATAGCTGCCTCCGCCTGAGGATCCCCTTTAAATGGTCCAAGTCCGTGACCGCAGGCCCCCTGGGTAGCCCACCTGCCTCAGACTGACCCAGGTGGTCACTTAACAAAACCGGACTATCCACCGGCAAAACGGGCACATTCCCAAAGGGTACTGCATCCTGCACACCGAAATAGTTCCCAACTTCACCTAAGGGAGCCATCAGAAGATTCTGCTTTTAGAGAATGAGAATAAACAATAATGATGGTGCCAAACCCAGGAGATATAAGATTAGGTATATTCCACTCCTCTCCCCTCCCTAGCGCAGTTACAGAGAAAATGTTCTTTCTTCAATCCATTAAATGCATAAATAAAAGTAATATTCTGTTTTGACTGGTACAGGTTCAAGGTCAAACCAGTTAGTCTAAGAAACCACCACTTTATACTCACACACTGACATATTTATAAACATATAGATGTGTATATCTATATAAATGCATATATCCCCAGCTCTTAGCAAGCAATACGGTCTTCAGCCCATCCAACTGTAATAAAGAAAAAAATCCGTAGTTTCTCCATTTGGTTTAAGATAAGAATGACCATAGCAACTTAAATACCTAGGCGTTATAGGGATTTTTTTTTTTAAGATGCACAGGCTACGTCAGGATTTATGGATTCTGACTCCAGAAAGGCATGCGCTGTTTTTACTCTATAACAGACTGCATACATCAGCATGAATCCTGCAAAGGGGGAGGGGGGAAATCTCACGTTGTTGGCTGAGATAAATCCAAAAAAAAAAATGGAAAAAAGAAAAAGGAAAAAAAAACTTTTGACGTCCAAATCTATTATCCAGAATTCTCAGGAGGCTCAGCAGATGTCCACTGGTTTAGGATTATTGACGATCCACAAGCAAAGCAGCAACATACAAGTGCTTGTGTCTTTCTTGGCTGGCTCGAAACAGGTGTTGCTTCTGCAGGGCTCCCTGTGAAATGTTGTACTCCAGCACTGAGCTGCAGCTCTTGACTGTGGATCTCCATCCAGCACGCAGAGTGGCGCAGGAAGAGGCATTGGGCTGGGTTTAAGGTAGTCCTGATTGCTGCTGGAAGGATTCTCCGAGGTCCTAGCGCTCAGCCCTACCTGCTGCAATACCGAGCCGCTTCCAGCGCTCGGCACGGCGCGGAGCGGCTCTTGCTGCTCTGCGGCAGCGCGGCGCTCGCCGGCAAATAAATAAATAAGTGGGCGAAACTTTGGGGGAGGAATAAAGCGACGCGATGCTAAATATACCGCGCCCGCCCGCTGCGGGAAGCGGGCTCCTCGGGAGATGCCCGCATAGCCCAAGTCCCCGCTGACATTGGCGGGGGGAGTGGGGCGGGCAGCGCCCTGCCCGCCCAGCCCGAGCTCGGCCCGGGGCCCGGCCCCGCCGCAGGGGAGGCGGAGGCGAGCCCGCCCCGCACCGCTCTGCAGCCCGGCCCCGGCCCGCTCTGCCGCAGGTAACCGGGCTGCCGCTGCCCCAAGCGGGGTTCAAACTCAGCTCCGGCGGGCGAACCGGCGGGGCGCGGGAAGTTGGGGAGCTGGGGCGGGTGGTGCGGGTCGGTATTGCCCACGCCGCAGTTTTTGCCTTCTCCGCTCTGGCCCCCCGCCCCGGCAGTCCGCAGCCCTCCCGCTCTGCCCCTGCGCTGCCGGAGGCAGTTTCGGGGATGCCGCTGGCGGTGCGGGGAGCGCCGGGGCCCCGCCGCCGCCCGGGACGCCCCGCGGGCCACCCGTGGCTCCTAGCTCGGCCCCAGTTTGTAAGAGCGCGGTGGAGAGAAGGGAAAAGCGAGTAGGAGGTGGTATGGGGGGAGATAGGGGTGCAGTGCGAAATATGTGTTCTCTTTGCCCCCAACGTCTCCCCCACCCCCCAAAATGAAGTTATTTAAAACTGTCGGGAGAGACTCGGCAAGTGGAGAGAGGGTTTCTGTTTCTTCTTACGATGCCCAGAATTGGTGTTATTGTGGTTTTGCCCTTCGAAAAGAGCTGTGTGAATCAGCAAAGGGCCAGAAGGTCTCCTGCATTTGCAAAAGCGTTCTTGAGCAGAGCTCAAGGACTGGGCACGATGCGGAGCCTTGCACGAGGGAGAAGACATTCTGGCAAACCCTTGAATTGAGCACAGAACCTAAAGACAGGCTCATTTGGGAATGGTGAGGGGAGAGAGAGAAGCAGGGAGAAAAGGAGGAGAAATATAATATCTTGGGGGCTGGGGGAAGAGATTGCATGGTGTGAATGATGATGTGCACCGCTGAGGTAGAGGGGTCCAGGAAGGTCATTGGTGGAGCCTTGAAAGAGAACTCTAGAGAAGAAGAATTTTGCAAGGGGGTTAATTAAAAATAATCGACTCTGCATGTCCTCCTGCTCGATGGGCATGCGGTAGAGGGGGTGACTCTCCTTGCCTTCCCCACCACAAAAGCCAGCAGTCCAGCTCTGACTGGTGCAGCTTTCCTGCATCCCTCCGCTTGCCAATGTGACTAAACACAAGAGGAGGGAGAGAGACTAGTTTCTGTGTCTAGCAGGGAAACTGCAGCAGGGAAAAGCTGTGTCCTGAATCCACACAGACCTTTAGGGAACTGACTCACGCCAGTGGTGCAGGAGCCACCCCCCCTTTTATTTGACTCTACCAGTCTTTATTGCAATTTGAAGGACAGGATGCAGAAGATTCAGAGCAGGGTCACATCACTCTAGTTCTGTACAAACCTACAAAAAGAAAGAGTTGCTGCATGTCAGCCCATGCATTTCAATACGCAGGAACAGAAAAAAAACCCCGACACCAAAGCAGAAAAGTCCTTGCTCTCTAGCAAATAGTTCCAAAGCATTCATCTTTTTTTTTTTTTTTTTTTTTCCTTAGGATTTAAGGACACTGCTCTCACACACTCGTTATATCAGCGTGAACAACTGCAGAATGACTTGGGAAAAACTGCAGAACTCACCATGTCAAAAATCATCATTCTTTATCAAGTGGATCATGGCAGTACCCAGAGGCCCCATTCAGGGCTCACAGCTCCATTGTGTCGGATACTGTAGACACATGTAATAAGAGAGATGGTCTATGCCCAAAGAGCTTATGATCTTAACCCATGATGAAAGACAACAGGTGTATAGTACAAACCCATGGGGGAAGGATAAGGGAAAAACAGCCTTGAGAATAAAAAGCAACAGGCCCAGCCGGTGACAAGTGTTTGGTGTCAGAAGGGAGTTTTAAGGAGATTTGAAGGAGAACAATAAAGGAGATTTACAGTTATTAATGGGGAGATTTTTCCATGCATAATGGCTAACCTGGAAGAGAACATAAAATTGCTTGTTAAAAAATTGCACTGCAGAAAAGTGAAGGTTTGTGCCACTGGCAAAGCAGAGGGGAATACTCCGAGTGACCATAAGGGCCTGGTATCTGGTGTGCTCTCAGGAAAGAGGTTCCCATCTCCTTTCTAGTGCTTTAAATTTACATTTCTAGTCCCAGTGAAGAGTATTATATGGATTTTTTTCTTTACTTCAGGATTCAGTATTTTCTATGTTGTACTTCACACCAGCTTACCTTATGAAAAATATCTTAAGGTAAAGAAGAAAGTATTGGAATAGTTGCCTTTTTTTTTTTTTTGCTAAGGGACTTAAATGAAAGCCTACAGGTTATTTGCTATAGGAAGTTTAGTGTTATAGAAGTGTTATCTAAGTTGAGGCTTTGATGTCTGAATTACTCATAAGTATCAAAGCCACACATGAATTATGCAGGACATCCCCAAAATTATACCCATCTGTGAGTAGGTGGTATTCCAACCTTGCTTCACATAAAATCTATGTGTGATGTGTAATGTCAAACTTACCCCTTACAGAAGTTTGGCATTGCTGATAGCTGGGGCTGTATTAAAAACCTACAATTTTATCCCCAAGACACTGAGGCAGTAACATCCCTAGCTCCCCTCTACTCGAGATTCACACCCACTTCCCTTATACCCTCCTGGAATTAAAGACTGCATCTGCCACAGTGAGTCATCAAGAGCTTACTCATCAGCTTTATGCAGGATTTTAACTCCTGAGAGCAGAACTGGTCAGGAGGATCCTGCATTTCTTGAGGAGTTCCTGGCACACACTCTTCTCACATGTACCACACTAATGTGACACCTCTGTCAGGTTTTAGATAGTTTGGTGCTTTTAAAAGAAAACTATTTTACCTGCACTCTGCCACCTAATTTAGTTTAAAAAGATCATTTCACATATCATTTTTTGAGTGTCATATAAAAATAATTCAGTCTGCCAAAACAGTTTTTTCTTGGGTTGTTTTTTTTTTTTAAACTCCTCCTGTATTGTATAATTTCACCAAGAGCAGGTTCTTATTCTGGACCTTTAATGCATCTAACTCATTTATTTTCCATCCTTGCAGACAGAGAACTGAAAGACTCAGTTATTAAAAAGAGAGGTGTTATGACTTTCCCATGAAACACATGGCATTTGCCATTTTTAAAAAATGTCTTGAGGCAGAAAACTTTTAAAAGCTTTTTTATATATATAAATTGAGAATAATATAAAAAAGTAATGCTATTTTCAGCTTTCTTGACAGATAAGAATTTTTAGGGTATTTCAAAGCATGATACAAACCTGGATATAAGACAATTAATCTCATCTCATTGAGGCTGCTAGAACTGAAACATCAAGCTATAAATGACTTGTTCTTTAACACAGAGAAATAGGAGCAATTTTAGGGCACAAATCATCTGACCTATTCTAGGCATCTACTTTAGGATGACATGACTCATGCGTTAAAGATGCTTAATTCTTCCTCGTGTATGGAGGGAGCCTATATTAGATATAGACTTCTACATGACAGAGGTCTAGCTAGGACTGCATGGATCCCACCTGCTGCCTCATACATGTGATTGAGCATTTCCCCAGAATGGCTGGTGAGGGCACTAAACTATTAATACAGCCACAGAAATTAACACTCTAAAGAAAACTCATGTGATCTCAGCAATGAAAAATGACTGAAAGTCATGATTATCAAACATTAGGTTGACTGGAAATAAAGAAAGCATTTGTGAAAACAAAACAAAACAAAAAGCCGTATGATTCAGGTTAACTGGATTAATAAAAGAAATGTCTACAAATCCAGAAAATTTAAACTGGAGGAATGTATTTGCTTTCTCACTTTAGAGACTAGAAAAAATAGCAGTATTTATGACCAAAAAGATTCCTATAAAAATTCCAGAATTAAGCAGGAAAAGGCCAGTTCATCAAAATTTCACACTAGAGTAGTGTAAAACATGAAGTTTAGATGGAAAATTCCAAGAAAACACCAGTGTTGGTGTCACCATGTTATGCACAGCAACAGTGAGATATCTGACATGGACTTTTCATGGTGTTATAGTATTTTGCAGTGTACAGGAATCAGTGAATCACATAAACAAATACTGGCAGAATATGATCTTTGTGATCATCTTAGGGAAGGAGTTATTAGGATAAAGTCAAGTGCATCGACACAAGTGTCAAACACAGTCTTTTTGAATGCACATCCCTGTTGGTGATACTTGAAGGTAGACAGGGTGATGTAAGTATGAAAGCTGCCAAATATGTTTGCAATTTCTGTGGTGTGTTTATTTGTACATAGCTTGTATCTGCTTATTTTAGTAATGAATTGATTGTCTACTGTGTTGCAAGTTCCCTCCAGCTCAAGAGCCAAAGTGCCACTGATTGAAAGGAGAAAAAGGGAGGAAATCAGGGTTGCCATGTGTGCAGGTGACCGCAGAATCCTCCACATGGCAAGCAATTTGTGTGGCAAGGCTCGCAGAACTGCTCATTGTGAGAACTTCTTTACCATGGCCAGTGCTTTGCTTGGTGCAGCTTCCCTGCCCAAACAAGTGCCTCATCAGAGGTTTCTGCCTTCTTCATGCTCCCATACTGTCGGTGCTCAGTTGTAGCAGCAGTCTCAGTAGGGTTTGCTAGCAGGCTGCAGGGCATCCCGGAGGCTCTTCCTTTGGCTGATATTCTTCTCCTGTAGATAGTTCACTGCCTGAAAGATGAGGCGGCCTTTGTACACCAACCAAGGCACATAGCTTGACCATCAGCTGGGTGCTACTTACCAGTGCTAGACTGGAGCTGCAGACAGCGGCCAGGTCCTCGCCCCCTTGCCGGGCAGGGACAAGGCGCCTCTCGGCACCTGCCCAGCACGGCAGGAGCTGGTGCGTGCCCCACTTACGGCTCCATGTGCGCTGCGGCAGGCGCGGCAGCAGCCCGGTGTGCCGTCCCCCGACGGATTAGGTCCGTGCCAGCTCCAGGATGGCTCTGTGCCCGCTTTCTGGAACGGCCAAAGGCCTTGAGAGCTTTCCCGACGGAAGGGATTACCTCTCTCTCCACGGCATTCAGGACATTTCGTGCCGAACGGCCCCGAGCCCAGGCCTGCAGCGGCCGCCCGGGGCTGCTCCCCACAGGGCCGCGCCGCTGACCCCGCCGGGGCAAGGGGCCGGGCGCGGCGGGCCGGGGGCTGCGGGCAGGGGCAGCCGCGCTTCTGCGGGGCTCTCTTGCCCTCTAGCGGGCAAAGCCAGCGGGGCGGCCCCGCCGTGCCCCCGGCCAGCGCTGCCGTGCCAGGCCAGAGCCCGCGGCCCGCTCTGCCGGAGCCCGGCTCCCGCCCGGGACAGCCCCGCCGGGGCCGGGGCCGGGGCCGTGCCCTGGGGCCGGGCTGTGCTGCGGGAGCCGGGCAGCCGGGCTGGGCAGCGCGGCGGGAGCAGCGCTCCGAGCAGAGCGCCTTGTCCAGGATGCCACCGCCGGTCAGCCAACTGCGGAGAGAGCGACCCGGCGCCACGGCCCCAGCCAGCAGCACGAAGAGCCGACAGCAACACCATAATGGGCAGTCAGAGACACCATTCGTCTTCGCGATTCCTTCAGCCGGTTTGGCTGACCACAGCTACGGAGGGGGAGCCAAAGTGGAGCACGGGGCCGTGCACCCCAGCTGCTGGGCAAGCATCGTGTGCCCGCTGCTGCTGAAGAAGGGAGCAGTCACTGCGGACAAGGGAGTGCTGGGCACGCAGAGACCTGGAGGCAGCTCTGCATCAGCCCACAGCTGAGTGGGGTGGAAGTGATGCTGGAGGCCGTGTTTGGGAAAGGGAGGACATCTGTGCTCATGTGGGGTGTTCTGACACACCAAAATTTCAGTTCTTTAAGTTGCGTAGCCTGTGTTTACTAAGAATTCTCCTTTTCTGCTAATGGTTTAGAAAATATTTCAGTATCGCCATCTCCATCATCTTCTTCCTTCCTGGTTCCAAATCAATAAAAACTAGTCCTTTCCTACATTATTTTAAGCATACTATCTCCATCTAACAGAAGTTCAGATATTATCAGTAGGAATGCTTGCTTTACAAATGTTTTAGAAAACTCACAGCTTTTAAAAAACTGGCAGTGACTGACTTTCTTCCTGTAGACTTCAGCTTGACTTTATCACTTTTCCCATTTTGCAGATAAATTTTATACTTTTTCTCCCTCCTCAATTTAAAAATTATTTTCAGTATTATACATTGCATTTTTACTCTGACTGTTGTAACCACTGAACCACAATAGACTTAAAAGTTATCATTTTCATGAAATATACCTTGTTAGCCATCTAACAGAATTTGTTTTCTTCCTCTCTAAAGCTTTCCTACTCTCACTTATAATTTCCCATTTTTGGGGAATCACTGATACCTCTGAGGTCACCATCCCCTCTCATGACTCCTTGAGGTAGGGCAGTAATGAGAAAGTCCTCTGTTTGCTGTTAGTAAATATAGTTGGGTCACTTGGAATGCATCACTTGGAAACCTCCACTCTCTGCTACAGTTATTATAATCCTTTGCATGCCTGTGTCCGTTTCATTTGCTTAAATGCTATCCAATTACTTTGTTGATAACTAACATATTTTGCATGGTTTTGCCTGGTGATTTTCTGAATCATTCTGTTGCTATTTCACCAATAACTCAACAGTATGTAACTGCACTCTGATTCAGTAATGTGAAGGAACAGAATATAACAATTTGCTTTAAATAACTATCCTGGATATTATACTAATGCTTTCCTTTTGGTTGGCCAAGACAAAAGTATCTCTGACTAGAATCTTGTTTGTTTCTCCTGAACTTACTGCTTTGAAAGCAAGACTGGAGACCCTTCCCTCTTGTACAGGGAGGAAAGGGGGAGAAGCTCTGGAGAAGTCAGTAGCTGTGGGGAGCTGAGCTGCAAGATTCCTAAGCCATTCCCCACAGAGGACTGCCATCTTCTGTTTAAGCCATTTCTGTTTGCCCAGCCTAAGTTTATAAAAAAACTGGGCAAAAGGTGAAGGGGGAAGAGAAGGGACCACACTGTACAAAGTGCCATTGGCATAATCTTTTCATATGCTGTTGTGAGCTACCAAAAATATTTTATATAGTGTCCTATTTGCTGGTGAAGAATTGGAAATGTCTGTGATCTGTATCTAAGGTATTTCAGATAAGGAGTTTTTCTACTCCACATCTTTGCCATGAACAGCTACAACCCACGTTTGCTGTTACATAGGGAGTTAATGGTAATAGCTGCACCTTCTAGGTTTAAAATAAGTGAATTCAGGCTTACCAGAGAAGGATAAAGAAACCAACAGAGGTTCTTGAGCTACTACACAGCCCTCAGTGTGACTCTCCCTGCCTCTCTCTGGATGTCAAGGCATGCTTTTATGAGGGTCACCAAAACACTTCTGAGTACCAGGCTGTATCTTTATCCATAGCTGGAATATCTCCTCCCTGCGGAGGAGCAGAACAGAAAAAAGTCTTCATTCCTTTGCCCCCACTCCTCAAAATTCATACTGATTTCCACATCCTACCCTACTTTTCTCAGAAAAAATTTCCAAGGAGATGAAAAGCTCTCTACTAACAAGAATTTGCTTCTCTGCTTTCATGGCTGCTCTTGACAAAAAACAGCTTTCCCACCCTGTTGTTTAGATTTCATCAAAGTTTGCAAACCTGAAATCCACCATAGGAATTTTAGTCCCCTCCCAGAAGCTGTTATTCCAAGAGAGCTTAGAAATTCATCACAGGATCTGAAAAACACATCAGCACTGGGAATCCACAACTAGGATTTCATGCCAGAAATAGGTGCCGCCTGAACTACTTTGCTTTTTCTAGGCATTGCAGTGAAATCACTGACAGGGAATGGGGAAATAAACTGTTCAGGAGGTTCCTCTGCTTTAAATATTGCTCTAGGTTTGAGGAGGAGAATGGCAATTACTGTCAGAGATTCTCAGGCACTGACTTTATCGCACAACTAAGCATTGAGAACTCACTTCTGCAAATACGAACAAATTGGCTGTGACTACCTTGCTGTTACCGCAGTAGCACTGCAGCCAACAGAACTAAGCATGCAAATGTTGAGACTTCAGGCAAACATCTAGTATTAAGTATCCTGCTTTTTTTAACGGGACACAGGCTTGCGAAGAAACACATAGCAAAACTGAAGGAAAATTATCTTGCCAAGCCTCATGTTATGCTATTTGTATAAATCTTGATATGAACAAGCAGAAGGAATTTGCTTGAACTTTTTTTGAAAATTCATACCTTGTGTTCTTGCCATCATCTGAGTGTTCCAGCTCTGCATGTGGGAACCTAGTTCTGCTACCCTGCTGAGGGCTGCTAAGGAGAGCTCTGATATAAGCTTATAAGCTTGCTCCCTTCTCTAGACTAGATGTTCTCTGGTTGTGTCTTCCAGTGGAGTGAGGGGGATGACACTGCAAACCCCTCTCTTCAAAAAGATAAGGAGCAAACTCCCACCTTAGGTAAGCTACCATGGCACCACTCTATTGCTGGAGTGTTAACAATTTATACAAATGCAAAACAAGCAAATTTGAGTATTTTATTCCCTCAGGTAAAAAATCCTTTTCTAGTTCATCACTGCAAACACTCAGAATTTGTGGGCCATTCTCAGTCACAGCTTACATAATTAGGAAGCTGTGGAAGTCATCATAGAAGGACAGATGAAAGCAAAATCCAGGTACACCAAGAACAGGGAGATGAGTCAAAGATCCAAGAACTGCTTAAACATTTGCAGAGTCACGCAGTGAATTTCTGGAAAGACTGTTTGCAGTCCAGGTGCTCAAAATACGTGACTCTCAACTGTAAAAGTGTGAGGGCTTAGTAAACGTTCTTGAATAGTCCTCTCTGTAGATTTGATTGTCACTATATCTTTCCTGCATGCAGATTTTGGTCCAGTAGTCCTCATATTTTATTTATAATTTAGGTCATATGCTGCTTTCATAATTTTTTGTCTAGTCATTTAAAGCATCTTTGCACAGTATTCAGACAAGAGAAAATGTTGGGGGTTTATTATTATTATTATATTTTCCATTTTCCTTGGGTTTAAGCAAAGTCTATATAGTGCAGAGTCTATGAAGCACTTTAAATTCACTTTGAAACTTAACTTCAATGCTACTCAAAAGTTGAGGCATTAGAGTTGTCCATGAACAGTGAGAATGAAGCTCATTCCTTAACATTTCTGAAAGGTAAAAGCAAATCTGTAAGCCTTTTAGGCAATTTTTAAGTGATCTCAAACACTCGTTCATAACACACGCAAATGTCACACTCAAAAAAGAACTATACTGGTAACATGCTTTGAAAAAAGTCAGCCTTTTAATAAGGATGTTTTACAAGTGGGGTCTCTCTTAGAACAGAGAATCAAAAAACTTCTATTACTGAAATAACTTTAAATTATGCTTTAAATTATAAGAGCAAAAATTCAAAAATTAGAGCCCAAATTAAGACTGAAAGGCTAAGATTCTCAGAACTGTTCACTGGTGTCTCTTTTTGGCTAATTACATTCAAAACCTCTGAAGATGCCTTACATGAGTGCTCAGTAAATGAACTGCAGGAAATACTTGGAGAAAATTAGGTTCATTAAGATCTCTTCATTGAATCATAGAATTGTTTAGATTGGAAAAGAACCCTAAGATCATTGAATCCAACCATTAACCCAGCACTGTCTGCTGCCATTAACCCATGTCCCTAAGAGCCACATATACAATGACTTTTAAATACCTCCAGGGATGGTGACTCTACCACTTCCTGGGGCAGCCTGTTCCAATGATTGATAACTCTTTCCAAGAAGAATTTTTTTCTAATATCCAGTCTAAACCTACTCTGGAACAACTTGAGGCCATTCTCTTTCACCCTATCACTTCTTACCAGGGAGGAGAGACCAACCCCCACCTGGCTACAGCCTCCTTTCAGGAAGTTGTAGAGAGGGATAAGGTTGCCCCTGAGCCTCCTTTTCTCCAGGTGAAAAAACCCCAGCTGCTCCTCACAGCACTTGTGCTCCAGACCCCTCCCCAGCTCCGTTGCCCTTCCCTGGACACGCTCCAGCCCCTCAATGTCTCTCTTGCACTGAGGGGCCCAGAACTGAGCACAGCATTGGAGCTGTGGCCTCAGCAGTGCTGGGTACAGGGGGACGGTCACTGCCCTGCTCCTGCTGGCCACACCTGGCTGATCCAGGCCAGGATGCCATCGGCCTTCTTGGCCACCTGGGCACACCCTGGACCATGTTCAGCTGCTGTTGACCATCATCCCCAGGTCCTTTTCCAACAGGCAGCTTTCCAGGCACTCTGCCCCTAGTCTATAGGGTTGCATGAGGTTGTTGTGACTCCTCAATGTCTTTAACTATTTAATTACTTATGTCCTAAGTAAGGATAAGGATTTCAATGCCTGAGGACAAGCTCCCACTGTTTAAAATTCCTGGCCTCATCTTTTTGTAGTGAGATCACTCTTCCATTAATATGTGGCACCTTTTTCATATGAAAATTTACTCTATACCATTTCATACCTCCTCAGCCCTTCTGAAAATTATGTCAACCCAGACTAATCACTACAGGTTTCCTATTTGATAGGATACACAGACATCACTAAAGATTTCCTGTTTCATGGATATACAGCTATGATCTTTGCTCTAGAGTATTTGGGAAATACTACCACATTGGGAACTCCTACCACATTATGGAGAACAGACATGAGCTGCCAAGAAGGCCAATAAGCATAGTACTTTTTAATTCATGGTACCTTTTCATTCACATGATTCTTAAGCAAACTAAGAAAAGCTGGTGCAGGCAACATGACAGCATGCAATATACACCATGAGACAAAGCTCAATACTAAATTCTGCCTGTAACTGGCCTTCCCAGCAATTCCTTTCAAGAGTAGTCCTTAAATAAACTATTCCTGAGTAGAAGATAAAATTAGATAATTTTTACATCTTTAAACAGCATTTAAGAATGGAGATCACAGTCTTTATTCCTTTTCCCATTAAACACAGAGTGGTCTGACTCCTCCCCTACACTTTTTAGGTGGCAGCACAGGCATACAGCTCACAGCTATTGTGTGTTCAGGGACTTAGGGCCAACTGTGGCTGCTTCGACCCTCAAGACTTCAGCCACTTTTGAGACACTGCTAATGCAAATCCTACCTCTGTCCACAGGCCAAAAATATTCAGCAGCAACCTCAAACCTCCTGAGGCAAGATTCACACAAGTAGCTCAAGTTTCAACTGCTTGATGGTATAGAACTGCATGAACTTAAGCAGTTTCTCCAAGGGGGAATATAAACAGCTCAACTCAAGGTGAGTTATGCCCAGAACATTACAAAACATTAATTCACATTGAGCTAGAGAGGAAAAGCTCCCAACATTCTACTCTTTCTTGAATATATTCACAAACACCGGCACCCTTGCTCGTCCTAATGCTGATATTTAGAATACAAATAACTGCTGAAAATTAATATCCATAAGGCTGCATTTACAAAAAAAAAAAGATTGTTCCATCTTCACTGAGAACCAGACTGGGTATCTACAGACACTAATGAAGAAAAAGGCAAAATTCCTATCTCATGAAAGATACAGGTCCCAGTCCTCCAAACAAACCAGCAGTTTAGACTGACAGGCAAGGATTTTTTCACGCTGCAGAATGCTGTCTCATGCTCTTTGGAGGACGTCTGTTCCCAGTCACGACAGCCTAGCTGGTTCCCATCAGTTTCAGCATTTCAATAGTACTGACTGCCTCTGCATGGCAAGTACTGTTGAGTTTGCAGAAACTCATCCAATCTCTTTTTGCTGACAGCATAAGCTATGAGATTACAGTGTCATGTGAGCTGTTTTTACGTCTTGTCTTCTGGGGTTTGTTTTCTCCCTCTGATTGCTTCTAATTATTGAAAGGTCCCTACTCTTCCCTACTTCTTTACTTTTTGAGCAAGGTGCAATCAATTCAATTCAATCATCTTTGATCTCATCTCCAGTTCTGCTCTAAGTATGGAGCTATCTCATCATCTCCTAATTTCACTGCTGCCTTGCCTTTCTTCTTAGTCATGCTTTAATGTGGCTGTTTGATGACTAAGGCATGAAATACTTACTCATGTACTGTGTCCTAAAGCTCTGAATCACTGAGCATTTAGCACAAAATTCTAGCATTCTGCTCTTAAGAATAACACCCAGAGACTTTACAGTGGGTATTATGACATTTCATCATGTTCCTACCTTTCTACTAAAAGTTCATTTAGTTCTTCTCCTGTAACAATAAGATCCTCCTCAAATTTTTTACTAAATTTGTCATCTTCAAACTATGAGACTCCTCAAAGAACTATGTCTGTAAAACAGAGACCAAAAGAATATGGAATTCTAGAGCAAGAACTTGTATCTTCATATCAGCTATGGCCCCTGTGCCATAACCTCTTGGTCAAAACTATGTTCAGCACCAAGGGCTCTGCAGCATAGCACAGACATCTTCTGAATTAGCCAGGGGCTAATATTCTCCTCCTCCCACTCATGACATGAGCATTCTCAGCTGTGGAAGGTTAGAACTACAGCAGAGCCAGATGAACAGCTGACTCACTGTGCTCTGCCAATGGTGTACCACATCCACACAGAGAAAATCCCCTTTGCACAAAGTGGTCGCTAGAAATGCTGAAACCTCAAGCTCTTCCTTAATTAAGTTTTTCAATATTAAGCAAAATTTCAGTCATTTTTAAATTGTCTTTCTTTTTATTTGTATGACCATTATTCCTAGTGATTTCTAAGTGGCAATGTACCTCCAGGAGAGGTACAATATATTGGTTCTCTGGAACACTTCTTTTTTATCCTTGTTTAACTCTTTTGCCAGTTTTAGTACAGCCAGCAGTCTTTAACAGATGACAAACCATAAAGAAACATAATTTCAGATCTTAAATATCTAAAAGTCTGTAGAAGTCCTTGGGAAAAACTAAAACTCTGCTTCAGTTTAAATTGTGTACACAAAGACAAAAGGCAACACTTTAGGGAATTAGAAATCTCCACAATACAAATGCAACTAATAGAGCCCCAAAATAAGAGGCTGTCTTAACATATATCAATAAATAAAACACAATCTGTGCCACAGACTTGGTTAAGATGACCGGGGGACCAAGACTCAGAGGAGACTAACATGAGCTACAAGAAAAGACCTAATTTTTTGTGTTTCTGTTGGACTGGTTTTGAACAGGCTTTTACTCAGCACTTCCTGACATGAAACCTTGATCCAGAAGCCTTCCAAGCACAAATCTCATCCAGAATTCAGCAGAAATGTGGTGGATGCAGAATTCACGGGATTACATCTAGTATGCCATGTACAGTGGCAAGTGCTCATACAAGCACACGAACAGCACGTCCTTTCTAACAGAAATTTAGAGATTTGTAGGCGGAGCTGCAGAGCTATGTTATAAAGGCGCACTAAGTTCACTGGAAAATCTAAAATGAAAACAGCCTGGGGTTCTAACCTTCATTCCAGTTTGCAACATGTAAAAGCTACAGAAAAACAGAACTCCTCTTCCTCCTCTCATCATCGTAACACCCTGGATCACAACATTTTAAGGTATTTTTCAGGCTGCTAATTGAATGCCCATCGGCAATTCTGTTCTTTCCTCTACGAGCACATTTTTTATGTTATCCCATCTGAAATTCAAGTCTGGTAAATATAATAAATTTGATTATAACTTAGATTCCCTAGTTATTAAATTAACTTATTTTCAGAAACCATGCTGAATCTAAAGGAGAAAAAGCAGCAAATTATACCTGTCAGCTTTAATGCATTTATAACAATATGAATAAAAGATGTGATTCATCATAGATAATAAGTCTTGCAAAAACTTTGGGTGAGCTGAGAAAATAATGCTAACAGCATTGCAAAACTACTTATAATTTTAAAACCACTTGAGTGGTGAGGAAAATGTGGCAGATCCTAAGGACTACAAAGTGGTCAAAATTCCATTAAATTTGCTCTTGCAGAATTTCTCTTTTTGTGTAAAACCACAGCAGTAATTTTTACTTTCATAACTGCTGATGTAAGATCAGGTATGGAGAAACAAGACAAGACATCTTTTGTGAGTAAACATTTTAGCATTCTCTGATTTGCTAGAGGACAGCATAAACCCTCACTTTGTACCCATAAGCCTAACACACAGTATTATTTATTACCTCTGTGACAACAGAGTTTTGTTTTGTACAACATCAGTACTGTAACTCCAGGATGCACAGGAAAAGCCAGAATAGATGACTTTAATGTCTAAACCCATTTCTGTAGAACATTAACTATTTGTTCTGGCTAAGCTGTTTCTAAGGGTAGGGGATGAAGATGATGAATAAAGCAGATTAAGTTTTAGGCCATCAAGTGTAAGCAGAAGTACAAAAAAATAAGTTCTGGACTGAAGTCTGGAATAGTTTTGCTAGTTTCTTCAAGCATCTTAAAATCTTACAGATTGTCTCAGTCTTAGGAATTTAAGGGATTTTAAACTTACATCATTATATACAAAGGAATTAGAATGAAGGGCACTAAATAAGGCATAAAGTTAATGGTAGTGGTTCCCACAATGCTTTAGACATTTTTTCTTATGTCTTCTTGTTACTTGCTTTCATTGGACCATAGTCTGTCCTATTTCTTCAGAATGTAAGTTACAACAATTTAGAATCAGTAGAGTTATAGCTAGGAAAATTTAAAAACTACGTGTAAGGTGGATGTAAGAAAGTGATGAGTAGTAGCATCAGACTGACAGACATCCTTGGATTTAAAATCAATGTGGATGCCAAAAGTTTGGTAATGCAGAAATTTTTGTTTTTTGAAATTTGCAAAATTTGGACCAAAACCTGTCCAAATAAAGTAATATTTGCAGAAAATATGTTACAAATAGCACCTGTCTCTGGGGATTATTTCCAGCTCTGGCACTGCCTTGTTTTAAGATTTTAGACAAGTTATTCCAGCCTAATGTGTTCCATGGTACAAAAAAAGAAGGTAATCAACCTCTAGTGACCCTACATGGATGCTGTAATACCTAGGTCTTGATAAGGTACCCTGACCTTTCAGAGCAGATGAGTTCCCTGTTGCTCTCCCTGCCGGGATTCTGGTACCATCCCAGCTACCACTGGCAGCTGAGTTTCTGGCAATCAGCAAGTAAACCTAGCTGCTGAATTTACCAGTATTACATATAATAAAACAGAGATTATATAAAAAAAGATTGAGGAGGAGAGTACACTAAAAGAAGAAGAAAAAAGAGATTCCATGGGTGTTAAGTAATTTAGATCCTACTTAATCTGCAACAAAAACGGCTGCCTACTATTTATTCAATATGATAATGCAATACTTATTCCTCAAACTTGCCTTCCACTTCATCCATCCAGGTCTGACAAGAGCAGTGGGCTCTCTGGGTGCTGAGATGTTACCAGCACTGACAGGCCACTGTTATGGGTAGATTTGGGGTAAGGTCACACCACAGATAGTTCCTGGTTTCCAGCAGGTTACCCACAGACTCTTCTGGTCCTCAGTGCTTCACAGGTGTCAGCTTCCTGGAGCTTCTCATGGCTTATGGAGTGGGAGGCTCCTGACTGACCTAAGGTCCTCTGAGTGAAAATGGCACTTTCTCTTGCTGCTGTGAAGAACAATAAATAACTTGCTGTCATCAGTCACTGCCTCCCTTCTAACAGAACCCCTCCCACCTCAACTCAGGGGCAATCTAGCATGGTATGCTGAGCACTCCTAAATGCCTTCAACTACCACAGGGAGGTAGGCAGGCATCCTCTGGAACACTGGATAATCTACCTTTGTGAGCTCTCTCCAACTCTCTCTGCAGCAAATGATAGCAGTAATATTTGAACTGACAGAGGATATATTTATTTTTCACATAAGTCAAGACACAAAAAAGACATAAATTCCAGCGCTCCCAAATACAGATGTTCATGAGCCTAGAAACAAGTTAGTACACAGGGAGGGAATGAGGATATCACAACTTCTCCCATGCAACATTCTTCCCTCAGTTACATCTTGAAGTAACACATCCCGGCTTTCATCTGTCATCAGGGTGGCACCCCATAATCAAACTCTGTCTGACTATCTCATTTGTTGCCAACTCTGACAGCATATGTGCCCAGCAAGATTGATATCCAGATCTGCAAGAGTTCCTTTCCAAAAATCTCTGCAGCAACTAGACACAGTAAAAAAAAGCAGTTTAAAGTGTAGACATTTACAGCTGCACAAAAATAATCTCTGCTCCCCTTACAGTCAGAGAAACTGATACAGGGATTTCTTTGCTTGAGATTCAACTGAGCCACTTCAACAATTATCTTGGGATGAGACAACTCATGCCAAAGGTGAATACTTACCTCATTAACAAGAGCATGAGGTGATAAATTCAGATACAGACACCTATATGTAGACATTTCTTTTTAGTGGGATGAAACTTACCCACATCTAACACACCTCTGCCCTTTTACAAAAACCTTCTAGTGTATGCTTTAGTCCCACCAGTCTCTTCTGTTCCTCAGAAATTAGGTTATGGCTGATTTGCTGTGGATCCTCTGGACTACTTCAACTAAATCTCTCCATTATAGACCAGCCACAGAGAGTCTACACCTAAGCAGCAGGAACATGAGACCCATAAGCAATACTAAAGCCATGTGAGCAGGAGATTCCCTAAGCCTTGTGAACACGGGACAGTCTGTGTATCTCAACTTTTTGCTCTTGGCATAGCTTATGCCTTCTTGGACACATGCGGTTCAGACATTCCAGAATATCAACTCCTTCAAGTTCCCTCAAGATCTTTCACTTCTCTAGAAAAAGGTTATGTAATGGCTTGGAAATCCTCTCTGGCTGTACTTAGCAAAACAGCTCCTGCCTGACTACTGCCAAATGGGGACTGTCAACTTTATCCATAGCTTTGTTCGGGATTTTTATTAGTGCCATTATTACTGTGCTTTTGTGAGTGGATCTAACAGCAGCTTTGGTGCAGCTACAGACTGAGGATCCCTCACCAGCAAATATATCAAGACTGCCCACAATATTCACACAAATAGTAAAGCTGTTTTTCAGCTCTGCAAGTGCCAAATGCAGACACCTATGGAAAAAGATTCTGCTGACTACAATGAACTTCATATTAGGACTTCCAAATTTTTCAGAAAGGATTGCAGAATCTTCTATAGTGAAGCTGTGTGTCTACCACACACTCATTCAATTAGGTTAGATAATATTAAACAACTAAACACATACATGGAAAATAATCATGCCTTCCCCCTGCTCATATAAAAATAGGTGCTTATACAAAAATAGGTGCAATCACAGCTCCTAAATAGTATTGTGAGCAAAAGAAGTAAACACTGTTTGAAATGATGGAATACATTACAGAAAACAGTAATTTAGAGTTTTATTATTTCTTTCTTTTTCACAGAAATAATTATATATACTTCACCATCTTCAGTAGTATTAAGGATGTGATAATTAAGGTAACTTTAATAAATCACAGTAGTAGTGCAACATGTTATTAATAGTTGCTCTAGACTGAGGTCTGGGAAAAGAAATGAGAAATAAATATACAATGCTGCTTCTACTTCAACATTTCCAGAAAACACATATTTTAAAAATGTTTTACAGGTTACAATACTGATAATTCTATAATTGTTTCTTTGGTAATACTGTGAAGTAATGCCTTGCCATCTTTATAGTATTTTTTGAACTACATAATAATAGTTATTTTAAATTATATCGGTCTCAGTCACATTGCACTTAAAAATATAAAGTCAGAGTCCCTAATAAATCCTTCTGGTTTTTCAGGTAACACAGATAAAATTAACTTTGCTAATCTTGACATGTTTTATTGTACTCTTATGCACAATTTCTATCCCTCTCTCTTTTTAAGTACAGAATCTATACAGCAGAAAGTCTTAGGCAATCTTAACTATAGTTATTACTGCCAACTCTTCCTATAAAATTCAGGGTGAAATACTGGTATAATTAAAATTGATTGCAATGCTCACACTGATTTCAGAGAATGAAAGAAAAGAGAAGAAACACCCCCTGAAATACACCAAGGGGGTGTCCCAGCAACACAATTCTATATTTACATAAGAAGCACTGGTAATAAGATTTCAGGAAATCCTATGATTAATATATTATAGGCAAAATATATATATATAAATGTGCATATATTTGTATATATACAAAAGTACAGGTTAAGGGTCAAAATTACAGGATCTTACTTAGACATAGGTCTCTCTTTTTAATCAGTGCTAGCAGCACTGCAGAAGAATGTTTGCAAGGGAAGAAAAACGAAGGATAACTTATTCAGGTGAAAACATGAGGAAAATACAAGTGCTAAAACACATCATTTAATTCCATTACTTAAAATGCTTTCAAGGGACCTCTATTATTGTTGCAAAACTGCAATGGGATCTTATCATTAAAAGATAAAACAGCAGTTGAACTACAGTTCTCATCTAATAGCAAGAAAGTCTCCACTCTTCAAAGATTTATGTATACAGTTAATTTTATGCAGTCAAAGTAGCCTTGCTTCAGACCACAGAATTTTTCAAAATGCTTAAAATTAGGTATAATATATGAAACTTGTCACAGAACTGAGACCTATAGCCTAACTTGGAATGTAATAGCAAATAAACTTTCCAAATCTAAAAAATGAATATTCCTTCACAAAAGAGAATCAGTTTTGATCTGCCTTTTGCATTCACATTAGTGTTTAAACAGTCTGTGTACCATTTCTTTAATAAATCAAATATTTGTCACAAAAAGGTCACTGCCAACTTAGAAACTGCATTTTAAAATCTTTCCAATTCCATTACTGTTATCTTCCATTCTCAAATTATTTTTTTAAGTAAGAATTTTGCTTTCAACTTTTTTTATCTGATTTTCAACTTCACTTAAAAAAAGTAATTCTGAAGCTTGAGGGAACTTGTGTTACATACACCAGCAAAGTTTTTCAGCTAACTACATACAAAGAGTGTGGGAAGACAGTGTGTTAGAAAGGTCAGTATAAATGAATGCTATGAAAGGTATTTGGGGACACATATCTTAGATAAATTTTAATTCTTTTCCTTTTAAATGGACTCTATCATGATAAGCTTTCAAGTAACTTTAGCAAGTTGAAAATATTTGGAGATAAGCTATATTTATAGTGTAGCTCCTAACTGCAAAGATTGCTGTGAACTCTTATTTATGAGCTGAATAGTGTTATCTAGCCACAAAATGCTCATATTTATTTTCAGATCTACTAGTGGATGAATGTCGACTGTCTAGTAATTAGTTCCATTTCCATCATCTCCAAAGCTTACAAAACAACTGGACTTTTTGTAAACTAACAGCTTAAAAGATTCTTCATTGGAGGAAGGTAATTCAGATTCCTTGAAAGTAATCTCTCCTCTATCTGTTGTTCGGTTTTATTTTCTTTTTTTCTTGTGGAGGAGGGATAGATAGAAATTATGAAAATGGTCAAGGCTGCACAGGGCTCTGAGCAACCTGACCTAGCTGAAGATGTTTCAGCTCATTGGAGGGAGGTGGACTAGATGACCGTGAAAGGTTCTAACTATTCTATGAATAACAGTCTTACAAGGCAGCTTTGGAAATCCCTGAACTCAACTTCTAGCCTTCACCATGAAGACCTGGGTACAGGACTTTTGAGCCTCTGGATAGAGACCAAGGTATCACCTGGCCAACTTTAATGACTGTTGAATTCTGTCAATCACCCTGTACTTTTCTAAGTGTGCTAACAACATTTTGTGTTATCACTTTTCTGAAAACTTGTCTTCCCTGTGCTTACATCCTTACCTGCTTCAGAGTGTTTGCCTTGTACTCATAGGCAAACAGACTGTTCTCATGTTTGCTAAAGTAAAACAGAAGTGATATTCTTCAGAGACCATATAAGTTTGACTGGGCTAAAGAAGGTCTGGCTTTGTGAGACCTTCCATTTCAATCTTCTGTCTGACATTGGGCAAAATATAATCTTACAATCCAGTTCTTGACTTATAAAACCAAGCAGTGATATTTGTTGTCCTTTGATTAGCTTGTCTGTTCAGCTCTGCCAGGAAAGTATCAAAATACTGTTAGCACACTGTACAGCCTACTAAAATTTCACATTTGGTTGGAGCTTACTGTCATGTGTACTTATGTTAAATAAGTCAGACCAACCCCCACGCTATTTCTTGTGAAATGGGGACATGTATACAAAAGATGGCTTGCCAGCTTCCTCCCTCAACTTAGAAACAGCTGATCACTGCCTTCCCCAATCCAGTTTATGCAGCATTTTAAGTCCAGGAAGACAGACAAGCATGATGGGTGGCCTTCAGACTAACCAACTGAATCCAGCTCTCAACTCTTATTCTGTAAGAAAGGGTTTAGACAGAATGTAACAGGAGTTAATTTAAGCTGTTCCAAGAGTAAATGAATGCTGGCACTAAGCCTAATGCTCTTGAGGGGATTGCAGTTCTAGTAGAGAGTGAATCCCTCTTGGAACTTGGCCTAACACTCTTAAAAGACACTGAGATATGGAAGTGGACCTTCAGGCATGAGGAGATGTATGTTTACTTGGCTTTTTCTTTTTTTTCAACTTTGTAACAAAACTTAAAAGGAGTAAGTTTCTGCCAAACATGATTTCCTAAGAATGACAGGACTCACAAAGGTTCTGTTTCATGGTGGTATGTTTTTTGTCTTTTGATGTGACTTTACATTATATTCATTGTGCCTAATAAAAGACTAAGAAAAGACTGCATTTAAGCATTGTTACGTAACTATTCAGTGGGACATTGAACCTTAAAGAAAAATTGCATTTTAAACATTTCAGAAAACATTTTATTAGTATTTTCATTTGCTTTTTCAAATTTTCAGCAATGCAAACACCTCTAGTACAAAGTGTGATGTCACCACACAGAAAGCATTTTATAAAAAAGCAAGTATGACATCTTGCTAAATGTAATGATTTCTGCTTATAAGAGCATGGAAGAGCAAACTGAGCAGGACAGCAAAGGGAGGTAACACTTTAGTGCTGCAGCATACAGTAGCTGATGACATTTGTCACCACATAACTCATTTTGTCTGGTGAAACCTTTATTATATTTACCAGACTGTCAGCATCAGACCACAGAGATCTTTGCTTTCTGTCATAAACCACCCTGCAGTGATACTGCATGGAGTGCAACAGGACTCTGTCTGACTCACCAGGAGTTTTCTAGCTGTTTAAGGCGTGTGTTCTCAGAGCACTCACAACTGTAGCAGCACAGTGACAGCAGCACAGCTGTGAGCAGCACGAGTGGCAGCTTCATATTCCGGGAGCCTGGGCCCACGAGGTGAATTTACTGCAGGAGACAAGGGGTGGCTGAGGACACTGAGCTCGCCCATCAGCATTGCGTGCTCTCAGCCATATGAGGATAGCTCTCCATTCACACTGCAGCTGCATCTGTTCCAGGCAGGAAGGAATGTCATCTGAGGAAAGACAAATGACCTACTTATTGCTTTTTACTTAAAGGAAAACTGAAAATGCCTGTCAGAACAATGAATTATACCTCCTTGCCTGTGCTGTGGTTGTGTATTCAACACCAAGGGATCTGGCATTCAAAAATCAAATCTCTCAGCCATCCTTCACAAGATGTTTCTAAGATGTTGCCAGCACTCATGAAGTGCTTGCTATTGGCTTACACAGAAAGTAAAGTCCTTTTAAGGTGTTCATAAAAATACTATGTGTCAAACTGTAAGATTGGGATGGAAAATATTTTGTCTGTCTAGAGGGAAACAGAAATAGGCAATAGGCATTTCCTACAACTTTTACAGAAGAAGTGGGATTTTCCAGTATGTTTAACAATTGACAGATTTTGCTCCTATGTTTTATATTGGGATTAAAAAGGCTTTTCCCATATGAGTTATTTTCTAGGTCTCTGGGAATAGGAAAAAGCTTTTGCAATGTACATTAGCATGTAGAGATGGAAACCATTCATCCTGGTTGTTGCACTCCTGGGTGATTTTGCAATGAGCAGTCATTTGTGTTCCCCAGAGAAGGTGTTTTTGAAGTGTTTGTATCCTGCTAAGGACTTGAGTCCTGAGATTCTTGAAGACGTCTCAAACACTTCACAGAATGACACTCAGTGAACAACACATGCTAAAAGAAAACTGGATAAATTCTGAAATGCCATTTGTTAAATGACTGAAATGATGCTCTGTGAAACTGAATTAATGACTCTGAATTCAGGTCAGAGAAGGAGATTACTTTGATGGCAGTGATGGATGACCCTCTTTTGTCAGTGGATAGAGGGCAAAAAAGCACTTCCATGTTTCAGAGCCCATACCAGAACATTTGTAATGTTGACAACACAGCATTGGCTGTCATATCAGAAAGAGGTGGAAGATACAGTTTGCTAAAACAGACTGAGCACCTTCTGAAGGCCCTCAACCAAAGACCAAAGTAATAGCAAATTACATGCAGCTGTTGTCTCAGCAGTCTTCCTCCATTCATATGGAGTCACTAGGTGAACTACTCTCATTACAAGGATATTGGCCAACGTGCCAACATACAAATGACATTTAACTTACTCTCTGCTTTAATTCATATGACCTTATCATTAATTCTCAGTGGCCCAATTTTTGAATGTGATCAACTAATGTTTGAATGTAACCAACCAAGACCTAGAAAGCTTTGTTAAAACTATGGCAGTGAGAAAAAAAAAGCAGTCTGAAGCATTCATGGTGAGTAGCAGTCTTTTGGCACAAGCGTTACTGCCAACCAAGTCATTCTGTAATGCTTCTCAGCTAACACCTCTGCCATGACAATTTCTGTAAACTCATCTTCTGTCATCTGTATTTCACGAGAAATTCTACTCTGCCCTTGAGAAGGACATTGCAAACTTGCTCATGCTTTTGTTGGTTCTGATCTGGATCACACACTGAGCAACACATCCATATGGGCCATCAATGCCTCGGAAATCATCAGCGCCAGGTCAGCCCTGATTGTGGAAGCTCACCTCACCTGCCTTGCTCAGAACCCCGGGATTCCCGCAGTACCCCCAACCCCGCCCGTGACCCATTGCTCCTCATGCTCTCAGCAGTGGGAATCTTCTCTGGGAGAAGAGTCACACCAGGGAACGAGGCGAAGCTGAGCTCTGTGACAGACACACGGGGGTGGCCGGGGCACCCCTGGGGCCGCAGGACCGCTGCGAGCGTCGCCACTTTTCACTCCCTACCGCACAGGCCAGGCCTTTCCTGCCCCCTCCCCTGACACAACCCAACACCTAGTCCCTGCCCTGCCCGCCTTCCCTCCCTCCCCACCGGGAACCCGCCTGGAAGGGGCCCTGCCGCCTGCCCTCACCTGGGGGCTCCGCGGCCCGGGACGGAGGCACCGGGCGCACTCCGCCTGCGTTACAGAAACAGGGCACCAGTTAGGTTGGAAAAGGCTTCTGGGATCATCGAATCCAACCTGTGGCCCAACACTGCCGTGTCAACCAGCCCATGGCACTGAGTGCCACGTCTAGTCCTTCCTTAAACACCACCAGGTCCCTGGACAGCCCATTCCAACGCCTAACCACCCTTGCTGTGAAGAAATTCCTCCTAATGCCCAACCTAAACCTTCTCTGGCGCAGCTTGAGACTATGTCCTCTCGTGCTGTCGTTTGTTGCCTGGGAGAAGAGTCAACGCCCGCCTGGCTACACCCTCCTTTCAGGTTACCTCTCTGCCAGCTCCGTCCCCTCCGGTTGTGCGGGTGGCGCCGCTCCCACCGGCGGAGCGGGGCCGGCGCGATCCCGCCGGGACCGGGCTACAGCTGCCCCCGCCCCGCGGCCTCGGGCCCGGCACTGCGCATGCGCGGCGCAGCCGCCGCGGCGCTTTCCGGGAAGATGTCGGCGGCGTGGAGAGCGGCGGTGGCGGCGGCCGCCCGAGCCCCGCTGCGGGGGCGGCTCGCCGGGATGCGGTCCCCGCGCAGCCAGCGCCGCCCGTCCGTATGGGGGGCCGCCGCCGCCGCTGCTCTGGTCGGGGGAGGCTGCCTAGCGGCGTGTTACAGCGGGCGGCCGCGCGTGTTCCCGACGGTGCTGGCTCAGGTAAGGCAGCAGCATCCCCGCTCCGGGCGGCGGGCAGGGCTGGCGGGCGCGCCGGGAGCCGGGGCGCGGGGGCGGCTGTCGGCGGCCCGCAGACGGGTCGGGGTCCGCGGTGGTCAGATCCCGTCGTGAGGCGGGACTGGGCTGCGGGAGCCCTCCTGGCCCCGGTGGTGTGGCAGGTAATGCGCGTCCCGGCCCCCTTGGCATCACAGCGTATCTGTCACTTAACGCGGAGCTGCCTCGCCTCAGCGGCCGGGACTCCGCCGGTCTCCGCAGCCGGAGAAGGCAGGGTTGGCCTTAGCACGGAGCCTTTCCCCTCTCACCTTGACAGCCCTGCTCGTGCTGAACGATGGACCTGTGTGCTTTGCGCAGACACACGGCCTGTAGTGAGCTCCGCGTGTTGCTGGTAACTTCCAGGGGAAACTTTCACGGTACCCGGTCTGCATGTCAGGTGCTATTAGACAGTCATGCATGGCTTTGTCTCTTGAAAAAAATATATATAGCTATTTCACGGAAGTAGTACTTTTGTAGTTCGTACTTTGTCTGAAATGCATTACACAGACTTATTTCCTCTTATTATGTCCAAAATGTGTGCCCTGGATGCTAAAATGTGATTTGCCTTGGAGCGTCAGGGCACTCAGAAGGGTGTTCAGAGACAGATTATTTTTATTTATAAAATAATCTTTGTACACGATTTCCCAACTTTATCCTTTTCATGGAGGCAGTGAGCTTTTTCCTCTTCTTCCTCCAGATAAGAAGTTACTGTCAATTAGAGTTGGTTTGTTATTTCAAACTGGAAGACCTAAATGATTTGTAGGCCAGAGGGTTTAGGTGTGATGGGTGAAGAGGTCAGTCTATGCTTGCAGTGCCATTCATCTACTTATATCTAAGAATTTTTGGAAGTATTGAAGACTTTGTATGCTTTGATGTCTTATCTCTTAACAGTGATTAAACAGGCTGAACTACAAGCAGATAAATAGCAGCCTTTATTCTTGAGGACAACATTTATTTCTGCATTAAGAACAAATAATTACTTTTTTAATTCTTTTTTTTTTAATATTGTATCCTTCATTGTGGAAAATACTTAAACTACATCTTCTTAGAAAACTCACATTTTATTAGATAAGCATTTTTGTAAATAGATTATATAGTAGTCCTGGTCCTTGGACTAGGACAAGTTAAAACTTTGGACAGCACATGTTAAAACTTTAATTTTCTATATCCATCTCCTAGCAAGCAAAGCATCCATTACTCAACAGATATGCTACTGAAAATGTATCTCCTTGTTGTTCTTACTTTTAATTATGTGAGGTTTTTAAGCAGCATTGCGTTATTTTTTAAAAGTCCTGTCATTGAGACCAATCTCATTAATACATGGAACTCTTGCTAAAGTGGATGTGTATGTAGGTATATATAAAAAGTGTTAAATGTGGGAAGTAATCACTTTTAAAGGGTGTTGAGTGAAGAGGTCTCAGTCTGGTGCTGATGTGTTCCCGTGGAATAGCTTCCATGAAATGCATGGACAGTCCTATGAGTACACTTTTAATAATTCTCAAGAGGCAGTCCAAAAGTCTAGGACTTACTTAATGGGTTTGGAGATAGTAAATTGCTGGACTCTTCAAATGTTTGTTCAATTTGAACTTTACAGTTTTCCCATAAAATGATTGTTGGAGAAGCTAATTCTCCATATATGTTGTACTCCATGTTGCTGCAGGTAGTGTACTGAGCTTTTTAAAACTATCTAAGAAATTACCATGCAGAGCATAATGCTGCAAGTGGATTGTGAAAGCTATGAGCAACAGTGATACAGCCACGCTGCAAGTCTTTTAAGCAGTTTAGATGCTACTTGTGACTTCTGATTGATAGAAAATAGCCCAAAGTGAAACAGTGTTGAAACAAGTAGTCACCTTTATTACATATTTTGAAGCCATCCTTTTCTCAGGTCAGAGACTGTGGAATCATGAGATATGAAAATTCTTTACACATTCTCATAGTGGATAACCTTATTTTCTGTTAGTATTCCTTCTCATTGTAACTAATCTTAACCAGCCTTGCTTGAGCTTGTGCTGACAAACAATATTAAACTGTTTGTTCCTGTCGTAGTATGCTATGTAGTGGGAATGTTGGCAGCATGGTGTGTGAAATATTACAGGTTAAGGCAAGTATTTGAAATTAAACAGCGTAATTTTCATTATCTTTGTTATAAAGGAATATGTAGTGGAAATGTTTATACTTCTGTATCATCAACAAGTCTTACTGGTTGTTCTTGGGAATGCAGTGGGATTATGGTACAGTGCTTCCCAATTTTCCTTGGTAATGTAGTCTTGTCTGTTTAATTGCTGCAAAATTGGTCATAATTATTTAAAATATTTGACAAAATAAAGCTGACAAAGTGACAAGGTATCTCCATGCTGTAAAGAACCAAAATAATAAGATTTTATGCTTTTCAGCAGCATTACATTATGATTAAAAAGCTCTGTCGTTACGACCAATTTCATGTCTGTGTGTGACTCTGGTGTAAGCATAATTTGAGCCACTGAGTAATTTTCATTCTTGTCCTAAGTTACCATTAGTAACGTCTTTGCACAAAGACTTTATTGGAAATACTTCCTGTCTGTTTAGGTTAAGTAGTTGAAGTTGGTAACTCTATTTAGATTTTCTGTTTTTCTCACTGAAACTAATCTCTGTCAAGGTAGTCAGACATTTTTCAGTTTTTCCTTATTCCAGGCAATTTCAGACATACAATTTCTAGTGAAGCTGGCAAACAGCATGCCAAAGGTAATGTTCTGTATATTTGGTACTTTTTTTTTTTTATTATTTCTTTCTTCTAAAGCTTTTGAATATCCTAAAATCAAAGACTGATACCTTTGGCACCTAGTTTCTCAAATCTATTTTTAATTCCTGTCCTTTCTTCCTGCTGGAATTGGTTTAATCCTGCTTATATTGGTTAGGGGCACCTCTGACTTCTGCTCAGATTAAATGAAATCCAGCCTAACACAGCATAATCCTGTATGAGTCTTTGCAGAATCAAAGGTCTTTCAGGGTCAGATAATCTGTTTTCTTTTTGTGACTTCTATGGATAGTTTCTGTTTTATTTTGTAGTGGCGTGTCTCTGGTTTAATAGAATTGTTTATTCTGACAATGACTTCAGTTCAGGGCTTTTTTTTTAAATTTTGGCCCAGGTTTTTTGTCAACATTTTCACTAACACTTACTTGTTCTTACAATGTACATTAAGTGGTTAACATCCCAGTAATAAAATGTTCTATATTTGATGTAATATACCTCAGATGTAATCTTTCATGATTTATGAAGTTGTTTTCATTCTCTATCTTCATTTGCTGACCTACTGTTTAGAAACATATAACTAATAATATGTTGGTGTAAGTCCTTAGTGTTGATTGTAAAACTCTACAAAGATTATTATAGTAAAATGAACACAGTATTTTTGAAACTTTTTCTTTATAAGTACCAGGTGTTGGTTCCATCTACACTTGATATTTACCTGTGAAGCTACAGTGACAATACCCAAACCAGATAATAGCCTTTGTTAGAAAAAAACTAGATCAATTTTCATTTTTTAATAAAATGAGCTAATTAGCTTGTATCAAGAGGACAAAAAAATAAGGGGGGGGGGGGGGAGGGCTTTTGTTCTACCAGTGTAACTCAGAATGGAGATTTATGTTGAAATCACTAAAAGTATTCCTTCTAGTATCCTAACCAACACAGCCAGGTCAAAAACGTTCACACTGCTCTGCACGCTGCATTGATATTATACAGGCTGTTTTTCTTTTTTAGTAGTGGAATGGCACAAGGGTATATGGTTTGTGACCATGATCAGACTTGGTGTATTGTCTCTTGTGCCCTTTTTCTCTCAGAGCATGCAGTTTGCAATACTAACATGGCTCACTCCAGCTAAATTTGGAACCTTCCAATGAGCTGCAGGCTTGATCTTGGACACACACAAACTGCAAATGATAAGAAAATTCTGAGCAGCAGCAGGCTGCCAGAGGCAGTATATCCTGCCTCTGCTGAGTTTTTTAATGCCATGTTTAGGTCACTAGCTTCAGAAAGAATAAAATTTGATTTGCCCTTGCAAAGTTGTGATCCCTGCAGTGTGTCACAATTGGCACTGAGTCTAAGTCACTGTTTTCCAAATGGGGCTAACTAGAATTGTTACTAGCACATATACAAAGCTTTATGTGTGCAAAGTCTTGTCTGCTGATAAACATTACATGTTTCAGCACTCTGGTTTTTTAGGGTTGTGGGAGCATTAGCTGATACCTCAGTTAAGCTGTATGAAATATTTAAGTAAAGTGGAAATCATAACTAACAGAAATTTTTGGGGTCTGTTCTTGTTAATACTTTCTGTTACATGGTCATAGTCTAATTGGTTCTCTTTATCTTACCTTTTCTGCTAATGCTGTCTTGCATCAGCAATCTTCTTCAGTTATTCCAGATCAGAGGAGACTCAATTTGTCTCTTGGAGGTCTTAAATACTTATATTGTATTTGATCATACTGAAAATATTAAGATAGTGCTTATAGCAGTTAACAAACAATTTGTGATAATTTGTAAAATATTTGAAGTGTCCGAAAATCTAATTTTATTTAAAATGCATTTATTGAAGCAATTCTATTTTGGACTGCAATAATTTTATTATCTCAGTTTAAACTGCATTGAATATTTTGTAATTTTTTAAGTGTCAATGAGTCTTAAGAGAAGCAAAGATGGGAGTGGTAACTTTGTATGTCACACTACCCACACACTACATGGGAGTGGTGACTCCCATGTCACACACATGGGGGTGACAACTTCTATGTCACGATATGAAAACTGTTATTCTGAGCAACTGAGAGTAGAAAACTTTGAGTGATTAAAACTAGAGCTTAGATTTGTTTACCAGGTCTATATGTGTACTCACTATGAAAATTTATTTTGGAGCTATTGCCTTACACCTTTTAAAGAAATTAGAATACTGTAAAAGATTCTCCAAATACTAGCTCTTTCAGGGGACACTCCCTTGGTTCTGCCACTGTGGAAAGGTAAAATAGTATATAAACAAACGTAGGGCTATGCAGAACTCAGCTCCACAGCTCATAGGATAATCTAGGGAGAGTGCATATATTAAATATAACTTTATCAGGGGCTTAGTAGAAATCTCTGGACTCCCAGACTTGGAAGTTGTTAAAAAAAATGATTTAAAAAGTTTTGTAATCCTACCTGTGTTTTTTGGTGACACTTTGAAATGTGTGCTGTGTCTCCAAAGAGATTGAGTGCTGAAACATCGTTGGTTCATGCAAATTCCAGTATTTTATGCATGGTTTTCTTCTCAGGTAAAATTTCCAAACCAGATCAATAGAAAATTTTCAAAATGCTATAAGCATGTTACCTGTCTGGTGTATATTTGTTTGATTGGTAACTTCTGGCAAAAACATATACACTACATGTGCTTCCAAAACAATTGTAAGCAGTTGCATGCAGGTCAAAACGGCATTTTGTTTAAATCATCTGAATTATTTTCTACAGAGCAGTGGAAGGAAGAAGTGCATAGCTCTGGGATTTTAATTGGTTTTTCACACATCCTTAGTAACCAGGATCACTTTGTGACTTAAGTTATGCTTACACTGCTTGTAGGCCACACTTTCTCACTCGCTATATTAAAGATTTTTAGGTTGATTGGTTTGGGTTTGTTTTTGTTTTGTTTTGTTTTGTTGGGGTTTTTTTGTTGTTATTGTTGTTTTGTTTGTTTTGGGGTTTTTTTGGTTTTGTTTTGTAATACATAGTGTTATTTAGGAAGCTATGCATAATAAGTGCATGTGAAGGATTTTTTTGCCAGATAAAAACATACATGTGATGTTTGAATTCATTCACCAAATAGAAAAAAAGAGCATATTTCTTATCCATCAATAATGATTCCTACAAAGTCACACGTCAGTGCTTTGAATTGTGAGATATGATGTATCGTGATAGAATGGGAGTTTTTGTGAGGGTATCTTTGTCTGGTTCATGCTGGGGAAAGAATATTGCTGTTAAGATGAGGTGTCTTGATAAATATAGAATCTGGGATAAAATTGCATAAGGATTTGTAATGATGTATAGAATCGCCTGGAGAGGGGAATGTGGTTCTAAAATAAAACCAGAAGGCATATGTGCAGTCTAATCTAAGAAACATACAAGAAGATTCTTGTGTTTACTTTGTCATAAAAAAAAAAGGTTGCCTGCTTCTGTTGGAACAATAATCCCAGGACAGGTTCTTTTCTCCTAAGTAATATTTTGAGATGCTTATCTTCAAGTCTTTATTCTATTAGAATTTAATGGAGAATGCAGATGCACAGAGATGATTACTGGGGTGCTCACTAAGTAAAATTAAGCATGTATAAAATGAGTCTGCATCGTAATTTTAACATGCTTTTGAAACTTAATGCCAATGTTTGTAATCCACATCAAGCAAGCTGCTCAGTGATGACTTGCAGGCCTCAGAAGCCTCACAGTGGAATTCAGTTTGTGTGAACCTGACGACATGGTTACATTAGTAGTTCTTAAAATCTATGTAGTAAAACAATGCCATGTAGAAATAATGAAAATTACCGTTCCTTCTGTGGTTTGGAGCATCTTTAAGCAAAGATTATTTATTTTCTTATTTGGGTTTTTAAATCTCCTGCTTTACAACTTCCTTAAAGGAAGGGTCAGCTTCCTCAAAATGTTGTCCTTCTGTATTTTTGTGTCTTGCCTTGCTGCTGGTTATTGTTGTCCTTGCTGTCTTACACTGTTCTGAGTGGCAGTACACAGCCAGGCAGTGGTTCCCTGCACAGCCTCAGATTTCTGTTCTGCTTGTAGCATGGCTGGAAAGGTTTTCTTACTGCATCTGCAGGTTGTGTCCTTGAACCATCTACAAGATGGTACCTTTAAATCTTCCTGATGAAGGTTGTGCAAGACTTGCAGCCTGTGGAGGAGGCTCCAGTTGGATTCAAGGTGCTTTGAACCCCTGGTGTTCTTTCCAGCAGTGCCTGCCCAGCACTGGAGAGGCTCCTTATTCAGCCGTGGCAAGCTGCAGGCAGTGCTCTTGCTGGCATGTGGCAGCATCCATCCCTCTGCTCAGCCCTCCGCTGTATCTTTACTGCTATATTTACTATCTCAATAAATATTACTAAAGAAAAAGTTGTCATAGATCATGACAAGGCAGTCAACTCAGTAGGTAAATGCATTCCATACTGCCTGTTACTGAACAGGAAATGGGTAGTCATTTTTTTATTAAATTATTCAGATACCTGTAGTCTATGGCTATGAAAGAGGCAGTTTAACATAATTTATGCATCTGCCTTCTAACTCAGGTATTTAATGTGAATATATTCATATTAATTTTTTTCCCTCTACTGTGCATCTTGAAGTAGATGAAATACTACAAGTGGTTTGCTTCTGAGTTTGAATGACTTGTAACATTCTTGCCTCCAAATTCATCTTCAATGAATGAGTTTTGGGTACTAGTCTCAAAATATTCTGAAAATAGTGTGTGCCCAAAACCTTTTTTAAGCATTGATAAATATGCAATTAGATTGCTAGCTCAGCCTATCCCAATCTTTTTTCTTTTCCTTAAATATGCTTCATGATTTCTGAAACTGTTCCTTTGTGCAGCCAGTGAGGGTAACCTTAGCTACCTCTTGTTTTATTCTGTATTTCACTGTGTTATGGAAATACTGTATGTATCAGGTATCCATCAAGTAGTCTAAATCAATAACTGGGATATTAAATATATCACAAACATCATTCTCTGCATTAGTGACATAACATTGTCATGTTATGTGCCTAAAATAGAATGCGGTATAGAGAGTGTGGAATCTCTAGGACCATGATGTTATAATTAATTATACCCTTAAATATTACTTACATATGTGCATTTGTTTTACAGCTTTAAATATATGGTATCCTTTTCAGTTTTTTTAATGTGAAGTATATATATACTTAAGTTTCTGGCTTTGAAAATATTTACATTTATTCCCTTCTCTTTGTGCACAGAGATTCTTTGTGCAGGTGTCTTCATTGATACTAAAGCAACATGATGTAAAATGTAGTCTTAGAGGTCAAGGTTAAATTTTAACTATCTGTCTTTCATCTGATCTGTCACCTTTTCCTTGAATTCACTCTTGCTATGTGACTTCAGTGATTAAATAAAATCTAACTAACATTCCTTCTAGGCACTTTGATACATGTGGACAGATGGGGTGAGTTAAGCTGCATGGTTTTGTGCTTTTAGCTAATGTAGTAAAAGGTTAGTGCTTGAGAATTTTTGACGGTTTATGTTAATGGACAAACATAAACAGATAAGAAAATAGCTTGCCTATAAACAAAAAAATAGATTGATTAGAAAGAATTGCACAAAATAATATTTTGATTTTTAACAAAGAATCTGAAGAAGAAACTAGCATTTATTTACTGGTGATACAAGACTTTTTCTCCAGTAAATACAGTAGATGGTTTCAACATAGATATTACAAAGTTTCTTTTTTATTTGGTTTCTTAGATGGAAGCTGTTTGCTTTCTTTTTTTTTTTTTTTTGCTAGAAACTTTGAGCTTATTCATAATTACCTTTTTTTTTTTTTTTGTAAGACATGCTCTATTCTGTGCAAGCAGTAGCAACTGTTTTCCCATTGCTGCTGTTTTGTACTGTTTTCCAAATGCATTTTCTGGGGCATTTTCTGGGTTAGAATGAGAGCTCTGTATTGCACTTACTTGTAGACTTTTGTGTTATGTTGTGGCTGACTGAATATGGTTATTCCTGGCAAGTGGCTCAGCATTTTGGAAACATAATCTAGCCAGAAAACAAATAACTCAGAATCTAGTTTAAATAATCATCCAAGATAAATGACAGATGGAACTATGTGAAATGCCCATTCAGAACACGTGTAGTAGGCTATAGCTCCTTGCTGCTACTCACTGAGCTTTTTATTACACATACAGCTGAAAGACAAGAGTAGGGAGTCTCATCAGCTTCAAACACCAGACGTCATTTCAAGTAGTTCCTCAAGTTTTGTGTCCCCTTCAGGGTAGGAGAAATTTCAAGAATGACTATCTTGCACTCATGTAGTCTATGAAAAGCACTTACAGCAGATGTAGCTAATAAATATTATAGGTACTGATACTGTCCCTGCTTCTTTGCCAAATCATCAGAGAAACTCCTTCATTTCTCTCCAAAAACCGCACAAATTCTAGCACAGATAGAAAAGTTACGTGAAATGAAGAAAATTGGTGTTTCCAAATACTTTAAAATCTGTCTTTTTTTTTTAAGTAGGCATTTTCTTTGATAATGCCTTTTAATGGCAATACTCCCATTACAATGATGTATTAAGAAATAATGCTGTAATAATAAAACAATATATACTGAGCTGCGTATAAAGCTGTGTATGTATCTATATGTAATGTAACTTTATATATATTAGTAAGGGTATGCATATGTATAAAATATACTTAAAATACAGATTGTCTGATTACAATAATAAAAAATAAACATAAGAATGTGCTAATGGAGAAATTATGGGATTTATTTTGAAAGTTTCTAGTCTAAATGGCCAGATATGCTCAGCATTTAAAGGACAAAATCTGCCTGAAGTTTTACCAAAAGCTTCTTCTGGTGGCCCTGTAAGAGGCTGAGGTCTGTGTGCTGCCAGATCAGGCTGGGCTTTGAACTTGACTGCATGGGCTTGATGATGTGAGATCTTGCCAAGGAGAAAAGCACGAAGTTCTGTCATGTTGTATTGCTCACTGTGGTGAAATGGACTTGGTAATTATATTTTATGATCTCACAAATTTGCCAAAATGAACTTTATTTTTTAGTAGAGAAAAGTCTTAATGGTTACGTATTGACCACATTATCTGACAATCTGCTTCTCCTTTTATAAAACTTTGAAAATTAGAAGATAACAAACCTTAATTGTGTAGCTGACAGAATAATTGGTTTGGAAATATAGTACAGTTTCTGTACCAGTCCTCTTTAGGCTTGTTTTTGAAGCAACTGTGGACTTGTCTAGTAATTTGGTGTTTTTAATGGCAATGAAAAATCAAAATTATACTTGGCATGGAGACTAAGAAAGTGTTCTTTACTTTATAGCTTTATATTGTTTAAATGCATAAAGACAGTGGCCTAAGTAGCCTGTGATTGTCACAGTGAAATGTTTTCCCTTGCTCATTACACTCTAATGACTTTCCCTCGGGTTAAAGTACTTACTTGGAAATGTGGTAAAGCTGATGGATAAAACATCTGGCACCTTTTTTACTGAAAAATACACTTGATGGTCTTAGGCATCAGGGAATACAGTGCTGACACTGCTGTCTTTGGGAATAAGCAAACAATTATAGGCTTCTGCTGAAGATGGGAAACAGCAGGAATAAGCATTGTAATCTTCAAAAGATGAAAAGCACAATACACAACATGCATCAATTTAAACCAGCATTTCCCAGATCAATTTTGATGATTTATCCAGAGCACTAATATTAAATCTGTACTGTACAGAACGAATGAGGAGAATTGATGCTTGACTTAGTTGTTCATCTTACAGAATCACAGAATAAGTCACTTGAAAGCCACTCTGAAGGATCATCAAATCCAACTCCTGGGCCTGCACAGGACCATCCCCAAGAGTCACTCCATGCACCTGACAGTACGGTCCAAACACTTCTTGAACTCATTCAGGCTTGCTGCTGTGATTCTTACAAGTTCTTCATGACATCCATCTCCACTTAAGAGAAGCTTTTCTACTTTTTCTGGTTGTGGTTTAACCCCATTTGGCAACTACTCATCTCAGAGCCTCTCATTCCCTTCTCCTTGGGGGAGAGAGTCAGAAGAGTAAAGAGGAGAGAACTTGTAGGTTAGAATACAGACAGTGCAATGTGTAGATGCTTTTTCTGCACTTGGACTTGTTTTGTCTGCCATTATCTTCTAACCCTCCACCAGACTATCTGCTGTGCATGCTGCTATTTTTTCTTCACTTAAGTGAGAATTTTTTGAGCTCTGTGAACTCTTTTTTTATTTGAACTGGATGTAGCCAGACATTCCTATATGGAAACTTCTCAACAAAATCTTAAAATATGTTGGGATTAATTTATAATAGTGAAATATGCTCTATTTTGACATACACAGTTAAAATGTGTATTGTAATTTGCCATTCCAGTTAAATCAACTTCTGCATTTTATATCAGAGCTGGAGTTTGTTTTTATAGCTTGGTTGTTACTGTATGTGTGTGTGTTACTGTTGCAGTAGTTCTCCTTCTGGGAAAAAACCCAATTGTTAATTTTTTCACATAGAGCTGTAGTTAGCGCTTCTGTAAAGAAATTTGTGCTTGTCTTTTTGAGCTCTTGCTAGGAAATGTCTTGAATAAGAGTACTAAAGATCTAAAAAGCCGTAAGTAGCAGCATTTAGGCTGTGACCTCTGGAGAGGACTCAATGTGGACAACAAAAATGGGAAAAACTAAAGAAAGTCTTCTGTTTCTGGATTTTAAAAAAATCCATTAAAACTTTAGATTTTAATTTAGCTGAAGAACCATCATGAATGATAGACAGTGTAAAGGGTATAAAATTACTTTGCCTAGAACAGTATTTTTTTCTGAATTTACCAATTGTATGTAATGTTCTTACTCAGTCTTCCAGAAAATTACATTGGGAAATTGCTGACATACTTTTTTTCCAACTGCTGTTAAATTTGGAAAACTGGTAGTGTCATATTACCAAATGGTGTTGCATTGTTATTCTTTAGTTTTAAGATTTGCGTTGTTGTTTCTCTTCAGCCTCAGAAATGGGAAAAAAAAAAAAAAAGAAAAATCTAAATATTTAGGTGCACCAGAAGTGTTGGATGTGTTAATTGAGGAGACATCATGTAGCAATAAATACTGTGTTATTTACATTAACAGTCCTATCAAAAATAATGCACTTGCACTGATAATACACTGTTTGTTTACTGAATGTTTTTCATGGGTGCCTCACTTTATAATCTGCAGTGCTGAGACCCTTGACAGTGCTGCTTCTTGAAATGACAGCAATGCAATCAAGTTGCATTGTCAGAAATCATGGAATCGTAGTCAGATTCCTTGGTGTAAAATTTTTAAAGGACTATATGGTGTTCGAGTACAGATGGATTTTTCCTTGCAGTGTACACTTATTCTCTCTGGCAGTGGTAGGAGGTACCACTTCCAGTATCAAAGGGTTCTGGTATTGACAGCAAACAAGGAGTGATTATCCTGGGAGTCATCACATGGCTGAGTCCTTTGTGGGTAGGATTTGTGAGACTGTAGTTGTGGTAGTAATGGGCATCTTTATTCCTTCTTCATCCCCTGTAGCCTGTGGGTTAGGTCACTCTCCCTCCATAACTTCCAGGAGCAGCAGACTCCATGTGAGAGGCTGCTCTGCCAGCAGGAAGCAAGACTGCTTCCATTGCTGAAGCAAATGGGCTGTTCTGGGCTCGGCTTTGAATGCAGAGTTAGAAGGTGATGAGTAATGGAAAGCAGACACAGTGGCTCTGGGCCAGGCTGCATGGGGATTAAATTCTGGATGTGGTATTAATAGGATGGAATGAGACCCTTCCATAGGGTTCAGCAGTGTGTGTGTGGCTGCGTATCACCTCGATGAATTCATGTGACATACATCTGGGTCTGGCCATTGGAAGTGTCCAGCTGATCTGACTAGACCACTGTAAATGGATTTAGAAGTTGCTTGCCGTTCTTCAAAGTGTATAAAACTTCATGCATACAATGTTCCCTGCCATTCTGGAGGTCACAACCAAGCTGTTATCCTGCTGCGTCAGAGCTGGAGATTGTAAGTTTAATCACTGCCTGCTCGTGGGGTGTTTCTGACCCGTTGAGTGTCCCTGTGAGTGTTTAGCAAAACAAAGTTGGACCCAACATTCTTTATTTGAGCAGCTTCTGTAACTGGGAAGATTGCACAAGCTTTTGATCACCACACCAAGCAGTAGAACGTGTGTTTTCTGTTGGTAAACTTTGAATAGACAGATGATGAGTTTCTGATGGGGATCAGGTTATATTGACATAGCCATGAGACAATAAATGATGCACTTATTATTGTGGATAGGGTGTTGGTCCTTCAGGCCATAATTTGCAAAGAGCAGAGCATTAATAGTTTTCATATGAATTTGAAGGTAACACAACACAATGCATAGCATGCCTATGCATCAGTTGAATATTTTATATTGAGATATTTTGCTGTTTGAAACTTCTCCTAGAGGCAGTTCATAAAAGCAGTTGTTCTGCAAAAATTTCTTTTATTCTTTTATAATATTGGACCCACAATATTCCTATTTAATATAATATTTTTATAGTAGAGGAAGCAGGGAATGAGAAAGTGGATCTTTTCTTCTCCAGGGGCTTCTCTACTGTATTTTTGGAACTGATAAGGCACTGAGGAGAGCACCCTGTGTTATTGCAGTTGTCTCAAAAAATATTATTTTATGCAATAAATGCATAAAATAGCATAATTAATTTTGTTATTCATAAAATAGGTATCCGTGCCATGGCCAGGGACACCTCCTGCTAAACCCAGTTGCTCAAGGTCTTATTATCCAGCCTGGCCTTGAACACTACCAGGGATGGAGCATCCACAGCTTCTCTGGGCAACCAGTTCCAGTATCTCACCACCCTCTCAATAAAGAATTTCTTCCTAATATCCAGCCTAAATTTACTCTTAGTCTGTGCCTATTACTCCTTGTCCTATCACTGCAGTTCCTGAGAGGGAATCCCTCTCCAGCTTCCCTGTAGGCTCCCTTCAGACACTGGAAGGTTGCTACAAGATCTCCACCCAACCTTCTCTTCTGCAGGCTCAACTTTCTCAGCCTGTCTTCATAGGGCAGGTGCTTCAGTCTCCTGTCAACTGCGTGGCCTCCTCTGGACTTAGTCCATCAATTCCATGGAGTCCTTCTTATGCTGGGGACACCAGAACTGTGCTGGTCTGAGCAGAGCAGAGGGGCAGACTCCCCTCCCTTATCCTTCTGGCCATGCTGCTTTGGGTGCAGGATGCACTTGGCTTCTTGGGATGCACATTGACAGCTCATGTTTAGTTTTTCATCAACCATACCTCAAGTCCTTCTCCACAGGGCTGTTTTAATGATGCCCTTTAACACTCCATTGATATCAAACCCTTTGCTGGTATTCATGATGAAACTAAATGGAAGTATTGGTGTATAAATACACTTTACGTCAGTGTTTAGACTTCAGAGTTAAGTGTAGGAAGAGCCTTGATGAGTTCTTTAGTAGCATTTGTTACATCACAAGGGGAGAAACTTCACTGAAGTGCCAAGGTACACTTCTTAATTGTGAAAAACAAGTCTGTAGTAGTGGAAGAAAGTCCGTAAAACCTGACAACTGCTGTAATCCTGTAGAATTCCTAGCTGGCTATCCATTGAATATCCTCCTCCTTTCCTAATAGTATGGGTTTGCTCCATGTGACTTATTTTCTTGATTTGCTGAGGGCTTGTGACCTTCAGAGAGAAAGGGGGAGAGGATCACTTCCCATGCAGAAGCAGCTTGAGAAGATCTCAAGTTTGAAAAAAAGAAAACTGAGAGGGAATTTTTGTTACATGGAAATAGTTTAGATATACAAACTTAGATTGTCTTTATGTCAGTTGGTTTTGTAGTGTCTTGTATGTTGAAATAATTGTTAATAATGGGGTTCTCATGTACTGCAGCAAAATATATGATACCTGAGCTATGAATCTATGAATTGAGATTTTGCTCTCAGAATAAAAGCTCCCCCTTGGTTTTTTTTTTTTTTGGTGGTGGTGTGGGAGTGTAGTGTTACAATTAGTTTTTTTCCCAATTCTTCTCCTTATTAGCATAGGAATGAACAACTGTGTTCATAATGCCAGGCTTGGTGTGCAGTTTTAGTGGCCTTGTTAAAAGCAACAAGGCTGCACCTCAGCATAATGATAACTGTGCAAATAAGTGTTGGGCATCTGCTTTTCTGTACAGAAAGCCTCAGACTCTTCTGTAGTAGTAAGTTTGCTGCAGAATGGGCAGGAGGTTTATTTCAATTAGGTTTTTTCCCATTGAAAACAAAACAGGTGGTTGTAGTCTACAAAGTAGGAATACAGTTGTTTTGACAATATTAGGAAGATTTCCACTGCATACAACAGGAATCGAGAGGAGAAGTAATTTTTCAGAATATAGAGAGTCTGAAAGTTGGGATATCAACTATTTAGTCTCAAATCCATGATCTAGATACTGCAAAACACAAAATTCATTCTGCATCTTTCAGATCAGATAAGCATGTTATCAACCAACTTACTGTGTGCCTATTTATTAAAAAAAAAAAAAGACCACTTTCTGGAGAGTTGCCTAATTTTTCCTCAAGTAAAAATATTTAGATTCTTGTGGTACTATTATTCTGGGATAGAAATATGATTCTTTGGGGGCCAGAGTAAAAGAGAGATATGGAATTTCAAAGGTATGCTGTTTCTCAACCAGATTTGGGTACAACTGGGTACAGCAATACCCACAACTGAAGAAAAAGCACATCAGTTTTGAAAGGAAATGTATCATTATCTTGTCTCTATCCCCTTTTTACTAAGAACTTCTTGAGAAGGACTATTTTTTTCCTGAGACAGTCAAAATAACTATTTTTGAGTCAAAAAGAATTGTTTTCAGGGGCATTTAGAGGATTCTTATGCAGATAATTTGATATTCAAAGTACAGGTAATTCAGTGTAACTCATGTAAGCATCTGGGTAAACTGTATTGTTAGTTTAATTTGCTATTTTTAAAACAGTATTAGTTTAGCATCGGGAAAATAGCACAATAATTTACCAAGTGCTAAATGGGCTTAAAATCCTCCTTAGTGGTATAGCCTAAAGTATGCATCTCAGTTGTGTTAAAGATACTAAAGTAAAAATAAAGAGGAGGAGGAAAGGCCTATCTCTGGTGTCAGAGAGGCATGTGGTAAGCTGCTGTATAAAGGGAAGGTAATGGATCTGCTTGGATTCCAGCCAGTGGTGCTGGACACCGGCATTCTGCTCAGGCGCATTCCAGGGCATTAAGAGCAATCCCTGAGTGTGCTGAGCCCTCTGTGTAATCCATCTTCCCCATGGTCCACTCTGCCGGGGGCCAGGCACTCAGTGGAGGTAATTCCAGTACCAGTGCAGCTTGTTGGTAGTCACTTCTTCAGTTCAGGGCAGTGTTTGTCTTCCGAACGCTTGGACATAGCTGGAGAGCCCCATTTGAATCTCCTGTGCAGGCACCATTTTTCATGTTGCTGTTACTTTCAATGGGTGTTGGATGTTGTCTCTGGTCTCAGTTTCTGGTTGTAAGCAAGTCATCTTGAGAAGATGGTTTTTCAATCTATGTTTTATGAGTGCTATTGGGGTTAGTTGTAAAATTAAGTGGTGGTGGGATTACCTTTTAACCTTTCTGTCCTGTTACCAACTTACTTTGATGCATGTATGATGCAGTTTTCTGAACACAAAGAGGAAGAACAGAAGGAAAAAGGCATTATCCATCACTGCAAGGCACCTGTATATTTTAACAAGTAATGAAGCACCACAGTAAAACTCATACCCCAAAGGTGTCCACAATGGGAGTTTCCATCCTCCAGCCTTTGAGGCTTATCATTCCCATTTTCTCTACCAACCTAATTTTCCACCTTTTCCCATTTTCTTGGCCAGTTAAAAGCAAGACGAATTAGCTAAAAAACTTTGTGCTATGTCTCCTAAACTATAAACTTTAAAGACACTCAGAAATGTTTGCAGAGTTGGCCTCTTTCTCCTTCCTGGCTTGCATCTCCCAATGACAAGCATACACTGTTTTGTGAAGTTACTTCCTCCAAGGTTGTCTGACTATGGGGATTATTTGGCCATTTGTTTTATGGAATGACCAGAGAGCCTGAAAGTGTAGACTTTGTATGTTTGATTGTGTGCAACTTCTTTATAAAAAGGGCATGTTATGAAAGCATCTTACGAAATATAAATATGTATAATGTTATTGGTTTTAATTTCAACTTTTCATGCTAACGGCTATGATTACTTTTCATTGTTATTGGAAAGTTATTTTGCAACAAGACCCTTCAGATAAATATTTTGTGTCAAGCTGGGTTATTGAAATATATCATTATGCCCAAGGTAACTGTGGCCTACACTTTGTTGAGGTGCCATGCCTTGAAAATGTAAAATGACCTGCATTTCCAGCATGAGTATTTATATTCACTTTTTAAAAGCTTAGTGACCAAAATCTATTTTAAAAATAACTTGTTTTTCTTATGTGTTGATAGCAATTAATCCTTATTCAAAGATGCACTCTAATAAGTTAAGCTTCTTAAATTAAACTGATCTGCCTTTCACCTCTCCTGCCTTCTTAGAAAATCTTCCTACTTTGAGTGCTACATAGTATTGTTTATAAATGTGGATGCAAAGAACTAGAAATACTGGACAGTGGAAAGTACAAAGGAAGGGATGGCATTTTCCTTCTCTAGCCCTGGGAGCGTGGTACACTGATGTCTGTCCTCCTCCACTCCCACAGCCTTTCTTAAAAAGGAGCCAAGGTTCAAAAAACTTGTGTTTAATTTGATGCTGTCATTTAACATTCTCTGTGGTTCTGAACAAAGCTATTTATGCGTGGGACCTAAATAGTCATTCACAGCTGCTGCCAGCTTATACCCTAATGATCTTTATAGCTCCTCATCCTCACACTGGAGAGACTTCTTTTAGATAGAATATTTGAAGAGCACTGTGTTTCTTGGTTAGAGCCCTTGTCCAACCCTGTTCATGTTTCACACATTTAGAACTGGCATTAAGATTATCTGTGTTAAATATAGGGAGCCATAAGCACTTGAGAAGACAAAGGGTCTTTAAGAACAACTAGATGTAATTGAGCAATAGTAGTGTGAAATGGTATCAAATCGGCCTTAGAATAGATAGTCTGTTGTGCCAACAGGAGAGTTGTGTTTCATTTTTGGCAAATTTCTCTGATTCTAAAAAGAGGCATTTCTTAAAATTGTAATTGAACTACTTTGTCTAAGCTGTGTAGCTGTGTCCTTTTTAAGTAAATTTTACTGAGCTTTCCCAAGCATTTAGTGTGTTGGGTGTCTAAAGAGAAATTAATATGGAGCTGAACCAAAGGCAGTAGTGTTTACATTAAGACAAAAAAAATTGTAACACTGAGAAATATCTTATCATCTGTTTCTCAACTCTCTTATCTGTTCATTCAAAATCCTATCAAAATAAAGAAAATAAAAATCCACATCTTATATTGATGCTCTTGTGTAGAGTAGCATGGGAAACTGGCCCACTGGTACTTGGAACCCACTGTTGGACAACCCTCTCAGACACATGGTGTGACTCCTGGGGATGGTGCTGGGCAGGGCCAGGAGCTGGAGATGATGAGTCTTGAGGGTCCCTTCCAACTGAGCTTATTCTGGGATTAAGTCTTCCCAGGTAAGAATTTTCTGATTCTTTCTTCAGTTTACTTTTATGTCATCTACCTCTTCCTTTTAAAGAGTAATCTCAGCCACCTAATTCCCACTTTGAACTTCCAGTCTCTCTTGGTGGATTTTGAATTACACAAGCATCTGTTTGAGGAAGAATGGAGATCTGTATCCTGTTTTGAAACTAAAAAATATCTGTGAAAAATGAGTTAGAGACAATGGGATAATTTTCTTTCTGCAGTAAGTAGTGTAGCTTAAAGAGCCAAAATATATGCTTCAAGGTGTCCATACACAACTAAGTAAAGCAATCAACTTTTTAAAAATTCTTCTACCTAATATGTACAGATAATACTGTACCAACCAAAATGTAGCATTATGTGATTTAGACAGTAAAATATACAGATCCCTAAACTGCAAACTTCTTTTATGTTACAATGAATAGTGAGCACATGTGTCTTAGCAGATAGGTGCAAAATGTAAGTAAAGAAAAGACACACAAAATATAATTTGGAATGTTATTTTTTAATACTGTAAGTAATTACATACATTCTGTTTAGTTGCCTTCTGTAATTCATTAGGGCTTTTAAACTGCTGAGTTTAAAGATAATTTGGACTTCCCTCAGTAGAAGCTTTACTGACTAGCTTGAAGCCATTTTCTTTCAAGGAATTAATATTTAGATGTAACATTAGCTATGGGGGTAATTAACAGGTTTAGAATAATGAGTAAAATTTCAAGGACTGTAAATTGCATTCCCTAATATCAACTGTTTAAGGCTTCTTTAAAGGTCTTCTCTGATTAAAATGCTAAATTGATTTTGTTTTATGAACAGGATAAGGAAAAAAATTGCTGTAATGTCTTTGTAGGCTCCATTAGACTTGACTCTTAATTGAAATCAATCCTGGATTAACTAAGCAGACACACTAGACACTCAAAAAATCTCATTTGGTATTGCTTATTTTAAAACATCTGAAATCTCATTTTATTTTTATTAGACTTGCTTGATTTTATAAGAAATAAATACTTTATAGCATGTACTGGTGGAGGGAAGAGGAAGGGGAGAGATATGGGCTTTTGAATTCAGTTTTGTGCCAAAACCAGTTCCTGAAGTGTGGAAACAAGCTCTTTAACTGAGACACAACATATTTCATGACTGCCTCTTGGTTGGCACACTTCATTGATGTTCCAGTGAACTAAGTTGATAACATCAGTATCTGAGAAAAACTAGAAGCACAACACATGTTATAAGAATGCTCATTGTACCGAACTTGTTGTTTGGTATTCCTCCTAAATTCATAATTGTTTTTAGGAAGTTCCCTTCAGGTCTTCCAAATCATTATTAGAAATGGACATTGCTAGCTGATGTGGCAGTGGCATCCCAAAGCTTCTGCTCTTTGAAGAGGAAAAAATAATAGCTTAGAAAAACTTGATTGAAGGTTACTTGAAGAAAAATTTATTTAATATATGGTTGCTAAATTGATGTGTGACCTATGAAGTGAAGAGGTGTCAGACAGCAACACTACAGTGAAAGAACTAGGCAATGCTTTATTTAAATAACACTTTCAGATGCTATCATACATACAGGGTGTAATCAAAATGACTATTTTACCTAAAGCCCAGGTAGAAACCATAAGAATCTGTATTTTATCAGTAAATTGCTCTGGTTATTGCTCAGCCAGCTAATTACCTTCCTTTCTATACTTTCTAATCAGAGAAGAAACAAAAGTATGACCCGGTGATGGCCAACATTGTGTTCGAGGAGCTGTCACACACTGGTGTTTCACCAGAGAAGTGGCTTTTGTGCTGCTGTCTGAATGAGGTGCTTTGGTTATGAGGTGTGAATAATGTTGGGTATGGCAGGGTCTTGAGTGTTTGTTTGGGACCCCTCTTTCCCAGCCCTAAAGATGTATCAATCATTTGAAGTTGCTTCATGTGTAGAATATTTTTAGTTTCTATGTATAAATGTATTAAACTACAAGGGTTGGTTTTTTTTAATCTTTTAAATATTGTCTTGCTTCTAAAAAAAGGGAGAGTTTTTACTATATCATGTATGTTTTTACTTCAGGAATAAAATAAAACTTCTTGCTTTTCTTGAATTACTGCATCCATATATGTGTCTGTACTTGATGCCTGCATCTTAAAAAGGATAAGGCTTGATGATGACTAACATTTTATTAGCATTGTTATGTGATGTGATGGCATGTAGCAGTTGTGAGAGAAGATACTGTTCTCTGACATGCTAATCCTGTGTTATGCTGGGCCATTCACAGACCATTCACATAGTCTTCCTTACTTATCATTAATCTTCTGTGTCAGATCTTCTGCCTGTGATCATTCTTTACTCTAAATCCATATTTAAATATACAGAATGTGGAATTTGTGAGTAATGTGATGCCCAGGAAGGATTAACACAGCAGTTTTGGTTCTTCTTGATCTGGGTTTTCATCTTAGTAATTGATTCACTTTTTAGACCAGACTGTCAAATTCTGTTTCCTAGTTTTTCACATGAATTCACAAATAATTGATTTTCCTGACATCACCTCTAAAATTATATGCATCAAAGTGTAGTGGTTCTTACCATGCTTGTGTGTATTTAAAAATCCTCAGACCTATGTTGTTTTTACAATCATTTGTTCTGCTTCACTTTCCTAGCAACAATCAGTGAATTTAACTGAAAATTGTGAAGTGCTTTGTAATAAATATCTGTGCTCTTTCTGTGTTAGAAGACAAGAAACTATTTTCTTTGTAATAATTCATTTATGAAAAGATGAGTTTTCATTGTAGCACATGGCTCTTTCAGTACCTTTCAATTACTGTGTAGATTGTTTTCTTAAGCAGATAGTAACTTAAATAAAAGTAATTTAAATAAAAGATTAACATATAGGTGCTTTTATTTTAACTGTGAGTAAAATTGCAGTGCTTTTAACTGGTCTGTCAGAAAGATGGCCAAAATTGGTGTGGCATGTCATTCCAGAAAACAAGCAGAAGCATTGATCTGTCATATTGTGTTGTGTGTGCTTGGGGAACCAAGATCTTGGGCAAGATCTTTCTTATGATGAGCATAGAAAATTAAAGTTGTACTTGTGTTCTGGAATTCAAGTGGAGGATGTGTTAGTGTTTGAGTGTTGTGTCAGTTGGGTTTCTTCTAATGTGTTTTTTTTAATGTAGTGGCTTTTCTTTGTTTTTCGCTTAGGAAGCAGTTCTCATCATTCAAATATTTTCTTATTGACAAGAAAGACCTGCATTTGATGAGTAAATGTTAAAGTTAGATGTGGAGATTTCAGGGGACTTAACCAAATTGCTTGTTACTTAAAGGCATATTTAATTTTACTAGCAACATTGTTAGGTATTTATAAATTTTGCAGATGTAATACTATACATAGATAATTAAAAATATAAATATTTCCTGTTGTATAAATGTAGAAACTGTTAGTGGTAAGGTACCAATGGTAAGTATCATTGATTAGTAAGTTTAAATAAAGCTGTGGAGCAGACTGAAAAGTAAGTGGTATGGATAGTAAAATAATAGCAGACTTAAGGTCTGTAATTCTTTCATGGATTAGATACATGATATTCTGCTGGCATTAAGTTCAAAAACCCGTTCCTTTACTATTTGTAATTTGACTTCAGTCACGCATAGACTTGCTGACAGCTATTTACTAGAAGTCTGCCTTTGCAAGAGACTGGTACCTTGCTGTGTAGCAATAAAGATATCGACATACCAGCTGCAAGAACTGTTTTTCAGATGTATTAATATATCGGCAGTAGAAAGTGTGAAAGTCTTGCACTTTGAGCTGAAGTGTGCAAATACACTTAATTTCTTGTAGTTACTTGGCTGCCTGCTGATGCTGTTTTCATTAGAATTGCAATTTTTCCTTGTATATCTTTATTAAATATCAGTATTCAAATTACTTTTTTCAGGTTATCTGTATTAGAAAATAGTCCTGCTTAACAGTCCCCTGTTGTGTGGTAAACTTTCTTGTCAGTAACTTGAAAAGAAACATTCTACAGTTTTGTCATTCTTGGAGGTCTTCTTCCACAGAACAAATGATAGATAGAACAGGGGAAAATGGCCTCAAGTTGCACCAAGAGAAGTTCTGTGAATAATTTTATTCACAGAAAGATTGGTTAAGCACTGGAGAGGCTGTCCAGGGAAGTAGTGAAGTCACTGTCCCTGAAGTGTTTAAAAAACAAGTAGAAGTGGCACTTCATTAAATGGTTTAGTGGGCATAGTGGTAACTGGTGAAAGGTTGGACTTGAGGGTCTCAGAGGTCTTTACCACCAATGATTCTATCATTCTATTTTATGATCATGTGTAATTTGTTTTTCCATGTGCTGTTTTTTTCACTTACATGAAATTTTATCCTACGGTCATTTATACCTTTTGATCAGATTTGGTTTTGGTCATGCCAAATAATTTTGAACAATTACTGAGCCTTTTCACTTTTTTTTTAAACTGGCTTTCTAGACCTCAGGTATGTTGAATCACACTGGCTCTAGGAGCTCTGCTGGCAAAATCTCTCGTATGGAAAATGCTTTATTTTCACTCTTGCTTGCAATTGTTTTAACTAGTTATTTAGTTCTGTTAGGATCTTCCCTTTTGTCTTGTGTTAGCACAGTTTGTTTGGGAGGTTTCTTACCTTATGTTAGATAGCTTGTCCAAACTTCTTGAAAATTGAGATATGTCCTGATACTGAAATCACACGCAGCTGCTTATCAATTCTTCAGCTGCTACTAGTAGTAATGACTTCCCACTACAAAAGCTGCTGGATTTTCCCATTTATTTATCCATATGCTTTGTCTTGCTGGTTTTGCTACAGTTTAAATTGTTTTATTTGGTGCAGGCCTGGCTTACCCATACCAAACTTCCGTTGCTGCTTCCAGAAAGCTAATTTTTTTATTTAAATGGTAGGCTGTTTGAGTATCATTGCAGTCTTATAGAGCACTTTCAGGAAATAAATTTCACACCACAGTCATTAGATCAACTGTTTAATATTTTACTTTGTCTGGAAATGATGGGTGAATACTATCTGATCTTGATAACTTGTTAATGGTTTTATCTAGATTAATTTATGCTGATTGCATAAAAGGCTCTCTCTCTTCTAGCCCTCTGGAGAAAGGTAGTTGTGGCAAATTCCATCTGCTCTTCTATAGTGAGCATCAGGGAGAAGAAAGATCAATGTAGTTTTTTAGTGTTTTTGTTTGAGCTCTCCTTTCATGTTTCGATTTCATATTTGCCTTACTGATTCTTTCTTATCTTTGTGCTTGTTCTTGGAACAGTTGGTTTTAATGTGAATTGAGAAGGTTATTAGAAAGTTGGTTTTAAAACTTACTTTGCTTTCCTTTTTTACAATTTCTAGTTAACCAGTTTGTTTATATCCTCCCCCCTCCTGTTCTCATTGTTAAGGAGCAACATCTGTTTTTAAAAAGACACTTTTCTACCTAAAATAACATTCTGCAATGTTGGTTTTAATCAAGCTGGTTTTTCCAGGGCTTTTTTTTTTATTCTTGCTTGCTTGTTTTTAATAAGTGGTGTATGTTTAACCATATTGGTGGTTTTGATGGATGATCCCTCTCACATGCAAGCATTTACACTTTGAGGCACTTCTTTTAAACTGCCTCTTCATTTTTATGTAGCTTACTTTGATGAAATTTATAACAAATTTTATTCCAAACAGGTTTAATGTGAGTGTATTACAGGTATGATTAGTGGTTCTTTGATTCAGGATGTAACTGGCATTGTGAACTGTGTGTTCACAGCATCAAAAGAGGTTTCTAATTTTTATGACAGCTTACAGCAGGAATAATTTTGCTTTCTAAACTGGGCTGTATCAGTAGTATATTGAGGGAAGAAAAAGGCATTTGGCCTTGGCATTTCTTAGACATATGTAGTCCAAGATACTTCCAGTCTTAGACTCCCAAGTACAAGAAAAGTATTGACAAACTGGTCTGAGTTCAGTAGAAAGCCACCAAGGTGGTTGGGGGCTGAAACACTTGCTGAGTGAAGAAAGATGGAGGTGTCTGCACTTGTTGAATCTGGAGAAGAAGCAGTTTCAAGAGGGCCTAATAGCATCTTTCCAGTGTCCAGGAGAAGGTAATGAAGAAGGCAGAGCCAGATGCTTTGCAGTGGTGAATGGTGGAGATGATAAGACACAATGGGTATGAATTGAAATAAAGAGGATCTAGATGGATTTAAAAAGAAGTTTGGTGGAGGTACATAGCAGGATTTCATGGCTCTTGAATTAATGTTGAATATTTGGCCTCTTTAACTTTGAACTGATTGGCATGGTAATTCTAACATTCTTTTAACACTGTATTTCCTAAATAAAAGGAACAGGCACTGGGGAAAGTTAGGAGTGTTTTGGGCTGTTGCTGTTCCAATTAGATGGTATTTGCATTCCACAGAAGTTGAGTAAGAATGTTGTTCATGATGTCAACAGTCTAATAGTGTTGTTGGACTATATCTGGCTCTGTGGTTTTTGGGTTTGGTTTTTGCAACTTACCTGTCTTGATTGAAAATAATAGCCTTTAGGATTATGGAATCCACAGGTAGTCATTATTCCAGTGTTAATGGTCCAGCTATTCACAAAACAGATTTATAAAGAGGGTTATGAATACAGACATGAAAACAATCTTAACAGAAAATATGTATATGTAAAACCAGTTCCTTTCAGGCGCTTCCAGACTTGCAAAAGTGTAAGCACAACTGGAGAGGTGGAAAATATCATTAAATCTCAGTAAGTAGCTTGGAGACGTCAAATATACAGAGGCCCTACCTTTATTTGTTGTGGAAAATCACATAATATTTAGTCTTTCATTTAATATAGAAACTTTATTCAGACTATTAGTGTAACTTGCTGTTGTCTGTCTTAACTTGTGCAAGTAGTGTTATTTCCTCTGTTATCCTCAGACATATTTTTTTCATTTGGAATTCAGTACTGTATGATTGAGCCTCCTGAGGAAGCTTTCCTAACTTCTGATGTTAGTTGTACAAGATTGTAGCCCTCATTTGCTGAAGCTGGAATTCAAAAGGATGGGTTTCACTGTTATTTTTGCTTGCCTTAAGAAAAGTACATCACCTGATATTCTCTGTAAGACATTTTTTAAATCAATTTTAAGAAAGTGACTCACGTAGCTTGAGGTTTTGTAGTTTGTGCTCTGCTAACTCTGCTAACTGCTCCCTCATATTTCTCATTTCATGGTTGAGAAGTGATTCTTTTCTCAGAAAAACATAAGAACAGCCATTCAGGTTCAGCCAAGGAAGAACTGAGAAACTGGGCAAGTGTATATGGCACTTTTTGTAGTGTGCTGGCCATTTGAGTTTGGACAGCCTAAGGAGGAGCTGTCTTTTACTCAGGATTTACTGGCTTTCAGCTTTTTTGGGTTTTTTTCCTCTTTTCAGTAAACATTTCCAGATTTCACTTGAACACAAAAGGTTTTAGTGCCTGCAGCATAAACTGGCAGCATCTAACAGCTGATCATGCCATGAAGCATCTTCTTTTGGTTTTGAGTATTTGGTGTCAGAGAGACAGCTGTCTCTTTTTTATGTTTCAGGTAGCCAGAAATGAACTGTAATGTTTTATCAAAGTCTGTTATATGCAGTTGAATACAGTGCAAAGTATCTCAAGTGTATAATTAACAAGTATAAAGTTAAATTAAAAGCTTCTTTTTAGCAAGAATGTTCCTTTCATAATGAATGCTATTTGTAATAAATAATGAAATTGTCAATACAGAAATCTTCCAGAAATCTAGCACATCTGATTCCAGAAATATGCAGCAGGAGATACTTATGCAGCATTCCTTTCTGCTTGTGAATATACTTGTTCCATCTAGGTTGAATGAACATAATGTGCTTAGTCATTTCTTCATCCTGTCTTCAGAAGTTCTCCTAGAGCAAGAAATAACACAAATTGCCTTCACGAGATAAGGACAATATGTTCTTTAAACATCATAGAGAAAATTACGGATTTCTTGAGGTTGGTGTACATTGTGATCCCAAAACTGTAAACTAATCAAGAGATGCAGAAGTGGTGCTTTATCTGGTATGCTGGTGGCCCAGAACCAGTAGCTTGTTTATCACCACAGCATGACTGTTTTGTTCTGCTGAAAACTTTCAACAGAAGATAAACTTGGGGACAGTCTGAATTGTCTTTAATTGCATTTATCAAATGAAGAAACAGCTGCATTGGAGTTAGGGAGTACTGTATGCTGTGCTGAAAAACTTTCTCTTTCTTGATATGGTTTAAAAGTTCCTTTGTCCATCTGTAACTGCAGGCAGCAGTTGCCAATTCTGGATCCAGCCATAAATATAAAAAATGCAATAGCCAACATGTTACCTTTTTAAAAGCAGGCAATAGGTTTAAGTTAGGCTTTACATAATCAGCAATATGCTAGGTTGTATGAGCATAACTATTGTGCTTAATTTCTGCTGCAATTTCAACAGAAATCCTCAATTAATTGTTAAATTTGCTAGAGATTTCAAAGTCAGGAAGGATTGCAGTTACCTGCAGAACAGCTCATTTTGCATAGTCCTTTGTTAAAGTCAGCTGAACCAAACCTGAACAGTAAGCTTTCTCAGCTAAGCTAAAGCCTTGCTAATGCATCTGCATCTATAAGGGAAGCAAAAAATATCATTCCTGTGTTGTCAGGTGAACAAGGATATGTTATAAATTCAAATCCTATTTAGAAAGCATATGTGGCCCAGGATTTGGTGCCTTACTGCCTCTGAGGGATCCTTAAGAAAAGGAACAGCAGTGAGCACTCTGCAGTGCATGTAGTGATTTAGTCTATCAAACTGTGCTGCACTTTAGGTTATATGTTCTTAAGAGTATCTTAGAATTTGAGCTTTCTCTCTTAGATATAATGTTCTTAAGTTGGTAATGACTCCCAGTTCTTATGTCAGTAATAGATTTATGTTGTTGAATAAATGGTCTTTCTCTGTAAGTTCTTGTGAGCAATTTTCTCTATTAAGAAATGAGTGTTCTTTAACGTTAAAAGTGATAGTCTGCTGCTAGGATTTCCCCTTGTTCCTATTTTGTAACCATCTACATTTAAAAGTCCAAAGTCATAGGGGCTAGGGTCACCAGTATGCTAGAATACTATGATACTAATGAAAAAATGTCCCTGCCTTTAAACAGTTATTCTGCTTAAAGGATTTATTTGTCATTGTTTATAGACTCATGTATAAACTTACCTGCCCTTACTTCAATACACAACATTAGTACTTTTGCAGAATACTTTTATTTTTATCCCATGCATAATCTCTTTCATTTTGTAAAGCATCTCTTCTGTTCAGAGGGATGTTTTTTACACTGCTCATTTCCCCTTTGAATGGCATTCCTTGGTCTGGCATTTGCTGATTATCAGTTACTTTCCAAGGCATAACTTGTGAAGGGAAGGAAATATGCTCAAACTTACCACTCTAAGACTGTGCATGATCCTGTGCAATTTCTTCTTCCCTTTAATTTGACTGGATTTTTTTTCTTTTTCTTTTGTCAGTGGTATTTAAAGGCAGGCCATTACTTGCACTGTTTTGTTGAATATCAAAGTTATGTGGCTGCTGCTATGCTGAAGTTTGTTGGTGAATAAAACCTGAAACTCTTCAATACCAGATATGTCTTGGAATGATTGTTTTGTTGCAACCAGGAGATGTTTTGTCAGCTCTTGAAGTCTGCTTGGCTGTGCTTCAGTAGTTGTAGTCAGTTTGAGAATTGTGTGCCTTGTGGATCCTGATTAATTGGGAGTGTACAACTTAAATAATGTATCACTTTTTATTCTTTACCAAAAGAATTGCATTTTCTACCTGTCCTTGGGTACATTGTTTAGCAATTTGTATTATTTGTGATGATTAGTACGTCTTCTCTTTGTTCTTTCCCATCAATTAGCATTTCCTTTCCTTTGCTAATTTTTATGCATTTCTATCTGGTTTTATGCATTATGTCCCTCTATCCTTCTTCATTAATTTACTGTCAGCTTATGTACATTGAATTTCAGCTGTTAAAAACATGTTTTTTTCACAATGTTCAATTAGCTCTGCCTTGTAGGAGCATTAAAAAAATTGTTTCTCAAATTCCCTTGTCCTTACTGCTGTCTACTGTGGAGTGCATTTTTTTGCCAGAACTATCTGAGTTGAGCAACCTGGCTGAACTTTAACATTGCTGGTAAGTGTTATGACCTGGGAAATGTCAGCCACTTATATCTCTGGTCACATTTTTTAACCATGACTGTCACCCACCTTCTCATTTTCTGATATCCTGCTTGTACCATACAGTGTTTTGTTGTAGTTGTGGTTTCTATTTATTATATTGAACTTCTGTTTAAAATTTTTATGGGAAAAACTGTATTCATGTTCACATATTTCTCTGCTAGTTTTCAATCTGTATAGAATCTTACTGTTCACTTATTCCTATTACTTGCATTACTTTAGATGTCTAATGAATTAATTTCCTCATTTAATTTCCCTCTGAAACTGTCCTAACATTTATGAAGATCTGTTATCATATTTTGGCATATTTTGGTTCTGAATTACTTATATTTTTTCCAGTTGTCTTCCCTTTCTAACATTGTCTGATTTACTGCCTTTCTTTATAGCTTTTGGAACAGACACTGCTGTTGTTAATTCTGTGCTTCAGCAGTTCTCTCTCAACAATGACAATGGTTTAATCAAATTAGAGTGGATAAGTTTAATGGGAGGTGCACTCCCATTGTTAGAAATCAAAGGAAGTAGAACATCTTTGTGTCTTCATTTAATATTTTATTCTTAAGTACATTTAGTCTGTCATTCTACCTGTGGTTGTTTCCCAGACCCTCATCAGTTGAGAACAAATGAGTCAACAAAAGTAATGTCTTTTCTTGTGCATTTCCTCTTTTTAGTGTATATATCTTTGGAGAAAATGACATGTAAATCTGGTTTGGGATGCAAGGTTATAGGAGTTTTGTAGCAGTTGAAATCACAAGAGTTTTGTTCTTGTGGCCCAGCCCAGTCGGCAGCTTTAGGGGAAGGTTGTTTGATTTACTCTGGGCAGTGTGAGGGACAACCAGCAAAATTCCCAGGAGGTTCAGCAACAAATGTTTACCTGCAGGCTTTAGAGCATTAAGGTAGAATATGGTACTCGGCAAAATTTAAAATGTAGCTTTTTGTGTTACTGTTATCTATAGAAATGCAACAATATAGCCTCCGGAGGTGGGTGTGCACCCCTTCTGCACCTGGGCTGGTACTTTGGGTGTTGTCAGCAAAGCGCCCCGTGCTTTTGGAAGTGATTGATTGTCTGAGCCATTAACTTGCCAGTCTCTCACAGTTGCCTGGTCCTACAGTGAAGTGGAGAACACAGCACAGATAAATTCTATAAGCAGATCCCCAGGTTAGTGGTTTCTGTGGGTTTGTGTGTTTGATGGTGCTTGTAGATACGTTGCTGCTCTAAGTTTGAAATATTCTGAAACACAGATTGTCTGAGACTAAGAAATTGCTGGTTTCCTTGAAAAAAATTATGCAATTTGCCTATGTATGCCAAAGCAATATATATAGAACCCACTTTAAAGTCTAATAACGTTTTGCCAAATGTTATAAAGACATAGTATCGATATGACCTCTAAAGTTTCTGAACTTTATTCTAGAGTTTTTATTTCTAATAAAATTTTACTGCTCTGTTTCAAGGATAATAAAAAAGTAGGTATATATTTTTGAAGATCAGGATTTTAAATGTTCAATAATATTGAGAAAAAACATGCACAAAAATATTTAATACTGTCTACTTCATAAGTTGTTTATACCAGTGCCATTATTTTCCAGTTAACAGGACACTGAGTACGGCTGTTAATATACAGCTGTTTGGGTTTTTGTGCATGTACACACAAAGACACAGAATGCCTGACTATATTTAAGTCCTCAAAAATAAGATAACTGTGATTTTTATCACAAAAAACATCTCTTGTGCACTGTATGTGAGAGGCAGAGAGGCATGCTTCCAGGTAAGGTAGTTCATGGCTTAAGGCAGCTGCCTGGTGTGGTTCCAGCTGTGTGTGGGCATGGGTGGCAGGGGGCTCATGTGCATGAAGTTTGATGTTTTGGGCTCCTAGCCCTGGGCAGATAATGTGCCTTTAGATTTATAGGAATTCTAGTACTTCAACCAGTTGCAGTGATAGTCTTTTTCAGTGCTACTTGTCTTAAATTATTTTTACAAGTCATGAAAGAGTAAGGTATATATTTCCATCTTAAACACTCTAGTTGTTTTTTCACTGGCTTGTTGTATGGCTTAAGAAAGCCATCTTCATTGCTATTCTTACAGATATCATCAGTTCACCACTTCACTGTTGTTGTTTATCCTCCCTCCCCAATCTGAAACTTGCATCTTCTTGTTGTTTAATCTTGTTAGGACTGTAGATAATACACATCAAAACAAAGAAATTTTAATATTTTTCTAGCTAAGAACAGCACTAAAATGAATTGCTCTTTGCTTTAGATATGTTTTACAAGATTGAATCATTATTATAGCTCATCTTTGAACCTTATCTACTGCCTTGTTTGTTTTTTCTTAATGAGTTCCAAAATTAATATTAAGTATTTGTGGTGTCATGAGCTCATGTGGGAAGGCAACATGATACCCATACTCTAGGATTTTTCTTGTTTAATTCCCAGTGACAGAACTATTAAATTTATAATATTTAGCAAAATGCCTATAATAAGCCCTGACTCAAAATGTCAGCTCTGGCAAATAAATTTTCAATGTGCAACATGAAGAAGGTAACGGATCTAAAACTTCAAATCATAAAGGGATAGGATTTTTGCAGAATGAGAATCACACATGTAGATGCAAGCTGAAAGAAAAGCATTGTGCTGTGTAAGTCTCTGAGTTGCCTTTTGTGGCAACAGATGACATTGCCAATTTTCTGCTGAAGTGATGAAGCAACGTAGTGCATGTTGTGGACAATGGTTAGAGCCAGGTGTTGATGTTCTGGTGACTTTCTGTCCTACAGCTTAGAGAAGGAAGCTCAAGATGCAGCATAATCAGGAAGTCATTGGTGATAGTGGTGGACATTTGGGGCTCTTCAGTTACTGGAAAGCAGTTGAAAAAAGATGACAGTGATGTATCCCAGCTGAATGCCTGAGACAAATTGCTTCTGAATTCTGGGACAGAAGGTCCAATGTAAAGTATATAAACTAAGAGCAAGGAAGAAGATAAAAGTTTGAATTCATGACACAGAAGTTTCTTTGTCTAGTATTTTTACCATGGAGGAAAAAGTTAATCAGATGAGAATATATCTGTAAAGGAAGAGATGGCAGAAACCAGTAAATAGGTGAGATTTACTTTATGGACAGAGTTTCTCTCCTGTACTGTTTGCCACCTCTATTATTTTTTCCACCATCACGAAGAGCTGCAGCTCACCCTGCAGCCAAGCTGTGTGAGCATTCCCCATCCAGCTTCTTGCAAAATTGACTAATCATGGAATCATTTCCCCAGTTAATTAACCAGCAAACAAATGCTAATAATAGTGGCAAAGCTTCTGTGTTCCTGGGTGTAGCAGCAGCCATGTTTTTTCACAGTGTAGATGTGTGCCTTCAAAGGAATATCATGCTTGTAGACTAAATCTTCTTTAGTGAGGATGTTGCAGAAGCTTGGATAATGGTATTTATATGTAAAAATCAATTTGAATGTAAAACAATAATAAAATTTAAAAATGCATAGGAGTTTTGGTTTGATTTAGTTTCAGATTCAAGCAGAAACTTTGAAAAATTAAATAATGCAGTGATTTAAGAGCACAGGATCTTAGTTATTAAATGTAGAGAGTAATTAGAGTTTCAACAGCAAACTAAAAAGAGAAACTTCCCAGGAAGACTGATAGAGCCTTTTAGAGGCTTATAAGAGTACTGGGAGCAAACATTTTTAGCAGGATCTGTAGCAAGAGGACAAGGGCTTATGGTTTTAAACGGGTTTGAATTACTTTATATATAAGAAGTAATTTACAATGAGAGTGGTTAAGCACTGGAACAGGTTGCCCAGAGAGGTCTGAAGATGGCCCATCTCCGTAAACATTCAATCAAGGCCAGGTTGGGTGGGGCTCTGAGCAACCTGATGAAGTTAAAGATGTCCCTGCTCACAGCGGGGGAGGTGGACTCAGGCGTGACCTTTAAAAGATCACTTCCAGCTCAAACTATTCTATGACTCCAATCATAAAAGAAAAATAAGCACCTCAAAATGGAAGTGAAATTTTTTGTCTCAATTTTAGATTAGGAAAATACAATAAGACAGAATAGAAAAGGTAGAAAGTTTCTATATGTGTAAACACCTTCAAAGTGGAAGCCAAGTTCGGATATTGATGCGCTCCTGCCAGAATTGTGTGTATCCCAATGCCCCTGCTACATGACTGTAGGCTACTGCTGCTGAAACTGAAGTGGGAAAGGTGGTGCAGGTGATTGTAATCCCATTGGATTTACCTTACCAGTTTTTTTTTTTTTTTTATTTCCAGAAGATACTTAAGTGAAAAAAAAACTTGATAGTAATATAGATGCAGGTGAGACACATCACAAAAGACAAGGAGATTACCACATTTAGATTACTTCAAATAAATGCAGTATTTTTGCAGTGGTTTTCTTGAGGGTATGGAGGCAAATAGGCTGCTCCTTGGAAAAGTTCTGCCTTCCAAGTTGCCTTTTTTGAGATTTTTTTTTTCCAGTTGGTGCCTATATAGGAAATATGAGATGGGAGGGTAAAACTATATCCTCTACCTCATCTGGGGACAGTGCTGCACACATTTGCTATTTGCATTAACAGATCACCTCCTAAGCTATCTTATAGCAGCCTTATCTCTGAAATATGGTGCAGGGTGGATTAAATACTGGAGGACTGGGAAGGATAAATGTACCAGTTGTCAAAGTGAGGAGAAGAGTCAAGGAGGGAGGGTTCAGCTATCCTAATACTGATGTTCTAAAAAAAAATTTGTTAAACCATTTTTATTTATGTGCAAGATAATGAAGAGATGAACAATTGCTAGCATGGGCTTACAAAGAATAAATAATCTTAAATTAGTTTCATCATTCTGTATGATCAAACAGTTGAACTTGTCAATAGAAACAAAGCAGTAGTTTGTTTCTATTTTTATCATATATTTTTACTTCATTTAAAGCCATAAATTTTAAGACATAAGTCTGTCTTTTGTAACATTTTTATAACTAATGCAGAAACATGTGATGTAGGAGAAATTAGTGTACAGTAAGTGCAAAATTTATTGGATTCGTATTTCTGTTGATTATTGTTAATGGATTGCTCTCAAAATGAAAAGGTATATTGAGCAGTTTTGCACAGACCTGCCTGGAGGCTGATTCCCTTTTGGTTTTTTTACCTGATGTACTTAATGGTAGCTGGAATCACTCTTCAGATGACACAAACCTCGAGAAAGACTGGAGAACAAGACTGTATTTCAGAAAGATCTTGCAAAACTGGAAAAATCATCTGCACATGAGCAGGAGAAATCCAGTGAAGATGAGAAGACATGACACCCCTGAATAAATCATAGCAGTCCTTCAGAAAAGGATTTGATAGGAATTTTCATTTGATAGCGCTATACTGTATCAAGAGATAATCCTGTCACTGGGATGTACGGGTAGAGGTTCAGCCAATTAAAGAAGCAAAGTTAAACCTTTATTGAAGTCTTTGCTTGAACACTGTTTTCTTCTTGGGGATAGATGTTGCAAAGCAAACTTGAACCACTTTGAGGCTGAACAGAAGCATCACAGGTGATCAGAAGATAGGAGGAATCCCTTAGGGATGCTTCATTTGTTTAGCCTGTGGAAGGAAAAACAGCAGAGAAAAGAGTGTGGTTTTCTAATAGGTAAAAGACTGTTGCAGAAGAAATAAAGAAATAGCTGCTTTTGTTGATAGCAGCCTTTGATAAGTAACAGCCGTTGAAACTATCAAGAAGAACTCAAAGGAGATGTTAGGGAAACCTTTCGGAATTGCAATTAATAAAATAATAAAGTAGATTTCATGAGAAGGCTTTGAATTTTTGTCATTGCTAGGCTTTGAAGAGCTGGTTAAAGATACAAAGCTATAGATTTCCCCACTTATGAGAGTAAGATGGAATTTTTTTTTAATATTGTTTCTTTAGCCTGTATTATTCAAGAAGTTTCTGATTGAATGATTGCCCCAACAGAAGTATACAAGTTGAAGTGAGATAACATCAGCAGTTACATTTACACTACACCCTACTTGAATTCTCCTTTGAGAAGAAAAGGGAGGAAACCTTTTATTCATTGTAATGTGGACACGGGGGAGGAGTAAAAATAACATTAAAAGATTGCTCTAGATTAGAGATCTTATTCATATTGGACAGTGAAAGTGATAAACTCTTCGCTTGATTCAAACATAATATATTTGCTTCAAGAGACATTTATTTTGAAATATCCCTTTAATGCTTGAGCAGGAATTTGAATCCTAGCAGTTGTTCTCTTCAGATGAGTTTTAAACAATATATTTATGTTTGTATAATCATCGCTTTTATCTGTCCTCATCTTTCTCTGATTTTAATTTGAGAGGTATCTCTTCAGCATGACTGTCTAAACTATTTTTTGCAACAGAGCTGTTAAAAAAATTAAAAACATATAAAAACATATAGCCTTTTAGACAATCTTTACTTTCTCCTTTTCTTCAAGGATGGTCATCTGTGTGGGGTTTTTTGCTGTAATCTCTATAGAGAAGAAGACCCATATATCCTAATTAAAAATTCATTGCCATTTTATGTTTGACAAAAAGCTAAACAATGCATTAGACTAAATTGTCCGTTACACTTTTATGCAAGACGGTATAATTACATGAGAAAAAGCCTTAATAGTAAGAATAAAATTTATCATAGGATAGTGCTAATGCATTTATGCGCAATGAGAGTCAGTTTAATTATAGTACATTTAAGATTGGTATGCCAAGGGCAATAAACTTTATAACATACAAAAGTTTAGTAAGCATGAAACATCATAAGAACAATGTAGACTAAACCTTCCTTGCATCCAAAAAGCTGAAATGCAAAGAAGTTTTTATTTATTGCCTCAGGTAAAAAAGTCTGTAGTAACAGATAAGTGATGACAAAGCTTTGATGTTAATAAACCCAAATGGAAGTAAAAATCAAAGTGTGGAAATGGCTAGGTTATAAAAAGAAAGATGACAGAGTTATACCCTGTAATTAGGCATAATTTGTGCTTTTGGTGCACTATTTGTCCTGCATGAATGAGAGGTTGTCTTATGTTTTCTTGTCCCTGTATAATAGAATTGCAGTATGGGCACATCCTGCTTAAAACCTCCCTGGGATTTTTTTTCAATAAGTATTTGATCGCTCTGTACATACTGATCCCCTTCTGGAAGCACTGGAGCCAGTTCGCCTTTCCTAGTACTTGAAAATAATCATAAGCTGACTGTTTATAAAACACTTCCAGCTAGAAACAAAGAGATAATTTTAGCAAAAATGGAAGCAAATGACAAAATTAATTTCTACCTTGACTATAAATCACAGACTTATGTGTCATTCAAGTAAATGACATCAAAAATAGAAAATAATTAATCCAGTTAAATTATTTAATGAGTTGTTCTGTTTAGCAGCTGGTTGTCTCATGCATATTTTAAACTGTTGTAGAACAAATTGCTGTTAATTAAATAATTTAATTTAATTGATTCCTATCTTTGTTTTATGGTGTCTCTACACGAGACATCAAATTTTCAGTGCTGAAACCTCTTTTACAATCATCTCTTGCTGCCATGTACTGTGAAAATTTATAACAAATCCTTCTTTCGACATTCTATGTTGCAAAGAAACAGAAGAAGTCTTGTTTCAGGGAGAGAACAACAGATTTTACTAAAGGCAATATTTTTGTACCGGTATCAGGTTTTAAACTTTCCAGTTTAGAAATAATTACTGTATTTTTAGACCTGCTGCATTCTCCGTGTCTATGAAATTACTGCAATGTTTGATAGTGATGTGTAATTTTGATCTCTGATGTGAAGTTCACAGCTCTGATTTGATGGGATGTGAAATACTCTCACAGAGCACCTTTCACTGAGCTGCATTACATGTCTAATGTTGTGAGTCCATGAAATGCAGTGCAAGAATTGGCTGCTCCTGCACTGCAAAGCCACCTGATAAAGCTTGTCATTCTCTTATACATAAAGATGCATGAAACAAAATGAAAAAAAATTAGTAGGATTCCTTTTTATCTTGACCTAACTATATATTTTCTTTCATTTTTCATCTCTCCTTTTTAGTTTGAAAGGTGAGTCTGACATTCAGAAGTTCTCAAATGATTTCTGTAAATGTTGCAGTGTGGTTCCATGGCAGTGTCTGCTGGTGGCATGAGGTGGCCCTCTGCCTCTTGTGGGCATCCTTTTGAATTCTGAAGGTACATTTGCTTGTCCTGCAGTGCAGAAATCTACCACTTTTTTTTTAATTGTCTTTCCAGTTCATGAAGTCTTTTTCATTAATTCTGCCCTCAAGGACAAACTCCCTTGTGGGAGGACTCTGATGATTCAGACATTTCCTTTCTGTTTGGGCTGGAGGGGCTGCAAATTCTCTTTCTGGGGGTCTGTGCTAATTCAAGGCTGAGGGATTCCCTCCTCCCACGCCAGTGTCACTCCTGACCTGTTATATGCCCTTCTTCCTACTGATGTCATGCCTTCCTCTAGAACTGCTATAGCTATATTGGGGAAAAGGATTTGGCAAGTCTGTAGTTTCTTCTGCTATTAAAGGAATAATCTCATTGTTATAAAACCAGTTATGTAAGTGTTTCATTTCAGAGGTCACATTTTGGTAAGCTAAAAAGGTTGGCTAAAATTTCTGAACGCCTACGTGGGATATTATTTAAATAAAATTTTAAAAGTGCAAATCCTCAAAGAGTGTTTCAAGTTCTGCCCATGCTTCCAATACTTTAAAATATCTTCAGAAGATTTAAGTGAAAAGTCATAGTAGAGAAACAAGATGCTACTGAAGTAACTTCATCTTTTCTGTCAAGAAGTGCAATTCAGTAGAATTTCAAACCCCTGTGGGCTGTGATGAGAGCAGAACTTATGATAGAAATTGAATAACAGTCCTGTGATTATGTAGTTATAAAAGTAGATGCCTGTAGGTTTTAAACTAATTTTTGCCAGCACCACAGGATTGCTGCAGCCTTAAAACTTCAGTAAAAGTTTAGAGGATGATGCATACTGTGTATGTTCAATGCATGCCAAAGGTGCACATTTTTCTACCTTACCTGTAAAACCACTCTGTCTCTTGAATATGTGCTGATCATTACTTGGTTTTTATTTTCAAGTAAATGTGACATTATTAGTGACCCATGAATGAATATTTCTCTTACAGTCTCAGAAGTGAGGAAATGCTGATCTCTGGGAGGGTTCTCTAAGTATGGTTCATGCTGATCAGTTACTTAAAGATTTTTAGTTTCCCTCCTTTCCACACCACTGAGATCCACCTTTGAATTTTATGTGTAGCTTTTAAGTGGCATTTTCCAACTGCAGTGGAATGAAAAGAGATGTGGCCTATTCCTCTCTCATAAGTGGTAGAGCCATGCTCCAGATGGCTCAATGCATTGTCTTTTCTCCAGCTAACATTGTGAGTTAAGCTCTCCTGGACAGACTGATTTTAATCTGTTTCTTGGGGCCAGATATCTGCTCAAAATCACTGCTATTCTTGAAGTGCTGGTGCTTGCTGAAAATTATCACCATTTCAGTCCCACTGGCAGTTTTCACTCCTAACCAGATGACAATTGATTTTTTCTTAAGCCCACAGTCTGTAGCCATAAAATTAATCCCCTTGTTTAAGCTCAGTATTTCCCTTTCTGTTTCTGATGTTTATTTGCTTTCCTCTTTTGCTTACCCAGTTAATTCTAAACTTCTTTCATGACTCTCAATGCTCCAGATCTGTGAGAATGGAGGTTCTCGCTCTCTCTGACGTTCTAAGCCAGGTTCAGTTTTTACCTGAAGCATCTCCCTCACCACCCAACAGAGGTAGGAATATGAGGCAAAGTTCCTGGACTTCCTCTGGGGCTGAGCAAATCCATGACCCTTCCAGCTGTGGCAGCTGCCACCTTTTTGCCAAGATGATGTGATTTTGATTTGCAGGACAGAAGCACACAGAGTGTGGCTTCCTAGCCAGACACCATACTGCTGCAATTCTTCAACTCAGACTCAGCAAGGAGTGCTTTGGAGGAATGGTTAATTATTGATTTGGGTCTTCCAAGTAGTCTTGCTGTAGAGAATTTGATTTGCCTGTCAATTCCCTGAAATCACTATGTTGTGGGAAAAAAATCTGAAAATTCTTTTTTCTGCGTTTTTAGTCTGAGGTGAATGAGCTTGTGGGATTTCTTTTCAATTCCAGTATGTAAACCAGAACTTTTTTCTTGGCTTTGAGTGGAGCCATTTCAAATTAAAGCATAGTTAATTCTTAACAGAGATTGTGGAGTAGAAATTGAGAAGTATACTTTAATAAGATTTCCGGTGTTTGGAAGAAATGCTACCCTGTAAATCTGAAGTGTTTGACAGCCATGAAATTTTTGTATGGTTTCTTCCTAAATTGGTTTATATGGTATGATATTAATGTTCTCTATTAAAACTGATTATTTCCATTGTCCTCTGATTCTGTTGAGGTGCTGCTACTTGTTAATAACTGGGAAGATGCCTTGAGGTGAAGGAAGAATTGGAATTCCTGTGTGCAGAATTGTCACTTTGCTTAAAGACTTAATTTTCATTTTTAATAATTGTAACACTAATCTATATGTGTTGACAAAGGTTTTTTTATCATAATTGGAAGAAGTGTATGTAGACTAGAACTAGAATAGTGCAATAAATTACCTTTTTTCAAATATTTAACTGCAGTTATGTTAGATTTATAGATGGGAAAAATTTTCTTTCTACTTGCTCTCTCTCTTGGAGCCTATACTAGTTCTGGAGTTCTTTGCCTCTTTTTGTTAGTGTGGTTTTTTGAGTCATTAATTTGATGGATGTCAAAGCCCTGTGTTTGTTTAAAGTGTAATAACATCTTTATTTGAGATGGGGATGTTTTCATCTGGAAATGACAGAATATTTGTGTTCTCTAAAGCACTTTTGCTTCAAATAATGACTTTTGTTCTAACTGGTACTTTGAGAGTATGGTTAGGCCAGTGGCTACAGTTGTAGTAAATCAGTTCCTTCCAAAAGATAATGATTGCTCTGAATCAGACCAGCTTATAACATCATATCAGTTGGATGAAGACTGCTGCAGTCCTTGGACCAGTGGAAGGAATGAAGTTATTCTTTGCCAGGGAAGCCTTAATTGTTTTAAGCCCAAGAACAGAAAGTGTGTACTTAAGGTACTAGCAGGAGCTGAAATGTGGCTTACTTACCAATTGTGACTTAGTAGTAATCCATTTCTATTGCTTCAGATAGCTGTGGATTTGATGAGTAAAATTAAATGTGTACTAATTCAAATTTTGTGCTTTTTCTTTTTACTGTATTTTCTGTAATGATATGTGTGTATTTCCATTACAGATGCAGATGAATAGTAGAGAAAGTGCAATAAAAGTTGATTTGAGTTAGGATTCATTTGATCCTCTTAAAGTTCTAGGCATGAAGTTTTACAGTTGGTATATAATTTGGTTTCTCTTGAGTGTACTGATTTTTAAAAAGGTCAAAATACTTGTTCTGGAGCAGATAAATGCATAAGTTGAAACTATCTAGAATATACAGTGGAGAATTTCGGATTATGTGAAGTTTTCTTCTAAAATGTGTCACAGTTTTACATTTTTTAAATTCAATTAAAGATTTTAAATGAAATTGTGCAAAACCACAATGTGATTTATTTCAGAACATTCATATGGTGAAGTGTTAGAGTACTAAATAGATAATCCAGCAAAATTTAAAAAGTTAAATACATGTACCATCTATTGTTGGCACTTTCACGCTGCAACCTGCTGAGAAAAAAGACAGGAAACTTCCCATGGCTGTTGTGCATTGTCCCAGTAATATGCATGCCATGGAGGAAACACCTAACTAATTATGGATGGATTGGTGTGGTTGTCTCACCTGCTCTGTCTCTGCCTTTCCTGTTGAGATCATTAAGAAAAGGGTTAGGTTTTCTTTGTTTAAATTAAAATCCTGTCCTGTTCTAGAAGCATAAACTTTGGTATGAAAATTGCTCTGTGATTTTTCCAGTAGGCTCTAAATTGGCTTTCTCATGCTTTGATGTCAGTGTTTTGTTTTCAGACTGTGATTCTAGATACTGTAAAAATGTACTGATAATAGTCTTTTCAGAGCATCTTTTACTTGTTTTGGTTATGAGAAGATGTTTTCATTGTTCCAGAAAGAAACCACAATATTCATCTCTGTCATTTCAACTCTTCTGTAATTCTCTTATTTACATTTGATAGTGTCTTTGGATAGAATCCTGGCGAATTCTTAATGACTTTTTTACATCTGGACTTACCTATTTAGGTCTTTTAAAAATCAGCTTTCACAATTCTAATTTTACTCAGTTACTTGTATCTGCAAGTTTTAAATCAGGCGTAAGTATTCTATTCTGCTTTTTAAAACAATAAGAAATTTGCCTCATTAAATGGAAGTGGGAACAGCATTATATAATTGCTGGTTTTAACTCAAATTCTCAGGCTGTACCACAAATAAAATCCTAGCTTTTCTGTGCCCTTTGAAAGCATCAAGCAAAACATAACAACCTTGATGATTTCTGACAAACAAATGAAGATTACTTATGGCAAGCCAGAATTGTTGAATTAGAAACTATATTCCAAGGCTGCTTGTAAGTCTTCACAAATCCTATCACAATGGAATCCATGCAGAAACAAAAATATTGTGAAACAGTTGCCTCCTGGGTGGCTAATTATTGGCATTCTTTCCTTTTTTCCTCAAAGGGAAGCTCTGTATGTTCCCTGTAAACTGCTGTCTGAATCAGCAGCAAGAGTGTTTTGGGGTGGGAAGCTCAAATCTCTTCAGTGATTTATTTGTGAGGGTTTTCTTATTTATACTTTTATTTTATTTTAAAAAATAGTTCTTAAAAGGAACTTCATGAGATCTTTGCTGTCATAAAAGACTTAATACCTTGGCTTGCTCTATTACAAATATCATGTAAACAATTATTGCATTGTTTGTGCTGTTTCATGGATGTTGTTCCATTTTGAAGTAAATGTTGAATTGAAAAGAACAGTTAATACACATTCTTAATTTCACATATTTTGTTTAGATGAACTGATGGAGTAAGAGGGCTTTTTGATTTATTATGCTTTCTCTTTAAGTGAATGCCAAAGCTTTTCTTCTGATTTGAAGTAGAACTTATGATCATATTACTGTTTCTCATGTGCTGTTTATTTCCTTTCTGTGAACATTCCTGTATCAGCTTGATTATTAAAAGTTTTAGATACCATAATGCTAATTAGAAAATAATAATAATAATGTAATTACATTCTCCTCATCATGGAAAAGTGGCAGTTCTCAGTGAAGGAAGGAATAAAAGTCCAGTATATGCCTTCTGATGTCTGCCTTTAGGTAGTTCAAATTATAGAAGCTTTTCAAAAAAGGGCATGAAAAATTACAGCAGGAAAAATTCCTCAATTAAGTTGAGGAAAAATTAGAAACATAGAAGATAAGCTCTTTCTAGGAAGTGTAAATCTGAAAGAAGTAAAATAAATTTCCCTAAATGATACGTTTACATTGGTCTTGCAAGTCACTAGATCCTTTCTCACTCAGATATTTCTAATAGGCCATTGCTTATTGGAATAATACTACATCACACTGCAACAATTGCTAATGTTCCATTAGTTTATGGTCTTTACAGAATCTGGGGAAAGATCACTGTAAATGTGAACAATCACCACCTTGATGGCCTGACTTTCTATTTTTGGCTTTCTTCAGTTGTGTTTTGCTTCCTTGGGAGATTAAGAATTCGTTATTTTCTATCTATTCTTCCTTCTTTGTGGAAGCTGTCAGTCCAATATTTGGATTAACGTTATGATTTAGAGGAAGACATTATTTATTGTTGGGGGGGGGGAATCTATTCTCTTCTGACCATGCTGCAAACATCTTTTGTTACAGCATTTTCCTGTCATGATTTTTCAACGCCCCTGGAGAACTAAAACAAAAAGACAGTGATCTGGCATTTCTGACATTAGAGATGTGGAGTCTGTCCGTGTTACACATAGCTTTGGTACATTTCTGGGCATTCAGGGAGTTTTTCATTATGCTACTTTTCTTAGTCTTAGGATAGTGAAGGAGAGAAGTGTTTTACTGCATGGCAACAAGTGTTTTCTTGTTCCAGGAATGTGCAATACTTTTCCTAAATCTGTTTCAAATGAAAAAAAAAACCAACAAAAAACAAACAAACAAAAAACCCAAACAAACAACAACAACAACAAACAGGCAAAAAAAAAAAACTAAAAAAAAAAAACCAAAAAAAAAAACCCCCATCATGTATTTTATAGGAAAAGCTTAGTGGCACAAGTGTGATCACATCACTGGCTTGTTCAAAACTGCAGCAGAGGAAGAGCATTTAGTTGTAAGTTCGCAGAGTAAAATAGCTGCCTCATCAGCAGAGAGCTGTCATAGAGTGACAAAAAACTATGTCTTGCAGCTATGAAAAATCTTGAAATTCTTATTACATATTTTTGACGTTAACGAGAAACAGGTTTATAATTCAGAATGGTAATTCATTAATGTAATTGTAGAATACGTAAGTAAAAACCATTTCCTTGAATCAGATAGTGGCTTACAGTATTTATTTAAAAATTCTCCATCAGTTTACCTCGTGTTCAATTTTTAAGAATATTAGGACTACTTTTCTGTTTTCTGTACCTATGTGTATGTGTATATATATTTAAAAATGAAAGCATTGCTGCTTCTCCAAATGTGTATGTTGGAGCTAAGATTGGTGCTTAGTAGTCTCAGAGAACTACTTCAAAATCAGCCAGGCTTGTAATTTTTTTATACTTTAATAAAAATTAAATATGTTCTATGATCTATTACCAGGATAAATCCACTGACTTCATCTGAGTTTTCTGAATTATACTAGCTTCACCTGGTTTACAGAAGGGAAAAACTTAGCAGAGACTAGCTAGCAGAAAATGGGATAAGGCAGGTGGGACAAAATTTAAGTTCTACAGCCACTTTGAAGATCAAATATAAAAAAGCAGAAAGCCAAATCAGGAAGCCATGCTCCCTGACCTAACTTTGGAATTCAAAATATGGGAAAAATGCAGAAATGGCCTAGGAATTTCTTCTGTGCTGTGTCATTGAGAGAGACCAATCTGTATGCATATGCAGCACATCATTTTTATACTTTGTTTTCAAATGTGATGAAACAACTCAGCTAAGAAAGCATGCTAAAAGACTTTTTTGAAAAAGAGATCTTCAAATTGTGGTTAATCCCTGTCTGCTTAAATTCTGGTTAAAGTGAGCATAAGTGTGTCTGTAAGGCTGAGCAGACTTAAGTGTTTTGTCAAATGGAAAGAGACTTAAACAAGTTTTACATGTGTTTAAATGTTCTGATCTGCCATGATCTACCGAGTACCTGTATTCTGAGTCTAGTAAAAACCAGTCTGTTAGGTTGGAGATGCAGGGTCAAAGGTGTTTGGCTTTAAGTTCTTGTGTTCTCTTCACATTCTCTAGCAATAGGCTCCTTTGCAGTATTAAAAAGCAGAAATGGAATCCTGGCAAAGTGTGTGGTATTCCTATAAACTGTTGCCCTCAAGACTTCTCAACTGAAATGTCATCATCAAACATCAGTGTTTACAAAGCTAAGTACAAAATAAGTTAATGAGTGAAAATAGAAGAATTTAAAATGCATTTGCAGCCTCTTTGACATTTATTTTTCTAAAATTTAGGGAGCTGTAATTGCACACAAGCATTAGATTAGTTGGTGAAGCTTTATGTAAACCAACAGTCCTGCTGAATTGCTTGGGAAAATGGGGTGAAGGGTTGCCATGGAGTTGGGAGCACATTCACAAGAAACTTGAAAAACGATAATAATTTGATAAGTAATTATACTATTCCTTTAAATATTAAAGTGATAAAATGATACCCTGTACTGAATGTTCCTGCTGTGTGTTTGTGTGTATGTACATACATAAAATGCAGTACACATGGAGTAGAGTGTGCGTGTGTGTTTGTGTTTGTGTGCACACACACATATATATGAAAATCCCAAACTGGGTATGTGGGGTGTTTTCTTCCAAGTTAAAATTCACCCATCTGAGCACATTTCATCTCCTCCTTGTCCTCCCACAGTCCTCCCCCTGATATTTTCTTGCTTCCATATTACCAAATGAAAAGTATCTGTTCCAAGAAAGGAGCAGTATCAAACGCAATGATGATCACTTTGCAGAAGTAACATAGCTTCAAAAGTACTAATAGTTTAATGAATACATGACTTATTCATTTACTTTTGACCTCTGAAAGTAAGAAATTGTCGTTACTCTGAAGAAGGATTTCTTGTTATTTTTTCATGGTAACAATTTCCAGACTAAAGAGGCACAAAAGTTGAGTTAGGAGCAAGACATTTAGGGTATTTTATTTAGAAGTAACTGGTTCAAGTGGATAGCTATTGTGAAGTGTAGTCATTTCACTTCCCCCAGACCTGCTTGTAGCTGCTGTTGATCATTAAAATTTATAACAAATTTCCCAGCTGCTGATGCTGTTAACCAAAGTAATAGCCTCTGTTAAGCTGTAATTGGACTCTCCCTGCATCCTCCCTTGCAACATTTTGAATTCTGTTAAACTTTATTAAACTTGTGACACCCTGTGGCAGTGGTAAGCCATTGCGTATTATGTACATGCCAAAAGAGGTATTTTGAACACCCTTTTGTGGTGTAGCCTTCACTTGTCAAAACTAGAGTGACTGCAGATGACTTTTGGTCTCCCAAAAGAGATACTCCCCTCAGAGGCAGGAGTGGAAGTCATGCTTATTTGCAGCATACTGCATTTTACAAGTAAATGTATTTGCTGGACCAAGCTGACACGCTGTGTTTTGACAGTTTCACTTTGAAACTGCCTCTTTATCACTGATGTTTCTGAAACAGCCATATGTCTGTCTGTGTGCACAGCAGCAGTCCAAGAAGCAGCAAGGGGAACAGCAAGGACACAAAAATATTTCTGAAAGGAGTGATCTTCACTGAGCTTCTGTCATGAACCCTCAAAGTTATTTCATGAAGTCACTGTTAGCAATACTTGTACTATCAACTAATTGAGTAAGGTAGCTAAGACAGGCAGTGTTGTATGGACTTTCAGATCACTTTATTTACAATGCTCTTCAGGGATTTGTGAAGGAGATGGTTAAAACCACTTGGCTGTGTATTGGCAGGGTCCTTGTGAGCAACTCTTTAACACATCCTGAAATATTCACCATAATATTTGAACCTCTCCATTATAAAGAAAAGTTTGGCTCCCTAAACTGTTTTGCTGAAGCATGTTAGTTTGTGAAAGCACTGTATTATCATCTGCCAATAACTATTTACTGGTGTTTTAATGATTTTGTGAATACTGTTAACTGGTATTTTACTTTTTTCATCTGTCATATTGGATTTGTGCTTATAGTTTTAGATTAAGTGCTGATTTTTTTGTTAAAATAATTTTGTAAATAGCTGATAGAGTTGAGTATATCTGAAGCTTTTTGTGAGTGGCTAAAGATTGTTAATCATAGAATTTTTAAAAATGGCTAGCTGTCTTATTTCTAGCATGGTTTCTTTTGCAGATGGCTTTTGAAAACTCTCTGCATTTAAAACCCTAGCATGGATTTAAAATGGCTTTGAAATATTTTTCAAGGTGGCAGGATAGAAAGAGTGTGACTTGACTACTTAATCTCTAGCTGGGGCCAAGGGTTCCTTTTACATAATCCCATCATTCTTACACTATGTTGGTGTAATGGAGGGAGTAAGTGAACAATGGCTGCAAAAAAAAAAAATACAATAATCCCATTCCTATAAATTGGACTGTAGTATTACAAGAAATTGTTTTTGAAGAGCTTTGTTATTGGCAAATTTAAAGGCACTTCTCCTTTTTTTTTTTAATTATTGTCTACTTTTTTTGGTTACAGATGACAATTAGCTGAACGTTATCTTAAAGGTGAAATAAGTAAATAGCGTTCATTTCCCTTCCACTAATTTTTGCAACCCGGTAGCAGAAACTGAACCATCCACATACTGTAAAATCACAATAAATAGTACTTTAAATAGTGTGTTGCATTTGCTCTTCCACCATAAACAAAAAAAGACTATTTTCTAGTGTAATTGTAACTGTAAGCTGAAATCTAAAATTTATTAAAGTTAGTTCTGCCAAATAATTACTGTGAATCTCTCACGATCAATATGTCGAAAATTGTCTAAAGAAAAGAAATCCACATGAACCTTGAAAATCAGTTCTACAAAGGTGATTGAGTATTTGCTTTTTCTTTAAAGATCAAGCTTCCTCTAATAATTCCCATATAATCCCTGTGTAGTTAAATAGCACAGTAGTCATAACATGCTTGAAATGTATGCAAGGCACCAACCCAAAAGTTTTAAGTCTTAATAACAGAAGGATAAAAGGACTTCACTGACACAATTTTATTTTAAAATAAAACGTGATACAGACATAAATGTTAGTATAAGTAAAAGGCTTTTTTACCATACATTTTAGATATTTTATGTTGTAGATTGAAATAAGTTCTCCTTGTCTTAGCCAGAGAAAGAAGTCATGCACACCTTCATAGTCCCAAAAACAAATGTTGTGGTTTCAGTTTGTTCTCTAGTTGATGTCTGTACTGAAGTACAGTGCCTTGAGGAAAGGGAGGTAGGTGATCTGTCACCTGCAGCTTCATTCCCTCTGTGCAGAAATAAAGTGTCTATGGTTAAAAATGTGCTTTGATGTATTAAAAAATTACTGTTAGCTGAGGGATCTTTATGCTTCTAACTTGCCATGTAACTCAAGTAACTGTGTTGCTTTAGGTTGCTGAAAATAAGGAAAGCTATAATATCCCATTAGCAAGATCTGTGGCTTTTCCCCGAAATTTGTCTTTTGAGAACAAGTTGTGTGGGCTTGCACAATTGCCTTCTGGTCTTTAGATGACTCCTGCTGAGATGAGCTAAATCACAAATCTACTTCTGGACGTAGACTTTAATTGGTGTCCATTTTGGTTCATTTTAAATGATGTGCTATGTTTGTAGAAAGTTTCCATCCACTTTTTACAGGCTGCTGTTCTGAAATGTCAAATTACAAAATAGCTTCTGCTGTGGTGAGGTGTATTTTGTCCCAATTCTTAGAGAATTTAAATTTCTTGAATTGTACTGTATCATTAACATTGACATATTCTCTTTTTCAAGTTAATGCTGTGCTAAGTTTACACCTAATATTTAAATTAAATACCTCCTATCAGACATTCAGAAAGCCAGCTTTCAGTATTGAAGGTGTGAAGTGATTCATCTGTGTGGAAATTCACTTTACTGTTGATGACCAGCAAAATATTTTTCTCTGCTTTACCAAAGAATGCATCGCATATACAGTTGATTAATTGCCAGGTTTTGTAGTTTGGTTAGGATTTTATCCTGCTAAAGCATAATGTTCACATTGTTCTTTTAAATGATGGTAATGTGTGAAAACAGTGCTAACAATTCCCAGGTAGAAAATTATTTGCCAGGAAGAGAGGAAAGGATATTAATTGCTCAGAGTGCAGTGGTGTCTATCAGGCACATAGGTCTGACTTTTAATTATTTTTTTTTAATTTTCCAAGCTAGATCTTTATCTGCCTATCAATTTTCCTTTTGTAGTGTGTTTGAAAAATAGGTAATGTTCTTCACTCATGTTTAGCTTCCTATATTCTTCAGGGAGAATATTATGCTGGTTTGGTAAGGGTTTTCTTAAATGGCTCAAATTTTAATTAGCCAAACTTTACAGTCATTTGGATAGTAATTCATGGTTGGTAACTGGGCCCTCAGAAGCTGGCCCAGAACATGCTGGCTTTTTTATAACTGCTAGTAACGAAAGCTCAATTAATCTGGAAAATAATGGATTTTCATTTTTCATTATATTTAACACGTAAGACATATAAAATATTATATATTCCATATAGTAGATGTTTATAACATTGTTTTCTTTTCTCTTCAGTAAAGGAGTCTGGTTTTAGTATCCAAAGACAGTACATTCCTGCTTTTATAGCAGTTCAAAAAAAAAGGTACAGCACTTTTCCATAATTAATCTAAATTACTTGCCACTTGGAACTACTGGAAATTTCAGATCATTCAGGACAAACAGCACTGTACCAACCTAGCCTGGGGTCAGTTTGAGCTTTCTCTTGAAGTTGAATGGAGCGATGCTTCACAAGGAATCCACAAATCTTGAATCTTTTTAGCAACAGAAACAACATTTCTATGTTCAAAAAATATTTTCCAAATGATTTTGTGATAAATGGAAGATAAGTAAATTGTTTTACTGAATATCATTTCAGTCTGATGTCATATTATCAGTTCATCTAATTATATTTGTAAAATCCATGCAATATGCTTTTCTAGTGCTGATTAAGTCATTTTCTATGCCGTTGTGTTTAGCATGCACTTTTTTCTTCTCATCCTGCTATTTTTCCAGGATTCCATCTCCTCCTCCCAAATTTTCTTTTCTCTCAACCTATTTTCTACTTGTAAATAAAGCACCTGTTGCAGTTTGAACACAGTTTTGAACATACCTAGAAGTTATTGTGATGAAATTGAATACATTCTTGTTTTCATGTTAAAAAAAATAAAATCAACTATTAAGTAGAAGTTGGGCTCTTTACACTTCAGCTTGTTCACTTGGCCAATCCAGAAAATAACTATTGACTTTCTCTTAGCTTGAATGTTTGCAACTAAAAAGGAACAATAAGGCACTTTGGCTGTATGTGCTCTGTTTAAAAAAATGGCAACTTGTGTGGGATTCTGATATTTCAAAATATTACACAGATAAGGTTATCTCTAATAGGAAAGTTGTGGTAAAGCTTTAGAAAGCATCACAGGGAAACCCTACTTCAAGAAGTCAGATGACGTGATAGTTCCTAAGCAGGGAGATGGATAGAGAAAAAAATCAGCATAGTGCAGTCTGGGCATTGTAAAGGTTTGTGCAGATAATGTGTAACATGAAGCTGTTTCATTTGTATTCTCAGAGAAGTCCAGAGGTAATCAAAACTAGCTAACACAATGAATTTTGTTAAATTTATTTGGGGGTGTGAGGGGAATAGTAAAAGCCCTTAAGACTGCTTTGAAGTTTTGCTTGCAGACAGTATAGCATCATTATAGCCATCAGGTGTAATTGGGACAAAAGGGACTTTGATCTTCTTGGCATTCCAGAGTGGACCACCTTTTGAGGCAGGATCTCAGCTCCTCTAGCTAACAGATGCTCAGGGAAGGGATTAGCTTCAAATTTACTTCCAGATTGTGCTTGCTTATTTGAGACTTCCTGCATTGTTACTGCATTGTCAGATTGTATTTGAAGATTTAACTCTTTGCTAGCATAAAATTTATGGGGTTTTCTTTGGTTGCATAACAATTTAATAAAGTGACTGTTCTTCGAAAAATTTAATATATAAGTGGGATTGTAGCAGGATCTCTTCAGTGTCTGACTTATTTTATGTCTGTTCTCAAACTACTAGTGGTAAAACTCAGCAAAATTGGTTTTCACATTCTCAACATTCATTCCTGGGGTTGCACCTCTCACAAACAAGTCTGCTGTTACTTTTCTTATCACAGAGTGAAATTCTTTGTTGCAATGTATGAGAAATGTTTGCTTTCCTTTTTGCTGTATGAAAATATTCAACCTGCCAGCATCCTGTAAGATATATGCTTCACTACATGAAGGGTTCCCAAAATTCATGTCAATGAAAGCACAGGTACTAGTGGATTTAGGAGTCATCTCTGTCTTTGTACTGCTCTGTGGACATCTGCAGGAGGGGCTTGTTACTCCTTCCCATCAGCATCCTACACTTCAAATTCAGAACTATAAGCTCACGAACCTGTACTTACCCTGACTTGTTGGTGGGTTGTAGCTGCCAGTGTGAAAAAAGCTTTGGCAACGCACTTCAGATGATCTACATGTGTCAGGTTGGGCCCTTCAGTATTATGTTAATTAAATGAATTCAGCATTAAAATGTTCTACCTTGATGCCAACAAATTGAGAATATACAGCTTATTGTTTTATGTTAAAACATCTCACTCCCTAGCATTGCTGTAAGCTGTGTGTTGACACCAGGAGTCTCGTAGCAATCTCTTTCTGAAAATGTCCTGGTACCACTTCTGGTAGCTGATCTTTCTTTCCTCCTCAGCAGGTTTCCTTTACCCTAGTCACTTTTTACATCACCTCTTGTGAAGGTTATCTGGGATTTATTTTCAAGTTCCAGTACTGTTAGAGTTTGTAAAGTATTGTTTATTCCTCCAGATAAGGTTCTTTTAAATGAAGTTTAAAAACTACTGTGTCATGGCTTGTTAATGTGTCCAAATAGTGAAATGTTTATTGCAATTTTTGTAGTAATTTATTGCAAAAGATGTGGTATAACACCATCTCTGTCTTTTCAGCTGAAGAGTCAGCATTTTTTCCACAGGTAATGCAGAAACTCTGTGCAATTCATTTGAGTCTTTTATGACTGTGAAGAAAGTATCCAAATATAAACATAAGCAGTGCTGTGCTTATCTTTCATTTTTCTAGATTTTCTGAAAGCATGTACCTCCAAGAATGGTTGGTCTCTTTTAGTCATTTAAATGAAGTGCTGAATGCTGAGCATGTAAGTGTGGGTGATAAGTATGTGCTTGCTGATCAAAGGAACCAGGGAGAGTGCAAGTCCAATAATGACTCCGATGATTTTTCGTTATGAAGTCCCTGGAGCCCTAGGCTTGATCAGACAAGATAATTGTGCTTTGAACACATGTAAATTCACCCCCTTGCCCGTGTTTTCTTCAGATGCACCTAGTAGCTCATGAAAAAGATAAGCAAAGGTCTTAGAGGTCCTTTCCAATCCTATTAGTTAATGTTTCTAATTTTTCTATTGCTATCCACTGTTTAATTTTTCTTCTTTTTCTCTTTTTGCTAAAAATGCTTCAGAAAGTGGAATGGAGATATATGGAGATATCTCCTTTCCCCCCCCTTCCCTCACCGCCTCCATGATCTACTATAACTGTTCTCATTTGGTTCTGTGTGAAGTTTTCTGTACTGTGTGGAAGTTTTAAAGACAGAGATGTGCTTGCAATGTATTATGCTAGATGCAGAAGGAGCTCCTGTTCAGTTTTCACCAATTTCTGGCTACAGAAAGAAATTTAACGACAATGAGCATATCAATCTTAGCTTTGTCTCTTGGGACCTTGGAGGAAGGCATGCTTTCTGTCAGGTTCTGAAATTTGAAAATGCATTGTCATTGTCTTAGATGAGCTAAAAAGTAAAATTTGCTATTTACAGTAATGATTATGGTACATCCTAATACATGCTTCAATGATCTGATGAACTTGGGTGTACTTTTAGGGGCTTGGTAGAGGCTACCTTGCTCTTTTGGCAAGTGAGGTGTTTCAAAGCAAATTTTCTTGCTTTCAACAGCATCCTGTTTAAAGCACTTCCAAATTCCCTTACCAAATAACCTGTAAGTGCATTTTTTTTTATATTGACATAGGTATAATAGCAAAATATTGTCACTGCATTTGCAGGTATCCTTGGAGTGCTCTTGCCCAACAGCAAAAAAAATCCTTTAAGTCAGTCATACATGGAGCTTGAAGTCTGTACAGCTCCTTTGCTCCTAGCTACAAAATGACTGTGGGCTGGTGCAACCCAGTGTCTTGCAGTGTGCCTGGATTCTCCTGCAGGGTGCAGTGCTTTTGGGAGCAATAACAGGCTGCAGTTGTGTTAGTCCACTGACATCTCTGTGTTTGGAAGGACAATCATCATCTGCGTGTTCTGCTGAGGTGTGTTCTTGCAGTGGTGTGATGGGTCATGTTCACTCTTCTAGCAATGCAGTCAATGGAACATTGAGTCATCCAACACATTGCTTGGAGTCACAGCTGATTGCCATCATAGAGTTGTATTTACGCTGAGTTCCAGAATAATTGTGTCAAATAATGACAATGAAGGCAGCCTTCGAGTCAGAGACATAGGTCAAGCATCTGATTTGCAAAAGAAAGAACTACCTACTATTTCATTTTAACCAAAATAACCATAGTGTCGACATATGGGGTTTATATATTTAGACTTTTAGAAAATATACCATGTATATGTCCTTAAAAATACGTAAAAATAAAAATTCGGAAACATCAAAAATCTTTTTCTCTGGATAGTGAAAGTAGGAGTTAACGCAGGAGTTTCTGGTGTTTCTTACAACTTTGGGATTAGAAAGGTAGAGAGCAATATTAGTTCTTGATACAATTCCTTTGGGTTTTGACCAAACGTATCTAAAACTGAGTAGTGCTTCTAGGATGTATTCTCACATTTCCATAAAGAGTAACAAAAGTAGGTTTTAATGCAGGAGTTAAGTTGGAATAGGCATTCCCATTTTCTTTGTCTGCAGAGCTACAACTGCTGTGGTTGCTTTGGTTTGGGTATTAGCTGTCGTCTATTCTTTTTTCTGGTTTATGACAAGAAAGTGATTGTGCTTGCTATTTTCATTTTCATCAGCAAAGGTTGCCTGCCTTTCCCAGGCAGTTGGAGTTATTAATGTGAGCCATAGCTTATGTATTACTATTATTGCCAACTGCTGTGCTGTGCCTCATTTCTTACAAAACTTGGCTAGGAAGGAGTTAAGGCAGACAGATTTCTCAGAGGAGAAATCAAATTTTAGGTGTCCAAATATTATGAGGAGTGAGATACCCATCATTCTCTATTGCAGTCAGGAGGAGTCAGGGGTAACTGAGTTCTTACTTTTTATTCTGGATCTGGGAATTTGTCACAAGCACATAGACAGTGAGTGGTGAGCAATACTCCGTGGGCTTTGAGCTAATGACTTGTCTGTCATCTGAGGTGACCTTGCTGAACTGTTGTTTGACATGCAAAGAGAAATTTAAGCTAATAGCAGATAAACTCATTTCTTCTTGTTTGCTGCAGTGGCCAGAAGTTACTGACTCCATCTCCTTTCCTTATGCTTCATCTTCTGAGAAATGAATTTTTATTTATCTTTCACTAGTGTGACTTTTGCCTCAGTATGGCTTTCAACTCCTTTTGGGAAATTCTTGAACTTTATTTAGTACCCTAAGTACTTTAAAAAGTGGCACAAATGACACAGTTCAGTGCCCCTACCATAGGAAATGGTCTTTGCAGTTTGTAAACAGAGAGTGTAAAGGGGAAGTCAATGAGTCAATGAACAGCTCTGTTCATTGGTTGAACAACTTCTGTTTGAAGATAACTTATACTTAGTGGTTTCTAATAAAACATTGAAGTGTTGGTTCATGTTTTCCTGTGTTAAAAAAAAAAAACCTGAAAAAACAACTAACCAAACTCTACCTGAAATTAATAAAAATGTAGCAGAAAACTGCTTCATCAAATATCAGACAAATTGACAAGAATTAGCGTAAGATTCTGTAGCCTTGATGGATTTCTGGCAGATGCCAGAAGTAATAATTAAACTAAAACCTGGAAGTCATTTTATTTTGGTCTGTTTAAGCACAGCCTGCCATTTCAAATTGTTATAAAGAAAAAGCAGAGCACATTTAATTTGGGAATTGGTGATTATTCTGCAGCATTTCTGTAGTGTAGGTAGAACTAGCATGTTGCCAAAAGCTGATTCTCCATTGCATGCAGTCTTCAAAGCTAATTCATGTCCCACACTGGTTTTGTCAGCAAATCAGTCCAAGTTTACATCAGGTTTTGGGTTTGACAAGTAACTTTCTTGTAATGCCACAGGAATGGCATCACAAACATGCAATCTGTGGTTCTGTGAAATGTGTCTTTGATAGTCTCAACAGTGATATTGTTTTGTGAAAGAGAAATTAAAGGCAGAGAATAAGGATGGGATGGAAGAAATCATGGAAGCCTGCAAGTTCTGTTAAAGCATTCTCTGAGCTGCCAGCACAGAGAGTAGCCAGTCCTAAAATGTTTTCTGACTTGATAGCCTGAAAAGGAGCAAATACTTCAACTTTGTTCTCTTACAATGAAAGAAAAGCATGATTATATAGTGATGCTGGAGGCTTTCAGCTACTAGATAAGTTCAGTAACTTGCCCATTGAGGTAGAAGGTGGTAGGGTATCATTTAAATTATGAGTTGTAACTCCCCAAGCTTGGAAGTGGAAATACTTCTTGCAGTGAAAACTGCATCATGCTTTCAGAGTTTAAAAATTCACAAGGAAGTGGCAGTTTAGGACTTCCTTTAAAGAAGGAGCAACTTCTGTGCTTAAAGACTAGGCTGTATGAGTGGTAGCACCTTACATGATTTGTCTACCCTCCCCTTGTATGCACACTGAGTGGTCTATGTCCTTGATTTGCTGTTGGCATGAGGTGAGCAGAGGCTGCTTTAATATTGCATCAATAATTAGAAAGGAAAATTACAATATTTGAAAAATTACTAAAAGTTGTCTTGCAAAACACAGTGCTATTATTTGAAGCTCTGGTAGTTTTCTTGCAAATAGAATCTGGAAACATCTGTTGGCTGCATGCTTGGGATAGGTAGAGTTTGTGCATGTTTGGTGAACCTGGCTCCCAACTCCATCTTCAAGGGCTCACAGAAAGAAATCATCAACCTGTCCCAGATCCTAGATGGAATATTGCTGGTTATTCAAGTTTGAATATTGAACTTCAGGTAAGTGTGATTTGAAGTGGCAGGATTACATTTGGGAAAGTAAAAGGGGGGTTTGTGGCAGGGGGTTTTTTATGGCAGCTGTATGAAGCTGCTCAGAAGTGTGGAGTGATCGAAGTAGTCCCAGCAGAGATGGATTATTGGAGAAATGCAAGTGAGGTGGGCAAAGCTGCCTGATAGATTGCAAAACCATATGATTAATTATACTGATCACATGCATATGGCCCCCATATAACTAATGTATATTTGTGTGCAGAGATTTATCCTCCCCACCACCCTTTTTGTAGTAAAATTCAGAGCAGTGAATTAGGAACGATACAATCAGATATAAAAGGATTTAGAACTGTTTAGGTGACTGGGCCAGCAGCTGGCAAACGTGGTTCACTGTGGAAAAATGTAAAATAATTAGTCTGGGAGCAAGAAACCAAAGGAAACACAGTGTGTGCTGCAATGGAACAATCATTCAGCACACTGACTAGGAAAAGGATTTGAAGGTTATTGTGGAAAAATCATTGAAACCATGGGGCTTATGCACAGCTGCAAGAAAGTAAGTTACTAGGTTGTATCAGAGGGATAAAATACAAAATAAGAGGCGATACGGTTACAGGAGTGTTAGGCTCCATCTGGAATACTGTGTAGAGTATTGGTCAGCATGCCACACAAGAAATATAATGTCTGGGAAAGAGTGAAAAAGCAGTAACAGAGATAAGTATTTTATGTGTTATGTAAAGATTAGGGAAGATGATCTAGGAAAACATATATATATATATATATCCTTCTCCTTTTTTTTCCTCAAGATTGAAAATTGGGAATAATCTTAAAAATGAGGAAATAGAACTGCATATAAAAAGTGGTAAGGATCTGGAATAAATTATTATTTCAGAAAGTCTGTTGGAATACAAAATATACATAAATTCTATAGACTTCATAAAAAGAATTAAAGGAAATGACAAATGAGATAAATTTGTGATTGAGATTTTTAAATTTGAAGGCAGGCAGATTAAGCTGTTTCCCTTTCCACCCCTCTTAAAGGTTTGCAACTTGAATGATCATAGTTTTCAGACTTACTACAACTTGTTGTGAGGAGGGCACATGGTTTTTATCTATGAATTATGCTTTTTTATCTGCTAAGGCTAGTTTAAAATACATTAGGGAGCACCCAGATTCTTCATGTTGTGTAGGAATAATAATGTGTTCATTCTGCTAGCACTTTTCTGAATTTCAGAGACCTGCAACTAGGATATAAGGCTGCCAATCTAGTGCTTCTGCAGTGCCATGTCAGGATAATGATTTGCCACAAGTTTGGAAATGTTTTAGAGATTTGCTGTTTTGTCAGTCCTGGTTCTTCCATGGCATTTAGAGTTTGTGTAAGTGGCAAAATTATAGTTAAGATGAAAAATTTGCTAAAGCAATTAAATTATTTTAAGTAATAAAAGTTCCCCTTTTTCAAGATTCAGCATTTGGCTGGGGGGGATGCTTATCTGTTAATATCTAGCTAGTTGCTGAAGAAGCAGTAAGACAGCATGTGATTAAATGAGAAAGAACTCTGTGGACTTCAGTTCTGTGGAGAAAATTAGCTGTCTGCATCTTTGGATCTAAACCAAATGCAGTGGGTCACTGGACTGAAGTTTGAGAAAGCAATTTATCAAATTTGGTGTAAATTGCTAACTTCTCCAGGAAAACTTTTCCATTTTGGTACCTGCTTTGAAAATTTTGGAGTTACTTAGTCCCTACTACCTCTTCTCTGTTGTCACATAGTCACAACAGTGAGGACAGTTCTCCTGTAGACTTTGTATTTAATGTGCTGGGGCCATGTCTCTTTCAGGACTTCTGAGGAGGTATGCAACAGAGACCAGTCATGATTTTACTATTTTAGGTAGATAGTCATGAGGCCTCAACAGACTGCCTCTGAGGCAGGCACCCAAATTCCATGTACATTACATATACATTACCAAGGGAGTGGAGGAGCTCCGAAGGGGAGTTATGAAGCCTGGGAGCTTTGTAGACAGCAAATTAAACCAGTGTGAGTGGCAGTACTGCTTCTGCTGTGAACTCTGAGTGGCAATTTAGTGCAATTTAGTGCAAGTTGGAAAGTAGCCTCTCATTAATTTAGGTGGCTCCTGACAGTATTCAGAAGCAGAACTTGAAGGACTTCAAAATTGAGTATCAAGCCTTGATTTCTGCATCTCTCTTTAGCTTTCCCTCGTAGGTCATGGCTTCTTGACATATCTATTACTTTCAGTTTTACTTCCTTTTTTGCTTCCATCATCAAAGTCACCTCACTGAAGAACCTGATCTTTCTGGAGTCATTGGAATCTCTACAGTTTAGACACCAAAAATGTATTCTGTTATTAACACCCCTCCCAATTAGTGCTTGAATTCTGGAAAAAAATATATCCCAAAGATGTATTATAAAATGTTAATCTTTACTAATTAAACAGAATCTGATTTTCAACCATATTGCTTTTGACCCACTTTTGATAACATCATTTCAGATTGTTTCCAAGATCTAAAGAGTGACATGCATAATCATTAGACCTAGATCTGAAGAGCTTAAGATGTTACCTTAAAAACAGTTTGGCAATAATAAAACTGTTCTAGCTGGATTGATGAGATCAGTGAAGTGTGAGAAACTAGATCAGTTTTGAGTAAAACTATGTATAGTTTAATTTGAAATGTGCAGCTGCAGTTTTGCAGAAAACAAAATATATAGCAAGCACAATGCTTATATTCAGCCTGAAGTTAAAGCATTTTTTTTCCAGCTATCAATTTACAGCTTAAGATAATGGATTTTGGCAGTGTGCAGAGCTATTAAGTAATGTTTATTAAAATGGATAAGAAAAGACTTAAGAGTTGGCCTGTAAAAGAATTTTTGAAGGGCTGGTTAGTGAAATAAAGAATAGCATTTTCTTCTAGAAGTAAAGTTTTATATCCCTGGAAAAGTCATTAATGAAAAAGATTGTGGTGATATCATCTTATTATTTAATGCAGTTTATGAACTGATATGGAAACTGTACTTAGGATATTTTTTCACTTCTACTGTGAGACTGAAGTTGCTAAACATCTATACTAGAGAGAGAAATAATCAATTATATTTAAGTTTGCTTCAGTCACAAAACTAGCATACAATTTGACATGACCTTAATATTCCCAGGGTCTATTATGCATTGTGCAGTTCTTCAGAATAGGCAATAGATGTGTGAAACTCCATGCCAAAAGTCATTAAAGCACTAGAAGTTTGCATGGACTCAAGGAGATGTTGGGTAAATGCCAAGGGCACTTACATAGCCAAGGGTTGTTAAAAACATAGAAAGAAACCACATCCAGCTCAGGATGTCCCTGAGCTCAAAATAAATTAATACTGAGAGAATATTTTTATTCCTTCCTAAGCATTTGCTTCTGACCAATGCTTGAATTGATGCATACACACTGCAATTGGATTTTTAGTACTATGTCCAACTCACTGAGATGATCTGACCTTGCAGTCACACACCATAAGGAAAGAGAAATCATGTTGGATGAGGTGGACCTTTGATCTGACCCAGCACAGTCATTCCTCCTGTCTTCTGAGATCATTTGTGACCTAATTCAACCTTAAATGTTTTCCAAATACTTTAAAGATACGACTAGACATGTGCACGAGATTAGTTCTGAACATGAGCAGTGTATGTGTGCATTTACTTGCTTTTCTGAATAGAAGTGCTTTTGAAATCTGTAGATCTGCTAACAGGTCACAAAATTGACTGCCAAGTCAAGGCTGTGGAGCCTTGGGCAAAGGGATGCTAAAGCACTTTTTCTGCAGTTAGGAGCAGGGTATCAGTGTAACTGCCTTAAATGAATATGTCTCTTGGCAGTAAGGGGTGCCCTGGGGCCCCATTTTTGACTGCAGGGGCTCCCCAAAGGCTGAGTGCCTCAATGGACATGATGGCAAGGAGAGTTTGAGCTTGACAGAGCCCATGCCCTAGATGAAGTGGAGACCTAAAAAATATGCATTTCTCTTTCATTGTCTTTCAAAATGAGCAAGGTTTTTGCCTAAGCACAGTGAGAACCACCCTGTAACTGGTTTTTGCTCATCTCTCCACTGCCTTCAGTGTTGCCTCCAGAATGAACCTGTGGTCAGTGCTTGATGATTACTATCAGCTAGAAATCAAGTCATCCATTTGTGCTTTCAAACCTTAAATTATTCTGGTGACTAGTGAACCTTCTCCAGCAGAGCAGGAGAAAACTAACATGCATTACTTCTAGTTAGTGTTGTAAACATTTACAAATGGACAGTCTCTCTTGAAAAAATGTGCACATAGCTGAGGTCTTAGGATGTCTTAGAAGTCATTTTTTGACGAAAGAGAAGAGTTTGAACAAAGCATTTATTTGGCTCAGTCTGGGTTTTACATCATAATGTCATCCTTCTTGAATTGAATGTCACAGTCAAACTCTTTCAGTAGAGAAGAAGTCTGAGATAAAGATAATCTTAAAAATTTTGAAGAGGAGAAGAGAGAATTGCATCAGATAGAGTTTTGGACCTCCCAAAGAAATGTAAGGTTTGTGCTAATAGCGCAGTCTGCTTCCAAGAGTATGGCAGATTTGATAAATGAAGCAATACTGGTAACTACGGAGGTCTTGAAAAAGAAAATCAGCACATGCTTGCTGACCTGTTTAAATGGTACTACAACCTCTGCAAAAACTGTTTAAGGTGCAGCCAGGATAGCTGAAAACAGCTTTATCTCTGGTACAGAGGAATGTAGCACAGAGAAGTGGATGACCCACTAGGTATGGGGTTTTCCTAGATTCAGATGCTGCAGAGAAGAAAATTTTGGTGCTGGTTGTGACCTTGCAGTCTCACTGAGGGTGCAGCAGCGATGGACTTTGAAGGGAGGATTGAGAAAACATACTTGAACTTTCATTATAGAAGAAAAGTACAAAATTAGAGAATGGAATTTATAAACACTGGTAAAAAATGAAGGGTCAACACAACTCTGCTGTTATCAGGAATACACTGGTTTTACACTCTCTAATAGCTCCAATTAAAATAAATATTTGTCAGTGTTACTCTATTCACAGAGTCTGATACTGAATTTGACTTTTAGGATAACTCTTGATAGTTCTAAGTGGAAAAGTGACCTTTTGAATTTCTCTGATGTAAATCTAGTATTCTGAACAATCATCTCCTTGATGTCCAGTTTAAAGGTAGTAAGACCTCTTTGCAAATACAGTGTGTGTGTAAATTTAATTTATTTAATGAATTCAAACTTCTGTTACCTTCTGCTGGTGCCCTTAACTATATCTCATCTGTTCAGCTCTCTGTGGATATTATATTAGGGGCTGTCAAAAGCTGATTTTAAATATTCTGATCTACACAGCAATGTGCTAGAATTTTGAAGATTATCCTTGCCAGTTTTGTGTGTGATGCATTTTGCAATCTATTGAAAACTTCAGCTATTACACAAGTTCTTTGATTAAATGGTGTATGCTTAGATCAAACTAAATATGTTCTTTTGAATGGGAGAAATTCTAAATTTCTGAGTTATTTTTTCAAATATTTTGAATGTATTGTGAATTTTTTACAAACTAATGTTGATTAAAATATTTCCTTAGTAAATTAATTATTTTATTATTTTATTACTAGTTTTAGATAAAACTTTCACTGTGGCTTCTGTTTTTCTGAACCAGTGGTGCATTGGAACGGCTTTAGCTGTCTCTTTTCATCCAGACTTTCCATATGTAATTTCTGTATCAAATGGAAATGCTGTAGAAGAAAAATTCTGCATAGGTAGAAAGTTTAAAAAAATAAGCAAGTCTATGAAAAATATGCCTAAGCCATTGGAAAATATAGTGAGTTTTAAGACATTCAGGTTTTACACATGACATTGTCACAAGATCAGTGACTCCTACAGAAAAGAAATCATTTGTTTAGAAGGGAAGTCAGCAGCTTTATGGAGAAATAAATATAATTTTACAACTTAATTACAGTATAAACATTTCTTGTGGTTGCAATGACTTTGTTGTTATTGTTGTATTAATCTTACAGGACATACGGATATTTGTTTAGGTACCTCCTGGGACCTGCTAAATCCTCTGAGCATAGCTCTGACCACTCTTCTAAAGAGCTTAACTTGTTAACCATTTTTCATTTGTGTGACTAAATGTTTAATAAATAAAGGAGGAAAAAAGACAGAAAGAAAAGCTTTAAAGATATTCTATTTTCTTTTCTTTACAAGTTGTTATTCTCTGATTAATTTGCTACTCTGGAAGTTTTATCTAACAGTGTTAGTTCACTGAAATAAACTGAAGAATTTCACACTTCCCAGCTGCTGTTGAATGCTTTAGGAGGTTTGGTGGTGGTAGTCTTTTCTATGGCAACCTAATCAGTTCACTCCTCTTCACTTACAGCACCTTTTTAAGTACCAGACTCTCGGAGAACTGAGAAAATATCTTGGTATAGCATAGCTAATAATGGGGGTAAAATCTGATAGAATTCTTCAAGTGTAAAAAGTATATTGTGACTTTCAGGTAGAGATTCCTTTTGTTTTCAATTTGGTTCTTTATGCAGAAGAACCTGGAGTGTATAGATCTGTCCTTCTTTCATTTTGGGGTTTTTTTCCCCTTGAATTTGTGTGTGTCTTTATCTTGAAAGATTTTTTTTATAAAAGGGCTGGAGAAAAGCTTAGAAAACTTAACTTCCCCCTCACACACTTCCAGAGAGTTTTCAAGCTTCTGGGCGAAGGAGTAATGTGGTTAGCTCTGTAATGTTCACATTATCACAGAAGGGGATTCTGACACTTTCTGAACACAGTTTTCCTGTCTTTCCAGCAATCTGCCACCTCTAGGATTCTTAGATATTTTTTCTTCAGGACTTGTATGTTTTGAGTATTGCCTATTATTTGGGGTCTTCTTCATTTTAGACAGTGATTTTTTTTCCTAAATTTCAGAATATTTATAAGAAATGCTTGTGTAGTTACAATGGCCTCTTCTGTTGTGTTTTAATTTTATTGGGGGGCTGGGTGTTTTTTGCTTGTTTTTTATTTTAAAAAACCCCACAAACCACAAACTGTAAAACTTGTAATTCCTTTACCAGTATTTACTGAGTTTTATGTGGTTTTGCTGTAGAAAGCCATCCTAAGAGTGTGTACAACTAGTGTGCTTACTGGTATAATGTACAGTGACTTGTAACACTGCTAAATACATGTGTGGATTAAAACAAGAGCCTTAAAGCACAACCCTGTAGATCATGCTTTGCATGAAGAATAAACTAAAGGCTTCTGTCTCAGTTGAGCCAGCAGAACTTTCTTCCAAGAATCATGACATTTTTAAACTGAGTTTTCAGACCCTTCCAAAAGGGAAACACTGAAATTTGGATGAATTCATAATAGCCACACGTTTCTCTTAAAGTCTTTGCAGATTGGCTAAATAGAAGCACTCATTTACAGAAACTGATGGAAGATAGCATATATTATAGTTGGATATTTAAGATTCTATTTTTTTTCATTCTTCGATAGTGTCGTATAAGTGTTTTTAGGCCTTACGTACATCTTCTGTTCAGTTTGGTTTGAGTTCTGTTTACTCTTCTATACAGAAACATAGCTCTTAGTCCAGGAAGATGAAGTCACAGGGTATTTCCACTTGGGGGGACCTTGTCTTTGGTAGAGAAGTGATTTTAAATCCATAGGTTCTGCTGCTGCAGGGCTGGTTTTGATCAGTACCGTGGTAGCCTGGTTGGCAACTGCAGCACTGGGTGTATTTCTTGTAATGCTGTCTCAGTGTCATGATGAAAATTCCCTGGCAGAGCAAGTACGAAGTACCTAGGTTAAAAATTAATGGGATTTGCATGATTATATTGGCACACAACGTGTTTTAGGGAGTGATACAGCAATCCAAGGCTCTTCTACATCCACCCTTGTTGGAGGCACTGTGCCATCAGCCACTGTTTAGAACATTTTGTATGTGCAAACATGTTAAGAATAGTGCCTGAACAAGATGGATATTCTGAAATGTGTTTCAAAAACACACAATTGATGGTGTTCTCTGATGAGAGAGAGGCAGTTTCTTTCACCGTGTTTCCCTTGAAGCACATACTTGGTGTGTAAAATATCATGCTGGTGGAACGACTTTGAGGGAATACTTTTGGCACATTGTTGCAAACCTAGGGCATACAGAACTCTTGAAAGTGTATGTAACCATTGACAGAGGCACTCTGGAGTTGTTTTAAAAAGCTTGTGAGACAAATTCTGGTATATTTCTGGGTTTTTTTTATCTCAAATTATCACTAAACTTACTATCTTAGTTCCCATTCCATTGTGTTTACCACTTCTTGCTCAGCTATTACACAGATTAGAATAGCCATCTTGTTTCTAGTCCCTTTTATTCATACATGAACGTGGATATATTTAAATATTCACAACCATTACATGCTAATGCAATACATTTGTTTAGTTACCAAAAAAAAAAAAACCACTTGAAAATGTAACCACTTTGCTTTTTTCTATGTAACTTCACTGTCTGCTGCATCAAATCTAGCTCCCTTATCATCAGAGTTCCATCTCTTTAAACTTGAGTCTGTACTGTTTTGTTTACCTATTGGAAAGTTGCCTTCTCTTTTTGTTATCTTCTCCCGGTCTAGGTTTTAAACATGCCTTCCCTTAGGTTCTTCTGCCTAGGTCCCTAGGTCCAGCATTAAATATTTACTCCTTTAAATTCTTCTGTATGAGCATTGAGTCCGGAATTTGTCATGTTCAGAACAAAAGTTGTCTAGCATTCAACCACCTACTATTAAAGCAGTTAACTTTTTTTTCCTGTCTGTACAGTTGCAGGACCAAGCACTATGACAGTAAAAACCTTTTAAAGCTGTAAATCATCAGGTAAATATGTGGCACCATATCAGCTGGCATGAGTTGGACTGCAAAACTTCCAACAGTTTGAAGTTGCACTTTTCAGACTCGGGCATATATAGTCCCTTTCTCAAGGGTGTGCAGTTAAAACTGAATCTCATGTAATAAATGGATTATCTCTTGATGTAGTTCAGAACAGATGAAGTACAGCCTCTGTCTGAGTTACCCAATCAAAGGAGGCAGTTATTTGAAAGGGCATATGGTTTCCTTCTGCAGCAAAAGTACACTTAAGAGGTAAAGTCCTATCAGCTTGAAAATCCCAAAGATCTGCAAGCTCAGGGTAAGCAAAATCAGATGGCTTAGAAGCTTTCCCAGCTCCTTCGGCGAAGGTGTGCGGAGAGACACTCCATACATCATTTGAATTGAGAAGGAGGAGATAAAATAAAGATATTATGGCATTTCAAAACAAGCTCGATCAGCAGGTCAAGGATTTCTGCCCCTTCACTCTCTTATGAGACCCCATGTGAAGAGTTGCATCCATCTCTGGGCCCTCCAACGGAAAAAGGACATGGACCTGCTGGAGTGACTCCAATGGAGGGGTACAAAGATGATCGAAGTGCTGCAGCACTTCTCCTATGAAGCAGCTGGAGAGAGACTTTTTACAAGGGCATGTGACAAGGGGTGATGGTTCTAAGATGAGAGATGGCAGATTTAGGTTAGATATTAAGAGACAATTCTTTGCTATGAGGGTGGTGAAGCAGCGGCACAGGTTGTCCAGAGAAGCTGTGGATGCTCCTTCCCTGGAAATGTGCATGGGTGGGCTGGATGAGGCTTAGAGCAACCTGGTCTAGTGGGAGGTGTTTCTGCCCATGGCTGGGGATTGGAACTAGATGATTATAAAGTCCCTTCCCACTCAATCTGTTCTATGATTTTATGATTTTAAAGGCACACAATAAAGCACCACACATAGTATCTTTCAAACAGTACACAATGGGTATTGTTTATGCATCCACACATTTTCTTTCAAAAATATCTAGCTCCTCTTACTTTTAAAGATAAATGTATTTGTGTCTTCACATTTTAACTGCTCTTTAATGTGAAGTGATTGACTGAGAAAGATCAGTGAGAAAGAGATGTGACACATTTTTCACCTAAGACTACTGAATGTCAAATACAATGTAATGAGCTCTCCCAGAGAGCTGTATGGACACGTTTCCTGGGTGTGTTGTCTTTGAGGCATCAATGTGGTGCCCCTGCCACTCTGTATGTATTTAGTACTTCTGCACCAGTGTGTTTGAGTGGTGTGTCAGCCTCAGTAGGGGAATGTGTAAGGAGGCTGGTGTGATAACTTGCAAGTAGAGGTGAAAATGTATGGTTTGTTAAATTAATTAACTGGTTCCCCAGCTTGTTAGAGCTTGGGTACCTTATCTGCCTTTCTTCTATTCTGTTAGAGGAAATGTGCTAGTTTCCTACTTTGTTTTAAGCTTATGTTTAAAAATGAGCTCTGGTAAGGTAGAAATTCTAGAATTAAATGCTGAAATTAAAAACCCTTATAAACTGAGACTGTTTTCTCTATTATCCTCATGTTTGAGTTAATTCTCCATTTGGTATGGGTGCTCGTAACAGTAGATCTGCTCTGTGTGCACAATTTAGTCTGAACTCAGTGAAATACAAGGGGAGGGAGAGAAAAATTAAAACCAGAAATGGCAGGGGTTTAGATGCAAATAAACTCCTCAGCTGCTGCTTCAAACATAACCGTCACTAATTAGTACCAGCACAGCAGAACTGACTGAGCAGCTATTTGAAAGAAAGGAGGGGAGTGGCACCTGTTAGTGCATAGAAAGGGCTTCTTCTAATTTTCAAGTGTTTATATGCAGCCATTAAGAGCAGCCAGACATGAGACTTTTGCATTCTTATTCTTCTCTTGTCCTTACTTTAGCAGGCTGTTCTCTGTCTCAGAAGTAGCTCCTGAAAAGGTATTTTTAATCTCTTGCCCTTTTCATATTTCATGACTGTTAGAGCTTTTAGAAATGTAGTTGCTTGTTCAGTTTCAGTCACTCAAATACTTGGAATTTGGAATTGATTTCCAGAGAAATATATTCTCTGTATGAGTTCTGTGCTTTCCCCCTGTGCCCCCCCCCAAGCTTATTTCGTGTCCAAGCTAAGTTTGATTTGCAGGCTCAGAAAACATAATGTTTAAAAAAGTAATACAGATCAATTCACATCATCAGAACATTTTGGTTCTGATCTTATTTTTTTAACTTGGTGTTGGTTTTGGTAACTGGTGCATTTGATCAAGACATGGCTCACTTTCTTTATTGTAAAACTACCAACACTTTTGCACATACTTATACAAGCTTTCTTAAATATTATGATTTTGAGCTTTCTGTAAGTCACATATTTCTGTCAAATGGATTTCTTGTCAAAACTCTCTTTCATCTGTCAATTATTGCATCATATGAAACTTTGAAGCATTCATCTCTGAGCATTATTCCTCTGTGCATTCAGCATGCATGCTGGGTATGTTAACATGTGCAGCAGAGTTGGAGGTCGAATTACATTTTTTGTTATTTTGGTCATTGCAAAATGGATTGGGTTGAAATTGAGATACAATAATGACACTAGTTAACTGCACCGTTTTCATGGGTGGTACAGAAATTTGATACAGAGTTGCTAAATCCTTCTGTAGATCTAGTGTGAATTAGTGGCTCCAAACTTGAGGCTCCCAGAGATCTGGCTGGCACCAACTCGATTTTAATTACATGCACACATTGGTTTAGTTATTCTTGTAGCAGGTAAAATGAGTGTAACAAGTTAATTCTTTCAGATTAGGAGAAGAAAAAAAATATTGGTCCTCTTTTCACATGAGAGGGAAAAAATGGCATCTTAATTTCATTTTTTCCAAAGGAAAAAGGAAGGAAGCTATGTAGATAATAGAAGAAAGAAAGGCAATGAAAGGATACAAAGAGAGAAAAAATTGATTGTATGGAAAAAAAGATTGTATGGAAAGGAGTAAAGAAAAAAAATTATATTGGAAAAAATTAACTGGAAAGTGTATTCTATCTTATAAGCAGAAAAGATTAAGATAAAAAACTTGAAAGGCACAGGTGCATTAAAACACCAAATGCTGTGCAAAGGGACAAAAAGTAAAATTAATTAGAGGGGAAGGCATAATTTTAAATTGAAGGGAGAGATAAGTGCATATGATATTTTAAAATATTTTCTGTTGAATAATCAGCAGCATATATTTGAGTTTGTACTTAAGAATGACTTAGATTTTTAATAGATACAGAATTAGTGTTACCAAAAATCATATCACAGTGATCAGCAGTGTCACTAAAAACACAGGTAAGGGTTATCAAAGTTTTATTTATGTAACCCTTCCTTTTTATTTAATTTATTTAAAAAAATAAAAAATTAAAAATAAAAAACAAACAAAAAACCCACAAAACCACAAGCCAAAGATTGAACACCATGAACACATTGAATTCTTTAATAGCATCTTAAGTTTAGGAGACTGACTGATTAATAAATTAATTATATCAACTGAAAATTAATTGTTTGAAGTAATGCCCTTAGGCATTTCTCTGTGCAGGAAGCTGGGAAGGAAACCACAGTCTTTGGTAATGCTTGTAGATGCCAGTGGCTGGTCAGCTCCTGATCCATTGCCTTGTCACCTGCACAGCATCCTTCTGGAGCCCTTTTCATGTCATTCAATTCTAATTTACCTTCAGCTATCATAGCTTTACCATGCACATTCTGAAATTGGCACTGGAGGCTTGACATAAAACCACAAAGGCATATAAATTCCAAGTTAAAGCTAAAATTTCATTCTCAGTTCTCTTGGTTGTGGGGCTGCTGTGGAGCACATGGGAACACCCAGTGTTTGAAGCCCCAGCTGGACCCACACACAGAAGAACAAGCTGAGCATGGAATTTCAGCTCAAGCCCTACCATTAAAGCCACGTAGCTCTTTGTGGTTGGATTTCTCCTGTATGGCACTGTTAGAGGCAGAAATAAGCCCAAGTCAACCCCAGAGTTATTTTAAACTCTGCTTACAAGAATCTTGTGGTAGTAGTAATAGATTCTTCTCACCCATTATGCCTCAGAAATTTAAATTTTTGTATCCAGCTTGCCTTGAGCTTGCACTGTTGGAAACTGCTTAGGTGTTAGATTACAGATACCTTAATATCTGAGGTTCAGCCTTATATACATAATTATTTCTTACATAATTATTTTTTACAGTATACCTGTCTTTACTTGAAACTCATTTTGTGGAATAAAAGAATAAAACTCTGCTTTTTGCCCAATACATGCATTTTTATGAGCAAAATGAGCTTTCACAGTATTTTTTAAAATGTCAGGAATGTCAAATCTTTTTCATCTGAAGGACTCATTGGATGACTCAGGAAAAACTACTTAGAAATTAGTCAGGATTTAATTGAAGTGGGAAGGATACTGAATTGTGAAGCGAGAGCTTGCCCCCCTCTGCACTCATTAGATCGGTACTTCAAAAGAAGATCAATCTTAATTTTAAGTGATTGAATCAGCCTTTTCTTCAAAACATAATTTTTATTTGATCTTTGGTTAGGCACTTGGAATAATGATTAGAATAGTTATTCAAACATTTATCTCTTCTAAGAACAAATGGGAGTTATGCTTATAAGTTGGTTTTTTGGGTTTTTTTCAAAAAACAGGAGCTTCCTACTTCTTCCCATGTATTTCTATCCCTTACCAGCTGTCTTTGGTGGGTCTGGCATCCCTGCTTATTGAAGACTTGGAGAGATATGTATTGGTGAAGAAAATAATAGTGAATGAGCTTTTAAATGAGATGGTAGCTGCTCTAGCTGAGCTCATGTGCATGTCCCGAAGGGTGTTCTTTGCAGATGACAAATTTCTTCAATAGTGACAGGATGTCAGGAATTTTGCAAAAGCTTAGAAAAAAAAATAGGAGATGGCACAGCTGATTTATTTTGTCCTGTTTTGTTCTCATTTGTGCTAGTTTTGAAGCTGATATTCATAAGAAGTTAGCCACAGCTGTTTTACAACAGAGGAATGCCAGTTTCACAAAAAGAAAAGGGTTTGATGAGTCCACAATCACGTTATTGTAATTCTGATGGGAATAGGTTCCTTTCCAAATACAAGGCACCCTTCAGAGTTAATATGTGAACATGTGAACACAGAATCACAGAACAAGCTGAGTTTGAAGGGATCCATTAGGATCTTCGAGTCCAACTCCTGGCACTCCACAGGACACCCCAAGAGTCACACCATGTGCCTGAGCACACTGTCCAAATGCTCCTTGAACTCTGTCAGGCTGGTGCTGTCACCACTTCCCTGGAAAGTCTGTTCCAGTGCCCAACCTGGAACCAGTTCCTCCCCTGGGTGAGGAACCTTCTCCTAATACCCAACCTAAACCTTCCCTGACACATCTTCAGGCCATTCCCTCAGGTCCTGTCACTGGTCACCACAGAGAAGAGATCAGTGCCTGCCCCTCCTCTTCCCCTCACAATGAAGCTGCTGACTGCAATGAGGTTTCCCCTCAGTCTTCTCTTCTCCAGGCTGAACAGACCAAGTGACCTAAGCCACTCCACATACGACTTTTCCTCAAGGCCCTTCTCCATCTTTGTTGCCCTCCTTTGGACACTCTCTTAACAGCTTAATACCTTTCTTATATGGTGGTGACCAAAACTGGTACCTATGGATTTCAGTTAAAATTGTTGACTTCTGAAATTCAGTGTTCTGTTATCAGTAACAAATTTAGCTTTAGACAGAATTCAGATAAATACTGCAAGACTTAAGAAACTTGAAAATCCTGTTGGTTTGAACATTAGAATTTGCTTTTTACTTCTTGTCTAAACTTTTTTTTTGTATTTATGCAGAAAGATTGCTTTTCATTACATAATTTTGGTTCAAGGACAACTGTGAAACCATTTTGAACTTTTCTTAAAAATTTGCCATTGGGGAAAAATTGCTTTCGTTGCTGTGAGAAGGATGTGATTTTAATAAGAATGCAGCATGTTAATACCCAGCAACCGTGAAATATTCATTTGAGATTTGCAGCATTTGTTGAGTCTTGTTAACTAAGCAATTATGGAGTCACTTGTCCCCTAAAGTTTTAAAAAGAATAAAGCTACATTTGTTGCTACATTTGATTTGTTTTTAAGCAGTATTTTCCAGAACATGCAGGTCTGAACAGCAGCAGTGCACTTGGATTGTAGGCCATGATAGAAAGCTCAAAGCAGTTCTCTCTAAACCAAAGCAAGCCTTGGCTTCAGATATTTAGAGTTAGCCCATATTTTCCTTACATATCAGAATATGATTGTTTTAAATCTAAATTATGAGTATTGTTTTTTTTCTTGTTGTTGGTTGAAGGGATCCCACCCTTCATTGAAACCTGAGGTTTGAGGCAAACAAACATGCTACAAAGGAATACTCAGATTGACTGTAACAGGTGCTTGTAGCCTGTTATTCATTGAAATACTTTAACGAGTCCTTAATGCTAACACAGAGCTGCAAGGCATGGGATTAAATGGCAAGTTGAAGCCTTCTATTTAGAAATACAATAATGTATAATATAATATGTGACGGTAATTGTTCCATGATTAATGTCGAAATACACACAGTGTGTGTTCTGAATCTTAGAGTTTCTCATTTTCCTGTTGTCACCATCTCTGAAATCCTAAAGTATAAATACCTCTGTTTCACTGGGTCTGTGTCCTCTTTTGCTGCCAGTAAGTGCTGGTGCTACTCATCAGAGTATTGTCAACTCTTATGGTTTTCATCCTGAGTCTCTCAATATTAATGAGGAGCAGGTGTAGTTGGAGATTTCTTGTTTGCTTGACTAGTTGAATCTTTGGTTTTGGTGGTATGATCTCTGACTCTTTTGTTGGTGTTTTCATTGCTTTTCCCATTTTTTGACTTCTCTGAAAGACAGGCCCATATTTAAACTAGATCATTATTCTCCCATCTTAGGAGTTGCTTCACAGTTCAAAACTTAACTTCAGGAATGGCTCATTTGCATGGATGCACAGCACATGTCAGCCTTTGCTGAGCCAGCCACTAACCTGGCAAAATACTATTTACTGTTTGGTGGGTTTAGGTTTTTGTTGTTATCAAGCTGAATTTGGCTCAGCAAGAGCCCAAGTAGCAGAGCTGGCAAACAAGGAGGTGTAGGAAGACATGGCTGAGAGCAGGGGAGTGGGAAGCAGGATCAGCCTTTGGTGACATCGAGCCATTAATTTGGCTCACGTGCTCTCAGTTAAGCCAAAGAATACTTTGACTATCATATAAGCATGTCATTCTTTAAGACTATGCCATAAAAGCTTTTATTGCTGGTAGCTTTTTGTTGTGGCTACCCACAAAATACTGAGGTTGATCAAGATTGGGTATAAGGTTTTTTCTAATTATATCTTTGGTCTACAAATGCAGTGGACTTTTTTTTCTTTTTCAGAAGGAAGATGTCATTCATGCAGACGTGGATGAAAGGCTGTCTCTTCGAAAGCACCGCTTCATGCATTTTGCATCGTTGGAATATGAAGGAGAATATTACATGACACCAAGAGATTTCTTGTTCTCAGTAATGTTCGATCAAGTTGAACGTAAGTTGTTTTCTTGTCATTGTATTTGTGAAGGAAAAGAATCTCACTGGTCCCCTTAGAGATGTCATTTGCAAATCACTGGGATAAGATCCTTTATGTTACACAAATCAGCAGAAGCCAATTTTTAAATGTTGCCCATGTGGATTCTCACAGACACTGCTACCCTTTAGACAAGTGAAGTGAGGCTGATGATTTAGAAATCTGGGGACTTGCTGGTGACATCTCTGCATAATTTACATGACTGATCAGTTTGTAGTTCCTCAATTGCTTACATGCCACAGAAAATAGAATGAGTATACTATAATAGTGTTCATACCATTCCTGGTCCTGTTATCTTCTATCCACTTCACCAGCAAGTAATTCTGTAACCTTTTTTCTTAGAGGAGGCAGTGATGGGAATGAGTTAAATGAGAATAATAGAGCCCAGAGTTCAGTTCTACATTTTTCGTTTTAAATCTTCTTTGATTTTTACATAATCTAGTTAAGAACAAATCAAAATCACAAGTGTCTTTTCAAGAAGAACTTTTAAAAGTGTACTTTCTGAGGAGAAGATAGGAACAGCACGCAAATAAAAAGTGCATAGGTTGTTGTCCTTTTTTGCAGGTTTTCTGGTTTCATTAATTCTCTCCCATTCCTTAAGCTTCTTTCATCTTTGTATCTTCTTCTGTTATTTCCATGACACAGTTATGTTTTTAATGATACATGCTTTTTTTCCCAAAAAAAAATTGGGTTTTATAGTTTTCCCAATTGTTTTGTTGGTTTTTTTTTTGCTTTTGAAAGGTTAAGTTTTCCAGTTTCCAGAGAGGATTGTCACTTAGAGGACAAATACTCTGTTAGTTCACCTGCTGAGGGAAAGAGGGAGAAATCCCAGCTTTAGTAGTTGTTTGCTGCAATCTGTGCATGCTGACCAGGAGAACATGTTGTCTAGCAAAAGCCATTCAAAGCCTGGGATGCTCTGCCCACCTACCAGCAAATGCTGTGGTGACTTGGGAGTACTGAACTGGAAATCCTGAAGGGAATTCAACGCCCTGTGGAAGGGTTTGAGAGACAGGGAGAAGGAAGGAGACCAGAAAGCACTTTGAAGCCTGTCGAAAATCTAGGGCAGAAAGCAGTTTAAAAGAGCTGCAAGTAGTCAAATAGGACAATTATTATTAGAATTATTGGTAATAAAAGAAGTTTTCCAGTATCTGCCAAAAATCTGTAGGTGATAAGGATACATGAATTCACTGCTGACACACAGCTTCTAATATTACACAAAGCTGAATATAAATCCTTAGAAGAACTTTATGACCTTGAGAGTCGTGGAGATTTTTAAAATGCTGGTTTTTAATTGTATGGGTGTTAGACTTGGTTCCCCCTCAAAACTTAAGTAATTAAGTTAAAAACCTGAAAGGGAACTTATTTTGAGTTTTCCAGCCTGAAAGACAGTCCGTACAGAAAATTTTAGTTTTTAAGGTGTGGTTTTCAGGCAGTTGTGTCTGAAGACAAGGTTAGAGAGATACGTGTTTTTCAGTTCTAGCCATTCATCCATATTAATTGGTTACTCCAAGTATAATAGTACACTTGCAGATTTTTAATGAAGTGGTATGTGGTGATATTTATTTGTAATGCAGCCAAGTTAATTTCAGTTGCTTTGCTAATATGAGTAGGAAATAGCATTAAACAGAAGCGAATAAATAATGACAAGAAAAAAACCTTTGCTCTAATGCATATTTAGCATTTCAAATTGAGGTCAGGCTTGCAGCAGTCATCATAGATGCTTGATAGAAAAATGTTGACGCTTGAATCTAATGTTCCTAAATATTTTTTTAACTGCCCTTGGTATGGGTTTTTTGGCCAGTAGCATAAACACAGTGGTAAGCAATTCTCTTGATTTCTCTTGCTTGGAATTCTACATTTTTATGTGACTGCAAACAGACACAGACTTTGATAGCAGAGAAATATGGCACTTGAAGTATTTTAAAGGAAGTGGTTTTTATTCATTGTGTTTCAAAGAATTTCATATGAGGAAAATAAACAGACCTATCTCAAGTGTCTGTTGTGGTATATTCAGAGTAGGTCAAGATAGTGAACTCAATAGCAAAGCAGCAGTTATTTTGGAAGCTTTCTGCTTATATAATAAAATAATTCTCTTTGACCCTAAACAGTGCCTTTAGAAAGGAGAAAGGTATGACACTACTTATCCTAGAAAGCTCTTCACTTACTGCATACTTAGATGCAATTTTAACATATGATCCTGCATGCATATGGTGAGTCTTACAATGCTGAACTTCAAGCTTTAATGATTTGGTTCTTCTCTACCTATTTTTGATTAATTGCTACTAAGTAAAAAACCCCAAACCTCCCAGCAAAATCTGAAGCACCCTGGCAGTAACCATTCATCCTCATAAATATTTGCTTGGAGTTTTCCAATTGAAAGCTGTTTATGGTAATATGGAAGACTTAGGGCTGTTCTAAAGTTTTGTTTCTGCTGTACTTTTTACAGACAATATGCAGAAACATATGGCCAGCCTCATGAGCAGTTTAGTTATGTACATCATTAAATACTGCTGAGGTTGATCTGTCCCTGTTCAGAGATAAACACTCCCACAAAGGAAAAAGGCAAGCAAAAGGAGGGAAACACATCTGAATTGAGAATAGAAGACATTGGCTGGCCAGCCAGCCTTAGGGTTTTTTGCTCATGGGTGGTTGTCACTGGAAAATTACTTTGAAATTTACTTTTATTTTTTAAACATACTCAAATTTAGTAGAAAGTAAATGTGGTGTTGTGTAAACCAGAAGAATTGTTGGTGCTAGCATTAAAAAATACCAAAATATTTCAGCTATGTGCAGATTGTCAAGTGAATTCCTGTACACAGTTGGGTGGAATTTATTGCTGATGCAAAAATCTTAGGTGTGGCCTTTGAAAAGGTTGCAAAAGATGCAATAAATTATAATTTATTATGGAACACTTTACCAGATAAGAAAACGGATGAATTGTACTGCGAATATATCAACTGTCATCCAGCATAAGTGATCTTGAACCCTGCCTGGTAGACCTTAGTTCACTACCTCTGGTCATTTATTTCCTGGTGCATGGGTTTCTCTATTACTCATTTTCTTTAAAGTAGGCAAAAGTTGTGAAATATTTGCATTCCTCTTAATTAAATCACACCTTCAAAGTTATTTACTGTGAAGGTGAAAATGAAGAAAAATATTTACAGTACTGCCATGTGAGGAGGATGATCTGATAACAAATGCAAAGTCTCCTGACAGACTTTTTGTTATGCATATTGACAAAGCAGAGCTCTATAAAAGAATAAAGATGCCATCCAAAAAAAATTTGCTTGCTTTTAGAGGGAGTGCTTCTAACACCAAGTTACTCTGTAAACATGTGCCTTGTTCTATTACTGTTAGTTATTTTATGAAAGGAAGCAGCCACCTCTTTATAAACAGTGACAAACAGTAAATGAGATGTGATAGTGTGGCACAGCATTTGTGCCAGTGCAAAACTAATGTGGTAGCATTTTTTTCTACCACTTAGTTCAGTGCATACTAAATGCACCATTGGGGATTTTGGATTCATGGCTATATGCCATGTAATCTTGTGTTAAAACTGTTACCACAGGGATGTGTGGCAAACCATTGCAAAACCAGCCAAATTCTTCTGGGTAATCTGTGGGATGTTCATGTAAATCATCATACCTGATGCAATGATAGTTTAGTGAAAATGTGTTCCCTGTGACCGTTCTTACTGTGATATAAAAATACTTCACAATGTCTGGTAATATCTAATACAAATAATATAAACTTGCTGTGTTGCATCAGAAATTCTGGCATTTTTAACATCACAGGTACGGGAAGGATAAAATTCTGCTGATTTACACTGAATTTTCACTGCAGTGCCGGAGCATTTTCGAGAGACCCTTCATTTTGTAAAATTGTAAAATTTGTATCTTAGACAGTTATGCATACTTAGGCTCATATTCCAGATTAGACAACTAATGCTGTGTTAGAGCTCTATGGAAATACCACCGTTGATGTGCTGTTGCAGAACATACAAGAAAATATGTATTAGTCTTTGAAAAGGACTGTAAGAGTCCTTCAGGAAATGAAGATGTTGCAATGCATTGAATCTGAACTGTGCTTATGTTCATTTTTTTCTGGAGAAGATTATTTCTCTTCCAGGTAGAAGACAAACCTTCAGGTTACCTTGTCTGATAAAAATTGACACTTCCTAAATAAAGATCTTGATCCTTCTTTATCTGCTCAGTCCAGATGTTGTAGCATCTTCATTCATTCAGCTGCAGTAAAAGAGATCTTCCTGTGTTCCACATTACCAGGGTACTAGAGGCAATATTTCCATGGCAGAGTCCTATCTGTCAGTGAGGATGATAAGTGTGTCGTAAGTTCCCTTGGAGAAGTTGTTCAAGTTGGTTAAGCTTTCTTAAGGAGACACAATTGGTGCAAAGTTGTTTTGTGTTTGCAGCCTTGATATGATCTGTGGCTTCCTGTCACAGCATCAGCGTGGTCATGGCTGTGAGGAATCTGAGGAAAGGACACAGTGCAAGGCTGTGGTGGCTAAAACTAAGTTTTAAATTCTCCATTGTCCTTAGTTGAGGTCAGTGCTGGTGCAGTCAGTGGTGTTAGGAGGGCCAAGAGGGACCAGGCAGTAGATGAGCGCTTCAGAATGAGCTGAGTCAGTCTTTTTATTTTTGGGTTTAGAGTTTTTTGCCTTTGGCAGGGGTTCAGATGCCTGCACTTCAGTGTCTTCATTTTGACCTGAATTTCATAGGCAATAGCTAATCAGACTGATGTGAGTCACGCATCAGTGTCAGATCTAAAATCTAGGATTCAGAGTCAAAGAATAAGATTGAGGCTTGTATAAATGGAAAAGCTTTATATGGGAAGTAGGGATTGAAGTGTTGTATGGGGAGCCATTGAAACAGTTGTGAACTGAATTCAATTCTCTCCAATTTCTAATGTGTTAACAAAGAAATTGTTTTCTCTCTATCTCTGCATTTAGTGGTTTTTTAGTACAGATATGTCATTGTTGCTCAAATCCCCCAAACACAGTAAAGAACTCTGCAAGCTGAGTATACATGACAAAGACGACCTCTTGCTCAGTGGTAGATGGAAGCTAAAGTAAAGATAAATCCAAAGAAAAAAACATGATGGTTTAAGGTCATTAGATTAATCTCTTCCAAACTTCAGAAAATGAAACCAAATCAGCCATTTCTAGCCAAGGCTTCTTAGTCATCATTGTTTACTCATTGCTTAAAGTGGGGTTGTGAGTAAAGGAAAATACTATTCCTGTTAAGGAACTGAACAAAAAAGTAAAGATAAACATTGATTGCTGAAAATGTCTTTCATACTGTGAAGTTTTCATCCTCAGCTATCCTTCATCACCCAAAAAGCATTAGGAAATCCTACCACCACCCTGTCAAGGTCTTCAAAGTAACTTACTTTCACTTTCCTTTAAGTGTCCAAGTAGAATATTAAAATAGGTGTTGTCTTGTGCATAAAATAATATATTGTGTTAGATCTAATGTTGTGCCTCAGCCAGTTGTTGGTAATTAATTAAACTAAATAAGGGAGTTTTTTGTTTTTTCTTTTGTCCTCGTCAATTAGATGTTAACTCTGATAACTAACATACATAGGCTGTATGTTTATCTAAAAATTAATTTCACAGTAAATAGTTCTTTGTTTAGAAATATGGCAGAAATTCCTATGATCTTGATAATGTGTATTTATGTCTATTACATCTACATGTTTTGTTGTGAACTCAAAATAAGCACTAATCCACTTTCATAATGGTTGCATCACAACATACTACACAACAGAATCAAAGATGGGATTCTTGAGGAGAAATGCAGTGTTCCCTCCTGCAGCATTCAAATCTGCTCTGCTGGCCAGGCTTCTTTTTTGGTGTATTAACCACTGGCATCTGTACCAACTTCTTTGTTTGCTCCCATATTTCAGAAGAGCATATTTGACCGAGAGTCCGAAAAACAGCTGAAAGGGAGCAGTGCTGAGAGCAGAGGTGTTAGGTGAGTGCTGGCTTCCAGCACTGTAGCCCTGTGGCTGCAGCAGCAAGGGAGTGTGCATGGTCACATGGGAGAGCAGGAGAAAAGGGAACCATGGAGCAAAATGACTTAAAAAGGAACACGTTTTAGCATATCATTGCAGAGGGAAAAATATGTCTTTTTTCTTCCCCTTCAGTTCTATTTTCCTGCCTTCATCCATGTTGAAGGTACCTGAGATACATTCCTTGTACAGTCAAATAGGAAAATATATTTTTGATCCTTAAATTTATACTGACATTGTATTAATTACATTTGTGTGTTTGCAGGTATGTCTGTGTGAGACAACAGTAAGGTTGTATTGAACTCATGTCCCTGTTATGATTGATTCCTATTTTTCCCTTTGTGGCATTGATGACTGGCTGAAGAGAGATGCAGATTGAGAGTTCTTACCTCAATTGACTGCAGTGCTTACTGATTAGTTAAAAACTTGGGCAAGGTGATTTGAAAATACATTAATAGCTATTTACCTTTCAGAAAAACAGTTCAATGTGAAGATAAATTACAGCTTCTCAATGAATGAAAGTAATTTATAAAAACTCAGCACAAAACTCAGCACAAAAAGAGTAGCGATAATAAAAGTGATCAGGCTTCAGCAGAGTTGTGAGCAAGAGGCAAGTGGTCTCAATGCACATCTTGAAGGATTTGGTTATTTAAAGTGTGAAAGTTATTGGTTATTTAATGGCATCTGAATGGAAAACAGATTCCCTGAAACGAATGAAAGTATATTGTGCTCGTACAGAATACTTGTAGTGCAAGTAATGGAAAGATCTGGTTATTAATAACAGGAGTCTGCTTGTTGTATAAACATCATCTGCCTTAGCATTTCAGAAATCTTGAAACAGTTTCTGCTTTAGTCAAGTATTCCAGTTTTGTGACATGCTAATGTGATATTTGAAATACCTAACAGAGAAGTCACTTTTTTTATACATATGGGCACATTTCAAGAGCTCATACAATCATTCTTGGTCTCTGAATATTTTTCCTATCTTTAAAGATTTTTTTTTATTTTTTTAGAACACCACACACTGTTTCAACTACTTTTATAACATACTGTCAACATACCACAGAAAATATCTTTGGGATTTGTTCTCCCACAGGTTCCAAATACTTTTTGACAGATTACTTCAGTATTTTTTTTAATAATTCAGTGGAACTTAATCAGTTCTGAAACATCCTGCTTAACTGGCAATTAAGTCTTAACAGATGTAGCGTGAAAACAGATTCAATGAATTTTTTCACTCTTAAGTGTATTTTAATTTCTTGCAACATATGTCCTCAACACAGACAGGTATTGGTTTATACCTAAGAAGTACAGTCTGGTTTTAAAATTCCTTGGCTTGCATTCAGATATTTAAGAACTGATGAGGATCTGCAGACCACTGACAGATGATAGCAGGTGCCAGGAGTGCAGGTCAGACTCCTGCCAAAATCTAGCATGCATTCTAGCCTCATATTTTCAGTTGTTTGTAACTCTTTTGGTAGTGATGGTTCTGTGCTTTTCCTTAGGCCAATGCTGAATTTTTATTGAATTAGTCATATGATGTATTCTTTTTTGACTAACCTTGATACAGACTACTATTTTTCTCCTGCTTGTTCTCATAAAAAATGTTACATTATGACTTTTTAAAAAATGCCTAGTAGAACCCCAGAGTATCAATCACTTTGCTTCTAGGCAGTAGCAGCAGGCGAGGTGTGCAGCCTGCTTTGGTAGGTGAGAGGAGCTGTCCTTACTTGCCAAACAGCTGGCGTCTCCAGGGGCACTGTTGAGAAGTTCCATTGCTCCCTGTTTGGAAAACACAGGCACTGATTCCCTAAGTGAGAAACTGGCCAGGTTATGCTCTGTTTTTCACTCCCCAGCCTTGCACCTGCAGTGGGTTATAGCACTGATTGTGCTCAGTAGCCTTCCTCATCTGCTGTGAAACAAAAGCAAATACTGAGTTCAAAGACATTTTTCCATGTGTAAAACACACAGGTTCCTCTTGTTAGAGCCACCTGCTCGTATGGCAGTGCCTCCCTTGGGTCACCAGCTTTGTTACTGCAGAGGAGAATGCAGACAAGAGACAATTCTTAGTAATCAAATCAGTCATCCACTGTTGTCCAGTCCCTCAGAGAGCTCAGGTCCTCACACCATCATCCATATCCATACTGCTGGCAAGCACCTGGTCATTCTTTTTTTAAATATCTTTCCTCTCAGACCTGGAAAAGCCTGAAAGTGAAAGGATTTTACAGATGCAGCTAACAAAAAATACTACATTTTCCAACAAATCCTGCCTTGCTTGTTACCAGACAAAAAGTAGTTCAGCATTGCTGATAGGTACAAATCCATCCTACCTGGCAATTCTTGGTTTTTCTAGCTGCTTTTTTCAGCTGATTACTATACATAAAATGCCAGTGTCCAGCAACTTTGTTTACCAAGAGCTGAAATCATACTTGACTTAATAAAAATTCTGAAATGGGTTCCTTGCATGGAATTTAAATAGAAGACATGGCCAAGACAGCTACCTTTTGATGTTTTTCAGTTTATTCCAGTTGTCTTTCAGGACTGATGTTTGAAGTCTTCAGAATGATACAGCTCGTTTTCCCAGGTGCCAGCCTTCTTTTCAAGTCTTGAATGCATGTTCTTTGTGCCAATACTTCTGGAGCTACTGAGACAGTGAAATTTTGCTGCTGCATTGGTATTGGCAAGCTCATAGTCACGTATCCCACTAGGGAAACTGCCAGTTGCAGTACACAGAGGACTTTTCTCCTTTTCTGCTCCTCTCCAAATGTTGGGGGTTTTTTTCCATTTTTGTTTCTTCTGGGGAAGAGATGTACTTGTGTTTGTGTGTCACTCACACCCTGACAATAGCATTTATTTCTTTTCTGTGGATTTGTTGGCGACATAGAATGTGAGAGCTTCCTTCTGCTTCACTGTCAGTTTCTTGGGAAAAACTATAAAATCTAATGCTCAAAAGTTTCATCTACTTCTCTGGCTTTCCTTGAATTGGCTAAGGAGAAACATTTTTTGCCAGCTGTATGGTGGTAAAGGCAGTCTGTACTGCTGAAAAAGTGAGAGGGTCTTTTAAACCAGTATGGTCATTTTAAAAGTACTCTGGGCAACATAAATTACTCTACACTTTCACTAGAAGAAAGCTGTCCATTGTTTGCTTTTCATTTGTACCAACTGTGAGAATTATAAAAAGCTCATTTAAAATTTGATTCATTTGTTGTTTCAATCTCTCTCCCTTGCAGCTAAAATAAGCGTTCGTTTTAAGAGGACAGTTGCTATTCTTTATGTCCAGTATTTCTGTAAAGAGGAGAAAGGATATCTGCTTAGTCAAACCATTGTAAGAGCAACCATATTTATTGCCACTCTTAACCTAAGTTAACATCTAATATCTCATAATGTATTATTATGGATTTGCATCCTCTATTAGTAAATACTTCATGGCTTAGTACTTTAACATTTCATAGCTAAGTGTTTTAAAATGGGAAGATATTTATTTATCATATATGTTTTTTTTATCATATATGTTCTGTAAGTTAGCTCCTATTTCAGCAGTTTAAAATAAAACAAACTTAAAATATAGACCTCATACATTTTTTTCATCCTCAATTTAACATCATTTTTAACCACTGCTTATATTGGAAAACAGTGACACAATATCTGTTGCTTAAAAACTCTGCTGATAACCCTACTCTAAAAGTAGTCACTGTATAAACCCTCTTGCTCTTATGCTCACATTTCCCATTTCCTAAAATAGTGAATTTTCTTCTTTTGAGCCTTAGCTCTGTGATACATTATGGATAATTAAGCTACCACTCAGCCCTGGTCTTGTTAGATTAGCAAACCTGAGTTTATTTTTATCTTCTCTGTCTGAGTGAGGCCATCCATTCCACAGCTTCATGTAGGCATCTTTATTCCATGCTTTTCTGAGTCTGATTTATCTGTGTAAAGCTAGCATCGTTCCCTGGCTCACAGCACAATCCACTATCAATCACTGTGGTCTGAGGGATGGAACGAGGATGAAAGTCAGGAACTTCTTAAATTAAGGCTGTTGCTGAAATTTCTGAATGTCAGACTGCAGCTTTAGTTAAGGAGAAAAATGGTTCAAAGCAATGCTCACTTGAGCAAAATGCTGAAATGCGTGTAGCCTGTGCTGCACTCACAGTCACTACGTGCAGAACAGCTTCCAGCACCAAAGGTGCTCTGGTCCTCATTTGTACCTCCATGTGTCTGCCATGCTGAGGATACTGGGGTAGAGCAAATTCTTTTCTGCATCCTTAGGTGAGGAAATTTTTGGCATAATCATTGCATAGTGATTAAAACAGAAAAAGAGAGATCTGGCAAAGAACAGACTTTTAGGAGGTCATGTACAGTCAAGGACTTGATGCCCCCAGCTAAGGTAGACTTCTGCTCAGGGAAAGGAAAAAATTGTTCTTTTTTTCAGTCCAAAATTGCTCTTGGAGGAGAAATTAGTATTGTCAGAGGAAAGAGACAACACAAAGATAATTGGAAGTGGTGGAAACAGAAGCCCAGTATACTGAAGGCTGCTGAAAGTTAAATGAGACATTAGTGGGAATTTTGATGTAAAGTGTACTTCTGCATTTGGATTTGCCTTCTTAATTATATGTACTGAATAAATATTTGTGTTCTATTTCTGTCTTGACCTATTACAATGTTTCCTCTGGCGCTTAATATGGTCAGAATTCTTCAGAAAATCTGACTGTAAAATAAAAACCAGAGAAAAGCCAAATGTCTTTCAGAGGTTTGCTTCATCAGATTATTTGAATTCAGGGAGAGAAAAATTTTTTTTCTGAGGAAATAAGACAGTTCTAGATAATAACAACTTGTTTTTTGAAAGAAACTCGTGATCTTCTTTGTCTAGATTTTTTTTTCTTTCGGAAAGATTTTTTCTTTATTGTGTGAGGAGTTTGAAGTCAAAGGGTCAAGTGGTGGCTTATCTTTTCTTCTCTTATTCAGTCTGCAAAGTTCATTCTTTAGTGTAGAGGAGGTACTCTAGTTGGTGCACAAGACTTTTTGTTTCTACTGCTATAGAAGGCTGATGAACATCATGTCAATAATTTTAAACATACTATTAGCAGTATTAATTTTTTTTCTGAGTTGCAGTATTAATTTTTTCTGAGTTGCACATTTACCAAACTGTTTTGACCAGTGTAATAAGGTATTATTAACACCTGTTTTTAAGACCTTCTATGATTTTTCTTAACTTTAGCTCTTTCCAGTCTCAGGGGAGTTCTCAGACTTGTCATGATCCTGTTCCTCTTTCCATTACGACGATGTCTACCGGATGAAGGCAGTGTTTCAAATTAGTTTTATGTAACTGTCTTCACTCTGCTGTTCTGAGAAACTTAAAAAACCTAACAGAATCTCCTCACTGAGCTTTTTGCATGGCAAAAATAGGTTAAATCTTCCATAGCTTAAAAACCAGGAGCATTCTGTTATCATTTACATACCCTTGGAGCCCCTGCTGTAGGAAAGCTTTCCAAACATCTGTTAATTGCTATGTGGCAGATGTTAATGGTGTATAAACAAGTCAGACTCAGCAGGGGCTGTTACTGGTTTGCTTGGAGATTTTCTGTGTGCTAATAACAGAATGAGCTAATCTTAGAAGTGGAAAGAAATTCCAGGCTAATTTAAAGATAAAGGTGAGAATGATGTGGACCATCAGTTGAAGGAGAGCAAGTCAGCCACTGAAAGGAACTCCAATTAAACACGAGAAGAAAGGAGAGAAAGAGTAGAGATTGCAATAATGCTTGAACCTGGAGAGCTATGGAAATAGTGAAGTAGGTCTGTGCAGGATCAGTAAATGCTCAAAGCAGTAGACTTTGTCATTCTAATAACGATGTTCAAGACTTTTCATACAGTGTCTTCTGTATGAAAAGTCTTGAACATGGTTATTAGAATGTCCTTACCTTTCCACAATGGCAGTTGGAAAAAGTAATGTCATCACTGGGATGTCATCTGCACTAAAATGGCCTTCCTAAAATTTTCATGTAAGATTGCACTTCAGAGCCTTATAAAGGAAAAGGTTCCTTCTGGAAATTCTGCAATGACAGTATTATCTTAATTCAGCTTTGAATAGCAATTCCCTTTATCATTATCATCCTTGTCATCCCCAGGAATCTAAAACATCTGAAGTGCTACAATACTGCAACTATGCCAAAAGTCTCTTCCCTTAAAATAGCAGTTTTATTATTTTCTTTTTTTTTTCCTTCTCCTTCCTTAAGCTGATTCACTAACATTAATGGGGATTAGTTACAATTATTCAGCTTCTGTTGAAAAAGAAAGGGACGCATTAGGTTCTGCTAGAGTAGGCATCCAATAATTCACTTCATCCTTTTAATAAAACTAATTGCAAAATGGATGTGTTTCTTTGGTGAGTGTTTATGAGCCTTTCTCTTTCAATGGATGATGTCAGCAGAATTTGGGAAGGTGGAGAACAAACAGATAATATCATCAATTGCAAAAAGACAAGGTTTTTGGTGTAAAACTGTTGACTAGTAGCAAGTGGACCCAAAACAACCTTGTGTGCTTTCTTTTGCTTATATTTGTCATATCTTTTAGAAATTCCTCTTACTGACATTCAACACAGATGGTAATTAATTTACTAAAGCCTTTCCAAATTTTCAGTTAAGAGAATTATTTCATCCCCTTTTTGTCCTCTAATACAAATGTATTTGTTGTTTCTTCAAGAAAAGTCTGCTGCAAAGGTGAATAGGAGGTGTAACTAGCACAGTCACCCCATACAGTAATTGAACACCATCCAGTGGGTGTTCACTTAAATCCTTTCATTCCTAAATAGAATCTGTATTGGTTATAATTTACAAAGTAATTGTTCTCTGAACTCAAAAGCAACGCCCTCGGACAGCTAGTCACTGTAAATTGCATGTTCATGAATGGGGCTTTTGTTCTGGAAGAGAAGCATAATAAGGGTTTGAATTTTAGGTGTTTATTGTGCTCTGGACAGTAAGACTAAATGTCCTGGGCCTTAAGCTTAAACACACATTTCACATTAATGAAATTACCAGTATAGAATTGTTTCCTTTCAGTAAAATGCCCCAATTCACTGTTAAATCCAGTGCTTACTACTCTCATGCCTCAACTAATAAGGCAAAAATGCTGTATTGTAGGTTGTCAGTGAGAATGGAAGCCAGGCTACAGCCTTCACTGCATGAGAATGTTGTTGCCCTTAGTATAAGCAAGGGGGCAAAAACCAAAATTTGCCTATGAAACCTACCAACTATTGCAGGTTTTTGATGTTAGTGTATGTTACAAAAGCACATAAATGGATATTTTCTTTTTGGAAGGATTGGTCAGGTGACTGTATTAAATTAGAGAGATGTCTTTTATTCATAACACTTGTAGAAACAAATGTCTGCAGACATATGCTAGACCAAATTGAACATGGTCTTGGGCAACAGATCCTGACTGACCTTGCTTTGAGCTTTTTCCTTTTGTCATTGTGAGAAGATAAGGATATTCTAGTTACTGCAATAACCTCCAGAGCTCCCTTCCAACTTCAGCTATTCTGTGAGTGAGGGAATTTCCCTTAAACATGGGGGAACCCCACTTCATGGGTTTTCCCACAAGCTTCTCAGAAACTCCTGAGACCATCTTTCACAGTCACCAAAAAGGTGCTGCCTGTAATAAATTCCCTAGAATGTTACCACTGGGAAGGAAATAAGAACAATAAGATGTTCAAAAGGATGTGTTTGCTCTGTGGGGGATGTAAGGCAGCCCTGAAGGCCTCAATTTCTAAAGATCTGATGGAAGGACAAGGCGCTAGGAGAATGAATTATGATTACCACCATCATTAGAATAGTGCAGCAATAGAAATCAGACATCCTGCTGTTGAGATTTCCAGATTTTGCAATAGCAGTATAGAAAAACATCAGCCGCCTCTTTCTCTCTGGTTGTTTTTTTTTTTTCTTCTAAAGATATGACTAGGGAGTGCTATAATATGATGAATGACAGTTTCCCAGACTGATATTTCTAGGAAAATTCCATTATCCTTTTCTAATCAGCTGTCACCCCTTTGAGTATTTTTTGCAATATTTCTAAGACCTTTTACCTCATGTTGCTGTTGTAGAAATAAATCTTTTTTAAAAAATACAATACATAACAAAAGAGAAAGTATTAATGATGGTGTAAATAATTTTGATATGTGATAGGGTGAAACAGGAAAACCAGTAAAAAAAAGTAAGCTTCTACATAAACTGGATCTAAGTACTATTTATATTTACAGTACTCTTGAGAACCCATGCAATTTATGTGAAATGTCAATGCTCCTGGTTGCTTACCCACTGCAGTAATTTAAATTGCCTAGATGCACTGATATGTCAGCTGTTTACTGCTTGGACACAAGCACAATAAATGTCCTTTATCTGAAGAGAATTAGAGTAACCAGTGCATTTTTCATGCTGATACCATTAATAAATAAAACTTTTTCACTTAATATTTCTAATTTTACTTTTAAAATTTTAAATTACTTCATCAGTAAATAATTAGATTTTTTTTTTCTTTCTGTTCCACTAGGAATAAGCAATATCTACAATATCCTAAAGTTTGTGTTTGGACGAATAAGTTTAAGAAGCAAACTATTTCACAAACAAAGGAGTTGAATTCATTTCACCAATTTTTGACCTGCCCAGTGGATGAGGGAAAGGCTATGGATGTTGTCTACCTAGACTCTGGAAAAGCCTTTGACACTGTTTTCCTCAGCATTCTCCTGGAGAAGCTGGCTGCTCATGGCTTGGGTGGGTGCACTATTCACTGGGTAAAAAACTGTCTGGATGGCCAAGCCCAGAGAGTGGTGCTGAATGGAGTTACATCCAGCTGGGGGTCGGTCACAACGTGGTGTTCCCCAGGGATCAGTATTTGGGCCAGCCCTGTTTAATATCTTTATTGATTATCTGGATGAGGGGATCAAGGGCACTCAGTCAGTTTGCTGATGACACCAAGTTGGGTGGGAGTATTGATCTGCTGGAGGGCAGGAAGGCAGAGGGATCTGGACAGGCTGAATCACAGGGCCAGGACCAATTGCATGATGTTCAACAAGGCCAAGTCCAGGTCCTGCACTGGGGTCACAACAGCCCCAGGCAGTGCTGCAGGCTGGGGGCAGTGGCTGGGAAGCTGCCTGGTGGAAAAGGACCTGGGGGTGCTGGTCAACAGCAGCTGAACAGGATCCAGAGTGTGCCCAGGTGGCCAAGAAGGCCGATGGCATCCTGGCCTGGATCAGCCAGGTGTGGCCAGCAGGAGCAGGGCAGTGACCGTCCCCCTGTACCCAGCACTGCTGAGACCACAGCTCCAATGCTGTGCTCAGTTCTGGGCCCCTCAGTGCAAGAGAGACATTGAGGGGCTGGAGCGTGTCCAGGGAAGGGCAACGGAGCTGGGGAAGGCTCTGGAGCACAAGGGCTGTGAGGAGCAGCTGAGGGAGCTGGGGGTGTTCAGCCTGGAGAAAAGGAGGCTCAGGGGGACCTCATCACTCTCTGCAGCTGCCTGACAGGAGGGTGCAGCCAGGTGGGGTCAGCCTCTTCTGCCAGGTAAAAAGTGACAGGACAAGAGGAAAAGGCCTCAAATTGCACCAAGGAAGGTTTAGGCTGGGTACTAGGGAAAAATTCTTCAGCTAATGGGTGGTCAGACATTGGAACAGGCTGCCCAGAAAAGCAGTAAAATCACCATCCCCAAAAGTGATCAGAAGACTTGTGGATGTGGCACTTGGGGACACAGTTTACTGGCGGACCTGGCAGTGCTGCATTAACAGCCGGACTCAATGATCTTAGAGGTCTTTACCAACCTTAGTGATTCCATTGTGTTTTGAAGCCAAATCATGGAATCATAGAATTATTAATGTTATAAAGGATTTTTAAAATCATCAAATCCAACCATTAACTCAGACTCCAACCCTAGTCCACCACTAAACCATGTCCCTAAGCAACACATTCACATGTCTTTTAAGTACCTCCAGGTATGGTGCCTCCACAACTTCCCTGGCCAGCCTGTTCCAATGCTTGACAACCCTTTCAGTAAAAAAATGTTTCCAGTCTAAACCTCCCCTTGTGCAACTTGAGGCCATTTTCCAAACAAATTTTAGTATTTATACTGTCTTTCAAATGTGTGAACATGTATTTTTGTGCACCTAAACTGATGAGATAATGCGTGAGTCAAAGTCTATTGGGAGCAATAGGACAAAGTGGTTGACCCTCGTTGACCCATGTGGTTACTTCTGGCATTGTTATCTGTAATTCTTTCATGTTGGAGTATTCAGTACACATCAAAGACAAATAAACCATACAGTTACTTCACATACTTTGACATAGCTTGAAATGATTTGCTGTTTGTGCTTAGGGGATAAATTGCATCAGAGCAAAAAAGTGGAAAAGATGGTCCTCTCTGACATGTCCTCTTTTTTCTTATTCCAGGGTTAGTAAGGTAGCTTTATCCTAATGATACATTCTCACACAATGGAAGAATTCTCCACGTGGCACTTCAGTTATGTTTGCCAGCAAGAGAACCCAATTTGTAATAAGCAATCTTTAGTATTCTTGTGCTTAGTCTTTAACTGGTTGGGGGGGGGGGGGGGGGAAGGGGGAGGGGAGGGAGTTTGCACTTTGTAAGATGCATGTGAAAAGTAACAGTTTCTCATGACAGGGAAGATCTTCAGAATACATATTGTAAAGGAAGTAGCTGAATGAAACAAAAGGAGTAGTTGCTAGTGTGGTAATGGGGCCTTTATTTTGAGCACATAAGTTTAAATCAAGTTTTGCATAATGAGATAAGAATCAGTTTCTGGCTTTCTTAGGATGTTGACCTTTTCTTCCTTCATTTTAATTTTGGGATGATTTGCACACATTTTCATTCTGAATCCAAATTAATCTCTGCTTATAATTAAGATGCAAGTTGATAGAGTTGTGTATACAGTCAGATTTTTAACTGTGTCATTTCACTGTTGTTGTCCTTACCTCTCTTTATTTGTTCTTCTGTCATAATCTTCTCTAGCCATAAAGTAGATGGCAGAACCCTTAGGCCAGGGATCATGACTTCCAATGCTCCCTAGGAGAGGAACAGCACTAGACCTCTAGTGCTAGGAGGCTGTCATAATAGTTTATCTTCGTCTGACATTAGCATCCTAATCTAGAATGTGCTCTGACACTGTAGTATTTAAAATCTAGGTGTTGCTAACAATAGGAGATGATGACTTAAGGAGAGTGATGATTCACAAATTAAACCTTCTTTAGTTCAGAGCTGGATCAAAGTTCCTTAATTGAGTCTTCTTGAAGGCATAGTCTAGCTTATACTGTTCTCTTTGCTAGATAACACTGACTACAATCTTAAAAATTGTAACAGGAATTTTTGGGGGTTGTGGTTCTGCTTGCCTGCTCTTTGTGGGAAGGACTATGGTTTTGTGCAGAGTCTGGAAATGCCATCAATCCCAAAAGTCTGAACTGCATAGTGTTCTCTGTAAGTTGCAGAAATTGTTCTCTACCCTTCTGGTCTCAGAAATATGTATTATGGGTACAGCTCCTTCCACGTAGCTTAGTTGTCCTTTATAAGACTTTATTGCTGCAATTGTGCAGCCATTCCATCTCTTGAACTGTAGTAAACTTTGTCCTTGCATCTGATTAAGTTCTTATTAAAACAGAGAATACATGCCCTTAGCACTGCTAACATTGGGCTGCTAGATAGGAGATTGGAAAAAACAGATTACAGATGTAACAAATACAGAAAGCAGTCATAGTGTGAGTTATCTGGTCGCATGCAGAAGGATTCACTTGCTCAACTCACATGCATAAAAGCTGAGTGTCAGGTCAGAGGAAGTAATTGTAGCATTTCTTTATAAAAAGGAAACTGATAAGTGCAAAACCTGCATTGGACACCTGTCTCAACCTGGAATAAATTGTCCTTTCTCTGTCTGTTTCTTTCCCTTGACTGTAAAGGCAGCCTAAGGTCATTAGTCAGGATAAGTTTGCAGAAAGAGATAATATCTTTTATTAGACCAGTTGCTCTAAGTTGGAAAAATTAGACAAGCTTTTGGGCATATGAGCTCTTCCTCACATCTGAAATAGGAGCAGCAGATTTCAGAGTTAATTATAAATCTTTTTCTGGGTATGTCCTCACACCATCATAGTTACAGCAAAGCACCACAGAGATCACTAACTCAGATTTAGGCACCTAATTTTTAGACATCTAAATGAAGCCAGAGGAACCAAGCATGAGGTGCTTATTTGGGAGTTTGAGAACTTGCATTTCACATGACACTTTTTTTTTTCCAGATGCTCCCTCCAGTGCTGAGCTCTGCCTGCCCAGAGGACTGGCAGCCTCTCCTGCTGGGGAAATGCTCAGCTGCAGTTGTGCTCTCTGCTTGGCTTCTTGCTGCTTGTGTGTTTCACATGAAGTCTTAGCTTGCCTCACATGCTCCCTTTGCAGAGCTGCCCTTACAGGCCTGTGAGACTGCTCCAGTTGTCTGGGAGAGGTGACTTTCTGTATGCTGTATGTCCTTGCAGTACAAGTCTTGTGGTAAGCTTGGAAGTCTGAACATATTCTCATCTTTTCCTTATCTGCAGCTCGGATACATTCTTAGAAAGAGAGCGGATCTGGGAGTATGTCACTTTCCCTGGATAAAATCTAAGGAGAACGCGTTCCCCTGCTCTCCTTGCCATTCCCACAGACTTCTGCTACAGTTCCAGTGAGGACTGAGCTGTTTGCAAGCACTGTACTAGGCACCACAGCATCTGCTTTTACCCTGGTGCCTTTGGTTATTTTGGAGCTCCTGGTGACTTGGTGCCATAGTGTCTTTAAGAGGTTTTGAAAACTTGCTTATCTTAATTCTTTTGTCTGTTTCAGTTTACTAAAAGACGGTGTCATCCTTTGATGTTTCCTCCCTGCATCAGCATCCCATCCTTTTTACCCCGGGCTGCCTGACTCACTGAGAAACCTCCTGGTATTGACTTGCTCTGATGCAACTGCTCTTCTGAAATGGAGATTTGCCAGTGCTGGCCCCATCCCAGCACTCTGTATTTCTTGTTTCCTCAGAGGGACGATTGCTTTAAGTAAAGAAGGACAGATGCAAAGCTTGTTTTGTAAAGCATAGCAGAAGCTTCTATTATTGCAAATTGCCTTTTCCACTGGGCATACTTGAATTCAATTCAGGTGGTTCACTTTACTAATTCATGTGATTGAAATTACTATTATCAATTATCTTTCAATGGAGCAATGCAGTAGTTCAGTAAAAGCTTTCTAGCTGAAGTAGATTCTTAATTCATTTAAATTGCATGCTCATTTATTATTCAGATATTGGTTTGCCAGGAGCTAGCATAGCAATTTGACCACTTGGTTTGTCATGCTCTCAAAAGCCTAAATTTTTTTTGCTATCCTTCATTTATCTCCAACATCACCATTACTTCAAAAGGAGGCCTTAAAGAAATAATTACTAGCTTGAATTTTTGTCCTTTATTGGTTTCATTAACAGTAAGTACTTTATAAATGTATAGAAGAGCTTCAAAGAATGAGAACAAAAATAAGGTAGGTTAAAAAAGGCACACTTTGTTAATATAACATACTTGTCCAGTATCATTAAAATTATCTAAGAGAGCTGAGAATGAAATGCAAGCTATTGAATGTCAAAGATCTTCTATTTCAGGCTAATTTAAACAGAAATTTTAACATCATCTCCCCAAGGAAATCAACATACACGACTCTTATCTAACCCAGCTCTCTGGTGCAGGATTCTCAGAGTTCAGCTTGCGTGAAAGCTGGCAGCCAGTTAAAAGGAAAAAATGCAAATCCTCGTTCCCATGGCAGGCAAGGCTGCAGGGTGGGCTCTGCTGTAAAGGCCACAGCATGAGCTGCATACAGTGGGTGTGGTTTTTAAAATGCTGTGATCCTCAAATTAGGACTGTGCTGAAAACCTATCCCATTTAAAAGGTTTGTTTCACTCATCATTTTGGAGAATGAGAGTTTGTTTCAATTGTGAATACACTTAATGCTATTCTCATCCTAATTTTTCATAAAAAAACAAATGGTTTTATAATACCTCAGTATGACCTTGAACCTGCAAGGTCAATATTCAGCAAAGATAGCAATGAATGCCATCCAAAATTAAAAAGCTGGAAGGTCAATTTTTCTTTTATTTTTGTAATTTTGTCTGTTTGAAATGGAGCTAAAAAGAGATTCGGGTCAAACCTTCTTAGTGACTTTACTGATGAAAAGGACAGGAGTTTGTTCTTCTAGGAAAGGATACATATTTTATACTGTTCACATTTGAATTTCAGGCTGTGGAGAAAGATTGATTCAAAATTTAAATTAAATTTCCATATTACAAAAATAAGACAATGTTGCAGACATGTAAAATCATGTTTTCTTGCAAGTAGTAGTAACTACTTTTACTTTGTCCTTTGATTATTGTTGTTAGAGTTGTTGATATTCGTGATTTTGCTCATTCTTTGAATCTAAACATCTTTTGTCAGATCTAAGCCGGTCCTTAGCTTTACAGGTGTAAAAGGGTGTTACTGTGTGTGCAAGTCCATCCTTGTTAAATTCAGCCCTTTCCTAACAGTAATCCTAACACTGATGTCAGGTCCATTCTACATCTTAGTGAAAAAAACCCATAGATGATGGAAACACTTCTGTTGTAAGAAATGTGACAAAATACCCAGATTTGCCAAGGGCAAATGAAGACTGATGGAGCTGCTCTTGGCAGTGTTTTCTTAATTACAGTTGTCAAGTAACTTTCATGGCTAATGGCACAGAATTTGTGTGTTTATAAGCAGACTCAGTATTCATACAACTGAAAAAGTTAAAATGCCTTTTTGTCCATGAAAAGAGCCTCTGTACCTCATTGTTTCATGGATATGCTGTAGGTGGTGAAAATTAGATGATTGCATCTGTAAAATATGTAGAGACCCTTGAAAATACTCACTGTCCTTTAAACCAGCATTCCAGCATAGTTGTGGCAGGTCTGTAGGAAAAAAAAAGTTCTCATTCAATCAAGTTCAAAACAATAAAAATTCCAAGTTTCTTTTTTTTCATATCAAAGTAAGACTAACTGCTACAAATAAGTTTGGTACTATGTCATTAATTTTCCAATTAGTAAGAATCTATCAAAGTAAAATAATAAAACTAAAGAAAATTGAATCATGCAGATCTTTTACTTTTTAGATTAAATAGTCCCTAATAATTACATCTATTGCCTGTAGTCCTCAGAGAGAAACTAAGATCCTGATGTATTGTAGTCATGTGTGAGGAACCACAGCACCAATATTTAATTCATAGGAAGAAAGAGGCACTTATTTTCTTCAGTGTACAAGCTGGGTAAGAAAACTGGTCAAACCTTTGTAATGCATCTTCTGCAGAGCAGAGTTAACATTCTCCTAATTATTTTAGACAAGGTCTTAAAAGACCTGATTCCTCAGAGGGCTGTACATTTTATATTAATAGAGCTTTCCTTTTTTGTATTTAAAGGGTTCTCACTGTTAAGAAGTAAATAAATTGAGAAAATAAGCACCAAGAGCTAAATTAGCATTCAAGAAGTATGTTTCCTGGTGAAAACAGAGATTTGCGTCTTCACACATTATTTTATATGGTGACAGTACCAATGAAATATAACTGGATGTAATTCTTAGAAAACATTAAAATAATTATTGGAGGAAACTCATTCCACAGTTTAATTTATTATATTATTGTAAGACTGTATTCTAATATCTTACACAAATCCCAGTGTGAAAGATAACACTACTGTCCCTAGTGTCAGAGTGTTTTTTCCAAAAGATTCCTACCCTCCAGTGCACATGCTTGCTGACATCTGCCCATGTGAGAAGAGCACTATTAAGAGAGTCCATATTTATTACTTTACTGTGTTTACTGCTTTGAAAAGTAGAAATCTCTTTGTTTCTCTCTCAATCTGTGCCTTTCCCTCCTGCCTTTTTTCCTGTCTTACTTTAGCAGCTGCTTCTCGTCCAGTTGCTGCAAGGACCAATTCCAACCCAGCTGGTGCTGCCTCTCACCACATCCTGGGGTGTTTGTGACTCTTCTCTCCCTCTTCTGCCACTCAGCAAAGACTTCTTTTGCTCTACCAGTCCTTTCCCCCATGTGAGGGTAGCATGAGCATCTCTATCATTGCTGTTACTGTCTTTTCGCCTCTGAAGGAGGTCAGTCAACATCTTAAATGTCCTCTGGAGGGTGGCTGTGGCTGGATGCAGGAGGGCAGATGTTGATGGCTGCCACAGCCATTTCTGTGAGCTCTAGGCAGTTGCAGTTGTAAGTGCTGGCTGGTGAAGAGTCTGTACGTCTTCAATGGACTTCCCTTCCCTTTCTTAATCTTTATCAAGATCTGATAATTCTCAGTGAGGATATGTTGTTCCTCAAAACCGTGTAGCTGAGGAGTTTCAGCGTTGTTGTGCTGAATGCAACACAAAGGAGAGAAACACAAAAACACTCAAGCAAGTGTACAGCCTCACAAACTTGGCTGGCTATTGTATCAGCTTGTAGCTCCCAGTGCTTTCTCCTTACCTTGCATCACTTAACCATGCCTTTGCTGTTCCAGCTCACAAAGTTCAGCTTGTCTCTCTTCATCATCCTCCTGGATGCTGGCAAAAGGCTGCTCTCCAGTACACTGCTGTGGTAGCAGGTGCTGACCCAGATGTGATGTTCTTGGGATCACCAGGAGAATCAAAGGAATGGGGCTGCTGTTAACTACATAAGGGTATATGGCTGGCTTTAGTGCAGACATCAAGTACAAGGAGCATGTACAGTGAAAAACATTGCAGGGTGGTTTTCCCTTTCTTTCAGATACCCTTTTTTGCAGACCTACAGCCTGATTCATTCCCTTCGATAAGGCTGCTCTCTAGGTGGGTCTGATAGGGCCAAAAAAACAGTTTCAGTTCAGTTTCACATTGACATGTGCTGTACAGAAGCAGTGACATTTCAAAGCTGAGATCTAAATCACTTAATTTGCTTAGCAGCCATTCATGACAATGCTCTGCAGCAGGGACTGCTGTTAGATGAAATTGTGGTGTTACATCACACTGCTCAGGACTCAGCCTTACTGGATGTAGCTATTGTTGCTGCTTTCCCCAGTATGTTATTAGTCTGACTTCTTTTGTCTCAAATGAAGCAAAGTAGAGGATTTCATGCATTGTTTTACTTAAAAGGTAAGCTCTACCTATGGAGCTTTATAGATGTGCCTGTATATGGGTGTTAATGTATGTATAGGCATTGCACAAAAATGAATTCATCCACAGTAACAGGTGGTACTGGCTGCACCTGTTGCTGGGGTCACTCAACACTCCAGTATTAAAACCCTAATTTTAGTTGCTTATAACTTTTGTCAAACTTAAACATTTGTGTTGAAATGTTATGTGCCAGGTGTCTGCCTTAGGCTGATTTGGGGGAGGGGATGTGAGGAGAGGAATTTATCAGCAAAACTGTTACTGCTAATTGAGGGAGCAGAGGCCAGGGTACTGGTTTGCCTGTGCTGAAAAATGAGCTATTGCTGGTTGAGATGTTCCAAGGCAAAAGTTGCCAGTGGAGACCCCTTGCAGCTGGGCGTGCCATTTGCCAGTGCTGTGGAAATTCACTATTTTACTGACAAAGCACCTCCATCTGGCCAAATTATGGGCCTGTGAAAATGCTTGGTAGATGTTTGTTGACAGCTGCCCACCAGGCTGCCTCCATCATGCCCATTTCCAGATAGTGGTGCTGCACTGGTGACCCTTTGGATGCAAAATGCCTGTGAAACAGCAAAGTAGCCTTGGAGACAGTGTGGAGCAAAGCAGGCTGCTGCACACAGGGGCACCAGTCCACAGAGCACATCCAAGTGGCTCAGTTTGTGCTTACTCAGTGTGAGTAGATAGGAGGGAATGGCTGGCTGGAATCCAGAGGAAATGGTGATGAAGGAAGAGCGTGATGGGCTGAGAGGTAAGAGTGAAGGACAGCAGGGTTTGGAGAATTGTATGAGAGATGCTGAAGAGATAGACTGAGAAGGGACATGCACAGCTCCTGCTGGTCCCTGACCATAGGGTTTTTGTGATCCCTGCCTAACCAGCTGGAATATTCCACTCTTGATACATTGCAGCTACATACATACCTACAGATACATTGCAGCTCCTCAAACATGTGATTTGCACAGGAGCATAACCTCTACTGCCAGTGGCTCCCCTATTTAAGTGTATACACTTGAACCTGCTAAGCAACACTTAGCAGTTTGCATGGTTTTTGTCTGATGCTCTTTCAGAAAGCAGAATTGTTCAATTTACTTCTGCTTAATAGAAGCATCAACATTTTATTTTTTTTTTAGTATTTCTTAGCTTACACATACTCAACCTGCACTTCAAGGACTCTCATGTGTGCATGGAAATCCCTTTGTAAATACTACAGCTGTTTCTTGCTGTGTAGTCTTGCTTTGGAATCTGTGTGACATTTGTAGCTCACAGTATGCGAAGTCATACTAGTAAGTTGGTCATCAATATGAAAGTGGGCTGTGCTTTAATCTAGGCTGAGATAACATTTGAACAGACTGCTCATATTATTTTTAAATCTTGTCCTTTCATGATCATTATGGGAATTAGAAACAAACTGTCTGTTGCAAAATATTCTGTTTCATATTACTTAGTATTTTCCCATAAAAATCTGAAGAAATGCCACAGAACCTGATCAAAGTTCAAAGTCAGTTTGTTATTGAATGATGACGATTTTTTTTTATTATAGGCAAAGCCTCAGCCAAGAAACTGACAAAAAAGGTAAGCAAAATGTTCCTTTCCTTCTTCAAAAGAACTTGCATTCTTTCTGTTACTGAAGTGATTAACTCTCTTTCAAAACTGGCTTTATATTTTCTTGTTTGTGTCTTTAAAGGAGGTAGATGCTGCACTGCTGCATGTTGCCAAAGCTAAACCAGGACCAACCTTTTTTAGAGAGCTTGGTGATAAAGGTAATGAGCACTTTTGATAATGCAAAATAAATCTTGCTTTTTATCTCATTGTATGGTATGTGCTGAATGTATTTTTAAAGAGGTTTTCATGGATTTTATTTCATCCTCATCTAGCCAGTAGCTGCCTCCTTGGCAAATCTCTCATTTATACAAGAGAGAGTAAAGAAGCTGGGAGTTGAAAGCCTTCTTAAGTGCAGGAGGAGACGTGAAAGAAACTGAAAAGCCTACTTGGAAGAGGAAAGGGTTAAAGGGATGACTTGAACACAAAATGGACTTTTAGGACTTTTTGTTAATAACCTGACTGTTCCTCTATATAACTTAAATGCATGGAAACTACGAATAAAAATAAAACTTGTACCTAGTTATATTAAGTTGGTATCCCTGATTCCAAGAGCAGTTGAACTTATTTCTCCCTCTTTGGGAGCTCTGTGACCCTTCACAGTGTTGATGTGCTTTGTTTTCTTTTCACCCAGAATTTCCACTTTATATTGAACTACATAAAGAGAGAAAACTAAGAGTGGGGATATTGTTAGTGTAACAACAGGGGATTAAAGAACACCAAATAAACATCTCATTAACATAAATTAATTGAAGAGAGAAAACAAACAAGAGGATCAAGAAAACCAAATAGATGAGCAATTAACCATTTCACAGTAACAAAAGACCAAAATTCCCAAACTAATGAGAAAGACCGACAGCACCTATTCACAAACTTTCTGTATCATACAGTTCAGCCTGAATCTCTTATCCTGTGGATGTTTCTGGAAAATAAAGCTGCTGTTGCACTGCTGCAGTTCCTTGGCCAGCATGAGCCATGCTCTCTCCATGCACCGCAGATCCTCAGACAGGGCTGGAAGCTCGTGCCAAGAGAGCAGCTCTCAATCTCACCCTGCAGCATTTCACCTACCCTTCAGTCTCACAGCCTCTTCTGCCTGCAGTTCATTTCTTGCATCCTTTTACAGACCTGCAAAGGTCTCCAGCTGGGTGCCTTGCTTGTCAGTCTGCCCGTGAAAGCATACCCCAAAAGCCCTGAAACATCTCTGAACAAATTAACAATTTTTTCCTATCCCAGGAGAGGCTGGATTTTGTAAAGTCATTCCCTGCCTTTTCCAATCATCACATGCTTTCCTAGGATTTAGCTGAAAGTATTCTCAGTCTTGAATTTTTGGATATTCTCTCTCTTTACCTGCTTTTTAGAGCCTTTCTTTTTCTAGTGATGGACACTGCAAATCCCCAGAGCATGCTGCCTGGGAAAACCAGGAATCCACAAAGAGAAACTGAAAACAGCAAATCAATGCAGCCTCCTCTTATAGCACGTCTCCCAGCTGAGTGCTTGGCACAAAGTGGGCTCAGTGATACACTCAGAGTTGGTGTCTTCTGCATTCTGGCAAAGATCTGCCCTTGCTTAGTACTGTGTGTTTGAATCTCTGTCCTTCAAAGGCCAGGTAGGAGTTTGAGGCGATGTAAAAATATTCAGTGCAGTCATCCATATGTCCCCACAACACTCAAGAGTTTTTACAATTTTTGGTCATGATGCCTGTTTAGTGACTTTGATGCTTTTGCTTTGAGATGCATTATTATCACAGTTTAAAAATAAAAATATTTATGCTTTTACAAGTACCAGAATAATTAATCTACCCCTGTCCAACTGTTTAGCTGAGGTTATTTTAGCTACCTTCAAATTGTTATTTAAATGTAAAGGAGACAGAAAACTGCCATCAGTCTGGTTTGTAAAATGTAATGCTGGGGGATTCTGCCTTCTAGTGGGCAGTTTTAAAATCTGTGTCATATTTTGTAGGTATACTTATGATTAATTCAGCAATAAGGATATTGTACTGTCAGCATTTGTTAGTAAGTTTGAGAACAGATATTTCTAGGGAGGGTTAGGGAAGGTTCCTTTAGCTTTAGAAAATGACAGTATTTTGCCAATGCAAACTTCATATTCTTGGCTGCAAGTATGCTGAGTCATTCAACAGTGTGTGAAGCTTTTCTCTTTTAAATTGTGCTTGGATAATAATTTAGTTTTCAGTGGGCTGTTTTATTTGGGGTTTTTTGAGTTTGCTATGTTACATCTTTTGAGTACCTTTGTAATGATTTCTGTAGAGTAAAAAAGAAAATTACCAAAATATTTTATTTACTTTATGAATGAAGTAAGTTGGCCGCTCACTGCATATAGGACAATAAAATTAAAGTAAGTTTTTTAATGGAAATGAGTCCACAAATTTAAAAATCTTATGATAAATTATTTTAGTGCCATCAGTCTTCCAGAAAATATCAGTCAGGCTCTGAATTTTCTTTAGATCATTAAGTCAGGTTTTAAAGAATAATACAGAATATTTCTACATATTTTTATTATTAACCTTTTTTACCCATTTCACTATAGTAACTTTTCAGTTAGATTACAGTAAGATGATGAAAACTCCCACCATTTCTTGCAAAGCTTCACTTTCCAGCCCTCTTCAATTCAGGTGCTTCTCCCTTGAGCCAATCAGCAGGGTGGTGTCTTCAAACTGATCTTTTCTTCACATCTTACCATCTCCATAAAAATTTTGCAGATTCTTTCTGCAAAATTTTATAAGGTATAATGATCCCTGTCTAGCTATAAAGCTAAAACTCTCCAGGGACTCAGTATTTTGTATCTCAATTATTACAACTTTATTTTTTCTCAGACTTTTACAACTATAATCTGCCATGTTAATATCCTTTCAAAGGCTTTGATAAACACATTTTTTTCCACAGTTTATTTGAGTGTCTCATCTCTTAATTTTGTATCCCCACACTGGGATCTCCTTGTTCTGTTTTACCAGCATAAACCACTTGTCTTCAGCTTCCAGGTTTTCCTTAGATTATCCCATGCAGAAAATCTCAAGACAGCTGAGGGACAGAGTCCCACTTCTCTCTGCCCAGTAATGGCCTCCTTCATTGCTTGGTGGTTACTGCAGTCCTTGACAGGGAGGTGTTTTCTGTACAGACCTGAGAAGTTACCTCCTTGTCTTCCTTAAAATTCTTCCTTTAATCATTCTTTTGCTGTGTCACACACAAAGCAAAATTAGGAATCTTGATCACTACTTATCACACTATTTGCTTGATTCTTTTTGCCACCTATTTGTTTCTATCCTTTTTTCCTTTTTTAATCTTGTCTTAGGCATATAAGCTAAAAAAATTGGGACAGGAGTGCTTTCTCTGCTTATTTGATTTCAAACTTGTAGAAAACCTAGATGCTTAATCTAAGAATACAACTCCAAGTTTTACAGCAATTAAGATAATAATTTGCATTCTTGCAATGACAGAAATGCTAAAACTTATAAGCAAGACTATGTCTTTGAGATTAAAGTATTTTTTATTTTCACTATGTATTGTATGATTGTAGTACTGTGCTGATATACACCATTCATGTAGGATAATAGAGTAAATAGTGGAGAGGAATGGATGGAGAGGAAAGCTGAGAGACAGAACCAGAGTGTGTTGGCAACAGGATCAGAATTAGACCTCTCTTTAGCTAAGACTTGTTCTCGTATTTTCAGACTCTTGCATTTAGCAATTTAATATTTCTGAGCTCTGGTACTTAGAAGTGTTAAGTCACTATCTGAGGTCAAATACAAATGCTGTTGCTTCTGCATAGTAGTTTATCAGAAGCTAATTGTTTATCACTGAAGCTTAAGTGGGTTCCTTATCTATCAATTAACTAAATATAAATTACAAAAATAGTTTATCTTTGCACAGATAGGCATGTTTGAACTTCATTATTTTAAGCAGCTTCAGCATTATACAATGTTTAGCTCACAAGTTAAAAGTAGCTCAGTTATTTTGAAAAGTGATTTATAAAAAAGCCCTTTACATTTTTTCCCCAAACATTATTGCAGGGCAGATGGTTCAGATTCTGTTGTTTAGCCACCCTCATTCTGCACTCTCTATCTTTAGCTTGCACACTCTATTTTGACGCTATCACATCTTTGTGTTTGTTCAGGCTTTTCACTTAAGGCGGTATTTCAAAAGAAAACACTGGAATTTTCCTTCAAAAGGGGGGAAAATACTTTCACCTTGTAGAAAGGACATGTTCCAAAAAAAAAAAAAAAATAAAAAAGAAGCCTCCTTTTGGCACAGGGCCCAGCAGTACTATCAGCACAATCTAGCAGCTTGGCAGCTTTGCGTGTTGCCATGTTCCCTTGAGAATTAGAGGCAAGCTATTCTCCGCCTTTTGCGAGCCTGCCAAAAGATGGAGGACTTTGATCCTTCAGGGTAATGGTAGAGTAGTTCTCCTCCCAGGTACTAAATGTGACAAAGCACATTTAATTTATTTGCCTTTTATATAAACATTGAATGTTTTCAGTGAGAATCCAAAGATTTAGTGTAGGCCTTTTGTTAATACCAAATAAACCTTACTTTCTTGGTTAGACATGAACATTGATGAGTCTGGGGTTAGGGAATTTTACCTTCAGAGTACTAAAAACAGAAGTGAAAAATTTATTAAATAGTAACTTTGCTTACTTTTATACAGGTATTTAATAAAACATCAAACTACAATTTTTTATATTTCTAAGATTTAATCTCTCAAATTTTGCTGTAAGTTTTTGGGGTTTTCCACAAATAATTTTTAAACTTTTTTTTCAGGGTTGATCTCTTATGCAGAGTATCTGTTTTTGCTGACAATTCTTACAAGTAAGTATTATATATTTAAAATATATAGGCACAAATACTCAGCTGCTAACAGTTTACCAAGAACTTTTCTTCTGATATTCTTTAGCTTCTAAATTTCTGCTTTGTAGTAAAACATAAAAAACTATTATATGTAGGGTGACAATGCATTAATATAAATGGAAATCAATGTCATCATTGGCACATAGCAATACTTCAAAAATCATGGTACTTCCTGCACTATGGGATCAGAAAAGTCTTTTGAAATCCTTTGAGAGGGTGGAGACTTTGATTACAGAACCACATAATAAGGGGAAGAAGAACTGGATGGGAAGAGGAATAATTTTTCTTCTGAATAGTAGTTTTAGTCATTTTGGACAATGAGACATTAGCAATATAGCTCATGCAGGGGTGTGAAAAACTGTTGTAGTGTCTCAGGTTGTTGCCTGTTTTTATTGTGTTCAGATTTGCAATGGCTGCAATACATAAACAGCAGAATTCTTCAGTGTCTTTTTGTCTGCCTTTAAAGTCCCTTTTCTTTATCCTCTCTTCCTTTTGGCTTTATTTCCTCCAAGTATTGTACATGTATTTCAGCCCCCCTCCTTTGCTTCCTTCCTTTTTCACTCAGGCACTTTTTTTTAAAACAACTTTTGTTTCGTACTTGCTTTATCTACAAGCAACAGGCATTGTTTGGTTTTGTGCATGGAAGTGACCTGGGATTGTCTGGTACTTTCTCCATGCCATGCTTGCCACCCTGTGTTTTGTTCTGCTGTGTAGGTGGTGCTTAAAACCACCAGGATTTCAGATGTGTCAATGAGCATTACATGGCAAGACCCCGAGAGCAGTAGCGAAGTCCATATGCATGTCCATGGAATAGTCCACAGAATAGTCCACATGCAGTCTTGTTTAACTGACTTATACAAGTCTAACATTTTCAGCAACAAAGCATAATAGATTTATTGTATCAGTGCATGGGGAAAGGAGAGAAGGACACAATCACTTCTTTTCTGACAGACTGTAGAGGCATCACTCTCGTGTGACCCTCATCACTTCCATGGCTGCAAGATCCATGGCTCGGCTTTAAATAAATTGACAAATTTTCCTTGCTCTGGAAATCCCCCCTCTCATGGTGTAGTATGAACAAGTAATGTTGTTCTCCACAGACTGGAGAGAGTATGTCCAGCCTTTTTATCATTATGCGCCTCTTGCACAATTCAAGTGGCCCTTTTGCAGCTCACCTCATTTCTTAGCAGAACTACATTAGTTCCTGTTGCACAGCATGAAAGGTGGATAATCTCTTTGACAACTTCAGCTACTACACAGTATTAAATTATATATATAGATAGATATGCATTAAGCTTTAACATACAAATACACTGCTTCAGTAGTGGTGACTGTCCCATGCTACACACTGCTTGACCATGTGTTCAAGTGTCTTTTAAAATCAGAGACAGGAGTTTAGCCCAGGTAGGATACTGATTTTAAAATATTTATTGCAACTCATAAAAGATGAATTTATATTAAAAAAGGACAACCATGACAGCCAAATTATTACTTCAGAAGAATACCTTAAAGTTGCAGAAATAGGTGCCAAAGATTGTATTTCTTTAGAAATTTATGGCAGCTGAAAGTGAATTCATGCTGAATTATTGGCTGAAACAATTAGGAAATGAAGCAGTATCAGAGAAAGTTGTTCCACTTCTCCAGAAAATCAAGTAACATTGTTTTTCACAGAATTTATATAGGAATGCATTGAACTGCAAAAACAAAGGCACCTTTTAATGCAGGATACAAATGCAGTGGTAATGTTGCTGCTTTGGTTACACAGAAGGTTATCATACTGATCAGTTTGAAAGCAAATGTCAACAAGTGTTAGTGCCTCTATCTTTGCCTAACAAGTATCCCCTGCCAGTCAGCCCCAAGTTACACAACCTATCTCTCTCACTAGTGAGAATTAATGTGAGATTTCTTAAAGGAGGCATCAATATTTAAATTACTTTCAAGTCACCATCTGAGCAATAGGGAAATGGAAAAAGAGTCATCAGACTCCTGGTTCCATGCTGCCTGTCATACAAAATCAGAGTCTGTAAAAACACTGAACTTGAAAATGTAATTTTGTGATACACAAAGGTTTTATTTTTTCCCCATGACCTCCTTTTCTCTTTTCTGTGTGCCTTGTGTCATCACTATCTTTTTTCCTCCAGTGCTGTATTGAATTTCATTTCTAGCAATAGTTAATGGAGCCCTGCTTGGTGAAGAAGCCCAGGAACTGAAGCTGTCACCTTTACTTAGAGCTTTGTTTCAATTACCCAGTCACACAAGTTGACAGCTTGGTCAATGCAGGAATATTAGGAAAGGAAGCACCTAGGTCTAACCTGCACTCACAGCCAGGATGAAGCACTTCTGTTCAGATTTTGGAATTTTGCCTGATTCTAATTAAATACAAATATATCTGTGGTAGTCTTTGAACTATGCTTATTTTACAAACACATACCTTTGGGGTTACATCATATCAGATAAGTATGTCATCTCTAAACAGTATAAGCAGCTTTAGGTCTATATTTTCACTAACAGCTCTCTTATCTGAAAATTGGAACACAGATGGTATGAATTGCTATTAAATACATCAATTACTTTTATTCTCTAAATATGTTATTGGATAGCCTTTTCTTGCTCTTGTACTAGTAACACAAATTTAGCATGTGGCATTTCCATGGAAAGGAAGCCAGTTTTGAGTATTAAATCAACCCAGTTGCTGGGGACAGCACTGCTGTGCAGATTGCAATGGTATTTATAAAATACCCCTGCATCACAAGATTGCTTCACACAGAATATTAGTTGACTGATGAAGTTGTAGTTATTTCTAAAATGTAAAAATAGTACTCTTTTTAACCATCTTGTTATGACTTGAAAGAAATGGGATATCTCTTTAACTTGTTCCCTTTGCAGAAAAATTCTCTTTAAAAAAAGTAAGTTATAGAACTTTTCAGAATGCAACTAGAAGAATATATTTTCAGAAGCAAAACTCTGAAGGCAGTGGAGTTTTTTAGAGATACTACTTTGCTGCCCTCATGAGTCCAGCATTGTTCTTGGAAGCATCAATATATTCCGGAGACAAAAAGTCCATGCCTGATATGACTGGGTTGTGGCATTAATTCACCTGCTCCAGAGATTACTGGGATAAGGGCTTGCTGCTACAGTGAACTGTACCTACATTTCAGCAGCATGCTGCTCCTGTGTGGGCCTGCCAATGTTCAAGGCCGCCTCCTGTAAGCAAATTAAGATTAGGAAATTGTGGGAAGGAGCTCAAAACACACCATGCTTTTATAGAGTCTTCAAGATTCAGAACTCATTACATTTTTGCGTTGAAAAGAAACATCCACTCGGGGAAGGAAAAATTGTGCAGGGAAAAAATGTGTAGAATTCCTGAAAAAAATCATCTTGATGGGAGTCACACAAAACATGCTTTTGTCAAAAACGGCCAGAAGGAGTTTTCCACTCTTCTCACCTGAAAAGGAGCTCTTATAAAAAAGGCAAAGCTAGACTGCATAAGTGACGTGAGATTTTAGATACATCCTTTGGGAACATCTTAAGATCTGGCCAGTAAGAGATACAGCATTTTTGTTGGGGTCAGATGAACATTCATGGCTTGTACTTAGGCACTGCTGGCATTTCTTACTTTGCCATTGCATTAATTATCCCTTGAAATGATAGTAAAAAGGTGTTTAAACAGTTTGCTTGTATTGGAAGAGGTGTGTATGGTTCACTGGAAATACCATGTGTATACATAACAATGGAGAACTGAACCAGAGTCAATGCTTATTTTACATTTGGTGTTTGAGTTCTAGTGTAAGTGTGTGATATCTTCAATAAAGTCCTTTTGCACTTTGTTGCAGAACCCCAGACGGGACTTCAGATTGCCTTTAAAATGTTGGATGCAGATGGCAATGAACAAGTTGAAAAGAAAGAATTCTTTAAGGTAGGTGTATTTACATACATTTTAATTTTAATTAGATCCATGGGTTATATTTGCTCAATGAAGATTCATTAAAATCATCAAGCCTATTTTTCAGTCCCATCTATGATCACATGCTTACTAAAATATTTTATATAAAAGAAGCACATATTGAAGTATTATGATAGAAGTACTTATCATAATTGAATCCACTTGTATAAATGTTACCTTAGAATTGTAAGTAAATATCTGCTACTGGGAAGGTAGGAATTAGTGTATATCCCTTAATCCCATGAGCTAATTTAAATAATCATCTGGAAGAGTCTTTTGTTTTCTTAATATGTTGAACAATTTCTTCAATTCCCCATCCTCTTTTGGTCTTTATGTATTTTGCTTGCTGTTGCAGAAAGGTTTTTATCAATTCACACTTTGAAGAGAAACAGCAGGGTTTTTCCCATATTATATCTAAACTATGGGCAGAAAGGTAGATACTTTAAAAACTAAGAAAATCTTGCTCTGATGTTTTTAAGAATAGGCTTTAATTGTATAGCTTATTCAACTTTTAAGTATTTAACAGGAGACTAACTAAGTACTTCTTGTCAGAAGTTGAATGCAGAATTAACAATCATAATTTTTAATAGAATCCCTCAACTTATTTCAGATCCTTAATTCATATTTGAGGTAAGTGGAGAGACAATTTTATAAGAAGCTGACATAGCTGCTACGATTCAAATATTTTCAGTCACTAGGGTGATGTTAAAGTTGATCATGAACTCCAAACTCTAGAGAACCTTAAAATCTAAAACTTTTAAAGATGGACCTGTTGATAGAGAAATTAGCAAAAATTTATTTAGGTGAATTTCATAGCCTTAAACTCTGAATTAATAATAGAATAGCTGTTCACATGTTTTGCACTTATCACCTTTATTTCAGTGAATTGTCTCTTAGCAAGGTTACAATTAATGAGTCATACTTTAAATCTGTTCTAAAACGTTGCAAAAATACTTCTAGACTTAGTAGAACTATTTGAATATAATTCTTCAAATTAGGTAATTTTCCAAGACAGTGTTTCCAGAAGCCCCTAACTGAACCTGCAGATACCTTTGTCGTGGTGTAACCCCAGCCAGCAGCCAAGCCCCAGGCAGCTGCTTGTTCTTTCCCCCACCAGCTGGATCAGGGAGAGAATCAGAAGGGCAAGAGAATGGATTGACATAAAGACATTTTGATAGGCAAAGCAGAAGCCATGCACACAAGCAAAGCAGAACAAGGAATTCACTGCTTCCCATGGGCAGGCAGTGTTCAGCCATGCCCAGGAGAGCAGGGACCCACCACGTGTAATGGCAACTTGGGAAGACAAAAGCCATCACTGCAAGTGTCCCCCTCTTCCTCTGTTCCCCCACTTTAAGCACAGAGCATGATGCCAGATGGTCTGGAATGTCCTTTGGTCACTTGGGGTCACCTGTCCTGGCTGTGTCCCCTCCCAGCTTCCCAAGCACCCCAGCCCCTCCCCAGCATGGCAGTACAAAAGCAGAAAAGGCCTTGGCTCTGTGTGAGCCCTGCTCAGCAATAACAAAAACATTTCTGTGTTATCAGCCCTCTGTTCAGCACAAATCTAAAACACACTCCCACACCAGCCACTGTGAAGGAAATTAACTCTACCCCAGCCAAAAACAGTACAGTCCCACACCCATTTGTTGCTACACATGTTAGTGTTAATTATTTTGCTGATTAAAAGGAAATAAAATTCTACTAAGCCTGTATTTTTTAACCTACTAAACCAGGTGCAATCATAGTGAATTGTTATCAGACTAGCAGTTCCCTGATTACCAATATAAGTCTGTTATGGCTGTATTATTCAGCTGCAAAACAGTATGTTATAAGCAAAAAAACTCCATGAACACTAGTGAACATGTTCAGCTTGTAGTGCCTCTGCACCAAAATGCCACATTAGCGGTGCTTTCTTTAAAAAGGTACTGTCAGTTAAGCAAATAAGGAGATTCTTACACTGCTCTTTTGGGGAGATGTGCAATATGTAAATATTATATATTTAATATCATTACCCATTTCAGGTAATTCTAATTGAATCAGCCAGTATAAACAACAGAAAATCATCAAATGTAGAAGTGAAAACATTCTATAAATCATTAAAAATAATTTGATTTCAGTAGAGGCAATCAAGTTAAATGAAAATTATTCTAGTTAAATAGTTTGTTACTTTGCATTTCCTTTTTGGGAAAGGAAGTGCCATAGGATGCAAATTAGTCAGAGGATGAGTTTTCTCTTGTGACTGTTTTCATAATATTTACAGAGGAGACTATTTTCAAGCAAAACTTTATAGATTAGGTTTAAAAATAATTTTTTTTTTGAATGTAAGAATGTGGAAATAAATGTGTGTGTGTTCATCTCTACACTTTAGTTCTGTATGCATCATAGAAGGTTTCTAGATAGCTAATAAATCAGTAAATTATGTGGCTAATCTGTCATTTGTGTTGTCCCAGTTGACATCCTAGCAAAATATATCTGAACTATTCTGTAGTGATTTCCACACTATATTTGATAATTACATCAGGAAATATATGTAAGGAAAATGCAGTGGAAAGGAATAGTGAAGAAGCATTAAGCAGGAGGCAGTGTCTGTAGGCAGGGCACAGTGGGAAAAGAAATTTCCTTGCTGATTCCTTCTCTTACATTGTCACCCTTGTGCTCCCCATTTCCCACCATTATCTACTGGTTAGACATGACTGTGATGTCTGACTGTAGAGTCTGACTGCTGATATAGACTATAGAGTCTTTGAGATGAGAACTTCCCTTTTGGTCTGCAAAATGTCCATCATTCTTTGAATTGGGTATATCTCAATTCTCCCATGTTCCTGCATGAACAGGCACAAGGTGTGTCAAGCAGGTCATTCAGGAAGGGGAAATGAGTGACAAGCAGAAACTCCAACCCCAGTCCTCAGTGCCTGCATTATGTGATGGGATATAGGCTGTTCAAACCTGTATGGACCAGGCACTTCAGGAGTGTGAGGTGCAGAATTTCCCAGCGTTCTCTGCTGACAAAAATGGATGTTTGGGAAAGGAGATCTTGAATGCAATTTCATGTTTTTAACAAGGAGATTTATCTTGTCCTCTACAGCCTTTCCATTTCAGTGCACATTTCCCTAATTTCCAGTAAAAGTCTCTCCCTTCACAGGGATACTCTTGTTCTCTCTCCTCCCAATTTCTTTGTGTTGAAGCCAGTGTAATTCTGCTTTGTCCATGTCTCAGTCGTAAACACTCACAGTACAAGAGACGTTTCAGTATTAGGGCCAAGAGAGTTTTGTTGCTTTGCCCTGCAACTCCAGGGTGAAGCAGACAAGGTAGAAATGGCATGTTCACAGATCTTAGTTGCCACCCTTTAATCAGCCCCTGCCAGAGAGCAGAATCATTTCTCAGAGCCATGTTATCTGCATCTCTGTGAGGACAGTAAGAGACTTCCGTGAACTCTGCACTTCCAAGACATTCACTTGAGTCCTGGTGAGGGGGATTTCCAGACACATAATAACCCATGCGCATTAATCTGAGACCTCCCACCAAGAATAAGGCTACCAAAGTTCCCAAAATCCCCAGCAAGTAAGGAATTTCCCTAACTCTGTAAATCTGTCGTGATTAAAGATGTCTAAGTAAAATTAATGACAGTTCAAAACTATTGGGAATAAAGGCAGAGTAGCTCTGATGGCACATGCAAGAGCTGTATGACTTAGACTTTCCAAACAGACTGTCTTACACACTTCTGCTGGAGAGCAGATACCACAAAATACTTGTAGAGCTTCATCTAGGGCTGAATGAGCCAGCACTCAGCAGCTGTGGCACAGAGCATTTGTCTTAGAGCATCCACAAGCACTGATCTCTCTCAAGCAACTGGAAGATGCAAAACCAACTTCTTTTGTTTCTTTCTTTTTTTTTTTTAAGACTGCCATAGTCTTTCTGCCAGAAAGGCTGTTCAGAACAGATTACTTCTATCTTTAGTAGAGGCTTCACTTGTGCATAATAGGTCTCATTATCTTTGAATCAGCCATTATTATAGTGAGTGGTGAGCAGATATAAATATTAAATACAAATAAATATTACATGGAGGAGTCCATTTCTTGAGGGCAGAATTCTTCTTCCTCTGTGAGTAGTTGCTGCACTATGCTGCAAAAAAATCAACAAACTTCTGGAAATAGTTTCACACACTCTAAGAATTTACATACTGTGTAAGAAAACAATAAGTGAAATCTTTCAGAATATGTGTGAAAATAATTATGCTGTGTGTCTGTGCTCTTCAGTAGCCTCTGCTACTGCAATCCACTCTGCAGATATTTTTAAGAGTCCTTTAGAAATAAAATCTAAAAGAGAAAAATACAATTTTACTCCTGTTTGGAAAGGTTTTGCAGTTGTATTCCTTATGTGTGATCAAGTGATTGACTTTTCAGGTAAGAAAAAACGTGATTTCTCAGTGAGAATATGGACAAGAAGTTGTGGTTTTACCCACAGCTGTATAATGCTATTTTGCTATGAAGAAATTTACAATGCTTTTACTGTACTAGTAATTTGTTTTGTAAATGATCAAAAATCAAGATAATTTGGAGGAACAAATGGTGTTTAATTGCCTTATTTTATAGCATTTCTTTTGGTAAATACTATCAAGATGTGCAATTTAAAACTAATAGTAGAAAGTAAGCATTCTGAGAAACTAAAAAATTGAGGATAAAAAAAAACCCAAACAAACCCAGAACAGGTTAATTACGCAAAAATTGAAGGTCAGGGGATGACTTTTGGCAACACAAACTGACAGCATATTTTTCTTATTGTTTACAAGCCCATACTGCTTCTCTGAAAAACAAAAAAAAACCAACCAAAACCAAAAAAATAACAACAAAGGAGAGATCTAAGAGATCTAAAAGCTCCCCAGGATAATGACTGTGGAAATTTAGTAATGAACTTTTCCCAGGTTTTAATAAGCAGGTTGAGGAATCAGTCAGAAATGCTAGAGAAGCAAACCAGCAGTTTTGAAATTCTTGAGCTATAAAAGCATCTTTTAAAGTCTCCAAATCCAGAGTGATTGGTGTAATTCCGTATCTCTACCTGAAATGTATTAAGTCCCTTGTTCTTTCATTTCTGCTGTCCTTTTGAGGATTCATGCAAACATCTGGAAGGTAGGTGTACTTTGTGCTATATTAAGTCGCTCATTCTTGTGGCAGTGTTCATCTCTGAAGCTGAAATACAGTCAAAGAAACCTTGCAGCTCTGATATACTTGAGGTACTGAAAATAAATGCACGGCTTATATTACTTAAAACTTTATTTGGGACAGTGGAAGTTATGTTTTCAAATGTGAGTCATTTCAGTAATTCTAAAAATCTTCTTAGCTAATACATTCAAGATTAGTTTTTTCCAAGGGTGGAGGGGAAAACTCAAACCACATTCTGCCTAATGCCAGTTCTGGAAAAAATGTTTTCTTATTTAATTAAATTATACTTTATTGTTAGTTGTATAGTACCTCATTTGAACAGGTATGTTTTTCATGTCCAGAAGATCATGTTTGTAACATAACTATGTAAAACTATCTAGAAGGACGGCATGAAAATAAGGATAATTTGTATTTCTGGAATGATCCTTGATGCCATACCCCAGACTTTCAAAATCTTCTGAAGTGAAAACTAAGCTTCTGGTGCTAGGAAATCTCCTCTAAGAATAGAGTAAGCACTGGGCTGCAAGGGATAGATTAATGTTTGGTTATATTAATCACAGTAGATAAGACATTCCTAGGGAAAAGTGTGTCTGAATAGCAAAATATTCTCAAGTATGCAAATATTTTGTCATGACTAGAGAACCTTGCAGAAATGTATAATTAAGAAAAGGTGCAATTAAATCAAGGTTCAAAAAAGTAGGCTCTTATAATATCAAGTTTGTAATTTTCCTGTTCTTTTCTCATGTTTCAACAAATACAGCTACAGAGAATCATTGGGAAGGAAGATGACTTGAAAGCAGCTGGAGATGAAACTGTACTTCGGGTATGAAATAGAGATACATTTTCCTTACAAAAACATTGTAGTGTTTCCCATGAACTTTGTTATTTTTTCAGTTTTTAGATAAGTATATAAGCCTAAGTATTAATGCTTTAATTAAATGAAAGGGCATGATTTGTCAACTGCTTTCTAACTGGGGAAGAAAAATGTTTGTTATTTCTGAGCCTTCTGATGAAATGGATGGAATCAGTGTGTTTCATGACTGTGTATTCACTTGGTTGGTTTCTGTGAGCCTCTCTTTTAAAGCAACTCTTGTATTTTTGAAAATCTCAAGAAGAGCTCCATATTGCCGTATCAGAATAGAAGGCTTTCCAAACGGAAATCTATAGCTTAAGCTTACCTAAATGCTGCTGTTGCAGTGATATCAGCTCATTCTGAGTTGGTTTGAAATGTGATTATTGTCATTGAGGTGACAAAGGCAAGAATTATTTTAGTAAGTCCACTTCCAGAAAGAGGCAGTGTAGATGCAGACCAGAAGAAACAATCCTAGAGTATGATTGTCCAGCTGGAAAAGAAGTTTCACTGTTTTGCAGTCCACTAGCAAATGGTAAATAGATCTCATCAATGAAAGAGACAGGTAAGTTCCTGCTCTCTTTTTTTTTCCCCTGAATCCAGCCACCTCAACCTCCCTTCTTCTGAGGTAGAGTGTATTCTTGAGTCTGTAGTCAGCACAGAGACAAGATATTCTGTAGCCTGGGTGACGTTGAGTGAGACTGAAAACAGAGAGGAAGAATCCTGAGTATACTAGAACACCACAGAAGAAGCTGATGAACCATATAACAACTGATGGAGCAAGCAAAAATGGCATCAAGTTGCACCAGGGGACATTTAGATTGGATATTAGAAAAAAATTTTCACTGTCATTGGTCAAGCACTGTAACAGGCTGCCCAGGGAAATGGTGGAATCACCATCCCTGAAAGAGTTCAAAACACATGTGGATATGGTGCATAGAGACACGTTTAGTGATGGACTTGGCAGTACTGGGTTAATGGTTGGACCCAATAATCTAGAGATCTTCTCCAGTCTAAATTACTCTGTGATTCTAAAGAAGGGGAGAATACAGCTGGATTGTCTCCATCTATTACTAAAAGATGATGCTTACATCAGCAACTTGCTGTCGGCTGTAAACTTTTGGTTTACACTGGGCATGAGGCAGAAGCCGCTGTTCATATTTAAAACATTCAATATGGAATTTATAGAGGGCTCTGCTTTGTAAATCATGCATCAGCAGTTTCTACAAAGAGTTGCTCATGTTCTTTACTTCTTCACATGCCTGAGGAAAAAGTGGAAGTTGCTATTGCTAACACCCTTAAAATTTATTAGGCATAAACTCTCTTCTGATTCACAAGTTTTCCTCCCTCAGTGTATATTCAAAATTGGGTTAAAAGTTGTTTGACTGACAAACAACCATCTCCTTTCTTGAAACTTTTCATCAATCACCAGATTAAAATAGCTAGGATTAATGGGGTTGTCTGCTCTTCAAAACCTATTTCAATTGAAACTTAAATGCCATGACAGTGAAAGAAAAAGGATCTTTATTCTGCATGAATGCACAGCTATAGTATAAAATTTCCAGAGAAACTTTGATACAGTTGGACAGATTAGTTATAAACACATAAGCTTATTGTGAGCTAATTAAATACCTGAGCCGGAATGTCTCTACTTTTTTTTTTTCTTGCTTCAAAGTTTGTTTCAGAGTTTTCCATTGAGAAAAATCTGTCGTTACTGTAGCCAGAAAATGCTATTCAATACAGTTTCATAGAAGACTATAAATGGAATCCTAGTGTGAAAGAAGAATTAAATAGCTTTGGGGAATACAGCTAACTTGAAATTATTGTAGTCTCTATATTTCTACGTGGCAAAATCCAAATTATCACATTTCTCTTAATTTTTATTTTCTTCCTGTCTCAGTTTCTCACCAAAGAAATTGATTATCATTGTAAGCAGTGAATCTGACTATACAGTGTAGTCATTGGATATGTTTTTACCTTTTATGTTTTATAATTATGGTAAATCATTGTATTACCTTTAAGAAAAATAGACAAAGCATAAAAATATGACTGACTATGGTTGACATAGTTGACTATGTTTTTTGAAAGTTGAGATACTGCAACAGAATTTTGGTGTTTGGAATGGTTCTTTACTTCCACAACACTTTCTCAATTTGCATATGAGTTTGCTGTTTTTTCAAAGTAAACCCAGTCTCTGATACCAGATGACAAATGTCACCAACCTAGGAAAATACAGTTTAAATGGTAGTCTGCAGCTTTGTTTAACCAGCAGGTATATGCAGGTGTATTCCCTGTGTGGACAAAGGTCCCAGTCATTTATTTACTTTATGGTGATACCATTTAATACTCATCAAGTTACTATATAAGGAAAAGAAAAATCAGTTTACTGTTCTCCCAGGGTGCTTGTATCTCTGCCTTTTTACAGACACTTTGACTTACACATCTAAAATTCAAATTTTCACCACTTAGTATTGGCCCTTGAATGGGATTACAGTGGAATTGGTTATCCAGATACATGTATTTCAATTGAGGACTTTTCTTATTCCAATATTATAATTGATGCTGGAAGAAAAGCAAAAAAAATCTGCCCAGCCTTAACTGGCTCCATCTTTTGGGAAGTTCTGTGCTGAATTTTGCAGAGCAGGCAGTCTTGTAGCAGAGATGCACACAGTGAAGGAGAGCTGCAGGCAGACTTAAAACACTGGAGTCTGGTTTTTCTAATCAGACTGGAGAAAATGGTGCAGAAGTCAACAGAGGCAGTGACTGCCTCAGCTCAAACACCCTCCCCATAGACCAGAGGAAATTCTCCATCTGGCTTCCTGGCAGAACTGTTCTTCAAATGGAACATCCAGCTGAACCCATGACCATGGTTCATGGAAGAGGAGAGCCAAACTCCCTGCCTGGAAGTGATCTAGATTACAGTAGGAAAGTGCATGATCTAGATTTTGTTTCTTTTGAAAAGGTATTGCCTGGTGAGCAGCACCTGTTGCTTCTGTGTTCCTGCCCTGAGTTCCTTGAAATGATACTCGAACAGTGTAAGGTGCTTTAGTGTCCTGGCTGTGAAAACAATGCTGATGGTGGCAAATATCTACTGGACAAACCAGCTGTCTAGATCAGGGACTTTGCTCTCAGGCCCTTCAGTTTAGATTAATGAGTTACCAAGTACTTTCAATACCTCTCATTTAATATACTTTATGTAATGGGTAAACTTATAAATTACTTTTAGCTACTGTTAGAAAAGGAATGACAATACAGTGTTCTGTATTTGTTCTTGAAATGAAATTAGTGTTGTGAAATACGTGAATTATCTCATTTCCAAATGATTAAAGATATGCTTCTGGATTCCCTAGTGAACTAGTGAATACAAAGTGTGAAAAGTATGATTTGGGATCTTTTTTTAATATTTAACTAGAAGTTGGGGACACAGCTACTCATCTCTTTTAAACAGAAAACTAATGAAATTGTCTGACTATATGCAGTGTACTTTTAGACTCACACATGAACAATTTCATATTATATGAGTATAAGTTGTTTTAGACTGTTGATGTCTCTCTTTTTTTTTTCCCTGTGGTTCTAAAAGAAGTAAATTACAATAGTAATTCACACATTTCTCTCTGTTTACCTGGTCAAGGCAAGGTTTTACACTTGGACTTTCGGACACTGCAGAATTGTGATGTATCTCCTCAACCACAGGAACTGTGCAAGTCATCATAACTTGCCCATCTGCTCCCTAGAATCTCTACCTGGTTTAAAGTTTTCTACTCAGTGCTTCTAAGTCTGCATAGCTCACTGGAGCTAAAGACTGATTAAAACTGAAGGAAGGTGGTGACTGGGAGCTGTGCTCTTCTAGTGCAGCAGTACTCTGTAACAGGGGTGCAAGACATCAGATTTTACAAGAATCTAGTCCAAGACTAAAATTTATATCCCTCCCCAAAGAGTCGGTCATTAATCTTGTAACCTCTCAGTTCAGATGGAATGCACATTTTTTCTTGACCTATCTTCTCCAACGTAAATATGTATGTTTTGTGTCAGCAATTTAACACTGAATTCTGTTGAAAAGCTTTTAGATACTTTAAATCAAGAAGCAGTGTGATGTGCTTTAAAGAAAGTTCTCCAGACAGGCAAACCCCCCTAAAGAACCAAACTGTCTGATACCAAAATGTTAGATTTTTGAAAAAGTGCTGGGTCATTTTCTACCTCATAGACAAGGAAATTATTTTCTTTTTCCATATGATCTGATGACATTGTAACCTCAAGAGAGAGAAGGAACCATATTTGAGCAGGGGCTGGCTGGGGAGCTGATGACAGGCCACATGAGCCATTTTCAGCACCGAGAGCAAGAGGGTTTGTGTGTGCTGAGGATGGATTTGCTCGGCCTTCGAGGCTAGGTCTACCTTGATCAAAAGAGTGGGCTTCATAGGACATCACACCTCCTGAAGGGAGTCCTTGTCATGGAATCTCTTTTTTTGGTGCAAAGTTACATTTTTTAAGTATGCCAGAACAGAGAGGCCGGGCCCGGGTTCCTGTGAGGAGCTGTCCCCAGCTGTGGGTAGGAGCTGCTTTCCCAGGCTGCCAGCAGGGCGTGGGTCAGGCAGCCTCGGGCTTTACAGTGCAGCAGCGCCATTCCCCAACTCTTGGCACAGTCAACCCTCTTGGAACAAGGCATGGTTCAACCTGTTTCTATTTGGGGCCTAAAATATCTCCTGCAGCATCTAGGTTAGTTTTAGCCCCACCAGCTGGAAACCATTTTTATTCTGTACCTCCTTATGTGAATTGATGCAGAGCTGTGGGTGATGCACTGAAACCTGAAGATGTCCATGAAGTTACATGTTCTTCATTACAAAAGGCGTAAGTGTACAGCAGAGTGATTCCATGGCATTAGTTGTCATTAACAAAAGAGCTGATCCTCCCAGTAATAGGAATTATGGGTGTTATTGGATGCTGTTTATTGTTTAGAAGATGTTCTGTCAGACTTCTCAAATATTGTCTGCTATATCCTCTGTAGAATCATCTGTGCATATTTCAGCCCTTCTGCATCAGACCTGAGGTTTTCTTGAATCCTACCTAGTAAGAACATGCATTGCAAAACATGAAAAACTTCAGTGTGGATTTACATTAGGAGGAAAGTTGATTTATCACAAAATACACAGTTTTGTTCTGGGACCCACTAGAGACTGTCTGGGCTTTGCCAAAAAGAACTGCTTTTGGAGATCTGTATCTCCTGGTCCCACTAGCTGGCCTGCTTACAGTTCTTTTGACTGACTGTAACTGTTAGGATTAATTTAATAATGGACACATCTTTTAAACCTTCTTACCAGAACTGAGTCCTAGGATATATTCCAGCATCTGCAAGACTCTCAAAATGACAGAAAGCTTGAATTCTCTTTAGCAGTGTGTGAAGCTAGGCTGCGATAGCAGCCTGGCATGGTGAATTGACTGAGCTAGCAGCTTAAAAACAAAGAGGATTGCAGAGCAGTGGACTCAGAAAAATTTGCAAAGATTTAGTCTTACCTTTGGAAATATTTTAAACATCACTAGCAGACAGAAACTAAGGTATTGTCCTCCTTGCCCAACCTCACTTCTTTGCCCATTCTTCCATCTACTCACTCTCCTTCTGTCTTTAATAAAAAAAATATTCAATCCAAAATACATATTATTTTTAGAATTTCTAGTGAAGTAAGACATTGCACAGCAAATACCATCTCAGGAAGCAAGCAAGAGAACAAGAAACGAATTGCAGATTTGAATCATGATGAATGCTTTCCAGTCATGCCTCAGGCAAAATTCTGCAAGGAAAGGTGGTAAGAATTTAGAGACAGTAAGTCTATTAACATTTCAGATGAGTTTTGAAAGTCAGTTAGGTACATTATTCTGAAAATCCCACCTCACTGTGCGATAAGTTTCTTCTCAGTGACACTTGTTGGTACTTGCTGCAGTATCAGGTCCTAAATGTCAAAAGCTCAGTGGGGAGCTACAGGATTAAGTAGGTCTTTGCCCATGACTCAGTGTTTGCAGCATCAGGCCTCTTATGTTAACAGCCTATGTAATGTAATAAGGAAATAACTTGTGTTATCTGATCTTGCTTAAAAAGGAATAATTGCATAATTCAGCAGTTCATGATACTTTTGAAAGTGTAGGAGGCGTTAACATTACTCTAGGAAAATTAGCCTATGTTTGTAATATGTACACACATGTTCATTAGTTCATAGACTTGTGTGGCATCAGATTGTGTGGTCTTTGGGATTCTGGAACATGTCTGAGTTCCCCACTTGTGGTACATGTCTCTGCTCCATCCTGTGCTTGTATCAAGATGAAACTCCGACCCCTGGGATCCTTTCTCCACCCTATGCCTCAGCTTTCTGTAAATGTACAGATCAAAAGGGTTCTGTGGCGCACCATCCCAGGCCCTGAAGCAGCCAGATAGACCAGAATGCAAACTTTCACTCAGTTTAGATAGTGACTTAAATCTACCAGTCTGGTCTGCTTTACAGCCTGGGATTGGGTTACCATTTCATTCTTATTGCCAAGAGAGACATTCCAAGTGTACCAAGCTCACGAGGGCGAGGTGTTGGAAATATTAATAGAATTCTCATTATCTTCTAACAAGGATTTGTCATGTCAGTACTAATTTATACAGATCAGCAGCAAAAGCTCCTAATGATTCTGTGGACAAAAAGGAATTATGTACTAACATGTACTTTAATTTAATAACATTAACTCTGGGAAAAGCAATTTTTTTAATTTCACCCTTAAGGTGTAGTCTCTGTGGTCTCCTGTTGCATTCTGTGCTTTAAAGAAATGTACTGTTTTGTAGTTCTAAAATATATTTAACTCTCACTAACATAGTGTTTGGACATCTGCCAGTTTCTCTGTGGAATTCCAACTGATAAAGAAGGTAGCCAGCAAGTAGGTGCATATTTGTTATAAATCCTGGGATAGGCTTTGTCATCTTAGATAAGATGAGGTAGGTATTGTTTGTATGCCTTCTTCTAGCTTGTAACTAGAAAAATGTTAATAGAAGAAAAGAACTTTCACTATCACAGACTTCGTTTTGAAAAGGTTATTTTAAACCTCATTTTTCAGTTTGTTTTCATACAGCACTTATTACAATATGGAGTAATTAAATTAGAAGCATTAATTTGTGTAATCATGAGTTCAGTTTTTAAAATTACATTAGCAAATTTATTCCTTGCATTTTTCAAGTGTCCTTTAAACATGTAAGCAAAACCCACAAAAAGCAGATTACAATCTAGCTACAGTGAGGGATATGTGGATTCTTCTCTCTTTCTTTTTAGAAAACTTTGTATTCTGATATAAATAGTTTGGGTTTGAATTTCAAATAAGCATACATGAATGTTTGACTTTTGGCTTTCAAAAAAGCATATACCAATGTTTATGCATCAGTCTTCACAGTAATCTGAAGTGTTTAAACTTCAGAAGGATGGATCTTCTGGGTATTTAAATATTCTTTGCCTGCAATTAAATGATAAAAGTTCAGTAAGTGCAGTTTGCATATCACTTGAAAAGTGTTTTTTTTCGAGGTTCACTCATACATAACTCATATCACTGGCATTTGGTGAACTGTGGCTTGTAGTAGAAATGAGGAATGTTTCTGCTTTAACTAGAAAATAACTTTGTCATGTATGCAGTAAGCATGAAACACGGGGGACTAATGGGACTTGTTATTGATGATGCTGAAAGCTAAATAACCATTAGTATTAAATCTTATGAATAGACTCATCTTTCATCTTACCTCTTCAACCAGATAAAAGACACAGAAGCTATTTAGATGTCATAAGAATAGTATGCTGAAATCCCTACAGACTTAAAAAAAATTCTCTTTTCGTATTGCTTAGTGTTTTGCTGTGTTCAAAGAAATGCCAGTATGCTGGTGCTGAAAGAAGCATAGAGCAGAAATCCAGCATTATGTGTGGGTTTAGGCTTGTTAAAGATTGAGTTGGAATAGTGTGTATCCCTTCTCTGCAGGGATTTCTTCTTTGGATTTTAAAAATATTTCTAGAAAGGTCACTGTCATGGTTTGACACTGGGACAATGCCAGTGCCCCCATGAGAATACTCTCTCCCTGGTTTCTGCTGTGAAATGTGACCAGGAATAAGCAAAGCAGGCTCCCACTTAGGAAAAGAAAAAAAATTTATTAACTAAACTACAAGGGAAAGGAAAAAAAAAAAGAAACACACGAGGAAAATGAAAACTTCACAAATACATCTCCTCCTCCTCCCCACCAAATTCCCAATACAATACATCCCCCAAATCATCGACTCTCAGTCCGGCACCACCCTTCAGAATACTCAATCCTCAGTTCATCAAGAGGAGAAGGAGTCCTTCTTGTGCCAATGGTGACCTCTTCCTTTCATGTCCAGCGTTCTCACCACTGAACGTGGACCAGAGCTGCTTCTAGGGTCGACTTTTAAGGATGCTTCATCCCACTCCAAAAAGGCACAGTCTCAACTTTGGGACATCTGTCCCTCCCATATTTCACCCCCTGAGGCTGAGGGGTACCAACACTGAACCCTTTTTTTTTTTGAAGTGGAAAGAACCTGTTTATTTAACAGGCACAGCACCCCCCAGCGCACAAAATGAAGAATACCACAATACTGGATGACACCATAATAAGACCATAATATACTAGAGCATTATCAGTGTTGGTATTTTCCTAGCTTCATTCATTAGACTATCATGAATGTTTTTAAATAGCTGTAACGTGTTAGAAATACCTAACTAAAAACTTCCTTACAGATACTAACTTTATTTAAGCCTTCTATTCACCTAAGAATAAAGTTTCTTAAAGATTTAACTTGCAACCTTCTCCATTTTAATAATAAAAATAATAAAATATTATAATAAAATGCACTGATGGTGGTTGGAAATTGTTCTTATCTTTCATATAGAGTATTTAGAAGCAGAACTTATAATACACTGTTAGCAGTTAATGTGGAAGAGTTTTTCAGCTCTGAGATCCTGTGTGATAGCTTTGGGAACAATAATTAAATTTCAAGTATCTTTAGGGAAATTCTAGTTCAAATAAATATTTTTAGATTAATGGTGAATATTAATGATCATGCAAAGCATAACAATCATATAGGTTTTTTTGTTTTATAGGAAACAGAACTGGACAGCTGTGGTGTTAATACTGTGTTGCTGGTACATTTCTTTGGAAAACAAGGAAAGGAAAAACTTCGCTTTTCCGAGTTTTTCAGGTATTTTTTCAGCTAGGCAAGCATAACAGGAACTAGTCTTGTTCCTACCCCCTGTGCTTTACCCCAACTCGGGCATTTATCTGACATCACACTGAGTTGATTCAGAAAATTAGTAATGACCAAGTCACAGAAAAAGTGACTTCTAATCAATTAAAAAACACTTTCTGAGTTGAAATACTTCCTTTCCCATTACAGCTGTCATGGTAAGCTACAGGCAACTTCTCCACTTGCTTCAAATTCTAGCTTCTGTTGAAACTTTCCCAGTGCCTTTTCCCCTACCATTTGGACTACTTTTGCAATGAGACTGTGCAGATACCTGTTTGAGTCTTGACACACATACTGTAGCATGACATCAAGAGAAGATTATCTATCAGTATTACCTTTTTTACAAAAATAATCAGTCATTTACAGACTGCAAAAATAAAGTAGAATAATGTGTTTTGCTTCAGTTTGCATTCAGAAGTGGAGAATGTGTGGCAGCCCTCTTAAAAATGAATGTTTTTGCAATCAGTAGACTAAAAAGTGTTTGGCTCCAGTGGCTCTGGTACATACCAGTCTTCAAATAAACAACCTTTCCCTTTTGAAGACCTCAGCTCAATAGGAATCTAAGTGAGTAAAATAAGTCTAAGATGTCTCCAGCTCCCTTTTCTATAAATACCATAGATCCTCTCAATGAAACAAAAGGCAGAGAGCACCAGTAAAAGGTTGTGTTTGCATATACAGTGTAAACTGAAAAGCCTCAGGTTTTAGATAAAATCCTACATTGACCCAATGAGGCATGACATTGATGAAACTATGTACCTTGTACATTCAGAACACGTAGGTTAAAGACCTTTGCCTGCCACACAGATAGAGGCCTGTAATCAAAATCAAACTCCCACATCTTGCTCTTAAAATTTGTGGGATAAGTGTAAGGTTTAATGCAGGTAATTTTTCAACAGTGGCAGTTATGTTTCGTGGGGCTGGAATGTGCCTCTTTATCACTGCGTAGACACTCCATCTCAGCTGCCACGTGACACTGGAGTTTGTTTAACATGCAGAAAGGTGAATAAAAGGATCGCTGTCTTCTTAACCTCTGTGAGGATATCACCTTTCACATGATTTTATTTGCAAGTAAATCAAGCACATCATTTCTGGGTTCCTATTGTTCAGAGAAAATGTGATTTCTATCTGATGGCCTCTCATAACACTTTACCTTCTGTGGGAAGCTATTGTTGGCTGTTTGATCAAAGTGCCACATTGTTTTTACAAGAGATGACTGATGAGCTGTAGAGACATAGATCATTCTCAAAAGCAAAAAATAATGATGGTAAATGCTTTTATCATTTTCCAAGTTCTTGCCTAGAAAGCTTTTCCATTGATCAGTGTAGTACTTAGTAGAAAATAGAGGTGATTATGTTTGATTAGGACACACTAAAACTTGTCACATCAGTTAAATACACAGATATTGCTGTGCTTCAGAGTCTTTAAAACTAAAAAAAAAAAAAAAAAACCACCAAACCACCCGAAAGAAAAAAAAAGGAAAAACCACTAAAAATATAAAAATAATTCACCCTAAAAAACAGGAATGCTTTCATTCTGAAATTTCACTGTACTTATATGGGAATTCTGAAAGCTGAGACCACTGTTCTTATCTCATTACTTATATTTTCCTCATGCTCCCTCTTTTCAGTTTGTCTGGCATTAAAAAATCCTTTTGTAAGTATGCAACCATCTGTATCTACATGCACACCAGCATTATCCAAGCCTTTTAGCCCACAGTCCAAACATTTCAAAAATGTCAGACAGCCACAGTCAATATACCAGGGCAATTAATTTGCCAAACTGTTCTCCTTTCTTTGCCTTTAGATGGCACAAAGAAAATGGAAACTCTCTACATCTCTTGGGGCAGTGTGAGGCTGATGTAAACCAGTTCTTGTGCCTCTTTTCCTACTGCCCTGAACAGAGGAGGCACACTGAGAATAGGGAGGGAATATGGTCAGGCATCTGTCTCCAGCTGGTGCTTGCTTCTTGGGCAATCCCAGATATTGATACACACACAGACAATCCTCAGGCAGTGTTTTTATAAATGTAAAGATTCTTACAGAGATCTTCAGGCTTCTTAAGGTAGGACTCAGGGAACACATGTTCAGCTCCAGACTGCTGGATGAGTTCTTATTAGTTGTATTGTCCTTAACATAAGGACATTATAGTAATTATTAATAAGAATTTACAATTTCAAAACCAAATGTTTCCCTAGCAAATGTTAGGAAATATAAATTTCTGGAGTATGTTTATGTATATTACACTACTAAAGGTGTGGCCTCTTAGTCAAGTACAGCTAGAAGAGTATTCTCCTGTAACCTTTTTTAGGGAAATATAGAAGAATATGCAGTAAGCCTAAAATCATGTAACAAAGAGGGTAGATTTAATACAGGAAGCCGTCTTTCTTTTCAGAAGATCCGAACAAGTTTCTGTTTCAGATGACACCACTCAGTTTTACACCTCAACAATAATGTTATCTTCTAATGCCAGGTCCTTTCTCAGAGAATGTCCCCAGAATTCAAGGCTTTTTTATTCTGTAGTATGGATTTCTCCTGGTTTTTAATATAGAAATAATTTTTAGTCTCTTCTTTAAAAAAAAAAAAAATCTAACTTGTGCTTTAATTTCCAACTACATCAAATGTACTACCTTTTATTCTAGAGTAGAAAACTATTTACTTTTCTAGATATAGGAAATATTTCTTCCTGACAGACACTGGGGGTTGTTTTCCCCTGAAAAAAGTCCCTTACTGATCTTGTTTAAGTATGTCTAATCCCAAATAAAAGAGGAGACAGTATTTCACTCCCTAAACAGTTTACGACTGCTGTGATTTTTTTCTGTAATCTGTCCCCAAGCAAGCTTAAATCTCTTACATTCTCCTTGAAGGAAAAAAGTGCAGAGAGTGTGGAAAGGATATTCAAAAAACTCTCTGATTGTTGTATTTTTTCTGGGATGTCTTGCAAAAAAAGTACTTCCCAGTATGGTTAAACAATGGGCCTCTTTTAATAGTATGAGGAAAGTTAATGTTTCGATCCAGTTTATGTCATTCTCTTACCTGATTTCTTGCTTCTTGTTTCATCAGTTAATAGAATTTTTTACCAGAAATATTCTTCAATTATGGTTCTTTTTTAATTTCTGCTTTAGATTGATGGGGACAAATTGTATAACCATACAGAGATCATGCCTTTTCCCTACTTATCCTGTTTCTTTCCTTCAGTATTTTGAATTTCTTGATACATTTTATTTGGAAGCTTTCATTTAAGAAGCCAAAATGATCCAGGCTGGACCCCACTGCTAGTGCTGACATTTTTGGGGGGGGGCTGTGGTGTGTGTATGCTAGTGCATGGATGCAGGATCTCTTTCAGGTGTCATCATCAACCAGCATGCTGTGCTTTTGCTGTGATGACAGCTTATATATTTTCAGTGATTTTCATCTGGGGATTTGGAATTGCTTTGCAGAAATAGAATATGATTGCTTGTCTCTGTTCCTACACTTTTATCTATGTGTGTGCATAGAGAGTCATAATACATAGAGATTACATCAGTTATAGCCAAGATCAGGCAGTGAGGAAGGGAAGAACAGCAACAAAATCTGGCTTCATGATATTCCTGTCATAACTTAATCTGAATATTTCCCAAATACTTCGTAAAGAGGTTGAGAAAAATATTTTTCTTCCTTTCATGTGAGCTTAGCAAAAGAGTAGCTTGGTTCGTTTCTATAGAACACTTAAAAATGAAAGCGAGTTTTTTGGTTTGGAAATGCTAAGGACAGTAAATCAAAGAGGGTTTTGCTTGCAATTCTGAAAATTGTGAGATTGATTAACTGTCTTAATGCTTGCAAGCCTGAATTTACAAGCATAGATCTAAATGTTTTCTAAAGGTTACCTTTATTAGATTTTCTGTATTCTGGTTTGAAAGTCAGATTGCAAAAAGGCAAGCTGCAGCTGGTTTACCATAGTCTTCTGGTGCAGAGAGGGTTATCAATTCTTCAAAAGGACTTTGGCATCCAAAGAGGAGCCAAAGCATGGTGCAAATGCTGTGGTGGTATATCCACCACTATTTTTGTTGTTAGATTCCTTCCTATAAGCTAGTGTGACAGGAACTGGTCAGTTCCTGTATTAAGAGTGTTGAAGCTCTGCACAGACAGTTCAGGTCAAGAGGTGGAAAAAAAACTTTCCCCAATATTTCCTTAAGTGTTTCAATCTCCTTCTTTCTGTGCCATGAAGAATTCTCCGCTTGGAGGGGGGAATAACTGCATTCCTGAGATGTCCCCTCTTTCATTACATTTTCACTACTATTTGTGGTGGGTTAGCACTATTAAAGCTGAGCTGCCAAAAGCCTTGGGAGACTCCCTCTTTCTATACTAGAGCCCATTACAAAATGAGGGATAAATCCTGATAAGGTTTCTGGATGCTGTTGTAACATGATAACGAATTTGGCCAATGGCCTTCAACGTGGGTGTTTTAGAGAGTGTGGATAACGTGGGCTGTCTTAAAGAAAGTGCTCTCTATTCCTGGCCCTTTCCCCATCTTATAAATTTATGGTTTACCTCTCCTTTTTGTTACTTGGAAACTTAGAGCTTTCTTTCATTTTCAACCTACTATAGCATAAGAGTATTCCCAGTGTAATAATTTTTTAATTGTAGAGCATATCTACAATCAGAATCCTTTTCCTGTACTTGAATTCTGACTCCCTACCAAGTCCCCAGCCAAGATCCCACTGACTTTGGGAGAGCAGGAATTTTATTCCTGTGCTTGTTTTTCCTAATATCTGGATATATTTTGAGGACTTCACAGCTGAAACACATTGCACTGTGATCCAGAAGATACAAAGGCAAGTAGTAAGTAAGTATCCCTAGTGGTGTCTTGACATTTATGTATCAAGTTTTACTTCCTAACCAGAAAGTTATTTTTAATAAGTTTTAATAACTTTTACTTTAAAAAAAAACCTCATTAGGATTTTTAACTCTCACATCTGGGAATAAGAGTGACCTAGAATGCTGATGCGATGATTCACAGTATTTTAATTTTTGTAATATGGGAAACTATCACATAAATTTTAAAATGCACATTTCAGCTACTGCTCCAAGTAGGATTTGATATGGCAGGAAATCTTCCCACTCTGGCTTGCCAGGAGCAAGCCTACAAGTTGAAATGAACTTCAATTAGAAGAGGGTGCAGAAGCAAGAACACACTGAAAGTGCCACAGCCAAACCCTTCACTGTCTGCTCTGGCTTTGCTGCTCCTTTCAGCAGGCTGATGTGTGCAGCTTGGTGGGCTCCTTCCTCATCATGTTGGAATGATTGATCTGCCTTATTGGGTGTGACTAGAAGGCAGATCACCATGGCCTGTCTGCTTAAGGAAATACAATATTCAGAAAAGGTGGAAGAATCTGTTTCTGTGTCATTGCCTGTGGCTAGCAACCAGTAAAGCAAATGACTGATAGCTTTCTCCCCAAGATAAATAGCTCAATTCTCAAGATCTTAAGTCTGTTGCAAAATATGTCCACCTTTCATAGATAAAAGTCCAAGAAAATAAAACACATGTTGTCTCATTTCTCTGCATCCAAGTTCTAGGCATATTTCTGTGAGTGACCTCATTTTCTGCAACTTCTCCTCCTCCAGACCAGACGTTACATGAGTTAGAAACTACAGTCAAAGAAATTGTTCTGCACGGTCTTGGCTGTGCCTTCCAGCCCACCACAAACCACACATCCCAAATACCATCTCCTCCTTGCCTGTGATGGCCGCTCTCACAATGCAGCCAAGTGGCCCTACTCAGTCTCTGCTGGGCTGACTCCAGGCTTGGTCTACATGCCAGATCCATGCTGTTCTCTCCCTGTGCACCTTGACCTCCCTTCCCAAGACCTGGGGAGACTGTTGGGGGCCGTGGGTGCGGCAGGGCTGCTTGTGCCGGGGCTGATCTCCCTGGCACATGCTGGCTGTGATGCTGGCCAGAGGCAGCAGTCTCCTTGTGAGTTACAAAGACAGGAGCTGGGCCTGAAAACAGAGGAGTGTTTTGCAAGCTGAGCAAGGCAGCTCTTGCCACTCTGCAAAACAAAGGGCTGCCCAGTCACACTGGTTGCACTACCTGGTCCTTTGGTCTTTCATCCACTTCTGAGAGGGAGAGCTGGGGGAATTGAAAGTGTGTCAGTCCTTAAGGTGGACTGTGAAGGAACATCTTAGTGTTTGGCTATACTTTAGAATCCCCTTTACTAGACCAGAAAAAGGCACATATAAAATGTGACAGCATTTTGTACCCCTCCTCCGTGTTACCCTAACTCAGCCCCAGCCTGAAACTTAAATTCACCTCACTATAAGGCTTTCATTTACCTGCATGTCCTGAGCTGTGAAGCATTTTTTGGTCCTTTATTTGCATGTGCAGCTCTACCTGTTAGAGGGGAAAATACAAGAGAGAGCTTATGCTTCAAGAGCAGTCTTTAGCTAACCCCTTATAGACTTCACAGAGCTTCAAGCTACTAATTGTCCAAGTGATCTCATTAAAGAGCTAAAGATAGCTGTGTGGACTCAAATGCTGTCATTTTAAGGGAAAGAATTCAAACCCAGTGAGGCCAGGCAAACACAGATGAGCAAATGAACCTCTGCTGATATTGGCTACACAGACCCTTAGCTGTCCTTTTCTCCAATTAATTGCTTTGTCCTAATATAGGAGTATTTCATTCCCTCTTGTCAATAATTTCTGCAACTCAATAAAGAAGGGTTCTTTAGCAATATGGAGGGGATTCTGGCAAACACCACTGGTTTTAGCCTTTATTTTAAAATCACCTCTTGTTTTTGGATTGCCCCATTTCTGAAGTGGAAAATATCAAATGGATCACACTGTATTGTCTGTGTTAACTTTTTCAAAATTAATACTAGCCATATAGACCAAACAGAAAAAACTTGAAGCTACAACTCACAATTACAACTCTGTACCTTCAGGTTATTATTTGCTTCTTGTAATACTTTTTTCTTTCCTTCCCAAAAGAATGGGTGCCTCCTAAAAACTTTGATGTTGACTTTTTCCTTTTTCAGACAGCTCTCTTACCTTCCCAAAGCCCTGCAACATTTTCTGTGCTCTTCTTAACTCTGTACAAGTCAGTTGTAATCCTCTCTGATCTATCCTCTAGTGAGCACAGAACTGATTCACCAAACCTCTGTATGTAGTTATAATCTTTGATAGTTTCAGTCATCTTCTCCTACAGCAATAAATTCAAGTTTCCTCTTTCACCTTTGTGATTATTACTGCCTCGTCTTTTTAGGCACTTTGCAATCTTGTCATTCCTCTCTTTTTAATATGAAACCTCATAAATCATGTGTCAAACCTTCAGTTCCCAAGTCCTTTTTCTTTCATTCATTCATTCATTCATTCATTCATTCATTCATTCATTCATTCATTCATTCATTCATTCATTCATTCATTCATTCATTATGCTGCTGCCTTACCGATTTTTAATCTCCTTATCTGTGCATTTTAAACCCGAGTAAAACCGAGATGTCCAATGCGTCCCTAAGTTCTGCTGGCAGCAGCCCCCTGTGCAGGCCGAGAGCGCGTCCTGCTGGTGTCCTTATGGAAATGCAGCCCTGGAAACATCCGCGAGAGCAGGGGAAATTAAACCTATGGGGTTTATCTGTTTTAAACAACAATGTCGAAAGTGTCTGTGGCTCAGAGCTGGTGTCTGAGGCACTTGGTAGCTAAGGTAGTAGTGGTGATACAGGGATGGAAGTATCAAGTGGTGGATAATATCTGTTTACACTTAGATTCATGGAAAATCTTCAAACAGAAGTCCAAGAAATGGAATTCATCAAGTTTTCAAAGGGTTTGAGCGTCATGAGAAAAGAAGACTTTGTGGCATGGTTGCTGTACTTCACTGATGAGGAAAACAATGAAATTTACTGGCAGAATGTGAAAGACAGAATCGAAACAGGAGAGGTTGGTACCCAAAGTATACTTGTTTTCCTTCCTCCTTTCTGTGCAGAGGTTTTCATTTGAATGTGGGTATCTAATGCGATAACCAGTTGCCAAATGAAGTATTGCAGCCCTTGAATTGTATACAAGTAAGAGCAATGATAATTGTCCAGCTGAGAAATACAAATATCAACAGTGAGTAGGCAGTCACATCTAAACACTAAGTCCCACGAGATTTAATGACATAGAATAATTGGGATTTGAATGTATATTCATTATATATAATCTGAATTCTGTGATACTCTAGAACATCAGTTTGGAAGAATTCAAGACTTTTTGCAAGTTTACAAATAATCTGGAAGACTTTTCCATCGCCATGCAGATGTTTACTGTAGCCAATCGTCCTGTTAAGCGGGGTAAGTGCTGTACATCTTTCATGTGTGTTTTTTTAAAGGCAAAAAAAAATCATTTTAATTATGAAATAATGTAAATTATTATCCCAAAGTACCACAGTGAAATCCAAAAATATTATACCGCTCTGTATTTGGACTTAGTTCTATTTTATTAAAAAATAATAATATAAAGTTTCCAAAATGTTTTAATTTCAAAGTTCTAACGTGCTGTCATATGTGGATTAATGACAGCAGACTAATAAATCATAAAATAGTTTGGGTTGGAAGGGACCTTTAAAGGTCATTTTTCTAAACCTTCTGCCATAGCCAGGGAACTCTGTCACTGGATTAGGTTGCTCAAATCTCCACCCAACCAGACCTTCAACACTTTCAATGATGAGACAGCCACAACTTTGTAAGTTTCTTCCTTATGTCCAGTCTAAATCTACCCTTTTTCACTTTGAAAGCATTTTGCTATTTCTGTCACTACAGGCCTTGGTAAAAACTCTCTTATAAGCTCCCTTGATATAGTGAAAGTCCACAATAAAGTCTGCCCTGAGGTATCTCTTCTCCAGGCTGAACAACCCCAACTCTCTTGGCCTTTCTTCACTGAAGAGGTGCTCCATCCCAAAAATTACCACATAATTTTTGTGGCCGTCCTTTGGACTCACTCCATGTTCTCCCTGTGCTGAGGAGGATGTGTTATGCAGTTATGTCTATCAAAAAGAAACAATGTCGTAAAGTGGGGTTTAAAATAAAGATTTCAAGGAAGGGAGTTGCTTCCTTCCCATACAGGAGAAAGAGGAGCAATGAATCAAAAGTTTTATGGACATACAAATGCTTTTTGTTTTAATCCTGAGGTTGTACTTAGTTGTTACTCTTGAAGGACAAGTCTCATAAGTTATTTCAAAATAGCAACATTATTAAAAAGTTCCTAAGGAAATTTAAAAAGATACTAACATTCATTGAAATTAATATTTGATGGGCTCATGTGAAAAAAGATGAGAGATGTGAGAAGAGGAAAGAGAAATACATATTCTTGAAAGATATATGTTTGGATAGGATTTGAACCAAAGAAAACTAAAGGATTTGCAACTTGTGACTTTCATTACTAGTCTGTTTTTGTGCTGAACCCCACTGTAATCAAAATCAGCCAGCTGCTGAGGTAACTCACAGATGTTACATGCCTATATGTCTAATTCTCTCCTGAATCTGGCTGAGTTCTTTGTCTTGGTATTTGCATGATAATGTGGACATTATCATGTGTATTCACACACATATGAACATTGATCTAAATATAAGACAGTCTTTTAGTCTTTCCTTTTATTCTAGATTTCTTTTTCTTCTGAGTTCACAACTCATCTTTTCTCTCTGGTAAGGTGGCCCTTCTTTGCTTGAAAATTGTTATGCCCCACTGTTGTAGAAGATTTTCTTTTATTGATGTTACATTCAAAGAAAGGATAGCGCCATGTCTGGATTTAAATTCAGCTTCAAAAGATGAAACAGTTAGCATCTTTTCAAAGACAAAATTAAGACTACTATAAACATCCCATGTTTTATGTCTTTTTCAAGTTGTGATATACCCTTTTACAGAAGGATTTTTAACTTAATTCTATTTAAACCAACTGTGAAACCAACTACATTTATACAGGAATTGTTGAAAGAGACGAAGATGAGAGCTATGTCAGGAATGCTATTCCCTCTAGTAAGCTTCAGAAATAATCATATTTATAACACTATTTATAAACAGCACTTGTTTATGAGAGCAGAACCATGTTAATATTGCATTTATGACTTCATTGGACAACTTGCTGTAATAATCTACAATACTGCTAGTCTTCAATAACTTCCAGTTCCTTTTTGAAATTCACACTTCCATGATGCCTTCAAAAATGGATCCAATTCATGTGTTGTGATTGTGCTTGCTACAGTAAATAATAATCCTTCCACTCTTATGAGCTGCTGTTTTGTGGCAGCCCCACACACTTCCTCATCTTCCTTGAGCCAAAACTCCAAATTCTGTGCACCACAGGACAAAAAGAGGGGCTAGTGGGTGTTTCTATACTGCACGTGGTGGTGGAAAGAGAGAAGGAAAAAGAGCTGAAGATGAAAGTACATCTCCACAGAGGTATGGCAGCTTTTTCTGCCACAAATCCTCAGTAACTCTTCAACATCATTTAAGAGGAGCTAGCCAGCTTCTCTCAAAACCAGAACTACAGATATATGAAACCATGTACTGTAAGCAGTGCATTGACCATTTGATGGTCTGTGTTTCTGCAGAGTTGCTGAGGAGATTGTTAGTTGAGATGGAGTATATAACCTACTGTTCTCTCAGAAGAAGAGTTTTCTTGTAGAACGAATTGTCATGAAGCTGGCTTGATATAAAATGGTAAGGTTTTTAATGAGAGGATAGTGAGGCAAACACCATTTGTATGAACAGGAAAGAGCCAAAAGTATGTAAATTTTCATCTATTTCTAGCAAAAATTATCACTTGTACTGTTGCTTGAGAAGCAGTGCCTTGCTAAAGCTTATGATAAAATTAATAGTGTTACAAAAGAAGAAGCATATGGTATTTTCTGGATCCCCAGGTCAAAGGAGGAATTGAGAGTCTGACTCTATGTTCTTAGAAGGCTAATTTATTATTTTATGTTACTATATTAAAGAATGCTATACTAAAACTATACTAAAGAATAGAGAAAGGATACAGACAGAAGGCTTAACAAGATACTAATTAAAAACTTGTGACTGACTCCTGAGAGTCCCAACACAGCTGGATGGTGGTTGGTCATTAAGTCAAAACAATTCACATGAAACCAATCAAACAACCACCTGTTGGATAAACACTCTCCAACCACATTCTGAAGCAGCAAAACAGGGAGAAGCAATGAGATAATATTATTCTCCTTTTCCTCTGAGGCTTCTCAACTTCCCAGGGAAAAAAATTTTTCCCAAGAAATCCTGGCGAAGGGATTTTTCAGAAAATATGACACTGACAGAAGCAAGCTCAAGAACGCATGAACTGAGTCCTCCTAATAGTTTACTAGTTTACACATCCCAAATTCTCCAGTTAGGATACCCACAAGCCATTGTAAATTGGACAGAATCCTGCAATTTATAAGCTTTCCGTTTTCTTTGCAAGTTCAGTCACTTGTGATGTAATATTATGTCTTTATTAGCTGAGTTCAAGAGAGCAGTGAAGGTGGCAACAGGACAGGATCTGTCAGATAATGTTTTGGATACCATCTTCAAGATTTTTGATCTAGATGGAGATGACTGCCTCAGCCACAGCGAGTTTCTTGGAGTCCTGAGGAACCGAATTCATCGAGGCTTGAGGGTAACAAGCTGACATAATTGTTTGTAAAAATCACAGATGATTTCTACAAATTTCTTGTAAATACTTGTAGAAACACAGGTAGAGTTATAGAAAAATATATATATTTTAAATTGGGTAGTCCTTACTGGGATGAATCTGGGATGAGTGCTGCCATTAAGAATTTGTTATTACACATGTGAACTATGGAAGCAGCAGCACATTATATATTGTATTTACACAGTCTGGGAATAGGAGTCTTTTTTGTGTAAATGCTAAACACACTTTAACTTTATTAACAGGTACCACAGCAGCAAGGCATTCAAGGTTTCTGGAAGTGTGTGAAAAAAGAAAGTATTAAAGAAGTCAAAGAACTTTGGAAGCAAACTGGGAAAAGTCCTTTTTAAAGCACTCCATTTTTCTTTTGCTTAAGTGGTTTTTCTTTAGGGGAGTTTGTCTGTCCTGTTTACATAATAACTAAATCAAAAATGCTCTTTTTTTTTTTTTAGCTATAGTTAAAGTTTAATTAACCCAGACTCTAATGCAATAATTTTATAATTGTTCCAGTGCAATCAGTTTGGTTTACAGAACTGGTGTCGCTTTTGGCCTCCATACCAAAGTACTCTTCTTCTGGGGAATAATGTTGTTTACTGCTCTGTGGAGTCTGACCCTGCACTGTAGGATACAGGATGCACAGGATTGAATAATGGCCCCAGGCAGGAGCATCGCAGCAGTATCATCTCCTGTTGAAGGAGTGAATATCATCTCAGCCACCAACACAGCAGCTCTCCTTCTCCAGCAAGGGCAGAGGTCCACAAGGCAAAATCACTTGCACAACACATTTTAAACCTAGTTATCCTAAATCAAAAAGGAAAATTCACACCTTGTTATGGGGATCTGCTCACGTGCTGGTTCCTGATGCTTGATTCCACCAGTTCCTGTGTGGATGTCTGGTTTGTCTGCCCTCATGGTGTTATTATTAAACTGGAAAAATACAAGACTGATGGGCTTGATGCAGGGTTTAAAAGTTGTACATTGATCAATGACTGTGTATTGAGTGTCTCAGACCTCTTCCACACAGTATAAATGGGAAGAAAAAAATCCTAATTCTGTCAAACAGAGTGGTAGCTACAATTTGACTCATTACTATTCTGCTTTAGTTGTATTGCAGAAGATGAATGCGTAACAAATAGTTGTTTTATCTCACTAAAAGTTGTGACAGGAAAACCTGAAGTATCTCAGGAAATCAAGGTTATAATAAGCCATTGTTGAGGTAATATGTCCAATAAAAAACCAAATACAAATGTTTATTACTCCAAATGCAAAGTTAGACCTAAGATCTTGAACACTAAAAAGAGGAACAAATCAAGACTAACACTTAGAAATTACAGATGAACATTTTTTTGCAATAACATAAGGTGCACCTCTGTATACACAGGTGTGCATGTTACATGTTTTGTCTTTCTTACAGTCCCAGGAGCCAAAAGCCAGGTCCAGATCACTCTTCCTGGTTGGCCATATATATAGGAGATAGACTTATCTGTAAAGCTGTCAAGGTTCTTCCTCTTTCCCATTCTCAGTTGTCTGACTTGTCTTGGCTGGGGTGAAAGCTTAACCTTTCAGGATAGGTTTGTGATAATAGAGATAATAGACTCAAAACATGGACTAGGGAAATGTCTCAAAAAAATAACGAAGAAACCACTCAGTGAGGAACTATCCATCCGTTTGTTGCATTACATCATCTGTGTTTGCTTCAAAGCTCAACATGTGGTTCTTGGTTGTCATTTCTTTGGGGTTTGTAAGAAGAGGGGCAATTTCCATGATAGGTAAGACATCAGGGCAGCTCTCACTTGGTGCAGGGACAGGAGAGAGAATGCATTGGGAAACCCTAAAGGTCCCTCCTAAGAAATACTGAGATTACTGAGAATGTGTTTGATGTGTTGGTAGCTATCATGTTTGTGCTGAGGACAAGTCCTCCTGCCTGAGCCTTGGCACAGTGACTCCTAGGGAATACAGTGAGAGACCAGCAAAGTAACTCTTCCCTCATGGCCTCAGCTTGGAGCTTTAATCTAAAGTGTTGAAGAGAAAATGCTGGTAGTCCTGTCATGGGCATGCACCCAGAACAAGATCATGCCTGTGGGGATGTCCTGAGACTGTCTGGAAGATCAGGCACCAGTGACCATCAAGGATCCCTTTTCCCCCAGGAAAAAATCCAAATGAAGTAAATGCCTCAATCTGAGCTCATGCAGTGCTATATGGGCAGCAGGATAGCAGGTGCTGGTTTTTTTGTGTGTTTGGAAATTGTTTGTTGCTTCTCATGGTGGGAGCAAAGGTGGGGCAGTGGGACTGGCACCATAGTACCACAGCCAGCTGCACTTCCCCGAATTATCCAAAAAATGACACTATTGAAGAAGAGCTTCCCTGGCACAGAGGTGTGTATGTGTTCACCCAGTGTGCTTTGTGCCAGCTCTGGCTTTAATGCAAGGCTGCCTTTTATTTGTTGCTGTTAATATTTTGGCAAATCATTTTTACTTTGGAGTGGAAATTATTCCCTAGCATTTTATTCTGTGTGAAGTTAATAGGTTTATGATGTTTTTTATTGCTTTTGTGGTTTCTTTTGTTGACTAATTACTTCCTTATTACAAGATGTTTGGTTTTCTTTTGGAAAAATCAACTCATTTAGCTTTAGTGTATCTAGAAGTTTAATTCCTCAGTGCTCATTTCTATCTGGGTTTGTGCAATCAGCAGTATCTGCTTTCAGGGATTTCAAGTTTTATTTTTCAGTAAAAGTTTGATTTCAAGTTTTATTTTTCAGCAAAAGCTTTGATTTCAAGTTCAGAGGAAAAGCAAAGGTATATGCTTGGGTTTGATATGAATTTTGTGTCTATAGTAAAAAGAAAAAAAAGATTGATTGGAAATTAAAACAGACTTATGAATAATTTTCAGAAGTTATCCTGAAAGTGCAGCTGGAAAGGAACTCCTTTAAAGGCCAGGGATGATTTGTCCACCAGGCTTGAAGAATCAGACTCTGCATTTAATTTGTAAGTTTATTGTTATTTGTCAACTAAAATGGTTTGTAAAACAGTCTTAAAATAATTTCTCATTTTTAATATCTTAGATTAAAAGAGATATTTATGTATTTAGATACACCCTGTTTTTTAAGAAATTCATTATAGTTTGAGTGTTTGATGTTTTAGTTCCTTTTAGTCACTGTGTGATATTTGCAGCCTGCTATGAGCATTACTCAACACAATTTAGTTAAGGCTTATGTCAGCTACCAGTCTAAATATTGTGATGGCTAATCAATTGTGACTTGTTTTAACATAAGGAACTCTTCCTCTGAACAGGAATGTATAGAAAAGCTAAATAAAATCGATTTTTTTTAATCTACCACATTGCATCTGAATTTTACATGGAATAAAGATGAACACATTGCACATTGCAAAAGTCTCAAAAATTTATATAATATATCACAAGGATACACAAAAGCACATGCAGTCACCTACAGCATATAACTGCTTTACAGAATTTTAGTTGTTGTATCCCCATAGCACTTCTTGCATTTCTTTGTTTGTGTACTTTAAGATAATGTCTAATAACCATTTATTCTTCATTTCCAAATGAAGCAAAGGCAAAAGTGCAGTGTGATATACTAGAAGTAATTGAAATTCATTGATTGTTTCTAGAAATTAATTCTGGTGTCTCAGTTTGTACAAGCCTCTTTCTAAAAGCAAAAGTCCCTTTGGATTCAAACCAAGCTGGCAGGTTTTAACAAAACAGGCAACAATGAGCAGTACATGTTCTGCATAGCAGACAAACAACCAGGCCATGGACTGTGGTTTCATGGCACTTCACATGTTCAGTGCATATAACATAAAAAGGATCACTGCCTAATAAAGGGCAAGAATGGGAACAATCATGTTGCTTAGAGGAAGTATAAATTTCAGGTATATTGGCCATACTTGGACTAAAACATAGAAATGGATCAACAAGTGTACATCAAAATTTAAAATGAGTTTTCTTATGCTGGAGTTCTCACAGGAGAGGGCAAGCATGCCTCATACCTTCAGTTTTGTTTTTTCCTGTAAAACAGTCACAGCTGGTTCAGGAAACTACTCCAATGCAGAAAAAAGCCTTCAGTCATTCTAAACAGAAAATACATGCCCAAATGATGTTGTGGTCATTATTAGTGAGATCCAAGTTGCCCCAACAAACAGCTCCTGTAATGCAGTTGGTCACAAGGGAAGCATCAGGATGGCAGATGTAGACACACTCTTCTAGTGCCCAGCTGGCCACAGAAGCTCCTGCTACAGAAGCTGAAGATGTCATTCAACAAGAAGCCGAAAGCCCTTTGCACAACAGAAAACCTGAGAGACTTGAGCATGCACAAAATTAATCAGCAAACAAGTGTGTGTCTCTTCACTCATTTATTTGAATGTTCCCCGTTGGCTTTGTTTATTAAACAATTCCTAGCTGACGCAATAATAAAAAAAATCATACAGCGTATGTGGAGACAGATTTCCCATTAGGCTGATGTTGGCTTAGTTAATAATGTTTCCAGTTCATTAATTGGAGTGCCCTAGTGCAGAGCTCTGCTTGCTGTCCTGGGCTGCTGTTCCTGCACACCAACATTGCAGGGAACCTGCTCAGCACTGCTTGCACCTGCAGGGGCTCAGCCACAGCATCTCATCCCCTGAGGAGTAAAAGACCATGGTTTTCCTTACCTGTGTGCCCATTGTGAGTTTAGATTGAATGCTAGGGAAAAAAAACTTCATATAAAGGGTTGTCAAGCACTGGGGATAAGCTGTCCATGGAGGCAGTTGTGTCACCATCCCTGGAGGTGTTGAAAAGATGTGTAGATGTGGCACCTGGGGACATGGTTTAGTGGTGGTAGACATGGCAGTGCTGGATTAATGGCTGGACTTGGTGATCTTGGAAGTCTTTTTTAAACGAATCTGTTATTCACTTCTGCCTCTGGCACAAGGCTGGCCTGCCTTTCCAGGCTGAGTGAGTGGTGGAAGTAACATGGGATGGCATCAGGCTGTGGGAGAATGGACACAACACCTTGCAGAGCACTGTTTATGACTGGGTTTGTGTTGGCCAGATTTCAGACACACAGGTTTGAAAAAATAGAAGGAGGAATATTCCATAGGTAATTGAGAGGAATGTGTGGGAGTTTTTCTCATGGGATTTCAGATGCAAGCTCCCTGCTCTGAAACAGCCTTAGAGGGCCTGGCCTTTCTCCATGGACTGCAAAGGGAGCACAGAAGATGAGCCTCTCTGGACTAAGCCTGTACTTTGTGAATGCCACAAGCACTTTCCTGGAGAAAGGATATTCTACAGAGGCGTTCTACCACAACACTGTGCCTCAGGTCCACTGCTCTAGGGAAAATTTCTCAGCTTTAATGTCAGCCCATGGAGCAACTGGCTCTAAATCACCCCAAAGAAAACCAATTGTTTTAATTTAAGACTTTCCAATAAAGCGTTTTAAAATTTTCTTCTTTTTTCAGGATACAGATTTTTTTGTTTTAAATTATGTGGCCTCTTACTGTGGTTTAATCTACTTTGAAACTGATACTGTTGGAATGAGCAAACATTACTGAAAAAGTGGTGTACATCACTTAAATAATGCACAGAAGGTAATTCCTAGAGCAATGGCAAATGAGTCACAGGGTAGAAGATGACATTTGCTATTGAAAAGAAAGGATGCCAAAAAACAATGCTTTGCCACTAATCTTTAGAAAAGGAGACTAATTGATAAGTCCTGAAGTCAAAAGAAGAAACAGAAGAGCTATTAGAATAAATCAAAAATAAGGCAAACATGAATATCATTGAACAAAAGGATGCTAGGTAAGCAAGAACTGAATCAATATGGCTGAAATTAGGTTTTTTTAAAATGCTGTTTGACCAAACATGCATCCTTACAATTTATAAATTTGATCCAGTGCAAAAAAGGGATAGTAATCCCTGGTAGTTGGCGTGTACAAGATTACATGATCTGTACTGGAATGTGAAGAGCAAACATTTTACACAATCTCTCTTGGGTTTATGTGTACATCAGGAATTCAAAGCTTCCAAAAATTTGATTTGTCTCATATTACAAGGAATAAATGAGACAAATTATGATTTTGCATCAGTCTTCCATCTAAAGTTTAGTTGCTTCTCCCTTGGGATTGCATGCTCCTGGAGTTTAAGATGAGCTACTTTGAGAGGGAAAAAATACAGAAGCAAAACGGAGATGAAATTGTTGGAGATTATAACCTCTAAATAGTAAAGAGAGAAGTTCTGAGTAACAAGAGTGTTTGCAGGGCCTTGCTTTGGAACCAACAAACATCTGGAAGACTGCAACAGACCCTAACTGGTGCTGAGACTACAAAGGGGAAACATTTCACTTCTCTTACACATTTTTCAATGTGACTAAAGCAGGTGGGCAGCCAGAAGTGGAGGTGTGATGTGAAAATGGACAGGAGATGCCTTTTGTTTTTCAATATTTGACAGTCATGGGATCCAGTGAGAGTGTGGTGAGCAGCTATTCCCACAACATGACATTCTGAGTTGCTCTTCACCTTCCTAGAATCTGCTCCAAGTGTCATTTCTTGTCCTTCCCCACAAATGAGGCAGCAAAGTTTGCACAAGCTGCACTGCAGCCATTTGAAGTCAAACAGGTGTTCAGCAATTCCTAGCAGAGCTTCCTTCATCCTGCATGACTTCTATTCAAGGAGCTGATTTCTTCTCAAGAGGTCCTTGTAGAGACATCCCAGGTGGCTTTCAGGAGTGGAAGATGATAGTTCCTGCCAGCTGTGCCAAGGGGCTTCTTGTGCAGCAAAACTCCTCAGTGGGGGGCACTGTCAGGGGATAAATAATCTCTCTCTGCCACCTCACGACCTTGGTGTTGTCCTTGTTTAATTCAGTCTCGCTTCAGTTCCTGTCATTCTGGAAACGCTGCACGGAAATGCTGCTGGGTTGTAGCTGATAGAGTTTGTCCTGTCCAAGGTTTATACTGCAGCCACTGGCCTTCCATCCTGCCCAAGGCATCTGTCTGACCCAGAACTGAAACACCGGCTGTGTCACAGCTTCCAGCTTTGCCAGCGTCAGACTGCATCCAAACCACGTGTGGCTGTTCCTGCAGTTCAGTATGGACCTGCTAAAAGGGGGAATGTCAACACACACGGCTCCACTGATACCTCTGTGGGTGAAACTGCAGTTTTGTGTCAGCAGGAAAGACTTGGATAGGGAGGATCATGTTGGATCCCCTCACATCTTCCCTAGCATAGTGAACTATTTGCTGGCTAAACCTTTTTATTCATGGCTGTGCTCCTTAGTCTTCATGTTAGGAATTGTGTTTATTGTGAATGGGATTTTGTCAGAAAAGTTGGTGGAAGCACAACCAAGAGGATGGTTAATGCACAGTAACAGCTAGGAGTCACTTACAGCCACAGTAACATGCAGGATGTTCTTGGTAAAAGTTGTTTGTAACTTTGCTTGGCAGGTCCAGGTCCCTTTTTAAATTCCTGAAGGCTTGGAAGTACAATGTTTCTTCACTGAATACACTACTAAGAAACTAACACAGCAATTAAATTATTAAAAGCGCACAGAAGTATCAAACTCAGGTCCTTCTAAAAGCATTATTAACAAATACTATTTTGACACCAAGAATTTAAATGTTTTCCCATTGTCTTGAGGCCAAGTGTTAACAGTCCCATGAGATCTTGAGGTAAAGCACATGCCAGCAGTTGTGGCATGTTTTGATACCCTTAAGAAACAGAATCATGGAATCATTAGGGTTGGAAAAGACCTCTAAGTTCATAAAATCAAATTGCTAACCCAGCACTGCTGTCTTCACTACTCAAGCATGTCCCCAAGTGCCACAATTAATGAAGGTTAGAGGAACTGGAATACTTCAGCTATATCCCTGATGTGCTAACCAGCACATCAGATCAAGACTGTCCTAGTTCACCTTAAATCCAAACTGCTCCATCCTTGTCAGTACTTCTTGTCAGAGTGACTAGATGTCATAACCAAGATGCTGTCAGTGTTACCAGTCACTCCTCCCTTGCTGTACATCTCTCTGTTAGGAGTGAGCCACACCAAATTCTAACACCAGCTCTCTCCCTGTCCTGCAGTCTTTTGCAGCCCTTGCATTACTGCGTGAAGTCTTACAATCCCCTTCTCCACCATCCTGCTCATGCTCCTCTACACAGCGTGCACAAGCATGCCCATACCCAGAGTTCAGATCCCAGGCTGATAATCTTTCCCTGATCCCTGGGCACATGTCCCTGCCCTGTACATCAGGGCCACAGGTCGCTGCTTCATTCCTCTGCTCTGATACCCAGATGAACACACACACATTGCCACACATACAGAGGCTGTGTCTTGGGTAATTGGCCAGCGTGTTCCTTCATTGTCAGCTGTTAAGATGCTGTCTGTTCCCTATGGATGCTGTCAGTTCCCTATGGATGCTCTCTGCTCCGTTTCCCTCGGCTCAGGAGGCCCCTCTTGCTGCCGCCAGATGGCGCCGGAGCGCCGCGGGAGCCGCCAGGGGCCAGGGACGCGCTCCTGGCGCGAGCACCCTTTGGCTCGGCGGGGAGATGGGGAATTTTGCCATGGCGCGGGCCCTTCCGACCTCGGCATCCCACCCACGGCAATGCCAAAGTAAGGCTAAAGATTTCAGGCCCTCCGGAGGCTGAGCTCCGCAAGGCAGCGCCGGCGGCGGTGCCCGGCCGAGGCCACGGTGTGGCCGCAGCTGACAGGCGCTCAGCGCCGCTCAGGAACAGCCGGTGAAACAAAGAGCAGTAAGTCATTTTAAAGTTCCCTTTGCGGCACCCAACAGGCTCCTTGAGCGGTGTAAGTGCTCGGCGAGCAGGGGCAGGCAGCAGCACGGCCCGGAGTTGTCCCACCGCCTTTCTGCCCGACACCGACCCGTCCGGCCAGGACAGGAAAAGGGCAAAAGCTGGAGGTTTAAGAGCAGGTTTTATGGCTGGAGGAGGATCTCGCCCGTGCGAACAGAGGGAGGCGGAGGGTCCCCCGAGGTGCAATGGCGAAGGATGCATGGGGAAGAATATGGCCAGCAGGTCGAAGGAGGGGATCCTCCCCACGACTCAGCCCCGTAGAGGCCACATCTGGAGCGCTGTGTCCCCTTCTGGGCTCCTCAGTACAAGTTGCTACTGGAGAGGGTGCCGTGGAGGACCCTCCAAGGATAATTAAGGATCTGGAGCATCTCTCTTATTGAGGAGAGACTCCAGGAGCTGGGCCTGTTTAGTCTAGAGAGGAGAAGGCAACGTGGAAATCTCGTCAATGCATATAAATGCATCACCAAGGCAGGTGGCAAGGGGATGGTGCCAGGCTCTTTTCAGTGGTGCCCAGTGACAGGACGAGGAGCAATAGCCATAAACTAAAACACAAGTTGCACCTCAACATGAGGAAGAACTCTCCTTGGAGGGTGGGCAGAGCACAGGAACAGGCTACCCTGGCAGGTCATAGAGCCTTCCTCTCTGGAGAGATTCCAAACCCACCTGGACGCGTTCCTGTGTCACCTGCTCGAGGTGACCGTGCTTTGGCAAGGGAGGTTGGACCGGATCATCTCCAGAAGTCCCTTCCATCCTTTACCGTTCTGTGATCCAGAGGCGTTCCGGCACCCCGAGAAGGGGGCGGTGGCGGGCGCTGGGGCCGCCCCTGTCCCGCCCACTGCGGCCCGCCCAGGGCCCGCCCGGGGCCGGCTCCGCAGCGGCGGCCGGAGCTGCAGCCGCCGCCCGCCCGTCGCAGCGCCGGCGCTGCCGCGGTGCCCGGCAGGGAAGATGGCGCCGTCCCACGTCCTCAAGTGCTGCCAGAAGGTGCTGGCCTGGGTGCCCGTGGCCTTCATCGCCCTGGTCGTGGCCTGGTCCTACTACGCCTACGTGGTGGAGCTGTGTGTGTGTGAGTGGACCGGGAGGGTCGCGGGCGGCAGGAGCTACCGGCCGGGCGGGCAGGACCCTCCGCCGGCCGCCTCCTCCCCTGCGCCCCGGCGGGCTCCCTTCTCCCTGCGCCCGCCTCAGGCTTTCGCTCGGGCGGCGGAAGGAAACCCTGCCTCGGGCGCTCCCTCCGGGCCGGCTTTACCTGTTGTCCTCCCGCCCTCAGGTGCCTCATGGTGGCGGGGTCCCGGCCCGGGGCCGCCTGTGGAGGTTCCGGGGAGAGGAGGAGGCCCAGGGTGCTTCGTCTGGGGACAGGGACTTCTCGAGAGCTCAGCCCCTCGTGTCTCCTCGTGAGGAGTTTCCCCTCTATTTTACTGTTGTTCATCCGTCTGATGTATCAAATAACTCCTTAAGGGTGTATAGGGGGTTCCCCTCCCTCCTTTTCATTCAGAAGCCCGGTGCCGGTGAAGCATTATGAGGCTGGAAACATCCAACTTAAGCGGGCTGGGGAAAGGATTTAGGTCTTAGGGGGTTTTGTCAGGCCGTATCCAGGCTTTCTGGACGAGGGCTCGTCTTTATATAAATCTGACTTGCAGCCGATATCGGTCAGGGCGATATTTACCCTTTGCTGTCTTCAGGAGGAAAGTTCCGTTCAGGAGGATGTTGGCTTTCCCTGGGCAGGGTGAATGGAGGGGAACTGTGATGTGCAGTATTCATCAGAATTGCTGAAACTTGGAAGCAGCATAGGAAAACTAAGGAATGGGTTATTGAGCATTTGGCGTGTTTAAGTAAGGAAGCTGAAATGAGGAAGAACCTCGAAAGTACTAAGAACTATTTTAAGCCACATATAGGTCTGTCTAGTGTCTGTAGGTCCTGGTACTACTTCTTATTTGTGTGAACTACATGCTTTGATATCCTTAGCTAGAAAAAAAAATGTTTGCATGTACTTTGTATCTGGGTAAACTGGTATATACAGCCTTCCATTAGCAATAATCACTTTGTTTTTTTCTGTGATGACTTAGTATTTTGGATAACTTTTCTGTATGCTGATGTTATTTCACAACCTTTTGTATTTGGAGATCTAGACTGGAGCATGAACCACTGGCACAAATGTTATTTGAACTTTAAATAGTAGAGACATAGCTGTAAAATAATGCTTGTTGAGGTACTAAGTGAAATGTTGACATGAGATAGTTGCAAATATGTCAGTGTATACAAATTTGCCAAATAACTATTGTGCAGTTGTCTATGTGAATAAATAGGTTTTCTGGGAAATCATGCTTAAAACTATAAACATTTGAAAACAAATTTGAGTCAGTCTACTGGAGGTCTGGGGCATGGGTAGCTGTAACAGTAGTCCTGAAAGGGGCTGTGGGAGGTTATAGACTCACATTTTACAAGTTTTCTGTACCCACTACAGTCTGATTAGTATGACAAAAGGCAGATTAGGGCTATTTTTAAACAAAGAACAAAAACTCAGGGATTAAGAGGCTTGCCTAGGGTCGAACAGGTGGTCTCTGCTTGAATTGGGAACAGAGCCTCAAGCTCTGAGTCCCAGCTTTGTGTCTTGATCACAGAGTGGGTCAGGACTAGGTGCTGTGAATGATTTGTTCTATCATGAACATAGAGAAGCTGAAAAGAGCTCTTCTGAGTTCATTAAGGTTTTGCTTGTGTGAAAATTATTGAGAAGATTGGCTCCCGTTGAAGCAAGAGCTTCTGTGTCTCTAAGTCTGGTTTCTAGAAGACTGGCTCTTTTTGTTCACAAATCAGCTCTATTAATGTCTGTGCATACAGGCTTTTAAGAAAAAGTGTCGTTTAATCAGCAAAATATTTACTGACTTCTGTTGCTGCCACTGAATTTTTCAGTTGTTACTTGTCTAAATCGTGCTCGATGACCAAGGATTTTATTTGTCTTGTGAGTTTTTTCTGTTGAGAGTTTGGAGGGTTTTGGTTTTTGTTGTTTATTTTTAATCTGTTGAATTTTGTTTAGACTCCTGAGAAAAAGTCATCTCACCAAGTGAGAGGAAAGAGATTTTGTGTTTGGGTCTTTTTGGCATTGTGGGTTTTTTCCTTTGCGTGGTTTTACTCTGCGGTTGAGTTCAAACCAGGATTAAGAGGATTTAGAGCAAAATACAAGGTTTTCTGTTTGTCTTGGCAGGTAGTTTTTCTTTCTGCTGGTGCTCCCTATGTTCTGTTTGTTTTGGGAAGGACAGCACTGTGTGCTACGAGGAAGAGCAAGGATGTGCCTCCAGCACACAGCTGATGAATAAGGCAACGCTGGCCTTTGCCGGTGTTCACATGGGGCGACTGCAGAAGCAGGGATATGGCTTTGGTATGGCTTTTGGCAGAGGCTGATCTGTGCCTACTAAAGGAAAGAGAGATGGAGGAAGGGAAGCTTTAGAAATGAGGAGACATAATAGAAAATTTCAAGTAAATACTGGGTAAAAGAGAAATTGAAACCCCACAGACATCAGTGTTTTTTCAAAGTTTATTCTAACAGTTATAACTGTTAGATGTGATACTAACAAGGAAACAGGAAGAGGGAAATCTTGTATTTTCCCAATTATTACTTCTTCCTGGTTTGTTTTTTTTCTTTTTTTTCCTTGAAGTCCTTGGTCATTTATTAAAGGTTGAACATATATTCAGTTAGTAGATCAAGTGGGAAGCCAGGCTTAGTGTAGTATCATAAAGGAGAAGATGGTGAAGTTGGGGCTGCTTCTTTCATCACCTCACCCTTTTCCTTTCAGTTTTGCTTCTCTGTGCTGCTTGCCCCACCCTCCTCTGATGGGGTGCTCACATATTGCTCAATGTGGTGTCTGATGGACTCGGGCTTCTCTATAACTCACTCCTAGTATGTATTTACTGGATTATGCCTCTTCTATAACCCTAAATTATATTACTTACACACTGGCTGTGAACACCAAGGAGAACTGGTGTGGATAAGATGAAAGCAGACTCATGAGCTTGTCTATTGTTTTCCTCCCATGGGAACTGCCAGTATTGTTCTGTCTCTCTGAAGATGTTGAACACTGGCTTGTTTAGACCACTATTGCTATGTAGTTGTGATCCATCAAGTAAATTAGTTATTAAGCTAATTGGAAAGGTGAAAACAGCCAAATGTGTGTAAGTTGAGGGAATGTCAGCATAGTGTAAAAATTCAGTGCATATGTGGAACTACAAAAGACTGAAGGCAGGTCTCAAAGGGCTTTTTAAAACATTTTGAAGTAGAAAAAGCTGACTGAACACTTTCTAACTAGATTATTTCTTCTTTTCACACATAACTTGCCCAGAGCTCTGTTTGCAAGAAAACACACCTAGCAATGCATAAAGGATGTTGTAAAATAGCTTTTTGTTAGTTTGAAACCATTTCATGTGTTCCTTCATCTTTTCAAAACATGTTTTGCTTTTAACATCATTGCTTTTGTAAACAATGGCTATATTATGCTGCTGCTGAATTGGACTGATTGTGTTTGCTTACCACATCCCTCAGATGCTCAGAAAGAGTGAAATGCTTCTCTCATGGTTTGCTTTCATTTATGACTGGCTTGGATCTTATTATCTATCCCAAACGTTTTTGTAGGTGGTGGGCTGTAGTGCAGACTGGTTTAAGGGTGGTCACAAGACAGTTTTGCCACATGTAGTTGGTGGGTGAAGTCAGCTCATTTCTTACAGGCAACCCTTCTGCTAAAAAACACTTCCAGACTTTGGTAGTGCAGTCTTGCACTGAGAAAAATAGGAGTTTGTTAACTTTGAGTTGTCTGCAGCCCCTAACTAAAGTGTTATGACTGGAGTTACTAAAAAGAAACAAAACAGCAAAAAATCCTGATCAGGTTAGCTTTTTACTTCTATACTGAAGAATACATTTATTATACATTTTCTGAAAATCACAGTCCTGACTCTTCTCTTGAGCCAGGAGTTTTCAGGATAATGACTTTTTTACATGTTTAGTAGGCTTGTGAATGAATGAGTGTTTTCATGCTTCAGGGTCTGCAAAGTATGGAAAACTCTGATTTTGAAAGCTATGGGAGAAACTAGTTGTGTATTCTTTTCATAGCATCTAGTTGCAGAAGGTTTGCTTTTTTTGATACAGTGTAATGTCTAGGATGTCTAAAATCCTGGCAAACAAAGAAGTTTGTACTTTAGAATGCATAACTTCGTGTTAGTAGTACAAATTATACTCCTTGCTGCAATGTCTCTTGTCAGTAGGGAGCTAGCTCTGATTTCCCCAAAGCACAGCCCTTATGAGAAGCGCATGGTGATCCCTTGTAACACTCCCCATCTGAAGAGTCTGTTGCATAAACAGAGAGAAGGTAATTCACTCTGCCTCCTCCAAAAGAAATCTCTGCTGAAAATGCTAATGCCATATCTCTCAAGCAAAGGTGATACCAACAGCAGTTCTGATTTCAATCTACAGAAAAAGCTGAAGTATCAGCACTGGGGTAATGTTTGCATGTTAAGCATGTAAAAGGCATTCCTGTAGGAAAAGAGGGTCACCTGTCAAGAAAAGGAAAACAAATTAAACAGGTTAGATCATTAGTTAGTTAACTATGTTTACATGCCTCTCATGAATTTAAAAATACAGAAATTGAACCACTCTGCATACACTTAATTTTGTTGTAGTTTCTCAGCATAAGCATGCATATTATCATCTTAAATGAGAACCTTTTCTGTTATTATAAATAATTAGAATTCCTGTTGAGGTGGTCAGACTGGATACAGATTATTGGAAAACTAAGTGCTCAGCTGAGGAGAAAGATTATCTTCTATGGTGCCTTGCACTGTATTGGTCATACTAGTTTATAGGGACAGGTGGACATGTGCCTTTTATATTAAAATGCAATCTGCTCGCTTGGCAGTCTTCTAATGAAAAAATTGTTCCAAGTGCAACAGCCTGGTTTCTTGAAGAGTTATCTTGTATCTGCTCTTTCTTCTGTCATCAGAAGGACTCCATCCCTCTTCTCCCTCCCAGCCCCTATCTGCAGTGCCCACCCCAGCTCCTGCATCTGCTAAACCATTCCTGACAGCTCTGCAGCAGTTGGCATCTTTCCTTGATCCCAATGACTATCTGGTCAACAAGCAGTGTGGTGCAGTGACCAGTTCGGTGCTGCCCAGCTTGCTCAGGGGACTAGGCAGAAAATGAGCAGCTGAGCTCAGAGCAGCTCTGCCAGCAGGGAGTTTGGGCTTGTCTCTTCTGCTGTCCAACAGCTTTGATGAAACTTAGTGGTGCATACTTTGTGTGACACCTACTGTGAGCCTCGGCACTTGTCTGAAACTGCTCCGTGGGCAGGATGGGTTTGGAGTAGAGTAGAGAAGGGGCTTAGGGAAAGCAAGGAGCTGAGTAAGTGTCTGAGCTAAAGCAGGAGCTCTTCCTGTTTTACTTTCTTGTAGCCATGATCACTCACTGCTGCAGTGCTTCCTGATTGCCTTCTAGATGTGGGCTATAAAGCTTTGCTTCTTGCTTTGAAAGGACTTGGATACCATGAGCATTTAATATTATGGAAAATAACTTCTCTCAGTTTTTTCTCTGGTAACAGCAGTAGGAGATTTCTGTATGCCTCTGGAGTTAGAACAGTGATCTAAATATCACTTTCATTTTTAATCAGGAGTTTTATGTTCCTTCATCACTTGGGAGTCTCTGTTTTCCCGAAAGACGCTATGGATAAAAGGACCAGAATTTCAAGCGTATATTTTCAGCAGACATTACTTTGAGGTCATTGACCCTCTACATACAGTGAACTTCAGGTTCTTCTGTCTGTTGAAATTTCAATAATTAAAACTTTGTTCTCTACTGACTCATATTTTTATGAGTTAATTTCATATGCTTTTCATAATTAAAGAATTTACAGGGTTTAAAGATGGGTTTCAGAGCTGAGTTCTCATATACCTGTGATAGTTGAAATGCTTGGATGGCACTGGACCTGCTTTTACTCTTGGAACTTGGGACTGTGGTAGAAAATGGGAGTAAGATAGATTCTAATTGTCTGCCTAAAATTGTGCCTGTTAATGCTGAGGGTCCATGCCATTCATTTTTCACCCATTCAGTGCATCACTTTGTTAAACAGTTTCTTACAACTGTAAGATTTTATGCTGGTTTAACATGTACTTTTCTTACAAGTGTTACAAACTGTAGGTTCCTGAAACAGCTTTTATGGAGTTTTGATCTCAGACATTAACTTCTTCCAGCTGGTGCATAATCTTCCTGTAATAGGATGAGTATACATTTTTTTCTCATTAGAATGTATAAAATGTAACAGAAACACTTGGAAAGTAAGTACAGACCACTTTTTTTTCTGTAAGCTGAATCTCCACCAAGGTGTGATTCAGTTATAAAAGAGATAATGAGATTGCAACAAATTCATTTGTTCTTTTAGCCACTTCCCCAATATTCCTCCTTCTGCTGTCACTAAACTGTTTTCTGTGGGATGTGCTTAACTCCTTCTCTCCCGCATCAAGAAACAAAAAAAGCCAGATTTTTCCCACTCTTCTGCTTTCCTTCCTCCCCACAATCTTCAGTGGAATACCTAATCTTTGACCATCTTCCCTTATCTTTGCTAGAAGTCAAGTTCCCCCTCTGCAGCATTTCATGCCTCTGCTTTTCCTTTTTCTCAAATGACCAAATGGCTCAGCCATTCCTTCTTCATCTTTTCCTCTGACTCTTAAAATTTTCTTGTGAGATTGTCAAAGACAAGCAGATCATAAGAGCAGCATGCTTTGCCTTTGCAGTTTCTGCAGCAGTCTCTCTGATGATGTACGTGGTGCAGCATTATCTTAAATGTGAAGCATGGAACCATTTCAATCATATGATCTGCAGAGAGAGGGTTTCAAAGCAGCAGTCTTTTGTTTGTGGTATTTCATTTGTGCATCTCGATGTGTGTTTGTCTCCAGTGTGGGCAATTTTTGTGCATCTCTTGTGAAGTGCTAAGTGCAGAGATAGCTGTTTGGGCTTTGGGGTTTGTTTTTTTTCCTTTTTTAAACCTCTTTGTGACAAAAAAAATTTAGAGCTTGAAGAAATTCATCTAGAATTAGGCAAGCTGCCAGTGCAGAGAGAATGAAACAAAGTTTAAATTAAATTTAAATAACCTTGAAAGAAACAGACATTATTTGTTTGAGGAGACCTAAACACATAGTTATTGTATAAGCTGGTTTGCAGTTGTGTGTGGTGGACTTAAAACTTAAGTCAAGTGCCTCATCTACTGCCTTGTCATCGGTGTGAATGCAGAGAACCTGTTACTGTATCATTCTTCATGGCAAGTAGTCATTCCTTTCAGCTTTGTCAAGTTCGGATTTAAACAAAGAGAGAAAGGAAGTGTATATTGCTTTGTGATTGATTGAAGGATTTTACATCTGTTGGTTTGTGCCCTGCAGATTTACCCTGAACATTGCAACGGAGACCAAAACTTGAAGCAGAGCTCTTGGAGCAGTGTGGTTTCTGTTCTGTTTTGCAAAATCCTATGTGACTAACACTCAAGTGGCTTTTTTACAGTATCTGAAAAAGGATGCAATCTATGCATAGGATTTTTGTGGGATGTTTTGTGTGAGTGTATTTTATCTATTTAATCTGCTGCTCCTTAAGTTTCATGTTGGGGGGTTTAAATAATTGTATTTTTAAAAAGTTTGACTTCAGCTTTGTAATTGCATACAGTGATACTATGACTGTGTTCCATGGTAGATAGCTGTTGAGATAAAGCTAAAGCAGCAAGCAGTGCAGAGAGTAGGCTTGAACTTCTGTAATAATTAATAATTTAGACAAAGCATAAATTTTGACAGTGGAAAGTTTAAAAACCCTTGACTACTAGATTCAGGTATGTTTTTCTCTTTTGTGTGGCTATTTTCTGTTAACATCCTGAAAGCTGTAAATATCCTATGTTTCTCACTACTTCCCTCACTTGTAGAACCCTATTGCCAAGTTAAGAGTGGAAGTGGAAACTCTTTGTGAGCAGAAACAATGATCTGGGAGAGTTTTCAGGTACATGCAGGGCCTCAGGAGCTGTGCTTCCATGCCTCAGGATTTGTGGTAGTCTCCCACCACGGGGCAGTGCTCTCCTCTTGCTGGAGGCTATAGTCAAGCAGTTGCACACCCTGCCCCCATCCCAAATGATGACAACAGGCTTAAGGATCTGGGCCAACTCACTCCTAGTTGTTGGTCTTTAGAAGCAACCACTCTCCTGATCTAACTTCCTACAACTCACTGTGGTTGCTGACTTTTGTGCTGCAAGCAGCAGTCCTTTCTTGGACATCACAAACATTGGTTCCCACCAGAGTGCCCCACTCCAGTACTTCACCTGCAAGCAAAGATGTACTGTGTTGCTATGGTGGGTGATAGCCTAGGAAGATGACAGAAGTTAATTCTCTCAGTAGGAGCCATGCATGCTTCAAGCCCTGCTTGTTTCTTGTTAGGCAGCATGCCAGCCCTGCTGTTACCTCCAGTGCTTTTTCCTGGGAGCCCTAATGCATCTCTGAGGAGGAGTAGACAGAGCTGTTCTCCCCTTGGCAGACATTGCATTAGGACTTACAGTGTTTCAGTTAACGTTCTTAGAATCCTGACTTTATGCTTTCCAAGAATATGTGGTGAACTGTCAGCAGGCAGGTGAGCTCTGAGGATTTTTTGGTTTGTTTATTTATTTGCTGGAAGCAATAGTTACTGAATGAGAGCTCTTGGATGATAGGCCGTGCTCTTTTGTACGCTTGCCTCTCTGTTAGCTCTGGACTACTATCAAAGATTCAGTCTAGATGTTCTGGACTATCCAAAAATCCCTTTGCAGTGGCTCATACAGTCTTTGTGCTGTCACTTTTTCATATTCCTAAGTAACCTGGTACTTAGATGAGACCTGCATCAAAATGGTGTACTTCTGACCTTGTCCTCTATCCAAAACTTTCTATCCTTTTATTGCCAGTGGATTTTTCCCTCTGCAGCCCCTGGATCATTTTTTATGTTTCTAGGGAGTTGCTGTCATTTCTTCCTTTTTGCAAAGAAGCTAGAGGGTGTAGATTTAGCTAGTCAAGCTTTGTCTCGGGGTGTCTCAGTCTAAGTAAGGTTTAATGTATAACATTTTGTTTTACGAAAAGAACAAGCAGCAAAGCCTCCAGCATCAAAAGATGCCAGCATTTGTTACCAATCAACTTGATAACCCATGTATGAACAGATTCCTTAAATCACCATGAGAGGTCTTTAAACCTTTATTTCATAAATAGTTTTATAATTTTAAAAATACTTAATATTTATTAATATTTACAAGTCCAGTTTGTTGAAGACAGGAGTTGCCCATCACTACTCTCCCACAACTAATATACTTGTTTTTAAATGACATGTTTTTCAATACAAAGTTCCTCAAAGGGCTGAATCTAGGAGCTTGGCTTATTAATATCTTGATGGGAATCCAGGTAGGTTACATTACTGGCTGCTCTGTTGTCAATGTACTGCTGGCTGAAAATCAACTCTTAACGTAGGCAGTTCCATATTTAAGCTCAGGTGGCAAATACCAGTCAAACCTGACCAACATTGCAAACTTGAAACTTCACTTAGGGAATCCAGTGACATAATGCATGAGGGGAGGTCAGCTTGATGGGCAGTTTGATTTCTTCCATTACTCAGTGAACTTGGTGATAGCAAATTCCTCCTCTCAGAAAACAGAGTGCCTAATGCTTTGTAAGGAGATTTACAAGGAGATCTTTATCCGCAGAGTTTTGCAAGGAGATTTTATCCTCACATTTCAGGAAACACTTGTTGCAAGCTGGGCCAGTAGGTAAGCAAGGAAACTGATTTTGGAAGAGTCTGAAGCCAAACATGAAAAAGGAGCCTGATTAGCAAAGCAGGTCCCTCTTGGCTGCTGACCATTCTCACTGCTGGATGGGGGTTCAGGTCTGCAGGTCACAGCAGCTGTGTCTGGAATTTTTGTTCTCCATGAGCTGACACCTCTGCTCTCCTGCCAGCTGTGTGGAATAGATAAATGAAGACTTGCTTATTTTCATCTGTCTGGTGTAGAAGTAAATGGATTTACTAGTAATGTCCTCAGCCATAAGTCTGTCAGCTTTAAGTGACCTTTATATTCAAGGCAGGTATTGACTGGCAGTCACAAACTGCATATTGGTGTTGTTTTCATCAAAAAGAGTTGGCAGATTGTTAATGACTTCAAAAATACTGTTATGAAAATATATGTTGGTTGGGTGGGATTTTTGCTTGCTTTGGTTTTTACTTTATATATACTGACAGTTTCTGGTATTACCTGCAGAGCACCTGCTCTTGTGCAGGGTGTGTAAGACAGCTCTGTACAGCACCGTGTTTGTCAACACCAGCTGATTATCCTGTTTGTCACTGCTCTCTCTTGCAAGTGTCCTAGTAGTGTCAGCTACAGAACTACTCGAGTTATTCCTAACACAACAAGCATTTTCACATGTGTAGATACTTGAGTGTAGTGTTACTATGAGCTTGATCTGGCCAGCCCGAGGATAAATACCTTTCCTTCAAATGCAAATGTAATTAATTAGTGGTGTGGACATTAGCTAGCTCCATTCAGATGCTTCTGAGTTTCCCTGCCTTTCTGTCAATTCTGCTTTTTCCTGTTCGCTGATGTGCCAGAGAGAGCACAGCTCACTGACTGATGCAACTAAGAGCTCTCTTTGTCTTTTGAGAAGAAACCAGGCTTTCTTTTGGCTCTGTCTGATAGCTTAAAGACAATATTGGAAGCAATTTATGCACAGCACTTCCATGCTACTGAGCAATAAAGCTGTTACTGTTATGATAAAACAGAATTTTTGGTAAAAAATTGAATGAAGTCCAGTAATATGAGTAACCAGCTGAAGAAAGTGTGTAGAAGTAATTTAGGGTTTTAAACCCATCAAAATGCAAATAGAATGAGCAGCGTCAAGAGTAATTAAATAGCCCAAGAAAATCAAGTCGCATTAGGGGGGTTTTGAGCAATTATGGTAAATTGAAAGTGAGTAGTGCTTCTTGGGGAATGGGGCTTTTCAGGGACAGCAGACCAGGTGCATTGCTGGAGCAGAGGGCTAACTTCATATTTTGAAAAATCCTTTAGTAATTTGGGCTGATACATCTCTTAATACACAGTAGTTGGTGCGGACGCAAGTGTGGGACTGAGGTTAAGACCTGGCCACACTTTCTTCTGCATGCTGACCAAGTGTAACTCTTGGGTTTGAAATCGTTTGAAAAGTGCAGGCACCCTCGTTGAGAAGACCATTAGGAGACCTTTGGTATAACTTTCAAGAATATTTTATAGATGCAGCAGTAAGGAGCCATCTGTAGGATTTTGTGGGTTCCAGAAGTCAGCTGCCATTGTAGCTATGTTTTTGAACTGTGTAAGTGGTAGCACAGAATTTACTGTTCCCACAATACGTGGCAGAAATCTTCCCAGTTGTCATAGCTAAATTCATTGCTAAATGTAACTCAGTACCCAAGAAGTATCTTGCATTGCTTATGCTAATTTCTGCTGTAGACTGGTTGTATTTATGCATGTGCTCTCTGTATTGAGGCTGAAAAGACCTTGGTTAAATAAAAAGTTGCTTTATTATTGTGATAAGAGAGTATTTTCTGGGCAGCCAGCCTCCAGCTGCTCTCAATTACTTGTTCTAGTGAAAGAATCATGTTCATATTGTTTAAACCATAAAACAAATCATAATGATAGCTGGTAACAAGTAACAGAAACATTCTGCAGTGCAAGTTGAACTGCCTTGTTTGAAATATGAATTCATTTTGCCTGTCCCTGTGATAATGCTACGCTGAATCCTGTACCGATGGGCATGGCAATCACGAGTGTAGGAGATGTGGTTGTAAAACAGAGCATCCCCCTTTGTACCAGTGTTTCTTCCCTGCCTGCATTTTCTTCCTCCTATTTCCTCCCACCCCAGATTCTCACACATACACAGTACCTGCAGTGCCTTTGAAGGCATCATCTTGTGATCATTTGAAGTCACAAGGCAGTATCTCAAGTGCTCCTGCTGAGCACAGGATGTGTGAGGAGTTTGGGCTCTGGCTCGTGCTTTAAGGCATCAGTGGCCCAGACAGCATTTCTTTCCCCTCTCATGGCTGTGTGTGACCCCAGGACAGTGAGAGGTCACTCGCTGCCATTCCCCCTTCACCTCTGCAACAGCCTGCTGTTGGTGATCACACAGACTTGTAGTGTGGTAGCTACCGACTTCATTGGTGGCTCAAACATGACCCCAGGTGTGAGCTCTCACTTTTTCTCTGTTTGTCTGCCACAGGGGAGTGGGTAGATGGTTAAGAGGGGTAACTTTTTACACCCTTGCAGCAAGAGTTGTCCACCACAGGTCACACGTCTGAGACAAGCATCGTGTCAGACGTGGCTGATGGTGCAACCGTGCTGCAGACCAGCCCCAGCCAGTGCTGCTGCTGAGGCACATGGTGTGGCAATGTGACTCTTGGTGCTGGCTCAGCACAAAGGAGTCACGTCTCCTGCAGCACCATTCTATAAAATGTTGCTTTCTGAATCCCCTGGCAGTATGCTGGGAGTGGAGAAACCTATTGTGTCCTGTTCCTGGATATCTGAAGTTGAAATACATCAGTCTAGTACAATATGAAGATAATACAATTCTAAGCTTATATGGCTCAAAATTCTGCAAAGAGCATTCATGGTGACAATTGAGTGTGTGATTCCTGGACCCCCATAGCCTTTTAGCAGGAACCTGGCAACATCTTCCTGCTTTGGCTTTTGGCTACATGATGCTGTCAACTTAGTCATCTTGAATCATTTCTCTAAAACAACTCTGGGCTGTTAAGGGAGGAGAGCACCTACTGTGTGCCTGCCAGTTAGGAAATAAGAAATATCTCAGTGTGGGAAGGTCACAGAATTAAGGCTTTTCGAGAACAGTGGAGAAGTGCTAAGGTCTTCATGTTCTGTTGCTGCCCTGTAACAGAAGCCAAATGAGTATTTGCTCATGGAAATTTACTCATTGTCCTGCTTGTATCAGTAAATAGTGTTTCTATCAGCTTCTTGTGACTGATTAGGGTCTGCTTTTGCAAATGGAAATTATGTAACCATAAATCTAAGTTACACTTTCAATAAAATGCCATTTTCTGAACAAATTAAACAATGAGATGATGTCAGTGGTGCTTGCCTTTGCAGACAGGGCAGTGCCTGTAGGGGTTTCTGTTGAATTTCAGTACTGGTAATTTCTGGAAATATATGAGTCTGTGTGTATATATGTGCATGGGTAAGTATAGGTATGTTTAGTTATTTGTTTGTACCTCTTTTCATGAAAAGCTGAGAAAAGTTAAGGCTGTGCAACTAGTGAAGGGATGCAATTGCACTTTTATCTCTACCTCTTCCCACCCTTAAGGAATGCCAGCCAAAATGTGAATGTTACTTTGAAATTTGTGGAATGGCTGGAATAACCGAAGTGTGACTTCTGCTCAGAGCTGTCGTGGGCGTGGATGTGGAAATAAGCATAGCACTTCAGTAACAAGATCAGTTCTTGTCCTTTGCTATACTTCTATATTGGTTGGAGTTGAATTTCTTCCTCTGCAGGAAGCTTATCTAGCTATGGTTGGAACATGCCTTTTAGGGGAGTAGGAAAATGTGATTGGGAAGGGGGGGTTTATTCCAAGCTTGAAGACAAATGTCTTTTAGCATGCCTCTTGCAAGGTCTTGGGAGATCATATCACCTCTTTGCCTCAGAATAGAGAGATTTGGTTTTTTCCTATTACGCAGTAAGTTGGAAGATGCTTGAACACGTCATAGCAGCCCTGAAAATAAGCCTGAAACTAAAAGCAAACCAGCTCCCTAACACTTTTCTTTTAGAGATGAGATATTCTGAGAGGTTTCCTTGAAGCAGCTTAAAAAGTGCTCCAAAGCTTTCTGAAGCTGACTTTTCTATCACTTCACACTCCAAGAGGAATGCTTCCAACAAGTGACATTTTCCGACAGTTTCATTTGTTACACAGCTAATGATGTCCCTGTGTCTGCAGGATTGTTTCCTGTGATAAAGCTGTAGGCTCCTGCCTCTTTCATTCTTGTGACATAGGTGAGATGAAAGATAACAGACAACAATGTGAGGAAAAGTATCTAGGAAAGTGTAACCAACCACTGGGGTCACAAAGGAAAGTGTCTTTGTTGCCAGGGGTGATGCTAGGTGTCTAAATCAAAACTAAAACAACTTTTTCCTTTGTGAAAGTTAAAATTGCAATTTGTGCTCGTCCCCTAAGTGGACAGAGTTATAAAGTACATTTGAATCCAGCCTAATATAGGCTGTATGGTGAATTTTAGAGGTAGTATTCTGTAGAAAGGGATTCCACATACTTGAAATGGTGTGCTTCATCTTGGAGGGACCCCAAAATGTTGGGAGATCCTGTGTGTAAGCTGCTCAGTGGGCCTGCTGACAGCGTGTTGCACCTGTATGTTTCTGGGCAAGCTGCAGCAGCAGCAAGTTCAGTGTAGGCCTGTCTACCTCTCTTTACAAGTAAGTTTGCTGCACTCCTTCCTTAGACTGATTTTGGAAACCCTGAGGTAGCCAATATAAAGCTCTGCACTGCAGTCAGGCAGACAGGACTTGTTCACTTTGTTCAACCCCCTGGTGCTGTAGCACTGAGAGGTTGAATCCTTTGAAATTCTGGGGCCATAGTGAAAACTCCATGTGCCTGAGCATGCAAGTGCCTGCTTCTGAGCTCTCTGCATTGAAGTAAACTGCAGCTTTCACTGTCTGGTCATGTTTTATCCTTCCCTGGCAATATCTTTCTAGAACTTCATAAGTCTCACTAAACCAGGAACTTAATACTAAGAAGCAAATCCAAAGCATATTTTTCCTTTTATAGCTGAGCAATAGATTGATATGGCAATATATTTTAAAATCCTCAAAAGAGCAGCTGTTTTACACCACTTATGTTTGTGAATCATGGGCAGTTTGTGTTGATTGCAGTGCTTAAGGCACTAACTTTTGCTGATGCATCTATCTAGTGTATACTGCTGTTGCGTCATGATTTGAACATATCAATCATAAGCAATGTTTATTTTGTTTAAAAAAAAAATCAGTGAAAAGGCAGTGCTGCCTTGGGATTTTTCCCCCATCCCATGTCCCAAACAAGAAACCATATTTCAAAAATGTTTGAAATGAAAATGGCACTAATTTAGCAGAAGCTGGCAGCCATCTAAACATCATGAGCAGTAGAGGAGAAAAGTGATAGGGAGCAAACTTGTAACTAGAGGCCAGGGATGGAGCCCACAATGGCAATGTCATGTTCTCTGAGGTGTTTTCCCCTGATGTACAGTTCAAAAGCAAGAATTGATTTCTCAATGGTACAAAGCTTCTTGTTAGATGGCTGGCCTAGCAAACACTTAAAAGTCTTTTTTACATAAAGATTGATTATTAACGTATGTGAAGAAAGGCTTTGCTTTGTAGTATAAAGGTCCTGTAAAACTGTTCATGTGCCATCTGCTGAGTGGATTTGGACTAGTAGGGTTGCTGTTCATTTAATCTACGTGACAATGGGCATTAGAACTGTGAAAAGGATAGAAACAGTAACATTAACTTGCATGAGCCTCTGAGACAGAAGAGAACAGGACATCTTTTATTTCATCTGAGGATGTTAAGACAGGATGAAAATCACAAGCATTTCCATGTTGGCTTTTACCTCAAACTGCAGGAGTTTCTCAAATGAAAATTGTTCTACACAGTCTAATAACTGCATTCTAACCTAAGGGACTTATTTGTGAAAGAGAAATTATCTCCCTGGTGCTGTGAAGCTTAATTAATTTTTTGAAGGTTATTTAGGGATCTTTTTGATGAAGTCCCACTTGTGATAAAATACTATCTTTTTTTTTTCTCCTTGTTTTTGCATGCAAAACCTGTTCATTATTTTGAGTCTTCAAACATCAGATTTGGCTCACAGCTTTGTTTTGTGCTGAGAGCAGAAATTAGGCTACAAATTAAGGAGTACTTTAATGACAATTAAATCCAGATATCCTGAAGTTTTATAGATAACTATGTTCTCCCACCCCCAACAGAGAATAATTAAGAACTTTTTATGTTTCTTGTCCAAGGAATTACATGTTTATGAATGAATGTGTGCAAAGGTGTTTACTTAAGATATGAGGAGCCAAAGATAAAGCTAAATCTAAAGTACTTTTAGTATTTAAGTTAAACAAACATACTTTGCAAGCTTATTTTACCTCTGACTTTTAAAATAATTTTTATCTTCTCCTTGCATTGTTGAAAACATTTTAACTGGAGAAATAACACATTGGTAAAATTTTAAGCAAAAACACTTACAGGATTTGCTTTAAAAATAATTTGGCTTCTGAAGCATGCAATGGAGTTTCAGGCAGAAACATGGGAGCAGGCTGTGCAAGTATGCATAACTAATGTGAAATTAAGCTGTTCTTTCGGATTGACCTCCTTGAGTTTGAAGGCAACATTTTTCTATCCCAAATGGTAATTTCTTCCGCCTTTAGGTGGAAGGAATTGAAACCTTTTCCATTCATTTTGCAGAGGCTTCTGTGTACAGACAGAGGGTGGATATTTAATGGAAAGGGATGGGAGCAAGAAAGAAGGAAAAAACTCTAAAACATGTCTGAACAAAAAGGGGCCATCTATACACTCAGGTATCATGTCATTATGCCTCTTGCTGCCCATGAAAAGAGGCACAGGTGCATAATGCAGTTACAGACCCGTTCCCTGTAGGTATCTACAGGTAAGTGACAAATGCCACCTCTGTAACAAAGCTTCCCTTCAGAAGGAAGTCTGCAATGCACACTCAAGCCCTGCAGATGTAACATGGGCAGCAAGAGTGCATCTGGAAAAGGCTCTTTTGAATTGTTGCACAGGTTAATGACAGTAGAAGTGTCAAAGCTGGGAGAGAGGAAGAAATATGTAGTGAGCTAAACTGCAGGAGGCACAGTGTGCCCTGTTAAGATTTTGCTCGTGCTGGTGACGAGAAGCTTTAAGATGGAGTCAGGAAGGATCCTTTCCTCAGTGAGTTTCAGTATTTCAGTGTCCAAGGAAGAAATCCAGCAAGGGAAGTGATATGAACACAGCAACCTACAAGTCCAGCAGCTCTCTGTTCAGCATCATCCCTGAACCGATTAACTGAGCGTGAGGGTTTTGGAGAAGCCTGAGGGCAGGAAGATGTACTAGTCAGGCAGTGTACAAGGTAGATTTGAACAATGGAATTTGCTGTTGGCATAAAAGGAGATGAGGAGGTGGAGAGATTTTAACTATGTATGAAGAATTCAGGTCGGGGGGGAAAAAGGCAAAAAATAGTATGTGACAGGAAGAGAGAAGTGGGGGGGGGGGGGGGGGGGAGGAAAACTTAAGGAAGAAGGTTGAGTGTAACAGTTTCACAGGAAAAGTAAGAACTTTTAATTTCGTTTTCTGCTTTCCAGTGGTACACCTGTTGGCCTAGCTGTTGACTCAGAAAAATTAGTTAGGTGCATATAGGAAGGGGAATATGCATAAATTATGTCTAATTGTTGTCTGTGGAGTGTGCTCGCTTCATTAGCCCAGGGAACTGCATCCCTTCAGCTCTTCCAGTAACTCGCCAAGGATCAAGGCTGGCAGGAGGAATATTGACTCCTGTTTTACTCTGGTGTTGGGTGGGGAAACTCTCCTAACACCTAAAGTATGCTTTGGAACAAGTCAACAAACTCGTATATCTCACTTTTAGCCAATAATTTAATTATTTACAAATTTACCTAACTTTTTTTTTCTTCTCTTCCAGTTACCATTTCTTCAACTGCCGAAAAAGGTAATTTTTTAAAGTTTTTATGAAGATGTGAATAGCTGCTTTGCATGCAAATCCTAAGGGACATAGAGTTTAAATGTACTCCTTTATGTGTGAGCTCTGGGTAGTGCGTAGATTAGTGCTAAGAAACAAGGTAAATATTGTACAGTTGAGTCTGTTTTGTTTCTAATACCACAAACTTGGGATGATGACAAGATCTGTGACTAATGCAAGTAATGCAACTATGATTTAAGTTTGCATTTATTTTTAAATGGGTACCTACTAAGAACAGAAAAAGGAGATGAGAGAAGGAACTGCAGCACATACACAATTCCATTTTCTGTTTAGGCCTGTGACCTGGAAGACTTCTGGAAGAGAGTGAATTGTGATTGTACTGCTTAATATTTTCCAAACAGCTTACCAAATTCCTCAGAACTCCATTCTTAAGGAGTAGTTAGAATTGTGCAAAAGACAACCATTTCAAAAGTAGCTACACATTATAATTTTAAATATCCAGGTCAAGTGTTTGAGGCCTTGTTTTGAAAGATTTTAATCTTCATATTGGCTTTAGCAAGTACATGCCACAGTGGGTAGTAGTACACAGTGACAGAGATAAAAACTAACAAAAAATTCTAGTATATTGTTGCTGGGATATTTATTTGGGAGTTCATTGCGGTTTATAGAGGAACATGAGTGGTAGATTAAGCACAGATTTGCACTTTATCCACAGAGAGCTGTTTCAGACTGGTAAAAGCTCTCATCTCTTAAATATTTTGTAAAAGAGCACAAAACTAGAAGCTAATCTATCAGTTTTCTTCCTGGTGAATATCTACCAGAACACTGTAAAAAGAAGGAATCTTGATGGAATTTGTTGGTTTTTAATTTCTAATGGAGAGCTGAAAGAATAGGAAAATCTTCAAAATAAACTGTAAGCCATTCAAGCTGTGAGCTTGTGTTACACTGGATTTTTTCATCCCATTTTACAGCTGGGCTTTACCTTGACTTCACAAAATTCTGCAAGCTGCTGCTGTACTTGCTGTTGACCTGTAGAGGAATAAGTTTTACTTTCTAATTTCTTCCTGAAAGGCAAGATTCATGTATCAGTTAAGGAAGTCTGGCAGAGCAATGTTTGTGTTGCATAGTCAGATCACTATCCCAAATGCAGTGCCTATCTGACTGGATCAGGTTCTTCTAAACCTACCAGAGAAGGAAAATGCAAGATTAATTAATGAGACTGACACTATCACTGGAACCTGTTAGGCTCTTAATAGCTGTCACCTGCATGCTGCTTGCACCTCCCATTTTGAATCATGTCATAGGCATCTGTATGCATGAATTTATCAACCATGAAAGTTGATTTGAAAATGACATGTGAAGTCTTCTTTCATTTGAGAAGAAAGGTGGCTCAAGTTTTCTAAAGTTCTTATAAGCCTGCTCATGATAACCAGGAATCACCATCAGAAGAGTTGAAAGAACAAAATACCAGAAACATTGCTATGTAAATCAATAATGTGCATCTTAGCAAGTGTATTTTGCTCCAGTGTAATAAGTACTGCAGTAAAGTGATTTGAATATAATGGCAACTTTTGATTAAATTAGTGGTGATTCCTTCACCCTGTTAAGGCTCATTTTTGCTTTGTAATTTTATATTCTTGTCTAGTTTTATATCCATTAGGATGGAGGAATAAAGTCAACTCTGAATCTCTGTTAACAATGTAATATACCACTGCTCTATATTATTGCCTCTCTGTAATCTGACTGTCTTGAAAGTAGTATTAAGACTGATTCAGAAAAGAATGTTAAGGGCAAATCTTAGGAGAGCTTAGCATATTTTAGGAGGATTCTGAGAGCATGTCTTAAGACATTTTCTTCTTGAGGCCATAAATTTGTCATAGTATGCATCATTGCCTTTAAAGAGAACTGACTTCACTAGGTCACAGCGTGGCACCGAGAATCCTGGGTTGCCTTAGTCTAGCCAGGACTTCCTTGTGACTCTGAATCTGGATAAACTGGCAGATACTGGGGTTGGGGGTTTTTGTTATATTTTCCATCTAGCTTGTAATGACAAGAAAATGAGCTGACTAGGAATAAACCCAGTTTACATTTGTTCTGCAAACAGATGCAAGATGCTTCAGGGAGTAGTCTGTAGAGGAGCTGCTGATACCCAAAGTGGTGGGTAGATGGACTGCTAAAGTAAAGCTGTTAAAAATGGTATCTTCCCTCCTTCTCATTTCCTGGGGAGCATTGACAGGACAGTTATGTGTAATCACAGTAGGAAAGGCAGCATGGGAGTAGGAAAAGAAGCAAGAATTTATTTAGAATGAAGCCACTTTGGACTGCCAACTGCAGGGTCTTTCCCTGGGTGGTGCCCATCACTGGCTACTGACTAGTGGCCCTTGGCATTTAATGATGGTGACAGATTGCAAGAGCTCAGTGACATGAAGAACACTTTAATAGCTGCCTCTATCTAATAAATACTGGTAGCACTGGCACAGATCTGTACCCTTGACACAGCCAGCTGTGGTCTCTGTTATTCTGTGGGTTTTAGGGACATTTACAGCCTGTGACAAAGCTTTGAGGTTCTGCTGTTTGACTCATTGTGTGTGCACTAAAAATAATCCTTCAAAAGAATCTGAATTCTAGTGTGATTTTTATAGACAGAGTAGAACTGTTTACTGTGTAAGTTAGTTTTGCTGTGCCTTGCCCTTCCCTATATCTCATTTCCTCTTTCCTTCTATTCAATTTCTCTTGCCCTCTTCTCCACCAAAGTTCTGATCTGTGCCACTGATTTCACTCCAGTTTTATGTACTTTTTTCCTCTCTTCCAAACCATTTGCTCATTCTTTAATTGCTTAACCACATTGTGTTTGAATGTAGAGTATGTTTTTCATAACAGACAACTTCTAATAATGCAGTGCCTACTACAGTAATACACAAGTTCTTTCCTATCAAGCGACTGATTTAGGATGGCTTTAGAAAAGGGTTTTGTTTCTGGCATTTTCAGTCAGCTCCACAGCTGAAAATTTGCCAAGTCTGCCTCTGAGGTTGGAGGAATCAGAGGCAAAGGTAAAAAGAATAATTCTCTAACAAAAGCTCAAATGCAATTTGTTTGTTTTCATTGCAATAAACAGTGAAAATCCTGAAAGATGATAAATTAAAGCCATGTCTTCTGTCACTGTGCACAAACATTTTCTGAGCTGTTGGAGGTTCCCAAAGTTTTGAGCCTTTTTTGCTATCCATTAAGTATATCATACACCTTCTTAAAGGACTCTATCTGTACAGAAAAGTAGGTCAAATTTCCTACTTTACTGCAACTGAAGATAATATAAATATTTAATATGACTTCTCTAAGACTTGCTGTTCTGGCACAACTGATCTGTTTCCTCTTGACAAGTGATAAAAGAAACCATTAGAAGAAACAAGATTGGAAGGAGCTTCCTGGGTCATAAGGTCTGCATTTCTGGTCTTTAAGACAGTGATATCATGCATACTCATTAGAAAATTTATTGAGCTCCCTCCTAAACCCAGCTACATTTCATTGCCACTGTGTGTAATAGGACTTTTCCAGCTTGTATTTCTCAGATTATTTGAAAGATAGCAAGAAAATCTTTAACTCACATCTGGCATGACTGGAGTGCAGTACTCTCCAAACCCCTCTTTGGGGATTTTAACTGTCATTCATGACCAGTGCCTTCTGTAATGGCACAGTACTGTGCTGTTTCTGTTAGAAGTAGAAATTAAATTGAATTACATAGGTCAGTAAGTAATCAATTACTTTCTGATAATCTAGAACAGAATTACAGCATCATCTTTATCCAGAAAGGTTAGTCACTTACATGCCAGAAATGAGGCTGTGAGGCTGTGTTCAGTTCGGGGGTTTGGGGGTTTCTTGTTTGTTTTTTTTGTTTGGATGTGGTTTTGTTTTGTGGGGGCCTTTTTTTTGGTGGTGAATTTTGTTTGGTTGGTTTTGGGGGGTGGGTTTTGTCGATTTGTTTTCTCCTTCAAAATCTACTTTGGAAGTTCAGCAAGGTCCTGCACATGAGTCAGGACAATCCCAAGTACAAGTACAGGCTGGTCAGAGACTGGATTGAGAAGCAATCCAGTCTGGGGAGAAAGACATGGAGATGTTGGTTGATGAGAAGCCCTACATGGCTCAGCAGCATGTGCTCACAGCCCTGAAAGCCAGTGGTGTCCTGGGCTGCATCCAAAGCAGAGTGGGCAGCAGGGCTGGGGAGGGGATTCTGCCCCTCTGCTCTGCTCAGAGCCCACTTGCAGTGCTAGATCCAGTTCTGGGGCACCAGCACAGGGAGAACATGGACCTGTTGGAGTGAGTGCAGAGGAGGCTACAAAGATGATCAGAGGAATGGAGCACCTGTCCAGCTGAAGACAGCCTAAGGGGGCTGGGGCTTATTATCCTGGAGAAGTCTCCAGGGAGACCTAATAGCACCTTCCAGTACCTGTAGGGGGGACTACAGGAATCCTGGGGAGAGACTTGTAGCCAGGACATGGACTGATAGGACAAGGGGAGAATGACTTCAAACTGAAAGGAGGCAGGTATAAATTAGGTATTAGAAAGAAGTTCTTTATTGTGGCAGCAGCAAAGGTTGCCCGGAGAAGTTTTGGATGTTCCATCCCTGGAAGCATTCAAGGTCACTTTGTAATCTATAATAAAAACATTATTTCATTGAGGAAGAGCAGCTATAACATTTGGGGAGTGAGGGTGGATGTTTATTTAATTTTTTTAAGTGAACAGTCCTAGAGTGCTAAGTGTAGTTGCTTAGCCCTCCTCAAAGATCGGGGTTGATTTTTTTTTGTTGTTCTTTTCAGCTATATTCACCAAATTCTGATTTGTATTTTATTGCAGTTGTCTACCTTGTAGTTTTTCATCTGTCATTTGTCATGTTTGTATGGTCCTATGGGAAGACAATTTTCACATCTCCTGCAACCCCCTCTAATGAGGTAAGTATAATGTTATGAAAATGTCAATGCCTTTTTTATAAATAGCTGAACTGTTTTCAGTGATGAAATTTGTTTGCAGTACTGCATGATTCACCTTTGCCTTCTCATTGTCTAAAATAGAACAGCATGACAGTGTATCATGAATGAAAATGATCAAGTTAATCTTAAAATACCATATGCTTTGTGTAATGACATTTCCTTATACAAAATGTGTGTTTAAATCATCACAAGTTTGGCAGTCTTGTACAGTGCTATGCTATGAAGTGGCTTTCTTGAAACGTGGAATTTTTAAAAATGATAAATGAAGTACAGTGACAACATTTTTATGTTTCCTTTTTAGGCAGTTTTAACTGTTGTTTGAATAAGAAAGGGTAGTAATGCAATGTATACTTATGACCTGGAGGACTGAACCCACTTACTAGTCAAGGGTTAAGGTTTAGGAACACTGAGATGTGACTACATAAAGAAGCTTTATATAATAGCGAAAGAATGCATGATGAAGTTTTGCTTTGAAAAAGAACCATATTAACTCCAATAAGCCTGAGATGGATTACCTTGTTTTCCATTTTCTCTAATGTGTATGTATGTAAGGATTAAATACAGGGACTGAATTTAAAATATTGCACTTCTCTTCCTTGTTTTTACAAAGCTTTTAAACTGTCTAAACTGTTTGAGGTGTTGGTTGCTCTGTGGGGGTTGAATTTTTATTCTGTTTTCAGCAAGACTGACATTTAGTGCTAATGTCAACCTTAAACATTCTTGAGACAAGTTATTCCCATGCTTTGAAGAAAAAGCAAACACTGCTCTGTAGTGCTTAATTATAGCTTAGAGATCTGTATGTTAAAGCTATAGAATATGAAGTGTAAAAAGCCTAACACTATTCTGCTGTTTAGCTAAGCAAAAAGTCTAAATGCAGCTGTTGAAGATGGAGCACAAGCTGTTGGTCTGGAGTACAAGTCCTGTGAGGAGCAGCTGAGAGACCTGGGGGCGTTCAGTCTGGAGAAAATGAGGCTTGGGGGGACCCTACTGCTCTCTGTAACTGTCTGAAAGGAGAGTGTAGCCAGGTGGGGGTCAGCCTCTTCTCCCAGGTAACAAGTGACAGGACAAGAGGAAATGGACTCAAATTGCTCCAGGGGAGGTCTAGATCAGATATTAGGAAAAATTTCTTCACTGAAAGGCTTGTTGTCACAATCACTGGTACAGGCTGCCCAGAGAAGTGGTTGTATCCCCATCCCTGGAGGTTTTAAAACATTTATAGATGTGGCATTTGGGGATGTGGTTTAGTGGTGGACTTGGCAGTGCTGGGTTTATGGCTGGGCTTGATGACCTTAGATGTTTTCCAACCTAAATGAGTCTATGAATTGGTAAACCTAAAAATTCAAAGGGACTTGTCTTCAGGGTAATTTAGTTTTGCTTTTTCTGTGGTGGTTTTGCAGGAAAATGGTTGAGTTAAGCAGATTAACTAGTTAGAACGTAGTTGAAACTACATTCTAGTTATTCTAGATTTTATAAAGCTATATGAACTAGAGCTGCTTTTAATGCTAATGCCTAGTAACTTTTACTGTCTTCTTGAATTCTTCATTAATAGCAAACTTATCCTGACAATACTTTTCCTGTAGTTACAGTGATGATCTAGCAGGCTTTTTGTATTCAGCAAGTAAAAGGGATGGCTTCAGCATATGGCATGTAATGAATTTTTTGTATATTAACTGTGGAGAGAGATCAGATTTGATAAAATTTTCTTCTACAGCTAGCTTTAAATGAAAAGGGACAAAAAACCTCTCCCACCAGGACAACAAAAAACCACACTCAAAAAATTTTTAAAAAGCAAAAAACCAACCACATTTAAAACCCAGCACCTGTTTCTGGGCAAATCCCTTCTGTTCATGTACTAGTGAGTAATTTATGCTGTTTATACTTAAAAACAAACTTTTTGTTGATGACTTCAGTATCTCTCCATTGTGTGAGAGTGTAAATGTATATATTTTTAATCATTCAAATTGGCTATTCTTGCAAAACAAATAGCATCCTGTGATCTTACTATTGAACTAAAAAAAAGATTCTGCAGCTGCTGTTGTCTTAGTGTAATCCCTGTGCATTTGTCCTAAGAAAGAACAATCAGCATTATACAAGATCCAGAAAGAGGAAGGAAACAAAGGGATTCTTTCTGTTTTCAATAAGAACTGCTGGAACCTCATTGGGAATTCTGTTTGCTGTGTGGTAACAGACAACTTTGGATGCCTTTGAACATATCCTGCTATTGTCCTGAGAGACTGTGGTCTCATAGCCCTATTAAGTTCTGAAATTAGAAAAGAAATGCAGCTTTTTGGAAAACCAAAATCCTATCCAGGATTTTTAGAGTAATACAATGATGTTACATGGACAAATTTAAAAAGCTTTAAATCTTTTTAGTGGGTTCCTTTTCTGTGCACTAATGGTTTGCCTTGAAATGTCATCTAAAGGGGGTACTCATGTTTCCTGCAACCTCTGCTTGATTGCAGGTCGTGGATACCTGGGTTGCCTAGCAGCCTCACAAGGGTAGTAGGGATTAAGGTGTATTGCACTACTGTTTGCTGGAATGTTGCTTCACATCTGCCTTAAACTTTTGATGTGAGCGTCTCCAGTTTTCATGCTTGAATAAATATCGATCTGAGTGGTTAAATTTAAATAATTAGATCAAACTCTTAAGTGATGGCTGAAATGTTAAATTTTAATTTCACCTTTCACATAGATCAGTTCTAGTTCTGGTTATTTAAAAGGGTATTATTTAGACATGTTTCATGTTTCACCCTCAAAGGGTGTGTAGGCGCAGTAGCTGGGATGGTGCTACATGTGACAGGAGGCTTAACTAGATTCTGTGAGCTGTGAGGCATCTTGCTTGCATTCTGGGTTAGGAAATAGCACAGAGAAATTACAGCAATGTCTTACTGCTTCCTCCTTGCTGTAAGTGGAGTCTTCATTGTTGCTTGCCAACTGACTGTAATCCAAAAGAGGAAAAAGTACAGGATGAGAGGAGAATCCATGTGAACAAATCATGCACATGTTTTTGGTAGGAAAATACGATCATACTAAACCACACTAAGCCAGTTTTTGTTCCAGCTGCACACATAGCATTTTTCCACTCTCTACCATGAATGCTTTGTCTATGTGTGCTCATAAAGAGAGCTCTTGTAGTCCATGCAGGAAGCTCAGAGTTTAGAAGTGCTTTGGAACAGAAAAATACCAAAGAAAATCGTCATTTCAGCCCCCGCTGCACAGAGCCTCGTCAGCTGGTTTTTGTGGGGCTTACTGGGAAATACTGTTTCAGCGGATACCAAACTAAGTGTTTCACAAATGAGTAAAAGCTCTCCAGGATTTTCTGGTAAAGGCTTACATTTCAGTAAGGTTTCAACAGGAATGCTTGTCAGGCTTTACTCAGAATTGTAGGACACTCCCAAACTGTAGAGGCTTTGCTTAAGGTGCTTTCAATACAACTTAAGAATTTTGAGACTAGTGTTGACTACTCCTGAGTTAAAAATCCAGTTAAACTCTTCCAGCTTCTGTGTGGGGCTGTGAAGCTCACCACACCCCCTGCCTGCCTTTTTTTCCCCCATCTGGTTTGTACGTCTCTGTATGTTAGAGAGGAAGTGGGGTAAGAGAACTTCAATGCCTTGTAGCAGCAAAGGACTTGTTGCACCTTCCTCTTGTTCACAGTTCGCTTAAATTATGCTTATAGTGACTTAAAGGAAAACTTGTACCTTAAAACTCACTCTGAGTCTCTGTGTTCCCTTGTGTTGGAGAGAAAATACTATAGATAATGGAGCAGAGATGTATTTTCTTAAAAATACATCCAGAAATTAAATACATCCAGAAACTTAGGAGTTCTAAAGATCTCCTGTAATTCCTGTAGCATTCTTTTTTTTGTTTACATGATGCTTTTGGGTCAGTGGATGGGAACACCCAAAGGGTCTTTTCCTTGGAAAACAAAGTAATAATTAATCTTCCCCATCCTATCCATTTTCTACATCCCTCTTAGTTCTGCTTGTCAAAACTTGATAAAGAACAATATGAAAAAGAAGAGAGACCAGAAATCCAGCAGGAGATTTTAAGAAGAGCTGCCAAAGACTTGCCTATCTATACGACAACAGCATCGAGAGGTGAGATATAAAGATAGTTCTATGCTCCTCAAGTTGCTGTTTATTCATTTGTTGCCATTGAATCAATAATTTATTAAGCACATATTGCAAATGCCATGATGTTTTGTTATTTGTTTGTCCTGGTGTTTAATCCCCCTGAGAGAAAGAGCAGTCTTTTTTCTGGGGTTCTCAACATAAAGCCACTACTTGAAATTAAAGAAGAAAAATGTCTTCTAGCAGGAAGAGAGATGATAGCAGTTCTCTCCAGCTGTGGCAATTAAAAATAAACACAGCAAACAAATATAGCTACGATAGCTTGAAAAAGGGAAAATCATATGTGTTGCTCAATTTTATAATGACTTTTATCCTAACTTAAATTTTTTCTTTTTCTTTTTGAGCTGTTTTGATTCAGTGTGAGGAGAAACATACTTAAGATCTTAACATGCTTTTGCAATTTAAAAGAAATAAGTATTGTTTCATTCCCATCTGCAATTCAGTAGAAATCTAGTTATGGACTGTTTCTGGATTTGCTTTTAATATATGTAGGCATTTTATTCCAATTTATAGATGAATGAGCTGTGAAAGTGCTGTCTTATGTATATGTATATTCTTTAAAAATCTGTAGCTTTTGTACGTGCATATATCTTTTTCTCTTTCCTGAAACTAACAACCCTGTAGAATTTCCAAAAATGTAAACTTCTCAAAATAACCATTGCCAAAGTTTACTGTGACTTTTCCAAAGAAAGTCTAAGGACACCTGGCTCTTTTAAATACAGGCCCCCATATAAGAGAATCCCAGTCTTAAGTTCCTGGAGTGGTCTGGGAAGCTGTTGCTAGCTCTTATAATTTCTATTTAGCTGTAGGTGTTGCCTTTCCTCCTGCTTTCCAACTGTCTGTGCTGGTGTCTTATTTCCATTGAGAAAAACCTGAAGGTCTGTTTAAAAATATCCAGGAAAGATGAGGAAGATCTGACTTACTGACCAGTCTGCTAGATCATTGTTTGGTGAAGTGGATAATGAAAGCCAGTGCAGAATGTAGTTTCACAATGAGATGCCTTAGTACCCTGTGCAGAGGAGAAAAGGGGATCAGTGCCAGAGGATGAAGGATAGGAAGACTTGGGAGTCAAAGAGTAAATGAAAATGGAATCAGTAGAGTAGTAAGAGGTAGTTTTGAATACTTTAATATGTTACATTCCTTAAAAAATCAAAACTACGCATCATATGAGATTAGGTGTGTGACAGTCTGTGAGAACAGGTGTGGAAGGGAAGGGCAGGAAGCTCTTTTAAGATTCAGTTCATGTTAAGGGGGAAAGCTTTCATAATATGAGGTGAATTCTACTGACCTGACCCTTGCACTTAAATACAGCAATCAGATACTGCGATCGATGCCAGCTGATCAAACCTGACCGCTGCCACCACTGTTCTGCCTGTGACGTGTAAGTGTCTGAATCTGGAATTACAGACTTTCCCTTTCCTGAAATCATCTCTTTAGTGTGTTCATGTCTTCAGTGGATCGGTTCCTTCTGTTGGTGCAATATTATGGTACAGCCCTATTGTCTAAAGTGGCAGAATTTTTTAGGAAACCTGCTTGTAGCCTTGTAAAACAAAGATTATATTAAAAAATAGATTAATTAAAAAGTAAAAAATCATATAGAGTGAAAGTAAAGAAAGGTAGGTCTGAGATACCAGCACCAGCTAAAGCTTATTATTGAACTGTTTCATTGTACTTGTTTCTGTAGCTTTGAAACAGATGTGTTCTGCTAGAAATGTTTATCTCAAAAATTGGCCTTAGAGTCACATGCCTTTAACATTTCAAAAACATCATTGCTATCCCCTGTTTTCATTATGAATCATCAGAGGAGTCTGCACAGGCACTGAAGGCTGAGGCTATGCATAAGACTTCAGTAGGCTGAGCTTGAGGAAATCTTGTTAACTGAAGAACCTAATACACATCTTTTGGCTAAAATCAAATTTGTTAGCAAATACAATGAATGTCTATGTGTCTGAAATGTCTAGTAACTGTGTTTACTTTAAAACTGGATTAAAGTGGCATGTGAGCTATTCAAATTGCCCTTTGTGCTGATCTTTTCCTCCATTAACTTAAAAAAAAAAAAGGACAAGCAGCATGCAAAATGGTAGAAAAAATAACCCTAAGGTAGACTTAGTTGAAGTGAATGCCAGGCTAACACACCTTATCAACACAACCCTGACAGATCCTTTGGATTTGTTTTCTGTGCAAACACATAAAACTAGTGTGGCTTAATGAACTGGTACATGGTGTTGCTCAGTAATGCTCCCAATGCTAATTTAAGAAACTCTCTTCATAACTGTTCTGAATTTCAAATGGTTCTTTTAGGTAAAAGAACAGCTGCTGTAGTATAGAGAATTTGTATGATTGAGAAGGGCTTGAAAAAGATACAGTAGGGCAAAATACTTGAAAAAATCAATCAATAAAAAACAACACCCAAAACTGTAGAAGCTAAAGTTATGTGTCTTGGAAAGAAAATGTACTTTTTGTCTTAACTTGCTGGAAATTCTGTCTTTCAGATGTGTATTAAAAATGGATCACCACTGTCCATGGTAAGTTTATTTTTTAAAAAATCAGTATAAGAATGATTAATTAGATGCTACTTCAAAAATGGACTTCTGGAGTAAACCTTGATTTCCACAGAAGTTCTTTAATATATGGGAATAAATGTGTGATGCAGTTTTAAAGTTGTAAGCCCAGTAGTCCAAATCGTGCAGTTTCTCCTCATATTGAGAAACCTTGACATTAACGAGACCTGTGAGAAAATCCATTTCTTTCTTTTGTTTACTCTGTTGGTGTTAGCAGGAGAGGAGATACCACTGCAATGGGAGAGTAATTTCTGGATTTTAGGTGATATGTATGACTCACTCAGACTCTTTTGCAGTTTCTGTTCACTGGTAGTCAGTAAAAATATTATCTGCTACCACTGTGAAAAACATTAGTACCACCAGTTGACTTAGAGGTGGTTTTGTAACCAAGCAGCATGCACTGAAGTTGATGGTGAGGTTCCTGTTACTTTCTGTGGTGCCTGCAGTTAGTTTGTAGTGGGAATTGCTTCCTGTATGGACTGTCTGTATTGTAATGCTTTGCCAGCTCATGTCCTGTCCTACAGAATCATGGGGGGTAAAATTCATGGGAGAGGCCCAGATCATTCAGCCTGAGAAATTTCCTTCAAAATAGTGGCTTAAATTGCTTATGAAACACTGGTGCCAGAGTGTTTTGGACATGCCACTGACATCATACACATTTTGCTCTGCAATGTATTGTGGGTTTTTTGTTTGTTTTATTTTTTGTATACCTTAGTAACCTTTTTCTCTTTCCCCTCCTTCTAGGGTGAATAATTGTGTGGGATTTTCTAACTACAAATTCTTCCTCCTGTTTTTAATGTATTCCTTACTGTACTGTTTGTTTGTTGCTGCTACAGTCTTGCAGTACTTCATAAAGTTTTGGACAGTAAGTTCTAAGGCTTTTTTTGGTTGTTGTTCATTTGTTTAATACTGCATGTGTTATTGAAGGCTGCATCAGCATGTTGTCACTCACCATTTACTCTGTTCTGTGGTTCACTGTCATTAATGACATCAATCACAGTGACTGAAGCAGGAGAACCTTATGAATTTTGATGAAGTAAATATATTACACTGCCTGGGATGAGTAAGGGGGGGGAAGGACTTTTGATGAGGACACTGTGCAATTTCTCTGCTCCATCAAAATTGAGTGGCACAGCTCAGGTTTTTATGAGACTATGAGATATAGATAAAGATAGGCTAAAGAAGGAACAGACCCTATCAAACAATTACTATATGTATAATTATATATGTGTGTGTGTATAATAAATACCGACAAATGTGAAATATAAATAACAATTTTGTATCTTCCCAGACTTATCTATGGATAATCTGCTGCCAGATAAGGCAGATTAATTTGTTGGGAACTGTCTGAGCTCTGTTTTGGAGTCCCTACATAGGCATGTTTGAACTTCATATTAGTGGCTTTTATGATCTGGTATGAGTAGAATGCTAAGATATGTACAGTATGAATGCTATACATGTTCTTTGCAACTGTTATGGGTTGTCAAATGGTTAATACACATACATCCATCTTAGTATGTTTAATAACATTTATGTGAAGGCAACCATCCTTGTATGTCAGTGTTATATTGCACTTATCAGTTTTGTTCCAGTCACATCCAGGCTGAACACAGTGCCTTCTGTAGTTGTTCCCTTTCATCTAGAAAAACTTGTAGTGTGCCTTCCTATCTCTAGGCTGAAGTGTTAGTGGCAGAATTCCCTCAATCCATTTCCATTAATGAGCATGCAAAAAGTTACCGCAAGTGGAAGGGTCTCAATCACATCTTTGGGTAAATAATACCATATATTTCTTAAATGCTGGCTGCTGTCAGAGTAACTGGGAAAAGTAGTAATTATCTGCAGTGGTAGATATTGGTATTTGCTTTATTGGAGCAAAAGGTTGCTGCCATGTCAGGGTAAGAGAAGCTTGATCGTGTATTCAAAATAGCTGTACTGAGACAGTTGGCATTAGTTAAGATAAACTGTGCAAAGAAGTTTGTGTTATCTAAACTTGTGGGTCTGATCTGCCAAAGTACTGTATTCCTTTAACCTGTGAGTTCTGTATAGCAGCCTGTCACGGGAGAGCAAGGAGCCATGTGGGAATTGAGCTGTCAGTACTGTGAGATGAAAGCCATAATGTGTTTATCAGTCATAGCTGGGTCTTAAAAGATATTTCAAATTAAATGGTCTGATTCTGCTGTTCAGTCTTGCTTGGCTGTAAAATAGTTAAATTTTCAATCTGTGAATGTGCCATTTCCAAACATCTGCCTGGCTGCTTTCCAGTGCTTTGTATACAATTTCTAAGGAAACTGTAGATGCGCTCTTACATATTTACCAGTCAGTTCTAAAGCAAAAAAAAAGAAAAAAGAATTTGCTTTGCTACATTACTTTATAGACAAAAAAGGCCACAGGACAACTGCCCACGTTGAACAAACATTTAATACCAACAATTGCAGCAGGACTCTTCCAAAGCTCATCAGACACAATGTTGAAGTGGACTCTCAAGCAAAGGAAGTAAACTTAAGAGGGATTATTTTTTTATTATTGATTCAGTTGTTAAAAATGCTTCCTGCAAGAATGGACTACTTCTGAAATGTAACAATAGACAATGTAATTGTGTACTTGCTTTCAATTCCGGATACTTTCAAGACTGAATCTGGCAATGCCCTGATCTTATCAGCAGAATAGGTCTCTGACTCACTTTACTCATATTAAGTCACCCCCTTCACTAAGCTAAGACACTTCTGAGTTTATAACTGACTTAATAAAGTACATTTCCAGAAAGAGGTGGCAGCTCCATAATCATGTAAGCTTGCAAATTTTTGTATGTCTCTTGTATATAAGCTTTTAGGCAAGTGCTCTCTTGGAAGGTTCTCTGTACATCTGTATGCAAACCAAAGCAGAATGCTGCTGACATGTGCTGTCTGTAGATTGCTTCAGTATATTGCTAATCCTCAGCTTTGTCTGCTACAGCATCAGACAGATTGCTGTTTGGACATTTTCTGTCAAGGCTGTCTAGATGCACAGAACCACTGAATATTTTGAATTGGAAGGGACCCTCAAGGATCATCGAATCCAACTCTTCAGTAAACAGCCCATATGGGGATTAAAAACCCACAAACTTGGTGTTATTAGCACCATGGTCTAAAACTGAGCAAATCAAGGTTGTTTTTTCCTCCCAGAGCTTGACTACAGGAAATGTTACAGTATACCTTCAGAAGGTAGTGCTTATTTTTTGCTTCCTCACAGATGTTTTTCAGAGACTGTGCAACAAACTGCTGGATACATCCAGTGTTGGAAAGAAGTATGGACTGCTTCTTGAGGAATGTAGCCTGGGGGAAGAACTTGTTATGAGGTTGTGGAGAGGTGTATGTGCTAAGTAGACAAATGTAGCAATCCATTGTTTTGCACTGTTGATAATACTTGCATAGAGACATGATGCTCCTACGCAGATACTTGGAAACATTGTGAGACATGCACACCTACCAAATTCTTCTTTTGAAGAAAACCTTTGTATTTCTCCCTTACACATGGAAGACTTTTACACAGCACATTTCATACTCTATGCAGAAGTGCTGAAGAAAGGTCTTGATTTTTGTGCATACAATACTGGAACAGCTACACTGGCTGGAAATGTTTACCACAGGCTTGCACACTGATGCTGATGTTAAAATCTGTTTTGTAGATAAGGGAATGTTACTGATTTCTTTATTTATACTCATAACTGCTTTTTCTATATTCATGACATTTTTATTTCTACATCAGAGATTGTTTAAGATAAAATGCCAGTTTAAGACAACCAAATGTCTTTGACACGAACACCAGCACTGGCTGGATGCCCAGTGCTTGATGCCTTGTTTACACAGTGCCTGGTGATGCTTCCCAGCTTATATTTGTGTCTACTCCTATTCTTGCTGCACTGCCACCTCCTTGAAACCATTATGTTTTCAGTGTCTTTCACTGTCCTCCAGATTAATTTTCAGTCCTGAGTATAGCTAAATAAAGGATGTAATACATGCCCTGGGTGGATAACATGTGCTTCTTCAAAACTTTGGTTGTATTAATAATAAGGGGGTAAAAAAAAGGAGTGGTTCCACATCATTAGTTAGAACTCATTCCTCCTGCCTGTACTAAGGATGTAGATCAGATCTGAGTTTTTTTCAAAGATTAGGCTGGACCTGTCTACTGAAAAATGAAGAACAAATCAAGCTCAGACAGCACTTTTGTTTGAGGGATTTTATGACCTGATACCAATCAAATGAGTTTGTAGGGGACTCTTGAATAGTGACTGGCTTCAGCCTATTGTGTGCTAAGTAGTCCAGACTGTGTTGTGCAAATTGCTTCCTTTTGTAAACTCTGCAGCTCTCTCACCTGCAAGTCTCTGCTTCTGTGCTGCTGCTGAGGATAACGATCTTAAATAACCAGTGTCTGAAGTTTCACTCTCTTTTCACATGCGGGGGCACGTGGACTGCTGCTAGTACACCACTGTGAATAAGCTTGTTATACACACTCAAAGTCTGCATGCTTCTCTCCAGTAAAGAATTGGCCTTCTTTAAAAGATGCTTCAGTTCTGCAACTGTCATTCAGGAAGTTACAACCAGTGGCTGAGGCTGGGTAGTCAGAAGAGGTAAATGCTCCTTGGGGATCAGGCAGATTATTCATGCATAATTCGAAAAATCCTCCAGGTTTTAGAGCTGCTGGTTTAGGAAGATGCAAGTGAAATAAACTTAGATTTTCTGACCCACAGAACACACAAAGACTAAGCTGCTGCTGCTCTTTTAGCATCAGAATAAGCTCCTGAGAATTCCTTGTAGAGAATTATTTTGTTTAAATGTGTAATTTCAAAAAAGCCATAGGAATTCAAGTTACAAAAATCAGTTGGGCAGCTGGGGAACACTGCCTTGTGCTCTGAGGTAGAAAGAGTTACTTTGCTTCAACGTGAAGCTTAGGAATAAGCAGCAAGTGGAGTATTTTGCAAGGCTGGAATTCAGTGGATCGCAAAACACAACATATCCCTACTGCAGGTGGAAGAGGGACTGTTGCACAAATTGTCAGTAAATAAGTAACAAAATGGCCAGTAAAAAGGAAGCTGAACTTAAATGGCAGTTTAGAGAGCTGCACTCTTCTGTCATTTGCTTACTATAGAATTATCTGATGGCAGCCAGCACTTTTGAAAATGCTGTGTATATCTGCCTGACTGTAATGTAGATGCTTGGGCTCTCCCTAAGCTTTTTGCACATATTAATGGAATTTAAAAGCCATACATCTTGCCTACAACAGATTAGTTAAGTGTTGGCATCTTAGCCAAGATACCACTCTTAAGGTATAAAGTTTGGAATTTAAAAGCTAATTTGAACGCAGCTTTTCTGTTTCTTCCTTTGTTTTCTCAAGCACTGGTTCAATTTCAGGTGTTATACTAAAGATACATCCTACAAACTTCTCTGTATTGAAGAAAATTAAGAAGAAGAAAAACTGTACTGATTTGTTATCTGATCTCTTTTAAATGAAGAAAATCGTGCAAAGAATGGCAATTTATTTTTTATGGTTTTGGCTGAAACTACGTCTAATGGTAATGGATATGTTCTGAAGTCAGAAAGATTTTTAATTAATAAACCATTACTTGATACCTCAGGAGTATTCTGAGCTTTTCAGACCTTTGTGAATGGTTTCATCATACAGAATATTCACATAACTCTTATTTGTGATGAAAACAACTAGCAAAGAAGGAAGTTGGTCTAGTCATGCTGACCAAGCTGAGCAACCACTTGAAAGTGATCCAGTCACAATCTGAATTCCAGTACATCTATGCTTCAGTAGAAGATTTCATGCCTTGGAAGTTAGTAGTGGGCTCTTGCATACTTCTTCATTTTCTTGGAGAACAGGGGCTAAAGCTGCTGATGTGCTTTGGAAATTGGCACATCCAAGAGCACATTTACACACCAACCATTTTGTTCTTAACAAAGCCTGTGCTGTTTTCAAACACCCTGTCTTAACATAATACTAGTGTTTAATAAATTGTCTTTCTTTGCGCAAAGCTTTGCCGCAGGAAAGCTGCAGAGAATTGTCCAAAGGTAAAATACAATATTGCTGTCAATGTTTAAATGTGGTTCCTACTACAATTTTTCTAGTCCAGGCAGGTATTCACATCATCACAGAAGGAAGGAGACTAGTAATCTGTTGTCTATAAATATATAAGCTATGTACAGGGAAATGGATATACCTATGTGCACTTGATCTTAATTGAAATGTGTTTTAGCTTAAAAAAGAAAGTCAGCCGTAGATAAATGGGTGTACTGAATGCACTAATGGAAAAAAGTAATGGCAGTAATGCTAAGTAAGTAGCTGAGTAAAAATAGCCTCTCTGCTTTCATAATGTTGTTAAAGGTCAACTGCTTGAAAGTGCTGTGATTTTGAGGATATAGAGCTGGAATAGTATTATTACAAATCCCATTGGCCTTTTGAAAGTCTGAAAATAGTTTGGGGTGGAATTGACAATCTGATATGGGTGGGAATTGCTTTCTTTATGGTGGTTATACTGAAATTGTTGTTTTCCACATAGATTTCTGGTGATTCACTTCTACCTGGTCAGACGTGGCAAATTTGTTTTGCTAGGTACATGCTTGTTGTTGCTTAAACATTAGAGGTGATCAAAAATTGAACATCTATCCCATGTCTTGTTTAGGACTTGTTCATGACAGCCATTTACCTTTTATGTTCATTATACCAGCTGAGAATTAGGTACAGTATTACTACCTTGTGGCAGGAATTGCACTTTTTTCCCCTTCAGAGGAAGTGGCTTTGGACATATTTTCCCCATGTCTCTTTGTCTGTGGCTGCACAGTTAAGATTTTCTGGTATAGAAAATGTTTTGCCTTGCCCCCTACTATGCATTTGAAAAGCATGGATGAACAAGTGCACTCACAGTACTAAACTGGGGGAAGGGGTACCCATGAGATTTAAATGCTGTCCTTTTCCAGTTTAACATGACGTGAAAGGAAAAGCTGCTGCTTTTCTTTCTTGGTGAAAACTGAGGTGAAAGACCTATAGCAGTCTGGGTGTGGCAGGAAATGTTCAGCAACAATAGTGCCTTAGTTTCTGGAAGTGTTCACATATTAATCTCTTTCTCTCTTTCTCCCCAGAATGAATTGCCAGATACCCATGCAAAGTTCCACGTACTATTCCTTTTCTTTGTGGCAGCCATGTTCTTCATCAGTATACTGTCACTCTTCAGCTACCACTGCTGGCTAGTTGGCAAAAACAGATCAACTATAGGTCAGTCCATTGGGATATGAAACTTTTCCTGTTCCAGAAAAATGACAATTCAATGAGAATGTGAGGCCTACATAATATGTCATCACATATATCAATATTGATTTTTTCAATATTGTGCAATAAAAAGCATATTTGGTGGAAGTAATTAAACGTGAAACAAAAGGGAAGGTGAAGCCTATGGGGGGTCCTCTGCTGGAGCCAAGCATTCAGATTCATGATGACTGTTCATTTCTTTTGTTTGTATTTTTGAGACCTCTGTGGCACCATGCATTTTTGTTGTGATTTTAACTGTGATGTAACCCAATTGCTACTCATCACTGTTGCTCTAATACTTAGAGTAGCTGGGTATCCCCTACCAAGTCAGAGGCTCTACTGTACATGAACATGTACTACATTTTGAACTAGATGCAAACAAGTATTCTTAAATCCTGTCAAAAAAACCTAACATTATTATTAGGAAGTGGCTTGTAAGAGTGTGATAAAAATGAGAACACTGATACACATTTCCTAGATAATAAGAGATTCCCATATTTTTATGCCTAAACATTTTAAATGGCATTGATCAGCATAAACAAGCTATGTGCATTTAATTAAAGTATTTGAAGTTCTTGCTAGGAAACACTTGAGAGTGGTTTTTGCAGTGTGTGGGGGGACAGAGACTGATGAGTATTTCTACAACTGAGTAAGTCAAAATCTTATATTTTTCATTGGAATTTAAATTTCTAACCTCAAAAATAAGTGGGTTGATTAAAAGTAAAATAATTTTTGGCTAGAATTTTTTTGCTAGTTTTTTTTGATTGGTTGATAGGAGAGTTATTTGAATTATTTTTATTTGACATATCTACAGGTAAGGAATATTCAGTTTCTTTTTAGCTTTGAAGAAAACTTCAACATATTCCTTACCCAAAAGTCAGTGGTCATAATTGGCCACACAGTTCTTTATCTGCTTTCTGGATCATGATCTTAAAAAACAAGATATTGGTATGGAGGGGGAACAATGATTCCTCTCAGTTCTTGGCCAAGGGCGTAACTGGACTGAGTACAAAAATGGTGGTGGCTTGCTATAGTTCATGGTGTGTCTGTTTCTAATATAATAGATTTCATCTTCCTCTGATAGCACGGGATGCTCTTAATTCAGCTTCCTAATTTGGCAGATGTGGAAAAACCTCTTTTGTATGGGCTTAGGTCCAGCGGTACTTATGGTAAATTACTCCTAAAAGAGAAAGTTGTCTGCTCAAAGAAGCTGAAGAGAGAGCAAGTCACCAAGGAATAAGGGATGTATGTGGATATCTTTGGCATGCTGATGGTACTTAGCTTTATCTCAGACTTTGTTAAATGTAAAGACAGAAAGTTGACAAGGTGACTGTCCTCCTTACCTGATTTTCTCATTTTTCACTAACTCTGTGGGGTTTTTTTTCCTCTGATTACTTGAGATTTTTTAAATTTCCCTCCCCTCATAACATATACATCAAGATCACCGCACCTTGCCCAAAACTGGCTCCTTAGCAGTGAAGTTTTGGTTTCTTCACACTCCCTGACTCCTTAGTGGTTTAAAGAATTGCATGTTTTTATTTTACAGAAACATTCCGTGCACCCACATTTCGAAATGGTCCTGATAAAAATGGCTTTTCTCTTGGATGCAGCAAAAATCTAAGGGAGGTTTTTGGAGATGAAAAGAAGTATTGGTTGCTTCCTATCTTTACCAGGTATTCAGTCTGAACAGTAATGAATTAGGGAATTAATTGATTCCATGACTTCCACCTTGCTTCCTTTTCTACTAAAAAATCAAGCACAGCTGAAAAGCCAACTTGTATATCCAGTACAATAAATATTGGTGCAGGGAAAATGTGCATGAGAAAACGATCAAACTCCACACAGAGTTTTCATTCTAAGATGGAGCTTGTTGACAAGAGCCTTTTAAATGCAGAAGTTTGAAAAGCTTTGAGAAGCATATTGCAAAAATTGTACACCTTTTGGTGATAGTCTCAGTGATTATAGAGCAGAAATCAGCAACTCAGAGGAGCTCAAACAGCTGCATCCTAACAACATCAGCTTAAAAACACCTTCTCTTGGCCCTGGAAAAGCTTGACAGCTTTCCTTTTTCTGTAGATGACACTTTAGGAATCAAAAGCCATCTAAGAAATTGCATGTAAATAAGAAACAGGAGGGGGAAAATCTGATATAATTAAAAATGCTGGAATTAAAATGTCAGCTGAGCCAGCATTAGGGAGTTGCAGACAAGCCTTATGAAGCAAGGCTGATGTGCTGCACACTCCAACCACTACCAGATTTCAGCAGAATAGAGTAGGAACTGTGTTTCAACACTGCTCTTGGGGGTCTGTGTATCAGGTAAAAATGTTGCTGAACCTGTTTGTGAAGCTGAGGTCTTGGTATCAAACTGCAGAGGTTATACCAGCAGCTTAAGTTGACTCAGCTGTCTGCTCAACTACCATGTGATTACAGACGGAAGCTCCATGGTAGATTGCTCGATCTGTTTTGCTACCACATTTTGTCCTGATAAACTTTAAAGGAAGGCTTAGCTAATTTCAGAATTATGAGTGAAGGGGAAAGCATGGCCACCAGAATGTTATTTATTATACAGCTTCTGAGGTTGTAAATACCAGAGAGTCTTGCCATGTGTGCATGCTGGTTTAGGGGAAGATTAGGGCTACAGTCTACTGAAATACATCTGTGTTTCTGAAATCCACAGACTTGTGCTTGTGCACAGCAATCCATACTCAGTGATAGAGTGGGAATCAATTGAGCTCGAAGATTTAATTAACTGATCATTTGATTTAGTGGTAGAACTACCTTGCTAAAGTCTGGAGTTCAGCACTGTGCTCAGCTAATTGATTTGACCCTGTAGCCTTTGCCTCTTCTGTGGGTCCTTGTTCAGTTCACTTAAGTGAGCTACCAACAGTGATTTGAGTCTTTGTTTCTCATTTAGTTTGGGAGATGGATGTACTTTCCCAACTCGTTTGGTGATTATGGATCAAGAACAACTTGCAGTCTCAAGCCAAAATGAACCTGCCAAAAGGTAGCTATAGCACCTAAATACTGATTTTGTACTGTTTCATACTTATCTAGAGAAAAAATTATTTCAAAGTTAGTTTTTGAATTCTTTATGCTTCTTGTCTATTCAGAGTAAGTTTGTAAGTCTTCAGTGAAGGACAGACTAGATTAAGACTGAAAACTTGACTATGTCTTGGTTTGTTGTAACGTAAGGCTCTAAGGAAGAAGTAATACCGAAAGTAAGGGAGCTTACTGGCTCTCAGCAACAATCAAAAAAGTCCTTGGGAAGACTGAATAATTGCCCATGGAAAAAAAATGTTTATTTGCTTGGTTTGGGTTTTTTTTCTGAAAGACAAGGTATTATTTGTATTTCATCTCCTCAAGCATGCTTAAGCAAGTAATGCTGAGACATTTTGCAAGAGAAGTAGATCTCTCATGCTGGGGTTTTTAGCTCATTACTTTTTATCCCTCTCAAATTTGCATGTTTTGTATCTTCAATGTATTTTCAAAGCGACAAGAGTCTGTGTGCAGTTTCTGTTTACATTTGCCACCTTAGAAGTCTTCTGCATAGTTTAATGAATTTGTAAGCTGAAGGTTGTTGCCAACAGCAGTAACCTGAGGATTCAAAGGCAATACAGAGAAGAAGTTACTTCCAGTGCAACATAACCTGTGGAATTTACACAGGAACAGGACCCTTGTGCAAACAGAAAAGTATCCTTTTACATTCAGAAGATTGTTCAGAAGGCGGCCCTGGCATTTGCATGGGATAAGATAGCATTTGGCTGCTCTTCCAGATGGAACTGCATAGGTTTTCTTTTTAGCTGTGTGGCAGTGTTATTGTCAGGGTGCCATTTCTTGTGTCTCAATCCGTGGGTTTTTTCCATTAGAAGTGAGTGGCCTGTGTCAGGTAGGGGTTTATTTTAGACTAATGACTGGAACAAGCCTGTAGAGGAATTAGGGCTGGGGGCAGGCAGCCATTTCCAGTTGGCACTTTTTTGTTATTAACTTTGCTTTTAAATAACTTCACTATTCTAGAAATGTCTGAAGCTGCTACAGAATTCCTGTTGACTTTGCTTACTTTTCAGCTCTGTAACCACTCGACCACTCAGTGAATCACAAAATCGGTTGCTATCCGGTGATTGTCAGTGGGTGGAAACTGGCCCTGAAGAGGAAAATGTGAAATCAGGTAGTGGTTTTGTTCGTGGTTCAGTTTTCCTTTTTTTTTTTTTTTTAATTTTTGGCACCTAGAAAGTCCTTAGGAATTGGCTGGAGTGATATAGAAGAAAATGTGTTCCATGGAATCAAGTCAGGATGTTTAGAATTAAGGCTAACTTGCATCCCATGTTCTGCTCCAAAATTAATTGTTGTGTTACGGTAGTGGATGGTATATGGATAAGTAATTCCACTTTTGCACTTCAGTTCTGAGATTTGGGATCTTTTATGTTTGGTAAGGGGGAGGAAAATATTTTTGTAAAAGTAGGCACAACATGGTCAATGTGCTTTCTGGTTTGAAATCTTTGCTATTTGTTATGCAGATCTGCAAAAACACATAATTGAGATTTTCTCACATTCTAGGTGCAAAAAAGCATATTATAGTTTCATTGGAAAGTTGATCTCAGCTAATTACTAACCAACCATCTCAATGAGAAACAGGTAAGACTAACATAATTGATTGCTATTTCTGTACATGTATGAATAAAATTGACATCTTAAAGTCAAAAATCAACTAGTCACGGAATGCAGAAGAGTCCTCTGATGTTGGATGGGTAATAACAAAGTCTAAACAAAATTCAGAGTGGCTGTTGAGAAGACAAGAATGGGAGTAATGCTGTAGTGCAGGAAACATGGGTTGGCTAGGCCTGGGATGAGTCAGACTAATCCTGTAATTTAGATTAAAGTGGGTAGTGCTGGATTTGTTACCTCACCAGGGAAAAGAATCTGATGCTAAATGCAGTTCTGAGATGAAACGCTATCTTGAGGAAGAGCTCCTTAAATGTCTTTTTCTTAGTCATATATTGGTGGGCCATGTTCTGCTCTTTAGGAAGCTGCATGTTCCTGAGGAAGGAAGATCAATAAGTGAATACAGGTCTCTGCATACAGGCTGCTCTATCACATTTGGAATTGACAGTGGTCTTCTGGAATGTTTCTTGCATTAAAGTGCCCTGTGTGCACTTTGCATATAGGAAATACAGCACTTTCTGGTGCATATATGAAAGTTCTTTTGGTGTATTTCCAATGACTAAATTAGACTTCATTTATGTTGACTTTCTACTGTGGTGAGCTTATAAGTTACCATTAAGTTTTCCTTTCTGGAAGACAAACAAATCTTATTTGGTCAACTAACAGCTGTAGAAACTATAGCTGAGTCATTACCACCTCTTTTTTTGTCTTTTTTTTTGTTGTTGTTGTTGTTGTGGTTTTTGTGGTGGGGGTGATGTTTCTGCAAGTAATTCACATTTTTATCAGAAATAAAACACTACATTTGAATTTGGTAAGCTCAGTAATTTTAGGATTACTTTTGTTTCCTTTCCTTTTATTTTTTAAGGAGACTTCTGACCTAAAATTATAGTTTTGGGAGGGAGTTGGTTTGTTTTCAAGGAAAAAAAATCTTTCTAAAAGGCCTTTGTGGGTGATGGTGTGATGCTTGGCCTCATGTTGGTCAGAGTGCTCAGTGTAAACTCATACAAAACCAAGATTAGACTAGTTAGTTACAACTTCTGAAAAACCTACTCAACCATGAGAACTCACCAATGGTAAGTTTCCCCTTTCCAACTTTTCTTAATGTTACATAAATGTGCTAAAGAATATCCCAAGCAAGAGGTTCCTTTCAGCCTCCAGCTATATAAAACCTAATCTGATCTAAATAGGTCACGAAGGCTTTTCTGTTCTTCATGGAGCAGAATAGAAGTTTCTGAGAGCAGCTCATCCCAGCAGCCTTTGATAGGGTATTACAGAAAGGTCCTAATCTTTCTTTCCACTGACCTAGAGAGGGAGCATAGATGACTGTTTTAAGCTAGACAATTAATTGGTAATAGTTTGAGATTAATTTCTTTTCTATCCTCCCTCTCTTCCTAAAATGAGGCCAGATTTAATAAAGGAAGAATTTGTACTTTGTGTTATATTTGCCCAAACTACACTAGTTTTAAAAATTGTATAAATAAAAGTGCATACTTGCACTCCATCCAAAAGCATTTGGGTATGTGTTACCTTAAATTAACTCAGTAACACAATGTTTGAACTAAAACATAAGAAGTATGAAATAAAAACCCACACCCTCCCAGAAGGCTATTTATGAGCTACAGTTGTCTTAACTACTTACCTTAATCAGAAGTCTGTAAATCATATTACCCAGGTGCATTTGTGTAATGCACTATGATTTGTTTGTTCAAAGCTAATTGGATAATTCTATTAATTACCTTTTTTTTTGTTTCACTAGGTTTCTGCAACCCATTTTGAGCTTGAATATTACTTAATTTTGTTTGGAAGAAATTGAGCAGGAAAAAATGGAACATGAACATTTTAGGAAGAGACAAGAAATTCAAGTTTCTGCACAGTACAATGGATTCTTGTAAGCACTATCGCAGAGCAGGGAAGTTAAGACAGATGCCTTAAGATTCTTAATGTGCATTTATGCAACACTGAATTATATACTGCTACCAAAGGGCCAGATCCAGAAGTGCCCTGCTTGGATGCACAAGGTCCAGAGTGGGAACTATGCATTTCTTTTATGCTGCAGTGGTGGGGGTAGATTGCAGAGACTCTTACCTCCTCACGGGCAAACTTCATACCTTAGGCACTGCAGAAGTCACTTCCATAGCAGGTCTCCAGAGTACAGAAGGAAAGAAAAAAGGAAAAGGAAGAAAAAAAAAAAGTCAGCCTAGAGCATGGTCAGCAAGTCTGAAGTGGGAGTATACATAGTTCAGATGCCAGGTGATGGGGAAGGGACTGGATGATGTCTTCTCCTCTCTTCCTATTAACCAGTCTACCCCATGATCACAGCTCTCCAAGTCTTTTGGGACTGAGGTTTCCTTCTACTAGCTGTGCTTTGGAGCTAGGCAATGCCAACAACATAAAAGCCTTTAACTTGGGTGTTGCTTTTTTGCTATAGGATTGAGCTTCCTCATCATTTTAACTTGATTTATTTAACTATACCAAGGACAGAGCTCAAAGAAGAAAACTTGGGTTTTAGTTGAAAAAAAGATGGATTATTACTTTCCAACAATTGTCAGTCAGCATACAAGGAAAAGACAGTCCAAAAAGGAATTAACAGTTCTTACATTTTCTGTTACTGTTTGCTGTGTTCTGTGTAAGGCAGCCACAAAATGGTAAAGTACTCCTGAGAAAAATCATATTGCAGTTGTGTGTTTCTAGAAACAGAACAAGCAGAGTACTGCTTTTTCCATGGGACTCTTGATGGTTTATAAATACTGTTTTATACTTTTGTTTTATCTTTTTATAAAGGCACAAGGTTTTATTGGTTCTAAAGTACAAATATCAGGTACTTAAGAGAAGATTAGTGTTACATCATAGATCTGTGTTAGCACACTGAAAAATTGCATCCTTTAACCTCCCACTTTCAAGTCCTGTTTAAGTGATGCTGAAATTGCTAAAGACTGATGGCTTTGTGCAGCAATGTACCTGCTTACAAAAGGCAAAGTGTGTTTCCTGTGTGAGGAATCAAGTCCATCCCATTCTTAGCTCAAGACCTACAGCAAACAACATGGGGTTTTTTTTTTCCTCACTTCTCTACAGAGAAGACTGCTAACTCATCTTTGGGTGGTATTGCAATTTTGCACCTGGAAAAAGTGGCAAATACTATTTTTCTGTCTGTAAGATTTCTGATGTTCAGCTGCTGCTGATTACAAATAGACATGAGCCCTTTTCATACAGACTGAAGGTAGTAGTCAAATTGATGATCTAGTCCAAAAGAACCTGTTTGGTTTGTCTCCCAGACTGATTGCTACTTGAGTTAAATTTGTTTATGATGGAAATACTAAGGTATCAAGTATACTGTAAGGTTTAAAATAAGTATTTTTTGTCTTTGGATATAATAAATTTTTCTTAAATATTAATCTTCTGGAACAAGAACTCTTTGAGAACTTATGATTTCACTGTTGGATATTCTTGAGACAGAAACAATGGTCCAAACTTGCATGTTTTATAAAAGTTGCAGGATGTTTCTTCAAACTTTGTACAAGAAATTTTGCATTTGCTAATTCCAAAACTTACAAAAGCATTTGCTACACATTGATCTGAAAGGTTTAGCTTTTTTTTCTCAAGTGTTAAGTGAGAAGTGGCCATCTTAACATAAGCTCTCAGCAGTCTCACACCAGCAAAATTTCTTGGGGAAGATAAGAGAGAAGGAAGACTGCGTGTTTAAATGGCTTGTTCTGAATATCATAATTTGCAGCCCCAAACACTGGTGGAACTGTCATGGAGGGCCTGGGATTCATCTGGCTTTTACTGCATCCATGTATTATAGCTGAAATAATACATCCATGCACAGACATCATCTAGCAGAAGTATAAGCAAAATGTATGTCAGAATCCTAAGTATCACTGAACTCAGCAATATGGTCTTTGCTCCCCCCACCTGCTCCCCAAAGTGCTTCATATGCCCCCCCCCCCCACCCCCGTGAATGTATGTATCCTGTAGGCCAACATCAGAACTTGTTTGATTTCTTTAGTCAGGATAGTGAATCTACAGGAAAAACTGCAAGTAAACAGACTGTGCTATCTCCATATGCATTTTCTAGCAAGTGCTGCTCTTCTAAAACCACTTCTTTGTATATCTGATGGACATTTTTGTGGTTTTTCATTAAGAACTCACAATTCTAACATATTTATGCAGATCACAGGAATATTTTGTCCTAGATTTTTCTTCATATTTGAGGTAAGAAAAGGAGAGCAGTGGGTTTAGGATAATCCTGAGGCCAGAGTTACTGTTGGTGTAAAAGCAGGTATTACTGAAAGTCACTTTTACAAATACAAAATGTAGTAAAATGATTGAAAGATGATTCTCCCACATTCACCACCCCCAACACCTTTTGGTTTTTTTGCCTGGGGGACTGGGGACTAAGAGGAACCCCAGACTGATTTAAAGGAATTAAGTTCTCCAAGGGAATTGTACTGCTGAATTCTAAGGGCATGCCAGCCAGTGGGATGGAGGGGTTAGGTTCTCCTGGCAGGCCTGGGCTTTGAGGGAGGTATCATGGCTAAGGCAGCCAGGATGACATCCTCTGCCTTTGGATTCTGTCCTGAGTGCTCCCTGGGCTGTGCTGTGCCAGAAGTCCATGAGGGAGCAGGATGGTTCTTGGGCTGTTGGGCTGCAAGCAGCCATCCGTGTGTCCCTGCTAGCAGAGGCAGGGGCTGCAGGAAGGGGGTACTTTTGGCCCATGGTCAGGAGATCAGAAGGGGGATGGATCCTGAGAAAACAACTGTTTAGGGTATTGGGCTGTATTGTAAATGCTGGTTTTGTGCTTTAGCCTACTCTGTATCAGGGAGTCTTGAAAATACCTAAGTTGTCATTAAAAATAGCAGCCCTTAAGCTTTTAGATCCATTAAAGTAATGACTACTACAAGCAATATGTAGTAGTTATTGTAGGATAGTTGACATTGGCTGTGATTAGAAACTGCTTTCTTGTTTCTTTCTGCTTTTCTCTTTAAAAAAAAAATCTACATACACTCAAAAATTTTTTTAAATGGCTTTAAATGCGCAGTGTGAAAACAGAAGCCTGATGTAGGGGAGGATTTCATTTTTCTGAAATGTCTTGAAAAAACCTGTCCCTGTGAATATGAGGCAGGAAAATCCACAAATAGAAATTACTTAAAACTACACAATACTGGTTTTTTTTTTTCTTACTGTTATTTACTCACAGAGTGTGCAACGCACCCATCATTGCTGTGCCTACCAAAGGCGTATTATGGGAGGAGGGCAGGAAGAGGAGTATTAATTGACTTGATATTAATTGACTTCCTACAGTATTGAGACTGTATTGATATAAGTCAGATGTGATTAAAAACCTCCATTTTAAATAATCTGACGGTTACTTTAGAGGAAGTTTGGGTACTTCTATTTTTAGTGATTTAAGTAGAAATCATGGTAATATTTTTGTTAAAGCTGCCTCTTGAGTGTGGAATTTACAAGTACCAAGCTACTTTTGGTATGCTGTTCTTACAAACTGGTCCTGTTCTCCAGAGTGCTGAATACTCACAGTTTTCAGGTACTGTTTCTTTCCTTTGGTCTTGTGTGGTTCTTCTTTATTAATTATAAATCATCTTTTGGGTTGGGACGAATTTCAATACCACTGAGTATGCACACAAAGACTTCATGATCTAACTGGAGTATGGTCCAGTTGTAGCTAAGCAGAGCCCCAAGAGGAGGAAAACTGCAGCGTTTGCAGCAGTATTAATGTCTGGCAGATTTACCAAGATGTGCTGGCTCCGACACAGATTGACCAAATCTGCCTGGATCTGGAGCACTGACTGACCAGATTTTTATTTAACAGTTAAATAACAACAAAACCACGACAGCTTTGAGTTTCATAGTGTATGTTCTCCAAGGACACCCTCTAAAATTGTGTCTGACTGGAGGATTTGGGTGTGCATTTAGAGAGGTTCCAAAGAGCAGTTACTTTTAGTTCACAAACATGTCTTTTCACAGTACCTAAAAAACAGCAATGTGTGCACTTCAGAGGCTCTTCTTTCTATCCCTAAGTGGCACCAAAGAGAGCAGCTGCACATGAAGGGATTTAGTACTGAACACATTTGTTACACTCATTTCTATCAATTTATTTTGTATATAGAGCTTTTTATACACATTTTTCTTAATTATGTAACTGTTGTGAAACGTCATGAAATTACAAGTAGTTTGTTTTAATGCGGATTAAAACCGGTGTTTGGCCATTTGTTTTCTGAAGCCATTACTTGAATTTGTTTCCATGAGGTAGTGAAGTCTGATAATGTTTACAGGACATTTCTTTGGTTTTGGGAGTTTTCCCCATCTTTCTTCCTACCCCCTGTCCTGAGAAACAGAGAGCTCATGCTCAGCAGTCAAGCAGATGTGTCAGAGATGAAGAATTTGTATTACTTTGTCACCAAAGCATTGGGAGTGACATGCTGATTCCCTTCCGTTTACACTGCTTAGCTGACAACTTAAAGACGCTTAGCATGGTCCTCTGTGATTCCTCCTGTCCCTTATCCTGTTATCAGCTTTATTGTGGGAAACTTAAATCTTCCTGAATGATGATTTACAATCATGAAGCTATCCCAGAGAGAGGCAGCATTCCTCCTGTTAAATCTGTTCCATTTTTAACTTAGATGAATGAAACATCCCTCTTATCTCTGCATTCTTTTTGTATTTGCCAGCAAGGTCATCAACATTTGCACTAATCACAATGTCCCAGCTATTCTACTTCCACAAAGTTATTTTTAATTGTGCTGCCTAAACTTGGAATGAGCTGTATTTAAGTTTGGGACGACGTGTAAAAGATACCTGTAACAATGATGCACGTATTGTATTTTTTTGTATGTTACAGATAGGACTCATCCTATGCACAGAGAAAACGTTGCCATTTATAGTTTAATACTTGAAGTAACTTTTTGAAACGGGCTTTTATAAATGAATAAATACAAAATCACATTGCTTTGCCTGGAAGTTCCTTCATGTTTTAATTGTATTTGCAATTTCCCCATATGTATACTTTTCCATAAAGTTCTCTTAAGCCATTTATAAGCAATGGAAGTGCATTCAAGATTTTGTACATCAGTGTTCAGACCTGTTCATACTTCACTGAAGTATAATTCATGTTTAATAAAAAAGTACCATTTTAAGCCTCTTTTCCAAAGTGATATGAATGGACTTGGCACTTGAATTCATCAGTGAATGCAACATCAACTTAATAAAAGTATGTGAAAGAATCTGAAAAGTGCTCAGCTGTAGCATCTGTGTTATTAGATCACCAAGAAAAACTGCCTACCTGGGAAAAACTTCACCATTGCTCTGGTTTTTACACTCCAGCTGCAACACACCTAAGATTGCACTCACTCTTGACACATCTTCCAGGTCACTGGGTCTTGTGGGGAAATAAAAAGCCTGACTTGTGGCTAAATCTTATTCCTCCAGGACACTAAGCCTGACTTAGAAGTCGACTGCTCCAACAGGAATCAGCCACGTTCGTTTTAGATCAGGAACAATCTGTGTAAGAGAGCTGTAACACCCAAGTTGACACTGACATGACAATGACACTAGCAATTAAGATCAACAATTCTTTCCAGAAAATTTTCTTTTAAATGGAACATTTTATAACATTCCATGAATTCCAGCCTCATCCCCCTGTCTCTGCAGTTCTAGTTCCCCTTGGTCCTTGCATACCTGATGGCAAGTGTCGTAGTCGTGTCTCAAGTACCTGGTGTACACAGAACATCCCTGAGGAAGGGAGAGTAACCAGCCCAAGCCATGTGGCCAGTACCAGCAGTACCCTTTCAACACAGCAGGAATGTTCTCCAGGCTTTCACAAGGCAATCACTGAAGCTATCTAGGTTATAGATAGCTGAAACTAAACTAGGTTATCTATAAATCACCACCACTGCACCTGGTAACTTGCTGTTTAAGCCCTGAAGAACAGAGGGTGGGCAGATAGTAGAGAGGCATGCAAAGGACTTCTCTAACAAAGCAGTAATAATAAAACATAGGCTGTTCCAGAGGACTACTTTTAATGTAGTATTTTGTACACACAGCAACATCTTATTTGTCACCCACACTAATTACAGTGAAATACCATAACAGGTATGAGAGCAGATCCCAGGGTAGTGCACAACATGTGCCAAATATAAACATGCTGTGTTACTCAACATGTCCACTTCTTTGTCACATTTAAGTGGTTTAAATGATCACTGATGTATCTGTGCTCAGGAAACTTGGCTTGTTTCAGGCTTTTGAAAGCTTCCCACTTGGCACGTCTCTCTTCCGTGTTGTGTTTGTATTCCTGTTCCTGTGTCAGGTAAGGTTGGCTGAGCCAATACTCGTTCTCTGCTTCAATTTCCAACCTTCGGATCATTGCTTGCTTCATGGAAATGGTAACCTGTCTTGGTCGCCTGTACTTCCCAATCCATTGTTTTCCAGGAATTCTCTTCCGCAGTAATACTGTTGTTAAAAACATTTTGCCTTAAAACATAAAAAGAAATATAAAATAAATACTCATTACCTTAGGGAGAAAAATACAACTTGGACAAGAAAGATTAAAAGCTCTGCACTCACTCCACTGCCTTGTAGCTGGCTGGTTTGAAGTTTCAGGCTCCAAGTCTGGTAACCATCACACACAGCAGGCAGCACAAGGCCAGATACACTGGAAACTTCAGAAGCAGAAAAGGGGAATTAAAATCTATGTAATTTAAGAATTTATTCAGTTATTCTTACACTGCAATTAAAGCATACCCTCCATAAATTATTTAAGAAAAATCCAGTCACAGATACTCAAGAGTGAAAGGTTCACTTCGCTCAGGCCTTCTTCAAATAGTTGTCAAAACAGAGTATTTCCAGCTCTGTCTTCTTGATCCAAATCTGGCCTTTCCTCAGCATGAGGTTTTGGACTACAATCTCTACAAGCTTATTAGTATGTAATTACCTAGTCTCGTATCCTGACCGAGGGAAATCTGGTTGGTAGAGAGAAGCAATATCCTGAATTAGACCAAGTGGCGTAAGCGGAAAGCACCAATAGACCCTGCCACAACACGCTGGGTGTAAGGGGCAGGAAACGCCGAATGACGTTCAAACTTTACACAAATGCTCTTTGTTAAACTGTTCATTAGTCTCACACACGCTAATGCCCACGTTTCACGCTACACGGGATTTTATCAGCTTTAGGGAATCACAGAATACGCGGAGTTGGAAGGGACCCACAAGGATCATCGAGTCCAACTGGCCCTGCCCCCGACATCGCCAGGAACCACACCATGTACCTCAGAGTTGTCCAAACCCTCCATGAACTCTGTCAGCCGTGACCAAGTCAGTCACCCAAGCACTTCTAGCACGGCACAAAACAGCGCTGCCGCTAACGGAAGCCACGGGGATCCGTGGGAGCATGGCTGCCCGAGTACCCAGCTCCCCTCCCAGCCTCACTCACCGGGAAGCTCCGGCGGCGGCGGCCCCGCGGAGGAGCCAAGATGGCGGCGGGCGAGGAGCGCGGCTCTCGCGAGAGGCGGCGGCGGCGGGCGGGGCCCAGCGGAGCCAATGGGGCTCGCTCTGGCGGCAGTTTGAAGCTCCTCAGCGGCGCGCGCGGCTCGGCCCAGCCCGGCCCGGTTCGGTTCGGTTTCGTTTCGCTCGGGGCCGCCCCGGTCCCGCTTCCCCCGCCCGGAGCCATGGACGTAACCGGGGGCTTCTTCGGCAAGCTGCGGGATCTGGCCCTCACGGTGGAGAGGGAGTTGAAGCAGCTGGAGCGGGCCATGCGCCGGGAGGACGCCGGTAAGAGCAGCCCGCGGCCGTGGCCGCACGCCTGGGCCTGAGGGGCTCGCAGCTGTTCCTCCTTGCGGGATTTGCGTTCCCGCCTGCCACAGCCCCTCATGCTCCTCTGGGAGCGCCTGTGGTGGGCCCGGAGGTCAGCCTGGGAATTGCTCGGCTGGGAATTGTTTGAGCTCCCTCGTCTCGTTGTCTCTCTGAGCTCCTTTGTGGGTGTGTGGCTGAGTTTTTTTATCACGGAGAAAACCAAGGTGAATGGGATGAAATAAGAAGCACGTTCTTGCTTCTTCTTTAAGTAGATCGATATAGGAAAACGTTTGCAGGGCGTGTTCTCTCTCTGGACAGATAGCTCAGGCTTTTAATTGTGTTTATCTCTGTGCTATGTCTTGTCACGTAGCGGGTGCCCTCTTTTACACTACTTGCATTAGCCTTGGTTTCAGTGAAAAAAAGTAATGTCTGCTGCATTGTGTAAGTGAGCAATGCATCTGCCCACGTGCGAATACAATTGAAGAATTCAATTTTCTGCTGAGATTTGTTTTTCACTGGTCTCTATATCACTTTTTTTCCGAATTCCAACCTCTTTAGGGATAAAATTTTAATACAAGTATTAGCTGCCAACATTAAGGTGAAAGCCTGGGCAGTTTCTCTGTGGAGTTTAACACGCTGTACAAAGAGCAGTTTTTTGTGTTGTGAAGTGCCTGACGGGAACTAGTTCTCTTTGGTTTTGTCTATATTGACTCTCTCTGGGTTATGAGTCCAACATCTCTAATATTATAGAAACACAGAATGGTTTGAGTTGGAATGGACCTTAAAGATCACCTAATTCCAGCCCCCTGCCATGGGCAGGGACACCTTCCACTAGACCAGGTTGCTCAGAGCCCCATCCAACCTGAGCTTGGACACTTCCAGAGATGGGGCATCCACAGCTTCTCTGGGCAACCTGTTTCAGAGCCTCATCATTCTCACAGCAAAGAACTTCTCCAAATATCTAATCTAAATCTTCTCTCTCTTAGTTTGAATCCATTCCCCCTTGTCCTGTCACTACATGCCTTTGTAAAAAAAGTCCTTCTCTTTCTTGTGAGCTCCCTTCAGGTACTGTAAGGCTGCAATTAGTTAATCCTGAAGAAGCCTCTCTTTCAGGCTGAACAATCCCAATTCTCTCGGCCTTTCCTTGCAGGAGAGGAAAGGCTGAGAGATCCATCCCTCTGATCATCCCAGTGCCCCTCCTCTGTACCAACTCCAACAGGTCCTGTCCTCCCCGTGCTGGTGCCCCAGAGCTGGTGCAGCCCTGCAGGTGGGCTCTGAGCAGAGCAGAGGGGCAGAATCCCCTCCCTGGCCCTGCTGCCCACCATTGGATGCAGCCCAGGACACGTTTGGCTCTCTGGGCTGTGGGAGCACACTGACAGCTCATGGCCATTCACAGCTCAATGTCAGTGAGTGCACATTGACAGCTCATCTGCTAATGCAGGAAATTGCCATGTAGGATGTTACTTTCATGCTAAAACACTAAGACACCTCTTTTACTTTCTAAACTCTTTTATGTGAACATTCATCTCGAAGACTATGAAGATGAATCTCCGCTCACAGTCTTGCATGACCTCTGTGGCGAAATCAAGACTCAGAAGGTAACAACTTTCTTCCTTCTTGAGAAATTACATGTGTGTGTATGTTCCATAAACTTATGGTTCTGTTTTGGTCATTAAGCCACAATTCAACTTTGTTAGTCAATAGTTATAACCCTTATTTTTACTCACTTACATCTAAGTCCTCTTAATGGCCATGGATATTGGGTAATGCCCAAAAACTTGGTGACCCAAAGTAGGTTTAGCAATGTTTCTTAGTTTGCAGTCACTGCTGTCACTCAGGTAAGCAGGGAACAAAGGTTACAAGGAAGTTGGAGAGTGCCAAGGTACGAGGAGAATGATTCAGGAACAGCAGCTCACAACAAAAGAGAAGCTTGCTTGTTTTCCATGACCAGCCTTTAGAATAAAATCAATCTTCAGAGAAGTTTCAGTACCTTCAGCCATTCAGTTAAACTTGTGAAAAATGTTGTCTATTTCTTATACAGAAGTAGAAAAAATGGGTTATAGAAATGAACAATATAGAAATAATTGAGTGATATAAAAGTAAGATTAACCACCTGCTCTGCGCTTATGCTTTGTACATATGGAGTAAGAGTCCAGACTAATTGCTGTTACCTCGTATTTTTCTGGAGTAAAAGCATATAATTCCTTGGCAAGGTTACCAGCAAGCAGGTATAATACTGTGAACTGTCATTACAGTTACTTTTATAAGATTCCACACACTTGGGTTCTATATATTCCTGGTATTCTGTAGGTATATATACCTGATGGTTTTCAGGTATAGAAAAGACCTAAATTCGCTGCTTATCTTCATCTGAATTGCAATTAAATACTTACTCCCAAAATGCTTGATGTGTAAACTATCATGTGATGATTTGAAAGCCAGTATTTCTATGTTTCCCTCTCTCTCCCCAAAGGAAGATGTTAGTGCCAGTCTTGGTAAGATTTGCTCTGAAAAAAAAGCAGTTAATGAATTTATGAAGGCAAGTGAAATCTTGATGCAAAGAAATGCAGCAGATCTTGGAAAAATAAGAGAGCTGTTCCAGAAATATGGCTACAAACCACATGTCAAAGACTCTACAGGTAATGTTTCTTGTCAATACAGTATGTGAAGAAAAGTATCATTTTTATAAAATGTTTCTCTTTAGCTATGTGTATATTTCTATTAATTAGGAGATCAAGTACACCCATGTTATTTGCTTTATAATAATAGCCAGACAGTAGATTTTGTTGGGATTGGTGCTGTGAGAACAAACCAAAACACAAACACTTGGAATTAGCTCTTCTGGCATGCCTTTAAGTTAGTGTATGTTGGATTTTGGGTTTTTTTCAGTAATAATTATATTCAGAAAACATGTTAGCAAGCATGTTTTGATGACCCAGAGACTTCTGCTGCTTCAGCTTCTCATGCATGAGGAACTATTGTAGATGCACCTCAGCTGGTTTGTATTCACATGTGATGGTTTCATTAACTTAAATCATCCTAGAGAAAATCCTAAAGTGCCTGTTTCACAGCACAAATGGGACAAGAATGCTCAGGAATTATGTGGCATGTGACAAGCACTAGCACCTTGATCATTGGAGGGGAAGGAGGTTCTTAGTCCAGTCAGAAAATGCACATAGAACCGTCTGAAAAATCCAGTTGTGCCAAATGAGTTAAAGTACTACACCTGTCAATACTGCACATACCCCTTTTGGTACCCAGGGCCCAATCAGGTTTCAAAAAGCTTTTGACATAGTCTTAACTTGCTCTGAGCATTATCCAGTCATTACACAAAACAAAATTATGGTTGTGAACCATATGGATGTCCAAGTTAAGCTCCTATAGCTGTTTTACATAGATAGGGCAGAAAGCTCTGATTTTTTTTTTTATAGTGCCTTTCCTTCTATACTCTTTGCCTTTAAAGTCTCCAAAGAGAGCTACAGGTGAAATTATTTTTTTAAGTTGTGTTTTTAAGCTAAGTGTATCTGAAGAGATAATACCACTGCACACCAGAAGGTATACTACTTTAAATGGCCTCCCTCCCCGCCTCTCAGAATCAATTAAGTTGGCAAAGACCTCTGAATTGTCAAGTTCAACCTGTGGCTGACCACCACCAAGTCAACCAGACCACGGCACTGAGTGCCATGTCCAGTCCTTCCTTAAACACCTCCAGTGACTCCACCACCTCCCTGGGAAGTCATTCCAATGTCTAATTACCCTTTCCGTGAAAAAATTCTTGCTAATGTCCAACCTGCATCTTCCCTGCTGCAGCTTAAGACTGTGTCTTCTGGTCCCATCACTTGTTACCTGGCAGAAGAGCCTGAGCCTCCTTTTCTCCAGGCTGAACACCCCCAGCTCCCTCAGCTGCTCCTCACAGCACTTGTGCTCCAGACCCTTCACCATATTCATTGTCCTTTACTTACTACATCATGCAGAAATTGACAGACATTTTGGGGTGTTTTGCTTTATCTAACTCCAAAAATGTACAAACTATGCATTTACATATTTTTGCAGTGAACTATTGTTACCGAAAAAGCTGTCCCCTTCCACAAGTTTTCAGTTACTGCTTCATAACCTTTCCTCAATACTGTTTTTCTGAAGAATGAGCGTTTTAGTACTGTATGCAGCCTTTGCTCTTTCCCCAAAAACCTTTTCATCTCCATGCAGGGAGTAAAAAAAAATTTATGTAAAAATCTTTGAATTTCATTTTCCCTGAAAATAATATTTACCAATAGAGTGAAACTCAGTAAATGTGTGACTTATAAATATAGCTTAGCCATATGAGTGTAGCTTCAGGTTCAGTACTTTAAAGTGAAAGAAGGAATCTATTTTAAGTAAAAAAAAAATTGAATACTGGGGAAATGTCAAAATTTCTGACATAATTTTTTTTTCATTTCTTTTCTTAAAAAGAAGAGGAGGATGAAGCTAACAGTGAATCGGCAATGTCTGCCCAGAATAAATCTGATGAAGAAAAAGCAAATGCTGTGCCTCAGTTCTCTGCTTCTGCAGAGAAGGCGGCGTTGCCCAAAGACCCGCTGCGCAACCCGCAGCTCTCTGACTTTGGTCTCTCGCAGTACGCCTTCTCCCGGCCCTGGAGCGCGCTGAAAGCGCAGCACACCTCGAGTGCCCGTCGGCTCAAGGCCAAGAGTGAGACTCCACTGAGACTGCAGACACCGCAGCCTTTGCCCAAAACACCGAAATGTAAGCTGAAGATGGATGACTACGAGTGTGCGACACCGAAACTTGAGCACTTCGGCATTAGTGAACACACCATGTGTATGAATGAAGATTATACCATGTCACTTATTCAGAAAACTTCTCAGGCTATCAAAAAGTAAGTTGCTGGAATTCAGATTATTTCTCTACTGAATCTTCTGTATTTTCTTCTTGCTGTACTAATTTCTTGCTCCTGTTGCCATTCTTTTGTCTTGAGGTGGGTGATTGTTATCTCTCAGGTGCTGAGTCCTGTGTCATTTAACTCCCTACACATCTTTTCACGTACCCATTGCAGTGCCAGATGCTGACATGAAATACATCTGCTGTGCTCCTTGCCTTGAATGCACCATAAGAATCATCCATACACAATGTATTTACAAAGAGAAAAATACAATGTATGTGACCAAAGGTTTCAGCCTGGTCTTGTCTGCCCTAGATATTACACAGCCAGTGTAAAGGTTGCAGAAGCTTTATTAATATAAACAGAAAACAGTTTGTAAAGCATTCAGTAAATTTTTAGAAGCACTGTATTGTCCCTAACATAAGCCCCACCTTACAGTTTATTCCTTTTGCTCCAGTCTTCTGTTGAAAAGACTTCTCTAGATTTTTACTGTTCTAATTATAAAGGAAAATAATTGCAGCAGTTAGGTCATGCACATAGTTAATAGGTCATGTTTTTATAGTTATTATTAACAATAAGTTCCATTTTAAATTTACCTAAATATTTGATATTTGGAGAAATTGTTTTGAAAACAAGGATCATATGCATGAAAACCACTTTAAAAATTCTACTGGTTCTACTCATTGTAAAAACTAAAAATCATATGATTTCAACTACCTCTATGACTTCAAAGACAAAACTGACTTGAAAAGTTACTTTTTTATTTAACCCAAAGTTTAAGATGTGTTCATCTCAGTAAAATATACTGCCTATACTGTTTACTGGGGTTGTGGGGTTGTTTTGCAGCCTAGACATTTTGTAGAGAAGATCTAAATCTGGTTATGATAGTTAAGATTACTTTTTAAACATTTAAAATAACTTTCTTTAAAGACACAGATTTGTATGTAGGTTAGATAAGTTTCCACTTTTTGCCTAGTATTCTCTTAACTGTATATGCGATTTTTTCACTAGAAAATCTTGGATACGAAAAAATAATTTTTAAAATTTCTGTTTCTGGTGTTGTGGAATCAATATTAAATAGCTTGTCACTTTGAAATCACTAAATTTTATTTTAAAATAATTTGGGGATCTCTCCTTATAAATAGTTATGTAATTAATAAAATTACTTGAAAGCTCTATAGTATTTGATTAACAATTTTATTTAGACATAAAAATTGAATTTAAAATCTTTTCCTGTTTACAAGACCTTATTAGTTTAAAAGCAGAAAAGATTTCCTCTTGTTCTATATAATTTCATAGTCAACAGGCAGTTCAAAATAAAACCCCTAATACAGACTTGATCATCTGTGGCATCTGTTGTACCCTGGACATCTGGTTTAGGTTTGGTTGTTTCTTAATGCCTTAGACTGAAATCTCAGTATATTTGATCATTTGTGGCTGGACTGAACATTTGCATACCACAAATTGCAGTAGACTCACACAGAAAAAATCTGTAAAAAATTCATATTTGAGAAAACTAAATTTTTACTTGCTTATTCATAAATGAATACTAGAAAAGTGGCTAGGTTGGTAATATTCCTTTAATTGTGACTTCTTCATAATACTTGAGAGCTAATTGGGGATTTGGTTTTCAGGTTTGTTAAAAGAGGAGATGATAATGGAGGGAATTTGCCAGAAATGACCATCAAGGAAATCATGGTTACTCCTTCATCAAAATCAAGTAAGAGAGCTGAGAATGGTAAGTAAAGAATCTGTTAAATTAATATACATATGCATTTTTACAGAATGCATGTGCAAGTGTATTGTAAACAGATTGGTTAACTTTAATTGTTTTTCTGATTAAATATGTTTCATTCAAGGCAGGTCATTGTATGAGTAGTAATGTCTCAAAAATGTTGGTGGCTTCTATGGGAAAGTTTCTTACTTCCTATAAATTGTTTCTCATTCTTGTACTCCTATCCAATTAGAATTATGCAGAGGAATTAATAATTTTGTAACTGCAGTTTATCCATGTTTGAAATAAAAATACTGTTTTGCCAACTTAGCTTTTTTTTTCCTGAGAATACCTATTGGATCTGTTTAAAGACAGGAAAGAAAGGGCTAGCAAGACAGTAATTTAAGACTGTCAAAATTAATGCTAAAACTTCTTTGAAAGGAGAAATAGGTTATTTTAAAAATCTTGAGACCAACATAGTGACAACTGGGTAAATGAGAAGGCAAAGCAATGCTGATTTAAGTTGGGCTTCTTCAGTTATATTCTGCAGTGGGACTAGAATGACTACTTTGCATTACCTGCCTTTAAGGAATACTGTAATTTGGATGGATCAAGCAAAATATCAACTAAAGGATACACATGTTTTAGAAAATGAAACTGGAACTGGTAGTAATTATATATGTGTGTGTGTGTGTGTACATACATATTTTTAATTTTATTTCGCTCACCCTTGATAGCAGCAGCTGACTGGATGGCTTCTCCTATGGTATTTGTGTTCTGTACTCCTGATGTGAAGGACTCTTCCAAAACAAATAATACAGTATTATCAAGGTCACCAGAGACAAAGGAACTGCCTCTTCCCAGTCATGCAGCAACACCACAGTGTCCAGATTTTCAAACAAGATGGCTAAAAGCAGAAGCTAAGGTAGTAAATAGCAATTATGTACATTTTCACACACTTTGCCATAAGCAGATTTTAAAATGTCAGTTTGGGGTTCTTTTCCAATACTATTTTTACATATGTCACTATAAAAGTTCTTTCTAATAGTAATTATGTAAGAACATTTACTAAATACTTTACCTAACATAAGTAAATTAACTGAAGGTGTTTAATACTTCTTTTGCAGCAGCAGGTAACACCAGGGGGAAAGCTTGAGTCAGTGACAAAGAATGATGCAAAAGATGCACCATACAATGAAGAAAGAATTCCTTTTGCTGCAAGCTCTGATGGGTATCTTAAACATACTGGGGACCCTTCCCCGCCCAAACTGGAACACTATGACCATTTACTCAATACTCCTCCACCTCCAGAAATAACAAGGATACCAGATAATGTTCTAAAGGTTAGCTAATATGCTTTTTTCCCCTAACAAATTTTAGTATCAAAATACTAGAATTAAAAGGGCCTAGTTCTATCTATAATCTATCTGGTTTGAGTTCTTAGGTAATTCTTTTTATTTCTGTTTAATGTTTCCTATAGATGCTTTCCCAATATAATCATAAGGTAGACTCTTCTAAAGCCAAGGAAATGGAGACCAAGGCAGGAAATACTACAAGATATGAAAGTGGTTCCACTGATTACAGCAACAAAGAGAACAGGTATGATTACACTTCACAAATTTGGTTAAGTAATTTAATTTGTAGGAGGTACAAAGGGGCACTAATGCACTTAGAAATTCACATAGTTGCTTGCTATTTGACTATCAAAACAGCTCTTGTTTCTCTGACTAAATAACTGGGCCTTCGGCATGGCATATAACTGCCTGTTTGTAAAGAACAAATATTATAGCTGGTGGTGTGTTTGGATCCTCCTAAATAATAATAATAAAAAAAAAGGCAGAGTTTTACTGTAGGTTTATCTGTAGGTATACTTTGCTTTGTGGCAATGAAAGCACCAGTGAATGCTTTCTGGGTAAATTTAGGTAATAAAACAAAAAGAATTTGGTGAAAAGTATCTAAATGAGAATTGATTTCAAACTTGTTTTGGTAAAGACAAAATACTTTAAATGAAAAGCTACAATATGTATGAGTAATCTTAGAACAACTGAGTTATAGTTTCATAAAGAATACCATCAGTTTGAATATAAAGAAGTTTTTATCACAACTTTATCAAAGCATACATATTCCTGATTCAATGTAATATAATGCTTATTGATTATCTGTTAAACTTAGAGTCTGTAAAGATTATTTAAGTAGGAGGTACAAGGCACAGGTAAGGAACAACAACCAGAGTGACACAGATAAAAGTTGATATCTTACTATACTTGGGAGTTGGAATCAATTGGTGTAATCTCACTTTAGCTGACCCTTCATTTTTTGTTGTCAAGACAAAAAAGACAAGTTTTCAATATTTCTGTCTTCTGCTAATTCAAAATATGATTAAAATAAGCTCATGAACATGTCTGGGTATATTTTTAGAGGATATCGTGGAGTTTTCAAGACAAACATCTGAAATGAAACTGAAGACCATGTTGAAACTTTCACATTCATGGATCTTATCACTAAATCATGACAAGTTCAAAGAGCAAAAGAAAATACTGGTGGGAAGAAAGAGCCATACCGAGAGCAGGCTTTTTTAATGAGAACAATTCTTTATCCATTATGTGGATAAACTTGTTTGAACTAACAGCTTGTGCTTAATTCTCTATTGACATTATTGGCAAAATGTATTGAGGGGTTGTAAATATATTTCACTTCAAAGAGGAATGGAGATCCATGTACAAGGTGGTGCTTCAGTTGTTTGTTGTGTAGGATTGCATTTGCCGTAGGCTGTAGAGAGTGCAGTTAGATTGTAATAAAAGGAAAGTCCAGTATATTGTTTTCAAAAGTGGATATCTCTGGCTGTTCCAGTGACTCTGCATCCTTTCAGGGCTGAAGTCTGGTGCTTCAACAGTATTTGGTATCTTCAACAGAAACAAGTAAATATGTTTTGTATTGGAAGAGTAATTCCTGCTTTACTGTTTAAAGCAGTTCTGTGCTTTTAGTCCTTTCTGCAGTGCTAAGATGTATCTGACACATCTCTGCATCAGACTGACTGTTAACCTCTCTGACAGACAGGCATTTCCCGTGCAGCTTCTTTCTTTATGCATCAACATAGTATCAGGTGCTATGCATCTGGTTTCTTTGTAGCTCTGGAAGGTGACTCCACTCTACTGTGAATCATTTGAAAATGTGCAATTGTTACTGGATATGTGTATCTTCAGCTGCTTGGAGGAATTTGGTGGCAGGCCTGTAGGTGATTGCTTCCTCTCCTGCTGCTGCTGTGTGTATTCTCTTCAGTGCTGATGTCACTTCTAAATGTGCACATCTAACCCTGTAGTAGCTGACCAAGCTGAAGTTCTCAGAGCTGTTTGGAACTCTTTTGGTAGTCATAGTAATTAGAATTTTTTTCTACCAGCACTTTTATTGTTTTCCACCAGAAAACCCAGCTCCATATCCTTGTTTGGAGACAGTTTGCTGTTTCCAGTGTCAGCTGTTCCTCCAAGTGACTCCAGGACTGTTCTTACTATTTGTCTTCCATTTGATGACTGAAATTCTGTCATTTATGTGAGGGCAAACATGCAACACATGAGAAGGGAGAGACTATCACAGGAGATGGGGATAAGTGGATGTTTTTCTGAACTCACCTCCACATTTTTTTTAAGTCTTCAAGATATGCAAATGTCTAGAGAAGCCCACAAGTATTTCTTCATTTGTTTAGACTTGTCCTGGTTAAAACTTAACAAGTAAAGATTCCTTTTCCTTGCTATTACAGCCATTTTCCAGGATAAATGTATACCAAATTAATGGGAGACAGTGATTTTCTACTAGTTCTGACCTGAGCACCCTGTCATTGAAAATGCTAGTAGTTTCTGTTTAAAATTATGTATATATTAATGTGTCAGTCTGTGAGCTTAATTAACACTTTTGGATACTAAATAAATCTGTCTCAAATGCTTGGTGTCTGCTATAAGAACACTTATTTGTTCTACCCATCTTCCTCCAAGATTGAAGGCCACACCTGCTTCCAGCTTTTTCATAGATTAAAAAAATAGTGGGGTGAATGCTGGTCCTGGAATTTCATGGCTTTGGTAAGGTACAAAGTATTCTTGCTGCAGAACAAGTAGGTTTCAACCAGACAGATTTACCCACACTAAACAGGAGGGATTTCACAGCCTGCAGTCTCTTTCTTGCCCTGCAGCAAGCCAGATAGCCTTTTGACATGAAATGGAACAAGCAGCACTACTACAGACCTTGCTGTATTCCCCCTGCCTTCAGCTAATGAAATTCACAAAAGGGCTTAGAGAAGTCTTTTCCCTGAACTTGAGAACAACTCAGCACTCCACTGTGCTTTCCTCCATTAGGGAAGCATGGAGCTGTACCTTGCAGTGCTGGGTTTCTCACTGCAAGTCACTTGCATAATTTTGTTTGTCTGTTAAAATTTTCTGCTACACATTATTAACTAATAATTATCTTCAATATAACAATTGAAATCTTAGAGTCTTCTAGTCTACTCAAGCTGTTGTGACATGATACAGGGATGAGACTTTTTGGAATCAAGAAATGAAGTCGTATGCATCAGTTTTGTTTTTCTTGCCTTCAGTATTACTCCGATACATGTAATATTGTTGTTTGTATTTGTATTCTTTTTTATAGGTAAAGTATGGCTCTGAGATAGATAAAATCATGGCAGCAAAACAAAAACTAATTTTAGTTTTTTGTACTTCACCTTTGAAACTTTTAGGTTTCAGGATGTCCTAAACAGTAGTTTGGGTAATGGGGAATGACAGCAGTGAAAGTGTAAGCACTGGAACAGGCTGCTTAGAGGCAGTGGAGTCTCCTTCTGTGGAAACAGTGAAAACCCACCTGGATGCAATCCTGCTGTAGCATGGAGGGTGGGACAGGTGGGTGTGTGGCTGTCTGATATACTGGAACAACCAAGGATGCAGCCATGGGGCCGGAGGAGGGTAAAACTCCTCTTAGGCCAGTGTTGCTGCTGGAGAAAGGCTCATCCAGCTGCACTGTAAAGTTAGAAACCTGTCAAAGTGGGAATGATGCAAAAGAAATTTTACAAGTTGGTTTGTTGTGGGGTGAATCTCTTTAACAGCATTGGCCTGTAAGGTTGGATAAACAGTAGCTATGTAAGTAGCAAACAGTGGTTCTTAAGAGACAGCCATCACCTGAAACAAGCAAAGTTGCCAGAGTACAGTTTTGTGTTGTGCTTTATTTAGTTTAATTGGGGGCTGCTTCCACTAGAGGCTGTTTCACCAATTCCCTTGCACAGAATTTAGGGGTTGTACAGTTTTACAATAGATTTCTTCATTTGCCAAGACACAGAAAGGCTAATTATTTTTGTCTTCTCATCTTGTTTGTCCTTCCCAACAGTAATCTCAAGCTCAGCTTTTGCCTTTTGCCCATGTGAGTGCTGGATCAGATGTAAGGGAAGGCTGAGAAGGGAGATCACATCTCCTAGCAGTGCCTGCTCTCAGAAAAGATTGAACCCAGCACAAAATTGCTCTTCAGTATTCAAAAACATCTGGGAAGTAACAAAAAAACCATAGCCTTTTCCTTCATTTGCTCTGGTTCTTAGTATTTTTTCTTTTTCTTTTTTTTTAAAGTATATCAAATGTGTCAGCTAACAGAAGCTTCTCCCCCTAATCCCATTTGTTGTCAAAGGAGCATCTCAACTGTTCTGCCCAGGAAGCCCCTTAATAAGGTGGTCAGTGCTTTCTTATCTGGGAAATACTTTGCCTGAGATTGAACACAATTATAGGTCTTTCAGTGAAATGAAACTTCCCAGATGGTTGTCAAAGGGATAAATGACAAGGATTACTTCTAGTGATTCCCATTGTGCTTTTATTGAAGATTTTATTAACCACTGGAACAATAATTGGAGTCCAGGCTTCCTTGTTTTTTTGAAGTACCCTGGCTTCTTTAAATTTCCTGTAAAATGTCGCATTTGCTTTGTTCTCAGTTGTCACTGAGAACAAATATTCAAATATTCCAGCACTCATGGTGGTTGCATGTGCTCCATCAACAGCTGTAGCTGGTGTTGGATCTCCCTTCTGTTTTGGGAGTACCTTGTTGTTCCCCATGGGACAATAATACAGATCTTGTGGTGTTTATAAGGAGCAAAGACAATATCCAGTGGCCACACTATGGAATCACGTGTGTGTTAGTCCAAAGGAGCACAATTTTCTGCCAGGAAGACATTGGCTCATGCTGCCTATATCAATTTAAATGTAAAACCTTATGCTTCTCTTACACTAATACCTACTTTTACAAAGGGGCAGTTGACCAGATCCAGGAATTTCTTTGAACCTGTCTTGCCTAAATCAAGTTGAAGAGTTTTAAAAAAAAGTAGCACAAATGTGTCTGCATGGGAAATGGTCCATGGAATAAGATCCTCTGCCACACAGGCATTTATCCTGAGGAGGGGCCAAGGAAAGCATAGTTTGCAGAATACCCAACAGGAACGTGTTCAGATGCTTCCATAATTTTTAGCATATTGTATTCTTGGCTTAAAGCCTGGGGTTACATTCTCTAATGATTGCTTATGAAATTATTGTAAACCAATCTAGAGCCTTCTGCATGTTCCCACCTTTCCTCCCCCAGCTGCAGGTCCCACGCCATAGGTTGTCAGTTGCATCACAGCAGTTGTGACTGCAGGGAAATCCATTCCTGCTTGCCCAACCACCAGGAGCTAATTACTGTTTTCCAGGATTAAATTGTTCAGGGACTGTGCATTGACCCAAATCACTGCCTGCCTGCAAAGGCATTGATGGTTGTTGAGGCATGAGAAGGGAAAGGACAGGCGTGGGAGCCAGGATGTCCTCCTTCCCTGGCTGGATGAATCCTATCCTGTCTGTCCGGCTGCTTTGGTAAGGTTGCCTAAGGCTGTTCCTCCATAATTGTGAGACTGGAAATACCCCCCAGAGGGTCTCAAACACCCCAGGCCCTCCGAAGCCAGCCCTTAGGCAGTTAAGACCTTGCCCCAGTGTGCCAGCCAGGCACCCCCTCACCACCGACAGGTGTTTGTGGCCAGGTGCACAACACCACATGGGTGTTTTGCAAGGCATATTCCTCAAGGGGAACTGATACTCTTGTTTTCAACCCATCTGAGTTGCACAAAGTCCAGACACGAGGCCTTAGACAGCAGCAGATGATTGGATTGTTTTGGTTTTAGCAGGTTGAACCTTATCTGTTGCATTACTTATAGTGCTGTTCTTTGAATACTACCCTAGCTCTCATCATTTACCTGCTCTGACACAACAGGATTTCGGAGACCTCCACATTTTTCCTGCTTTCCATTGCAAAAGTGAGAACTTGCTGATAATGCTTAATATGTTCCTGCTGCATCCCAGTGTGTCTGCTTTTGAGCAGAGCTGTACAGTAAAATTTAATTCTCCACAACTGCTCCAGTCAGATAGCAAACACAGAGGGAGGACTATGTCTGGTGCTGCCCAGGTTATTGAAAAAGTGTGAGTTGTCCTCACTCTTTAAATTGAGGGAATTAACTTCCACACCAGGACCTCTCCCAAAAGTGTTGCAGAAGTTAAATTAGGCTTGTGCTGCCACTACAGGAAAGGAGCTGGCTTTCTGATGCTGTAGTACCTGTTTGTGGATGTACATACATATGTGTGTATACACACTTGTATTTGCCTGCACTGGAGGGGTGATGAAATCAGAAGGTGACTGTGAAAACTTAATTAAGGCCTGAGCATGTGGAAAAGAATCTTTTTTCCTCCCCCTGTTAACTGAAAGCCTGGCTAATGATCAACAATTGCATCAATATTTATGTAAGGTGTGACAAGGTTGATGGTGTGGGGATTCTTGGTGAGGAAGAGTAGTATTTTTGATATACCTTCTTTTCTGTTTATAAGATTGAAAAAAAGCATTGGTTTAGGTGCACAGAATGAGGGGGGGAAATTAGAACGAAGAGCCCAAGTTTGTTTGGGGAAGCACAGCAGAGAGTCCTTCATGACAAGCCAAACCTAGACAGGCAGGAAAGACACACCAGAAGGGACACAGAAGAGGAAGAAGTCCCATCTCTGGGAGCAGAGCAGCCTTCAGTAGGTGGTACTGAGGGTAAAAAAGAAATTAAGGGAAGTTACCCTGGTTCTGTAGCTGGGTCTGTATGACTGTGCTGCACCCCACAGGCAAGATGTGGAATGCTTCTGGCCCGGCCAGGGAGCACAGCTCACCAGGCTTGCTGCTGCAGCCAGAGGCCAGGGAGCACAGGCTGGAGACCGGCAGGAATGATCTGGATGTTTGTCCCTGGTTAGAGGCAGAGAAAAACGGCCCTCAGAAAGGACAGGGAGAAGGGGAGGCCTGGAGAGACACCTGCAAGGGAGGTGGGGATAGGTGTGGTATTCCTGGCAGGGCATGGGCAGGAGGCAAGAGTTGTCTGGGCTGCTGGGCAGGGAAGGGATTACCTCTGAGAAGTGTCAAAGTCAGGAAACCTTTTCTGGAGAGCTGTCATCCTAGTTCTTGCCCTTACTCAGCTGGGAGACAAAAAGCTTTGGAGGAGTGGTTGTGATTGACACTAGATATATATAACAAAGCTGTGTCTCTTAGGCCTTTGAGGATCCAAAAAAAAAAAAAAGAAAAGAACCTTATCCAGCTGCCTTCATGAGGGGCAAAAATTCCTCATCAAATTACTGCCTACAAAGCAAATCCTCTGGATTGACAAATTTGGATGCAATGCTGTCTACACCACTTCCTGAGCCTACGGACTGTTCACTGATGATGACCATGTTTCAATTTCCCCAAGCCACAGTGCTCTACATATTTTTTCCTCTCTTTAGGGACTGATATCCCTCCTCAACTTTTATAGCAGCATTCAGAGACAAACTCAACCAGTTACTGGGACTGAATCCCCTGCTGTGCACAAGGAGCTCAGCTGGTGACAGCTTTCACTTCCCTTTCATCTCTTGCCACATCTGGATGGTTGTACGCTGGTGCTGTCTGCTTCTACAGCTGCTGCCATCAGCTTGGATTGCCAGCTGATATATATTGATATAGGAAACCCCTAACCTGAACAACATTCTTCTCTCAAGTGTCTTTTCCCATAATAATAAGCTCTGCATGTCCACATTACCTTCCTGTGTTTTGTGAGCAAGAGATCCAAAAGATGTTTATCCTGAAACAGCTGGGGAAGAGATCAGCTGACATTTATACATTCATGGCAGTCAAGGAAAGGTAAACTCCTCAGCCAAACAATTTTCATGGAGTATTTGCTACTGAAGGCAGTTCTGCACTTTCATTTCCTGGCGATTTTGCTTCATGGGCCACCACATAGAAAGCCAGTAGATGTTCTTTTTCTCTGCCAGCTGGGCAGGAACCAGCATTCCCTGGCCATGTCTCCCATTCCAGCAGCAAAGTCAAGTCGCTTCCCAGAGCAGCTGAGTCACAGACACAGGCTCTGTTGCTGCTGTTGCCTTTTATAGTGACTACATTTAAGAATTATCCTTAAATGCAATTAAGCAAAAACCAGGACACAAAACTGAGGAAATGCCCATATTCCTGTGTACCTCTAATGGCAGGTCTGTCCTTCCCTTTGGTGGGAGCTTTGCAATTCTGTAATTATATGCTGGTTACTCACCGCATGCATTTTGCAGGACAAATGATGCCCTGGGTAGCCCCTGAGCCACTTAGCAGTGGCCTTTGTTTTTCTATGTCCAGGTCTGTTAAGTGTCCCAAACATGAGCAAGCTTGTCCCTGGTAACACAAGTCCCTGAGCTGTTCTAACACGAGGGTTTCTCACATCAGTATTTGGAGCACCACTGCCTCACACCAGAGGTGACTGCACCACAAAAAAACATCCTGCCCATGCCAACTCTGGCAATAATAAATCAGTTCCACTGCCACTTCCAGGCTCAGTCCTTAATAAGCAGCATTTATAAGTGTCTTTTCTTGAGCTCTCTTTAAAAAAAGGTGGGGAGCACTTTACAGTCTTAGGGGAGAAGTGACTCAGATGTAGGTGACTCTGCGAATGAGAGACATTCATGAAGGCTGAAATTGCAGCTCCCTAACATAGAATGCAGAGAAGGGGGACAGAAGAGGGTTAAGCCAAGGGCAGAACTCCCTCAGGCTATACTGAACCAAGGGACTCCTGAGAGGGAAAAAAAAACAAAGCTATATAGATCCCAGTTCATGACACAAAGCACACCTTGTCCTCAGCAGACAGGAACATTTACTGCAGTCCTAGCCTCTGCTCAGGCCTTAGGCAAGGAAGGTGGAGATTCTAATGAGTTACTGCTTCTACTCCTGCCCTTGCCTTGCTCTTAGCACACAGGGGCTCAAGGTGTGGAAACCAAGCACCTGGTCCTGCCCAGACCAGGTGGATGGTCCCAGTCAGGCAAGGACAGCTGGACCCTGCTGGAAGACCAGAGGCACCTGCACATCTCAGCCTCTCCCCCTGCACTGACAGAGGGAGTCAAGCTGGCAAGCACCAAGCACCACTTTGCTGAGACACAGGTCACCCCTTCTTCATCCTGCTCTTTAAGGTACCAGGCAACACCACACAGCAATCTTCCAGCTGCCTCATGGACAACTAAGACCTGAGCCACCCCTTCCTCTATTTTCAGATTCTAGACTGCTCAACACTTCCCAGCACCATTAGTAACTTCTAACACAGAGCAGTCTTGAGCATTGATACACCACTAAATAGTCAAAGGATTAACATCAATTTTTATTCCAAACAAGACAGAACTTCAAAACACCTGTAATCCTCCTGGTCATATTTCATGGAAGTCTTTAGAACACTAGACACACTAATTTACTACTCAAACTATAACAATCAGGGATAGGATGATGGCACTGCTGAAGGGGTTTCTTCTAAACAAACTAAAAGTTAATGTTTAAAAGTTAAATTTCTTCTACAAAGCTCAGCTATGTCTTCAGGTGCTTAGCAACAAAAGCAAAAAAATAAGCCTGCTTTAGAACAGCAAGTAGGAGTAAACAGAATACATAATCATACAAAGAGAAGCAAGACTTTAGTAAGGTCTCATGCGGCTTGATGGGGGTGGTGCACGATTCGGAGGAGTAATTGCTATATCCAAGTAGTCTCCTATCTGGAATTTCTGAGACTGCAATGTCATGGAATCATCTGTGCCCTTCCTGCCCGACATGGTGCTGCCGATCTCCTTCACCCTGTGAGTAGCAGAGGAAAGGCAAGTTAGTTATCAGTGGCCAATCTCTCCAGATGTCCAAAACAGGAACTGCACTGGCTCCTAACTCCCTTCCCATGCCATTTCCTGCACTGCACAAACGTGGCTGTGTACTCAGAACACTGGGGTTTTTCTCTGCAATCCTGGGTGCACCAAATGCTCTGTCTGACAGCACAGAGGAGCCTTCTACCCTCTTATGTTAAATACTAGTGAGAACCCCTTACCCCCTGCCATACAGACAAAGCACAAGACCCCACCAGATTCCAAAGCAGGGTACATCTACTGGCTGCTGACAAAGATTAGCTCATGCTATTCTGGAAGAGAAACACCTGCTACAAGATCACTGCTGTAACTCAGGTGCCTACCAGGACCTACCAGGAACAAAGCATTATCTCAAGTTGGAGGGCCATGTTCCAGCTGCCAATACAAACCAAAGCCTTCAAGCACACAGGCTCATAGTCTTGGGAACACGTTAACAGGGATGGTCACCAAGCACAACTAAGAGGTTGTAGCAGTCATCATAGAGAACTTCAGAAGTTTGGTATGCAGGTTCTGAACTTTAAATCAGTGTTAATGAAGGATAATTTACTGTTCTGGTGCCCAAAGTATTCTATTAACTCAGAGAAGAAATGCCATTTACCTATAGCCAGGCCTCTTGAGATCTGTAAAAACAATTGCAAAGTTGAAATGTGTGCCCTTCTTCCGTGCTTCTGGGTAAACTTCTTTCACCAAGCTGGTCAGCTCTTTCAGAGTTGCATCCATCCTAGATTAAACAAAGAAACTAAAGTGCTTCATACTCTCAAAGGAACAGAAAATAAAGCTTCCCAAAATATTTAACATAGAATCGACATATTGCTACAACCTAACCATGTTTCTTTGCCTTGGCATATCCTATGTCCACAGTTATTGACTGTAACACCTGGGAGAATTCACCACTTACTACACACTGGAGGCAACATGCTCTAGTGCAAATGTGTCTGATTCTCTGTGATATTCAGATGAATCTCTTCATCTCTGTATACATTTCAACATCTGATCTCCAGATCTCTCTGAAGAGTTACTATTTAAACAGCAGGAGCCTTTTTTTTTTAATACATTCATACAAGCCACAGTGTAAGAGTTTCCTCACCTAAGCTGACATCTGTATTAAAGTAACATTACTAACTATTAGAGGAAATGTAAGAAAAGCAGAAAAATAAAATAGCTTTCCGTTTCTGCCCTAGCAGGCAGCACTCCTTTACCCAGCCTTCAACCAGAGCAGGGCTAAAGCTCATGTCTAGAATTTCAAGAACAAAAGTTCTCAGTCACTGCAAGAGAAGTGTCTCCAATTATACAGACTGTGCACTCGCTCCGAGCTTCAGGCAATCAAAGAGCAGTGTGTTGACAGACAATGCCCATTCTGACTTCTGCAGATGGGAAACAACTCAGACACCACCAACAGCCTGGACAGAGTCCATAAATCCAACTTAGAAGTAAATTAGAACTGTATGCTTTGGTAGCCACAAAAATGGATTTATTCAACTACACAACGTATGAGTTAAAACTCTGGCAAACATCATGAAGGGTTTAAAAAGCAGCATAATTCCTTTTCAAAGGTGTTCTTCAAAATATTACAAACAAAACCTAACATGTTTGCAGTGGAGACTAAGGCAGTTCTCCAAAATAAATCTGACAGTGATAAAAAGCAGCTCTCTGTTAAAGCACTGCTACCTTACCATGCAAAAAGAAAACTCATTACTCCACTCTCAAAAGGGTCTGAGTTAAACCAACAAACCATTCACACAACATTTCAAGCCTTCTGGGACAGCTGCTTCTACCGGAAAAACGGGGCTGTTGGAACAATACATACGCATTAAAGGAGAACCTCTGCATTGAGTAGATGTGTTGCGATAACCATCGCCACAGCACAAGCCACCGATTCCATGCAGCAGTAATTGGGCACTTGAGCCGTAGTTAGTCTCGGCGGCTGAGCGCTCACCGCTGCACAAAGCTGTGCTTCGGGAGATGCCCCCTCTCAGCTGCCAGGGCACAGCCAGAACCGCTCCACACCGGCGGCGGCGAAACTCCCCGGAGTTTTCCGACCGGAGCCGGCATAACTCCCTCTGGCCCCGGGGACCCAGGCGAGGCCCCGCAGCTGGGCCAGCCGTAGAGGCGCTGTCACTCACCAGGTGTAGATCTGCAGCTCGCTGGAGGGCACGTTGCCGCGGGAGAACTCGTCCATGCGGTGGTGCCGCCCATTGTTGGTGGTGAAGACGCGCAGCAGCAGCGGGCACGTCTGCGGGGCGAGGCGGGGGTGAGAATGAGCGTGGGGATGGGAGGGAGGAGCCGCAGGGAGGGGATCAGGATGAGGGGAGGGGATCAGGATGAGGGGACGGGATCAGGATGAGGGGCCGTTTGCCACGCCCTCCCCCCCACCTCCGCGGAGGCCTCACGCCGACACTAGGCACTCGCCACTCCCCCCACCCCCGCTGTCTGCCCTGGTGCGGCCGGTGAAGCGGCGCGGCACCAGCACCCCGCACTCCGGACACCTTCTCGCGGTCGATCGGCTTCTCCGGCTCCTTCTTGATCTCCTCCTGCGTCACCCGCGACTCCACCGCCATCTTGCCGCGCCGCTCCCGGATGTCGCCCCGCGCGCCGCCCATCTCGCGAGAGCAGGGGCGGGGGCGGCCCCGGCGGGGCTCCTCCCCCAGGTGTGAGGCGCCAGGCGCCGCCCTGCCCTCAGGGAGCCGCGGGTCGGCCGGAGGGACAAACTGCGCAGCCCGCCGCTGGAAGTAGCAGCAGGGTGAAATAAACTAGCGGGAAATCTATTTAGAATCTATCTTCCCTTAATATTACATTTAGGGAAAGGTCAAATGCATACGCTTCCCGTTTACTTTATTTTTTTTTCCTCACAAGTGGAATCTTTCATTAGGTTAAAATTGAGTCTGTGGTTTGTGTCTTACAAAACAAGCAGGAATATATAATATCTATAAAAGAATACAAAATAGTGGTTTTGTGATAGTTTTTTTAAAATGTCGAGAGTTGCTTGTTACTCATAGCGGTAGGTGCAGAAGGGGCTCAGTTGCTTTCACAGAATTTACACTTGGATTGTTTCTTCTGAATTTATTTCTCATGTTGAGAGTAAAACAAAGTTTCTCTGTAAAACTAAGCAGAAGCGGAAGCGTGCTTGCAGGTCCAAAATAATCATTTATCAGGGACTCAAACATTTGCTGAGGCTGGAAGGGAGCTCTGGAGAAGGCTGCCCACTCCAAAGCCCGGCTCAAAGCAGGATCAGCAGGGGCTGCGTGGGTTCTGAGTATGCCCAAGGATGGAGATCTCTGGGCAACCTGCTCCAGTGCGCAGTTGCCTTTGCAGTTAAAAAAAAAGAGAAAATCACTTCTTATGTCAGTGTGTGCCCTTTGCCTCTGGTTCTGTGGTGGGGCATGGCTGAGAAGTCTGGCTGTCAGTCCTTGCTCCCACCCGCCAGGTATTCCTGTCTCTGCAAGCATCTCTGTGAACAGGGAGATAAATATTATAAAAGTGTATTCACATATTATGTTTATGTGTATATCATAAAGAAGAAAAAGGGTTATGAGTCCATACTACAAAAAAAAAAAAAAGCTCTTGCATTTCACTCTAATATAATCAACAGTACTTGGTTTAAAATGTTGATTTATGGCTCACCAAATACAACATAAGAGAGCCAGGAATGTTCTACAGTTCACCCTCCATTTTTATTAACTTCCTTTTGTAGTAGTCTGGATAGTGCTGTACAGTTTTAATCTACATTAAGTTACAGCATATCATCATTTTGTTACCATAGGCAATGAGTCAGCCTTACTACCATTTGTGGAATTTGATTTCCCAGGCAACAATTCAGTCTATTACTCTGCTAAAATTAATTATCTCTGCCATGATAATATGAACTTTGGGCTCAGTGTGTGAACTACCATTTCTAAAACAAAGGAATTTATGTCAAGTATTGTAAGGGAACAGCTGTAACAAATAAAGCACAAATCTGAGTAGTTCCTTCTGCTAGAACTTTTGGAGTACATTAGTTGTGTGAAAAATTACACTAGTGGGCCTAAGTTTTAAGTAAATTAAAGCATTAATTTATTATGCATGAACACATTTTATTTTAAGTCTAAAATCTAAGATTCTTTTGTCACGTGTTTGGAAGCAAAGGTTGAAAGTTATTTGGAAATGCAAATGCACTGGATGTGGCTGCAGGGTGTGGGTTTTACTCGGGATGGGGCTGTGTGGTTAAACAAGGCATAACACCATAAACGGGGTTCCCACACGTTTAGGCTGAGGTCTCAGAGGTACTGGAGTTGGTCCTTTGCTTGCTTTTGCCAGAGGAGAGGGATTTCGCTCCCACTGCTTGTCCTTAGTCACATGACAGGTTTTTCCCTCCCTTCTGCCAGGCATGACTCTCACTAGATGCTTCCAAATCCAAGCTAAGTTCCCCAATTTAAGAGAAAACTGTCTAGTGTGGGCTGGTTCTCTGTCAGTTAATTTCACTTGACGCCTTCTAAACTGATTCCACAATTGCTAGATCTGGTGCAAGGCGAGTGGAAGTGCATGTCCAGGAGCAGCTTGGAGGCAGAGGGAGAGAATGGGACTGGAGCAGGGCATGTCCCTTCAGTGGTAGTGGGATGGTTGATTGCTTCACCCTCCCTTCATTTATCCTTAGGTTTTGGGGGGCAAGAGGTCTCCTCTGCTTGTTCAGGGACACTGTGTGCTATGCAAAAAATGTCTGTACATGCAAACATGTGTATATATATATATATGTATATACATATATATATATATATATATATATGGTACAATGTAAGGAAAATGAAAGATCCTCGCCGAGGTAGTGAGGCAGGGTAAGACTGCACAGGAGCAAGTCTCCAGCCTTTGTTGTGAAAAGACCCAAAATATGACTAGAACTTTTCCAGCTGTGAATGCCTGTAGAGCAGGAGACGAGTGGTTTGGAAGCGTGAATCGCCCCTTCATGTATTGTTAACACATGTTCTTAAGGAAGTGGTTATTTAAATAGCAAACTGTGAGTTGTTTGTTGGGGCATCTGAGACAGGCATGAATGAGACAGGGACTTGGTGCCATTAGCACATGGGACTGGGCAAAGCTGCTACAGCCTTTTAGAGAGGAGCACTGTGGGTCAAGGAGCCCATTGGCCTACAAAACATTTACTGGAACTTGTGGATGAAAGGGAAAAACAAAAGGAGCAGTTGGTATGGGGTAGCTTAAAACTTTCTAGGCAGAATGGAAGGATTGTAGCAAATAACAAATGTCCTTGGGAAAGTACAGGAAGTAATGGTGTAGCTGAGCCTGGGATATCAGCCATGGAGGCAAACCTCCCAGACACTAGAAAAATTATAGCATGACCAGAATAAAGAACTCCACACATTTCAGAGCCATGGGTGTATAAAATCTGAGTTCAAGGAAGCTGAGTTAGCCTCAGCAGCATACTGCTTCCAGGTTCCCAAGGCTCCCAGGACTTCTGGCTTACTGGCTGTGTTCTGAGTTCTTTCTAACCAGGACTACATACAGCTCCTTAATTTTTCTTGGTTGCATGTGTATCCCATAAAGCCTGTTTGATAGAGGACTTGGTCTTCATCTTGATTGTGGAAAGTTCAACTACCCTATTCTGGCAACAGCACAATCAACTTTCAAACATTTTTACAATCAATTGAGAGAGCAAAGTCTCAAATTTGATGGAGCTTCTACTGCAAACCACCTTTAACTGGTGGAGGAAGAGCACATGCACAACTTCTTTGCAAATGCAATCAATGGTATTTCCTACATTTTGTCTCATGGTGATATCATGGGTGTGTTTTTATGTTCAGAATGCTCCGTGTGCAGTAGATTTGACTACAATGTTTTAATTTCCTGTGTTTTGTACCAAAGTTAGTGTGAATTTCAAGAAGCCTAGTGCTTCTAGCAGCACTGGTGCTGCTAGACAATTACAATGTTTTCATATAAACTTCAGTTTATGTTCCCTGTGTTGAATTTAGATGGTTTGGGCTCACAAAATGCACTGTAACTCTTGGGCTTCTGTGGTCCTCTTCAACCTGCCTGCGAGGCAGCAAGTGAATGAGTCAGTGCAGGACAGACTGGTGGGGCTGTGATGTAGAAAAGGACTCTGGCACTGGATGTGTAAAGCCTACAGAGACCCCCGAGGCAGCACCCTGATTCAGGAGCACCAAGACTTAGCTACCTGGCAGGAATCTGTATTTGTATATAAAGTACATATATGTTTTTCTCTTCTTTTTTTTTTTTTCCCCTGCAAAGTCATCAGAAGGACCAAAAGTTAATAAAAATGCTTTGGAGGTGATTTACTGTTCTACAGTATTGCAGAATGGTTTCACTGCTAATGTGACAGCAGCAGCAGTCAGGCTGTGCAGGTTTGTGCTCGCTCCAGGCACACAGGCGGCGTACGCGAGGCAGAGCCACCGCCGTGCCTTGGAAACAAGCTGCCTCATACCTGCCAGTGTGAGACCTTGATTAAAGCTGGAAGTGGTTTGTGGTGTTGCCAAATGTTATAATTCTGCCATTCTGCTATTCCACATCAGGTGTTTCCTAAAAGAGTATTCTCAGGATGGTTTTTATTCAGTTTCAGAAAAAAATATTCAAGGAATAATGTATTAGGCAGATAAGCATTATCACTCATATTTCTTCATTTTAGATACCAACAGCAGTTAGTCAGAAACCTGCAGCATCCACATGAGAAAGAAATAAAATTTGTGAGATATGCTTACTCCTGTTAAAAATATTCTCATAAAGCAAATACACTGGATTGAACAGTAATATTAAAAAAAACCCAAAAAACTCCGCAATTTATCTGCAGTCAGCTGAGGCTAATATTGGACACCTGGGCATGTGAGGGATTTAGAAGGATGTCCACACAGCTCCTGAGCTCTGCCAGGGGCCTGAGCACAGGAGCTGGGAACAGTGATGATCTATCTTGTTTTCCTTAGGGTGCTGCTCCCCACAATGGGCAGTGATGAAGGATGCAGGATGTGACCCTGCATGCATCCCCTGAGCAGTGTGAGGAGGGAGCTGGAGAGCCACAGTACTTCAGGCTGATCCAGTGCAAAACTGCTCACAATCTAAATCAGCTAGAGAGTACAGCTTATGCAAAAGAGATCCAGCAAAAAATTGTAATGACTGCTTGAATTTCACCTGGAGCAGATCAGAACAAACTGGAGCTTGTAGTTGTCAGCAGAGGAAAAGAGACTTCAGTTTCAAGTAAAGAAAAAGTAGCTCCTGGTCTGTCATATAGAGATATTTTCTTCTCTATACAAATACCCGTTAAGATGAGATGGTGAGGTGTGCTAAATATTCTATTGATTTTTCCTGGTGGAGTTGTAGACTTGGTTACAAAATATAAAATGAAGGAAGAAATGTTGCCAGAATCTAAACCTGGATTTCATTAAAATGTGTTGTCATTTCTCTATAAAATACATCTGCTACAATATTCCAGAAATTTTAGACACACAATAGAGTAATAAACTGCTTTTATAACTTGGGTAATACTCTACCGCAGATTCCTGATTTCCCCCCTACTGTTTGTCTGAAATTACCTCAGTACAGAAATGTTCATGCACTGTGAGGGAGGAACAAATGGGTTGTCATTTCAATCAGTGGAAATTTTTAAAATTGTGTATGAGATGTGTTTTATAGAGAGGACAACCAACACTGGAAGTTGGTCAGCCTGTAATTCAGTGCAGATAGTTAGGTCAGCAGCATGGGTCCCTGCCTGTGCTCCCTGGTTTGCCTTCACTGGGTCAGCTCCACTACTGGAAACAGTGGTGAGAAACCAAGCCAGTGTGAAGGTCACTTTCATTGCTGGTGCTTTCCCCAGTTGCAGATGCTGCTGCTGCCCACTGAGTGAATCGACTTGCCCTGGGGACACAGAGGCTGCCTGACCCTCTGCCCCTGCACTGGCTGCTCTGAGTTAACAGCACTGTCTTCCAAGTGCCCTGCATGGCAAAGCCAGTGTGCTCCCTCACAACATCAGCAGCTGGAAGAGATGTTCTTAGTATTGTCTTCCACATTTCCTGTGCAGACAAATCCCTTCCCTGCCTGCTTCCTGGATTAATGTGATCCTATCCTTGAACACAACACAAAAGTCTGAGAAGGGGGTGAGTGTCTCCATCAAATAGACACATTCCCATTCATGGTTTGGTGGGAACATTTCCATGAGTAAGTGTTAACAGATTAGGTTGATGGTTATTTCAGTATCTTCCCCCAAATATTTGTTATTTTCCCTTCCCATGGAAGAGTCATATTAAAGTACTTAAGCTTTTTTTTCCTGAAGAACAAAACTCCAACTGAGTGTACAAACATACACATAATTTATATGCAGCTCCCTGGCTATGCTTCTCTTCATCTTGCCATAGACACTTAGAAGTTTCCAGTGTGTGGCACACGCTCTTCTATTGAAAACAGTAAATGGATAAAGATGTGTCCTGCATGCTGAGAACAGGTATTTCCCTCCCTGTTTTCTACCCCAGTATGATGGATCCTAACAGAAAAAATCTCCTGTGTCCATGGCATTTTGCACTGATTCTGCAATGATGAGGGAACTGTTGACAAGTAAATCCTCTCTGGGCAGCCCCAGTAGGAGGCATGTTTATTCTGGCTTCCTCCTGGGGCTCACAGAGCCCCACGGAAGGTTTATGAGAGCAGTGGGTATCCTTCCTAAGAAAGGATGATGTTGTGCAGCCATTACGTGTGTCCTGCCTCCAGAAACATTGTCATAAAGAGTCAAGCAAAACCTTTCTCCAAAATAAGTAGTTCCAGGTGGCCAGTCTTGTCAAGCACAAAGCAAAGCCTCAGCAGCCTGAGACAGCTCAGCTGCCCTGCAGAAATATCTTTTGTGGCTCAACGAGAAGGTCAGGAAACACAATTATCTTTCTCTTTTTGTTTTACTTTGTTTTTTCTGAATGGCCACTTATGACGAAAATGTTCTGGCTGCAATAAATTATCCACAACATTTTGAATAATTCAATATAAAACCAAATTCTTTACTGAATGCTATGCAGTATCAATTAGCTCTAACAATATTTTTAAAAGAAAGGAACTGTCCATCACTGGGAGTTTACAATATGTGATGATTGAGTCCAGAATGAATTCTGATAGCCTGGTTACCATAAGCTCCTCAGAGACATGGTGCTTAGTGGAAACACTGAAATAATCCTAATGGTAGTGGCAGAATAGCACCAGTAAAACAGAATGTGCTGTAGGCACGAGGCAAGGCAGAATTGCTTCAAAAGTTCCTAGAAAATTTGTGCATGCCTATTCCTTAGACCAAGAAAGAATAACCTCTCAACAATGGTTATCAGCTGTATTATTTGCCATTTTTCACATGGCAGGAGGTACTGGGGAAATTGCAAATGTAGGAAGTTTTGCTGCAGAGCAATGAAGCTGGAGTTGTAGATGAGTGATCGTAAGGGCATGGGAAGAAGTGCACACAGTGCCCAGGGTTCTGGCAGAAGAAATCACCACTTTTACATTTCTTGCTGTTCCTTCCCTATCAGCTCTCTTGGCAGAGCTGGTCATGATGAGCTCTCCATAGAGTTGTTGCAATGAAACAGCTTAGCAAAGGCTAAGAGATTTTTGTAAAGAGTGTACAAAAATCCTGCTGCTCTCGCCTGGATTGGGTGAGGAAGGGTTCACACAAGCAGCTGTGCTGGCACATCAGTGGGCCAGAGGGGATGGTGATAAAAGGCATCCTTCTTGCCATGGTTCACTTGGAGTCAGAAGATGACATCTGTCCATAACCTGATGCTTTCAAATTATGAGCTGTACAATGTGACAAGTTATGTGACAGCATGACAGACTGTGACATTTCAGATTGCTGTGAGCAGCACTCTTTGTTTGTGTTCACAAGTTGTGTGAGAAGGCACAGCCCTCAAAAAAATAAGTTTCTCACAGACTTGCTAAAGGGAAAATTCTTGCAAATTAAGAAAGGGGGAGGAAATAAACTATTTCAAAAGAAGTGGATAGGCAAAAAATCTTGGGTCAACACTTCTCTACAGTTAGCTTTATGTTTTGTTATGCCTGTTACAAATCTAAGAATAATTCAGGATAATTTCTATAAAACTTCAGGGCATAGAAGAGCAGGAGAAATGGCACTTTTACACGCCTTTAGATTAGATTTCTTCAATGTGAAGCATAAAATAAGATTTTATTTTATTTGGGCTTAAGGAATGTAAAGGCATAATAATTACCAGCTGATACACCAATTTAATGCAGGTGTTCAGAGTTCTTAAAGAATGATAATAACTCAGAATTACCTTTAAAAAGAGACCTCAGAATTTTCAAATTCAAAAAACACAAATTTTGGAAAAAGAAAGCCCCATTATATGAAAGGAATTAAAAATCTTGAATATGAAAAGTACACTAATTCTGTTCCCAGAGACATGGATAGATTCCCCTGCCTGTTAGAGGTGAGCAATTGCTAAGCATGCAGGTTTGAAAATTTCAGAGAAATATTAAGAACATAGGGCACAGTTATTGCTAAATTATTGCACGCAGATTCTGCTGTATGGGCTAGATCTTAAAATGAAGTTCAGCAGTCTGGCTGAGTCTCTCAGACTTGGGTCTGGCTTCACCCAAAAAAATATGGAGCTGCTGCTCAAACATGCTTCAAACAGCATGAATGAGATTCAGAAAGAATTTTAGCCATGGCCAAAGATAAAGTAATACACTGTCAAAGTTATTAGTTGGTTTCTGATTAGAATCCATGAAGACCAGTCAGAATGAGAGATTCACGAGCATCTGTCCATCTCGGGCTGCAAATAAAGTGGGACGATTTCTGTATTTGTGCTGACATAGCTGTAGCTGTTCTTTGATGCAAATGACTTGGCTAGCTAAGGCATTACAAGTTTTTATGTTTAGATGGCAGATAACATTTTTTGTCAGTCATGGAGAAGTTCCTACTGCATTTGCATTCAGGGATGCCTGGATGTTGGTGAATGCTTTTTTATCCCACATTCTTTGAGCCTCTTGTCTTAAGCTGGTAATTTTTGGTGGTGTTAGTGATGGAAGGCAACTAAGAATGGGCTGTGCACCTGCTCCTGGGAGCTCCAAAGTTCATCCTCCTCCTGCTCTCTTGTGGGCTGTGAGCTATACACCTCCATTAGCTCTGTACACATTCTGACAACTGAACTGCAGGGGAGCTTACAGTTTCTTCAGGCTGCCTGAATGAGTCTTGGCTTCTTGCTGGGACAGCAATCCCATTATTCCAGCCACCAGGACTGTGAGTGGCTTCATCACTGGCTAGCTGGCAGAGATAATAGGTGGGGAAAGGTAGTTGAAAGCAGCTGGTCCTTGGCAAGATTGAAAAACATCAGGTGTAACTGTTATTGGCCCTATCTGTGTGTCACTGTTGAAGCAAGTCTGCAGGGGCATTGCTGAAACGTGGGAATTATACTTTGTGCACACCATTGCCTGGCCCAGCCAGGAGCAAAGCCAAAACTATGACAAATAGCAATGGAGTCTTTTGCTAATGTTATAGCTTTTAAAAGACTTCCAGAAAAGATGAATCCTGCTTTCCTGACTGTACCAATGCATATGTCATCCCAAACCACCTTTTCTTTTGCTTCCAAATTGTAAACAAAGCCCTCTGTCTTCTGGGGGAGGAGTGTGCAGAGCATCAGGCTCAATATTTGATGAACATGTGAAAACCTTCACTCACTGTAGTGCTGTAGCAGAAGAGGAATGAGACGGGCATGGCACAGGCAGGGTGTCCTTGCACAGGGAATGCGGCTATGGCAGGTCCCTGGGGAGTTTGAGCTAAGGTGTGCTCCTGTCCAGCCATACCAGCACCACCACTGGGAACAAACTGGGATGTTAAACTCCTCTCACTGCATAGCTGATTCAGCTCCTGCACTGTCCTCGTGCAAGGAAATAACACATTTCTCCCCTGAAATTATCTTGTATTTCCCTGAAGGGTTCTTAAAATATCCACGACACAAAACATAAAGGAAAAACTGCTGGAATTTGGGTAAGATAACAATACGAAGGATATGAGGCAAGGTACCATTTTGTTGTGCTTTACTTGTGCTTGTAATTTATATCTCATCACTTTCAAGGCCTCTGCTGGCAATATTTCCTTCTAAGAATAGAGCTTAAAGGTATTTTAAGAATTCTAGTTGTTGTGCAATTAATAGGGTAACACTTTGTTCCAAGTAAAAAGATCTGCTGTTTTGAGCAGTAACAGTATTTTGCATGTAAAAAAGGGGGAATGGAGAATGTTTTGTTGCCAGCACTTTTCCTTACAGGGGGATGAATCATTTACATTCTTGGCAACCAAGCTTAAATTCACAAGAATGCTCAGTTTGATCAACTTCCTTCAAAACACTAAGCTCAAAGTACAGAGGAAAAAAGAGAGAAAGAAACTTGGATGGGCTTGGATGTGGAAGACATTACAAGATGGACATCCAAGCAGGAAGACAATAAATCTAGTGTACAAATTGTTTTGCCCAAAGCAAGTCGCTGACTTGCTGTTACAAGAGGGTCCAGTCTAAATTAAGAGAGTATTGGAAGGGAGAAATAAAACAAGGAGGAAAAGAGTCAAAGGAGAGAAAGAAAACCCCTGCCAATCTGGCAGACATGGTGGATGTTGTGTCAAACATGAATTTATTTGCTAACAAAACAATGCGAATTTTCATAAAATTTCATAAAAAATCCCTTCAGAATGGAAGATTGTGCTGAGAAACAAAATATGAGAATACAGTTAGTTTAGATGCAAGGAAAGTGTCTATGTTTGGGCTGTTGTTTCACACAGCAAAGGCTGAGGGTCATGGAGGGACTTCTTAGGCAGGAGCACAGGGTGAACCAAGCCATGCCTTCATTGCTCCTCTCCACCTGTGCAGTGGACCCCACTGAGGAAGGGGTGGCACTGAAAATGGTCTGGTTTAGTTTTATTCTCATGGATTCTTTTGCAGCTGGGTTGGTTGCCTGGGCTGGTTCGGCAAGCAGCCCCCTGTGGCACTGCACAATACACCCAAGTGTCAGTGGAGGAGACGACAAGAGTAAGGGGACATGGCAGAGGGGGAATGAAGAAGCTGGACAGGCACTGCTACTGTGCCACCTCATTTGTGATCTTCTATACACCGCTGATCTAAGGGACTTTTGGCCTGCTGCACTCTTCTGCTCAGAGACAGTCAAGTGACAGCTTCAATGAGACCAGCACAATTGCTTGTTGGCTGAAGTAAAAACAACCTAAGTAAAACCCAAAACATTATTTAGTGTGGAATTCCCCTTTTTCTAGATCATCCTGTGGTCATGCAAACAGCTGTGTCAGTATAAAAGCATGACAGTGAGGAGTGGTGGAATACAAGAAGGAAGTACTGCTCCCCAGTACCATTTGATTTCCCCCTGCTCTTCACACCAGTGCTCTGCCACCCCTCACCTGCAGTGCACGTGGGGCTGCAGCACCTCTGGATGATCAGGGTAAATGTGACTGTGTCATGTCCTGCAGCCAGCACAGGGCTCCTGTGCTTCTGTTCAGGGTGTCCTCCCAAAATATATTTGGTACTTACTGAACCTAATATGGGTGGAAGTAAATAATTGGGGAAGAATGAGAAGGTAGAGGCCTAGGAGAGCTGGGCCAGGCCACAAAGGATAACTGCAACTCAAAAGCAGGACCCAAGATACTGCAGAAGTGTTGGTGTCTAATAACCTCAGCATCACACAATTGTTGTTGTGTGTCTTTAGGGTCCCAGTTTCAGTGTGTTCCTCAGTATGTTTCAGTATGTTTCTGTCATGCTCTGCAGTGCTGAGGCACTGAATCCAGTACTGCTCTCTGATTCTGTAATCAGATATGTTGCTTATATGTAGTAAATCCCACACTTTTGGAACACTGAATGTACTGTGTATTCACCATGCAACCACATCCCATTCATAGAATAAAATCAGTGCTTCCTGGTCTGGTTTCCTGTACACAGATTGTACATTAGGTCACCACAGGTCCTGGGGATATGTTCAGGTTTTCCACATGCGTAGCCTTCCTATCCAAGCTGCAGTACAGACAATCCTCAAACATCTGTGCAGGCGAATTTTATGGACAGAAAAAGAAAATATCTAGCAAAAGAAAATATCTAGCAAATCTGGACAGAGGGTAGCCCCAAGTCAGAGCCTCCAACACATCATGAAACACTGGACCAAGCTTCCAAATAGAAATATTGGACCAAGCTTCCAAAAAGAAATGTGAGGAATCTTCACACTGGAGTTTTAAAGACTAGAGAAGTATCTGCCATAGTGAAGTCAGTCTAAACTAGATCACTCACTGCCTTATTTCCCGTAAGAAATACTAGTTTGACTCTCTGCAGCATGAAAAATGGCAAGCACAGTCTGTTCTCTGCTCTGCAGCCTGCTCTCTCCTTCTCCAGCCTCACACATTCCCAGTGTGAAACTCAGTGCAGAAACTTAAGGCTGGACACTGAGAAAAGGGAGATTTGTATGCAATGAGTCTGTGTATTCATGCACGAGAGAAACTGTGGCAGCAATGGTGTTCCCTCATAGTAATGCAAAGCAAGACGGAAATGCGATGAAGTTTTTTTTCAGGATTAGAATAAGCAGAACAAGAGCCAGTTGTTGTTTTGGTGAAGAGGAAAGCAGTTATGTCAAAATGTTTCACCGACTTGGCAAAAATGCCAAGCTGGCCCTGCCTGCAGAATACAAGGACTTCAAAGGGCTTATCTTGAATAAGAATTGACGGAGCCAGATCACTGTTTCCTACATGTATTCAGCTAAGGTTAAATGATATGCAAGGCTATATCCCAAGGGTGTGTTTTCCTGCTGATGCCATCTAAGTTGCTGACACCTCTACCTGGTTTGTGGGATCAGTCTTGCTATAGCTGTGTACACCCAGAGGGAGCTCAGTTCTGACCTAGCACCAGGAAGAGTGGGTCACACTCTCACAACTGGTTACTTCAGGAGTGCTGCTCCACAGTGGGAACACTGAAACAGATGGCGAGGCCCGTGCTCCAGCAGTGAGCCGGTACTTAGGAGGGGTGTGTGGCTCTTAAACAGGATGCAGGCTGAATAACCCTCCATTCCTGAAGAGGGTGGTCCCCGAAGGTCAGGGCTGCCTTCAATGGTGTGGCAGCATGAGAGGAAACTGCCTCAGAGGGTGCTTTCATAATGCTCAGACTATGAATAAATTCAGCCTCTTGTACTCTGGGTTCCCAAGTGTTACTCATAAAATATGTGAATAAGGAGAATAAGGTTAGGAAAAGAACAATTCTCCAGCTAAACTTTCTTTACAGGATGAACGGGGGTCCTCCTCCCCCACCCTTTGTCTGATTTCGTACAAAGGGCTTTGCATCCTGTGCAGGAGTTCTCTTTGCTGCCTGAAAGGAACATATGGATTGTAGGTGATACAAAACTGGAAGAGCTTAGCTCACTGAGTAACAGATTACCTGGGGCTGGAAGGGACTCCTTGATGTGACCTCTACTCAAGCAGCATCACCTAGAGCAGATTTCTCAGGACCATGTCCAGTCAGATTTTGCAAATCCCCACTTATGAAGGCTTTGCAGCCTCTCTGGGCAGCTGAACAGACAGGCAATGACCAAAGACCTGATGTCAGTACAGATAATTTTGACACTTTTCAGATTTATGGTAAATTATTAAAGTACCACCTGAATAAATGTACTTGATATTCACCCATTGGCTCTGGTTCTGCTGAGACTGGCTATAAAATTATGTGGACCAAGGCTGATCCATACTTAACTGAGTTGCATATTTCTGGGAAAAAGACAGTCAAAGAGACAGTTGGGTGCTACATGGGATTAACACACTGTGGTCCCATGGGAGCTCTCCCAGTTCAAGACAGGAGCAGCCATTTCTCCAGTCAGTGCTGTGCTAATACAGTAGGAGGAGGACCAAGGGTCTCTGAACCTGTTACAACAATAAATCCAGAAAAACAATGAAGATTTTTCATCCTTTAAAAGATGAAGAGTTTTCTAAGAATATTTGTCCCTTAAATTCCAGAAGATGAGGGAACAGATAGGGTCATGCTTTCTGTTCCCATGCTTTGGAGCCAACACTTTACCCTGGCCATCACTGTTACCAAGGCAGCATCACAGTTCTGGCAGGAGATCTTATCTGAAATTTTAACAGAGGCACATTTAGGCTATTCAAGACAGTTTTATATTGCTCAAGCTGAAGTCAGTGAAATGTTTCATTCAATTAGCGAGCAAACACAGTCTGTCAATTTCCTCTGTGCAATGCACAGAATTCTCTCTGCTTCCTCCCCAAGTGCAGTACAGCATGTCTGAGCCACTGGCTACTATAATTAGGATGGGGAAAACATTTATGTGGCACTATAAAGGTGAACTGCTTTGCAAGTACAAAAACATTTTGAACTTGCTTTGCAAGTGCAAAAACCATTAAAGTCGTTCCTAAAGAATTCAGAGTCAAACGCTGAATTTGATCAAGAAAAAACACAAGGCAATTGTCTCCAGGGAAAAATGGATCCTGCAGAGATGAAGAATCACCAGGGCAGCAGGTCTAATTGGAGAAGGGAACTCCTGAGCTGAATGGCTGGATGTGACTCAGAAACACTGAGTGGTTTCTTTCCTAATCTGACATGGACCTCATAGGTGAGGAGGAGTCAAGGGTTCTGTGCATGAATTCTCCCTGTAAAACTGTCATTACTTCAGCTCACTCAGCTTCCAAAATAAAGGCAGGCTATGAAACAGAGGCTGGGAGAAGACAAGAGGTACTGAGAGAGGATAATATCAGAAGGCACTCAGGAAGCAAGAGAGGGAACAGGGGCAAAGGAAAACCTTTGGAGAGTGAGGAGGAGGGGAGACAATGACAAGAATAAGAAGTGAGATGGGATCCTTCAAGTGTAGGAGAGGAGAAGGTAGATTAACAAATTTTTGGTTAGGCTCAAGGGAGTACAAAAACCTGAAAGAGAAGCTGTCAGTGAATTTCAGTAGCTAAAGCAGGTAATGGCCAGAGCATAAAGAACTGTAGTCATGGTGATAGAAAAGCAAGGACCACTTCAAGAAGAAGTACTGAGACGGAAATGAAATGCTTCACATTAGGCCTTTCATAAGAGACCAGTAATGTGAAAAGGAAAGAAGATTTTAAAAAAACCCTCCCTGAACCCAGAAAAAAAATAGAAGGATTACAGAAATCAGATTTGAGAGAACTGATACTTTTATATCAAACAAAAACAAAAACAATAATTAATATGTAATAGTAGCAAGAGCTTCCGGAGAAGAAATTTTAAAAGTCACAGGGATCTACAACTGGATAGTCGTGAACAGAATAGAAGATCATTTACCCTCTAGAAAGGTGCAGGCAGAAATGATCAGGTGCAATCAGGGGAGGAACATGAAAAATCAGCAGTGTTTCAGGGGCCACCAGACAAAAAATCTCCACCTACACATTTTGTGTCACCCACTCTGGGCACATGCCTCCTCTCATTTGTCAAGATGAGGGTTTAGCCTGATGTTTCAAATGGTCATGAGGAGCAGTAACTGAAATTCCAAGTGGCCAAGAGAACACTTGTTGCATACAAACACAGTCTTTGCTTGCATTTCACAACATTGCACAAGGTTTAAAAAGTAATCTCCAAATTTGTACACCGATATTACTGTGTACACAGAGAATGGCTAAACAGACCTGGTGTGCATTGAAATTCATGTCATAGCCAGAGCCTGCCCTCTTGCTCCATGTGCACCAAGGGCTTGGCATTGCAGAGAGCATTTGAGTATCTGGACTTATATGTGAATCTTTGAGAAGTGGAAAATAGACAGAAGAGCAATTAGCAATTAGACTTCTTTTGTTAGGCTAAAGGAACCATAGTGAAAAACTGTGCATTAATTGCACTACTTGAAGCAAAAAACGGCCAGAGCACAGAGAAGACTTTTAAAAAGGGAAAAAAGGAAGACCCAGGAAACTACAAGCATGATAATCTTATCTCTGTGCCCAGCAAGATCACAAAGCAGATCCTCCTGGGAACTATGCTAAGGCACATGGAAAATTAGGTGACTGGTGGCAGCTAACATGGCTTCACTAAGGACAAATCATACCTGACAGATTTGGTGGCCTTCTACAGCGGGGTTACAACAGTAGTGGATAAAGGAAGAGCAACAGACATAATCCACTTGAACTTGTGCAAGACATTTGACATTGTCCCATATGACATCCTCATTTCTAAAATGCAGAGACATGGATTTGATGGGTGGACCACTTAATAGGTTGGGAATTGGCTGGATGGTCACACTCAAAGAGTTGTGGTCAACAGCTTAATGCCTGAGGAGAGACAAATGAGAAGTGGCATTCCTCAGGGATTGGTGACTGGTGCTGTTTAACAGCTTTGTCAGTGATGTGGCATAGAGTGCACCCTCAGCAAGTTTCCCAGGGACATCAAGTTATGTAGTGTGATTGACATGCTGGAGGGAAGGGATGTTATCCAGAGAAACCTCGACAGGCTTGAAAGGTGGGCCCATGTGAACTGCATGGAGTTCAAAAAGGCCAAGTGTACCCGCACTTGCCCTGCACCTGCATCAGAGCAATCCCAAGCACAAATACAGACTGCATGGGGGATGGATTAAGAGCAGCACTGAGCAGAAGGATTTAGGGGTGCTGGTTGAAAAGCAGCACTCCTGGGTGTGTTTTGGCAGTGTGCTCTCATATCCCAGAATGCCAACTGCATCCTGGGCTGCATCCAAAGCAGTGTGGGCAGCAGAGGGAGGGACAGGATTCTGTCCCTCTCTTCTGCTGTTGTGAGACCCCACCTGCAGTGCTGCATCCAGCTCTGGAGTCCCCAGTGAAACAATGGAGTGAGTCCATTGGAGGATCATGAAGAAGATGATCAGAGTGCTGTAGCATCTCTCCTATGAAGACAGCTTGTGAAAGTTGGGATTGTTCAGCCTGGAGAATGCTCTGGAGGGACCTTAGAGCAGGCTTCCAGTACCTGAAGGGGGCCATATGAGAGCTGGAGAGATTTTTTATGAAAGCATGTAGTGACAGGACAATGGGGAGTAGTTTTAAACTGACAGGGCAAGTTTAGATTAGATATAAGGAAGAAATTCTTCCCTGTGAATGGTGAGACACTGCCACAGGTTGCTCAGAGAAGCTGTGGATGCTCCATTTCTGGAAGTGTTAAAGGCCAGGTTGGATGAGGCTTGGAGCAACCTGGTCTAGTGGAAGGTGTCCCTGTCTCAATGGCAGGGGGTTGGAACTAGATGACCTTTAAGGTCCTTTGCAACCCAGACCTATGGGTTCTATGATTTGTAATCATGGGGATAAAAAAGCAAGGACCACTTGAGTTGTTTTGCATGCTGTCATAAGATGCTGCTTTAAAACAATTGGTTGTGACTTCCATGTTTCTATTCACTTTGATTTACAGTATAGCAACATTCTTATTCATGTGTTTATCACATTCCAAAACTTAAAGAAAACTTTACTCATATAAGCTACAGATTCATTATAACCAAAATCTGTATTTTAATTACTTACAAATCACATATTATCCAACCTACAGTTTACTACCCCCTAACATTCAGAGCCTTTCTTCTTTGATCCTGGAGTTTTTATGAGCTCTAGCAGAGCATGTAAACGTAAGGTAGAGCAGAGACTGAAAGAAAGTAGCTAGAAAGTTGAAAGCATGTTTAGGACTGCTGTGATGCTTTTTAGACATGGAACTTTGTATTCCTGAAGTGAGCTAAAAGCAGCAGCTGGTGTGGGAAGTTAATTCAGAATAGATGTGGGTTGAAAGACTGCGCGGAAGACTAGGAGACACACGGTGATAATGATAGCCATCAAACAGGAGCACGTGGTGAAGCATTTTTGGAGGGGAAACTCTTTCAGTTTCTATGCTGTTTTCATGTACATTATTCTGTGATGATACTCTAGTAAAGCATGATGGAGAGCCAAGGATTTTTCAGTCTCCTAATGTGGTGGATTGACCCTGACTGGATGCCTGGTGCCCACCAAAGCTGCTTTTGTTGCTGCCATTCTCAGCTGGACAGGGGAAAGAAAATAAAACAAAAAGCTCATGGGTTGAGTTAATGACAGGGAGGCAAAGGACTCACCAATTACAGTCTTGGGCAAAACAGAGTCAGCTTGGGGAAAATTAATTTATTATCAATCAAATCAGAGTAGTATAATAAGAAATAAAAACTAATTCTTAAAATAGCTTTCTCTCACCCCTCCCTTCTTGAATTCACTCCTGAATTCTCTACCTCCTCCCCCACAGTGGTGCAGGGGGACAGGCAATGGGGGCTGCAGTCAGTTCATCACATGTGTCTCTGCTGCTTCTTCCTCCTCAGGAGGCAGCTTGTCACACTGCTCCCCTGCTCCAGTGTGGGGTCCCTCCCACAGGAGACAATTCTCCATGAACTTCTTCAACATCAGTCCTTCCCACAGGCTGCAGTTCTTAGCACTGAGTTCTCCAACATGGGTCCCCCACAGTGTCACAAGTCCTGTCAGCAAACCTACTCCAGCATGCACTCCTCTCTCCACAGATTCACCAGTCCTGCCAGGAGCCTGCTCCAGCATGGGCTTCCCATGGGGTCACAGCCTCCTTCACGCATTCCCCCTGTTCTAATCTGGGCTCTTCCATGGCTGCAGGTAGATTTCTGCTCCTCTCAGAATCTCCAGGGGCACAGCTGCCTCCCCAAGATCTGCACCGAGGCTGCAGGGGAATGTCAGCTCCAGTGCCTGGAGCACCTCCTGCCCCTCCATCACTGAACTGCGTGCCTGCAGCATGGTTGCTCTCATGTTTTCTCACTTTCTGGCTGCTGCTGTGCAGCTTTTTTCCACCCCATTTTAAGTCTGCTATCCCAGAGGCATTACCAATAACCCTGATGGGCTCAGCCTTAGCCAGCAGTGGGCGGGTCCATCTTGGAGTCACTGGCATTGGCTGTGTCAGACATTGGGGCAGCTTCTGGAAGCTTCTCAGAGAAGCCACCCCTGTAGTCCCCCAGTACCGAAGCCTTGCCAAGCAAACCCAATAGACTTACACAGGGGTCCGCTCAGAATTTTCCTCAACAACTTTTTAGGGACTGTAATCCTGAACCAAATTTCAATAAAACTTTGTCTTTTATATGGATGTATGGCACATATGGATGACAAGTCTCAATGTGCAATTTCATGTTTCTATTGCCAAGGCCATGTGATACTTAATCCCCATCTTTCCATCCTGCTTGTGATTATACAAACGGGTCAGGCCAAATTATTTTATTAGTGCAAGTCACTCACCTCACAGACAATAGCAAATACTTCTCTCGGTTTTCTGGTATCCTTCTTTGCTGATAAAGCTGTGTAAACAAGTACAAAGCACACAGGATTTTGACTCCCAGAGTACACAGAGGTGTGACTGTAGTTTTTCCCCTACTCAGTATCATTATTTCTCCCCCAAGAAAATATGCGAGGTTTGTTGACTGGAGCTTCTTATGCTGCCTTGAGATGCCTTGCCAAGTTGTATGTTATCCCACTTCCTTCCTGCAGGCAATCCAAACAGTGAAGGCTTCCACAGGAGCCCTGCCCCTCACAACTGCATCACACAACTGCTCAGCTCTCAGACCCTCTCTTACAGCACAAGAAACGTGGTGGCTCAGTGCTGGGCTCAGCAGGAGCTCTGAGAGCCTGCCCTGCTGAGGGCAAACCTTGACCAGGAGAGTTTTGCAAGCCCGGAAGAAGCCATGAGCCAGCAGCAACCCCTGGGCAGCTCCATGCTGCCATGCAGATGTGGCAGGTATGCTGAGGGAAGGCCAGCTCCATTGGCACAGTCACTGTGAAAAGCCAGTTTACTTAGGAAAATGAGATGAAGCAACAGGCTTACAGCACACTGGAAAATTACTGTGTCAAAGAGAGGCTAAGCAGCGAGGATCTGAATTTCTGCAGAGTAACTAGGGCAAGACCTAAGCCTTACAGGTTTGCCTCGGAGCTTTTTATCTGGGCAATAGTCTGCAACAGAGAAATTGGACATCCCCTCTGACTCTTTGTATTTTGCATCCTTTTGTAATTCTGTTTCTTTTTTAGTGACAATATGATCTAGTTGGTGACTGTTGTTTGGTAGATGAGGATTCTGTTCCTGGCTTTGCCACTGAATTGCTGTGCTCCTTGTGAATGTTCATGAGGCCTAGCCTTGCTTCTCTGTTCAACTCCTCCGTCCATCTTATCTGCACAGATGTAATCTCTGCTCTGAAGAGGTGGTCCCTTATTATGGGTTTGGGGTTTTTTGGTAGCAATTGCAGCCTTCTGGTGCACCATCCCATATAGCAAGATTAATTGATATTTTCCCTGTGCCTCTCTGTAATGTTCTCGCTTAGTAGCAGTTCCACACATGTGATTACCTTGCATCCCCATCTTTTTTCTTATTAACAGCTTATAATCAGCATCTTATTTCTGGTTTTTTTTTTTTTTTAAATTTATGGTTACTTCTATCACCTACTTCTCTCACTCTTTGATGCAAAAGCAGACTTATTAAAAATAGACGTAGAAATAAGTTTTTTTTTACTTCTATAGCTGACATCTACCTCTACCTCTGTTTCCACAGAAGTCTTATTCAGTGTTTCTGGAGTATTTGAGTGCACATAGTTCAATCTCTTACAGTTCGACTTCCATGTTTTATATCAACTCACTCCTTTTTCCTTGTGCATTTTCTTGTGCATTATGTTGCAGATATCAGTCTGTAATCTGTCTGATTCTCTTCTTCTGCAGTGTGTTTTTCTTATCCATGTACTTCCTTACCCATCTGTACTATTATTTTAATTGTCTTTGAATGCACATTAATAGTTCTTCTTAACATATGCCACTGCTGCTTTTTCTATTCCATTCCTTCCTTTACCCTGATCCATGTCCAGTTTCTCTCAGCATTTAATCAGTTGAAATTCACTGCTGTTATTTTTTTCCCTTTAGAGCTGACTTAGTCATAATAACAGGGCTTACAGGGAAAGATCCAAGTCTTGTTCAAAGATCTGATCCAAGGCTCATTACCATGGTCACTATTTTTTTTTTATAATCTTCCAGTTATATTTCCCTCCTTTTCCTCTGACTCTGTCAGATCCAGCAACATCTCAGAAGAGGAATGGTTTCCTCTGAGACCCATGTGTAGTTCAAACCACACATTATGCTGGGAACCCAAAGTATGTTCAATTGATATCTAATCTGGCACTTCCTTGTCCTTTTCTGAAGTACCACTTTTCCTTGTAAGGCTTTTGATAAGGCAGCCTATTAAATGTGCTAACTTGTGACTCCATTCAAGCCTTTAACTGGGAGAACCATTTCTATGTTTGTAAGGTGAGATGGTTATAATCCATCTAGTGTTATCTTCCAAGGGCACTGGACTGCCAGCCCTCACTGCTGAACTCCCTTGCTAACGTATTTATTCTCTCTAGCCATACCTATTTGTCCTTCCTTAGGACAAAAACGATCTTGATAAGTTTCTAAGAATAATACACCTTAAGGCTTGCTGAGATGGTTTTGGTTTTTTGCTCTGGGAAGGATTAGAAGTAATTGTGGTAAAATGCCTGTGACTCAGCCTGATTTGAGAGCAAATGGACATGGGTTCCTAACTAACCCTGAGAATGTGAGCTGTGTGCGTTCCCTGCTGTAACTACTACCTTTTGTCTCCTTCTTGGCAATTATCCATCAGATTTCTCTGGTGAGGTGTTGAGAAGGTGCCTTCCTGGAAGGTGCTTTTGGGGAATGTGACATTTAGCTTTAGTGATCAGACATTAATTGCAAGCAAGTAACTGAAAATACCCATTTTCAGTAAAGTTTTGTCAAATGCTATTTTTGGCTTCATATGAGTAAATTGCAGTCTGTCACATGAGTAGTTTCTATCTAATTCCAGGGTCTTTACCTAATGGGATCAGATCTTTAAACAAGACTTGGATCTTTCCCTGTGTATGAGTTACCCATGGGTAGAGCTGCACAGGGCTTTAATATCAGGCCTTCTAAACAGATACAGTAAATGATCAGATAAATGAACACAGCTTTCCTTTACGTTAATGCTGAATTCTGATGCTGGGCTTTGAGACATCAATTTAACATAATGATCGGTCACAGAAAGAGCTATTTATCCAGAGATTTCTTAGCCTTTCCAAAACATGGGAATTATCCCTCTCTCCTTACAGGCAGGGAAGTTCAGGTGGAGAAGTGAAACAGCTTGCTGTCAGTCCCAAGAGGGACAAGGAGTGGGAAAAAGCTGATCTATGTTCTCTTTGGCTCTACACACCTGGCTACCACCCCCTCACGCAGATCAACATGAAACATTTCAGTGGTGTATCAACCTTCTGAAGCTTTGATAGTCCCTTAGGGCTGCAAAATGCCCTTTCATTGGTGGGTGTGTGTATGTGTGTGTGCATGGGGCATGGGGCACTCCACAGGCTCATTCCTCCCCATGTGCTCTGGGGCTGCCTTTGCATGCTGTGCTCTGTTAGGAGTATCCTAGTCCCAAATCCTTACCTCCGTACCAGTTGCTCTGGGAATTCAAAAGTGCCTCATTTCTTCCCTCAGGATAGGGGTTCCTCGTAACTCCTACATTTTTTTCCCCCCACACGGACATTTTGGGAAACTACCCTTCTCCTCAGCAGTCCCTCATTTTCTGCAGCAAGCCAAGGGCTTTGAATACGCATGTGTTCCTCCCACACCTTTTCTTTCTGTCCGGAGTGTGAATCATTTAGAGCATGTGGCAGGAAGGACAAAGCTGTGGTGGGGGTATTGTTATGCTGGGAGATGCTGCTGTGCCAGGCCTTCGATGAAAAGATAATTGCAGGCTAGACTGATGGTTGCTGGATGCCCAGACCTGTTACCAAGGCTTCACATGTCCTGCATTACCCTTCTCTTTTTCTCCAGGATCAGAAGGGCACGGCCTAAAAACTTCTAAAATTTCTGGATTGGGTGGCAGTGTTGTTCAAAAGCCATCTGCATTGCATCTGAACAAAGTGATGCCATCAAGCTGATTGCAGAGACTTGAACACTTCAGCAATTCATTTCCAAATGGAGGGCGCAACTGGCTCAGCAATTCAGTTCCAAATGGAGAGCACAACTGGCTCACACTGATGAAATTCCACACAAAGTCCCGACATTCCTACAGTCCTCTTGGGCTCTGCTGGGCTCCAGCTGCAGTCAATAATTGATACAAAGTCTGGGGCTGGGAGCAGAGTACATAGGAATGTGGGTCCTTGTGAAATTCAGAGTTTTGAACCTTTTGAACCTGTGAGTGCTGTAAAGGCAGTCTGAGCATCCAGAATGCCTTACCCAGTTAACCAGTCTGTGTGCAAGCTGAGACAGTTTCCCAGTTAGATTTGTCCCATTTCACTATTTGTGCTGAAATAAAATGAATTTCTGAAGTACCAGGTCTCACATTCACTGCATCTTTGCCACTCCAAAAGAGTGCTGCGATACATCTCGTAGGCATACTCTTAAGGGAAAAAAAAAAAAGCATACCTAAACTGTACCTAGAATTTGGTTATAGTTTATTTTTTTCACCTACTCAATTATTGAAGCACTGAGCCTAATTTTGACCACCAGAAATGCAATTTTGCATCAGGGTTAAACATGTATATTATATTCACATATAGGTTGTATTGTCTGTACTGTGCTGGAGAACCCAGAACTGCTGTTTCAAACTGGTTTTGTGTTGGTGATTTGAGAATAATGATTCCCCAGTGTCACTCTGCAAAGAAAAACAATGTGTTGAAACATGAAAATTTCAGTGACATTGTAAAGTCTTTTTTCCTTGCACATGATTCATATTACGTCACACTGCTTTGTTCTAAACATGTCACGGTTATTCTAAACAGGATGTCATTGTCAGCAAATTCCTTGTGTAGGTATGCTCATACACACATGTGTTCACATGTTCACTATTATTTCACGTGTGTGTCCCTCTTTTTGAAAAAAACTAGCAGAGAACCAGGCACTATTGATAATATTCCTGATTTAGGAATATTATCAAGTTCTCTGAACGGGTTCAAGCTTTTATTGGCAATTCGTACTGTGTAAAGAAAAAGTTCATCCACCCACATCCTAATTACTTGGTTGTTAGGAGTATTTTTAGCACCATGATTTGGTAATTGGTTCCAAATACAATAGTTTAGAAAGAGACACTGTGGCCCAGCAAACAGTGAAACAAGAGTACAAGGAGGGGATGAAGCAACACACAGCATCAGATGTCAGGATGGAGCTGCATAGAGCTCCCACCTCCCTCGTTGTTGCAGGTGGGTGGAAGGAGAAAGAATGTGAAATAGTGGATCTGTGGTCCTTCCCACTTGCCCACACGGCAAGACAGCTGCTCAGGCAAGTCAGCAGGTGAGTGCTTTAATCACCACAGACCCAGCAGCATCACTCCCTGAAGAAGAGCCATGAATAAACACAATGACCCTTACTCATGGTCGATTATTATTTCATAGTCTAGTCTGGGAACAGACTTGCTGCTCAGCACAGCCCAGATTGTATTGTTCTTTTCATGGAGCATCTTTCCTTCTGGAGGTGCCTTACTGGGGAGAAGATAGCTGGGAAGAAAGACTTGACAGTAATTTCCAAAGAGATTACTTTCATGGTGATCTCCAAAAACCTTACAAAGATCAAATCATGTTTTAACCAAGTTGTTGTATCAACCTAGCTGACTTCAATTTCCCTCATATTTCTGAGGAACGTGATTTCCATTAGTTTGGGTTTCTAAAAGGGTAAAAGCAGAAACAGTCTACAGAATATCTACATCTGTGGTGCACCAGCTGAATATGGGCACCTTCTAGAGGATGGATGCAACCCATCTCACCTGTACTTGCTGCTCTCAGGTGGGAATTCTATCCCAGGAGCTCTGTGCAAATACATGAAATTCAGGAAGCACAGCTGGCTGGAACCAGGAAGCAAAGTAGTGCAGCTTAGTCTCATTCCCAGATGGATCAGAATGCAATAGGAAAACAAACAATTCCAAAGGAGAAAGGTAAATTAAAAGACCTGTTTTACTTAGATTTAAGAAAGCAGTTAACAAGCAAATCTTACAAAATAGTATTATAGCACAGAGTAAGCAATTTTTATCTTGATGCTGTTCCTTTAAACCAGCCTGAACTTTGTTGGGAAAAGGTCTCAAGCCATTGAGCAATGTCTGGTTTGGGCAATCGTGTTGCTATGCTTCATCGGATAAGCACAGCAGTAATTCAGAAAATGAAGCCATGCTGCATCTGTCATATCATTTAAAATTTACTTCAGTTTTGCAGGTATTTGAAGATTGCAAAATGACCCACATTTTCCTGCAATATTCTGCCAACACTGGAATCTAGTCTGAACCTAATGGATTTCCTTATCTTTAGCTTTCCAGAGTGAGAGGCTTCCTCTTCCCCCCTGACCCTGCCTGACAATATATTCCAGTCAATGACACTATTGAAATTCTGACAGCAATTTATATACAGTAACTGACTGCCTTCAGATGAGATGCTAAACAATTTCTATGCACCAGGCTGCCTTTTTCTCATGAAATGCAGCACTCTATTCTCCTCCCAAACCAGCACTTTTATAAGCACTATTTTTTTATAAGCATTATTCATGTATAGGCACTATTGACAGTTTTGCATGGAAGACATTGAAAAAAAATACAATAAACAAGCTCAGAGAAATATCCTGAGACAGGACTGCCCGTGAGTATATTACTTACAAAAATAGTCTCCCTGGCTTGGAAAAGGCTGTAAATATAGCTCCCATCCTGGAAAGACAGTTATGCACAGACTTCTCTTTGTACGTGCTTGCAGTCCAGTGGAAGACGCTGGGGCTCGCCGCATGATTAAATGTGTCTTAACAGTTTGCAAGACTGACATTTTCCCTGCCAAACAGAGCAACCCTACAATGAGCACCTCTCAGCTGTGCAACAGGATTTTAAGAATTTTGAAGAATTTCAGGACTGCAGGCTTTTTCCATGTTAATGATCTAAAGATATATGCCTATGTATAAAAAAAGTTTATTTTCTAATGGTTTTTACTCTGTATGAATACCCCCTGGTTATGACTAGCATGCATATCTGT